>NC_073305.1:43089725-45489725 GCF_027595985.1 Sorex araneus | reverse complement strand
TAGGTAGAATTAGAACGTATTAACATTTATTTTCTCTTTTGTTTTCCTTTTTGGGTCACACCCAGCAATGCACAGGGGATACTTCTGGCTCTGCACTCAGGAATTACTCCTGGCGGTGCTCAGGGGACCATATGGGATGCTGGGAATCGAACCCAGGTTGGCCGCATGCAAGGCAAATGCCCTACCCGCTGTGCTATCACTCCAGCCCCAAACACTTGGTACTTTTCTTCCTGGCATATGACATGCATAAAAGGAATGAACTTTGGGTGGAAATATAGCTCAGCAGTAGAACATATGCCTTGCAAGTATGAGACCCTAGGTTAATCTCTCACATAAAAAATTTAAAATTTAAATAATAATAATAATAAAATTACATTGATAGAAAAGGAAAAGAACCTTCACAGACAGAGCTTGTCCTCCTGGGCCCCAGAGGCTGCCCCCGGGGAGCTCTGCATAGGGGAGGTACTTGACTCTTTTTTGCTCTGTCAGTGGAAAGGGATATGGCACTCCTCCATCTTCAGATTGTCTTAATTTCTTTTGGAAGGTAGTATGGCTTACTAGGGATATTAGTACTGCTACCTTCATGAGGTCATTGGGAGGTCTGAATACTAAAATCTAGAAAAACATGAATGCTCACGGCGTGCTCTGGGTTCTATCCCCAGTAGCATATGACTCTTTTTTTTTTGCTTTACACCCGGCGATGCACAGGGGTTAGTCCTGGCTTTGCACTCAGGAATTACCCCTGGCAGTGCTCAGGGGACCATATGGGATGCTGGGATTCGAACCGTGGGTTGGCCACGTGCAAGGCAAACGCCCTACCCGCTATGCTATCGCTCCAGCCCCAGCATATGACTATTACCTTGAGAACTGCTATGTCTGGAGTGGCCATAGACTCTGAGAACTGCTGGGTGTAGTTTCTGTTTTTATTTTTTTGCTTTTTTTGGTCACACCCAGTGTTGCTCAGGGGTTACTCCTGGCTCTGCACTCAAGAATTACTCCTGGCAGTGCTCAGGGACCATATGGGATGCTGGGAATCGAACCCGGCTCAGCCACGTGCAAGGCAAACACCCTACCCGCTGTGCTATCATGCCAGCCCCAGTCCCTATTTTAAAAACATGTTGAGAGCTACAACCTTGTTTTTCTATGATCTAGTTGGGAAAAGGGAAGATTCTAACTTTTGTTTTACTTCAGTCTTACGACCATATTATTTCAAAAACTGGTTTGTCTTGTAGTGAAATAAATGGTATATTTCCTCTTGGTACACTTTTAAGAAGTTAGATTTGGGTATGTAGAGGCATACAAGTCAGTCTTCATTGGATGCAGAAATCTGGGTGGAAACATCGGTGACAAGGTATCCTCACTCTGAGCTGTGTTGGTGACAACTCCTGAGAGTGATTGCAGGGACCCACAGAGGCTAATGGACTTGGTTCCCAGAACTCAGGGGAGGAAGCCCAACATTGCCATTTGATGGTTTTTGGTCACTGTCTCAGGCTCCAACAGGCTTAGGTCAGGTGAAGTGGAATCCTTGTGACCTTCTTCTGTATATGCCCAGTTTGTATTAACAGCCAGCTGTATCCCCGAATGTGGGTCTGTGAGGACATCTTTTGCATCTGTGTTTGACTCTTGGTATACCAGTATCCATGGACGCGTCTTTTCCGAGCAACTGGCTTTATAGCTCATTTGCTAGTTTAGGTGCATCGGGGCCATCATGCCCAAGAGCTCCCAGTGGGGTCACTTCTGGTAACATGGTTGGGTTTCCCAAGAGCCACATTACTTCTCAGAGAAACATTCAACAAAGATGAAGACACGTAGGACCCCTTCCCTTTTGGTTCTGCCGTTATAGCCGTTATAGCTCTTGTTCTGAATCCTGAATATCAGCAGCGGGAGCATATGGAAAGAAGCATTACCGGGAAGGTCCAGGTCTCCCAGGAATAGCATGGACCTTGCAGTCTCAACGTTCACATGGTAGCCTGTGCATGCACTAAGGTCCCACTCACAGGGAAGGTCCTACTCTCAGGAGATTAAGGTATGCCCAACCTGGGGTCTGGGTATTCTGGGAATAATAGGCAGGAGACGAAGTTTCATTGATGAGGGCTTTTGGGGAGAGCACAGAGAGCTGGCAATAGGAAGGTCATACATGAGAACAAGTCATTTGCCTGTTTAGTAGTTAGTCTGTGTGCTGGGCTTGCATGCCTGAGGTAGCTGTGCAAGTCCAGGCTGGGATATGTTCGAGGAAAACACCATACTTCGAGACTGGTACCCTGCTTGGTAGGAAGGACTAGCAGTGGATTATCTCCCTACTTCCATTTGGGCTTCTGTGCTCCAGGTTTGGGGTCCTTTGCAGGGACTGGCTTGAAGTTTCAGGTTTTAGAGGCTTAAGATCAGAAAAAGCCTGATGCCCAGTCATCCAAGTGAAATTTAAAAAAAATCTGTTTTTTTTTGGCCATACCAGTTGTGCTCAGGGCTTATTCCTGATTCTGTGCTCAGTTCACTCCTGGCAGGTCTTGAGGGATTATACGTAGTGCCAGGAGTTGAACTGGGTCTGCTACATGCAAGGCAAGCATCTTACCCTCTCTACTATCTCTTGAGCCGTACAAGTGAAGATTTTTGTTTGTTTTTGTTTTTGGACCACACCCAGCAATGCTTAGGGCTTCTTATGACTCTGAACTCAGGAATCACTCCTGGGGACCATATGGAATGCAAGGCAAACACCCTACCTGCTGTGCTTTTTGGGTCACACCTGACGATGCACAGGGGTTACTCCTAGCTCTACACTCAGGAATCACCCCTGGCGGTACTCAGGGGACCATATGGGATGCTGAGAATTGAACCGGAGTCTGCTGTGTGCAAGGCAAACGCCCTACCACTGTGCTATTGCTCCAGCTCCACAAGTGAAGTTTTTAAGCAATTGGTGAATTGGGAGGATTCTTTTGAAATGGCAGTTGTAGCTTTGTCTACCATTGTCTCCAGACTATGCTGATATTAAACTCAGAAGAAAAGGAGATTGGGGAGTGACATAGACAGCTGAGGACATGTTAGCTAGAGCCTCAGGCTCCTCTAACTCAGTGTGGGTGATTCTATGGGAATAGAGTGAAGATCCATCTCTCTGTATTTGCAGAGGATCACAGGATCCATCATCTTTGTCTGGGAACCATCCCTGGGCTTTTTACAGCATCTCTGCACATTGTTTTGCAATGGGCCTGGCTGCCCTTCAGTTAAGCCATTCCCTCAACTTTGGAAACAACCTGCTTAAGTCTTGGGTTGAAATTTTGTCAGGAACTTGGTGATCAAGAAGAGGTGAGGTTGCAAGTGAACCCATCTAAGATCCAGATCCTCAGTTAGAGACTTTTTCCCTCTCTAACTCTGAATTTTACACTTGGGTAGCTAATACTCAGAGAATCCTATAGATTTGCCCACAGCTAATTTGCATGCCAGGCCCAGGGAGGAAACTTTCTCTCACTACAAAGCCTTTTCACTGGATAAGATGTACCTTGTGACCAAGCTGGTCTTGTCTTTGGTGCTGAGACCTCTGGGAAGTTTGACGTTTTATTTTTTTTATTATTATTATTTTAAAATTTTTTATTAGAGAATCACTGATGTATAGTTACAAATTTATGAACTTTTGTGTTTGCATTTCACTCATACAGTGATCCTTTACCCATCCTCACCAGTGCCCATTCACCTCCACCAATGATCCCAGTATCCCTCTCACCACCCCCACCCCATCCCCCACCACCCCACCCTGCCTCTGCGGCAGGGTTCCCTCTTGTTCTCTCTCCTTTTGGGTGTTGTAGTTTGCAATAGAGGTATTGAGTGGCCTTCATGTTCGGTCTATAGTCTACTTTTAGTTCTTATCTTCCAACCTGAATGAGTCCTCCCAACATCCTCTACTTGGTGTTCCCTTCTCTATCTGAGCTGCCTTTTCCCCCAGCATGTAAGGCCAGTTTCCAAGCTGTGGGGAAGACCTCCTGGTTCTTATCTCTACTACTCTTGGGTGTTAGTCTCCCACTCTGTTATTTTATATTCCACAGATGAATGTGATCCTTCTATGTCTGTCTCTCTCTTTCTGACTCATTTCACTTAACATGATACTTTCCATGTTGATCCACTTACATGTAAAAATTTGACATTTTTAATACACCTAAGACTGATTGTGTGTGTGTGTGTGTGTGAAATATGATTTGTTCTGGTCTATTGACCTGTCCAAGTACTTTATTTTTCCTGTCTTTTTTTTTTTTTTTGATGGGGTTGTAAAGGATTGGCTGTTGGGGAATTTGGACCATACCAGTGATGCACAGGGTCTCCACCATATGTGCTGCCAGGATTGAACCTAGGCCTCTTGCAGGCAAAGCATGCACTCAGACCTGTTGAATTCTCTCTCTCTAGCCCCCAGGTACTTACTTGTTCATGCAAAACCATCCTTCTTGCTGGCATTGCCTGGGTTATTAGTCATAGGTACTTACCTCTGCTTTTTGTTTTTAATCCCTCCCCACCCCCAACTGTTATGGAGGCCAGTCCTATTGGTGTTTAGGTTTGTGGCTATTCAGGGAGCTGTGTGGTACTGGAGATGAAACCCAGGTCGTGTACATACTAGGCATGTAGTCCACCACTAAAATCACATTTCTGGTCTGTTTTTTGTTTCCAATGCAGCTACCCCCAGCTCTTTGCAGCTGGAATGTTATCTGGAGTTTTCACCACGGGAATCATGACTCCTGGAGAACGGATCAAGTGCTTATTACAGGTAAGGGTGTTATCTGGGGGTGGGAAGTTTGGTCATGGGTGGAGGGGACGGAATTGCTAGTTTTACCATTCAGTATACAAATTTGTGTGGATGTTTATGTCCTTTTACTCTTTATAAAGGCTTCATTCAGGTCAGGTGTGCAAAACAGTTTCAAGGTTTTCAGGAAAATGGAAGCAATCGTAGTAGAACCAAGAACCAGGACAATATAACAAACCAACCAAAATGTCACATCTGTGACATGTCAGCCCAGGCTTATCCACCCTTACTAGCAGCTACTTCCTGGAACTCAGAGAGGTGAGTCATGTTTTAGCAGAGATGAAAAGGAAGCTACTTCTCTCTCTCTTTTTAGGGGGCCACCCCTGGTGGTGCTCAGGGCTTAATCCTGGCTCTTTGTTCAACAGCTAGCGATTGAACCAGGGTCAGCCACTTCCAAGGCAAGCGCCTTACTTAACTCTTTCTCTGGCCCCTTTGGAGCCCTAAAGGTACTTCTTTTTCTGTTTGTTTCTTTGAAGGTCTTTGCAGGCATGTTAAGGTGTCCCTAGGAGACCCCTCCTGGGTTATACTTGATCTGACTATGTGAACCTGAAGGTTCGTGCTTGGGTCTTACAGTGCTCTACTGCTTGAATTCAGTGATCACAGTCACACGTAGCATTGCCCTGGTGACTGTGCAGTGTTGGGGAGTGCCTTGTGCATGCAGAGGGCTCCAACCCTTTGAGCTATCTTGCCAGCCTTAGGCTACTTCTGCCCATTATATCTCATTTCTACCAGATGCCCAAAAGCTAAGTGCCCTTAGAGTTGCCTGACATAGTCTCAGACTGACAGGGCTCCTTTTCAAAAAGAAGTGTTAATATGTTCTAATTCTACCTAGCTGAAGTAACAACACATAACTTTTACTAGAAAATTTTGATAATACAGGGATGTGCAAAGAAAGAAAAAGTACTTCCCAGGGTACTTTCATTCACTGAGATAATGTTTGCTATCTTTTTTTCTTTTTTCCGATTTTTGGGTCACACCCAGCGATGCACATGGGTGTTATTCCTGGCTCATGCACTCAGTAATTACTCCTGGTGGTGCTCGGGGGACCATATGGGATGCTGGGAATCGAACCTGGGTCGGCTGCATGCAAGGCAAATGCCCTCCCCGCTGTGGTGTCACTCCAGCCCCATTGTTTGCTATCTTGCTTTGGGTTTGAATTCTTGTGTTTCTGGTAAACTTGTATACTAAGAAATATTATCTCTTGTTTTGGGTTTCTTTATTCAAGCTGCACATGGTAGTGCCCTGGCATTAGCTTCTGATTTATAATTTCAGCCAGTCTGTGGTCATCATCATCATCATCATCCCGTTGATCGTCGAATTTCTCAAGCGGTCTCAGTAACATCTTCATTTTCCTAGCTCTGAGATTTCAGAAGCCTCTCATTACTCGTCCTTCCCAACAATGCTGCATTGGAGGCTCTTTCAGGGTCAGGGGAATGATACCCAGAATTGTTACCGGTTTTGGCATATGAATATACCATGGGGAGTTTGCAAGGCTCTCCCGTGCGGGCAGGAAACTCTTAGTAGCCTGCTGGTTCTCCCAGGGAGAGAAGTAGGCTATAAGATGTCTGGGAGCTTGCTTTTAAGTCTCTGGATGTTGGCCATTGATGGGATTACAGGGTGCCGGGGCAGTCTCTGGGTGTAACAGCCTGGCTACTTGAAAATGGGAAATCTGGGCGGAAGAGGCCCAGTCCTGATCCGAGCAGGCTTGGAGGTCTCAGCCTTGGGTCCCACACACCAGAGTTCCTCTGCCGGTACCTTCTTGCGTGAGGCTTGTCTGAACGTGTGGAGAGGGGCCTTGAGTATAGCTGTGTGGCTAGGCTCCGGAGGTCTTCAGCCTTGGGAGCTCTGTTCGGGGCAGGGAGGGAAGCTGGAGCCCATCCCTTCTGAGGGGCCCTGGGGAAGACAGCCAAGCGCGTGGGCCAGAGACTCTCTGCCCCAGTCTGTGACAGTTGAAAAATTTATTTCATGCTGGTATTGTTGGCATTGTTAATTACTTCTATGAATATTAGTTATTTGTGATTTTATTTTGTGAAATGCCTATATTCTTTTTTTTTTTTTCTTTTTGGGTCACACCTAGCGATGCACAAGGGTTACTCCTGGCTCTGCACTCAGGAATCACTCCTGACAGTGCTCAGGGGACCATATGGGATGTTGGGAATCGAATCCGGGTCGACCGTGTGCAAGGCAAACGCCCTACCCCGCTGTGCTATTGCTCCAGCCCCAAATGCCTATATTCTTTACTTACTTTCTCCGTTTAATTTTGGTAGTTGTGGGGCTGGAGCGATAGTATAGCTGTCCTGGGTTCCATACCAGGCATCCTCTATGATCCCCTGAGCCTGCTGGGAGAAATCCCTAAGTGAAGAGTCAGGAGTAAGCACTTAGTACTGCTGGCTATGGCCCAAAAACAACAACTACAACAAATTTTTGTTGTTGTTGTTGTTGTTGTTGCTGCCATTACTGTGCCTAGGGGCCACAGGTAGAGGTGCTCGGGACCATTCAGGAAAGTACTATACTGCTTGAGCTGTATCCCAAGTCCTGTTTGTATTAACTGACTTTTACTGTTTAAGTCTTAACTATTAATTAACTTAATTAATTAATAAATAATTATTTGATTTTAACTATTTATTTTTTATATTGGGCCATACCCAGTGATGCTCAGTGCTTACCACTGTGTAATATCTTTGGTCTCATGAATTTCAGCTATAAAATCAACTGAATTCATTATTTTTTTAGATTTTAATTTTAATTTACTTTTACACAGGGGTTATTCCTGGCTCATGCACTCAGGAATTACTCCTGGCAGTGCTTGGGGGACCATATGGGATGCTGGGAATTGAACTTGGGTCGGCCGCATGCAAGACAAACACCCTACCCGTTGTGCTATCGCTCCAGCCCTTAATTTATTTTTTAGTTTTTTTTTCCTTTTTGGGTCACACCTACTAATACTCAGGGGTTACTCCTGGCTCTGCACTAAGGAATTACTCCTGGTTGTGCTCTGGGACCATATGGGGCGCCAGCGATTGAACCCAAGTCAGCTGCATGTAAGACACATGCCTTACTGATTATACTCTCACTCTGGCCCCATAGTATCTTTTATTCAGGGAATTTTATTGAGTAGTTTTTGGTATGCTCTCTGATTATCTACTATAACAGCTTTAATTTTTTCCCCCCTTTTTTGCCACATTGGCAGTGCTCAGGGCTTACTCCTGGCTCTGCACTTAAAGGTCATCCCTGGTGGGGCTCAGGGGACCATATATGTGGTGTTGGAGATTGAACCTGGGTTAGCTGTGTGCAAGGCAAGTGCCCTACCCACTGTCCTATTTCTCCGATCCTCTTGTTTTATTTTTATTAAAAAGTTAAATTAGCTATCTCACAGTTATTCAATAAAAAAAGTTAAATAGGGGCTGGAGTGATAGTACAGCGGGTAGGGTGTTTGCCTTGACCCAGGTTCAATCCTCAGCATTCCATATGGTCCCCTGAGTACCACTAGAGGTGATTCCTGAGGGCAGAGGCAGGAATAACCTCTGAGCATCGCCAGGTGTGACCCAAAAAGCCAAAAAAAAAAAAAGTTAAATTATAGATTAAGTAACATGGTTATAATTGCATTAAAGTTAAAGTGGTATTTTGAGGGGCTTTTGGGTATCCTTTGTAGTGCTCACAGGCTATTCTTGGTGTATGCTAGGAAAAGAGCCCGACAGTGCTAGGACCATACGTGTCTGGGATCAAACCCAAGTCAGTTGAATGCAAAACAAATACATTAATTTCTGTACTGTCTCCCCAGCCCTGAATTAATAATTTAAAAATACCTCCAAAGGGGTTGGGGTAATAGTACAGTGGGGAGGGCACTTACCTTTCACGTGGCCGACCTGGGTTCGATCCCTGGCATCCCAAATGATCCCCAGAGCAACGCCAGGAGTAATTCCTGAGTGCAGAACAAGGAGCAACCCCTGAGCATCGCAGGGTGTGACCAAAAAAGCACATAAATAAATAAAGTTAAAAAAAAAAACCTCCAGGGGCTGGAGCGATAGCACAGCGGGTAGGGCGTTTGCTTTGCATGCGGCCAACCTGGGTTCGATTCCCTGCATCCCATATGGTCTCCCGAGCACCGTCAGGAGTGATTTCTGAGTGCATGAGCCAGGAGTGACCTCTGTGCATTTGCTGAGTGTGACCCAAAAAGCAGAAAAAAAAAAAAACCTCCAAAATAATATGCAAGACTAAATGATTTTATTATAAAATTCTACCAAATATTGAAGAGTTAACACCAATTATTTACAATCTCTTTCAAAAAAAAAAACAGCAGAGGAGGGAATATTTCCTAATTAATTTTATGAAGCTGATATTAGTTTTAGTTAGACATAAAAACCCAAACTATTTTATTTTATTTTATTTTTAATTTATTTATTTTTAATTAGTGAATCACCATGAGAGTACAGTTACAGATTTATACATTTTTGTGCTCGTGTTTCCCCCATACAAAGTTTGAGAACCCATCCCTTCACCAGTGCCCATTCTCCACCACCGGTACACCCAACATCCCTCCTACCCTCCCCAATCCCATCTCCCCCTACCCCACCCTGCCACTGTGGCAGGGCATTTCCTTTTGTTCTCTCTCTCATTAGGTGTTGTGGTTCGCAATAGAGGTGTTGAGTGGCCACTGTGTTCAGTCTTTAGACCACATTCAGCCCGCATCACCCTTCCCCCACATGGCCTCTGACCACATTATACTTGGTGATCCCTTCTCTGAGTTGCCCTCTCCCCAGAATGTGAGGCCAGCTTCCAAGCCATGGAGTCAACCTCCTGGTACTTATTTCTACTATTCTTCTATTCTTGGGTGTTAGTCTCCTACTCTGTTATTCTATAATCCACAGATGAGTGCAATCTTTCTATGCCTGTCTCTCTCTTTCTGACTCATTTCACTTAGCATGATACTTTCCATGCCGATCCACTTATACGCAAATTTCATGACCTCCTTTTTTCTAACAGCTGCATAGTATTCCATTGTATAGATGTACCAAAGTTTCTTCAACCAGTCATCTGTTCTAGGGCACTCGTTTTTTTCCAGATTCTGGCTATTGTAAACAGTGCTGCAATGAACATATAAGTGCAGATGTCATTTCGACTATACTTTTTAGCTTCTCTGGGATATATTCCCAGCAGTGGTATTGCTGGGTCAAATGGGAGCTCAATGTCTAATTTTTTGAGAATCGTCCATATTAAAACCAAAACTATTTTAAAGAAGAGACATAGACCAGTGGCGGGAGCAATAGCACAGCAGGTAGGGCATTTGCCTTGCACGTGACCGACCCAGGTTCGATTCCTCTGTTCATCTCAGAGAGCCCGGCAAGTTACCGAGAGTATCCCGCCCGCACGGTAGAGCCTGGCAAGCTACCCATGGCTTATTTGATATGCCAAAAACAGTAACAGGTCTCACAATGGAGATGTTACTGGTGCCCACTCGAGCAAATTGATGTACAACGGGATGACAGTGCTACAGTGCAACAGACCCGTATCATTCATGACTATAGGTAAGGTCCTTTACAAAATATAAGCAGGGGCCTGGAGAGATAGTACAGAGAATAAGACGCATGCCTTGCATGCAGTGAACTATGCTTTTGTCCTTGGCACCACATAGTCCCTATTGCCAGACCCTACATATTGTATTTTAATTTTCAGTATGCTCAGTGTGGGGCCAAAGTGATTGTATAGTGGGTAGGGTGCTTGCCTTGCACAGGGCCAACCAGGTTTGATTTCCAGCATTCCATATGGTTCCCTGAGCACTGCTAGGAATAATTAATTTTTTTCCGTCTTAGTTTAATTTTGACATAATTAATTAATTAATTAATTAGTTCTTTGGGCCATATCCAGTGATGCTCAGGGATTACTCCTGGCTCTGCACGCAGGAGTCACTCTGTTCTCTCTCTTGTCCCTGAGATTTTTTTTTTTTTGATTCTTGGGTTACAGTGTCACTTTCCAGATGTTAGAGATTACTGATTTCATTGTGATCAGAATGTTATGTGTAATTTAACTTCTTTTAAATTTACTCTTCCTCTCCTCTTTCTCTCCCTCTCTCTTTCTCCCTCTCTCTCACATACACTTTCTCTCTCTTTTATTATTTGTTTTTGTTTTTATTTTTGTTTTGGGTCTGCATTCAGTCATGCTCAGGACTGACTCCTGGCACTGTGCTCAGCGCTGACTCCTGGCAGGGCTCCAGGGCAGTGGAACCCTGTAGACTATGTGCAGAGCAAGTGCCCTGTTCTATCTTCTGGCCCTTTGTTCAGCCTTCTTGAATCTCTAATATGTATCTTGACAAATTCAGGAAGTTCTGACAGTGACTTCTATTACTTTTCCAATCCTACCTTCTTTATTCCTCTTGTTCTGGACTCTGAGGACATAGTTTTTTTTTTTTTTTTTTTTTTCAATTCCCACAGGTGTTAAGATTCTGTTAAACTCATTTTAGTTTATTTTCTTTTTATTCAGACTGACCTTTCCATGATTCTTTCTTCACCTATTTTTTTCCTCTATTCCCACAGTTCTATTGCACAGACCAGTTACTGAGCTTTTTATTTTGGTTGCACTGAATTTTGTTGTTATTTGGTGGGCACTCCTGGCTCTGTGCTCTCGAATCACTCCTGGTGAGGCACAGCGGCCACCATAGGTAGTGTTGGAGCTGGAATCCAGGTCAGTTGTGTGCAAAACCTTATCCACTGTACTATCTTTCTGGACTGTCATGTTTCTTTAATTCTGTAATTTTCCTTTGGGCTAAATATGTGGCTCAGTGGTAGAGCACGTACCTCAAGTGTGTGAGGTCTTGAGTTGATCCATTATACCACACATAGACACACGCATATACACATGCTAAGTTCTCCTTTATATATACTCTATTTCTGTTCTGAAACTTTTATATTTTTGCTGAGTCTCTTTATCATGTTTCAAGTATATTCTTTTTTTTGGGGGGGTGGGGAGATGCACCACACCCAGAAGTGCTAAGGGCTTACTTCTGGCTCTGTGCTCAGGGGTCACTCCTGACAATCTTGGGGAACCATATAGGGTGTTGGGGTTGGAATTCTAGTTGACACCTGCAAGGCAAGCACCCTGCCTGCTATATTATCTCTCCAGGCCTGCATATTCTTTTTTTTTTTTTTTTTTTTGCTTTTTTCAGTCACTCCCAGCAATGCACAGGGGTTACTCCTGGCTCTGCACTCAGGAATTACTCCTGGCGGTGCTCAGGGGACCATATGGGATGCTGGGAATGGAACCCGGGTCGGCCTCGTGCAAGGCAAATGCCCTACCCACTGTGCTATTGCTCCAGCCCCCTGTATTTTTTTTTTAGGCCTGCATATTCTTAATTGTATCTTGAGCACTTAAAATTTTTAAATCAGAATTGCCTTAAAATCTGCTATGTAACTCTAACTTCTTTTTGCAGGGGCAGGGGTTGCCCATCCAGCAGTTCTGAGGGTTAACTCTTGGCTCTACAACTGTGGAGTGTAGAGCCAAGATGGTTCTCAGGAGACCATATGGGATGCTGGGGTGTGGTGCTCAGACCATATGGGATGCTTGGTGGTGTGGTGCTCAGAAGACCATATGGGATGCTTGGTGGTGTGGTGCTCAGAAGACCATATGGGATGCTTGGTGGTGTGGTGCTCAGAAGACCATATGGGATGCTTGGTGGTGTGGTGCTCAGAAGACCATATGGGATGCTGGGGATTGAACCTTGGTTTGACCATGTGCAAGGCCTTACTCACTGTGCTATCTCTCCAGCCCTCATAACTAACTTTTTTTGGGGGAAGCCACACCCAGTGGTACTTAGGGCTACCATCAGAGGTGCTTGTTTGGAAATTGGGTTTTAAACCTGGGGCTCTGGCGTACAAATCATGTGCACCAGCTTTTTGAGACATATCTTTGGTCTAATTCTAACAATTTTATATCTTGATGTTGGCATCTCTTACTCTCATTTTTTCAATTTTTAAAAATTTGTCTTATTTTATTTTATTTTTTTGCTTGTTGGGTCATACCTGGCGATGCACAGGGATTACTCCTGGCACTGCACTCAGGAATTACCCCTGGTGGTGCTCAGGGGACCATATGGGATGCTGGGAATCGAACCCAGGTCAGCCGTGTGCAAGTCAAAAGATTCCTTGATATCTCAGGAACACTTTTTTTCCCCTGTAGATGTGGGAGTTTCATTGTCTTCATTGACACCATGGGATAGGAGATGCACTGGTTACCATTTGCCAAGGATGAAAGTCCCTGTTCCCTACTTGTTCTTTTCTACTCCATCCTGACTGCCTGTCAGGTGCCTCATTACAGCTTTCTGAGGTGGAAGACTGTGTTTGGTTGGCAGGCATGGGTCGAGGCGACAGTTTTCTCTTTAGTTTCAGGGCTTTTTTGTTTGTTTGTTTTTTGTTTTTTGGGTCACACCCAGCGATGCACAGGGGTTACTCCTGGTTCTGCACTCAGTATTACCCCTGGGGACCATATGGGAAGCTGGGAATCGAACCCGAGTTGGCCACGTGCAAGGCAAATGCCCTACCCTCTGTGCTATTGCTCCAGCCCTCTCTTTAGTTTTTGACCAGAATAAAATGTTTATTGTCACAAGTTTTCTTTCTTTCTTTTTTTTTTTGCTTTTTGGGTCACACCCAGCAGTGCTCAGGGGTTACTTTTGGCTTTGCACTCAGAAATTATTCCTGGCAGTGCTTGGGGGACCATATGGGATGCCGGGGATCGAACCCGGGTCGGCCGCGCCCTACCCGCTGTGCTATCGCTCCGGCCCTCTTTTTTTTTTTTTTTTTTTTGCTTTTTGGGTCACACCTGGCGATGCACAGGGGTTACTCCTGGCTCTGCACTCAGGAATCACCTCTGGCGGTGCTCAGGGGACCATATGGGATGCTGGCAGTCGAACCCGGGTTGACCCAGGTGCAAGGCAAACACCCTACCCACTGTGCTATTGCTCCAGCCCCAACTAGTTTTCTTTCTTTTCCTGTTTTTTTTTTTTTTTTTTTGGTGGGGGCCACAAACAAAGATGCTTAGAGTCTGCTCCTAGTTCTGAGTTTAGGATTACTCCTGGTGGTGCTCGGGGAACTATGTGGGGGCCAGGTGTTGAACCTGGGTCAGCTGCATGCAAAGCAAATGCCATACCAGCTTGTACTATTTCTCCACACACCTTTTTTCTCCTGTTACAAACTGTCAACTCCCAGGTGCAAACACAAGTTTCCAGCATTGTACTTGTGCAGGGGGATGGCATTGGGAATTGAACTCATGACCTCATGCCTGGAAACCTTTTGAGCTTTTGAGCCATTTCCCAACCTCCACAGTGTTTTTCAAATAATGTTTAGGTTTTGTTGTTGATGTACTTAGCAGGAGGAATTGGAAAAAGTACTTCCTGGAAACAGAAGCCTGTTTATTGATTTTCACTAAGGGGATGTTTATTTTCAGTAGCTAGTCATAGCTTCTTCTGTTTCCTTTAGGCCTGAAGCCCTTTTTTGCTTCTAGGTGAAACATTCCCAACCCATACTCTTCTCTTGCATTCTGCTACTCTGCGGGGTGATTACTGCTTTGTACCTCTCCTCTGTTCTCAGACCCCTGCCCTCTTATTGGATGACTTGGCTTTCTACTTCACTGAGAAAATAGAAATCACCAGAAGAGAACTTTCCTGGATGGACCATCACTGCCATCCTCCTACTGAATAGCACCTGCTGCTGCTTTGTTCCCACCAGGAATGGTCCATGCTTGCTGAAACCTCCCTTCAGTTTTAGTCCTGCATAGTACAGCAGACAGGGCATTTCCCTTGCATACGCCCGATCTGGGTTTGATCCCTAAAACCTCATATGGTCCCCCAACCCCCCCCCAGGAATGATCCCTGAACAGAGAGACCTAGGAGTAAATCCTGAGCACTGTTGGGTATGACCCCCAGACAAAACAGCAGTAAAAAAGGTATAACAAACTGCAGCTAATTTCGTTATGTTGGATATATACTGTTAAAAGAATAAGAGAGGAAAAAGTATGTTTAATACAAGGTTGTGCCTGGAGAAGCAGGGATGGGATCTCACATGTAAAGGACTAGCTCTAGTTCTTTAAGCTATCTCCCTACCCTCTTAAATTTATTTATTTATTTATTTATTTGCTTTTTGGGTCACACCTGGTGATGCACAGGGGTTACTCCTGGCTCTGCACTCAGGAATTACTCCTGGTGGTGCTCAGGGGACTATATAGGATGCTGGGAATTGAACCCGGGTTGGCCGCGTGCAAGGCAAAAGCCCTACTAGCTGTTCTATCACTTCAGCCCCTACCCTCTTAAATTTATTAGTTTTCGAAATATTGGAGTCTGGGGATGAAGCTAAGTGGTAGAGAACATGCTTTGTATATATTAAATTCTGGGCACCCAATTCACTCAGCTTAATCAATGGCTGAATAAATAGCAGTGCTCCTACATTATAAAAAAAAAGGGGGGGGCGGGAGCGATAGCTCTGGGGTAGGGCATTTGCCTTGCACGTGGCCGACCCAGGTTCGATTCCCAGCATCCCATATGGTCCCCCAAGCCCCTCCAGGAGTAATTCCTCTGTGCATGAGCCAGGAGTAACCCCCCGGGCATCGCCTGGTGTGACCCAAAAAAAAGAAATCCAAAAAAACAAAACAAAAAAAACCTCTGGGCACCAAGGTTTGATCCTGGATACCAAACAAACAAATATTGACATCTTTCTTCTTGGAAACTTTTCTTAGCTAGAGCAATGACTCTTTGTAATCACCTCTTTTATATTCTTTAAAAATGTTTTAGAGTATTATTTATCTAAATGTTAGTGTTTGAAGTACATATAGTTTATTCCTCTTTGAAGAGGAATTCTTTTTTAGAGAGTGTCCAACACCTGACACTGCTGAGTAGTTATTCAGTAGGCCTGGTGCTTAGAGGTCACGCATAGTGGTGTTTGAGGGATCATGTGGTGCTGGGGATTGAACTGAGCTGCCAATATTCAAGGCACATTCCAGATCTTTGACACATCTCTCTGGCCCTCGAAAGGGTCTCTTGTCCTCGAAAGGGATTCTTTTCCATTATTTTTTGTTTTGAAACCATACTGAGTAATCTCAAGACTTACTCCTGCCTCTGCACTTAGGGATCACTCCTGATGGGACTTGGGGGACCATCAGTAGTGCCAGAGACGAAACCCGGGTGAGCACTCTGCAAGCACGCATCAGCCCACTCCAGCTCCTTTTCTATCATTGTAATTTTGTTGTTGTTTGGCCATCCCTGGCTGTGCTCAGGGTTTACTCCTGGCTCTGCATTCAGAGATCACCCCTGGTAGACTCAGAGGACTATATGTGGTTCCTGGAATCAATCCTGGGTCGGGCACATACAAGGCAAGTGCCCTACCTGCCGCACTATCACTCTGGCCTCTGTTTCCATTATTTTTAAACTGGTATAAAAATTATGGGACTTATTACTTTTATTTCTTTTTTTTTTCTTTTTGGGTCACACCCAGCAGTGTACAGTGGTCACTCCTGGTTCTGCACTCAGGAATTACCCCTAGCGCTGCTCAAGGGACCATATGGGATGCTGGGAATCGAATCCGGGTCAGCCGCTTGTAAGGCAAATGCCCTACCCGCTGTGCTATCACTCCAGCCCCTTATTACTTTTATTTCAAGTTTCTCTATGGAATTGTTAAACCTGAACTCTTTCTCCAGTTTTAATTACTCCTTGGTTGATTCACCTGTGAGTTCTTATTTCTCTTTGCTCTATATTTTCTGTGGATCCTGCTTGGACCTGTCCTCCTTTTAAATCTTTTTGGGGATTTCCCTTGCTTGCCCTCAGACTCTTGCCCCTTAGACCCTGGCTTATTTTGTAGCAACTTCCACCAATATCACATGTTTCAAATACCCATTCGACATAAAAAGTCTTTTACTGTTTGAAGACATAAAAACCACTTTCACATCCATGTTGTAATCTTCTGTAACCTGTGGAGTGTGTCAGTTTTGCTGTGGCTGTGGCTAACTTGATGACTTCTCGGCTCCCTCTCAGATCCAGGCCTCTTCAGGGGAGATCAAGTACACTGGTACCTTGGACTGTGCCAAGAAGTTGTACCAGGAATCAGGAATCCGAGGCATCTACAAGGGGACTGTGCTGACCCTTATGCGAGGTAACCAGTGAGGCCCTCCAGCTGAAGGCACCTTGGGGGCACTGTGGGCACCTCAGAGGCTCTTGCTAAATCACCTTCTTAGCTCTGGCACCATACAAACTATCACAGCTCTGATAAGACTGACATTGTGAGTCTTACTTGTACACAAAGTGAGCTCTGGCCAGAGCAGACACAAATGGGGCGTGGAGCAGACTTTCAATCCTTCTGTGAGCCTGGAGCTCAGGTGTGGACATGAAAATGGCAGTTGGAAGGGAGTAACAGGTGGCATTCATGGCCAGAGGGATCAGTGATTGAGGAAGTGCATTGCTTCAAGGAGGTGGCGCCAGGAGAGTGTCGGTTGATGAGGGAGAGGTGGCCCTTGTTCTTGGCCTGAGATGGCTATTTGAGGGGAGGCTACAAACCAGCAGGCACCCTAACTGGTTTGTGCATGTCGCTCTCTCGGAGGGCTTTGAAGATAAACCTATGTCCGTGTGTGTGTGCTCACTCTTCCCAGAGTGCCTTGAGGAACCTCTCAGGGAACCTTGAAGAATCTAGGGCCACGCTGGGCTTTTCTGAGTTCAAGAAAGTTGAGAGGGGCTGGAGTGGTAGCACAGCAGGTAGGGCATTTGCCTTGCATGCGGCTGACCCGGGTTTGAATTCCAGCACCCCATATGGTCCCTTGAGCACCGCCAGGGATAATTCCTGAGTGCATGAGCCAGGAATGACTCCTGTGAATTGCCAGGTGTGACCCAAAAAGCAAAAAAAAAAAAAAAAAAAATTGAGAACTTTGTATAATACAGTTTACTTCTTTCTTGCCACTAACAGATGTTCCAGCCAGCGGGATGTATTTTATGACATACGAGTGGCTGAAAAATATCTTAACTCCAGAAGGAAAGAGGTGAGACTCTAGAAGAACTTAGAAGCTGCTTTACCGAGTCCCGGCTAGGCTGCCGTGCCCTAGGTCTGAAGACAGAAATGGGACTTGCTCTTGGCTCCTTGTAGACTTTACTTTTGCTTCTGAGGTCCAGCTAACACTTCTTACACTGCCTCCTCAGTGGAGCAAGTATTTGAAACAAATGCTTGTTATCTTCTCCAAGGAGGGCCAGCTGCCATATCACAGAAGCCCTGACCTCCTCCTTTCAGCCAGTTCTCACTCTGTATCTGCTGTTTGCCACAGTGGGGAGGTCGGAAGGCCTCTCTCAGCCTGTGTTTCACTGGGACTATGGTTCGTATTCTGCAGTGTCAGTGAGCTCAGTGTGCCTCGAATCCTGGTGGCTGGGGGCATTGCAGGAATCTTCAATTGGGCAGTGGCAATTCCCCCAGATGTGCTCAAGTCCCGCTTCCAGACTGGTGAGTGGAGGGTAAAGGGGTGGATGGCTCTGTGGGAGGAGAAGGGTATAGGGGTGTGGGGGAAGAGGAGTGGGCTCCTAAACTGGCTGCCCTCGATGGGTAGCTCTCTTAGACCCTGGGATACTGATTCTTCTTGGGAAGACCTAGCCTCTCTCTGACCATCATGCTGCCTCACAGTCATTTATGTTCCAGGAACTCTACATTCCTTTTCATATGGCCTAAGTGTAAAATAAGTGAGCTACAAAGTCAAATTTAGTTTTCTTCCCCATGAGCAAGAGAATTATCTCATTCTTCTGCATTGTCTCTTCTGCATTTCTCAGTAATCATGCATCTGTGTCTCTTTGTCCCAAGGTAAACTCTGTTGTCTGTGGACTGGTCCTAGATGATTTGCAAGGTGTCCTATCCCAAGGACTGTGACCCCACAGAAAATCTCGACTTGTCTCTGTGTGAGTCACCATAATCAGAGAAGGAAACTTAGGAAGCCCTAACTCTTGGGTTCTGTCCATAGCTCCACCTGGGAAATATCCTAATGGTTTCAGAGATGTGCTGAGAGAGCTGATGCGAAATGAAGGAATCGCATCCTTGTACAAGGGATTCAATGCAGTGATGATCCGCGCCTTCCCAGCCAATGCGGTGAGTGGCTGGTGGGGCTGTGCTCTCCTTTCAGGCTCAGAGCAGGATGCAGCTAGACTGGCTTCTGGTTATTACTTGGATTGATTCCGTGGATTGGTTGGAGGCCTCAGATTTCCCCACAGAACCCTTGGCTAGAGCCTCCCTATCTCTTTGAATTGAGGGTCTTTGATTTCCTCTTCTGGCACTTATAGACTGGGGAGATAGTTCAAAGGACTAAAGTCCAAGTTTTGCATGTGGGAATCCTGAGTTCAATCCCTTGTACCACATGATCCTCCAGCACTTCTGGGCGTGCCATCCCCACCCTCCAATAAAAGAAGTGAGCAATTATGGGACATGCATTTTCCTCCCCCCTCAGGCACAAGAAAGCATAGTTTGAGTTCTAAGAGTAGGAATGAAGTTAGAAGGAGCCCAGGTCCTGATGGCAGGCTTGGTGCTGGGATCTCTATGAAGAATCACAACTTCTGCTGACTTCTTTCTTCCTCCCAATCCCTCTCCAGGCTTGCTTCCTTGGCTTTGAAGTTGCCATGAAATTCCTTAATTGGGTTGCCCCCAACTTGTGAGGATGAAGTGCAAGGTTCCAGATACCGGAAGCTGTGACAGAAGAGGAACAGGGGGCAGGACTAAAGTGTTCTGTAGGGTGGTGGGATGGTATGGTGGGATCAGTGTTCTGTGTGTGGATGTGGTAAGACCATTGCCTTAATGACATTCTCTACCTTGTAAAACTTTCGGTGTGCTATTTTAAAACTTGAATCCACTCTTGTCAATTTACGGAGTCTCAAGAGGATTTGGAGATGGAGTTCGTAGCTTCTAGATCAGATACCGCTTGCGGCTTGAGTGCCACCAGTTGACTGTGACGACTATACCCAGCATAGTTCTTGCTAAAGGGAGGAATCTCTCTCACTGCAGAGACTGTGCATATTTTCCACCAGCTGGACAGAAATTAGAGTCTTGGATCCCTAGCACAGAATATTCATCAGATTTCCAGGGTACCATCTAACCCTGACTTATACATGGGGATGTGGATTTGAAACCCACATCTGTCTGCCCAGGTGGATTGAGTATGTGTATCTAGAGGCAGATAGGTTATTAAAAATCAGGTAAAAAAATTTAAATGCATGCAAGTAATAAAAACTAAAACTTGGGTAGCCTAATTTTCCAAGACTAGGTGGAGAGCTTTCCCTTCTACACCATAAAGAGTTTTCACTCGATTGTCCTAGCTTGCTAGGATAAGTAAGAAAGCCCAGGGTGTAGGAAGGTTCTTTTTGCACATTCTTTTCTCATGAGAGTGCCCTATTTTAACAGGAAACAATAAATATTGTTTCTAATTTTTGCATTGTGTGAATGTTTTTCCTTTTCATTCTGGGTCATTTAGCTTTGGCTTAAGCTGAAAATTTCAAGGATCCAGTATCCTTGCATGGATGCTTTAGGCAGGGGCTCCAGCAGGAGGAAGAAGTTCTGACCAAGCCAACCTGCCTGGAACTGTCCCTGCTTAGGTGGCGAAGAACAAGGGTTTGCCATTGAGGTTGGTAACTGTTCTCAGTCCTCAGTGGAAGCCTGCCATGCAGACCCTCAATAAGATTCCAAGCTAATGGATAAAGTGTTTCATTGTCCTGAAAGAGCAAAAAACATTTTTTTTTATCTTTGGATGGGTATGTAATCTGATCTCACCAGCCTGTCTTTTTTCTTTTTTTTTGGTTTTTGGGCCACACTTGGTGGTGCTCTGGAGTTACTCCTGGCTCTGCATTCAGGAATCACTCCTGCATTTTTTGGGACTTTGTGTGGTGGCGGGGATGAAACCCAGGTTAGCCACCTGCAAGGCAAGGGCCCTACCTGCTGTACTATCGCTTGGCTGCTGCTGCTGAACAGGTGTGGCCAGATGAGATGTGTTTGTGGTTGAGAGTTTTAAGCCGATGTGATGTGTCCTCATGAGGAGGGCAGGGTTTCTGGAGCTGGGCTTCTCTGGTGTGTTCTCTCTGGCAGTCAATAGTTCCAGTTCCAGTGGCACTTCCTGTCTAACTGCCGCTGCAGAGACCCTTGGACTTTGGTTTCGAAACTGTATCTCTGTAAATGGATGAGAGGGACAGAAACCTACACCTAGTGACTGTCACAAACCTAACAAGAAGCTTTATTCCTGCGAAGATATTTCTAAATGATTGGATAGAAATTACAGTCAAAGGACTGGAGAGATAGTACAGGAGTTAGGGCTGTTTCCTTGCATATGGCCAACCTGGGTCCAGAGGTCCAGTGCCTAGTACCCATATGGTCCTTTGAGCACCATTAAGACTGATTCCTGAGTGCAGAGTCAAGTAAGCCCTGAGTACAAGGACTGCCAGGTGTGGGTACCCCACCCCACCTCCAAAAATAGGAATTACAGTCATGTGAAAAATAACATTTTTATTATTTATTTTTTGCAGTACCAGGGATTGAATCCAAGGCTTCATACATGCAGAGTAAAGTGCCCTGTTTCAGAGCTACATCTCCAGTCCCCCCAAAAAACGTGCTTTAGAAATGAAAATTCTGGGACTGGAGCAATAGCACAGCGGGTAGGGCATTTGCCTTGCACGCTGCTGACCTGGGTTCGATTCCCAGCATCACATGCGGTCCCCTGAGCACCGCCAGGGGTAATTCCTGAGTGCAGAGCCAGGAGTGACTCCTGTGCATCGCCAGGTGTGACCCAAAAAGCAAAAAAAGAAAAAAAAAAGAAAATTCTGTGCACTCTTCATGGGAATATTAATAGTTTAGGATTAGCCCTCCCTCTTCTCATGCCCATTGAAGTCTTTGTTTAATCTCACTGATTTTGATGTTTTTATGTGTCTCCTGAAGCTCTTCTTGGCACTGCCCAGTCCTGAGACAAGTTCTGAAACCTTGACCTTTGTCAGGAAGCCCCCCGGTGATGCATTTGCATTCCAATCAAATGCCAGCCATCCCCATGGCTCAGGATCACTCTTATAGTCTATACTTAGGAATAATTTGCCCTTTCAAACAGCTTCCATTTAACAATGGAATGTTTTGGTTCCTTGATGTTAGTGATGGTGGATTCTTAGACTGCTTTGGGTGTTTAATAGATGTTAAGTCAAATAGGGAAATCCCTGCAGGCTATTTGTGAAGGGAGCAGAGCAGATGCTAACTCCCTCCAGGCTAGCACTTCCTTTTTATGATGCACTTTGAAATGCCACCTGTTCCTTATATATCTCTCCCTGCTGGGGGTAAGGGTTGTGGAGAGATACGGGCCCTCCCCAGTAATTTCTGTCACAGATAGCCCTAACTGGGAGCTGGACAGTAATTATTACAACTACTCAGTGATAATAGCCTTACACAGGCCTAGAGACAGCTCTAACTAGGTCAAAGGCAAGGGGCAGAGGGAAGGTTGTTGCAACAGTAATCTGTTAAAAGCAACAGTAGCACCATTTCAGCTCTCCTGCTGGATCACCTTTACCCACAGTTATTTTCCCCACATTTTGAGACTAGAACACACTAAACCCTTTATAACCTTGATATGGATTAATTTGAATCTATTTATTCCCCATTCCCCCCACAATGTAACTTATTTATTTATTTTTTTTTCTTTATGGGTCACACTTGGCAATGCAGAGGGGTTACTCCTGGCTCTGCACTCAAGAATCACCCCTGGCAATGCTCAGAGGACCATATGGGATGCTGGAAATCGAACCCCGGGTCGGCTGCGTGCAAGGCAAACGCCCTACCCGCTGTACTATTGCTCCAGCCCCCAATGTAACTTTGAATGCATAAGGAGCTGTGTTTTGTTTTTATCCACAGCCGGAAACAGTCAGGGACTATTGGTGGTGCTTGATGGACCATATGGCGCCAGGATGAACCTGGGCTTTCTGCATGTAAAACATGAGCTTCAATCCTTGGAACTCTCTCTGGCCCCATCGATAGGGATTTTGATCCCCACTTCCAGATGTGGAAGCCAAGACTTAGGATAAAATGATCTACCAAGATCATTGACAAGTAGGGATAAGACTGGTGTCCATGGTCTGAAGAAAAGCTTATGATGGTACTGGAGGCTGTTGGGGCTGCTTGACACAAGCTCCAAGTACCTGTCTGTACTAGGGGGTTAAAGCTTGAGCAACCAGCCCTGAGTCAGGCGAAGGGAGGCAGAGTCCCAGCAGGCCCTGGGCATACTCTAGGATTTCCTTTTCTTTCTCTGCTCTGGTCAGCATACAGGCCTGTAGCTCTCCAGAAAGGCTCTCCCTTGTTTTCCAGGGTCTGTCCTTGCCTTAAGCTGTCTCAGAAGCAGTCCCTGGATCCATTGCAGAGTCTGACCTTTTCTTGGGACAAACTGAGAGAGGTGGTGGCTGTTACAGAAACACATGGTCAGGGAATTGATTGTTCCCCAGAGCATGGCTACTTGTTAAAAAAGACCAAACTTCTTGGAATAGAGACAGGGACCTCATGAGGGAGGCATTATGGAGGTAATGAACAGTTTAGATGACAGGAAACATAACCTCTGCCCCAATCCCTTTAGCAATTTAGAGGATCATGAATACTTCAAAGACAAAATAGAAACTGAAGGTGGTAGATACTAAATTAGCTGTGGGTGGGGGGGTGGAATGGGACTGGCATGCAGAGGTGGTCAGATGACCAGTAGGTCCCAGGGGAAAGGTTGGGGCACGGGAGACTGTCTTAGAAAAGCAGTCCATTGGACAGAAAAAGAGGGCGTGTTCTACAGGGACTGAGTACCCCCAGGAGGCAAAAGGCATCAGAGGACAGAACTTATGTGGTCAGTGCCAAGAATAGTTCTCCAGAGGCATTTAGAAGAGTTTGGCTGTCTCCCACCTTTTTTGTTTTTGGGTCATACCCAACATTGCTCAAGGAACCAAATGGGGTGCTGGAGATCAGACCCATTTGCAAGGCAAGTGCCATACCGGCTGTACTCTGGCATTCCCTCCTTCTTAGAACAGAACCTTTTCTCATTTGTGATTGTTTTGGGGCCACATCTTGCTAAGCTGAGGGATCACTCCTGATTGTCTTGGGGACCATATGGGGTGCAGTGATTGAACCCGTGTCAGCTGCTTTCAAATTACTTTACCCACTGTTCTATCTCTGGCTCCTTTTAAGTATC
Organism: Sorex araneus; assembly: GCF_027595985.1. Lineage (NCBI taxonomy): Eukaryota > Metazoa > Chordata > Mammalia > Eulipotyphla > Soricidae > Sorex > Sorex araneus. Next base: position 45,465,775 of record NC_073305.1, on the reverse strand, counting down.
AAACCCTTGAACGATATGTGAAAACCACTGTTTCCTTGGAAATAGCAGTCAATACTCTCCATTTCTAATTTTACACCTAGAGCTTTTGGCTAATCTTGTTTCTAACCTGTGTTATTCTGCATTCATGGTTGTAAATATCTGAGAATTGGCCTTCAGATGTTCATGTTTGCCTGTGGCTGTTGATGTGGCAGTCTACAGGATATTGACTGAGCTGGATATAAGTAGGAATGGGTTGGCATTGGGCACTATATGGTCTCTGGGACATCCTCTTCTCTGCTGGATTCTACTATCTTTTCCTTATGTCTCTTAGTTGTGTTTCACCCATCACTTGCTCTTGGCTGCTGTTTTCCAGTTAGGCTGTCAGTGGCTTTGATTACCAGTTGTAGGATAACATTGGTTTGTCCTTCCCGCCTTGCCACAGGGAGCTTAGGTTTATTGGGTTACTCCCATCACAGTGCTCCCATTCCTCTGTGTTTACTTGTAACTTCTTTTTTTGTGCTCTGTTGACTTGCATAGTTAATTCAGAGCAATGCCCTTTTTGTATAGGAACAAGAAGACAGTTAATGCTATGTTTTTGTAACTTGGGAGTTAATTAACTCTGAATGATATTTACCTCCTGGACATCTGTTCTCTCAACTTAAGCCTCAGTTGCCCTTACTTCCTAGCACCCCAAAGCACCCCAAAGACGAGGGACTGGATGGACCTTGGGCAAGCTGTGAGCTATGTGCTATCCTGGCATCAAAATGGGCCTGGCTAAAGTGCCATAATGCTTAACTATAAGTTAAGAGCATGGTCATGGACAAATGCTGTCATGATCCAAAAAGCAGTAACTAGATTTGGACCCTGCTAGGGTTAGAAATGACTAATCTGGCCTGAGCACTGTAGTCTGAATCTGTGGTGAAATGTCCCCAGGAGAGCCACCCTATAAGCTCACTGTATCTCTTACTGTGTCCATACAAAATAACTAATGTTAAGAAGTAGAATTAAGATGTTAATTAAGTTATTGGACTAAGGAAAGGAGAAAAAAACCTTAAGTGATATTTTGCCAGTGAGCAAAGGAAGGGCTTTCTTATGTTGATTTTTCTGCCCTGCCGGATGCAGGGGAGGGAGGGATGTCTACCCGAAGTGGGAAATTGGAGATTGGGTGGGGGGAGGGAAGGAGGGAGGGGGGGGGAGAGAGAGAGAGAGAGAGAGAGAGAGAGAGAGAGAGAGAGAGAGAGAGAGAGAGAGAGAGAGAGTGAGATGAGGGCAGCAAGATGGAGCGCGAAGAGACTAGCAAGAGGGACAGAGGGAGAAGAAGAATGGAAGAATGTTGGGGAAGAATGAGGAGCAGGTGAGTGGAGAGAGACAGACCAGGCTGTGAGATGGAGCGTGGAGAGATGAGTGGGATAGACAGGAGGAGATAGGAATGGGGGCAGTGTGAGAGTAGAATGGGGAACTTAATGAGACTGGAACAGGCGTGTGGGAGAATGGAATAAATGGCAACTGATCATCAACCAACCGGCTTGGCACTCGTTTCCTCTGCCCATGGCCTGGGCCACTCTGGAGGGGGAGCGGCCCAAATCCACTGAACGTGGGCCATGAGAGGAAGAGTCTCTGGGGCTTCCCCTAGCTGCCCGGAGATTAAACAACCAATGTCTCTTGTCATGTAGGTAGACAGGTTTGGCTAAGGATAGGGAGCACTGGGGCTCAGGTCCCTGATACTTCTTTTTCTAGGGTTCTCTTTAGCTATCTCATGAAGACTCATGGGATTCCACTTGCTGCTGAAGGGTTTCTCAGAAGGGATAGAGATGAACTCTCTGCTCTGGAGACCATTTTCTAGGGGAGGGAAGAAAGCTGGTCCTGGAGGCTTACTCTAGACTTGTCTGAATAAGTCTAAGTAGGAAGGCAAGGAGCAGCTCAGCTAGGGGTTCCTACTTTCTTGGCCCTCACTCCTTTCAGCTGTAAGCATGCTTTTTATTTATTTACTTACTTTTTTATTTGTTCTGGTGCCTGGGATTGAATAGACAGTTGTGCCCATTAGGCAGATACTTTACTGCTGAGCTACATCATTACCCCAAAGATGTTTGCTTTTTTGGGGTGGGTTTGGGCCATACGCGGTGATGCTCAGGGGTTACTCCTGGAAGTGCTTGGGGGACCATATGGGATCCTGAAAATGGAACCCATGCAGGGCAAACACACTCCAGCCCCAGGATGTCTTTTATACTTTTGTTTTGGGGCCATACCTGGTGGTGGTTTGGGAGATCATGTAGTGATGGGAATTGAACCTGGGGCTCCCACATGCAAAGCACAAGCTCCAGCCCTTTGAACTATCTCCTCAATTCCAAGGATTTCTTTTATCTTTTTTTATTTTTCACTTAAAAAGTTTTTTTTTTAGCTACACCTAGCAGTGCTCAGAGCTTATTCCTGGCCCTATGCTCAGGGATCACTTTTTGCAGTGCTCAGGGGACCATATGTGTTGCTAAGGATCCAACCAGAGTTTGGTGCATTTAAGGTAAGTGTTTCACCTTTTGTGCTATTCTCTCTGGCACCCAGAGATCCCTTTTTTGTGTGTGTCCATTTTTGAGGGTCACACCTGCTGTGCTTATGGCTTACTCCTGGCTCAAAATCCATCAGCGATCTCTCCTGGTGGACCATATGTGGTATTGGGGGACCAAATCTGGGTCCACCACGTGCAAGGTAAGTACTTAACCTGTTGTACTATCTCACAGCCCTGCCACATTCCCCAACCCCACCCCTTTTATTTTTGGAGGTTTTTTTTTTTTTGGGTCACACCCGGCAATGCCTAGGAGTTGCTCCTGGCAGTGCTCGGGGACCATATGGGATGCTGGGAATCAAACCCGGGTTGGCTGCGTGTAATGCAAATGCACTACCAGCTGTACTACCGCTCCAGACCCCAGTTTTTGAAGGTTTTTTTTTTTTTTTTAATGTGTGTGTGTGGGGGGCATACCCAGTGATGCTCAGGGCTTTGTTTAGGGACCCACTCCTGATGGGGCTTGGGGGATCATATGGGGTGTCAGGGATTGAAACTGGGTCCCCAGCCCTTTTAAATGTCATGCTTGCTAGATGGCTCAATGGGTAGGCTGTAAGGCATTTAAAAACAAGCCGGACAGGTCTGCTTTTGGCAAAAGTTGATACAGCTTGCTTGGGGTGTTTGAAAGAACTTGCAACATTTCCATTCTTAAACCTGGAATAGCTTTCTTTTGCCCTATTTTGTAATTAAAGTTAGGGTCTTGACTGTGCAGGAAATGTGGCAGGTCTCTAGGTGTGGTGGTATAGTGGGAGTCACAACTAGTTTCATGGGTATGGGCTGACTCCTGAGACCTTGGAAGGATTAGGATACTTAGAAGTAAAAGAACTGGCCTGAGAGATAGAGCAGTGGGTAAGGCTCTTTCCTCTGAGCTCCGCCAGGAGTGATGCCTGGGCACTGCTGGGTGTGGCCCAAAATAAAAAAAAAAAAAAGTGAAATAACTAAGAACCGTGTCCTTCCAGCCTTTTTCTCCTTGTCCTCAATTAAATCTTTATATTCTGAGATTAGAAGCAGAGGTTTGAGGTTGAGGAGCCTAGTTCTGAGACTCAGGTCAGAAGAGCTGTTTCATCGATTCTGCTTGACATGTTTTGGAAATTTAGTAAAACTTGAAGAGTGTGCCATAAGAATGCAGCAGGGAACAAATTGGAGACTGCCCCTTCCCTCACAAAGTTGATGGTCCAAGACTACTCCCAAAGGTCCAGGGAGTTGTCCGAGGAGGCACCGCTGTTTGGCTGAAAGGCTGGGAGGTTTCTGCACCAACTAGGAATCAGGTGCTTCTGCTTCCAGAATCTCAACTCCCAGCTGCACTGAGCTCCTGGGCATGTGCCAAGTCAATAAAAATCCTAGTAAGGATTTTAATTAATACTTGTTAATTACTAGGTGCTCCTTAGCTGTCCCAAGTGCCTTGCAAATTCCCAAGCTTACCGCTGGACACTTTCTCAATGGCCTCTCTCAAGAGAGGGAGGACTCGTTTATGTCTATTGGATCTTTGGTCAGGGTCTTGGTGGGCCACAGACATCCCAGGAAGTCTCCACCTTTCTCTGGTTCCCTTCCAGTCTGGTGCGGGTAAAGGGGCAAGTTGGGCAAGAGCCTACCCCTCCCCAAGTCAGTGCTTTGAGGTCAGTTTAATAGCACCAAGCAGTGCTGGCCAGTACCCAGGGGCAGCTGTGGAGAGGCTGGGTATGCACCCTGTGCAAAGGGGACAGATCCTGGTGGGAGCACCCTCGAGGAACAGCAGAGGCAGACCTCCTTCCTGCTTTGCCCTGCATTCCTTCTTGTCCCTCTTGAGGGTTGCCTGAACTAGCTGTTTCGGGCTTACTCTCTCCTCACAAACCACTGCAACTCATACTGGTCTGCACCGGTCTGGGTCTGCCCCTTCCCCCTTGCTCTGTCCTGTCAGTCTTCAGAATGACCTGGCACTCAATCCTTGTCCACCTTCCACCTAACCTCCGGACTGACCCCGATCAGTAAGCAGCCCTTTATGTCCCTGTCCTCTGTGCTCAATATAGCTTTCCTCCACACTCCTCTAGACCCGGGCTCCGTCCGAACAGTCCCGAGTGCCTAACTGGCCCCTCTGGGCCCGGAGCGATAGTACGGCGGGTAGGGCGTTTGCTTTGCACGCGCCAGCTCGGGTTCGATCTCCCGCAACCCACAGGTTCCCCCGGGCCCTCCAGGCGTGATTCCTGAGTGCAGAAGTGCAGAACCATGAGTAAGCCCTAAGAACCGCCGAGTGTGCTCCCCCTCGCATGGACCTCTTACTTTCCAACCCATAGCAGTTGGAAGCACAGAGGGGGATCAAGGGTATCCCTGGCACCCAGAAAGTGCTGGCAAACAAAAGGCTCTCAGCGTGTGCGGAGAGAAAGCCGGAAAGTACTCCCTGCGAGTAGCTGAGAGACACCCACGACTCCGCAGCGTCGTCGCTTCATTCACAGCCGCCTCGGCGGCGTCTGGACGAGGGCGCGGGGCCCGCAGCCCGCAGGCCGGCTGCCCAGCGGCGCACGCGCACTGCGGGCCGGAGCCCGGCGGGAGCGCGCACGCCCGCGGCCGCGTGCGTCACAACCCGGGCTCCTGCCCCGCCCGTCCTGCTCGCCCGCTCGTCGGTTCCCCCCGCGGCGGCGGCGGCTGCCCAGTGACAGCGACGGCGCCGCCAGGCCGGCCGGAATAGCAGAGGTTCGCACGGCCCGGAAATACACTCCGGGCCCGAGCGCGGCGCGGCGGCGGCGGCGGCGGCGGGGGGAATCAAGGCCCGAGCCGGGCGGCGCGGGAGACTTCGCGAGGCGCCGGGCGCGAGGCCGGCGTGAGGGAGCGCGAAGGTAGTGGCCGCCGGCGGCCCGGATCCCGCCTGTCCTCGCGACCGCCGCCGCCGCCGCCGCCGGCATGAGCCACATTCAGATCCCGCCCGGGCTCACGGAGCTGCTGCAGGGCTACACGGTGGAGGTGCTGAGGCGGCAGCCGCCCGACCTCGTCGACTTCGCGGTGGACTACTTCAGCCGCCTGCGCGAGGCCCGCTGCCCGGTGGCCCTCCCGGCCGCCGCCGCCCCGCCTTCCTCCTCCCAGAGTTCTGAGCTCTTTGGGGGCCCCGCCGCCGACGCCAAGGCGGACACCGAGTCGGAGGACGACGAGCTCCTGGACGGTAGGCGGCCTCCTGCGCCGAGGGTCGCGGTGGGGAGTTGTTGGGCGGGGGGGCGGCGCCGAGTCCAGCACCCGGGGCTGGGACGTGGGTGCTCCCGGGCCCAGTGGGTCGGGCTGCCCGCGTGCGCCACTCGCTCGCTCGTCTCCGCGCTTCCTCGGAGCCCCGAGTCGCCCCCCCTCCGCCCCCCCCATCCCCGGCGGAAACGTGCGCGCCGTCGGCCCGCGTGGTGGCGCGGAACCCGCTGCCCGGGCCCGGGCCCCGGCCACGGCCGGCTCACAGGCCGCCCTACCAGAACATTCGCTCCCCGCGTCACGCACTTAATAACCAGGACGGGAACTTCGCTTAGCGTGAATTGATTTTATGCAGTCATCGTGGAAACTTAAGCAGAGGCAAAAAAAAAAAAAAAAGACAGAAAAGGTGAAATGAACTCCTATATGCCGTCATGGAGCATTCAGCAGGTTAGATCTGTCACGAATGCTTCGGCATTTATAACCCGTTACCCCCTCAGCTACCCCCACCCCCTGAAGTATTGCAGGAGTAAATCAAGGCCAGGTCCATTCACTTCTGCATCAGTGAGTATGCATTTGTTCAAATACGGGGCTTGGGAATGTCTATATTTTTAACATGCCCCAAAGTGATGAGATCAAGTTGGTGAGAGGCAACGTCGTCTAGTTTAGCACATGGAGCACAGGAAAGAAGACAAGCGCTACTTTCTAAGTCAGGTTTAATTAAGCAAGCAGTTCCATTTTTCTTGGTTGCTTCAATCTAGAGTTTTTGCAAATTTAACAGTGAAATCATACTGCTTTTGAGCAGCGAAAATATAACAGTAAAATGCTTGAGACAAAGTTAGAGACTTTTATTAGATCATACTGAAAAAAAAATACGGAGATCTCAGTGTAAGCAACTTCAAGTCATAGAAGCAAGAAGTTAGTTAATTGGTCATTGCTTTGCTTTTGCAGGTTCTGAGTTTCGGTTTGTTTAGATGAACCATGAACTTCCCTAGTGTTAAGAGTGCATATTGCTCTTCCTTGTTTCCCTTGACTGCACATTAAATGAGGAGTTTTCACCTTAAACTTGGAAATCAGAGATTATTTCCCAAATCTCAGCCTCAGAATTTGCTTTGTGGCCTTTGACAATTTGCCAAGCCTTCTTGATTTCAGATTCACTTAGCTGAAAGTGGGGACAGCAGCGACAGGGATCTCCCAGAGATTTTTTTAAAAGCTTTTACTTTAGGAATCACTACTATCTTTGTTTCACCTTCAGGTCTTTAAATCAAAGTTGTAACCTGCTTTGTGATATTGTTATTTACACAAAACAGTATTTTAGATGTTTTTAGATTTTAAACTTTAGAACTTTAAAACTTTAGAAGTCCCAGGTGAGCAAAATAAACCTTGTAAATTGTGGGATTTATGTGTTCATTCCCTATCTTTGGGATCTTTTTCAAAATCAAGTTGTCTAAAATCTTCGGAAATCTTTCTTTAATTTGTTTCTGTTTTTGGGCCATACTGGACAGTTCTTAGGGTTACTCCTAACTCTGTGCTCAGAGACCACTCAGGGCAGGGCTCAGGGTACCATTTAGGGTGCTGGGAAATGAATCTGGGTAGGCTGAATGCAAAGCAAATACCCTACCTGTTATACTGGCCTGCCCTGTTTTATTTTTCCTTCTTATATTTTATTGTTTATAATTATAAAAATAAACACAAGGTGAATGTTTGTTTTCATAAAATAGATGAAAATTAATTGCACAGGAGATACCTATAAAGAGTATTATGAGATAAAAACCTAGTATTTGGCAAGGATGTAGAGAAGTTAGAACCTTTATTCTTTGTTGATGGGACTATGTAATGGACCAGCCGCTGTGGAAAACATTTTGATGAATTCAAAAAGTTAAATAGAATTACTATGATGTAGCAGTTCCTTTATGAATACCCAAATATTGAAATATGAGAGCCTGAAAGATAGTTCTTTTTTTTTTTTTTTTTTGCTTTTTGGGTCACACCTGGCAATGCACAGGGGCTACTCCTGGCTTTGCACTCAGGAATTACCCCTGGCCGTGCTCAGGGGACCATATGGGATGCTGGGATTTGAACCCGGGTCGGCCGCGTGCAAGGCAAATGCCCTACCCGCTGTGCTATCTCTCCAGCGCCTGAAAGATAGTTCTGTACCACTGTTCTTTGTAGGATCATTACAAAAACCAAAAGGTAGAAACAATCTCTGCAGGTGATTCATCAGTAGATAAATGGATGGTTAAAAGGTGGTATAAAAATGGTATAAAAGTGTGGTATACACATACAATGGAATAATGCTCAGTTTTGAAAAACCATGATATTCTGATTCTGCAACATGAATGAATCTTGAAAACCATAGAGATAGTGCAGATAGTGCAATCTTGCACCATAGAGATAGTGCAGAGATTAAGGCACTTGCCTTGCATGCAGCTGGCCTTATTTGATCCCTGGTACCACAGATGGTCCCCTGAAACTGCCAGGAGTAAGACCTGAGCATTGCTAGGTGTGACTCAAAAACAAGACAAAAAAGAAAACATTATGCAAATATGCTAGACACAAAAGGTCAAATGTATGGTTTCACTTATATGAGGTATTTAGGCAAATTCATAGAAATAGAAAATAGACAGTAAAATGAACATTTATAAAACATGTTACTCGAATTAAAAATAACTGAAAAAAATGAAAAGAATCATTCCAGATTATAAAAATGATATATTGCATTTTGTGGAAATATATATTTTAAAATGTGGCATTTTGTTTTGTGGATATAAATACAAATAGCAGCTAAAATTGTAAAGAAAGTTATATGTGTTCTGTGAAGTTTTTATATTAATAAGCAGGAAACATTTTTTCATTAAAAGAATTTTACTCAGGGAAAAAAAATCTTATTCAGGGGCTGGAGCGATAGCACAGTGGGTAGGGCGTTTGCCTTGCACGTGGCCGACCCGAGTTCAAATTCCAGCATCCCATATGGTCCCCGGAGCACCGCTAGGAGTAATTCTTGAGTGCAGGGCCAGGAGTAACCCCTGAGCATTGCCAGGTGTTACCCAAAAAGCAAAAAAAAAAAAAATCTTATTCAGAGTCAGATGAATAGGCCTGATATTTTTGTTTGTTTTTGTTTTGTTTTATTTTTGGGCCACTCCCGGTGGTGCTCAGGGGTTACTCATGGTTCTCTACTAAGGAATTATTCCTGGCAGGCTCGGGGGACTAACTGGGATGCTGGGGATCGAATGCCCACATGCAAGGCAAATGTTCCTGCCTGCTGTTCTATAGCTCTGATTTTGTAATTTTTGAAAAGAAAAGAAAAACATTGCATATCTAGTAGCACTGTAGCACTGTCACTATCATCCAGTTGTTCATCAATTTGCTTGAGCGGACACCAGTAACGTCTCCATTGTGAGACTTGTTACTGTTTTTGGCATATCGAATACGCCATGGGTAGCTTACCAGGCTCTGCTGTGCGGGTGGGATACTCTCGGTAGCTTGCCGGGCTCTCCGAGAGGGACAGAGGAATCGAACCTGGGTCAGCCTTGTACAAGGCCAACGCCCTAGCCACTGTGCTATCCCTCCAGGTTACTGGAGCATATCTAGTAATTTGGAATATTAGGGTAATAAGCCCACAGTACCTAAAATTTAAAACAGGATAAGGGAGTGCTAGAACTGTACCTAACAGAGAAATTGGTAAGATTCTTTATTGGTGGACTGAGGAGCTGATTTAAAGGATTGGAGTGTGTGTTTTACATGTGGGAACTCTGGGTTCATTCCTCTTGAGTTCCAAGTACCAGGGGGAGTGACCCCAGGGCATGTCTGCTGTGACTCAAAACCAGGAAAAAAGAAAAAAAAATTTGTATGACTAACCAGCAATTTGGTTTATTGAATTGTATATTGATGTAAACTTTAAAAAATGTGAGGGCCAGGGAGATAACTCAAATGGATGTATGGGACCACACAAGCACAAGGCGTGGAATTCAGTTCCTAGTGTCGTATGCCTCCCCAGTACTGCAAGGTGCAGCTCAGGAACATTGCAGAGTTGTACTGTATTGCCAGGCCCAAGCACCAATACCCTTAGGTCTGCAATCTACTGGAGTGTAGCTAGAAGTGAGCCTCACTTCTCCAGTACTACAGGAGGTCTCTATAAAAATTTTATTAGCTATTATTGGTTGTTTTAATAGCAGCTTTGATAGCAAACAGATACCAAGTATGAAGTGTTGTAATGAGTATTGAACTCTTGGGAAAGCCTGAAGTATTCAGACTTACACAGTATGCTAACTGCATCCTTTTAAGAGCAATAAATTGGCATTCAGGGGCCTAGAGCAATAGTGTAGCGGCTAGGGCATTTGCCTTGCACACGGCAGGCCAGGGTTCGATTCCCAGCATCCCATATTGTCCCCTGAGCACCGCCAGGGGTAATTCCTGAGTGTAGAGCCAGGAGTAACCCCTTTGCATCGCCGGGTGTGATCCAAAAAAAAAAAAAGAGAGAAAACTGTAAGCTAAGCATAAAATCAATAAAATTGTATTTTTAAAAAATAAATAAATTGGCATTCAGACTTGATTTACATCTATAATCATCATTTATACTTGTGGGTCTCCCACTACATAAAGCTATATATTTCTATAGCATTCCTGTCTATTGCAGGTATGTAGATATATTTATGGATACATATAGTAGTATAGTAGTGCCTGGGGTCAAACCTAGGATTTTTTTCATGAAAGGCAAGTGCTCTATTGCTGAACCATATCCTTGAGTCTTTGTAATACTTGTAAACATGTAACCTAAACTGTAATAATTAAGTTTAACAAAATAAAAAATAACAAGAAATGGAAAAATACCACTTTTTATGATTAAAGTAAAGCTTACTGTGCAAAAACAAAGCTTGCTTTTTTTTTTTTTTTCTTTTTGGGTCACACCTGACAATGCACAGGGGTTACTCCTGGCTCTGCACTCAGGAATTACTACTGGCGGTGCTCAGGGGACCATATGGGATGCTGGGAATCGAACCCGGGTCGGCCCCGTGCAAGGCAAACGCCCTACCCACTGTGCTATTGTTCCAGCCCCCAGCTTGCTATTTCTTATGTAATGTGTCTCTTCAAATATATTAACTTGAAGAAGGGCTCATGAGATGGTATAGGGAGAATGTGCTTGCCTTGAATGTGACTTACCCCATTTCAATTCCTGGCACTGCATATGTTCCCCTGAGTGCAGGCCAGAAGTAAGCCTGGATCCCTGCTGAGTTAGCCACCAACAAAATACAAAACCCAAGAAAACTTGAGGAAAAATTTTTTTTTTTTAGACAACTTGTCTTTTCCATTTTATGAGCAAGAGAGATCAGATCACATCACTCTTTTGTTTTTTATTTTTTGTTTTTGAGCCATACTGAGGGTTATTCCTGGCTCTGTACTCAGGAATTACTCATGGTGGTGCTCTGGGGACTGTATGAGATGCTGGAGATCAAACCCAGGTCAGCTGCCTGCAAGGCAAGCATCCTATCCACTGTACTATCGGCCTGTCCCTAGATCACATCAATCTTAAGATCAGATCACATCACTTTTAAGATCAGTGTACATCATTTATACTGAGTTTATTTTATTAAAATATTTTTGTTGTTGTTTTTGGGCCACACCCAGCAGTGTTCAAGACTTATGCCTGGCTCTGTGCTCAGGAGTCACTCCTGGCCATGCTCAGAGGACCATTTGGGGTGCTGGAGATTGAATTTGGTCTGCCATGTGTAAGGCAAATGCCTTACACACTGCACTGTCTCTCTGGCTCCACTTGTGTTGAGTTTAAATTTCCTCAGTACAAATTGCGTGAAATCCACGTACTTTCTGTGGTCAACACAGTATTGCAAGACTAGGTTCCTGTTTTTCTCTAGCTCTCTGTAGTCCACCATGACCTTGCATGCTAAATTTATTTCTGTACTTGCTGGGCTCATTCTCTACCCAGGTACTCTGTAATTGCTGTTGATCCATATCTGAATCATTATTCCTTGACTCTGCCCAGTTATCTCTTTTTCTTTCTTTGTAAGCCTCAGCTTGATCGATTGCCCTGCTTAGAGTGCTCCCTCTATTAATTTCTTAAGTAGTAATCCAGGTGGTTACTTTAGTGCTGTAGTTATCTGGTATACTCCATGAGAATGAAAATACCCAGTGAAAATTCACAAAGATAGAGGCTCCAGTGGGATTGTTGTACAAAAGCTCAAGTGCCAGTTGGTCTGGGTATTTGTTTGTAGTGGGGATTGCAGAAGATTCAGACAAAATGGGGAGTACATTTTGAAGTGAAAAAATGCTGGTGGTAGCTTAAAGGAGCAGTGGTTGTGAGGAGAACATTTTTTGTTTTGGTTTTATTAAAAATCAACTTTAGTATGTTTATGTGTGAAGGGAAAGAGTCTGGAAAGGTAGGAGCTGATGGAGTAAGAATAGATGGCTTCATTAGAACATAGGGAAAAAATGGGAATTTGGTATTTCAGAAGTACTTTTCAGAAATTGGAGGTTTATTTTATTTTTTAAATTTTGGTTGTTAATATAAGGTTTTATTTTTGTGTGTATGTTAAAGCTAAAGGAAAAGGATCTCTTTAGAACAGAGGTTGTTTTTTTTTTTTTTAGCTTATCTGTCTATTGTCTGCCATGGATATATGAAAGAAATTGTGTGCAGATATATGTTTAGGAAAGAATGTGTGTGTGTATGTATGAATGCGTGCATGTAAGTGCATACATGTACTATGCCAGGTAGTATTCGAAGTCTCTTGAGGTCGCTCCTGGTTGTAACCAAGGGGCCATGCCAGGGATTATACCTAGGGTGCCAGCATGCAAAGAGTGCATTCCAGCTCTTTGAGTTCTTTCCCTGGATCCCAAATAAAGGTTTTTGTTTTTTGTTTGGGGGTCACACCTGGCAGTGCCGGTTTACTACCGGCTGTGTACTCAGAAATTACTCCTGTGGTTGTACTTGAACTATTTAGGGTGTTGGGGATTAAACCCAGGCCAGCCACTTCAAGGCAAGCATCCTACCTGTTGTACCATCACTTCACCCCCAAAAATGAAATTTTTAAATGGTTTTCCATAGTCTAGAACTTTCTGTGGGAGGGTTCTATTTTTTAAATATTAACTTAAGGGCCTGGAGAGAGATTATAGCAGTTTTAGGGTGCTTGCCTTGCACGCAGGTGACCCTGGTTCAATCCCTGACATGCTGTAGGTCTCCTGAGCCTCACTGGGAGTGATTCCTGAGTACAGAGCCAGAAATCCTTGAGTATCGAGGTGTATGGCCCACAAACAGAAAAAAAATATCAACTCAGAATATTTTTTTTTTCCAGTGGTGTAAACCCAGGGTTTTATATATACAAGTGTTCTACCCTTGAGCTTCACTCTGCCCCTCAAAATCTTTTGGATAAAAGTGAAGGAAGGGGGCTGGAGCAATAAGTACAGCAGGTAGGGTGTTTGCTTTGCAAGAGGCCGAGCCAGGTTCGCTCCCCAGCATCCCATATGGCCCCCCAAGCACTGCCAGGAATAACTCCTGAGTGCAGAGCCAGGAGTAACCTCTGAGCATCACTGGGTGTGACCCAAAAAGGGAAAATAAAAAAGTGAAGGAAGGGGCCAGAGCATTTATACAGTAGGTAGGGTATTTGCCTTGCAAACAGCCAATTGCGTTCAACCCCTGGCACCCCATATGGTTTCCTGAGCCCCAGCCCAAGTAATCCCTAAGCATAGCCATCAGTAAAACTTGAGCACTCCTGGCTGTGACCCAAATCTAAAATAAATAAATAAAAATGAAGGCAAAGTTAGCTTGTTGGAACCACTTTCAAATACTGAAACTTCATTATCTAACGAGAGAAAATGAGCTAATTCCCAATTATTTATTGGAATTTTTACTTGTCTTATATAATTCTTAGTTACTTCCTTAAAAAAATGAAAAGGTCACCATTATGATGAAAAATAATTTTTCATAATGAATGAATCACTAATATAGAAGTTCTGGAGATAGCCAGATATTTAAAATCAACAGTTGTGATTTAGTTATCCTTTCATTTGTTTGTTTTCTTAATTAAAGACCAGGAGAGTGACTCAAAGGGCTGGAGCACATGCTTTGCATTCAGGAGACTGTTCAATCCATGGCATCACATGATCTTCTGAGCACTTCTGGGAGTTTCCCCAACTAAGCAGAAAACCCCAAAACACCAAAAATTAAAGATGTCCCTTGGCAGGGGGCCCCACACCATTGAGTGTTTGATCACCTTAGTGCATGCAAGGCTCTGGGGTTTGAGCTACCTTGCATTTGCCAGGCATGCTCTTGCTGTGGGTACTTCCAAGATTGTTGAGCCTTATTCCAGGCTTTTTCTCACTTGGAATCTCTCACAGCATAGCTGTCAGGATTGATTGACTCAGTGTGTGCAGGTGGCACATCGGTTGAATTAATGGGTTTATGCTTGGGCCTGGAGCGATAATACAGCAGGTAGGGCATTTTTCTTGCATGAAGCCTACTAGGGTTCAATTTCCAGCATCCCATATGGTTCCCTGAGCACTGCCAGGAGTAATTCCTTAGTGCAGAGGCAGGAGTAACCCCTGAGCATAAAGAAAAATAAAGAAAAAAAATAATGTTCTTAGGCTTACAAAGCTAGTGCTTAAGTCACTTAACAATATTTTGGACCCTTTTTGCAAGAGATATCACAAACAGTATTGATCACCTCAGCACATGTGGTGATACTGGGATTAGAATTTATCACCTTGCACTTGGTAAGCCCTTTTAAATAGCATTTATCAATTGGGGAGCATATAGTCCCATGTTGGCCAACAGAAAATTCTGAAGGAACCACAGGTAAAAATCACAAGTAAGGGACCATGGCTTGTGACTAGGTGACCAACCAGGATGGAAATAAGTTTGAAAAGGACCATGGTAAAAAAAAAAAAAGGCTGAGAAGTACTGCCTATAATTAAGTCATGGAGCCATCATCCAGGGCCCTCGATATTTGTTTTCATTTTTCTTTTTACCTCAAGCATTTATTTTTACCTCATCCATTTATATTCATCATTTTATTTTTCATTTGTTCATTATTTCCTTTGAAATAGGTTGGCTGGCTGATTTACTGATTCATTCTGTATTTTTAAAAATAGAGATAATTTACAAAAAAAATATCAAAGCTGCTTTCCTGCTTTTTTCTTCAGCTCTTTTTTGATACTTATCATTAATCCCTGGCACCACATGGTACTCCAAGTGCCACATGAAGCACCGCTAGTTATGGGTCCTAAACCAAAAAATACGTAATAAATTTTTTGAAAATGATTCTTTTGAGGGATCGCTCACAAATTGTATTTTAGTACTGAAAAGAGCAGTACAGTTCTCACTTAAGAAAATGAGTAATCCTGGGAAAAGAGCAGGTCAGGTGCTTGCCTTGTATGCAACTGAACAGTGTTCGATCCACTGAACCCCACCAGGAATAATCCTGAACAGCGCTGGTGTGACTTCAAAAGAGTTATTTATTTATTTATTTATTTATTTATTTTGCTTTTTGGATCACTCTTGGTGATGCACAGGGGTTACTCCTAGCTCTGTGCTCAGGAATTATTCCTGGTGGTGCTCAGGAGACCACATGGGATGCTGGGAATCAAACCTGGGTCAGCCGCATGGAAGGCAAAAATGCCCTACCTGCTGTGCTCTCACTTCAGCCCCTCAAAAGAGTAATTTAGTGCTGTGAATCATATTTACTTCTTTGCATAGTTTTTGAGGTATATTGATGAAAATTCTGTTTTTTTTTTTTCATATCATGATTAACATGCCTGTCACTTTTCGTGAAGCTTCTGGGGCCTGTCTGCTCTGGTACCACCCTGCACCAATGGGCATGGTCCAAAAACAACCCATTTTCATAGACACTTTTTTTTATGTGGAAGAAATAATTTTGCTAAACAGAAAAGGTGGTTGTTCTTCACATGGTGGTAAAGATAAGGAAATATGATAACAGAATTAGGGCTGGGAATGTGACTCAGACAGTGGTAGAGCACCTGCCTTTGTATGTATAAAACTAAGTTCAATTAATGGTACCATATAAAGAAGAAAAAAAAAAGTAGAACATATTTATTTGCACAACTCAAAGGTTCCCTGTAGTGTTAATAGAGAAACTGAGCTTTACTACTGTATTTTCACTTACTTAACAGGCAGCTATTGAAATGTCCTCATTTGAAGGACTAAAGTAGTTGGGCCACAGTGGACATGGACAGACAGGTTGGATATATTTGTCTTTTCTGGAAACAGAATTAGGAGCTTGTTTTCATTGTCTTTGGCACAAAATAGCCTTAGTGTATAGCTTTGCTGAAGGATGAGATATTTCAAGATTAAATGTTTACTTAGAGAGAGTGGATCAAGGCTTTATGTTCAAATGAAAAATAACTAGAAAAATGTGGTCTATTTGAACTCTTTTGTACATTAACAATGTTTTTCTCATAACTTTTCTGTTTAATGTAAAATTTTATTAGAGGATGGAAACTAAATTTGTACTTTATAGTACTTGTACTTTCTTTTGCATTTGGGCTTTTATTTACATTATTTCAGTCTACAAAGTTAGATTAAAATTGTTGTTTTCCGGGCTGGAGTAATAGCACAGCGGGTAGGGCATTTGCCTTGCACGCGGCCAACCTGGGTTCGATTCCCAGCATCCTATATGGTCCCCTGAGCACCGCCAGGAGTAATTCCTGAGTGCAGAGCCAGGAGTAACCCCTGTGCATCACCGGGTGTGACCCAAAAAGCAAAAAAAAAAAAAAAAAAAAGAAAATTCCAGTATTTTTCAGTCCAAGACCTACTAACTGCTTAGGAATTTATTATCAATGGTTTCAAGGGCAGGTGAGATAGTAGAGGGGTTAATTAAGATACTTAGTCGAGGTTCACTGCTTCAATCTCCAGTGCTGCATATAGCCTATGGTCCCCTTAACACCACCAGAGGTCACTCCAGAGCACAGAGCCAGGATGAGTTCCAGAACACCACTGGTTATGCCCACAAAATCCTCATTTCCCCCTCAAAAATGTTAAGATGTTAGGGGCTGGAGCGATAGCACAGCGGGTAGGACATTTTCCTTGCACGTGGCCTACCCAGGTTTGATTCTCAGCATCCCATATGGTCCCTCGAGAGAGAGAAGGATCTGAGAAGTGTTCCTGTAATACTAAAACAAAGAATACATAAACTTGAATTAAGCATAAAATTCTGTATGGAATATTATTGAGAATTGATTGGAGAACCTACCTGCCATTTTGGGAAGTTCCCAACTGTGGAACATGGAGTTGTGACTGATTTTAGAGCTAAGTATTGCATCTCCCCAAGGAGGGGCAGTAGTGGCAAAACAGGGATGGAAAGCTCAACTCTTTGAACTGAGAAAAGGTACAGGTGATTCGGAATTCAGCACCTAGAGTTCAAACTACACCTTGACAAAATATGAGCTGGAGGCAGGCTATAAAGCCTGCAAAATATTTACAGCCCTCAGTAGCCCCCTACAAACTAGCTCTGATCTTTTTTAGAGCAAGAAGTAACCCTGGGGAAGTCTGCCATTTTAAGCCAAGGGCAAAGTGGCTGGAAGAACTGCATCTGCTTTACACTTCTTCCAAAAAAACTCCCATACAACCTAGCCCTCTGAGCCCCAAAACTTAGCCCCTTTTACCCTTATCTGGCCAATAAAGAAAATTGGCAGTAAGCATGTACCAGACCACTTTGGTTCTAGTTAATACAGACTGAGGTGCCAGCAAATGCAAATATCCTCATTAGCACAACGAGTGCTTAAAGTTAAAGGAGCTGTAACACTGGCCTTCCCGATTTTAGGATTACAGCTGTCTGTAAACTTTTGACTGCAAAGTTCCAGCACCATCGTAGCTTCTACAAGTAGTGATCACAGATTCCCAGTGGGCATGTAGCTCCACACAGTTTCAGAGCCACGGGCATTGACTTTATTTGGAGAGTGTTGACCCTTGATCATTGCTTAGGCCAGCTCATGCTCAGACTTTAGCCTCTGGCCCTTATATAACACAGGCATAAAGAGGAAATGGAGAAATTCACCCTCACAAATGGAGGGGGACCAAATCCTAGAAAGGTTCCAGTACATGTCTATATTTTCTAAACTCCCCGAGAAGACTTCCAAGCAGTAATGCTGTTGATGTTAATTGAAATGAATAAATTATTAGAAAATATCATCAACCAGCTTAGAGAAAGTTTGAAAGTGAAGAAAATCTAAATCTAAATGAGCTAACGAGTATAGTAGCTAAGCTAAAAAAAATACAGTTGTGGGTCATAGCAACACAGTGGAAGAAGCTTGAATCATTAAGCTTGAGGACAAGGTAGAGAACAACCCAAAAGAAAGAAAAGATTTGGGGCTGGAATGATAGCACAGCGGGTAGGGCGTTTGCCTTGCACTCGGCCGACCCGGGTTCGAATCCCAGCATCCCGTATGGTCCCCTGAGCACCGCCAGGGGTAATTCCTGAGTGCATGAGCCAGGAATGACCCCTGTGCATTGCCGGGTGTGACCCAAAAAGCAAAAAAAAAAAAAAGAAAGAAAAGATTTAAAAGGTAAAAATAACATACTTCTTAATATTTAAAAGGTAAAATAAATGGACAACATTTAAAAAAAACCAATATTCATATCCTCTGTATTCCCAAAGGAGAGGAATGAGAGAAAGGGGAAGAAATGCCATGGAAATGGAAGAAATAATAACAGAGAACTTTTTAATTTGAGAAGGGAGACTTGTTACTCTCCCAGGAAACCCAGGAAGAGTTCCAAAGGAAATAAAACAAGGATACCAAGAAACATTGTAGTCAAAATGAGAAGAATGAAAGAAACAGACTTCTAAAAGCAGGGAGAAGCAAAAAGGTTCACTTAGAGAGGAACCCACTTAAGACTTATATTTCTCTAATAAATCTATAAGCAAGAAGGAAATGGTTAATGCAACTGAAGTGTTGAATGAAAACCTGTAGCCAAGAACCCTCTGTCCTCCAGGTTATCACTCCAATTTGGAGAATTGATCACATTTCAGATAAACAGCAGCTAAAGGCACTTATGTCTTCTAAACTGAGTGCAAGAAATACTAGATTGTCTTCCATAAAAGGCAGGGAAATCTCAGAAAGATAAATAAAAAACTTAAAATAATGGGCAGAGAGATAGTACAGAGGTTAAAGTACTTGCCCTCACTTGACTGGCTTAATACTCATTCCACATACAGTCCCCCAAGCATCACCTGGAGTGATCCCTGAGCACTACCTTGCTTTGGATCAGAAAACAAAAAGCAAACACACACAAAACCACATAATAGGGGGAGAAAGGGAAAGCTATAAAGGGTAATCAACTCTTAGAATTAATTCAGTTAAGTTTAGAAGGGAAATAAACTGGGGCTGGAGAGATGGTACAGCATATAAGGCATTAGCCTTGCATGCGGCTTACGCAGGTTCTATCCCAGCTTCCTATATGGTCTCCTGAGCTTGCCAGGACTGATTCCTGAGTGCAGAGCCAGGAGTAAGCTCTGAGTATTGTCGGGTGTGGCCCTCCCTAGGGGGGGGAGGGGAGACAAAAGAACAAAAAAGAAAAAAAATTCAACCTTCTGCTACTTATAAAATACTTTTATATTCTGACAAATGCAGACTGAAGTAAAGGACTAGAAAACAATTATACTGGCAAATGGTATCCTTAAAAAAAAAAAAGCAAGGGCTGGAGCAATAGTGCAGCAGGTAAGGTGGTTTTCCTTGCCTGCGGCCAACCCAGGTTCGAATCTCTGCATCCCATATGGTCCCCCGAGCACTGCCAGGGGTAATTCCTAAGCGCATGAGCCAGGAGTGACCCCTGTGCATCGCAGGGTATGACCCAAAAAGAAAAAAAAATAACAAAGAAAAAAGCAGGTAGTGGGGGTGGTCAGAGGAAGAGTATTGTTGGGAGGATACATGCTTTGTGTGTGGCTGACCAGGGTTCAGTCTTTGGCACCCTACATGATTCCCTCAGCCTGCCAGGAGTGATCTCTGAGTGCAGAGCCAGAATTAAGCCGTGAGCACTTCTGGGTACATCCCCAAAGACCCCTGAATCTCCCCTCCAAAACCAAAAAGTCAAATCAGGCACAACTATACTTGTTTCATACTATAAAATAGAGTTCAAACTGAAGAAGGTAATGAAAGGCAGGGACACTGTGTATTAATTAAGGGATTACACCAGGATTTATCTCTTCTCAAAATATATGCACTAAACAAAGTTATCAGTTTAATGCAGCTACTAGTAAACTTGAGGAAATACATTGAGGCAGCACAGTAGTAAATTCACAAAGAAAATTTGAGACATTACACTGGATACTCCAGAAAGATAGAAGATGTGCGATTACTAGGAACAACTTTAAGTGACAACTTAGCTGAGGAATTTAAGAAATTAATGAACTTTTGGAGTCGTTCATCCTGAAATAGGAGGAAATTGAAAACCTGAACAGACCAATTACTATTAAGGAAATTGAAGCAGTAATCCACCTCCCCCTAACAAAAGCCAAGGTCAGGACAGAGTTCTACTGAACCTTCAAAAAGATTCTATTACTTTTCATACTCATAGTACAGCAGGTAGAGCGCTTGCCTTGTGGTAGGTCTCTGACTTCACCCAGCACAGAAAAAGGGACAGAGACAAGTGAAGTGAAGAAATAGGAGTTTATTGGGTTGTATTCCCTGGCAGACCCTATGAACTTCAGGTGAGGCTGGAGTAGAGCCACACCCTGGGAGAGGCTAAGCAGGATTTTAAGTTGCCTTGGGCAGGAAAGGGAACAGACCAGTGGGATGTACACTTGGTAAGCATGGAATATAATCTGGGGGCTACCAGGTTTGGGATGGGCCATAAGCCCAGTCTTAGGTGCCTGAACAGGCAGGGTGGTCTTTGATTCCTGGAATGTTGCTGTCTCATCAGCCAGCCACCATTAGGTCCCAAGCAAACCTTATACCTTGCAAGTGGTTGACCTGGGTTTGATCCTCAGCATCTCAAAAGGTCTCCCCAGCACTGCCAGGAATGATTCCTAAGCACAGAGCTAGGAGTCAGATCTGATCACCATGAGTTGTGGTGCAAAAACAAGATTTTCAAAAAAATACTAGCAAACCGATGCAACAGTATGAAATATCAGATATCAAGATACCTGGTATTTGATATCAGATATCAGATTTGATGTTCAAATATCAGATATCAAGAGTAGCACTGTAGCACTGTCATCCCATTGTTCATCAGTTTGCTCGAGTGGGCACCAGTAACATCTCCATTGTGAGACTTGTTACTATTTTTGGGTTATCGAATATGCCATGGGTAGCTTGCCAGGCTCTGCTGTGCAGGCGGGATACTCTTGGTAGCTTGCTGGGCTCTCTGAGAGGGACGGAGGAATCAAACTTGGGTAGGCCACGTGCAAGGCAATACCCTACCCTCTGTGCTGTCACTCCAGTCCAGATATCAAGAGTAACATCTGTATTGCCAAGTGAAGGAGACAGGCACTCAAATGCAAACAGAAGCTCTGAAAACCATAACTGAAATCACCCCATGGAGATGGTGAAGTACATGATCCAAGTTGTGTAGCAGTAGGATGATGATGCAGTAAGAGGGCCGAGCACCGCTTTGAACTATAGGATCCAGCTGGTGGAAGAGGAGCTTAACTAAACTCAGAAACACCTGATTACTGCCCTACACAAGCTGGAGAAAACTGAAAAAACTGCTCCTGAAATGAGAGAGGTATGAAGGTTATTGAAAACAGCATTAAAAGATGGGGAAAAATGGAATTCCAGGAAATTCAATTCAAAGAAGCTATGTATATTGGAGAAGAGACAGGATGTGTGAAGAAGTGGGTCTTAAATTGATTATTGAGAGGGACTTGAAACACCACAGAGGAGTGAACTGAGCTGTCAAGAGTCCCATTGCTCAGAGCTGAGCCAGTCAGATTGTCGGGCTAGAACCGGAAGTTTTGAGTGCTGATGCAGAACAGCACTCTCAAAAAGTAGAAAATTTTCTGGAGATATAGTATAGGAGGTAGGGAACTTGCCTTGCATGCAGCCAACTGGCATTTGATCTCTGGCATCCCATATGGTTCTCCCACAAGCACTGCCAGAGGTACCTCTGAACATTGCTGGGTGTGGTCCAAAAACCAAAAGAAAAAAATTGAGGAAGATATAAAGATTCTGACTGATAAATTCAAGAAACTAGAAACCCTTGATGAATTTGCAGAGAGATCAGTGTCCAAGATGAAAAAGACAATTGATGACTTGGAAGATATTTAAAATGCACCAAAGAGGAGCACCTCTACACAAAGGATCTGGCTTGATTTGAATGAGATGTAGAACTCCCCAGCCTCCAGACTCCCTCACTTCCTGGGGCAAGTTTGCTCCAAGCTAATCTTAAACTGAGGTCTGATTTCCCCCACCCCCATCTTTTCTTTTGGTTTTTGGTCCATACCTGGGGGGTACTCAGGGGTTACTCCTCGCTCTGCACTTAGGAATCACTCTTGAGTACAAGGCAAGCCCTTACCCACTCGACTAACTTTCCAGCCCCCTAAGGATGGATCTTTAACTGAAAGATTGCTTTCTCCTTTGCCACCCCTCCCAACCCTGTATCTTTTCCTTCAAACTGTCTTTGTCTTTTCTTTCTTTCTTATTTTTTTGTCTTTATCTTTTCCCTGAGGCTGAGCTTCTTTGGGAACATTTAAGGGAATTGTGAGCACAATGCTAAGTGTCTTTAAAAGACTGTCATGATATAATTATCTTTTTTGTTGTTGTTGTAGCAACCATTTGTAAGATGATGCAAATTATTTTTCAGTTCTAAAGCAGCAGTTTAATTCTTTTTTTACTTTTGGAAGGTAACTTTTCAGCTGAATGTATTTGGCTCTCTACATAGAGAAGAGAAAGAGGAATTGGACTGCCTTACTGAGAGCCAAATAGCCAAGAGGAAACCTCAGTTGTGGGGTACAAAGCAAACTGAAAGATGGAGGAGTTAGCTTCCTCTCCACCACCTCCCACACACAAAGTGCTGGTTAGATTTTCAGCTTTAAGGCATCTTTTGGCAACTTAGAAAAAAGAAATTTAGGGGTCAGAGTGATAGTATAGTGGGTAGGGCACTTGCCCTGCATACAGCTGATCAGGGTTTGATCCCTGACATCCTGTATGGTTTCTGAGCACTGCCAGAAGTAATTCCTGACTGCAGAGCCAGGAGTAGACCCCACGAGCATTGCCAGGTGTGGCCCAAAAGCAAAACAAACACAATTTATTGAATCATGTTTGAGTATCAATCTCTTCACTATTCTCCACTTCCCTCCACCAGTGTCCCCAGTTTCCCTTTCTCCTCAGAGCTTGCCTCTCTTGTAGGGTAGGCTTTTTTTTTTTTTTTCCTTTTAGGCATTGTGGTTTGCAGTATTGTTACTGAGAGGGTATCATGCATATCAGTTTACTTCCTTTCAGCATTCAATTCTAGTCCAGAGTCACCACTTCCCCTCTATCACTGTCATAGCGGTCCCTTCCTTGTCCTATTCCCCTTTACCCTGCTAAGGACCAGTTCTCTTATCCTTCATTTCTGTTGTCTTTGGTCATTTGTTATTCCCCAATCTTTCTTTATATCCCACGAATGAGTGAGGTCATTCGTGTCTGTCACTTTGTCTCTGACTTATTTATTTCACTCAGCATGATACTCTCCAGATGCATAAGTATATCAGCAAATTTCATGACTTCATCTTTTCTAATGGCTGTGTACTATTCCATTGTGTATATTTACCATAGCTTCGATAATACCCAGTCATTTGTTGTTGAGCACTTGAATTACTTCCAGATTTTGGCTATTGTAGGGCTGCAATAAACATTGGAGTGCAAATATCTTTTCTGCATTGTGATTTTGGGCTCGTAGGGTATATTCTCAGGAGTGGAATTGCTGGGTAGTATAGAAGCTCAATTGTTAGTTTCTTTGAGGAATGTCCATATTGTTTTTACAATAAAAACTGTGAATACTGGGGCCCGAGCGATAGCACAGCGGGTAAGGTGTTTGCCTTGCACGCGGCTGACCTGGGTTCGATCCCCGGCATCCCATATGGTCCCCCAAGCACCGCCAGGAGTAATTCCTGAGTGCAAAAGCCAGGAATAACCCCTGAGCAACACTAGGTGTGACCCAAAAAAGCAAAACAAAAACAAAAACAAAAAAAAAACAATACTAAGAATCGGCAAAATTCCCAGGTTGATGAACACATATGTGTGCTGGCATGGTGTGTCACTGGTTCTAAAAGGAGAGAGCATGAAAACTCTTTAGGATCTTTTGGACTTCACCTTTTGTATTTCTTTATTTGGATAGTTATAGCTTGTTATCATTTATAGTATGACTAATAGTTAAGAATAGCTTTTCTGGAGTTCTTTTGAGTTCTAGTGAATCATAGGTGAGGTATGGTTATCTCTGAATTTGTTACCAGTTGGTTAGAAAAATGGGTGGCTTGGGGGACCCCATGACATCTATAAAGTAAGAAGAGTTTTATTGGGAACCATGGCTCTGAACTATGGAGTCTGATGCTATTCTGGTGATGCTTGAGGGACCATGTAGTGCCAGAAATCAAACCTGACACTGACTCTAACAAAGCATACTTGCAACCCTTGAGCTATCTCCCCTGCCTTATCACTCCTTTTAAAAAAATGCATGATCTGTTATACTTCTGTAAAGAAAAACTTCCCCTCATTGACCCTTTTATGTTTTGGGAGCCACACCCAGCCCTGACTCTTACATCACCTTGTAGAATTGTTTGTTAAGGAAAAGAATAAATGCTGTAGTTTTTCACTTTTTCTTTTTTTTTTTTGCTTTTTGGGTCACACCCGGCATGATGCACAGGGGTTACTCCTGGCTCTCCGCTCAGGAATTACCCCTTGGTGGTGCTCAGGGGACCATATGGGATGCTGGGAATCGAACAATGATTGGCTGCATGCAAGGCAAATGCCCTACCCGCTGTGCTATCGCTCCAGCCCCAGTTTTTTCCTTTTTATTGCTTGTTTTCAGGGCAAGTTAGTTCTCAAGCATCTATAGCAAAGATAAAAAAATTTGTGTGGGGCAGTTGGAGAGAAAGTACAGTAGGAAAAGTGCTTGCCTTGTACACCTCTGACCTAAGTTTGATCTCAAGCACCCCATATGGTCCTCCAAGCCTGCCAGAAGTGATCCCTGAGCATAGAGTAGGAGTAAGCCCTGAGCACAGCCAGGTGTGGCACAAAAACCAAAACTAATAAAATTCTGTAAAAAAAGAATTTGCTGTATTTGATGTATTGTCATTTTATTCTTATTTGATTATTATATTTGTGTATTGGGAAATTTTACTTTGTTTTGTTTTTGGAACACATTCAGCGATGCTCAGGAGTTACTCCTGGCTTTACACTCAGGAATCATACCTGGTCATGCTCAGGGGACCTTATGAGGGTGCTAGGCATTGAACCCAGGTATAAGGCAAGTACCTTACCCATTATGCTATCTATCTCTCCAGCCCCTTACTGGATATTTCTTCAAGTTTCCTTCTAATTCCTTTCTATATGCACCTGGAATATAGAATTTTATGGGATATAGTTATTTTGCGGAATCCTTGATTTATTTTTTATTTTTTATTTTTTCTCTTTTATTTTATTATTAATGAATCACCATGAAGTACAGTTAGAAACTTATGAATTTTTCATGTTTGCATTCGGTTTACATCCCTCCACCGGTGCCCATTCTCCCCCACCAATGTTTCCAGTATCCCTCCCACCACCCCCACCTCTAACCCCCAGGAATCCTTGATTTCTTGTAAAACATTTTCCAAGCCTCATTACGTGTTTAGCTTTAGACAGGGAATTGCTAGTTTCTTAGGAGCTAGTTTTAGACAAAAATGATAGAACTACAATCTGGATGGTAGGGTTGGTCATGCTTCAAATTTAGAATTATAGTATTTTTTTTTCTTTTTAGGTCACACCTGGCGATGCACAGGGGTTACTTCTGGTCTGCACTCAGGAATTACTCCTGGCGGTGCTCAGGGGACCATATAGCTGAGATTTGAACCCGGGTTGGCCGCGTGCAAGGCAAACGCCCTACCCGCTGTGCTATTGCTCTAGCCCCCAAGAATTATAGTATTTTTATTGCAACCTAGAGTCTCTTCTTTTTATGGGGGGGGTCACAACCAGCCATGATCAGGGGTTACTCCTGGCTCTGCACCTATGAATTATTCCTGGAAGTGCTGGGGGGACCATATGGGATGCCAGGAATTGAACCCGGGTTGGCTACCTGCAAGGCAAATGCACTACCCGCCGTAATATTGCTCCAGCCCCTAAAGTCTCATCTTTAACGCTGAAAAAATCCCAATATGTATTCAGTTATACACAATAACTCATTTTCTCTATCATGTCATGCACACATTACAGTCTTAGAATCATAATACCAGCATAGATTTTTCTCCCACCCAGCCCCAAACATAATAGCACAGGAGCTACTCTAGCTTGTTGCTCAGAAGTTGCTTAGGGGATCATGTGGTACCAGAGATTGAACTGGGGGCTCCTAAACATGTGCTAACCTTTAGGACTGTTTTCCTAAACCCCTACCTACCATTATGATATTTGAAAACTAGGTGAAGATTCTTGAGGATTTTTTTTTTTTTCATTCCTTCATCCCCATCCCCTCCTTCTTCTTTTCATTGTGGTTATGATGGCCTGGAGTGGTGCACATGCCTAGCTCATTCTTCACTGGTGGTTTGCACTCCTTTCGGTGTAGTGAGTGAGTACTTGCCTATATTTGTCAGGGCTCACACTCTTAGTTCAACCTCTCAGGTTTCGGTTGTGCTCATGGGGGTTGCTGTCGTGCTCAGACACATGCTTGCCAGAGGTTACACTTCCTGCCCATGGTGCTCATTCAATCTTTTAGATAAGAAACTTGCCAGGGGTCACAGTCCTTTTTGGTGGTACTCACACACACCAGACTCTGATGTAGCTGAAAATTTGTTACAGTGCTGGGGATCACAAGCAGCGACTGAGTTTCCAGGATTGATCTTGGTGTTTGGGGGACACAGGACATTTGAATTCATGACCATCACTTTAAGTTCTTGCTTTATTCCTCCAGACCTTCATGTAACAATATGTTCTTCTACTTAGTGTCCATTTATTTATTTATTTATTTATTTATTGAGTTACCGTGAGAACAGTTACAGGGCTTTTAGGATTGAGTCTCAGTCATACTATGCTTAAACAAACACCCATCCCTTCATCAGTGCACATGTTCCACCACCACCAACCCCAGCACAACCCCCCTCCCACTCCCCCTCTGCCTGTGTGGCAGATGATTATCACTTTACTCTTTCCTTACTTTGATTACATTCAATTTTCGACAGGAAACTCACTATCATTACTTGTTGTTTTACCCCCAATAGTCAGACCTGTCGGAATGACATCATTAGATTATATGTTTTCTATTGTTGGTAACAAAGAGCGTATGATGTTGCAAGGTTGCGAAAGTGGCCGCCCAGATTTGGAATTCTGGTATTAAGTCCAGAGGTATTTCTGCCAGCAGCCGCTGCATTCCAAGATTGGTTTCTGTGGCGCTGGGATCATGGCTGTTCTGGAACGGAGGGGCTGTCCATGGGCGACTGCTCGGGGTCTCATTTGGGCAGGAGGCAGGGCCGGTTCTGCCTCCCCCATTGCAAGATTCCCCATGCATCCCGTCCCATCACTGCAAACTCTTGCTTCTCTGCCCAATTGGTTCTGAACGGTGGTGGTTGCCATGCTGTCGAAGTGGGGAAAAGGCTGAGGGACAGCCCCTCCTGGGGCTGCACGGGACCGTAGCTTAGTTCAGAGTCCAGGAGTATATCTGCCTTCAGCTGCTGCATTCTGAGATTGGTTTATGTGCCTCTGGGATAATGGATGCTCAGGAGTGACAGAGCCATCCCTGAGCATATATTTTGTATATAAGGAAAGGTGCCGCGAGGTTTGGAGATGTCCAGTCCCGTATACTGGAGCCGTGTTAGTAGAAGTTCAGTGTCGCTGGAGCTCCATCTGGAGAAGGCGTCCTGGCTGTACCTTCTCCATCTGGCACCCCGGTGTAGTTGGGCCGGTCTGGGGTCTGGAGCATTCTCTGGTTTGCGCTGCTGCCGGAATGGCCCGGATTCTTCAACTTAGTGTCTAATTAAAGTCACTTGAATTCTCAGTTTGGTTCTCTTAATTCTTTGAACTGTTATGTCTTTATGTTTGGGGGATTTTTTTTTCAAAATTTAATTTTATAATTGTGTAAAATGTTTATATAATTCCAAAGTCTAATCAACAACATAACATGTACTCAGAGAAGTCTGGCTTCTATTCCTATAACCTTCATTTTATTCTCTCCCTTGTAGCTTTGAAAACTAATGCTCAGGTCCACATTCAAGCAACTGATTTACATTGTGCTAGGAAAGTTGGAGGAAATGAAGATTCAAGCATCAGTAATTTTTATAAGTTAAATTTTTTATTAAAACACCATGATTTACAAATTTATTTATAATTGAGTTTTAGACATACTGTGTTCCAGCAACAATTCTACCACCAGTGTCTTCCCTCTATGAGGTTCCCAGGTTCCCTCCCACCATCCCCACCTGCCACTTTGACAGGCACATTTTTTTTGGAGATTGGGGGGGTTGGGCCACTTCCAGTGGTTGCTCAGAGATTACTCCTGGCTCTGCACTCAGGAATCTTAGCAGGCTTGGGAAACCACATGGAATGTCAGTGATTAATCCCATTTTGGCTTTGCAAATCAACCTGCTGTGGCTTACTATCTCTCTGGATAAGTTTGGTTGTTGAAAAATTATTTTATATACATTTTAGGCCCTGCAAGACTTACTCCTGGCTCTCTCAGGAATCACTCCAGGCGGGGGTAAAGGGACACATGGGATGTGAGGGATAGAACCCAGGTTGGCCTTGTACAAGGCAGTCAGACTATCTGTTATGCTCTCTCTCCAGCCCCAGATTTATACAAGTTTTTTGAAGTGATTCTTGTGGACATTCAGTTTCCTTTTTTTTTTTTTTTTTATTAAAGTATTACACATTTATCTTTGTTTTGTTTTGTTTTGGGTCCCACACCTCAGTGCTCAGGTCTCTGCACTCAGGGGCAGGCATGGAACCATATGGGGTGCTAGGGATTGAATTCTGGTCGGTTGCATGCAAGACAGTACTACCTCTTACCCCATAATTTTTTAAAATAATTATATGCAGTATGTCCTTAAAGTCATTGACAGGTTCTTGGAAATTGCAATTTTAAGCAAAACTGCAATCAGAACAAAATGTCACCAAACTAAGAACACATTTAAATGCTTCTATTATTATGCAGTTTTTATTCATTATTTTTTACATCTGCTTATTCTAATTCAAAGTCTTAGAAGACAGATCTTACTCCTGGCAGCTCAGAGCATATAGCAGGAAACAGCATTGGACAGGAGCATCCTCTCATCACATGTATCCTCACACTTACTCCCAACTGGAACCTCAAGACATGCAAATTAAACTAAAGTGCAGGATCTTTGGGATGTTGGAAGGAGCCAGAGTACTGGGGAAAGACCACATAGTTATGAGGAGAATATGCCAATTCCACACAGATAATGGCCCTGGCTGGGAATAAATTCTTTTTTTTTTCCTTATTAGTGTTACAAGGAAATAAAGATGTTGGAAGAACTCCTGTATTGTTCTATTAAAAATACCCGCACCAGAGGCCAAGAAATTGGCTTAAAGGTCTGGGGCACATGCTTTGCATTCAGGGGCCCAGGTTTGATCCTATGGTCCACTAAATACTGCTGGGACATATAAGAAAAATTTTTTTCTTATAACATTTATAAAGAACATTTTTTGTAGCGCTTCAATTTTTCCTCCTTTCCTTCCTTTTTTTTCTCTCTCTTTTTTTTTTATGATTACCCGGGCTCATACACCCTTGGATCTGGTGTTCTTATGTCACATACTTGGTTGCTGTGTTTGTGTATCTTACATTTTATTGTAATGTTTTCACTTTTGTGTTACTTTTTGCATGCTTGGTTGTGAGTATGCTAGAGATTGTGTACTTGGCATGTGGGGCAGTGCCAGGTATTAGACTTAGGACCTCATCCCTACAAGGCATGTGCTTTACCACTGAGCAATCCTTGAGCCACTCTGTGGCTCCCTTTCTTTCTTAAACACAAGGCAGTATACTGTCAAATTCTTCACTGAACAACATGACCTGGATAATAGCTGAAATACAAAGTGTACTTAACAGGCTCCTTATGTTATCTTGCTTTCTACTGAAACCAGAGAATGCCAATCTGATAGATTCTTATATAGAGCTTTAAAAAAGGAAAGGCTATTGGGGCCGGAGCTATAATAGTACAGTAAGGAGGGCGTTTGCCTTGCACATGGCACGCCGGGGTCAGAACTAAACTTGAACATTACTGGATGTGGCACAAAAAACAAAAAGGGCTGCCACTGAGTAATTTTTTCTAAAATATATTACTACCAAAAAAAATTTAAAAAATGTAAAAGCAATTCAAAGTAAAAACAATTAAAACAAAATTTAAAAATGTAAGAAATTATGTACAGGGAGTGGAGAGAAGTGCCGGAGGTAAGGTGCTTGCTTTGCATGTGTCTGCATTGGCCATGACGCGGGTTCAAATTCCCAGCACCACATAATGGTCCCTTAAGTCCCACCAACGTTATTCCTGAATACAGAGGCAGTAATAACCCTTGAGAACCATGTTTGTAGTCCAAAGCTCCTCCTCTCATCCTTTTAAAATCTGATGAATATTTTTGTTTGTTTGTTTTTGGTTTGGGGTCATACCTGGCAATGCTTAGGGATTACACCTGGCTCTGCACTCAGGTATTACTCCTGGTTGTGCTAATAGGGCTGTATGTGGGACCTAGGGATCAAACCTATATGCTAATATCTCTCATAGTGTTTAAGTTGGTGACTGTAATCGGTTGAGTAGTCATCTCTATTGATCCTAGAATTAATAGGACTGAAAATGAAAAATCCTGTGTATCTACAAATCTTTAGGAAGATGAATGTGAATGGTAAGAATTGAGAGTGACATGGGGCTGGAGTGATAGTACAGCGTGTTGGGCATTTGCCTTGCATGCGGCTGACCTGGGTTCGATTCCCAACATCCCACATGGTCCCCTGAGCATGGCCGGGTGTGACCCAAAGAGGCAAAAAAAAAAAAAAAAAAGAATTGAGAGTGACAAAGTATCATCATCATCATCATCATCATCATCATCCCATTCCATTGATCGTTGATTTTCTCGAGTGGTCTCAGTAATGTCTCCATGGTGCCAGCCTTTAAATTTTAGAAGCCTTTCTTTACTCATCCTTCCTAACGATGCCACATTGGAGGCTCTTTCAGGGTCAGGGGAATAAGATTCATTATTGTTACTAGTTTTGGCATATAAATATGCCACGGGGAACTTGCCAGGCTCTCCCATGCAGGCAGGAGACTATCGGTAGCTTGCCAGGTTCTACAAGAGGGAGAACTAGGCTATAAGATGTTGCATGGCCTCGAACTTGGTTTTTGTTGTTTTTTTTGGGGGGGGCCACACCTGGCTCTGCACAGGGGTTACTCCTGGCTCTTCACTCAGGAATTATCCCTGGTGGTGCTCAGGGGACCATATGGGATGCTGGGAATCGAACCCGGGTCGGCAGCATGCAAGGCAAACGCCCTACCCGCTGTGCTATCGCTCCAGCCCCTCGAACTTGGTTTTTATAGTATCTGGATATTGGCCGTTGATGGGATTACACAGTGCTAGGGGCAGTTTTTGGGTGTGACCACCTAGCTACTGGAAAATGGGGGATCTGGGCCAAAGAAGCCCAGTCCCGATCTGAGTAGGCTTGGAGAGCTCAGCTCCGGGTCCCACACACCTGGGTTCATCTGCCAGTTCCTTCATGTGTGAGGCTCGTCTGAAGTGTGGAGAGGGGCCCCCCGTGTGGAGAGGGGCCTTGAGCATGGCTGTGGCTGGGTTCCGGAGGTCTTCAACTGTCAAGGTTCTGCTTGGGGCGGGGAGGGAAAGGCAACCCATCCCCTCCGAGGGGCCCCAGTGAAGAGAGCCAGGTGCCAGGGCAAGAGACTCTGTGACAAAGTATGTAAAATATAAAATACAAAATGTTTTCTCTGTTTATCTCATACACTGAAAGTTGGTCTTTTTTGGCTAATTTCTGGAAAATCATTTTTAATATAAGAAGAACATATCTGGGAAGTCTTCCAAGTAAAGATCTAGTGCCCAGTTGGTCAGAATTCTCTGACCTCACCATGAGCAGTTTTGGCTTGATTTTCAATTTCTGAAAGCATCCTGGGATCTACTTCGAACATTTTGCTTTGGTGTTCAATAAGTCTAAGACTTCCAAATTTAAGAGTAGTCTTTCTGATCCCACTATAGACACCTTAAAACTTAATAATTTACATTTCCTAACATGACCAGTTAGACATAAGACTGATAATTATTCTTATTATTTATTTTATTTCCCATTGAGAATTTTCTTCCAGATTCTAATTAAAGTTATCTTTTAATTTTTCTCTCTCACCCTCTATGAATCTTTAATTACTGAATGACTTTAATAGTACCTACTTTTTATAAGTAGTACTGAAAATTAAAAAAAAAAAAAGAATTGGGAATGAGTAGGAATTGTTTCCCTAACTCCAAGAAAAACTGATGCAGAGTTGGTCTTTACCCTACAGCACATAGTGATTCTTCATATCCTGTGCTGATTTGTATTCCCAAAGTTGAACTTCCTGCTCCAAAGGCGACTGTGCTCTTTGACACCTCTGATTCGACTCTGGATGTCCTGCTTCTTCTAACTTTGACAGTCAAGTTCTGTATTCAGGGTGCGGGGAGGTGTTCTTTCTCTTTCCACGAGGTTTGGATTACATCAAGCTAACTAGTTCAAACTTGACCAACTGTTAAAGTCCTTATATTTAGGAGAACATGAGGAGTAATACAACTCTGGTGGGAGAAGATAGTGGCACTGCCTGATTTATAGTGAGGTGACTCATTCTGTTCTTATGCGTTTAGGTCCAGCCTGTGGGCTGGAATTCCAGCTAGCATTAAGTCAGCAGTGGGAATAAGGGTCTAGAAAGGAAAGAATCACAAATTTAGCTCTCCTCCCCATCCACGTTTTTCTCCTTTCCTTTTACATTCCAGGTAAAAGGAAGTCTGCCCCCTCATTAATCTAAACTACTTTTTGTCAACCAGTTCTTCATAGTTTTTCTCCTGCACAGCAGTAACCCTGTAAGAGTATATTATAGTTCAGTTTTATAGATGAGGAAATTGAGGGAAAGAAGTTGAGTAACTAACTCAAGGTCCCACAGCAATTAAGTGAAGATACACTTGGATTTGAACCAAAGGAGCATGACTTAGATTTCATTTTCAGAATGACTTCTCTCCTTACCTGCTGTATGATCACGCCAGCCCCTTGTTATTTTTTTTATCAGTATTATAGTGAAATAAAGTTGGAAGAAATTACCTTAGTCAAGGACCTGCTGTCTACTGTGTATTAGGATTTCTGTTTACTCTCTGTAGAGAAATCATAGCATCTTGTTGCCTGTTTGCTTGCTGCCCTCAGCAGATGAGAAGAGTTTCCCATACACAGAAACTCTTATGCTTTCCTGTATACTAGACAGCAGACCCTTGAGTAAGGTCATGTCTTTCAAATTCATTTCATTGTAATATTGATCGAAAAAAAAATCGGGGGCCAGAGTGATAGTACAGTGGGTAAGGTGCTTGCCTTATACATAGATGACCTGGTTTGATCCCCAGCATCCATATGATCCCCCAAGCACTGCCATAAGTGATTCCTGAGTACAGAACCAGTAGTAACCCCTGAGCATCATCAGGTGTGGCTCAAACCCTTCCCCGCCTCCCTGGTAATAATAATTCTGTCTGAAATAGAATAATGCAGTGTTATTTGAGAGCCTGCTGTCCTTATTCTATGAATTAGACTTTTAAATGCTGGTTTCCAAGAATCTGTTCGGGATGCTAAATGAATACTTCCTGTATAGCTGCATTTCCATAATTAAATAATGGTGGCTTTTCCTTCAGAAATATAAGACAGGTACTATATTTAATCATGGAGCTTATTTTTCTCAGCTGTCAAATATAAATGAGTCAAAATTCTGGCTTGAACACTTCCTTGCTATATGACCTTGGGGGAAATTCTATTTTAGGACAGTTCTCTGAGTCTCAGTCTCCTCTGCTAAAAATTAGAGTGGTAATAGATTGTTATGACAGTTATATTCAATGATACATGTAAAATGCTTGGTATAGTAATTGATGATGAGTTATAAAAAATTATAACGGGGGCCAGAGGGATTGTACAGCAGGTTAGTGCATTTGCCTTGCATGTGGCAACCTGGGTTCATCCCCTGGCATTCCATATGGTCCCCCGAGCACTTCGAGAATTAATTCCTGAGTGCAGAGCCAGGGATAACCCCTGATCATTGCCGAATGTGACCCAAGAAGCCAAAAAAAAAAAAAGTGAAAAATGTTTAAATAGGGTATGTAGGGTCAGTGAACAGCTGTGGAAAGAAAACTGTGAAACCAAACTTTTTCTTTGGTGGGAGGGGGAAGGAGTTTGAGCCACACACAGTGATGCTCAGGGGTTATAGTTAGTTTTGTACTCAGTAATTATTCCTGGTGATGCTTGGGGCACCATATGAGATACTGGGGATCACACCTGGGTCAACCACGTACAAGACAGACAACCTACCCCCTTGTACTATTGCTCTGGCCCTGTGAAACCAAACTTTTAAAAGATATGTAATTTTGAAAAAAATACAAGACTTTTATCCTAATATTTTTATAGTTTTGTGTTTTTTCACTTCTATAGAGTCATTGAGCACCTTCTTAGTTATTTGTGGAAAATGGTACTCCTGAAGTTGAATTTGTGGATGCTGAGGCTCTGAGAGGTTAAGTTGTGAAGCTAGACTGCAAACCTGTCTTTTTACTTCACCTCTTATGACTCTTATACTGCTTTGTACTCCAAACTCTTGTCAAATATTATGAATGACTTTTATCATAAGATGACAGTAAGGTTCTATGTGGTATATAACTTTCATCATTGGAAAATATGGAAGATATTCGTTGTATAAATAATTTGATAGACTTGTGTCTTTAGGTTTCATTTTATTTTTCTTTTCTTCTAAAAATTTTCTCCTACTGGACTGGAGCAATAACACAGCGGGTAGGGTGTTTGCCTTGCACGCAGCGACCCAGGTTCGATTCCCAGCACCCTATATGGTTCCCCGAGCACTGCCAGGAGTAATTCCTGAGTGCATGAGCCAGGAGTAACCCCTCTGCATTGCCGGTGTGACCAAAAAAGAAAAAAAAAATTTCTCCCTCCTGAAACCCCAAACCATGAGGTGTACAGGATCACCTTGAGTGCATGCCTGACTTGGGGTCAAGCTCTGGCCCTCACACTTACCTACCCTCACTTTTTTTAAAAAAAACTGGGATCCTGGGGCTGGAGCAATAGCACAGCGAGTAGGGCATTTGCCTTGCACGCGGCCAACCTGGGTTCGAATCCCAGCATCCCATATGGTCCCCCGAGCACCGCCAGGAGTAATTCCTGAGTGCATAAACCAGGAGTGACCCCTGTGCATCGCTGGGTGTGACCCAAAAAAAAAAAAAACTGGGATCCCTAAAATAGGCTGTCAGGATTGCTTCAGTTCTTACAGGTGGAACGGAGGTTTAAATTCCTGATGTTAAGCTATGAAAGTATCTTCAGGGGCCCCAGCTTTCAGATTTTATTCTTCTTGGTGTTGGGGGTTGCTCCCAGCGGTGCTTTGATGTAGACCCAGGAATCAAGCCTGGGCATGCAAAGATGCATTTCAGTCCTTTGATCTCTCTCTCCAGCCTTTTAGCTTTCAGTTTTCTTGTTGAGCTGATTTCTGAAGAAGAATTCTTGAGTGTGGGCAGAGGTGGAGTGCCTTCCTATGTATCTTGACATCTGAAGGAAAGTAAAGAAGCTGAACCTGATTCTTGACACCTTTACATAAGGGCAAGGGCAGCCAAGATAGCAGTACGTCTAAGCACTTTTGGGATAGGAAATTTACTTTTTTTTTTTTTTTTTTTTTTTGCTTTTTGGGTCACACCCAACAATGCACAGAGGTTACTCCTGGCTCTGCACTCAGGAATTACCCCTGGCCGTGCTCAGGGGACCATATGGGATGCTGGGATTGAACCCCGGTCGGCTGCATGCAAGGCAAACGCCCTATCTGCTGTGCTATCGCTCCAGCCCCAGGAAATTTACTTCTAAATGGCAGAATTTATGTACTTGTAGGATTAAATATCTTCTGATTTCTGAGTAGTTAACTCTGTTTTCAAACCAAAAAAGTTAAATGGCATACAAATGTGTGTCTATACATTTGTATGCTGGCTTCAATCTCACATAAACAAGCCAGCAATATCAGAGGATATTAGAGTCAGAAATTGAAATTCAGCCTTTCAGTTTTTCATATTTGGGCCACACTCATGTATGCTCAGGGATTGCTTCTGACTCTGCACTCAGAAATCCTACTTGGAGGTACTCAGGGGATGCTGAGGATTAAACCTGGGTCGACCATCTTCCAGGTTAGCACCATAATACTTTCTCTCTGTCCCAGCTTCAGCCATTTTTTAATTCCTAAAAGATATTAAAATTTAGAGGGGCCGGAGCGATAGCACAGCGGGTAGGGCGTTTGCCTTGCATGCGGCCGACCCGGGTTCGATCCCCCGCATCCCATATGGTCCCCCAAGCACTGCCAGGAGTAATTCCTGAGTGCAAAGCCAGGAGTAACCCCTGAGCATCGCTGGGTGTGACCCAAAAAGCAAAAAAAAAAAAAAAAAAAGAAGAAAAAAGATATTAAAATTTAGAGTACAGGGGCTAGAGTGATAGCACAGCGGGTAGGGTGTTTGCCTTGCATGCAGCCGACCTGAGTTTGATTCCCAGCATCCCATATGGTTCCCCGAGCACCGCCAGGAGTAACCCCTGTGCATCGCCCGGTGGGACCCAAAAACAAACAAATAAAAAAATTAGAATACAGAATTTATAAACTGTACTCTTAAAATTCAGAGTACAGTATTTATAAACACAAAATTTGAATTGATAAAATAAAGATGTACAGTTGCTTATTATAGCCAGGTGTGTGCTCTAAATTGCTGGAAAGGTACCTTAATTTAAAGGCTAAAAATCTCTAAACAACTCTAATTCTATATGTTATCAATTTATAGCAATGAGTCTGGCTACGGTACACATCAGGTATATCTCATGGAACTTTGTGGAAATAAAGATTAACAAAGTATGGGAATAAATAAAAGATATAGCAGTGTAGTAGATGTTTTAAATCATCAAAAAGACAGTTTAGTTAAAAATTTTAAGTGT
Source organism: Sorex araneus (assembly GCF_027595985.1). Taxonomy (NCBI): domain Eukaryota; kingdom Metazoa; phylum Chordata; class Mammalia; order Eulipotyphla; family Soricidae; genus Sorex; species Sorex araneus. The sequence continues at coordinate 45,428,795 of NC_073305.1, read as the reverse complement.
ACACTGGTGCTTGGAAATACGCACTGGTGAAGGGGGTGGGTGCTGCAACACTGTATGACTGAAACCTAATCATGAACAGCTTTGGAAGGGTCTATCTCACAGTGATTCAATAAAAAATATTTAAAAAATTTAAATGTAGGGGCTAGAGTGATAGTACTGCAGGTGGAGGCACTTGCCTTGCATGCAGCCAGCTGGAGTTCGATACACAACATTCCATACAGATTCTTGAGCCTGCCAGAAGTGATCCATGAATGCAGAACTAGAAGTAGGCCCCGAGCACTGCCAGGTGTGGCCCCAAAACAAAACTGAGAAATTTAAATGTAACTTTCTTGTATATTTGCTCATTCCAGACCTCTGTCTTTTTTTTTTTTTTTTTTTTTTGCTTTTTTGCTTTTTTGCTTTTTGGGTCACACCCGGCAGTGCACAGGGATTACTCCTGGCTCTGCACTCAGAATTACTCCTGGCAGTGCTCAGGGGACCATATGGGATGCTGGGATTCGAACCCATGTCAGCCACGTGCAAGGCCTACCCGCTGTGCTGTTGCTCCAGCCCCTTCTGTGTCTTTTTTTTTTAGTGTTGGAAGTTTGGGTGCTTGGAGGCTTACTTCTGGCTCTGTTCTTGGGAGTTGCTCCCAGTGTCGCTGGGGGACCATTTGGGGGCCATGGAATCAGATTAGCTGCATCAAAGCAAGCACTTTTAGCCCCTGTTCTTTTTTTCAGGCAAGATATCTGTCTTAAATTGAATGTTAGCCCAGTTCATTCTAATTCTGAATAAGTAGCCACATTGTGTGTGTGTGTGTGTTGGGGGGGCGGGGGGTGGCCAGGAATTGAATCCCAGGCTTATTATGCATGTGAGGCATGTGTTCTGTTTCTGAGCATCCTGAGTCCTAACATGTAAATTTCTTAAACTGGAAACCCAAAAACTATTTCTGGGTCAATGAGAAGAATTGGACACCCTACCCAGTGAACCTTGACTATTAAAATTCTTTTTGGGGAGTTGTGTATGTGGAAGAAGGTGGGAGAGGGCTGTACCCAGTGGTGCTCAGGGGCTTCTGGGGGGATTGCTGGGGGATGTGAAACCAGGGATTGAACTAGGGTTGACTGCAGGCAAGGGGAGTACCTTACTCCCCATCACTGATCCCTCACCATTTCTGGCTTTACATTCACCTTTAGTTTTAATATGGCTCACTCATAGTTATATACGTTGTCTAAAACTTTCTGGAGATTGCAGATGGGTTTGTCAGTTTCAGGGAAGAATTAAGGTTCTTTAGCCCAGATCTCCTCTCACATGGACTTTTGTTTTATATCTTTTGTCTTCTGGCTTCAGAAGCCAGAAAAGGAGCTTCCTTTTCTTTTTTTTTTTTAATTTTGGTTTTTGGGCTGCTTCCAGCAATGCTCAAGGGTTACTCCTTGTTCTGCATGAGGAATTACTCCTGGCAGTGCTCAGGGAACCATCTGTGGTGCCAGAGATCAAACCCAGGTTGACCACTGCGAGGCAAGTGCGCTACCCACTGTATTATCTCTAGCCTCCTTTTCTTTCTTTCCTTCTTCCTTCCTTCCTTCCTTCCTTCCTTCCTTCCTTCCTTCCTTCCTTCCTTCCTTCCTTCCTTCCTTCCTTCCTTCCTTCCTTCCTTCTTTCCTTCTTTCTTTCTTTCTTTCTTTCTTTCTTTCTTTCTTTCTTTCTTTCTTTCTTTCTTTCTTTCTTTCTTTCTTTCTTTCTTTCTTTCTTTTCCTCCTTCCTTCCTTCCTTCCTTCCTTCCTTCCTTCCTTCCTTCCTTCCTTCCTTCCTTCCTTCCTTCCTTCCTTCCTTCCTTCCTTTAGGTTTTACTTAATTTTTTTAAAGTTGTTCACAATAATTTATTACATTCAATATTATAACACCAATGCCACCACCTAAATAATTTATTTTGTATTGCTTATTATGAATAATCTAAAAATTATCCCAAAATTTTTCCTTGTAGGAAAGTATGTGAAGATTGTTGTATCTCACCCTCACCCTGAAGCCATTAAGTCCTTGTGCAAGAGATTACTAATATGTTGTTACAGGTTTAGCCTATGTGCAAAATATATATATATATCACTGTATCACTGTCATCCTGTTGCTCGTCGATTTGCTTGAGCGGGCACCAGTAACGTCTCCATTGTGTTCTATAAAAAGGCTGTTCATTCCAAATCTGCTGCACTTTTCAAACACCCAGAGAATGGTTTCACTGTTGAAGGTGCATGCAACAGAACCGGTCTTCATCTGCACCTCTGCTGTTGCCATCCCTGGACAGTGACAAATGTGAAGCCTCCCACCAGAATTCAATTCAAGTTTAACTGCTTCTCAGTTCCTATAAATTTATGATCTAACTGAACCATCGGCTGGAGCGATAGCACAGCGAGTGGGGCGTTTGCCTTGCACGCGGCCAACCCGGGTTCGATTACTCTGCTGGCAAGAAATATATATGAATGTATATATATATATATATATACATACACACATATATATCTTTACATGTATCTGTATATATATTTTTTAACTTGAGATCTGTTACCTTCTACTTTACACCCTACAAATGTGATATGCTACATCAGTGGCATAGAGTACGAGATGTCGCTCCAGGAATTCTAAAATTTTGCATAAGGTGATACAGCTGGAATTAAATTTTTAACTGGATAGTGACTTTGAGGTCTGGAGGCATCTCTGCAGCTTGTTGCTCTCTTCTGAGATTTATTTGTGAGTCTCTGGGTCATGGCTGTTAAAGAGCTTATATGGCACCAGAGGCAGTTCATAGATATGACTGCCAGGGTCCCAAAGAACAGGGAGATGTAGGGGAGAGGTCACCCATTCCTGACTCCATGCAAGCCTAGAGATTTCAGTCAGAAACCCTGCATTCTAGCCCCCTTTTCTAATTAGAATTATATACCAGTCTTGTCTTATTTTTAGTTTATGCTTTACTAGGTATAGAATATTTTGTCTGATTTTATTACTGTGACTACCCAAAATTAGACAAGTTCTTGCTGCCGTAGAAGACAGTTGTGTTTACAGTTTCTCAGTTTTTTAAAAAAAAGCATATTTCAGAGCTAGAAATTTAAAGTTTTAATAAAACGTTCTGTAATGTAGTTGTTGATCATGGTTTGTGCACCAGAGACTGCCTATGTCAGGAATATTTTTTTTTTTTGGGTCACACCCGGGGATGCACAGAGGTTACTCCTGGCTCATGCACTCAGGAATTACTCCTAGCGGTGTTCGGGGGACCATATGGGATGCTGGGAATTGAACTCAGGTCGGCCGAGTGCAAGGCAAACGCCCTACCCGCTGTGCTATCACTCCAGCCCCTACGTCAGGAATATTTAAAGGGCTGGAGTCATAGCACAGTGGGTAGGGCGTTTGCCTTGCACATGGCCAACCCGGGGTTGATTCCTCTGCCCCTCTCGGAGAGCCTGGCAAGCTACCGAGAGTGTTTCGCCCAGACGGCAGAGCCTGGCAAGCTACCCGTGGCATATTCGATATGCCAAAAACAGTAATAAGTCTCACAATGGAGATGTTACTGGTGCCCACCCAAGCAAATCAATGAGCAACGGGATGACAAGTGACAAATAAAACATAAAGCTTCAAATAAACTAGTAAAAGCTTTTCATGTTCACGGTTGCCTGTAATATCAAATGAATAGAGTATGGTGAGCTCTTTTATTCCTATTAATATACTTCATAACCTTTCAAGTATGATATCCTAGGATGTTTGTTTATTGTCAACACATTAGATTATAAACTCTATGAGGATAGATGGGTTTGCATTGCTTTTTTTTTTTATTTTTTTGGGTCACACCCGGCGATGCACAGGGTTTACTCCTGGCTTTGCACTCAGGAATTACTCCTGGCGGTGCTCAGGGGACCATATGGGATGCTGGGAATCGAACCCGGGTTGGCCGCGTGCAAGGCGGATGCCCTACCCGCTATGCTGTCTCTCTAGCCCCTGGTTTGCATTGCTTTCTAATTCCAAAATCTGGCATATAGTAGGTGCTTGACAAATATTTATTGAATTAAAGAGGTTTTTTTGTGTGTATGTATATCTATCTATATATATCTCACTGTATCACTGTCATCCCGTTGCTCACCAATTTGCTTGAGCAGGCGCCAGTAACATCTCCATTGTGAGACTTGTTACTGTTTTCGGCATATGAATACGCCACGGGTAGCTTGCCAGGCTCTGCCATGCCAGTGAGATACTCTCAGTAACTATTTCTCTGGCTCCTTAATTTCCCTTTTTGTGTGTGTGTGTCACACCCGGCGATGCACAGGGATTACTCCTGGCGGTGCTCAGACCGTATGGGATGCTTGGAATTGAACCTGGGTCAGCCACGTGCAAGGCCCTATCACTGCGCTATCACTCCAGCCCCTTCTTTAATTTTATTTTAAAAGACAGTTTCGCATTTCTGCTGGGGAAATAGCTTTTATAAGCATTTCCTAATGGGGCCATGTAGAGAAAGTTTCAGAAGGGGGTCACATTGGAAAAAGTTGAGAAACACTAGCTTTAAAGGTTAGAGTGCATAACTGGGGTCAATCCTTGACTAATTTCTGAGGCATGACAGGTATAGCCTTGTGGCCCCCAGCACTGCTGGGAAGTCCCCTTCCCCACCCCACCTCAAGTTAAAGACATTTTAGGCATTTCAGAAAGGTACTTCACAAATGACTTGGAGGTATTATCCAGTTAATACTCTAGTATGCTAGGGTAATTCTGGACATTATCCATAGTTTCCCATGCTGTTACTATCAAAGTCCAAGACTGCCATCCAATCATGTCGTACTTTTGCTAGTAGAGCGAATTATTTAATATTTTGTTTGTTTGGGGACTACATCCAGTATTGTTCAGGTGCTACTGCTGGTGTATTGCTTGGATTTACTCCCAGAAGTTCTTGGAGGGACCTTTGGTGCCCAGGATTAAACCTGGGTCTCCTGCATGCAGAGTCCTTTAAGCTGTCTCTTGGCCCCTTATGGTTCCTTTCTTTTATCTTATTTAATCATTCTTGCTGTAAACTCTTTAATCTTTCATAATGCTTATATAACTACAAGGTTATTAAGAATTAAGAGGCCCAAGAGCTAAAGAGATTGTACAGTGTGTAGAATATTTGCCTTGTATGTGGGTGACATGGGTTTGATTTATGGCACCCTGGATGGTTTCCCAGGACTGCCAGGAGTGATCCCTGATCTCAGAGCCAGGAGTAAGCCCTGAGCATTTCGGGTATGGCCCAAACAATCATCCTTCCCACAAAAAGAAGAGACCTATAAAGTAGCTATCCCAGCCTGTAAATACTAGATATTCTTAGTCCATTTTCAGAATTTCCAGCACTGTTGGTCCTCTTGATAGGCTGATCTTGCTTTTGACTTTTGTACTACTGAGTTTTTTTGTTTATTTGTTTTGAGGGGATATTCCCAGGGACCAAATTCAAGGTCTCATACATGGGCTCTAGTACTAAGCAATATCTTTAAATCCAGCATCCATTTTAATGCTTCCATAGATGTTTATACTGTATCTATACCAATCAGCATTTTCTCAGTTTATTTTTCTAGACTAGTTTTTGTTTTTATTTTTTGCTACTACATATTCATGGTGGTAGTATGTTATATATACGATTATAATTGCATATTTATATACATTATATATGTATGCATATATGTTTTCCTAGAACATAATCCTAGAAGTGGGATTGTTGCCTAGATCAAAGGCAATTCACATTTAAAATTTTGACAGAAGCTGCCAAGTTGTCTTCCAAAATTTTAAGATCACTCTGATAATTGAGTGGAGAATAGATTGATGTGGAGCAAGATTGGCAGTGGGAAGATAAGTTTGGAGGCTGTTGAAGTCATCCAGGCAAGAAATTATTCTCTTCATTCTAAGATAACAGTGAAGATGGAGAAGGGTGGATTGATTCAAGAATAAGGTGGGTGGGAGAACAGATGGCATTGTTAATGAAGTAGATGTGAGTAATAAAAAAAGAGGAAGGAGTCAAGGATGATTCAGGTGGAATCAATTAGTGACATCAAATAGATTTGCCTTGAGATGAAACCTACTTGCCATAACTAGATTAGATACTTTACAACGCTGACGTTTTATGGTTTTGAGACCCATGACAGTGTCCTCATTTATAGATTAAATGACTTCTTAATTCTTTAGTCTCATATCTCTTATGTTGTGGGTATATATTCTTGGATATCCTTTTTTGGGGGGACTACATCCACTGGTGTTCATGGCCTTCTGGTTCTCTGCTCAGGAATCATTTCTCACACATTTGGGGACCATATAGGGTGCCAAGGATTGAATCTGGATCAATCATATGTGTAGGGCCCTATGTTTGATTTCTGTACCCATGGCTTCTGAGCAGCACTGGGTGTGACCCTCATAAAAATAGATCTCTCCCATGTCCTTCTAGTATTCATAGACTGGGGAAACAGCTTATAAGTAGAGAATCATTTGAGCAAGAGGACATTATGTTTTTGTAGGAGAGGACTTTCCTACCACTCCATAGTACTGAGATCTTTCATTCCTTGTCTACATATATAACTTCCTTTCCCATTAGCTTTGATTGTTCTTCAGACATTCTCTTCTGATTTTGCAATCACATCCATCCAAGGGAATCCTTGTTTTCCTCTTTGTTCCTGTTTTCTTCTCTGAGCTTGGTGGAAAATTAGTACTGTAGCAGTGTCATCCGTTGTTCATCGATTTGCTCCAGCGGGCACCAGTAGCATCTCCATTGTGAGATTTGTTACTGTTTTTGGCATATCGAATACACCATGGGTAGCTTGCTAGGCTCTGCGGGCAGGATACTCTTGGTATCTTGCTGGACTCTCCGAGAGGGACGGAGGAATCAAACCCGGGTCGGCCTCGTGCAAGGCAAATGCAGTACCCACTGTGCTATCTCTCCAGTCTTTTTACAAATCTGTTTTAAAATAATGGTCCGCTTATTACTTCTGAATATTGATCTGCTGCAGGATAACTTATAAAATGTTATTTTTTTATCCCCATCTCTTTGCCCTTTTTCCAGTTTATGTTCATGCCATATTATAATACTTACTTTATTTTTTGAAATCACAAACTTTCTCATCTTTGGTTGCCAGGGCTCTGCTTGGGATGGGGAGGGAAACTCAAGTCACCCCCCACCAGGGGCCCAGGTGAAATTAGCCAAGCGCGGGGCCAGGAGACTCTGCCCTCAACCCAAATAAAAACAAAAACATTTTGTTCCTCCTCATGATTTACCTATAACACATGTATTTTGGACTTAATTCTCACCCCGACCTCCCCCCCTCCCAGTTTTGGGGCCACACCCTGCAGTGCTCAGGGCTTACTTCTGGCTCTGTGCTCAGGGATCAATCCTGGTGGGCGTTCGGGGACCATATGTGGTGCCAGGCATTGAACACAGGTTGGCAGCATGCAAGGCAAGCACCCACCTGCTGTTCTATTGCTCCAGCCCCTAATTATTCTTTATTATTGCTGTGAATGAGGAAAGTTTTCTATTTAAGGAGTTGGAGATATGTCTTGGAATGATATCTTCCCCCCTGATACCACAGAAACATTCCCTGCTCCCCCCAACACACACACCATTTGATGTTTTCATTCTAGTTGTGTGGAAATAAAAATTTGGGTGTTGATTTTATATCCTCCAATTTTGCTTAATTTTTAAGTTGTAACAATAGTTTGACTTTATTTTGGTTTCTCTATCACTAATGAGTACGGTCTTTGCTGTGAATTTTTTTTTCTTTTTCTTTCTTTTTTTTTTTTTTTTGTGACAGGAAGGCTCCCCAAGTGGTGCTCAGAAGGTTCAGGGACCTCTCAGGCCATTGTTGGTCAGTTGAGTTAGGTCATCAGTTCAATGTGATGGTGGCTGATGGATGTGCCTAGGCCACACCAGCCGTGCTTGGTCTCCACAGTCAAATTCACCAGTGCTTGGGGGCCTTCAGAGTTGTACCCAGTGATGCTCAGGGGACCTTGTGGTGCAGGGGTCAGACTTGGATTTACATTCATTGTAACTGCTGTACTATTTCTCTGGCATCTGTGGCATTTTCTTCTCATAAACCTTTTTCATGATGGAAAAGTTCCATTTAGTTGTTTTTGTCATAAAAGAGAGTTAGATTTTGTTAAATGCTGCTTTTTTTTTCCTGTGTGACTGAGATGTAGGCCTCTCCCTTTTGTTTTACTAATGTGACTACATTGATTAATACTATTAAATTGAATCTTCATAATCCTGGGATAAATCCCATTTTGTTATGGTGTGTAATCCCTATACTTATTTCTGGAATTGAGTACATGTATTTTTATGCCTTTATCCACAGTGCATATTTTCTTGTATCTTTAGTTTCCATATTAGGTAATACTGATTTAATAAAATGAGTCAGGAGGTATTATTCCCTTTTTTTTTTTTTAAGCGTTTGAGAAGAATCGGTGTTAATTCTTTATATGTTTAGTAGAATTTACCAGTGAAGACATCTGGGATTCTCTTTATTAGGAGGGTAGGGCGCACATCTAATCTGGGTTCTGTCCCCAGCACCCAATATGGTTCCCCAAGCCTGCCAAGAATGACCCCTGAGCAAAGAGCCAGGAGTAAGCTCTGAGCACCATGAGATGTGACCCCCCAAACAAAAACAAATATGTATCCATAGGGAGTGCGCCCATGGTGTGGTGCTGAGAAGGGCTCCAGCAGCCAATTCTGCAGATACTTAGACTGCTGTGCAGATTGTAGTGTAGTGCTTGGGCAACAGTGTGGGCAGGATGCCAGGAGTAAGTAAGGAGCTTGGTGGTACAGAGTATTAAAAACAGGACTGCAAACATAGCAGGCATATGCTCTACCATTTGTGCTATCTTCCCAGTCAATAGTGATATGTTTTTTTATTTTGATTTGTTTTGATTTGATTTTTGGACCACACCTGGCAGTGCTCAGGTTACTCCTGGCTCTGCATTCAGGAATCACTCCTGGCAGGCCTGGGATGCCAGCAATCAAACCTGGGTTGACCACATGCAAGGCAAATGTGTTAACCACTATACTATTGCTCTGAGTCCATTGTGATGTTTTAAAAATAATTTCCCCAATATTTTTAGATACTTTAAACCTAGAGAAGTTGTCTTGCATTTTATCAAAGTGATACTGTGGGATACGGTAGTAGCCTCACGTGCAATTGGGGGAGGCTTTCTGTTTTGTTGTTTTGTTTTGGAGCACATTCAGTGGTGCTTAGGAGTAGATCCTGGCTCTCCTCAGGAATTACTCCTGGCAGGGTTTGGGGAACCATAAGGGATGCCAGGGATCAAACCTGGGTTAACTACATGCAAGGCATACACCCTACCTGCTATATTACTGCTTTGGCCCCTGCTTTCTGTTTGTTTGCTTACAGAATATGGCTTTTGAAAGCCGGAGAGATGTATAGCTGGGCACTTGCCTCATATGTGACTGACCGGTTTTGATCCCTGGCATCCCATATGGTTCCCTGAGCCCACCAGGAGTAACTCATAAGTTCAGAGCCAGGAGTAACCCCTGAGCATTGCTGGGTGTGGTCCCCAAATAAAACAAAAATGTATTTCCAGGGGGTTGCTAAGTGATTTTTTTAAAAAAGAAATTGTTTTGGTTTTCTTTCTTTTTTTTTTTTTTTTTGTTAGTGTTAGGGATTGGGCTGGAGCGATAGCACAGCGGTAGGGCATTCGCCTTTCACGAGGCCGACCCATGTTCGATTTTTCTGCCCCTCTCGGAGAGCCCGGCAAGCTACCGAGAGTATCGCTCCCGCACGGCAGAGCCTGGCAAGCTACCAATGGCATATTCAAAAACAGTAACAATAAGTCTCACAATGAGAGACAGTTACTGGTGCCGGCTCGAACAAATTGATGAGCAACAGGATGACAGTGCCAGGTATTGAACCCAAGGTCTCACACATGCAAAGTATGTACTGTATTACTGAGCTACAAGTAAATAACCTTAATAAGTTGAAGATTTAAGATTTTTGGTTGTTTTAATTGTGTCTTCTCTTTATACTTTTGGCTTCATCTTCTATGGCTTTTTTTAAGCATACTGTCATATCTTATAATTATTTAATACTATTTTCAAACTCTTTATTTGATTTATTTCCTGATAGCTCCCACTGCTAATTGTTTCATTATGTATTTTATAATTTTATACATAGTGTTGGGCTTTAATTACTGAAGTTTCATAAGGCCTTCAGTGAGGGCTTAAGCCAATGTACATTTCATCTGTCTTGAGTGACAGGCTCATATATTTCAGGAAATCAAAGGAAACTTCCCTGTTCTCCACAAATTAGAATATAAGCTCCAAGAAATCAGATCTTTTGTTGATTAGTGTCTTCTAACTTGTCTATAATAGTGCTTGATATCTACTAGGTATCCTTTCTGTCTTTAATAGTATCTATCTTCGCTGGCTGGTGGATTTGTTTTTTAATTTTTCTTGTAGTTTAGGTAACACAGTTACAGTAGTGTTACACTTATGGGCTTTTGTTGTACAAAGTCACTGCACATCATCACCACCAAATGTGCCCACCAGTCTTTTTTTTTTTTTTAATACTTGTGGTGTTGCTTCACCATGCAGGGGGATTTATTTTAATTTTTCCCCTCTTTCATTGAGGAAGAGGAGAAGGGACTATTATAGGTTGTTTTTTATTAATAATGATGGCTGGTTTTTTGGATTTTTTTTTTTTACATTTTGCCTGTTTGCTCCTATGATATGACTTTGACTCACATTATGCATAAAGATGATTCTGTTCATATTATGATGAATGAGTGGTTGCTACCTTTCTGGATCTATTTTTGTTTCAGAGGCCTCACTTTTGTTGAGTTTCATATTTTTCTTTTCCTTTCTTTTCTTCCTTCCTTCCTTCCTTCCTTCCTTCCTTCCTTCCTTCCTTCCTTCCTTCCTTCCTTCCTTCCCTCCTTTTTTTTTTCTTTTTTTTTTGTGGGGAGAGGCACATAAACAGTGTTCACTGCTCACTTTTGCCTCTTTGCTCAGGGATCATTGGAGGAGCCAGGAGGACCATATGTAGAGCTGGAGAATTGAACTGGGGTTGGTCGTGTGCCAGGCAAGCACCTTACCCCTGTATTATCTCTTCAGATCAAGTTTCATACTCTGACCCATCTTCAACTTGTTTTTTTTCTTGGTGATGCCAGAGATTGAATCCAGGGCTTCTCATATTGAAGGCAAGTGCTCAGCCACTGAACTTCAACCCTGGCCATTTTCAGCATATTTTAACTTATCCTCACATTTCTGTTTTGGAGAATTAAAGATGAATATTGATTAGGGGCCAGGGAGATAGTACAGGGGTTAAGGCTCTTTACTGTTCATGGCTGACCCGATTCTGTCCTTGGCACTGCTTATGGTCCCCTGAGCATTGCCGGGGAGTGACCCTTGAGAACAGTGGCAAACCTGAGAACCACTAGATGTGACCTAAAAAATAAACCAAAACAAAATTTGATTAAGTATTACAGGTTACAAATTAAAGCAACATTTTCACTATTGGAGAGATAGCTTAACGAGCTGAGTATATCACATGTGGAAGGCCAGATTCCATTCCTGGCATCACATAGTTCCTGAACACTGCAGGGAGTAACTCCTTAGCACAGAGCTGGGAGTATTCCTGAGCCACTGATGTGGCTTCCAAAACAGACAAAAAACCAAATTATTAAAATAATAATTTGGCTGATAGTGAGAATGACATCTCACAAATAATAGTAAGGACTTAGGTAATTATAAAGCATAAGAAATTATAGATGGAAAGTAGAAAAATCACAAAGAGAAATTTTTTTCTAACCTAAAGATGTGAAAAAGGGGGTGGGAGGTAGGATAGGGAACCTGAAAACATTTGTGGAGGGAAGTTGACACTGGTGGCAGGGTGTTGGAACATTGAATGTTAAAAACTCAACTACGAGTAACTTTGTAACTCATGGTGATTTCATAAAATAAAATTTGGGAAATAAAGACATGAAAAAAGATTTAAAAAATTAAGAAAACATGTATGGTACATTTTTATGATTAGTATACCTATTGTGGACAAGGAAAAAACTTTCCCATATCGAGGGTGAATAGAATTTAATAATTTTTTTTCATTTGTTCATAATTAACTTTTATTGTTCATCATTAAGTCATTGGAGTGTACACCCAATGGTGCTTGAGGTCATTCCTACCAAGGTGCTCAGGAGTTGACCTGGTGGTGCCAAGGTAATTATGTGGTGCCAAGTATAGAACACAGGATCCTACATACAAAATATGTATACCAACTCTGAGCCATCTCTCTTAACTCCCTCTTTTTTTTTTTTTTAACTTTTTGAGCGTCACACCTGGTGTTGATCAGGGGTTACTCCTGGTTCTGTACTCAGAAATTACTTCCGGCAGTGCTGGGGGTACCATATGGGATTTTGGGGATTAAACTCAGGTCAGCTGTGTGCAAGACAAAAGCTCTACCAGCTATACTATCGTTCTGGCTCCCATTAAATTATTTTTATTTATTTATTTATTTATTTATTGCTTTTTGGGTCACACCCGGCGATGCACAGGGGTTACTCCTGGCTCATGCACTCAGAAATTACTCCTGGCGGTGCTTGGGGGACTATATGTGATGCTGGGAATCGAACCTGGGTCGGCTGCATGCAAGGCAAATGCCCTACCTGCTATGCTATTGCTCCAGCCCCTAAATTATTTTTAATGAAATTTATCTATTTTGGGAAATGCTGGGATCATACCCAGGGCCTTATACATGGAGGTAGTTGTTCTTTCACTGAATCACATCTTTGACTTATAATGAAATTTGTAAGCTATTTAGCAGTTCTGGGGATTACATTAAAAACAAAACAAACAACAGTAAAGAAGAGTCCAGAGTGATAGTACAGCAGTACCACTGTATCACTGTCATCCCGTTGTTCATTGATTTGCTCAAGCAGGTGACAGTAACGTCTCTATTCGTCCCTGTTATGTGCTAGTGTAGCCTAATTGCATATTGGGGGCTCTTTCAGGATCAGGGGAATGAGGACTGTCGTTGTTAGTGTTTTTGGCATATCGAGTATGCCATGGGTAGCTTGCCAGGTTCTGCCGTGCAGGTGGGATACTCTCGGTTGCTTGCCAGGCTCTCTGAGAGGAATGGAGGCTTTTGGGGCGGCCTCTAATTGCCTTTATAGGTGTTCCCAGTCTACCGAATGTAAGCTTTTGGTCGACTGGTATGTTGTAACGATCTGCACACTGACAAATACGCACCTGCTTGTGTGTCTGGTCAGCACCTGGAACATCTGTGGCCTCAGGTTGATCTCCTTGAGGTTGATGGAGTATGCCGGAGGTTGTTGAGCAGCTGGCAGAGCAGGACCCCATCACAGAGGGTCTGTGGCAGGCGAACACCTGCACTAAGTACCAAGTCACCCGGTGGTTGGCTAACAGCACCCTGAAGTGGATGAGACACTGCACGCACTGCTGCCATGGCTCTATGTCCGACAGCGCTGCAATTTGGCCTGGCCGCAGGAAATGGTGGTGCAATTTGGCCACTGCCGCAGTTTCTCCATGCCCCACTGATGCCATTCTGTCCAAATCTTGCAAAACAGCCGGTGATGTCCATAAGGAATCACGTGTAGAGTTCCAGCAGGGATCACACGTAGAGTTCCATGCCTGGCATGCTGTGCCTCGCGTTGTCTGTGAGATGGTGAGCAGGGTTTTGGAGAGCGCGAGGGGTTTGGGTGGTATTGGCGCCATCTTGCCTCCAATCAAATATCGTGTGGTAATTATGGAAAATGAGTAGGGAGTGCATTATGATATGTCGCTGGGGTCCCTTGTGTCAGGGAGGATTCTCATCCGTCCCCCTCTGGGGTGCCCTGAATGAAAACAGCCTGGCGCGGAGTCCAGTGGCATGGTTATGGGGCCTCATTTTATGCTCCCTTATGGGAGAAGCAGCTGTGAGTTCTGGTCGTTGACTGATGAGGAGATTATCAGGCGCCGGCAGGAGGTGGCTTATGTGCGTGAACCCTGGGCCACCGGAGACTGGGGAAGCAGGCAGAGGATCTCTGCTCCCCGGTCTTGTTGAGCCCAGGGTCCAAGGTCACAAAGTTCAGCATTACCTGGGTTCCATATGACTTCACTCATGCCTGAGGCTCAGCCCCAGCATGTGGAAAGCGGCCTGGAGCATGGCTGTGCTTGGGCTGTGGAGGTCAGCTGCGGGGCTGGGTCCCTTGGGGAGGGGAGGGCTCTCACCCTCCCCCAGTATAGCAGTACGGTATAAATTTATATCATACTGATATAAAAAACTAGGAACTGACCTACCACTTGTTATTGAAGTTTTTAGCTCTAATTGTCAAAGATTTTTATAAAAAAGGGTTGATAATAATTGGGGATTATGTGATAATAATGACTAATATTGCTGCTTCTTTGTTTTGCAGTTCCAATTCCTAGCAGATATGATCGGCGAGTGTCAGGTATGTGTCTCTTTCATAATACACTGCTAAAGTACTATTTTAAGTTAGGGTTGTCTTAAATAAAAGTTGATTTTTCACATTAAAAGGTAACTTAATATTACATAATATTACAAGAATTAACTGATTCTTCTGTGATTAACTGTGATTCTTCATTATGCTTCAAGTTTTGTGTATATATGTACATATTTTTATTTTTAATATACCATATTAATTTTTATTTATTGGGGGGTTCACCATACTAGTGGTGCTCAGGAGCTATTCCTTTCTCTGCTCAGAAGTGATCCTTTGCAGTGCTCTGGATACCATATGCGTACTAGGGACATGATATGTACATATTTTTATGTAATTATTTTAAATTATGTAAAATTAATCACATAGCTGTAATTTGTTTAATGTCATTAAATTTTTTTAAATTTTATTGGATCACTGTGAGATAGTTACAAGCTTTCATGTTTGGGTTACAATCACACAATGATCAAACACTCATCCCTCCACCAGTGCACATTCCTCACCGCCAATATCCCTGGTATACCCTCCCTTTCCCACCCTCCCCCTGCCTCCATGGCAGACAGTATTCCCCATACTCTCTACTTTTGGGCATTATGGCTTGCAACACAAACACTGAGAGCAGATGGATTAGAGAAGGGATCACTAAGAAAGTCATTCTTAAAGATTTATAGCTTCTAAAAACTCCTTTTCATTTCTTTCTGATGCTCCAGATAATATGGATATTAACTTTTTTGTATATATTTTGGAACTTTTAAAATCATTTCCTCAGTTACAGAGTTAGGAGTGGTATTCTCATGTCAAGGACTAAACACTGCCTTCTATTTTATTTTTTTTCCTGTTACTTTTAAAGATATAGTCTATAGAATAGGCTTAGGGGAGAAAGATACCCTTTTCCACCATCATCTTACTATTGTGAATATGCTTACTCCTTTTATTTTGATGATGTAAAGTTGCACCTCAGATTTAAATGGCATTTCTTTGATTATTAACAAAAATGAAATACCCAAATGAAGGAAAAGTATTTTTATGTGTGAAATTGATTTAATGATATATTTTGTTTTTGTTTTTGGGTCACACCCGGCAATGCACAGGGGTTACTCCTGGCTCTTCACTCAGGAATTACCCCTGGCGGTGCTCAGGGGACCATATGGGATGCTGGGATTAGAACCCGGGTCGGCCGCGTGCAAGGCAAACGCCCTACCCGCTGTGCTATCGCTCCAACCCCTAATGATATTTTTCTACTTATCTATTATGGCTTATTTTTTAAATTTATGTTTGAGCCACAGCAAACAGTGCTCAGGGCTTGCTCCTGGCTGAGCTCAAGGATCACTCCTGGCAGGCTCAGGGGACTTTATAGGGTACTGGGGATAGAACCCAAGTCAGACACGTACAAAGCAAACCCTTGTGTTCCAGCCCTTTAAATCATTTTTTCAGCTCTCCATAGTTTTTTCTTTGCTCAGGACTTACTTCTGGCTCTATACATTGAGATTACTCGTGACAGGTCTTGGGGGATCATATGGGATGCTGGGGATCAAACCTGGGTCAGCTGCGTGCTGAGCAAACACTACCCCACTGTACTACCTCTATAGCCTGTGGCTCCAACTTTTCAAGTTTTTAATGCAAAGTTTTCCAGGTTGGCTGGGCTACTTGCTTTAATTTTGCTACTTGTACTTAACTAAAATAAGTTAATATGTGACTAGTACATTACAGCCTGGTACAGAGCAGGCACTGAGTAAATACTTATTAAACGTTGAGTATGTCATGAGGAGAAAGAGTACAGCAGGTAAAGCATTTGCCTTCCACATGACTGATCCGGCTTCAATCCTCAGCTCCTCATGAGTCCCCTGAGTCCCTCTAGGAATGACCCCTGAGCAACACTGGGTGTTGCCCAAAAGAAAAAAAGTTTTACCTTTCAGATACATTTAGAATTTATTTGGCTTTCAAGTTGGAATGTTCCATAAAACTTTATGGTAGCTATATATGTCACATCATTCTTTGATATCCCCTTGTTCTGGGAAGATTTCTTGATTTTATAATGATCCTATAACCTATTACTTGGTATGGCTGTGGTTCTCCAATCATTTTCTTTGAAACAATCTGCTCATTTATGTTGGCATAAGACTCATTCCTGGAGGCCAGAGTGATAGTACAGTGGGTAGGGAGTTTGCCTTGCACGTAACCCACCCGGATTCAATCCCTGGCATCCCATATGGTTCCTTTAGCACAGCCTAAGTACAGAGCAAGGAGTAAACCCTGAGCATCCCTGGGTGTCACTCAAAAAGCCTGCTTCCCCAAAAAAAGAAAAAGGACTCATTTCTGTTCTGTTTATCCCTGTGCTAAACCCTTTCATACCCAATAATTGCTATTATCCTTTAGCAAAATAGGACTTCTGGAAGATGGAGCACATAATGACATATATTTCAGAGGCAACAGGTATTGTTAGTTCATGAATTGTTTCTTGAACTGTCTGTGCAGTTCAGTCTTGAACTCTGTGTAGAATTCAGAGATGTAGTATCCCTCCCCCCTTAGCCATTGTAATCTTATTTGAGATTTAAAATTTTTAATACTATTCAAATGTTAAGTGAAAAATTATTTAGGGGACAAGGAGATAGCTTAAAGAACTGGAGTACGTACCTTGCATTCAAGAGGCCCCAAGGTTGATCCTTAGCACTGCATGGCCCCTGCAGCACTACCAGGTATGACCCTGATGACCCCGGCACTATTGGGGCAAGTAGCATCATGTTGCCAAGACTGAGCATTGAACTGTCTGGTTGTCCTTAGGAGTGAACATTGCTTAAGAATCCCCCTGCCGCTGCCCATTCCCCCACCCCCACCAAAAAAAATGTGTCAGGAGAGATATTGCAGGGGTTAAGGTGCTTGCACTGCATACAGCTAACCCCTGTTAAGGTCCTGGCACTTCATATGGTCCCCCAAGGGCCAACAAGAGTGATCCTGAGCCATAGAGCCAGAAATAAACTCTGAGCACTGCTGGGTGTGGTCTGAAAATCAAAAGAAAAAGTGGAAAGAAAATATTTTAAAGACTGAAAAATGATTGTTGAAGAGAGAAAGCAGTCTGTAGTAATAGCTAACTTTATTTTTATTATTATTATTATTATTTGCTTTTTTGGGTCACGTCCAGTGATGCACAAGGGTTACTCCTGGCACATGCATTCAGGAATTACTCCTGAGTAATGCTCGGGGGACCATATGGGATGCTGGGAATCGAACCCATGTCGGCCACATGCAAGGCAAATGCCCTACCTGCTGTGCTATCGCTCCAGAATCCTATTGGCAGTTTTTTTCTTTCATTTTCTTTATAACCCTGTTAGGGTTATAAGGCGAACGCCCTACCCTCAGTGCTATTGCTCCAGGCCTCTATTGGCAGTTTTTTCTTTCATCTTCCTTATAATCCTGATAAGAAATATTTGTCCACTTTGCTTCTCATTGCTACTTCCAGCCTACTCTCTCATACTTCACTAATATCTCTGCTTCAAGCCTCACATTATTCCACCAGTTGTTGTACCTCCTTGTTTTAGTCATCTGATAATACTTGGATTATTTCTTCTGATTTCCATATAGATAATCTCTGCAGTAATAGGTCCTCCTATTCCTTGACTTTCTCTCCTCCAAGAATCTTGTCTCCTTCCTTCCTTCCTTCCTTCCTTCCTTCCTTCCTTCCTTCCTTCCTTCCTTCCTTCCTTCCTTCCTTCCTTCCTTCCTTCCTTCCCTCCCTCCCTCCCTCCTTCCTTCCTCCCTTTTTTTTTTTTTTTTTTGCTTTTTGGGTTACACCCGGCGATGCACAGGGGTTATTCCTGGCTCATGCACTCAGGAATTACTCCTGGCAGTGCTCAGGGGACCATATGGGATGCTGGGAATCGAATCGGGGTTGGCTGCGTGCAAGGCAAATGCCCTACCCACCGTGCTATCGCTCCAGCTCCTCTTTTCACTTTTTTCTTGTGAAGCAAGGTAGTCTTTTTTGAACGAACCTTGCTTAAAAAGATGTGAGGGGGCTGGAGCAATAGCACAGCAATAGCATGCGGCCGACCTGGGTTCGAATCCCAGCATCCCATATGGTCCCCCGAGCACCGCCAGGAGTAGTTACTGAGTGCATGAGCCAGGAGTAACCCCTGTGCATCGCCGGGTGTGACCCCCCCCCCAAAAAAAAAAGATGTGAGAAGAGAGAAGAGGAGGGGAAGTGCATGCATGTTCAGGAGAGAACACGTGCTTCTTTAGGGTGGAAATAAGCAAATAAATACAGAGACAAGGAAGTGAGATATATGTTCAAAGAAGAACACAAGCTTGAAAAGCAACCCCAAGAATCTTGTTTTTTACCATACTTCAGTCACTTACATATTCTTGGTGAGTTATGTCAAAAACTACAATTTTCCATACTCTCATTGACCATAGTCTCCTTCAACTTCCCTATCTGCTGTTTTCTCAGCACCTTTTATGACGTCCACCAGCCCTGACAACTCACTGATCCTGCTGCCTTTTAACTGTTCCTCTTTTCTTTACTAACCTTCAATTCCTTGTTGAGTGATTATAACCACTCCTTGGCACATAACCTCAATAGTTTTTTTTTTCTTTTAAGTTACTTAGCAAAACCTAACTCTTACTTAACTCTACACTTACTGCACCACTACATAACTATACTTGATTAAGAAAATACACAGCTCTGCTGATGGATAAACATGCCTATTAACATTAAGTAGACTCTCAGTGCTATCAAACCTGGCAAGCACGTGTCAAGCCTGTGTGCAACTCCTAGTCATCAAAACAGCAGCAGCAATACCAGTGAAAGGGAATGGCAGGGAAATAAATATGTTTTAAAATAATCATTAGGGAAATGCAATGAAATGTTTTAAATAAAATTATTCTTTCCTAAACACACACATGTACCCCACACATACTTGGCCTATTTTTTAAAAATTTTTTCTTATGCTCATTGTTTCTTTGTCTCTCTCTCTTTCCTTCCTTCTTTCTTTCCTTCTTTCTTTCTTTCTTTCTTTCTTTCTTTCTTTCTTTCTTTCTTTCTTTCTTTCTTTCTTTCTTTCTTTCTTTCTTTCTTTTTCTTGCTTACTTGCTTGCTTGCTTGCTTGCTTGCTTCCCTCCTTGCTTTTTTCTTTTTTTTTATTTGATTTTTGGGCCACACCCAGCAGTACTCAGGACTTACTCCTGCCTCTGCACTCAGGGATCACACCTGACAGGACTCTGGGGACCATGTGGGTTGCTGGGAATAAAATGCAGATTGGTCACATGAACCTTATCTGCTGTATATCTCTCTAACCCTTTGCTGTTTCTTTTATCATATATATTTTCTAGTTCCCTTTCAGGAAGAGAGTATTTTTCATTGATGGATAAATGAAGAGATGAAAGGCAGGAAATCAGTAATTACTGTAGGTAGAAAAAAAATCAATAATTACTTCTTAGAATGAGGCGTAAATTGAACTAGAAGTTAAAGATCCTGGTTAATACTTGGCTTATACCAGGATTTATGCATTCCAGGTAGAAGGACTATATTAAAGACTTACAGGGTTTTGATCTGAACCTGACTGGTCTGAAGGAAAGGAGATAAAATAAGATTGGGGATGGGCTGGAGAGACAAGATAGGTCTTTGCATATGGTTGACCTGAGTTGAGTTCCCTTCATCACATAGGGTCCCTGAGAATGCTCGGGTTCATTCCTGAGCAGAGTGAGGAATAGCTCCTCAGCACTGCCTGGTGTGCCCCTTCCCCCTGCAAATAATAATAATAAGATTGGTAAGAGAGATAGAGAAAGAGATTCTGACATGGTCTAAGTCTGTCTGAAAAATAACCTATAACATAAATCAGCATAGGAGAGCTAGTAGCTATTGAGTATCTCATGTGAACCCAGTGTTTTAAATTAACTCTTGTTATTAATCCTTTAAATAGTTCTAATATGTTATCTTCGTGACAAGACCAAGAATCAGCAACATCAAAAATTAGTGGGTGGAGGCTGGAGTGATAGTACAGTGGGTAGGGCATTTAGCTTGCATGCAGCTATTGAGGGTTCAATCCCTGGCATCCCATATGTCCCCCTGAGCCCATCAAGAGTGACCTGAGTTCAGTACTAGTAGTAAGTCCTGAACACCATTGGGTGTGACCCCAAAACCAAGAAATAGACAAAGGAAAGAAGTAGTGGGTGATTGGTGGATGGGTCCAGACTGAAACCCCAGTGTATAGCTTCAAAAACAGACTCTTCCCTTCCTTGATGTTTTCTCATCCTTGATTAGCACTAAAATTGAAAAGACATGTCTTCCAAGTTCTAAATTCTAACAGAACAGTCTGTACAACTGATGGTAAATAACGTTGACAAGAACTCAAAATCTTTAAAGGTACCTTTCTCCAAATAGTCCTGAATTAATGTTAGCTGTCTTTGAGTTTGAAGTGTTCGTCTGATTTTATTATAAAACATTACTGCTCAAGAAATAAAAAAAGAACCAACCCTTAAATACATATCGAAACTTCAGAGCTCACTAATCATAAACATATGTGTTGTTGAGCATTTAAGCGGCAAATACCTGAGTGATGGCTGTGACACAGTCAGCAGAATTTTTTGCTAAGAATCTGGTGCCATTGGTCACTAATTTCTACATGGTACTCTTCATTAGTTTGTTCTGCCATTTACATCTAAGGCTCTCAATGTACAGTGTACATAAACACTGTATCTTTATAGTCTTTCACAGTATGTAGTATTTTTTCACCCATAGCTATCTTTGGCTGTAATTATTAAAAGCAGTGCTTAAGATGATTTAGAAACCCAGACTCACTCAAACTGGATTATGCCCCCCTCAGATTTATTTATTTTTTAAATTAATAGTTTATTTTTAATTAGTGAGTCAACATGAGGGTACAGTTACAGATTTATACATTTTTGTGCTCATGTTTCTGCCCCCCTCAGATTTATATGTTGATATCTAACTCTAGTGTGATTGTATTCAAAAAATAAAGCTTTTAATTTTTTAAAAACTTTTTTTGGTTTTGGATCATACCCAGTGATGCTCAGGGGTTACTCCTAGGTCTGCACTCAGGATTTACTCCTGTTAGTACTCAGTGGACCATGTGGGATGCCAGGAATCAAACCCGTGTTGGTTGTATGCAAAGCAAGGGCCCTACCAACTTGCTCTCTCCAACCACAGAAACGAATCTTTAAAGAGGTAATTATTACACAAAAATAAATTGAAAATGGATTGGAAACTTGTATGTAAAACCTGAAGAAGTAAATTTGTGGAAGAAGACAGGCTGGAGTGATTGCTTGAAGGCTGGAGCACATGTTTTGCATGCAGGAGGCCCAGTGCATGGTTTCCTAGCATGATTCTCTGGAGAACCCCCCCTCACCCCCCAGAATTAGTTCCTGAACACTGCTAGTTGTTGCTTAATATAACAAAAAGGAGGGGAAAGGAATGTAAGGCCTCACACATGCAGAAGTACGCACTCTTACACTAATCACTAAACTGTGTCCCAAGCCCCTTTATGATGAATCTTTATCTTGCTCCAAAAGCAGAGGCTACAAATGAATAAACAAGTGAGATTGTATAGAGTAAAAAAATCTCTTCATAGCAAAAGAACTAAGCAATAAAATGAAAAGTGTGCCTACCAAATGGGAGAAAATATTTGCATCATATTATCTGACAAGGGGTTAGTATCCAAAATATGTAAAGAATACATAACTCAATAGGTAAAGAAAGCAATTAAAAAAGTGAACACAGCGGCTGGAGCAATAGCACAGTGGGTAGGGTGTTTGCCTTGCACGTGGCCAGCCCAGGTTCGATTCCCAGCATCTCATATGGTCCCCTGAGAACCGCCATGAGTAATTCCTGAGTACAATGCCAGGATTAACCCCTGTGCATCATCAGGTATGACCCAAAATTAAAAAAATTTAAAAAATAAAAATAAATTTTAGAAAAAGTGAACATAGTCTATGAATACATTTTTTAAAGATATAAAAGTGATTGACATATATGAAAAATGTTCTAATTATTATCAGGGAAATGTAAATAAAAGCCACAATAAGTCTCATACTTGTTACAATCACTACTTTAAAAAAATACACTGGGGCTGGAGCGATAGCACAGCGGGTAGGGCGTTTGCCTTGCACGCGGCCAACCCGGGTTCGATTCCCAGCATCCCATATGGTTCCCTGAGCACCACCTGGGGAGATTCCTGAGTGCATGAGCCAGGAGTGACCCCTGTGCATCGCCGGGTGTGACCCAAAAAGCAAAAATAAAATAAAATACTGGTGAGTACTTGAAGCAGTGTTCAGTGGTTACTTCTGACTCCGCACTCTGGAATCACTCCTCGTAGGACCATATCGGATGCCAGGAATCAATCCTGGATCGGTCATGTGCAAGGCAAATGTCTTACCCACTGTACTATCAATAATAATAACAACAATTATTTTATTTTATTTATATTTTTTTTGCTTTTTGTGTCACACCTGGCGATGCTCAGGGGTCACTCCTGGCTCTGCACTTAGGAATTACTCCTGGCGGTGCTCAGGGGACTATATGGGATGTTGGGATTCGAACCCGGGTTGGCTGCGTGCAAGGCAAACGCCCTACCTGCTGTGCTATCATTCCAGCCCCAGTAACGGTAATTTTAAAAATAGGGCCAGAGAGATGGTTTCAAAGGCTGGAGTCCATGCTTTGTATGTGCAAGTCCTAGGTTGTATCCTTCATACTTCATGATTTCTGCTGGCAGTGATCTCCATCACCCAAGGAGCCCCCAGCACTGCTGGGTATGGTTCCAAAACCAAAAAATAAATTAAAAAAATTAAAATACAACTATTAGCAATGATCCAACAATTCTACTTCTGGTTATTTATCCAAAGTAACTGAAAGCACTGACTTAAAAAGTTATCTGCAGCTATTTACTTACTGGTTGCAGTATTACTTGGCAATAGTTAAGATAGACAGATAGCTGCGGATAGCTCAGAAGGCTGAGCATATGCCTTGCATGTAGGAGGCCTGGTTTCAATGCCCAGCACTACCATGTCTTCTAAGTACCACCAGGAGCTGAACACTGAACTAAGAGTAGCATCTAAGCACCTCTGGGTGTGACCCCAACCCCACCCCCCAAACAAAAAGATATGCAGGCAGCCTAAACATTCATTCATGGATGAATGGTTAAAGAAAATGCAGTATAGGGTGACTGGAATGATAACATAGCAGGTAGGGTGTTTGTCTGGCACGCAGCCAAACGGGATTTGATTCCCAGCATTCCACATGGTCCTCTGAGCACTGCCAGGAGTAATTCCTGAGTGCAGAGCCAGGAGTAACCCCTGTGCATCTCCAGGTGTGACCCAAAAAGCAAAAAAGAGTAGAATACGATATAGCCATAAATAAATCTGGTCCCAGGGTAAAATGTATTACTTGCATGCGGGAGACCTGGGTTCAGTCTTTAAAAACATTTTTCATTTTATTTATTTATTGCTTTTTGGGTCACACCCAGCGATGCACAGGGTTTACTCCTGGCTCATGCACTCAGGAATTACTCCTGGCGGTGCTCAGGGGACTATATGGGATGCTGGGAATCGAACCCGGGTTGGCTGCATGCAAGGCAAACGTCCTACTCGCTGTGCTATTGCTCCAGCCCCCCTTTTTCGTTTTAAGGAAGTTATTTAAATAACAAAATGCTTCACTTGGAAAACTAGGATTCATTTCTTTTACTCAACATGTAACAACTACATACAGAAAAACTATAAAACTGTTCTTGATTTTACAACCTTTAATAAAAAACATTAAAATTGTTCACTGAACCAGGTATGCAAAAATTTTGTTGTTGGGTTATTTTGTTGTTGTCCTTACACATTCAGAGCAAAATAACTGAAATAAAAAGATAGGAATTGAATGAGCGTTAAACTAATAGAGAAAGTGGGTCTTTTCAAAGAACCAGCTATTTCCCTACCCAACCCATCTCTGTTTGATATCACCGAAATCATACCATTGGCCAGCTTTGTAAAATAAAATATGTTTATCCACACATATTTCGGGGTAATTAAGATTAAGTGAGGTCATTAGGGTGGAATCCTAATTCAGGACTGGTGTCCTTATAAGCAGAGAAAAAGATATCAGGAAGGCACACCCGGAACCAAATGAGAACACTAGGAGAAGACAGCTGTCTGCATGCAAGTCAAGACAAGGGGCCTCAGGAGGAACAAAGTTGCCAATACCTTACTTTTAGACTTTAGTCCAAGAACTGTGATATAATAAATTTGCTGTTGAAACCGAGCAGTCCCTGTTACTTTATTACTGCAGTTCAAGCTAATATACCCCATGAATCTGAAGAGCAACACAGGGACATAGATCTGTGACCAACAACTACACTATTTATAGAAATTAAATGGTGTTCTCGTAAACACATTTGAATGATTCACATTTCTGGGTAATGGAAGTACCAGTTAAGTTTGGAATAAGAAATTGTTCTGGATATTTCTGTTGTCAGCTTGTATTTTTATATTACTTACTAGTGACATCTGGTGGAGAACTGTGGTAAAATTTAATTTCCTCAGGGGCTGGAGAGCCTTGCTTGTGGCTGACCAGATTTTGATTCCCGGCACTCCATTCCTGGCACTCCATTCTGTGCACCTCTAGGAGTGATTTCTGAGTACAGAGTGAGGAGTAACCCTTGAGCATTGCTGACTGTGGCCCCAGAAGCTAAATAAATAAATTTCCTCAACCAAGGGACTATGCTAAATTTATAGTCTTCATTGTCAATAGATTTTAATCATCTAAAGACACTTGTTCTATTTTGTGGGGGGAAAGTGCTGTGTTAAGCCAGACACAGCACTGCTCAAGGGCTTTTCCTAGCTGTGTACTCAGGCATGATCCCTTGACATACTTGGCTTGCCAGGTATCCTACCAGGCTGGGCTGCATGCAAGGCACACACTTACCTTTCCTTATACATCTCTCAGCCCTCAGTGTTGTTCTTGGGGTTTTTGTTGTTATAGTTTTTATTTTGTTTGGGGGCCACACAGCAGTGTTCAAGGCTTTCTCTTTGCTCTGTGCTCAGAGTTCGCTACTGGCAGAGCTCAGGGGACCATATGTGGGGCCATGATAGAACCCAGGTGAGCCGCTGGCAATGTTAGTGCCTTGCCCCCTGTACTGTCTCTCCAGTCCCTTATTGTCATTTTTTTTTCTTTTTGGGTCACACCCAGCTATGCTCATGGTTTATTAATTCCTGGCTCTTCACTCAGGAATTACTCGTGGCTGTGGTTGGGAGACCATATGAGATTCTGGGGGCTGAAACCAGGTTGGCAAGGCAAACACCATTCCCACTATACTATTGCTCATTGTCATTCTTGAGGCTGTATGGAGATCATAGATTCAGTCCTCTTGAGGTAACTTGTACATTGAGATGAGTCCCTGCTGTATAAAACCATAAAAAACAGCAGTCAAGCACTTTAAAATGTTGCATTCCATATTTTATATAGAAAATGAGGGGGGAAATTTGAAATTAGGACCAGAAGAATTAGAGAAGTTAGATTTAAATGAGGAAAAGGGCAGAGGAATTTGACTTCAGAGATGGGCCAGAGCAATAGGTAGTACAGGATTTTAGGTACTTGTCTTGCACCTGGCCAACTCTTGGGCTTACTCATGGTTCAATCACCAGTACCACATATAGTCTCTTGAGCACTACCAGGAATGATCCCTGAGCACAGACCCAGAAGTGAGCCCAGAGAACACCAGGCATGGACCCCCAAAAAATATTAGAGAAAAGAGACAAATTGAAAAGCCAGTTTTGAAAAAATAGTTTTCACTGATTTAAGTATAGTAATAATCAATGAAAATATCTTTTGTTTTAATCATAGTGCTGACCTAAAGATTTGAAGGCTAACAGATTAAACCTGTTATATTAGTATTCCAAAATATATGAGATGAATTGCTCATTTATCCTTCAGAGCCAGAGAATAAGGAAACCCACACTCTCCCCCACCTAAAAAAAAAAAGGACAAATGTTACAAATAAATATTTATAAAAGGAAATTTAATTTGCTTACTTAAAAAAAATGAAAAAAAAATGAAAGCACTCACTCATAAGGGGCTGGAGAGATAGTACAGTGGGTAAGACTCTTGCCTGGCACAGGCGACCCAGATTCAATCTCCAGCATACCAGATGATCCTGATTACTGCCTGGAGTAATTTCTGAGTACCAGGCTTGGAGTAACCCTGAGCATCACTGGATGTAGCCCAAAAACAAAAAAGCACACATAAGGTTTTTTTTTTATTATTTAAATTTTATTTTATAAGGTTGTTCACAATAATTTATTGCAGTCAGTATTCAAACTGGTGTTTGAATATGGTCCAACTACCGTTACACCTACCACCACCCATTATTTCGAATTTTTCCAGCCACTACCCAAGTCTACCTCAATAGCAGGCTCTAAATAATTTATTTTGTCTTGCTTGTTATGAATAGTTCTCTAAAAATGAATAAAAAGGTTTCCTTAGAAGAAAGTGTGTGAAGATTGTTGTATCTCACCCTGGAGCCATTAAGCCCTTGTATAAGAAATTACTAACATGTTGTTCCAGGTTGAGCCTTTTATGCTAATATTGTTTTAATTGAAATTGGTTGCCTTCTACCTTATACGATGTCAAATGAACACACATAAGCTCTTACTCAGTTTTCTCTTTATTTTTTTCTCTCTGCAAATTCAGTCTGTGCTGAGGCCTTTAATCCTGACGAGGAAGAGGAAGATACAGATCCACGGGTAAGAACTCTACAGCAAAGGTTTTAGAATTGTTTTATTTCTTGCTCTCTCCGTTTTTATGCACTTCAGATCTAATCGTGCTGATAAATTAAAATAAATACAAATTAAAATTTCAGCGGCGTGCATTTTTTCAATCTAACAGGCAGATATAAAGAAGAAACAAAGCAGCATTGGTTTGGTTATGGCAAGAAAGGATGTATAAGGCCTGGAAAGATAGAACAGAAGATGGGTTCTTATCTTGCACATGGCTGAACTGGGTTCAATTCACGGCACCTTGAGCTCTTCCAGGAGTGATCCCTGATAGCAGAGTTATGAGTAAGCCCCAAGCATAGCCAGCTGTGACCAACCCCACTCCCCCCCAAAAAAAATGAGAAAAAGGATATCTAGCTGTAGCTATCATGGCCTTAAATATAGTCAAGGGTTCTGACTAAACAGTTACCCAAAGGAGGATGATTCATAACTGACAAACAGTTGGATATTCCCAAATATGTGCTGTGAAGATCATTTAAGTGTCATAATAGTAGAAAGTAGAAACAACCTAAATGACCCAAAATAGGGGATTTCAAGAGACTAGATTCAGATCCATTCAGATCAGGGGAATATGTACTCACTGGAAATGATCATACAATACTAGATTTAGTGACATGGATTTTATGAGTTAAAAATTATTTGAGGGTTGGGGCTGGAGCGATAGCACAGCGGGTAGGGCGTTTGCCTTGCACACAGCCGACCCGGGATAGCATCCCATATGGTCCCCTGAGCACTGCCAGGGGTGATTCCTGAGTACATGAGCCAGGAGTGACCCCTGTGCATTGCTGAGTGTGACCCAAAAAGCAAAAAAAAAATAATAACAAAATAAAAATTATTTGAGAGTTGGGAATGTGGCTCAGTGTTAGAGCACTTGACCTTTTATGCGTGAAACCCTGGGTTCAATTCCCAGCACCCCATAGTCTCCCAAGTACTAGGAATCCCAGAGCATCAAGCTGTAGCCCCCAAGCACCACTGGCTAGAGCCCACAAAACCCTTCCAAAATTATTTCACAAGTTTATCAATATAAAAAAGCTATTTGGAAGGATGTATTCCACGTGTTAACAGTGGTTGTGGCAAAACTGGTTGATTTTTGGTTGCTAATTTTTTTAACCTCCAGAGTTCTGGGGAACTAGGAATTACTCCTGTAGTACTCAGCCCTACAGTGTGGGCCTCAAGATTTGGTACTTGGGCCTAGCGATCTGGTGATGCTCAGGTGCAATGATGCTACTAGTGCGGGGGTGATTTGAGGTCTTACCTTGTACAGGAACCATATGGTGCTAGGGAATCACACTCAAGTCCTCTAGTGTACAGGGCATACATATTCCCCTTTGGAGTGTTTTGAAAAACCTGAGTTTTATTTTTTGTTGTTTGGGTTTTTGGTTTGTGGACCACACTTGGCAGTGCTCAAGGGTTACTTCTGGCTCTGCACTCAGTTATATATTCCTGGTGGCTTCATGGACCATATGGGGCTCCAGGGACCAAACCCCAGTCAGCCACATGCAAGACAAACACCCTACCCGCTGTACTATTGCACTAGCCCAACTGATACATTTTTTATATATATATTTTTTTGCTTTTTGGGTCACAACCAGCGATGCTCAAGGGTTACTCCTGGTTCTTCACTCAGGAATTACTTGGAGCCATATGGGATGTTGGGAATCAAACCCGGGTTGGCCGCATGCAAGGCAAACACCCTACCTGCTGTGCTATCACTCCAGCCCCTGATAAATTATTTTTATAAAAATATATGAACCAAAAGAAAAGAAAAAACAAAATATATATATATGAACCATCATTTTTTATTTATTTTTTTTAAATTTTTTTTGCTTTTTGGGGGGGTCACACTTGGCAATGCACAGGGGTTACTCCTGGCTCTGCACTCAGGAACTACCCCTGGCCATGCTCAGGGGACCATATGGGATGCTGGGATTTGAACCCGGATCAGCCGCGTGCAAGGCAAACGCCCTACCCGCTGTGCTATCTCTCCAGCCCCTATGAACCATCATTTTAAAAAATTGATATTATAAGAGAAACTTTAATCTTACAGGTACACCTTAAAATGTGGAGATAGCACAAAGGTCCTGAATTTTATTCCTGACACCACATGGCTCCCCAGGGGTCACCAGGCATAACTTTGAAAGCCTGAGCACCACCCAGCATCATTCGGTCTAAGCATTGAACCATCCAACCCAGTGGCTGAGTAGTGCCAGGAGTGTATTTGTACCTTTCTTGGCAGAACCCTCCCCAACCCCCCCAAAATTAGTAGTTTATAAAAGATTTCTGAAATTTTTTAATAATAAAGTGTTACCATTGTATAAACACAATAAAAAACAGATTTTTAAACTGTAAACTTACAGTTCTAGGTATTATTAAATTCTTGGTATTTTTTTACTTTTGAAAGTTGTTTTTTTTTTTTCCTTTTTAAAATCAATTAATTTCGGGGACACACCCAGCAGTGCTTGGTTCCACTTCTGGCTTTTTGCTTAGGAGTTACTCTTGGCAGAGGTCAGGGATTTGTCTATAATATCAGGGATCAAACTCAGACCTTTTGCCTATAATTAAGCGTGTGCTCTAATTCTTGGACTTCAGCTAGTTGTTATCTTTCTGACCACATTTGTAATATTTATAATATCACAGTTAAAATAATTAACATTTTATGTATTATTTCTTGTTAGATTAGTGATACACCTTTCTTTTTTCAGGTGAAGACAGTACTTAGGAAGGAACTTGATAGTTCTCTCAGTTAGAGCATCAATACACAGGCAGTAATTATTTCCTTTTAGTTCAATAAACATTTACTGAGTATCTACAGAAATAAATACAGTTTTTGAGAACCCTCTAAATGTCAGGTACTGTTTTAATCATTGTATGTGTTAGCTAATTTAACCCTCAGGAAAACCTAGTTTTGTAAATACTACTACTAATAATAATTATTATTAAGTTGTTGATGTATGAGTTCTAGTTTGTATACCCAGTGATTACTTGTCATACCCACTTACAGTTCAATAGACAATTCATACTTAACCTGAGCTCTTTTAACATTCAGCTCAGGCCCAGGTCTCTAAGGTCACTTCTCATTTTTTTCATACCCACATTAAATTCTCCAGCAAATCTGATGTATTTCAATATTCAGTCTTCAAAACATTAATAGTTCCACTACTTCTCTATTTCTCTATGGCTGTCATCCAAACCAGCACCATCTGGCACTAGGATAATCACCAAAGTATTCCGACTTTTATTCTTGCCTCCCTCAAGAATGTTCTTCCGCTCTGTAGTTAACCTTTCAGAACATAACTCAGATCTCTTTCCTTCTTCAGTTAAAAATCTCGGGGCTGGAGCAATAGCACAGTGGGTAGGGTGTTTGCCTTGCGGCCCTGGGTTCGATTCCCAGCATCCCATATGGTCCCCCAAGCACCGCCAGGAGTAGTTCCTGAGTGCAGAGCCAGGAGTAACCCCTGTGCATCGCTGGGTGTGACCCAAAAAGTTAAAAAAAAAAAAACACTCAAGTTGTCCCATATGTTACTGGGAGAAAAGTTTCAGGTTCATAACCTACAGTGACCTCTATGGTTTGGGCATCACCCCTATCAACCTCCCAAACCCAGTCTCCCTTTCACCTCTGCTTTAATCACACCTATTTTTTCTGGTTATTTTTCAAGCAGCTCTTCACCTACCATAAAGCCTTAATTTCACTTGGTTCCCTCTGCTTGAGTTGCTCTTCCCACACATATGTTCTCATGACTCACTCCCTCAGGTTCTCCTACTTCCTTGAGATTTTTACACAAATGTCACATCTGTGAGGCCTCATCTGGTTCCCCACCCCCATGCACTCACGAACTCTCTTTCTTTGTCTCTCTCACCCTTCTCCACCTTATTCCCCTCCTTAATCTTGTCACTATTATGTTTTATTTATTTATTGTGTGATAACAAGTGTTCCTATTTATATGTTTACTATTGTATCCATAGAGGTAGGAAAGTACCTGACACCTAGTAGTTGCTTAATACTTGTTGAATGAACAAATTTATAACCCTCTTCTTTGTGAACAAGAACCTTCCAGGGGTCGCTGACTTGCTACCAGTCACATTTGGTTACTCCACGGTTGGGTGCCCTTTACAACCCTGTTATATTTGCCTCTCCACCATCAGGGTGGCACTTGGTATTGGTATAAAGTCAAAGTTAGAGTGAACTTGCTCTTAGTTTTCCCCACATTTTAGGAGAAAGAAATATACCAGCTTATAAATAAAGTAAGGTCTTTTTCACGGAATTTAAAATTTTTCCTGTTTTTTATTGGATCGGCAGGTGGTTCATCCTAAAACTGATCAGCAGAGATGCAGACTTCAGGAAGCTTGCAAAGATATTCTCCTTTTCAAAAATCTCGATGAGGTAAATTGATATTTTTGTTTTGTAAATTGATTCCTTAAAAATATTTTTATCTTGGGGCTACGAATTTACAGATGACTTTTAATATTTCACCAAACTTCTTTGGTACTTTTCCCAAGAATAATGCCTTTTGAAGACTGTAATTTGGTCATGCTAAAAGGAAATGCTCAGGCCTCCATGACCCTACTTATTTTGGAATGTCAGAATTTATGTCGCATAATTTACATTGCAAATTATGTTGCAGATTCTTCCAAAAATTTCAATATGGAGTTCCTTTTACTTTTGTTTTTAATAATTAAGATAATGTGTTCATACCAAAGTCTCCAAGATTTCCCCAGCCTTGCCCCTATAATGTGGACTTCTCTTTTTTGGTGTTATTTAACCCACTGTATGTACAACTACTTATCAAACATTAGGTATGTAGCACCTCTTGTGATTACCTTTCTAAGATAACCTCAAGCATGGTATGGCATGAATTCAAAGTGCGTATGTCTGGGGGCTGGAGCAGTAGTATAGCAAGTAAGGAGTAGGGCATTTCCCTTTCATGCGGCTGGCTTGGGTTTAATCCCTGGCACCCTCTGTGTTTCCCTGAGCCTGCCAAGAGTAGTCCCTGAACACTACCAGGTATGGCCCCAAAATAAAAAATAGTGCATGTATCTGTAGTACTCCTTCTATTATCAACAACACACATAGACACAGAATGTATACCTAAGCATGTCGTTCCTCCACTGATGGAGATAAAGAGCATTGAAAACCTCCTGAATTTGTAGGAATCTACAACTTTGTATTTCTTACTGAGGGCCTTGTGCTGAAACAACATGAATAACTAAGGTGCTAGCCCTAGTAGGATTAGCATTCCCCTAATACCCAGCTCCTGCAAAGTATGCCTTTTGAAAACATCACCACACCCTCCCTAGAAATCTATTTGTTCGTTATATATCTATTAAATGAATCTACCACCCTTGGTGTCTATAAATACCAGTCTGTTTGGTTGCTCTGTGATTATAAAAAAAATCAGAACTTTAATCAGAGTTTGTTAGTCTAAGGTTCAAACAAGAACTATGAGCTCAAGAAAAGGCTGGAGGGGCCAAAGCAATAGTACAGAAGGTAGGGTGTTTGCCTTGCATGCAGCTTACCCGGATTTGATCCCATGCACCCAAATGGTCTCCTGAACCCCGCCAGAGGCGATTCCCTGAGTGCAGAGCCAGGAGTAAGTTTTGAGCATTCCTGGATGTAGCTCTGAGCACTGCTACATATAACTCCCTCACCAACCCCCTCTCAAAAAAAAAAAAGAAAAACTTGGAAAGGCTGCTTATAAGAAGTACTGATATTGGGGCTGGAGCAATAGCACAGCGGGTAGGGTATTTGCCTTGCATGCGGCCGACCCGGGTTCGATTCCCAGCATCCCATATGGTCCCCTGAGCACTGCCAGGAGTAATTCCTGAGAGCATGAGCCAGGAATAACCCCTGTGCATCGCCGGGTGTGACCCAAAAAGAAAAAAAAAGAAGAAGTACTGGTGTTGGGCCTCAGAGATAGTCCAGTGGAAAAGGCATGCTGAACTGAGTTTGATTCCCTGGCATCAGATATGGTCCCAGGAATGAACCCTGAGCACAGAATCAGGAGTAAAGAATCCTGGAGTTGGGGCTGGAGCAATAGCACAGTAGACCATTTGCCTTGCACGCAGCCAACCCAGATTCGATTCCCAGCATCCCATATGGTCCCCTGAGCATGGCCAGGAGTAATTCCTGAGTGCAGAGTCAGGAGTAATCCCAGGTATGACCCAAAAGGAAAAAAAAAAATCCTGGAGCACCGCCAGGACTGAACTCAAAATTTTTTTTCTGATGTTTTCTCTTTTTCTTTTTTCTTTTTTTTTTTCTCTTTTGGCAATATTTGAGGGACCATATGGAATCCTGGGGATTGAATCTGGATTGGTTGCATACAAGGCAAATGCCCTACCTACTTACTGTACTATAGCTCCAGCACCTGATTTTCTTATTTTTTGGAATGTGGTTAAACATTTTTGGTGATTATAAAAGAAATTAGGATGTGTCCTCAGAGATAATAGGAATAGTTGATGTCATTTTACTGTTACTAGATAATGCACTCATTTTTATTGCTGAGTAGTACTCTATTATGTGAAAATACCAGTTAACCTTTCCATTTTTCTGTTGATGGATATTCAGTCTGTTTCTGTTTTTACTTTGATTTTTTGGCCCCTGGAAGTCTCCAGGCTAAACCCACTGGTATTCAGGAGACCATGTGATGCCATGTGATTGGATTTAGGATAATAGTCATGCACTATAGTCAAGAACAAAAATAGGTGACTGGAGCGATAGCACAGTGGGTAGGGCGTTTGCCTTGCACGAGGCCGACCCGGGTTCGATCTCCAGCATCCCATATTGTCCCCTGAGCACCGCCAGGAGTAATTCCTGAGTGCAGAGCCAGGAGTAACCCCTGAGCATCACCAGGTGTGACCCAAAAAAGCAAAAAAAAAGAGAGAACAAAAACAAAAATTGTGTGTGTAGGGAGTATGGTGCCGTCATCAGGTCAACCTGTACCTTGTGAGGCAAGTGAATCAGCAGCCTGATGGTACCTTCAGGCTTCCTGATACTCCAAAATTGCCGCTGTGCCTTTGGCCGGACCCAAACAACTTGGGACCAAGTTTACCAAGAAATTAAATTTCTTGGTAAATTTTGGTCTTGGTAAAGACCAAAAGTTAGGTATGTGAGAGCCATGCCCACAGGCCATCTTCAGCTTAGCTATATAAACTCAACACAGGCAGGGGAAGGGTTGGAATGGGTGGGGGGGGCAGCAATATTGGGGATTTTGGTGTGGAAAATGTGCACTGGTGAAGGGATGGGTGTTTGATGATTGTATGACGGAAGCTCAAACATGAAAGCTTTGGAACTGTATCTCACGATGAATCAAAAAAAAAGGGAAAAATAATAACAAAATAGTAAAATTAACATTCAAAATAGAAAAAAAAAGAGCTTCTTTAAAGGACAGAGAATGTGGCATTGGGTATGGCACTCATTAAAGGTGCATATGGATGCTCTTTACCATATTAAGGAAGGTATGCTAACTCCTTGCTTACTAAGAAATTTTTTACACTGTCAATAATGAATTAACATCTTGCTTATATTGATTGTTCTAGGTCTAAATAGTTTCTTTTTACACCCAGAAGTGTTCTTGAAATATTTTATTTACTAATACACTTAAGTAGTGCCTATAGTATTTTTGGTGTAAAATCAACATTCCCTTTACTAGGAAAAAACACTTTATATTTGGATATGTTAAAATCAGATAGCAATCAATCATCAGAAATTGACTTATTTATTTTCTGATAATACTATTTTCCATTCCTTTAAATTTTGTTGCAATGAGTAATATGAAATAAATTTGTTATATGCCTGCCAAGGGAAGAGTGCCTGGTTGGAGGGAACCTGGGGATATTGTTGGAGGGAACAGGACATGGTGGTGGGGTTGGTGTTGGAACATTGTATATCTGAAACAACTCTATTATGAACAAAAAAAAATCGTGTGTATGTGTGTATACATACATATATATAAACTTTTTTTCTTTTTGGGGGGATCAGGTATAGTATGTTTTAATGTCATGATTCTTAACCACTGAATACTTCAGATTTTCCAAGAATAACAATATTCTACATTAACACAATGCCATCATCAAACCCAAGAAATTTAACATTGATATATGCAATTCATATTTTCCTAGTGAAGTTCTCTACAGCTTTTTGGTTATGTTTTGTTTGTTTTTTAATGAAACAAGATAGTTTTTATTGAACAAAACTTACTTAGAAAGATACAGGAGGTGGGTAAAAGGAAAGGAATATGAATTCAAGAGAGAAAATAAGCTTGAGTGAGCAGGCAAGCAAATCGGCATAGAGACAAGCAAGCAAGATACGTGTTCAAGAGAGAACACAGGCTTTGGAGCAGAACTTACTGTTTTTCATTTTGAATCACATAATGTTTGGATTTTGCAGAATTATATTAGTCCCTTAGAATGCTCTGCTCACACTTTGATGTTTTAGAAGATTCCAGGCCAGAAGAAAAGTCACTCAGAACAGAGGATTCCAGTATATGGTCCAGAGAGTAACATGTACTGTGTTTGGTCCATAAGGTGAAAATGTGGGTTGTCTGGGTTTAAATAGAAGATTTCTGGCCACATTGCGATCACATTCCACATGAAGGTAGATGGCACATGAGAAGCAGGCCCTTAATTTTAGTGTTAACTTACACAGTACAGAGCATTTATGGAGCTATGGAAATAGATAGCTTTTGGTTATACCATTTATTTTAGGTAGCACACTCTCACTGACAGCACACAAATCACATACAATTATGCAGCAATAAAATTATTTTCTTGCCATATATTCAAGCCACATCTTTTGTTGAAGCTGGTATACCTTCATTGCCCCCCTGACAGGTACTGGTGTCCCTGGTGTCCCTGAGAAAAAGGTGATAGTTCAAGTCTGAGATCACTGCTTTGTTTCAGTTTAATAGCATTGTATTCTTATTATATTTGTCTGCATAGTTACCTTCTGGTTGGGCTGGAGCGATAGGTAGGGCATTTGCCTTGCACGCGGCCGACCTGGGTTCTATTCCTCCACCCCTCTCAGAGAGCCTGGCAAGCTACTGAGAGTATCTCGCCCGCACGGCAGAGCCTGGCAGGCTACCCGTGGCATATTTGATATGCCAAAAACAGTAACAATAAGTCTCACAATGGAGACGTTACTGGTGTCCGCTCGAGCAAATCGATGAGCAATGGGATGACAGTAACAGTGACAGTTACCTTCTGGTTATGGCAGGTAGCATTGGTAAGTAATTGTATATATATATATAAATGTTTGAAGAATATTAATTGTCTTCTAATAGATCTCACTTATCTAATAGATCTGAAATGGTAGATCTTGTTCATTTAGTACCTTCTATATGATAATTTCCTTAGATTTTTCTTCATAAGAATTCATGACCTAGAAACAATTTGTTAAACACTTTTACATATGGAGAAACTGAAGCTTAACTAGGTAAGTGATGTCCCTGAGCTGTCAGAAACAGTTGTCTTATTGCTCATAAGATAACTTTCCAGGGCATCCCAACCTTTAAGTTTGATGATCCTGGGAAAATCAGTAGATGTAAGAAGGTCATATTAGGAGAGTGTAATTGGGAAAATGAATGCTATAATTCAGATGAGTTAGTTTTGCACTTCCTCAGGGACTCCCCACAGTTGCTTGGGAAGCAGAGGAGCCTATTCCTGGTGGTACAGTACTGCTTGGACCTGGAGGTGCTGGAGCCAGTAGGGCGACAGTGGG
This sequence comes from Sorex araneus, assembly GCF_027595985.1. Classification (NCBI taxonomy): domain Eukaryota; kingdom Metazoa; phylum Chordata; class Mammalia; order Eulipotyphla; family Soricidae; genus Sorex; species Sorex araneus. Next base: position 45,391,900 of record NC_073305.1, on the reverse strand, counting down.
ACAGTGCGCAAGGAGCCCATAAAGTGCTGGAGACCAAACTCAGCTCTATTCCTTTGAACTATTGCCCTAGCCCCAAATTATAGGGTAGATTTTCAAAACAATGCTGCCTCAGAAGATTTGACATTGTGTTAGAATATGGAAGCTAAAGGGTCATAGGAAAGCATTGATCTCAGGCAGCTCTTGGTTTCTGCTTGGATATAGGAGGTTTGCATTGTCTATTCTAAAATGAGATAAGCATAGTCATTTTTCCCCCCAGCAAATATAATAGCCATTTTTTCTCTTTGTTGTGTGTACCCTACAGGAACAACTTTCTGAAGTTCTTGATGCCATGTTCGAGAGGACAGTCAAAGTTGATGAGCATGTCATTGACCAAGGAGATGATGGAGACAATTTTTATGTCATAGAACGGTAGGAGATGGGATTTTCACATTTAGTGTGACCACATTCAATGAGATCTGCGATCCAGGGCAAGTGTTTCACCCTGTGCATTGCTCAGCCTAGAGAGGACTTAAAGCCGGTGAACAAGCTTCTCAAAGCTTGCCTCTCTGTCTGCAGCCTGTTCCTCATTGCCTTCGTCAGTCCTGTTTCTTCAGCACAATCTATAATTTCTGCTTTCTAACACAGCAGAAAGTTTCCTTTATTGTTAGGCAAAGTTACACTTTATTAAGTTTACTATTTGCTAGTATTGAATTAATTCTCTAAGAACACCATGGGGCTACATTGTCATTGAGGTCAGCATTTCCCAACTGGGAACCATATGACCCCTGTGTGTCCCCAGAGTATTCCAAGAAGCCACATGTAAAAATAGCATTAAATGAGGGTGGGGGAATAGCATGATATTAGGGGCCAACTGGTAGGTTGGGAGGCCACAGGAAGAAAACAAGATCACAAGAGGCCATGGTCTGAAAAAAGGTTGAAAACACATATAGTTTTGTTGTTGTTTGCCACACCTAGTGGTACTCAGGGATCAGAGTTTATTCCTGGCTCTACACACAGGAATCACTCCTGGCAGGGCTCAAAGAACCAAACAGGGTGTCAAAGATCGAACCTAGGTCAGTCACATAGGCCTTATCTGCTGTATTATCTCTCTTGCCTCTGATCTAAATCTTTTAATCACAGATTTGATCTCCTGCCACATAATGCCCACGTCTCCCCACCACTGCTGGGCACAGTGCTTTGTAGCTCTCAAGCACTGCTGAGAGTGCCTTCCAAAAAAAAAAAAATAGAGTGGCCAGAGAGCTAGTATAGTGGGTAAGAAATGTTTTATTTGAAGAGTAAAGATGATACAAATAGCATCTTTTAAAATGCTGTTTTATTGTTATACTTTCTACATAGAAATCTACGAGTTTCTATGTAAAAATACAGAATTTTTATAGTTGTATCCCTACCTCTAGTAGCTAGCTTTCCTCCTTATCCTTTCCTCTGCTCCTTCACCAAGATGGGAACCCCCACAGACACCTGCAGTCTGAATAATAAGTATCTCCCTGCACATAGCCAGGTGTCTGCAAAGGGAATTGTTTGTTACCCATGTTTTTGAGAGGTGTTGCAGTTGCTTTTTTGTGTGCACTGAAAGTGACAATTAACAAGTAGGAAAATCATTGTTTAAAAAAAATGTATGTTCCTGAATCAAGAAAATACCATTATTTAGAGGTGAAGACCCTTGAATAGAATATTATTACATAATATGGTAGTAATAACAGGGATAAAAAAGATGACCCTTCAGTTGGAGGAGAACCTCTGTGGGAAAGGTTGGCAAAGAATCTGCTTAACTACAGCCTGAAATGATTTATGTGTACCATTCCCAAACTTAGTAGCTCACATCTGCTGAAAGAGAGCCTGAAAGCGCAAAAGTGAATTTACTTTGAATTCCGTAATTTCCATTTATGGCTCTGGTCTCAACAGTATCAAAGAGGTGGGCAGAAAATACCTTCTTTCTAATAATGATATATATGTATATATATACAACAGCTAAATTATTTTTCTGTTCTGCTATTTTCTCCCCACATTTCCTATAAGGAGCCTCTGCTTATGATAAAATCATTACCACGTGCTTTTGCTTTGTCTGTTAGGCCTACTTGCAGGTTTTGTTGCCTTTTTGAGTAGTGAGATTACTTGATAGTCATGTTGGTGACACAGAGCTGGTATTTGAATGATTTTTTTTTTCTCTGCTTCTTGTATAACATGTAATAATTTTAGTCATTATCCCATATTTGATTTAGGTAAAAAGAATGATGGTATAACACATAAAATAGAGGGTTAGAAAAGTAACTGGGGAGATAGTACAATGGGTAGGGGCCTTGCAAAGGGCTGACCCAGTTTTGATCCCCTGCACTCCAGATGGTCCCCCTAAATCCTACCAGGAGTGATCCCTGAGCACAGACCAAGAATAATCCCTGAGCACAGCTGGGTGTGGCCCCCCCCACACCTCACCCCCCTTCCACAAAAAAAGAGGGTAAGAAAAGACCAGAGAGATAGTAATAGGCACTGGCCTTGCACATAGCTGACCTGGTTCAATCCCTAGCATGCCATATAGTCCCCTGAGCACCATTGGGTATGGCAGCAACAGCAACAAAAACCAATCTCTTAGCAAGCTTAAAATAGAAAGGACTTTTCTCCAACATTATTAAAGACATTTATAAAACAAAATACAACTAAAATCATTCTAATAGTAAAAAGTTGAGTAATATTTTCCGATTAACGTAAGAACTTGTGGAGCCTGAGTGATAGTACAGTGGATAGGGCCTTGTATACAGCCAACCCGGGTTCAACCCCTGGCATTCCCCATGGTCCCTCGAGCACCACCAGGAGTAATACCTGAGTTCAGAGTCAGGAGCAAGCCCTGCCCAAAACAAGATGGGAAACTTGATAAGGATATTTGATTTTATCACTTGTACTGGGGGGCCTACCCAGTGCAATAAGGCAAAGAAAATAGAAACAAAAAGAGGGAGGGAGGGGAGAAAGGCATATAGATTTGAAAGAAAGAAGTGAAACTGTCTGTAGATGATAGGTTCCTTAAGAAAATCTGAAGTGGGCCAGAGAAATGCTTTGCATGCAGGCAGCCTGGGTTCAGTCTCTGGCATTGCATGGTCCTCTGAACACCACTGGAGCAATCCCAAGTGGCCTCTGAGCCACCAGAAGCCTCTGAGAGGATGTGACCCCAAAAACAAACAAAAAAGCAAATCCCTAATAGTGCTAGAAAAAAAAATGCTGCTTTAATAAATGAGTTTAGCAAGGTTATTGAATATGAATATGCTACCTGCCAATTCTTAAATTTATTATTACAAGTAATAAATGGAGTTGTTTCTTATTATACTTCCAGGGGAACCTATGACATTTTAGTAACAAAAGATAATCAGACCCGCTCTGTTGGTCAGTATGACAACCGTGGCAGTTTTGGAGAACTAGCTCTGATGTACAACACTCCGAGGGCTGCTACCATTGTCGCCACTTCTGAAGGTGCCCTTTGGGGACTGGTGAGTTAGAGAGTCGGTTTTTTCTTTGTGTCACAATATTAACTCCCCTTATTTCTAGGTCTCAATCCTTGGGCTGTTCATATTGTAAGACATTGTAGAAGTTCTTGTTTTTTTCCATTTCTCTAAATGATTCATCAAACCATTTACTCCAGATTTTGCAGTCTTGTCAGCTCCTGTTATATTTTCTGTTTTTATCAGATATGTGGAAGGCATGTAGATTTGAAAGAAAGAAATCAAACTCTTTGCAGATGATAGGCTCCTTACGAAGGGGGATAGTTCTACACATAAGAGGTATCCTGGAAAAGCAGTTGCCATTAAAAGCTCTGTCCAAATGTGTTTTCCATATCTAGGTACTCTAGAACTAACTTTTTGACATATTCAACCATCCACTTATTTAATGGCTGGTGCCAATATTCAGTAAATTTAAATAATTACAAAGGTAATAATTCTGTGAAAGAAGTTTCCTGGAATGTCTTTAGCATAACACTGCTGTGATTCCTATCCTACCTATACATTGCCTACCTTGATTCTTTCAGCACCAAGCCTTAAAAATACACTTTCTTTCTTCTAAAAATAATCATCTTGTACAGATTTCATAATTCATTTGTAAAATATTGGAATTGTTTGTAATTTTATTCAATATACTTTACATAATTAAATGTATACCATCGGGGCTGGAGCGATAGCACAGCGGGTAGGGCGTTTGCCTTGCACGCGGCCGACCCCGGTTCTAATCCCAGCATCCCATATGGTCCCCTGACAACCGCCAGGGGTAATTCCTGAGTGAAGAGCCAGGAGTAACCCCTGTGCATCGCCGGGTGTGACCCAAAAACAAAAAAACAAAAACAAAAAAAAAAATGTATACCATCAATTATCAACAGACTTCCTCAAATTAAATTGCATTTTAGGGGTCAGGTGCATAATTCAATGGTAAAGCACATGCCTTGCAAGCAGAAGACCTAAGCTTGATTCCTGGCAATACCAAACAAAAATTAACTGAAAATGAATAATCACTGTATTACTGTCATCCCGTTGCTCATCGATTTCCTCGAGCAGGCACCAGTAAAGTCTAGCGATAGCACAGCAGGTATGGCATTTGCCTTGCACACAGCCCACCTGGGTTCAATTCATCTGCCCCTTTTGGAGAGCCTGGCAAGTTACTGAGAGTATCTCGCCCGCACGGAAAATGAATAATAAATTACATTTTTAAAATATAATAGAGCACCTTTCTGTGGCATACTGACAAAGAATTAACTACTCTGAGATGAGTAAAGGTTGTCAGTTGATGGTGAGTGAAAACTAGATCTGGGAGGCAGACAGATGAGAGATACAGTGATTTAGGAATAGGTCACATCCATTACCAGATAATTGGCTCAATTGATAGGGTACATTGCATAATGTGAATATTGGATGGTTCAATACCTAGCACCATGAGGCCTGTGAGCACATAGGGAATGCCTATGGCCCCCAAATACTACCCAGTGTGGCCCCTGCAAGAACAATGACAAACGAAAAGAATAGCTCAGTGAACCTTGGTAGCTCAGTGATTCACAAAATCTCAAGGATATATCAGTAAATAAAATAAATATATCAGGAAAATAAACTCAGTCTTAAAATTAATGCAGGGGCAGGAATATAACTCAGTGGTAATATTTGCTTTATGTGCATTAGGCTGTGGGTTTGATCTCTGACATCCTTCCCTTCCCCCCCAGCTTTTTAATAAAAATAATACCATTCCATTCTAGCTAAGTAGCAAAGGGAAAAAACTGAATCTACCTGTCCAAGGTCACTGGGCTAGCAAGAAATTGCTTTCTCTTCATGATAATATCAATGGGCCCTAGAGGGGAGCAGAATGTGCCTATGTGTCCATGTTCATGATATTTAGACAGTGACTGCCTACAGGAAAAGCTTAAGTCTTAGCTGTTTGGTTTGATACAAAAAATGTCCAGTATAAAATAGAAAAATCACTTGTTATCTCAAGAATGAGGACACTAAAACCGAGAAAACAAGATGCCACAGAGGTTGGAATTAACTGACAGGATTTTCCTTTTCTTTTCTTGTTGATGTTGTTCAGGTTACTGGGGCTCTCACACTTGATCCTGGTGCTTTCGGGGAAGTTGCACAGTTGGTTATAGTTCTTGCACACTTGATGGTGCACTCTCTTTGCCAAGAGTCACACATCTCTCTGTGATTCTTCTGCACATTTTGATTATAGTGCTTGAATACTTCAGATTGCAGCACTTGGCCAGGAGTTGTATTGTTTTCTTATAGTGGCACCGGGGATCACAAACAGCACTGCTGCCCTATTTTAACTCATGGCCTCTCATAGCCACTCAGTGTGTCACAGGCACTCTCACTGAGGTATGCTCAGGCTCTCACTAGAATTTTAAAGCAGCAGCATTTGTGTTCAGCGAACAATTACACACTTGAGGGGCTAGAGCAATAGTACAGCTGGTAGAGCTTTTGCCTTGCATGAGGCAACCCAGGTTTGATCCTCGGCATCCCATATGGTCTCCCAGTCCTGCCAAGAGTGATCCCTGAGCCAGGAGTCAGCCTTGAGTATCATTGTATGGCCCCCAAACAAAACTGAACAACAACAACAACAACAACAACAACAAAAAATTCACACACTTGAAACTAGTGGAAAAATAGAATAAAATCTTAATGGAGAAATAGAAGAAAGAAAAGGCCAATGGAAGCTAGAAAACAATAATCAGAATAACTCTGAATAGGCTTAATAGTAGAAATAACATGAAAGGAAGAAATCCATGGCTTTGAAAGTAAGATAAGATCTTTTGTACAATTATACAGTCTAAATAATAGGAATATAAACTGAAATGTAAGTGAACAGTCTTTGGAATAACGAAAGAGTAGCATTTGTTATCATCAGAGTCCCAGAGAAGATAAACAATACATAGATAAAAGATTATACAAATAAATAATAGTTGGAAATTTTCCAAATGTAATGAAATATAATGAACCTGGAGATTTAAGAAGCTCCACAAAATCTATGCCAAGACACATGATAATCAAAACTTGGAAATCTAAAGAAAAAAATTGAAAGCAACTAAAGAGAAACAATACATTACCTATAGAGAAACAATTTGAATGACACCAGATTTCCTATTTATAGAGGCCAGAAGTGGGAAGGTATTTTTCAGGTGCTGAAAGAAAAAAACTTTCATACCCAAAACTATCACTAGCGAGTCTTCAGGAATGAAGACATTCTCAAATAAAACTAAGAGACTTTGTCTCTCATCAATAGGCCTACCTTAAAAGAATGACTAAATGAAGTTCTTCAATCAGAAAGTGATAAAGAAATTTGGAACATCAAAATATGAAGAAAGAACAAAAGAAAAAATAAGTGTATGGGTAAATATAAAAGAGTGTCTTCCTTTTCAGTTGTTTAAATTATGTTAGAAGCAATAAACTTTGTCTGATGTTATTTATGTATGTGAAAGAATACTTAAGATAATTATACTCAAACTGAGGGGAAGGTAAAAGGACCCAAATGGAATAAAACTACTCTATCAATTCAAACTAGTAAAATGTTTCCATCAGTAGATTGTGTTGTTACATGCACTGTAGCACTATTGTCCTGTTGTTCATCGATTTGCTCGAGCGGGCACCAGTAACATATCCATTGTGAGACTTGTTACTGTTTTTGGCATATCGAATATGCCACAGGTAGCTTGCCAGGCTCTGCTGGTTATATGTTATACAAATCCTAGGATAAACACTAAAAATAATCTGTACAATGAGCTCTACAAATCAGAAACTATAAATAAAAATGGAATTTTAGAAAACATTCAAGTAACCAAAAAGAAGAAAAGGAAAGTAACAGAGGGACAAAAAACAGGGAGCAAAAGGAAGCACACAATGAAAGGTATGCTTAAGCTCTGATACAAGAACTGTTATCATACTGGGCTGGGGCAATAGTGCAAAGGGTAGGGCACTTGCCTTGCATGTTGCCAACCCAGGTTTGATACCCAGCATCCCATATGGTCCCTTGAAGTACTGCCAGGAGAAATTTCTGAGTGCAGAGCCAGGAGTAGCCCCTGAGCATAGACCTCCAAACAAAAAAACAAAACAAAACAAGAACAGTTAGCATAAATATAGATGATCTAAATATACCAATTAGATAAAGTGGCAGAAATTTAAAAAAAAAATTTTGCAGTGCTGGGGATCAAACCCAGGGCCTCACATATTCTACCACTGAGTCACATCCCCAAGCCTACAATAAATACCTTATTAAGTGACCCAGCTATAATCTATCAATATGAAACTCAAAATGTTATATACGTAGGAGCCAGAAAGGTATTGTAGTAGGTAGAGTGCTTGCCTTGCATGTGGCTAACCCAGGTTTGGTCCCCAGCATGCCATATGATCCTCTGAGCATCACCAGGAGTACCCTGAGCATCACCAGGTGTGACCCCAAAACCAAAAAGAAAAAAAAAAGTTATATAAGTAGGTTGATAGTTAAAGGATAGAAACATATACTAAGTAGCACTGTAGCACTGTCATCCTGTTTCAGTGGGCACCAGTAACATTTCTATTGAGACTTGTTGTTACTGTGTTTGGCATATACGCCACAGGTAGCTTGCCAGGCTCTGCTGTGTGGGCGGGATACTCTCCGTAGCTTGCCGAGCTCTCCGAGAGGGATGGAAGAATTGAACCCGGGTCGGCTGCATTCGAACCCGGGTTGGCTGTGTGCAAGGCAAATGCCCTACCCACTGTGCTATCACTCCACTTACAAAAATGAAAGATGACTATTTTAATACTATATAAAGTAGATTTTGTAAAAAAAAATTAATAGGGGTAAAGAAAAACATTATATAATAATTAAAGGGTTAATATATCAGGAAGATATAATGTCCCTACATAATGCAAAAACAAAATGGATAAAGGGCCAGGGATGTAGTGCAGGTAAAGTGGAGGCTGGTGGGTTGGGGAGAGGCAGAGAAACAGTACAGGGTCTTAGGTGCTTGGCTTGCAAACATCTTCCCATTCTGTCCTGGCACATTAAATAGTGCCCCAAACACTAATTGCCAAGAGTGATCCCTGAGCACAGAGCCAGAAGTAAACCTTGAGCACAGCTGGGTGTGCCCCCCACAAATAAAAGATAAAATAGAAATGGATGTAATTAAAACAAGAAAGATTCATAATTATAGACATAGACCTTAGTGTCTCTCAACAGTCAATAGAATTATAAAATCAGGAAGCATGGGCTGCAGAGATAGTATACAGTGGGTAAAGTTGCACATGGTTGATCTCGGTTCAATCCCTGGCACCACATATGGTCCCCCAAGCTCTGCTAGGATTGATTCCTGAGCACAGAGCCAGAAGTAAGTCCTGAGCCTTTCGAGGTGTGACAAAAAAGAGGGGAAAGAAAAGAAAGAAGAAAAAAAAAACAAGAAGCATATAGAAGAACTTAACATCATAACCCAGAAGGATCTGCTTGAAATTTCTAGAACCCTTCATATAGTAATAGACTGTACATTATTACTATTCAATCCCTGGAACCTTCACCAAGAGAAAATGTATGCTGAGATTAAAAAATAAATAAAATTTAACAAATAATAAACAAAATTGAAACCAGACTGCCTATTCTCTAACCACAGTGGGATGAAAAATCATCTCACAGTAGGATGAAAAATTTGAGTTAGCTTTGTTCAAAGCCAATCCAGGTTGGCTCCCCAAGACGAGTTTCTTGAGTCCAGAGCCAGGAGTAAATCTGGAGCACTGCAGGGCATGGCCCAACAAAACAAAAAAGGAAAGGAAGAAAGGAAAGGGAAAGAGAAGGAACTCCTGGGTCAGGGGTGTACCTCATATGTGTGAGGTACAGGGTTTGATCCCACCAGTGGAGAGTGGAGAGAGAAACAGACACAACTCCCTCAATGTTTAGAATGTGTTTGCTCCTCCTGGCTATAGAATTACTCACCACCCTTCTCTTCCCTGCCCTCTCTTTCTCCTTTCTTGCCTTATTCTTTGCAGTTTTTTCTTCCCCCTTCAGCTCTTCATCTCTCTCTATTATGTGTCTGTCAAAAAACTCTTTGGACTTTTCCTACGCTGACTTTCAGCCCTCCAAAAGCTTCTATATAACCTTCAGAAAAATAACTCCCAAAAGATACTTTGTTGCCTGATTTATTTTTGTTTTCCAAAACTTAGAAATGCCTCTAGAGACTTGAGGTGGGGAGGACCTGGTAGTCATTGAGTTTCTCAAATTGGATTCTACGTTCCTTCTTTTCCAGGTGTCAGCTGCACCTTGGCTGATGTACATTCTCTACTCTTCTCTCTCTTTTTTTTTTTTCTGGTACCAGTGTTGGGATTTAACCCATGCCCTGTGGGGCCTGTGTTCTACCCTTGAGCCACACCCCCCAGCTCTTCTGTTTTCCCTTCATTGAAAGTCAAAAACATGTTTTTTTTAGGGAGCTCTTGCAGTCACAGGAGAGGGTAGTATCTTTGCATCTTTTCTCTTTTGAACTTTAGGGCTATTTGCTATTCTGAACACCTGCTACTTAAGAGAGCTACTATTTCACAATCTGTCTGGTGATTATCTCCCACAGTCTCAAGAACTGAATTGTCCTTGCATTCATGGGAGTTCTGGGAAGTGAGAAAGCATGCATAGGAAGGATCAGAACACAACAATTGATGCCACGTGAAACGATATCAGTTCTTTTCTCTTCAGCTAGAAATAGCTTTTGCTATTGCAATTGTAGTAACCTTTAATAACCTTGTAAATATATTTTTTAAATACTGGATTTTTGACAGCCTTCTCAAATGTAAGGAACTTTAAATTCCCATTTTCCCATTATTATTCTCTTTCCACAGCACTCTTGGCTTATAGAAAAGTTCAGTTTCTACATGTTTTCTGTCCCTGAAAACATGTAGAAACTGAACTTTGAGGGTATTGGATTTCATTCTACAGATAATACTGACATTTAAAATGATAATTATTGGGCCTGGGGCAATAGCACAGAGGGTAGGGTGTTTGCCTTGTACTCAGCCGACCCGGGTTCAATTCCCAGCATCCCATATGGTCCCCTGAGCACCGTCAGGAGTAAATCCTGAGTGCAGAGCCAGGAGTAACCCCTGTGCATCACCAGGTGTGACCCAAAAAGAAAAAAAAAGGTAATTCTTTCAGGGCCCAAGAGATAGTACAATGGGTAGGGAGCTTGCCTTGCATATGGCCAACCCAAGTTCAATCCCCAGCAACTCATTTGGTCCTCTGAGCATTGCCAGGAGTAATTCCTGATACAGAGCCAGGAGTAAAGACCTGAGCATCACTTGCGTGTGCTCACACCTCACTCCCCAAACAGATGTCTTTAATGTTGGCTTTAAAAAACTTATGGCAAATGATATATACCATTACTGCAATAAGAAAACAGATTGCACTTTCCTATACAAACAGATGGGGGGGGGGGGGCAGAATCAGTCTAAATGCTTAAGAGCAGCCATTATTTGTGCAGGAGTTCAGGGAGGGAGTAAAAGTCTGCCATGGCTCACATTGGAATATACCTAGGGTACAGTAAGCAAATAAAATATGACGTGAGATGGGTCTAGTAATTCTTCAGCTAATTTATAATGAGCTGGTAAAACTTATTTATATATTTCAGCTCGGTTTTCTTCTGCATTTTGTACCCTGTTCCCATTTCACCAAGAATACAAAAGCAGCAAGCCTGCAGTTAGATGTGCCCTCACTCTCCTGCTATTTTTCATTCTGCCAGCCTTATGATGGCATTACCCACATCATCCCTCAAATCTTTTCATTCCTTAACACCTTAGGAATAAGAGAGTTAACTTGGGTTAACAAATACCTGTTTGAGAGTCTGCAGCTAAGCACACTAAGCACTCTTCTGGCTTTGTACCCCTCCCTGCATTTGCATGCTCCTACCTAGCTGCTCCTTTCCCTAGTATGCATCAGTGACCTGCTGGGATCAAGGCGCCTTCTGCATCACTGCCTTCCATCTCGAGTTTCTTCTTCTCTCTGTTATTCTGTTATTTTAAGTTATATCCTTCTTTGTGTTCCCAAACAAGTTTCTTCTATTTTTTTTCTTTTTGGGTCACACCCAGCGATGCTCAGGGGTTACTCCTGGCTCTGCACTCAGGACTTACTCCTGGTGGCGCTTGGGGTACCATGTGAAATACTGGGAATCGAACCCAGGTCAGCCGCATGCAAGGCAAATTCCCTACCTGCTGTGCTATCGCTCCAGCCCCACAAGTTTATATTTTTGCAGGAAAACTATCTTAAACAACTCACTCCTGCGGGCTGGAGCAATAGCACAGCGGGTAGGGCGTTTGCCTTGCACGCGGCCGACCCGGGTTCGATTCTCAGCATCCAGTATGGTCCCCTGAGCACCGCCAGGAGTAATTCCTGAGTGCAGAGCCAGGAGTAACCCCTGTGCATCGCCAGGTGTGACCCAAAAAGAAAAAAAGAAAAAAAAAACAACTCCAACTTTCTTGGAATTCTTTTGTTTTTGTTTTTGTTTTTTTGTTTTTGGGTCACACCCAGTGATGCACAGGGGTTACTCCTGGCTCATGCACTCAGTAATACTCCTGGCGGTGCTCAGTGGACCTTATGGGATGCTGGGATTCGAACCCAGGTCGGTCACATGCAAGACAAATGCCCTACCCGCCTTGCTATTGCTCCAGCCCCCTTTCTTGGAATTCTTGTGGCACTTGGTTCACCCAGCACAAGTCATAGCCTGTTTTGAACTGTAGATTTTTGTTGTTGCTGTTATTCTTATATTTTCTATTATCTCATCTTTGAGGTTATAAAATCCTGGTCTGATGTTATATCTCTTTTATCTGAAGGTGCATCTTTTCACAATGAGCTGTGACTCACAAATGGGTGGGACTTTAAATTTTTTTATTCTATGAATGACCCATAGGTGGCACCAATTGAGTACTAAATCTGTCTGCCTGAAACTATAGATCTTTCTCTTCCTGTGAATTTAAAATTTAAATACCGCTAAGCACCCAACTGACCCAGAATCTTCGATAGTCCTCTAATATTTGTTGTTAATTAAGCTACAAGTGTTCTCTTACACAGGCATTTACCAGAATTTTTGTCATATTTTTCTTGTAGGACCGTGTGACTTTTAGAAGAATCATAGTGAAGAACAATGCAAGAAAAAGGAGGATGTTTGAAGCATTTATTGAATCCGTTCCCCTACTTAAATCACTAGAGGTAAAGTCTATTTGAATAAGAACCAATTTTTGGAGAATATGGAAATTTAGGAAAAGAAGTTGAAGTTAATCTGGGGCTTATATAGATGATTCAGTGGGGTAGAATACACACTGCATGCAGGAAGCCTGGTTTGAACCCTGGTGCCACATGGTCCCCTGAGCATCAGGAGCAGCCCCTGAACACCATTAGATGTGACCCAAGAACAAAAAATATATACTACTAATAATCTGATATTTAAATCATAATTTTCCAGTCCATTTCCGAGTAGTCTGGATGTTATTTTTTAACTTTCATTTGAGGTGGTTTCTTTATAATTTATTAGTATGTTCACTGTTTCAGGTCTCAGAACGAATGAAAATTGTGGATGTAATAGGAGAGAAGATCTATAAAGATGGAGAACGCATAATCACTCAGGTGAGTGGGGGCCTTGGGTATCCTTTCCTGGAACTACTTACCTCCTAGGTCAGTCATTTGTCCTCTCACTTTTTAAAACTACTCTTGTGAGGACAGACCTCCTTGCAGAGTCCTCTGAAGCCCACTTGATGCCCAGCTCACTGACATGCATATCTCTTGCCTCTATTTATCTTTCTGTGACTTTCAGTGTTTGTTTTGTTTTTGGATTTTTTTTTTAAACCTGGGTAAATTTTATTCATCCCTGTTACGCTCAGGTGAATATTAAAGGGTTGTGCCCTTTACCTTCTCTCTTTGCTTGTACAAAGGGGCCATTTTTGCAAACCCAACACAAGCTAGAGTCTTCAGTGACTGACTCAGTGATGTGTATTCATAAAACGAGTGAGAAGCCTACAGCTCTCTCTCACTGCCTGTGTTTGGTGGTCTCAGGCCACTTCCCCACCTGGGACGGCCGATGCCAAAGGCGGACAAAGGAGGAAACGAGGGCCAGGCTGGTTGGTATCAATTGCAGTTTATTCCAGTCTTGTCTCCATTCTCCTCTGACTCTCCTTCCCCGAATCTCCTTTTCTATTCCTGGATTCCCCTTGATCCTCCCTGATCCCCCGATTCCCCTTGATTCCTCTCCCTCGGACCCTTCTACATTCTTCTCCCCCACATTCTTCTCCCCTACATTCTTCTCCCTTGGCAGCTCTTACAGCCTTAGTTATATGCCCCATCATCCAGGGGTTCCAGTAGCAATTACACCTTAGTGTGGTCATACAATAAATGGATGTAAGGTCCCTTCATCAGGGGAAGCTTCTTCTAGAGTAGATTCTCATTCAGCAAGAAGACCCGCCTAAGGGCGAAATACCATCTATGTGTGCATTTCTCCTTTCCTTAGTCCAACAGTTATTTAAACATTCATCTTAATTTTACTTTTTAATAATATAGTCATTTTATATGGACACAGTAAGAGATACATTAAGCTTATAGGATTGCTCTCCTAGGGACATCTCGCTATAGATCTCAGATTACAGTGCTCAGGTCAGATTAGTCTTTCCTAAACCTAGCAGGGTCCTAATCTAGTTGTTACTTTTTGGGTCATGACAGAATTTGTCCATGCTCCTGCTCTTAACTTACAGTTAAGTATTATGGCAGTTGGCCTGGCCCATTTCGATACCAGGGTAGCTCACAGCTTGCCCTGGGTCCATCCAGTCCCTCATCAGGATCCTGCTTTTGGGGTGCTAGGAAGTAAGGGCATCTGAGGCTTAAGTCAAGAGAACAGATGCCGAGGAGTGAATATTATTTGGAGTTGATTAAATCCCAAATTACAAAAGCATAGTATTAACTGTCTTCCTGTTTCCATACAAAAAGGACATTGCTCTGAAGTAACTATGCAAAGGACACGAGGAGAAAAGAAAAGTAATATTTCACTTACGAATATAAATCCAGGGGCTGGAGCAATAGTACAGTGGGTAGGGCATTTGCCTTGCACGAGACTGACCTGGGTTCGATTCCCATCATCCCATATGGTCCCCTGAGCACCGCCAGGAGTAATTCCTGAGTGCATGAGCCAGGAGTAACCCCTGTGCATTGCCGGGTGTGACCCCCCCCCCCAAAAAAAAAAAAAACGAATATAAATCCAGTCTCCTTAGAAGGAGAAGTTAACAGATTCTGATTAGGGAATACAGGTGATTGATCGGTCAGAGCACAAAGAAAGAGGATACAGATAAACAGAAAGGAATGGGAGTGCCTCGAGAGCATTGTGATTAGTATTACTCAGTAAACCTAAACTCCCTGCAGCCAGGGAGGAAGGACAAACCAATGTTTTCTACAAGTTTGTAAATTGCATTCAGTATTTGCTTTGCGTCTTTCTCTCATATGACATTTGAATTCTAGTAAGATCCTCACACACTGTATTGTATCATATAATGTTATGTAATGATTTCTCTTGTCTGCTGTTGTTTGCACTTAAATTATATGCAAAAGATATTAGGGACTGGCTCTTCCAGCCCATGTTCTCCCTTGAACACATATTTCACTTTGCTTGCCTCGATGTTTCTTTGCTTGCTTATTTCCATTCTGGAGAAACCTGTGTTCTCTCTTAAACACACATTTCTCCCTTTGTCTCCCTTCACAAAATAAGTTTTAATAAAAACTTTCTTGCTTCACTATGGGCTGGAGCAATAACACAGCAGGTAGGGCGTTCACCTTGCATGCGGCCGACCTGGGTTCAATTCCTCCACCCCTCTCGGAGAGCCCGGCAAACTGCTGAGAGTATCTCGCCTGCACAGCAGAGCCTGGCAAGCTA
The DNA here is from genome assembly GCF_027595985.1 of Sorex araneus. Taxonomy (NCBI): domain Eukaryota; kingdom Metazoa; phylum Chordata; class Mammalia; order Eulipotyphla; family Soricidae; genus Sorex; species Sorex araneus. The sequence goes on along the minus strand of NC_073305.1, from coordinate 45,376,536 downwards.
CTCGTGGCATATTCGATATGCCAAAAACAGTAATAACAAGCCCCACCATGGAGACATTGCTAGTACCCGCTTGAGCAAATTGATAAGCAGCGGGATGACAGTGACAATGCTTCACCATATGTAATTATGTTTTAGGGACTTTTCCAGGAATAAGATTCTCTTCCTGTGACTGGCAGGAGTATTTGGAAGATAGCTAATGGCTCTGGTGTTTGGGCGAAATGCATATCCTTGATCCCAGACCTGGGCTAGGAGGAAAAAAGACTCAGTGGTCAGTCTTGAGTTCCATGCCCACCCCTTGGTGCAATCACAGAAGATATAAAACTCACATGGAAAGAGCACATGATTAGTAGTGAATTATCCAATTTAAATGGCCATTACTCTAGAAGGTAAGAGTGAAGGGTCAGGGAATAACGTGCCTGAAAGCCTCTTCTCCCATATCTGCTTGCCTCACCCTGGCCTCCTTCCAGTCTTTGCTCAGAACTTTTTCTTATTGAAGCTCTCTTGCATTCCCTCCCCGAGCAGTTTAGATCCCAGGTTCCTTGCCCTACATTCTTCTTATAGCACTTACCGCCTTTCAGCACAACAGTATAACTTACTGATTTTATTATGTTGATTATTTTCAATGTGTTGACCTTACCAGACTGTAAGTTGCACAAGGGTAAGAATATTTGTTTTGTCCACTGATACATCTCACATGTCTAGAATAGTGACTGGCACTTAGCAAGCTCTTAATAAGTTATTTGTTGCATTACTTGTATGACTGGTTCAGCCAAAGGTTTTAAAATCAAAACAGATAGTAGAAGAAGAAAAAAATAGAAGAAAAGCCTGTGTCATATAAGGGTGACATCAGCTCACATTAACACACCTCCTTCACCAAGGCAGTGCCTTCTTCAGGACTGTGCTGTCCTTTGGAGAGGCTGTACTTGATGATTAGACATTATCCTGGCACCTCATAACTCAAGGTTTGCCAGGGTTCACTTAGATATTGTCTCTAGCATTGTTGGCTACTGGTTCCTGGTCACAGATTGCAATGGCAGATCAATACATGCAATGAAAATAGCAGTGTTCGGTGGAGTTAGCATCCTGGGCATACTTATGGAGAGAAATGTAAATACTAGATCTTAGAAAGTGAATGATATGTGTTAGGTTAATTGGCCTAACATCCTTTCGTGATCAAGGTCTTCATGTTCACCCTTGATTGATTTGAAGAGCTGGAAAATAAATACAGATCAGAACTCAGTAGTGAGAAACTGATTTACTTTTGTGTCCTTTTGTACATAAATATACATTAAGTCTTACTTTCCTTTTTCAGGGTGAAAAGGCTGACAGCTTTTACATTATAGAGTCCGGTGAAGTGAGCATCTTAATTAAAAGCAAGGTGAGTTTGTGTGATGATGGTGCAACTTATACCAAGGAAGATCCAGATATAAGTACTGAAAGTAACTGCTTTCATGATCACGAAATCCCGTTAATCACCGATTTCTCGGGCGGGCTCAGTAACATCTCATTTTGTCCTTTCCCTGAGATCTTAGAAGTCTGTCTCGACTCGGTCCTTCTAACGATGTTGCACTGGGGGCTCTTCAGGGTCAGGGGAATGAGATCCAGCTTGTTACTGGATTTTGCATATGAATACACCATGGGAAGCTTGCAAGGCTGTCCCATGTGGGCAGGAAACTCAGAAGATTGCCAATTTCTCCCAGAGGGAGAAGTAGGCTAAAGATACCGCTTCTGAGAGCTTGTTTTTAAGTCTCTCTCTGGATGTTGGCCGTTGATGGGATTGCACACACCTGGGTTCCTCTGCCGGTACCTTCATGCATGAGGCCTGTCCGAATGTGTGGAGAGGGGCCTCTAGCATGGCTGTAGCTAGATTCTGGTGGTCTTCGGCCACCGGGAGCTCTGCTCGGGGTGGGGAGGGAAGCTGGAGCCCATCCCCTTCGAGGGGCCCCGGGGAAGACAGCCAGGCATTCGGGCAAGAGACTCTCTTTTAAGTAACTAAAATCTATTTACCATACCAAAACTATCACAATTAAGTGAGCTCTGTGATAGGCAAAGATTCATGGTTAAGTCCATCTATTGATGGGGATTTAGTACCTTTTTGTATTTAAAGTCTTGCCTTTATTATAAAATTAATTATTTGAGAAATATCCACTTAAAGATCAGTAAGAAAATAGGGAAATTATTTTATTTTCGGGGGTTTGGTTCCCACTTTGTAGTCCTCGGGGACTGCTTCTGGCTCTTCGTTCAACACTGTTCAGGGTCAGGTCCCACTGACCCTAGACAGTGCTTGGAATTGTATGAGTTGCTTGGATAGAGCCAGAATTGGCCACATGCAAGGTAAGCATCATGACTTTTATAGTATCTCTCTAGCACACAGTACAGTTTTTAAATGCATGTGGAGGGGCAGGAGAGATAGTACAGCAGTAGTTAGGCGCTTACTATGACATGCAGCTCACCCAGCTTCAATCCTGGACATCCCATATGGTCTCCCAAGTACCACCAGGAGTAAATCCTTAGTGCAGAGCCAGCCAAGAGTAACATCTGAGTACCAGCGATTTTGGCCCAAAAACAAATTATTGTTGAAGAAAGACAATCTCGAGAGAAGCAGCCCAAGATTATAACTCCTTACATTGGAGAAGTAAAGACATTATTGTGAAAGAATTTGGGCTAGCAATATAGCATAGGGATTAAGTGATATAGGGATATAGCAAAGGGATAAGCTTTCCTTGTGTGCAGCTCACCCAAATTGATCCCCAGCACTGTATGGTCCCCTGAGCACCACTGGGAGAGATTCCAGAGCACAGTTCTGGAAGTTGCCTCTAAACACCACCAGATGTGGTCCAAACCCACTCCTCCACATACTTACATGTGAAAAAAGAATTAGCGAAGATTTGGTCTGTATCCTGTGCCTCAGAAGTCAACACTACTAAAGGAGAGAGCCATATATTTATAATACATAGAAATGTAGAGATATGTTAACGTATTATATCAAAATTTTAATATGTTATCCTATATATTACATGCATATAAATATTTTTTGTATATACATGAAATGAAATATTTAGTTTCAGTTTTGTTTTTGGGTTTTTTGTTTGTTTGGTTGTTATTGGGGTTTTGTTTGTTTTAGTTTGGTTTTGGGGGCTGCACCTACCAGTGCTCAGGAGTTACTTCTGGCTGTGCACTCAGGTCCCCTGGTGGGCTCAGGGGACTGTATGGGAGGCCAGGGATTGAACCTGAGTCAGCCACATGCAAAGCAAATGCTCTAGTCGCTGTATTATCTCTCCAGGCCCATAAAATAGTTTTATTTATGGAAACATGAGGAGAGTAAGTTTTTCACTCAAGATTGAACATAGGGGAAAGAACACTGAGTTACTCCAGAAAGTAATAGAAAGAAATTATACATCTCTGGTTAAGCATTTCCATGTGGGCAACCCCTAGAATGAAAATTGATTACATATAAGTCTTCCAAAACAATGGTCTGAATATTACCTCTTGCTATTTAGACATTTCTTGAAAGGAATTAGGTCTCAGATAAAGTCCCATGTAAAAACCAACTCAACCACAGACCACTGAGATTAAGCCAGTTCATTTACATAACAGTTTAGTGTCTACAAAGTATGTTTCTCAATAATTGTGTGTACTGAAAGGAGATACAAGCCTGTGCAATTGGACATACCCATCTGTGAATCTGGAGTCAACCTTTGTCTTGTTCTGTGCTCTCTCTAGACTAAAGCAAACAAGGATGATCCGAACCAGGAGGTGGAGATTGCACGCTGCCATAAGGGGCAGTACTTCGGAGAGCTTGCGCTAGTCACCAACAAACCCAGAGCTGCGTCGGCCTATGCGGTGGGAGATGTCAAATGCTTAGGTAAGAAAATGATTGTATGCTTTTTGCCCCCTAATGTGCTATGCTTTTACATATATATTTTATTGGCCCTTTAGAAAGTGTTCCGTAAAAATTGTTTATCTACATTTTTCATCCTTAAAAACCAAATAGTATTTGCTAATTTTTTTGTTACTTCTTTTGGTTGTTATTTTTGGCCCACACCTGGTTCTGCTCAGGACTTTACTGTGGTAGGACTTGAGGGCGACCATATGCAGTTCCAGGGATGGAACTTGGGTCAGCTGTGTGAAAGACAAGTGCATTACCTGCTGTACTTACCTCTCTAGCTCCTTAGCCAGTTTTTTCATGTAGGGGCTACAGTCAGGACAGTGATGCTTGGCCTGATGATTCTGTGCTCAGACCTAGCTGAGCTTGTGGCAGTCAGTGCTATAACTCAACAGCTCAGAGCCCTAAGGCCCCAGAGATTGAACTCAGGGCCTCACATGCTAAATATGTGCTCTACCACTTAAATTATCTCCTAAGTGCCTAATGTGCAATATTTTCCCCCTTTTAATCAAACATTACTGAGCACTATGAGCCCTGAACAAGAAAAGACTCCCAGCCCTGAACAAGAAAAGACTCCAGTATAAAAAGAGAAATAATGAAGGAGGGTTCGTGGCTACATGAGCACAGAGAGAATAAGTGCTGTTTGTACTTTGCAGAGTCTGAAACTTGGGTGATGTGGTCCTGATATGTTTAGAAGCACCCTTACTTCTCCAGCTACCCAGTATCCCAAAATCTAATCTCGTAGAACATGAGTGGGCGGGCATATACAGGAAAAGATTTGGACTGGGGAGGTAGCTGAAAGGACTGCTAATGTGCTTTGCATGTCGGACTTCGCCCAGGTTTGGGGCATCATGGAGTCCAGAAGTTCGCCTCCTGGAACTCCATGATCCCCCAAGCACTGCCTAGTGTGGTCCAGATGAAGAATAGGGAAAAAAAAGTTTTCATCAGGGAAATGACTGTATTATTTTGGTGTAGAGAATTCGTTCTATACCTTTCCTCCTCTTTAACATTGCAGTTATGGACGTACAAGCATTTGAGAGGCTTCTCGGGCCCTGCATGGACATCATGAAGAGGAACATCTCAAACTACGAGGAACAGCTGGTGAAGATGTTTGGCTCCAGCATGGATCTGACTGATCCTGGGCAATAGGTGGACCACACCTCAGAGCCTTCTCAGTGTGACACCAAAACCTTCCAGTCAGCCACAGAACACACACGACAGAACTGTTTCTGCTGTTGCCACCACCGCTGCCATTGCTGTGGCTGTGGGCATTTATAAAACTTGAAAGTCAGCACTAAAGGATGGGCAGAGGTTCCACCCACACATCCACATTGCTTCTCAAAGTCCATTATTAGACCACTTGGAATGATCACTCCCACCCAATTTTTACATCTTTGGTTCAAAATGGCATGTCTCTCCAACAGTTTAAGTGCCTGATACAAAGTCCAAAGTGTAAACATCTTACTTTCCTCTCTTGCTGCTACTCTTGCTTTTGGAAGACACCACAGGTCTGTACAAACCTACTGTATGGTTAGAGATATCTTCCTCCTTTCAAGGAAGGATGTATTGTAGCCTTTGATCCTCTCATTTGTCCTTTAAGAAAGTCTGCATTTGTTCATAGTTGTAGCCTTTGGATTTATGATGGAAATGGTGACAGATGTGAAGGAGGTCTATGGTCCTGTGTCATTGTGCTGTCTGCTTCTTGTACTGTCTGTGTCCCACACGCGTTACAGCTCTCTTCAAACTCACAGTGACATTTAGGGGAAAACCCTTTTAGGGCCCAGCCAATCCATACTCCAAAGCACACTGATTTACCATTCAACCCACATTAGAGCAGGAAATTTGGATTTAGCACACTCGTCAGGTAGCAGAGAGCCAGGGAATGTCTTCTGGGTTGGGGGTGGGTTGGGTCTTATTTTGTTTACTCTCTGTGTGGTTTGCATGAATGAGTCATTATCCATTTATAAGGAGCCAGGGTCTAAGAGGCATCATCATTTTTTCTGACCCAATACTGTCTTGGGCAGCTCTTACCATCTCTTGCTTCATTACTCTGCCAGCTGTGTACAAGCAAAATTCTATACAGAGAACCCTTTCCTTCTACTCCAGACTTGTTGCATAGCTTTGGTATTGAGTCACCAATTTTCAAATAATTTAAAGATAAAGCAGTTTTGTTTTGTTTTGCTTTGTTTTTTTAAGAAATTTTTTTTTGGGGCCAGAGTGATAGTACAAGTAGATAGGGCACATGCCTTGCATGTGGCGAGCCTAGGTTCAATCCCCAGCACCTTTTATGGTCCCCAAGCACACCAGGAGTGATTCCCTAAGTGCAGAGCCAGGAATAAGCACTGAGCAATGCCAGGATGTGGCACCCCCTCACCAAAAAAAATTTGGTTTTTTCTCTTGGAAATTCTCTTTAGATATATTCATATTTTTAAAAAATTAGGATCTTATACAATTTCATAGAGTTACTGCAAAAATCTTCCTAATTAAAATGTTGGGGTATTTGAATTTTATTTGTTAATCCAGAGGAAAGTAAGTTAGGCTGTATTTTAAAACTTTAAACCTTTTTATTATGTTGGGCATAATTCTGATGAATCATCATAGTTAACTATATTTCAAAATGAGACTTTTTTTCTTTAGAATAACTCAGAATCAAATGCTACAAGGGATCTAAGAGCAGCATGAAATTTGCATAAAGATCAATTTGAATTTCATAGTCAAGTTTATGTTAAATCAAGAGATCCTTTCTGATTAGATTTAACTTATATAACTCAGTGAATCCCTGAGAAAGTACACACTGGGCTTTCCTGTTATGGATAATGATCCTGCATGGCCATCTTCCACTGCCCTTGAGCAAGGGACTTTTGCCATGGACATTGTGGTCAAAAGGTTTCTACACGGGGACCTGTGGATGTGGCTCAGTAGTAAAGCACTTGCCTTACTTTACTGTGAGAATGCATTCGATCCCCAGGACCACCAAAAAAAAGAAAGAGAGAATTCTGAACCGATAATCCACCACAAGGAACCTTTATCAGTTCTCCCGTTTTCTTGGGTCCATGAAGCAAAAAGCAGGACTTTTTCTGAGCTGCTCTGGGTAGCCTTAATTGCAAGCCTCAGAATTTTGAAAGGTTGAAACAAAGACTCTAAAACAGACGACTAGCACTGTGATGTGTTTTTCCCTATGAGTTTCCATGGATCTTTTATTTCTCTGGTGTTGCTTTAGTATCAAAAAAAAAGAAAGAAAGTAGACCTCGCACTTTAGAAGGCAAGAACTACACCCATTTTTTGCAAAGATAATAGGTAACAGTGGGCTTCAGGAGTAACAGAGATGCAGCCACAGACCACGTGAGGATTCTTTTTGAACACTGAGCAGATGCCCTATATGCATTCCCCATGCCAGCTTGACTTAGGTTGGCTGTGTCCTCCAGGCCAGAGTCAGTTCTATAGACTGTTAGGAATGGGCCTTTTCATCATGCCATTTTGCATAACTCTTTCAAGCCTTCCTTTTCGCTAAGACCTCTTGACATCCCAAACTTAGTGACAGTTATGGTTTTACATAAAATTCATCAAAAGTTTGTCTTCCTGCCCTAACTACAGTTTGACATGTGGGTTATTAGTTTGTCAACATAGGTTCCAAATGCATTCAGAGCCTCTTGGGAGATTGGCTTGCAGAAGGGAATCTTTAAAAGGAAGGAGCATGATTAAAAAAAAAAAAAAAAGGACACAGCCATGGACACGTTGCCAGGAGTCTGACAGCATTCTAATTCTCTTTGTAGCACAGGGAATCAAGATGGCAGACAGGTCCAACTCAGGGCTGTGGTGTTGACCTGCCCTGTACTGATGCTGCATACAGAGGAGCATGTGTCAGGATAAGATTCCTTTGATATTGTTCTCATCTTTGGATTAGAACTTCATGCCCTCTTTTCTGGCTTTGCCATTGATTTTGGATGGCAGAGAGTATTCTGAGAACATTGAGGTCCAACCTGCATTGTTACCCTTCCTCTGGCCCCCAATTTATGTTATCCACTCTCCTCTCTTAGGTGTGTTCTGAAGGGAAGGTTCATGTGCTCCCTCCTTGTAGTTGCTATTCTTTATATATAATTTGTATATAAATATTCATTGCTAGAGTCTCAGAAATCAAGGTAAAGCTTCTCTTAGAGCCTTTGTAAAGCTTTTCTGATTTAATGAGCCAGTCCAGCAAAATGGCAAGAAACGGTACTCAGCCCAGATTCTTTGCTCACAATAGTCAGTGAGAGGTCCACCAGCACCCAGCAGTTCCCTGGGCACACACCGTTTCCAGGTCGAGTCAGTGTTCAGTCCCCTCATGTAGAAATGCTGAAAGAGCATTATTTGCACAGAGAAAAAAGAAAAAGACCCATGAATGTCATCTTTTATCTTTTGTTTTAGTTGGCTAATGTTGGAATTTTTGTTAATGACATGCACTTGTAAACCAATCTTGCCAAGATACAAGTTATTTCGGTGTTTTTTTTTTTTCATTGAAATTACCTCTTGTTCCTCCTGTCTTGACTGCTGACGTTCCTCAGTGATTATAATGTCTATTTTGTGGGAAGCAGCCTTCCTGTGGGTTTCCTTTTACACACTGCAGGGCTATCTTTATACTTAAAAAAGAAAAAAAAGAAAAAAAAAACTGTCACTAACCTCATTGGGGGGGGGTTTACAGACCCATCTAGCCCACCTTGAGCAAACGAGCGATTACTCATTGTTTCTTAAATCATTGTAATAAAAAAATAATATAGTTTAGCATCATTGTGCTACCTCAAAGGTAAAAATGTTTTAAAGGTTTTTTTTTCTTTTTTTTTCTTTTTTTTGTCCTGAGTCTTATATATAGTGTTTGCGATGTCTTTCAATTTGGAATCATTTTTTAAATCATTGGGAGAATATTATTTTAATCCATTTAACACTTATATTTTAATCTCTAAAGAACAAGTGATTTGAAAGTGATCAATTCTTGCTCTGTAGTATTGAAGATATAACTAAGTCATTGTTTGCCATGTAAAAGGTTGGGGTTTTTTAAAGGAAACTCTAGGGCTTGGCTTCACACTTGATTAATAAAGGCTGACAAATCATGTCTAATTTTCTGCTCCTGCCTTGAATTGTGTTTCTCCTCTTATTTCAGGACACCTTCCATTGTAGCACTCATCTGGCAGATAAGAAATTGTTGAAGTTAAGGTATGAAAATTAGAAAACTAGAGAGGAAACCAGTGTACGTGTGTTAATATTCTCCAGAAAAAAAAGAAAAATGTTGAGTGTTATCTATTTATTATAAGGAAGTGAGTCATACAATCATGAAGGTGGGCAAGGATAAGTTTGCAAGCTGGAGACACAGGAAAGCTGATGGTTTCGTTTTAGTTTAGTCTGAAGGCTTTAGTTTAGCCAGAAGAGCTGACAGAGTTCCCATCTGTTTACTAAAAGGCTCAACCAGGAAGAGCCAGCATCCCAGTTAGGGAGTAATTAGGCAGGAAAATTCTTATTTGGGGGATAGACTTTTTATTCTATTTATGCCTTCAGCTGATTGGATTAGGCCACATTATGGAGGTCGATCTGCTTTATTCAGTTTACTCAGTCCATTGATTAATATAAATATCATCTAAAAATACCTTCTCAGAGAGGCTAGAGAGATAGTACAGCTTGCATGCAACCAATCCAGGTTCTATCTGCAGCACCCCATGTGATCTCCAGACCGCCCCGCCCCCTCCGGGAATAATCCCTGAGCACAGAGCACTACTGAGTGTGGCCCAAAACACACACACAAAAGGAAAACAAAAATATTCTCACAGAAACTCCCAGAATGTTTGACCAAATATCTGGAAACCCTAGATATTTGATGCAGTCAAGATGGCACATAAATTAACTGTCATAGCACAGTATTTGAATTCTTGGGGATGGTTTACATTGGCATACAATATATCCCTTGCTAGGGAAGATACTTGTATCAGTGAGACCCAGTGGAAATCACCTTTAGTCTGGCCCCCTTCTCTAACATGGCTATAAATCAGGGCTAGCAATCACTCAATGATCGCATAATATATGTAGTTTCTTTCCCAGTGAACAAAGGAAGCTCATTCTACTGAAAAATCACATTACAATTTGAACTTGTCTTCATCTGGCCAGTAGAAAAAGGCCAAGTAATTAGTACAAAAATACTCTCATGGTGGGACCAGAGAGATAGTATAGTGGGTAGGGACTTGTGTTGCACGTGGATGACTCAGGTTCAATGCCTGGCACCCAGTATGATCCCCTGAGCACTGCTAGGAGTTTGTTTTTCTTTCTTTTTTTTTAATTGAATCACCGTGAGATAGTTACAAAAGTGCTCATGGTTGGGTTTCAGTCATACAATGTTCCAACAACTGCCAGGAATTATTCCAGTGTACAAAACCAAGAGTGAGCCCTAAACATCAGTGGATGTGGCCTTAAATACAAACAAACGGGCTGGAGTGATAGCACAGCAGGTAGGGCGTTTGCCTTGCACGCGGTTGACCCTCGTTAGATTCCCAGTATCCCATATGGTCCCCTGAGCATCGCCAGGGGTAGTTCCTGAGTGCAGAGCCAGGAGTGACCCCTGTGCATCGCTGGGTATGACTCAAAAAGCAAAAAAGAAAACGTGGGGGCTGGAGAGATAGCTTCACAAGCTGAGTATGTGCTTTGAATGCAGGCGGTCCAGATTTGATCCTAGCACTGTATGTCTCCCAAGCATTGCTAAAGCATCCCCAAAAAAGGACAGTCAGGAGTAGTCCTTAAGTACTTTTAGTAGCCCAGATACTGTCCAAACACATAACCACAGGTGGCCCAAGAAACTGGTAGTTGAATACTCTTCTAACACAACTGGCCTAGTTCCAAAGCTTTTAAAATGAAATATGGGGGGCTGGAGCGATAGCACAGCGGGTAGGGCATTTGCCTTGCACTCGGCCGACCCAGGTTTGATTCCCAGCATCCCTGAGCATGGCCAGGAGTAATTCCCTAGTGCATGAGCCAGGAGTAACCCCTGTGCATCGCCAGTGTGACCCCAAAACAAAACAAAAACTTTTTAAATGAAATATGGGGGTGTCCCCCCAAAAAAAAAATTAAATATGGGGGGTGGGGACACAGCTCAAAGAGGTGGAACACATGCGTTGCATGTAGGAGCCCCCAGTTTAATCTCAGTATCACCAGGAAAAATCCCTGAGTAGGGGTAAATTGGCAAGCTGGAGACAATGAGCCAGGATATCCCCCAAGCAACACCAGATGTGGCCTAAAGTGAAGTGTTAAGTAATTATATACATCACTGTATCACTGTCATCCTGTTGTTCGTTGATTTACTCGAGCAGGCAACAGTAGCATCTCTATTCCTCCCAGTCTGAGATTTTAGCAGCCTCTTCTTATTTGGCTTTCCCAACGATTGGTGGCTCTTTCAGGGTCAGGGGAATGAGACCTATCGTTACTGTTTTTGGCATATTGAATACTCCATAGGTAGCTTGCCAGGCTCTGCCCGTGTGGGCAGGATGCTCTCGGTAGCTTGCTCTCTGAGGTGTGTATATATGTATATATATGCATATATATACATATATATATAACTATGATTTGTTGCCTACTGTGAACTCCATCAAATATGGTGTGGTAATTATGGGGCCCCTTGGAGGGGGTGGGCTTCAGTTTCCCTCCCCGCCCCAAGCAGAACTCCCACGGCCGAAGACCTTCGGAGCCTAGCCATAGCCATGCTCAAAGCCCCTCTCCACACGTTCGAACGAGTCTCACGTATGAAGGAACTGGCAGAGGAACCCAGGTGTGTGGGACCCGGGGCTGAGACCTCCAAGCCTGCTCGGATCGGGACTGGGCCTCTTCCGCCCAGATTCCCCATTTTCCAGTAGCTAGGCCGTCACACCCAGGGACTGCCCCCGGCGCCATGTAATCCCACCAACAGCCAACATCCAGAGACTATAAAACCAAGCTCCCAGAAGACATCTTATAGCCTAGTTTTCCCTCTGGGAGAACCTGGCAAGCTACCGAGAGTTTCCTGCCCACATGGAAGAGCTTCGCAAACTCCCCATCGTGTATTCATATGCCAAAAACAGTAACAATGATGGGTCTTATTCCCCTGAACCTGAAAGAGCCTCCAATGTGGCACCATTGGAAAGGACGAGTAAAGAGAGGCTTCTAAAATCTCAGGGCTAGTATGAATGGAGATGTTACTGAGACTGCTCGAGAAATTCGACAATCAACAGGATGATGATGACGAATTATGGAAAATGGGTAGGAAGTGTCCAGAAAACGGCCTGGAACGTGACGGCAGTTGGATAGTGGAGGTCAGCTTCTGGGGCTGGGTTCCTTGGGGCGGGGAGGGTTCTCACCCGCCCTCCTCTGGGGCACCCAAAGTGAAAACAGCCTGACACGGAGTCAAGAATGGAAGTATGACCATATAAATAAAATTTTAACTGGACAACATCTTCACCACTAAGTAAAACAAGATAAACTGAAGTACTAAGTACAATTTTGGTGGGAACCTGTTCTTTCTTAAGAACCAACATGAGGCTTTTAGCACCAGAGAACTGGAACATGCTGGTGCTGGCACTGCCATCTGGGTTAACAAATCCACATTCAAGTGTAATCACAGGTGGTACCTGTGGGTTACCAAATTTTCTGACTAAGAAAAGCTTCAAATGAGTTGCATGAAGTGAGCTAAGGGCAAAGGCTAGTACTAGAACTCAGCTCTTCTGGAGACATGTTTACTTGCTTCTCCAACCATAATTTGAGGAAACAAGATTCACATTCTGTAGGAGCTGAATAGATTATTCCATGCTGATGTTTGGTTTACAAATATCAAGGCAGTAAAAATCATGAATTTACAATATAGGTAATGAAAAATCAAGATAATGGTGCTAATCACAACAAAAATACTGACATACAATTAATTAGAAAATAGCAGGGCCTGTCTAACCAAAGAATCATTCACGTGAGGTCTGGCACATGTATGTATATATAAATATACATGTATATACACATACACACACACATATATGGGACCTCAGTTGGCTTAAAGAGCTAGAGTTCATGCTTTGTGTGCAGGAGCCCTGGATTTGATCTCCAAGTACCACATGATCTCTCAAACACCACTGGGTGTGGCCCAAAAATATAAAATATGGCTTGGCCTTTTGGTTTTGAGGATGGTTTTATTATGAAATATTAAAAAGTGCTAGAACAGGGCCAGAGAGAACAGTAGTTACAGCTCTTATTTTGCATGTGACCAACACTGACTCCATCCCTAGCATTGAATATTGTCCCTGAGCACTGCCAGAAGTAACCCTGAGCACTTCCAGTGTGATCCATATCTCCCACCCCCCAAAAATTAAAAATAGAGGTCAAAATAATGTCACTATTATAGTGTCCACAGTCTCTGTCTTGAAGAGTAAGCATCCCATGAGGACTTTGTTAGAATGTTCCAATAGGGATGGAGAGATAGTACAGTGGGAGTGAGTAGGGTACTTGCCTTGCACTCAGCCAACCTGGGTTTGATCCCCAGCATCCCATATGGTTCCCCAAGCACCACCAGGAGTCAGAAGTATCTCTTGAACAGAACTAGGAGTAACCCTGAGCACTGCTGGGTGTGGCCAAAAACAAACAAAAATAAATAATGTTCTAAAAAGCTAGGTAACTATTCCATAATAGTGATCGGAATATATTCTCAACAATCTTAGCACATCAATTATATAACAACAGAATTAAAGGGTATGACTTATAATATGCCTAAGGAAAGTAGGGTCATTACACGAGCATCCTGTAAAGTATGAATATTGTGTGCTTTACCTATTCTCTCTACAGATAAATGCCCCATCACAGATGATGACCAAACAACACAGACTTGATACTTCACGGTTGAGGGTGTGCATATAAAATGTGGTATGCCAACCACGAACAAACTGAGTGATCAGTTGTGTATTCAGATGAGTATTACCCAACTTCTGAATTAGAATGCCAGAAATTACACTTGAATAAGCTCATTTGAAGAACTAACAAATTTCAATTTTGTTGACCAGCTATGGGTATTTCTCACATGTGATTAAATAACAAGAATTGGTGAGAGAATAAGGGCTCTGAACTCTTCCAGGGGATTCCTAGACCTTTCCTCCAATGCTCATGGAGCTGACCCATTCTGTTTTTGCAGCTAGCAACCCCTGTTGTTGTTCAAGGGTTCCCCCAAGGCTCCTAATACCTGTTCCTTGGTCATGTTGATCTTCTCTCTCTTGCCTCTTCGTAAATTGAATCATTTGAACACAAGCACGCAAGCTCCCTTACCGCTGTAGTTTGTGTCACATGATTATGGCTACAGAAGCATTAGGGAAGCTACAAAAAGAGGAACGCTATATTTGGAATAAAGGGAACTAGGAACACTAGAAATTGGAATAAAGACTCTCAGGGCTGGAGCAATAGCACAGCGGGTAGGGCATTTGCCTTGCACGCGGCCAACCCGGGTTCTATTCCCAGCATCCCTTACAATCCCCTGAGCACCGCCAGGAGTAATTCCTGAGTGTACAGCCAGGAGTGACCCCTGTGCATCGCCAGGTGTGACCCAAAAAGAAAAAAAAAGACTCAGCAAGCAGAGATTCCTTGGAAATTGTCATCTTCATGTTTGTGACCTTCAACATCATGACAAGAGTTTGGCTGGAGATGCCTCTCTGCTCTGGGTTGGCTTCTGTGATGACAGAAGTAGCAGGGGCTGAGGACGTAGCTCATTGCTAGATTGTTTGCCTCACATATGTGAGGCCTGGCACCAACAACACAGAAAACGAAACAGAAAGCATAAGTTTTTCTGAAAGTGTCTCATATGAGATTTGTTTTGGGAGAGCAAAGGTGTTGGGCCACACCTGGCAGGGCAGTGCTCAGGGCTTTCTTCAGACTCCACTCAGCGATCACTCCTGGCAGTGCTCGGGAACCATTATGGAATGCTGGGGATGGAGCCCAGACCAGCTGCATTCAAGGCAAGCGTCCTCTGCTGTAATATCTTTCCAACTCTCAAGTGAAGTTTCTACCTCTTCCTCTTTGACTTCCCAACTGAAATCTTTGCTCTTGTAGGTACTTCTGTCTCTTTTATAACGCCATTTGTTTGGGAGAAGGAGGGGGTGCTGGAGATATAGCTCAATGGGCTGGAACAGTGTTTCTCAATTTCTTCCTGACTGTGGCCCCCTCCCAATTCCGTCCTATGGCCTCCTGTCATACCAATTGGTCCCCTAATCTCTGCCATGACTCCACACTTAAGCAGATTTCTCCTGTAACCCCCGTGGCATATCCTGGGGGGCCACAAGGGACCATATGCCCTCCGGTTGTAAAATGCTGGTCTGGAGCAGCTGCTTTGCATGTTGGAGGAAGTCCCGGTTTGAATCTCAGAACGTGGTTCCCCAAGTACATACAGCCAAGAGTAATCCCAGAGCAGAGTCAGCAGTAGCCCCTGAGTAAGCACCAGGTGTGACCCAAAACCCAAAACAAAGAAAAACCAATTATTGGGTGCCAAAGTAATAGCACAGCGGGTAAGGCTTGCACACAGCCAACCTGGGTTCCATCCATGGCATCCTATCTGGTCCCCCAAGCAACTCCAGGAATAATTCCTGAGTGCAAAGCCAGGAGTAAGCCCTGAGCATCATCTGGTGTGACCCAAGAACAAAAACAAAAAACCCAATTATTAACTAGAATTGTGGGTTAGTGACAGAGCATTTGCTTTTGCATGTATAATTCCCGGATTCAACCCCAGCACCAAAAAACAACCAAAAGCAAACACAGTGAGATAGTTTGGCTTTTAGTGTACAAATCAAGCAGCACCCAACCCACTGGTAGACTAGCAAATGAGGCTGACCAGCCCAGAGTGTGGAACTATGGCGAGACTGGGAGCCACCAGACAGCCCAGAAGCCAGCAGCACTGGACCCAGCAGCAGTGGCTCATCCTAACGGAAGAATGGGCATTTGCCAATCAGGTCTTAGGGAGAGCAGTCAAAACCTGGAACCAAACAAATCTCCATGGACTTTTTGGCCATTGGCCTAGCCCTTCCTTCCCTCTGCAAACTGTGTTTCAAGCCAAGGGTCAAAGTCACTGTGTACTCCGCTGAGAGCCAGGATCCAGCAATCTGCTCTCTGGCCAGGACTTCCAAGCTGAATGAGGAAACAGGGCTGAAGAGACAGCTCAAAGGGTCAGAGTATGTTTTGCAGACAGGAGGCCTGGGTTTCATCCCCAGCACCACTGAGAGCGACTCCACCCCCAACCCAGCACAGCCCAAACCAAAAGCAAACCAAAACAGTCAACAGGGAAACAGGGATGGTGTGAAGTTAGGCTTCTGTTAAGTAAGTCAAAAGGAAAAGTTCAGGTCCAGATTCATCAAGTTAAAAAATCTAGCACTTTACAGCACAACATCCAGGTATGGATGAATATAAATCCAGTCACTGAGCTGGACATTTGCATTCTGAAAACAAAAGTCCTGGGCACAAATGAACACCCGCAGCCCACACGGCTCTGCCTACCATAAGCCCAGGTCAGGAAGATGGAGGAGCCAAACCTGAAGCTTAGCCATGTGACCCCGGAGGCAGGGGAAAGACCTTTGGGGGCAGATTAGTGTCCGTCCTGGGCATATTAGAGCAGCAGATCAGCCCCTAGACACCCTGAGTCACCTTGTTCCAGAGCCATAGAACTGTCCCCAGGTCCAGAGTAAGCAATGAGGCTGCATATTCTTAGATGGCCCCAGCAATCAATTTCAACTCCATACAAAGCACTATTTTACCTGGAGCTGCAGCCCCAGTAACTCTGGAAGCCAAGGAGCTTTCCCCAAGAGCACAAAATTTGGAGCTGATCAACATGAACTACTCCCATGGAACCCCCAGTGACTGGCTGAGGCTGCTCAGCAGAGGGCGTGTTGGAGCTCTTCCCTAAAGCCTGAGCTGGCTCCTCTGTAAAGAAGGAAAACAGGTTGAGGCTAGAGTGATAGTACAAAAATTAAAAATAAAAAGGAAGGAAGACAGACTGGAAGGGGGTATTTACTCCCACCCACCAACTTCCTCTTGAGTTTTCCCACAGTCACTAGACCCGAGGATGCCAGTCTGGAACCACTTATCTGCCAGGCCGGGTCAAGACCTAAGAGAAGGAGGCTGGGGCCCAGTGTCCAGGGAGCTCCTGCCCTGTGGCCCCTAAAACCGGGCCTATAGGACTACTCAGCGCCACAGCAGTGCCTGGTACTGACAGAGCAGGTTTACAAGTGGAAATTGTAAATTTTATTCCTTATTTACTGTTCCTCCATGAGGAATCCTCATTCCCCAGGAAAGCCAGTTTTAGAACCCAGGAGGCCAGAATGCCGCACCAGGATCCAGCAAAGGTCAGGTTACAGAGTGCCAGCACAGGGACATTAGAAGAGCAGAGAATAAGGCTACTGAATGTGGGTAGTCTTCGGTAGGACTTTATTTTATTTATTTATTATTTATTTATTTGTTATTCATTCATTTATTTATTTATTTGGGTTTTGAGGTCTATATCCAGTGGTGCTTTATTTCTAGTTCTGTGCTCAGAGACCACTCCTGGTGGCCTCTGGGGCCATCTGTGGTGCCAGGGATTGAACCCAGGTCAGCAAATGCCCTACCTGCTGTACAGTCGCCCTGGCCCTCAGCAGGAGTTTCTTGGAGAGCCCGTCTGGACTCCCCACTTCCTGGATGTGCCAGAACAGGGCTTGCGTGCAGAATATGCCCCAGAGCTGCCTCTACCCTGGCCCTGTAGAATGCTTTTCCTAATAACTTTCCTGCCCTTTGTTCATAGAAAAAAAATCCTGAGGAACTATTTTCTTCCCCTCCCTCCTCTCATGGCGTACATCCCAGGGTGGTGGGGGCCGGGGGTGTGGCTCATAGGGGACCCGAGTCCTGCCCAGGGGAACAAGATGTTCCATGCTCTGTGCTGTGTGTCAAACCGTCAGGCTGGTTAGGGTGGGGTTGAGCTCTGTTTCAGGCCAGCTCTGTTTATGAAAAGGCAGGAAACAGGATTCTAAGAAATATCTGGGCCCAGAACAACTCAACACATCCAACCCCGGCCCGGTCCCTTGCCTCACCTGGTCCCTGGATGCTAAAGGCAGGAACACTTCCATATTCCTAGGCTAGGGCTGTGTGGGAGGGACAGAGAACGGCAGGGAAGCAGATGCCGACTGCACACGTGGCCCAGGGCTCTCCCATACAACCCTCAGCTCCCCTCTCCACCTCTGGATGAGCACTTTGAATATTACGAACATGCCTGAGGCAGGTCTGTGCCCAGCAACCTTCCTGTCATCTTCACCTCCCAACTCTCTCTGGCTGCTTGCCTGGCCCTCCGCCCTGGCCTCAAAGTTTCGTTTATTTGTTTGCTTCTTTGGTTGGAAAGCACAGCTTATTGTGGTAGGGTGGGATGGGGTAGGGAGGCTGGAGTGGGGAGTGGGGGCTTGGGAGACTTCTCCCAGGCTCTCGGGAGTGCAGTGTCCATCACTTGTCCAGAGGCCCATGATTCAGGATGTACTTTATCCCACGGCCATCTGGAATGAGCCACTTTTCAACCACCGTGTTTTCACACTCCTTCGTATTAAGTTTGGTCAGGCCCTGCTTCTTATGGGTCTCCTGGTGGCTGGGAGCTTGAACCTGGCCCACGGCAGAGCCTCAGTCACATACTCCCTTTTGTGCAGTTCGGTGCAGATGGACATGGGGATTTGGCCAGTGTGGGGCTTCCCCCCACATACCTGTTAAGGGGTATGTGGGCTCCAAGATATCCACATACCTATTTGGAGGTAAGGGTAACTGACCTCTAACTCGCTACACCCCTACCTCTCCGACCTGGTTTTTAAGGAAAACAGAGAAGCCAAGATTTGGTGCTCAGGGCTCCCCCTATAGTGCTCCCCACTGTCCCTTTATGAGACTTGCCTGTCATTGCCTCCTCACCTCTCATTCTAGCTGCAGCCCACCCAGAGACAGAAGCCGGCCCAGGCTGCTCCCTGCAGTCATAGCTGAATCCCATGGTGGACCCCTCCCTCTGACTTCCAAGACTCTCTTTTTAGGAGCAGCCAAATCTCCTGGCTTTCTTTCCACCTGTGGTCAGATTTAACTGCAACTAAGGTTATGGTCAGACTGGCCCAGCGTCCCACTCTAGGATCTCCGGTCTCCCTCCCCGGCAGCCAGCCCAGCTTTGGCTCCTGTCTCCGTGCTGCCTGCTCCAGTTTTATGCCTCCATCTGGAACCCCCATCACAAAGCTGGAAGTCAGGGGGAGAAGCTAGAGTCCTCCCCTCACCCTCACCCACTGGAAACTGTCTGCAAGTGTACTTGGCTTGCTTAAATTCACTTTAAATTTTTTAAGTGTGGGGGCTGGAGCGATTAGTACGAGACTAGGGCATTTGCCCTGCACACAACCAAACCAGGTTTGATCTCTAGTATTCCATATGGTCCCCCAAACACCCTCAGGAGTGATCCCTGAGCTCAGAGCCAGGAGTAAGCCCTGAGCACCACCAAGTATGACCCAAAAGCCAAATAAACAAATAGATAAATGTTTAAAGTGTGGAATATAACAAAGACAGGAAAGTTCAAGAAACAAAGACATTCTGCTCGATGAGTTCTCACAGGCAAACACTCCCAAGATGCAGCTTAGAGGGAGAACCTTGTCAGGGTCCTGATGCCGCCAATCGCTCTTCCCTGCTTTAGCCTAAATTTGAAGGTAAGTCATTACTTCCTTTGCCATTTTTTTGTTTGGGGGCCACACCTGACTATGTTTAGGCCTTCCCACTCCTGGATCTGCACTCAGAAATCACTCCTATGTTCAGGGGACAATATGGGGTGCTGGGGATTAAACCCAGATTGCATATGCAAGTCCTCTTTTTGCAAAATTAAGCTTACACTTAAAATTAAATGCATAGAGGGGCTGGAGCGATAGTACAGCGGGTAGGGTGTTTGCCTTGCATGCAGCCGACCTGGGTTCAATTCCCAGCATCCCATATGGTCCCCTGAGCACCGCCAGGAGTGATTCCTGAGTGCAGAGCCAGGAGTCAGCCCTGAGCAACGCCAGGTGTGACCCAAAAAGTGGGGAAAAAAATTAAATGCATAGAGACCAAGGAGATAGCATAGGAGGCAGGGCACTTGCCTTGCATTTCAGCCGATCCTGGTTTGAAACCCAATACTGTGTATGTTCCCTTGAGCACCACCCATCATCACTTCCAAGCACAGAGCCAGGAATAGTCCCTGAGTACTGCCAGGTGTGGTCCAACCCCAGCCCCAATTAAATGCATAAGGGAGAAGCCACTCTAATCCCTAGTTTTCTGCAGTTTCTCTTGTTTTTCTTGTTTGCTTGTTCCTGTCTTTGCTTCTACAAGATCCTCTTTGGAACCTTATTGTTGCAAGGTATGTGTTCCCTGCATTTTTCCTTGCTTTCTCCAGACTTCCAGTGAGAACCCTTCCAAGGAGCCCAATTCCAGCTTTCAAGTTACTTCTACAATGCAGCAAGAAAGAGCAGTCTCGGGACTGGATTGATAGCACAGCAGGGTACTTGCCTTACATCTGGCTGACTGGGGTTCAGTCCCTGGCACCCTATATGCTCTCCTTAGAACTGCCAGGAGTGATCCCTGAGCACAGAACTAGGAGTAAATCCTGAGCACCACCAGATGTGGCCCCTAAACAAACAAACAAAAAGATCAATTCCTGATCACTCTGCACAAATCAGAGTTGAAAATAGGTAAGGGGATATACATGATAACCTTTCAGCATCTGTATTGCAAACCATAATGCCCAAAATGATGAGAGAGAGTGTGAGACACACAGAGAGAAAGGAGGGAGAGAGAGATACAGAGTGAGAGAGGGAGTGAGAGAGACAGAGAGAGATACAGAGAGAGAGAGAGAGAGAAAGAGAGAGAAAGAGAGAGGTGCCTGCCATAGAGGCAGGCTGGGGTGGGGGGAATTGGGGTGAGAAAAACTGGGGACATTGGTGCTGGGAAATTACACAGGTGGAGGGATGGGTGTTGGAACATTGTGTGACTGAAACCCAATCATGAACAGCTTTGTAATGCTCTATCTCACAGTGATTCAATTATTAAAAAAAAAAAAGTATTCGTTTCCATTGAATCCTGCCCAAATGAAAGATTTACTAACAGAATAAATGTTCTTATTTGAAGGCACTAAACATGAATCACTTGTAACAAAGCATAATAACCAGCAAGGAGGTACAAAATGTCTCTAATATGCCTTTGTGGATGGGGCCTTCCTTAGCAGATGTTTTCCACTCACATAATATTCTAATAAATATCTGTGATCATAAACCTTGTAGCTCGGTGCTTTCGTTTCTACAAATGAGAATTCCAAGATTTATTATAAGATAAAAAAATATGTTTTTGCTTACTGGAGTTTGCCAAGTTGCTCCAAATTGCTTTCCAAGCAGGCTGCAATCCTTCATCTTTTGTCAACAATGTTAGGATAAATCCTTTCCCTTCCATCCCAGTAAAGAACTATTGATGCTCCTTTTAATTTTTATTATTTTCAGCCATACCTGGTGGTGCTATCAGGGACAACTCCTAGCGGGGTTCATGGACCATCTGGAATGCCAGGGATCCAACTTGGGTCAGCTGTATGCAATGCAAGTGCCCTACCCGCTGTAAGACTACACAATCTCTCTGGTCCCTAATGCTGCCTTTTTGGTTTGATTGGGGGGATACCCGACAGTGTTCAGGGCTTAGTTGGCTCTGCCTGATGCTGCTGTAAAAAATTTTTTTTGTTAGTCTACTAATTATAAAGAAACCTAAATAACTGCTAAGTACTTTTTTATTGTTAGAATTTTAGATTCACAGTAAAATTCAAGTGAAAAATACAAAGTACAGTGGATAAGGCTCTTGCCTTGCACATGGATGATCTGAATTTGATCCCTGGTACTTCATATGACTCCTGGAACCCTGCCAGGGATGATCTATGGCAGAGTAAACCCTGATCCATAGCTGGGTGTGGCCCAAAAACAGAAAGAAGAAAAAAGAAGGAAGGAAGGCATGGAAGGCAGGCAAGCTGGAAAAGATAGGAAAAAAGGAAGGAAGGAAAGAAGGAAACACCCACTTCTTCCTAATGGTTCTGGACAAGTACATAATGGTATGTGCTCACTATTATAGTATCATATCTCATATATTATGAATAATTTTGCTGCCCTAGAAAGTCCCAATCTCCACCTACTAGTCTCCTCATCCCCACCTCAAAGACATGGCATGACTGACCTTTCACTCCCTCCCAGTTTTGTCAGTTACAATTTTCACTTTGGTTTGCATGCCTTGCCTTCTGATGAGTCCGCACATCTTTTCACGTTATTAGTTTCTGTTCATAGCCTTCCTATGCTTGGTCCTCTTCCTCCTTTGCTGACAAATCCAGATTTTGTTGCTCATGGCAAATATCCGGTCTCAAATGATAGTCAAATCTCGACCTCAGGGGCTGGAACAGTAGCACAGCAGGTAGGGCGTTTGCCTTGCACGCAGCTGATCCGGGTTTGATTCCCGGCATCCCATATGGTCCCTTGAGCACCGCCAAGAGTAATTCCTGAGTGCAGAGCCAGGAGTAACCCCTGTGCATCGCCTGGTGTGACCCAAAAAGCAAAAAAAGAAAAGAGAAGTCTGCAGAAGTAGTCACTGGAGGGCATGAGATTACTTGAGGGAAAGGGGTGGTCAACCTTGATAACAGACCAACAAGAAGGATGTCGCTGAGTTGAGATCTGGACCCACACACACCACACCAGGGATTAAGTTTGTCTTTTCATCTGTTCCTGTGTGTGCTTGTGCCCATGCAGCATGGATCAACTCTAGGGCTTTATACACACAGAGCATGCACTCTACTTCTATATTCGAGCATTCATTTTCTCATATATTATCCTTTAAAACTATAGGTTGCATATACTTTAATAAGATTTTACAAGTCTCCTAAGGCCAGAAAGATAGTACACAGTTTAAGGTGTTTGCCTTGAATGCAGCCAATCTTGGTTAGAATTCCAGCGTTGCATACAGTTCCTGAGTACAGCCAGGAGTCACTCCTGAGCACGAAGCCAGGAATATCTAAACTCTACTGAGTATGCTCCCAGCCTGCAAAAAAATCCTTATAGGTTTCCCATCTAGTAAAATTCTTATATTTGGGGCTGAAACAATAGTATAGTGGGTAAGGCACATGCCATAGACATGCTGATCTGGGTTAGATCCCCAGCAACCCATGTAATCCCCTGAGCATGACCAAGAGTGATACCTGAGTACAGAGCCAGGAACAAGCCCTGAACATCACTGGGTATGCTCCCCCAAAAAGGACAACTTAAACTTTTCTTAACAAAGA
The DNA here is from genome assembly GCF_027595985.1 of Sorex araneus. Taxonomy (NCBI): domain Eukaryota; kingdom Metazoa; phylum Chordata; class Mammalia; order Eulipotyphla; family Soricidae; genus Sorex; species Sorex araneus. The sequence goes on along the minus strand of NC_073305.1, from coordinate 45,353,350 downwards.
TTCCTGTATACTTCATAGCTTTGTTGTCATTAATTTTGTTTTATTTCTAGTATTTTATTTGTTGTAAGAGCTTTTTTAATTTTGTGTAATATATTTCAAATATTTATAACTTCTAATTTTTATTTTATTTTAATTGTAGGCATAATAATTTAAAACACTGTAATGACAGAGTTTCTACACACAGCATTTTAGCATACCCTCCACTAGGGTTTTTGTGTCTGATTACATTTGCTAGAACACAAAGACAAGATATAATAAGAAGAATAATGATGCTGGGGTAGGAAAGTGGTTGAGTGGTAAAGTGCATGGCTTGCATGCAAGGAGACTGGGTCCAATCCATAGCATGCACCCATCTCCTACCACCTGCTCCCCTCCCCCGCCAACAAACACACACACACACACACACAATAAAGTTGACACCAGTCCAATCTGTTTAGTTCCCAATTTTAAAAATAATTGTTTTAGTGTTTGGTGTATGTTGATTTTTTAAATAATTTTTATACATTTTTTATAAATGTTATAAATAATGGTCTTCTTCATCTTTTTAATGCCTATCATCTAAATCATACCTTCTCTGTCTTGTGGTCATTCCCGCTATCTTCTAATTCTTGCTGGCCTAATCTCTCTCTGCCAACTAAAGAGGGTGTCCCTGTTTAGTATCAGTGTATCACTGTCAACCCGTTGTTTGTCAATTTACTTGAGCGGGCACCAGTAATATCTCTATTACACTCAGCCCTGAGATTTTAGCAGTTTCTCCTTATTCGTCTTTCCCAATGAGTGGAGGCTCTTTCAGGGTCAGGGGAATGAGACCTATTGTTACTGTTTTTGGCATATCGAATACGTCACGGGTAGCTATCTTTTACTGTATTTGGGATATGAATACGCCATGGGGAGCTTGCAAGGCTCTCCCGTGCAGGCAATAGACTCTTGGTAGCTTGTCAGGTTCTCCAAGGAGAACAAGGCTGTTAAATGTCGAGCAGACGCTTTGCGGCTGCGCGCTTCCGGGAGCTAGGTCTTACAGTCTCTGGATGTTGGCCGTTGGTGGGATTACAGGGCGCCAGGGGCATTTTGTGGGTGTGGCTGCCAAGCTACTGGAAAATGGGGGATCTGGGTGGAGAAGGCTCAGTCCCAATCTGAGTAGGCTTGGAGATCTCAGCCCCGGGTCCCGCACACCTGGGTTCCTCTGCGGTCCCTTTATGTGTGAGGCTCGTCCGAATGTGTGGAGAGTGGCCTTGAGCATGGCTTTGGCTGGGTTCCAGAGGTCTTCAACTGTCAAGGCTCTGCTTGGGGCGGGGAGGGAAAGGCAACCCATCCCTCTGAGGGGCCCCAGAGAAGACAGCCAGGCACAGGGGGCAAGAGACTCTGCTTCACTCTCTTCCGGGAGCTTGGTCCTATAGTGTCTGGATGTTGGCCGTTGGTGGGATTACAGTTTAGTTTAGTATGATAAAAATTTTTTTGACCTTTTTCAGTTCATAATTACTTTGGTTTTATGTCTATTCAATTGGATTATATGAAACTATCACTGGTGTAAGTAAAATGTTTACTGTTAAGTAAATTCATAAACAAGAGTAATACTTTTAGGGATCTATACTTTAAGAAGATGTCATTTATTTAATTTTTGCTCTGATTACTTAAACATTTTATTCCTTTCTCCATTCCATTAGTGGCTACCTTCATTCTCTAGGCATGAGGACTGGGAGAGGAGGTGGTAAATAAAATGCCTGTTAGAGGTTGGAGATGTGGCTCAGAGGTGGACTTGCCTTGCATGTTTGAGACCCTTGGTTCAATTTCCAGTACCACCAGGAGCAAGGCCCTGAGTCGTCCTTGAGTCCTTGGGTATGGCCCAACAAATCAAAGGGTAAGGTGGCCCTTATTAAGGATAGCTGGCCTGAATTCCTAGGAGGCAATGTTTTTTCTATCTAGTAGCTTTTTACATTTGTTTTGTTTTTCGGGGCCCTCCTGACTCAACACTCAAGAATTACTCCCTGCATGGGCCGCACGTGTGTGCGGCCTCTCCACAGCTGCACGAGCATGACTGACTCCAGATGCCAGCTAAATTTTTCGGCATGGGCAGCTCCTCGCAGAATGTCTCCAGACTGAGAACTAAGCGGCAGCCCGATGCCTGCCCAGGAGGGGAAAGGTATTTCTCTCTCTCTCTCGCCTCTTCCTTGCCGGGGGTGAAGGGCGTGGTGACCGCCATATTATGAGGACCACAGATGGGATTTACAACTGCAGCAAAAGGATGCGAGGGTGCTCTTGGGAAGGTGGGTGGCAACGGCCTCTCCTGCCGCCAAGATGTGATCCCGGGGTCCACACGTGTGTGAGGCCTCTCCGCAGCTGCACGAGCGTGACTCCAGATGCCAGCTAAATTTTTCGGCATGGGCAGCTCCTCACAGAACGTCTCCAGACTGAGAACTAAGCCTCGGCCGATGCCCACCCAGGAGGGGAAAGGTATTTCTTTCTCTCGCCTCTTCCTTGCCGGGGATGAAGGGCGTGGTGACCACCATATTATGACGACCACAGATGGGGTTTACAAGCTTGCAATGATCCAATATCTGGAAGAAATCTCCCTGGACTTAGTTGCTAAAGTACAGAAATCCAAAACCTCATATCTCTTCACAACAGGTCTGACTCTAGTGGGGTACTCCTAACAATAATAGTGAGGTTTGTGTTGAAATATTGAATGTAACCAAAGTAAATAGAAAGTAAAGTGAAATTTATCAGTTACAAGGCGGGGGGGTGGTGTGGGAGGTGGGATGGGAGGTGTACTTTTTTTTTTTTGGTGGTGGGATATGGGCACTGGTGAAGGGATGGTTGTTTTAGCATTGTATAACTGAGACTTAAGCCTGAAAGCATTGTAATTTTCCACATGGCGATTCAATAAAAAAAAATTCTTAAAAAAAAAATACTCCCTGCAGTGCTCAGGGGAACCACATGAAGTGTTGGGGATCTAACCCAGGTCAGACACTTCAAAGGCAAGCTCCCTAACCCCAGCCCTAACCCTCACTGCAACCCTAACCCAGCCCTCCCTGTACTATCTCTCCCATCCCTCCTCATGCTTTTATGCTGTATATGTCTTCATTGGCTCTGAGCTGCTTCTTCCACTGGATCTCAGCACTTTCTTCCTATTCCTCCGAGATGCCAAACTTGTTCTTTTTGTGGAGTCTCTGAACTTGCTTTCTGCCAGGAATAACTTCTCATCGATCTTTCTGTGCTTAGACAATGCCTTTGGTTTGATATTATTTCTCATGATGCCCTCTTACTCCACATTTTCTGCTGCCCTGACCATATTCCGCACATTAACTCGACTCCTTTCCTCCATATATTCACACTGCCCAAAAGTAAATTGTTTTGCTTATTTGCTTTTGTGACGCTGTGGGCTTGAACCCAGGGCCTCACACAAGCAAGGCACTTGCTTGACAACTGAGCCACATCCCCAGCCCTACAGGTGAACCATTTGTTCTGTCTGTGGTTTTTGTCCTTCACAGTCTGCCTGTGAGGGGCTGAAGCAATAGTACAGCGGGTAGGGTGTTTGCCTTGCACGTGGCCGACCCAGGTTCGATTCCTAGGATCCCATATGGTCCCCTGAGCACCGCCAGGAGTAATTCCTGAGTGCAAAACCAGGAGGAACCCCTGTGCATCGCCAGGTGTGACTCAAAAACAAAACAAAACAAAACAACCCACAGTCTTCCTGTGAATCCTGCTCTAGGGCAGGGATTTGTAAATCATTCACATGCTGTGGCCATTCTTGTCATGCACCCAGAATGCAGCCCAGGTCAGCCCTTGGTCAGCACCTGTGGAAGAAATGGAATAGTGAATGAATGCCAGGGCTGCCTCCAGAAGAATGCCAGGTCCAGTCTCAGCCCTATAAGTAGGAACCTGGGGGTGGGAGACCAAGTGAACTGATGATGGTCTGTGAAGGCCTGAATGCAGGGTGGCTGGTGAGCTCCCTCCTGTGGTGACAGCACCCACCTTAGGTCCTGCAGTCGGAGTCAAGGATCAAGAGCAGGACTTGGGCCGGAACCTATTAGTAATTCTGGTGGGGAAGGAAGGGACTTTGCGTTTGACATGTGCTAGCCTTGTTCTGGGGTGCTGTACTATCTCTCTGGAACCACATTTACTCATTTTTATTTATTTATTTTTCTTTGGGGGCCACACCTGGTGATGCTCAGGATTCCTCCTGGTTCTGCGACTAGGAATTACTCCTGGTAGTGTTTGGAAGACCATATGGGATGCTGGGGATCACACCTGGGTGTGAGTAAGGCAAGCACCCTACTGGCTGTACTAGCTTTCCAGCCCACTATTTATTTAGTTTTGTGTTTGGGGCCACACCTCGTGGTATTCAAGGCTTACTCTTTTTTTTTTCTTTTGCTTTTTGGGTTCCACCAGCAATGCACAGGGATTACTCCTGGCTCTGCACTCAGAAATCACTCCTGGTGGTGCTCAAGGGACCATATGGGATGCTGGGAATTGAATCGGGGTCGGCTACGTGCAAGGCAAACGTCCTACCCACTGTGCTATCGATCCAGCCCCCTGAAGGCTTACTCTTGGCTCTGTGCTCAGGGAACATTTTTGGTGGGGTTTGGAGACCTACATGGGGAGCAGGTACCTTGCCCGCTATACTATCTTTCCAGCCCACCCATTTATCTATTCTCATAGAGCTTATCACTTAACATCACATGGCTTTCTTACACTCATTATGTCAATGGGCATTTCTGGAAATTTCTTGGTAATTGAGGTGCTCAGAATTTATTCATAAACAACAATCAGAGAACCTCACCTCACAGAATTAATTTTGTTCTAGTAGAGGAAGGAAGGCAATGCTGTATAAAAATATTATATACTGGGCCAGAGAGACAGTACAGGGGCTAAGGCGCCTGCTTTGTGTGCAACTGATCTAGGTTCTATCACCAAGAACCAGAAGTGATTATTTGAGTACTAGGTATGGCGCCTGAACAAAACAAAACAAAACAAGACCAAAAACCTACCTTAAAAAGGGGATGATAAAGTGGTAACTGCTATAAAAAATAGAGAAGGGTAAAGACATAAAAAATGGGGCCAGATACAGTCTCTGCAGTGCAGGTCTGAATGGGACTGGAAACCTGTGCAAAGCATAGCCCAGATCCTGGAAATACTAGGAATGCTTCCAGGTCAGGATATATGAGAAAGTTTTAGAGACTGTGAAGGAAGACAGAGGACAAACAGAGGCAGCTGCAGCCAGAGGGGTAGCAGGACATCATGAGGCCATGGCCAGGTCAGGTCATAGGGATATGCTCCTGTAGGGCTCTGAGCTGAACCTGAGGGGATCTGACTGGACTGTTCACGGGCAGAGCAGGAGACTGGGAGGTGGCTGTGACATTGCCTGGAAGTGAGATGGTAGTAGCCTGAACTAGGTGAGGACCTGGCCAGAAGTGGTCTCACTAGAGAATAGGAAGGAAGTGAGATTGCTTTCCAGGGCTCTTGCTCTGAGTGTGACAGTAACTCGAGGTCCATAGAGGTATTTGATCTGAGCACTGAGGAGAGGCCACTGCTATCTCTTGTGTAGGAGAGGTGGGTCGACACATATGGGGGTGATGCTGAGCTAAGGTGACAGAAACTGAGTCTGAGGCACCAAACAGGAATTAGAGCACAGATGCCTTTGTGGGAACTGGACAGTGAGTTTGGAAGTCAGGATGTTCTCTCTGGACATGCACATTGATAGATATTGACATCTGAGTGGAATCTCAAGGCATCAATCTGTATAAGATCATGAGGAAGTAGTGTACACAGAGGTAAGAGGAGGGACAGTCAAATCGGATAAAACCAAAAGGTCATGGAGTTGAGGAAGCTCCCCTAGGGAAGGTACAGCCAAGTTCAACTGGACACAGGAAGTCTTTCCTGCCCACACCCACAAGGACAGGCATTCTTATTTTATTAATTATGGGGGGTGGTAGTGGCAGTAGTTCTGGGAAGGTTATTCCTGGCTGGGTTCTTGGGGTCACTCTAGGTGGTGCTCAGAGGATTGACTCAAGGACTTGTGTGCCAGTGATGAAATCTAAGCCTCCTGCTTGCAAAGCAAGCACTCCCTTGCTCAAGGGCAGACATTTAAAAAATGGTATTTGCTCACTGCTATATTTGCACATCGGTCGGCAACTACACCACCTCTGCTTCACTGATGACATTGTTCTAATAACACCAAATATCAGCCAAGCGGCATGAATGCTGGTCGACTTCAACCGTGGGTGTGGAAAGGTTGGACTGCTGCTGAATCTCACAAAGACAATGTTCATGAGAAATGGACTAGTTGCTGACATTCCATTTGCCCTCAATGGAACGAACATCTCTGAATGCAGCAGTTATGTGTACCTAGGCCAAGAACTCAACATGACAAATGACCTGGCACCTGAACTGCGCAGGATGAAGAGAGTGGCCTGGAACGCCTTCAAGAGCATCGAAGAAGTAGTTAAGAGGATGGCGAACCTCTGGCTCCAGGCACATCTTTTAGACTCCACCGTTCTTCCTGCACTAACATACACCTCAGAGACCTGGGCCCTACGAAAACAGGATGAGAATGCTATTTGGGTCTCCCAAAGAGGAATCGAAAGAGCTGTGCTTGGAATGTCACCTTTCATTCAAGTGAACGAAGGAATCTGGATTTTCGATCTCTGTTGATGATCAAGAATCAGGGACACTGTTTGTCACGGTGTCAAAAATCAGATGGGCCAGACATATAATGCGATTTGGAGATGACCGCTGGACTAGAACTGTTACCAACTGGATTCCATGGGATATCAAAAGAATGCATGGCCACCCACCTACGAGATAGTCAGACTTCTTCGTCAAATCCCTGAACAAACAGTTTGAGGCTCTTTGTATTCCTGGAGCGACCAGATGCCAGATGCCATTGGACTACACTAGCACACAACAGGGATGAATGGAGATGTTACTGGCACCCGCTCGAACAAGTCGATGAACAATAGGATGACAAGTGACATATTTGCACATGGAAACTCAAAAACTACTTGTTGGATGAATGAAAATATTCATGAATCCACATTTCTGCAATCCCTAATCCACCTCCCAGCACAAGGGGCTGCAATACTGGCCTTCTTTAGAGAAAGCAAGGATCATATAGGAAGTTCTCTCCATTCTCAGCAGCACTTGCCTCTTCTTTTAATATGGACATTCCCTCAGGTGAGAACCCTTATGGTCTACACAAGTGGGATGAGCCTCCCATAAAACACATCACAGTGTGGGGTTTGGTGGGACCTTTGTTGGGGATAGGGTAATCAACCAATTCACAGAAGAACTCAACGGCACATTCCTCTGTCTACTTCTCTATAGCTGGTTATTTGTCCACCTGTGCACAATAATAACCACTTTTTTGCTACCATCTAGAGCCACTGCTTTTTTCCCTTTTCCCATCTGTCCACATCCAATCCTCTATCTCCTAACCTCATCAGCTTTGCAGGTGGACCGTCTTGATGTGAACACTTAATGTCCCACATCCAAGTAAAGCCCTCCGTCGGGGGGGGCCAAAAAAATGACACAGCAGTTCCCCCAGTACCGCCCCCCACTAAACCCAGCTGCCCATAGCCCATCTCCAACCCAACTCACCCATTTTCAACCTCTTTGGCTACCCTCCCCCCTCAAAGGGAGCCAAACCCCGCCTCTCTGTTTGGGTCCGCCCATGGCCCCGCCCCATCCGGAAGTCGCCTCGGCGAATCCTGGAACCCTAGCAACAGCTCTCTGGGCTGGCCAATCAGCGAGCAGCGCTTCCTGTAAGAACCAATGGCAAGCAGCCTCAGGAGCAAGAAGCAGGGGGCGGGGCCCGGCAGGCCGCAGCCATCTTGATGGGAGAGAAACAATAGGACGGAAGCGCGGAGGAACCGGGCTGAGGCCGCAGGTAACGCCCGCCCCGGCGGGACTCGGGGGTCGGCCTCCCCGGGAGTTTCGAAGGAGGGTTTCTCCAGGCCGTGGCGGGCCGAGGTCTCCGAGCCTTAGCGCTGCCGCCGGCTAGTCTGGGGCGGGGCGCGCCTGCCCTCCCGCGGGGAGGAGGGGAGGTCTGGCGTCGCGGCGGGGCCGGGTTTCCTCCTGACAGGAGAGAGGGGGTCGTTGCTTCGGGGCACTGGGGAGAGTTGGTACCCCCCCCCCGAAACCGAGGCACAGTCTTCCCTGGTCAGTAGCGTCTTGGGGGGTCGGGGGGGACGCGGGGTCCGCCCTGGCCATTGGGGTCTCCGGCTGTGGGTGCCAAAATTTCCCGGGTCACTGGGCCGGGTGTGGGTGTCGAGGGGATCTTCAGCAGGACTTTGACGCCCTTTATCCCGGGATTACTGGGGGATGGGGGTGGGCCGTCTCGGGGTGTTGGGGTGAGGTCAGCCCAGCGCCGTCGGTCCTGTTACCTGGGGCCGCAGATATGCAGCCATTTTGAGTGTTGAATGCCAGTTGGGTTTGTAGCTGGTGCCTGATGGGAGAATCTGCCTGCACACGTAAACCGAAGAGCTCAATATCCAGGAAAAAAAGCCTTAAAATGGAACGGGGGTTAATCAGCTTGTTAGGGGTACGCTGCACCATAGATGGAGATTAGTTTTTCATTTTGTATCCTAATTCGTGGTTGGTGGTTTTGTTCGGTCTTGTATATAGAACACTAAAAACAAACAAACAAACAAAACAAACAGAAAAATGAGCTCCAGTGTTGTGAAAATAAAATGCAGAACTCCGTCAGAACTAGTTGTCTTAATTACCAATGGAAATGAAAGTAGTAGTTGCGTGGAATCCAACAAATTGACAGGAAAATGTACATACACACGAATAAAATAAAATCTGGAAGAATAGCTTTAAGAGAAAGTGCACTGAAACTTTTGAAATGTAATAATAAACAAGGTTGCAGATGACCAGTTGAATGATTTTTTTTATAAAGCACCATGATTACAGTAATTTTGGTGAATTCTAGTATTTAAAATATTTGCTGTATTTGCATTTTCAACAGGGTAACATTTTAAGTGAACTAAGATGCTTATTTACCTAAGTTGGTCCTGTGGAGTTGGAATAATTGCACCCTATAACCTGCTGTTAAGTATTTAAAGAGATGTTTCAGAATGTTGTTATTGTTTTTAAAATGAACCACCACCAGAATTAGAAACTGAGTAAAATGAGTACCTTATCATGTTTGCCTTTATAGAACAGTAGCAGTTTTTTTTTTTTCCCCCAGAAACAGTTACTTGAGCAGTTAACTGAGCTACTGCAATTCAGTGTTTTTACCTGCTTTGTGACTTTAGAATTCACTGGAATGTTTGTAGTCAAGTGGAGGAGAGCTAGGACTGTAGAGTTGATGTAATTGTAAAAAATCAGTTTAGCGGACTAATCTGGGCTTCAAGGCTTCTCGGGTTAAGGACATTTTAGACATTCTATGGAGTGTAGGAGGAAGGAGGAACCACTTAGTGGTGAACCTTAGAGATCTCCCTTGCCTTCCCGAAGCCCCAGAGAAGTCACTGGTATCTAGGCAACAGGGATGAGCTGGGGCCTCTGCTTGCTGAGGTGAAAATTTTCCATTGTTTGACTCACCAACAGGGTGCTCTGGGGAAGAATTTTTCTGTAAGTGAAGTTATTTTACATTGTGCATGATAATCACCTCAGGCAAATAACACATTTTTCTTATAGTAGAAAGAAAAATCATTACTCTTATGTGAGGTACATTTCAAAGCATATTTTTAGGGCTGAGGATATGACGTGGGTGTTGCACAGATGCATTGCGTATGTGAGTCCCTGGGTTCAATCCTTGCAATTGAAATAATGCTTTTTAGAAGCATGGGTTAAAAAGAATTTTTTTTTTGCCAGTTTACATATAAGTAATAAAAGTAGCAAGCCTTACTAATAGTTTGCAATATATTCTGTTGGCAAGAAAAGGTCTTTTTTTTCCTCCCCAAATTTAATTTAGAGTCCACCTGAGTTTGAAGGAAAACAACATTTAAGCTGATGCAGTTCACTTGGGTCTGTTACGTATCACCAACTTCCATAGTCACTAAGCCTAAGCTAGTCTTGTTTTCATCTTATAGACTGTTTTCTTTACCTTTATTTTTGTTGTTGTTTTGGAGCCACACCTGATAGAGCTCTGGGACTGCTCCCAGCTCTGTACTCAGGAATTGCTCCTAGTTATGCCAGGGATAGAGCTCATGCCTCATGAACGCCAAGCATGTGCACAGCCCTTTAAAAGCATGTGTCTCGGGGCTGGAGTGATAGCAAAGCGGGTAGGGCGTTTGCCTTGCACGCGGCCGACCCGGGTTCGAATCCCAGCATCCCATATGGTCCCCTGAGCACCGCCAGGGGTGATTCCTGAGTACATGAGCCAGGAGTGACCCAAAAAGCAAAAAAAAAAAAAAAAAAAAAGCATGTGTCTCACCTATAAAGGCTGAATTTGGGGCTGGAGTGATAGTAAAGCAGGTAAGGCGTTTGCCTTACACCTTGCCAACCCAGGTTCGATTCCCAGCATCCCATATGGTCCCTGAGCACTGCCAGGAGTAATTCCTGAGTGCAAGCCAGGAGTAACCCCTGTGAATCGCAGGGTGTGACCCAAAAAGCAAAATATGAAAGAATTAAAAGCTGAATTAATTTTTTTGTGAAGTATATCCTCAAGTATATTTTCTCCATAATATTTTTTAACTCTTAAGAGACAGGGTTTTCTATCATACCTATAATTCTGCCTAATAGAAACAGCAATTCTTTTATTTTTTTCCCCCAACCTCTACAGTAATGTTTAGTGTTCTCAACTATCTCTTTTACTTTGGGAATGCTCAGGGTCCACCCATCCTATATGCAAAGCTTGCACATCAGCCCTTTGAGCTATCTCACCAACCCCTGCATTACTTTTCTTTCGTTTCTCCCCTTTTAGCAGGGTAACATTTTGAGTGAATTAAAATGTTTTTGTTTTTGAGCCAGGGCTCAGGGCTTACTCCTGGCTCTGTTCATTCCTGGAGGAGCTCAGGAGATCATATGCAATGCCCTGGATAGAATTCCAGGTCAGCAGTGTGCAAGGCAAGCACCTCACTTGGTGTACTATATCTCCAGCGCTTGTCTTAAAAATATGCATTTTGTTTTGTGCCATGGATGGCTGTACTGAGGGCTTATTCCTGGCTCTGTGTTCAGGGATCACTCCCTATAGTGCTCAAGGGACCACTTGTGGTGCCAAGGAATTGGACCTGGGCTGGCTGCATGCAAGACAAGTGCATTATACGGAGTTATTTTGGCTGTTTACTGTTTCTTTATGTTTGGTCTGTTCAGGTGGTATCCAAATAAGGTCTGCAACTTTGCATTTGTCTGTTGAAGCAAATTTGTCCTATAGAGTTTCCCATCAGCTGACTTTATGCTTATCACTCCCTTGTGCTTGATAACCTTTCGCTTTGGTGACCTGGTTTAAAGGGCATCATCTCTGTTTGTTTGTTTGTTTGTTTGTTTGTTTCCAGTATCACTGTCATCTCGTTGTTCTTTGATTTACTTGAGTGGGCACCAGTAACATCTCTGTTACACTCAGCCCTGAGATTTTAGCAACCTCTTATTCGTCTTTCCCAACGATTGGAGGCTCTTTCAGGGTCAGGGGAATGAGACCTATCGTTACTGTTTTGGCATATTGACTCGAATACGCCACGGGTAGCTTGCCAGGCTCTGCCCATACGGGCGGGATACTCTCGGTAGCTTGCTGGGCTCTCCAAGAGAGAGAACTAAAAAATTTACAGAAAAAAAGCTATTTTTTTCAGTAAATAATTGAGAAAGGATTGTCAAGACTCATTTTAAAAATAAAATGAGTTTCAGAGGCCAGAATGATAGTATAGCAGAGGATGGCACAGGCCTCTTGGTTCTGCTCCTGATGCCCTGTATTAGGGGCCTGTGAGAGCAATGTTGTCCCTTCCCTTACCCAGTATAGCATAATAGGTAGTGTGCTTACTTTGCATGCAGCCAACCTGGGTTTGAGCCCTGGCAGTGCGTGGTCTTCACAGTCCTGCAAAGAATGATTCCTAAGCACACAGCCAGATGAAAGCTTTGGGCACCACCAGGTGTGGCACCAAAAGAAAAAGGTTTTCAGGGCTGGGGTACATAGCTAAGTTGTAGACACCCTGACATGCTAGCCTCGATTTGATTCCTGGCACCACCAGAAGATAAAATAATAAAAGATAAGCCAAACTGTGAACTCATGGTTGTCAGAGAAGACTACAATATCCTCCTTTTGTGTCCTTTAATCCAAAAGGTATGAAGCTTAGATTTTTCATATGGAACTGGAGGATGTGCTGACCTTGGGCTCCTGGGAATAGGTCTATATTTTTGGCCTCCTTGTTTGCTGAACTTTCTGCTGCTGGGCAGGGCCCCAGGCTCTGTGCTCTACTGAGTAAACCAACTGGTGGAGGTATGAAGACATCAAAGAGGTGTCAGAGACCTCAGGTGGCCTAGAGCCTGATACTCTTCCCCATTTCCCTCAGTCCTCAGCCCCTGGGGGTGGGAGAGGATGGCACAGACCTCTTGGTTCTGCTCTCGATGCCCTGTGTTAGAGGGCTGTGAGAGCAGTGTTGTCCCTCCCCTTACCCAGTGGTGCCGGGGAGCAGGGGCTTCTGTAGCACCATGGACCAAACACAGGGCCTTGGACATGCAAGGCATGTGGTCTCTCACATGAGCCATCTCTCCAGCCCCTCTTTTTTTTTTTTTTTTTGCTTTTTGAGTCACACCCTGCGATGCAGAGGGGTTATTCCTGGCTCATGCACTTAGGAATCACTCCTGGCGGTGCTCAGGGAACCATATGGGATGCTGGGAATCGACCCCGGTCGGCCGCGTGCAAGGTAAATGCCTACCCGCTGTGCTATCACTCCAGCCCCCCAGCCCCTCCTTTTTTGTGGGAATGGGGTGCCATGCCCAGCTTGGTGCTCAGGAGTCACTCCTAGAAGTGCTCGGGGGACCAAGTAGAGCTAAGGATTCAACCAGGGCTTCCCACATGCCAAGTATTCCAGTTTTTTGTATTCCAGCTTTTTGAGCCATTTCCTGGCCTCTTTGCTTTTTGACATCTTCAGATAACCAAAATTAAGGTCAGGAGCCTGCAGAGTTGCCTGAAACCTTTCAGTGGTGTGAAGCAAGAAAGAAGCTGGAGTACTTGAAGGCACTCACAATTCTTAAAATGTTTAAACATAATATTTTTCTCTCAAACAGCTTTTTTTTTTTCCTTTTTGGGTCACACCTGGCGATGCTCAGGGGTTACTCCTGGCAGTGCTCGGGGGACCATATGGGGTGCTGGGAATTGAACCTGGGTCGGCCGCGTGCAGGCAAACGCCCTACCCATTGTGCTGTTGGTCCAGCCCTCTCAAACAGCTTTTACACTTGTTTCTAAACTTGGAGCCAGGGAGATAGGACAGCGGGTACGATGCTTGCCTTGCACACAGTTGACCTGGGTTCAGTCCCTGGCATCCCATATGGTCCCCTGTGTTGATTCCTGAGTGCAGAGCCAAGAGTAAGCCCTGAGCACTCCTGCTGAGGCCCCAAACCCAAAAATATAACTATAGTAAATTAAGCTATATAGACAGTATATCTTCTTGTACACGTCTTAAGGAAGAAGGGGATCAAAGATGCTGATTCCTGGAGGCGGAGATTGGCCCAGCTGGGTTGGATTCCTGGCACTATTACCAAAAAATTGATTCCTATTGCCCTAGTACCTCTTCAGTGGCACTGCGGCAGCGACCTGGAGGGCAAGGGCCTCTTTCATACAGTCAGCTGCTTTCCCTTGTCTCTGCCTTGTTATTCCTAACAGAAAATGTCACCTGACTTGCTCCAAACCCACTGTGGCTCACAACATTATAGAACAGAGTTGAAACAATAGTCACAACTTTTTGGGGACTACTGTCTAGGAGGCCTGGGAGCCACTCCTGGCAGTTCTTGTTTAGCCATCCTGCAGTTGAATTGGAGGACTCTAGTATGTTGGTCCCTGCTGTGCTGGGATTGCCCAGTCCACCGCAGCCACACCTCTGCTTAGGGGTCTTCAGGGTGGGGACCTTGTGGTTCTTAACATTTAATCAGGGTCAACCGCATGCAAGTCATGTGCCTTAATCTGCTGTACTGTCTTCCCAGACATTTTTTTAAGACGGAGGTATAATTGACATAAAACACTAATTTCAGATTCAGAGAAACAACAGTGATTTTATACGTATATATTTTAGTGACAACCAAAATAATAGGTCTTGTTAATAAGACAACATATATAGTGATAAAAAGGATTTTTTACGAGAATTTTGTTGTTTTGGCCCTATATATGAAAGCCAGAACCTTAAGTATGCGAGGCATGTGAAAACTACTGCTAAGCTACACCCATGAACTTTTTATTTTTGGAGGTACTACTCAAGGTGCCCAGGGATCTTGCAGTGCCAGTGATTAAACCCAGGATTCCTACATAAATGCATATTTTCCAGTCCTGCAAACCACCTTTTTTTTTTTTAACCCACCTTCTTATTGCTCTTCCTGCCTTCGTCATTAGAATTTTTTGTTTTTGTTTTTGTGCCACACCCAGTACTCAGGCTACTACTCTTGGCTTTGTTTGTGTCACTCCCATTGGTGCTTAGGGGACAATTCAGTGCATGACCATCTAAACCAGGCCTCCCATGAGCAAAACATGCACTTGGCCCAATGAGCTTTTTTCTGGCCCTTTGTGAGAATTTTTAATTATTTTTTGTTTGTTTTGGGGCCACACCTGGTTGTGCTCTTGACTTCCTCCTGGCTCTGACTCAGGGGGTCACTCCTCTGGTGCTGGGAAATCATCCACAGTGCTAGGGATTGAGCCAGGTCTTCCTTGAGCAAGCGCCCTCCTGGCCCCAAGAAGTCCTGAGATGAACTTTTTTAGCAACTTTGAAATATGCAGTATAATATTATTATGTACAGCACATTCGGTACATCACAGTCCCGTAATTTACTTTAGATCTAGAAGTTTATACCTTTTTGACTTCTGCTTATTATCTTACTCACCTCTAATCCCCATTCTGTCCATCTCAATCTGTTTTCTAAAAGTTTAGTTTCCCCCTCCCCCTTTTTAGTAGGGGAGGGTGTGCACACCTGGCAGTGCTCAGGGCTTACCCTTAACTCTATCACTCTTTGGCCTCCAGGAACCATATGGGGTGGTCAGCCCATGCAAGGCAAGTGTCCTACCTGCTGTACTATGGCTCTGGTCCTTAGTCTTTTCTTTATTTTCTTTTTTTAAGATTCATCCTTCTCACCCTCCCCTACCCTCTTCTCTCTCCCGAATACATGAATGTAAGATGTGAGAGTATTTTTCTTTCTCTCTTAACATTTCATTAAGCACAAAACTCTCAAGTGATGCAATCAGTACTTGGGGAAAAAAATGATCACAACAGCTGCTCTTCATGGAGCTCTCACTGTAAATCTTTCATCTGTATTTACTTTTGTTCCTGGCCACTCTATGAAGTGATGAGAAGTAGTCTCCCACTGAGTCTGAGTTTTCTTGAAGTCCGGAAGCTGGGAGGCAAAATATACCTGCTGTCATAGTTCCCTGGGCAATTGTAATTGCCGTGGGCCACTTATGCTAGCTTTCTTGTCAGGGAGAATTCACAAAGGCTTCTTGACACTGCTGTTTTTTGTGTTGTTGTTTTTATTTTTAATTTTTTTTCTTTTTCTTTTTGGGTCACACCTGGCGGTGCACAGGGGTTACTCCTGACTCTGCACTCAGGAATTACTCCTGCAGGTGCTCAGGGGACCATGTCGGATGCTGGGAATTGAACCTGGATCAACCGCATGCAAGGCAAACACCCTATCTGCTGTGCTATCGCTCCAGCCCTCCAGCCCACAATTCTTAATGAATATATTTATCTGAAGTTCATCATTGGTCAAACTGCAAATTAGTGGATTATCTCTTTCTTACTTGACACACTCATACGTGCGTTAGAAATTGATGTGTAGTTTCAAGCCTAAGGAAGAGTTAAGACTTTTAAAGAAACTTTTCCTGGGGCTGGAGTGATTGTATAGTGGCTAGAGGGTTTGCCATGAATGAGGCAGACCTGGTTTGATCCCTGGCATCCCATATGGTCCCCGGAGAAATGCCAGGAGTAATTCCTGAGTGCAGAGTCAGTAGTAACTGAGCATCACCATGTGTGACCCCAAAACAAAACAAAAACACACAAAAGGAACTCTTTTCTTTTAGGGCTGGGGCAAAAACTCAAAAGATAGAGCACTGAGGCCCTGATTTCCATCTCCAGGTGTTGTCCTAATGACTCCCAAACAAACGTCAAACTGTGAGGCCGTTGCACTCGGCAGAGTATCACTGGGAGTGGACTGTAGAACAGTGGAGAAAAGCATAAACCTTTGCACGGAGTAAGATGTACTAGAGAACAGGAAAAAGAATAGCTGGCTTTAGTGTTACTGTTTCTGCACTTCATGTCAGAGAATGTGCCCACTCAGTTCCTAGGCTCTATCCTTTCTTTGTACTTTCCCACTAAAGCAGAACTGATGGGGTGGGGAAATAGAACTGCAAGATAAACATCGTGAATGCCCAAATGTCTTTTGTAAGGTGCATGGCGTGCCTTGTTTTCCTCAGCCCTGTATTGTCAGAGTGGGTTTACATAATTGCAGGGAGTGCGGTTGAGTTATCTGCTGATCTGTTTGTGGCAGGTATTTGTGACGCAGTAGTGATTTGAGGCACATCTTGTAGCCTGCTTACCCTGTGCTATGCTT
The DNA here is from genome assembly GCF_027595985.1 of Sorex araneus. NCBI lineage: Eukaryota > Metazoa > Chordata > Mammalia > Eulipotyphla > Soricidae > Sorex > Sorex araneus. Next base: position 45,336,667 of record NC_073305.1, on the reverse strand, counting down.
TTCTAGACTCTGGAGATGCAGCAGTGAACAGAGAAATCCAAAATATCTGTAATTTCAAAATCTGTTAAGGACTTTGTTATTTTGCTTGTGTCAGGGTGAGGGAGACAAAAAAGAAAACAATTAGAAGGTTAAGATGGTGATGAATGCTAAGGAAAAAATAATACAGAATTGTAGGGAGTGTGGATGTGGGGGGGGCAGGTGTATGGTGTATAATGGATGTTTTCTCTTTTTTTTTGGGGGGTGCTCCCATGTGGTGCTCAGGATTGGATGATTCAGGAAGACTTAACCTAAGGAGGTGCTACTGGTGTGAAGAGATGAGGGAGCTAAGAGTGAGCTAAGAGCAAAGGCCTGAAGTTGAGTGTTTGCTAGGCATGTTTGAGAAATAACAGGAAGGGTGTGGGGGCTAGCGCTAAGGGCTAGAGCACATTTCTTTTCAGGTAGGAGGGCTGTTCAGTCTGCAGCACTGCATGGCCTCCTAAGCACTGCCAGAAGTAATCCTTAAGCACTGAGCCAGAAGTAGCCTGAGCACTACCAAAAAACAGTACAAGAAAAGAAATAAGAAGCCAGAATAACAGGAACAAATTTGTGATGCTGATTTTTTTTCCCCTTTTTGGTTATTTCATAGAAAGGCTTATTGAACCTTTATACTTCTGCCTGTTTGTGTGTAATTTACCCCCTTTTTTGCAGGGGCCTTGGGGGCTCCCAAGTGGTGCACAGGAGACCCAGGGACTTCTTGGCAGTGCTCAGCCAATTTGGTCAGCTGTTCCATGCTAGAACCTGGGTGTGCAATGCTGCTCAGGCTCTGCATGCTAGCGACCACCAGAGATACCCAAGTTGTGCCAGGGGCCATCAAAGGCACACTGGGGGATCTTCCAGGGACCATGTGATGCCATGAATTAAGCTGGGGTTCAGGCTCATGCAGGGCATGTACCTAACCCTTGTACTGTCTCACCAGCCCATTGTTTTTGTTTTTGAGTTTGCACAAGAATTGAAAAAGATAAACATGCTGGGGCTGGAGCGATAGCACAGCGGGTAGGGCGTTTGCCTTGAACTCGGCCGACCCAGGTTCTAATCCCAGCATCCCATATGGTCCCCTGAGCACCGCCAGGGGTAATTCCTGAGTGAAAGAGCCAGGAGTAACCCCTGTACATCGCCGGGTGTGACCAAAAAAAACAAACAAAAAAAACAAACATGCTGCCAGTAGTCTGCTAGCATTAAGACGCTGCTGAAAATTGAGCTATCAGTGAACATATGTTTAGTACCATGGATTTGTGAGGAGGAAACATGGTTTTTTAAATTTATTCTAATTTTTTGGGCCATACCAGCTTCCTGTTCAGGGCTTTCTCTTGGCTCTGTGGTCAAGGATCATTCCTGGCATTGCTCAGAGAACCATCTGTGGTGCCAGGGATTTGAACCAAGATCCCATTTGCCACATTTGCATGAAAGGCAAGTACCTCCCCATCCTCTCTTTGAATCCTTACATTCACATATACTTCTGAGAACTTTGTAAATTAAACAATGTACAAGAAGGGCTGGAGATTGAGCACAGTGGGTAAGGCACTTGCATGTAGTCAACTCTGGTTTGAATTCCAGTGTTGCAGATGATCTCCTGAGCCCGGCCCGGAGTAATCTCTGAAAATAAAGCCAGGCATGAGTGGATGTAAGGGTGATCTGGCTGCAACACCTGTCACCCCCATTGATCTACAGGGTTGATTTGGTTGATCTGGCTGCTTGGCAGATGTCCCATTCCTCCCTTACCGCTGCATGTCCCATTTCTCCCTCATTGCTCCATGTGCAACCCTACTTGAAGCTGCATGTTTGGTTGAAGAGGACAGCCTTCCCTAAATAGACAGACTGTTCTTGGTCCAGGGCATACCAGTAGTTGTACTCCCCTGCACAACCTCCAAACAAGTCTCATGGTATATAGGATATATAGGGTATCTCCTATATGCTCTAGGAGAATATAGGGTAGTCAAGCATCCAAGACTCTAGACACATTCAAATGATGCGTTGCACGTGGCAGTCTGCCTTTCTAATAAATAAATAAATAATAAAGCCCAGAGTAAGCACAGCATGGTATAGCTCAAAAACAAAGACATATAAGAAAAATTTAATCTGGGGCTGGAGTGATAGCACAGTGGGTAGGGCGCTTGCTTTGCACGCGACCGGCCCGGGTTCGAATCCCAGCATCCCATATGGTCTCCTGAGCACCGCCAGGGGTAACTCCTGAGTACATGAGCCAGGAGTGACCCCTGTGCATCGCCGGGTGTGACCCAAAAAGCAAAATAATAATAATAATAATAATAATCTCTTTAGCTTATATACAGTGAGATTGATCAGTTTGGTGGTTGGGGCAGGGTGGCACTCTTGTTTTCTGGCTCTGCTCAGGAGTGGCCCCGGTGGTACTGGGGACCATGTGATGCTGGGAATTTGAACCCCAGTAAGATAGATGCAAAGCAAGCCCCTCACCTCTGTACTGTCTTTCTGACTCATGATTGATCAGATAATTTGATGGGTTTTGACCAATTTTGTGGTCATATTATCATAGTCACTGCACAGAACATTTTTATAGTCCTATAACGTTCTCTTCGGCTCCTTTGCAGTCAATGTTGTTTCCCTTTGTCTGTTCCCTGGAAGTTGCTTATCTGCTCTCTGCTACTGTGGTTTTGCCTTTTGTAGAATTTCAGAGTCTCTGTGATTAGCTTTATTCACTGTCACTGTCATCCCATTGCTCATCGATTTGCTTGAGCGGGCACCAGTAACGTCTCCATTGTGAGACTTGTTGCTTGTTGCTGTTTTTGGCATATCGAATACACCACGGGTTGCTTGCCGGGCTCTCTGAGAGAGGTGGAGGAATCGAACTCGGGTTTGCAGTGTGCAAGGCAAATGCCGTACTGCTGTGCTATTGCTCCAGCCCAGCTTTATTCACGTAACAATTTTGTGATTGATGCTTTTGTTGAATGTGTCCTTGCATTCTTTTATATTGCTCAGTAGAATTCCACAATAGGATATACTGCAGTTTTATTATTTGTTGGACATTTGGATTCTTTCTGCCTTTTGCTGTTGTGAAGAGTACTATTAAGTGCAGGTCTTTATGTAGATATTTGTTTTCATTTATCTTGGGTAAAAGAGTAATAGGATTATGGGGTTATATAGTAAAAATATGTTTAACTTGAAAATAAGCTGCCGGCTTTTCCACTCTGTAGAAGCCCATGTCCTCTCTTGTGCATGTATCTCTTTCTTTCCCTTTATTTCCTGTACTAAACTTGTTTCACTTCAAAAAGGAAAAAAAAAATTGCCAATCTCTTTTTCAAAGCAACCACCATTTTTACCTTTCCACCAATGTTGTTTGAGGGTTCCAGTGGCCAGCTCTGGTGTAGTTGGGGGTTGTATGTGGAGGTGTGCAAATGCTGGCTCGGGCTCGTAGGGATATGGAGTGAGGTGCGGGGGGAGAGGCTGTTTTTCCACTGTCCTGCTAGTGTGCCTCCCACTGTCTACCCTTGTGACTAGCTAACCCTCAGGCTTTGTTTTGAGGCACAATAAGTGGTCCCAATAGATCACATTCGTAACCTCATTAAATTCTTGTTGTGAGCTAAGGACCCAGGGGCTTTCATGAGTCATGGTTATTTTATTTGCAATGCTTTGAAAAGTAAGGAATATTAATGCGTTGTTTACCTCACCTTCATAAACCAACTTGATAGATTTAGAGAGGCTGTGTTTTTGTTGTTGTAGTTTGTTTTGTTTTTGCCTGGATGAATCATGTTCATTATTCTTTACCTTTTTTTTTTTTCCTGGACAAGTGTGAAGTAATGGGGAAGGAAGGTTAAAATAGATGCTAAATCTGAAGCTAATTTTTTTTGGGTGGGGACACACCCAACTGAGCTCAGGACTTACTCCTGGCTCTGTGCTTAGTGATCACTCCTGGTGAGCTTGGGAGAATGATAGGGGGTGTTGGGGATTAATTCTGGGTCAGCTGCATGCCAGGCAAGATCCCTACCCGCTGTACTTCCACTTGTTTAGTTCATTCTTACCTCTCAAGGTACAGAATCCCTGTGATGTATGGATTTCATTAGTCAGCGTTAATAGTCCAGGACACCTAGCCCTTAAATCTCTGTTTAAAAAACATTATGAGTTCCACTGCTTAGACTGCATACACAGTGAGTAGAGGGGAGAACAGAAGGGCAGATGCTTTGGATGCTCTTTATTCTATCCAGGTTGAGGTTCTAGAGAGGAACTTGATATGCTGTATAGTCCTTGGAAAGTAAATAACTTCATTTTTCCACAGGGATGAGGGGTTGTAAGACACCCTAGGGGGACCTGGGAAATAGTTCAACGGGGTGGAACACATAGTTTGCTCATAGGAGTGAGCACTGGGTTGGATCCCTTGCACTGTGAGATTCTCTGAGCACCAGGCTGGAAATAGCCACCAAGTTGCACTGGATAAAACCCAGGAAAAAAAGGAAAAAGGTGAGACAGACCTTCAAACAGGCTCCACGGCTTTGTCTTTAACCCCAGATGTGAGAATTAAATTGTGTGGTGAAGCCATAGTTACATTGAGGCGCAGAAAGAGAATGAATGTAATAGAAATGAGTCACAAAACAGAACATCAGTATGTGCATGCACTGAAATTGACTGTTTTTTCTATTCAACTGACTGGTTTTTATCACTTGCTAATTTGATTATACCCCTCATGGTTGAGATCTACTTCCAACTTCTATTTAGAAATGAAAATGAAAATGTTTCTATCCAGAACAGAAAAATGAAACTGGGAGATAGGTTACAGTGCTCAAGCTCTTTCCTGGCTTGCACAGGATCCCGACTTCAATCACTGATACCATATGCACCCCCTAATTCCCAGGAGACTGAACAGAACGTTAAAATCCAATGTCTTTCTGCCAGCAGCTGAGTGGCAGAAACAGGATGAGAATCTGGCTCTACTTCACTATAGGCTAATCAGTGGTCTCCCTGATTCTACCTCACTTTTGATGTTTCCTCTGTCCTCACACTTGACTCAGGCAACAATGGGCTTATTCTTCTTGCCTCCCTTCACAAGATGATGATGATTCTCTGGGGAGCAGTGTTCTGTAGGTTGCTGGTGTTGGGTACTGGAGATGCAGGGTGGCAAGGAGCCATGTCATGCCCAGCAGCTAATGAACACCCTGTGGACCTAGGAGGAGGAGGAGGTGGTGGTAGACCATCCTTTGGCCTTTCAACCTCCAGCCTCATCTATACGCCATACTCTAGAGAGTTGCTGTGGAGAACCAATTTTGTTTGTTTGCGATTTTGCATCGGAGGTGGGGATGGGTAAGAGATACCTATAGAGAGAGATTTTGTTTTCACTGAATACGTTTAAAGGACCTTAAATGTATTGAGTTGGAAGAGGAGTTGCATCATTGCTAGCACTGCTGTGATAACAAAAGCACTTTTACACACTGGTATGAAAGAGTCAGATTGTGTTTCTAAATTAGCCCACAATATCTTTTGGTTAACAGTTTAATAATTGTGATATCTGATTTGGACTTGGCTTCTGGGCCTGACAATGAGTCACTCTTTCCTTTGGTACTGCTCTTACCCAAGAGGTCTTTTCAGTATACTAGGAGGAACTAGTATACTTAGAAAAAGGGTTTGTGTAACCAGGTGCCCCAGAGCTCCACCTTCCGGAGGAAGTCAGGAACTTCTGGAATGTCACTGCATTTAGGGCGGTTTCCTGTGTTGTGTCTTGGGACTCTTCTCAACACCTTCCTACCTAGGGCTTCAGAGACTATGAAGAGGCAGCAGCAGGTGATCAGTCAGGACCTGTAGTCTTCTGCTCTTTGCATATAGGAAGGCATATTGGTTCCTAATACTTGAGTTTCAGTTGGGACTCTTTTAAAGGAGGCATCTCAGGCATATCCCTGAGACACTCTAAATATTCCCTATACATCAGCACATCAAGGCAGAAGTGCCAGGGACCATGGACCTAAAGGCTGCCATGTTAGTACTCAAGGGACAGATGTTCACTCGGGGGCTGGGCATTATCTGGATGAGTATTGACACTTCTTTGAATCAGTGTCCTTGTTTTCAATAGGGAGAGTAGTATCTCCCTCCCAGAAAACACAATGAGGACCAAATGGGAGACGTTTCATTAAGGAATTGAGCACATATAATAGGTGCTTCATTCACCTTAGACAACAGCGGGTACCTCCCAGCGGCTCCCTTCTCACCCTGTCCTGGTTGGACTCAGGGAACAGATAATTAAAGAGAGCTCAAGTCCTGTATGTCACGCCAGTAGAGACTGTGTAGTCTGTCAGATACAGAGAAAACAACTAGTCTGGCACAGTCAAGTGCTAGATCAGAGAGGTGTGTGGCCTCTTCCATGTCAGGTTTCAAAGGCCCTGGACCTCCAAATGGATGAGCGCTGTTGCCCCAGCAGTAAAATTTGGTTTAAAGGTGCTTTTGGACCAGGATAGAACTGATAAAAATAGTCCGTGACCTAGAACACAGTGTATCTTTTCAAATGGAATTAGTCAGCCTTGATCAGTTGTTTTTAGATACAGATGTTAATCATTAAAGCTGGACCCAAACTCCATTGCTTATAAGGTTAATGGGGCTTGTCTTTGGCCTTGGGCAGGATGTGTGTCAACGCTCTGGGAAACTAAACCTTACATTGTTTTTCAATTTTTTTTTTTAATTTTAGCAAAACAAAGTGCACATCAGTGCTTGATTACTGTGAGTGAATCCTAATGTAAATACAACTAGTGTAGTTCATCTTTTGTAGTAGATACACTACTCTGGTGGGAGAATGTTGATAATGGGAGAGGCTGTGTATGCATGTGTGGGCAGGAGGTGTGTGGAGAATCTATCTTCCAGCATATTGTTCTGTGAACCAACCTAAAACTGCTCTAAAAACAGCCTATAAAAACATGTACAGGGACCGGAGCGATAGCACAGCGGGTAGGGCATTTGCCTTGCATGCGTCTGACCCGGGTTCGATCCCCAGCATCCCATATGGTTCCCCAAGCACCGCCAGGAGTAATGCCTGAGAGCAGAGCCAGGAGTAACCCTTGAGCATCGCCGAGTGTGACCCAAAAAGCAAAGAAAAAGAAAAAAAGTATGTACAGAGGGCCAGCAAGATAGTACATCGGGTAAGGCTCTTGCCTTGCACACTGCCAACTTGGGTTAGGTCCCCAGCATTCATTATGGCCTCTACAGTACCTCCAGGAGTGATTTCTGAGTAGAGCCAGGAGTAATCCCTGAACATCGCTAGGTGTGACCCCCAAACAGAACAAAATGCATGCAGCAGTTTGGAGAGGTAGAGGAAAAACACTTGCCTTACATGTGGCTAATGCTTGTTTGATCCCCAGCACCTAACATGGTCCCCAACTCTACCAGGAGTGAATCCTGAGCACAGAGCCAGGAATAAACAATGAGCATCAGAGAATATAACCCAAACCCCTGCTACGCTCCCAAAAATATTAAGAAAAAAACAAACATGTTAGGACCAGGTATAGAGCTTATAGCTTACATGCTGAGAATATGGGTTCTCCTAGCACTCTCCTCTTCCGCAAGAAAAAAAAGAAAACACAAAAATTCCATGAAGTTACTGGAGAAATTAGTACATCAATTATATCGATGTCTAATTTTATTAGAAAATGGTTAGATTTAGGCTGGAGTGATAGTACAGAGCTAAGATGCTGCCTTCCTTGCACGCAACTGTCACTGACTCAGTCTCCTACACCACATGATCTCCCAGAATCTTGGGGTGTGAAAACACTGCCTGCCCAAAAAAGTGGGGAAAGAAAATAGAATAGTTAGATTTATGGGACTGGGGTGTGTCTGAAATGGTATAGCACATGCCTCACAACCACATGCACTCCTGAGAGGGGCCGCAAAGAAGGAAAATAAAGTAATCAAGGTGTTTAAGACTGAATTTCATTGTTAGGTTTGAAATCCTCTGACCTCGTTGTGGCTGCCCTTTGCCCGTGGTAACTGCTCTCGTGCTGTGGTGCTCCTTATTATTGAAGGGCTCTGGAGCCAGCCCCTGCCTCTCCCATCTGTTCTGCCCGCCCTGGGGAGTTCTGGCTGTTTGTGCTTCTGTGGGAGGAGGCGGGGCTGGAGAGGGCAGCCTGGGCGGGCCTGCCAGAGCTCAGGCTGTTTGTCTTTGGAGGAGGAAGCCTGGCTGCTGGAAGGCATTCCCATGCCCTCTCCAACTCCCCTGTCACTGTCTGTGCTTCCCGCAGAGTGTTCTAGTCCGTGCAACTGAAGGAGCCAAGGCCCGGACAGACAGACTCACACATAGACACACGACAGACGGAGGACGCGCTGGCTGCTGGATCCTGCCGCCTCCCCCTTCTCCCTATTGCCTGTGCCTGGAGGATGAGCCCAGCCTTCAGGGCCATGGATGTGGAGCCCCGAACCAAGGGTGTCCTCTTGGAGCCCTTTGTCCACCAAGTTGGGGGACACTCCTGCGTACTCCGCTTCAACGAGACGACCCTGTGCAAGCCCCTGGTCCCGAGGGAACACCAGTTCTACGAGACCCTCCCAGCTGAGATGCGCAAATTCACACCTCAGTACAAAGGTGAGCCCCCAGCTGCCATAGGGGTCGCCAGCGCCTGGCGTGGAGGTGCTAGGCATGGAAGTCATCTAGGGAGCTGTACCCCCTTCCCCTTATTGTGTTTTCCCTCCCCCTTCTCCTCCTCCTCTTGGCCCTCTGCCCAGCACCTCACACCCTCAGTTTTCAAGCCCTGGTAAGATTGCTCAATTCTGTTTTGTTTAGAGTTTTATTTTTGATGGACGTGCAGTTGTGTTTTATGTTCGGGTGTCTCTTGATTACAGTAACCCATACTCCCCCATGGCGGGGGACAGTGGGGGAAGACTTGAGAGAATTTTACCCTGAATATATGCTGCCTGGTTTTTGTTCTTCAGGACCCAGAAGTCCGGGTGATTCGGTAGGCTGGGAGCAGGGTTGAGTCAGATGGAATGTAGGAGTGGGAGGCTGTGCTGATTACCAGAAGCCCTTTGCTGGTACCAAATGTCCCCGAAATGGCTGTGTTAAAGCAACCCTTTGATTCACACAGGGTGGTTTTTTCCCACCTTTTTATAATGCATTTGGGTGGAGATAGCAGTAGCCACCGACATGGTATGGTCCTGGGGGGAAGGTTCTTTGTAAATCTAGGAAGAACCCATTAATTTTGCGTAGCCTGGTTATATAAAAGACTCTTGAACATCTTAGTTTCTGCTGGGATTGTTGGAACAGGCTCTTGGAAGATAATGCACCAGGCGCCTCTGTCTGCTCTGAAGATGCATGTATATTGTGGTGGGGCCGGGGGTGTTGGGGGGCCCTCACTTGGTCCTTCTCTGTTGTTTTTTTTCCAGGACAAAGCCAAAGGCTCTTTGTTAGCTGGCCGCCCCTGCCCCCTTTTTGCCCTTGGTTCTTTCCCCCGTGACCACAGGGAAGTGTGGTCCCCTGAATTCCCAGAGCCCGGGTCCATCTCAGAAGTGTCGTCTCTCTCTGAGCACGCATTCCCCTGCGGCGAGCAAGCGGGCGGGCAGCAAGGACTGAGCAAATTGAGTGATCCTTGGCCAGAGAGGCCTGGGAGGAAAGGTGTTCAGCCAGTCGCTTGTAAGGCGCTCGTCGGTACCTGCTGAAACGCTCCCACCTGACCGCCCCCTCCTCAAAGACTGTGATTGCACAGAACAGGTGCTAGAGCCTTGAGGGGGCGCGCTGCTTTCAAGGCCATCGCATCTGTTCTCCGGGCCCAGCCCTATTTGCCTTGTGTTCATTTTCCTTTGTGACATGAGACTGCAAAGACTAATAAAGTGTAACATATTTGAGAAGGACAAAAGGTTCCAGTGTCCACCCACATGGGGGCACTGCAGGAAGCCATTGTGCTTAGGTGTCTGTTGTGCTGTGTGGTTTGTTTTGTTTGCTTCTTTATTTTGTTTCGCTTGCCCAGTCTTCCCCTACCCTTGGATGCGTCATACGCCTCAGGCAAACATGTGTTTCCCGTGTCTAGGCTCTGCTTTAAAGCAAGCCAGCCTCCTGGCTGTTAGTGTTCCTGCGTTTAGGGCATTAAAAATCCCCACAAGATCGAAAAGAGCAAATGTGTTTGCATCTCTCTTAGGATTAGAAGAGTTACATACAAATAAACATTTTCAATGATGGAAAAATGTGTCTTGTAATTCTTTGGCTCTTGCCTTGTTGAGTGCATCCGAGAGGAAGACTCTCAGCCATGTTTGCTCCCTAATCGCTTGTCTTGTATGGTGTCATCTTTTCTAGCTGTTTTGATATTTGTTAGGTTTGCAGATGAGTTTGGGGCCTGTGGCAACATAGAGACTAAGGAACAGGGTAAGAAAACAACAAATGTTACAATCATGTTATTTATGACATATCTGCTTTGTCATATTAAAAGTTCTCTCTGCTACTCACCCCCCTTTCCAGGTGTGGTCTCTGTGCGCTTTGAGGAAGATGAAGACAGAAACTTGTGTTTAATAGCATATCCGTTAAAAGGGGACCATGGAACTGTGGATAGTGTAGACAATTCAGACTGTGAACCAAAAAGTAAGCTCCTGAGGTGGACGAACAAAAAACATCACGTCCTAGAAACAGAAAAGGCCCCCAAGGACTGGGTGAGGCAGCACCGGAAAGAGGAGAAGCTGAAGAGGTGGGTATGGATGGAGAGGGGATCCCTTGACTCGGGCTGGGGAGGTGTTGGGAAGTAATGGTTTCACCCGGGCCCCTTGGAGCTTGGAGCTAGCGGACTAAATAGTGGTTGCTTTGTCCATCTGTGGCCAGTCCCACACAAGAGCAGCTTCACCTTCATTGAGTTGGGGATTAGTTCATGCCATTTTAACACATGGAATGACAGCTATAAAAGAGTTTAAGTCACTCATTCTTCCTGCAGATGCCCAGTGCCAGGCCCTCTGCAGGGCCCAGGGAGCCATCCTTGCCCCCTCAGGTTGCATGCTGAGAGGGAAAACATAATCGCTTGGGAGCAACCTAGGCAAGGCCTTTCAAATGCCATGCCTTGTCACAGCTAGTAGAAATATAAAATCTATATAATTTGATACATGAATTGTGTAGCTGAGTAGGTTGGCCTATTCCCATGGCATTTCAGTTCTGAATTTCCCAGAGCCTGGAGTCAGGGAACCTGGAAGTACCAGGTCCCAGGGGTGGCACTCTAGAAAAGGTTGGTGAAGACTCCTTAGGGACTAGGAATGGAGGTGGAAGGTGCTCTTGCATCTTGGGTCTCCTTCCTCACTGTTCACAAGCAGCTGGCCCCATGGTTGGTTGGTTGGTTGGTTGGTTTGGTTTTTGGGTCACACCTGGTGATGCACAGGGATTACTCCTGGCTCTTCACTCCAGAATTACTCCTGGCAGTGCTCAGGGGACCATATGGGATGCTGGGAATTGAACTGGGTCACCCGCAAGCAAGGCAAACGCCCTACCCGCTGTGCTCTCGCTCCAGCCCCCTTTGATTTGTTTTTGAAATCAAATTTTTTTTTTTGAGATATACTGACTATACATACATGTGATAAAATGTACCCGTTTGAACTGTTCCATGTGTACAATGAAACTACCTCAATATCAAGAGCTCACACTTGCTGTCCTCTTTGAAGTCTCCTCATGACTCTTTGTCCCTGGATTTTGATAAGGCATTGAGATTTATTGGCTCCTTGTCTTTTTATAGCCATAAGTTAGAAGAAGAATTTGAGTGGCTGAAGAAATCTGAAGTCTTATACTACAGCGTAGAGAAAAAGGGAAATATAAGTTCCCAGCTTAAACACTATAACCCTTGGAGTATGAAGTGTCACCAACAACAGTTACAGAGAATGAAGGAAAATGCCAAGCATCGTAACCAATACAGTATCCTTTGTTCATAAGGGTGTTTTGGTCTTGGGGAGAAAAGGTAAGTGAGAGGAGGCCTTAGGAGTTTGAAGAGGAACAGTGGTTTTTGTGGTCATGGTTGTGCCAGGATCTCCTTTATAATAAAAGTAATAAAGGTGGGTAAAGAGTCTTTTCCTCTGAGCTCAGCACTTCTTTAGAAGCATAGGTGGTGGGTAGAAAAGGGGAACTGATGGGCCTCTGGGGTGAGAAGCAACTCATTGGGAGACCAGCCTGCATCAAGAAGCCTTTTTTAGCCTGGAGTTCGAGGAGTTGATTCATGCTTTCATCAAGAAGCCTTTATATAGCCTGGAGTTCGAGGAGCTGATTCATGCTTTCACACTTCTGCCAACGGTGGGCTCAGTAGAGCACCAGCCTCTCAGTCCTACTTCGCTGGACTGGCACGTACAGAAAACCTAGGGTTCCACAGCCATCTTAACCCTGTAAGTTGTGTTTTATTGAATATTTTTTTTTACTGGAAAATTACTTAGAATTGAGCAGTTTCTTTTATTTATTAAGGAACGTTTTATTTTTGTCTTTTGGTGGGGTCTTCTAAGAAGGCCCAGGCCATCCTGGATGTGTTCAGGTGACCACAAAATGCCAGGAATCAAATGATGGTCTGTGAATTCTTTTGAGCTGTCTCCATGGCCCTTCAAGGAGGACACACATAACTAACATGCACACGCACACTCGTACACGCACACACATACCACAAGTAATTCCTGAGTGTAGCGCCAGAGTAACACCTTAGCATCATTGGATATAGCAAAAACACAAACAAAAATCTCTGTGTACCAGTGGCCTATATTCTGCAGTTAAGCACTTAGAATCATTTCATGACTGTATATACCCAAGATTCCCCATTCGTGCTCTTTGAAGCAATTTTCAAGATAGCACCGTAGCACTGCACTGTCATCCTGTTGCTCATCGATTTGCTCTAGCGGGCACCAGTAACATCTCCATTATGAGACTTGTTACTTTTTTTGGCATATAGAAAATGTCACGGGTAGCTTGCCAGCCTCTGCTGTGCGAGCGAGATACTCTCGGTAGCTTGCCAGACTCTCCGAAAGGAACAGAAGAATCGAACCCGGGTTGGCCGCATACAAGGCAAACGCCCTACCTGCTGTGCGGCACAGCAGGTAATTCTCAAGATAAACTTTTTTAAATCCCTGTACATCTATCTCTGCTTGTATCACTAAACGATAAGAGTAACTTGAAGCATAAGTACCATTTGTAGTGGGCCAGAGAGATAGCACAGGAGGTAAGGCGCTTGTTTTGTGGCCAAACCTGATACAATCCTGACACCTCTGAGTGACTCTTTGAGCACAAAACCAGGAATAGTCCCTGGGCACTACCAGGTAAGAGCTGAACTATAAGGCCCCCACCCCCCACCCCCAATACCATTAGTACTCTTCAAATATGAACTGTAGTTTGTGTTCACATTTTCCACATTGTCTTATAAGTGTGTTTGAGTGGAGATCCAAAACGAAGTTCACATGTTAAATTTAGCTGAAGTGGGTTTTTGTGGGATGAGGTGGGGGGGTACCCAGCGATGCTCAGGGATCACTCCTGCTTCAGGCACTCAGGAATCCCTCCTGGTGGTGCTCAGGGAACCATATGTGATGCCAGGGATTGAACCCAGTTTGATTATATACAAGGCAAACACATTACCCTCTGTCTGTTTTTTTCTTTTGAGGAGAGTGATCCATTTGATAGTGTTTGGGGTTTACTCCAGTTTCAGTTTATTTTCTTTAGTTTCTTTGCTTCTGAGCACTTTGGTTTTTTTTTTTTTCTTTTTGGGTCATACTCGGCGATGCACAGAGGTTATTCCTGGCTCTGCACTCAGGAATTACTCCTGGCAGTGCTCATGGGACTATATGGGATGCTGGGAATTGAACCCAGGTTTGCTGTGTGCAAGGGAAACGCCCTACCTGCTGTGCTATTGCTCCAGCATGCTTCTGAGCCTTTTGACTAAGATTAAATTTGGTATTTAGTTGCTTTGCTGGGGGGTGGGAGGGCGTGGAGGTGTGCCCACACTTTATGGTGCTCAGGAGCTACTCCTGACTCCGTATTCTAGGTTCATTTCAAAGGCACTTGTGGGGAACCGTGCATTGCCAGAGATCAAGCCTGGGCCTCCAGCATGCATGTGCAAAGCATGCATTCTGGCCTTTTGTACTACTTTTGGCCCTATTTCAGTTCTTTTAAACTCCCCATTTTTTCTCTTGGAAATCTTTTATTTATCTATTTATTTATTTATTTATTTATTTATTTATTTATTTATTTATTTGCTTTTTGGGTCACACCTGGCTCTGCACAGGGTTACTCCTGGCTCTGCACTCAGGAATTATCCCTGGCGGTGCTCAGGGGACCATATGGGATGCTGGGAATCGAACCCGGGTCGGTCGCGTGCAAGGCAAACGCCCTACCCGCTGTGCTATTGCTCCAGCCCCTGGAAATCTTTTTTGTTTTGTTTCTAGGCCACACCTCACAGTGCTCAGGGACTTCACTGTCACTGTTACCTTGTTGCTCATTGATTTGCTCGAGCAGGCACCAGTAACATCTCCATTGTGAGACTTGTTGTTACTGTTTTTGGTATATCAAATACGCCACAGATAGCTTGCCAGGCTCTGCTGTGTGGGCAAGATACTCTCGGTAGCTTGCCAGGCTCTCCAAGAGGGGCGGAGGAATCAAACCCGGGTTGGCCACGTGCAAGGCAAATGCCCTACCACATGCTATCGCTCCAACCCATACTCGGGGACTTACTCCTAGGTTTGAGCTCAATCCTAGTGGGGCTTTGGGGACCATATGGGGTTCTGGGGATTGAACTCAAATCAGCCCCATGCAAGGGAAGGGCCCTGCCTGCTGTACTATATCTTTGGTTGACTTGTGATTTTTTTTTCATCATTATGAATTCATAAATTTTAACAACTATATGACATATTTTAGGCGATTGCAGTTCTCTTTTGATGCTCAAATTGTCCCACATTTGGCCAATGAGGAGCCTTTTAAAATAAGCTTCTGAGTTATTTTGGCACAGTAATCTGATAGCTAATCTTTCTGTATGAAGTGATGGTGTGGGGGTGATCTCAGTGATATGATGCATGTTTTGCCCTAGACATGAGGCCTTGAGTTAGAGTCCCAACAGCACACACAAAATGAAAGACAGTGGTTCAGGGTCAAGGGTGTTTCCTACTAGATATGATTGTACTCATACCTCTTAAGTAAGCAGATGCTTACTTTCAGTTTAGGGCTAAATAACACATTTTAACCCTTCAAGCCTTACTTACACTGACACAGTTCTGCCATTGTAAAGCAGTAGTACAATAATGTAAATCAGTGCTCGTAATTGTATTCCTATAAAATAAACACTTATATGGTCACAGTTTGAATTTCACTATTTTTTTCTTTTTGGTTTTTGGGGGTACCAGAGAGTAAATCCAGGGCCTGTCACACATGGGAGGCAGATGCTGTACTGCCACACTATATCTTTGATCTCTGTATTTTTTTAATATTAAACATTTGAGAACACAGCAAAACTAAGACCCATTTCAGGGCTTATTGGTATCTAGCAGTGAGTATTGGGGCATTTGTTAACCGATTCCTGCTCTGGTCCGAGCACTAGGGGTTCGTTGGAGATCGGGTCATTTTTTTCCCTAGAACTTCTCATTGTACGTCACTGTCACTGTCATTGTCATTCCATTGCTCTTCAGTTTTCTTGAGCAGGCATCAGCAACGTCTCCATTGTGAGACTTGTTACTGTTTTTGGCATATCAAATACGCCACGGGTAGCTTGCCAGGCTCTGCCATGCGAGCTAGATACTCTCGGTAGCTTGCTGGGCTCTCTGAGAGGGACGGAGGAATCGAACCCGGGTCGGCCGCATGCAAAGTAAACGCCCTACCCAAGGTGCTGCTGCTCCAGCCTCTCATTGTACATGTCAGCGAAATATTTTTGGTTCCATTTTTTAAAAGAAACTTGGATGTGTTCATCCTGAGTTGTCTTTTTTTTTTTTTCTTGGTTTGCTTTTATTGGGCTACACTCAGGGGTACTCAGGGCTCACTCCTGGCTCTGCAGGATCACTCCTGGTGGACCCAGGGGACCATATGAGATGGCAGGGA
Source organism: Sorex araneus (assembly GCF_027595985.1). Lineage (NCBI taxonomy): Eukaryota > Metazoa > Chordata > Mammalia > Eulipotyphla > Soricidae > Sorex > Sorex araneus. The sequence continues at coordinate 45,320,688 of NC_073305.1, read as the reverse complement.
TAAAACCCAATCAGCCAGGGGCTGGAGCAATAGCACAGCGGGTAGGGCGTTTGCCTTGCACGCGGCCAACCCGGGTTCGAATCCCAGCATCCCATATGGTCCCCTGAGCAATGCCAGGAGTAATTCCTGAGTGTAGAACCAGGAGTGACCCCTGTGCATCGCCGGGTGTGACCCAAAAAGCAAAAAAAAAAAAAAAACCAATCAGCCTGTGCAAGGAAAACGCCCTACCCACTGTATTATTATTCCAATTATTATAAAATTTATCATCCTGAATTTTCTTGTTTCAGATTTAAGGCTGTAGGATTTCCTGGACTTATTTTAGTAATCAAGGCAGTATGCTATAAGATGCTGGCCTCACAGCTTTTTTTGAGTTCAGGAATCAGCATGTGTTGGACTGGAGGAGCCCAGGTCTATGTTCAGTCTGGACCCAGGCTGTTCTCGTGACAGTTCCCTGATAAGAATGGAAGGTGCCCTTTAATAATTGGCTTTTGAGTTACACCTGGCAATCCTCAGAGCTTACTCCTGGCTCTGCACTCAGGAATCACACCTGATGGTGCTTGGGGGACCATATAGATGGCCAGGGATCGAACCTGGCTTGGTCACATGCAAGGCAAGTGCCCTACCTGCTGTTCTATCTCCAGCCCCTGGAAGTGCCTTTTGCTCACACTTAGGCTCCCCACTCTCTTGGGAGAGATCAGGACTGAGCATCTTTTCTATGGATTTAGACTTCTTGGGGCCACTGCGTGCAGACTACTCCTCTTGAGAAGGATGTCCTTAACCATTCAGAATTTATCTTACTGGAGAACCTAACTTCCCGCTATGAGGTGCCTTGTGTCCTGGACCTCAAGATGGGGACACGCCAGCATGGTGATGATGCTTCTGAGGAGAAGGCAGCCAACCAGATCCGCAAATGCCAGCAGAGCACCTCTGCGGTCATCGGTGTGCGTGTGTGTGGCATGCAGGTGAGCAGGGTCCTGGGCCAACCTGCCACTTCTCAACCTAAGCATACTGCTGTTTTGTTTCAAAGGATTCCCAATTTGGGGCCAGGGCTGTGGCTTTAGTAGTAGGCATGTGCAGAGCTTGTGTGTATACCCTGGGTTTGATCCATGGCACCATGTGGTCCCTCTAGTACGTCTCAAACTTCTGTAGTTTGCGCCCTACAGCAGCAACAAGATTCCAGATTTGCCTGCGTGCATCTGGGATTTGATCTTGGGACTGGCCTGGCCTGCTTAGTTTAGTTTGTGAACTGGGGAGGGGAGGAAAAGAGAGGTGGAAGGCAAGATTAGACCTCTCTTCACTGATCCATGTACTCAGCAGGGGCTGGGGACAGAACTAAGGCTGGGGGAGCTGCTTTTTGATTGGGTGTTGATGAGAGAGTGCAGTCATACCTCGCTGCTGCTCCCCCAGGCCCGGCTGAGATGGCTCTGACCATCTGACCCGCTTGACTTCCCACAGGTGTATCAGGCAGGCAGTGGGCAGCTCATGTTCATGAACAAGTACCATGGACGGAAGCTGTCTGTGCAAGGCTTCAAGGAGGCGCTTTTCCAGTTCTTCCACAACGGACGGTACCTGCGCCGTGAGCTCCTTGGCCCTGTGCTTAAGAAGCTGGCTGAGCTCAAGGCAGTGTTGGAGCGACAGGAGTCCTACCGCTTCTACTCGAGTTCCCTGCTGGTCATCTATGATGGCAAGGAGCTGCCGGAGGTGGCCCTGGACTCAGATGCTGAGGACTTAGAGGACCTATCAGAGGAGTCAGCCGATGAGTCTGCTGCTGCCTATGCCTACAAGCCCCTGGGTGCCAGCTCAGTGGACGTGCGCATGATCGATTTTGCACACACCACATGCAGGCTCTATGGCGAGGACCGCGTGGTGCATGAGGGCCAGGATGCTGGCTACATCTTTGGGCTCCAGAGCCTGATAGACATTGTCACAGAGATCAGTGAGGAAAGTGGAGAGTGAACGTGCTGGCTGCACCAGCACCTGAGAGACTCTCTGTGTCCCAGTCACAGCTGCGCTGCGTCGGGAAGGAGGCCAGTATGGCCAGGCGGCCCCTGCAGCCTGGAGCTGACAGCCAGAGGCCTCAAGTCCCAGCCTGAGCCAGCCCTAACTGCGCTCGGAGTCTTTATTTATTTTAACTATTTCTTCAACATTCCACATTTGATGATGCAGATACCTCTTCCCTGAGTGTAAATGTTCTAATACAGATCTTTTTGTTAATTGTACACAGTGTTGCTGTCATTCTTGCCAGGGGTGGAAGCAGTCCTCGTTCCTTAGCAATCTCAATGGACAGTGACCTCCACGCTCACCCAGCAATTGTGTGCTTGCCATCATCACCACCTACAGACCCAAAAATCTGTCACATAACTACATAACTTCTAGACCTTGGGTTGGAAAAGTTGGGGCCTACAACTCCCTTTTTGGGAAAAAAAAATTACACCCCCTTAGAAATCTACTTTTTTTTTTTCTTCCGGGGTGGTGGTGGGGCTTAGGCTCAGGGCTTATTACTGGCTCTGCAAGCTCGGGATTCACTCCTTGCAGGCTTGGAAGACCATATGAGGTAATAGGGGTTGAACTTGGGCTGCCCACATGCAAGGACTCTACCTACTGTACTATTGCTCTGGCCTCTGGAAATTTACCTGTAAGTGAGCAAACAGAAAGTGACACCCCAATTGCACCCAAAGCTACTATTGCCCCTGTGATGTCCAGTGACCTCCGCTCCCCCCCCCCCCCAGCAAGTGGTATTCCCTACTTAGACTGCTCAAAGGGTACAAAGAACTACACCTGATATGGCTCTTCCTTGCAGCTTAAGCCATAGTTGGGCAGCAAATATGCCAAACCTTGAGTCCAGCTCCTGTGCCACTGGCAGCAACTAGTTAGATATCCTGGATCCAATACTCGAGCCCCAGGTAACCACTGATTCAGGTCAGTGAGATGAGATTGACTCAGTCCTGAACTCAGTGGCAAATTGTCGCAGGAGGGGAAGGCTTATGGAGATATTCTGTAGGATGGATCTCTGCCACCACACCTCTTACTGCTACTAACAGCCCTGGACCTGACTGCACCCGTGCCATCTTCATCCTTCATGCAGTTCTAGGCAGGGCAGCCTATAAAGAGCTACTAGTCTGGTTTGGGGGGAGCAAGACGTGTGACCAAAGGTTTGAACTGCAGGTGCAAGGGGAAAAAGGCACAGATATGGGCCAATAAGGCAGGGTCTGGATTCCTCATTTCAGCAGCTCCGTCCTGCTCCTGAATTCCTCAGCACCTCTTAAAGGATTCCTATGCCTACATTCACTGTGTCCAAATCAGGTCAACTGTCCATTGGACCCACGCCCAGCTCTCCTGTTTGTCTCTCACTTGCTCCACCACTGAAGCCGGGATTTGGTGAAGACGCGTCCTATGTCCTAGAGGAGACACGAAGGGGACCCCTCCCCCTTGCCCCCCACCCCGCGCCTCACACCGCAGGTGACATTAAATGTCAATCAAGGAGATCCAACAGGGTAGCAGGAGTGAAGGACAAGGGCTGAGCAGTTGGGCTGCGCGTGCAGACCCGGGGTCGCAACGGGAAAGTGGAGGGGCGGGCGGGAGGAGCCGAGAAGATCAGGGATAGAGCTGGATGGAACTGGAGAGGTCCCCGGGGCCAGCAGCGGCGACCTCCCACCAGTGCCGCGCCCCTTGCGGCCGCCAGGGGGCGCCGCAACACCGCGCGTGGGCGGCGCGCCCGGGGCGGGGCTGCGGCGGGCGAGTGTGCGCGCGCACGCGCCGTGTGTCACAGGGCGGGGCGGGACGAGCGCGGCGCGGCGCTCCCGGGCCTGGCGTCCTGGTTCCGCAGCCCCCGCCGCCTCCCCGGCTCTGCGCGGCCCGGCCCGGCCCCATGTACCGCGCGCTGTACGCCTTCCGCTCGGCGGAGCCCAACGCGCTGGCGTTCGCCGCGGGCGAGACCTTCCTGGTGCTGGAGCGCAGCAGCACGCACTGGTGGCTGGCGGCGCGGGCGCGCAGCGGGGAGACCGGCTACGTGCCGCCCGCCTACCTGCACCGCCTGCAGGTGAGTGTGTCCCTCCCCGCTCCCGCACCCCGCTCCCGGGCCGCCGGACCACCCCGAGCCAGGCCTGTCGGGGCCTTCATCAGATGGGGAGCGTGAGAACAGGACCCCTTACCCCCGACGCACCGCCCCAAACCCTCCGGCGCACGCACGGGCTTCCCCGGAGCCAGCACCCTCGCAGAAATGCCAGCCCTTGACAGCCAGAGGCTTCCAGACTTAGCAGAAGATGAACTCTGAGATTGAGACTTCTTGGGATCCCAGATTTAAAGCCTCATCTGAATGGATTCCGAAAGTCAGCCCTGAGAGTAGTGACCCGCATTCTGACCAGTTCTCAGACGCCCAAGTCCCCGTCGCTAACAGACCCTAGGCCCCCTGAGCCCCAGCCGCCATGGACACCACCTGTTTCAAACCGTCCTCCACGCCCTCCCCTCCCCCTGCGGACCCTGGGGCCATAACCACCCACTTTCCTGATCTGTACCTCAGCCACCCCCTCAGCTCTTACCAAGCGACACCCCCCCACCCCCACCCCCGCTTTGGGGCCGCATTGGGGATTAAACCCTGGGCCTCACACAGGCCAGCTAGGATGGTACTGCTGCATTCCTGGCTCCCCCTTTTAGACCCAAGGCTGCCCGCCTCTGCTGGCACTCCCTGGCACTGCCCTCCCCACCTCCTCTCCCAAGCCTCTGGCCCCCGCTTTGCGGACTTCCTTTCTCTAAAGTGAGGGACACTGTGCCCCCATCTCCAGAGTCAGGGGCTGCTCCCGTTGTAGAAACTTGAGGCCTCCGGCCCCTCTCTCTCTGGCCCTTCCCTAATAGAGGAGCTGCAGTACCAGTGCCTGCTCCCCAAGAATAGCCCTACTGTGGGGGCGGGGGTGCCAGGCTCCAGCTGGTCCCTTCTGACCCTGGGGAGGGAGGGTCTGGAGCCTCCTGTCCTGTGCCACACACCCCCGCCCCATTCTTGGCCCCAGCCTTTAGGAAACATCTTGCCCCTACCAAGCTCAGGACAGAAATAACAGGATAAATTTGGAGGTGTTGTCTGGCCTCAGCAGAAGTGGTCCATGGCCCCCACCAGGGCTGGTGCGGTGGGAGTGAGCGTGTCAAATCTGGCTCCTGGGGGTCTTGTTGGCAGCCTGTGAGGCAAGTCCTGCCTCTCCCTCAAGGCCCCCTGCGCAGGAGCCCCTCCTTTTGCCAGGACCAGTGGCTCTGGAGTCTGGGCTGGGTGTTGTTGCCCTCTCGGCCGATCGCTGGCAGTCCTCCTCTGCGTCTCATCCTCCTCCACGTGTGTGCCTTCCTCTGACGCGCATCCCTGCTCCGGTTCTCCCATTTCTGTCTGCGTGGTCCCCCCTCCCCTCCCCCGCGTCCTTCTCACTCTGAATCTTTCTCCTCTCACCCTGTCTGGCTCCCGTCTCGGGCGCTCCCCGTGCTACCTAGAGGTTTTCACTGACGTGGGCGTCCATCTGTCCATCCCTGTCAGGGAAGCTTTGCAAACCTGTTTTGGAGTGACGTCACCTCAGTTCTGAGGCTTCTGCGTAGCCTGATGGGCCATGTGTGCCAGCGATGGGGCGGGATGGGGGTGGCTGGTCCCACAGCTGCCACCCCCTACGCCCCACCCGTGCTACTCAGGCTGAGATTGGACCCCAGAGCCTTGGGGAATGGCGCCGTAGAATCTGGGGCAGGGGCCAGGCCGCCCTCTCTGCGCCATCCTTTGCCACAGACACAGACCCAACTGCTGCTTCCCAGGAATCTTCTGGGCCTGGAGGACTCCTCAGACAGAGCCTGGGGAGGCTGAGGGTAGCAGGGAGAGGAGAGAAGATCTGTCCAGCCCGGCCCAGCTCAGCCTCAGATTCCTGGGTCTGCAGAAGCTGCGAGAGGACAGAACCGTTCCTCAGTCCGCCCTTGGGTCAGCGGATGCGCAGGGACGGCTAAGCTTTCCAGACATGTCAGGCTCCCTGCTTGTCATCTCCATCTGGACGCTGAACCCCGCCAAGACCGGCTGTGTCCACCCGGCCCTGGACGCAAGCTTCCCGTGATGTTTCTGCTCAGCACCCCTGATTTTCAGAGATGCATTAGCTGAGGGCCTCGGTTTCTGCTGGCATAGGATCCTGAGGAGGGCCCCCGGTCTGTGAGGGAGCTGCATGGTGCCTCCTCTGAGAAACCCATTTCATGGCTGTGTTCGGCCCTCAGCCTCTAGGCCCTGCACTGCAGGCAGCGGCCAGGCAGCTCGCCTCGGCCCCAGCTTCCGTCCAGGTCTGAGCAGGCTGACGGCCCTCCTCTGTCTCCCAGGGCCTGGACCACGATGTCCTCCAAGCCATCGACCGGGCCATTGAGGCTGTGCACAATGCGGCCATGCGGGATGGGGGCAAGTACAGCCTGGAGCAGCGAGGGGTCCTCCAGTGAGTGTCTTTGGGGTCCGGCCCCCAGGGATGGGGGGGGCTCCTGTGATGCCTGGGGCTGAGTGGTGGGCAGGGTTGGGGGTTGACGGCGTACAGAGAGGAGTGGGCCAGTACCCGAAGCCCTTGGGAGCTGTGAGGTGTCCCCTTTCCCGCTCCCCGTCATCCCACCATCCCGCCCTCAGGAAGCTGATCCACCACCGGAAGGAGACTTTGTCCCGTAGGGGCCCGGCCGCTGCCACCAACCCAGCAGCTCTGCCCTCATCCACCAGTGACCACCACCTGGATGCCTCTAGGCAGCCCAACGGGGTCTGTCGAACGGGGTTCGAGAGGCAACACAGCCTGCCCAGTTCCGAGTACCTTGGAGCAGATGGTGGGCTCTACCAGGTAGAGGGGCGGGGTGGAAGGAGGGTAGACTGAAAGCTTTGGGGGTCCCTCAGGGTCAGCCGGGCCTGTGCCAGGACCTCGGACCCTGGGAAGGCTGGCACCTCAGAAGGCAACTTGTCTCCCCAGATCCCGCCTCAGCCTCGCCGGGCAGCGCCCACCACACCACCCCCCCCTGTGAAACGCCGAGACCGTGAGGCCCTGATGGTCTCAGGAAGTGGTAAGATGGGGAGTGGGAAATAGGGGCCCTTGCTGGGAGGCAGGGGCTCCAGGCTGGCGGGGCAGCAGGCATGTTGGGGCAGTTGGGGGTTCTGACCCCCGTGCTGGGAGGCGGGGCCTGGCCGCGGAGGGAAGGGCACCCCTGACTGCTAGGGGCATAGCCTCTGCCCTGCCTGCAGGAGGCCGCCACGCCACGCCCTCGGGGGGCAGCTCCGTCTGCAGCGGCTCGTCGGTCAGCAGCACGACCCTGGACACCCTCTACACGGGCTGCAGCTCGTCCGAGTCGGGCTCCAGCTGCTCGCCCACACCCCCACCCGTGCCTCGCCGAGGCGCCCACACCACCGTGTCCCAAGCTCCGGCGTCCAAGGAACCTGACCCGGAGCCCCCTGCCGAAGAGGCGGCAGAAGAAGCCTCCTCGGCCCCTGATGCGCCGGAGGCCAAGTCTGAGCCGAGTCCCGAGGAGGCCACAGAGGAGCAGGCGCCGGCTGAGGCGGCCGTGCCCAGGACCATCGGCGCAGAGCTGATGGAGCTCGTGCGGAGAAACACCGGCCTCAGCCATGAGCTCTGCCGCGTGGCCATTGGCGTCGTGGTGGGGCACATCCAGGCCTCCGTGCCGGCCAGCTCCCCGGTCATGGAGCAAGTCCTCCTCTCGCTGGTGGAGGGCAAGGTGAGGGTGGGCAGCAGGGCCACGCGCCTCCCCGTCCTCGGGCTGCTCCGCCATCCTCACCCCATCCTCGTGCGGCTCCGGCCTGTCTCACAGACAGGTACTTGCTGGCTGCTGCAGCTGATGTCTGAGGAAAAAGGGGGCCATGTACAGACCTGCCAGCACAGACTTCTCCTGGCCCAAGGCTCCCTGCAGGCAGGGGAACCGGGCCAGCAAGCTGGGCACCAGGGGTTGTGTGGTGAGAGGGTAGCGAAGGCAGGAGGGGGCCTCGGTGTTGGCTGTGGTGGCAGCAGGCCATCGAGCTCCCTCACCCCACCCACGGTGGGTTGGGGCACTCGTCAGGGACTAGAGTTTGAAGGACCCAAGTTCCCTCCCTCTGCCTTTGTCACCCGCAGCTCTGGTTTGGCGTGGGCAGCAGTGGTTATTGGGTTGTTTGTGGGGAAGGGTAGGCCCTGCTGGTGGCTGGATTCTCGGGGTGCATGGGAGGTGACTGGGTGGCAGGCCTGGCACAACTTCATGGAGAATGGGAGGATGTGCTGTGAGTCGGGTCTGGGCAGGGGGGGTGCGGTTCCTGGGCCTGTGCAGGGTGCCTCTCTGGGTCTGGGATTGGGGCATTTGTCAGAGGGGACCCACCAGTGTGTCTGGCAGAAGCTGCCTGAGGGGCTGTAAAGATGGGGGTGTGGGTGGGATGGATGTTGAAGGCTCTGCTGTGAGGACACTCACTTTCGGGGAGAGCATAGGGTTCCGGTCCCCTCTGGTTCAGGTTAGACAGTAATTGGAGTGTCCGTGATGAAGGGGTAGGAGGACTTGTCTGTCCCTGCCTGGGGCGCACACCTCTGACCCACGGTTGGGGTTGGGGTGCAGGGCTTGGGGGCCCTGTGGGGGCAGTTGGACCGAGTGTGCTGAGCCCCGGCTTGCCCTCACCCTCAGGACCTGAGCAGCGCCCTGCCCTCGGGGCAGGTGTGCCATGACCAGCAGCGGCTGGAGGTGATCTTCACTGACCTGGCCCGCCACAAGGACGATGCGCAGCAGCGCAGCTGGGCCCTGTACGAGGACGAGAGCGTCATCCGCTGCTACTTGGAGGAGCTGCTGCACATTCTGGTGTGTCGGGGGCCCATGGCATCCCCTACCCCGGGTGCTCCCTCCCCTCTGTGTCGGGGCCCTGAGCCCATGTGGCCCCGCAGCTCATGCCCACCCTGTCTCCCGCAGACCGATGCAGACCCTGAAGTTTGCAAGAAAATGTGCAAGAGGAATGAGTTCGAGTCTGTGCTGGCCTTGGTGGCCTATTACCAAATGGTGAGTGGGAGGCGGAGGGCAGTGCTGGGGGTGGGGGGTGGCGGGGGTGGGGATGCCGGGCGCCGAGCTCACGGTGGCCCTGCCAGGAGCACCGGGCGTCCCTGCGGCTGCTGCTCCTCAAGTGTTTCGGGGCTATGTGCGGCCTCGACGCAGCCATCATCTCCACGCTGGTGTCATCCGTGCTGCCTGTGGAGCTGGCGCGGGACATGCAGACAGACACACAGGGTGAGGCGAGGGCGAGGCGGGGGGGCACAGGGGTGCCCACCGTCTGGACAGGCTCTGACTTGGTGGTCTGACTGCTTCCCGCAGACCACCAGAAGCTCTGTTACTCGGCGCTCATCCTCGCCATGGTGTTCTCCATGGGGGAGGCGGTGCCCTACGCACACTACGGTAAGGAGCCGCCCGAGGCCCTCTCGGGGAGACTGGGGGCCTGGGGAGGAGGGGCAGGGCTGCAGCCTCCCGTGTGGCCTCTCTCAGAGCACCTGGGCACACCCTTCGCCCAGTTCCTGCTGAGCATAGTCGAGGACGGGCTGCCCCTGGACACCACGGAGCAGCTGCCGGATCTCTGCATGAACCTGCTTCTGGCCCTCAACTTGCACCTGCCAGGTAGGGGTGAGGCCTGAGAAGACCGGAGGGCTTGCAGGGGAGGGAAAGGGAGGGCAGTGTGCAGCAGGCTCCCTGCTCCCCTAACACCCGTGTACTTCCTCAGCCCCTGACCAGAATGTCGTCATGACCGCCCTGAGCAAACACGCCAATGTCAGGGTCTTCTCTGAGAAATTGCTGCTGCTCGTGAACAGAGGGGGTGAGGACCCTGGGGCCTGGGCAGCGCCCCACCCGCCTCCACTGGAGGTCCTGTGACTTCCTCAGGTAGTTCAGCACCTCCATGAAGACCCCGTCCCAACCCGCTTCTCCCTGCCGCCTAGATGACCCTGTGCGCATCTTCAAGCATGAGCCGCAGCCACCTCACTCTGTCCTCAAGTTCCTGCAGGACGTGTTCGCCAGCCCCGCCACCGCCTCCATCTTCTACCAAACCGACATGATGGCCCTCATCGACATCGTCGTGCGGCACATCGCGGACCTGTCCCCGGGAGACAAGGTGCCAGGCGGGAGCCATGTAGGCAAATTGGGGGGTGGGGCGGGGGGCACCAGGATCCCCACTCTCTGGGAGCCAGAGACAGGACTGCTGCAGCAGCCAGGTAAGTGCAGGACGCTGCCTGGAAACCATGCGGTGCTGCGTTGGTGTGAGGCGAGCTGGAGTGGAGAACCCTGGCATGGAAGTGGAAGGAGCAGGGGAGGTGACAGGAAGTGGGTGGACCCCCACCCCATTCTGACCTTAGAGACTAAGGGACATGACCTGAGTAACAGCAGAGGCCTCAGCAGAGCCCATGGCCTGGGCTCAGGCGTGGTCTGGCCCAGTGGACAGTGTACAGGGGACACTACCTAACTGAGGCTCCAGAATTGATCAGAGGAGGAAAAACCCTGGGGTTGGTCCGTGGGTTGGGGTCCCTGAGGGTAAGGAGCAGTTTCTCAGATGGGAAAGGTTGCTGGAGATGTGTAAGCCGAAGAGGAGGGGGAGGGATGTTGGAAACAAAGCAGGGGCTGTGCAGAAAATAAGATGAGGACCAGCTGCTCAGACAGAGGGACAGAAATCAGGATCCCTGCCCTGGGGTGTGGGGGCTGGACCATGCCTGGGGGATGTTTAGGGGACCGTGCAGTGCCAGGAATCTAAGCAACTACTCTACCACTGAGCTGTACCCATGGTCCAACCTCTGCACTTTTGTTTTTGTTTGGGGGTCAAACCCTATTGTGTTCTGGGATCACTCGTGGCAGGCACAGGGGACCATATGGAGTGTCAGGGATTGAACCTGGGTCAGCTGCATGCAAAACAAGTACTCTACCCTTGTACTATCTCTCCAGACCCTCGGCCCCTGCACTTTTGACCAGAACATCTGGATGGACAGCAATATTCTTTTCTGTTGTTTATGTGGTGCTGGCTGTCAAACCCAGGCCCTCTTATATGTGGAGCATACACTGCCACTGAGCGCCTTCCCCAGCCTGGACTGTAGGACTCTTGGTTGATTTAAAGATGAAAAAGATGGCCGGGGGCTGGAGCAATAGCACAATGGGTAGGGCATTTGCCTTGCACGCGGCCGACCCGGGTTCTAATCCCAGCGTCCCATATGGTCCCCTGAGCACCGCCGGGGGTGATTCCTGAGTGAAGAGCCAGGAGTAGCCCCTGTGCATCGCCGGGTGTGACCCAAAAACCAAAAAAAAAAAAAAAAAAAAGATGGCCGGAGTGATAGTACAGTGGGTAGGGCACTTGCATCCTGCTGACCCCAGTTTGATCCCCAGCATCCCATATGGTCCCCAACACAGCTAGGAGCGATTCTTTAGTTCAGAGTCAGAGTTAGTTACCTCTGTGCATCATTGAATGTTACCTAAAAAAAAAAAAAAAAGAGAGAGAAAGGGGCTGAAAAACTGGTTCAAAGGGTTGGATAATATGCTTTGCATGTGGGACCCCCAGATTTGATCCATAGTACTGCACGGTCCCCGAGCACTGTGCCACCAGTCTCTGCCAGTAACCCTACATGCAAAATAAAAAAAAGGAACGAGAGAGCCGGAGAGATAGTCCAGCAGGTAAGGCGTTATCTTGCATGTGGCTGACCCAGATTCAGTCCCCAGCACCCCATAAGGTCCCCTGAGCCCACCAGGAGTGATCCCTGAGCACAGAGCCAGGAATAAACATTGAGCGCTGTCCATTGTGGTCCAAAGACCAGAAAACAAACACCCTTAGAAGAACGTGGCACGACAGTCCAAAGGGCTCCTGGGAGAGCCCCGGTGAGCCTAGTGCAGGGGCCTACCGGAAGCTGAGTGTGAGTGGGCCGTGCAGGGGCGGATGCAGTGGGCACACAGCAGGTGGCAGCACCAGCACGGGATGCCTCTGAGCCAGGACTCTACGGGCCCCACCCCGGGTAGTCGGATAGTCTGTCGCTGGCTGTGATGATTCATTCCCTCCCTCCCTCGGCAGCCATCTAAGACTGGTGCTGTTGCGGGTTTTTTCTGGGAGAGGGGGGTACAGTCCTTACTTGCGTGCACTGGCCCCCAGCCCTAGGCTCCTCATGACTGCCATGAGCCCGCCTGCTCTCCCCACAGCTGCGCATGGAGTACCTCTCCCTGATGCATGCCGTGGTGCGCTCCACACCCTACCTGCAGCACCGTCACCGGCTCCCCGACCTGCAGGCCACGTTGCGGCGCATCCTGGCAGAGGAAGACACCTCACCCCAGTGCCAGATGGACCGCATGATTGTCCGAGAGATGTGCAAGGAGTTTCCAGTGCTGGGAGAGGCCCCCAGCTAGCACCTTCCTGTGCTCTCCTCCCTGCAGCCCTGGGCAGGGTTGCAGGGGACCCGGAGGCTTGGCCCCCCGAGAGGATTTTGCACTGACAGTATAAGGGGAGGTGGCGGTGGAAGGGACTAGAAGCAGAGCCCCTCCCCACGACATACCTGGGGGGGAGTGCTAATGTGAGGGGCCAAGTGCAGATTTGGGGACCATGCTCTGGGAGCTACACTGGGGCAGGGGGAGTGTGTGAGCCAAAAACCCCGCCATCTCCCGGTGGACTGTGTCTTCAGCATGCCCCCTTCCCTGCGTTCTACCGTGCACACCCGAGTTCTCCCCCCAGCCCCGCATGTGCCTGGGCCTCAGCAAGCCCTGGCCTTGGGGTGGGGGTGGGGGGCCCTCCCGCCAGCTCTGTTCTTTGCCTTAGCTTCACAGTGAGTGCTGCTCGCGTGCGCCCCACCCCGGGGGGGCTGCTGTTCCTTGCTCCCACCCCAGGGGCCTTGGCCCAGCTCCTGCCCGGGGAACAGAGGCTTGGGTCCAGGCCAGCTCTCCTGGAGCCCCACAGGAGGGAGGGAGGACACTCAGAGAGCCAACGACAGAATCTATTTTCTCTGTAAAAACCTAGACCGAAAAGCCATGTGTATTTTCCTATGTGCTGTGACTCTCCTTTGGAAATAAATGACGGACCTCTAGGAACGGGCTTCCCTTCTGACCCAAGGGGGCAGGGGCCGGGCTTCCCAACTGCAGCCTGCAGAGGTAAGACCGTCCCTGCAAGGCACTGTCCTCTGCGCCCCGCACCCGCCTCTCCTCCCTGACTCTTCCTCCTGGCTGGGTCCCCAGGCAGCCACAAGTGCCTCTCCAGGTTCCAGCCCCATCTTTCTGCCTTGAACGCCTCTGCTGTCTCTCTGGAAATGGGCGCCTTCAGACCTGTCCTCACCAGAAGTGTCCCTGCCCCACTCTGTTCCCATTGGTCTGCGGACCAGGAAGCTTCTGTCTGCAGAGTTGGTAATGACAACAGAGCAAAAATTATCTTCTAAAGTTATGTGGCTAGATTTACTGTTGGATGGGAAGGGGCTGATGTTTGGCAGAAACTTATTTTTCCTGTATGCCTCTAAGTTAGCAAAGGCGCTCATGTTCAGTGGGGAAAAGCGTTAGGAAGCCACAGGCAGATGCCGGTGAGAAGCGGTTCCATCTGCCCCTTCAGGGTTATTTTTAGAGGGCACACCTGGCGGTTCTCAGGGGTCACTCCTTGCTCTGCTTGGGAGACTGTATGCAGTGCTAGGGATTGTACCAGGGTCAGCTGCCTGCAAAGCAAGTACCTTCAATTAAGTCCCTTCGTGTCTACCCAAGATAGTTCTTATCTGGTGATTCTACACATCCAGTCATTGATACTGTGACTTCTGGTCACATCTTTCTTTTCTCAGTGGAATTCTGAAGCAAGTGGGTTGTTACTTTCCCCAGAGGTTAAGGCAGGCCTGGGATGATAGCTCAACAATCAAACCCAAGTTTGAACCCCAGCACCACATACTCTCCAGCACCACAGGGTGTAGTCCCTGAGGCTCTCAAGCGCGGCTGTGTTGCTGTGGTCTTCCCTGGTCCTGCAGGAGCCAAGCACCACCACATCTTCAGTCTCTAATGAACCACTAATTTAGCCAAGTATGGCTGGGAGTGGCTCCCGAACACTGCTTGGGAGACCGCAACAAAAAAGTAATGCAGTAAGAAGTGCAAAGGCCAGGAGCAACCTTCAGGAGCTTGAGGTGGGAACACCCATAATAGGGACTCACGGGAACAAAGCAAAGCAACCTATGGGGACATTCCCTGAATGTCACCCATGGGCTCCCAGCAGAGCTGACCAAAACAGTCCCTAAAAGTTCTGTAAGGCACACCCATCACTGTCATGTGACAGGTGTTCTGCTTCCTCTTTTCTAGCTAGAATCAGTGACATTGATTTCCAGTCATTACTCCTTCCTCATTGGAGTGCCGAAGGCTAGGAGCTCTTCTGAGACTTCAGAGCTCAGTGAAAGCAGAGATTGTGGGCGGAGAGACAGGAAAGGATGAAGGTACTTGCCTTGTGTGCCTCCAAGCCCGAGTTTCCTTCCCATCCTTGTTTATGGTACCCCAAGCACCACCAAGAGTGACTCCTGAGCGCAAGGCCAGGAATACTCCTGAACACTGCAGGGTATGGCCCAACTCCCACCTCCTGCCAACAGGAAAAGGGAAAGCACAGATGGCCTGGGAAACTAAGGCAGGAACAGGTGACAGCACCTGTGCCTTGATCTGTTCCCTGTTAGGATGCATACAAGTGACCTCATGCAAGGGCAGGCTGAGCCATGCCAACTGTCCGAGTGCTGGACCCTGTGCCCAAGTGTGGCCCCTTGGTAAGGGAAGCAAAAGCTCCCAACTGTTTCTGCAGGACCGGCCACGAGGCCCTCAACATATTTGCATAGATGTGGGAGCTCCCGCTGGCAAAGAGAAGTAGAGCTGCCCCAGGCATCGAATCTGGTCTTAGGGCTCAGGCCGCCAGGAGTCTCAGAGCAAACACCTCTGTGATGACTTCACAGTAACAACTTGCAGCCACAGAGAGAATGATAATTAGCTAGAGGGCTTTCAGGTCAGGAACTGTGAGAGTTCTAATTTTTCCATACCTTTTCCCCAGTTGTAGTATTGATATTTTCAGTCATTTCTGGTAGCATAAGTAGTGGTTTTCGGTTAGCTTTGGGCTTTGGGCTTTGGGACAGTGCTCAAACGCTGCTCCTGCACAGAGCTCAGTAGGTGGCCCCTGATGTGTTTGGGGAACCACATAGAACTACTAGCACCTGGGCCTCCAGCGTACATCAGATTGAGTCTCTCTCTGGCCCCAGTAATAATTTAGTTTTATGGCGCTTTTTGTTCTTTCTTTGTTTTAGGGCTACACCTGGGCAATGCTCAGAACTTACTCCTCAGGGTTTACTCCTGACTCTGCACTCAGGAATTACTCCTGGTGGGCTCAGGGAACCATATGATGCCAGGGATCGAGCCCAGGTCAGCCCTGTGTAAGGCAAGTGCCCTACCCACTGTACTATCACTCTGGCCCATTCGAAATATTTACTTTTAAATTAACATTTCCGGGGCTGGAGTGATAGCACAGCGGGTAGGGCGTTTGCCTTGCACGCGGCCGACCCGGGTTTGAATCCCAGCATCCCATATGGTCCCCTGAGCACCGCTAGGGGTGATTCCTGAGTGCATGAGCCAGGAGTGACCCCTGTGCATCGCCGGGTGTGACCCAAAAAGAAAAAAAAAAATAACATTTCCCTAATGACAAAAATTGTTGAACATCTTTTCAGTGGTTTATTAGGATCTTGTTTGTTTTTGTTTGGGGGCCACACCCAGCAGTCCTCAGGTCTTATTCCTGGCTCTGAGCTCAGGGATCACTTCTGATGCACTCAGGGACTAGACAGGGTTTCAGGGATTGAACATGGTTTGGCCAAGTGCAAGGCCAACACCCTGCTATCCACTGTGCTATTGTTCTGGGTTATCTATCTTTTATTAACCTCTTGTATGTATGTAGGGTGAGGTTCGGGTTGTATTTTACAATACATTTTTTTTTTCTTTTTGGGTCACACCTGGTGATGCTCAGGGATTGCTCCTGGCACTGCTTGAGGGATCATATGGGATATCGGGGATCAAACCCATGTCGGCCGCATGCAAAGCAAATGCCCTACCTACTTACTGTACTATCACTGCAGTCCCATCTTTTTTGTTTTAATGAAAAAAAATCAGTGTTTCTTTAAGTAAAAGCAGGTAGTATTTGGAAGTTCTAAAGAAAGGCAGGGGTACAGAGGGAAGAGGAGAGATGAAGAGGGAGAGAAGAAAGAGACAGAGGCAGAAAGAGATGCATTCATTCAAGAGAGAATAAAGACTTCTCCAGAGTGGGCAGGGAGCCCCACAAATCCCAGAATTGAATACAAAAGTATACATATTTACTTCCATGTAAAATGCCAATAGGGAGGATGTGGCAGACACACGTGTTCGAGTATAACATGAGCTCAGCAGTAACACGTGCTCAGGTAGCATAGGTGCCGATAAAAAGTATTTTTTATTGAAATTTTCTTATATGTGGGATCAGGGACTTAAGTGTTAGTACAGCAAGTAGGGTGTTTACCTTGCAAACAACTGATCCAGGTTCTGTCCCTGGCACCCCATATGGTTCCCTGAGCACCACCAGAAGTGATCCCTGAGCTCAGAACCAGGTTACTCCTGAGCATCACCGGTTTGAGCATCACCGGTGTGGCCCAAAACAATAACAAAAAGATGAGAGAAAAAGAAGAAAAAGTGTTCAAGAGAAAATATGGACTTCTCCAAAGTGGAAAAAGCCTCATGAGGTTGTCTTTTGGTAAAAGGAAGTTCTGAATTATAATGTTACCTTATATTTTAATATTTTAAGGTTAGTGTATTTTGTGTCCTGTCAAAAATGCTTAAGCCAGGAATATCTGTGATCTCTTCTGTAGCTTTTTGTTGTTTGTTTGGTGAAGTGGGGGCACACCTAAGGCTGTGCTCAAGTCTTTCTCTTGGGGGCTGTATAGCGTGCAGGGGATCAATCGAATCTGGACAGGCACTTTTACCACTATTATCTGGCCTCTGTGGAGCTTTTTATTATTCCCTCCTTTTTTGTTGTTGTTGTTGGCATTCAAACCTGTGGCCTCACTGGCCTCACACATGCACACATGCAAGTCATGTACTCTGCCACAGAGGCACAGCCACAGTCCAGGTGTAACTTTTTTAATCATAATATTCAGTATAGTATCCACCTACTTTTTTTTTTTTTTTTTTTTGCTTTTTGGGTCACATCCGGTGATGCACAGGGGTTACTCCTGGCTCTGCACTCAGGAATTACTTCTGGCGGTGCGGGGACCATATGGGATGCTGGGAGTCGAACCCGGGTCGGCCACGTGCAAGGCAAATGCCCTACCCGCTGTGCTATCACTCCAGCCCCAGTATCCACCTACTTTGACTTTCTCAACACTGCCTTTAGTGTTTTGGGTCTTGTTTTTGGGCCACAGCTGGCTGTGCTCAGGGTTTACTTTTGGCTGTACAAAGCAAGTACCCTACCTGCTTTTCTATCTCTCCACCACTGTCCTTTCTTTGTAATCTTTTTTTTTTTTTCTGGTTTTGGTGTTCAGGGTTATTCCTGGTTCTGTACTCAGAAATTACTGCTGGTGGGCTCAGGGGACCATATGAAATGCTAGAGATCAAACCTCAGTTGGCTGCATTCAAGGCAACTGCCCTACCCACTGTATTATCACTCTGGTCCCCAGTCATTTGTATTTTTGACCCTGATACATTTTAGAATCTAGTTTGTAAGTTCACACACACATACATACATGCATAGTTATCTACTAGGAATTTTTTTTTTAGTGCGTGCTTTGTATGTAGGAGTTCTGGGTTCAGTCCCTGTCACCACCACCAGGAGTGACCCCTACACACTACTGGGTATGGCCCCAAAACAATAATTTGTCCGACTGTTTCTAACATATAGAAATTACAGTTCATTTTTGGGGGGTGGGAGTGGGGACAAACCCAGCAGTGCTCAGGGCTTATTCCTGGCTCTCTGCTCAGGGATCACCCCTGGCAGGGCTCGTAGGTGCCAGGGATTGAACCCCTGAGCCACATATAGAGCAAAGGCCCTACCCACTGTACTATTGTTCTGGCCCCTAAAAAATATTGAGTTTTGTATATTGACTTCTAATTTTAAAATTAAATTTTAAAATTAAAGTTAAGCAGCCCAGTGACTGCTTAACTCATTCTGAATAACTTACCTTTAGGTTACTTTGGGTTTTTTATAGACACAATCTTGTTGCCTATAATTTTTTTCCTTTCTAATCCTCATACCTTCTTTTCATACCTTATTGTACTGGATAGGCACTCCAAACTAATACTGAGGCTTATGGTCATCAGTGCATATTTCTCTCTAGCAATGGCCAAGTGCTCCAGAGGGGAGGGGAAAAGTCTATTTTATTTTATTTAAAATTTACTTATGTTGGGTTTTGGACCAAATTTGGTGGTGCTCAAGGGCAACTCCTGGTTCTATACTCAGGGTTCATGCCTTCTATTATCAGGGGACTATGCATTACTGACCGGCTGCATGTATGGCAAGTGCCTTTACTCCCTGTACTATCTCTCCAGCCCTCAATATAATACACACACACACACACACACACACACACACACACACACACACACACACACACACAATGTTGGGGGCTACACCCAGCAGCATTCAGAAACTATTCCTGCCTCAGGAGCAATGCCTGACAGTGTTTGGAGAATCATATATAGCACTGGGGATCCAAACTGTGGTTGGTAGCATGCAAGGTATGCACCTTAGACTCTGTACTATCTCTCCAGCCCCTCAAATACTCCATATTAAATAGAGTGAGCAAGTTTGTATAAGAACAATGCAGGAGAATTGTTGCTCATTCAATTCTATAAGGCTAGTGGTGGGGTCAGAGATAGTACAGTGGGTAGGGCACTTGCCATGCATGTGACCAACCAGGGTTCAATCCCTAGCACTTCCCTGCTAGGAATGATCCCTGAGCACAGGGTGTAGTAAGTCCTGAGCACTGATGTGACAAAAAAAAAAAAAAAAAGAAGAAGAAGAAGAAAGAAGCTAACAGCAACAGAATGGAGTTGAAGAGCAGAGGAATGATAGATTCCTTGGTGAGACCTTGGTGAGATTAAAGAATGTCCACAGGGAAGGAAGCTAGATGGGTTGGTCAGGTATTTTATTATGTGTCCCTCCCAGCAAGACTCCTCTGGCCAAAGGAGGAAGAGGGCAAAACAGGGTAGAGAGATAAAGATGTCAAGAGGCCAAGGTGTAGAGGGCAGTTTCTGTCTGTCGCTTCTTGGCCTTCTGGTCTCTGGCCTATTTTCCATCTATTCCGAAGCAACCTCAAGTCCAGGTCTCTGGGCCCTGTGTAAACTCTCTGGCTTGAAGCCGATGAGGCAAGACCAAAGATGAATCATATTGGGGGAGGGATCTTTGCCATGTTTTGGAGTGTCTGGGCCAGGCTGGACTTGGGGGAACTATTATCAGTACTTGGTTTTTAATCTTTACAGGGGGCATTTGCAGCCACCACAGGGGTGTAGGGCAGAGAGGAGTTTGGAAGAGGATGAGGAGGCCCTCACAGAGCAGCTATCCCAGAGGGAAGACAACTGTGGGGGCAGGAGTAGCAGGGAGTCCTTGGAATGACATCTGTAGTCACGAGTCAGGGGCATTGAGGAAAGGTGCTCACATGGTGTAGTAGCTGAGACCATTGAGGAGGCAAGGACCCTTAATGCCTTTGCACACTGCCCACACAGCCTTCAGGGTCTGGGATTACACCTTCCTTTCAGCTGCTAACCACCTCTTGGACACTGGTGTTCAGGTTTCTTTTACTGCCCATAATGTTAAAATTGGTTCAGGTTCCTCTTTGATAACTCAGCATCCCTCCCCACAGCATTCCGCCAGTGTAAAGAAATGTGTGCCTTCCATTAGCTAAACTATGAAGCCTCAAGGGACGGATGTACAATCAAAAAAAAAAAAAGTCCCTAGCCTCCTCCCCCTAGCCCCTGCACCAATCAGCGGGTGCTATTGGCTCCCCCCACCCCCATCCAGCGGGTTCCTAAAGGGGCGTCGCTGGAGATGTTCTACCCTCACACTCACTCAAAAAAAAAAAAAAAAACCCAGACCATGTCGCAGGGCTGCAACAAATGTGGCGGTCCTCGGATTCTGAGACCACCACTGGAGCCCACCCGCCAGTTCTCGGTAGACACGTGGGGTGTCGGGGAGGAGAAACGCAAAACGCAGGAACCCCGCCTCCCGGAAGCGAAAAAGCCAAGAGACTGCGCCGTCTGATTGGTTGGTGGTGATGTCATAGGTACCTTTTGGGGCTGGCCAAAGGCCCTAGCCGGAGTTCTCAGCGGGGTTTGAAGCTGCAGCCGCGCCCCTGGGAGTGTCTCCAGTCATTAAGGCACGCCTCACTCCGGGGACGCCCGCGCCCTCTGCACGTGACGCCGAGCTCTTTGTCGTTGCAGTCTTTGCAGGCCGGTCCTTGGAGGACCTCCTGTATTCTCTTCCGCTATCCAGCAGCCCGCAGAGCCTCCCCCCACCAGACAATGAGTCGGCCGTGGGGGGGGTGGAGCCTCCCAGTATGCCAATAGAAATAGTAGCTAGCTTTCTAATTGGAACTCCCAGTTTACCCCCACCCAGCTCCTGTACAGTTACGTCTATTCCGTTGTGCCTACCCATTGGCCAGCCGGGGACCGCTGGCGCTAGGAGCTGTACAGTCCTGGGAGGGCTCGATTGAATCTCGAGAGGACTGAGCTTCCGTCGGTCCCTTCAAGGGGTTAAGGGACACGGTCGTGGTTGGCAAGGGGCGGGATTCCGAGGAAGCCGAGTCTGCAGCTGTGCGGCAACGTCAGGCTTCACTTGGCATCCCAGAGCAATCGAGACCCGCGGCCTGGGAAACTGTTGGGACAGTTAGGCAGGGGAGAGCGTGGCCTCTGCACCTGCCTCGGATTGGTCACCTCTCATCCCTTGTCCGAAGGGGCGCTCCCTAAAAACAAACGGTCGCAACGTGTTTTTAAGTTGAAAGTCGCTGGTCAAACAAAGCTATTGTTCAAAGCTATTGACTCCTTGAGAAACCCCATTCAGCCTAGCTTCCTCCGTTCCTAGGATTCCGTACGATACCCTGATCTGCAATGATATGAGAATACTCATTCTGCACATCATTGCAGAATTTTATAGAACAAAATCCAGGTCAGAATTCAGCATTAGTCCTTAGAGGAACAGGAGACCGGCGAAACCGAAAAGCGACGAAAGCAACGGGTTAGGGCGGTGGCTTTGAGCGAGGAGGGGGGATCCAAGAGGGGCAAACTCACACGCCCCGTTCAGCACCGTGGGCAGCACTTAAGCTGTGCCCTCACTAAAGATGGCGCCAGCCGCTTCGGCAGCCTGAACTGTCATGCGCCACAGGCTGTACCAACGGGTTTGGGACTTCGGGGCGGAGGTGGAACGAACCATTGCAGCGGCCGGAAGCCATGTTGGAGCGGCGGGAGGCGGCAGCAGCGTCGGAGATGCTGTGGTGGGGGCGGCAAAAGCTGAGGCCGCACGCCAGAGGGGTTCTGACCGCAGAGTAGATGGTGCCCAGAGGGCGGTGGCGGAGCGGAGCGAAAGGCCGAGAGGCGGGGGACAGGGGCGGCGGCAGGGGCCGGGGAGGGGGCCCGAGTGGCGGGGCGGGCCCAAGGCCTGGACCGGGGTGGAGGGTGGTGGAGGCCGTGTGGGGAGGCGGGGGGTGATGGCGAGGCGGCCGCCGTGGTGGGGTCTCAGGGGGCCGACGATCCCGGTACCGCTGCTCCTTCTCCTCTCTTTGTTCCCCCTTAGCCGGGAGGAGCTGAGGGGCGGCGGGCGCCAAGGTTGGGACCCGGGGGTAGCTGCTGCTACGGGGCCAGGGGCACGGATCCGCGGCAGAGCCTTAGTTCTTTGTCCCGACCCTCCCGGGGTCCGGGAGGATGGAGATTCTGGGCTGGAGGTCAAGGACCCTGTTCTCGTGGGGCTCCGAGGTGGGGGCCAGAGCGCCCAGGGTGGCCCAGGACCCTCTGAGCCACCGGAAGTGAGGTTGGGGCCAGAGTACGGGGTTCAGACATTAGGCAGTCGTGGGGGTGAGACCGGACGGGGACCAGAGTCTCCGTTATGCTGGCGCCTGGAGGTCTCCTTTTGCGGGCGGTCCGGAACCTCACGGAGAGAGAGTGTGTCGCCAGAGGCTCTGTCCCCAGGTGTTCCAGGCTCGGAGAGCAGCTCGCCCTTCCCTTCAGACCTTCTGGTTCGACCCCGTGGTTCCAAGCTGTTATCCTTTCAGAGGAGTGCTAGTAGGGGCTCTCCCCCAAAAGTGGGACCCATGCGCTGCTGCGGGGAATTGTGGCCGACGGGGAGCAGGAGTCAGGATGAGAGAATCGTGACGTCCCGAACGGAGAGGACAGTTTCCCGGCCGGACTGTTCCCCCGGAGCTGGGGCCTCTAGTCCCGAGCCCGATTCAGCACTGCGCAGAGCGAGAACAGCTCCCGCGCCGGGTTCAGCACCATGCGAGTTGCGGACAGCTCCCGGGCCGGAGCCGGAGCGCATGCGCTCCCGCGGGCTCTTCCGCCGCCGCTTCCTCCCGCAACGCCCGGGGCCGCGCCCCCCGGGAATCCCGGTCCTGCTAGAACACTGGAGGCTGTCACGGGAGAGCCGGGTCCGTTCCCGTCGTGCCACAAACCGCCACCCGCAGTTTTCTCAGTATAACTACCAGGCACTTGTGCCCGAGAATGAGGCGGCGGGCACCTCGGTGCTACGCGTGGTGGCGCAGGACCCGGACGCGGGCGAGTCGGGACGCCTAGTCTACTCACTGGCTGCGCTCATGAACAGCCGCTCGCTGGAACTGTTCAGCATCGATCCGCAGAGCGGCCTCATCCGCACGGAAGCCGCTCTGGACCGCGAGAGCATAGAGCGCCACTACCTGCGTGTGACGGCTCAGGACCACGGCTCGCCGCGCCTCTCGGCCACCACCATGGTGGCTGTTACAGTGGCTGACCGCAACGACCACGCGCCTGTGTTTGAGCAGGCGCAGTACCGGGAAACACTACGCGAGAACGTGGAAGAGGGCTACCCCATACTACAGTTGCGTGCTACAGACGGCGACGCGCCCCCCAATGCCAACCTGCGTTACCGTTTTGTGGGACCTACAGCTGCGCGTGCCGCAGCTGCCGCCGCCTTCGAAATTGACCCACGCTCTGGCCTTATCAGTACCAGCGGCCGCGTGGACCGCGAGCACATGGAAAGCTATGAGCTGGTGGTGGAGGCTAGCGACCAGGGTTTGGAGCCTGGGCCTCGCTCTGCTACCGTGCGTGTGCACATAACTGTGCTCGACGAGAATGACAACGCGCCCCAGTTCAGTGAGAAGCGCTATGTGGCACAGGTGCGGGAGGACGTGCGCCCCCACACGGTGGTGCTGCGCGTCACGGCCACCGACAGGGACAAGGATGCCAATGGACTGGTGCACTACAACATCATTAGCGGGAACAGTCGTGGCCACTTCGCCATAGACAGTCTCACAGGGGAGATCCAGGTGGTGGCGCCTCTGGACTTTGAAGCAGAACGAGAGTATGCCTTGCGTATCCGGGCTCAGGATGCAGGCCGGCCACCGCTGTCCAACAACACGGGCCTGGCCAGCATCCAGGTGGTGGATATCAATGACCACGCTCCTATTTTTGTCAGCACACCTTTCCAGGTTTCTGTCCTGGAAAATGCCCCGCTGGGCCACTCTGTTATCCACATTCAGGCAGTGGATGCAGACCATGGGGAGAATGCCAGATTGGAGTACTCCCTAACTGGTGTTGCACCTGATACACCCTTTGTGATCAACAGTGCCACTGGCTGGGTCTCCGTGAGTGGTCCCCTGGACCGTGAATCTGTGGAGCACTACTACTTTGGTGTGGAGGCTAGGGACCATGGCTCACCCCCACTCTCAGCCTCAGCTAGCGTCACAGTGACAGTTCTGGATGTTAATGACAATCGACCTGAGTTCACGATGAAAGAATACCACCTACGGCTGAATGAGGATGCAGCTGTGGGCACCAGTGTGGTCAGTGTGACTGCAGTAGACCGTGATGCCAATAGTGCCATCAGCTACCAGATTACAGGTGGCAACACCCGGAATCGCTTTGCCATCAGCACCCAGGGGGGTGTGGGTCTGGTGACACTGGCTCTGCCCCTGGACTACAAGCAGGAGCGCTACTTCAAGCTGGTGTTAACGGCATCTGATCGTGCCCTTCATGACCACTGCTATGTGCACATCAACATCACTGACGCGAACACTCACCGGCCTGTCTTCCAAAGTGCCCACTACTCAGTAAGTGTGAATGAGGATCGGCCAGTGGGGAGCACTGTGGTGGTCATCAGTGCCTCTGATGATGACGTGGGGGAGAATGCTCGCATCACTTATCTCCTAGAGGATAATTTGCCTCAGTTCCGCATTGATGCAGACTCAGGAGCCATTACACTGCAGGCTCCTCTGGACTACGAGGACCAGGTGACCTATACCCTGGCTATTACAGCTAGGGACAATGGCATCCCACAGAAGGCAGATACCACTTATGTGGAAATAATGGTCAATGATGTGAATGATAATGCTCCTCAGTTTGTGGCCTCTCATTACACAGGGTTGGTCTCTGAGGATGCCCCACCTTTCACCAGTGTCCTCCAGATTTCAGCCACTGACCGTGATGCTCACGCCAATGGCCGGGTCCAGTATACTTTCCAGAATGGGGAAGATGGGGATGGAGATTTTACCATTGAGCCCACCTCTGGCATTGTCCGCACAGTGAGGCGGCTGGATCGGGAGGCAGTACCAGTATATGAACTGACTGCCTATGCCGTGGACCGGGGTATGCCCCCATTGCGGACTCCAGTTAGCATTCAGGTGACTGTGCAGGATGTGAATGACAATGCACCAATCTTCCCAGCTGAGGAGTTTGAGGTTCGAGTGAAGGAGAATAGCATTGTGGGATCAGTGGTGGCCCAGATCACTGCAGTGGACCCTGATGAAGGTCCCAATGCCCATATAATGTACCAGATTGTGGAGGGGAACATTCCAGAGCTGTTCCAAATGGATATCTTCTCTGGAGAGTTGACAGCACTCATTGACCTGGACTATGAGACTCGCCAGGAATATGTGATTGTAGTACAAGCCACCTCAGCCACTCTGGTCAGTCGGGCCACCGTGCACGTCCGTCTGGTTGACCAGAATGATAACAGCCCTGTGCTCAACAATTTCCAAATCCTCTTCAACAATTACGTCTCCAACCGCTCAGACACCTTCCCCTCGGGCATCATTGGACGCATCCCAGCCTATGACCCAGACGTCTCCGACCACCTCTTCTACTCCTTTGAGCGGGGCAACGAGCTGCAACTGCTGGTAGTCAACCAGACCAGTGGGGAGCTGCGACTCAGCCGCAAGCTTGACAACAATCGCCCGCTGGTGGCTTCCATGTTGGTGACTGTCACAGGTGAGGGGCAAAGGGAAGGCAAGTGACTTAGTGATTTCTATTTGTCAGGTTCTTAGGGACTCCACAGGGCACTTCAAACCAGAGAAGGACTCCCAAGCCTTTTAAGAATTCCTTATGTGCTGGGTTTCTGTGTTCCATCTGACATAGATCTTAACAGGTTGGGTTCAGATAGGAATTTAGGTTATTGGACAGTCTCCACAGAATCCCCAGTATCCTCAGGGTTCCAGAAGTTTCTAGAAAGAGGGTAAAGAACTATTTACTATTCCCCAGGATGGCCCCTACTCACTCTGAAAGGTAATCAGTTCCCGGGATAGCCAGCCACACCACACCACTGTTCAGCTGAAGCCTCCTTATGAGAGTCAGACTACTGAAGTGCAACTCTCATCCCATTTGTACAGAACAGGGAAGCTGATAGTCTAGTAGTTAGGAGCTTTGGCATCCTCAGGCAGAGTAGGCCCACAGATTTAAGCCATTCTCCAAGGCACTGACTGAGGCCCTGCCCTTTCTGAAAATGCCCAGAGGTATACTTGCTGCTTTCCTGCCTCCACAGTCCCAGGCTTTCACCAGCCCCTCCCCAGTAGGAGGGTACAGGTGGGAAAGGCTCTTGCAATCCTGCCTGCTGGAGGCCAGGGGACAGGCATTGCCTACTAATTTTATTCCAGGGAAGCCGTGACCTTCAGTTTTCTCTCATTTACTCAATAACCAGCCTATATTGTTGGCTTACTATGGCAGGGGGTGAGGGTGGGGCAAGAATAAGGCCTATAAGTATCTCATTTGTGGGGATAGTTACTGAAATGACAGGAGCAAAGTCTGGGGTGATGAGCAGCTTGCTGACCTAAGAATACTGAGGGGGGTAGTTTTAGGGTTCAAGACCCTCCTGCTGAGAGGAACTGGCTGACCCAGAGCTCTGGGGAACACGGTTGCATGACTGTAGGACTTTGGTCCTTTCTGGTGCCATGGGCAAACAGTTTGCTGACCAGAAAAAAGGGATCCCTAGCCTGGAACCTTGCCTTTTTCTTGATGGCGATGTTTTGCTAGTTCTGCAATTCTGGTGGGAAGGGCAAATGGGTGGCCAGTGACTGGCGCCTCTCTCCTGAGGAGAGACCTGTTGACTGGGGTGACACTGGCACCTCTCTCCTGAGGAGAGACCTGTTGACTGGGGTGACTTGCAGGAGGGTGGGCTACTCACCACTAAGGGGTTTTCTTGTGTGCTTCTGAGGGAATGACTTGCTGGCCTACCAGCCCTGTCTGGGTAACTGGCTGATCCCAGGCCGGCCCCACATATTAGAAGGAGGGGAGGGAAAAAGCAAACAACACTTGATACAGGGAGCTGGACAGCCACTGGCCTCAGTCCTCTTGAGTCCCAGAGAGGGTCAGTCACTGGCTGCAGACTGACCACTGCCTTTACTCCCTTTTGACAGATGGCTTGCACAGTGTGACGGCTCAGTGTGTGCTGCGGGTAGTGATCATTACCGAGGAGTTACTGGCCAATAGCCTGACGGTGCGCCTGGAGAACATGTGGCAGGAACGCTTTCTTTCACCCTTGCTGGGCCACTTCCTGGAAGGCGTGGCTGCGGTGCTGGCCACCCCCGCGGAGGACGTTTTCATCTTCAACATCCAGAACGACACGGATGTGGGCGGCGCTGTGCTGAACGTGAGCTTCTCTGCGCTCGCACCCCGTGGGGCCGGGGCCGGCTCTGCGGGGCCCTGGTTCAGCTCCGAAGAGCTCCAGGAGCAGCTGTACGTGCGCCGTGCGGCCCTAGCTGCCCGCTCGCTCCTGGATGTGCTGCCCTTCGACGACAACGTGTGCTTGCGGGAGCCCTGCGAGAACTACATGAAGTGCGTGTCGGTGCTGCGCTTTGACTCCTCCGCGCCCTTCCTGGCCTCGGCCTCCACGCTCTTTCGGCCCATCCAGCCCATCGCGGGCCTTCGCTGCCGCTGCCCACCCGGCTTCACTGGAGACTTCTGCGAGACGGAGCTGGACCTCTGCTACTCCAATCCGTGCCGCAATGGGGGAGCCTGCGCGCGGCGCGAGGGAGGCTATACCTGTGTGTGCCGCCCGCGCTTCACTGGTGAGCGGGGCTCGGCCTGGGCAGAGCTCCGGCGGGGCAGAGAGTGCTAGGGAGGCCAGGGCATCGCTTGGTTTTTCCGTTTGGGTGTAGGGTGGGATCAAGTGCTCAACAGTTGAGCTACATCCCCGGCCTTGGCATCATTCTCTAGGGATAGGTTGTGTGGGTGGTTATGTCGGGCTCTGTTAGATCAGAAACTTAGCCTTGATAGCACAGGGGTCTTGCGAAAAATACAGACTGAGGTGGTGAAGGTGCAGCCGGGGTAAGGCCAGGCTGTGGTACCACAGACGGCCTGCGGAGGGGCGTGGCCGGGGCGTGGCCAGGCCCATGGGGCTAGAAGCCTGTCTAGGAGCCGTTGGCCTGGCGGGTCCATGGGAGCCGGAGCAGTCTAGCTGCTGGTTACCTCCTCTGACCACGGCTTGACTCCTAGGAGAAGACTGCGAACTGGACACGGAAGCTGGACGCTGTGTGCCTGGCATTTGCCGCAATGGAGGCACCTGTGCAGATGGACCCGATGGTGGTTTCCGCTGCCAGTGCCCAGCGGGCGGCGCCTTTGAAGGCCCACGATGCGAGGTGGCAGCACGCTCTTTCCCGCCCAGCTCCTTCGTCATGTTCCGTGGCCTGCGGCAGCGCTTCCACCTCACACTGTCGCTCTCGTAGGTGCCCACCATGTATCTCTGGGTGTCCCTGCACTGCCCCACCTGCATGTCCCCTATCCTGAATCGGACACTCCCCCCACCCCCACCCACTTGCCTGGGCATCTCAGAGCACGGTGTGTTCCAAGTGCCTGGACTGACCTCACCTACTCCCACCTCTCTCATCACTTCCTTCCTCGGCCCAGGCTAGCGGGGTGCCCTGAGAACTTGCCTGTTGCTTGCTTGTGGTGGGTGTGAGAGGTGTCTGGCTGGTGACGCCCTGCCCACGCTCCCCAGGTTTGCCACGGTGCAGCCGAGCGGGCTTCTCTTCTACAATGGGCGCTTGAATGAGAAGCACGACTTCCTGGCTCTGGAGCTGGTGGCTGGACAAGTTCGCCTCACCTACTCCACAGGTGGGTGCTCCGTGAGCGTGCAGGTGGGCGAGCAGGAGTGGATGTGGGTAAGGACGGGGGTGGCAGCCCAGTCCCTGGAGCTTTGCCTCATTATACACCCAAACACACCACTTGTTTCCCAACACACTGTGAGGCGCCAGCCCCAGAGGCTGTTCGCTGTGAAATATACTCACTCTCCACCAGGGAGTGGTGTGTACTTCTCCTGTCTGGCCACAGCACTTCAGTCTAGCCCATGTGGTCATCAGTGGGAAGAATCTGGTGACCACACTGGCAGGGGGAATGATGATCAGGGGTGGAACTGTGCCTACTCGGGCAGAGCAGGAGGCCTGAAGCAGCTTCTGGTGACAGGAGAACTTCTTCATGCATTCCCCCCCACAGGCGAGTCGAACACAGTGGTCAGCCCCACAATTCCAGGGGGCCTGAGTGACGGGCAGTGGCACACAGTGCATCTGAGATACTATAACAAGGTGGGCACCACCCTTGCATGGGAGTGTGGTGGGAGAGCTGGATGCCAGTTTCTGCCCCTCAGAGATTTCCTGGGGGTCCTGTTGAGTGGTATACCTGGATTTTTAGCCCCGGACAGATGCTCTAGGGGGTGCACAGGGCCCCTCCAAGGACAAGGTGGCAGTGCTGAGCGTGGATGACTGTGACGTGGCCATAGCCCTGCGGTTTGGTGCTGAGATTGGCAACTACTCGTGTGCAGCTGCTGGCATGCAAACAAGCTCCAAGAAGTGAGGCCCCAGCTCCTGCTTCCCCTGCCCTCCCCAATCCTTTACATACCTCCCTACACCCCTGCCTGCCCAAACTTCCAGCTTTCCCTCTCCCACTGGGATGCTGAAAGCCCATCTCACTTTAGCCCCTGTCCTCAATTCTCTTTAGCACCCCCACCCCCACACCACCCTAGACTCTTCTCCATCCCCTATCGAGCCACCCAGAAGCCTTATCCTTTGATCCCAGCCTCCAGCCTGCCCCAAGAACAGCTGTTCATCATGAACTCTCCTTTGTACCCCATAACTAACTGAAGTAAGGGTCTAGCATCTTCCTTAGCTTGGCCTTTGTCTCCTTCCCACTTCAGTCAACTTGTTATCTGAGTCCTACCCCCACACTTCCTAGGACCAACCCTCCCCTGTCCCAGTCCTGCCAATGACCTGGACTCCTAACCTCCAGGTCCCTGGACTTGACGGGCCCTCTGCTTCTGGGTGGTGTCCCCAACCTCCCGGAGAACTTCCCCGTGTCTCACAAGGACTTCATTGGCTGCATGCGAGACCTGCACATAGATGGCCGCAGAGTGGACATGGCAGCCTTTGTTGCAAACAACGGCACCACAGCAGGTAGGCCAGAGCCCTTTCATAGGGAGGCTAAAGGTCTCCATGGAGTGACCCCTAGTCTGATGTCTCTTGATAGCCTGGCATATCACTGTCTGGCTTTTAGTGTTTGGGGTTTTGTATGCTTTGGGCTTAGAACTAGCTGTGCTTAGAGGACAATGTGCAGTGCCAAAGTAAGGCAGGCACCTTATCTCCTATACTATCTCCCTGGTTTGGCCTGGTCTCTAGGGCCAGACTCCTACTGAAGTCACCTCTTGAGGCATTCGAACGTAAGGCCAAGCCTACTCTGAGCCGCTCTGGACCATTGTGTTATATCCAGCATCCACGCCCTCCTGTTCTCTCATCCTCCCTGTGCCTTTTCTCTTGCAGGCTGCCAGGCCAAACTGCACTTTTGTGACTCAAAACCCTGTAAAAACAACGGCGTCTGCTCAGAGCGTTGGGGCGGCTTCAGCTGTGACTGCCCCGTGGGCTTTGGGGGCAAAGACTGTCGACTCAGTGAGTGGGAAGCTCAGGGCAAGAGGGCCTGCAGGGAAACGTTGCTTCCTCTGGACATGGAGTCTCTGACCTTGTTTCTTTCTCCCTGCATAGCCATGGCCCATCCCCATCGCTTCCACGGCAATGGCACACTTAGCTGGGACTTTGGAAACGACATGGTTATGTCTGTGCCATGGTACCTGGGCCTGGCATTTCGGACACGGGCGACACAGGGGGTCCTGATGCAAGTGCAGGCTGGGCCACATAGCACGCTCCTCTGTCAGGTGTGTATGACCTGAGCCTTCCTCTGTCCTCTACTTTTTTGTTTTGTTTTGTGTTTGTGTGTTTTTCCTTTTTGGGTTATACCTGGAGATGCACAGGAGTTAACTCATGGTTCTGCACTCAGGAATTACTCCTGGCAGTGCTTGGGGGACCATGTGGGATGCTGGGAATTGAACCTGGGTCGGCTGTGTGCAAGGCAAACGCCCTACCCGCTGTGCTATCTCTCCAGCTCCTGTCCTCTACTTCTAATCTCTGATGCCACCAGCAACATTGCTGTGGAGGCCGGTCCCATCAAACACTTGAACAATGGCCCTCTCCCACCTTGATGGCATTGCAAGCAAAGGACACCAGCATTGAGCTCTTTATGCTTGTTGCACCAATCCATAGTCCCTGGGCTTGTCCTCCACCTCTGGCCTAACTTCAGCTGCAGTGCCCCTGGCACAGCAGCCTGCGTGCCAGTTATAGTCTTTCCTGCTGGCCTCTGGTTTTCTTTTTTTGGTGCCAGGGCCTCAGCTATGCTCTTCCACTGAACTGTATCCCCAGCCCCCTGCCTTCTACCCCTATATATACGTATATATATATGTGTGTGTATATATATATATGTATATTTAAAATCTCTGGGCCTTATCTGAACTCCTGATACCCTATTTCTGGCATCCTCCTAACTTAGAGTTCTGACTCTAGGGCTCTGTTTCTCCTCCTGCAGCTGAATAGGGGGTTGCTGTCCGTGACGGTGACCAGGGGCTCGGGCCGCACTGCCCACCTCCTCCTGGACCAGGTGACTGTCAGTGATGGCCGGTGGCATGATCTGCGGCTGGAGTTGCAGGAGGAGCCAGGTGGCCGGCGGGGCCACCATATCCTCATGGTTTCACTGGACTTTAGCCTCTTCCAGGTCTGACCTCTGACCTTGATGTCGTCCATTCTCAATCTTCCAACCAGACTCACTTCATTTGACCCCACCTCTAGTCTAACTCCTCAACTCCCCCCACTGCTCGCTCCCTCCAGCTCCTCTTCATAGCCTTGCTCTGAGCTCAGAACCCATCCCACCAGCCAGGTTGGTCTACTCTCAAGCCCTGCTCCTATCAGGGAGGCTGTCCAGATTTTGTGCCTGCACTTAGGGCATATACTTCTGTAGCCAGTACTTGGCTTAATGCCTGGAATCCCTCTCCAGTCTGTGTCCCACTCTCCCCAGCTCAAAATCATGGAGTTTCAGGGTTGGTTGGGTCCCCGAGAGAAGCTTCCTATTGGCCGGTCATCCCCTGTGCTCCAGCAGGTGCTCTGTCTCCAGGAGCAGACCCTTCCTGACCTTTCTCCTAGTACAGAGAGACAAAGCATGATTGTGCAGGGTGAGGACGAGGGTTCATCATTACCTCCAACCCCCAATGCTGTCTGTCCCCCTCCTCCAGGACACCATGGCAATAGGGAATGAGCTGCAGGGCCTGAAGGTAAAGCGGCTCCATGTGGGAGGCCTGCCCCCTGGCAATGATGAGGTTCCTCAGGGCCTGGTTGGCTGCATTCAGGTAAGAGTCAACTTGAGAATGTGATACAGAGCCTCGGGGTCAGTGGTTGGAGATTGGGGTGGTGCTTGGGGTCCTCAGAAGCTCTATCCATGGGGAGGGGTGTTGCCCAGAGCTGTCAGATGGGGCACCCTTTCTGTGAGATTAGAGGTGAGATTCTCAGGGACCATGATATCCTTGGGGGCACTGCACTGGGGAGCACCAGGTTGGGGTCTGGGTTTTGGGGGTTCTGCGGGAGATTGCATGTCAGGGTGGCTGGCTTTTCAGGACTTGGGGCTGAGGTGTTTTGACATGGGTTTCACCCATTGCTGGCTGTGTCAATAGGGGGTGTGGCTCGGCTCCACGCCTTCGGGGTCCCCGGCCCTGCTTCCCCCCAGCCACCGAGTGAATGTGGAACCTGGCTGTGCTGTGACCAGCGCCTGTGCGTCTGGGCCCTGCCCACCCCATGCTGACTGCCGAGACCTCTGGCAGACCTTCTCGTGCACCTGCTGGCCAGGTGGGGCCTGGAGTGTGGGGAGGAGGGTCGATGGCGCAGCAGGGACCCAGGACGGTGTCTGCTTCCTCCTGTGCTTGTGGCCAGTCTCCTGAGCTCCCTGACCCCATCTGCAGGTTACTATGGCCCAGGCTGTGTGGACGCCTGCCTCCTGAATCCGTGTCAGAACCAGGGCTCTTGCCGGCACCTTCCGGGAGCACCGCATGGGTATACCTGTGACTGTCCAGGTGGCTACTTTGGGCACCACTGCGAGCACAGGTAATGGGCTGATGGGGCTGAGATGATGGGGGAGCGGGGGAAGAGCCAGGGGTTTACTGATGTACTGTGGCAGCACCTCACTTGGCTCTCTGCCCCCCCAGGATGGACCAGCAGTGTCCGAGGGGCTGGTGGGGGAGCCCAAGCTGTGGCCCCTGCAACTGTGACGTTCACAAAGGCTTCGACCCCAACTGCAACAAGACGAATGGGCAGTGTCACTGCAAGGTGGGCCTGGCCCCTGGCACCTGACCTTTTGCCTCTTCCCTGGACATGATTTGTCAATCCTTATTCAGCTTGCTGACCTCTGCCACCCGACCCAGACCTCGTCTCTTCTGACCTGACTGCTCTCTCTTGTTATCAACATCAAACTTCTCCCTTCAATTTCATTTGAGGTCCAGCCTGCCTCTGCCTCTCTGGGCCCTCTGCTGTGACCCTGCTCATGCCTGTGATCCCATGCCCCGACCTCTGACCTCGGGCCCCTGACCCTTCTTCAACAGGAGTTCCACTACCGACCCCGGGGCAGTGATTCCTGCCTGCCTTGTGACTGCTACCCCGTGGGCTCCACCTCACGTTCATGTGCACCCCACAGCGGGCAGTGCCCCTGCCGCCCAGGAGCCCTTGGTCGTCAGTGCAACAGCTGTGATAGTCCTTTTGCAGAGGTGACAGCCAGCGGCTGCCGGGGTGAGCAAGCTCTGCCCAGATCCATATGTGGAAGCCACCACTGCTGTGGCATGCTTGGCTCTCTGTCCTCTGGGAGGCTCCTAAAGAAAACCCCTTAGGCCCAATGTGCTGATGTTGTGTTACAGAATGGGACAAGCCAGCTCCCAAGGCTGGCAGGACAAGGGTGGGCACTAGTGCTGGGGTGGGGTGGGGCGAACCCTTGTTCCAGCCTGGAACCCCTGGCTTAAAGTCGTCTCTTTTTTAGTGCTCTATGATGCCTGCCCCAAGTCCCTGAGATCCGGTGTGTGGTGGCCCCAAACCAAGTTTGGCATCTTGGCCTCAGTGCCCTGTCCTCGGGGGGCCCTTGGTATGTACTCTGAGGGCAGGGGCATTGCTGAGGTTGAAGGGGGCCCTGTCCTCTCACTGCCAAGACCAGCTCTTTTTCTGAGTTGGGTCATCTTGTTCCTGCAAAGAGGTGGGAGTGGGGTAGGGGCTTATGTGGGTCCCTCACTACTTGCTAAGAACTCTGGGTCCCTCCTTGTACCCTCATTGCACCTCCATCTGTTTCTCTTGGCTTCTGGGCAGGATTGCGGGGTGCAGGTAAGGGGGTACGTGTTTGCTCAGGTGCGCTGCGCCCTCCCACTGCCAGAGCTTTTGCAGACTCCTCCTGCTGCCTGAGGCCTCTCACTGCCCTTCCCACTGCCTGAAGTCTCTGAGACCCCTTTTTGCCATTTGAGGATGCTCAAGGTCCTCAGACACAGCTTCCCACTGACTACGGACCCTGTAGGTCCCTCCCGCTTTCTGAGACTGCACACCCCTGCTCAGTGCCTGAGATCCCTGCAGGCCTCTCCCCACCGAGAGCACTAAAGCCCCCCCTTCAACATCTGTCTGAAGACCCCAGAGGCTCCGCACATTGCCTAAGTTCCCCGCAGATACCTCCCCGCTGCTTGCGGTCCCTGCTGTGGCTGCACAGATCATCTGTGTGTGCATGTTTATGTGTCTCTTTGCGCCTGTGCACGTGTCTGCGAGTCTGTATTGGAGGGAAGCTGACTCTGGGTTTAAGGGAGGGTCTTCATTGCTGATGGCCACAGATTCCCTTAAGACCTAGGTCACTTCTCATAGAACTGCACCCCAATCCCACAGACCAGGGAGAGGTAGTAATTAAGTCACCACTGGGAGAGTTAAAACGTGTAGGAGAACCAACACCCACTGCATTTTGGCCTCAAAACATTCCTGGATGACGTAGTCTGCATAGTTTTAGCGAACATATGTGTGTGAATGTGTGTGTGAGACAGAGAGAGAGAGAGAGAGAGAGAGAGAGAGAGAGGAGTGAAAGGAGAAAGAGAGAGAGAAATCATTGTATGTCTGTGTGTGCTTGTCCTGGCCCAGGAATATATGTGCATGTAGAAGAGAGCACTAGTGTGTGTGTGTGTGTGTGTGTGTGTGTGTGTGTGTGTGTAGAGAGAGAGAGAGAGAAAGAAAGAGAGAGAGAGAGGTCTGGAGGAAGAGAGAGAGAGAGAGAGAAGAGCGTGCTGTATGTCTTGTGTATGTCACTGCGTGTGCTTGTCCTGGCTCAGGAGTGTAAGTGCATGTAGAAGTGAGCATCACCACATGCACATCCAGCCTCTGTGCTCTCCTTTTTATAGTTGATGATTCAAAATGTGTATAGAGGGACTGGAGCCATAGTACATTGAGCAGGGCACTTGCCCTGCACATGGCCAACCTGGGTTCCATCCCTGCCATCACATATGGTACCCCAAGCTCTGCCAGGAGTAATTCCTGAGTGCGGAGCCAGGAGTAACCCCTGAGCATTGCCTGGTATAGGCTCCAAATAAAAACAAACCAAAAAGTTGTCCATAGAGTATTAGAGAGAGAGCTCAAAAGGCTGGAGTGTGTCCTTTGCATCCAGGAGTCCTGGGTTCAATCCCTGGCAGAGCATGGTCCTCAGAACACTGCTGGGAGTAGCCCCTAGGCACGCCTAAGCACTGTTGGGAATAGCCCCTAAGCGCAGTCATATGTGGTCCCAAAACAAGCAAGCAAACACAAAACCTGAATAAATCAAATGGTTCATAGAGGGGCCTAGGGTTTGATCCCCTGCATTGCAAAAAGAAAAAAAGGAAGGAAGGAAGGAAGGAAGGAAGGAAGGAAGGAAGGAAGGAAGGAAGGAAGGAAGGAAGGAAGGAAGGAAGGAAGGAAGGAAGGAAAGGAGGGCAGAAAAGGTGGGAGTGGTTCTCAAGAATTGAGGCATGTAGCAGAGCTGGGGGCTTGGGGTGCGTTGCCCATGACTCATCCACACAGACATCAGCTTTCTAGCATTTCCCTAGAAAGTGGAGGTACTGTGATTTACCCACTCATGAGAGTGCGCAGACCCCCAGTCTGACAGGGGTTGCCTGCCCGCAGGTGCTGCCGTGCGGCTCTGTGACGAGGACCGGGGGTGGCTGGAGCCAGACCTTTTCAACTGTACGTCCCCCATCTTTCGAGACCTCAATCTGCTGGTAAGATCACCCAATGCCTGCCATGATTGGGCCCCCGCTGACCCGGCCTCAGCTCCCCCAGTCTGTGCTGGGCCCCACATTGGACTTTGCCTCCTGGGCTTCCCAGTTGCCTTTTCCTCTAGCTAACTTTACTCTGTCAGGCTTTAGAGGCCCCAGGCACCCCAGAGGAGCCCACATCCCCACCTTTGTTCTGGCAGCTGGATGGTCTGGAACTGAACAAAACAGCACTGGATACTATGGAGGCCAAGAAGCTGGCACAGAGGCTGCGGGAGGTGACTGGTCACACTGACCACTACTTCAGCCAAGATATCCGAGTCACAGCCCGCCTGCTGGCCCACCTTCTGGCCTTTGAAAGCCATCAGCAGGGCTTTGGGCTGACAGCCACTCAGGATGCCCACTTCAATGAGGTGGGTATCCCCACATTCCAGATCTCTTGATCCTGGCTTCCCAACTCAGGTCCCTGCTCTCCCAAGGGAGGATGGACCCTTAGATCTCCCTCTTCCCTGGTCCTCCTTGTGCCCACCCATGCCCGCTGGAGTGGCTTTGAGCACCCAGCTAAATCCCTTCAACTTCCCATCCCTTCCCACCTGTTCTCTGCACTGAGCCCCCTTCTCTCCTTGCTCCCAGAATCTGCTGTGGGCTGGCTCCTCACTGCTTGCTCCAGAGACCGGGGCCTTGTGGGCAGCACTGGGGCAGCGGGCCCCTGGGGGCTCTCCCGGCAGCGCAGGGCTGGTGCAGCATCTTGAGGAATATGCAGCCACGCTTGCCAGGAACATGGAACTCACGTACCTGAACCCCGTGGGGCTGGTGACGCCAAATATCAGTGCGTGGCAGGAGGCGGGCACGGGTGGCTGGGGTAGGGCTGAGGCCTGGGAGCTGCTGACTGAGCTCTGGAGGTGGGAGGCCAGCCTGGCCCTCCGTGCTTTGTGGGAGCAGACACCCCTCTTAGACCCAGACTCTGGCTGGGGAGGAGGTGGGGAGAGTGGGACCCTCGGCCTGGTCTCACCCTTTTCCCCCTGGACAGTGCTCAGCATTGATCGTATGGAGCACCCCAGTCCAACACGGGGGACCCGGCGCTACCCTCGTTACCACAGCAACCTCTTCCGGGGCCAGGATGCCTGGGACCCACACACACATGTTCTGCTACCTCCCCAGTCCCCCCGGCCGTCGCCCCCTCAAGGTGAGATACCCTGTGACTGCTGTCAGTTCCTCCCTCACTGCCACCCACTGGGTCGTGGCCCTGCTCCCCACCCCACACCCGGGCCTCCT
Source organism: Sorex araneus (assembly GCF_027595985.1). NCBI lineage: Eukaryota > Metazoa > Chordata > Mammalia > Eulipotyphla > Soricidae > Sorex > Sorex araneus. The sequence continues at coordinate 45,283,418 of NC_073305.1, read as the reverse complement.
TCAGCTCACACCTTCTGTCACTTTCCCTCCCTGGCCACCGATGGCCTCTCCTTGCAGCACGGACTTTTCATTCCCACCCCCTAATTCTGAACCCCATGTTCAAGCTGGTTTGGGTGTGTGGGTGCTGGGGCTCAGGGGTCACTGACAGTGGCTCCTGTCCCTCCCCTCACAGTTCTGCCCACAAGTAGCAGTGACTTGGAAAACAGTACCTCGAGTCCGGCACCCCCGCCAGCCCCTCTGGAGCCTGAGCCCGAGCCCAGGCTCTCCATCGTCATCCTCCTCGTTTACCGCACTTTGGGGGGACTGCTTCCTGCCCAGTTCCAGGCTGAGCGCCGAGGCGCCAGGTACCACATGCAAAGCGGCTCCTGGGCTGCTTAATTAACCCTGGGGTTTCCACCTGTCTCTACCCAGCATCACTCTCCGTCTTGCCTGTGTTCTTTCTGGTCACAAAGACACCCCGGGGTGCCCAGTTCCAGGGAAGCTAGCCTGTGCTGGGATCCACGTGAGCCCATATGCTTTCTGGAGCTGGGGAGAGTAGCTGGCAGGTGGGGCCTCAAGTGGGGGGCAGAGTACTGCAGAGAAGCTGCCTGCCGGGGTCCCATGGCAGTGGTGGGCGGGGGGTGGGGGGCAGCTGGAGGCCGAAGGGGCTGTGCTGGCCTCGTGCCCCAGTATGGACTGGGGGTCAGGAGATGCCCAGTGATGTATTTATCCTGAACTCACCCCCAGCTAGGCTTTGGACCCAAAGCCCAGGTCTTGAGGCAGCCCTGCACCCCAGGCCCCACGTCACTGAGTAGTAGCAGAGCGCGGAAGGCACATGAGGAGGTGGCTGCTTCAGGTTTGGGGGGGTGTCTCCTCAGGCTTCCTCAGAACCCGGTGATGAACTCCCCTGTGGTCAGCGTGGCTGTGTTCCATGGACACAACTTCCTGAGGGGCGTCCTGGAGTCCCCGATCAGCCTGGAGTTTCGTCTGCTGCAGACGGCCAATCGGAGCAAGGCGATCTGTGTGCAGTGGGATGCACCTGGCCCGTGAGAACCTTTACCCTGGAACCCTGGGCGGGCCCCGTCAGCCCCTAAGAGGCCTGGCCTGCCCTGTATCCACTGGCCCATGCGCTACTCCCCAACTTCAGATCCCCTCCCACCCATCTCACTACCCTCCTCCTGGCCCTGGGCCCCTCCGCTTGGGGTATGGCAGCTCTGACTGCCCTGTGGCCACAGGGCGGACCAGCACGGCATGTGGACAGCACGGGACTGCGAGCTGGTGCACAGGAATGGGTCCCACGCACGATGTCGTTGCAGCCGGACAGGCACCTTCGGGGTCCTCATGGATGCCTCCCCCCGTGAGGTGGGACTGTGTCCAGAGTTCTCAAGAAGTGGCTGTGGGGCAAAGGGTAGAAATTCCAACCTCCCCAGCAACCTTTCCTGTCCCCGCAGCGGCTGGAAGGAGACCTGGAGCTGCTGGCGGTATTTACGCACGTGGCCGTGGCCGTATCTGTAGCTGCGCTGCTGCTAACAGCAGCTGTCCTGCTGAGCCTGCGCAGCCTCAAATCCAACACGCGTGGCATCCATGCAAATGTGGCAGCTGCTTTGGGGGTGGCAGAGCTCCTCTTCCTGCTGGGGATCCACAGGACCCACAACCAGGTGCAGGGCAAGACAAGGGGACACGTGTCCTGATGACCTCAGCTGGGCCCAGAGATCAGAGATATGTCAGTTGGGTCTTGGGAGGGTCCAGAACGAAGGGGGCTGTGACTTAGGGCTCATAGGTGAGCAGCTGATGCCCAGGGAGGGTCCAGGAGAGGCTGGAGCCATCCTAATACCCCTTGCCGCCCTCAGCTGCTGTGCACTGCCGTGGCCATCCTCCTGCACTACTTCTTCCTCAGCACCTTCGCGTGGCTCCTGGTGCAGGGACTGCATCTCTACCGCATGCAGGTGGAGCCACGCAACGTGGACCGTGGTGCCATGCGTTTCTACCATGCTCTGGGCTGGGGAGTCCCTGCTGTGCTGCTGGGTGAGGGCCCTGTTCACTGGCCATTTCAACTGCCCATCCTGTGGGCTGCTCCCCTCCCCTGTCCCCAATCCTAATCTTGATTCCCAAGCCTGCTGTGCCCCAGCCTCTCCCCTTCTATGTGAGGGTTTTCAGTTCTCAAACACACCGGTCACTCCTATCCCTTTTTCTTCCCAGGCCTTGCTGTCGGCCTGGATCCTGAGGGCTACGGGAACCCCGACTTCTGCTGGATATCCATCCATGAACCCCTCATCTGGAGCTTTGCAGGCCCCATTGTCCTTGTCATTATGGTGAGCACCCCAGAGTCAGGGTCACCAGTGCTCAACTGGGAGTGTTGGGGGAGCCTGCCTGAGTGTGGGGTGCTAGACGAGGGGAGGCAGGTGCAGCCCACAGGCTTCCTGGGCTTGGCATCCCTTTCTGTGCTTCAGTCAGAGTGGCCACACCCTCACCCTGCACGGAAACAATGGACATGGGGAGGGAGAGGCCCGTGCCAGCCCTGCTGCTCTCTCCATCTCATCCCTCTCTGGCTCCCTGTCTCTGATGCTCTCCAGGATTCTCTTTCTCTTTTCTGCTTTCTGGCGGGTGTATTTTGGGTCACACCTGGTGGTACTCAGGGCTGCTCCTGTGCTCAGGAGTCTCTCCTGGCAGTGCTTGGGGGACCATATGCAGTGCTGGACAGATGCTGGGTAGCTGCATGTGGAGCGAGTGACTTTCCTTGTGGCTCTCTCGCTCTGCCCTGCTCTCTGCTTCTGACTTAACGCTCTTTGGTGTGTGTCTTTCCCTGGTGCTGCCTCTCTCTGGTTCTGGGCCTGTCTGCCTCTCACTCTCTGTCTCTCTCTGTCCTGCCCCATGCCACCTCTCCGGCTCTGGGTCCAGATGAACGGGACCATGTTTCTCCTCGCTGCCCGCATGTCCTGCTCCACTGGGCAGAGGGAGGCCAAGAAGACCTCTGTGCTGTGAGTTAGCTAGGCCCCGGGGCTCCTCTCTGCGCCTTCACCATACTCGGGCCCCACACATGCTTTTGCCCTGCGCTCCCTCCTACTCTCCTGGGTGTCCCGGGTCTTTCATGGCCTGGCTGGCTCTGCCCCTTGTGTATGCACCCCTACCCAGCTTCCATGCTTCTATGCCCCCTCCTGTCTGTTCCTCCCTGTCCTGCCCTGGCCCAAGTGCCCTCCTGCTGCTTGCTGTCCCCGCCATCTCCCCTCACTCATTCCATGTTTCTGTGAGTCTCTTTCATCCTTCGTGTTCCATGTGACACATGCATGCCCACTGGGTGTCTCTCCGTGTTTCCTTGTCAGAACCCTCCGAAGCTCCTTTCTGCTCCTCCTGCTGGTCAGTGCCTCCTGGGTTTTTGGACTCCTAGCAGTCAACCACAGCGTCTTAGCCTTCCACTACCTCCACGCTGGACTCTGTGGGCTCCAGGTAACACTGGTGTCCCTCCTCGCCCTCCCGCCTTGCCCAGAGTGGGCTTCAGCAGAATAGGACTGGGCAGGGCATAGACCCAGACTTGAAGTTGGTCCTCCTGGATGACGAACTAAAGCTGGTCGTGGATCCATTCATTGACCTTCAGAGACCCAGAAGCCCCTGGCCACTGCTAGTCCAGCTGCCCTTTACTCAGGTGGCCACTTTGTCCTGACTCCCTGGAGGCCCCCTGGAGGGCCCCTCTGATGCCCCCTCTCTTGCCATGACTGGCCCCCTCTTGCTGATTCCTCTCACACTGTCCCTGACTGACCCCGTGGTAGCTCTGCTCCACCCACTTCTGGCGTGTTTCTCTTCTTCCTGACCGTTGATCCTCGCTGCCCCCACTGCCCACAGGGCCTGGCCATGTTGCTGCTCTTCTGCGTGCTGAATGCTGATGCCAGAGCTGCCTGGACTCCGGCCTGTCTGGGCAGGAAGGCAGCGCCTGAGGAAGCAAGACCAGCGCCTGGGACGGTGAGAGGCTCTCGGGGCTGGGGAAGCAGGCCGGGGTCCTGGGAGATGGACATCTGAGGCTTCTCAGGGCTGTCTCACCCTCCTGCCTCCACGCTGCCGTTCCAGGGCCCTGCGGCATATAACAATACAGCCCTATTCGAGGAGAGCGGCCTCATCCGCATCACCCTTGGTGCCTCCACTGTCTCCTCTGTGAGCAGCGCCCGCTCTGGCCGGGCCCAGGACCAAGACAGCCAGCGGGGCCGCAGCTACCTCAGGTGAGGGGACACACAGCTCAGAGGGCTCGTGTTCCAGCTGTCAAAGGCATTAGCAGGTCCTGGTGTAGAAGCTTCACCCATCCTGGTGCGTGGCTGCCCCAGCCACCCGTGCACTCCGTGCTCTGAGTGGGGGTCCTGTATTCTAGGGACAATGTCCTGGCTCGACATGGTTCGGCTGCCGACCATACTGACCACAGCCTCCAGGCTCATGCTGGCCCCACTGACCTGGACGTGGCCATGTTCCATCGAGATGCCGGTAGAGGTGGGGACCTGGGCAGGGAGGAGGGAGGCAGAGCTTCTCCCTGGTTTTCCTTCCTGCTGCGCCAGACTGGGTGGAACAGCTTAGCAGGGGGATCAGCCCACCCCTCTTCTTGGGCCCAGAAGGCAACCCCCGACCTAGCCCTGGTTGTCCTGTCCCCAGGCCAGTCCCAGCTTTTCCTTTCTTCAATTCCCCGCTCCCCAGACCCTGCACCCTAGCCCAAGTCACCACTGCCCCTCCACTCTGGGCTCTTCCCCGCCCCTCACCGCCCTGCTCCTTCCTGATCCACTGCTGTGCCTTCCTCCTCCCGACCTCCCCATTCCAGGCGCTGACTCGGATTCCGACAGTGACCTGTCCCTGGAGGAGGAGCGGAGCCTGTCTATCCCCTCCTCGGAAAGCGAGGACAACGGCCGCAACCGGGGGCGTTTCCAGCGTCCCCTTCGCCGTGCTGCCCAGAGCGAGCGGCTCCTCACCCACCCCAAAGGTGAGGACCACCAAGACACCAGCTTCCACTGGGCAGGGCGTTCCCACACACCCCACCCTCAGGGACCTGGGTTCCTCTCCAGGCTCTCTGCTGCCCCCCAGCAGCTCGGCAAGAGAATGAGAAAGTTTGGCTGGGGGTTACAGGGTGACACTCATCCCTCCTTTGTGTCCCCTGATGGTTGGGGTTCAGTCAGCGCTCCCCAGGTGCTCCGCGCCAAGTTTGCCAGGCCAGACAATCCAGTGGGCACCCCCAGGTGCTCTCTGAAAGGCCCCTCGTGGTCCCACCTCTGCTCCACAACAGACAGGGCCTCAGGAGTCTTTAGGGTGGGGGTCAGCCTGGAGCCCCCCTGACACCTGCTCTGGTCTGCAGATGTGGATGGCAATGACCTCCTGTCCTACTGGCCAGCGCTGGGGGAATGCGAGGCCACTCCCTGCACCCTGCAGACCTGGGGCTCCGAACGGCGCCTGGGGCTGGACGCCAGCAAGGACGCGGCCAACAACAACGCCCCTGACCTGGCCCTGACCAGTGGAGATGAGACCTCGCTGGGCCGGGCCCAGCGCCAGAGGAAGGGTATGATGGCAGCACCCCCCCCAAGTCCCCCAAGACTCCCTCCTCCTGTCCCAGACTCTCCATGGGGGATCCTGAGCCCCACTTCCAGATCTGGGAGTATCCTGCTCCACACCCCAGCTGTACCTGCTCCAGCCCAGGGAACGGCTCTATTAGATTAACCAGCTCTCAAGTCTGTTGCTCTGTCCCAGAATGTCTGTACCCCACCCTGCCCTACAGAGACCCCAAGAGATCTCTGTCCCAAATCAAGTCAAGGGGATGCTGCCCCACCCCTACATGACAGGGCCTGCCCTCAGGGAGCTGCCCCTCCTACTCCTACCACCTCGCTGCCTCCCCAAGGGGATTCTTGTCTCCCACCCCCATTCACACCCTGCACCCCCATTGGTTCTTCCCACAGGCATCCTGAAGAACCGACTGCAGTGCCCGCTGGTGCCACAGGCCCGCGGGGCCCCTGAGTTGTCCTGGTGCCGAGCTGCCACATTGGGCCACCGCGCTGTGCCCGCTGCCTCCTATGGGCGCATCTGTGCTGGAGGGGGCACAGGCAGCCTGTCGCAGCCCGCCAGTCGCTACTCTTCCCGAGAACAGCTGGACCTGCTCCTCCGGCGGCAGCTGAGCCGGGAGCGGCTGGAGGCCGCCCCCAGCCCGAGCCTGCGCCCTCTGAGTCGGCCCGGCTCTCAGGAACACCTGGACACAGCACCAGGCCGCCTGGAGCCCAGGGACCGGGGCAGCACCCTCCCACGAAGGCAGCCCCCCAGGGAGCACCCTGGCACTCTGGCTGGCCGTTTCGGGTCACGGGATGCCCTGGACCGAAGCGCCCCCTGTGAGTGGCTGAGCACACTGCCCCCTCCCCACAGTGTTCGGGACCTGGACCCACAGCCCCCCACTCTGCCCCTGTCTCCCCAGCGGCAACTCTCCAAGGACCCCCTTTTGCCATCCCGGCCCCCGGACTCTCTGTGCAAGAGATGGAACTCAGGGGAGCAACTAGACCTTGTGCCTAGCCGGCACCCCTCACGAGAGGGCCTTGGGCCACCCCCACAGCTGCTCAGAGTCAGGGAGGACGCAGCCAGTGGTCCAAGCCATGGCCCCTCCACAGAGCAGCTGGACATTCTCTCCTCTATCCTCGCCTCCTTCAACTCCTCGGCGCTCTCCTCCTCCGTGCAGTCCTCCAGCACGCCCTCGGGCCCTCACACCACAGCCACGCCTTCTGCCACGGCCTCTGCACTCGGGCCCTCCACGCCCCGCTCTGCCACATCTCACAGCATCTCGGAGTTGTCACCAGACTCAGAGTAAGCAGGGGGCAGCCATCTGCTCAAACCCTCATCAGCTCAGGGTCACCTCCAGTGTCCCTTGCCCTGTGTTCAATGGTTGACAATGCCCTGTGTTCAATGGTTGACAAGTGGGGTGCTGGTTGGCAGACAGGTGTGGGCAACCCTAGGTTTGGCACAAAGAGCTCAGGACTGCAGCAACAGGCCTTGCAGGTCCCAGGCCCCAAATTCTATCCATGGCACCACAGGGTGCTTTGTACACTGTTGGTTTGCGTGGAGCATCACAGAACCCAAGCACCTTGTTGGGCCCAGTTTTGCCAGATCAGGTAGCACCAGGGATAGCCCTGAGTTCCCAAGCTCTCTGAGACTCAGATTAAAAAAAAAAACTTTTTCTTTTTTTTGCTTTTTGGGTTGCACCCAGTGATTTTCAGGGGTTGCTCCTGGCTCTACACTCAGGGATTACTCCTGGCAGTGCTTGGGGGACCATATGGGATGCCGGGTATCGAACCCAGGTTGCCGCGTGCAAGGCAAATGCCCTACCTGCTGTACTATTACTCCGGCCCCTAAAAAAATCTTTTTAAGAGAAAAGAAGTACCATCTCTCAATCCCCGGAACCCCATATGTTTCCCCTAGCCCCATTAGGATTGATCTCTGAGTGCAGAATCAGGAATAAGCCCTGCGCATCGCTTGGTTTGCCCCCACACACACACCCAAAAAAGAAAGAAAAGAAAAGAAAGAAAGAAAGAAAGAAAGAAAGAAAGAAAGAAAGAAAGAAAGAAAGAAAGAAAGAGAGAAAAAGTAGTCAGGCAGAGAATGGGGAATAGTTCACAAGGACTTTCAGTCTGTGTGATTGAGGTCAGTCACCCCAACATTGACTGAGCTATAGAGAAAGAGGGGTGCTTTACGAAGGGTTGAACTAGTGCGTGGGAGGGCAGGTATGTCAAAGGGGAAGGGAAGCGGTGACTTTGCATAGATTCTCTTAAGAAGTAAAATGGATAAGAAGGGTCTATATGGGGGCTGGAGTGATAGCACATTGAGTAGGGTGTTTGCTTGCACATGGCCGACCCAGGTTCAATTCCCAGCATCCCATATGGTCCCCTGGGCACCACCAGGAATAATTCCTGAGTGCAGAACCATGAGTAACTCCTGTGCATGTACATCACTGGGTGTAACCCAAAAAGCAAAAAAAAAAAAAAAAGTCTACATGTTGTAGGGAATACTGGCAATTTCTGTGCTAGGCTATAGAACTCACTTGGAAAGTTTGCTCATTCATTTATTCAGCCAGTATTGCCTTCCTCTCATGGTGGATAATATGGGTAGAGAAGGCACCTGAGGCCAGGAAGCAGCTGGATATGTCACAGGAGTCAGAGAGGAAATGGGAGGCATCATTAGGACCCTCCTGTCTTCTATCCCGGGATCCTGGCTGTTGGGGGAGGGATGCTGGGGTTCAGAATGAGTCGCCTTTTTTTTTTTTTTGGCCTTGTCAGGAATCAAACCCAGGGCCTCACACATGCTAGGCAGGCTTCCCTACTGAGCTACATCCCCAGCCTACACTTCCCCTCTTTAAGCCTCAGTTTCCTTACCTGAAAATATACCTGTAGTGACAAATTCTGTATGGATATTTGAGGGTGGCGCTTGGGGGTTAGCCACACCAATTGTGCTCAGGGATGAGTTCTGGCTCTGTGCTCAGGGGTGACCCCTGGCAGTGTTTGGGGAACCATATGTGGTGCCAGGGTCAGTGGGATGCAAGGCAAGCACCTTAATCCTGACACTATCACTTGGGCTTTAGGGGTGGAGATTTTCTAGGCAAAATCTGCGGAACATCACATCTGTGCATAGTTGGTGCTGGTTTAATGTTTAAAGACATGGGCCCTGGACCTCCTCTGTGTATGTCTGTGGAGGGCCAGAGCCCCTGCTGATGAGTCTGGCTGTCCAGGGTGGGTGAAGGGCTCTGAGAACCCTGGGAATCTACCTTTGCCATAAGGGACTGAGGACTGAGGCTAAGGTGATGGGGAGGTGGCTCATGTCAGACCTTGTGGGGAGTCCCACATCATCTGCCGCCAGCCCATTACTGCAACCATCTTTGATCTCCCTATTCAACCCTGCAGAGTTCCCAGAAGTGAGGGTCACTCCTGAGGGGCAGATGGCCGGCTGGACGGAGACCAGTGGAGGGCGATGAAGGATCGGATGAACAGACGAGACTCCGGGAGTCTGGCTGGCACCCAGGCAGCCTCCTGCCTGCCCCCAGCGTGCCCTGCTTGTCTGTGGGCATGTGAGCATGCACGAAACAGGTGCAGGGCAGGGGACTGAGGGGAGGACTTTTATACCTTTTGTATCTTTGTAACCAGAGAGATATGCTTATGTTATTTTTCGGCTTTTTGTCTCCCAGGTTCTGAGGCTGGGCTGGGAGGGGGAGGGCAACAGAGGGAAGGAGGTGTGGAGTTTGGCTCCCTTGGGTGTCTGGCTAACCCTACGTTCCTTCTCTCCTCTTACTGGGGTGAGTCAGACAGGAGGGGCAGATCCCCACCCAATTAATCTGAGTATTGTCTGGACCCCAAAGTGCAGACTTGATCTTGGCTTTTTCTTGGATGCCCCAAGGACCAAACTTCTGGGACTGGGGATTGGTCTTGGAAACTGCCCGCCCAGGCATGTATGTTTCTTATGTGGAGTCCCTGCCACTTACTGCCTTATACCTAGGACTGACGCTGTGGGCCACGGGGAGCAGCAGAGGTCATGTTTACAGAGCAGGGCTCCCCTTTCTCCTGTGGGGAGGGGCTCAGGCCTCTAGTCCCACTAGCCTCAAAGGGTGGAGGGGCACTGGCCAGCCCCCCGGACTGCCGTGAGCAGTGGTCTGTGGTGCCATCCTGCCCCCGTGCTAGCATGTACTCTGCAGGGTATGGTGGGCACCGATGGTGGAGGGGGCAGGCAGAAGGGAATGGAAGACACAGAATGTAGGTGTCACCTCCTCCCATGTTTACAAAAATCTCCCTGCCCCCAGCCTGGGCTGCAGGAAGTGACTCACTCCCACCCTCTTTTTAGTCCCTCCCAGAGGGACACTTGACTGTTAGGCCCCTGGTCACAAGACTCATTTTTGTTACTTTAATGTTCACAACTTGGGAACTTTTATATTAAGTTACTTTGTTTACAGGTCAGGAGCATTTTGCAACTTTGTTTACAACTTCCAACTCTGAATTTTTATACTTTGTTTACTGTTAAGAATGTTTTTCCCCCCATTGTTTACAAATGAAAGATAAAGTGGGAGAGGGACTTGGGGGCCACAGTAGGAGAAGCCTGGCCCTGGTTTCTTCTCACTCTTGGTGCTCCCCCAGAGAGTCCTCTGTGAACACAGACCCAGAAGGCATCATCTTGCCACGGGGAGCAGTGGTTGTGCGGTTGTGTGGGATGAGGGGGTACAAGCATCCTTTCCCCCTGCACTTAGTGGACAGTTTCCAAGAAAATTGAAAATTCTGCTTTTCTGACTGGTGCCAAATCCCACCAGCCAGGACCCCAGCTCTCCTTACTCAGAATGGTGGGCGTCAGCCCTTGGAGGGGTCTGTGTGGGGAGAGAAGCGCTGTCCTTGCTACGTCCTAGATTCTGTAGATGTATGTCCCTTCTTGGGGGACACCCCCCTCCAGCCCAGTTGCCCCTTTCCCTGTCTGTGTAAATTGTTCCGTGAAGCCGCGCTCTGTTTTGGGAATAAACTTCTATAAAAAAAACGATTCTTGCTTCTTTCTTTTGGGGGTGGAGGTGGCGGTTGGAGGGTGACTGAATGATTGAAGGGCGGGCTGAGTTTTGGGAGAAATCTAAGTGCTTTTAGCCAGCCCTGAATATTTAGCTACTTTTAGCCTATTTCTTGGAAATTTGCAAATTTCTGCCTCTTTCCCCCTGAATTCTAACTCCTGGGATGGAGCGGCATGGGGGGTGGGGGTTAAGCCCCCCCCCCCCGCCCCGTGATAATATGCGCTTTTCAAGGCAGTTGCACGGTGGTGTCCTAAGGCTTCACAGCCAGCAACCCTGCTCTGGCATTCCCGAAAGACCCAGGTCAAGCCAGCACTGAACTGCCTCCCCACCCCTCAAGTCTACTGACAGCTCTGACTCCCACCTACTTCTGGCTTTGGAGCTGACAAGGACAACGAGTTCCTCTGAGGCGCAGGCAGAGACCTCTGGCGCGGTGCCAGGCTGGGCCAGTGCCCGGGAAGGAGCCCCCACTTCAAGTTTGGACGTCCAGAGTCCTAGGAAAGACTTGGGGGTCTTCTGTCCTCAGAATTGCCTAGGGAGCAGGTGTCTGGGGGGAAAACCTGAGGGCGGCGCCCTCAGCCCAGGCCAGAGAAAGCTCCCTGAAACCGAACTCCCTCCCTAGGGCTAAGGGTGCGGTCAGTAGCACCAATCCAGTCCCCACCACTCGGTCCCTGTCCGCCGGGGCACTGAGCAGGCAGCAGAGCCGTGGGGTCAGCTCCGTCCCACTCAGGGGTCACAGGGCGCCGCTCCGGCCAGCCCCGCACAGATCCGAGGTCCCACTCGTGCAGCTCTAGCCGGCTCTGGGAGTAGTTCAGGCGAGTCACGCGGGGGAGCGCGCGCGCCAGGTCATCGGGGAGAGACGGGTTAAATCTTCCTCCTTGGGACTGGCCCCGCCCCACGAGCGTCACTTAGGGCCCGCCCCAACGCGCTGATTGGCCCAGATCGGTCCGGCCCTGCCCGGGGATTGGCCCTGGGGAGCGCGCCGTAGGTCCTGCCCCAGTCGCGGCCCCGCCTCCCGGCCCCTAGCGGGTCCCCCAGCTCAGAGGCACTCGTGCGTCCGCCGCGGGGCAGCCAATCGGCCATGGGGCTTTCAGAAGCGTCGGGGTGAGTGTAGCGGTCGGCCCCAGTCCTCTGCGTCCGCTTGCGTGTCCTCGTGGCCCCTGACTGGCGCCCGGCCTTTGGGATGGGTTATACCGCCAAGTTTGGAGGAGACGTTTCGCGCTGCAGACGCCGCGGTTTACACCAATTTCCTGCAGGCGGCTGCCCACCTACAGCGAGGGGAGGGGGCGGGAGCCGGCGACACCTCGGCCCCGGAGGGCTGTGCGGAGTCGCTGGAGCCCCGCGGGAGGGGTACCCGGGGGCCGCAGGGAGGTGGCCGCGGCCCCAGGAACCCTAGTCCAGGAGATGTGGCCGGAGTGCGGGTTGGGGCCGGCGGGTCGCTGCAGAAGAGCCCATAGCGGAGGCCTGGGTCCCTCCTGCCATACAGCTGATCTGAGAATCAGGGCTCTGGCCCTTCTGGCCCATGTGGCCTCCGAAGGGAGGGGCCAACAATGGAAGCCCCGCCCCCTAAGCAAGGGTCCCTCGGTGCGGGCGTGGGATCCCTTTAAGAAGGCCCCGAGTGACTCACGGAGGAGGGGCGAGGGGCCTCAAAGGTCTTCTTAAGACACCGGGATGCCAAGTCTCTGAGGATCTTCCTTGCATACAGTCCACTCCCTCCAACAGGGACATCCAGGTTAGAGGACTTTCCCAGGTGAGTTCCAGTTTCTCAGCGGGGGATCCTCCCCTCTAGTTTAGAGCTTCTCACAGATCAGAACTTTCCTGACAGGTGAAAGTTTTCCCAGCAGGGGAGCACTTTCCCCAGGTAAGATCCCCCCACCCCAGATCTCTTCCCAGGGGAGCCCTTTCTCCTATCCCTGGGCACCTCCCTCGGGGCCCAGCAGCCCTTGGGTGAGAGTAAAGATTCTCTCAATTCTCACAGACCAGAACTTTCCCTGGTGGGTGGAAACTTTCCCATCTGGTGAAACTTCCCACCTTGCCTCAGGTGAGAGCTCCTGGCCCAGGTGAGGTCTGTGTCCAGAATAATTCCCCTCAGGGAAGACCCCCTCTCCCCCAGAGCTCCTGTTCCCCTCAGCCCTGCCTTTCTCTTCAGTGGGAATCTCTGGGCAGGTAGTAGGTGCCCCCCACCTCCACCCCCAAGCCAGAACTGAACAGGTGGTGAAACTGTCCTGTCTTGCTATCCTGGAGACCCCTCCCAGTTTCCTATTTCTAGGTGATTCCCTCCTCACCCCCCCCCTTTTAAGTGGGAGCTCCCTTTCCAGGCAGGAGCCTTTCCCTGCAGGTGAGATCCCTTTTCTCCCTAGGACAGAGCCAGCCTCCAGGCTGTGCCAGATTAGCTCTGAGTTGAGTTGAGCCTGGAGTCTCAGGGTGCATCTTGGCTCCCCTCTAAGGCAAGTATTGCCTTAGAGGGGAAGGTCTCTTGTGAAGAGACACTGGCCTGAATAGTGGACTACAGGCTCGATCATGCAAGACCCCCTTCTTGGAACATGCTGCCAGCACTGGACTCATAGCAAGCTGGAGAAGGACCAGGATTGACTGGGGGAGGGAATGGGTGAGGGCATTCACCTTGGGACCAAGACAGTATTCGGGGCTGGGCAGCCACACCTAATTAGAAGTGTGGATTCTGCTCATCCCGCTGTCTCTCTGTGGGGACTTTGGCCCAGTGAAAGTCTTCCACCAGCCAAAGTTCAGATACTGCCCTAGCCTGGGTGTGGGGCCTGCAAAGGCCATCTGGGGACTGGATCTCCCACATACTGAGGGCTGGAAAAGCTAGAAGGGTTACTGATTTGAGGTGGAGATGTGAGGGAGGTTTGGCCAGGAGTACCCTGACTGTGTGTCTGTGGCTTCACACCCCAGAGAGAGGGACACACAGGCCCTGCTGTCCCCTACACAAGCAATGGAGCTGAGGAAGCGAGATTACCATGTGGAGCGGCCTCTGTTGAACCAGGAAGATCTGGATGAGCTGGGGAATTGGCACCCAGTAAAGAGGACCCTCCCGTGGAGAACCTGGTTCCAGTGAGTCTGAAGGGAAGACCTGGGACATTGGTAGGATTGAGGGAGCCGCTGGTCTAAGTCCTGTCTTATGTCCCCAGGTGTTCGCATGCTCGAGCCCGAGCTTTTCTGTTGCGATGCTTCCCAATTCTGAGCTGGCTCCCCCAGTATCCTGTACGTGAATGGCTCCTGGGAGATCTGCTCTCTGGCTTGAGTGTGGGCATCATGCAGCTGCCTCAGGGTGAGCCACCTCTGACCTGACTAGATCCTCAAGCTTTGAGGGGTGACCCTACCCCCTCTTGTCCATGACTACCTCCCCCAAATCTGAAGCCCTGGTCTCTGGCCCTGGAACATAATGGCTGTGTCCTGGGGCTGGGATCCCCTCATTCATTCAAACTCACATCGCCACCCATTCTACCTCCAGGCCTAGCCTATGCCCTCCTGGCTGGGCTGCCCCCCGTGTTTGGCCTCTACAGCTCCTTCTATCCTGTCTTCATCTACTTCCTGTTTGGCACATCCCGACACATCTCTGTGGGTGAGTGAAACAGGTTTGGCTTTGTTGGGAGGGGGCCTCCGTCCCCTGTGGAGGACAGGGTGAAAGAGATCTGAGCCAGGCAATGATGGGATTCCAGAAGAGGCAGTGTTGATGAGGGGCTGAGGAAGGTCCGCCCCAGGCTTGCCTCTCATCACAGCTGCAGATCCAGGGTCCCTTGAGCCTTGTCTCCAGGAGAATGAAGATGTTTGAAGGGCCTAGAGGCAAACTATACCCTTTTCATTCTACTTTTCATGGGGCAAAGAATCCTGAGCTAGTGGACATGGGTTGGAATAGCATAGATGATGTTGGGTGGGGCTCCCCATTTCTAGTCACTTTAAGAACTTTGGAACTCAGGGTGCAGGACTGGCCAGCACAGCCTGTATTTGCACAAACCTAGTCTGAGGGTATTTGACTGGAACTGGGCATCTGCTGCAGCTGTGGCTCAAGTGGTAGAGCCACATAAGGTAGAGCTTCTACGAGGCCCAGGCCTTAATCCCCAGCACCACATGCCCCCCAAGCACAACTGATTCTGATCCCCATGAAAATAAGAGAAATAAGGTCCCCCAAGACTTGGGTCTTTCCCAGCTGTTGCCTTTAGACCAGGGCTCTGGGGTGGGGAGTCTCCCTTGCTTTAAGTCTGTCCCCACCCTGCAGGGACCTTTGCTGTCATGTCGGTGATGGTGGGCAGCTTGACAGAGTCCATGGTTCCTGACAACAGCACCAACAACACCATCAGTGAAGAAGTGGCGATGAAGCGGGTGGAAGTGGCCTCCACTCTCTGCTTTCTGGTGGGCTGCTTCCAGGTATGCACCTCCTTCCCACACCTCTTCTGGTTCCTCTGAGGAGCCTCCTCACCCTTGTTTGTTTTGAGGTCATACCCAGCAGTGCTTAGGGCTTGCTCCTGGCTCTTCACTCAGGGACCACTCCTGGTGGGCTTGGGGAGCCATATAGGATGCCAGGGATTGAACCCGGGTTGGCCACGTGCAAGGCAAGCGCCCTCCCCGCTGCCTTGTTCAGTCCTTTTCCTCTCTCTCTCTCTGATCCCACCTCCCCCAGGCCCCCCACCCTGCTGATTGCCCTGCTTACCCCACAGTTGTTCCTGGGCCTGATCCAGTTTGGCTTTGTGGTCACTTACCTGTCAGAGCCTCTGGTCCGCGGCTACACCACAGCAGCCTCCATACACGTCTTCGTCTCGCAGCTCAAGTATGTGTTTGGCATCCATGTGAGCAGCCATTCTGGACCTCTGTCCCTCATCTATGTGAGTGAGGCGGGAGGAGGGACAAGTGGGGTGCCCCTGGACCTTGCATGCAGCCTGTGACCCTATCTCCCCTCAGACAGTGCTCCAGGTGTGCGAGAAACTCCCCGTCAGTGTGCCTGGCATCCTGATCACCGCTGTTGTGTCAATGGTGGTGCTTGTGATAGTGAAGATACTGAACAAAAAGCTGAGTGGGCGCCTGCCTGTACCCATCCCTGGGGAGCTGCTCACGGTCTGCACAGGGGGGTGGCAGGGAGGGTCCACCCCTGCCACGAGGGCATCCCCAAGTGTTGGGAGGCTAGCCAGAGTGGGCATCTGGGGACGGGAGGCCACTGCAGAAGGAAGGCCCATGTTGGTATCTTCCTTTCCTCAGATGAGTTGGGATCCATTGCTCACCCTGTGGAGGCTCCTCATACCCTCTGAAAGTTCTGTTTCAGGCCTCCCTCTTCCCTCCATAAGGTGGTTTATCCATCCCCTCTGACTCTGTCCTGTCCCCTCAGCTCATCGGGGCTACGGGCATCTCCTATGGCTGTAACCTGAAGGACAGATTTGAGGTGGATATTGTGGGCAAAATCCCGACAGGGTGAGTTCTAGCCTGTCAGGTCAGGGAGGGCTGGGAGGGGGCAGGGCCAGGACTGTGTTTGGCCTCACAGATGCCCCTTGTAGGCTAGTAGCCCCAGAGGCCCCCAAATCCGATTTATTCATGAAGCTCATGGGAAATGCCTTCACCATCGCTGTGGTGGGGTTCGCCATCGCCATCTCTCTGGGGAAGATCTTCGCCCTGAAGCATGGCTACCGCGTGGACAGCAGCCAGGTCTGGGCGTGGCAGGAGGGATGCAAGGAGGGATGCCAGGTCTTGGGGGGGGGCCATCAAGTGGGGAAGGAAGTCAGAGCTGGCTGTATACTCCCCTGAAAGGGACAGGTACCCCCATGGAGGTCTTCTCATGCCCTCTCCCTCTAACCCCCCAGGAGCTGGTGGCCCTTGGCCTCTCCAACTTTGTTGGAGGCTTCTTCCATTGCTTCCCAATCAGCTGTTCTGTGTCTCGGAGCATGGTACAGGAAAGCACTGGGGGCAACACACAGGTAGGTGGGCATCAGCTATAGCCCATGGGTGCATCCGTGCACACACCTCTGTCCACCCCCCACCCCTCACTCCACACCCTTCCCACTCTCCCCTGCAGATTGCTGGAGCCCTTTCCTCCCTCTTCATGCTTGTTGTCATTCTCAAACTTGGGGAACTTTTCCATGATCTACCTAAGGTGAGCCCCAACTCCCGTTCTGTCCCCACCCACCTCCTGTCCAGGTAGACCTCAGAGCAGCAAGTCGGCTCAGGTAGCCGGCGCACAAGGTCGTGGCCTCTTTTACAAGGTGGAGCTCTTTGGAGTGAGGTTTGGTGTCAAGGGCCAGGGGTTAGAACCTTTCAGAATCAGTAGCCAGAGACATAATGCAGGGGTTCAGACATGTGACTTGCATGCTGCTGACCCAATTTAATTTCTGGCTCCATGTATGTGCCCCCCCACCACCACTTTCAGGATGTGGCCCCAAAGCCCACAAGATAAAAATAAAGAACCTCTCGGAGTGAGGTTCAAGCTTTGTTTGGGGGGTGGCAGTGTTTCCCATGGTTTGGGGTGATTCCCTGGAGTCCCTCATGCGAGAGTGGGCAAGGTTGGAGTCTCTGGGCACCTTTTAGCAGCCTTTGGTGACGTGTCCCCCTCCTCCCCAGGCTGTGCTGGCCGCTGCCATCATCGTGAACCTCAAGGGCATGTGGCTGCAGTTCAATGACATCTGCTTCCTCTGGAAGACGAACCGAGCGGATCTGGTGAGAAACCTGGGGCCATGGTAGGAGGGGCAGCCCCAGCCCCGGGGTCCCCCTGGAACGTCTTGGCCCTTCTGTTTGCAGATGATCTGGCTAGTGACCTTTGTTGCCACCATCCTGCTGAACCTGGACCTCGGGCTGGCAGTGGCAGTCGTCTTTTCCCTGATGCTCATGGTGATCCGCACACAGATGTGAGTGACCCCTTTGGCTACCCCCAGGCACCCTGCTCCCCTGAGGCTGCTAAGTGCCCCCTCTCCTTACACTATCTCTCCCTCCCAGTCCTCGTTACTCTTTCCTGGGGCAGGTGGCGGACACGGATATTTACAGAGACATGGTTGAGTACTTGGAGGTGAGTGGCCCATCTTCACAGGAAGAACACCCCGAAGGGCGGATGAGGGCAGGGGGACCCTTTCCCCACCTGTCATATAGGCCCTGGAGTCTGGGGATTTCAAAGGTAGAAGAGGGGTGGGCAGAGAGGTGTCTGTGTGGGAGCCTGGGTGTCCCCAGCCCCCCCAGAGAGCAGACCTGCATCTGAGCACTGGTGGCAGGGCTCCGGCTCCGGGGACGCTGTTTCTGGGTCTAGTCACATCAACATTCCTAGACCCCTGATCATTTCCCTCCTGATGAGTGCAGAGGGCGGGGTCTAGACTAAAACAAGCCCCTGGTTGAGAGAGGCCATGACGGAGCAGCCCCGGGGTCTGTGCTGAATGTGCGGGGGCTGGGCTGGGGCAGGGAGGCAGCTTAGGGGAGTCCCTGCTGCTGGAAAATAGCCCCCAGGCGTCCCAAGGCCCCCAACCCGGGCCTGGATGGCGACAGATGGAGTTGTGTGGGGGGAGCCCTGCAGGCCTGGCTGAGGCCCTGGGCAGAGTTGGGGGGAACAGGACACAGTGCCAGGGGCTGGGGAGACCGGATGGGCCCAGGGGCATGCTGCAGGCAGGGTGAACACACACAGTGTGAGAGAGGAGGGCTGAGCCTTCGCCATCCCGGGTCTGTCCCCAGGCCAAGGAGATCCCGGGCGTGAAGGTCTTCCGCTCCTCCGTCACCATGTACTTTGCCAACGCTGAGCTCTACTGTGATGCCCTGAAGAAGAGGGTGAGGCAGTGGCATCCCCCGGGAATGTTGCAGGGCCCCTCAGCTCCCCAGAGTGGTCACATCCCTCCCCTGCCTCTTGCCCCAGTGCGGCGTGGACGTTGACTACCTCATCTACCGGAAGAAGAAGTTGCTGAAGAGGGAGAAGCGGAAGCTGAAGGAACTGCAGCAGAAGCAGCAGGAGCAGGCAGGGCCCGGCCCGCCTCCCACTCCCAGTCCCCAGGCGCCTCCTCCTCCCCCTCCAACTTCTGCTGCCTCTCCCTCCCCTGGGCCCCTGGGACGCCGCTTCCTCCCTAGCAGGTCAGGCTGGCGTTTCCTGCCCCCTTCCATGTGTGGCTGTTCCCAGAGCAGCCTCTGGACAGGCTGCCCCGGGGACCCCAGTTGCAGTGCCTAGTCTACGGGGCGTGAGGTTTGTGCATCTGGCTGTC
Organism: Sorex araneus; assembly: GCF_027595985.1. NCBI lineage: Eukaryota > Metazoa > Chordata > Mammalia > Eulipotyphla > Soricidae > Sorex > Sorex araneus. The sequence continues at coordinate 45,264,746 of NC_073305.1, read as the reverse complement.
CCGTGGCTTTGGGGCAGTTCTCGTTTTTGACTGGCCCCTCTCCCCCGGTCTCTCAGGGCACTGATGCCAGTATCAACATCAACATTGAAGATACTGAGTATAACAGTGTGGAGGGCATCAAGGCCAAGGTGAGGCTGGAGGTGGGAGGGGTGCTGGCGCCCATGACCCATGGGGAGCCATCTGACTTCCAATTGCTCAATTGCTCGTACTGGTGGCAGGAGCAGGGCAATAGTGCGGACATCCATAGAGCCAGATTTGATGACAAGCCAGAGAATTCTGCTTGTAGCTCTTGTCTGTAATCTAGATGAGGACCTTAAATCTGTCAGTGTTCATGGGTAGATGGGATGGAAGGGATTGGGTGTGGGGGAGGAAATCTAGGCTCAGTAAGAGACGCAGGTGGGGGACTGAGGGAGGGTGTGTGTGTGTGTGTGTGTGTGTGTGTGTGTGTCTGTCCATGTCCATGTGTGTGTGTGTGAACAAGTTAGTGACTTTATGGGGCCCTGCCATGCCTACTGGCAACTGAGGAGGAGCGATGCAGGCTCCTGCTACCATCTGTTTTTTCTTTTTGTTTAGGTTTTTTCTCCCCCATCCCCTGCCCTGGTGATACTCAGAGCTTACTCTTGACTGCACTCAGGAATTACTCCTGGCAGTGCTTGGGGGACCATATGGGGTGCTGGGAATCGAACCTGATTCAGCCATTTGCAAGACAAGTGCCCTACCCACTGTACTCTCTCTCTAGCCCCACTTTACTTTTTTTCTTTTTCCCAACCCTGGGTATCTCTCAAGCAAAGGAAGTGCCCACGACTGAGCGGTCGTTGTGCGGACCCTGTGCTCTGCTCCCTCCTCAGACATCCCTGTGGGGGTTGGGCACAGGAGGCAAATGCCAAATCTCTGTGATGGCTGCACCCTGGGCTGAGGCGGGTTTGCCTGAGTGTCCCCTGTGTCTCTCCCTGTGCCCATCAATGTGCCCATCAATTGACCTTGCGTGCGTGTGGACCCATGTGCCTTGCCCTTGCCCTTTGCTGTGCCTGCCCGGGCAGCCCTGGCAGCATATCTGCTTTCCCAGGAGGCATCAGATTCCTCGGAACCCACGTTACCTACGGAGCCCTCAGACTCAGTGTTGCCCAGCAATGCCAACGCTGACAAGTCCTGGACGGTGCCCACCCTGAAGTCCTTGGGCCTGCCTCAGCCGAACTTCCACAGCCTCGTCCTGGACCTGAGCACCCTATCCTTCGTGGACACTGTGTGCCTTAAGAGCCTGAAGCATGTGAGGGGCAAGAGGTTACCCCTAAGAAGGGCCGGGCGGAGGTCAAGGCCCCTCCGGCCTCCACCCCATCCCCATCACTCCAAACGCTGCTGAGCCACTTGCTCCCCGAGCATAGACACCCACTCCTAGCTCCCTCACTAAACATCTTCCCCACCACCCTGCCAGGTCCCCCCCTCAGAGGAGCCTCCCTCTGGGTCTGACCCCCCTTTTCTGCTGCAGATTTTCCACGACTTCCGGGAGATTGAGGTGGAGGTGTACTTGGCTGCCTGCCATAGTGCGTGAGCTGGGGACTGGTCGGGGGTGGGACCGCCCCAGCCCAGAACTCTGCCAGGCAGCACAGGAAAGCTTCATTCTCTGGAGCTGGAAGTGGGCAGTATCCTGGGATCAAGGGGTCAAGTGTCCGAGTGACTAGGGCTATAGCTTCTGGGATGGAGGTCAGGGGTGACAGAGGTCAGGGCCTGTGTTGGTGCCTGGAGCTAGGTTCCCGGTGGTTCCTTAGTCAGGGGGTGTCTCTGCCCACAGGCCCTGTGGTGGCTCAGCTGGAGGCCGGGAACTTTTTTGATGCTGTCATCACGAAACGGCATCTCTTTGCCACTGTCCATGATGCCGTCCTCTTTGCCATCCAACACGCACCAGCACACTCCACCGACTTAGTCACGGTGAGCCGTCCTCAGGCCTTCCTTGGGGCTATCCCTGTGGCCCTGGTCCTGGGGAGCCCACACAGTTTCCCCTGGGCTGCCTTGGCCCCCTCTTGTCTCTCCCTAAGCGGCTCCTGCAGGAGGGCGTGACCTCAGGGGTCTGATGAGAGCCTCCCCTCCTCTACCCACTCAGGCCACCAAACTGTGACCCTGCTTCCACCTGCCTGAGACTGCCCCCTGCAGGAAGATGGGATGGGGCACCCGCGAGAGCCCCTCAGCCCTGGGCTGCCTCCAAGGAGTCACCGAGGAGTCCCCTCCTTATACACACTCAACTCAGGGACAGGGGTGGGACTTGAGTTCAGCGGCCAAGCCTGGGAGGAGGCTGGGCCCAGGCAGACACTGGCCAGGGCATGACTCTGTGTATTCTCAGCCTCAGGAATAAAGATTTGTTTTTCCTATGCTGGGCCCGCTGCGTCTGGGGCGGGGAGGGGTGGGTGGGGGAGGGGGCGGGCATGGTAGTACACAGACCCCACTGATTTGGTTTGGTTTTTGTTTGGGGGCGGGGGGGCTGCACTTTGTTCGGTCATACTCAGGACCTACCCCTGGCTCTGTGGTCAGGAGTAGGGGACCATGCCTTGCTGGAGACTGACCACATGCAAGGGGAGCACCTTACCCCTGTCTCCAGCACCCAGACCTGCTTCTGACCCTGATGCAGGACTCTGGAGACAGAAGCTGGGGGCAAATTTGAAGGTTGGGGTGGTGGGGAAGCACAGGAGGGAGGAGAACTTCGGGGCTGAGGCCTCGAGGGGGACGTTCAGGCTCCGGCTCCCCGCACAGCCCAGCACACCTGCGTCCTCAGCTGATCAGTTGGAGTCGGAGCTGGGGGAGATCCCCAATGGCAGCTGGAGCCTCAGCCTCAGCTCAAGCAGCCGGCCTTGCAGGAGCCGAAGGGGCGCCTGGAAAGGTGCTGTACTTCCAACTGTGCCCAGAGGTCAGAGATAGAACAGTGGGTAGGGCACTTGCCTAGCATGAGATCGACTCAGGTTCAGTCCCGGCATCTCCCATGGGCCCCTAAGCATCACTAGGTATGAGCCCCAAAGCAGAAAACAAAAATCTATCTCAGGGCTGCCTTACAGTGGATAAGGCGCATGTCCCCTGAGACCACCAGCAGTGACCCCCAATCACTTCTGGGTGTGATGTCCCTGCACAAAAATCTGGGGGCTGAAGAGATAGTGCAGCAAGTAAAGCACTTGTCTTGAAGGTAGCCAACCCAGGTTTGATTCCTGGAATGCCATATGGCCCTCTGAACACCGCCAGGAGTGACTCCAGAGTGCAGAGCCAGGAGTAAGCCCTGAGCACTACTGGGTGTGGCCCAGAAACAAAATAAATAAAACTCCTGACATCTGGGCATGTGGCTCAGAGGGCAGCAGTGGGTCCTCAGAGCAGCTGACAGCTGAGGGAGCAGGTGCCAGAATCTGAGGCCCGAGCTCGCTCCTGCAAACTGAGCGGAACAGCGGCAGCACCCAGCAGGCTGCTCAGGAGCACTGGAGGAGCCAAGGCCGGGAAACGCTCCTGGCCATGCTGGGCTGGGCGCCGGGCGCTGGGCAGGGCTGCCCTTGCTTTGACTGGTATCCTGCACATCTCTCAGCCCTCCACCTGCAGATCCACTCAGCCCAGGAAGTCAGCTCTTTCCGGGCCTGCCACCTCCACTTGTCCTCTGCTCCACCCCCCTGAAGGGACCAGAGACCAGAATGGTGCCTGGCATGAGGTTGTGCCTGGTAAATATTGACCAAACACTGGGCAGGAGTGGAAGGCAAACCTCCGACAAAGAACCACAGGTGGTCAGACACACTTTGCAGAAAATGAGGTCAGAGGCAGCGAAGGGACAGGATTGACCCCAGTGTCCTGGAAGCCAGGCTCATGATCTGGCCTGGGGGCTGGAGTGATAGCACAGCAGGGAGGGCGTTTGCCTTACACGCGGCTGACCCGGGTTTGATTCCCAGCATGCCATATGGTCCCCTGAGCACCACCAGGAGTAATTCCTGAGTGCAGAGTCAGGAGTAACCCCTGTGCATTGCCAGGTGTGTCCCCCCCAAAAAAAAAAAAAAAGATCCGGTCTGTCTGGAGCACAGCTCTAGCAACACAAGCACCCAGGCATGGGGAGCTGTGTGCAGGACACAGCAGCGAGGCCTGCAGGGGACACCGGGAGAACAAAGCTCACACACCTCATTGCCGGGGGGACCTTCAGGCTTTATTGGGAAAGGAAGAAGCCCACCTTCAGAACAGCCCCACTTGGATGCTTTGGGGGCTGGTCTTTGATTTTTGCAGGTTGGCTGCCCAGTTGGGAGGGGAAGGGGCTCCCCTTCTGCGTCCTGTGCTGCCCAGGAGGCTGGCCCAGGGCTCTCAGCTCGCTCTTCCCTCATCTGGAACCTTGCCCAGCCTGTGTTTTCAGCCGGGTCTCCCCTCACCGAGGGCCCAGCTGGAACATCAGCCTCGGAAGCCCCCGGGGGGAGAACTGTTTGCCCTGTTGCCAGGCGCCCAGGTTCCGACAGGCACTGCCACAGCCATGCTGCACGCGCACTCGTACCTGCCTGTGCTGCTCCTACTGGCGATGCCCACCCTCGTCTCTAGCTGGTCTCGGCCCCCGTGGTACCAAGTGGGGCTGGACTTGCAGCCCTGGGGGTGCCAGCCCAACAATGCGGACGGCTGCGAGGTCAGCCTGGGCTGTCCTGGCCGTTGGATGGGCCTGGGGATGAACCGTATCAATTCAGTAGCCGGGGTGACCGTGGCCACCACCGTGGTACTGGTGCTGAGCCGCGCCGTGGTGTGGTGGCGGCGCACGCAGGCCCAGAGCAAGGTGAGACGTGTCCTCAGGCCCACCCGGCCTCGTAGCCCTGCCTTTGTGCTTCCAGCCACCCCTCCAACCCCAGCATCCCCACGGCCAGTATCCTGCTCCCTTGTGTCCCTCTGAGAACCCAGTTGTCTAGTCCCCATGAGGCCCATGATCACCTCAGCCTTCTCCAGGCCCTCCGGGGCTCACCCTGGCCTTGGTTCTTCCCCCCCGCACCCCGTCTCCCCTCCCTCTTCTCTCATGCCTGCCTCCTGGTCCTCTCCTCAGCTTTCAAAGGTGACCACGGACCCCAATGCACCCAGGAAACGTCGGGTCCCCATCTCTGACCGTGCGATCCTCCTTAGGGTCTTACATATGTTGGATGCCCTTCTGATCCATATCGAGTGCCACCTGCAGCACCTGGCCACTGAGCAGCAGGCTCAAATAAAGGTGACTCCGGCCCAGTGAGGGTAACACAGCTCACGTGTCTGCCTGCTGGGGAGGGCTGTGGCTCAGGGCTGGGCGGAGCCTGCTGGGTGAGAGCTCTCCAGGGGGCTCGGTGCCCAGGCTGCTCATCAAGCATTGCTGCCTTGCTCCAAACCCTCCAAAACTCCTGCCCACAAAGAGAAACACTCCTCTGGGGCTCCTTGGAAAAGCACTGGCTAGAAGCCAGAGTCAACACAGTTAGCTCCAGCCCGGGTTCCCCGCTGGGGCTGCTAGGGTTGGTGCCCAAATTATAATCTTTTCAGGGGGCAATGGGGCTGGAGAGATAGTACAGCAGGTAGGAAGCTTGCCTTGCAGAGGGCTGACACTGATTTATATCCCCAGCATCCCATAAGGTCCCCTGAGCCCTGCCAGGAATGATTCCTGAGCATCTCCAGGTATGACCCCAAAACAACCCCAATATATGTATATATATATACATATACATATATATATATGGGGAACTGGATATGCATGAAAAATAATAAAACTGTACCTTACAGCATATATAACATTACTAAAAATTGATTAAATATCTATATTCTGTTGTTATTGTTTTCAGCTGCACCTAGCTGTGCTCAGGGCTTACTCCTTGCTCTGTGCTTAGGGATCACTCCTGGAGGTGGTGAGAAAACTATATGCAATGTTGGGGATTTAATCAGAGTCAGCCATGCACAAGGCAAGCACCTTACTCTGTATTCTCTCTCTCCAGCTCCTAGAATGCTACTTTTAAAAAATAACAAATATAGATAGAAACGTAGAGAAATGGTAACTCTGTACACTGCTGATGGAAATGTAAACTGCACAGTCAGTACAGAAAAGAGTATAGGGGATTATTTAAAAGCAAAGCATGGAACCAGAACGATAGTACATTGGGCAGAGTGCCCGCCTTGCCTGTGGCTGGCCCAGGTTCAATCCCTGGCATCTCACAGTCCCCTGAGCAATTCCAGAAGTGATTCCTGAGTGCAGAGCCAGAAGTAACCCCTGAGAATAACTGGGTATGGCACTCAGGAATCAAGACAAAAACAAACAAAAAGTAAAAGTAAAGAATAGAATGGTTGGGGCTGGAGCGATAGCACAGCAGGTAGGGCGTTTGCCTTGCACACGGCCAACCCGGGTTCGAATCCCAGCATCCCATATGGTCCCCTGAGCACCGCCAGGAGTAATTCCTGAGTGTAGAACCAGGAGTAACCCCTGTGCATCGCCGGGTGTGACCCAAAAAGCAAAAAAAAAAAAAAAAAAAGAATAGAATGGTCAGAGCAATAGTACAGCTGGTAGGGCATTTGCCTTGCACACAGCTGATATGATCTGGATTCGCAGTTCCCCATATGGTCTTCTGAGTGATTCCTGAGTTCAGAACCAGGGAGTAAGCCCTTAGCATCACCGAGTGTGACCCCTACAAAATTCAAAGCAGAATTTCCCTATGATACAGAATTCCACTCCAAATCATTGCAAACAGGTATCCAGCTTGTATGCTTAGTTCATTGCAGCTGGTTCAGTGGTAGAACATGTGTGAGGCCATGAAATAGATCTCCAGCACAGACAAAAAATGGAAATAGCGAGACTGGAGCGTGTGTATCTGGAGGGCTGGTTTTGAGCCTCAGCACAGCAGAATTCCAGAAGCACAAGCCAAGAGAAGCCCCGTGACTCCCAAACCAAAAAACACATAAGATGGAAGTATCTTAATTGTCCCTAAACAGATAAATAAATGAAATGGTTAAGTGAAATAAGCCCAAAGACAGAAAATAGAGGAGGGCCGAGCTATAGAGCAACAGGTAGAGTGCTTGTCTTGAACCTATTCAATCCCAAGCAACCCAGATGGTACCTGGGCCCCTAGGAGAGTGATTCCTGAGTGCAGAGCCAGGAGTAAACCCTGAGCACTGCTGGGTGTGGCCCAAAAACAAAAAAAAAATGGTGGAGGAAGTGGTTACTCTGGAGTCCGATGGGGTGCTGACAGGAGATAAAAAGGGTTTGTCATTGGGATAGCACAGCGGGTAGGGCGTTTGCCTTGCACAGCAGGTAGGGCGTTTGCCTTGCACGCTGCCGACCCAGGTTTGAATCCCAGCATCCCATATGGTCCCCTGAGCACTGCCAAGAGTAATTCCTGAGTGTAGAACCAGGAGTAACCCCTGTGCATCACCGGGTGTGACCCAAAAAGCAAAAAAAAAAAAAAAAAAAAAAAAAAGGGGTTGTCATGGGGCCAGAGGGATAGTACAGCAGGTAGGGTGCTTGCCTTGCATGCAGCCCACCCAGGTTTGATCCCTGGTATCCCATATGGTCCCGAGTACTGCCAGGAGTAATTTCTGGAGCCAGGAATAATCTCTTAGCATTACCTGGTGTGACTCAAAAAAGTCATCCCCTTGCTCATCAATTTGTTTGAGCGGGCACCAGTAATGTCTCGCATTGAGAGACTTATTGTTACTATTTTTGGCATATCCAAAACACACAGGTAGTTTGCCAGGCTCTGCTGCTTGGGCTCCATACTCTCAGTAGCTTGCCGGGCTCTCCGAGAGGGGTGTAGGAATCGAACTGGGGTTGGCCGCGTGAAAGGCTATCGCTCCAGCCCAATCCAAAAAAGTAAAAAAAAATTTTTTTTTCAAAATGGGGCTTGCCATAGAGGCAGGCTGGGGTGATAAGGAAACTGGGGGCATTGGTGGAAGGAAGTGGACACTGGTGAAGGAACTGGTAATAGAACATTGTACATGTAAAAGTCAATTATGAATAGCTATAATTCACAATGATTCAAAGAGCAACAACAAAAAAAACCAGCAAAAATAAAAAGATACTGAAAATAAAATAAAAATGAACAATCAGGGACTGGCAGAAATGAGTAGGCACAGACTTTCTGTTTGGGGTGAGGCTCCCAGTTTGGTAGTAACTGCACCACATCTTGAATATACTTAATGTTACTAAAGAGCACACTTAATAATAGTTAAGATGTTAACATTTCTTCTTTCTTTTTTTTTCTTTTTGGGTCACACCCAACGGCGATGCACAGGGATTATTCAGCACTCAGGAATTACCCCTGGCAGTGCTCAAGGGACCATATTGGATGCTGGGAATTGAACCTGGGTTGGCTGCATGCAAGGCAAATACCCTACCTGCTGTGCTATTGCTCCAGCCCCAAGATGTTAACATTTCTAATGTATATTGTAACACACACACACACACACACACACACAAAGAAAACACAAAGAAATCCTTACAAGCCATGAACTTGTGATATGTGCTACAACATGGATGAATCTTGAAACCATGGTAATTATAAAAACCCAGACATTAAAGGACAAATATTCTATCATTACATTTATATGAGAGACCTAGAATAGGCAAATACATAGAATTGAGGAGCTAGACAGACAGTACAGAGGTTAAGAGACTTGCTTCGCATGCAGTTGACCTTGGTTCTAACTCCAGCACTACATTTGGTCTCTCTCATTACCAGGAATGATCTATGAGCACAGAAAGAAGTAAGCCCTGAGTAACTCTGGGTATAATCCCAAAGTCCCCACCAAAAGAAAAGAAAAAATTGGAGTTTATCAGTAACTGAGGGAAACGGGAAATGGTGAATTATTGCTTAATGGGTTCAGACATTCTGTTGGTGATGAAAAATTTCTGGAAATATAGGTAATGGTCATAAAATTGTGAATAAACTTAATACCACTGAATTGTATCACTGTATCACTGCCAACCTGTTGCTCATCAATTTGCTTGAGCAGGCACTAGTAATGTCTCCATTGTGAGACTTGTTACTGTTTTTGGCATATCAAACATACTACGGGTAGTTTGTCAGGCTCTGCCATGCGGGTGAGATATTCTCGGTAGCTTGCTGGGCTCTCCAAGAGGGGCGGAGGAATGGAACCTGGGTTGGCTGCATGTAAGGCAAACGCCCTACCCACTGTATACTACATAAACAGCTCTGATGCAAAATTTTATCTACATGTCAGTACAATTTTATTTTATTTTATTATTATTATTATTTTTTGCTTTTTGGGTCACACCCAGCGATGCTCAGGGGTTACTCCTGGCTTTGCACTCAGGAATTGCTCCTGGCAGTGCTTGGGGGACCATATGGGATGCCGGGGATCGAACCCGGGTCGGCCGCGTGCAAGGCAAACACCCTACCCTCTGTGCTATCGCTCCAGCCCCTATGTCAGTACAATTTTAAACAAAATGAAAAAATAACATTAAGGAAAAAGTTAGGGTCAGAAGGAAAGTACAGCTACTAGAGTGTTTGCCTAGCACACGAGTGACCCAGGTTCGATTCCTGGTATCCCATATGGTCCCCTGAGCCCTGTCAGGAGTGATCCCTGAGTGCAGAGCCCAGGAATAATGCCCAAGCATCGCCAGTGTGGCAAAATAATGATAATAATAATGATGATAATAATAGCTGGCGAGATGGTTCAAAGGACTGAAGTACATACTGGAAACCCTGGGTGGTCCCCAGCACCCAAGCAATGCTGGGAGTGACCCCTGAACATGGAGCCAGGGATGTCCCCAGCAACATGGAATGGGTCAAGGACAAATAATAAGATGAAAAAAAACCTTTAAAAAAGGAAAAATCTAGGAGAATAAGTGGTTGAGAATATTGAACATTGAGCTAGCAGAGTAGAGTGCTATGTCCCTCCCAGGCAGTCATGGGCCTGGTACAGCCTGGAGAATCTCTGAGGGTTGAAGACGGGAGTCTCAGAGATGGATGAAGACAGAAGGCCTGTTAGAAAGCTCAGTCTGAGGGCCTGGAGAGAGTACAGTGGGTAGGGTCCTTTCTTGCATGTGGCCAACCCGGATTCAGTCCCCAGAATCACCTATGGTTCCCTGAGCCCTGTCAAGAGTGATTTCTGAGCACCACCAGATGTGACACCCCCAAACATAAAGAGTTTAGTTTGAGGGTCCAAGAGAGAGTATAGTGGTCAGGGTGCTTGCATGCAGTCATTCTGGAATCTATTCAAGACGTGGTACAATTATTACTACCGAAATGGGAGCATCACTCTAACCAGGAAATCTGTACCCATTCACTGAAATTAAGACAATTATGTTTTTCTTTTGTACATTTTCCAAATAAGGAAAATTTTCTTTATTTCCCCCAATTTGGTCTCCAGAGCCACCAGGAATGATCCCTAAGTACAGAAACAGGAGTAAACTCAGAGCACACCTGAGTTTGACCCAAAATTTTTTTAAAAAAAAGAAAGAAAGAAAAGAAAGAAGAAAAAGAAAATTTTAAAAATACAGTTTGTAATTTAAAATATTTGGAGGGGGAGGAAACACACATGGCGATATTGAGGGATTACTCTTGCCTCTGTACTCAGGAATCACTGAGTATCCCATATGGGATACCAGAGATTGAACCTGGGGTTGGCCACGTGCAAGGCAAGTGCCCTACCCACTGTACTATCTTTTTGGCCCCTCAACATGTGCCTAAAAGGGGAAGTGTAATTTAATCTCACATTACCACATATTCCAAATAAATTCCGAAAGATAGAGTTGTGAAGATTTTTGCAAATCATCACAAAAGTTGCTGCCCGTACATACAGTCTTTTTTTTTTTTTTTTTGAGGAGGAACTTTTAGACCACATGGGCTGTGCTCAGGGATCACGCTGGTGGAACTCAGCTCACATGGGTGGCTGGGGAGCCAACCAGGACCAGTCATTAAAGCAGGCGCCTTAACCCCTGTACTATCTCTTTGGCCAGCATTTGCCATTTTATTTATTTTTCTTTTTCAGTGTGAAGGATGGAAGTCAGGGCTTCACACACGCCGTGCAAGTGCTCTGCCACTGAGCCACGTCCCCAGTTCTGTACTTGACCTTTAAGAACCATGTCCTTTTTGATCACCCTTAAGACTGTCCTTCCCTGAGTCAACATCATAGTCCTGGTTATCTCACCCACCTTTCCTTCTCTCCCCTGGCAGCCAGGAAGGTGAAGGGGCAGAGATAAGTGACTAGAGGTAGAAATTATTGAAATAGGATTTGGGAAAAGACGGGTTGTGGATTTGAGAAAGGATTCAGGAGGATGCTGAGGCTGTGAGCCCAAGCAAGTGGGTAACTGACGTGTCCCGTCATTCACTAAAATTAAGACAATTATGTTTTTCTTTTGTGTATTTTCCAAGCAAGGAGCCTTTAATTTTCCCCCATCACCACCAATTAGTCTTCAAACACTGATTTTTCCTTAACATACGAATTTCTCCTGATATCTGAAGATAAGCAATCATATGAAACTTTCCTAAGCCAAATGGCAATAAAGCGAAGAAACAATTGCCATTAATTTATACAGAAAAGGGGCTGGAATTGCCCAAAGGTAGAGGACATGCTTTGCTTATATGGGGCCCAGTGTGTACACACACACACACACACACACACACACACATCCATCTTTAAAATTCCTAGCCCTCCCACCAAATAACCTAAAGACATACCAAATAACACATAAAACCTAAAGTAATACTAACCTCTGGGGAAAGTGGGAATGCTGTGAGAAGCACAGTGCTATGCCAGTGGTTCCCAAGGAAGGAGCTTGGCCATGCTCTCTACCTGCCTCTGTATCAGTTTCCTGGAAAATAAGCACAGTTTTTCTTTTCACCTCGTCATAAAAGTGAAAATCAGGGGCTGGAGCGATAACACAGCGGGTAGGGCGTTTGCCTTGCACGCGGCCGACCCAGGTTCGAATCCCAGCATCCCATATGGTCCCCTGAGCACTGCCAGGAGTAATTCCTGAGTGTAGAACCAGGAGTAACCCCTGTGCATCGCCAGGTGTGACCCAAAAAGCAAAAAAAAAAAAAAAAGTGAAAATCATAGTTGGAGAGGTGGTTCAAAGGGCTGGGGTGACTGGGGGCAAGGTGGGGGGAAGGAGGCAGGGTTCAGGCATCACACAGTCCTGCTCTGGATGTAACCCTTAAACTGGGAGTAGCCCCTGAACACTTAGCGAAGAATAGCCCCTGAGTTCTGCTGGGTGTGGTTCCCCGCCAAACAAAATGAAACTGGAGATCTTCTGAATTTCTTTCTGTGACGACAAATAGGTGCAGAGTCTCTTGTGAAAGTGGAATTCTGAAATGAACTTTAGAAAGGTCAGGTCACTTAAATTGAAAACCCACACACAGCCTTGATTTTCCATGCTGGGCAATAGAATCCAGGATCTTGTGCTTTTCTTTTGGGTGTGGGGAGGGGGAAGGCCAGGAACACACGGGTTGTGGACTTGAGAAAGGATTCAGGATGACGCTGAGGCTGTGAGCCCAAGCAAGTGGGTAACGTCATCCAGCTGGGCAAGGATGGGGGCCTATGGGTTCCTCTGGCAGTGTTTCAGGGGACCAAGCTGTGACAGTTATCACACTGGGCCTCCCACTTGTGCTATACCCATCAAGCTATCTCTCTAGTTCTGAGTTACATTCTCTTCTGCATATTTCGTTTGGGGGGACCACTCCTGGCTGTGCTCAGGAGTTAATCCTGGCTCTGCACTCAGGGATCACGCCTGACAGGGCTAGGGGAGAATATGTGGCAGCTGGGATAGAACTGAGTTCTGGGAAATGAAAGGCAAGCCCTGCACTGTCATCCACCCCTCCTACTGTCTCTACAATCCTTTCTGCTACAGTTTTTTACAGGGGCACCACCAAGTGGCGCTCCACCTGGGTTAGTGGGCCTGACCGTTTGGGTGCCAAACCTGATGATGCCGTGCTAAGGGTGGGGCTCTACTTTCAGATGGTGCTTAGGGGACTATGCTGGGGCCCACATAGTTGGCATTGGCTGTACCTGCTAATTCTTTATGTCTTCTACTTCTTTGGTTATTGTTTCTTTGGTTTTTGGGCACACACAGCAGTGCTCAGGGCCTACTCCTGACTCTATACTCGGGGATCATTCCCGGCAGTGCTAAGGGGACCATATGGCAGTGCCAGAGATGGAATCCAGGTCAGCCTGGGCAAGGCAAACACCCTCCCCTCTGTACTGTGTCTCTAGCTCCCCCTACATAATTTTTATTTTTTCCTTTTGGGTTACACCTGGCGTTGCACAGGGGTTACTCCTGGATCATGCACTCAGGAATTACTTATGGCGGTGCTCAGGGGACCATATGGGATGCTGGGAATCGAACCCAGATTGGTTGCGTGCAAGGCAAATATCCTACGCACGGTGCTATAGCTCCAGTTCCCCTACATAATTTTATTAAAAAGAGAAAAGCATGGCTTTCAGCCAATGTCCCAGAGGCCCAGGATTCAATGCTGGTGCTTTAGCCCCACAAAGTCCACTCCGGAGCACTCCCAAGCCCATAAGAACACCCTAAGAAAAAAAAAATAGACCGAACACCCTGCGGACTGGGGAACTTGCGATTCGTGAGAAACGTCGTCACGCACTCCGCCTCCTAAGGGTGTGAGGTTAAAAGGACTTCATCCCGCCCCTCACCTCTGTCCTTCCCTCCAGCTGCAGCCCCAGGTATGGCCCCAGGGGTCGGACAGATGGGCCAGCGGCTAGAGAAGCCCGCCCCATACGCTCCCTCCCCCAGGAGCAAATACTCGCGAGCTCCACCAGGGGGCGGCCGAATACCCAGTTCTCTCACTGCGCCTGCGCTGCGGGCGTGGCCGCGTCCTGCGCATGCGTGTCTCGGACCCGGGTGCCTAGGACCCCGAAAATGGCGGCTTCCGCGGTGTGCAGGGCTGCCGGCGCCGGGACGCGAGTGCTGCTGCGCGCCCGCCGCTCGGTGAGGCGCGGGTCGGCGGCGGGGCCGTGGGCCGGGAGGATGCAGGCGGGGCCGGGCGTGCTGGCGGCCGCCGTGGGCTGAGCACGGCCGGGCGGCCAGGTCAGGGCCACGGGAAGGTCACGGCCCCGGCCGCGGAGCGGACTGTCTGGGCCGGCCCGGGGGCGGGCCGCGGGGCCGCGGGGCCGCGGGGTCGCGGGATCGCGGGATCGCGGGGTCGGGTCCCCACTACGACCCCCAGCCCGCCGCGGCCCCACGCTCAGGCACCGCCGCTTCGCTTCCGCAGCCGGCCGTGCTGAGGGCACCTGCCCTGCGCGGCGCCGCCACCTTCGCCCAGGTCCTGCAGAGCTTGCCGGAGACGCAGGTCAGCGTATTGGACAACGGGCTCCGAGTGGCGTCCGAGCAGACCTCGCAGCCCACCTGCACGGTGAGTCGGCGCCGCGCGCGCCTCCATCTTGGCCCGGGACGGGCTGTGACCTTGGGCTCAAGGCCTCGCCGCGCTCCGCGACTCGGCTCTCACCGGCCAGGCCCCACCCGGCCACCTCCCCGCTCCTGGACGTCCCGCGAGCCTGCCTCCCCTGGACGATGCAGAAAAAGCGGGTGCAGAGACTTGAGGGGGTGGCCAGCTTCAGGGCCCAAAGGTTAGACCCAAAGGCGTCAAAATTGACTCAGGAATTTAGAAGGAAAAAAGAAAAAAAAAATTTTTCTAAATAGGTGGATAGATGCAAAGATTTTACAGACGGAATCTTCTCTTTTCCACCCCAGACCTCCCTCGAAGTGGTTTTATTGGTAAACTCGGTTTTCTAGGAACAGGCATAACTTGGTGCCGAACTGTCGACAAAAGAGGACTGAAGTCTTCCTTACTGTCAGCTGTGTATACGGGCCCAAAGCCTGTCTTGGTGGAAGGTGCACTTTCAAAATGTACTGGATTGTAATGAGCACCACTGGTGTACCTCTGCTGTAGACAGAATACTGTTGATTAGAATCAGAAAGGTGGAGTTAGAGCACAGCAGATAGGGCACTTGATTTGCATGCAGCTGACCAAGGTTCAGTCCCGGGCACCCTATATGGTCCTGGGAACCTGCCAGAGTAATCCCTGAGCGCCTCTGGTGTGGCCCAAAACCAAAAAAGGGGAGTGAGGTGGGGATTAGCGAGTTATAGAATATAACTTGCTTTTCAAGATGTTCGATGTCCATGTAAAAATATATGGTGAGGGCCGGAGCAATAGCACAGTGGGTAGGGCTTTTGCCTTGCACACTGTCAACCTGGGTTCCATCCCTGGAATCCCATATGGTCCGCCGAGCACTGCCAGGAGAATTCCTGAGTGCAGAGCCAGGAGTAACCCTTGAGCATCGCCGAGTGTGACCCAAAAAGAAAAAATATATATATGTATGTATATATATATGTATATATAATGAGGGGCTGGAGTACAGTGGGGAAGGCATCTGCGTTTGCACACAGCTGATCTAGGTTTGATTCCTAGCATCCTATATGGTATATAGTCCCCTGAGCACCGCCAAGAGTGGTTCCTGAGTGCAGAGTGCCTCTCTCTTTCTCTCTCTCTCTCTCTCTCTCTATATATATATATATACACACACACACACACACATATACATACATATATGTGTATATATGTATGTATGTGTATATATAGCGTGGAGCCTGGCAAGCTCCCCGTGACATGCTCATATGTCAAAACCAGTAACAATGATGGGTCTCATTCCCCTGACACTGAAAGAGCCTCCAATGCGGCACCGTCGGGAAGGACGAGTAAAGAGAAGCTTCTAAAATTTCAGGGCTAGGACGAATGGAGAGGTTACTGAGACTGCTCGAGAAAATCGACGATCAACGGGGTGATAGTAATAGTGATAGTGATGTATATGTGTATATACATATAGATATATCATCATCATCATCCCGTTGATTGTCAAATTTTTTTTTTTTTCTTTTTGCACCCGGCGATGCACAGGGGTTATTCCTGGCTCTGCACTCAGGAATTACCCCTGGCAGTGCTCAGGGGACCATATGGGATGCTGGGTATCAAACCCGGGTCAGCCGCATGCAAGGCAAACGCCCTACCGGCTATGCTATCACTCCAGCCCTGATCATCGAATTTCTTGAGTGGTCTCAATAACGTCTCAATATATATATGTATATGTATATATATATATGAGAGATTGTACAGGACTTAAGGCATATTTGCCTTCCTGGAGGCAAATATGGTTCCAACTCAGGTTCCATCCCTGGTACTGCATATGGCT
The DNA here is from genome assembly GCF_027595985.1 of Sorex araneus. Lineage (NCBI taxonomy): Eukaryota > Metazoa > Chordata > Mammalia > Eulipotyphla > Soricidae > Sorex > Sorex araneus. Next base: position 45,248,594 of record NC_073305.1, on the reverse strand, counting down.
CTCAAGCACCACCAGGGGTCACTCCTGAGTGTCCATGTGTGCATTTGCTTTAGATTTTTGATGTCAAAAAAAAGGCATAACATCATTGGTACTAAGAAACTATTCTCAGAGGTGCTTGGGGGCCCATGTGGTGCCAGAGATTAAACCTAGGTTTCTGTACACAAAGCAAAATATGGTCTCAGTCTCTCTAGCCCCTTCAAGTCTGATTGTGTGTGTTTCTGTATTTGTTTTGTTGCTGTCGTTTGTTAGGGGACTACACCTGGCAGTATTGAGGCTTACTCCTGGCTCTGTTCAGGGATCACCCCTGGCAGTGTTTAAGGGGCCATATGGGGTCCAGAGATTAAACCTGTGTCGACCACACGCCAAGTAAATACCCTACTTATTGTACTATTTCTGTGGTCCTTGGTTTTATTTTTTATTTTATTATTATTTTTTTTTGTAGCTGTGAATGAAGATGTGAGGCCACCTGCCCTGGGTGGCACCACTTTGATGTGATAAAAATAATTCAGTGGTTCCACCAATAGGCTTAGTTTTAATGCTTAGGGAGCAAGTCACCAGAATATAGGCAACATGTAAAGCATTTATTTACTTATTGTTTGGGGGCCACACCCCGCTGTACTCAGGAGTTGCTTCTGGCTCTGCACACAGGAATTATTTCTGGTGGTTCTTAGGGCACTATATGGGATTTCAGGGATTGAACCTGGTTTGGCCAGATGCAAGACAAATGCCCTATGCACTGTACTATCACTCCAGCCCAGCCCAGCCCCTAAGCCCCTAAAAGCTTTTAGAAAGGAGCAGACAACTCACAAGTGATGGTGCTGCTTGCTTGGGTATCTCTCTCTCTCTCTCTCTCTCTCTCTCTCTCTCTCTCTCTCTCTCTCTCTCTCTCTCCTCCCTCTCTCTCTCTCCTCCCTCCCTCCCTCCCTCCCTCCCTCTCTCTCTCTCTCTCTCCTGAAAAGACTGAGAATTTCATATGGTGGCCAAGAGATGGGGTTTGATCCCTAGTGCCCCATATAGTAAGTCCTGAGCATCTTGGGGTGTGCCCCCCCCATAGAAACATCTGTAAGTTTTCATCTTTGATAAACAACCAGGATATAGAGCAAGAGAGGTGCTGCCTTGTTAGTGTTCTGGTGCTCTATACTACACAGCTCTAGTCCTGCATAAGGGTCCCGCTGAGACACTCTCCCCATCCAGTGTCCAGGGCTTCTTGCCTGGGACTTGTGCTGAGTTACCCAACGTGGGGTAGAAGTCGGGGTTCAGGGTGGTTTGTTTGTACCTTTATTGATGACTTCTTATCTAGGTGGGAGTATGGATTGACGTCGGCAGCCGTTGCGAGACCGAAAAGGAGAATGGAGCTGGCTACTTTGTAGAGCATCTGGCTTTCAAGGTGAGGCTACTGATGTCTTTCCCTCCCCTGGGCTTAGTGTGACTGTTCTCTCCTCACAATGTAGGCCAGAGAAGTTTGCACCTGAGTCAGGAACTTTTTTGGGGGCAGTCCCAATGACACTTCTGGAAGGAGCCACTTGGGCTCAATCTTCTGCCTGAGCGCATATGTGAGGATTCCTCCTCTTCCCCAGAGAGGCCAGGCCTGTGTTGTGTGCATGCAGTGATGTGGAGTTATGGGACCCAAGGACATGTGCATGCGTCATAACAGACAAGCCCACCCACGTGACGTGCCTGGGAAATGGCCTTTGGAGTGCCTGGGCCTCTCGGTTGTAGAAGTGAGTGCTGAACTGTCTTGAGGATAGGGACAGTCACTACCATGGCCTCTTGGTCAGCCCATGTCATGGAGACTGAGCTTTTTTGATGAGTGACATGTAGGTGGAGGGGAGAAGGGGTGAATAGGGGTGTGGAGCGGAAACACAGCCCTGCCAGCTATAGCTTCACCAACGGATTTGATGATGTCATCCACAGATTTGTGTGTGCCCCAGTGCTCAGCGCATACATACGCACACACTACATGCACACAGACATGTGCACACACATGCTAACACACATGGGACCAGTTAGGGCACATCCATTGGTAGCATCACCTGAGCTGGTCCTGGCTGTCAGTAGAACAATAGAAGGGGCGATGCCAGTGTACACAGGCCATGAGGAAACACTCAGTCTGGTCATATCTTTATCTCCTAGCCCTTGGCTATCCCTGTTCTTTTGGTATTTGATGGTACAACCTTGGTCAGTTTAAGGTGCCAGATGGGCAGACTCATGACTTGATATTTGGGGCCACACCCAGTGGTGCTCAGGGGTCACGCCTGGCTGTGGTCAGGGCACTGTGGTGGAGCTAGTGAGTGAACCTGGGCCTTCTGTGTACAGTCTGTTGAACTCTCTGGCCCTTGGTGGCACCTTAGACTATGCGGATGGGGGCTCTGGGCTCCCACGTGTCTCTGATTGGTCTTTTTGATCTTCTGGTTCCAGGGAACAAAGAATCGACCTGGCAATGCCTTGGAAAAGGAGGTAGAAAGCATGGGGGCCCATCTGAATGCCTACAGCACCCGGGAGCACACAGCATACTATATCAAGGCGCTATCCCAGGATCTGCCAAAAGGTATCATCCAGAGGAGGGGCCAGGAACAGGGGGCTCAGACTCTAGGGGTGCAGGGGATGGGTTCTCAAGGGCCCCTGGTCAGGCCAGAGAGTGGTGGTGTCTTCCGTACATGTGGACTTGGAGCAGGAGGTGCAGGGGCTGGCCTTTTCTGGTCTCCCGAGCCTCACCTGCTGCTCAAACCTGTCCTTGCATCCAGCCGTGGAGCTGCTGGCAGACATTGTTCAGAACTGCAGTTTGGAAGACTCCCAGATCGAGAAGGAGCGTGACGTGATCTTGCGGGAGCTACAGGAGAACGATGCATCTATGCAGAATGTGGTCTTTGACTACCTGCATGCCACTGCCTTCCAGGGTACGCCTCTTGCCCAGCCTGTGGAGGGGCCGAGTGAGAACGTCAGGTGAGGATTGCGGAGCCTGTCATTTTCAGGGATACTATGGGATGTTTAAGTCTTTTCATTTGTTTGGGAGCCACACCCACTAGTGCTGGGAGCTGTTGCTGGCGTGCTACTGTGTTTGGAGGTCACTCACTGACAGTGCTGGGGAACCATGCAGCCCAGGGATTGAAACTCAGCTTCCTGTATGAAATGCATGTGCTGCAGTCCTTTGAGTCTTTTATTTATTTATTTATTTATTGGCTTTTTGGGCCATACCTGGTGATGCTCAGGGGTTACTCCTGGCTCTGCACTCAGGAATTACTCCTGGCGGTGCTTGGGGGACCATATGGGATGCTGGGAATCGAACCTGGGTCGACCACGTGCAAGGCAAATGCCCTACCCACTGTGCTATTGCTTCAGCCCCCCCCCCTTTGCATCCTTTATTAATGGCCACATTTTCACTTGAATTAGGGATTTTTAATTTTTCATTTATTTTTTATTTTTTTTATTGAATCACCATGTGAAAAGTTACAATACTTTCAGGCTTAAGTTTCAGTCATACAATGATCAAACACCCATCCCTTCATCAGTGCACATGTTCCACCACCAAGAACCCCTGTATACCTCCCATCCCACCCCCATCCCCCCGCCTGTGTGGCTGATGATTTTCACTTTACTCTCTCTTTGATTGCATTCAGTATTTCAACAGAAAGCTCACTATTATTATTTGGAATTTCCTCCAAAAAATCAGACATGCTGAAAAGGCTGCATTTGATAATTTGTTTTCCATTGCTGAGAATGAAGAGCAAATGAGGTTGCAGCCACACAGTTTTGGATTTCTGTCACTGTCACTGTCATCTCATTGCTTAGAGATTTGTTCGAGCGGGCACCAGTAACATCTCTCATTGTGAGACTTATTGGAGAGACTTACTGTTACTGTTTTTGGCATATCCAATATGCCATGGGTAGCTTGCCAGGCTCTGCCGTGTGGGCGCTATACTCTCGGTAGCTAACCAGGGGCTCTCCGAGAGGGGCAGAAGAATCGAGCTTGGGTCGGCTGCACAAAAGGCGAACGCCCTACCACTGTGCTATCGCTCCTGTATTTTAGTATTTTAGTAACTAAGTCCAGAGAAATTTCTGCCAGAAATTGCATTGATGCAAGCTCCTACCGCTGTTTAGTAGCCTCTGGGATCATGGGTGTTCAGCAGCGGAGGGGCCGCACGTGTGCGGCCGCTCGGGTCACATCTTGGCCAAGAGCAGTGCCAGTAACACCTGCCCCCGGCCTCACCTCCCCACCCTGTCGAATTAGGCTTTTTTAAAATTGCTTCTAGATGTGTCGGATAATCTGAAGGGGGGAGCTGGGCACCCTATCTATGCTGTTCCTTGTCCTCTGGTGGGGTGAGGTTAGATGCTATCTGTTGAGACCTCCCCTGGCCTCACAGTGGACTCAGGCTGCCCTTCTGATCTGAGAGGGGAGAAGAAACCAAGGGTATGCTGGGCCTGGCTCTCCAGAGATGCTGTGTCTTCCTGTCTGTCTGCGCAGACCCACTCTCTGTTGGGAGAGCATTAAGTCGCTGTTTGGATAGGTGAGGACCCCTGTCTGTCTTGCAGGAAGTTGTCTCGTGCTGACCTGACCGACTACATTGGCAGACATTACAAGGCCCCCCGCATGGTGCTGGCGGCGGCTGGAGGTGAGGAGAGGGCCAAGCTCCCGAGGGGAAGTGTGCATTGCCAGCCTTGGGTCACTGGATCCCGGGTCTCCTAGTCCTGAGCACGGGGGGCTGTTCCCCTGCTGGGTTCCTTGCCTGCATCTTTCACCTGTGCTTGCTAGGTGAGGTAGGAGTTTCTGCTGCTGCTTCTGGGACTGGCCACACGAGGATGTTGTTCCCCGCTGTAGGTGGACCTCAGCTGGCCTGCTGATCTCTCCAGCCCCAGACCTGTATCAGTGCCCAGCCCCTCCCCGGCCAAGGAAACTCATGTTGCAGGCTTGGGTCATGCAGATGTGTGACACTGACCATTTGCTGCCTGAAGCAGAATGTGTAGAGTAGCAGGGAGGGGGTGGGGTGTTCAGCAAGGGACAGACTGGGGGGACAGTCCTCTGGGGAGTAGTGCTTACTAGCCAGGGTGACAGTCCCTGGGGGACAGTGCTCACCAGCCAGGGTGACGGCTGCAGAGGTGGCCTCTGTGGGCAGGAGGAGGTGAGGTGTCACAGATTCCTCGGGGTCTGAGATTGGAAATGTCTTAGTTCTCCGGGCGGACCCCAGAATGAGTCTCAGTTCTACAGTAGTACCTTTCTGTGCCCTCTCCCTCGCCATCCTCCAAAGGGCAGCAACCAGGATCTGCTTGAGGACTGGAGGGACAGAGAAAGGCAGGGCAGGTGGTCTAGTTAGTGCCAGGGGGCTGCAACCCTGTTCTCGATGCGCTGGCTGAGAGGTGGCAGCTGGTCAGTCTTGGGGCCTGTGAAGGATCCTCTCCTTTCACCTCTCCTTTGCTCCTGTTTCCCACAAGACTGGACACGGGGCTGCTGGCCTGTCTTTTTCTTTTTTTACATCTTTTTTAAATTTTTATATAAAAATAAAATATTTTTATATACATTTTATTTTCATAAAGTAGTTCACAGTAGTTCATAACAGATAATATTCAAACACCCACCCAACCAGCAAGTATCTTCTCACCACAGTAGGAGGGAAGTGTGTGAAAGTTGTTGTATTTCATTCTGGGCCCATTTAAGCCCGTATATATAAGAATACAAGCCAGTATGTTAAAACCAAACACACGTGTACTACTTTATGTCAGTGGACAGGAGTATAAGAGTCCCGTGGCTGCGAATGCATTCGTGTCCTCCAGGAAATACTGCATTGCTCTCTGGCTGGAGCTCTGCTTGGGGCGGGGAGGGAAACTCAACCCACCCCTCTGGGGTGCCCCGGTGAAGACAGCCTGGCGTGGGGTCAGAAGAGTCTGTGTTGCTCTCTTCTGGGAGCTTTATTTCATAGTCTGGATCTTGGCCATTGATGAGATTACATGGTATTTGAGGGAGGGGATTGGGGGGTGGCAGTTTGTGGGTGTGACTGCCAAGCTACTGGAAAACTGGGGATCTGGGTGGAGGAGGCCCAGTCCTGATCCGAGCATGGCCTGTCTTTTTCATGGGAAGTGGGAGTGGCAAGGATTAAACGCAAGGCCTTATACCTATGAAGTATGTGGTCTACCCTCATAGTGCATAAATGGTGCCGGGGATGGAACAAGGATGGCTGCTGTATGGTCAGCACTTCCACCCCTGTACTCTCTCTGGCCCCTAACACATCTGTCTTGACAGGAGTGGAGCATCGGCAGCTTCTGGACCTGGCCCAGAAACACTTCAGCAGCGTCTCTGGGACATATGCACAGGACGCTGTCCCTGCTGTGACTCCGTGCCGCTTCACGGGTAGCGAGGTGGGCCAGCTGGCAGCCAGGAAGGGATGTGCTTTGGGAGGACCCCTTGGTGTGAGCTTGTCCCTAGAACTTCAGCGCTTGTTGGGAGGGGCCCAGGGCTCCTGCATGACACACACATGCACTCACACATCCGCACACGCTCCCCCTAACCTTTCCCTGGGCAGTCTGTCTCCTTCAGCCTTGCTGTGTGCTGTTTCAGATCCGCCACCGGGATGATGCCCTGCCCTTGGCCCATATAGCCATTGCGGTGGAGGGTCCTGGCTGGGCCAACCCTGACAACGTGACTCTCCAAGTGGCCAATGCCATCATTGGCCACTACGACTGCACCTATGGGGGTGGCAAGGTAAGTTCGAGGGCTGGGCATGTGCCTTGCCTCCAGCAGAGAGGGGTGCTGTGTATTCAGTGTGGACACGGGACTATGCTGAGCACCCTTGTTTCTGGCAGCACCTGTCCAGCCCACTGGCTTCAGTGTCTGTGGCCAACAAGCTCTGCCAGAGTTTCCAGACCTTCAACATCTGCTACGCAGACACCGGCTTGCTGGGCGCGCACTTTGTCTGTGATGGGATGAGCATTGATGACATGATGTTCTTCCTGCAAGGCCAGTGGTGAGTGTCAGCGTGGCATAGCCGGGCCCTGGGGGACAGTGGTGCGCCGCAGTATGGAACGTAGTGACACCATTAACCTCCCCCTCCTCTCCTGCTTTAGGATGCGTCTTTGCACCAGTGCCACAGAGAGTGAGGTGGTCCGGGGCAAGAACATTCTCAGAAACGCCCTGGTGTCTCAGCTGGACGGTGAGTCTTGGGACCTGTGGTGACCTTCAGGGCCAGTTCCTGAGATTAGAAAGGACAACTTCAGGTCACACCACCCCACCCCCCACCACCCTCATCCACTCCCTCACTCCCACAGACCAGCAGCCCAGTTAGAGCAGTTGTTTTTGTTGCGGAGGTGGCGGCTGGGACCAAAGCAGGGTTCTGGGTGGGCCAGTGGACCTAGAAGACTGTTCTCACCCTGACAGGCACAACTCCCGTGTGTGAGGACATTGGACGCAGTATCCTGACCTATGGCCGCCGCATCCCTCTGGCCGAGTGGGAAAGCCGGATTGCGGTAACTTGGGCTCCTGGGAGAAGTTCTGGAATCTTCACCTGATACACTGCTAGAGGGCGGGGAGTGAGGCCTGACAGCAGAGACAGCCCTGGTGCCAGGCAGCTGTCACACATGGGCTGGTGTAATGGGAGGGCAGGGCCCAGGACTGGTGGCTGGAGTCTGGGTGGGGCTTTGGAGGTCTCCAGCTGGCAGAGCCTCACAGCTTGCCTTTTGGGTGAGGGCCCCACCACGGTGCACATGGAAGTTCTTGGCCCTCTAACATTAGCTGGCTGGGGCTCCCCAGGGGCCCATGAGTCACTGTCCTGCTCTGCTCTGCAGGAAGTGGATGCAAGTATGATCCGCGAGGTCTGCTCCAAATACTTCTACGACCAGTGTCCTGCAGTAGCGGGATATGGTGAGTGGCCTCCAAGTCTGCTCTTTGTTCTCTCTGCAAAGATCTCTGCTTCCCCTTCAGCACCGGCCCCATCCCTGCCCCCCACCCCCACCCCATCCACTCTGAAGGCAGCAAGTTGAGGCCCCCAAGAGGCTCAGCCCAAGAGCCTGGCTGCCAGGGAGTTCTTGCTCAGAAAACCTGCCCCAGCAGCTCCCTGACTCTCTGCCAAGGTGCCTCCATCGGTGCCCCACACCCACCAGGTAACGGATACCTGCACAGGTGGGGTGGGGCTCCGAGGGCCGAGCATGAACAGACAGGCTTGCAGCCCTGAGGGAATGTTCTCTCCCCTCTTTCCACTCAAAGCCTGTCTTGTGCTGCTCTGGGCAGCTCTGAATTGGGTGTGGCGCAGGGCCAGGTGTCCCTGCACAGGCCAGGGGCCCCACCCTGACGCCCTGCCCTACCCCTACAGGCCCCATTGAGCAGCTCCCAGACTACAACCGGATCCGCAGTGGCATGTTCTGGCTCCGCTTCTAGGCAGGAAGCCTCTGCAGGCAAGAAGGGGGCCTAGGTTCACTACCCCCTCTCCCCCCAAAAAAATGAAAACCACGGCACCTCAGCTCACCAAGCCCGTGCTGCAGGGTCTGCACAACAATAAAGTCTTCAGAACTGTGTTGTCCGTCTTGGCTTGACGTGCAGTCTATGGGCAGTGGTTTGGGGCTCGGACTCCTGATTCTGCACCCCTGAATGCTCCCCCTTCCTATGGGCTGATGTGGCCTCAGCAAGGGGCAAGTGCGGGGGCTGCAGCACCAGGCGGAAACCTTTGATGCTGCGGTAAACTGAAGCCAGATGTTTCTACTTAATCACAAGGGGGGTGCTCTTTAGTCTGTCCTGAGATGGTTGTGGGAGGGACCCCACATCGGAACTGTGACTCCAACCATGGGACCTGGGTGGGAAGCCCCTCTCTGAACACCAGCTAACATTCATTGTGGTCCTTAGACCCCTGGATGGAGCGGGCAGGGCCGAGGCTGTGAGGCCCCTCTGTGTGTGTTTATACTCTGGATTCTGGGAGGAGGGTAGCCTGGGGCATAGTGTTCCCATTTGCTCCATAACTGCTGCCTGCACAGGCAGGGCAAGAATCATTTGCCTTCTTAGGTCGCTGACTCAGGCTCCAAGAATATCCCTGAGCTCAGTGGGGCCGGAGCCCCCTCCCTTGACTAGGTCTGTCCCTGACAAGTCCTGAGCTGCGAGCCTGGCGATTCCTTCTCCATCTCCTGGAGAGCAGGACTTGATGGAGCTCAGCTCTCTGTTCCCTCTGACACCTTGGTGCTGGTCCCAAGGTCAGTAGACAGATAGATATAACCCCCTTGTCCCCAGCTTCTTCAAGGTGAAGAGATACCTGAGTGCCATGGTAGGGATGGGAATAAGTAAATTGTGTGAGGAAGGTGCTTGCTGGCAATTTTGAGTTGTGTCCTGGGACAAGGGTTGAAAGGGTTATTCAGAAGGCCCCCTAACACCCAGCTTCACAGCAGCTAAAACCAGCATTTCTCAGATGGTGGAGGAGTCATAAGGTCTCCTGTGGGCCCCCAGGATACTCCCAAGTAGGCCACCAAACAGGATAGGGGCACACTGATGGGATGACCACAGAAAGGAGACAAGGTGTTTTTTATTGAATAACCATGAACAACACTTACAAAGCTTTCATGTTTGTGTTTCAGTCATGCAATGATCAAACGCCCATCCCTCCACCAGTGTACATTTTCCACCAATGTCCACACAGCACGGCTATTTAACGTCCATTTCTTATTCCTTATGGAATATTGTCATGTTTCTGCAGAGTATCTCATGTACTTTATTCCTCTGAGTTGATAAAACACTGAAAAATTAAAAAATAATATTGCTGAAATAAAAAAAAAAAAAAGAAAGGAGACAAGGTGGAAAGGGGATCACATTTGGAAAAGGTCAAAAAATGCTGGCCCAGCAAGTCCTTCCTACTCTATCCCAAGCCTTGTCCCTTGTGTCTGCTTCCTTGTTTTGTCAATTAGGAAATACCTGTCAGTGCTTTCTAGAACCCAGGCCCGGGGACCTTCAGTCATTCTGCTTGGTGACTGGACAGTGCAGAGCTCTGACAGGCCTGGCCTTGGGTACTGGGAAGTGGGGACCAGCAGGCTAGGGGAACAGCAAGGGCCAAGTGTGGTCCTGAGTTAGAGCTGGAGGCTGGGACCTGCCCTCAACCTGGGGGTGTACCTGCCCAGGAAAGCTTTTGGCTTGCTGGACCCAGTGGATTCCGGGGTGGCCGGTGCAGCCAAGGAGTAGCCTCCTTCCTCCAGAGGCTTGTAGAAGGGGACCTTGGAGGTGCGGAGAGCAGTGATGGAGAAGCCTCAGAGCATTGAGGACCCTTAGGCTGGGTTTCTATGGCACCGGAAGAGCTGCAATGGCAGAGCAGAGGTCAGAGCTGTAGGAAGAGCTGGGGTGGGCTGCAGAGGGCACAAGTTGGGGCCATGGGCTGTGCCCCAGACTGCCTGCTGGGGTTGGGGGCTGGCTCCCTTTTCTTTGGGGAGAATCCCATGACTGATAGGTTTGCCTGACCAATCCCTGAGAGGCTGGCCCCATTCCCACGAGAATGAGGCCATAGTTGCTGGCTTGGCCTGTTTCTCACCCACTGTTGCCATCCAAGGGATGAGTGTCTTGCAGGCAGCTCTTCCCTTGAGGTTCATGGGGTGGAAAATGGGGTCCTGGGGCACAGCTAAGACCAAGGCCAGTGGGCGACAGCTCCATCTAAGGCAAATACAGGACGGGCTGTTCTGGGGTTCCAACCTCTGTACCACAGTGAGACAGCAGGATGCGCCTCAGTGTCCCAACTCTGGCCATAACCAGACACCTCAGCACTGCATGACTGGGGGCCTAAGAACCCCCATTCCTCCCCACTGAGTCATGGATCCTCAGGTGAAGCTGGGGTCCCCAGGTGGCAGTGCTCAAGGATGGACTCTCTGGGCATCTCAGAATTATCCAGGACTGGCAGAACTTGGGGCTCTGAGAGGATGTCACCTTGGTGTCACCTATAATGAACACAGGCACTCAAACGGTGCCTGCCATGGGGGACGAAGGGGTCTGACTGGTTACAGGGATGGGAAGTATGGCCTGTGGAGGCAAAGGCATGCAGCAAGGACAGTAAGGAGTAAAGAGGCAGAACTTACAAGTGGGCCAGGAGGGCAGAGAGCAAAGAAGGACGGGGCCTGGGGGGAGGCTGGGTGGAAGGGGAGGTTCAAGAAGAGTTTAAGTTTAGCAAAGTAAGGCAGAGAAAGATAAACACTGATTTCACTCATGTGGAAGAAACAAAAAGGAACTAAAACAAACAAGAACAAATTTTAGGGGCCAGGGGACAGAGTGCTTACTAAAAGGGCGGGCGTGGGGAGGTGAAAAATGGATAAAAGGAGTTAGGGTATGGTGAAGGATGGAAGCATATTTCTGCTTGGAATTCTGGCAAGATCAGGCTGCAGATACAGTGGACACCTGCCCCACCTATGAAGCTGGAAACCGGTGTTCCTACCACTCAGGGGAGGAGGAAGAGGAGGTCCCAGGTAGGGTCTCTGGAGAGGGGTGCGCCCCGAGCTGTCCAGATCCACCAATGGAGACACGGAGTAGGTGGATTCCTGGGACATGAGCTGTCCCTGTGGGTGGTCCCCCTCCACACACAAATAGCCCCCTGCCCCCCCCACCCCAGTGTTTATGGCATGGTAGGGCTGGGGGGTGCAGGGATGTGCCCGGAGGCACAAACATGACAGATTCCTTTCCGTATCCAGAAGGCCCTGAGGGGGGAAAGGTGGGCATGACTTGGAAGCCATCCAAGGGTACGTATGGTTTTCGGGAGAAGCCCCCGAAATTCTTCATTTGTTGGCCTATGAGGGATTAGGTGGGGTCCAGGAGGCCCCAGACAAGCCAAGTCTGAATCACAGGAGTGGCCGCTGGCGGAACACTTGGCCTGAGGGCTTGTCTGGGCACCCCCATCAATGGGCTGTGAGTCATCTCCAGCTGCTGTTCCCCCCCCTGCCCCCCACCATCCTGTCCTCTTTTTCCCCAAGAACCCATTCCAGTCCCGGCCCTCATTAGCGCTTCACTTATCCGCCTTTGCCCTCTGGCAGCCAAGAGAGCTGACCCCAGCAGGACTTGGAAGGGGACCCCTCGAGCGTCTGTCTGCAGAGAACTTCTGGGGATTTCCAGGAGCGAAAGAAAGTGGGGGGCTTACATTTTAAGTGAAGTCAGATCACAGGGCGGGGGTGGCGACCTCTGGGACGGTGGGCGGGGGCGTCCGCCTGGGTCCCCGCCCGCGGCTCCGCCCCCAGGGACCCGGGACTTTTCTTGGCGGTGGCGGCGGGGGCTGCAGCGGCGGCTGCAGGAGCCGGCGGACGCGCGCAGGCAAGGTCGGGTCTGGGGTGGGAGCTGGCAGTGCCCAAGGACAGAGGCGCGGGGCTCTGACCGGTCCCTGCATGCAGGATGAGGCTGCGGCTCCTGGTGGCCGCGCTCTGCGCGGGGATCCTGGCAGGGGCGCCCAGCGCGCGGGCCCAGCACCCGGACAGAGGTGGGCATGGCTGAGAAGGACCCCAACCCGGACTCTCTCTGCGCCGCGTGCCCCGCGGCTCCCCTGAGCTTCTCCCCAGTCCCCGCCACCTCCCCTCGTCCCCCCCCCCCAACTCACCCCAGATCCTCCGGGGCGCTCGCTGTCGCCTCCAAACCGCTCCGAACCTTTCCAGAACCCGGTTCTGGTTCCTATATGCTCGCGGCGCCCCAGCTCTGTCACCCGGCACCGATCCCGCCAGGCCAACTTAGTCCCAGGTCCACACCCGCGCTGGCGACAATCTCGTCCCTCCAGTGTGGGCAGGAGAGGGTGCTCTGCCTCCTGGCAGCCCCAGACGTGCGCGCCGCAGCCGGCTTGGCGGGTTCCCCGCCCCCGACCCCCAGCCCGTGGGACCCCGGGGCGGGGCGGGGGGCTGGCCTCAGAGAAGAGGCGCCCACCTTTCCCGCTCGCCCCAGTGACCTGCACGCGCCTCTACGCCGCGGACATCGTGTTCCTGCTCGACGGCTCCTCGTCCATCGGCCGCAGCAACTTCCGCGAAGTGCGCGGCTTCCTGGAGGGGCTGGTGCTGCCCTTCTTAGGGGCGGCCAGCGCTCAGGGGGTGCGCTTCGCCGCAGTGCAGTACAGCGACGACCCACGGTGAGTGGGGGGCCCCAGAGACCCGGTCAGCCCACCAGAACCCCACTGCTGAATGGGGAGCTCGGCCCTCACATGCCCACCACTTCCTCTGCAGTCAGGCAGAGTCTGGAGGTAGAGTTAGGTGGGCACAGGGAGGGCCTCACTCACTGTGACAGGGAGGGGTGCTGCAGGAACCTCAGGTGCCCTATCCTTCTGTGCTCCCCATGTTCCAGCCTCCTGAGCCCTCAGCCTGTGCACTCACCAGGGGCCTCCCTGTCTGGCCAATGTCCACCTCCCTTCACAACCGGGCCTTCCTTCTTCCATGATTAAGTGCCAGACATGCTGCACCCCAATCTCACCCAGACTGTGACGCTTCCCTGTGGTGGGCACAGCCATAGGCAGGGCAGAGGCAGTCCCTGAGGGTAGGACACTTGACTTGCACAGCTGACACAGATTCAACCCCCGGCACCCTGCGTGTCCCCAGAGCTGCACTAGGGGTGATCCCTGAGGGCAGACTGAGAGGGTAGTTAACTTGGGGGCCTCAGACAACCCAGAGGACTCTCAAGGATACTCACTGCCTGTTCCCTGGAGGCCTCTTGGGGACCCGGCCCTGTCCCATGTTGCTTGCACCTTCTTTTTGTCACAGGACAGAGTTTGGCCTGGATGCCCTGGGTTCAGGAGTGGACGTGACGCGCGCCATCAGGGAGCTCAGCTACAAGGGGGGCAACACACGCACAGGGGCTGCCATTCTGCATGTGGCTGAGGAGATTTTCTTGCCCCAGCTGGCCCGCCCTGGTGTTCCCAAGGTGACTGTCCCCCCCCCCCGCCCTGCCCCCCCTACACACACTCTCCAGGAACCCCTGCTGCCCCCAGGCTGCACTGACCTGAGTCCCTGCCGGCCCAGGTCTGCATCCTTGTCACAGATGGCAGGTCCCAGGACCTCGTGGACTCTGCCGCCCAGAGGCTCAAGGGACAGGGTGTCAAGCTGTTCGCGGTGGGTGAGTGCCCAGCTGGTGACAGGTGGGCCAGGCCAGTGTGTGGAACTCGGAGCTGACAGGACTTGCCCTCAGGCATCAAGAATGCCGACCCTGAGGAGCTGAAGCGAGTGGCCTCCCAGCCCACCAGCGATTTCTTCTTCTTCGTCAACGACTTCAGCATCTTGAGGACGCTCCTGCCCCTCATTTCCCGGAGAGTGTGTACAACAGCTGGTGGCGTGCCAGTGGCCCTGCCCCGTGAGTGCCTGCCTGCTTGTGGGCTGCACCCCTGATACCCCAACCCTCTACCTTGCACCTGCTCCGGCAGTGCACCCGTGCGCTCTTGACCCTTCACCCCACCTGAACCCCCTTTCCCAGCCGATGGCTCAACCTCTGGTCCCCGAGACCTGGTGCTGTCAGAGCCCGGTGGCCAATCCCTGCGAGTCCAGTGGACAGCGGCCAGTGGCCCTGTGACGGGCTATAAGGTCCAGTACACGCCTCTGACTGGACTGGGACAGCCTCTGCCCAGCGAGCGGCGGGAGGTGAGGACGTGGGGCCTGGCGGAGAGGGTGGGGGACTCAGGTGGGCAAGGTGAGTTGACCTCTGACCCTGGCAGGTGAGTGTCTCCGCTGAAGAGACTAGTGTGCGGCTGCAGGGCCTTCGGCCGCTGACCGAATACCAAGTGACTGTCACAGCCCTCTATGCCAACAGCATCGGGGAGGCCGTGAGCGGGACAGCTCGGACCAGTGAGTAGCGCCACTGACCCTGCCCCGTCTCCCCCTCCGCCTGTCACTGCCCCACTCCTGACCTGACCCCACTGCTCCCCGGTGGGATCTTTCCCCAGCTGCCCTGGAGGGGCCAGAGCTGGCCATCCAGAACTCCACAGCCCACAGCCTCCTGGTGGCCTGGCGGAGTGTGCCAGGTGCCACCGGCTACCGTGTGACATGGCGTGCGCTCACTGGTGAGTGAGGGGGCCGCTGAGGGGAGCCCTGGGCAGGGCTGTAGGGTCCTGAGGTGGCCCAGTCCTCAGTCCACTGAGCCCACTTCGTACCCCACAGGTGGGGCCGCACAGCAGCAGGATCTGGGCCCCGGGCAGTGGTCAGTGTTACTAAGCGGCCTAGAGCCTGGTACGGACTATGAGGTGACTGTCAGCATCCTGACTGACCATACTGAGGGCCCTACCACCTCCCTGACGGCCCGCACCGGTAAGGAAGGTTTCTTTAGACAGGGCGGGAGGATAGGGCACAAGGGTCACTGATGTCTCCTGTGCCCTGGGCAGATGCTTCTCTGGAGCAGACCCTGCGTGCGGTCATCCTGGGCCCTACCTCCATCCTTCTGTCCTGGAACTCAGTGCCCAAGGCCCGCGGCTACCGGCTGGAGTGGCAGCCTGAGAGTGGTCAGTGGATCTTGGGGCTTGGTGGGAAAATGGGGGCATGGTTGGTTTCCGATGACTGGCCCTGTCACCTTGCAGACATGGAGTCATCACACAAGGTGCTGCTGTCCTCGGATGTGACCCACCACCAGTTGGATGGTCTGCAGCCCAATACCAAGTATCACCTCAAGCTCTATGCTCTGCTGGAGGGGCACGAGGTGGCCACACCTGTCACCGTGGTCCCGACAGGTGAGCCCGCTATGGGCTGGCCTCATGAGGGGGGAAGCCATGGGGACCCCCATATACCCTCTCATGTTGCCTATCCCACAGGGCCAGAGATGCCCGTGGGCCCTGTGACAGATCTACAGGCCACCAAGCTGCCTGGGCGGCGGGTGCAAATGTCCTGGAGCCCGGTTCCTGGTGCCACTGAGTACCGTGTCACAGTACGCAGCGCCCAGGGTGAGGTGGACACAGCCAGCACCCCCGACACGCACACGCAAGTTCCAACCCTCAGGGGCTGATTGCATCTTTATCCCATCTCTCTACCCCTGCATTCCTATGGCCTCTTTACCTCTCTCTGTCCTGCTGCTTCCACAGATGGCCCTGAGCACACGGGGCCTGTCTGCTCTGCCCACAGCCCTGCTTGATGGTTTACCACAACCACAGGTTCACTCACTTCTCTCCTATCACCCTAGCAGTGGCCACTGTCTGTGTCTCCACTCATGTCACTGTCTGTGATTTGCCGACTCACCTTGCTGTCCACTCACCCGTTACCTCGGGTCTCTGTTCAACGTCGACCTTTGTGACCCCGTGCTTCGTTGCACCTGTCCTCACCCCTCACCCTCTCCACTGTACATGAATTGCCATCACTGACCCTGCCATGCTCCCATCAGTGGCTAGCCACATGGCCACATCCCTCTGTCACTGTGCTTGCCTTGTCCCTAGGGATCGAGCGGACCCAGGTGCTTTCTGGGAGACAAACAAACCTGGAATGGGATGACTCGTGGGCTGGGCCCACCTACACGGTGCGCGTGTCCGCGCGAGTGGGCACCCGAGAAGGCAGTGCTGGCGTCCTCACTGTTCACCGTGGTGAGCGCTGCCAGGGGGTTTAGGAGACAGCCACCTGGCTCACACTAGTCCTGCTCTTGACCCTTGACCTCTGTCTTCACCTGTAGAACTGGAAACCCCACTTGCTGTCCCAGGGCTGAGGGTCGTGGCATCAGACGCAACCAGAGTGAGGGTGGCCTGGGGGTCTGTGCCCGGAGCCAGTGGATTTCGGGTTACTTGGAGGACAAGTGATGGTCCGTTGGGATGTGGGGGAGGAGGGTGGAGGACTGAGGGGACAGGCAAGAGCTAAGCCAACACTTGCTCTGTCCTAGGTGCTGTGTCCAGCCAGACGCTGTCCTCAGAATCTACCAGCATGGACATTGTGGGGCTACGGCCTGGAACCTCCTACCAGGTGGCTGTGTCGGCACTGCGAGGGAGAGAAGAGGGGTCCCCTGCAGTCATCACCGCTCGAACTGGTCAGGGACTGGCCTCAGCCCCATGATGTCCTCTGGTGCTCCTGCAGACCTCCAGGCCCACCCTCTCTAGACCCCTGCTGCTCCCTCAGAGCCCATCCTCCACTTCTGTCACCCCTGCCCCCGCTTAAGCCCTTACCTTCCTTTTTTTGTGGCGGGCCACACCCTATTGTACTCAGGCTTATCCCTGCTCAGTGTTTAGTGATCACTCCTAGTGAGCTCAGGGGACCATATGGAGTGCCAGGATATCAGACCCGAGTCAGTCACAGAGAAGGCAAGTGCCGTGCAGGCGGTACTAAGAAACACACACGATAGTTGCTCTTTGGCCTACGCCCCCAGCTTCCTTAGATTCCTCTGCCTCTCCCCTGACACCCCACTATCATTGCCCTTGAATTTCCACCACCTAATTTCTCAGGCTCTCCCGCCCTTTTCTGTTGAACCAAGTCTCAGAGGGATGCTTTCTCCTACTCTCCTTTAGAATCTTCTGTCTTCTCCTTTGCATTTTCCCCTCTCAGGTTCCTGTCATTTACCACCTTATATCACATCCCTCTGTTGGGACCCTCACTGCTTCCCATATCTGACTCACTCATGGCCTCCTCTCTGAGATCCTTGCCTCCTGCTAGACTCCCATCTCCCCTTCCCTGAGATGACCCCGCCTTCTCCATTAGACCCTTCAACTGCCTCCTTCATCAGAATCCCCCTTGCCTCTCCCTCCAGACCCCCTGGGCCCAGTGAGGACCGTCCATGTCACTCGCACCAGCAGCTCATCTGTCACCATCGCCTGGAACAGGGTTCCGGGTGCCACAGGATACAGGATTTCCTGGCACTCAGACCATGGTGCGGACCAGGGGTTTTGGACAGGAACAGAGGTTTGGAGGTTGTAGAGACTAGGTCTGGATGGAATAAGTGCTTAGGGGTCCAGGAGGGGGTTGGGGAGCAGAGTGTGGCTGGAGCTGCCCCCTTTCCCACCCTCAGGCCCAGAGAGATCCCAGTTGGTTTCCGGGGAAGCCACAGTAGCTGATCTGGATGGACTGGAGCCAAATACTGAGTACACAGTGAGCGTGAGGGCTCATGCGGCTGGTGCTGATGGGACCCCTGCCTCTGTGGTTGTCAGGACTGGTGAGTGAGACCCGGACAACTGCCAACCACATCTCATTATCACACACTAACACCCCATTGAATCTTCCTTGGCTGCCCCATGCTGCCCACCCTGAGGTCCTTCTGTCCTCCTGTCCACACTTACTTTGCCTGACCTCTTCTGCTAGAACCATGCCTCAGTGGTCAGCCTGCTCTGGGCTAGTCTTGCAGTGGCCCCTGACCCCTTCTTCCACGTCTGTTCTCAGACCCTGATAGGGTGGGCAGTGTGTCCAAGCTCCAGATTCTCAATGCTTCCAGCGATGTTCTTCGAGTCACCTGGGTGGGGGTCACTGGAGCCACCGCCTACAGACTGGCCTGGGGCCAGAGCGAGGGTATGATTCCATGACCCCACTCTTGTCTGAGACCCCCACTTGCTGTCTGAGACCCCACTTCCTGTTTGGGAATGCCCCCTCCACTCAGCCACCCCCATCTCTGACTCTTCCCCATGCCCATCCTGGCCAGGTGGTCCTGTGAGACACAAGATACTCCCCGGAGACACGGAGTCGGCAGAGATTCGGGGCCTGGAAGGAGGAGTCAGCTACTCTGTGCGAGTGACGGCGCTTGTTGGGGACCGAGAAGGCGCACCTGTCTCCATTGTCGTCACCACGCGTAGGCCGAGCTTGGGGCGATCCTTGACATGGTGACCTGAGCAGTTTCAGGGCGGGTTGCAGTTGAAATTGGAAGAGGGGCCAGGGATTGGTAGGAAGTGGCGTTTGGGGGCGGGGTGTGTTGCAGGTGCGATCTGGGATTGGTGTAGGGATCATGGGGCGGGGCTTCCCTGACCAGGAGCTCTTCTCCCCAGCACCTGAGGCTCCGCCCACCCTGGAGACCCTTCACGTAGTGCAGCGAGGGCCTCACTCGCTGAGGCTGCGCTGGCAACCAGTCCCCGGTGCACTCGGCTTCCGCCTGCGTTGGCGGCCCGAGGGTGAGTGGTGTCCCAGGACGGATTTAGGGCTGGGGCATAGAGGGAGGGGTGTGGTGGGCGAAGTCAGTGAGAGTAGATAGGGTCAGCCAATGTGGGGGGTCTATGGGATCGATCCAGGAGGTGGGTGGAATCGGTGAAGGGCAGTCAGGTGGGCAGGGTCAGCCAGAACAGGGAATATTAGTGAAGATGGTCATCACAGTAAGGGAGGTGGAGGCTGTGAGTTGGGGGGGACATGGGTGCCAGTTGGAGCCCCCAGTGCTTACCACACACCCCCATGCCTGTTGCAGGAGGCCGTGAGCAGTCTCGGGTGTTGGGGCCAGAGCTCAGCAGCTATGAACTGGACGGGTTGGAGCCGGGGACCCGATACCACCTGCGGCTGAGTGTGCTCGGGCCGGCTGGAGAGGGTCCTTCGTCGGAAGCGACTGCACATACTGGTGAGCGCAGAGGTCCTGTCCTTGCCTGCTTTATTCCTTTGCCCTGCAGTGTCCTGTCCTCCAGCACCCCGAGAGACATCTCCCCCTGCCACTCCCGATACTGGGGTGTTCCCACCATCATCGCTGTTGGCACCTACATCCCTAAGATGGACCTGCCCCAAGCTATCCTTTCCCTTTGGGTTTTAGGCTCTGATTCCTGCTCTTTTATTTCTCCAGAGTCACCTTGGGCCGCAAGCACTGAACTACATGTGGTGGAAAGAGCCATTGACTCCGTGACTCTGACCTGGACCCCAGTGTCTGGGGCATCCAGCTATATCCTGTCCTGGCGTCCCATGCGAGGCCCCGGCCAAGGTGACGGGAGGTCGTGTGGAGGTGCACTGGAAGCGGGGGCTCCACAGAGGGTCTCCTGGCTGACAGCTTGTTATCCTTCACAGAACTGCCTGGGGGCTCGCAGACACTCTCGGGGACAACCAGCTCCCAGCGGGTGACTGGGCTCCAGCCCGGTGTCTCCTACAGCTTCTCCCTGACACCCATCCGCGAGGGTGTGCGGGGTCCCGAGGCCTCTGTCACCCAGAACACAGGTCTGGGGATGCCGCCAAGGGCCTGCAGGGGGAGCTGGGCTGGCTGTGCCTGCCAGTCACTCTGCCTCTCCCGCAGTGTGTGCCCAGGGCCTGCTGGATGTGGCGTTCCTGCTGCACACCACCCGTGACAACGCTCACCGCGCCGGGGCTGTGAGGCGAGCCCTGGAGCGTCTGGTGGCTGCCCTGGGGCCTCTTGGGCCACAGGGGGTCCAGGTTGGGCTCAAGGCAGCAGCTCAGCCCCTACCTTTCCCTGCCCTTCCCTATCCCAGGCTTACACCCCTTCCGCCACTGCCCTTTCCCACCTTTGCTCCTGCACCGCCCCCCGCCCCGGCCCTTCCCTGGTTCCAGCTCCCTCTCCCTATGGCTGGCTCCCCTCCTACACTTTCTGCTGCTCCCCTAATTGATCAGATCTAGGGACACATCCCTGGGACCCCATCACCCCCTGGGCTTTATGTTCCCTCTCTTCAGTCCCTGTGTGCCCCCTAGGTTGGCCTCCTGTCCTACAACCATCGTGCTGCACCCCTGTTTCCGCTGAACAGCTCCCGTGACTCTGGGGTCTTACTGCAGAAGATCCGCAACATCCCCTACACCGACCCGAGTGGGAGCAGTGTGGGTAAGCACAGCCATCAACAAGGACGCTGGGGGCTTCCAGGAACCGTGGAACTTGGCGGCCCTGACTTCTGATGTGACCTTCCCCAGGCACGGCTGTGGGCTCAGCTCACAGGTACCTGTTGGCACCAGACGCTCCCGGCCGCCGCCGGCATGTGCCAGGGGTGATGGTCCTGTTGGTGGATGAGCCCTTGCGTGGTGAAATCTCACACCACATCAGTGAGGCTCAGGCTGCTGGTGAGGAGGAGGCCTGGGACTGTGTGTGTGTTGGGGGGAGGGGCATGGCTGGCTCCAGCAGGGCTGTCGCATGGCTTGGTGACCCTTCCTTAGGGCTCCGAGTGGTGATACTGGGTCTGGCGGGAGCTGACCCGGAGCAGCTGCGCCACATGGACTCAGTCCAGACCTTCTTTGCTGTGGACGATGGACCAAGCTTGGACCAGGCAGTCAGTGGCCTGGCAGCTGCCCTGTGTCAGATAGCCATGACCACTCAGGTTTGGAGGAGGCCGGGGGCCTAGATGGTGGGGATGAGGGGTGCTGTGGGCTCTTGAGTCTCAAGGTGTTCTGTCCACAGCCACGGCCAGAACCTTGCTCCGTGCATTGTCCAATGGTGAGTGTGTGTTGGGGCGGGTGGGGGGGGGCACCCTGGGACTGTCCTTTACACTCATGTCCACATTTTTCCCCCCAGGGGCCGAAGGGGGAGCCTGGAAAGATGGTGAGTGGCCCTGTTGAGGGTGGAGGAAGGAGTTTTGGGTCACTGCAGCCCTGGCTCACCCTTCACTACTTTCTAGGGTCTGAAAGGACAAGCTGGGATTCCTGGCCCCCCCGGTCCCCCGGTGAGTGTCTTCCCAGCCCTGGCCTCCATGCCCTGACTGGCTGGTGACCCCCTCACCTGCTGTCTCCTCCCAGGGTAGGACAGGTGCTCCTGGGCCCCCGGGGCCCCCTGGAAGTATCACTGCCAAGGGAGAAAGGGTGAGTGTTCCCTGAAGTTCCCTTTGCCTCTCTGGAAGTTTCCACAGGGGTCTGAGGAAGAAGCTCCAAGAGCAAACGAGGGGAAGGCAGAGCCAGAGTCCTGGGTTTCTCGGCAGCCTCAGGGCTGGGGGTGGGGGACAGAGACTGGGGCAGGCGGGAAGGAGTGCGGTCCACAACCCCAGTCTGAATCTGGTGCCCTGGTTAGAGGGGTCCAGTGCTGTCCAGCAGTGGCCCACTGCTCTGAGGCCTGTAGTGTGAGGACAGAGGAATGTTCTGGCTCCTCCAGCCAACAGGCAGGTCTGGACCTCTCTCTGTGTCTCCTCTCTCAGGGCTTTCCTGGAGCAGAGGGGCCTCCAGGCCGGCCCGGCCACGCTGGGACACCCGGCTCCCCTGGCCTGCCTGGCCTGAAGGTGAGTGAGCCTTACCCTGGCCGTGTTTGCTGGGGTGCGGGCTCGGCAGACACCTCCTGACTCTGGCTTCATTTTCAGGGCTCTCCGGGGCGGCCTGGCCCTCAAGGAGAACCTGTGAGTTGCTTTATCTCTTCTTTATAACTTCCTCTAGTTTCGTCCAGAGGGTGAGGGCCCCTGGGTGTTGTGGGGAGAGTGTGGGCCCACAAGGACTCCCCCTGAGCCCATGTATCATTGTGTTTTTGTCCTCAGGGAGAGCGAGGGCCTCGTGGCCCGAAGGGGGAGCCGGTAAGTGACTGAGGGTGGCGACCAGGCGGGACTGGGGCATCCCAGGCCGCTCTCCGCACAGACTCGGAGGGCTTGGAACTGGGGCCTCCTCTAGGGCCACGTCCCATCCTGAGACTCTGCACTCTGAGTCCTGCCTCTGCTCTGTCCCTGCAGGGAGAGCCTGGGCAAGTCTCCAGGGTCGACGGCCCAGGGCTCCCTGGACGGAAAGGGGAGCCTGGACCAATGGTAGGTTTGGGGCTGTCTGATTCGGGAGGAACCAGCATGTGAGAATCGAGGTGTATGGGGCTCACCTTATCTTCCTCTTCTTCATCAGGGGCCCCCAGGATCTCGTGGCCCACCGGGGGACCCAGGACCCCGGGGTGCCCCTGGATTTCCTGGCACAGCCTTGAAGGTGACAGCATGTGCCCCATGATTTCAAGTCCTCCCTGTGATCCCCTCTGACCCCACATCATCCCTTCCGGTTGCTCTGTGCCCATGTGACTCCTTGAGCCCACCCAAGTCTCCTTAGCTCTGAGAGCTGGCTCAGGGTGCCGGCATGCATGCCAGAGCCCCAGGCTCAATCCCTGGTGCTGCAGTGTCCCCCAGCACCTCTGGGTATGCCTACTGCCCCCAGAAGGGATGGTCTGGGCCTTCTGCCCTCACCCTCATAATGCACTTTGACCTCATTACCCTCATTCCTGCTGGTACCTGGGGAGTGGAGGTGCTGTCCAAGTGATAGGGTCCTGATCTATCTTCTAGGGTGACAAAGGTGATCGTGGGGAACGGGTAAGTGAGGGACAGGGGCCCTGGGACCGGCCTGGATCCTGACTCCCCAACCACCCTGACTTGCTTCTCTCCCAGGGCCCCCCTGGACCTGGTGTTGGTGGGACGGCCACTGGCGAGCCCGGGCTGCCGGTAGGGACCGTGGGCTCAGGGCTGTGAAGAGTGGGCACTGCTGGGCTCACATCTTGGGGGCTCATGTTTCCCTGGCTTATCCCTAGGGTCTGCCTGGAAGTCCCGGACCCCAAGGCCCAGCTGGCCGCTCTGGAGAGAAAGGAGAAAAGGTAGGCCCAAGCTCTGTGTGCCTTAGTGGGGAGGCTCTGGGCGCCGGGAGAAGCACTGCCACCGTCTCCTCCTTTAGGGCGACTGTGAGGATGGAGACCCAGGCCTCCCCGGGCAGCCTGGAAGCCCGGGACAGCGGGTAAGTGAGGGGCCAGAGCCCCTGCCCAGACCCTCAGCACCAGCCTCTCCCCGTCCCTGTGTCTAAACCCACATCTCCGAACCCCTAACCCATCCTTCCAGGGCCTGCGGGGACCTCCGGGAGATGTTGGCCCCAAAGTAAGTGCCATTTTAGGAGGGGTCGGGCATGTGGGTGACCCTGGGCTTCCTATAAGATTTAGGTGGATGGGGCTGGAGCAATAGCACAGCGGGTAGGGCGTTTGCCTTGCACGCGGCAGACCCGGGTTCGATTCCCAGCATCCCATATGGTCCCCTGAGCACCGCCAGGGTTAATTCCTGAGTGCAGAGCCAGGAGCAACCCCTGTGCATGTCCGGGTGTGACCCAAAAAGCAAAAAAAAAAAACAAAAGATTTAGGTGGAGCCCGTGGACAGGTGATGGGGTTCCTCCAGGTGAAAGGTTATGGTTTCAGAGGAGGAATGGGGAGGTGGGGCATCTTGTCTGGGGTTAACGGCTAAGGCCTCTCTCCCTCCCTCCCCCCAGGGTGAACAGGGTCCTCCAGGGACAGTGGGTGAGACTGGAGAGAAGGTGAGTGAGGTGGGGACTGGAGAACTCTTCAGCACCCCAGGGGGTCTGG
Organism: Sorex araneus; assembly: GCF_027595985.1. Taxonomy (NCBI): domain Eukaryota; kingdom Metazoa; phylum Chordata; class Mammalia; order Eulipotyphla; family Soricidae; genus Sorex; species Sorex araneus. Next base: position 45,224,572 of record NC_073305.1, on the reverse strand, counting down.
CTTGACTCTGGTCTATTTTTCTTATCAGGGTGAACGTGGATCCCCTGGCCCAGTGGGACCCCAGGTGAGCCTACTGACCCAGCAGCACCCCGTCCTAGTCCAGATGTCTTGCCCTCACGCCCCCTCCCTGCTCCCCTCCTCACTTTCTGGCCCTAACCCTTCACCTCAGACACCCGCTGTGACTGACCCATGGGCAAGTGTCCATACTGGGCTGGTCTCTGTCCTGTCCCTGTACCCCATCCTCCCTGGTCTCAAGGCCCTTTGAGCCATGTTCCCTGCTTGTTCTGGGGTCAGAATGGCCGCTCCTCTATTCCCCAGGGGCTGCCAGGAATGGCTGGACGTCCCGGAGTTGAGGGTCCTGAGGTGAGCACAGAGTGGGCACGAGAGCAGGGCCAGCATGTGGCCCTCTACCCTGGACTCACCGTGTCTCCGTGTGCAGGGCCCAGCAGGACCCGCCGGCCGCCGGGGAGAGAAGGTGGGTTCTCTGGGTTCTCCCTGGTGCCAGTGGCGGGGACAGGTGGGACCCAGGACTTCGGAGTCCACCTGGCCCCCATGCATTCTCCACAGGGGGAGCCTGGTCGCCCCGGGGAGCCTGCCGCAGTGGTGAGTGGGGAGGGGCAGTGAGCAGAGCCAGGCCCTCCTGGGACCCAGCACCTGGGAAGCCGAGGCTGGTTCAGGCTCTGTGTCTGCCACGGTCCCACGGAAGCAGGTCAGAAGCTCTGTGTCCCCGGCCCTGCTCCCAGTGGGGACCTGGGACATCCAGCCAGTGAGGACCTCTTGGGGTCCCCCCACCTCATTCTCTGTAACCCCAGCCCCTGCCATGCTGAGGTCCCTCGGGGCCAAGCTGCGTCTGTCCTGTTTGTTCTCAGGGACCCGGTGGTGCAGGAGCCAAGGGAGAGAAGGTGCGTGTGATGGCAGGGAGGGCTTCAGGACTGGGGGCAGGGTCAGTGCCTCCAGAGAGGGGCCTGGGGCTGTTCTGGAGGGTTCTTTGTCCCCTCCAGGGAGACATGGGGAGCACTGGACCCAGAGGAGCTGCTGGAGTCAAAGGGGAGCGGGTGAGTAGTGGGGCAGTGGGGGGAGAGAGGGAGCGGGTGGGAGCTGTGGTCCCTGACCCCCGACCTGCCACCCACAGGGCCCACCCGGGCTGGCGCTTCCTGGAGACCCTGGCCCTAAGGGAGAGCCTGGAGACCGGGTGAGCATTTGGGATGGGAACTGGGCAGCATGAGGGAGGGCGCCCCAACTGAAGTGCTGCTCCTCCCATGCCCTGCAGGGTCCCATTGGCCTCACTGGCAGAACAGGCCCCCCGGTGAGTACCTGTGAGCCGGGCGAGTTCCCAGGTTTCTGGGGTCCCCTCCTTCCAGGGGATGAGCCTCACTCTTGCCTCCTATACAGGGGGACTCAGGCGCTCCTGGAGAGAAGGGAGACCCTGGGCGGCCTGGCGCCCCAGGACCCGTGGGTCCCCGAGGACGAGATGTAAGCACACGGGGCCCTGGGGGGCTGCTTTCCTGGCCACGCCCGCGACCTGGGCTGACACTCGTGTCTCACAGGGTGAAGGTGGAGAGAAGGGTGACGAGGGGCCCCCGGTGAGCTCCTTCCCACTGTGCTTTCTCACCCTTGCCTTTGAGTGGTGGCCCCAGTGGGTGGGGGTCCCCCAGACCCCCCTATCATCACCCTGAGCTGTCCAGCTGGTGCCTGGGCTCCCGTGTCCCTCTCCCGCACTCACCCAGGCTCCCCTTCCCTAGGGCGAACCAGGTCTGCCTGGAAAGGCCGGCGAGCGGGGCCTGCGGGTGAGTCTGGAGGGTGGTAGCAGGGCACGGGGCGGGGGGAGGCCTATGGCAGGGGGCACAGAGGTGACAGGGAGCTCTGAAGGGGGAATGGTGACAGGGGAGTCTGGAGGGAAGCACAGAGCAAATGGAAACTTAAGATGAGATGTTTGGGGGTGCTGGAAAGCCTGCAGTGGTAGGGGAGTCTGGGGGAGCTGCGGGATGCTGGGAGGGGCTGTTTCAGACCAGCTGCTCTTCCCAGGGGGCCCCTGGAGCTCGGGGGCCTGTGGGTGAGAAAGGGAACCAGGGAGACCCCGGCGAGGATGGACGGAACGTGAGTCCTAAACCCAAATTCTTTTCCATTTTATTTTTGTTTTGTTTTGTGTGTGGGGTTCATACCTGCCCCTGGCTTTGCTCTCAGGGATCACTCCTGGCAGACTCATAACCTCTGAGTTCCAATCCCAGCTTTATTCTTTGTGAAAGTTTTTGCTTTGGGGCCCGCACCCAGCAGCTCTCAGGAGATGTTCCTGCCTGGGTGCATGGGGGCTGTTGGACATGGGGTGCTGGGGCTCGACCCGGGTCCCCTGCATGCAAGGCTGGGTGTCCTGCCCTCTGCGCGTCTGCCCAACCCTCCAAGCCACTAACCGTCCAATTCCCAAACCCTCATCCTGTCAGCCCAGCCATGCAACACAAATCTCATAACCAACCCTCATGGCCTCGGACCCCTTAATCACAACCCGCCCCCCAAGCCACTGCCCTTAGAGTGCCTGCAGAATGCCTCAAAACCACTATTTATACTGAGTGGCCTCGACCCCCTTTCTGCAGGGCAGTCCTGGACCATCGGGCCCCAAGGGTGACCGTGGGGAGCCGGTGAGTAGAGCCAGTGTTCCAGGGGGCATGGGGACTTCCAGGGTTCAGTCTTGCAGTGCCCACTTCAGGGGTCTGGAGCTGAAGGCGGGGAGCCCTGAAGGTCACTTCCCAGCCTGACTGGCTTTCTTGGAATTGGCCTGGGGGTGCTGCAGGGAGCCTGGGGGCTGGGTTTAGCCCAGGACACACCGGAGCTGTCCTGGGATCTTGGTTTTCCTGTCAACCTCAGTGATTTCTTTTCCCAGGGTCCCCCGGGATCCCCTGGACGGCTGGTAAGGCTTGAGCTGGCTCTGATCCCCCTGGTGTCCCTGTTGGCTCCACACGGTGTCCTCTTCCTGCCCATGGACTCCCCCTCTCCACTGCCTCCCACCCCCAGAGCCACACTGATCCCCTAGTGCCTCTGACCCCATTTACCGTGGCCGCCCCCACTTCCTCTCACTGACCCAATCTTCTCCCTGTCCATGTCCCCCAGGTGGACTCAGGACCCGGAGCTGGAGAGAAGGTGTTGACCTGTGGTGGGGTGTTCCCTTGAACTGGGACAGTGTTCTGGGGACAGGTGTGCCTTGGGCCTGCCTGTGTCCATACTGCTCTCCCAATCAGCTTGTCTCTGCCATAGGGAGAGCCTGGGGACCGTGGACAGGAGGGTCCTCGAGGACCCAAGGGTGACCCCGGCCCTCCTGGTGCCTCTGGGGAGAGGGTGAGTGTGGCTGGTCCCCCGGGCCATGGGGCTGGGAGAACCTGCTCTGATTTCTTCCTCCCTCCCTCTTGTCCTCAGGGTATTGCTGGGCTTCGGGGGCCCCCTGGCCCCCAGGTGAGTAATGCACTGTGCCCTAGCCACCTCAGTGTCCCCTTGCCCCCCATCTTATACGACTGTGTTCCTTGCAGGGGGACCCAGGCGTGCGAGGTCCGACAGGAGAGAAGGTGAGGGGCGGGGCCTTCCCAGGGGCAGGCAGGGCTTCAGAGGCTCCGCCCCATCCGACCCTTCTGTCTCCTTCAGGGTGATCGAGGGCCCCCTGGGCTGGATGGCCGCAGCGGGATAGATGGGAAACCAGGAGCCCTCGGCCCCCCTGGGCTGCCTGTGAGTCATGGTCTCTGCCTGCTGGAACCCTTCCCTGGCTCCTTTGCATGACCCTAGGTCACCTGGGTGGTGGTGAGCCCTGGCTGAGGGGTGTCCGGGTCTTTTCCCAGAACCTGTGGGGCTCCCTACCACGTGGGCTGCCCGCTCCCAGAAGCTAGTGGCGTGCGCAGTGCCCCTGGCCCCACGATCACGGTTGGCTCCCTGACTTGAGTTTCTCCTTAGGGTACTACGGGCAAAGCAGGGGACCCAGGGAGAGACGTGAGTGAGGGGGCACGGTGCGGTGGTGGGTGGCTCTGGGGTCCTGCATGACAACGGGGGTTGGCAGGAGGGGGAGCGGATCCAACCCCGTCCTGCCAGGGGGCCTGTCCCTGGCAGCAGATGCTCACAGAGTCCCACTTTCTTGCCTTTTCTGCCTTGGGGGTCTCAGCCCCTCCAAAGTTTTGGGGGCTCTTCCCTGAGAGATTCAGCGGGGGCCCCTCTAACCCATGGAAGGTCTCTGCCTCAGGAGATATCAATAGAACCTTCCATTGGGGTGCTACTCTGGTGGGGGATCTCAGGGGCTCCTCCTGATGCGTGGGGTATACCCTAGGGCATAGCTGGGGGCCTTCTTAATCCCAGCCAAGTTTTTTCCCAGGGGCTTCCAGGTCTCCGAGGAGAACACGGGCCCGCCGGGCCCCCGGGAGCTCCGGTGAGTGGAGGTTTCCAGGCTCTCCTGGCTGCGTTTTGCCCGCGCCCCAGTCCTGACCTCTGCCTGCTGCACTGTTTTCACAGGGAAAGCCGGGCGAGGACGGCAAGCCTGGCCCGAGTGGGAAAAACGTGAGTGTCCAGCACAGTGTGGCCGCCTCCTACCGGGCCCCACGGGGCAGTTCTGAGCTGCACATCTAGTGCAAACAGCTATAGACACCCCAGACACCATCCCAGTGCATGCTAGGTCCCCCGCTGACAGTGTCCCCCCAGAAGGTGGACAGCACAGACACAAGGGCATGACATCACATTCAGGAACATTTGGGGACCCACTGCCCCCCAGACATTCTCACCAGGTGCTAAGACATGGACTCAGGGTCACACGAGGACTTGTGTTGAGGTGTGGAGAGAACCCCATATTTGGTTCTGACAAATCACAGCTGCTGGGTCATGCTGCCCTGCCTGTATGTCCCCAGCTGCTCACACACATGTGGCCACATGTCCTGCGAGCCGAGTCTTGCACGCAATCGTGACTCACAGATGGTCGAAACCAGCTGCTGGCTGGCTGTGCTATGTGTACCCATGAGTCCTGCCCGCATGCAGACACTGACCCCAGCAGGGGCCCCTGCAGGGACACCCCTCCCAGGGGCACACATATCCCCACATCCTGGCGTGGAGAGACGTTGAGTCCCCTAGGGAGCCAGAGGCATAGGCCTGCCTGTGCAGTGAGGCGGGGAGGTGAGCAGACCCATGGCACAGCTGCAGACACGACCGCTTGCTGGGATGGGCAGGGCCACCCCACGGGTCTGTAGAGGTGCCTCAGCCCCCACGGGCATCTGGTGGGGGGTGTTGGGCCACGGGACTGTGGGCTGATCCTAGTACCCCGCTACAGGGAGAACCTGGTGACCCTGGAGAAGACGGGAGGAAGGTAAAACCCTGAAAGGAGTGCTCCAGCCCCATGGATTGGGTGTGGGGGTGGGGTAGGGTGTGAAGGGTAGGGTAGGGTTGGGAGGGAATGGAGCTGGTGGAGATGGTGGGGTAGGGGTGGGGGCATTGGAGCAAGGGGGGTGGTAGGGTAGGGGTGGGGGTGGTGGAGGGTGACGCTGGTAGGGTAGGAGTGGGGGTGGGGGAGTAAGGGTGGGGTGGAGGGGGGTGGGGGGAGTGGAGCTGGGTGGGTTCTGAGAGCCGAGTCTCACGTCGTATCTTTCTAGGGAGAGAAGGGAGACGCAGGTGTCCCCGGGAGAGAAGTGAGTGAACGCTATGCGTCTCAGCCCCACTCTGCCCCTGTGACCCATGCACCCTGTTTCTGCGCTCTCGGTCTCCATGCTGGCTGCTTCCTCCACAGGGTCCCGAAGGCCCCAAGGGCGAGCGTGGAGCTCCCGGGTCCCCGGGCTTCCAGGGCCCCCCGGGTCCTGCAGGGCAGGTTGGCCCCGCTGGCCAGGTGAGTGTGCGCAGTAACTCAGGGCTCTGGGGGGCCCTTGATCCCTTCAGCGCCCCCCATGCCCTTCCGGCACCCCAGACCCTCTGTGATCTCTGTCCTCCTGTCCTGCAGGGGTTTCCTGGCCTTCCTGGGGGCGCAGGTCCCAAGGTAAGTTCCTGGGGTGGCCGGGCTGTGGGGGAGGCTGACCAAGCTGCACCTGACCGGCCATGCTCTGTGTGTAGGGTGACCGTGGGGAGACTGGACCCAAAGGAGAACAGGTGAGGTGCCACCTCGTCCACACACCCAGGCAGCTCCTCCCCACACCCGCTGGGCTCCTGTGCACCCCACCCGCCGGTCTGGCCACCCGTGTCTTGCTGTTTCCAGGGCCTCCCCGGAGAGCGTGGCCTGAGAGGAGAACCGGGGAGCGTGGCGGTGAGCCGGCTGGGCTCTGTTGGCTTCCCTGGGGGCTCCCCTCTCTGCTCTTCCCTTTGCTGTGCTCAGCCCCAGTCCTGTTGGGTGTTCCTGTCGCTTACAATCAGGGGAATCCAGGGGATGGGGATACTTGGGGCAGGGGTCACCCAGGGGCTCTAAGCTGCCTCCTTCAAAGGCTGAAAGGCCCCAGACCGAGAGGTCTGGTTTTGTGGGGGCACAGCGCGAGCAGAGGCAGGGGCTTCTCTGTGCAGCCTCTTAGCTGGCCTGTATTGCAGAATGTGGAGCGGCTGCTGGAAAACATTGGCATCAAGGTTGGTTGGTTTGGGGACCTGGGGGGTTTGGGGTGCCACCTGGGGACAGTGCCCTGGGGTGTGGGCCTGTAGTGATAGACCATGTCCTGCACTCCTCAGGCCACTGCCCTTCGGGAAATCATGGAGACCTGGGATGGCCGGCGGGGTGGCCCCAAGGGGGAACCCGGTGAGCGGGGCGCCCCAGGCAAGGAGGTATGTGGGGGCTACTGGGAGGGTGCGTGGGAGGATGCAGCTGCACAGCCGCCCGGCATTCATTCACCTGTTCTTCCAGGGGCCCATCGGCTTCCCCGGAGACCGCGGACTCAAGGGAGAGCGTGGGGACCCTGGCCCTCAGGGCCCACCGGGCTTGGCTCTGGGGGAGAGGGGCCCCCCTGGATCTCCTGGTCTAGCTGGCGAGCCAGGGAAACCCGGCATCCCGGGGCTCCCAGGCCAGGCCGGGGCTGTGGGGGAGACAGGAAGACCCGGAGAGCGGGTGAGCCTGAAGGCGGGGTAGGAGGGCAGGGAGTGTGGGATTCGGGGGTTCTGGCTTCCCCTCAGACATAGTGTGCCTCCGCTGTTTGCTCCTCAGGGAGAACGGGGAGAGAAGGGAGACCGAGGAGAAGAGGTGAGCCGAGGGGCTTCACGGCGGAACAGCCTGCAGTCCGCCCGACACTGCCAACACCTCATTTTCTTCTTTGCAGGGCAGAGTCGGCCTCCCGGGCCCCCCTGGCCCCCCAGGTCCCCCTGGACCTAAGGTGATTGCTGCAGTCCTGCCCTGGCTAGGGGTCTTCCAGACGGAGGGTCGCTCGTCACCATCTGGGACCCTCGGTGCACCTGTGCCAGACACACTCACCCTCACTCCTTTGCCTGCAGGTGGCTGTGGACGAGCCAGGCTCTGGACTCCCCAGAGAGCAAGGGCCCCCTGGATTCAAGGGTGCGAAGGTCAGTGTAGGAAGGGCTGGGCCTCCCATGCTGTGGCACCAGGGCTTGACTGGACATGTCGTCTCTACAGGGGGAGCCTGGCAGTGAAGGCGACCGAGGCCCCAAAGGCGACAGAGTGAGAACCTCTGGGGACATCTAGGGGTGTCTATGTGACACGTGGAGGTGACTGGGGACTCAGGGGAGATACTCTGCTTTCAGGGAGTTCCAGGCCTCAAGGGAGACCAGGGAGAGCCCGGACAGAGGGGTCACGCTGGCGCCCCTGTGAGTCCTTGCCTTGAGTGCGGCTGTGGCGGGGGCTGCCTGGAACGGTGAGGGTAGCTGGGAGGGGACAAGGGCCAGTGTGTCCTCAGCGTCTTCTCTACAGGGGCTGCCGGGAGAGCGCGGCGTGGCGGGGCCTGAGGGGAAGCCGGTGAGTGGTGCTGGGAACAGCCTGGCCAGCCCTGCCTGCCGGTGCTAGGGCTGAGGCCTGTGTGCCCAGGTGGGGTGCAGGCACTGAGTGTGTGAGTGTGTGCGCACCTGCCTGTGTTCCCCACCAGGGGTTTGGGACATTCTGTACCTGGGAGCATGAATTTGGGCATCTGGGCCCCTGGTGAGCCCAGGTTGAGGTTCAAAACGCTCCCTCTCTATCCAGGGTCTGCAAGGTCCACGGGGGGCACCTGGCCCAGCGGTGAGTTCCCTGGAATTCTCATCCTTTTGGGCCCACCATGGGAAGTGCTGCCATGGTTTCTCTGTGGGGTGTTACTGGCTTCCCTCATCAGATTCTCTCCAATAGGGCAGCCACGGAGACCCTGGACCAGCGGGGGCCCCTGTGAGTGAGGGGTGCGCCACCTAGTAGCAGTGGGGGGTTGATTCCACAAAGTTTGTCAACCTTGCCCTGATGGTGAACTCTGACCTCTGTTTCTTGCCCTTGACACTTTGCTCTAGGGTCTTGCTGGTCCTGCGGGACCCCAGGGACCTTCTGGTCTGAAGGTGAGTATAGGCTTGTATGCATGTATGTGCGGCTGTCAGGTGTGTGCATCGGGTGTGTTGTCAGGTGTGTATGAGTGCTGGGTGTGTATAAAGGCATGCCAGGTGTGTGTGTGAAGTGTGTGTGTCAGGTCTGAGTGTCAGGTTGCATTGTGGTATGTGCATCAGTTATGTGTATTAGGTGTGGGTGGGTTTCAGGTGTATGTGCATCAGATGTGTGTATGCCAGGTATATGTGTGTGCTTGGTGTATATGTCATGTGTGTGTGTGGGTGTGTGGGTGCCAGGTGTCCATGCAGGTGTGTCAGGTGTGTGTGTATGTCAGATGTGTGTGGGTGCCAGGTGTGTGTCAGGTGTGTGTGTGTGTGTGAGGTGTGGGTGTCAGGTGTGAGTGGGTGCCAGGTGTTCATGCAAGTGTGTATGCAGGTGTGGAAAGAGACGTTTCTTTGGAACGAGAATTCCTGTGCCCTGCCCCGAGGCTGGCATGGAGGGCTGCACACGGGCTCTGCTCGTGGCTGGGGGTTGAGGAGCCTCTTGCTGGTCTGTGTCACACATTCTCTGGGTTTTGGCAGGGGGAGCCTGGAGAGACGGGACCACCAGGAAGGGTGAGTGGCCCCGCTTGTGGGTGGAGCCATGGGAGCGAGGTGGGGCTGGCACTACCTCCACCCTTCTTTCCTAGGGCCTGCCTGGGCCTCCTGGAGCTGTGGGGCTGCCCGGCCCACCCGGCCCTTCCGGCCTTGTGGTGAGTCCCACAAGGGTCCCCAGCTCTCCGTGTTCTCCCATGTCCCCTCTCTGCTCCCACATCCCCCTGATATCTAACTTGTCTTCCTCAGGGTCCCCAGGGGTCTCCAGGTTTGCCTGGACAAGTGGTGAGTCCTGGGGTCAGGGCTGGGCCATGGGGGGTCAGGCTTGGTGGCGGCTGCTGACCGAGCCCTTTCTGTCAGGGGGAGACGGGGAAGCCAGGAGCCCCAGGTCGTGATGGCACCGGCGGGAAGGATGGAGACAGAGGAGCGCCGGGCGTGCCGGTGTGTTCTGGAGGAGCTTGGGGCGGTCTAGCTGGGGGCGCTGTGTCCAGTGCTGAGGGGGGAGGTGTCTCTGGGCAGCTCTCCTCAAGCTGTTCCATCACAGGGCTCACCGGGTCTGCCCGGCCCCGTCGGACCTAAAGGAGAACCTGGACCCATGGGGGCCCCTGGACAGGTGAGCGTTAGCCCCAGCGCCCGCCTCTGGAGCTTCCCTCCTGCTCACAGCCGAGGGGGGCTGGCAGAAGCGGGGAGACAGCTGACTCTCTGTGCATTCCCCACAGACTGTGGTTGGGCCCCCTGGAGTAAAGGGGGAGAAGGTAAGTGGGGGCAGGGGAAGGCTTGGAGGAGAGCCCGGTGGGGGCATGGCTAGGAATGGTCCTGACCCCTCTCTCTGGCCAGGGAGCCCCTGGAGATTTTGCTGGACACCTGCTGGGAGAGCCGGTGAGCGTGGACCCTCCTCTGGACTGGACACCCACCTCCTGCCTGATGCCTGGGCCTCCTGAGTTTCATCTCTGGGGTCCTGACCCCCTTGTTCTTCCTGCCCCCTCTCCACAGGGAGCCAAAGGGGACCGCGGCCTGCCGGGGCCACGTGGCGAGAAGGTGAGGTGGGCCTGAGCAGCAGGTGGGGCGGGCGCTGGGGCTCTGGACCCCCCACCAGCCTTTCTGTGCAGGGTGAAGCCGGCCGTGCAGGGGAGCCTGGAGACCCTGGGGAAGATGTGAGTTGGGGTCCAGGCAGGTCTGAGGTCGGGTTGGGGGACCATTCCTGCACTGAGGAGGGCAGTGAGCCCGGGGAGGGCAGTGAGCCTGGTGTGGGCCGGGTCCCTCTGCTGCTGTGGCAGGGCTGGTCTCTGTGCCTCTCCTGTCTGTGTCTCAGCTCCAAGAGAACCCCCCAAACCCTGAGGCTCTGCCAGCAGGATGCTGGGGACTCTAGGTCTCATCTATGTTGCCCCTTCCTCTATCAGTGCCACGGGGCTGGCACATTTCCATGGGTTGTGCAGCTTCCCGGGATGGTCGTGTCTGGGTGCCCGTCTTCCTTCGCATCCCTGGGGACAGTCCCTCAGGCCCATGCCCAGGGTGCGGCCCCTGGGCCTGTGGTCTTGCCTGGAGCTGCATGATTCTGTGGTTGGATGAGCCCATGCCCCCTGCCAGGTCCTTGTGAGACCTGGGGCCAAGCTGAAGTCTCAGTCTCTGGTCTGGGGTCTCAGCTGCCTTAAGTCTATACTCATATCTGAGCCCCCAGGAATCATTTAGGGCCCCATGTCTCATTCCCACCACTCAGGGATCCTACTTGTCATTTCCAGGGTCAGAAAGGTGCTCCAGGACTCAAGGGGTACAAGGTATGTGTGGGCCGCAGCACCCTTTGAGGTCATGGTCCCTGAGACCCTCCGAGCCTGATTTTTTTCTTTGGTTTTCGGGTTACACCTGGTGATGCTTAGGGCTTACTCCTGGCTCTGTACTCGGGAATCACTCCTGGTGGCCTCAGAGGACCATATGGGATGTTGGGGATCAAACTTGGCTTGGCCACGTGCAGTGCAAGTGCCCTCCCACTGTATTATCTCTCCAGGCCCCTGAGTCTGATCATGTCCTCCTTTCTCTTCAAGGGTGACCCAGGAGTCGGGCTTCAGGGCCCCCCGGGGCCGATCGGTTCACCTGGTCTGAAGGTGAGTTGGCGGGGCGCAGCAGGGCGGCCCCTAAAGCTGGGTGGAGGAAGAGCGTGTCTGGGTGCGTGGGCCTCACCTCCAGGTACTCTCTCTACTCCAGGGAGACTCAGGCCCCGCCGGGCCCCCGGGGCCTCCTGGTGCTGTGGGGTTCCCTGGTCAGACAGGCCCTCGAGGAGAGACGGGCCAACCGGGCCCCAGCGGAGAACGGGTAAGGGTGCTGGGGTCGTGGGGACCGAGTGGGGTGCCCATACCCTGCTTCAGGCTCCCATTCCTGTGGGGCAGAGGGGACATGTCCCCCAAGTCACTCTCGGCCTCTCTTGCCTCATTTCCCGGCAGGGGCTGGCAGGTCTTCCGGGGAGAGAAGGACCTCCAGGTGCCTTGGGTCCCCCAGGGCCCCCAGGGCCAGCGGTGAGTAGTGGTCCTGTGCCATGGGTTGGCCTCATGATTGTCAGTTTAGGTGGGGCCTCTGGGCACTGTGGGCTGCTCTGTACCCGCAGGGGACAGAATCTGCCCCTCGTTCTGTCCACAGGGAGCTGCTGGGGCCTCTGGACTCAAAGGAGACAGGGTAGGTAGGACAAGGCTGGGCCCCTCTCCTGACTGACCCCTGTCACCCCTCCTGACCCCCTTCACCCCTCCATTGACCTCTGTCATCCCTCCATTGACCACTGCCACACCTCCACTGACCTCTGTCATTTTTCCACCCCAACTGATCTTTGTCACTCCTCCACCCCCACTGACCCCTGTCACCTCTCCACCTCAACTGACCCATCACCCCCACCCCTCTCTCATCTCCCTGACCTGTCCCAGTGGTGACTCCTCTTTCCTGTTGATTTCCAGGGAGACCCCGGCGTGGGCCTGCCTGGGCCCCGAGGCGAGCGCGGGGAGCCAGGTGTCCGGGTATGTCCACCCTGACCTATAGCCATGGCCCTCGTCCCAGGCCCTCCTGGCTTCCACCTTCCGTGTCAGTGACCCTAATGTCCTTCCCAGGGTGAAGATGGCCGGCCTGGCCAGGAGGGAGTCCGAGGACTTATGGTATGTGCAGGGGGTAGCTCAGTGCCTGGCCAGCGCCCTCTGTCCCCCTCGTCCTGGTCTCCTCTGTGGCCTTTCATCCTCCTACCCCCCGCAGGACCCCTTTGCCCCCTCAGGTCACTGCAGCTCACAGCTTTTCTCTCCTTCAGGGGCTCCCAGGTGTCCGGGGGGAACGCGGGGAGAAGGTGAGACAAAGGAAAAGGTTCCAGGGGTGCAGTGGGGGGCTCCGGGCTTCTTCCCCTGGGTGACATTGCTCTTTCCCTACCCACAGGGTGACGCTGGAGCTGTGGGACTAAAGGGTGACAAGGTGAGTGTGATGTGGGGTAGGGGGTCCGTGGGGGCTCCTTGCACTGACAGTTGTCCATTCAGGGGGACTCGGCTGTGACCGTGGGGCCGCCAGGATTCCCGGGTGCCAAGGGGGATATGGTGAGTGGGGCTGGGCCGGTGCAGGCTGGCGTGGGGGAGAGAGCCCCCTGAGAGCTCAGATCTCAGAGGGTGTGAGACTCGCTCCCCGACCCAGCTTCTCTGACCCTGACAGGGCGAACGCGGGCCTCGGGGCGCAGATGGTGACAAAGGGCCCCGAGGAGAGAGTGGGGACCCTGGAGACAAGGTAGGAGGAAGCGCGTGGGAAGGGCGCTCTGTTGGGGGCTCTTTGAAGGGAGGCTGCCTGTGGCGAGTGGGGAGTATCTGTGGGCTGTGGAGCCTCAGACACCCACAGGAGCAGAAAGGGTGTTGGGCACACTCGGGGTAGGGGTAAGGCCGGTGGTACGAGGCAGGGACTGGGATGGGGTCCTGCAATGACAGCCCTCATCCTGCTCTGGCCCCACTGTCCCTCTCCCCCACCCCTCAGGGAGCCAAGGGAGAGCCTGGTGACAAGGGCTCGGCCGGGTTGCTCGGAGCACGGGGACTCACAGGACCGAAGGCAAGCAGAGATCAGAGCCCCGTGGCGGTCCTTTAAGTTGGGGCTTCGTGGTCCTTGGCTGTGTGCTATGTGGGTGCTCACCCACATTCGTGAGCAGAGTGGCTGAGGCCACAGAGGATAGTCACGACCCTCCTCTATCTGCCTCCCACAGGGCGAGCCTGGTGCTGTAGGGACCCCTGGGGACCCGGTAAGATGCTCCTGCCCCCAAGCTCCCCCTTGCCACATGGTGCCCTCTGACCTCAAAGTGATCTGGGGCTACCACGTGGTTGGGAGTCCCCGGCCCCTGTCCTCCCACCAACCTGGCTTCTGGCTCCTGCGGGGACCCCTGTCACTTGACTTCTCTCCTCAGGGACCCCCAGGAAAGGACGGAGCCCCTGGTGTTCGAGGAGACAAAGGGGATGCCGGCTTCATGGGCCCCCGGGGCCTCAAGGTGGTTTCTCCCTCCTGGTGGGGAAAGCATTCTGGATGGTGTTGGGGGGCATTCTAGGGTCATGTCAGGTGTCTGGGCTCAGATGTTGGGGTGTGAGGTCAGAGGTAGGAGGTGCAGTGTCTTGAAGAACTGGCTTCAGCATCAAGGCGGTGGCGGGTGGTGGTTCTGGAACTTTCTGCCTGATTTTTCCCTTCAGGGCGAACGGGGGATCAAGGGAGCCTGCGGCATGGATGGAGAGAAGGGAGATAAGGTACGAGGTGAGGTGCCGGGATGTGGGTGCGGAAAGCCCAGACCTGAGGCTGACCCCCTGCCCTGCCCACAGGGAGAAGCTGGTCTCCCCGGCCGCCCTGGGCTGGCAGGACGCAAAGGAGACGCAGTGAGTGGGGGGTCCACCGGAATGGGGAGGGGGATGCAGGGGCCGAGCTCATGCTTTCTCTTGTCTAGGGGGAGCCAGGAATGCCGGGGCAGTTGGGAGCCCCTGGGAAGGAAGGCCTGATCGGTCCCAAGGTACGGGGCCCCTCAGCAGTGGGGACTGAGGGGGCAGGGTTGGCCATTAGGGGCCCGGTGAGGGGGACTGGGGCATGAGAGTGGGGCTGGAGTGGGGCTGGTGGGAAGGTTTGGGGGTACACTGGGGTCATGGTGAGTATGAGGAACAGCAGGGACAGGTGCCGTCGGGGTAAGAGGCTGCAGTGTGTGTGTGGAGGTCAGTGCTGAGATTGGGGTCAGTGAAAAGAGAATAAATGAAGTCAGGCAAGTGAAGGCAGTGGAGCTGGGGTTCGAGGGCTCACAGCAGGCTGATGACCGGTCAGGGAGGTCCCAGGAGCTGGGTGCTGGAAGGCCATGGCCACTGGTCCTGGAGTGCTGAGGAGGCCATGGCAAAGGGTCTCATGCGGCTTTCTGTTTCCAGGGGGATCGAGGCTTCGATGGCCAGCCTGGACCCAAGGGTGACCAGGGCGAGAAAGGGGAGCGGGTACGTAGAGACCAAATTAGGGGGACATTGTGCTGTCTGGAAATGGGCCCATCTTTTGGGGGCTCTGGTCACTGACCCTCTCTCTCCCCAGGGACCCCCAGGAATCGGGGGCTTCCCAGGTCCCCGTGGCAATGATGGCTCTAGTGGCCCCCCTGGGCCACCAGGCACCGTGGGTCCCAAAGGCCCCGAAGGACTTCAGGGCCAGAAGGTAAGTTAAGGGGCTCTTGACCCCACACTCAGAGCCTACGATTCTCACCTCCTGTGTCCTGAGGCCCACGGCTACTGGCGCACTTGCTTGCACCCCACAGGGAGAGCGGGGCCCTCCTGGAGAGACTGTGGTGGGGGCTCCTGGGGCTCCAGGGACCCCTGGAGAGAGAGGGGAACAGGTGAGTGGGGATTCCTGCTGTGGGGTGAGAGTGGGGTGACCACTGGTGTCCCTGAGCTCACAGTCTGGACCTGGGCTTTGCACACAGGGGCGACCAGGGCCCGCAGGCCCCCGGGGAGAGAAGGGAACCGCGGCACTGACGGTGAGTGTGGCCGGGCAGGCTCTGATGCCCGCTGTCCCTCCCTGAGCCCCATGACCACCACCCTTTCCTGGCTCCCTGGGCTCGTCACATCACCCTCTGGGCTTGTGCCCCCCAGGAGGATGATATCCGGGCCTTCGTGCGTCAGGAGATGAGTCAGCACTGTGGTGAGTAGACGGGACAGGCAGGGTCCCCAGAAGCCGCAGGGGTCAACTGCCAGGGTGATGGGTGCGGAAGGGTGGCAGACAGATGGACATGGGAGCCTTGGATAGACGAGCTGACAGGCCCCATCTGCAGGCAGAGATGGAAGCCCATGTGGCTGTGCCGGGCAGGGGGTGGGGGGTGGGGTGGAGGGCACAGTGTGTCCCGGGGCCTGGCATGGGGCCGCTGGGGGGCTGATGGGCTTGAGGGGTGTCCGAGTGGCCCCATCTTCTCCCATCAGCCTGTCTCATGCCCACCTGTTTGTCTTTGTCCTATGCTCACACCTGCTTCTCTGTCTCACTGTCTCCATCTGTCTCTGTCTGTCTCTTTCGGTCTCCGTCTCTCTCTGTGTCTCCTATCTTCCTACATGTGTCTCTGTCTCTGTTTCCATCTGTCTCTGTCTTTCTGTCTGTCTTGTCTCTGTGTCTCTGTCCCATATCTCCCTGTGTGTGTCTCTGTCTGTCTGTGTCTCTGTCCTGAATCTTTCTGTGTGTGTCTCTGTCTCTGGAACCATTTCTCCCTGGCCCTCTCTATTCTCATCCTTCCAGCCTGTCAGGGCCAGTTTATTGCATCTGGATCACGTGAGTAGTTTTCTGGTATTTTCTGCTCTCAGAACTTTCCTCCCTGCCCCGGTCCTCCCCTGTGGGTCCCCTTGGGTCCCCTCTGCAGGGGCTAGACTGGGGACACCATCGTGATAAGCCCAGGCCCGGGCTCTGCTCCTTGCTCCAGGACCCCTGCCCCCCTATGCCGCGGACACGGCCGCTGGCTCCCACCTCCGAGCCGTGCCTGTGCTCCGGGTCTCACATACCGAGGAGGAAGGTGAGAACAAGGTCCTGGACGGCCCATGTGGGTGGGCACTCAACGGGCAGTGGGGACTCGTGTGCAGGGACATGATGCACACAGGGTGTGTGCTGGTGTCCTGGCGCACACTTGTGGCCGCCCTCAGTGTACCCTGCCCTGTGCTCAGGACGGCTGCCCCCTGAGGATGATGAGGACGAGTACGCTGAGTATTCTGAGTATTCCGTGGAGGAATACCAGGAGCCTGAGGCTGCGTGGGATGGCAAGGGTGAGCGTGGGGCTGGGCCTATGGGGTGGGGGTGAACGTGGGGCTGGGCCTGTGGGGTGGGGGTGAGCGTGGGGCTGGGGTTAGGATGGGCGAACTGCTTCTGGCTCACCGCCGTACCCTCCTGGGCCCAGACCCCTGCTCACTCCCGCTGGATGAGGGTTCCTGTACTTCCTACACCCTGCGCTGGTACCATCGAGCTGGGGACAGCGGAGCGGAGGCCTGTCGCCCTTTTGTCTACGGTGGCTGTGGGGGGAACGCCAACCGTTTTGGGACCCGTGAGGCCTGTGAGCGTCGCTGTCCTCCCAGTGTGGTCCAGAGCCAGGGACCAGGTACAGGTATCCCCATCTGGGTGAGACATTGTGGGCGCTGAGCTCTCCCAGACCCCACCCTGGGTGAGGAACGCCTGACACAGAAGTGCCTTCCCCGGGGGGCCCTGGGAAAGACCCTCTGAAACAAAGAGTTAAGCAGAGACAGCTGCGAGTTCCCCAAGAAGGTCCCTCCATGTGCCCTCCTCGAAGACCCGTGTCTGCCCTCTCCCCTTGCCCTCAGCTCTCTGCCCCATGATGCCTGATTCCAGGGTTCCCTGTGGCCCCGATGCTGGGTCAGTCAGAGGGTGAAGGCACTGGCCCCTGTCCCCCAGGTGCTGCACGGAGCTGAGACTGGATGATGGGCCAGAATTCGTGTCCCCGCGGAACTGTCTCAGTCGGACCCTGCTGTCCTCTCTTGGTGCTAGAGGCCTGTGTGCACACAAACACGCACGTGCCTATCCGTCATTTCAGTGACTTGGTCCCTGGGTCTCGCCTTCCCCCCGAGGACAAATCCCCATTGTGGCTGCTGCCCCTGGCAGATGACTCAGTGCAGGGGTGGCCGTGGGCCCTGCGGGTGTGGCCGTGCCTCACCCTCCCTGGACCCCAGCCTGTGATGACGTGGTGCTGACTGGGGGGCATTAAAGCTGCTGTTTTAAAAGGCTCCTGTTGTCACTGCCTGGGCACTGGGGGCTGTGGTGGGGGGAAAGGGGGGTCAGCACTGTCCTGCAGAGGAGCAGGGTCCCCCTGTGCTGGTGATCCTCATTCCCCAACTGGTTCCCAGAAAGAAATACAAAGTGGTGTTGGGGGGAGCACTGGGATGTGTCCTCATGGCCCCCAGGAGGGGTGAGTCATAGGTGGGGGTCTGCTTCATGCCAGGAATCATGCCCCAGCTGCCACCTCAGGGTGTGAGGGGGATAAATGGATTCTGGAGGCTCAGGGTCACCCCATCACTGTGCTGCCAGGCCCAGCCCTGCATTCCTGGAGCCCCGGAGCCCGTCGGCCAAGGCAGGCTGGTACTGGTAGGACTGGGGTTGGGTGGGGTGGGCAGAGCCTTGGGGTGAATCTGGTACTCAGTTTATTGGGGGTCTCTAGGTCTGAGGGGACTCTGGGTTCTGGGGCTGCCTTTCCCCCTGGCTGGGACCCCTCTGCATGCAGCCCTCCCCCTCCCACGCTCTCTCCCAGTGCTTCCTGTTTCCCTCCCTCTGTGCTCTCTGCTCCCAGCGTGTTCATCTGCCTCTTCCCCTCTCTCCGTGTGTGAATATCCCTCATTCTGTCCTGCTTTCTGTCCCCCTCTTTCTGCATTCACACCCTGCTCCCTGGCTCTGTGCTGATGTTCTGTCTCGCTCCGGTTCTCATCAGTTTTCCCATCTCTGTTTCTCTCTGTGCTGCGCCTGGCTTCCCGAGCCCCTCGCCGCAGCCCGTCTCTCTGTCCTGCTTTCGCCATCTCCATCTGGGAGCCGGAGCGGGCTGGAGCCCCTCCCTTAGCCTCTTTTCTCCTCGCAGCCTGACCTCACAATGACCCAGTGGGTTCTCCTGGTGCTGACCTTCCTGATCTTGGGCAGGGGCCCGCTTGTCCCAGCAACCCCTGTCCCAGCCTTGCAACTCCTCCCGCAGAGCTTCGCCCAGGGCACTCCTGACCCTGTGGCCTCGACGAACTCCTCCAGCGCCCTCTCGGGTCATCTCCGCCCTGGCCCCCGCCCTGGCGCCCACATCACCCTCTCGCTGGATGTCCCCATGGGCCTCCTGCAGATCTTACTGGAACAGGCCCGGGCCAGGGCCACGAGGGAGCAGGCTGCTGCCAACGCTCACATCCTGGCCCATGTGGGCCGCCGCTGAGCCCACGGGTTGCCTGTGTGTGGACCATCGGCGGAGAGCTGGATCCAGCACAGGGACATGATCCTGCATCTGAATCTCTGCATGGGACTTTGACAGCTGAGTGCCGTGTACACTCAATGTCTGCGCCGCCTGGACAACACCCTGCAGGGCCCCGCCTTCCCGCAGAGCACCCCGAAGACACACTCTGTGCCTGGAAACCCGGACGTGGCCATGGGAGGGCCCTGTCACGTGCGGTCTTACCACATCCGGGCACGCTGTGATGACAGAGCATTGGGACACTGCCACCTGTGGCCCCTGTCACACCCCTGTCAGGGACCTCAATGTCAGAGCCCCACACGGCAGGCAGCTCAGACCAAATCCAGACCTGCAGGTCACCGCATGGTCACCACCCATCTCTGGCCCCTCTCCTCAGTCCTTAGAGGGGAGAGACGAACATGGTCCAACTCTGCTGTCCAATTCTGCTCTGCACTCGCAGAACTGTCCGGAGCAAAGCACTCACCTTCCGGAGCCTCACGTCCTCCTCTGCCCAGCCAAGAAAGCGATGCCAGCAGACTTTCTGGAAGCACCAGGCTATTGTACCTGAGGTTCCTGCATGTGGGATGTGCTCAATAAAAGAGCTACTTAGAGACCGAGCTGGAGAATCACGTGGTGTGCAACCTAGCCCCTGACACAGGACGGGAGTCTTATCTGCTCTCTTACCCCCATTTCACTGCCAGGCTTGATGTGGACAGGGTGGGTTTTGTCTTCTGGTGCCCAGCCAGCAGCTGGACATGGAGCTGACTTTCTGGAGAGTCTGTGGGCCAGGGTCCTCCGGGCAGCATGGACACTGGGCCGATGGGACATGGCTATAGAGAGAGACAACCCAGGCGGGGAATCTGGCAGCTTTGGGTGGGGGCACTGGAGCCATCTGGACAGGCAGCAGCCCTGGGGGGCGGGCCGGAGGCGGGCCTGGGAGGCGGCGCCCAGTGGGCTGGGGCTCTGCTGGGCCGGGAGGGCGGGGTTGCCCTCCAAGCTGCAGGGGGCGGCTGCCAAGGCCAGTCCCGGTGCAGGATGGACAGAGGCCCGGAAGGAGGCAGCTCCCTGACAGACCCGGGGTCGGGGAGCAGCTGCCAGGGTAGGCACAGCCCGCTCGGAGAGCTGGGGGAGAGGGGGAGAGTCCTGGGCTTAGTGGGGTTAGCGCTGGACGGGGCGCGAGGGTGGTGCTGGGGTATCTCCAGGTAGAGGGGTGCTGGGACCGGGGAGCAAGTGTCTGTCAGTGGCCCAGAGGAGGGGGAGCACCGCTGCCTTGCAGGGCAGAGGGGGCTGGGCCAAGGGGGAACTATAAATAGCTTCTCCCTCCAGCCAGGGGGAGCCTCCGCCAGCTGGAGCTGGCCAGGCCCTTCTCTCTGCCCTTTGCTGGTCTCTCAGGGGTCACAATCAGCCAGTCCCCTCACCGGGGTGCACACCAGTTTGGGGAGGTCCAGAGGGCTCATGGGGGAAGTTTTCCTTTCTGCCAAATTTCTAGAGCGCCTACTGTGTGTTTGGGCCAGTCTTGAGTTGCTCTCAGCACCTATCATGTGCTCTGCCCTGCTGGTGAACCCCTTCGGGTTCAAATCGGGGGCCCCCGGCTGCTCCGGGTCCTCTGAGCACTTTCTGTGGGCCCCGGGCCAGGTTGGTCCCCCAACGGGCTCACCATAGCCTGAATTAGAGCCTCATCCGCCCCTCGAGCTTCAGGCCCGGGGAGAGACCAAAGAAAGTGTCTTGACGAGCAACAGCAGAGGAAACTGCTGGAACTCCCTGAAATCCCCAGGGGCAGCATGAGGGGGAAGGAGGCACCTGGAGAGAGGCAAAGAGGTACCTGGTGGGGGGTCGTACCAAGGACGGACACAGGATTTATTAGGGCGTGTGAGTGGGTTGCCGTGTGGGTCTTGTGGTAAGCACCGAGGCCTTGGGGCTTTATTGCTGCCTAGGGGTAGCTTGGTGACTGGGAAGAGTTTGAGAACCAGGGACTGAGGACACAGTCATGCCACAACTGGGAGCCTGGGATGCTGGGAGGAGGCACAGTGCTTAGCGTGGAGTGCACCACTGGAGCCCACAAAGGCCAAGCCTGGCAGGTTCTTGGTGGCGGCGTGCTAGCAGGCCCTGCTCAACCAAGTGCACGCTACACCCCAGCACGGTTGCCAGCCACCCAGGACAGCTGGCCCGTTTTGGGGTGACCCCCGTGGTGAAAAAGCCTCCAGGTCAGTTCTATCCCGCACAAGGCATTTGTGGGAACAAGCAAGTGCCTGGGGGAGGAGGTGGGAAGTGTGGTGGGCGCTGGGGTTAGGGAGGCTGGGAACTGAGCTGAGTTCACCCTGCACTGTGGATTGGATCTGTCTCCCCATCTTCAGTTTCATACCGGAGAGATGGAGAAAGGGAGTTTCCTGATAGCTGTGTAGACTCTGGCCTTGGGGAGGGACCCACATTCTGCAGTTGACCTATGGCCTCCCTGCCACTGGGATGTCTGGGAGCCATCTCTGTTCCTGAGAAGTGGGGCTCTGACTATCCATGTGGAGGGATGGTTTCCCAAAAGGGCCCTGGCTGCCTGCTCCTCCCTGGCTGTCTGCTGCCTCCAGACTTGCCTAACCTCGAGGGAGCAATGGGTTCCTGTGGGTGCTAGAGGAAGCACCTTCGCCATGGCGCTGGCAGGTGAATAAAGCGTGAGCATGTGATGACCAGGGCTGCCCTGCTTGCGGTGGGAGTGGACAGGAGTCACAGGAGCAGTGTGAAGCAGGTGGGTGGGCACAAGCTGTCCATGGGCATGAGGTGGTGAGGGGTAGGAGGGGAACACCCAGGGAGGCAGCTAAAGCTAATTGAGGGAACATCTAGGTGGTTCCAGCTAGATTTCTGACCCTTTATTTTTATTTATTTAAGGGGAGGTTATTTTGGGTCACACCTGCCACTGCTCAGGGGCCACTCCTGGCTCTGTGTTTAGGGACCATGTGGTGCTGGGATTCATACCATGGCCAGACCACAGCTTCATGCTTGACAGGTGCCTACTGAACCTTTGTGCTACCTCTTTGACCTCTGAACCTTTATTTCCTGTCAAATGGGCAAGATTAAGTATTTGGAGTTTTTTTTCTTCAAGCCTTAAAGTCATTTTACAGGTCCAGTCCTTTTTAGGCTGTGACTTGGGGGGCCCTTCAGCAGGTAGAGGGGTAATAGGGCACAGTACCTGTGGTACACTGGGTGGAGCCTTGTTCTCCATGGCCCTGGCACCCAGCTGGGTACAATGGGTAGAAAGTATAGTGATTTGGTCAGTGGATATGGTGGAAGACAGGTCATCGAGAGGGAGAAGGTTGTGTGACCCAGATTCTGGCTGTGTGGATGGGAGCTGGGCATGAAGAGAGAGGGCTGGGGAGAGAGAGTAGGACATTCTTGAACTTCTGGATCTTTCTTTTTCTAAACCCTTGCCATCACTGCATTTCTAGAGACAAGAGGTAGATCAATACTCTGATAAATGATAAAACACTAATGTGCTTTTGAGTAACTTTTTCAGACACTGACATATTTAATATCTGCCAGAACCTTCTGAGACTGATGATGTGCACATTCCATTTTCCTGATGAAGAGACAGAGGCTCATTAAAAAAAAAAAAAAGCACCAAAACGTATAATTTAAAATGTCAGTGATATGACACGTGCTTGGCATGTGTGAGGCCCTAGGTTTGATCCCTACACCTAAAATAAATAAATAAATAAATAAATAAATAAATAAATAAATACATTAATTGGAGGACATGAAACCTCAGAAGGTGAATACCGCCAGGACTTGGTGAGTCCCTG
The DNA here is from genome assembly GCF_027595985.1 of Sorex araneus. Classification (NCBI taxonomy): domain Eukaryota; kingdom Metazoa; phylum Chordata; class Mammalia; order Eulipotyphla; family Soricidae; genus Sorex; species Sorex araneus. The sequence goes on along the minus strand of NC_073305.1, from coordinate 45,202,360 downwards.
GCCAGCTTGGTTTCAAAGACCTGCTCATAGGCTCAAGTGCTCAAGTGCATTGGAATTTAGCTGGACTTTCCCAGCAGCGACAGGAAAGAGAGAAACACAATCAATTATGAAATTTGTCCTAATTCCTTTCAGAAATGTATAAGTCTTTTTCAGATCGGTTGGGGCCAGAAGCTCCTGCGTGCCAGGGAATGTCTCAGGGCTCAGAACCAACTAGCAGATTGGGGCACAAGGTCAGCAGGGTGCGGTGAAGTTGACAGCAGAGAAGGCAGGCCAGCAATTAGAATTATGCAGGGCCCCTGGCTGATCCTGGCCAACCAGGCATTCACGTAGACGCTGCCCCACTGCATGTAAACCTCACCTCCTGAGGCCCTGAGGTCCCCACTGCATGCAAACCCCACCTCCTGAGGCTCTGAAGTCCCGAGTGCGTGCAAACACCACCCTCCAGAGACCATGAGGTCTGTGTAACAAAGAGAGAAGTCCCGGTCTCGAGCGCCCTGGGAGCCAACCCTGGGAAAGGCTTCGGGTGAGGTCTCTGCAAACCAGCTAGGTCCGGTTTACTGTGCAGGACTCGTGCACTTGGGGCCAGTCAACCTTCCGAGCCACACGCCCGAGGGAGGCAGGCAGACCAGCGCCCCCGATCCCGGCTCCCGGAGAGCACCTCTTGGACTTCAGCGGGCGGGAGTGGCGGGCTGCGCATGCGTGGAGGGCGGGGCGGGGCCTCCTGGTCCAGGGGCGGGGCCGGCGAGGAGCTGGATGGCGTCATCGCGGCGGGGCGGGGCGCGGGGCGGGGCCTCGGTGGCCCGAGGTGGCCCGGGTGCTGGGTCCCCAGCGGCGCAGTCCGGCTCCTCCCGGCCCCGGGATGGCGTCTCCGCGAGAATTGACTCAGAACCCTCTGAAGAAGATCTGGATGCCTTACAGCAATGGGCGGCCCGCCCTGCACGCCTGCCCGCGCGGTGGTGAGGCGGGGTCCGCGGGGAAAGGACAGGGCGGTGCACCCGGACAGGGCTCTCTCATGGAGAGCCCACCCGGGACAGGTGGGGGACCGGGATCAGGTGGAGCTGCAGGGCGGGGGGGAGGCGAGCAGAAGCAGGTAGCGACTGGAAACAGGTGTGGCGGACAGGGGGCGGGGACTGTTACTGCGGCGGCGGTTGGGTTTGGTGGGCGCTGGGTCTGGCCACCATCACCTCGTTCAGGCCACGCCCCTTCACACCCCACTCTCTCCAGCACCTCAGATCCGGGAGCCCCAGAGCCTGGGCTCCGCTGGCCCCAGAGCGCGGACCGACTGCTAGGATCCGCTCCGGCTGTCTGTCTCTAGGGAAATCGCTGGGCTTTTTCTGCCCCCAGGCCCAGGGGTGGGCAAGGCCCCCAATGCTAGGAAGTGCATTCGCCCCTTGGCCTCCATCCCCCCAGGAATTCGGTTCCCCAAAACCGAGTTTGGGGAAGAATTTCACGGAAGTGTTGAAGTGACCCACAGACAGAACACTGCCATATGGGCCTGTCGTTGTGCCCGAGGACTGGCAGCATTTGGGTGGGGCTGTGGGTGGTCGGTGGAACTGGCGGATGGAAATAGCAAGAACAAAGTGTAAGAAGTGCTCACGGGGAAAATCTTTTCAGGGGTCCTGGAGGGGCTAATCTACTGCCTTGATTTTCTACTTCTCCTTAAAAGAGTCTGTCTCCTTTTATTACCAGGCAAAAGAATGAGCTTTAGGAGTAACTGAAACAGCAGGATGATTGGCAAGGAGTCAGAGAACGTCTGGTCCGATTAGTGGTGCAGATGTGGACATGGAGATGAGACTGGGCTCTCTGAGCTCTGCTTGGGCATGATAAGCGAGGGGAGAGTGCTTGGTGCTTGGGTGTTTTGAGGCCAGCCTGGGGTCATGGCTTGGCATGGGAGTCAGGTGTGTGTCTCTCTTGCCACACTGTGGTCCTGGTGGGGTGTGACCATAGTTTCAGCCAGACTTCATGGTAGGCCATGGCACTGACAATGATTTATTCCACCCCCTCCCCACTCCCCCAAAGGCAACGGGCTGAGACTTGGACCACGCTGTTGCAGTCCAGGACCCCTCCAGTCTGCAAGAGCTGTGCGGTCTTGGGGCTGGAGCAATAGCACAGCGGGTAGGGCATTTGCCTTGCACACAGCCCACCCAGGTTCGATTCCCAGCATCCCATATGGTCCCCCTGAGCACTGCCAGGGGTGATTCCTGAGTGCAGAGCCAGGAGTAACCCCTGTGCATCGCCAGGTGTGACTCAAAAAGCAAAAAAAGAGAGAGAGAGAGCTGTGCGGTCTCAATGGGGGGGAGGGGAGAGGGGAGGGGGCTGCGGAGGGGCAAGCACTGAGCATCTGAGCTCTAGGCCACACTGTGGCTTTGCTTTGCGGCCTCCCAGGCCCCATCTGTGGGATGCAGGTGTTGGCTTCTCTGTTCCAGGAAGCTGATGTGGGTTTTCGCCTGCACGTTGCCCCTCACCTAAGGACTTCCGCTCCCCAAAACCACAGGATAGGGCAGGCCAGAGGGTGTGTGTGTGGGGGGGTGCTCCCTAGGTGGTAACGGGTGACTTTGTAATTTCATCACCCCCACTCTCCTTCTTGCTCTTGCTCTGGGTATTTGAAACATTGGCTCTAACCCAATCCTGGTTGCAGGCAGCTGAGGCCCAGAGGGGCGGGACCTGCCTGGGTCTCAAAGTCCCAGGGGCAGGCCCTGTTACTTTTTTTTTTTTTTCACGGAGAAGTTTGGGTTTTTTTTTTGTGAGTTTGTTTTTAGAGGGACTGGGGAGGGGGTGCAGCACTCACTGTGACTGTCAGTCCTGACGTGCAGATGGGCCTGGTGACTGGGTGCCTGGAGACCACTTGGCCTGCATCTGGCAGGGCTGGGAGAAGAGGGAGGGGGCTCATGTGGTGCTGGGGATCAAATTCAGGACCTTGAACCTGGTAGGTATGTGTCCTACCACTTGAGCCATATCCCCAGCCCAGGAGTTGTATCTCTTCACTCCAAGTATGCCACTAAAATGTCCACTGGGACTGGAGAGATAGAAGAGGAGGCAAGGTGCAACCCTTGCAAGCAACTGACCCGGGTTCTGCTCCCTCCCACAGCCTGGACCCCCAGCCCCCCAGTCCAAGCACCACCAGGAGTCACTTCTAGGCACAGAGCCAGGATAGCCCCCGAGCACCACTGGTTGTGCCCCTCCCAATACACAGACACAAATAAATAACTGAAATATGAATCTGACCTAAGCAGAGGGGCTTATGTTGTCACACTCTTTGATGTCACCCTGGGTGGGCTATAGGCTGACTCAGCACAGGTTTTCTAGAGGAGATGGCCCTCAAGAGGCCAAAGATGAATTGAGCAACTAGTGTAGGGTTTGGGCCCTCGGCAGAGCCCTGGCGTTGGCAGTGGGAGTGAGAGGCAGTACAGGCACAGTAACTGTCTGTGCACACCCCCACACCCAGACCAGAGTCTGCATGACTTCTGCCTGAGACACATAGGCTTGTGACTCAGTCGGACCGCAGGATGGGGCAGGCCAGAGGGTGGGTCGTGACAGTGGGTGGCTCAAACTCAGGACTCTGGAGAGAAGAGGTCCCAGGGTTGCAGTGGGTCTAGATGGTGGGCATCTCTGGGTCTCCAGGGGCTGAGGAGGTCCCCTCCATTCAATTTGACCTTAGGAATTCCATCTCCTTTTGGTAAAATTTGGAGCTGCAAGAGGACTTGCTTGGGTGCTTTTTCCTTTTCCTCATTGACCCTTCAGTTCAGACCTGGAGAAGCTCCCGGTGAAGAGAGGGACCTGAGAAACAAGGCAGAGAGAACTGTGAAACTGCTTAAAATAAAGGTGGCAAGACTTCTCTTGGGGCGGGGCTGGAGCGATAGCACAGCGGTAGGGCACTTGCCTTGCACACAGCTGACCCGGGTTCTATTCCCAGCATCCCATATGGTCCCCTGAGCACCGCCAAGAATAATTCCTGAGTGCACAAGGCAGGAGTAACCACTGTACATCGCTGGGGGTGGCCCAAAAAGCCAAAAAAAAAGACTCCTCTTGGGGAACACTACTGGTGAAAGTGCAGGATAGCTGGAGACAACTTTCTGTCCCCTCCGAGGACAATGATGCCAGGTCCAGGTTGCTTTATTATACATATATATATATATATAATGGTTTTTGCATTCCAGCCCTATTTTCCCCTCTATTTCCTTCCTTCCTTCCTTCCTTCCTTCCTTCCTTCCTTCCTTCCTTCCTTCCTTCCTTCCTTCCTTCCTTCCTTCCTTCCTTCCTCCCTCCCTCCCTCCCTCTTTCTTTCTTCCTTTCTTTCTTTCTTTCTTTCTTTCTTTCTTTCTTTCTTTCTTTCTTTCTTTCTTTCTTTCTTTCTTTCTTTCTTTCTTTCTTTCTTTCTTTCCTTCTTTCCTTCTTTCTTTCTTTCTTTCTTTCTTTCTTTCTTTCTTTCTTTCTTTCTTTCTTTCTTTCTTTCTTTCTTTCTTTCTTTCTTTCTTTCTTTCTTTCTTTCTTTCTTTCTTTTCTTTCTTTCTTTCTTTCTTTCTTTCTTTCTTTCTTTCTTTCTTCTTTCTTTCTTTCTTTCTTTCTTTCCTTCTTTCCTTCTTTCTTTCTTTCTTTTTTGGGATCACACCCAGTGGTGCTCAGGGCTTACTTCTGGCTCTGCACTCAGGAATCACTCCTGGTGGTGCTTGGGGGACCAAATGGGATGCCTGGGAGCCAACCTGGGTCAGTCACATGTAAGGCAGATGTCCTACTCGCTGTGCTATTGCTCTGACCCTCCTTTTATTTATTTATTTTTAAAGGGTTTATTTTTCTGTGTGTGCGGCACTAGGGGTCAAACCCAGGTCTTCACTCCTGCAAAGCGTGCACCCTGCCACTGAGCCAACCCAGTCTGTGACTGCTGTCTCTGAAAGAGCCCTTCTGGCCCAGCCTGGCCCACAGAAACAGGTCAGGACACAGTTCTGGAACCCGCTCCAGGGACCTGTGGCAGCCCCCAGTGTGGCACTATTGGAAATCCGTCTCCCGCACCACTGTCACTTGTCCTGGGGCCCTGGGGCCCGGAGCACGCAGACAGGAACAGGAGCTTGTGCAACGCCGAGTGTCCTGGCTTCTGATTTCCTTCCACACACATAGTGTCCTAAGCGGGGTGCTCTGCAGTTCTGTTGCTCAACATCAGGGTACTCGAGGCCAGAGCCAGTCACAGTGATGCGCCTGCGTGTCTGCCCAGGGCCCGCTCCGTTCCTGTGCTTCCCCAACTGTCGCTGTCCGTTTGCTGTTTCCCCATTGTGGGGCTGGTCTCTGAGTTTTGCTGCCGTTAGCAGAGCTGTTGTGCAGATGCTTGTACTTTGCTCTCTGTTTGGGGGCCTTTCCTTGGAAGTTTATCTTGAAGCCCAGAGGTAATGGGTCATTTATTGCTCTCCCGTTGTGCCTGGCCCTGGTGTGCAGCTGGCCCAATCTGGGGGTACATGGGTGTCCATGGGAGGGGCTGGGGTGTCTCTGGAGAGATGGAAAATGTGAAGGGGGAGGTAGAACCTCAATCCTGAGGCTGTAGGAGGACTTTTAGGGGCAGTGGGAAGGGGTGACCTTGTCAGGGGAGCATGCAGGTCCCTGTGTCAGGGTTGGCCCAGAGGCACTGGCAGGGTCTTACTTAACTGAATTTTCTCTTGCTTTGACTACTGCTGATGGTTTTCTGCAAGTTTCCTCTCTCTTGCATTTGTCAACCTGTGTTCCGGGGGCCCTTCCTTTCTCTGGGCCTGACAGTTGAGCAAAGGCCATTCTTGGGAGACATGACACCCTTACAAGCAGGAAGAATGCTCTGATTCCCTGCAGGGCCTCTCTGGAGACAGGGAGGTGTTTCTGAACCCCCTGTCCACAGGGTTTGGGTGCTGAGGTGCTGTCAGAGAGCATAGCTTCTGGGAAGTGCGGTGGTACTGCCACAGAGAAGTATGTGGCCTTGCCGAGGGCTTACCAGCCCATTTTACAGGTGAGACCACCGAGGCTGGTAAGTGTTAGGATTGGAGTCCAGGCGTGCTGCACTTGAGGCTGCCACCCTATTGCAGTGAGGGAAATAAGCAGAGAGGCAGGGCTCACAGTCCATGCAAGGAGGCCACCAAGTGACGTTGCTGGCAATGCATATGGGCAGATGAAGGGCATGAACAGTGCCCACCTCTGTCCACTTGTAGTTTCCTAAGGTTACCCCTGGGCCGGGGCCTGCAGCTAGTGAGAGGGGTGCCCGTGAGGGGCCTCCACCCCGAGCGCCAGCCACTCCCGAGTCCAGCTCTCTGCTGCCCCTGCGTCTGTCCTAGCAGGTGAGGACTGAGTCCAGCTCCTTCCCCCTGCCAGCCTTTGCAGCTGCTCAGTCTGTCACTCTGACCTGGCAACACTCGCTGGCAGGAGTGACGTCAGGAGGGCTCATCTCTGGTTGCAGAGTTGGTGTGCCAGGGCTCAGATTCCCCCTGCCCCACTTCTCCTGCCCCTAACATTTGAGCACCACCTCCGTGCCCGGCCGCAGGAGTCCGAATGACCACAGCACTGCAGGGCTGACCCAGGCCATGGGCAGAGGGCAGAGACTCACTGGTGAGAGGACAGGGAGAGGGGCGGCAGGTGGGTGGAGCTGAAGAAGCAGTGTTGGAGCAGGGTTGGGTTTGAAGAGAAGTTTACCAGGGGGAGGCTGAGCCGGAACCACGGGGACCGCAGCTGACTGTTGGGTGGGCTATGTTCCTGGAGCTGCGCCCTGACGTCCCCCTGGCCTCCAGCTCTGTCCTGCGGGTGCTGGGACTCCCAGCAGTGTCGAGTCAGGGACATGGCTGGGCCAGCTCTGGGCTGCTGGTCTACCGCAGGGTCAGGCCGGCACCCAGACAGGTCTCTGGGGGTACCAGTGAGGGGTACTCAGGGAGCTGTGTGCTATGATGAGGCTGGTGTGACCTCGCTTGTTCGTCCTGTGTCCCCACTGCAGGACTGCAGGGTACCCCACTGGGGGTACCCCAGGAGGGTTTTAGGAGGGGTCACTGTCCTTGTATGATTCTGTGCTTTTCTTTTGAAAAAATTGAATCACAGTGAGAACAGTTACAAAGTTGTTCATGATTGGGTTTCAGTCATACAATGTTCCAACAGCTGTTGCTTCTAAGCTTTTCTTTTATTTGGCCAGTGTGTGTGTGTGAAGGGAGATTTTTTTTTTTATTGGAAGATGCAGGGATGGGGGAGAAGGAAAGGAATACATGTTCAAGAGCTTGAAAGAGTAAGCAAAGAGTCAACCAAATGAGGCACACGTTCAAGGGAGGACATGGACTTGAAGAGCAAGCATGCAGGCCAAGAGACACCGAAAACTTTGTGGTTAAAGGGAGAACACGGGTTTGAAGGACAAGCCTTTATTTTTTACTTACTTTATTGTGAGTTGCCCCCATTGGTGCTCGGGTGGCTGTGTGGTGCCTGGGATGCCACCCAGGGCCTCGCGCGAGGCTGTGCACAGCCCTGACCTGTGCTCTTCCCTTCCAGTCTGCATGACAAACTGCCCCACACTCATTGTCATGGTGGGCCTGCCTGCCCGGGGCAAGACCTACATCTCCAAGAAGCTGACTCGCTACCTGAACTGGATCGGTGTGCCCACACGGGGTGAGCCATGGACCCTGTGCTTTGTGGGGTGGGGCGAGGAGAGGAGAAAAGGTGGGACTGGGGACGGGCCTGGGCTGGGCCTGGGGATGGTCTGGAAGCTGGGTCTCTCCTGCGCCCGCAGAATTCAACGTGGGCCAGTATCGCCGGGACATGGTCAAGACCTACAAATCTTTTGAGTTTTTTCTTCCAGACAACGAAGAGGGCCTAAAGATCCGGAAGTAAGTATGTGGGGTGTGTGTGTGTGTGTGTGTGTGTGTGTGTGTGTGTGTGTGTGTGTTTATGGAGAAGATCCCAGATGTATGTGAATGTGTGTATGTGTGCGTGTTAATGGAGAAGATCCCAGATGGATATATGTGAATGTGTGTTTGTGTGTGTGTTTATGGGGAATATTCCTAATGTATGTGAATTTGTGTGTGTGTGTGTTTATGGAGGAGATCCCAGATGTATATGAACATGTGTGTCTCTTTATGGAGAAGTTCCTACAACGCAGATGTTGTGAAACAGGGCAACTTCTGGGCCCAGGCCTGGTCCTGCTTGGTTTCTCAGGATGAGAAAGGGGTGGGGGACAGGTGGAGATGGCCTCTTGTTAATTGGCCTGTCCTGCCCTGGTGTCCTTGAGCCTTGGTCACAGCATCCTGAGGTAGGGAAAGAGTGCCTTTGGAGAAATGAAGGTGGCTTGGCCAGCTCAGGGCAGAGGTTTCCACATATGCTTCATGGGCATGGTCTCTGAGCAGGTGGAAGCCCAAGTGGGTGTGGGCATAGAGGCCGCAGGGATGGGCACACCCTGGCATGTGGTCACCGACCAGCAGGATCCTGCTAGGAACTGCGGACTTTCGCCCTTGACCCAGGATGACTCTCGGTATATTTAAAGGATATTTAGCAGGTTGTTGGCCAGGTGGGGTAGGACTTGGCATTGCTTTTAAGTGGCTGCAGGGGGCTGGTTCACTTGGGAGATGGGTATCTGTGCGGTTCAGACCTGAAGGGGGCAGTTCCTCTAGGGAGACACAGCTCCTCACTGCCCAGGGCAGCTGTGTCCAGAGATGACTCAAAGGGGCTGGAGCACACACTTTACACGTGGGACCCCTCGTTCAATTCCTGACACTCCATTGCCAGGAGGGAGTCCCCGAGCACCCCACTGAGAGTATCCTCAGCACTACCTGGTGTGACTCCAAAACAAACTAGAAGGTTCATCAGCTCTGTGTAGCTGACCCACTGTGGTTGGGCATTGGCCCAGCTGTAGTGATCAGATCAAGCCTCGGCCTCTGCAGGGGTCTGGCTGTTAAGCTGCCCGACCCCTTCTTTTGCCACCAGGGGGCAGGACCTCCTCACCTGGGGAAGTGGGTCCTTCAGTGGATTAAGGGGCTGGGTCTGGCTGTACCATGGACAGTCAGGCCTCTAAGGACCAACTGTGGGTCAGACTCCAGGCCTGACCCTCTGGTCTTTATAAGGCATATAAAGAGGAGGACAGATTGTGAAATTTATACTGTATGTTAAGTGTTGGCACCCCCCATCTTCATTCTACAGATGAGGAGACTGAGCCTTAGAAATCTCACAAGTTACTTCAGAGAGCCTGTACTTGAATCTAAGTCACTAAAAACCATTCCTGGGGCCAGAGCGATAGTAAGCGGGTAGGGTGTTTGCCTTGCATGTGGCTGACCTGGGTTTGATCCCCGGCATCCCATATGGTCCCCCAAGCACCGCCTTGAGTAATTCCTTAGTGCAGAGCCAGGAGTAACCCCTGAGCATCGCTGGGTGTGACCCAAAAAAAGGAAAAAAAATAAGCATTCCTTTTTTCCCTTTCTTCCTTCTTCCTTCCTTCCTTCCTTCCTTCCTTCCTTCCTTCCTTCCTTCCTTCCTTCCTTCCTTCCTTCCTTCCTTCCTTCCTTCCTTCCTTCCTTCCTTCCTTCCTTCCTTTCTTTCTCTCTTTCTTTCTCTTTCTTTCTTTCTTTCTTTCTTTCTTTCTTTCTTTCTTTCTTTCTTTCTTTCTTTCTTTCTTTCTTTCTTTCTTTCTTTCTTTCTTTCTTTCTTTCTTTCTTTCTTTCTTTCTTTCTTTCTTTCTTTCTTTCTTTCTTTCTTTCTTCCTTTCCTTCTGTAGGGCATACCCAGCTGTGCTCAGGGCTCACTCCTGGCTTGGCAGGGCTCAAGAAACCATTTGCAGTGCCTGGGATCTGGGATTGAGTCCAGGTCAGTTGTGTGCAAGACAAGCACCTTACCTACTGTACTGTCTCTCTGTAGCACTGTCGTAGCACTGTTGTCCCTTTGTTCATCGATTTGCTAGAGGAGCACCAGTAGCACCAGTAATGTCTCCATTGTGAGACTTGTTCCTGTTTTTGTCATATCGAATATGCCGTGGGTAACTTGCCAGGCTCTGCCGTGCGAATGGGATACTCTCGGTAGCTTGCTGGACTCTCCGAGAGGGACAGAGGAATCGAACCCGGGTCAGCCGCGTGCAAAGCAAAAGCCCTATCCGCTGTGCTATAGCTCCAGTCCAGACTGTCTCTCTAGTCTCCTCTTAAAACAGTTCTTTTTGACTTGGTGCGTAGCTCAAAGGATGGAATGTGTGCTTTACGTGGTTCCCGGAGCATCCCCAGAAGAGTCCCCCAGCATGGGCTGGGAGAAGCCCCTGAGTGCTACATGTACCAAAACCAAGGAATAGAAAAGTACCTTGCTACTCTGGGAAAATGTGTAACATTAGAAATCACAGCTATGGGGGCCTGAGCCATAGCACAGTGGGTAGGCTGTTTGCCTTGCATGCAGCCGACCTGGGTTTGATCCCTGGCACCCCATATGATCCCCTAGGCACCACCAGGAGTAATTCCTGAGTGCAGAGCCAGGAGTAACCCCTGAGCATTGCTGGGGTGACCCAAAAAGAAAAAAAAATCACAGCTATGGCCAGATAGCAGCCTGGATTTATACACAATGAGCTAAAAAGGGGGAAGTATGAAAATTGTTTTGAAGAATAATTGCAGTGACCTAGAACATATACTGGTAGAGAGTTAGAAAAAGGGGATACCACCCCCCACCCCCAAGGAAAGATAGAGACTCTGGAGAAAGAAGGGGCGCGGCTCTTAGCTCTGGTCCAGGGCAGGATTTGCCCCACCTTGCCGAGAGGTTGACCCTGTTCTCTCTCCTGAAGGCAGTGTGCCCTGGCAGCCCTCTGCGATGTCCGGCGGTTTCTTAGCGAGGAGGGAGGACATGTGGCGGTGAGTGTGACGTCTGGGAGTGGCATGTGGGAGGCCACACATGTCTCCCTCTCTGCTGAGGATGGGAAGACAGCTGTGTGGTTCAGGGAAAGACTTGGGTGCCAGCACTGGGGAGGAAGTCTTTGCCAGTTTGCAGGAGGAATGGAGGCTGGGGGTGGGCCAGACATTTTCCTGACCTCCGGGCAATGGTTACTGTTGACCCGGAAGGACTTCCTAATTAGTTGTGTCCTATCATGTAACCTCCGAAGTCTCTCCAGGTGTGAGGAGAATGCTGTTGCTCCAGGAGCCACTTGGAACTTGGCTAGGGGAATTCCTCCTGTGCTTTGGTCCCTCTGGCTAAATGGAGAGAGCTCTGGGCAGAGCTGAACAAGGGGCCTGGAGGAGAAACCCTTCCCTGCAGGATTTTTTTTTTTTTTTTTTTTTTTGCTTTTTGGGTCACACCTGGCGATGCACATGGGTTGCTCCTGTCTCTGCACTCAGGAATTACCCCTGGTGATGTTCAGGGGACCATATGGGGTGCTGGAAATCGAACCTGGGTTGGCCGCGTGCAAGGCAAATGCCCTACCTGCTGTGCTATTGCTCCAGCCCCTGCAGGATATTTTTTCCATCTGGGAGCAGATTCTGGCTGGTCTGGGTCCCGACCTCCATCTTTTTTTTTTTTTCTTTTAATCTTTTTGGGTCACACCCAGTGATGCTCAGGAGTTACTCCTGGCTTATGCACTCAGGAATTAATCCTGGTGGTTCTCGGGGGACCATATGGGATTCTGGGAATCAAACCCGGGTCGGCCATGTGCAAGGCAGATGCCCTATTCGCTGCACTATTGCTCCAGCCCCCCAGCTCCATCTTGACTAGGTCTCTGGCACAGCTGTGAACCTGGTGATTCCCTCCTGCTCCTCCCAGGCTGAGTGTCCCGAGCTGGGTCCTGCTCCTCGTGGGCCTGGCTTGCTAACTTACTTTGTCAGAGCACATCCCCTAGAAGATTGCTGAGAAAGGAACCTGAGCCCTGAGTCACAAACATCTAAGTTTTATGGAGGTAGCGGAGGGGAAGACACCCACAGTGGTGCTTGGGGACCACGTGGGTCGCACCTAATGGTGCCCTGGGTGATGTGACACCAGGGATGGATCCCATTGCCTCACACATGCAAGGCCTGTGCTCTACCGCTTGATCCATCTCCCAGCCTGAATGCCCCCCTTCCCCCATCCTCACTATTGATGAGTAGGTAGAGTTTGAAAAGTGCTTTCCCATAGAATTTCCCAGCACGACTCCATTGCCCTTGGCTCCTAATATGGCTGTGGAGAAGCCTGCCGTTGTTCTGATGCACTCGTCAAAGTTGCATCTCTTGGGTGGCACTGGGAGTACCTCAAGCCCCTTCCTTGGGGAGGGCTTTATGGTCTTCAGGATGATGTATGTCGGGGTGGATACACCCGGCTAGATTGGGGTGAGGGTGGGGCACTTACTTTCCACAGGAAGATTCTATCAGGTCAGAGGAATTCTTTTCATTTATTTATTTGCTATTATGGTGGAAAGAATGGAACATAAGATTTTATCTTCAAGGCGTGTGTCTGACACATTCCTGGCCCTGTAGTCTTTTGTGGGGGGTGTAGGGGAGTCTTTTGGACACACCTAGTAGAGATCAGGGATCATTCCTGACAGGGCCCATGAGACCATATGTAGTGCCAAGGATTGCACCCAGGCTGGCTGCATGCAGGGCAAGTGGCTGACCTGTTGAACTCTCTCTCTGCCCCCCTGAATGCCTTTTTAATAAGGCAGTGCTCGGGCTGGAGGGGTAGCACAGGAAAAAGGTGCTTGCTGTGCTTGCAGCCAAGCCAGGCAAAACCCCAAGCACAGCATATGGTCCCCTGAGCCCCACCAGGAATGACTCTGGAACACAGAGCCAGGAATAAGCCCTGAGCACAGCCAGGTGTGGCCCCCAAACAAGCCCCCAACCAAGAAGGCTATGCTCTAAATGCTGTTTGGATGTACTGGTGAGTGAGCTGCACCCAGGGGACTTGTGCAGGCCCAACACTGCAGGAGGAGCCCCGTTGGGTTGGGAGCCTGGGACTCCTCTTGCTCTTCATTGCAACCTAGCACTGCTCCCCTTCCCTCCACAGCCTTCTTCTTGTTTCAGAGATGCTCGTGTCCTTGCTGGTGGCCGCCTCTGTTGTGTCCTGGCTGGCCAGGGCATGGCTCGGTGTCTCTATTTCTCTGACACAGCATGTGTGTGCTTTGCATCTCCCAGCCCCTTCCTTTCTCTCTCCTGCTCTTTTTATTCTTCTGTTCCATTTTACTAGAGTGTCAAGGTAGAGGGAAAATAAATTTGAGGCTTGCTCTATAAACCCGTGTTCTCCCTTGAACATGTATCGCTGTCTCTTTGCTTGCTTTTTTTCCACTCAGAGAAGCCCATGTTCTCTCTTAAACACGAATTTCCTCTCTTTCTCTCCCCTCACATTTTTTAAGTTTCAGTTAATAAAAAATATCTTGCTTTAATAAAGAGAAAAAGGAAGGAAGAAAGAAAAGTTGTGTTCCTTTCTCTAAGCTTAACTGGTTTCACTAAAAATCTTCAAACCTTAGCATTCTTTTCTGTGGTGTTGAGCTCAAACCCCAGGCCTGGCAAGTGCTGTGCTTCTGAGCCACGGCCCTGGCCCTCCCTGGGAGGTTTCTTGGTCAGACATCAACTGAGTGTCCACTATGTGCCGGGCAGGGTGGAGTGCAGGGCTGGTGTTGGAGAGCTGCCCCTGCTAGGCACAGATGCCCACCTTCACCGTGGGAACCTCCTCCCAAGGTGAGGCCAGCCCAGCCCACCTCACTTGCAAGTTGAACTTTCTTCTCAGTCTCAGAGGCCCAGTTAACCCCGGTTTGGTCCTAGGTTTTTGATGCAACTAATACCACACGCGAACGAAGAGCAACCATCTTTAATTTTGGGGAACAGAATGGATACAAGGTGAGGTCCCTCGGGCTCCCTCACCCCCTGGATCACCTCTTTCGTTGGGCTGTGGCACATTCTGGCTCCCCAGGACCCTCGTCTAGGCCACCTGATGTGGATGGGGCATTGCATGGAACTGACTCATGAGAAGTTTGGGGTGATGGGGGCTGCTCTGGAACTCTCTTTGCAAGGAGGTGGCGGTCTGGGGGGAGAAGCTTGGCTAGGAAGGTGTCCACTAGAGTCTATGCACCCCGGGCCTAGGAAAAGGGCTCAGGGGAGCATCATCCAGAGGCCTAATGTGTCGTGTGTCTGTGTCCCCACCTCCATGCTGCAGACCTTCTTCGTTGAGTCCATCTGTGTGGACCCTGAGGTCATAGCTGCCAACATCGTGGTGAGTGGTACTTCTGGGCTGGCCCCTGTGCTGGCCTTCCCTTGGTCCTCTTGGTGCTTTGTGGGGAGAAAGATCTAGAAGGCCAGGCCAGGTGTGCCTGGAGCCTTGAGGGCCTTCAAAGTTACCTGCGGGTCAAGATAACACTGAATCACTGGGCATCCTCTGCCTGGAATACCCTTGACCTCTTTAATTTCCTGACTTCCAAACAACTAACTGGACCCTGAACTCTTTTTTTTTTCATATGTTTTTTGGTATATGGGATCCTGGCGGTCATTCATCCTTACTCCTCTCTTTCCTCCCCGCTCATTCTCCTCTGGAAGGTGGAAAACTCCCTGGGAAAGGGGCTAAAGTCCAAGAGCCCCTGAACTTTTCCTAATGGGACTCATCCCCCGCTAAGCTCGGCCACCAGCTTCTGCCCAGCATCTCCCTAGCTTCCACCCAGTGTCTCCCCAGCATCACCCCTGCATCTCCTTAGCATCTCTTCAGCTTCTACCCAGCATCTCCCAGTGTCTCCGCAGAAACTCCCCAGCATCTCCCCAGCCTCTCTCCAGCATCTATCCATCATCTATCCAGCGTCTCCCCAGCATCTCCCTCAGCATCTCCCCAACATCTCCCCCAGCGTCTCCCCAGCATCTCCCCAGTGTCTCCCCAGCATCTCCCCAGTGTCTCCCCAGCATCTCCCCAGTGTCTCCCTGCCTGGCCTCCAGCCCTGCTTTGTCCTTTCTCTGACAGCAAGTGAAGCTGGGCAGCCCCGACTATGTCAATCGTGACAGTGATGAGGCCACCGAGGATTTCATGCGGCGCATTGAGTGCTATGAGAATTCATATGAGTCCCTGGATGAGGACTTGGACAGGTGAGTGAGGAGGCACCGTCCCTTAGCACTGACGACTGAGCAGCGGGGGTCCTGCTTGTCTGCTCTTCATGGCTCCTCCTGCTGGTGGCTGAGCGGGCACGGATGGTTGGGCTTTTGTTTTGTTTCTTTCACTAGGGCCAAAATTATGGGCCAGAGGCGACTGCTGCCTTATTTGAATGTCTGAGTCAGAATTTACTATGAGTTCATTATAAAATCAAGTGTTTTTTTTTTTTGTTTTTTTTTTTTTTGCTTTTTGGGTCACACCCAGCGATGCTCAGGGGTTACTCCTGGCTTTGCACTCAGGAACTACTCCTGGCGGTGCTTGGGGGACCATATGGGATGCCGGGGATCGAACCCGGGTCGGCCGCGTGCAAGGCAAACGCCCTACCCGCTGTGCTATCGCTCCGGCCCCTCAAGTGTTATTTTTAGGTAGAGTGGCTTTTCACAAAGTATTTACAGCCATCACATGTTTTTAATTTCTTTTTAGTAAATGTATTTATTGAATAATTTATTTATATATACATGTATATGTGTATTTGCTTTGGGGGGCTGTGCTCAGGGATCACTCCTGGCAGTAACAAGGGGACCATGTTTGGTACCAGGGGTCAAACTGGGGTCTGCCATTTGCAAGGCAAATGCCTTAACCCCTTTAGTATGTCTCTGGACCCTGAATTCTATTTTTATGTTGTTTGGTTTTCTATTTTGTTTTTGGGCCACACCCAGCAGGGCTTTCTCCTGACTCTGAACTCAAGGATTTTCAGAGTTCAGAACCAGGAGAACTGGCTCCTGGTGGGCATGGGGGAGCATATGGAGTGCCGGGGATTGAACCCGGATTAGCTGCATGCAAGATGTGCTCTACTATTGCTCAGGCTCTGAACTCTGTTTGTCATACAGCATTATGATAGATTCAGGTGGTCAACACAATGATCTGCCATTTGTTTGTGACGCAAGGTAGTCTCCGTAGTAAGTCTGTTTTCCATATGATCTTAGCAACTTTCACATTTGCAATACAGCCTGCTGTCTCTGGACTCCGTGCTATGTGCTATGTCCTTGTGACTTTATTTGTGGATATTTGTTCATTTCTTTACCTCTTTGTGTGTGTCTGGTGCCTGGGATAGAGCCCAGGGCCTCACACAGGCAACTGCCTTCTGCTGAGCTATTTCTCCAGGCCCCTGTTTGAGGACATTTGTATCCTGGTCCTCTCCGACCATTTCTGTAGCCCCAATTTCCTATCCCTTTGTAACCCCCAATATATTCTCTGTGTCTATGAATTTTGGTTATGTTTTGTTTCTGTTTTTGCATCCTACCATATACATGAGTCCATACGATGTTTGTTTTCTCCACCTATTTCTCTTTTTTAATTAAACTTTTAAAAAAAATTTGTTGAATCACCGTGAGATACAGTTACAAGCTTTCATGTTTAAGTTACATTCATACAATGATCAAACACCTATCCCTCCACCAGTGCACATTTCCCACCACCAGTCTGCCCAGTATACCCCTCTTTCCCACCCTCCCCCTGCCTCCATCGCAGACAGTTTCCCCCATACTCTCTCTCTACTTTTGGGCATTGTGTTTTCCAATACAGATACTGAGAGGTTATTATGTTTGATCCTTTATCTACTATCAGCACACATTTCCCATCCGGACCGATCCCTCCAACCACCATTTTCTTAGTGATTAAAATATTTCATTTAGCATAAAATCCTTGAGGTTCTTCTGCATGGTCACAAGTATTAAGATCTTAAAACATGCACCTTGCATTTTTCTTTTCACTTTTGTTTTGTACTGGGCTCTCACTGCATGGAACCATGTGTTGGCATGGGGTTCTAGCATTTAAAGCATGTGTTCCAGCTCTGTGAGCTGTTTCCTTGACCCCGAAGTCTGTATTTAGAGAAGAGAGGTGTGCCAAACCCCAGTTAGCCAAGATTCCTGCAGCAGGGGTCAGCAGACTTTTTCTGAAAAGGGCTAGTAAATATTTTAGGCTTTAGGGGCATAGTCAATTCTGCCACTGTAGTATCAAAGAAAAATAGGCAGTGTGCAAATAAATGGGCATGACTGGGTTCCAAAAAAAGCTTATTTGCAAAACAGACCAGGGCTGCTTTTGACTTGCTAGCCATAGCATGTCAACTCCTGTCTGCCAGCACAAATGGGGACAACAGTTGAGTAAGTGACAGCATAACACCTTGGTCAAGTCTTACAGTTCCTTATATATCAGTGCGGAGAGACACAGGGAAGAGGGTGTTTGGCAGTAGTCAGGGGGAAGGTTGGAATATGAAATTGGACTTGGGTCTGTTACTTTGACATAATAATTACCACATCCAAACTGAGGAGAAGAAGCCGATGTCAGAGGGATGGTTTCTGGAACTGTTCCTGGAGGGCTGAGCAGCTCTGCACCCCGGCACCAGCCCAGGCCTCTTGGAGCCCAAGGCCCTCGCCATGGTTTCTTTGTTTCCCTGGTCTCCAGGACAGACTGTTTTCCCTCCTGGCTCTCGGGCCACATGGGGAGGAGAGGACAGCAGCTCCTGTTGGACTGGTCAGTCACAAGTCCAAAATTGGCTCCTGGGGGCTGGAGCGATAGCACAGCGGGTAGGGCGTTTGCCTTGCACGCGGCCGACCCGGGTTCTAATCCCAGCATCCCATATGGTCCCCTGAGCACCGCCAGGGGTAATTCCTGAGTGAAGAGCCAGGAGTAACCCCTGTGCATCGTCGGGTGTGACCCAAAAAAACAAAACAAAAAAAACCAAAAAAAAACAAAATTGGCTCCTGTTTCTATTGGTGGCTTCCATATGCCCGGAAACTGAAGCCTCTGTTCCAGACAGTGAGAACCCAAGTGGGAACACCCAGGGGACCCCTGGGATGAACCAGAACAAAGGCAGAGAAACGTCGCCTTTTCCTCCACTGCACCCCACTACCGCACCCAGCAGTAAAGAAGGCTGTCTTGTGAACTGCCATCTGCCTTGACCCCTCCTGGCTTCCCACGTCACTTTTTGGAAGCATGAGTGTTGCACCCCTCTCTGGCGGGAGACTGTCTGTGTTGTGAGGTCCAGCCTAATGGTTGGAGACACGAACTCCTGTCTTGGGTCTGTCCTGATCACAGCCTGTCCCTGCCTTCTCTCCGGACAGGGACCTGTCCTACATCAAGATCATGGATGTGGGGCAGAGCTACGTGGTGAACCGTGTGGCTGACCACATCCAGAGCCGCATCGTGTATTACCTCATGAACATCCATGTGACCCCCCGCTCCATCTACCTGTGCCGTCATGGCGAGAGCGAGCTCAACCTCAAGGGCCGGATCGGTGGGGACCCGGGGCTATCCCCCCGGGGCAGGGAGGTCAGTGTGTGTGTGGCTCCTACTCTGTGGTTTATGTGGCTGGTTATGCACGTGTGCTGCACTGGGCTGACATGCTGTGAGGTGGATGACCCTCATTCCACCTAGAATGTTCCCATTGTGTAGGGAAGGTCACTGAGCTCTAAGCAAACACCTGGAGCTCTGGCTTTAAGCAAACACCCTCTGACCCCCTTTCATGAGGTGCTGGTGGGACTAATGGGGGCGGGGGCTCCCCTTCTGGGAGTGACCTGAGTCCCTAAAGTATAGCTGATGTCTGACCACACTCAGGGGAGACACTGGAGCTTTGGTGGGGAGGCCAGGGGCCACTGAGGACACACTGCCATGGCTCTTGTGGGTGGGCTGTCATGAAAGGATCCCCCAAGGTTAGGTTTTTCACTGAACTTCTGTTCTCTGAGCCTGAGCCTGTCCCCAGCAACGCCATGGGATCCTCTGAGGGTGACCCAGGGCCTGTGGATCTAAATTTTCTTGTGCTGTGTTTCAGTTTGCCAAGAGTCTGGCCCAGTTCATCAGTGACCAGAACATCAAGGATCTGAAGGTCTGGACGAGCCAGATGAAGAGGACAATCCAGACGGCTGAGGCCCTGGGGGTGCCATATGAGCAGTGGAAGGTTCTCAACGAGATCGATGCGGTACTCACCTTCTCTTTCCCCATATCCTGGGCACAGAGGCGTGTTGGGAGTCAGGGAGAGCCTTGTCCTTAATGTTCCTTCATATTCTGGGCTTTTGATTCTTCCCTCCCTCCCTTTTTTTCTTCAGCATCTAGCTACCCTGACCTGCATTCTTCAACCTTTATATACCTGTGGATCAGCATTTGTCCTGAATAGTGGTCCACAGACTAGTGGTTATAACCAAGGCATAGACCAAGGGTTTTCAGTCTTTTATAAGCCAGCTTTGATCTTAGAGTAGCAATTGAAGAGTACTGATCTAGACTAACCAGAATTAATTTTGGTTTTTGTTGTTGGGCTTTTTGTGTTTTTTGTTTTTGCTGTTTTTGGATCACATCTGGCAATGCTCAGAGGTTACTCCTGGCTCTGCACTCAGGAATTACTCCTGGCTGTGCTCGGGGGACCATATGGGATGCTGGAGATCACAAACCCTGGTTGGCTATGTGCAAAGCAAATACCCTACCTGCACTGCTATAGCGTTGACCCCCAGAATTAATTTTTTTTTTCTTTTTGGGTCACACCCGGCGATGCACAGGGGTTACTCCTGGTTCTACACTCAGGAATTACTCCTGGCGGTGCTCAGGGGACCATATGGGATGCTGGGATTAGAACCCGGATTGGCCGCATGCAAGGCAAATGCCCTACCCGCTGTGCTATCGCTCCAGCCCCGCCTCCAGAATTAATTTTGATGAGCTGACTTAGAGGCCTTAAATCTGATCAGTTTCTGAATATAGTTCAGCGACCTCTATTCTGTTTCTTTTGATTTGATCTTTTTGGGGACCATATCTAGAGTGTTCAGAGTTTACTTCTGACTCTGCATTCAGGGATCACTCCTGGAAGGGATTGGGGGGACAATGTGGGTGTGCTGGGATTGAACCTGGGTTGTCCATGTACAAAGTAAGTATCTTACCCACTGTCCTATAACTCCAGCCCCATATTGTGTTTTGTTTTTGGGGAGGGAAGGGATCAAACCCAGGACATCTTACATACAAAGCACAAATTTTATTACTGAGCCACATCTCTGGTCAGTTATAGCAGGCTCTTGATTTTTGGGTCATACTGGGAGGTGCTCAGGGAATTAAACCCAGGCCTCCTGGATGCACAGCACGTGATCAGTTCTTCAAGATACCTTCCTGCCCATAGAACAGCTCGAAACTATGGTGCTTGTTTTGTTTGCTTCTTTGTTTTTTGCCATATGAGTAGGTTTTATGTGGTCTTTTGCATGTTTTTTCACCTTTTTGTTTTTTATTGTTTTTGTTGTTAGTTCTTGATATATTCTAGACATGAAACATACCTGTTAATTTGGGGGAAGTGTTTTTGGCCAAACCCAGTGATGCCCAGAGCTAACTCCAGGCTGTGTACTCTGGGATCACTCCTGTCCATGCTCTGGGGACCATACAGGGTGCCGGGGATTGAACCCAGGTCAGCCTTGTGCAAGGCAAGTGTCTCACCTGCTGTGTTACCTCACCAGTCCACACCTGTTAATTTTTAATTGAGTGCATGACATTTTGTACAAAGAGCATTGGATTATTTCAGGTTCTGGTTAATATTCTCTATCTCCAGAGGCAGTGGGGGAAGATGCTATTAGCTGAGCCAAGGATAGAGAAGATTTAAAGATATATTTTGATTATTTGTGGAGACTTCTTAGTGTTTAGGTTCCTACAGAGTGTGGGGGTTTCTGTGGGGGTTTGAGGAGATTCCCCAGTGGTGCTTAGGAGCCCGGGCCCACTTCTGATGATGCTGTTGGAATCATCAGAGTGCTGATTCCAAGTGCTGCTTGGAAACCCCAGAGCAACTCCAGTGGTGCTTGGTGGTGGGGTATGGTGACATGGGCGATACCCAGTGGTGCTTGAGGACAGTGGTGCCATGGGTTGATCTCATAACCTTGCACATACAAAGCATTTGCGCTCTTTCCACAGACCTTGGCTTTTAAGGTTCTGATTTGTCTCCTCTGCCCAAGATTGCTGACAATTTTGCCAAACTTATGCCCATTCCATCTGTTTCCTCTTTCTGAATGTTCTCATCTCCCTCCACCCCTCAAGTCATTTAAATATAACTGATGGGGCTAGGGAGATAGTACAGGGGGTAAGGAGCTTGCCTTGCATCCTGTCAAGCCTTGCTCAATCCCTGGCATTGCATATGGTCCCCATCACTACCAGGAGTGATCCCTGAGTTCAGGAATAGTTCCTGAGAAACCATCCCTTGTGGCTCAAACACAAATAGAAAAAGAAAATGTCCTTAATCTTGGGGTTGGAGCGATAGTACAATGGGTAGGGCAATTGCCTTGCATGTGGCCAACCTGGGTTCAATTCCCAGTTTTCCACATGGTCTCCTGAGCACTGCCAGGAGTAATTCCTGAGTACAGAGCTGGGAGTAAGCCCTGAGCAAAGTGACCCAAAACAAACAAACAAAATATTCTTCATTTGTATATGTAACTCCCCACTCCTTTCTTTTAACTATACTTTCATTTTTAATTTATTTTTTATTTTATTTTTTTTAATTTTATTTTTAAAATTTATTTATTTATTTATTTTTGCTTTTTGGGTCACACCTGGCAATGCACAGGGGTCATTCCTGGCTCATGCACTCAGGAATTACCCCTTGGCGGTGCTCAGGGGACCATATGGGACGCTGGGATTCGTACCCGGGTCGGCCGCGTGCAAGGCAAACGCCCTACCCGCTGTGGTATCACTCCAGCCCATTAACTATACTTTCAAATCAGCAAAATTTCAGAGACAGAAATAGTGCTGGGTTCACATCTATTCTTTCCCCGCTTGCCTTCCCTTTGTTGTTGTTGTTGTGGGGGCGGGCTCTCGGGGGCTACACACACTTGGTTGAGGAGCACTGGGGATCACAGTACAGTGCTGGTACTCAGCCTGTCAGATGGTGCTGGGGATCGAACTTGTAGTCACTTTCCTCAGGTTTACTTTTTGTTATTTAAAAAAAAATCTGGGGGGCTGGAGAATAGCACAGCGGGTAGAGTGTTTCCCTTACACATGGCCGGCCCGGGTTTGATTCCCAGATTCCCAGCATCCCATATGGTCCCCTGAGCACTGCCAGGGGGTAATTCCTGAGTGCAAAAGCCAGGAGCTTTTGCATCACCGGGTGTGACCCCCAAAAGAAAAAAAAAAACCAAAAACCTAGGGCTGGAGTGATAGCACAGCGAGTATGGCGTTTGCCTTGCACGAGACCAACCCGGGTTCGATTCCCAGCATCCCTTATGGTCCCCTGAGCACCGACAGGGGAAATTCCTAAGTGCATGAGCCAGTAGTAACCCTTGTGCATCACCAGGTGTGACCCCAAAAGAAAAAAAAATCTTTTATTTTTTACAATAGCATTAATGTTTATTAATGTCTTGGTGTGCAAAGTGCTACACCTCCTCCACCATCAAGCTGCTGCAGTCTGCCCCACCCCCATTCCTGCTGGGTGTCCTCTTGCTGTTTCAGAGTCCAAGGGTTGGTTTTCCTTGGCTGCACTCTCTCTGTTTCTTTATATGCCATATATGAGTGAGGTCATCTGATGTTTGCTCTCTCCTCCTGATTTATTCTGCTTAACATGACACCTTCTTGTTCCATCCAGGTGATAGCAAAAGGTAGGATTAATTTTTTTTTCCAAATGTCTTTGGCCACATTACTGGCAGTTCTTGGGGGACCATCTGGTTCTTGGAGACCAACTGAACCAAGGCTTTCCCAAAGGCAAAATGTGTGCTCTCACCCTTGAGCCATCTCCCTGACCCCTATTTTACTTTTCTTTTTTGTTTTGGGGCCACACGAGGCAACGGTTAGGGGTTCCTCCTGGCTCTGCACTCAGGAATGCAGGTTCAGGGACTGTATGGGATGCTGGGGTTCAAACCTGGATTGACTGCGTGCAAAGCAAGTGTCCTACCCACTGTACTATTTGTCTTGTCCTTCTATTTTAGTTTTCTTAACATGAGAGTAGTCCAAGTTTTTAGGGGAAAAAGGAAGATTATTATTGACATTGACTGGGTTTTTTTGTGTGAGGTGAGGGTTGGGCCACACTTAGCTGTGCTCAATGCTTACTCTTTTAAAAAAAATGAATTTTTTTAATTTAAAATTTTTATTGGTCAGGAATTTTTTTTATTTATTTACTTTTTGAGATTTCTTTTTTTTTAATATAAGAATTTTATTTTATTGAATCACCATGTGGAAAATTACAATGCTTTCAGGCTTAAGTCTCAGTTAGACAATGCTGAAACAACCATCCCTTCACCGGTGCCCATATCCCACCACCAAAAAAAAAGCCCACATAGTACACCTCCCATCCCGCCCCCCCGCCCCCCGCCTTGTAACTGATAAATTTCACTTTACTTTCTGTTTACTTAGGTTATATTCAATATTTCAACAGAAACCTCACCATTATTGTTAGGAGTACCCCACTAGAGTCAGACCTGTTGTGAAGAGAAATGAGGTCGAGCGGTACTGCGGCCGTGCGGTTTTGGATTTCTGTACTTTAGCAACTAAGTCCAGGGAGATTTCTTCCGGATATTGGATCATTGCAAGCTTGTAAACCCCATCTGTGGTCGTCATAATATGGCGGTCACCACGCCCTTCACCCCCAGCAAGCAAGAGGCCAGAGAGAGAAATACCTTTCCCCTCCTGGGCGGGCACGGGGCTGCGGCTTAGTTCTCAGGCTGGAGACATTCTGCGAGGAGCTGCCCATGCCGAAAGTAGTTTAGCTGGGTCTGGATTCACGCTCGTGCAGCTGCGGAGAGGCCGCACTCATGTGTGGCCCCAGCGATCACATCTTGGCGGCGGTTGGTCAGGAATTTTTATTGATCAGGTTTACAATATTATTTTATTCTTTTTAAAAAACTGAATCACTATGAGATAGAGCATTACAAAGCTGTTCATGATTGTGTTTCAGTCATACAATGTTCCATCACCCGTCCCTCCAGCAGTGTAATTTCCCAGCACCAGTGTCCCCAGTTTCCCTCCACCCCTTCAAGACACCCCCACCCCTGGACACCACTATGGCAGGCACCTCACTTCTTTCTCTCTTTTTCTTTCTCTATCTCATTTTAGGTATTATGGTTGCAATACAGATGCTGAAAGATTATGGTGTATATCTCTTTACCTGCTTTCAACACTTAGTTCTTGTTGAGAGTGATCATTCCCACTAGCATTGTCATAATGGACCCTCCTCTGTCTTAACTCCCTCCATCTTCCACACCCTTGTGATAATTCTCAGGGCTTACTCTTGACTCTGTGCTTAAGTAATACTGGCTTAGGCAAAACTCCTGGCAATGCTCAAGGGACCAAAACTGTGCTGGAGATCAAATTGCTTTTAACCCCTCAGGTCTTCCTAGGCTGGAGTGATGTGGTGGTGTGTGTATCAGATCTATCCAGGCCCCCAGTGGAACTCATATCCAGATCAATGTAGGGCAACTGAAGTAAAGTCTCTGCATATGTGACAGTGACACATGGTTTCATAAAAAGGCATTTTGGGACTGGGAAAAATAGCTCAAAGGGCTAGTTCCCGTGCTTTGCATGTGGGAAGCCTGAATTTGATCTCTGATGCCACTCATTCTACTGAGTATTGTGTTAGGAGTAGCCCCTGAGCACTGCTGGGTCTCAGGCCAAATCAAATACAGAACAAAACAAGAAGCATTTTGTTCACCATCATGATTCACTTATATCACCTATATTTTTGAAGTTAAGTTTTTTCTTTTTTTTCTGGGTTTTTTTTTTGGTGTGTGTGCCACACCTGATGATGCTCAAGGCTTACTCCTGGCTCTGCACTCAGGAATCACTCCTGGAGATACTCAGGAGACCATATGGGATGCCAGGGATCAAACATGGGTCAGCCACATGCAAGGCGCAAGGCAAGCACCATATCTGCAATTCTATTGCTCTGGTCCCTGAAATTAATTTTTAAGGTGGCCACCCTAGATGTGTTCCCCAAAAAAAGGTCAAATCAAAAGGAACAGAATAGAGGTCGCTGAACTATATTAAGGAAATGATCAGATTTAAGGCCTCTGTGTGAGCTCATCAAAATTAATTCTGGTGGGGCTGGAGCGATAGCACAGTGGGTAGGGCATTTGCTTTGCTCGAGGCCAACCTGGGTTCGATCCTCTGCCCCTCTCGGAGAGCCCGGCAAGCTACCAAGAGTATCTTGCCCGCACGGCAGAGCCTGGCAAGCTACCCGTGTCGTATTCGATATGCCAAACCAGTAACAAGCCTCACAATGGAGATGTTACTGGTGCCTGCTCGAGCAAATCGTTGAGCAATGGGATGATAGTGACAGTGATACAGTGATGCTAATCCTGCCTAAGGATTACTTCATTGCCCTCTTAGCAGAATGGAACTCTGTGAACACAGTTGGGTATGATCCTTAAAACAACAACAAAAAAGAATACTTACTAAAAGACTAAAACAAGGTGCAGCTGTTTTTCTCTTCTTTAGCTTTAAGATCAGTCTTAAGTCCTGAAGCAATATGGTCTCCAGTATTCTAGTCAAAGCCCTAGTACTACAAACATTTTCTAAATCATTATTATGCATCTGTGTGTGTGTGTGTGTGTATCTGGATATATATATCCAGAACCAGAACTTCTTTCTGGATTTATACAAACATGTTACCATTAAAAAAGAAATACAGGACTGGAACGATAGCACAGCGGGTAGGGCATTTGCCTTGCATACGGCTGACCTTGGTTCGATTCCCAGCATCCCATATGGTCCCCCAAGCACTACCAGGAGTAATTCCTGACCGCATTAGCCAGGAGTAACCCCTCTGCATTGCCTGGTGTGACCCAAAAAGCAAAGAAAAAAAAAAGAAATACTGGGGGCAGGGAGCAGAGAGATACTATCCAAGGTAAGGCACTTGCTACCCGTGTTTTTTTCTTTTTTTTCATACAGCTGTGAAAAAAAAGAAATGGGTTGCCTGCAGCTGTGGCCACGACACTATATCCAGTCCCATCACTGCATATGGTTTCCTGAGCACCGGCAGGGTGGCCCTTAAAACAACAGCTAAAAAGAATAGTTTCTAAAAGATTAAATACATATTTTCAAAGTATATACTCATTACATATATACTGAAAATATGTATTTGTGTGTGTGGGGGGTTGTTTACAACTGGAGCTCAGGAGACCAAGGCCCCCAGCAGCACAACCCAAGGCCTGAAGTAAGTGCTGCTCTTTGGACCCTGTAGTGCCAGGGATTATCTGTCCCTCTCCTTTGATGGGGACTTACAGGGCTATACCGTGTGGTGCCTGGGGGCATTTTAAAAATACTTTGATGGTGCTAGATAGAGAGGAATGCAAATGTTTGAGTTCTACTCACAGAAAGATGACTCTTTCAAGTTCCTACTGGGGGTTACAGCTCAGAAGGGGTGTGTGGAAATCTGCAAATATATAAAACATATGATTTGAAACCAACAACAACAAAAATATTGTATTGATCCTCAATTGTCTACAGTTCCTTGTAGAAAACTTTAATTTCTTGCAAGTTTTTCTTTGTTTTTGAGCCACACACAGCAGTGCTCAGGGTTTACTTCTGGCTTTCTGGCTTTGCACTCAGGAATCCCTCCTGGAGGTGCTTAGGGGACTATATGGGATGTCAGGGTTCAAAGCTGGGTCAGCTGCGTGCAAGAAAACACCCTACCCACTGTACTCTGCTCTGCCCCCAATTTCTTGCAATTTTTTTCTTTTTGGGTCACACCCAGCTATGCACAGGGGTTACTCCTGGATCATGCACTCAGGAATTACTCCTGGCAGTGCTCAGAGAACCATATGGGATGCTGGGAATCGAACCCGGGTCGGCTATGTGCAAGGCAAACGCCCTACCCGCTGTGCTATTGCTTCAGCCCCTCAGTTTTGGTTTGTTTTTTTTTTTTTGCTTTTTGGGTCACACCCAGTGATGCTCAGGAGTTACTCCTGGCGGTGCTCAGGGGAGCAGATGGGATACTGGGAATCAAACCCGGTTGGCCACGTGCAAGGCAAACGACCTACCCGCTGTGCTATCACTCCAGCCCCCCCTCAGTTTGTTTTTTAACTTCTGAAATCTTTCTCCTTTACTTTCATGATACAGCCTTTATGCTATAGCATTTGCTCAAGTTCTTTCCTGTGAATCCTTCTAAACACAAAGCACTGAGCAAATGTGTACAAATGGCAGATAATAAATGACCACAATCAACATTCCCATGAACAAGTACAGTGTTTGCTCTACCTCTGACTCACCACATCCTAAATAAGACCCAATAATGACCAGAACATAGACCTTCAGAAATTTCATAAAATGTTATTCTTTGGGGGCTGGAGTGATAGCACAGCGGGTAGGGCGTTTGCCTTGCACGCGACCAACCTGGGTTCGAATCCCAGCATCCCATATGGTCCCCTGAGCACCGCCAGGGGTGATTCCTGAGTGCAGAGCCAGGAGTGACCCCTGTGCATTGTCAGGTGTGGCCCAAAAAGAAAAAAAAAAGTTATTCTTTGTTCTGGAATGCATACTATACTATATTAATATGGAATATTTGCATATACGTTAAGAAGGTTAAATATTCTCGTTATGCAATAAATTTTTCAGAAGCTTCATGGTTTTTTTTCAGCTTCATGAACCATGGAATCTGATCCATAATAAGAATAAGAGCAATTATTTTAGGGTGCCCTAGGAGCACTTCTAAAGCTTTTCACATTTTTCTTTTACTAAATTGACTTAATTTTTTTCTTAAAATTTTTATTTCCAAGAAGTCTTTTCAGAAATAATTGCAGTATTTAAAACTTTTATACAGAGACTGGAATCATAGTACAATAGGTAGGGAGGGTGTTTGCCTTCCACACAACTAACTCAGCTTTGTTCCTTGGCACCCTTTCTGGCCCCCCAAACCCACCAAGAATTACCCCTGAACACAGAGCCAGGGGTCCGGCCTGAGCACTGTTGAGTATGGCCCCAAAACAAACAACTTAAAACCCTTTAATGCAGATTACTATGAAACATACTTAATTGCTTATTAATGAAAGTGTCAGAAATTCAAAACCAGGGTCTGGAGCAATAGCACAGCGGTAGAGCATTTGCCTTGCACGCAGCCGAGCCAGGTTTGATTCCCAGCATCCCATATGGTCCCGATTCCTGAGTGCAGAGCCAGGAGTAACCCCTGTGCATCGCCGAGTGTGACCCAAAAAGCAAAAAAAAAAAAAAAAAAATCCAAACCAATATAAAACTTTGTGTGATTGCAAGTAAAATAGCATTTTAAAGAATAATAATTTTAAAAATCTGATATTCCTGAGAAGGGAATCTTAAGAAAAAGGAATGCTAGGGACTAGAGAGCTAGTATAGGGGTTAAGGTACTTGCCTTGAATGCGGCTGACCCATGTTTGATCCCCAGCACCACATATGATCCCCTGGACATAACCACAAGTATAACCAGTTGCAGCCCAAAAACAAACCAAACATAAAACAAAAGGAACTCTGTAGGAATAAGCTGAAATCGACCAAATGAATGATTTATAAGAACTTTTTAGCTTAAGTTTTAGTAACATACATATGTAAAACTAGCTTTGCTTTCTTTCATTTATTGAAAGGGGGGGAAAAAAGAACTCTTAAGACTGTGATCAACTTTGGAAGGCAGCTATGCTCACCACTATACCACCAACGCCGCTTTTTTTTTTTTTTCTTTTTGGGTCACACCCGGCGATGCACAGGGGTTACTCCTGGCTCATGCATTCAGGAATTACTCCTGGCAGTGCTCAGGGGACCATATGGGATGCTGGGAATCGAACCCGGGTCGACCGCGTGCAAGGCAAACGCCCTACCCGCTGTGCTATCGCTCCAGCCCCACTGTGATCAACTTTGGAGCTAGAGAAATAGTACAGCAGGTAAGGCACTTGTGTTGCACACAATTTACACAGTTCATTCCCTGGCACCGCATGTGGTCCCCCAGCCCCACCAGGAGTGATCTCAGAGATAAAAGCTGAGAGTAAGCCCTGAGCACAGCTGAGTGTGGTCTCATTACAAAAACAAAACTAAAAAAAAAATATGAGAGAAAAAAAATCTGCAGTTTTAATAACACATTAGAAATTTAAAAATAATCTGTTGAAAAGACAAAAATGTTATGTGTCAGAATAACTTCACGGGCATGTTAGCCCCTAATTTTGATTTTGTGTGTGTGTGTGTGTGTGTGTGTGTGTGTGTGTGTGTGTATGTGTGTGTGTGTGTGTGTTTGCTTTGTTTTTGGGCCACACGGCTATGCCCAGGGCTTACTCCTGGCTCTGAGCTTTGATCACCCTTGGCAAGTCTGGGGGACCATATGGGTGCAGAGGGTGAAACCTGATTGGCTATGTCCAAGGCAAGTTCCCTACCTGCTGTATGATCTCTCCAGCCCCTTGATTTTTGTTTTGCTTTGTTTTGGGGTCACTCCTAACAGTGTTGAGGGCTCAGGGCTTACTCCTGATGGGGCTCGAGACTATATGGGGTGCCAGGGACTGAACCTGAGTCAGCAGTGTGCAAGGCAATCTCCCTATCTACTGTTATCACTACAGAGTCGCATAGTGTTCCAATGTGTATTTATACAACTACTTTTTTTTTTTTTTGGTTTTTGGATCATACCTGGTGATGCACAGGGGTTACTCCTGGCTCATGCACTCAGGAATTACTCCTGGCCATGCTCAGGGGACCATATGGGATGCTGGAAATCGAACCCAGGTAGTCCAAATGCAAGGCAAATGCCCTACCCGCTGTACTATCACTCCAGCCCCTATACCACAACTTCTTGGTCTGTTCATCTGTAGTTGGGCATTTGTGTTGTTTCCATATCTTGGCTATTATACTAAGCATAGGTGTGTATGTGTTTTTTCAAATTAATGTTTTTGTGTTTTGGAGATAGATGCCAAGAAATGCTATTGCTGGGTCATATGGTAGATCTATTCCTATTTTTTTTTTAGAGATCTCCATATTGATTTCATAGAGGCTGAACCATATGATATTCCCACAGTGATGAGGGTTCCTTTTTCAACACACCAGCAACAGTATTGCTAGACTTTTTTGATATGTGCATTTATGGGTGTGAGATAGTATCTCACTATTGTTTTGATTTGCTTTTCTCTATGAGTGACAATGAGCACTTTTTCATATGCCTGTTGGCTTCCATATGTCTTTTTTGAGGAAGTGTCTGTTTATCTGCTTACCCCATTTATGGATGGATTTATTGGACTTTTTTGTTGGTTGGTTTAGTGAGTGTGCTATTGCTCTTGGGTATGAACCAGAAGTATTGCATACAAATATTTCCTTCCATTCAGTAGGGTGCCTTTTTATTAGAGCTTGAGTTTCTTTCACTATGCATAAGCACTTTTTGGGAGGAGAAGGGGTTACACTCGGCATCACTCAGGGGTTACTCCTGGCTCTGCACTCAGGAATTACTCTTGGCAGTGCTCGGGGGAACCATATAGGAGACTGGGGTTGGAACCCGGATTGGTTATATGCAAGGCAAGTGCCCTCCCCATTGTACTATCTCTCTCCCCCCTCCCTTCGATACCTTTTTCTTGTCTGATGGCTGTAGCAAGGACTTCCAAAACTATGTTGAATAAGAGCAGTAACCAAAGTTATTCTAATTGTAACATTGAACAGAAATTTAGAGACCAATTAAAGAAG
Organism: Sorex araneus; assembly: GCF_027595985.1. Classification (NCBI taxonomy): domain Eukaryota; kingdom Metazoa; phylum Chordata; class Mammalia; order Eulipotyphla; family Soricidae; genus Sorex; species Sorex araneus. The sequence continues at coordinate 45,171,781 of NC_073305.1, read as the reverse complement.
ATTCTAGCACATACTTAGGTCTTGCAGTGATACAGTAGAAAGTAAGTTTAATGTGTATTGGCCCACATCCAGTAGTGCTGAAGGGTTACTCCCTGTTCTGTGCTCAGGAGTTGCTCCTGGGGGTACATGGAGGACCACAAGGGGTAAGGGATTAAATTATGAAAGCCCTGACAGTGAGCACTCGGGATGCCGGTGCCACTTGCAAGGGGAAGGGAAGGGAGAGTCCCTAAGACAAATGGTGTCTTCAGTTGCGGGGAACCCCCAAACTTTCCGCCATGGGGTCAGCCAACCACCAGTGTCTGGCACATGCCTGGTGTCTCTCACTGCACCTGTAACATGCTCGGGGAAGCTGTGGTGTGTGGCCGCAACTCCTACCGACCGTTGGGAACCAGGAGGAGTCCTCAGTTCCTCCTGGCTCTTGCTGCTAAAATCTGTTACTGAACTTAAGTTCGGATGCGTGCCACTTGAAAAGTGTTGGCGTGAGATGGGGCTGGAGTGATAGCACAGCAGGTAGGGCGTTTGCCTTGCACTCGGCCGACCCGGGTTCGAATACCAGCATCCCATATGGTCCCCTGAGCACCGCCAGGGGTGATTTCTGAGTGCATGAGCCAGGAGTGACCCCTGTGCATTGCCGGGTGTGACCCAAAAAGCCAAAAAAAAAAAAAAAGTGTTGGCGTGAGAAACACAGATTTATTCAGGGACTGGTCGATCGAGAAGTTGGCAGACTTGTACCCAAATGGATTCTTGCTCTCAGGGTTGGATTAGTGGTGATACGGGTCTGGTGGGAACGAACCTTAGCAGAAAACCATGGCAGTAGGTCAGCGGGAGGAAGGAATCTGATAAGCTCTGGGCTCTGTTCAGAGGGCCTATGTGTGCCCTTCTGCAAGGGTACAAGGAGTCCTTGGGCATGATAAGCTCCAGGGGGCTTGTCAGAGGGCCAGATCTTTGCTCTTCTCCCTCTGTCGGTAACTGGCTCTGGTTCCACATCAACACAGAGCAAGAAATTTTTTAAGACCGGGAGGCAGGGCAAGCCCAGGGAGAGTAGGCAGTTGTAAGAAATACATTTGCAAAAGAAAATTACCTTTGTGACAATGGATTGAGTCTCTAGGGCTCGCTTACATACAAGGTGAGGTGATACCTCTTTGTCTTGCATTTCCCTGATAATCATGGTGAGTGAGCCCTTTTTTCATGGGTCTGGTGTCCAAGTGAAAATTACTCTAGATTTTCACTTGCTCCAAGATCCTGTCATCCCTCAAGCCCTCATCTCTCAAACCCCTTCTGCCTGGAGAGCTCTGTGATGGTATCAAACAAGTTTAATTTTTTTTTTTCAGTTCAGCATTTCTAGTTTCTCTGTGAAAGGTTCATGTGAAATAGCTGCAGTGGAACTCTCTAATGCGAGCTTTGAATCTGAACTAGAGAGATGATCCCAACTGGTATCAAAAGGATGTTATGGAGCCAGAGAGATAATGCAGCAGGGAAGGTGTGTGCCTTGCACGCGGCTGACCCAGGTTCCATCCCCGGCATCCCATATGGTCCTCTGAGAATCACAGAAGTGATTTCTGAGTGCAGAGCCAGGAGTAATCCCTGATCACTGCAAAGGAAGGAAAGAAGAAAGAAAGAAAGAAAGAAAGAAAGAAAGAAAGAAAGAAAGAAAGAAAGAAAGAAAGAAAGAAAGAAAGAAAGAAAGAAAGAAAGAAAGAAAGAAAGAAAGAAAGAGAGAGAGAGAGAGAGAGAGAAAGAAAGAAAGAAAGAAAGAAAGAAAGAAAGAAAGAAAGAAAAAGAAAGAGAAGGAATAGAAAGAAAGGAAGGAAGGAAGGAAGGAATAGAAAGGAGAGAAAGAAGGAAAGAGAAAGAAAGAAAAGTAAAGAAAAATAAAAGACGTTGGTGGAGGCAGGGAGCAAGCTGGAGGAGGGAGAACAGAGGTGGCTGCAGTGGCCTGTAGAGGGACAGCAGTAGGACAGGGGCAGTAGCAGTGAGAGAGAAACAGGTGGATCTGTGTGTGGTGGTCTGTGTCTTCGTAGTTGTTTCGGGGCCACACCCCAGCGATGCTCAGGTTTGCTCCAGGTTCTGTACTCAGGAATCACTACTGGCAGTCTGGCAGTGCTCAGGGGATCATATGGGATGCCAGAGATCAACCTGGGTCAGCCTCGGCCTACCCACTGGACTATCACTCTGGCCCCATGCTGGCCACGTCTTAATCGAGCATTGGCATTAATGTGAGCTGCCCTGGGCCAGGAAGTGGACATGTGCTGGAGGCTGGGATCTGGGAAGTGCCTGAACATGGTGAGGGGTGAAAAGGAGAAAGGCCTCCAGGATGACCTCAGGCTTACAGCCCCAGGGATGGGCCAAGGAATCGCATCCACCCGAGGGCAGGACATCTGTCTGCTTGGCTCCTGGTTGGTGCTCTGCAAACGCGGAGATCCTGGAAGTCAAGACAGAGAAGGAGCAGTGGTCAGGGAGTGAGAGAGCCCGAGCAGGGAGTGTCCTGTACAGAACAGATCACTGGCTTCCTTTTTGTTTGCTTGTTTTGTTTTGTTTGGGGGCCACACCTGGTGACACTCAGGACTTATTCCTGGTGGCTCTGCACTCAGGGATCATTCTTGGTAGGACGACATGGGGGACCGTATAGAGTGTCGGGGATTGAACCTAAGTCGGACACATGCAAGGCAAATGCTTACTCTCTACTATTTTTCTGGCTCCTACTTTTTCTTTTTATTTATTTATTCATTATTTATTGGTGGTGGTGGTGTGTCTTGGGAAACCTGGGTTAGTTGTGTGCAAGGCAGGCACCCTTTCTATCTATACTCTCTCTCCAGCCCCTGCTTGCTCCTGTACAATAATAGACAACTTTCCCCTAAGATACTGTCTAGAAAAACTCTCAGTGGGCCGGAGCGATAGTACACCTGGTACATTTGCCTTGCACTCAGCCAGCCCAGGTGTGATCTCCAGCATCCCGTATGCTGACCCCCAAGCCCCACCAGGAGTAACTCCTTAGTGTAGAGCCAGAAGTAACCCCTGAGTATTGCTCGGTTTGACACCAAAACAAAACAAAATTTTTTTTTTAATTTTAAAAAGAAAAATTGTAACATAAAGGGAGAGAGGGGTAACTGATAAGGGACTTTTTCTTGCTGCTTTCTGGAAGGCTGGGTGCTTCAGGATGGCCTCAGGGCAGGGGGGGGACAGGAGATGTTGTTCCCCAGAGGTTCCTGGGCAGTGGCCCCTGACCCTGCTCCCTCTGTGGGACCCTCAGGCTACTCGCAGCTCATTTTATGATGCCGGAGGACTGTGCTCTGTCCTGACACAACACTTGTGCTCTCAACCAGAATTCTGTACAGCTGTTTCCAGGATAATTTCAGAGCACTTGTGCCAAGCGACCCATGTTCCGTGTCTTTGGTGGGTAATGACCCTAACTATGCACTCTTGCTTTAGGGCTTGTATAATAATCTGCATTCAGAGGTTGTATTGCCACAGCCTGGAAAACAAGGCACTTCACTATAATAGTTTGTGAACGCTCCATCTTGTTTTCAGGGTGTAAAGGGAGGAATTATGGGCGGGTGGGAAAGCTTTTTCTCATGCCAGTTTAGTGTTTCCCAGATGGGTGGCTCAGGTCCAGGCAGGGAGGGGCTGAGGCCCTGGTGACACCCTGCTGTCTCCCTAGGGCGTGTGTGAGGAAATGACCTATGAGGAGATTCAGGATCACTATCCCCTGGAGTTTGCCCTGCGGGACCAGGACAAATACCGGTACCGGTACCCTAAGGGGGAGGTAAGTGGAGCTGGGGACTTCGTCCCGTTTACTCGTTGCCCATTGGGAGGCCTGCCCACAGCTGAGGGTTCGAAGGTTCTGTGAAGGCAGAGTGGGCTGCGGTGGGGAGGGTGCTGGTCTCAGAGGTAGGTGAGCCTGGGGTGCATCCCAGTGGACCCCAGCCCTGGAAATGGATTGGACCGAGGCTCCCCATAGCTCCCCTGGCTCCCATCTTCCCCGGGGCTCTGAATACCCAACCCTAAATCCAGCCCCAGAGAGACCTTCAGAGAATTGTGGCCACTCCGGGCCAGCTCCATGTGTCACCTTCCTGCAGACAGCCGAGGCCCTGGGTCAGAAGGAGGGGCCCTTCTGACTTAGGTGGGTCCCCACTTCTGGGTGCCAGGAGCTGGCCTGGAGCTGTGGCCATATGAGAATACCCCTCGTGGGCATCACGTGTCTGCATACAGCCAGGGACACACAGGGACATCCTGTGCTGCCCTGCCCCACCCCCAACACTCACCCTGTGCCACTCGTGTCAGGGAGGCGCCTGGACTCAGGAGCAGCCCAGAGAGTAGCAGAGAGAGACAGACAGACAGAAGAGCAAGAGTGAGCAGCTTTGCACAGACCCCACCTCCGTCTGCACTGGCAGGGACAGTCTTCCCAGAGAGGGTCTCTTGGGGACGCCTCGATGATGTCACAATGACTCCCAACCCGGCCCTGGGTGAATTCAGTTCCACTTGCTGGGATCCTTTTTTTTTTTCTTTTGGGGGTTTGCTTGCTTTTGGGGAGAATGTTGAGCCTCACCCAGGAGTGCTCAGGGGATAGTCCTGGCTCTGTGCTCAGGAGCAATCAGATCTGCAGTGCCAGGGATCAAACCAAGACATTTGGGTGGCTTTTGTTTGTTTGTTTTGTTATTTTTGGTTTTTAGGCCACACCCAGTGATACTCAGGGCTTACTCCTGGCTCTGTGCTCAGGGATCACTCCTGGCTGGCAGGGGGGGGGGCATATGTGGGTGGGCTGCATACAAGGCAAGTGCCTGCCTGCTGTACTGTCACTCTGGCCTAGAACTTTTGTTTTTGAAGAGCCACGTAGGTGGAAATCCAGGAATGCAGGAGGCAGGGATTGAGGGCTGGGCTGGTGGAGCGCTCACGGTAGCCCAGCTGTGGGTCCTGCGTGTGGTCCTGGGGAGGTTGTAGGGCCTCCATCCACTCCCTGCAGCCCGCTCCGCTGCAGCCTTAGAAGGGAACCAAGTCTTCACACCCCATGTTGTTGCTAGCCCATAAATCCAGCAGCTGAGGGTTCTAAGACGGGCTCCTGGGTGGGCATAAAGGAGCTTCTTTGGGTGACAGCCTAATACCCAGCCCCACCTGGGCAGTTGCCTGGAACAGGGCAGGTGACCCCTTTCCCAGGCTGCCAGTCCTCCCCAGCCCAGCTTCTCTCTTGGCTGGCCTCTCCCTGTCGCAGCCCTGAGCTACCCATGCGCTCTGCAGGCAGAGGCTGAGTTCAGGAGGGAGTGGGTCCCCCACACCCCCAGCTCTCCCCCTGAGGGACGCCCCTCGCTTGCCTTGCAGTCCTACGAGGACCTGGTGCAGCGGCTGGAGCCGGTCATCATGGAGCTGGAGCGGCAAGAGAATGTGCTGGTCGTCTGCCACCAGGCTGTGATGCGCTGCCTCCTGGCTTACTTCCTGGACAAGGCGGCAGGTACGGGTCTGCCCCTGGAGGTTGGGGGGCCACAGGAGGGAGGGGGAGAGGGGCTGTCCACCGGGCAGCCCTGGGCGTGCCAGCCTGCCCCGTCTATGTCCACAGAAGAGCTCCCCTACCTCAGGTGCCCGCTGCATACAGTCCTGAAGCTGACCCCCGTGGCCTACGGTAAGGTGCCCCCCAACCTGTGCCCACTTTCCCAGCCCCAACCCCGTCCCCTCTGCTTGCAATCCTCAGCTGGCCCTGGGCCTCTCAGTGGGCAGCTGGGTTCTTGGGGCAGCCCTGCCTGGCTGTGTAGGTGCCTCATGTGACAGAGGATGCCACGGGCCACATGGCATGCCTCTGTCCCTTGTCACAAGACTCCCCAGAGCTCCTTGGGTGGGACCCCCCCATCATCGCCCAGCCCCCCCACCCCCCACCCCCCACCCCCGCCCTGAGAGAAGCCCTGCAGCTGAGAACAATCTACCTCTTCCCTTTGGCAGGTTGTAAAGTGGAGTCCATATTCCTGAACGTGGAAGCCGTGAACACACACCGGGACAGGCCTCAGGTAGTGACGGGATCTCCACCAGGGTGGTGGCTGTCCCCAGGTGTCCAACCCCATGGGGCCGATCTCTTTGCCCAGGCCACTCTTCATTCAGGGTGAGGCATGGCTCTGAGTGTCGCCCTGTGAGGACCTTCCTGAGGAACTGCCCTGGAGCTGGGGAGTACAGGACATGGCAGGGGAGGGCCAAGGACTTGAGGGGCCCCAGGGCTCCCCTGCAGCCCTGCACAGTCTGAGCCAACCCTGAGGACCCTGAGGAGGCTGAAGGAGGTTGAGTAGGTGGGCCTGAGTGAGCTCCTCCACACCCCGCACCTGCCCGGCCTTTTCCAGCACCTTTTCACCCATCTTAACCAAGTGATGCAGCGTTGGAGGGGCCATGCTGAGGCTGACGGGCCGCCTCAGCCCCGGGCAGATTCTCCTATGGAAGAGTAATAGGTTCCACGATGGGCCCCCTGTTAAACAGGGGCCTGTTTAAGTTAAAAGCTTCGGGTGTTGGGACCAGGGAGATAACACAGCAGGGAGGGCGCTTGCCTTGCATGCGGCTGACCCGGGTTCGATCCCTGGCATCCCATATGGTACCCCGAACATCTCCAGGAGTAATTTCTGAGTTCAGAGCCAGGAGTAACCCCTGAATGTCACCAGGTGTGACCCCAAGGAACTGGAAAAGAATTAAAAAAAATTTCGGTCTTGGAGCCAGAGAGATAGTACACGTGCTTGCCTTGATGCAGCCAATCTGCGTGCAAGCTCCAGCACCCCAAGTGGTCCCATGAGGATCGCCAAGAGTGATCCCTGAGTGTCACCCTCCCCCACCCCAAATAAAAGCAAAACAGAAAGCTTCAGGTGTTGCTTGGAACATTCCTAGTGCCCAAGTGAAGTTTCCTCTCCTCCGAGGGCCACGCAGAAGGCCACCGATGCCCTCTGAGGCTGTGTGTGCAGAGTCCTGGCACCTGTCATCCGCAGCACTGGGTCCCGTGGCAGGGCAGGCCTGGGACTGCTCTCCCGGCCTTGAGCCTCGTGGCAGCCTTGTGTTCTCTTACCCCCAAGGTTGTTGTCTCTCTCCAGGACCTGCCCCCAGGCCTCTCTGGCACCTGGACACTGCAGGGAAGGGCATGACCTCTGCGTGTGTGTGTATGTGTGTGTTTGTGTGTGCGTGTTGTGTGTGTGGTGCTGGGGATCGAATTCGGGGCCTCACACATGCAAGGCAGGAGCTGTGCCACTGAACCACCCTGAGCCCCCCGATAGGCAACCTTTGTGCTGAGGGGAGCCCAGATGATACAGGGCCCCAAAGTAACTGGGTGGTGGTGCTGGTCCTTGACATCCCCTCCCACCGGGCAGGCCCACACACACGGCACTGCCCAGGCCACTCTGCCCAGGTCCTTGTGGGTGTCCGCTGAGGCCTACAGGGGTCTGGGTGCCTGGGGCAGCTCTGAGAGAGAGGCCCCAGATGCTGACACTTGTCGCTCTATCCTGCCTGCAGCTTCCCGGGATGCACCCACCCAAGCCCATGTCCCTCCTTGGTAGACCTGAGGCAAAAGATGGGACAGTTTAACCTGGCCTGCCTGTGTCAAGCAAGTGGGAACAGGCGTCCCACCCCAGCTTTGTTCTTTGTTCTTGTGTGTCCTCCCCCCGCCCCCCACTATGCTCTGAATCTCTTGACCTCAAGCTCTTTTCTCCCTTTCTTTACTCAAAAAGGGGTGGGCTGGTGGGCTGGTGGGCTGGGGGCTACTTGGCCTTCTGTGCCCGATGCTGCGGGTCCACTGTCCTGTGCTTAGGCAAGGGGGGCTGTCAGTCCCTGGCGATGCTGGGATTGACCCCAAGGGTTCCTGCATGCCAGGTCTCTGTCCAGGCCCTGCTCCTGAGCTCCTAAGGAAGATCAGGGGCTGAGGGGTCATGCAGGGACTCATGGGGCAAGGCTGAACCCCAACAGAGCATGCACCCTCCTCACCCCAGTCTCATTGTTTCCCTTTTTTGCAGAATGTGGACATCTCAAGGCCTCCTGAGGAGGCACTCGTCACAGTCCCTGCCCACCAGTGACCGTGTCTCACGTCACTCCGGGCGTGCGTCCATCTGTTGACAAGTTTACGCCAGACCTTTCCGTCCATGTGACAGTCACCGTGAAGGAACACCCTCTGAGTCAGGCATGGCCAGTGGCCCCCAGGACACCACCTCAGACCACCTGCTTCTTTACTGATGGTCAATAGTGGAGTCGCACCTGGTGCTCAGCCTGCTGAAAAGCCGTGGCCAGACTGCAGACGGGGACAGTGACCGACAGACGGGGACAAACGGTGACAGCGCATGACACACGGGGACAAGCACTGATAGACTGCGGCCGGTGTAGAAGAAGGACCCTAAAATGTGGAAGACAAAGCACTTGCTAGACTGTCCCCCTGGGGAACAGAGCTGTGGGGGGTGGACAGGGAGACCCCTGCAGGGCCCTGCTGTCCTCTGCAGCTACCAGCTGAGCCTGAGGCCAGGCCTGCTCAGCATCTGCAGCTGCTTTGGCTGCAGGAGAGTGGGAACCCTCCTCCCCTAATGTCCCCCAGGAGCTGAGGACAGTGGGGCTGGTGACGCATGTCAGCCAGCCCCAGGCCCCTGCCTTCTGAGACTCCGAAGTCTGTCCATCACAGTACTGGGGCTCCCCTTTCTGGCTGATGCCACGGTGAGCCCTGTGAGGCCAGGTCTCGCACCCCAGCTTAGTTGCACCCACCAGACTCCCTGAGGCCACCCGGGAAGCACCCTGGGTGGGAAAGCTAGGCGGTCCTATCCCCGATCCTCAGTCTCACCCTGAGGGATGGGGGGAAAGGCCTGAACCCCAGCAGGAGGTGGGGGGTGTGCCCAGTGTCCTGGGTTCACCTGCACAGGAGCACTGAAAACGCCTTAGAGCAGGCCCTGTCATACCTTGGGGCTCTCTGGTGCTGGAGAGGCTGCAGGGCTGTGGCTTCAGGCAAGTGCTAGCCAGTGTGGCGGCATGGAAAGCTCGCTGCCCGGCTCTTGGGGAGCCCAGCACTCTCCTGTAGGGGACGGTGCCCGTCAGTGTGCACCCCATCCCAGGCTGCCTCTGTGGACAGGGCTGGGCCGGCTTCTCTGTCCACACTTACCTCCTGTCAGAGCACAGGCCCTTAAACTCAGGGCCTTTGAGAGGAGGCCTTTGCTTCAGTGTCCTCCAAGTCTGGGTGACTTCTGGTCACCTGGACATGTTTGCTCCTGAGGCCCTTCAGCCAGAGATGCCAGGTCCCAGGACTGCTGGGCAAGACCTCGGGGCCTTTTCTGGGGCCCCGAGGTCAGCCAGCATGTGCTGGGCTGGGGCATGGGGGAGTAGGGCGGGTCCACCCCCCTGCCCCATGTACTCCACCTCTGCCCAGTGGTGCGCGGGCTTCCTGCTCTCCTGGAACGGGCGGCATCGAGTCTCCACCACACCCGCACTGTGCCCAGCACTCTGCAATAAATGCTCTGACATAACTAAGGTTGTACTAACAATCCTGTCTGTGGGGTATGCTTTCTGGCGGTGGTGGGGGGTGGGAGTTGGGGGTCCTTTATCCAGCCCCCAGCTGTCTCTCTGGAGGGGAAACCGACTTGCCCTGGAGTGGACCCTGAGCTAGCCCCAGGTTTTCTCTGGGGTAACCTAGGATGCTGGACCTCACCCCTGAGCAAGAGACTCTGCTCTGGGGGGTGGGACACACGCCATTGAGGGGATAAAGCGGGGTTCCTTGGAAACCAAGAGTTTGAATGTTGGCATCCTTGAGAAAGGGAGTCAGGCCCCAAGTCCCGGCTGGAGGGGTAGGGGGTGATGGCTCATTCTCTGGTGCTCTTTGTCATCTACCTCTGGGGAGATAAGACAGGGTTTTTCCTTCCTGTGCCCGAAACCTTTTGACCTACACCTTCTGCCCCAAGTGGTGGGTATTAGAAAATTCCCACCAATAGCAGAGTCTTGCTCTTGAAGCAAAAAAGAATTATATGACCAACTTCGAAAGTTAGTTTTTTTTATTTCTCTGGGGGCAAGGGAACACAAACACTGGGTGGGAACTGTCTTCCCTTCAGACTCTAACAGCTGGGTCCTGGGTGGGCCTTTATCACCTCCCAGCTATTGGGGTAGGTGGGGGTACAACGGTGACCAGACCCAGTGTGCTGGCTGGGCCTATGGAGTGAGCTGGGGAAAAAAACAGGAACTATCCGGATTCAAAACTGGTTGGGGCCAGAGAGATAGTTTAGCATATAGGGCATTAGCCTTGCATGCAGCTGACCAGGGTTCAATCCCTGGCATCCCATATGATCTCCCAAGTCTGCCAGGAGTGAGCCCTAAGAAACACTGGGTGTGGCCCCCAAAAACCAACCAACCAACCAACCAAGCAATCAACCAACCAACCAACCAACTCTTCCTGGTGTACATTTGCATGTGTGAGGCCCTGGCTTTCACCATGGGTACATCCCCCCTACCCCAAAACAAAGGTCCCAGTTCAGTTACCTGCCTGAGTCGGTTACATGGAGCAGAGGGGTGATCAGGGAATGAGATTAAATCCTGTGGTCAGAATTTAAAGGGGTCTCTTTTTCTTGCCTGTCACAGCCAGATAAGCAAAAGCCACATCCCATGCCAAAAGCCTCTGGCACAGACCCTCAGCAAAATCAAGAAATGGTACAACGCAAGGCCTGGGGAGCACCTGAGCACCTGCCTGCAGGAGGCCTGGCCACCACATGTTCCTCCAAGCACTAAGCTGGCAGTAGTCCCTGAGCAACATGCTGTGGCCCCCAAACCCAAACCAAACCAGTAGGACATAAATAATAAGCCAATAAGAGCACTGATGCAGGAGTGGTTCTGCAGAGGCCTCCTCCGTGGACAGGGTAAGGCCGGGCCTGGAAGCTGGCCACCTGTGATACACTCAGTGTATCAGAGCTGCAGGGGCTGCTCTGCTCCCGGTTGGTTTGAAGTCACTGATGGCCTTGACTCTGCCTTGCCAAGCCACCACGGTGTCTGATGGGAAAACAGGGAGGAAGCCTCTCAGAGGCAAAGGCAGCTCTGCCCGAATCAGGTAGATAGCACCTGGATAGTTCCTGGTGGACAAAGTTGAGGAATAAGTTTACTAATTCCCAGGAATTCTGAAACTCTGGATACCAGAGTTCCTGGGATGAGCACCTGACCTTTGGGTCTTCCCTGCACATTTTGAAGGTGTTGAAGATTTTGAGGAAGCAAGAACAAAAGGAATGGTTTTGTTTGACAAACACTGTCAGAATTTTTCTTGAGGAACTGGAGAGATAGTATAATGGGTAGGGCGTTTGCCTTGCATGCAGCCAACCTGGGTTCAATCCCCAGTGCCCCATATTGTCCCCTGAGCACCACCAGGAGTAACTCCTGAATGCAGAGTCAGGAGTAACCTCTGAGCATCACCGGACTGGACTAAGAAAACAAAAAAAATCCCAAAAGGAAAAAAATTTCTTCATACCCAATATTCTCACTTAAACTAGAAAAAGTAATTATTGTCATGTTGAAGGATTTTGTAGCATTTTAGGTTGTCAGGAAACAGCAAACACCAGATAGCATCAGATCATACTTGTAGAGAATAAAATATGGTTACAGGGCTCAGAGTGATGTGATGGCTTAAAGGGCTCAGTGAAAGTTTTTTTTTTTTTTTTCCGGGGCCGGAGCGATAGCACAGCGGGTAGGGCGTTTGCCTTGCATGCGGCCGACCCGGGTTCGATCCCCGGCATCCCATATGGTCCCCCAAGCACTGCCAAGAGTAATTCCTGAGTGCAAAGCCAGGAGTAACCCCTGAGCATCGCTGGGTGTGACCCAAAAAGCAAAAAAGTTTTTTTTTTTTCATTTTTGGTCACACCCAGTGATGCTCAGGAATTACTCTTGGCAGTGCTCAGGGACCATATCAGATGTCAGGGATCGAACCTGGGTCAGCCGCATGCAAGGCAAACACCCTGCCTGCTGTACTATTGCTCTGGAGCCAGATTTCGAGTTTTGTTTGCAGGAGTTCTGAGTTGAGTCCTGGCACTACAGGACCCTCTAAGCACTGACACAAAACCAGCACCTGAGCACCATTGTGGGTGGCCCCAGAGAAAACACACAAACAAAAGAATTCTACCCGTAAGACGCTTGGATATATTGCTGTGGTAGAACGTACCCTGGGGCCAACCCCAAGACAACAGAAAAGGGAAGCTGTTGCAAAGGCATGTTTCAGCCACATTTGAATTATGTTTATAATTATACAGAATATATAAATATGATATATCCTTCTATCTATAATTATCACCTGCAAAAGGGAATATTGCTATGTTTGATTTAAACCAACCATTACTCATCCCCTAAGATTGGGCATATTATAATTTGAAAACAAGGATTTCATTAAAAGTGAGAAATGGCTTGTAGCAGACAGAAGTAGTTCATGGTTCCAGGTACAGGGCAAGAGCCAGCAGGAACCTGTGATGCCTTTTTTGAGGGTTGGGGGCACGTCTAGTAGTGCTCAGGGGTCACTCCTGGCTCTGCACTCAGGAATCACTCCTGATGGTACTCGTGGAAACTATATGGGATGCCAGGGATCGAACCTGGATTGGCTGCGTGCAAGACAAGCGTGCCACCCACTATGCTTTCTCCCCAGCTTAACCTGTCCTTTGCTTTGACAGGACCCTTCCTAAGGGCACTGCTACTCCCCCAACCCTCACTGGGGGCTCCTGGCTTTGTTTGCTAATCTTTTTTTTTCTTTTTGGGTCAACCCGGTGATGCACAGGGGTTACTCCTGGCTCTGCACTCAGGAATTACCCCTGGCGTGCTGGGGGGACTATATGGGATGCTGGGAATTGAATCCGGGTCGGCCGCGTGCAAGGCAAATGCCCTACCTGCTGTGCTATTGCTCCAGCCCATGGTTGCTAATCTTGCCTGGAAAAGAGCTAAAAGATCTGAACCAGAAACAGTATGGCAGGTAGGGCACTTGCCTTGCACTCAGCTGACCCGAGTTCGATTTCTGGCATCCCATATGGTCTCTTGAGTCCTTCCAGGAGCACAGAGCCAGGAGTAAGCACTTAAATAAGTAAAACCCAAAAGAGAGGTGAAAGATCTGCTCCCGTCAGATTTTGTTCACCTTCCAGCTCTTCAGTACGCCATGAGGGGAGCTTTGCTGGCCTCCCCATCTATTTTGGTGTGGGGGGCCTGGTGACCTTGTCGTTCTGATCATTTAGGAAACCTACTAACCCCTGCTCCACCGGACCCCACACCACCTTCCTCCGACAACTCAGCACTGCAGCTTGGTCCTTGTCACCAAGGTCCTTACATCTGCATGGAGGTCAAGGAAACATTTCCATGACCTTGGTTCAAATCCCTGTGTCACAGAGAAATCTCAGGATGGGGCTTATGAAGAGCTCACTCGAGACTTTCCATTCAGACCTGAGCGTCTCTGGGGAGAGTATTGCTAAAGATGCATGGAGATGCGGTCAGAAGGAAGCAGGCTGAACCCCAAACCCAAACTTGCTTAATTTAGGCTCCAAGCAACCACGGCCAGGCTGGGTAGAACAGGAAACAAAACCTTTTTGTGTCCAAAACCTCCCAGACACCACAGCACTAGCCCACTGAAACTGGGACCTAGTGTGCAAGTCCCACGCCCAAAGGTACACCACAGCTAAGGGTGCTAGGCGTGTGTGCAACCCTGTTGTGACAACAACAATGAAGGGAAGGGAGGGGAGGAATTTAAAGTAAACAAACAAAAACATCCTATTGCCATTTCCTTCACACTGAAACGGTATTTTCTCAAAACTCCATCCTGTTGGGCTCAAAATCTCTCTTGTGTTTTGGTTCTTTTTTTTTTTTTTTTTTTTCAGGAAATAGACAAGATAGTTGTTTCAAGCACCTCCTTCTGCCTGTATAAATATTTCCTGACTCACAGGGATGGGGAGGTCGCTTAGAGGCTGGCTCCTGCTTTCCCCCTTTTCCCTGATGGCAGTGAAGGACTTTCCCTTCTGGCAGAGGCTGGTGTGACAGCGCTGGGCACTCCGATGCACTGGGCAGCAGGCCCTTGTTTGGCGTCCAGCCCAGAGCCTCAGAAGATTAATTCATGTGTTCAAATAAATTAAGATGAATTCATGCGTGCAAATAAATTTCAGGGACTTGGAGTGATAGCTCAAAGGGGTGGAGCACACGCTCTGCATGAGGGGGCCTGTCTCCATCCCAGCCCTACGTGGCTGGTGACTCATGTGCTGTGGGGGGAGAGGAGAAGAGCCCGCAGTCTGGGGAGAGGGAGTCTCCTGACTTCCTTTTGCCCCACCTCATCATCTCAGGATCGCCTGGGAGGTTTAGAGAAGATGAAATCGGCCATAAGCAGCAAGCTAGGCACAGGCTTAGCTTGTCACCATGGCACTTGGCTCCACGTGGTAGTTGTCAAACTGCACCTGAGGCCCACTTGATCTTCACAGCACGAAAATTTACTCCGACACTCAAGTGCTGAAAGTTACAACAGCCGCGTCTGGCTTCTTGGGAAGGCAAGTAAGAATCACATGCCAGGGGCCAGAGAGAGAGCACAGCAAACGAGGCGCTTGCCTCGCATGCTGCTGTTCCCCTGAGTCATGCCAGGAGCCATCTCTGAGCACAGAGCCAGAGGTAAACCCGGAGCACAGCCTGGTTTGGCCCCCAAAGTGAACAAACAAAAAGAATAAGATGCCAAACACTGGTTATCTTTGGTGTTACATTTCTTTCTTTACAGCTGGAAAGAAGATACAGCAACCTCTGTCTAGAGCGAGGGACCCAGTGTCTCCTTTCCAGCAGCTTTTCCCCAGCATCTCTCCCCGCTGCAGCCTCTCACAGAAGTTTCTTTCTCTCCCAGGAATACCATTCCTAGCAGCTCACGGCTCATGCTCATATGCCTTTTATATCTCTGCTCCTGGCAAGCTCCCCGTGGCCTATCAATATGCCAAATACAGTAACAATAACAGGTCTCATTCCCCGGACCCTGAAAGAGCCTCTAATCATTGGGAAAGACGAGTAAGGAGAGGCTGCTAAAAATCTCAGGGCTGGGATGAATGGAGACGTTACTGTTGCCCACGTGAGCAAATTGATGAACAATGGGATGACAGTGATACAGTGATACAGTGATCCCTGCTCCTATTGTCCAATTGGTTATGCCTGATCTTAACAAAGGTATGAAAATTAATCTATTCTGTTTCACCAGACAACCAATCAGACAACCTAGATAAAAAAAATCCAATCCGATTGCCTGTCTTTTGGGTTTTGCTGTTTGCTCTTGAGCCACACCAGGTGGTGCTCAGGACTGACTCCTGCCCTGCACATGGGAATTACTCCCGGCAGGGCTCAGGGGACCATATGAGGTGTTGAGGATCTATCCCAGGTTGGCTGCTAGCAAAGCAAGAGCCCACTGTGCTGTTCCTCTGGCCCCTCAGACTGCCTCTTATGGGCACTACTAAGATGAGGCATCTGTCTCCCTCACTTCTGGAACACAGGCAGAGGACTTCTCAGGGTGCCGTGGGCTCGGGCCGGAGAGAGGGATTGTCCATTGTAGGAAAAGGAAAATAATTCCTAATCTCTGCTCTCGCCTTGCATGCGGCTGACCCAGGTTCAATTCCTCCTTCCCTCTCAGAGAGCCCGGCAAGCTATTGAGAGTATCCCGCCCACACAGCAGGGCCTGGCAAGCTACCTGTGGCATATTCAATATGCCAAAAACAGTAACAAGTCTCACAATGGAGACATTACTGGTACCCACTCGCACAAATTGGTGAGCAACAAGATGACAGTGATACAGTGAATGGCCTGAGTCTGAACTCGTTGCACAAATAGGAGTCGGGGGATTCTTATGGGGACAGGCTTTGAACTCCTAGCGGCTGTTTTCATGTTTTTCTCACAGCCTTTGAGTCCCATGCTTCTCGTACCAGAATAGGTTCAAAGATGTTCTGGGTCTGGAATTTTGCATCTTGGAAGTTTCCCAGGGTCCTCACATGAGTCCTATATTTCAAAGGCTTTTGCGCCATTGGGCAGACTTTACTTGGAGACACACTCTCTGTCCCAGTCCACATTACCAGGACCCCCTGACCCTCTATCTCTGCCTGCCACAACTGCATGTGCTCCCACCCCCAGCACCCTAAGCACAGAGCTGAGAGTAACCCCCAACCTCATCCCCAAACCAACCAATCAACCAGGGTTGGGGAAATAGCTTAAAGAGCTATTTAAGCTACATTCTGTGTGGCTGGGAGGCCAGATTTCAACACCAGATTGAAGAAACAAAAAGAAAAAAAAGTTCTGGCACATACACACTTACTGAAAAATTCAGTCCAATCTTAATTTATGTTCTGTTTTCCTTTTTGCTTCTTTTTTTCCCCCCTAATGCTGGGGCTCAAACCTCAGGCCTCACACATACGAGGCAAGTGTTCTATTTTGAGTCATATCTCAAGGCACAAACTTAAGTTCTTTTTTTTCCTTTTTTTGTTTTTGGAACCACATCCGGCAGTACTCAGGTTTTATTCCTGGCTCTGCGCTCAGGGATCACTCCTGGTGGGGCTCAGGGGGCCATACAGGCTGGTAGGCATCAAACCCAGGTTGCCTGCATGCAAGGCAAGCACCTTACTAGCTGTACTAGTTCTCTGACCCCTCCCTCCAGAGTGCTCTGTGTGAGGGACTTAGTTTACATGTGGGAGGCTCTGGGTTTGAGGAGGTTGGGGTGCATAGATATGTAAGACACTGACCCTCCTACCCATTCCCTGGAGAAGTAACTTTCTTTGAAACAATGTTTGTTTGTTTTAAATTAAGGTCTGGAGAGACAGTGTTAGTGCAAAATCGGATTTTCCTGTGCTCGTGGGTTCTTGAGAATTGCACGAAATATTTGTATACAAAACTTGGCAGATTAAAAGTTAGAGTTTGGGTCAGTCTCTCAGTGAGGGAGTTCTGTTTTGTTTTGTTTTTGTTTTGGGGAGGCCCTAGACATGCTCAGGGGTTACTCCTGGCTCTGTGCTCAGTGTCACTCCTGGTGGGCTCTGGGGACCATATTTCATACCAGGGTTCAAACCAGAATCGGCAGCATACAAGGCAAACACCCTACCTTTGTAATATCACTCCAGCCCAAACGCTATGCATATTTTTTGTTGTTGTTTTATGGGCCGCACCTGGAGGTGTTCAGTTTCTCAAGGATTACTCCTGGTGGGGCTCAAGGAACCATAAGAGATGCTGGAATCAAACTGGGATTGGCTGCATTCAAGGTAAAGGCCCAACCTGCTGTACTGTATTTCCAGCCCCTGTTATGAAGATTTATTTATTATTTACTTTTTTATTGGGGGGGAGCACACCCAGTGATGGTCAGGGGTTACTCCTGGCACTGCACTCAGAAATCATTCTTGGAGGGTTTGGGGGGCCGTATCAGGGACTGAATCTGGGCCGGCTGCATACGAGCCAAGCGCCCTACCTGCTGTACAGATTTAAATCTGGTGTCTCCTCTACTGGTGGAGGTTTGCTTATTCTTCACTTCCTGCTATGGAAAGGAGACACCTTAACAGAAGTAGATTTTCCTTACAAAGGTTATTCCAGAACCGGATCTCCTACTCTGAGCTTTTCCCATCTGCTATTTCTTAAAAATAACCAGGCTACCATAATCCTTGTGCTAAACAGGCATTATTCCCCTCCCGCTAAGTGGTATTTGTTCAGTGTGTGTGGGGAGGTGGGGAAGCACACCTGGTGGCGCTAAGGGGCTGCTCCTGGCCCTATGCTCAGGGGTCACTCCTGATGGCGCCGGGGATCAAACCAGGGTCGGCCACCTGCAAGGCAAGCACCTAATCCCTATACTACCTCTATAGCCCCTTTCCCACCCGCTTTTTTGGGAGAGAGGCGGGGAACAGTAGCACATTAGCAGTGCTCAAGGCTTACTCCACTCCTGGCAGTTCTGGGGCACTGTGTGGTCCCAGGAATGGAATTGGGTTGAGCACATGCAAAGCAAGTGCCTTACCCACTGTACCATCAATGCAGCCTCACCGGGGTCCTTTTGTAACCATTTTAGTATTATTAAGTTAACGCAGTTTACAATACAGATACATCCTTTACCCTATTTTTTTTTCTTCTGGGTCATACCCAGTGATGTTCAGGGTTATTCCTGACTCTGCACTCAGAAATTACTCCTGGGGGACCATATGGGATTCTGGGGATTAGAACTCAGGTTGGCCACGTGCATGGCAAACGCCCTACCCACTGTACTATCACTCCGGCCCTACCCTATTTTTTGTGGGGCGGAGGGGGGTAGTTTGGGTCACACCAGGCGATGCTCAGGGGTTACTCTTGGCCCTGCACTCAGGAATTATCCCTGGTGGTGCTAAGGGGACCATATGGGATGCCAGGTATTAAACCCGGGTTGGCCACGTGCAAGGCAAATGCCCTCCCTGCTGGGCTATCGCTCCTGTCCCACATCCTTTACCCTTGCATGAACCCAGGCCTGCAGTCTCATTGAGATGGCCACATTTAGCAGAGGGACTAGATTTCCATGTTGGAGGGACTGATTTCCTCAGCAAGTGATGAATATGAGTATTGCCAGCTGCCCAAGACTGGCCCAGCAGCCAAGGCACAGCTGCAATTTCCAAGCCACTGGAAGGAAGCCCTTGCCTCCAGCTTCTTTGTCAATCCACACCGAAGCATAAAGGTGCAGCTGGGATGTCTGGGAGGGGTGGGCAGACGAGAGCACTCTGGGGACCCCAATACCATGGTCAGAAAGTGAAGCAGGAGAGAGTCCCTAAGTGGAAATGGGAGGGAGGACAAAGGGCAGGTGAAGGGGAGAAAGGGCAACCCAGGAATTTAGTGAGGGTTGGGAGGAGGTTGGCAGGACGATGTTAAGAAGTGGAACCAGGGGCTGGAGCAATAGCACAGTGAGTAGGGCATTTGCCTTGCATGCAGCTGACCCAGGTTCGATTCCCAGCATCCCATATGGTCCCTTGAGCACCGCCAGGGGAACTTCCTGAGTACAGAGCCAGGAGTAACCCCTGCGCATCGCCAGGTGAGACCCAAAAGGCAAAAAAAAAAAAAAAAAAAGAAGTGGAACCAGGGACCAGAGCCACAGTGCAGCAGGTAAGGCACTTGCTCTGCTCTCGGCTAATCCAGGTTCGAACCCTGTCATCCCATATGGCCCCCGAGCACTCCAGGAGTGATTCCTGAGCGCACAGCCAGGAGTGACCCTTGAGTTCTGCTGGGTGAAACCAGAACTGGAGAGATAGTGCTCTGCTGGGTGAAACCAGAACTGGAGAGATAGTGCAGTGGGCAGGGCACTTGGTTTGAACACAGCTGACCAGGGTTGAATCCTTGGCACTGCATATGGTCCCCTGAGCCCTACCAGGAGTGATCCCTGAATGCAGAGCCAGGAGTAAGCCCTGAGCATGACCAGGTATAGCCCCAAAGCAAGCAGGCAAGCAAAGGAAAGCGGTTTGGGAGAGGCAGGAGGCTTGGGGGAGGCAGGAGGCTGGGTGCATGGTATGGATCCAGCAGGGCTGAGAGCTTGGCAGCTGCTGTATGGGACAGGGGCACCCAAGGGGGCAGAGGCATTCCTAGGAGGAGGCTGGGCTGTCAGAGAGAGCCCCAGAGCAGGGACAGCCTCGCATCTGTCCCCCAGCTGTGTACCCAGATACTGAGTCTTCCACCAGCCTCTCCCTGTAATGGGGACCAGGGGCTCTCGGACCCCCGCTCCCTGTTCTCACACGCCAGTCTGGGCACTGTCTCCTCAGGTCTCATTCCTCTGCCTGCAGGTGAGAACCATGTACTCAGTGGCTCAGACGCCCCAGCCAGTAACATTTTCAGCACCGAGCCTTTTATCAAACATGCCAGGTGCAGGGAGGGGTGACGAAGCAAAAACCCTAGAAGTTTTCTGTTTTGGGGTCATACCCTGTAAAGCTCAGAGGTTACTTACCAGTGGGTTTGCACTCAGGGATCACTCCCAGAGGTGCTCGGGGGACCATATGGGATGCGGGGTATCAACCAGGATCAGCCACACACAAGGCAAGCGCCCTCCCCACTGCACCATCGCTCTAGCCCCAGTTGAGCATATAGAAATCGCACCCCCTGGATGATGGCATCGAGGGGAGGAGGCTCTGGGAGATTAGATCCCAGGGTGGAGCCCTAGTGAACACAGTCAGTGTCCTTTGAGAAGGGATACAGGGGACAGACACATGTCATCTATGATCAATAGCACAGAATCTGCTGGCCCCTGTGCTGACCTGCTCAGTGGCCTCAGAGGCTAAGACAGGTGCTTCAGCTCCCTCTTCCAGCTCTGGGGGACCCCCGTCCCAGGCAGAGGAGGCAGTCAGCACCCGGCATCACGGCAAGGCCAGTGGCCAGCAAAGGTGCTCCTGCCCTACCTCCACCCCTGGAGCCAGGAGATGGCTGGAGTGAGTGCACGGGGCTGCTGCTTTCACAACAGGACACTGGACCCAAAGCTGGCCTGAGCCGGGGTGACCCTACCAGGCCTGGGGGTTGGGTAACCAAGAGATGAAAGGTGTCACCAAAGCGGGGTGGGGTGTCTTCAGACTTGGCTTCCAGGCGGGTACCCCTATCTGCAGGGTACCTATAGAGTGCCAACATGTGTTCTGGGCATTGTCCAGAGGGCTAACCTGGTCCTCGGGTTCCTCTCAGTGCCAACGAGGTCCCTCAAGAGCTGGAGAGGGGCTGCATCCGGGCTCCCCATAGCACCGGGCGGGCGTCCCAGTTGTTGGAGGAGGTTCTGGGGAGACCCTCCGGCCGGCGCTAGCGCGGGTGGGAAGGGAAAGTACCGGGAAGCCCAGGGAACTTGGGAGTGAGGGAGCAGACACCGGACGTGGCCTGGGAGGGGCGTCCGCTTCCCCGCCCTCTCCCCTCCTCTCCCCCCGGGGTTCCCGGAACGGCCGGGGCGGAGCGAGGACACGCCGGGCCTCTCGGGTCGCAAAGTCTGAGCTGCCCCCGACCCTGGTGCTTCCGGCGGTCGGTCCGTCTGTCCAGCCATGGCCGTGCCGGGCCCCGCGCCGCGGATCGCGCTGCCGCTGCTGCTGCTGCTGCTACTGGCGCCGCCGCCGGGGGGTGAGCTCCGCGCTGGTGGTGGTGGTGGGGGGGGGGCTGCGGCGGGACTCGCAGGACCCCCAGGACTGCCTGACCCCGACTTCCCCCAACCCCAGGCGCAGAACCCCCCCCAGGACTGCCTGACCCCTACCCCCAGGCGCAGGACCCCCAGGACTGCCTGACCCCGACTCCCTCCACCCCCAGGCACAAGACCGCCAGGACTGCCTGACTCCTATGCCCAGGAGCAGGACCCCCCAGGACTGCCAGACCCAGACCCCTGCCTGGCGCAGGATCCCCCCGCCCCCCGACGGCCCCAGCCCCTCCACCGCCCTACCAACTCTTGGCGCAGGACCCCAGGATGCCAGCACCGCTGTGTGGCTGTGTGCCCGCAGGGACCCAGCCCCCATTGTTCTGCCCGGGCATGCGGGGGAGGCTGTCCTCTGTAGTAGCTGCCAAGTGGCTGGGTCCCAGACAGCTGTAGGGGGACTCCCTGTGGTGGCCCCATCAGAGGCCATCTCCTTGCCCTGTCCCCTTCAGAGAGGTCCCACTTCCCTTTATGGCTTCCCTTGATGGTGTCTCAGAGGCCTCTGGGTTGGGGATGATTCTGGAACCCAGAGGCTAGACCAGAGCCGTTCAAGAGTAGGGCTGGGAGCTGCCCCCCACACTCTGCTGCAAGGGTCCGGCGGATATGATGGCTGGGGTGGGGAGTGAGCAAGGAGGCCCGTCCATCCTGAGTGGCTGGGGAGCCCACTAGCTGAAGCCCCCACTCTCTGCTCCAGCACAAGGCCCTGGACTGGCCGCTCAGGCTGGAGGTGGGGTCTCCTGCCACGCTGGGTCTGTTGTGGGCTTAAGGCCCAGCAGGCCTTGCCCAGAGCAGGGTTCTGCCAGCAGCTACCAGAATGAAGCCATCCTCTTGTCCCCAGCTCCCTCCTCTCTGCGGCCACCCTCCCCTGCCCATGGCCCTAAGGCTATGATGCTGAGTGGACCCTGCTGCCTCTGTAGACACTTCATTGTCCACCCGGTCCTGGCCAGGCAGGGGCAGAGTGTGCCAGGCCATTGGGGGTTAGCACGTGGCCCCTCTCCCTGCACTGGGTATTTCGTTTGGCGTGTGCCTGGCACGTCCAGCTTCTGAGGAGACATGGGGATATTGTCGTGCATTCCTGGAGCTTTCTGACTGTCTGGTCACCCCAAGCCCTGGAACAGCTGCGGGGGTGCTGCCAATCATCAGGGCAAGGTTGGGGTGGTTTCTGGAGTGCCAGAAAGAGGGCCTGGAAGTAGGCTTGAAGGTGGGGGATGGGAAACATTGTAGATTCTAGAATTGATTCTAGAATTGATCCCGTGGCAAGGGGGGCCGGGGTGAGAGTGGCGGAGAGCAAGGGTGGCCCTGTGAAACACTAAGCAAGTCCGCCTCCAAACAGAGGGTGCATAGAGTGGCGGGCTGAGGGGGACCTCGTTAGGAGCCAGTGCTGCCCAGTAAGTAGGGCAAGACTGGCAGGGGTGGTGGCTAGTGGAGGCCAGTGACTGAATCTGCCCAGTTTGTTTGTGCCCTCCGGTCATGCTGGGACAGGTGCTGTGCTGACCGGACGTGGCCGAGGCCTGGTGTGAGACTGGGCCCCGTGGCCCTGGGCAAACAGGTGTGTCTCTGCTGCAGCCCAAGGTGAGGTGTGTGTGGCTTCCAGTGGACGCGGCTTCCCTGAATTCTGTCCTGTGTTCTGCTGTGGCACCTGCAGTGACCAGTATTGCTGCTCTGATGTGAGGAAGCAAGTGAGCTGTGCTGAGGCCAGGTGGGTGCACTGGTGGGCAACAGGGGGGTGGGCACACGGAGAGAGATCACCCTGCCCCCCCAACCTCCTCCAGGAGGCCCCTCTCTGTTGGAGACTATGTTCAGTTTATTGCATGCTTCTCTCTCCCTCACCCTGGAAGGCTCCACCTTACCCACCTGACCAAGTCGCCAGCTGTGCATTTTCCTTGTCCCAGCATATCCTCAGAGCGGGCACTTTGGCATGAGTACTCCTCAGGACATGCCTGCATCTGGTGGGCTGTGATCTGTGCATGTACTATCTTGTGGCCCTGCGTGTGGACCATAACTTGACCTTCTGGTATTACCCATGGATTTGCACTTGGGTCTAGAATATAGATGGTTTTCATGGGGGGCCAGAGAGATAGTGCAGTGGGGAGGGCGTTTGTCCTGCATGTGGTTGACCTGGGTTCAATCCCCAGCATCCCATATGGTCCCCTAAACCCTCTAGGATAATTCCTGAGTGCAGAGCTAGGAGTTAGCCCTGACCACTGCTGAGTGTGGCCCCACAATGCTATGTCCCCCCCTCCATCCCGCTCACATACACCAAAAGATGGTTTCATTAGCCAATAACCAAGATCTGCGCCTCTGTCCTGTGGTGCCCTTTGCAATATTCTGTGTTTCCTTTGCCGCTGGCCACAGGTCTAGAGGGTCAAGGTGGTCTTACAGATTTACTTCGTTTTTTTTCTCTTTTTTGGGTCACACCCAGAAATATTCAGGGATTACTCCTGGTGGTGCTTGGGGAACCATAATGTATGCTGGGGATTGAACCCGGGTTGGCCACATGCAAGACAAACGCCCTACCCGCTGTACTATTGCTCCGGCCCCCATTTATTTATTTTTAATTGTATTGTTATTTTGTATTTGGGGGACCATACCGGGCAGTGCTCAGAGTTTATTCCTAGCCCTCAGGGGTCACTCCTGGAGGGCTCATATACAATGCTGGGGATCAAACCCAGGTTAGCTGTGTGCAAGGCTAATGCCCTTCCTACCTACTGTACTACTTCTCTGGCTCCATATTTGCTTTATTTTTATTTAATTTAATATTTTGGTTTTTAGGTCACACCCAGCAATACTCAGGGATTACTCCTGGCTATGGACTCAGGAATTACTCCTGAAGGTGCTCAGAGGACCATAGGGATATCAAAGATTGGCCTGAGTTGACTGTGTGCAAGGCCCTCTTTTTTGGGTCACACCCAGAAATGCTCAGGGGTTACTCCTGGTGGTGCTTGGGGAACCATAATGTATGCTGTGGATTGAACCCGGGTTGGCCACATGCAAGACAAACGCCCTACCTGCTGTACTACCTCTGAACCCTCCAGATTTACTTTACTGTCCCATGACCGCTCCAGTTCTCTCTAATCCCTCACCATCAGTTTACTGGTCAGGGCATTTCCGTTTGGTTGTGTTCTTGCCCAGTCTGTGTTGCTTTGTGCATGTTGAGGCCCTTCTGGGGTTCTGTGCAGTGTTGGTAAGACCTATTCACTCTGCCTTGTGCCCTCCCCTGCTCAGCCCAGACCCCCTGCTCAGCCCAGACCTTTGCTATTACATATGGCTACAGCAAGCACCTTTGTTTGTTTGCTTCTGTCTTTTATTGAGCTGTGGAAGATTTTTTGGAAGTGTGCCTGGGGGCCAGTTCCCAGGTCATAGAGCGGTGAGGCATTGCCAGAGGCTTCCCCAGTGCTCTTGTGAGCAATGCTGTGGACTGTAGCCATCTGATGCTTCTGGCAGGTTCAGTATGGCCCTGTTTCACAAATATCTTTTGATTTGTATTTTTTGTGTGTGTGTGTGCATGTTTTTTTGGGGGGTACACCTGGTGATGCACAGGGGTTACTTCTGGCTCTGCACTCAGGAATCACTCCTGGCGGTGTTCAGGGGACATATGGGATGCTGGGAACAGAACCCGGATCGGTGGCGTGCAAGGCAAACACCCTACCCGCTGTGCTATCGCTCCAGCCCCTGATTTTTTTTTTGAAAAATTTTGGGGCACTCCTCTGACACTGTGTTCTGGGGTTACTCCTGGTGATGCCTATATGCAGTGCTGAAAACCATATGTAGTGTAGTTCAAAGTCTACCTCCCATAAAAAAGAGGGAGAGGGAGAGGGGGAGGGGGGGAGGGAGAAGGAGAAGGAGAGAGGGAGAGAATACAGTTTTTAGAGAGAAACTTTTTGTTTGTTTTTTGATTTTTGGGTCAGTAATCAGGGATTACTCCTGGCTCTACACTCAGAAAATACTTCTGGTGGTACTCAGGAAATCATATGGGATGCTGAGGATTGAACCCAGGTTGGCTGCATGTAAGGCAAACACTCTACCTGCTCTACTATTGCTTTTTAAAGAAAAATTTGTATCTTAAATGCTTAAATCTTTTTGTTTGTGGTTTGGGCCACACCTGGTGGTGCTCTGGCCTTATCCTGCCCCTGCTCAAGGATCACTCCAGGCAGGGCTCTGGGGGCATACAGGTGCCATGAGTCCACTGCATGAAAGGCAACTACCTTAACCCCTGAGCTCTCTCTGGCCCCAAGTGCTGAAATGATCTAAAATTAATCTTTTAGCCAGAGAGACTGAACAGGGGTAAGGTGCTTGCCTTGAGGACCCAGGTTTGACTCCCAGTACAGCATAAGGCCCTCTAAGCACCAGCAGAGGTTCCTCGTGAGCACAGAGACATAAATAGCCCCTGAATATTTGGGGAAAAGGGTCCCAAACATTGCTCAGAGGGCCTAGGGTCACCCTCTCTGATCTCCAGCCAACTGGGCCAGATGGTTGAGTGCTAGGGCCTGGGAACTGTGGTGCTTGGGCACTGGTGCTGTAGGTTACCGGGGTCACACCTGGTGGGCTCAGATCTCAGGGACCTCAAGGGCTGCACTCAGAGATATCTTGGAGGCCATGCAGTGCTGGGAGTTTTTTTATTTACTTTCTGGAGCCACTCTGGTGATGCTCGGGGCTTACTCCTGGCTCTGAGCTCAGAGATCACTCCTGGCAGGGCTCAGGATCATATGGGATGCTGGGAATCAAACCATGGGAATCAAATGAAAGTAAGTGCCTTACCCACAGCTCTGACCCCTGGGAGTTTTATTGTTTTCTGCTGCAGTGCTGAGGGTCAAACCTCGCCTCATGCACGTAAAGCATGTCCTTTGCTGCTGAGCCACATCTCCTGCCTGATACTGGGATGAACTGGGGTCACAGGCATAAGAAGCAGGTGCCCCTAACCCCTGTGCTATGTCCTTAGTCCAAGGACTGTATTTTATTATTATTGTTGTTGTTGTTATTATTTTAGTTTTGTTTCTGGGCCATACCCAACCTGATGATGCTCAGGGCTGCCTTACTCCTGGCAAGGATTCAGTGACAGGCATTGAATCAGGGTCAGACACAGAGAGATAGAGATGTGTCCCCCAGAGATAGAGATAGAGATGTATGTACTCTCTCTCCGGCCCATGTATTTTTTTTTTCTTTTTGGGTCACACCCGGCGATGCACAGGAGTTACTCCTGGCTCATGCACTTAGGAATTACTTCTGGTGGTGCTTGGGGTACCATATGGGATACTGGGGATCAAACTTGGGTCAGCCATGTGCAAGGCAAACACACCCTACCCTCTGTGCTATTGCTCCAGCCCCACCATGTATTTTTTAATTCTCTGATTTCTGTTTGGACTTTCCTTAAATTTTCTCTTTCTTTGTCTTTGTTTACGTTGTTTTCCTTGATTGCCTCAGTTTCTTTCTTTCTTTCTTTCTTTCTTTCTTTCTTTCTTTCTTTCTTTCTTTCTTTCTTTCTTTCTTTCTTTCTTTCTTTCTTTCTTTCTTTCTTTCCTTCCTTCCTTCCTTCCTTCCTTCCTTCCTTCTTCCCTCCCTCCCTCCCTCCCTCCCTCCCTCCCTCCCTCCCTCCCTCTCTCTCTCTCTCTCTCTCTCTCTCTCTCTCTCTTTCTTTCTTTCTTTCTTTCTTTCTTTCTTTCTTTCTTTCTTTCTTTCTTTCTTTCTTTCTTTCTTTCTTTCTTTCTTTCTTTCTTTCTTTCTTTCCTTCCTTCCTATTTTGGGTCACACCCAGCGATGCACAGAGGTTACTCCTGGATCATGCACTCAGGAATTACTTCTGGCGGTGCTCGGGGGACCATATGGGATGCTGGAAATCGAGCCTGGGTCGGCCGTGTGCAAGGCAAACGCCTTACCCGCCGTGCTGTCACTCCAGGCCTGATTGCCTCAGTTTCTGAGCATCATTAGGACTGTTGCTTCTTCAGGTCAGCTGACAGTTTATTATTGCTCCATTTGCTTCATTGCAAGGCTTGGGGGACTATATGGGGTCTTGGGGATTAAATCCACCTTGGCTGCTTCCAGGAAAGCTCCTTTTCTGCTATTCTCTCTCTCTCTCTCTCTCTCTCTCTTTCCTCCTCCTCCTCCTCCTCCTCCTCCTCCTCCTCTTTTTTCTCTTTTTCCTCTCCTCCTGGAAATCCCTGAGCTCTATTAGGTTTGACTCTAGAGGCCCCACACCACTGGGGTGGCCTGGGTTCCCCTGACATTGCAGGGCCTGAACAGGATCACATCCTTGGGCCATGGCATAGAACCATTGGTTTGATTGGCTGGAAATCAGAGGTGGGGCCCCCAGACCTTGAAACACCACTTGGGAGCCCCCACTCTAATTAAAAAAAATGTATATATGTTTGCCTTTTGGGTCACACCCAGTGATGTTCAGGGGTTACTCCTGGCTCTGCAGTCAGGAATCACTCCTGGTGGTGCTTGGGGAACATACGGGATGGGGATCAAACCTGAGTCAGCGGCGTGCAAAGCAAAGTCCCTACCCACTGTACTATTGCTCCAGTGCCAAAAAATATATTTTTTAACGTTTGTTTTTCAGTAATCTTGTTTTGGTGGGCTTGGATTTTTTTTTTTCTAAATTTAGGCTGTTAGCACTCTCAGAACTTCTTGAAATCCTTGCTTATTTAATTTTTATTATTATTATTACTACTACTATTTTGGTTTGGGGCAACATCTGGGGATGCTCAGGAGTTACTCCTGACTGCGCTCAGGAATTGCTCCTGGAGATGCTAAAGGGACTATATGGGATGCTGGGGATCGAACCTGGGTTGGTCATGTGCAGGGCAAGTGCCCTACCTTCTGTTCTATCTCTCGGGCCCCTGATTATTTTTAATTAGTGAGAAAGATGTTAGCCGTTATCACTTTTTTTAAAAAAGATTTTTTATTGGTGAGTCACCTGAGGTAGTTACAGACTTACAAACTTTTGTGCTTGTGTTTCAGTCATAAATGATAGAGTACCCATCCATTCACCAGTGCCCATTTTTCACCACCAATGATCCCAGCATCCCTCCCACCAGCCCCACCCTGTCCCCCCCACCCCACCCCGGCTCTGTGGCAGGGCATTCCCTTTTGCTGTCTCTCTCCTTTTAGGTGTTGGAGTTTGCAATAGAGGTATTAAGTGGCCATCATGTTCGGTCTGTAGTCTACTTTTAGCACGCATCTCCCATCCCGAGCAGGCCCTCGTAACACCCTTTACTTGGTGGTTCCTCTTCTGTCTGAGCTGCCTTTTCCTCTAGCATGTGAGGCCAGCTTCTAAGCTGTGGAGTAATCCTCCTGGTACTTATCTCTACTGTTCTTGGGTGTTAGTCTCCCATTCTGTTACTTTGTATTCTGCATATGAGTGCAATCTTTCTATGTCTGTCCCTCTCTTTCTTGTTTTTTTTTTTTCTTTTTGGATCACACCCGGCAATGCACAGGGGTTACTCCTGGCTCTGCACTCAGAAATCACTCCTGGCAGTGCTCAGGGGACCATATGGGATGCTGGGAATTGAATCCGGGTCGGCCGCATGCAAGACAAACGCCCTACCCACTGTGCTATCGTTCCAGCCCCTGTCCCTCTCTTTCTGACTCATTTCACTTAACATGATACTTTCCATGATGATCCACCTATATGCAAATTTCATGACTTCATCTTTTTTTTTTGGGGGGGGGGGTCAGACCTGGCAATGCACAGGGGTTACTCCTGGCTCTGCACTCAGGAATCAACCCTGGCAGTGCTCAGAGGACCATATGGGATGCTGGGAATCTAACCTGGGTTGGCCGTGTGCAAGGCAAATGCCCTACCCGCTGTACTGTTGTTCCAGCCCCTGACTTCATCTTTTCTAACAGCTGCATAGTATTCCACTGTGTAGATGTACTAAAGTTTCTTTAACCAGTCATCTGTTCTCGGGCACTTGGGTTTTTTCCAGATTCTGGCTATTGTAAACAGTGCTGCAATGAACATACAAGTGCAGATGTCATTTCTACTATACTTTTTTGCCTCTCCGGGATATATACCCAGAAGTGGTATTGCTGGGTCAAATGGGAGCTCAATTTCTAATTTTTTGAGAAGCGTCCATACTGTTTTCCAAAAGGGCTGAACCAGTCGGCATTCCCACAAGCAGTGAAGGAGTGTCCCTTTCTCCCCACATCTGCGCCAACACCGGTTGCTTTTGTTCTTTTGGATGTGGGCCAGACTGTGGTGTGAGATGATATCTCATTGTTGTTGATCTGCATCTCCCTGATGCGTTATCACTTTTTTATTTTCTCTCTTAGTGCTGGGTCTCAGACTCAGGCCTCCTGTGTGCAAGCCCTGCTCTTCACTGCTGAGCTTCACCCCCAGCCACCACCCTCTGTGTAACGATCTGCTACTGCAGCTGCTCTCTGCTCCTTTCAGGTGCTAATCACGTGTCTAAGACCTTCTGTAAATTCTGTTCCATAGTTCACTTACAGCTTCTGTATTTACATTTTCCACTTTATTTTGGTGACTGGGTTTCATATATATATATATATATCAGTTTGGGCTGGAGCAATAGCACAGCGGTAGGGTGTTTGCCTTGCACACAGCTGACCTGGGTTCGATTCCTCCGCCCCTCTCGGAGAGCCCGGCAAGCTACCAAGAGTATCTCGCCCGCACGGCAGAGCGTGGCAAGCTACCCGTGGCGTATTCAATATGCCAAAAACAGTTAACAAGTCTCACAATGGAGATGTTACTGGTGCCCGCTCGAGCAAACTGATGAGCAATGAGATGACAGTGATGACAGTGACGTATCAGTTTGAACATATGCTCAAGTTAATTGATCATGTCCTAGCGATAGCTCGTCTTCTATAAAGTCCATCTAATCACTTACTGATTTGTTGTTGTTTTTGTTTAGTTTTAGTGTTCTTTAAATTTATTTCTTCTCTCTCTTGCTTTTTTTCTCCTCCTCTCTCTTTAATTGTGTAGTGTGAGGGATCAAGCCCAGCGGATGATACAATGTCAAAAATTAACTCCCTGCAGGCCCGAGAGATAGCGTAGCGGGTAGGGTGTTTGCCTTGCATACAGCCAACCTGGGTTCAATTCCTGGCATCCTGTAAGGTCCCCCAAGAACCGTCAGGAGTAATCCTTGAGTGCAGAGCCAAGAATGACCCTTGAGCATCACCTGGTATGACCCCAAAACAAAAAAAAATGCAAAGTACCTGCTTTGCCAGCATGAGGCCCTGAGTTGAACCCCTAGTCTGTCCACATGTGCCCGGTATGGTGTCGTGTCCTAGTGACTCTGCTGCTGGGAACCTGGAGCCACAACAAAGTGGACTGTGCTGATGGGCGGGAGATCGCTGTGACCGCTGATGAGCATTGTAACCAGTGCTTGAGCTCCACAATGAAAGGGGTGCCATCCCCAATAAGCACTGTGATCAGAGCTGCAAGGAGGGGGGCACCATAGCCAAGGATGTACAACCCCATTCTTGAAGCAATGAAGGGAAGGGAAAGGTCAAAAAGCAGAGAATAGGGCTGGAGAGATAGTACAATGGCTGAGACGCTTGCCATGCACGTGGCCAACCCTGCTTTGATCCCAAGTACCCCGGATCTATCAGGAGTGACCCCTGAGCACAGAGTCAGGAGGAAGCTCTGAGCACAGCCAGGTGTGAACCTCTTCCCCACTGCCCCTGCTCAAGAAAAATGTAGGAATCATTTCTCTGAAAAGATATGTAAGCACTAAATCACTCACCCACTGGGCACAACTAAGAGTGATTAATAACTTTCAATATTAGTCTGTCTTCAGCTGCCTCTACTTGTTTCAAAAGTGCATTTCTTGGGTGGCTCGTTACATCATCATCCCTTGAGCACCACCGGGAGTAAATCCCAAGTACTGAGAAAGGAGTAGACCCTGAGCACTGCTGGGAATGCATCCCACACCCCACAAAAAAATTTACAGTCTAACAAAGTTCTTATGTTTTTGTTTTTTTTGTTTTTGTCTTATGTTTTGTTTGTTTTTGTTTTGGGGCCGTACCAGGTGGTGCTTAGGGGACAGTGTGGTGCTGGGGATTAAACGATATGACCACATGCTAGATAAGTGCCTTACCTAGGTAAATCGCTTATTCTCTCCAGTTCTTAAACTTGTTATTGTTGTTGTGTGTGGGGCCACCATGGCATATCCCTGCTGGAGATGGGGCCATGTTCCAGGGCTGGAACCCAGGGCCACGCATGTGGCTGGGGCATCTGTTCTCTGATGGAGCCACATCCCTGCTCCACCATTCCATGAAACATCTCTTTGCCCCTGTTTTAAGCATTTTGTTGGTTTGAGCCCCCTCCTCACCCTGTCTCTCTCTCCATCTCTGTTCTCTCCCTCTCCCCACCCTCACTCTCTCTGATAGGTATTCTTTTCAATTCTGTGACTCATCATTAGCCTCTTACCTTCTTTGTTGTTACAGTGACCCGAGTTGCATACTTGCCAGGCTCCGTGTTCCCATAGCTTTCAGCCATGGCACTTGCCGGGGTTCACGCGCTCAATAGTTCTGTGCACCAGGTTTTGCTCTCGTTGAGTAGTTGCAACGGGGCCTGCACATGTGCTCTCCTGGCCCCGCATCCTTGGGTTTTATTTGTTTTATTTATTTTTTATTTTTTTTTATTTTTTTGCTTTTTTTGGTCACACCCAGCAATGCACAGGGGTCATTCCTGGCTCATGCACTCAGGAATTACCCCTGGCGGTGCTCAGGGGACCATATGGGATGCTGGTATTCGAACCCGGGTCGGCCGAGTGCAAGGCAAACGCCCTACCCGCTGTGCTATCACTCCAGCCCCCCCTCGGGTTTTACTTATTTTTGGATTGGGGGGCCTACCCAGCAGTGCTCAGGGCTTACTCCTGGCTCAGGGATTACTCTGGTGGGACTTGGTGGACCATATGCAGTGCTGGCGATTGAACCCAGGTCAGCTACCTACTAGGCAAACGCCTTACCCTGTGTCACCCCTCTGGCCCCTGTGCCCCCACTCTTTTTTTTCTTTTTTGGGTCACACTCGGCAATGTACAAGCGTTCCTCCTGGCTCCGCACTCAGGAATTACTCCTGGCGGTGTTTGGGGGACCATTTGGGATGCTGGGGATTGAAGCTGGGTCGGCCGCATGCAAGGCAAATGCCCTACCTGCTGTATAGTAGCTCCAGCCTTTGTGCCCCCACTTTTTTAATATATATTATGTGGGAACACTACTATTTATTTGTGCTCCCACTTTTAATAGAGGCATGCAAGTAATGGTTGTGGTGCTCACAGGGCTCACTGTGGCTCTCACACCTGTGCTCACTGGCGGCCATACTTCCTGGTTGGTGCACATGCACATTTATTTTTAAAGTTGTGTGTTTCCTGGTGGTTGGACCCCTTTTTTATGGTGCTTACAGACTCCTGGCCATAGTGTGGTCAGGGGTTCCTTTTGGCACAGTCAGGATCAACTGCGTACTCGGGCACAGGGAATTTGAACTCAGGCCCAAACTCTTGCAAGCAAGATGCTCTGAGGCCCTGCTCTATTCCTTTGGGCTCCTTTTCAGATCTCTTTTGAGCAGTGTTCTGTGGCTTCACATGTAGTCCACCCTGGTGAATGTCCCCTGTACACTTGAAGAATTGTGTGTGTTATCTGTCCTGAGGAGGCCATCAGAACTACCACTGTGACAGTTTGACATTGAATTTTTTGATTCATTGGCTTTTGTTTTGGAGTTTCGGAGCCATACGGGGAGGTACTCAGAGGCTCCTCCGACTCTGCTCAGGGTTCACTCCTGCCATGATGGGGGGCACAATATGCAGTTTGTCGGGCTCTGTCTTCTGTGGGGGACAGGTGAGAAGCTGGCCAGCAGCTACTGTAGCCCGTCTCCGGGAGAGCTCGACTGGGATGGGTGAAAGTCTCTCCTGAGGGACCTGTAAAGGTGAAAGGGTTAGGGAATGACTCAAGACTCGTGAGGGTCTAGAGCGTTTATTCAAGGCAGAGTTGATGCTTATATACTTTGCAGGGGGATTGAGAAACTCGTAGGTCACGTACACAACGTACACAGCAAATGGGCAGTGAAGATAGGGGGCTTGTGCGTATAATCATTAACTTACACATCCTTGACAATTTGATCAGAGTGAGAGCAGGGACAGAGCTGTCAGCCCTAACTGTTTTCATTGTGGCTCAATATCCTGTTAGCGGGGGCTCGTGAACGTCTGTTTTCAGTCCCTCTATCGAGGCAGGCGGAGGTCATGCAGAGATCACAAGTTGTGGGGGAGAGGGGCCTAAGACTTCTCGTCCACGGCTCCCCACAGCAGTTCTGGGAACGTAAGTGCCTTCCCCCCTGTGCTGTCTCTCTGACTACCAGGATTGAGTTTGGGGGCCTGTTCTGTGACCTGGGTGTGAACTGAGATTTTTTTTTTCTTCTCAGTGTGGCTGTTGCTATGAACACAGCCCCGGGGGAGCAGCTGGGCACAGCTCTGAAGTTCAGCATGGACGATGATCCCATGTCAGGGTAAGTGAATGGAGGGCACGGGAGCTCCGGTGGCCAGCCCGGAGAGGGCTTTAGGGACTGGGATGGGGTATCAGAAGCTGTGTCTGATCCCCAAGACCTTTACTCCTTATGCTAGGAAATTCTTATCCTGATTATTGAGCGGTCTGAGGCGGGCTGGTTGGAGGTGGATAATTAAAGGATGGGGGCACGGATCTGATTTGGTGTCTTGAGACTGGTTTTCAGCGAGGGTGTATTTGAAGCCTGGTGTGTGGGATGGAGGCCTTGCACCTCAGTTCTGATGCTGTCTAACCAGAGAGCGCATCCCTTCCTGGGGCAGTGATCCACGGGACTCAGGAGTCCCACTGGATGCTCTGTGTGACGGAGGAAATGCTTTGGAGTCCTGGGTTGGATTCCTGGTGCACTGTAGCCCTGCCAGGAGTGAGCCCACCCACAACCCGCTCACCCCTCCAGCACAGAGCCAGGAGCCCCCCTCCCTGAACAAACAAAAAAACCCAGAGGAAGGAAGGAAGGAAGGAAGGAAGGAAGGAAGGAAGGAAGGAAGGAAGGAAGGAAGGAAGGAGTGAAGGAAGAAAGAAGTAAAGGAAGGAAGGAGGAAGAGATGCACAGGGCAGCTCAGGGAAGGGCAGGCAGGAGGCGACAGCCTTGCGCACACTCCCTGCTCCCCCAACCTTCTGCCCTCCTCAGCTTTGCATGCCTTGCCTTGACGAGGTGGAGCCCAGTGTGGGGAGCCCCCATTCCCACCCCTTGGAGGAGTGATTCCATGAGTACTGACATGTGCCATGGGCCCAGCAACCCCCACCCCAATATTGTATTTTCTCAGGGCCTCAGGCTTGACTGTCCTACAGCTGCCCCGGAGGGGAGGGGGCGTGGGAATTTCTTCCATTCCTCGGGGATTTAGTGAACATCTACCCTGGGCCACGCTGCGAGCCACAACAAGTGTGTGGGGCCAGATAGTGATTAAATTCTGGGAGAGCATTTATTAAGGAACCTGACCTGGCTTGCCTCCTTATAGGTAACGGGGCAGTGAGAGAGAGAGAGAGAGAGAGAGAGAGAGAGAGAGAGAGAGAGAGAGAGAGAGAGAGAGAGAGAGAGAGTGTGTGTTACGTACCCTGAGCCTCTTGCATTGAGCAGATTACTTCTGGCCACAGGAGTGAAGTTTCGTGCTGAGGTCAGGAGGGTGAACGGGAGGGAGTAGATGGGTCCCTCTGGGGCAAAGTCCCCAAAGGTGCTTCCCAGAGCTGAAAGAAGTTGGGTGTGTCTGGAGCAGTGAGAAGATGAGGGGGAGGGGCGGGGTGGGGACATTGGAGTTTCGAGCTGGTTTATTTAGAATTTTTGATTTTTGTTCTTTGGGCCCCATCCTCCTGTAGGGATGCAAGGGATCATACTGGTGCCAGGGATCAACCCTGGTCAGCTTGGTGCAAGGCAAGCATCCTGCCTGCTGTACTATCTCCTTGGGCCCTTATTTAGACCTTTAAATAAAGATGAACATTTGCTTCCTTGTAGTGCACCATTAGGGGAGGCAAACTCTTAAACTATCATCCAATTGTTTGTTTACTGTCAATAATAATACACTGTGGAAAAGTAAGACAGACGCACAGTTTGGTGAGGAAACTAGAAGCCAAATTCCCACATGATCCCCAGAACGTTTGAGAAGAGCCACAGTGAGCTTTTGAGCAAGGAGCTCCAAGGCCAGCCCTGGGGCTGGGGGCTGAGGAGCTGGGTGCCTGGGGGGCCCTTTAGGGAGCCTGGGTAGCCGTAAGAGCTCTGCTTGGAGCGCCTGGGCACTGAGCAGGAGTGTCCAGCCCCAGAGGTGGGGGCTTCGCAGACCCTCAGTAGTAGTGTGCCCTGCCCCAGCGTAGGAGCCCATGTGAGTAGCAGCCCGGGAGCGGCAGGAGACTGGGCCATGCTGTGTCTTTAAGAGGGCCCCCGTGTTTGTCCTTCTGCCCTGACGTCAGGGGAGGGCGGGCCGGGGCGGGCCCGGGCAAGCCAAGGAGATTTGCTTTCTTTTTCCCTGAAGGGGAGGAGATCCGAAACTCTTAGAAAGCGGGAAGTAGGGGATTCGGAGAGGCCCCTGAGTGAAGTCTGAGGCTAATATGGGGTGAGCTTGGGCTGTGTTCGTGTGCTTGCGTGTGCGTGTGTGTGCTCACATAGGCACCAGAGGCAGAGGATGGCCCTGTTGTCTGTCGTTGTGTGTGTGCGCACATGATGGCCGTGTAGCATGTCATTGTGCGAGTGTGCATGTGGTAGACCTATTGTCATTGTGGTGTGTGTGTGCGCCTGTGTGTGATGGCCCTGTAGGGTATTGTTGTGGTGTGTGTGGAGGCCCTGTTCTATGTGCAGTGTGGCATGTATATGTATGTGCGTGTGAGATTTCCTGTAGTGTGTCATTGTGTGCTCACGTGTGATTGTGTGATGGCCTTGTAATTGTGTATCATTTTGTGCAAGGTGTGTATATTTGTGTGCATATGTGTGACGGCTCTGTCGTAGTGTGTGTGTGTGTGTGTGTGTGTGTGTGTGTATGTGTGTGTGTTGTCCTTGATTCCTGGGAGGAGGCTGTGGGAGAGACAGCGAGTGGCTCCTGTGTTGAGCAGAAGGGCAGACACCCCTGATCTGGCCTCGGGCCACACCCAAGGCTCTGGGAAAGGCTCCTTTGACCCTTGGGCTGTGCTGCCCAGTTTGGGCCTTCTAGAAGCCCCTCACCCGGCAGCGAGGCAAGGCCCGGCCTCCGTTCCAACTGATCTGGCTCCTTTCAGAACTTCATGCACTTGGTGCAGCTGAGCATTTGCCTTCAGTACACTTGACTTGGCCTCTGGAAATGGGAGGAGAGTGCGGGACTCTGTCTGGAAAGTCAGTTTTTCTGAACTTCCCAGACCAGGGCCTGCTTACTCACAGGGCAGGTCACACTGTGGTGTCCCAAACCAGCAGGGCCACATCAGGCCTGTCCCTGTCATCACCTGACACAATTCATCTGCTGGTCAGCTAGTCAGAGCGTGGGATTCCAGGGATGTGTGGACAGCTGGCCTAATGCTGGCACCTGGGGCCAGCAACTCTGCCCTGGGCACAAAGGTGGCTGTGTGGGGCTGTCACCCCATGCCTGTTCTCTTCTCATTGGTCTGCGCTTCTGGAATATCAGCCCACCTTTACCACCTCTGCTTCCTGAGCCATCCTGCCTTCAACATCTGCTTCCTCCCTGGACCCACCAGCTACTCTGTTTCCTGTTGCTAAGTTGGGCTCAGAGCACAGTGTCTGGCTTGTGGCCTGTGTTCCGTGATCAGCTGATCAGCTGGGGGGTGGGGTGGGCAAGATATGTGTATGTGGGGAGCAATGGGGAGATGCTACAAGACCGCCTGAACTCCTGAGAGTGAGGTGGGCGAGGCCAGCTCTGCCAAGGTGCGTTGCACAGACTCCCCAACACCCCCATCTCACCTGGGAGGAAGTGGGCTGCAACAGGAAGTGGGCTGACCTGGAAGCTGTCTGAGTCTCCTTCCTGCCAGCACGCTGCCCTGGGAATGGGCGTGGTGTGGCTCCTGGCTGATGGTGCGTGACACTGGGTTGTGATCTGGCTCCTTTGCAGGTTCGGGGCGACGGTAGCCATTGGCCTGACCATCTTTGTGCTCTCCGTGGTCACCATCATCATATGCTTCACTTGCTCCTGCTGCTGTTTGTACAAGATGTGCCGCAGACCACGTCGTAAGCCTGTCTATCCCCACCCCTACTCTGGCTCTTATGTAGACCCACTTCACGGGGGCAGGGGAAGCTGTTCAAGACCCCCAGTTGGGTTCAGCTAAAGGGAGGCGGTGAGACTGAGGGTCCTGACTGGGCTTCTCTTTATAGCGGTCGTGACCACTACCACGTCCACCACTGTGGTGCATGCCCCGTACCCACAGCCTCCTCCAAGTGTGCCACCCAGCTACCCTGGACCAACCTACCAGGGCTACCACCCCATGCCTCCGCAGCCAGGGATGCCAGCAGCACCCTATCCAGTGCAATACCCACCACCCTACCCAGCCCAGCCCATGGGCCCACCAGCCTACCACGAGACATTGACTGGTGAGTACCACTGCCACCTCTACCACTGCCTGGTCCCCCTGCTATAACCATGGGACTTACAGCCACCGAGTGTCCTCTCTGTTTCAGGAGGAGCGGCCATGCCCTACCCTGTCAGCCAGCCTCCTTACAACCCAGCCTACATGGACCCACCGAAGGCTGGCCCTTGAGCACGCCCTCCGTCTCTGGCTGCCACTGATGTGTGAATGTGTGTGAATGCAGACACGGTTCTCTTTGTTAGTGGTTGCGTGTGTTGTCTATTCACAGGCTTTTTACAATGCTGACGTGGTGGTGAGCGATCCTCGCCAGAGATGCTGGGATATACTTTGTTCTCTTCCTCCCTTGACATTATGCTTCTTGAAATTACAAGACTCAAAGAATGACTCAAAAGAGCTCTTTTCCAGACCACCCCCAGGAGACCAGAGGGCCATGTCACACTAGAGTCACACAGTGTTTTTTCTTTTCTTTTTTCTCTCTTTTTTTTTTTTTTTTTTTTGTGGCAGCATGCATGTGCTCTCCTTTTGGTGGAATGGCCACTGCTTGTGGCCATGAAGAGCCAGAGCCATGCTACGGGCAGGTGGGTAAGGCTTGTGGCCCAGCAATAGGGTTTAAGTCATTATAGTGGGAGTTCCCAAGCTCCTGGGCCTGTGCTACGCCCAGTGAGGGCAGACATCAAAGCACCTCAGGCAGAGCCTCATCCTCCCGTATGAACTGTCTGCCCAGATTTTCCCTACCTTCTCCCTGGTATTGCCAGGGAGCC
Organism: Sorex araneus; assembly: GCF_027595985.1. NCBI lineage: Eukaryota > Metazoa > Chordata > Mammalia > Eulipotyphla > Soricidae > Sorex > Sorex araneus. Next base: position 45,133,459 of record NC_073305.1, on the reverse strand, counting down.
ATGTGCACCCACAGGTCACCCTTACGGGTGCCAGCCCATGACAGGTGGTCAGTGTGCCACCTACACACTCAGGTGTCTCCCCCCTGCAGTGTATCTGTTTTACCTGTAGCCAAATATTATGCCTTATCCTGTTGCAAATGGTGTGTGAAAATTTCAGTGGGCTGAAGCCACTGGGACATGAATATCCCATTGAGAGGGACCATCTGACGCTTGTCATTCCCTGCTTCCTCCAACGACAGCCCCAGCGAGTATCCAGCTTCTGTGCTTGTCAAGATTGTCTGGGCAGTGGGACCCTTGGGTCAAGGGGCAATGTGACCCAAGATGGAGGGGAACTCTGGGTGACAGCTCAGACCCAAACTTGAATTCCCCCGTGTTCCCGGCCCTCTGTTCATTCTCACCAGGTCTTTCCTAGCTTTGTACCTGTTCATGTGTTTCTGTGAGTGTTGTTTATAATAAAGGCAAACTTTTGGAGCTGCTGCCCTCTTTTCTTCTGTGTTGGCTGCTGGGATTGGACATTAGACCTGGCACCTGGATGTGTCATGCATCTTGTTGGGGTTTAGGTGTCTGACCATCTTACAGGGGAAGGTGAGAGTGAGGGTGAGTCCTTGCCACCCTCTGTGCCCATCTTCCCTAAGTGTCCCCAAGTGGGGCAGAGGCCCAGGTGGCTACCAAAAAGGGGAAGAGACAAGTAGTGCTGGGTGGGTCTTTATTAGTCAGACTGTTCTTCCTGGCCTACTGTCCTGGTGTGGCCAGGGACAGCCCGTACAGTGTGGCTATCGCCAAGGTCAGGAAGGCCAGCAGGCCCAGCGGGGCTAGCAAGCCTTCCTTGGGTGACGCTCCGGGGCCGTGCACTGGAGGAAGGGCATTGGCTCTCCTGCCTCTTCCAACGTTGGGATTGGGGTTCCTGACTCTGTTCAGGGATGCAGGGACGATGGTAGAATACGGCCTTGGATTGGAGTCAGCCGAGGCAGGGACCACCTCATACATGGGCTTGATGGTGCTGAAGGGCTTGGCGTGAGCATCCACCCACCGCAGCAGGGCCTGTGGCCTCCACTGACAGATGCTGAGCAGAGCCAGCACGTCCCCCTCCGCCGTGTGAGAGTCTGGCGCTTCCTGCCCGTATAGGCGTGTGTAGATGCTGCCCAAGCTGTAGCTCTTCCTTGGTCCGTGCTCCGGAGACCTGCCCGCGTGCTCCAGGGCCTTCATGGCTGCAATGCTGTCCACACAGAAGGCATCGTCCAGAACACTGGAAAGGCCCAGAGCGGCCAGCTCCGCCTGGAGCAGAGGGAAGTCATACCGGTCCCCGTTGTGTGCCACCAGGCACCAGGGCTGGGGCTGGCGCTGCAGGAAGGCCTGGAGCATGTTGGCCACATTGGGATCAAAGTGTTGACGCCCATGTGCTGCCAGCAGATCTGTGTTCAACCCTGTGATCTCGCTTGCCGCAGGGTTACAGGCCTTCCCTGGAGCTACGCACAGGGATAGCTTGTCCACCACGCGGGGTGGGGGGGGCACTGTGGGAGATGGCCCCTGAGGGCTGGGTGGGCTCTCCAGAGCACATCTGTGGATGGCCAGCAGGCACAACTCCGTGACCTTGGGCTGGGAGAAGGGTAGGCCAGTGGCCTCCAGGTCCAAAAAGATGAGGGTCTGTATGGGGGCCGGGGGCAGTGCCTGCGAGCCCATGGTGAGGCAGGTACCTGTGCTGAGCCTGGGAAGAAGCACGGGAGAGGAGTGGGTATGAGTGCCTGGCAGCAAGGCAGGTGGGGAGGGGCTGGGCGGGGCCAGGCTGAGAGAAGCATATTTCTGGCCCTGGCCAGTCATGCTTGGGAGCTCCAGGACCCATTTTCAGGGCAGGAAGGCCGTGGTGGGGGAGGGAGAGGGGAAGGTGGCTTCCTTGGTGAGGCCAGCAGATAGCTCTGGAAGGTTGGGCTCCTCCCCCATGCCCGCCTAGTCTGGGAAAGGGTACCAGTGGCCTTCCCACCTTGCCCAGCCCGTTGTGGAGGAGTGGGGGGTCAGCACTTACCGGTCAGCAAGCAGCGGCACTGACTCTGGGAGCACACTTTCCGGCTGGCTCTCGCAGCTGGCAGCAGTGGCGGGAAGTGAAACTTGCCTGAGCCCGCCCAGGGGCTGGCCTCAGTAGGGCCTGCCCACCTCAGCTGCCGGCTGGAGGCCCCTCCCTCCCCATCCGTCCTGCTCACAGCCACAGTGGAGGCCTGTTGCCTGCACAGTGCCCCGCAGGCTCTCATGCTTCCGGCAGCGAGCCAAAGCTATGGGAGAATGGTGGGATTTGAGACCTCCCCGAGCCCCTACCATGGCCATTATGAGCCCACACTTGTCCCCACATTCCCAGGACTCCCCGGTTTAGGCCTAGGCTAAGAGCTGCCTTCTTTCTTGCCACACCAGGCTTCCTAAGGCCTAGGCCCAGAGCGATGACTCAGGACAATTCATAGGCAGGGCAGGGCTCCTTCCCGCAGGCTGACTCGTTACCATGGGGATAGGAAGAAGGATCCCAGCCTTCCCGGAGTCTGGTCTTGCTCCATCCCTCCCACTCAGCCAACACAGATCAGACTCAGGAAACACAAGCTGCACTCTTTTAATCAGCAGATGAGGTGAGGAAAGTGGTGGTGCTGCTGCTGCCACCGTGTGGCCCAAAGCTCACAGGCCTCAGCTACAGTCCATGTCGTGGTCGTCGGCATCGGTCTCGGCAGCGCACAGGTCATCCAGGGCTGCCTCTGAAAGGAGGATTCAACAGTGAAAACCCCAAGAGTTGGGGGTTGGGAACCCACCTCTCTCCCGCCCATACCCGCAGGAACTAACCAGTCCCTTCCACACCCAGGCCTTGCTCCCTCAGCTGCTGCAAGCAGTGATTCAAAAAGGCAATTCAGACAGAGGTGTTTCTGGAAAACTGTGACTCTGCCCAGCTGACTCAACAGTCAGGAGCAAACTCAGCCTGCTTAGCTCTAAGAGCCGGAGCAGGAAGATGGGAATATGGGCCCAGTGCTGGCAACAGTGCTGGGAAGGGAGGCCTGCGGGAGTGCCCCCGGATCCCTGGCACCTGAAGGCCTGAAGGTGGCTTACCTTCGCAATCCGTCAGGTCAGGAAGCCCTCGAATCAGCATGCTGACCCCTGGCATCACCTGGTCATATTGGTGCAGGACCTCTACACAGTGCACCGTGAAGAGCTTGTCCCTCTGGGCCAGGCTGTGCATCAGCAGCACCGTGTCCCGCAGGCACCGCACTGTCCGCTTCTGCTGCTCAGTCCTCGGGTGCCCCCCTGCCCACCGCACTGTCAGCCACTGTCTGTGTAGCATCACTGTGAGCGCCCTGACCACCTGCAGGGTGGGCGCAGCCTGAGGCTGGGTTTCATGCTTCCCACAACCTCCCCTACCACCAGCACAGCTGGGTGGGGTGTCCAAGGTATGGGGAGTTCAAGCTGCCCAAGAGTCCAAGGTGCTGCTCTTGCCCCCACCCGTAGCCAGGTACTCACCTCCACGTTGCACTGGCAGTCGGAGCCAGTGACTGGGGAGGTGGAGTTGTGTACCCCAAGCTTCGCCAGGAGCCACACGGCCTGGAGTGAGAACAGACTCTGCTGAGTGCCTGGTGGAACAAGTCCAGAGCACAGCAGGGGCTGTGATCACTCTCAACAAAAGGTTCTTCTTAGCTTTTGGTTTTTGTCCATACCCGAAGTGCTCAGGACTCACTCCTGGCTTTGTGCTCAGGGGACTGAACAGGGTCAGTCGTGTGCAAGGAAAATCCACTAGCCGCTGGATTCCTCTGGTCCTTTAACAAGTGCTTTTTAGTGGCTGCTCCTCTGCAGGCAAAGGTTCCCTGAAGTGGCACTGTGGGGCATTCCTGGACCCGATTCAGGACCGACATCTGTGTCCCACCCAGCTCCCACCATCACCAGGCCCCACAGCCATGGGATGATCAACTCAGCCTCTCTGCAAAGTCCCAGGACTCCCTGACCACCACCAGTATTGCATCTGTGTATATGGGATATCCAAGTTGAGTTAACTGTTGGCTACTATATAGTTTTATAACTGAAGTGACTGAAAACTCTTCTACCCAGAGAGAGGAGGAAAGAGGGTGTGTGGGTTCGGAAGGTAGCATGGCTAGCAGTTCCCAGCAGGCGCTCTGGAGTCTTTACTTTTTATGGAGAAGAAAGGGAATTTGGGGCCACACATGGAAGTGCTCAGAGATACTCCTGGTAGTGCTCAGGGGCCCACATGTGGTGTTGCAGATGACAGCTGGGTCGGCTGTGAGCCCTCCCTGCTGTATCATCTCTGGTGTGTGGAGTCTTACCTCTTGTTCCAGCTGAAGCCACTGTGACTCTGAGGCCACTCTGTCAGGCCTTGATGTGATGTACATGTACAGCAGCAGGAGGAGGCAGCCTTCTGAAAGACACCCCACCTCTGACTCAGTCACCGTGTGCCCACCGGAGCCCACATACAAGCGGCAGTATTCATTAGGTGGTTGCTGCCCTGTCCCTGTCCCCACCCTTCCAGCCCCTGGCCTGCCTCACCTGAGTGGGAGCAGAGCTGAGGCAGGAGCTTCTCATGGTCCACCAGGAGGGAGAGCAGCTCCACGGCCAGAAGCACGCTGGGCAGAGGCGTGTCTGGGCTGAGGCACCGTGGTAGCACTGGGAACACACACTGGAACCTATGTCACAGGGACCCAGAGAGACATGACACTCCCAAGCCTACTGTCTAAGCCCCTCGCGTTCCACTGATTAGCAGGATACTGGTTAGCAGGTCAGATTCTCGCAGGGGAGCCTTGTGGGTTCACACCGGTTGGGACAAGTGTCAGCAGATCACCCCTGATTGGTTGTGACACTGGCCTCACTGGAATACTGTGCATCACTGTGGGCTGTTGTGGCTTAGACCTGATACCCAGGGCCTGGGCGAGCCTGGCCTCCCCAGTGCTGGACTCCTCGCTGACTCTGTTCCCTGACTGGCACAAGACATGCCCTGTGCCCATCACCAAAGGACTAGCCCTGCTCCAGAATGACAATGTATGGCCCTGATGGGATCTTGTGAGATCACTCAGGAAGGCTTTTTTCCCCCCACCTGTCAGAAAATACCAGTTCTACTGACAGTAAAATATTTACTTGGGGTGCCCATAAGGATGGGGGCTCTGGGCAAAGGGTTAACTATTACCAAGCAATAAAATCCTAAGACAACCAGTGTCTGGTAGCTGGGGAGAGGAGAGGGTTAAATCTAACACGTCCTATGTCACAATTCTGCAGTCTACACATACAGTGCTGAAGGTTAAAAGTATTCTTTTGAGGCCAGGAGCCAGTCCAGAGGTTAGGGCACATGCCTAGCATCACCAGAAGCACCTGGCACTGTGGGGTGGCAGGTACCCCAGGCAACACAGCTCCTCCGGCCTTGCACTGAGTGGATGGTTGGAGAACTGACAGTGGGGCCCACAGGCCTCCTAACCACTGCTTGGGAGAACATCAGCATTTCTCATGGAGGGCTGGGATATGACTTATCAACAGAACATTTGCTCTGCATCCTGTGTGAGGCCTGACTCTGGATTTTGAAACTGCACAAAACAAACTTATTTCTCACTGTTGGTGGTGAGGTGGTTCAACAATACAACGCTTGCTCCATCTGGCATCACTAAAACTTTAAAGTTCCTTAGCACACTATCAGGAAGCAAAGTAGGTCACATCATTTGTTATTATGATTCTCGTTAATATTGGTGCCAAGGATCTAACGCAGGGGCTCACACAAGTGGAGGATACACTCCATCACTGAATCGCATCCCCAGCCCAAGGCCTCTTTATTCAGGCGACCTGACTTTAGAGCAAGTGCTGTCTCACAGACATGCAGCTGAGCGTCACCAGGGAGTGTGGAGTTTGGTAAGGAACTGGAATTGACTTAGTTGTTAACCCAATTTCATTACAGAGGCTCCCAATTAGTGCACTGAAATCCTTGAAATTACCTGCAATAAAAAACCATCTTTTTATAAACACAGTGGTTTCAAATATTTGTATTTTTTGGACACCTATTTGTGCTCAGAGGATGATATGCAGTGCCCGAAATGGAACCTGGGTCTCTATGATGCAAAGCATGTGCTCTTGCCAATTAAGCCATCTCTGACCCTTAAATGTTTTTTGGATGGGGGTTTGGATCAAGACCTGATGGCACTCAGGGCTTCCTCTGGTCAGTGCTCAGAGAACTGTATGCAGTACCAGGGATTCAATCAGGGTTGGCTGTGTGCAAGGCAAGTGCCTTAACCTCTGAACTGTATCCTGGCCCCTCAAAACCATCTTTTGATTAACACCAGAACCTTCTTGTAAAGTTTTTCCTTCTCTAGAGGGGGCATATACAGTGGTACTCGGGGATCATGCTGTGCCAGAAATCAAACCCAGAGCCTCATATATGCAAAGCAAGTTCCGTACCACTGAAGCACATTCCCCCAACACTAAATCACTAAATTTTTTTTGTCTTTGGGCGACACACTACTTTGCTCAGGCTTACTCCTGGTGGGAGCTGGGGGTCTATGTGGGGGGCAAGGGATAGAACTGGGCCGACTACATGTAAGGCAAATCCACTATACTATTTCTCCAATTTCTAATATTTTCTTAACAGTAATAGTTGTTACCCTGGTTGTAGTTGAGATCCAATTGCTGGTCTCTGCCATAGTCTGTGGGGGACAAGGCTGGCACTGTGCTACCACAGATGCGGTAAGATACAGGGGGTGATTTGCTCTACTGCCTGCTTGGCTGCACACACTGCAGTGCAGACTGCTCTGGAACCTGGCAGTACCCATTCTTCCTTAGCTCTTCTTTCTGGGGTATAGGAAGTGGAAGCTGTGTGCTCGGGGTTCAGCTTGCAAGCATGAAGGAATTCTGGAGAGCACTGAGTAGGAAGTGATGCCCTGAGGGGGGCAGAGCAATAGTAAAGCAGGTAAGGCAGTTGCCTTGTGTGCGGTCTATGTGGGTTCGATCTCTGACACCCCCATATGTTCTCGAGCCCTGCCAGGAGCGATCCCTGAGTGCAGAACCAGGAGCAACCTTTGAACACTGCCCAGTGTGGCCCCAAAACAAAACAAACAAAAACGACTAGTAAGCTTTAAACCCACCCAGGACACTCCTTCCTGTGTTTCAGTAAGTTTTCTTACCTCGACAGATGGTTCATTCGCTGAACAAATACTGAGCTTTGGCTTCTATGGGCTATGTCCTCTGCTATGGTAAGAGACTAGAGGGCTCTGTGGGTAACATAAGGCCTGTGCCTGGGCTACAGAAAGCACCAATTAAAAGGCTGGGTGTTTGGGGCTTTTTTTTTTTTTTTTTTTTGCCCACATCCTTGCAGACTAGCACAATAGGAGAGCAAGGATGAGATATTTACTGAGTCACTGTCACTGTTATCCCGTTGCTCATCGATTTGTTCGAGCGGGCACCAGTAACGTCTCTCATTGAGAGACTTATTGTTACTGTTTTTGGCATAACAAATCCGCACGGGTAGCTTGCCAGGCTCTGCCGTGCGGGCAAGATATTCTTGGTAGCTTGCCGGGCTCTCCGAGAGGGGCGGAGGAATCGAACTTGGGTCGGCTGTGTGAAAGGCAAATGCCCAATCGCTGTGCTATCACTCAGAGTACTGGTAAAAAACAAGATTTTTGGAGCTTCATTCATCTATTATGATATACACTTTCACCTTGAGCTGTACACCTGGGTGATGGTTCTATATTCACCATATAGCCCACCCATAGAGCGGAAGGAGACTGGCTAGTTTTGAGCACCAACAGCATGATGGGCCTGACGAGCCAGAACATATTCAAACTGGAAATAGGTTTCGGAAGTGTTTTTAGTAAACAGGAATGCTCAGCTTGAAAGAAGGACTTTAGTTTTGGTGCCATACCCAGCTGTGCTTGGGGGACCAACAGTGTTAGGAATAGGCCCCTGGCCTCCAGCATGTCTGGCAAGCACTCGGCCTGCTGAGCTATCTTCCTAGTCCTGATACAACAATACTTACAGGACTGGAAGACAGCTCAAAGGCCTGGAGTGCATATTTGCATGCAGTAAACCTGGGTGTGATCCCCAGCATCACATATCTGCTGAGTACTGCCAGGAATGATTTTAGAGCAGTGCAAAATGTGAGGCCTCCTCCCAAAAAGGGCACACTTATGTGCAGTTAGTGGAGTCACCGCAACACAGGAACTGGCCTCTTGCTGGGAGTGCTGCGAGCGAAACTGGATCACCAGATGAGGGGATAGGCTGAGTCTTGAGGCTCTGGAATAACAAATTGATGGTAACAGTGTTCACTAGACTACTATCTCCACCAAATCTTTAAGAGGAACAAACACCTAGGGTCCAGGTGTAAGGTGTGCTCATGATGATGACTGCAAGGTCACCTACAGGCCACAGTCTTTCCCTACCCTCTGCTTCCTTCGGGAACCCCACCAAACTTAATGTGGATGTGACATGTTGTCTTCACCTCATCTGTGTCCTAGGTTCAAGGGTGCCTTGGTTCAGCCTTTGTCCAGGGGTAATGGTTAACAGCCTTCTTTTACCATACAGGACTTTTACTTACCTGCTGTACAAAGGCAGAATTAAACTAAATAAACCATTTCCTCAATTCTCCCAACACTTGGCACTTCAGAATGCCTTGAACAAAGCCTTAGAATCAAAACTAAGGCATAGTAGAATTGAGCAGTGCAGACAAATGAAAATGAAAGCAAAGCACAAACCCACAGGAAAGACCCACAAAGAAATTTCCATGCTGTGTTATACCTGGGCAAGAAATCAAAGGAAGCATTTTCAGCTAATTTCACCAACACCTTAAGGCACTGGCTAAGGACACTGGCTTGAGGGTGACCTGTTGCAGCAGAAGAGAAAGTCAACAGGTGAAGAAGCATCCTCAATAGTGGATGTTGATCTTGGTCATCAGCAAGCCCCCCTGGGGCCAAAGTCACATCCCCATGTTCATGTCTCTGAGCCATGTTCTGGCTTCCTTTTCTAGCAGCAGAATCCACCCCCACTCCTGATAGCAACAAGTGGACGACTGCTCCACTGTGGCACACCAGGTGCTGAAGGATGCTAAGTGATGCCACAGAGAAGCCTTCCAGGTTGAAAGGTGAGTCCTCAGGGCTGGCCTCTACCCCAGGACTCCCACGGGAGGAATGTGCTGGGGAATCCCCAGGTGCTCCGCTTCTTTTGGCTGCTGCCAAATCCTGCAGAGCCTGGCAGTGTAAGCCAACAAAGAACTGTACCAGGGGGAGGAGATGCACAGCTCCAGGAAGCTGGCTGAGAGGGAAGGGCCTTGTGCCGTCCTCTGCTGGGTTTCCATCACCGGAACCTTCATTTCTGGCAACCAGATTCAGTCCAGTGAGCGCCAGATTCTGTGCTTCTCTTAGGGCCGACAGAGAAAAGGACCCTTCACGAGAACCTGCAGTCCTCAGGCCTGAAATCCCAGTCAAGGTACTAGCAACAAACAAGAGAAAACATGCACACGTGAAATGGACATAAGCTCCATCACGGCCTGCCAGCCGAATTCTCTACACCTGCCCATCCCGCTGACCTCCCAGGCTGACCAGGACTAGAAAGGGACTTGCTTACTCATTCTGAACGCCCCCGTGAGGAATCTTAGGCTTACCTGCCAAAGCCTGTTGCCTGCAACAGGGTGCCAACAGGAGCTTCAGAACAACTACTCAGGAGGTGGCACAGACCGAGGGGTAATCCTGGGATCAAAGGTTGTTTCAAGAGAAGGTTTATCAAAATGGAACCTGCAGAAGACAGGATGACTGTGGGAAGGTTGTGGGAAGGTTTTTCGAGGGCTTCAGAAGGAAAAGGTGAATGCTCCTTAGTGGCAACTGTTTTCTAAACCGCCTTTTTTTTTTTTTTTTTGTCACAACTGGCGATGCACAGGGGTTACTCCTGGCTCTGCACTCAGGAATTACTCCTGGCCGTGCTCAGGGGACCATATGGGATGCTGGGATTTGAACCCGGGTCGGCCGCGTGCAAGGCAAATACCCTACCCGCTTTGCTATCACTCCAGCCCCATCTAAAAACAGCTTTTAAGTGCCATTAAGATATCTGTGTGTGCTGACAGCTCAGGGACACACGTACTTCTTGGTCCCTACCATTTCAGTCTTTTAAGTCACAGGATTATTTCTCTGTACTCTTTACAAGACTGGATAGGGCTCTGGCTGTTATAATTTGAGACAATTCTGCAGCTGGTTCCAGAGGACAATCAGAATCACAGAAGCTTCCTGAGGAAAAAATGGGATCTGGTACCTTGAGTATTTGATCTCTGTATCCAGCTATCAACTAAACTCTTCTTGAACTCTTCTTGCTTCATTGGGTCAATTCCTGAATTATGCACTTTACTCTCTGAAACTAGGAGGGAAAAAAAAAATAATTAAAACTTGGGCACAAAAGTACAAGCATATCAGAACCTCTTATACGTAAAAGAATTTAAAACAGATTGTTCTGCTTCCTCAACTTTGAATTAAACAAGAGTCAAAATGAGAAATGGGCCAGAACAGAAAGGCAAAGGGAATTGAGAAGGGGAAGGAAAAGGGGGAAAAATTACATAGAGTCTCCTGAGCATAGAACCAGGAATAACCCCTGGAGCACCACCAGAAGTGCCCACCCCCTTCTCCCCAATAAAAAAGCTGTTTATGACCCAGCCCTGGAAGTCACATAGCATCACTTCTACCACATCCTGTTAGAAGAAAGTCACTGCCTCTGGGCCATGTTCAAAGGAAAGGGAATGAGGTTGTACCTGTTGAAGGGAGGCGTGTCAACAAACTGGCAGGCCTGTTTAAAAAGCTCTCCAGTTAGCATCCATTCATGTGTCAGCAGTTACAGAACATGTAGGGACAGGTTCCTGTCATAGCCCAGCTTGGTGTTCTACTGCTCAGTTCAGATGGAGGGTGCTGCTCTGCTTTCTGCTGCAGAGCATCACTGGTTTCCCTCTGCATCTGCTATGCCGGTTTATCCAAGAATTCAGATACTCGACCTCTCTTCCACCACATTCACCCTTTCAAATCCCTGGGTGTCACACCACCAAGAAACAAGGCCCACTCATTTTTGTCAGATAGCACATGCAGCAGCTGAACAGGGGGACCGATCAGGGGTAGGCCACACTCACAGCAAACACCTTAATTCCTATATAGCCTATCCAGTCCCAAAAGTATAGCTTTCACCTGGCTCTCTGCATCTGCGAGCTCTAAAGGAAGCTATCCACCAGGTCATGAGCTCACCCAAGCAGTCCCGTGGAGAGGAACTGTGTTTCAGTCTTTGAGGGAGCTACCCTGAAATAGATCCTCTAGCCCCAGACAAGCTGTTAAGGATTCCAGTACTCCCTGAGTTTAGCTGTCCCTACTGTACCCTGTCAGAAGTGTGGATCATAGAAATCAGGGGAAAACAATCGCTCACTGATTTCTAAATCACATAATTGGGTAAATTTGGGTAAATAGATGACTGAGAGACTTACCCTCTCTGCCCACTAGGGACTTGCATCCAGGCTCTGTCTGGCAGGAATGCAGAAGGGACATGTTAGCAGTAAAAGACTCCTTTGTGGGGAAAGATGGTTTTCCAAACTGTGGAGAACTTGCTTCTGGTTTTACAATCACAGAAGGGCTTTTCCTAGGGCTAGAAAAAGTCACTATGAAAGTACAGTAAAACTTCTGCTAAAACTACTTAAAATAACTGGTTATGAAACTTCCAACATGTTTCATCCTTTTTTATAGCTAGAGGTATTGAAAATTTTTGTTTTGGGGGGCAGAGAAAGTATAGTAGATATGGCACAAGTCTTAAATGAAGTCAACCTAGGTTTGATCCCTGGCCATCCATATGGTTCCCTATCAGTCCCTAAGCAGAATCAGAGTTTAGTCCTGAGGTACAGCTGATGTGGCCCAAAAATCAAAATTAAAAAAAAGAAAAAAGAAAATTTTGTTCGGGGGAAGAGGGGTGGTAGAAGAGAGAGCGTAGAGAAGGTAAGGCACTTGCCTTGGATTTGGCCGACCTAGCACCAAACATGGTCCCCTGAGAACGGCCAGCAGTGATCCCTGAGCAAAGGAAGGAATAAACCCTGAGCACAGCCAGGTGTGGCCCTGTCCTCCTCCCCCATTCTGTTTTGGATTCATGCTTCACAGAGGGTTACTCCCTACTCTGTGCTCAAGGTTGTTCCCCAGTGATGCCTGGGAAACCATGTGGTGCTGGAGATAGAACCAGGGTCTCTTGCATGTAAAATATGTGCTCTAGCACTTGGAGCTATCTCTCCAGCCCCACAATCCCTCTTCTAATAGTCAGGGACTGAAAGATTTTCAAGAGGATCAACTGTTAAAAACTTATGCAGTTGGACCAGAGAGACAACTCTACAGATTAGTTAGGCAACTGTACTATTGCCTTGTATGTGGCCCACCCTGGTCTGATTCCTAGTACCTCATATGGATGGTCCCCTGACCACCACCAGGAGTGATACCTGAGCACAGAGCTGGAAATAACCTCTGAGCACTGCCAGGTATGTCCAAAACCAAAACCAGATATGTTGTCTTGGGGCTGGGGAGATAGTTCAGCAGCTGGGGTGCAATACTTTGTATGAGCAGAGAACTAAGTTTGAATTCTAGCATCACGTGTGCTCCCAGCACCTTTGGGTGTAGCCCTTGAGGCCCACAGTACCACTGGGGTAGCCATGCTGGTCCCCAACACCACAGAGCTGTGTAGCTCCACACCCTTAGGTTCTTGCATGGAACAACCTAGCTCAGTTGGTTAAGAATCTTCTGGAATGGCCCTGGGGTCCCCTTGAGCACTGCTTGAGAGTGCCTCCCACCAAAAGGAAAAAGCAATAAAACAAAAACAAAGAGGAAAGTATGTTGTTTTGCAAATTGCAATCTAAGTCAGCTCCTGAAGGTCAAAGTCCTGTTAGAGAACAGTCTTAACTCTGTGGTTTGTACTTTGTTTTTTTGGGTCACATATATTGGTGCTGGGAGCTGCTCCCTATGGGAGCTTGGGGTTCACTCAAGGTGATGCAGAGGGTACCATGAGGTGTTGTGGATGGAGCGCAGTGGTGGTCCTGCCTGCTCTTCATGTACTCCCGGCTTCTACTTCTACTAGTGATAAGTGAAGAGGTGTCAAGAGATGAACTACCTCAGGCCCCATTTAACATGGACTGCATAAGGCAAGGTCCATTTCACATCTGCTCCTATGAGCAAAGGCAGCAGAATGTTCAACACTAATACCACAAAATAGACGTGCTTGCCCACACAATTCATATTTCCAAGCTGATACCAATAATGTGCCAGACATCTGTGGATTAGAGGTAAAAGGTCTGCAGTGGAAAGAAGAAAAGATTATCCCAATTAGTTGTGACTGAAATAACACTAATGCTTTGGGAAAATTCCTTTTTGGGGGGGAAAGCAGGAGCATACCTGACGCTCGGGGGGCCATTCGGTTTAAACCTATTTGCTCTGGGTCCCAAATAGGTTATTAAAAAAAAAAAAAATCAAAGTTGAGACTCAAGTGATAGCTCAATAGGCTGAGCATATGGCTTGCATGAAGGAGGCATGGATTCGATCCCTGCCACAGCAGCCCTGAGCAGAGTCAAGGCAGGAGTAGCACTTGAACACCCCCAGGGAGGAGGCTCAAACAAACAAAAAATCAAAAAATGGCCAAAATAAAAAACCCATGGCCAGAGAGGTAATACAGGGGTTAAGGCACTTGCCTTGCACTTGACTGCATGTGACCGCCAGCACTGCCGGAAGCGCCCTCTGAGCACAGGGCAGGAGTGCAGGCTCTTCGCACCACTGGCTGTGGCTCAAAACAGAACCCAGTGAATAGATAGAAAATGATCACATGTGACTGCTTCTGCTTCTGCTTTAGCGGTGTACAAAATATGTCTTCTATTTTTGTGAGCTACAAGTATAAAATTAAAAAATCACCGATGCAGATTTTGGGGAGTTTTTGGGCCACACCAGCAGGCATGTGTGATACCAGGGACATGTGTGATACCAGGGATGAACCTAAGTTGCCTGTGCAATGCAAGCACTTTAACCCATGTACTATCTCTTCAGCCCCCCTCCGTGTACCTTTTTTGGGATGGTGGGGGAGCGTGCCTACACCTAACAATGCTCAGGCTTACTCCTTGTTCAGTGATGGGATCTCTTCTGGTGGGGCTCAGGGGACCAGATGGGAGTGGTGGAGACTGATCCTGGGTCAGCTGTGTGCAAGGCAAACTTCCTATCCAGTGTAGTATCTCTATGGTCCTGATGTAGACTTTTTTCTTTTTTTAAAAGAATGTAGGAGGACTGCTAATTATTCAGCCATTGATTAATGATGTAGACTTTTTAACTAAAAAATCAGAACTGAGGCCAGGGAGGCAGCTCAAAGTGTTGGAGCATATGCTTTACATGCAGGAACCAGTGGTTTGACTCAGTACCTCGTGGTAGCATAGCAGAAATAGATCCTGAGTACCCCAAAATTAAAAAGCAATTATAATTAAACTCAGACCAGGCACGAAAGATAGTTGAAAGGGCTTTGCATGCAGGAGGCCTGGGCTGGTCCTCAGTTCCACCCAATTTCCTAAGCACCTCTTGGTGTGACCTCCTTAAATCCAGAGCCAGGCATAGCCCTGAACATTTATGGGTGTGGCCCTTATACAAAACAAAACAAAAACCAAGCCAACACAACACAAAAGAAAAACTGAATATTCCCTCCAGGACCATTACCTGACATGAGAAACAGAGGGAACAGAGAGTTTATTTGTCCGTTCACAGCTCTGAAGCTTTGTCCTTAATTCATTCATCTCTGCATCTTTAAACTGGAGTTCAGACTGCAATGACTGGAGCTGAAAGGCAGAAGAATGCACTTGTAGTGGTCCCATTACAGATACAAAACTAGTTCTGGGTTTTTCAGTCTCAAGATAGTAAAGAAAAGCCCAACGATGACAAATAAGTATGAAAGTCTGCTGTGATATGAATGTCCTAAAATAGCAGCTTAACCTTTTAGAAATATATTCCAATTTGAGCTATTGTGAAGTAGTTCATGAGGACTCAAATACTATTTACTCAGTCCCTCTTAACTTTAGTATTTATAACACAAATATCAATCTTTGTGGTTGAATGATACACGACTAGAGCACTAGTACGGCGGGTAAGGCGCTTGCCTTTCACGCATCCAACCCAGGTTCAATCCCTAGCACCCTACATGGACCCTCTAGCACCACCAGAAATAATTCATAAGCCCTAAGTACTGAGCCAGAAGTAACCCCTGGTTACTCTACAATACAAAAAAATGGTTGAGTGATTAAATAATGATGCTGAAAATCAAACGCCCAGTGGCCAGAGAGATAGAATAGCAAATAAGAAGCTTGCCTTGCATGCAGTCGACTCAAGCTTGACACCTGGCACCACACTGGTCCCTAAAACACCGCCAGGAGTGATCCCTGGGCATTGCCAGGTGTGGGTTACCAACCAAAAAATTTAATAAAAATAAAAAGTAAAATGCGCAACATAGAACTTGGCAACCTGCCATATCTTATAATGATTTGTCCTTTTATTATATAATCTTGTTTTGCTTCGATCATACTTGATGGTGCTCAGGGATCATTCCTGGTGGTGCTTAGGGAACCACATGAGGTACCGCATGCAAAGCACCACTTTACCCCTTTTACCATCTCTCCAGTCCAATGATTTGAACCTTTAATAAAGTTAGTGGTACACAAATCCAGGCGTTCTTTGATTTTCCACACAAAAAGCACCACCAGGAGTGATTCCTGTGCATGGGCAGAGTACACTAATAGTTCTATCATATACAATGGAGGAAGAAGAGCCTGTGCTCTGGCCTGCAGGTAACATCTGTCATTTCCCTGACACACTTGGTACGAGGCACAGCACCAGACACAGAAAACCAGTTCAGTCTCAGAAGGATCTTTCTGGATTATTTTCTGGAACTATAAAGGGAGTAATAAAACTTATGTCTGAGTTATGGCTTGTTTTTTTTCCTTTGCTTTTGGGGCATATCTGGTGCTGCTCAGGGCTTACTCATGTCCCTGCACTCAGGGATCACACTTGGTGGGCTCAGGAAAACATATCGGGTGCCAGGGATTGAACTCAGGCTGGCTGCATGCAGGGCAAGCATTTTACCCTCCAGCCCCCTGAAGTCACTACTTGTATATGATTAAGATCTGAATTCAGGGGCTGGAGTGATAGCACAGCGGGTAGGGTGTTTGCCTTGCACACGGCAGACCCAGGTTCGAATCCCAGCATCGCATATGGTCCCCTGAGCACCGCCAGGAGTAATTCCTGAGTGAAGAGCCAGGACTATCCCCTGTGTATGGCTGGGTGTGACCCAAAAAGAAAAAAAAAAAAAGATCTGAATTCAAACTCTGGTTGATCTGACTGAAAGTTCTTTGCTTTTCACCCCCAGTATAAAAAAGTAAGCACTGCTGTTGCTTTATTATGGTTTTTTTTTTTTGTTCCTTCATTCTTTGGGGTCACATCTGGTGGTGCTGGGGGTAGGGAAACAACTCCTGGAAATGCTCAGGGAACCTTTGATGCCAGAGATCAAACCAAAGGATCCTGCACACAAAGCATGTGCTCCAGCCCATTTGAGCTATCTCTCTGGTATTGTTTGTATTTCTTTAAAGTTTGCCAAAAGAAGGGGCTGGAGTGATAGCATAGCGGGTAGGGCGTTTGCCTTGCACGCGGCCAACCCGGGTTCAAATCCCAGCATCCCATATGGTCCCCTGAGCACCGCGAGGAGTAATTCCTGAGTGCAGAGCCAGGAGTAACCCCTGTGCATCGCCGGGTGTGACCCAAAAACCAAAAAAAAAAAAAAAAAGTTTGCCAAAGGAAGAAATGACAGAGTAAGACTGTATGTCCTTGAGATTAAAGCCTTGGGCTATGCTGAGGGAAGTGGTACTAGATATCTATTGCTTTTCTTCCCAGAACAGCATATCTCTTCCCTCAGACACAATCATTTCCTGTGGAATTAGTGATTGATGGAAATATATTATGAGTCAAAGTATTGTGAAGTAGCTTAGCAACTGCCCTGTGGTTACAGTGATTGGTTCGTGGACAGAGCCCAGACTCAAATTAAACCAATAAAAGCCTTTCCAATAGGCTTATTTGGAAACACCTGGCCATCCACCTATGAGATGGTCAGACTTCTTCGTCAAGACCCTGAATGAACAGTTTGATGCTCTTTGTGTTCCTGGATTGAGCAGGTGCCATTGGACTACACTAGCATGCAACAGGGATGAAGGGAGATGTTACTGGTGCCCGTTTGAGCAAATCTATGAGCAACGGGATGACAAGTGATACAAGTGAACATTGGGGCCGTGCCTGGTGGTGCTCAGGGCTTACTGCTGGCTCTGTACTCAGGGATCATTCTTGGCAAACTCATAGGAACAGCCGCTGAGATGTGACCCCGTGAATCCAGTGTGCACGAGCGTGAATCCAGACCCAGCTGAACCAAATTCAACATGGGCAGCTACTTGCAGAATGTCTCCAGCCTGAGAACCAAGCCGAGACCCCATGCCCGCCCAGGAGGGGAAAGGTATTTCTCTCTCTCGCCTGTCCCTTCCCGGGGATGAAGGGCGTGGGGACCGCCATATTATGACGACCACAGATGGGATTTACAAGCCTGCAATGATCCAATATCCGGAAGAAATCTCCCTGGACTTAGTTGTTTAAGTACAGAAATCCAAAACCGCGTGGCCGCTACTGCGGCCGTGCAACCTCATTTCCCTTCACAACAGGTCTGACTCTAGTGGGGTGCTCCTAACAATAATACAATAATGGTGAGGATTGTGTTGAAATATTGAATGTAACCAAAGTAAATAGAAAGTAAAGTGAAATTTATCAGTTATAAGGGGGGGTGTGGGGGTGGGCGGGATGGGAGGCGTACTTTTTTTTTTTTCCGGTGGTGGGATATGGGCACTGGTGAAGGGATGGTTGTTTCAGCATTGTATGACTAAGACTTAAGCCTGAAAGCATTGTAATTTTCCACATGGTGATTCAATAAAATAAATTAAAAAAAAAACCTCATAGGAACATATGGAATGTAAGGGGAAGGGGATCTTGAACCTGGGTCAGCCAGCAGGGTCAGCAAGCAGTGTCCTACCCACCATACTAACCCTACAGATGAGGGAGCCGCCCAAGTATTTAGTCTGTACTAGAGCTCTGAAATATGCCAGGAACTTCTGGTAAACATATCCTCTACCAGAAGGAAGAAGCCTAGCCAAAGAATAAAGGTGAGTTCAGGAATAGCTTGAGTCATTCTAAATTCCAGCATATCTGCTTTCCTGACACTTTTTATTTTTGTTTTTGGGCCACATCCGGCAAAGTCAGGGATTACTTCTGGTTCTATCTCAGGAATCACTCCTGGTGGTGCACAGGGAACCATATAGAATGCCAGGGATCGAACCTGGGTGGGCCACATGCAAGGCAAGTGCCTACCTGTTTTTATCGTACTATTATCCCGGCCCCTCCACACACTTAATTAGGGGTGCTAACATATTTCCTTTTGTCCTAAGCTAGGTTACTAGAATTTCTGATCTGCAAAATAAGTATAACTTAAGCCTATTTCTGTAAATTCTAAGCTACTGAATTATTCCTGCTCAAATCAACTACCAAAGCAAGGCAATTTCATCTGAATTCTTTTCCAAATTACATGCAGATTCTGGAGAAAAGTACGTGTAATTAGCTGATACCAGAAATTATTTAAGAAAAGCAACTGCTGTAATATTCTTAGATTTATAGGCAGCTTTGGTGGTGTTTCTAAAGGAATTTATTAAGCAGGGAAAGCTAGCATCCATAACAAACAAAACAAATGTGCTCAGTCACCTTTCTGGAGAATTCCTTTTCTTTGTCATTGAGTGCTTGGGCTTTCTCTTGTTCAAGAAGGAAATGAGATTTTCTTTGTTCCTCCAGGATGGATTCTGTCTGATGCAGTGAGTCCCGCAAAATTTTAATTTCCCCATTTTTAATGAGGACTTCTTCTTCCATTGCCTTCACCTGTAAATGCCAAATCAATCTTGTGAAAAGTTTGTAAGGAAAAATCATATATGTATTTGCTTAAACATGCTGTTGCAGAAATGTAAAGGGCATATTTACAATATAAACTATAGAATAATGAGTGCTAAAAATGTATCTTTACCAAACAGATCATGGCCTCCTATGTCTATTCACAGGACAGCTGATTTTAGCAAGATAGCTTAAGAACACACTTGTCACTATATAGTACACAGATTCTACTTGTAGTCATAGAAAGATCATCTTCTGTTTCTGCAACCATTCATAAAAACAGCAAACATTAGGGGCCGGAGCAATAGTTCAGTGGGGAAGGCACTTGCCTTACATAGGCCAACATGGATTTGATCCCCAGCATATGGTGTCCAAAGCACCTCCAGGAGTCATTCCTGATTGTGGAGCCAGGAGCAACCCCTGAGCATTGCCAGATATGATCCAAAACTAAAACCAAACCAAACAAAAAAAGAAATAGCAAACATTCAGTTTGCTAAACGGTCATTTTTTAATATTTACTGATAACCTTCAATATGCCGGGCACAATTTGATGAGTAAACTACATTTTCTTACACTCATGGAGTTTATAGAGCATTAAAAAATAATCACACAAGGCCTAAAAATGCAAGATGTTGCATTTTTAAATTTTGTTTCGATTTTGGGTCACACCTGGCAGTGCTCAGGGCTTACTCCTGGTTCTGTGTTTAGGGATTATTCCTGATGGGCTCAGAGGACCATGTGGGGTGCTGAGGAAGAATCTGAGTCTGCCACATGCAAGGCAAGTGCCCTACTTATTGTACTCTGGCTCCAGATGTTGCATTCTTTGTATAAGACTATAATATATAAATATAAATATATGTTGCATTCTTTATATCAGACTTAATTTTGTCTCAGTGTGTAACAGAAATTTTATACCTCTTGGATTTGTCATATAGTGTTTAGTTCCTTGGCCTGGCTGTAAGAAATTTTAGGATTTAGTTTCCTTTAGTTTTTATTTTCTGGCTTTCCTTCCCCAACTCTCTCTCCATTTTATGAGGATGAATCTAGATGAATTCTATTTTTTTTTTATAATATAGGAGCACTGCTATTTATTCAGCCATTGATTAAGCTTATTGAGCTGGACATGAGCTCCACATTTAAAAAAAAAATTAAAAAGGGGCTGGAGCGATAGCACAGCGGGTAGGGCGTTTGCCTTGCACGAGGCTGACCCGGGTTCGAATCCCAGCATCCCATATGGTCCCCTATGCACCGCCAGGAGTAATTCCTGAGTGCATGAGTCAGGAGTGACCCCTGAGCATTGCCGGGTATGACCCAAAAAAGAAAAAAAAATTAAAAAAATTTATGTTATTTCATAATGTTTGATTACATTAAATATTCAAACACCAATCCAACCACCCTTACACCTTCCCACCACCAAATTTGGGATGTTTCCATCCCAAACCCCAATCCCTGTTCCAAAACAGTCTATTTTTCTTAATGGGAGGATGTGTGCTCAGGGCCCACTCCTGGCAGTGCAGGGGAACAATGTGGAACATCAGAGATTTGAATTTGTTACCACCTGCTTGCAAAGGTATGCCTGTAAGCTCTGTGCTATTCCTTTGGGCCCTGGATACATTTAAAAACATTTACATATTTTGTTATAAAAGCTTTAAAACACTTGCACAAGTAAATAAATTAGCTACAAATACCTCCAAGTCACTTACCTTCTCTTTAAGTTCTTTATATTGTGTTTGAAGTACCTCTAACTCAAAATTATCTTTAACTTGAACATTTTCTCTGTATTTCCCTGAAGAATTTTTTAACATTCCATCTAATCTGGGGACCTTCTGAGCGTCTGTAAAAAAACAGTTCTCATATAAATTTCAGGACCCATCATTGTCACACTTTTGTCAGACAATGCAGAAAATCATTCTTAACACACATTAGAAAAAGAGCAAGTCAAGCAATAAAGTAATATATTTTCTAACCTAAGGACATGATTCAAACTCATAAATAATTCTTATGAAATGACAAATCCTAGTACCTTCCCTCTAATCTAAACCAACCAAGATTCAAGTTTCATCTGATAGGTAAAGTATATGTCTCACTGGTCAACACTTAGCGGTCATTTTTTAATATTTACTGATAACCTTCAATATGCCGGGCACAATATGATGAGTAAACTACATTTTCTTACACTCATGGAGTTTATAGAGCATTAAAAAATAATCACACAAGGCCTAAAAAGATAGTATAGGGGGTAAGGCACTTGCCTTGCAAATGGCCAACGTGGGTTGGCCAGCATTCCACATGGTCCCTGAGCACCAGTATAGAGCCAGGAGTAACCCCTGAGCATTACCAGATGTGGCCCCCACACAAACATAATAACACAAATATAAAATTACAACTCTGATGAGTGCTGTAGCAGAGAACAAACCTAGAAAGCCTCTCTTTTAAGTGTGGGATTTACTCCAACTGAAATGACTGGTATACTTTCCTACGGAACAGAGGACAAAACTAAGCTGAAGAACAATCAAGAATCAATCAAGAGGGGTTGGAGCGATAGCACAGCGGGTAGGGCATTTGCCTTGCACGCAGCTGACCCAGGTTTGATTCCCAGCATCCCGTATGGTACCCCGAGCACTGCCAGGAGTAATTCCTGACTGCATGTGCCAGGAGTAACCCCTGTACATTGCCAGGTGTGACCCAAAAAGAAAAAACAACAACAAAAACAACAACAAATCAATCAAGAGAACTAGGGAGAATCGATGAAAAGAATACTCAGTACTAGACACAGAAATATACAAAATGTCTTTTGTAAGCAGGAAGAGAAAATTTAAGGAATGGAGTTCAGCATTCTCTAGAGAGTGAGGAAGGGCAAGACTACGCTGGGTTTTATAAGTCATGATCATTATACCAAAATGTTATTGGAAACTCATTCAAGGACTCTCATACGCATCTGTGTAAGACACAGCCAGTATCTAAGTTCTGAAAAGATAACTCTTGATGTGGTATGAAGCGTGATTTGTAGGGCATCAAGATTAGACACAGAAAGATAATTTAGCAAACTGTTGTCAAGAAGAGGGGTGATGGTTAGCATGTTTAAAGGGAAATGGTAGAGATGATGCAGAGAATGGACCAGAGATGGATTTAGAAGGTAAAGGAAGGCACTAGAAAAAACACAGTGGGTAAGGCACTTGAGGTACTCATTGCTGACTTGGGGTTTGATCCCTGGGACCCCATACGGTCTGAGCCAGGAGTAAGCCCTAAGCATAGCTGGCTGTGGTCCCAAAACAAGGAAGGAAGAATGGGAGGGAGGGAGGGAGGGAGGGAGGGAGAAGAAGGTGGAGCATTGGAGAATCAGTCAGATGTAGGAGGGCTGATTCCTTGTGCTGGCTGGGAGGAACAGTTGGTCCACAGTATGTTTCTGCATGCTTTGCCAGGTGCTATGCGGTAGATGCCAGCGGACGGCCTCTCACATGTCCTAGGAATATGAGGAGCTGAAGATCCAAGCAGAGATGCAAGGTGCCCTTGGAGACTTTATCTGGGAGGCTCACAAGACTTCACTTGTTCCCCAACCAGAATGAAAATGCCACAAGGAAGGAACCTGTCTTTGTTTTCTTTGCAAAATGTGCTGCAGTTCCCAGGGTTTGGGTACCGGTACAATGTGTGGACTCTTTGAAAGAAGTAGCTCATCTTTTGCCGCAGCCAGACTCTATTATGCTCCTGTGGCCCAAGGGGGACCAAAAAAAAAAAAAAAATGGGTGCCTGGGTGTTGTCATGGTTCTGACAGTGGTGGTTCATGTTTCAAGGATCTCTGCTTTGAGCCAAAACCCCCAGTGGCTCAAACTTTAGAAACTCCAGTAAAACGTTTACCAAGCTTTCTGGATTTCAAATAGGCGGCCTGACTTTGCTTATATATTTCTCCCTAAAAATCAGAGCAGCTTTTGAGACATGACCGCTACTTAAACCGAGATCTAAGTTCCTAAACTATAAAAAGAGGGAAGGGGCAATGTGGGTTTGAAACGGTCGCCGAGGGGTTGTGAAGACACAACCATCAAAGGGGGCTATGGGGGAAAGGCCCCGTGCGGCACTCACTGGACACGTCCCGAGGCGCGGCCGGACCCTGGCTCAGAGCCTGTGACGCGAGCGTGTCAAGCTCTTCCAGGTCGTCTTCAGTGAAATCCTCGTGCGCGCCGAACGGGTCTTCGGGGTCCGAGGTGACCACAGCGGGGAAAGACCGGGCTCGCTTATTCGGAGGACGCCCGGCACTGGGCAGCAGGCCGGGGCTAGGCACAGGGAGCCCACTCAGCCTCCTGCTGCCCGGCGTGGGCGTCCGAGCCATGCCTTCCCGCCCGCTAGTCTTCGAGAGGACCAAACAGGGCAGCCGAGCCGCGAGCCCAGAACCGGACCAACCGTTCACGCGCCACCGCTCGCCTCAGCCTGAGGCCCCGCCCCCGACGACCCGGGCCAATCAGCTGGCAGCCAGCGGGCGCGTGAGAATGACGCACATCCTAGCGCGCCGCGACGCTCAACTCCGCCTGCCCCTTTTTGGTCGCGCGATCCGCCCTTCGCCCCGGTAGCTGCGAATACTCACTTCTCTGCGGTGCGACAGCGGGTTGCCAAGCGTGCAGGTTCGGGCTCGGCACTCCGCCCCCCCCTCCGGCCCCCCTCCCGTAATTTCTTGTTCTACAGACCCATTGCAGTACACAGTTCGCCACTTATATGTGCGACTTATTTGGAAGCAGTCACAGCGGCCACACCGGGAGGTGCTAAGACCATACAGTGCTAGGATTGAATTTGGGGCTCCACGTATGCAAAGCATATGCCCCAGTCCTGTAGGGCATCTCCCTGGACCCCATCGTGTGCATCTGAATGCAGACAGCAGCAGTATTCAAGGGTTTGGTTCTGTCCTACCGGCCCAGAGCTTGTCTTCCCACTGTACGTATCTCTCACATAATCCCAAATGCTTGATGGAGGAGCGTGGGAAAACTGGATGGATGAGGAGTATGAAAAAGGATGTTGTGAACAGCAGTACATGCCTTTGAGTATAGCAAGTAGTTTAAAATTTTTTCATCTGCAGTCCGGAGAGTACGGCAGATAGCGTTTTTGCCCTGCACGCAGCTGATCAGGGTTCAATACTTGACACCCCATACTGTCCCCCTAAGCCTGCTAGGAGTGCCACCTGGTCACTGAGACAGGAGGAAGCCCTGAGCCCCATTGGGTGTGGTCTAAATACAAAAACAAAATTTATCCACTTGAAATAGGTCTAGAGAGGAATAGCCTAAGAACAGATGACCCTGAGAGGAATGTGCCTTTGTTGGAGGATGGGAACTACTCAAGCTATTAACATTTATTCCATTCTCATAAGAAAGGGCTTTGGGTGTTTTTGTCTCAAGTGCTGGTCATATTGAAATGAAGCTCAGGTCAAGGAAAGTTCCCTGAAGTGGAACCTGATCTATCATAGATGTTGGGTGGAAATTACTGATTGAGCAAAGAGGCTGATAATATAAGATCCCTTAGATAAAATGAAATGAGTTTTCTGTGAGAGAAGGCAAGCCTTCAAAGAGTAGGAATTCAGATTGGGCTTGAGTCCACTTTGGGCTCAAGAACGTTTTGTATTTTGGATCACATCTGGCAGTGCTCAAGGGGCTATTCCTGGTTCTGAGCTCAGGAGTGTCCCTTGTCTCTACTGTTAAGGACCATATGTGGTACTAGGGATTTGAACCGTGTTTAGAATGCAACTCATTGGGATTGTTCTTATTTCTTTTCTATCACTATAGTCCTCAATAGGATTTTTTTGGGGGGTGAGGGGTTGGGCCCCACCCTGCAGTACTAGATGATCATGTGGTGCTAGGAATTGAAGGAGTCAGCTTCAAGGCAAGTGCCCTACCTCCCACACTGTTTCCCCTGCCCCTCGGTAGGATTTTATTGGGCAGCAGTTGTGTGCACTGACAGCAGGAATAGTGTTGACTAGCAGGCAAAACTGTCTTCCTCCTCAGTGGCAAATTTGGCCTCTGAGTGTCCTGTGAGTGAAAGCAGTAAACGAAAGGCCAGATGGTTAATAAAGTCAGGAGTCTTGAATACCTGAGCTTAGTTTTTTTAAGACTAGCAGGCTCTGATAGTTGCCCAAATGTTGAGTGTGTCTTTGTTTTGTTTTTGGGGTCTCATCTAGTGGTGCTTAGGCTTACTCCTGGCTCTGTGCTTAGGGATTACTCCTGGTGGCTCTGGGGCACCATATATGGTGCTGGAGATCAAACCCAGGTAGGCTGCATGTAAGGCAAGCACCCTACCATTTCTGGACCCAGAATGCTGAAGTCTTAATTAGAGCAGGTTCTGTTGTAAAGAGACAAGATTGCACTTCATTTGACAGGAGGGACTAGGTTTCATCCAATAAAAAAAAAAAAAAGCAGTGCTTGTTCTTGGGGGCAATGTGTTGGCTGACCCTCAGAAAGTTGATTCTCAAGACAGGGCTGCATGCCAGCCGCAAGGCCACTTGGGGTAAACCTATAGTCCAAAGATTATGCTGCTGGCTGCAACATTCTAGAAAATCAAAGCAGGTTTTTGTTTTTTTTGTTTTTGCTTTTTGTGTCACACCCAACGATGCATAGGAGTTACTCCTGGCTCACGCACTCAGGAATCACTCCTGGTGGACCATATGGGATGCTGGGAATCGAACCCGGGTGAGCCGCGTGCAAGGCAAACGCCCTACCCGCTGTGCTATCACTCCAGCCCCCAAAGCAGGTTGGTTTTAACTAATTTACATTAGTTATAACAGGTTTCAAGCCATCAGAGTCTTTTCCAGTTTTTTGTTTATTCCCTCCTCTCTCCATTTTGTTTTTGGCAATGCCAGGGATCAAACTCATAGCTTCACACATGTGAGGCAAGTGCTCTATTGCTTACATTCCAAAGCCTAGAATTCTTTCCTTCTTAGTCTCCCAATCTCTCAAAGTCCCTAGGAACTACTGTTAACATTCAACCCCAGGCTACGTGGGCCCATCAGTGCTGCGGTCCACCATGGCCACCCTAGCAGGGCTCAGGAACCATGCAGTTCCAGGAATTGAACTCTCTGATTATACTTTGTATTCCCAGCCATACAGTACTCCTCTGGTCCTATTTTTTTGTTTGTAGGCTACACTGAGCAGAACTCTTTTGTGATGTTCAGAGCTGGCAGTGGTATGGCTTGAAATTGCTCACAGTGCCAGGAATGGTGGACAGTAGGGCTGTTCAATTCACATAGGGCACCTGGGAATTAAACTGACCAGTGCTAGGTAGGCACTACTCCTCTGGGTCACTTTGTCAGTTTTGCATTAACAAAATCTCAAAGGAGTTCTAGAGCACTTCATGAAAAATGTTATTTTCATTAACATTATCCTTCAATTCTTTATTGTTATTTTTTGGGATCACAGTTGTCTGTGCTTAGGGATACTCATGACTCTGTTCAGAGTGACCCCTGGGATCAAACTGGGGTCTGTCACAAGCAAAGCAAATAAGCCTCTTAAGCCCTGTGCAAGTCACAAGATTGGGTATCAGTGGAAATTAATCTGTAGGGAAGTCAGGGAAGGTGCAGTAAGACAAATTTGGATGTGCATGCCATAATCCAGTAAGGAATGATTTAGGGTTAGAATGGGGGTGATGTTAGGGCTGGAGGGATAGCACATTTGCCTTGCACATGGGTGACCTGGGTTTGAACCCCAGTGCCCCAGATGGTCCCCTGAACACTGCCAGGAATGATCCCTGAGCACAGTCAGGAGTAAGCCCCAAGTACCACTGGGTGTGGCCCAAAAACAAAAATAAAAGGAATGGGGGTGGTGTTAGCACTAGAGTAAGTATATAAGAGCTAGATATAATTGTGCTGATGAAATATTAGACACTGAAACCTAGCAGGGATCTTTTGAACCTCCAGTGGAAATGTAGACTATGTGGGCTTTGATGTACACTTGGGTCTTCAGATCCTTTTAGGAATATCCTTCTTACAGCCTTATTCCTCTCATAAGAAGTATTTTTTTCATCCTGCTCCTCCTAAGAGAAACACCTTGACAAGAAGAACTATTCACTGTACACGCCCAGTCTGCATATACCAGACTCCTTGTACGAAGAATAAACATTATAATAAATGGCAACAGATGTCAAAACCAGAGTGGATTTCTTTATAAAGTATACATTGTTCCACTTACCTCAAGAGTTCTGTTTGGTATACAACCACACAAAAACAAAACTGTTTCAAATGAGCTGGTTTAATTTCAGATGGTACAGAATAAGGGATGGACCAAACACTTGAGGAAAGTACACTTTGGCAGGGTCTGGGCTAGGTTTACTGACTTCACTGCTACAGTAAAAACAGCTGAGAACCAGAGAATGAGAAACCTTATGAATTCTTTCTCTTCTTTTTTTAAATTTTTTTACAGAAGTTTATTCTTAAGTGTACAACAGGTTCCAAAACACTTCATTCTAGGTACTGCTGGCAACCGAGGTTACACAGGGAATCCAGATGTTTAACCAGAAATAGAATTAAAGATCACCATTATCTCCAGCACAAGAAACAGCTTACTTTTTGCCAGACTTCTTAATTCCACCAGTGGCTGCAAAAGGAAAAAGTTTCCAGTTAGAGAAAAACATTTTTTTGGTTTGTTTCTTTTGTGGCCAGGAGGCAAGTGAACACAAGGCCTCAAACATCAAGACAAGAGCTCTACTGGTAAGTTACAGCCCCGGGCCCCAGTGTATAAAGCTTGACTCCTGTATTGTGCACAAGCATGCACAGGGCTCTATTAATGTTGTCTATTCTAGGCAAAAGCAGAATGAGGCAGGTGCACAAACGGACTGATCTGATTTACACTCTGATGTGCGCATCATAGATTGGCTCTTTAATTCATATCACCTATCAACTTGCTATAGAGGTAATGAAGTCTTCATTGTTCAAAGCCAGAACCCCAAGCTGAACAGTCTGACTTTCCAGTTCATATTCTCAATTTTGGAGGTGGGGAGACAGAGGCATCCAAGTAGTGCTCAGGAGGTCTCAGGAACCACTCTTGGCAGCCAACTTAGGCTGAGCATTCAACACTAGAGTCCAGCAGTTCTAAAGGAACCATGTGGTACAAGGGATCAAACTCAGGGCCTTGCACATGCCCTGATATGTGTCCCTGGGCCCATAACTATCTCCCCAGTCCGTAAGTCTTTCTTCTTCTTCTTCTTTTTGTTTTTGTTTTTTGGCTTTTTGGGTCATACCCAGTGATGCACAGGGGTTACTCCTAGCTGTTCACTCAGTAAGAGTAGTGGGGGGTTGCACACCCAGCATGCACTCAAGAATCACTCCTGGCAGACTTGTGGAATCATATGGGATTCAGAGGATCAAACATGGTTTTCCTGTGTGCAAGCAAACGCCCCAACGATTGTGTACTATCTCTCCTGTATCTCTCCTGCCCCAAGTTCATATTCTTAACAGACATGCACGCGCGCACACACACACACACACACACACACACACACACACACACACACACACACACCACACAAATTTTCTCTCTGATTATATGGGCTGGACAGAATACACAAGGGTTCAGGTGCTTGCCCTGTATCCTGGTGATCATAGTTTGAATGCATGGCAAGACCATGTATGGCTATATAGACAAGCCCCCACCCTCAAGCAACTAGAATCTTGGCACTTTGGAAAACTCCTAAATTAGAAATCTTGCAAAGAAAAAAAAACAACAACATACTAAAGGGCTGGAGCGATAGCACAATCGGTAGGGTGTTTGCCTTGCATGAAGCCAACCCAGGTTTGATTCCCAGCATCCCATATGGTCCCCTGAGCACCACCAGGAGTTAATTCCTGAGTGCATGAGCCAGGAGTGTGCATCGAGGAGGGTGACCCAAAAAGCAAAAAAAAAAAAAAAAAAAGAAAAGAAAAGAAAAAAGAAATCTTGCAAAGTCCTGATTGACTTATACCATACCACCCTCTACAGCCCCAGTGTGGCTCACAGTGATGGAACAGAACAAGACATTAAGTGGAGAGAGAAGAGAATTCACTTTGTGAATGTAAATAACTATCTCGGAAGTACAAAGTATTATACAATGTTACCATAGCTCAAACAAAAACAATACCCAGAAAGAAATCTGTTGGTTACAAAAAATCTTTTTGTAATACCAAGTCCTCTTAAAGTCAAAGAAGAAGCAGAATAGGGGGTTACTAGGGGGCCAGAGCAATAGTATCTGGCTTCAATACCTTACCCAGGTTCAATAGTGGCCCTGGCATACAGTCCTCCAAGCCAGGCTTTATCCCTGAATACACAGCCAGGAGTAAACCCTGAGCAATGCCAGGTGTAGTCCCCCCAAAACAAATAAAAAAATGATTAGGCTGAAAAATCACACAGGGGCCCCAGCAACTCTTCGGCAAGAGCCATGCTTTCCCTGCTTGCATGCAGGAACCCTGTGCTCTACCACAGCAAGGTCCCCCAGCAACCCAAGGAGCTAACTTCACCTCAGCTTCACTAAGTGTAGCACCACAGGGGCTGCGGGGGAGGCATAATGCGGAACAGCAAACCAAAGAGTCTGGACTTGATCCTTCAAGTCTGTCAGCATCCGAAAGTAATAAAGATGAAAAAAATTTAATTTTGTGGAGGAATCCCCAGCAGTGCTCGAGATTCTGGTGCTGGACCCCAGAGCCCCTGAGCATGCTATGCTGACACTCCAGGTCCCAGTAGTCACTGGATTTAACATGTCACTGTCATTCTGTTGCTAATCGATTTGCTCGAGTGGGCACCAGTAACGTCTCCATTGTGAGACTTGTTAGTTTTTGGCATACTGAATACACCACAGTACCTTGCCAGGCTCTGCCGTGTGGGCGGGATACTTTTGGTAACATGCCGGGCTCTCCCAGAGGGACGGAGGAATCGAACCCGGGTCAGCCGTGTGCAAGGCAAATGCCGTACCCGCTGTGCTAGTGCTCCAGCCCGATTTAACATGAGTAGCAACTAAATAATTGTGATGGTTGGGGCCAGGGCGATACAGTACAGCGAGGGTAGGGCGTTTGCTGTGCAGGCGGCCGACCCAGGTACAATCCCCGGCATCCCATATTGTCCCCCAAGCATTGCCAGGAGTAATTCCTGAGTGCAGAGCCTGGGGTATCGCCGGGTGTGACCCCCAAACAAAATAAATACACAGCAAAAAAACTGTATTGGCTACGCATGAAATGTGTGCGCCTTGAGTTAACTTCTCCGCGGTCATTTTTGCAGCTTCCCTAAGGAAGGGGTGCACGGACTCCCCGAGAGACAGGCAGACTTCGTCTTAGACCTGATCTCGATCCAGCCCCCTTCTCGTTGCGGGGAGCACCGCGCTGACCACAGGCTGGCCGGCCGGCCGCCACGGCACCCCTGCCAGCACCCCTGCGTGCGCCAGATCCGGCCCTCACTCACCCAGGGGGCCCTTCCCCGCGGCCTTGGCTTTTAGTTCCTCGAGTTTCTTCTGCTCCTCCTTCTGTTTCTGCTTGAATGCCTTATCTTCCTAGAGAGAGGCAGAGCGGGGTAAGAGCGGGCGGGATTCCCAGCCCTGCGCGCCCGTCCACGCCCCGGCCGGCACCTGCCCTCACCTCGTCCATTTCCTTGGCCTGTTTCTTGGGCTGCTTCAGGGGCTTCTTCTTGCCACCTGCGGAGGAACACCCGCACGCTCAGCCCGGGCTCCGGCGCGTCCCGCCCCGTCCCCCACCGTCCACTTGTGCCCCGACCACTCACCTTCGCGGCCGGACATGGCGCCTGCCGCCCCTCGCCCGGGCTCTGCCACAGGAAGCGGAGAGCGGCAGCTCAGCGCGCGCTCGCTGATTGGCTCCCAACCAGGAAGTGGCACTCCCGGAAGCGGCCCTGGGAGGCGGGCGCTAGAGGGTCAGAGGTGAGCTGAGTGGCAGGCGCTGTTCTGCGACTTCGGCTTCGGCGCTGGGCGCGCCAGGTAAAGAGGAGGAGGGTCGTGAGGCGAGGGGAGGGTCCGGAAGCCGGGACGGTGCTTTTACCGGAAGGCGCCGGGACTGGAACGGCGCCCGGGGAAAGCGTTGCAGGTAGAAGGAAGGGCGAGAGCAGAGGTCTTCCGACAAACCTTCGCCGCATTCCTGGAACCGAGGAAGGCACAGAGTGGCCAGGAGATGCGAGGGAGGTGGCGGAGTGGGAAGGGGCTAGAGCATATGGACCTAGAGCTTTGCAGACCACAGGAGGGAGTTTGGGTTTGTGATCCAAGATGTGACTTTTTGCAAATTCTGTGTATTCACCCACTACACTTTTTTGCTCATATATGATATACGTTAATACTTTCATACATATGTATTGTGAACAAAAAGTGTCAGCCTTGCAAAACTGAAGTCCTAGTGAACTGTAACCAAAGTAAATGAAATGCATGTCATAGGTCATGGGAAGTGTGTGCGCGCAGAAAATTAGATAAATAAGGCAGAGATCGTGAGTAAGGAGTTGCCGATGGATGGGAATGATACTGAAACAGTATACCTGGGTCAGCAGTTCACAGAGAGTGAACAGTTCTCTGTCAGAAGACAGAGTAGGTAGTGTGCAGGCCTTAAGGCAGGATAGCTTTGGTGTTCAGCAACATCAAGAAGGGTCATGCAGAGTAATTTATGAGTTGAAGTGTGTTAGCTGACCTTAATCAGCAACATGTTTATTAAATCATTACATTGTACTTCTTAGACTCAGTGAAACTGGGGCAAAGGTGCACATGATGAACAAGAGTGGAAAAGGAAGACTAGTGGCTGATGAGGTCAGAGAAGAATGAGTCAGGAATCAGATGTCCTGTAAGCCATAGAAAAGTATTTAGGTTTTTACCTTTGGAACTGTTGTAGGCTTTGAGCACAGAGGTGGGATCTGGCATGGTTTTGAGTGGACACTGGTTGCTTTCAGACATGCACAGATTGATAAATAGAACATAGGTGCTAGTGTGGAATCTGGGAGACGTGTTTGGTGGCAAATTTCTAAAGGAAGTAACTGTAACTAATGGACTGACTATGAAGTGAGAAAAAAAGCTGAGTGAGGGTTGAATAAGACTTTTGGCCTGATGACGACATGGTGTTTCCATCAGCCAAGATGGAGGCTGTGGAACAGGCAACTTTAGGGGTGGGGGCAGGGAGATAAGGTCCCCTTTAGCATTCCAAGCAGAGATATGGATGGACTAACACAACAGTGGACCTGAAATCCAGAATAAACTGAGCCATAGTCAGCACAGTTTTTCTCTCTTTTTCTTTATCTTTTTTGTTTGTCTTTTGGGCCACACCCAGCAATGCTCAGGGATTACTCCTGGTTCTGCTTTGGAGTCACTCCTCGTGATGCACGGGGCACCATATGGGATGCTGGGGATGAAACCCAGGTCAGCTGATGCAAGGCAAGAACCCTACCTGCTGTCTTATCACTTCCAACCCTATTGATTTTTTTGTTTTTTATTGTGATGCTAGGGATCAAACTCAGAGCCCCACACATATATGGATGCACTCTATCACTGATCAACATCCTGTGTCCAGTAAAAACTAAATTGAGATACTTGGCAAGTAATTCACCTATTTACTATGTGCAGTCAGTGGTTTTGCTTCAACATTCACAATGTTTTGCAGCCATCACCATGGTCAATTTTAGAACATTTCACAGGTGGTTTTAGAGCCAGGGGTCTGCATGGGAGGAGACGGAAGACTGAACCCTGAGCCTCTGGTAGAAATGGGGAGTTGAGTGGGAACTGGATGCACCTTTCAAGGAGGGAACTGTTTCCCGAGGGATGGACTGCCAACAGGGTGAGTGTCTGAGGACTGAAAACTGATTACTGGGTTTAGCAATGTGGAGATAACCTAGACAAAAGCCGTTCTAGTGACCTGTTGGGAGTGAAGAACAGATTAGAAAGGGTTTAACAAAATGGGAAGAGGGACTGGAGGTGGTTGGATACTGGTTGTCGGGGAGGTTTATTCCAGATAGGAATTAAGAAGTGGAGTAGAAGTTGGGAGACAGTAGACACTGTCTGATGACTGATGATCAATGACTGATGATTAATGAGTGACTGTGGGGTGGGGAGAGGACATGGTACCTGGGGCATAGCTTAGTCTTCCTTGGACATAAATTCTTCATCCTGAGGATCAGGGGAAAATGGAAAGGGGACAGATACTACAGGAAGGTGTAGTGGGAGTTCTTTTCCAGTTTCTTGTATTTTTCTGGCGAAGTGAAGTAAGTTTTTAATTAAAAGTGAGGATGAAAATGGAGGAATTGTACAGCATCTAAGGCACTTGACTAACATGGGTTTGATACCCAGCACCCTATATGGTCTCCTGAGCCCCACCAGGAGTAAGCTCTGAGTAATGCTGGGTGTGGCCCAAAGACAAAGAGTGTTGGATAGGGGTGTGGCCTCCTTATGCGGGGGGGGGGGGGGGGGGGCCCAAATTTGACTCAATATACTGTGTGGTTCCCTATGCATTGGGTGAAGGGTACTGCTGAGAAGCACCTGATGTGGCCCCAACACTAAAACAAAAAACAAGCAAAAGGGTGTTGAAAGCTTCAGAGAAACTGAAGCAATCTGAGTAGCACCTGCGGGACCTGGCAGGAGTTTTGAGAGGCCTGGGAGAGCAACCTGGGTTGAGTAGGATCAAGAATGAGGGGGCCTGGGAAAAAGTGACAACCCCAGTGACACTTCTGTGTGGGCATAGTGGGCACTGTGGTTGGCAGGGCCTCCAGGCTCTGCACTTTGCTTAGATGAGGGGGTCATGGTGCAGGATTGTTGTGGGGGTCACAGCTTGTGTGCAGGGTCTTGGGGATTGCCTGACTCTTGTGATCCAACTGGTGTGCATTTTGTGAGTGTGTGTGTGTGTGCGCGCTTCTTTGGGCCTTAAGGGGAGCCAGGGATCCTGTGCAGCCCCACATATTCCCTCCCATGTCTCTGTGATCCAACAGGTGTGTGTGTGTGTGTGTGTGTGTGTGTGTGTGTGTGTTCCTTTGGGCCTTAAGGGGAGTCAGGGATCCCATGCAGCCCCACATGTTCCCTCCCATGTCTCTGTTCTGACCACTTTGGCCAAGAGGTATGTCCCTACCAACTTTGTTTTTGAGTGGACTGAGTCTGTCCCAGTGGGCAGGATAGAGAGGGGGGCTAAGGTGCTGTGAGCCGGTTTCTGCATTGGCCCAGGAAGCCCGTTTCCTGATAGCTGGCAAGCCTGCAGTCTCCTGCCTGTCTCCCTGCTCTCTGCTCTTCTCACTCTGGTTATTCTGCCATTTGGCCACAGGGTGTCACTCTAGCAGATAGAGCTAGCAGGGAGAGGTGCGGTTGGGGGGGCGGGGGGGGGTGGTGCTGTTAACCAGAGGAGGGTCCTGCTGGTCCAGCTTTGCCCAGCATGGGTCACTGGACCTCACCCTAGGTCCTTAGCAGTCACTGCTGCTCTCGCAATGGGGCAGGGCCTGACTGGATAATGGGAAGCTGACTCCCTGTGTTGTTAAGGAAATGATCTGGAGGCAGTAGGCGTTGGGGCCCACACATCAAAGCCAAGCGGGAAAGGAGAGATTAAAGAAACCTAACCTGTTGAGCAGTGACTTAAATGGGAAAGGAGGGACTCGCTTCAGGAGGGTGAGAAACGTGAGACTAGGGTTGGTAGCTAAGTCTGACTCAGGCAGGAGAAGGGCTGGTGTGAGCCTGAGAGAAGCCCTTTAAGGAACTGCTTGTTTTTTTGTGGCCTCCTCAGCCCCCTGAAATGCCTTCTCAAAGGAGAGCTGAGGAAGGAAATTTCTGTCTTGGGCATGGAGGACTTATGCCCTCAAACTTCATTTTCGGTTTGTGGGCCACACCCTGCAGTGCTGGCGATAAAGCAAACCTGGGGCTCCAACGGGCGAAGCAAAGCGTGCACTCCCGCCCTTGGAGCACGTCCCCGCCCTCCTGGAGCTTAACTGAAACTGCTTCCCAGTGTTGAGGCAGCCTTTAGGTCACTGACTAAGAAGTTGGTTTTGAGAAGTGGGTTTTTTTTTTCTTGTTTGTTTTTGGGGCCATATCCAGCCATGCTCAGGTGTTACTCCTAGCTTTGCACTTGGGGATCACTCTTGGCAGTGCTCAGAGCACTATATGGGATGCTGAAGATCAAACCTGGGTTGGCCGCATGCAGGGCAAGTGCCTTCCCTAGCTCCTGTTCTGAGAGTCTTTTGCTGAAACTTTCCCTGAAATCCCCTCAGTGACACAGTTCTCCCTGGAATCTTTATGTGTCTTTATGGGACTTTGTCAGCAAAGATGCAATTTGCTTTGTTTTGTTTTGTTTTTTGGGGGGCACACCCAGTGATGCTCAGGGTTATTCTTGGTCTGCACTCACAAATTACTCCTGACAGTGCTCAGGGGACAATATCGATGCCAGAGATCAAATCTGGATTGGCCACGTGCAGAGGCCCTATCCTCTCCACTGTTGCTCCAGCCCCAGAATGGATACAACTTTGACATCAGAGAACTGGTGCCAGGATTCTCATTTGAGCCATAGCAGAATCAGAGAGCGGGGGTGGAGTAAGGAAGAGGTGGGGGTGGCTCGAATGAGAATTCTGGTTCTCTCCTTCCATCCAGTTTCATTGCCCAAGAGCCTGGGGGTGGGAGACTGGGGGCCACTGGTCGCAGGCCCAGATATCATACTGTTCAGAACCATCGGGAGCCTGGGAACCTAATGTGACAGCCTTCCTGCTGCGAGCTCATCTGTCTGGTGTTTCCCCTGCAGGTTTCCCCATGACGGGTGCAGCCCATGTTCAGCATGCAGCACGTTGTGGGTGCACCCCCAGGTCTGGTGCGAAGAGGCCTCCTTGGCAGGGACCTTGCTGTGACTAGGACTTTCTGCAGCTCAGGCTCGAGCCGGCCCAGAGAGAAACGGCCCGAGGAGGTGGCCTTTGGACTCTACAGCCGCCTTTCGGCGCTGGGCAGGACCGTGGGACGCAGCTTTCAGCAACGAGCGTCCTCCACAGCCAAGATCTGGTGGGACAGATATGAAGAGTTTGTTGGACTCAATGAGGTTCGAGAGGCTCAGGGAAATGTGACAGAGGTGAGAAGGGCTGTGGGCTGGTGTCCTGACATGGGGAGTTATGCCACCCGAGGTAACTTACAGCCCTTTAATGGGATGGTGAGAGCTGGAGTGGGGAGTGGGGACTCAGGAGACAACTCCAAGGCTCTCAGGAATGCAGTGTCCACCACTTGGCCAGAGCCCCATGGTTCAGGATGTACTTGACCCCATGGCCATCTGGGATGAGCTGCTTTTCAGCCACTGCGTCTTCAAACTCCTCCGCAGTAAACTTATTCAGCACCCAGAGCCAGAGAGATAGTACAGTGGGCTGGGCACTGGTCTTGCATGTGGCCAGCGATCCCACTGAGGTGGGGCAGGTGCGGGGATTGGCTTGTTTTTCATTGAACAACCTGGGTTCTCTACATGGCGGCACCGAGGATGACCTGGGTGAGGCTCTCTGTGGAACTGGGTCCCGTGATTCACGAGTCACTGACCATTTCTGCCCCTCCTGTTAGGGCTCGCAGATGCCCTGGCAGCACTGGGGGCAGGTGGTGAGAGATGTCTGGAGTGGGCGTCACAGGGCTCTCAGGACTGTTGGGAAGGCAGGACACCGAGTACTGTGCTGTGGAGGAGAGAGCTGCCCGCGGAGGCTGTTTATCAGAAGTGCACTCTGCCACCCCTTTTTCCATTCTAGCTTAGGCACAGAGCAGGGTAGGGAGGTGGGAAGAGGCTGGGGGTCAGCGGAAGGCCCCCGAGGCCCAGTGCTTGGAGGTGACGCAACTTGTGCTGAGCCAGGGTTTTTGCATCTGTGAAGGAGGCTGTAGTTGCAGTGATGCCTCTCACGGCACTGCGTGGGGCGGAAGGAAGGTGACACACCTGCATCAGCTTAAGAACATGCTCCTCAGGCTGTCAGTGGGCTGGTGTTGACCAGGTCTGGTGCATTGTTAGCTATTTCCAGATTTCCCCAGGGCGTCTTATTTCTGCGTGAATGCATAAATCCGCTGGCTCTGACAGGCGTGGCCTGGGGCACTTGGAGGACCTCTGGGAGGCCCAAGACAACGGGGCTGAGGGGCTGTATTTCCACCCTCTGCACTGAGACCCCTAGCAGCCAGCAGATACCTTGGGAAAAGAATTGAGCCCATGTGCATGCAGAGAAAAGAGGCTGCTCACCTCTATTCTTCTTTCTATAGGCGGAAAAAGTGTTCATGGTGGCTCGAGGCCTTGTCCGAGAGGCTCGGGAAGACTTGGAAGCTCAGCAGGCCAAGCTGAAGGAGGTGAGGGACCGCTTGGACCGCATCTCCCGGGATGACAACCAGTACCTGGAGCTGGCCACCCTGGAGCACAGAATGCTACAGGTAGGCTTGGCTGGGTAGGGGGAGACCCTTAGTGGTCTGCTGGTTAGAAAGTAAGGTGGGGGGTGCGCCAGGAGCTCCTGCCAAGCGGCTGGGTCCCAGAAGCGGGGAGTATCAAGGTGCCAGAGGGCATAGCCATTGCCCTTCTGTTTTTATTTTTCCTTCTTGGGTCACACCCAGCGATGCTCTGGAGTTATTCCTGGCTCTGTACTTAAGAATTAGTTCTGACGGTGCTGGGGAACCATATGAGATGCTCGGGATTGAACCCAGGTACGCCACGTGCAAGGCAAACACCCTCCTTGCTATACTATTACTGTCCCAGGCACTGCCCTTCTGATAGACCCAGCCTACAGACATTGGTCAAACCTAAGACTGCTTGGGAAGGACTGAAGGTCTATGTGAGCATGCTCACTTCCTGCGCTGTCCACTGAAGGGGTCTGTGCTGCTTCACAGCCCACGTATTCCTGGAGCACCTACTCTGTGCCAGGCATGAGCCTGAGCCCCAGGGTCCTCACAGTAGACGTTGCTGGTGGTGACAGTGCTCAGGCCAGGTGGCTGCCATTAACACAGTTTTGTTCCTGCAGGAGGAAAAGAGGCTGCGTGCGGCCCACACACGTGCTGAAGACTCGGAGCGAGAGAAGTTCTCTCTCTTCTCTGCGGCCGTGAGGGAAAGTCACGAGAAGGAGCGCACGCGGGCTGAGAGGACCAAGAACTGGTCGCTCATCGGCTCGGTCCTGGGGGCTCTGATCGGTGTGGTGGGCTCCACCTATGTGAACCGTGTGCGGCTGCAGGAGCTGAAGGCCTTACTCCTGGAGGCGCAGAAGGGGCCAGTGAGCCTCCAGGAGGCCATCCGAGAACAGGCTTCCAGCTACTCGCTGCAGCAGAAGGACCTCCATGACCTCATGCTCGATCTGAGGGGCCTGGTGCAGGTGGGGCCGGGGCAGAGCTCCGGGTCCCAGGCAGGTACTACCCCCACCCGAGACAGAGACACAGATGTCCTTTCAGCCGCCTTGAAAGAGCAGCTCAGCCATTCCAGACAGGTTCATTCATGTCTCGAGGGTTTACGAGAGCAGCTTCATGGCTTGGAAAAGACTTTAAGCCACACAGCTGGGGTGGTGCAGCTCGCAAAAGCTGCAGCACACCCGGGCCTGGTTGAGCCTGCAGATGGGGCTCTGCCTGGCTCTTTGCTGGAGCACGGGAGTGTGATCCTGGCACTGGCGGACGTGGAGCAGAGGCTCGAAGCCCAGGTCAACAGAAACACTGTCTACAGCACAATGGTCACCTGCCTGGCATTCGTGGCCACATTGCCTGTGCTCTACATCCTGTTCAAGGCCAGCTAACCCCTGGACCCTTCTCCAGAGAGTGTAAGAAATAGGTGTAGAGGTGGATTTAATTAGATCCCAGCAATGGAGTAAACCTGTGGGGGTGCACACCACTCTTTGGGGTGCTCTGAGTCTGAGCACCATCTGCAGTGGCTTGTCAGCTGATAAACTTTGCTTTCTAGCCAACTATAATTTATATTCATTATCAAAACTTTGTGCTGGTGTTCAATTAAAATGCCTTTGCATTTGTATTGAAAGTAATTTATATCCGTTTGAGTTTGGCCATTGAAGGTTGAGATTTCGGACTTGAGAGTCGGGTCTGGGGTTTGTGTAATTGCTCCCCTTGTTCCTCCTCCCTCCTCTCTGTCTCAGTCCTGTCCTTGGTTCAGGGCCATTTTGGATACACTGACCTGTGGAGCCTGGATTTTCATTTTGATTCCCGGCCATCCGTTCACCCAGTCCTCTCTGCTGTGTGGCTTGGGGGTCCCTGTGGGTGGAGCCTAGTCTGCGTCCCATCATGGTTACTATGGCTGCTGTCCTTTTCCTCATCACTTTCTCTGCCATGGTGGGGAGAATCTGACGCTGGTGCTGGAAGTGAGCAGAGGGGCCGGGGGAGAGGGCTTGGGGGAATGGTTGATAAATATTGCTGGGGATATAATCATAGGGATGGATGGGTAATCTGGGATCCTGGTGCAGACTGCATTGGGCAGCATTGGTCTATCTGGATTAGGGGTGCATATCCTTCCCCATACACGTCCTCCAGCCTCGAGGTGGCCTTGGAAGGCCCGAACAGCCCACTTGCAGGGTGAACATTGAGACAGTGATGGGGAGGGGCCTCTCAGAGCTATGAGGTGCTGTGGGCTTCAGAGGCAGACTGTCCAGAGAACTCCTGACCTCTTTTCAGAGAGGAACAGCCACCTTTGACCTCCGGCACTAAGTGGCCATGGGTGAGTTTGCCCTTGAGTAAACAGGAACAGTGGGAGGCTTTCTGTGCTCCAGCTGGTGTGTGGCTGGGGCAAGGAGAATTCACCTTTCAGAGCCTTCCAGACTCTGAGCAGGGAGCCTGGGGAGCCAGAAGTGCTTCCTATGAAGGACCGTCTCTTTTTAGAGACCATGCTGAAGGCATGACCCAAGTGGCCCCGGGGACACTATGAGCTTCTGAACGCTCCTGGTTCCTTAGACAGCTGGCCACTCCATTTGGGGCTGGAGCGATAGCACAGCGGGTAGTGAGTTTGCCTTGCACGTGGCCGACCCAGGTTTGATTCCTCCGTCCCTCTCAGAGAGCCCGGCAAGCTACTGAGAGTATCCCTGCCTGCATGGCTGAGCCTGGCAAGCTACCCATGGCATATTCCATATACCAAAAACAGTAACAAGACTCACAATGGAGCCGTTACTGGTGCCCTCAAGCAAATGATGAACAACAAAGGATAGTGCTACAGTGCTACGTTTGTATCTTTCGTATCTTTTGGCATGGTGTGGGGATGGGATGATCTTGTACCTGGGAGGCTCACACTCCTGACACGAAGGAGATGGAGTATCTGTAAGGGGGGGTTGTGCTGTGGGGCTTGGGAGGCCCAGGTGGCTCTTGGGTGGGTAGAAGCCCTGAATGGGGGTGCACTTGATGAGCTGAGGAGCAGGAATGCACAGGCAGCAGGGGCAGGAAAGGGAGGGAGGGAGGGAGGGAGGGAGAGAGGGTGAGAGGGTGAGAGGGTGAGGGACCTGGGCCTCATTGACTGGGCTGAGGGGGTGATTGGTGTAGGTGTGGAGCATAACGTTGGAGGATTCCATATTGGCAGGCATGACTTCTATGTCAGAGGGAAAGTGCACGGGAGCAGGTATGGGAGGTGCAGAGTGACCAGGCCATGTCCTGGAAAAGGGGTGGGTGGAGGATAAGGAATCTAGAGGGAGAACTTGGAAGCCTGTAGATTAAAGTGAAGGGAGGCTCTTGAGTTGGTGAGGTGGGAAGAGAATGTCTGGTCTTCTCGCACTAAATTCCGTGTGAATGACCTGAGCCTTCTGGCTATGCACCCCATATGCCCCATGAAACTCTGTAGGCTTCCAAGGTATAGTATATGCATACATTTTGCCTCTCAGGAGGCTCTCTCAGTTGCCTTGAGCTGAAGTTGTCAGAAAGTCTGAATGGAAGGGCCGGGCAGGGGGGCTGTTGGCAGTGTGCAGGCCTGGCTGTAGGGTCCAGCAAAGGGCACAGCAGGGCCTCAGCAGACAACCCTTCTGCCCAGCAGTTCCTCCCAGAGACGGCCCAGGTATGTGCCAGTGAGGGGAGTCCAGACTTGCCCAAGGCTTCCCAGCTTGGGGTGGGTCCCGGCTTAAACCTGGGAGGAAAGGAAAGAAATGCACCTCACTTATGCAGCCTCCAGAGCTTTGGTATCACCCCCACTCGCCGGTGAGCAAATAGTTTGTGTATTTGTGTGAGGGGCAGGGATGGTCAGGTTACTGGCTTGGGGATGGCGCAAACCCAGGCCCAGCCCCCAAAGCCTGCCACCGTCGTCCTGCACAGCGAGATGAGGGGTGGGGGTGGGGGCCGGAAGGAGGGCTTGATTATTGGGGAGTCCTGGGGGAAGGGGCTGTGGGGAGAAACGAGGCGTCTAAGAGCCCAGGTAAAGTTGGAGAAAGGCGAACCCCACTGGGAGTCAGATCTCGGAAGGGAAAGAGGGACCTTGGGGCGGCGCAGGGCGGGGGTAGTGGCTAGCGAACAGGCCGGGCAGGTAAGGGAGCTGGGACCCACTGGGCGCGAGTGGGACCCCGATCCCGGGACAGGGGGGTCGCGGGGCGAGACCTCCGCCCTCAGCCCGCTGCCTTCCCATCCCGGGAGGGCTCCCCCAGCCGGGATCCCGCGCGCGGCGCTCAGGTGAGGCTCGCGGGGCGGGGCGGCGCAGGGCGGGGCGGGGTGGGGCTCCCCCCGGCCCCTTCGCGGCCGCGACCCGCGTTGCCGTGGAGACCCTCGCGTGGGCGGGGCGCCGTCCCCCGCCCGCGGCCAGCGCGGGCCCGGGGGGCTGGAATGCGGGGTCCCGGGCGGCGCGGGGCGGCGCGGCCGGCTCTGGCGGCGGCTTCCGGCCTGGCTGCGCGGCGGGCGGGGGGAGGGCGGCCCGGCGAGCGCGGGGGGCAGGCGCGGAGCCGGCCCGGCCGGCGCGGCTTTGTCTCCTTTGTTCGCGGCCGTGGCAGCGCGGCGGCGGCGGGCGGGGCGGGCAGCGGGCGCAGCTTTCCGCCCCTCGGTCTCCGGGTAACAGCTGCGGCTCGGCCAGACCCACCTCCGGGGGGCGGGGGGCAGCCGCGCCGCCGCGCGCAGATCCCGAGCCGGGCGCGGCGGCCGCCTCGGCGCGCTCCTCCCGCGGGGCCGGCCCGGTGGTGAGTGCGGGGCGCGGGCGCGGGCGCGGGCGCGGGGCGGGCTGCCGAGCGGAGAGCCGGGACCACGCTCGGCCGCGCCGAGGGAAACTCTGGCGGCGGCGGCTGGAACGCGATTGGGAGACGGAGGAGGTGGAGCTGCTCCTCCGCGCCCCCTCCTCGCCGCCGCGCCGCGGCCGGCACCGGCCGGCCCCTTCCCCGCCCTCCCAGGACCACTGGTGGGGTCGCTGCCCCGCGGCTGGGGGGAGGAGGGGGGTCGCGGGCAAGCGCCGATCGCGGAGACCTCGCCCTCCCCTTGGTGGTAACAGCGCTGCGCCCAGCGCCTCTCACAAAGGCGCACCGGAGCCTCCTGCCAACGCACTCCCCGCACCCGGGGACCTGGGTCTCCACGTGGGCGCGGGCGGCGGTGATGGAGAAGCGTGCAGGGCCCCAGGGGTGCCGGGTCAAATGGGGGATTCCTCCAGCCCGGCTCCACGCACGACGGGGCGAGCAGTGTGTGCTCCCGAACTGTCAATGAGTAACTCTGCGGGCTGGACCCAGAGCCCAGCTCGCGCGGGAAGGGAAGGCCGCTTCCCACTCTCCCCGGGACAGACGCTCGCGGTGGGGACCTGGTGTGCGGGGACCTCAGGCGGGCGGGCCCGCCGTGTTAGACGTCCTTGGGTCCCACTGAAGACGGCCCAGAAGGAAGCTCAGGGCACGTGTGGCCCAGGCCAAGCTAGACTTGGGCTGTGAGTCTGGAGGGCCCAAGATTTGGGGAGAAGGCAGGAGATCCTGACCAAACCTGAAGTGTGGCTCCTAAATAGGCTGTCTTTTTTTTTTTTTTTTTTTTGTCAGCTCCTGCCCATCATTAATAAAAGTGACACTGACTCCTTGTGTGCCCTTTGGAGAAGCAGGTGGGCCTCTTATCTCTCCTGCCCACATGGTTTTACCTGTTGGTGAACTGAAAGTTCACCCAACTAACCGTAGGGAGCTTGGGCTAACATCTGTCCTCATTTTGGGGCCTCTGAATCATCCAAACACCCCAGGGAGCCATCAGGCGTGCACTGAATCAGGTGTCCTGTGGACTGGTCTGAGCAGTCCTGCTGCTGGTTCTGAGACCCCAGGGTACACAGCAGGTGGCTAGGTGTGCCCACGCCCACCTGTCTATCACAGGAGGAGCAGCCTAGGGGCAGGGAAGACTGGCTGGGAGGCTAAGAAGGTAGGGAGTTAATGGGACAGCTCGGGAGTGGCCATTCCAGGCTGTGGGAACCGCCTGCAGTGGAGGCCGGCAGGCCCGCGGAGCATGTGTGGGGGAGAGCTGGCAGGGATCCGACCACGGGAGAGGGCCTGCGCCGAGGGGGTTGACCTTTATCCTTCTGCCCAGGGTGGGGTGGGGGGATGCAGAGAGAGAGAGAGAGAGAGAGAGAGAGAGAGAGAGAGAGAGAGAGAGAGAGAGAGAGAGAGAAAGAGAGAGGCATGTGTCCTGATTCTGTTTGAAGGTCCAGAGGAGGTGGGGACTGAGGGCTGCTCTGCCCATGGCCAAGGTTTACATGAAATATGCCTAGCCACCAGAAGTGTCCTTGCCGTGGAGGACAGGCGGCCCAGATTCACTGGTGGGATGAGGGGGAGGGAGGGGCCAGTGATGAAAGGAGCGTGAATTTTTCCCAGAGAGGTCAGCCTCCCCTCTCTCATGTGGCCTGGCCCCTCCGATTCGTCCATCCTCTTCCTGTGGGCCAGTTGGCTCTGTTGTGATTTTACATTTGGGGAGTGTCTTGGTAGCGGCCCCCTGAGAACTGGAACCTTGGCACGCAGTAGGCGCTGAGCAAATGTTTGTAAGTGAATGAAAGCGGGAGTGTTGGTAACCTCAGGCTGCTCTGCCCAAGGCGCATCCCTGGGTGTGAGTTGGCAGGGGGAGTGAGCACCAGGGTATGGGGGTGCCCTCTGTCCATCCTCAGTTAGACACCGATATCACACAGTTCTGAAGAAATCCTCTCCTCCCCCCACCACTCCAGCCCTTGAAAACAAGGTGGGGGGCTCCAGGGAAGCCTGGCCTTGCCATAGTCCTGGGCTGCTCGCCGGGTTCACGAATCTCCCTGCCACCCCTTTTCCACCACCCTCCCCTTGGTGGCAAACAGAGGCGGCCTTGTTCCCGCTCCCATAGAGCTGCCCTGTTCTCTGCACACTAAAAATGGAAACCCCCAAGCTATTTTGGGAGCAGTGCCCAGCCAGGCTCTGGCCATGGCTTCCCTGCTCCCACCGGGCTGCTGGACTCTCCGGGCTGCTGGACTCTCCTCCGAGCCTTTGGCCAGCCCTGCCCAGCCTGGTTCATTGTGGGGCAGACTTA
Source organism: Sorex araneus (assembly GCF_027595985.1). Lineage (NCBI taxonomy): Eukaryota > Metazoa > Chordata > Mammalia > Eulipotyphla > Soricidae > Sorex > Sorex araneus. The sequence continues at coordinate 45,089,177 of NC_073305.1, read as the reverse complement.
GGGGGAGCCCCCTGCTGGGGCCGTGGCTGGGAGGAGTCCACCTGCACTGCTGGAAACTCCCAGGGTATTATGCACAGGCAGATTGGCATCTGGCGGGAGGGGCTGGGCAACGTGGCCTGGACATGGGCAAATAGGGAAAGTGTCTGGGGCACTTTTCAAGAGAGCCTAGCCTGGCCCTTCACTAACCCCAGCTCCTGCTGGGCCCCCTAGGGGTCTGGGGGGTGGGGGTGTTGCCATGGTTTCCCAGGGCCTGCAAAGGAGAGGTTTGTGAGGAGAGTGGGCACCCACCCAACGTCTGGGGAGTACCTGGGGGTGGCAGGTACAGCATGGGGCGTGGTGACATCCTCCAGGAGAACTCCCCCACCCCTCCACATACAGCCACCCTGTGCCCTGGTTCTGCTCTGACCTGCGGGAGAGGAAATAGCAAGAGATGGCCTGGCTTCACCAGCCCCTAGGACTTAGGGCCCGCCCCAGGGAAGTGTGCATGTGTGTCTAAGTGCCGGGGGCGGGGAGGATGTGTCCGCAGGGTGTGGAAAGGAGCTGGGCTGTGCATGTGTGTGAGTGCGCGCATCGGTGCGTCTTCGGGCTCTGCATGCGTCTGTGTGTGGCAGCGCCCGTGTGTGTGCATGCAGGCCGGGGCTGTGGGGCTTGGTGGGGGCGGGGGCGTGAGCATGCCTCTGCTGTGGGGCCCAAGCGGTCTGGCCTAGGACAGCCTCTGGCCCGTGTGGAGGAGGACTTGCACTCAGGTGCCTCCACAAGGCCGAATTTGGGCAGAGGGTGAGAATGGCGGGGTGCTGGGGGAAGGGGCAAGGGTCTGCAGAGGGACCGGGCCTTGGGGGTGAGGGGCTGCCTGGGCCCTGCTAGCCACACGCCCTGTCCTAGCTGCCCTTTCCCAGGCCCTGCCGGGGCCTAAGTCCTTTGCCCTCCCCCTCACTGTGTGGGCTCTGAGGAGGCGTCCCCTGTGGAATGTGTTTGGTGGACGAGGGCCAGGCTGGGCCCCATTCCACCGGCAGGCTGGGCAGCAGGGAGGGGGTACCTTTGTGCTGCCGGCACGATGGGCAGCCGGGGGCTCCCTCCTGCTTGCTGCTCAGCCCCCAGCTTCACGCTTTGCTTCTCTCCCTGGCTAGGTGACTTCCGTGCAAGGCACAGGTCATGGTGTTGTCTCCTAATCCAGCCGGCCCTGCCAGGTGAGCAGTGAGCTCCCGCCTCTGCTGAAGGCTCTTCCCGGTGGGGTCCCACCCTGGCTGCCTTTCCCTTCCGCCTCCCTCTCTCTGGGGGAGCCCTGTGCTAGTTATTCTTGTGGGTTCCTCCCTGCCCTTTGAGACCCCCTCACTCAATCCTTGTGCTGCTTTAAACCTGGGGGTGGCTCCTGCGTCCCTGCTCTCGTGACTCCTTCTGCCTCAGTAGCCAACATCAGGGCCAGGGAGGTGGCCCTGAAGGGTGGTGCAAACGCTTTGGTTGTCAGAGCCACTGGTTGGATCGCTGGCACCTTCCAGTGCCTGAGCACTGCTGGGAGGACTCCTCCAAGCACTGCTGGGTGTGGGCCTAAAGCAAATCAAGCAGCAGTATCATGCGGAGGAGCCCCACCCTCCTGGGGGTGCTAGCCCTTTCTGCTGTCACCTGCTCTGCTGCTGCTTCTTCCAGGCCCTGGGCGTGGCCAGTTTCTAGTACTTGCCTGCCACCTCTGACCCTCAGGTGGTACAGGGCACCTGAAGAGAATAATGCAGGTGGAACATGGGCAGCGGGGAAGTTTCCAGAGTGTATGTGGATTGGGGGGTTATCCTGACCACCACATCCATGTCTGTATTTCCCTCCATGGCTTCTTGGTAGTGTCCCAGCCCTGTCCCTCTGAGACTGGCCTCCTGAGCCACTCTGCACCTCTCTCCCTGCCAGGTGACCATGTCAGCCCTCGGCCCAGCTCTGCTGCATGCACTCTGGGCCGGGTGGGTGCTCAGCCTGCAGTCCCCACCGCCAGCTGCTTTTACTCCCAATGGCACGAATCTGCAGCACCTCACTCGGGACCCTGCCTCCGGCACCCTCTACCTGGGGGCCACCAACTTCCTGTTCCAGCTTAGCCCTGGGCTGCAGCTAGAGGCCACCGTGTCCACTGGGCCTGTCCTTGACAGCAGGGACTGCTTGCCCCCAGTCATGCCTGATGAGTGCCCACAGGCCCAGCCTACCAACAATCTGAACCAGCTGCTCCTGGTGAGCCCGGGGGCCTTGGTGGTGTGCGGGAGCGTGCACCAGGGGGTCTGTGAGCAACGGCAGCTGGGGCAGCTGGGACAAGTGCTGCTGCGGCTGGAGCGCCCGGGGGACACCCAGTATGTAGCCGCCAATGACCCTGCCGTCAGCACAGTGGGCCTCGTGGCCCAGGGCCTGTCCGGGGAGCCCCTCCTGTTTGTAGGACGGGGATATACCAGCCGGGGCGTGGGGGGCGGCATCCCGCCCATCACCACCCGGGCCCTGTGGCCGCTGGACCCCCAAGCTGCCTTCTCCTACGAGGAGACTGCCAAGCTGGCGGTGGGCCGCCTGTCAGAATACAGCCACCACTTCGTGAGCGCCTTCGCGCGCGGACCCAGCGCCTACTTCCTGTTCCTTCGACGGGACCTGCAGGCACAATCCCGGGCCTTCCGTGCCTACGTGTCACGCGTGTGCCTGCGGGACCAGCACTACTACTCGTATGTGGAGCTGCCGCTGGCCTGCCAGGGTGGCTACGGGCTGATCCAGGCCGCAGCTGTGGCCACGTCTGCCGAGGGTACCCATGGGGAGGTGCTGTTTGCAGCCTTCTCCTCGGCTGCGCCCCCCACTGTGGGCCGGCCCCCCTCCCCTGTGGCTGGGGCATCGGATGCCTCTGCCCTCTGCGCCTTCCCCCTGGATGAGGTGGACCGCCTTGCCAACCGCACCCGGGATGCCTGCTACACGCGTGAAGGTCGAGCAGAGGACGGGGCTGAGGTGGCCTACATTGAGTATGACGTCAACTCTGACTGCGCGCAGCTGCCTGTGGTGAGTGCTCACCTCTCTAACCCTTTGGTAAGAGTGGCATCCAGGGGGGCAGAGCGGTGCAGGGTGACGTGGACCTGGCACCGAGGGGGTCGCGCTTTGGAGGAGCCTTGAGAGAGTGTTGCGATTCTTGGCTGAAGCACTATAGTTCAGGTTGTGTATGTGGGATGGAGTTGGGGACTGTGACTGAAAATCTTGGCCTGGAGGGATAGGACAGCAGATAAAGCACTTTGCATGCAGCCAGCCCCGTAAACTAACATCCCACATGGTTTCCTGAGCACCCCTGGGTGTGGCCCAACCCCTTGCCTGCAAAGGAAAATGAATCAAAATAGAATATGGCGGGGCTGGAGCGATAGCACAGTGGGTAGGGCATTTGTCTTGCACGCGGCCGACCCAAGTTCAATTCCCAGCATCCCATATGATCCCCCGAATATGGCAGGGGTGACACCTGTTTTGTTAGGTCCTCGAGCAAGAGAGCTTGTGGAGTTGAGACTTGTTTGGTTCTGACCTTGCGACAGTGGGAAAGGATGGGTAGGACTTGCAGGGGACAGTCCGAGAGAGAAGGGTACTGGAGGAGGCTGAGTGTAGACCTGGGACAAAACAGCTCTCAGCTGGGAATGAGGAGCAGGACGGAGCCCAGCCAACTGGTGTCAAAAGAAGGGAAGGCACTGCTGGATCCCATCTGTGGTGGGGGTCAGGATGTCGCTGTGGAGACCATGTCGGGAGCAGGTTGGCCTGAGACCTTTGCAGGGGGTGAAGTTATGGCAGGGAGCCCAGACACTGCAGAGGTGTTTGGGGAGGGCATGACGGATGGTGCTCATGGCCTGCAGGATACCCTGGACGCATATCCGTGTGGCTCAGACCACACCCCGAGCCCCATGGCCAGCCGCGTTCCCCTGGAAGCCGTGCCACTTCTGGAGTGGCCAGGGGTCCAGCTGACAGCTGTGGCGATCACCACGGAGGACGGCCACACCATTGCTTTCCTGGGTGATAGCCAAGGGCAGCTGCACAGGGTGAGTGCACAGCTAGCTCTCTGGGGATGGCCTGAGCAGTGGTCTCTGTGTGCCCTGGAGCTGTCATATGTGGGATCGGTGACCCGCCCCTGCCCTGGGCTGGAAGGGGAAGCTTGGCAGAGAGGGCTTGACCCGTGGCACCCTTACCCCCAGGAATGCCTCCTTGTAAACTGTTTCACTGGGGGAGAAGGCAGTGCTTGGGCAGGGTCAGTGGCTATGACTTTCGTGGCCTTAGGTGTACCTGGGCCCGGGGAGCGATGGTCGCCCATACTCCACCCAGAGCATCCAGCCGGGCTCTGCGGTGAACAGGGACCTCACCTTTGATGGGACCTTGGAGCACCTCTATGTCATGACCCAGAGCACAGTGAGTGGTGGGCCTGGGCTGCGCCCGGCTGGGTCCCAGGTGCCGGATCCCGGCCTCATGTGCTCTGCTGTCCCAGCTTCTCAAAGTTCCCGTGGCCTCCTGTGCCCAGCACCTGGACTGCGCGTCTTGCCTTGCTCACCAGGACCCCTACTGCGGGTGGTGTGTGCTCCTGGGCAGGTTTGTGCGCCCCGTCCTGGACTATTCCCCCAGCCCAGCAAGTGCCCCGCCCCCCTTCCTCCTGTTCCCTGCCTTCGTGCTGTGCCCAATAGACCCTGCCTGGTGTCCAGCCTGTCCCCTCCCCTGTGCCCTGCTGTCCCTCCAGTCAATGCAGCTGTTCTCCCGCAGGTGTAGCCGCCGTGCTGAGTGCTCGCGGGGTCAGGGCCCCGAGCTCTGGCTCCCAAGCTTCCAGGCCGACCAGGGCTGTCTGCGCGTGGTGGCCATGAGTCCTGCCAACATCAGCCGAGAGGAGAGGCGGGAGGTGAGGTGGGGGAGAGTTCAGGCATGAGGCTGAACCTGCGGGCTTGGCTGTCAGGCACAGAACGCCACACGGCCCCCGCACGAGCTGCTTCTTGCAGCTGCGCTTTCCCCGTCTGCTGCTAACACAAGCCCGCAGGTGTTCGTGAAGGTCGAGGGGCTGGAGGCCACCAGGCCTCCTTGGGTGCCCCCAAATGCTGGTCGTGGTCTGTAGCTCTCTCTCCCGCCGTTCTCCCGGCAGGTCTTCCTGTCGGTGCCGGACCTGCCGCCCTTGCAGCCCGGGGAGTCGTATTCCTGCCACTTTGGGGAACTGCAGAGTGTGGCCGTCCTGACGGGCCCTGGAGTGATGTGCCCCTCCCCGGAGCCGAGTGACCTCCCAGCGCTGCCCAGAGGAGCCGGTGGGTGAGAGAAGGGCCCCGAGAGTCCCCCTCCCCCATCCTACTCTGAGGTGGGTGGTGGGGTGGGGTGTGAACCCGGGCACACTGGGCTTTGTGCCCTGCAGGCTGCTCCCCCAGCCCTGGAGCCCCCACCCTTCAGGGCCTCAGCCCACTCTGGTCCTGGGCTGTCTCCATGGGGGCTGAGCGGCCCACTCTTGCCCCCTCGCAGACCATGTTGTGGTGAACGTGGAGCTGCGGCTCGGCCCCGTGCTGCTGGCCCAGGCCCCGCTCGCCTTCTACGACTGCGCGGCCATCACCGAGCTCCACCCCTCAGCACAGTGAGTCCCTTAGCCCGGCCCCGCGTCCCCCGCCTCCCTGTGGGGGCCCCTGCCCCATTGCTGTGCTCTGTGCAGGTGCCAGGCCTGCGTGAGCAGCCGCTGGGGATGTAACTGGTGCGTCTGGCAGCACCGGTGCACGCATAAGGCCTCGTGTGATGCTGGGCCCATGGTGGCGAGCCAGCAGGTGAGTGTCCCACCTAGGCCCCAGTGGGTGGGGGTGGGGGGCCGTCCCCATCTCGAGGGTCTCTCCAGTGGCTGGGGTGTGGGCCGGCCACACATGGGAGGCTCTGTCGGGGCACCGGATCACCAGAGAAGGTGCTGGAGCCGACAGGCCCGGCCTAGGGCCTCAGACAGCCTGCGCCCCTCACCCCTTGGGAGAATTAATGGGCCGTTTTTGTTTCTCTTTTCCTTCGTCTCCTTTCCTCTAACACACCCTTTGCCCACCCGTCTCCTGGTCCCGTGCCCGCCTGCTGAGTGGCCCTTCCTGCCTGCCTGTGCCACTCCTTCAGAGCCTGCTTCTCTCCCCGACACCTCCTGCCAGGGAGCCTCCCACCCCCTTCCCACCCACGGCCCCGAGGGCCACGGCCACCCCCAACCCCGAGCCCCACCCCGTGGAGCCCGGGGCTCCTGTCACTGCTGCCTCAGATGTCCCATCTGGGATGGGACCTTCCCTGCTCAGCCCCTGGGGACCAGGGGCAGGTCCCGGCCCCCCACCTACTTCAGCCCCCACAGAGTCACCTCTCCATGAAGAACCACCCCCTCCAAGCACCCCCAGTAGACCTGGAACTGCTGTCCCGGACGCCATTGACCCTACACCCACGGCCACCCCCGAGGACCTTTCAGGCCCCGACCCTGTGCCCTCTGCTGAGGCAGCACCGCCCCCGGCCCTTGCAGACCTCGGTCCTGAGGTTCTTCCCTCCGCGGTGCCCCTGGATCCAGCCCCCGACACTGCTCCCACCACCACTTTCCCAGGGGTCATAGGCTCCCCCAAGCCCGCTCTGGACTGGCTCATGAGAGAAGGCGGCGAGCTGCCCGAGGCGGACGAGTGGCCGGGGGGTGATGTGCCCGCCTTCTCCACTTCCACCCTCCTCTCAGGTGATGGAGACTCGGCCGAGCACGAGGGCCCCCCCGCCCCTCTCATCCTCCTGTCCAGCCTCGACTACCAGTACGACACCCCCGGGCTCTGGGAGCTGGTGAGGCCCAGCCCAGGAAGGAGCCTCAGTGGCGGGACCGGGGCAGAGCGGCCCTGCCCCTCCCTGCGATTGTGCCTCGGGAAGGACCTTCGGGGCAGGGTGGGGTTGGCAGCAGGGTGGGCTCCACAGGCTGCCTTGTTCTTGGTGTCTGCAGGAGGAGGTGAGCTGGGGCGCCAGCGCCTGCCCGTGCGTGGAGCGTGTCCAGGGCCCCACACTGGTACCCGTCCATGTGGAGCGGGAGGTGCGGCTGCTGGGCAGGAACCTGCACCTCCTACAGGTGAGAGTGGCCACTTGGAGGCCCAGGGCAGGCCCCAGGGGCCTGGGTTGGCCCTGGCCTTAGTCCCCGCTGGTGGTGGGTGGGGGCGCTGTACTCAGGGCTCTGCAGATGGCCATCAGTCCAGCCGAGCCCAGCCCCAGCTCCTGCCTCTGCCTCCAGGACAGCCCAGGGGACAGTGAGTGTGTGATGGAGCTGGAAGACCGCCAGGTGGTGGTGGGTGCCCTGGTCGAGTGTGAGCCGCCTCCAGATACCTGGTGCCGGGTTACATGCCAACAGCATCAGGTGCGTGGCCGAGAGTGCCTGGGGAAGGGGCAGGAGTGCCCCGGCCACAAGCTGGCTCCCTCACTCCTAGCCCAGTCCAAGCTCTGGCCTTGAGGGCGTCTCCAGGCGCACCTCCCATCTCTGCCCTCTGACCCCATGCCCTATGGGCTTCAGGTGTGTCCACTCTGGCCTCTGACCCTGTGGCCCCACGGGCTCTCCACTCACCTACCTTCTCTGGTGCTGGGTCCCCAGGAGGACTGGGTTGCTCGGGCCCTGTAGCCCCATGATTCCTGGCACCCTACTGTGACCTCTGACCGTGTGCCCCCACAAATAGGCGTTTGGATGCTTTCTCTGACCCCCTGCCCCCTCCCCCCTCTTCAGCTCAGCTATGAGACTGCGCAGCCTGAGCTCCAGGTGGGGATCTTCCTGCGTTGGGCAGGCCATTTGCGTGTGGACAGTGCGGATGGACTGCACGGTGAGGCCCTGGGGTAACCGGGGTGCTGGGCGGCAGGGCTCCTCTGGACCGGCTCATCACGTCATCTCTGTGCCCCCCAGTGGTGCTGTATGACTGTTCCGTGGGACACGGGGACTGCAGCCGCTGCCAGACTGCCATGCCCCAGTACGGCTGTGTGTGGTGCAATGGGCCGCACCCACAGTGTGTGGCTCGGGAGGCCTGTGGCGAGGCTGAGTCTGTGGTCACCCAGTGCCCTGCGCCTCTTATCCACATGGTGCGTTGGAATGTTGGTGGTGCCTTTCCTTACTGCTGCCCTTGGGGGGCCGGGGCCCAGAGGTGGGTGGTGGGTCCCTCTCTCCGGCTGCCCAGGTGAGCAGTCTTTGTGCTGGACAGGTGGAGCCGCTGACTGGGCCTGTGGACGGAGGAACCCGGGTCACCATCAGGGGTTCCAATCTGGGCCAACATGTGCACGACGTGCAGGACACGGTCAGGGTGGCCGGAGTGCCCTGTGCTGTCAGTGCCCAGGAGTACGAGGTGTCCAGCAGGTGAGCCGGCTGCTCCCCCCTTGCCTCCATGCTGGGCTTGCATCATGCCCTGGAGCACCCCAACTATAGGCTCCCGGGACCCCGTCTATTTCCTGGCGCCACTTTCAGAGTGTCTGTGGGTGCAGTTGGGATAACAGTTCTCCCAGCTGCCCCCTTCTCTCACCAGCACTGTCCAAGGTGGGCTCTGCAGAAGGGCAGACTGGTAGAACACCTGCTGAGTGCCCTTAGGTGGGGGCTGCTTTCAGCTCTGGACTTTGCTCCTGGCAATTCTTGGCCACATGCAAGGCCAGTGCCCTTAAGTCCTGTACTAGCTCTCCAGCCCCTGAAAGTTCTGTTTAGGCAAGACTCCGCCAGATCGTGGGATTTGCTGACGCGCATTAGACCAACAGTTTTAGCTGACTGTCTAGACAGTGAATGATTCTAGGACCAGGAGACGGAAGTGATTTGAGAAGGGATGAAAATACATTCTGATGGGAGCCCCTTGCCCCAGCCATATGTCTCTTGTCCTGTTTTCTTGACTGCTGGCAGTGACTGTGTGGGGTTCCGTGCTGCAGCCTGCATGTGCTGGACATGAATGTGCCACGTGCTTCTTTTTCTCTAAGATCCAGCGTTTTCTTAGACGGTTCACTTTCCAGAGGCGCTCAGAATGGCTCCTGGGAGCAGGTCTTGTCTCTCTGTATGGGGTGCTGTCCACACAGCGCTGGCAGCTGCTCAGGCCCACACATGAACTTAGCTGCTCACCCTACCTCTGGCCACACAGGGCTGCTTTGTAACCGGGTGCCACACGGAAGATAAATTCTTTCTCGTTCTGTCACTCTGCGGTTCAATTTGAAGGAAAGCACAGAGATGCCATAGACTACTGGGGTACTGTAAGGATTTCCCCCTAATTGAGAGGGGTTTTTGTCAGTCTCCTGGGGGTGGGAGGGAGCAACCAGGCCAATTGGCTGCTGCCTAGCACCCCAGCTTGCCTATGTCCACAGCCTTGTGTGCATCACGGAGGCCAGCGTTGAGGAGGTGGCAGGCACTGTGACAGTGGAGGTGCCAGGAAGAGGACGTGGCGTCTCAGAGCACAGCTTTGCCTACCAGGTGCCCACTTGCCCAGCCCCCGCAGCTGCAGACAGGCCACTCTGGTGCCTGCTGCCAGTCCACTGGGCTGTGCCTTCATTCGGCTCTCTGCCCCCCTCAGGCTCCTTCTGCCTGTTTCTGACCTCACACCTTTCCCTCTTCCATCCCCCTTCCCCTAGGACCCTAAGGTGCAGTCCATCTTCCCAGCCCGAGGCCCCAGAGCGGGAGGCACCCGCATCACTCTGCATGGCTCCAAGCTTCTGACAGGGCGGCCCGAGGACATCCGAGTGGTCGTCGGAGACCAGCCTTGTCACCTGTGAGGAGGGTGGCTTCCTGGGAAATGCCACAGGGTGGGGTGGGTGCTGGGGAAAGCAGAAAGAGGGGAGGTGCTGCGGGGAGTGGATGAGGCCTGCATCCTCGCTGCCCAGCCTGGCCGCCTTTCCACACCTCTCTCCCTCCTGCAGGCTGCCCGAGCAGCAGGCCGAGCAGCTGCGCTGTGAGACCAGCCCACACCCCGTGCCCACCACCTTCCCCGTGTCTGTGTGGTTTGGGGCTGCTGTGCGGAGGCTGCAACACAGCCAGTTCGAGTACACGTCCGACCCCAACGTTACCTCTGCTGGGCCTACCAAGAGCTTCCTCAGGTATGGGGCCCAGGGCACGGGCGCGGTAGGGTGGCTTGTCTGGCTGTATGTGGGGGGCCCTGAGTCCCATGCTGTCTGTGCCAGCCCAGTGAGGGCTGGGATGTAGAGCCTCATTCACATGGATCATGAATGGCTCTGGGCTGTGTTTCAGTGGAGGACGTGAGATGTGGGTCCGTGGCCAGAATCTGGATGTGGTACAGACACCGAGAATGATGGTGACTGTGGTCCCAAGAGCTCCGTGGCCCGGCCAGGGGCTTGGGCGGAGGCGCCGTGTGATCCCTGAGACTGCCTGCCCCGCGGGAGCTCCCTGTGGCCTTCAGCACGTAGGACACCCGGGGGCACCTTCTGTCCGCCCTGGGCCAGCCGTCACCCACCTGGCCCACACCCACCTGGTGGTCCGCCGCTGGCGGCTGGTACCAAAGGAGGCACTCCCCGTCTTTGCTGGGCATCCTGCCTGCTCACCCCGCCACTCACCTTCCCTCCGCTCTAGTTTGAGGGGCCCTGCCGTGTGGACTCCCCCCAGCTGATCACCTGCCGAACGCCTGCCCTCCCGAGCCTGCCCGAGGAGCCCGGAGTCCGCGTGGAGTTTATCCTAGACAATCTGGTCTTTGACTTTGCGACATTGAACCCCACACCCTTCTCCTATGAGGCAGACCCCACTCTGCAGCCCCTCAACCCCGAGGACCCCACGGTGCCATTCCGGCACAAGCCCGGGAGTGTGCTCTCTGTAGAGGTATCACTCTCTCTGGGACGGGGAGGGCCCCCACAATGCCCCAGCTTGGCAGATAGCCCCCATGCATGTGGCCGAGGGACTGAGATGGCAGGGCTAATGCCACATGTAGTGGGGGTTTGGCCACTTGCCTGGGTAGTGGCCTGGGTCCTGCCGTTCTCCATGGCTTGCAGCATCTGGGGTGGCATGGGATAGAGCAGGCCTTGGCCAGTACCCATACAAGAGTGACTTATGAGAACACAGCAGATGGGCACTCTGGAAGGCCGGTCGTCACCTGTAAGTCTGGGAGGACTCAGACACTCCAGGTTTCTAGCTGTAGAAGTTAAGACTTGAGGGCCTGGAGAGATAGTCAGGCAGATAGGGCATTTGCCTTGCACATAGCTGACCCAAGTTTGATCCCCAGCATCAAATATAATTCCACAAAGTCTGCCAGGAATAATTATTGAGCACAGAGCCAGAAGTAACCCCTGAGCATTGCTGGGAATGGCCCAAACCCACCCCCCCCCAAAAAAAAAAAAAGAAAACAGTTAAGAATTGAGGAAGATGGACAGGGCAAGTCATGGGGTCACTGGTGGAGGGGTGCCCATGCATACGGAAGATGTGCTGAGGGACCATCAGGTCTGCCCCTTGGGCTAGGGATCAGGACTACCCTTCCCACCTCTGGGAAGCATTTGAAGTGATTGATCATTGACCCATGTTCCAGGGGGAGAATCTGGACCTTGCTATGTCCAAGGAAGAGGTGGTGGCCATGATCGGGGCTGGGCCCTGTGTGGTGAAGACGCTGACCCGGCATCACCTGTACTGTGAGCCCCCCGTGGAGCAGCCCTTGCCCCGGCACCACGCCCTCCGGGAGGCCCCTGACACTTTACCTGAGTTCACGGTCAGTGGCACAAGTGTCAGGCTGGGGCCGGCCTCAGCTGTGGGTGGACTCTTGCTCACAGGTGGTTCCTCCTGCAGGTACAGATGGGGAACCTGCACTTCTCCCTGGGCCAGGTGCAGTATGACGGTGAGAGCCCTTTGGCTTTTCCCATGGCCGCCCAGGTGGGCTTGGGAGTGGGCACTTCTCTCCTGGCTCTGGCTGTCATCGTCATTGTCCTCATGTACAGGTGTGTGCGGCCACAGTGGCTGGGCTGGGCTGGGCAGGTAGTGGGGTGCGGTTGGAATGGGAAGGGGTGATTAAACCAGAGGTCAGCAACTGTCAGGAGGGAGATGTATTTCCAGCTCAGTATTTGCAGGTTGCTCCCAGTGGCGTTCGCAGATCAAACCAGAGGCTCCTGCATGCGAATTGTGTGCTTCAGCCCTCTGAGCCCTCTCCCTGGAGCAGCAAACTTTTTATTTATTTGTGTGTGTGTATGTGCGTGTGCGTGTGTGTGTGTGTGTGTGTGTGTGTGTGTGTGTGTGAGGGGCACACCTAGTGGTGCCCGGGGGATCATATAGGATGCCAGGGATTGAACCTGTATTGGCTATATGTAAGGCAAGTGCCCTATCTGTTGTTCTATCGCTTCGGGCCTCATTAAACATTTTTAAATAAAGAACTGGAGAATAACTATCTCTGGCGGGTGGTCTCAGTTGTAGCTGTTCAATTCTGTCAGAGGGTGAGAGTTGCCACAGACATTGTGAAGCACATGGGCACGGCTATGTTCCAGCAAAGCTTTGTTTATAAAAACAGGCTCCTTTCATGCCCAATTCAATCAGCTTAATCAATGGCTGAATTTAAAAAAGACAAACAAAAAATAGGCTCCAGTCAGATCTTTTCTGCCAAAATGCTGGCCTAGACAAGGCTTAGGCAGGGTGACTTGCTTGGGATGTGACACAGGAAGTTTTGCTGGGCTAGGCCTTGGCTTGGTTTGATTCAGCCAAGGTCAGGGTGAGGAAGGGTCTGTCCACCTGGGCCAGGGAACATTTACAAGAACTCTGAGTGCTGTCTTTCCCCTTTCGGACCACGGTACTGAGCAGGAGGAAGAGCAAGCAGGCTCTGCGAGATTATAAGAAGGTCCAGATCCAGCTGGAGAATCTGGAGAGTAGTGTGCGTGACCGCTGCAAGAAGGAGTTCACAGGTGAGGTGGCAGGGGGCACCCCCCCGCCAGGATTTAGGCCTTGTGTTGACTGGTTCCATCCCTGGCACTAGGGTGTCCCCTGAGCACTGTACAGGGTGGAGCTCCCAAGCACTGTTGGGTATGGCTCCCTGCCCCTCCCCTCACTAGGGCTCTGCCAAAGCTGCATCCATCAAGCCTAAACCCGGCCTCTTTTGCTTCCCAGACCTTATGACTGAGATGACTGATCTCACCAGTGACCTTCTGGGCAGCGGCATCCCCTTCCTTGACTACAAGGTGTATGCTGAGAGGGTCTTCTTCCCTGGGCACCAGGAGTCGCCTTTGCACCGCGACTTAGGTGTCCCTGAGAGCAGGCGACCCACTGTGGAACAGGGGCTGGGACAGCTCTCCAACCTGCTCAACAGCAAGCTCTTCCTCACCAAGGTACCGCAGGTCCCCAGGACTTGCTCCTGGACTCTCCTGGCCCCGCCCACCATGGCTTCACTCCTAAATTGGCCTGACTGGTCCCACCCACATATCCCACCCCTTCCCTTTTATATGCTGACTGGCCACGCCCCACCCCGCCAGCCCACGTTCTGACTGGCCACACCCCATCCCTGCCCATATCTTCATTGGCCCCGCCCTCTTCCCCTCTTCCCCTCCCCTTTCCTCCCACATCCTGACTGGCCTCCGCCCACCCACGCTGTCCTCCCCCCTGTCAGTTCATCCACACCCTGGAGAGTCAGCGCACCTTCTCAGCTCGTGACCGGGCCTACGTGGCATCTCTGCTTACGGTGGCACTGCATGGGAAGCTTGAGTATTTCACCGACATCCTCCGTACCCTGCTCAGTGACCTAGTGGCCCAGTATGTGGCCAAGAACCCCAAACTGATGCTGCGCAGGTCTGTGAGTCTGTCCAAAGCCGTGTTGTATGTGTGTGTGGGGGGCAGGTGGGCTCTGGGCGGTGCTGTCCAGTGGGAACCAGGGGTTGAGTCTGGGCTCTGGGACACTGCAGCAGAGAGAGCCCCCTGCCCCGCCCCCCGCTGACCCTGCCCCTCTGTCATCACAGGACAGAGACTGTGGTGGAGAAGCTGCTCACCAACTGGATGTCCATCTGTCTCTACACCTTTGTCAGGGTGAGGGTGGCAGAGTGAGGGCATGGGGACAGGGGGTGTGTACGCTCCAGGGAGGACCAGGGCTCTAGCCACACAGCCCCCAGACCCTGAGCTGGGGGCTCCGTCACCTGGCCTTCTGTAGCTGCTTCCTGTCCTTGCCCCAGTGTGGTCAGCCTCTGCCCTGTCTGTGCCTTGCACTGATGCCTACCACGCCCACAGGACTCAGTAGGGGAACCTCTGTACATGCTCTTTCGAGGAATTAAGCATCAAGTGGACAAGGGGCCTGTGGACAGTGTGACAGGCAAGGCCAAGTACACTCTGAATGACAACCGTCTGCTCAGGGAGGATGTGGAGTACCGTCCCCTGGTAAGGGAGCATGTGCATGTGCCTATGTGTGTGTGTGTGTACATGTATGCACAGTAGTGAGGGGGAAGGGAGGGGATATGATTGTGTGTGTGTGGTGAGCACCTGGACAGAGCCAGCCTGTGTCCTCACTGCATCAGGACTCAGTGGTTTCCTGGTGCCCTGCCAGAGATGCAGTTGTACCAGCCACACAAGAACCAATCCCCACCCCCATCACCCATCACCTCCTTTGGGTTAGTCTTAGACCCCGTAGTGATAGGAGGTGCGCTGGGAGAATGCCACTCAGGCTCCTGGTTCAGGCTGGCCAGACTCCCGCTCCTTAGACGGTTTCCCTCAGAGACAGCCCTGGCCCCTTCCCCCTGCCCCCTGCCCCCTGTCTCCCCTCACCCCCCACCGACTGACTGGAACTAGAGATCCCAGCAGCGAGGACCTTCTGGCATTCCTTTTTCCTGCAACTCACCATGTAGACATTTGCTAGTGTACTGTGCTCACTGCTAGGTTGCAGGGGGAGACCAAGCAAAGAGATAAGAATTAGGGCCTGTTTGGTGCTTGGAGGTCAGAGGTAGAGGCAGTGGCTTTTGTGTGTCTTGTCCCTGTCCTTGGCCTGAGAGTGACGGAATCCCTGACTGGCTGTATGTCCTGTGCAGACCCTGAATGCACTCTCTGCTGTGGGACCTGGGGCAGGAGAGGCCCAGGGTGTCCCTGTGAAGGTCCTAGACTGTGACACCATCTCCCAAGCCAAGGAGAAGATGCTGGACCAGCTGTATAAAGGAGTACCCCTTGCACAGCGGCCAGACCCCCGCACCCTGGACGTTGGTGAGGGTGTGGGAGGGTGGCCAGGACCCTGAGCTTGGGCTGGGCTGGTGCTGCAACAAGGGAGGGTTTGGGCACAGTCTCTGGAGCCTCTGCCAGGATGCCTTTTGCCTGGCCAGGAGCTTCTGTATCCCATCTTGGGCGAGGCAGGATGGGGCTGCCCCAGGGAAGAGCTACCTGCCCTGTGCCCTACACTAAGTGGCATTTTGCCCTGGCAGAGTGGCGCTCTGGGGTGGCCGGGCATCTCATTCTTTCCGATGAGGATGTGACCTCTGAGGTCCAGGGTCTCTGGAGGCGTCTGAATACTCTGCAGCATTACAAGGTGAGCAGAGAGAATGGGAGGAGGCAGAGGACGGGACAAGACTGGTGCAGGGGTCACCAGCTGTTGTCAGCAGGTTCCGGATGGAGCAACAGTGGCCCTCGTCCCCTGCCTCACCAAGCACGCTCTCCGGGAAAACCAGGACTATGTCCCTGGAGAGAGTGAGTATGTCGGGTCCCCAGGATAGTCAGACGTCCCCCAGTATGTCACCCTCCCCAGCACCCAGAGATTCCTTCACTGGCCCTCCCCACTCCCCAAGGTCCCTGACAAGGGATGATGAGCTGTGGGTCCTTCGACAGGGACCCCAATGTTGGAGGACGTGGATGAGGGGGGCATCCGGCCTTGGCACCTGGTGAAGCCAAGTGAGGAGCCGGAGCCCCCGCGGCCTCGGAGGGGCAGCCTGCGTGGCGGGGAGCGGGAGCGCGCCAAGGCCATTCCCGAGATCTACCTGACTCGCTTGCTGTCCATGAAGGTGGGGCCGGGGGCAGCCATATGGGGGCTGCTGGGGCAGGTGCCGGGTTCACTGGCTCAGCGCACCTGCTCCATGCCCCTTTGCAGGGCACGCTGCAGAAGTTTGTGGACGACCTGTTCCAGGTGATTCTCAGCACCAGCCGCCCCGTGCCTCTCGCTGTGAAGTACTTCTTCGACCTGCTGGATGAGCAGGCCCAGCAGCACGGCATCTCAGACCAGGACACGGTCCACATCTGGAAGACCAACAGGTGAGGCTGGGGTGGGCTCGGGTGGGCTGGGGCCCTGGGCTCTTCTCTCCCTGCCCCACCGCACGCTCACCAGCCCGTGGCTCCTGCCCGCAGCCTGCCACTGAGGTTCTGGATCAACATCATCAAAAACCCACAGTTTGTGTTCGACGTGCAGACGTCTGACAACATGGACGCAGTGCTGCTGGTCATTGCACAGACCTTCATGGATGCCTGCACCCTGGCTGACCACAAGCTGGGCCGGGTGAGCATGGGGCGGGGGCCTGGTCTTTCCAATCAAGAGGAGGGGCTGGGTGGAGCCTCTGAGTCCAGGCCCCAGACCTGCCTTGGTCACTGGGCCACCTGGGTGGTGAGGCCTCAGTGTGTTGGGGACAGCTGGGCAGGGGCACAAATGCCAAATCACAGTGGCAGCATGTGTAGCAGGAGGCCAGGGCCACTTGGGAAGGTGCACCCCAAGGGCAAGGAGGCCCCACACAAGGCCTGGGAGTGTGGAGGTTGGTCAGAGCCGAGTGAGGCAGTTCCTCTGGGCCACCGTGTGGTGCAGGGCCCCCAGCTGGCATCCCGTCACAAAGCTGCATTTCCTTGGACCAGCGGGGCCAGGTGCAGATTAGGACATGCATGCGCAGTGCAGCAGCAAGTGGGGGTTAGGGAGGGGAGGACTCACGGTGACACTGGCTCCCCTGCTGTGGCCAGCAGAGGCTTAGAGGAGTGGCTTGGCCAGTTCCCAGACATGGACTTGGACCCTGGCAGTGTTTGCCAGTCTGAGCTGTAGAGATGGACCCCAGCCAGCTGGGGCGCACCGAGGGGAGGTCAGGGCCTGGCAGCTCGGGGTGGGGGGTGTTGCCACAGAGTCGGAGCCAAGAAATTCTCATAGCTGATGACAGGTTTTCCCTTGTGCAATTTAGGATCACACCCGGATGTCACCCTGCTGCAGGGTGGATGTGGCCTGGTGTTCACTAGGACACTGGACGTTGGAGGATTAGAGTGGGGTGGGAGTGGGGGAAACCCCTGCAGAGGGAAACACACAAGGGCCACCCATATTCTATTTGGGCTGGGACTATGGAGTTCCTGCAATTGTGGACTGTTGGGGTTCTTGGGATTTGGTTTTGGGGGTCACAGTTGGCAGTGTTCAGAGTCTACTCCTGGCTAGAGACTGGGGAGTGACTCCAGGGGTACTTGGGGACCATGTGCTGGGGATTGAACCTGGGGTTCCCACCGAGCTGTTTCTCTGACTCCAGGACATTTAGTTTTATATACAAAACTACTCTGGAAAACCGGGATGCTTGGTCCCCGAGCCCACACTCACCCCTCTTTCCCTCTTCGCTGCTCTGATGCTCAGGACTCCCCCATCAACAAGCTCCTGTACGCCCGGGACATTCCCCGCTACAAGCAGATGGTGGAAAGGTACAGGCTAGCTGATGGCCATGCGGGGACTGGTGGGCATAGACAGAGGTGGGCCCGGGCAGAGTGGCGGCTGTGTTCCCACAGGGGCTCATCTCCATCTCTGGCAGGTACTACGCGGACATCAGACAGACCATTCCTGCCAGTGATCAGGAGATGAACTCCATCCTGGCCGAGCTGTCTCGGGTAAGGGCCTCCCACTGCAGCTCCTGTGCAGGTTTGGATGGTAGGCCGGGGCAGCGAGCCAAGTTGTCTCTGGAGCTTGGTGGCTCGGGAAAGGTCTGTGTCAGAACAGCACAGGGGTGGCCTGTGGATGCTGCCTTCCCTGGGGTAACAGCTAGAGCCTGCAGGGGAAAGGCAAGCCAGGGCCTCTCACCGGGGAGACCCTTTGGCCCTTTCCTGGCCCTAGATGAGCTCCTGGCTTGGGGTCCCTGCTCTGGGGAGGAGTTCTGCTTCTCACAAAGCCCCTTCTCCACCTCCTGGCCCCCATCTTCTCATTCCCGCGGTCCTCAGCCTCCTATGGCGTGTGGCAGCACCCCTCATTTTTCCCCTCCTGCCTGGCCTTCTCCTTAGAACTACTCTGGAGACCTCGGGGCGCGAGTGGCCCTCCATGAGCTCTACAAGTATATCAACAAGTACTATGACCAGGTGGGTGAGCACCCCCAGCCCTGCCACGTAGACAGTCAGGGGAACTGGGGCGTGAAGCTCAGTCAGGTTCTCAGAACCTTAACCTCCCCCCTTGCCCAGGCTGGCAGTGAGGGAGGCAGCCCCCTGGGTTTCCCAGGCTCCTGCCCTGCTGTTGGAGTCTGACGTGGAGCCGGCGCAGGCACGGTGCCCGACAGCCCAGCCTCTGCCTTTCAGATCATCACTGCCCTGGAGGAGGACGGCACCGCCCAGAAGATGCAGCTGGGCTATCGGCTCCAGCAGATAGCGGCTGCTGTGGAGAACAAAGTCACAGATCTGTAGCGACCCAGAGCCACCTGCTGTTGCCTCAGCCCCACAGCAGCCCTGGCAGCGCCTGGAGAGATGCCTCCGTAGATGCTGTAGTGCCTGACGAGCAGAGTTAGTGGAGGTGCCCCAGGCTCTGCGTGCCTCTGGCCCGGCCCGATGGATGTGCCTGCGGGTGCAGGGCCTGGAGGCCAGTGGGTGGGCGGGGGGTGGCCCTGCCTGCTCCCCTAACCCAGGGACCCCGGGGGACTGTTTTCTGGGTGACGTCAGTCTGTGGGGAGACAGAGACTATGGGCTCCCAGGAGTGGATGTCAGGGCCTCCAGACCCTGGGGAGTCGGTACGGTTCCTGCACACTGGCCCTGGCCCCTGGGACCCAGCCAGGAGGAGAAGGAGGAGGAGGAGGAGGAGGAGGAGGAGGAGCAGCGCCCCTCCAGGCTGCCTCTTAACTCTGACCTCAGTCTAGCTGCCTCTTGCCTTGCTGCTGCCACGCTCCTGGGTCCGAGAGATGGATGCATTTTCTTGACTCCCGTGGACAGACCCCTCAGCAGGTGGCCGTCCCCAGGGCGGTCACCCTGCCTCCCAGAGTGGCGAGGGGCATCTGCTGTGGGGAGCTCAGGGCTCAGGGTGGCCCCACTGACCCAGCTCTTCATTAAAGAATGACACACTGTGTGACGTCTGGTACATGGGCATGGCTCAGTGCTCCTGTGCGAGGTGCCAGCTGTATCCAGCAGGCGTGTGTTTGTGTGTATGAGAGAGAGAGAGAGAGAGTGCATGTGAGAAGTGAGTGCAGGTTGGGGGGTCTCCTGGCCCCCGTGTCATGCTTCAGGCTGCTCAGCTGGCCGGACGCTCCAAAGCTCCTGGACAGGGATGCTGGGTGAGCTGTGAAGTGAGAGCCCCATGCAGGAAGGAGCTGGGGAGGCCAGGGCTGAGGGGCCTCCGGGCCTTCTCTCCCACCCGAGCCGCACTTTGCAGCTGTGTCACCATTTCTGGGGCGTTGGCCTGAGTGGTCCAGAGAGCAAGACAGCTCGCAGTCAGTCAGTCTGAGTCAGCTCGCAGTCAGTCTGTCTGAGTTCAAGACTCAGGGTGAGGGGTGTTTTCCCATACTCCTGTTTCTCACTTAGATTCCTCAGCCTGGAATGTCCGAAGGGGCCCATGGTTACAGGGTTATCTTCCGGGTTGGGGCGTCAGGGCAGGGCTCCGAGCCCAGCTGCATGTGAGGAGCCCCTGTGACGCCCACTGATTGGGGGTGAGGCCGCTCAGCAGAGACCATTCTGGTGCCTGGCTTGAGGCCTGTGCACAGTCAGGCCAGCCCAGTGTTCCTGGGCTCTATACTGGCTCCCCATAATCGGGCCCCTCTCTGCCTCCCCTGTGACTGGGTCCCCTCCCACAGGGCCGTGAGGGTTGGATGGGACAGAGGCCATGGTGCTGGGAAGTTCAGTGCCGAGTGCACTGTCTCGGGCCTCACAGAACTTTGTTCTAAGATATAAAGGGGGTCAGGGCTGAGAGGCCGCACAGGGCTTAGGCCTGCACATGGCTGATTCCAATTAGATCCCGTCACCACATATGGTCCTCAGATCTTTGGGCACAAAGCCCCTGAGCATTACCAGGTCTGGTTAAAAAATCAGGCAAAAAAATAAAAAGAATCAGGGCTGGGATATGGCCTGGGTGGTAGAGCCATGCTGGGGTCAAGACCTGAGTTTGGTCTTTGGCACTGGCCAAGGCTATCAACACCCCCTCCCCCCAGCACCTCTGGGAGTGGCCATGAGCTCAATCTTGTGCACCTCCGTGCATGGCTCTTAATTGAAAAAAGTAAGAGATAAGAAGGAAAATCTCTCATGATAAGCTAGGAATTTATAACATGTAAGATTAAAAACTTTAACACTTGACTGATGGGTCAGAGAGATAGTACATGGGTAGGTCGTTTGCCTTTGAACTGATCCTCCACCACACAGGCTCCCCCAAGCACCACCAGGAGCCATCCTGAGCACTGCTGGGTGTGGCCCCCAAACTTCAGAAGCACCTGCCCTTGGGAACAGCAAAAACACTCAAGATCGCACTGGCCAGGGAGGGCAGGAGGCTCTTGGCTGTGAAGTGGGCTGTGTTGAGCACCACTGCTGCATCCAGAGACAACAAAACCCTTCCCAAACTTTTTGGAGTCAGAGAGATAGGCCGGGGGTAAGCTGACACTAGCTAGCCACCCCAAACCCCCACCAATTCCTGAGCACTGCCGAGTATAGCCCCTAAGCCCAAATCTACATAAAGTATTTGATGCAGGTTCCCTTTGCCTTCATCTCAAAACTAGCTGAAGCTCAGTGGTGGAGTGATTGAACCTTGCATATATGAAGCCTGGGTTTGAGACTGCAATTAAAGAAAAAATATCCAAAAAATGTTCCTAATGAAGGATTGTTGCTAATGAAGGTTTATTCAAGCCCAGGTGTTTATCAGAAATCTAAGGCAAGGGTAGCATCACGGTGTTTCCTTGGTTGTAGTTTCTGAGTCTTAGTTATTGAAAAGTCCTTGGATGATGTGGCTGGTGGGTACCTTAGAGTCAGAACCATCTGCCTCTGTGGCGGTGCTTGTGACTGTGCCCGGAGGAGGTTGGGGGAGCGGGGAGAACTGGAGGAGCTGGGGTGGTGAATGACTGCCATCTTCTGGCCACACTGTGGAATTTGTCAGGAGCAGCCTGGGAGATTTGTGTCCAGAGGAGGAAACTTAAACAATGGGCAGAGGTTGGTGCTAGCATTTGCTGGGTAATCTTCATCCCTAAACCGAATTCTGCCTTAGGTGTGAGGCATGGGGCTGGGGATGTGGCTCCGTGGGAGAGAGGGTACATGCCTTTCCCGGGTGAGAACTTGCATTTGAGCCCTTGCATAGGGAGTAGGGGTGGGGCTGGGGGAGTCACTAGATATGATTTATGTTTTGGTTTTGTTTTTAGGCCACACCCAGCTATGTACAGGGCTGCCCCCCAGCCATCTTCTTAAATATATATCATGCCTCCCTCAGCTATCTTCCTAAACATATATCACGTCTATAAAACCAGAGAGGTAGTACAGCAGGTAAGATGCTTGCTTTGCATGGGCTGACTTGGGTTTAATCCCCAGCACCACATATGGTCCCCCTGAGCCCACCAGGAGTGCTCCTTAAGCACAGAGCCAGGAGTGCTCCCTGAGCACCGCTGGGTGTGGCCCCAAAACAAGAAAAACAGGCAAACAGGATAGTTGAAGTCTTGTCATGTAAAATGACTAGCCCAGAAAACAGAAACCACCATGCTTAAACAGAAGAAAACAAATATGAGAATTAGTACAGACGTTGGGAAGGCAAAGAAGCAGTAAAATTACCCAGAGATTAGGGAGTCCACAAGTTTTGGGGACTGTAAAATGCTCAGGGGCTGACACACCCACCTTCAAATGTGAAGCCTGGAGTTCCCGCTGCCACCACATGCACCGAGCACCATCCAGCAGTTTTGCTGTCCGGTTTCTTACTGCACGGCGGCCAGATGCGTGCGGGCACCAGCACTAAAAGGCTGCATGCCCTGCAAGCACGCATATGGGCACCATGACCTGGCCCTTGACCTGAGGTGAGCACCACAACAGAGCATGTGTGTCAGCAGAGGAAAGGGTCAGGGCACATTGTGCCTGGCATCAGCAAGGCCCACAGTGTGGTTCCTGGCACTGTGCTGATGTTTCCAGCCCTTCTGGGTGTGCCCCTGTGGCCTCTGAGCAACTCTGGGAAGATTACTCCTCCCGGGGCTGGAGAGATAGCACAGTGGGTAGGGCATTTGCCTTGCACGCGGCCGACCCGGGTTCAATTTCCAGCATCCTATATGGTCCCCTGAGCACCACCAGGGGTAATTCCTGAGTGCAGAGCCAAGAGTGACCCCTGTGCATCGCCAGGTGTGACCCAAAAAGAAAAAAAAAAGATTACTCCTCCCCCCAAAATCAAAGACCCCAGGAGGAGCCACTCTGTGGACTGTGGAAGATGCGATCTGTGTGTATCTTTGATCAGGGCAGGGGAAAGCAGCCCCAGAGATGGGTGGGCAGAGCATCTGCAGTCCTTGCCCTCGGAGGCCTGTGCAGGCACTGGCAGCCCCCAATGAGGAGAGGGCTCCCTCATCAGCTCCCAATCCAGGTCTGAGTGTTCTCTATGTGTGCGTATGTACATGCATTCCTGTTTGGGGTGTGCATGCATGAGTATGTATAAGTGTTTGGGGTACATGCATCTATGTGTGTGCACATATTGGATACATACGTTTGGGAGTATATGTATATAGTTGTATTTGATGTGTGTATATATTTGTGGGGTGTGTACATGTATATGTATATATTTGGTATGTTTGGGGTTGTATATATGTTTAAGTGTGTATGTATATGCTTGGGGCATGTGTGTGTGTGTGTGTGTGTGTGTGTGTGTGTGTGTAGTACTAAATACAGGCAGCTTCTGCTCTCATGGAAAGTTCTAAGGACTTGGAGGTTGAGAGCTGAACCCTGGCACTGACCACCTTTGGAAGTTGCCTCTTTTTAATTTCTTTTTAATACATGGTTTTATTTTTTTTTTAAATTTTTGCGTTTGGGGTCACAGCTGGCAATGCTCAGGGGTTACTCCTGGCTCTGCACTCAAGAATTACTCCTGAAGGTACTCAGGGGATCATATGGTTTGCTGGGGAGCGAACCTGGGTCAGCATGTACAAAGCAAATTCACTTCAGCCCCAAGTTGCCTCTTTTCTAAACCTCAGGTTCTGCTTTTTGGGATGTGTGTGTGTTTGTGTTTGGGGGGGGTGCAGGGGAGGCGGGTACTGGGAAAACTGTCCCCTGGATACTCAAGTTGTGCTTGCAGGAGGAGCAGGGGCTGAGGCCTCACCATAGTGGATGTAGTGGAGGGTGATTTGGGTGGCCTGAGACCCAGTACACTGGGTGGGACACTCACACACACACACAAACACACACACACACACACACACACACACACACAAACACCTATTTCCATCAGGGAAATAAAAATTCCACAGAGCCAGAAGGAATTCTGAGCACTGCTGGGTATGGCAGAAAAACAAAGACAAATTTTGCTCCCATTGTATTTCATCAAGCTGTCTACCATTATTATTACATAAGCGCTTCTGTAGGAGTAGAAGTAAGCCCTGAGCTTCTATCCTAGAGTTTTCATTAGCATGTAACTCAGTCTGGAAAAGTTGGTGCCCCAAGAGCATAATTTGCTTTCCTATGTAATTGTGATAATGACTTTTTTAATAGATGAATTCACAAGTGGGCTAATTTGAGCCCACTTTAGAGGCTTACCCCAGGAGTCTGGGCCACATGCAGCCTGGGTGACAAGTTAATGATATCCCAGTGTGGGCTGAGGTCCCCTGGCCCTGTACATGGGGTCCCACAGCCCACACGCAGGCTCAGCAGGAAAACAGCCTGGTGACAGTGGCCCCCACGTCCTGCCTGGGCCTGGGCAGGGAGCAGTGAAGGGCGCTCTTCTGAAGAAGCCCCTTCCTCCTTCAACACCTTGTAAAAAACCCTTCTTCTATTTGTGTACCTCTGATATTTTTTTCATTTTTTATCTTTTTGTGGTCATTTTTTTTCCATTTCCCTCTCTTCAGTTCTCAATTCTATTTTAATTTTCTCACTTCCTTTTACTACCCATTATTTTTTTCTACCCATTGCACTTTTTATTCTCTTTTCCTCTTTTTTTTTTTTGGTTCTGGCCACTCTGGGGGTGGCCCGCCCCTGGTTCTGTGCTTGGGTGTTGCTCCCCACAGTGCTCATGGGGTACTGGGGACCAAACCCTGGCCTCCTGCATGCAAAACATGAGCTCCAGGCATTCAGCTGCCTTTCCAGTATCCTCTGTTCTTTGAAGTCATTGCTCTGTGACAGAGCATTAATCCCGGAGAAAAATCAAATCCTGAATTTTTCTTCCCTTCTCAGCATATTTCTCTGCCTCAGGAAACAGACCTCATTTCCTTCCAATCACTCCCCTTCTGCTTTGGGCTTTGGGGCATTCACATCGGACAAACCCATTTCTGCTCCTTTTCTCATATTCTACTCATTCTTCTTTTTCTTCTTTCATCATGATTATCTTAAAACATTCTCTATTGCTATATTCTACATTTACCCCTTGATTTCTTTTTAAGAGGTGGAGGTACTTGGGGTACCCATCAGTATTTGGGGCTATTCCTGGCTCTGTATTCAGGAGGAATGCATGGCAGTGCTCAAGGAACATGTGGAGTGCTGGGAACCAAGTTGGCCTGAAAAGGCCACATGCACTGTAAATTACCTCCCTTACCTCCTGTACTCTTTCTCAGGTTCCCTGATATTTTTCTTTTGGTGACACATCCAGTGATGCTCAGGGATAACTCCAGGTTCTGTGCTCAGGGATTACTCTTAGTGGTGCTCTGAGGAGTGATAGGGATCAAACCCTGGTTGGCCTCGTGCAAGGCAAGTGCCCTACCTGCTGTACTATCTCTTCAGTCCCTGATTTCTCTTTTATGTTTGCTTTTGTTTTGGAATCACATTTGGTGGCACTTAGGGAATCCTTCTGGAGGATTCAGGAGCCTGTATGGGATGTCAGGGATCGAACCCAGGCTGGCTACTTGCAAGGCAAATGCCCTATCCACTGTACTATCACTCTAGCCCTAGTTCCCTTGATTTATTGTCTGAATTTTCCTTCTTGTTTATCATTTACTTTTGCAGTGTTTTTGTTTTGTTCTACTTTGTTTTCTAAGAACTGTTTTGATCTGATTTTGGTTGATCAATTTTTCACTGGTAACTGAAAAGAGATTGTCTACTAGTGACAGGACATCTGTCACAAAGCAGATTTGTCCTGTTTTATTGAGTTATTTTGGGGGACCCACACCCAGAAGTGCTCAGATTTGTTCCTGGTAGGGCTTGGGGTACTGCATGAGGTGCCAGGGGTCAAATTTCAGGTTGGCCCGGAAAACCCAGGTATGCGGGACTTTGTGATTGAGAACTCTGGGTTCAATGGGACTGGGACGGGAATTGAGATCCTCTGCCCGTATCCCTCTGTCTCTGGCAACTCAGCAGTCACGCCCATAAACCACCTCTGACTGGTGCCAGGTAATCTGTCTTCAGCAACCATCCAGATTGCATGTCCTTCTCTCCTGGAAGGGAGTATAACATGACGCTTGCCATAGCCATGCCACTGGACCTCACACCAGGCTGTTTCTCTCCGGGTGCCCCAGAGGGGGGCGGATGAGACCCCTCACTGCCTCAAGGGACCCAGTCCCAGCAGTACAAAACCTCCAGAACTCAACCGCCGCCATGCTCACAGCCGCTCTCCACACACTTAAGCTGAGGCTCACCCACGAGTGAACTTATTACTCTACTTCATACCACACACTCTACCCATACTCCGAGAGTACTGCACCACATTTGATAGAGTTCAAAGTAGGAGGCAACCAATCTTAGAGGGAAATATTCTTTTTTTACATATATATACATATATATGTATATATATGTATACATACATATATCTACATACACACATATGTATGTATGTATGTATGTATGTATGTATGTATATATATATATATATATATATATATATATATATGAAAGCACACAAAGCTCAACCTCTAACAGCATGTTAGTGATCTCTCATAGAAGGACTTAATGCCCCCTTGGGTGAAATACAACAATCTTCATACTCTTTCCTCTAAGGATACTTTTTTGTAGCATTTTCAATGTTTTTTTTTTCTTTTTGGGTCACACCTGGCAATGCACAGGGGTTACTCCTCGCTCTGCACTCAGGAATTACTCCTGGCAGTGCTCAGGGGACCATATGGGATGCTGGGAATCGAACCCAAGTCAGCCGCCTGCAAGGCAAATGCCCTACCTGCTGTTATTGCTCCAGCCCTTCAGTGGTTTTTCATAACAATACAAAATATATTGTGTTGGTTCTGCTTTGGGGCAGGAATTGGGGTTCGGGATGGAAACCTGGTGGAAAGATGCAATGGTGGTGGGATTGGTGTTTGAATATTAAATGTAATGAAATATTGTGAACTACTTTATAAAATTTAAAAAAATATAAAAAAAACCCCAACAAATTTCAGGTTGGTTCTCCTTCCTTTGCCCCTGCCCTGTCTCATGCCAGCCTTTGCCTCTATCTCCCTGTGCTTTTGTGTGCAGGTTTCTCTGTGCATACCAGGAACAAGGCTGGGGAATCGGACATGAGCTCTTACTGCTGTCACCAGACATCCCTAAGCTGTTCTTTGGTGCCCACGCTTTGCTTGGGTCTGCTCTAGTTTCTAGTGAAGCTATGGATTTACTTAAAACAAACCAACCTACACTCTTCCTTTCTAAATCTTTGTGGGCGGAGAGATAGTACAGGGGTTAAGATGCTTACTTTGCATGAGAACTGGGGTTGGCTGTCATTTGTAATATACTGTAACAAAATTGGTATATGGGAGTAAAAATTTCATTTTGGTAAATTGCTAGTACACACAGGAGTTCAAAATACATTCCAGAAATAGTATCACTGAATTATCGGCATCCCATTGTTCATCGATTTACTCCAGTGGGCGCCAGTAACGTCTCCATTTAGCCCAGCCCTGAGACTGTTCAGGGCTTCCTGAAAATAAAATAAAATAAAATAAAATAAAAATAAAAAAACTCCCAGTTCAGGAGACCATACACAATGTGAGGATAGAATGCGAGGTATCTGCATGCAAGACGAGTGCAATACACATTACTCAATGGCTCTGACTCTAATACACACACACACATACACACACAGGCATATATGTATGTATATGTATGTTCTGGAGGGTGGCCACCCTCCAGACTTCACAGCTGCTTCTCCCAGAAGGGAGCATAAAATGAGGCCCCCATAACCATGACACTGGACTCCAGAAATAGTAGCACTGTAGCACTGTTGTCCCGTTGTTCATCGATATGCTCGAGCGGGCACCAGTAATGTTCTCCATTGTGAGACTTGTTGTTACTGTTTTTGGCATATCGAATACACCACGGGTAGCTTGCCAGGCTCTGCTGTGTGGGCAGGATACTCTCGGTAGCTTGCCGGGCTCTCCGAGAGGGTCGGAGGAAATAGTAGTTACCCAAAAATTAGAAACCCAGGATTACTAATGGAATTCTATTTTGTAGACGGGGATAACACTTAGAGTCAGAAGTTAGTGTCTCCTGCCATTGGAATTAATCATAAAAGTTTACTGGTTGATGCTAAACTGATAATAGACTTTACAAGTTTCCCCTCTGAAAAGGCATTTCACACAGAAAGGTCCTGCAAAATACTGATTTCAACCAAAGAATCATATAATTTGATTTATTGGTTGGGGTTTTAGCCATACTTTGCAGTGTTCATGGCTTATTGCTGGCTCTGCTCAGGGATAACTCCTGGTGTTGCTTGGGGGAACCATATGCAGTGCTAGGAATCGAACTGGGGTTGGCCACATACAAGACAAGCACCTTAACCTCTATAAAATTTCTCTAGCCCCTTATTTATTTTTTTGATGCTAGCGATTGAACCCAGAGTCTCATACATGCAAGGCAAATGCTCTATCATTGAGCTAAATATTGCCCAAAGCATAGGGTTTTAATTGAGCATATTCATCACTTAGAAGGCCATTATAGAGTTCTGCTTGATTTCAGCAGTTATCAGCATGTTATTACATTTGAGATTAATCACCTACTTTTGAAGGTCACATGGAACTGCCTCAATTTATTGCTAAATTTTGTTTGGCACTGTATTGAGCTTTTAAAAAAATGTAGTCAGTACTATTGCTTTGTTCAGAAAATGTCTGTTGAAAATTATGTGGGAATGAGACTCCCTCTTGTTTTCACTTTAACCAGCAGGGGAGGTGTAGTATAAAGCCATTTGGGACCTAGAAGAGAGCTCAGAGGGCTGAGTTCCTGCCATGTGGGACGTCTAGGTTTGATTCTTGATGCCACATGGTTCCCCAAACGCTGCCAGGAATGACCCTGAGCACCACCAGGTGTAGTCTCTTTTTTTTTCCTTTTTAAAACTTGTGAACCATACATTGTATTGTAACATCTGTGAAATAATAATTGACAGTGAAATAATTTGACTATAGCATGTTTTACATGCATGATTTTTTTTTCTTTTTGGGTCACACTCAGCGATGCTCAGGGGTTACTCCTGGCTCTGCACTCAGGAATTACTCCTGGCGGTGCTTGGGGGACCATATGGGATGCCGGGTATTAAACCCGAGTCGGCTGAGTGTAGGGCAAACGCCCTACCCGCTGTACTATTGCTCCAGTCCCCTACATGTATGATTTTGTCTTGCAATTTTAGTTTGTATTAAGAAATATTAGCAAGGATTCAGTAAAAATAAATTTACAAATATTCTCAGTATCCGTTGATAGTGGCTGAGGGCATTTCTCATACAGTCTTGGGTCTAAGCTAAAAAAATATTGCAGGTCTAGAGAGATTGTATTGTGGGTAAGACACATATTTTGCACATAGTCAATCCACGTTCAATCCCTGGCACCATATATGGTCCCCTGGGCTAGGAGTCACCTAAGTATAGAGCTTGTAATAAAGCCCAAACACCACCAAATATGGCCCAACACACACACACACACACACACACACACACACACACACACACACACACGTTTCCTATTGCTATAGGTCAAGTCAGGCTATTTAGCCTTTATTCCTGAACAAAATATCAGGAAAGTGATAAAGGTATAATTTGAGTGAATAAAGTCCACTTTTGATGCCACTGACTCAATAACACATGACAGATTTAAATATTTTTTTCCAAAGCACTTGCTGATACAACAAATAAACATAGGCTCTTACATTTTCACAAACTATTTTTTTGTTTGTTTGAGGGCCATACTTAGCTGTGCTCAGGGCTACTCCTGGCTCTGTGCTCAAAAATCACTCTTGGTGGTGTTCAGGGGACCATATGTGGTGCTGGGGATCAATCCTAACCCACTGTACTATATCTCTAGCCCTTTCACAAACTTCAAATATTGGTTCAACTAAGTCTTTTTCTTATTGTATTTAACAACTTAAAACTTAAATTTTTTTTGTTTTAGTGGTTGGGGGAGTTAATGTGGCTTTGCGATGGCTATTTTAGGGAGCCAGGAAGTGTACTGAGGGTCTCTCACACTCGAGGCCGGCACCCCCATGCAGGTGTATGTACGTGTACGTGTGTGTGTGCGCGCGCGCGCATGCAGAAGAGTTGACTCTGGAGACAGCATGCTGGGTTGTGTGGGAAATATGAGGAGCCACCAGACGTTGCTCAGATTCACTGATACAAGACTGTACCTGGCACAGGGACTCCCAGTGGTGTTGGTTGGAGGCAGGTTTGTGCTGGGGTTTGAACTTAGTGTATGTAAGGCTTGTTCTGTAGTCTTTTGAACCATCTCCCTAGCCCCTATGTGTGTTTTGACACAATCAGATAGATTTTTAACAGCTTCTACTTCTGACTGTACTGAATTAATGTTTGTCTTAAACGTATTTGAAGATATTTTCATCTGCTCTTGTTACGTACGGACTCTTCATTGAGGCTAATCTTTCAATCACTTCCAGTTAAGCATTAGCTACTTGAATAAACAATAACCAGACAATACTGGCATTGTCAATTCATCAAGAGCCAAGGAAAATCACTTAACATCATTTACTTTTCTTTTTAATTGGTCATTTATGTCATTCTCAATGTCTTGCATTATTTGAGCAATTCTTCTTACCTAAGGCTAATTGTTTTAAACAAGTTTAATTTCTCTTGAGCAGTCATTGTGGCAGTTGCAATCAAATTGTTTCAATTAATTTCCCAAGGAGAATTTACATTTTTGCTTGGCTATCAAAGCCACTTTTTAATTTTTTTGAAAAAGTCATTTTGGGGGGCTGTAGCGATAGCACAGTGGGTAGAGTGTTTGCCTTGCACATGGCCAACCCGGGTTGATTCCCAGCATCCCATATGGTCCCCCGAGCACTGCCAGGAGTAATTCCTGCGTGCATGAACCAGGAGTAACCCCTGTGCAATGCTGGGTGTGCACAGAAAAGCCAAAAACAAAAAAATGTCATTTTGGATGGCTTCTCTTTCATTTGTACTTTTATTTTTTTTTGTTTTGGCCACTCCCTCTTGTGCTTAGGGTTTACTCCTGGCTCCATACACAGGAATTATTCCTGGTGGTGCTCAGGGGACCATACGGGGTGCCAGGGATCAAACCCAGATCAGCTGTGTGCAAAGCAAACACCCTGCCTGCTGTAGTATATTGCTGGTCCCTTAATTTTGGGAATTTGAGGTCATACCTGATGAGTTATTTGAAGTTGTTTCTGCCTCTGTGCTCAGGAGTGACCCCTGGCCATGCTCTGGGGACTGTTTGTGGTGTCAGGGATTTTAGCCAGGGTAGTAATGTCACCAACATGTGCAAGCTTCTGACCTCCTGCACTCTCTCTCTGGACCCTCTTTCTATTTAGGGGGGGTTGGAAGGGGAGGAGGGTCCACACCCACTTGGTGTGGAGCACCCAAGTGGTGCTCAGGAATCACTCCTGGCGGGCTCAGAGGACCGTATGAAGTTGCCAGGGATCGAACATCTCAGCTTAGCTGTGTGCAAAGCAAGTGCCCTACCTGTTGTACTAGTATTGCTCCAGCTCCTCCTCTTTCATTTCTTTTTTCGCTTTTTTTGGTCATATCCGGCGATGCACAGGGGTTGCTCCTGGCTCTGCACTCAGGAATTACCCCTAGCAGTGCTCAGGGGACCATATGGGATGCTGGGATTCAAACCTGGGTCGACTGTGTGCAAGGCAAACACCCTACCCGCTGTGCTATTGCTCCAGCCCCCCTCTTTCATTTTTTAACAAAGAAATTATGTGATAAGATAGTTCATTTGTGCTGAGCTGAAATGACTGTTTCAGGTATTGACATATTTTTAAGACTTTTTATTTCTGGGGTTAGAGGGATAGCACAGCCAGTAAGGCACTTATCTTGCACATGGCAGGCTGCAGGTCCATTCCTGGCACCACATATAGTCCCCCCAAGCCCTGCCAGGAGTGATCTCTGAGTTTGAATCCAGAAGTAAACCCTGAGCACTGCCAGGTGTGATCCAAAGCCAAAACGAAAAACATCCCCTAAAAGAAACAGAAACCCCCTAAACCACAACAAAAACAAGTTTGGGGGAAGGCTTCTCCCACAGTGCTTGGGGGCCACTCCTACCAATATTTGGTCTGGCTCTGCAGTGCTGAGAATCCGAGGAGGAGGCTTGGGCATGGACAGCACGCACTCTAGTCATCTCCTCTATCTCCCCTGCCCCAGACTATAACCTTATAACATTGCCGCAATATGATTGTGTGATAAACACAGGCTTAGTTGGATAATAAAACAATCTACATACAATTGCTTTAAAGACACAATATAGGCACCGTTAAGTTAGAAAAAGTCATAATAGAGTGGTATGGGTGTCACGTACAATGCCTTTGAGTTATTTCTGTATCTCTTTGATTTGTGATACACTGAACGGCAGTGCAACGCAGAGAGGATACCGAGTATGGTCTCTGTCACAGCCATTCCCATCTGCTACTGCAGTGCGAAGCAGCCACTGAGGACAGACAGTGAACAGCGTGCCTGCTTCCAATAAAACTTAATTGATAGTTGCTGAAATTGGAACTTCACATAATTACATGTCATGGAATACTGTTCGTTTGATTCTTGTCCACTCCCCCAACTATTTAAGAATAAACACACTCATTCTTTGGAGGTTGGATTTGGCCTGAGGGAGCAGTTGCTGGCCCCTAGACATAGCCCAATAATTTTTGTTTCTGTTATAACTGCTAATTACTAAAGGGTTTGCTAATTTCTCAAAAAGATAGCTTCCTCCTTCTCCCAGCAAATTTTGAAGGTGTGGCTTTCTATAATAAGGTAACTTAGAGGTTGGAGAGATAGTATAGCACATAGGGTGCTGCCTTGCTGGATTCAATCTCCAGAACCCCATATGGACCTCTAACTCCTGCCAGGAGTGGTCCCAGAGCGAAGAACCAGGAGTCAGCCCTGAGCACTGCTGGATGTGACCCCAAAACCAAAATTGAAAACTGAGTAACTTACTAAAATGCAGGTATAGAAGTTGTCCTTTTGTTGAACTCTGCATGTAATGGCCCACTTTATTAAAAAATTTTTTTGTGGGGTCAAAGAGACAGTACAGCAGGTAAGGCATTTGTTTTGCATGTGGCTGACCCAGGTTTGATTCCTGGCACCTCATATGGTGCCCTGAGTAACTGTCAGGAGTGATCCCTGAGCACTTTAGGGTGTGGCCACAAATTAAAAACCAAACCCCAAAAATGTGTGTGTGTACGGTAGTACCAGGATGGCAGGTGACCTTGTGTACGTGAGGCCTGCACTTTATTGCTACATCCCCGGCCCCCAAACTGGGCTATTTTATTCAGTGCCAAGAATCACCTCAGGGCCTCACGCACACAATACTCAGCCAAAGCACTCTATGACTGAGTTGAATTTCCTGGCAGCCTCTATTGTTTTAAAATCCAAGTGGTCTGGGGCCGGAGCGATAGTACAGCAGGTAGGGTAGGGCGTTTGCGTTGAACTTGGCTGACTCGGGTTCGATCCCGGCATCCCATATGGTCCCCAAGCACTGCCAGGAGTAATTCCTGAGTGCAGAGCCAGGAGTAACCCCTGAGCATCGCTGGGTGTAGGATAACATGAGGTTTGTCCTTTTAGCCTTGCCTTAGGGAACATAGTTTACCTTAAAGCAATGTCCTTTCTGTATGGACACAGGAAGACAATATTGTGCTTGTAACTTGGGAGTTGATTGACTCCAATAATATTTACTCCTGGGCATCTGCTTTCTTAACTCAGTTGCCCTCAGTTCCTAGCACTCCAAAAGCAGGATCCCGACGAGGGACAGGACGGATCCAGGGCAAGCGGTGAGTTATGTGCTACCCTAGCATCGAGATAGGCCAGGCTAAAGTGCCACAATACTCAACTATAAGTTGCGGGCATGATCATGGACAATGTTGTTATGATCCAAAAGTAACGACGAGATTAGGATCCTGCTGGGGTTAGGAAGGTTAACCTGGCCCGAGGACTGTGGTCTGGAATATACAGTGAATGTCCTCAGGAAGAACCAAACTTAAAGTGATATCTCTTACTGTGCTCATACAGAATGACATTGCTAGAAATATTAGATTTACTATAACTATTTAAGTAGAGTACTAGCTCACACCCTGACACACCCTTGTTTGGAATCACACCCTTGAGTGGATCTCCTTAGATGAGATTTCCTTAGATGAGATTTTGTTAATTTCAAGAAATGGTCTTACCCTTCTTTGTTGATTTGTTGATGTTAAACCCACCTTTGTGTCACCACCCTATGTAATTTGCTATATAAACTAAGACTGTGGGGCACTGGGGGGAGATAGAAGAGACGGGGAGAGAGAGAAGACAAGGGAGACAGAGGAAGAAGGAGACAGAAGAGGGAGACAGATGAAGAAGACAGAGAGATAGAAGAGACAGAGAGGCAGAAGAAGAAGACAGAGGAAGAAGAAACAGAAGCAGATGCAGAGAGACAGAGGCAGAGAGACAGAAGAGAGCACAGTGGCACACACATAAGCAGAGCACAAGGAGAAAGAAGTGAGAGCGAGCGGGACAGACAGGCGGATAGAGGAAGATCCAGAGAGAGATCGAGAACCAGGAGAGAAGCAGAGAGAGAGAACGAAATAAACTGATCGAGCAACCAGTTTGGCCTTCTTCCTTCCTTCGCCTGCCTCATCATTGCCATCAACCTCCCCGGGGTGGGGAAACGGCGCGAGACTACCGAACACGGGCAGCGGGAGAGATAGAGCCCTGCTGGCCCCCTCCTTTCTTTTTTGTGTTTTTACACAGCTGGGTATGACCCAAAAAGCAAAAAAAAAAAAAGTGTTCTTAAAAGAATAAAATAAAATCCAAGTGGTCTGATATTTGTACAAATGAACATTCATTTGGGTAGTTTGGGACTAATAGTCTCCCATGTGGTTTTTGGGGGTTTTTTTGGATTTTTTTTTTTTTTTTGCTTCTGCCTTCTCTGTGTAAGTAAGTCTGATTTGGGGCAAGGGCAGACAGTGCTGTGATCCCTCCCTAAATTCATTTCCAAGCGGTGTCCTGAGCACTCTCCCCTCAGCTACTAGGGAGCAGCTGTGGTCTGGGAAGCAGCCGCCTTGACTCCTAGGCAATCTCACCCACTCCTCACTGCCCATTTCCTTTCCAAGGACCACACCAAGCAGTACTTGGGGGTGGGGTGAGCTATGTGGTGCTGGGATCCAACCCAGTTCCTGCACTCTAGCCCTTTGCATTTCATCCAGGCCCTAGAATACCTGGCTTTGGAGTCAGTAATAAAGCATCTTTATGGCCCAGTATCTGAGAAGGACGCAAGCCAGGATTTCAAAGCCTGTTTGTACCTACCTGTCTATTTGGTGGTGGTGAGGCAGAACAGACCCCAAGAGGAGATTTTGATTTCTTAGTCAATACTACAGGAGTGTTAGCGCCTGACTGAAACCTGGCATTTCTCCCACCAGGTGGCAGGGGGTGTCAGCACAGTGAAGACCCCTCCTTGGGGCACTAGAGAAGTGCAGTGGCATCGGTGAGGGTAAGGGTTTCTCACTCAGGTTGGGTGGGATGGAGACAAACAGGAGAGCTCATCCACAAGGGTTCTGCCTGCCATCACCCACATGGAGGGTTTGTTACCTGGCTGTGTCAGGGGATCATATATGGTGCCAAGGGTCAAACCGGGTGGGCTAAGCACAAAGCAAGCACTTTGATCCTAGAAACTTGAGGGGGGTGTTGGGGTATGTGTGTGTCTTGGGGTCACACCTGGCTGTGTTTAGGACTTACTCCTGGCTCTGTGCTCAGGGATTACCCCCAGCAGAGAAATGGGTTGCTGGGGATTGAACTACGGTTTATCTCATTCAAGGCATGTGCCTTAACCGCTCTACCATCTCTGTCTGCTTCTGGGAATATTTTACCTGATATAATCTGAGTCAAATCTAGAGTTTTCCTTTTTTAGGGTCAACACCCCTCAGTGTTAGAGGACTATGCAGTGCCTGGAATTGGACCCAGGCCTCCTGTGTATGCACTCCAGTCTGTTAAAGTTCTATATTGGGTGGGAGAGATAGCTTAAGTCATATGTTGAGTCCGTTCTAGCCTATGTTTTTCTAATGCTTTTTGTTTGCTTAAATTTTACAGGTTGATATATATATATATATACATATTTAAATTGTGCTGGGGAGTCATACGTGGTGGTGCTGGGAGCAGGTAGGTGATGCCAGAGATTGAAACTGGGGCCTTGCACATGGGAGACATGTGCTCTACCATGACACCACATCGCCAGTCTCATACACTCTATACAAACTAGTCTTAGTTTAATTTTGAACTTCTCCCCACAGTTTGCTCCTCCTTTAGTAGTTCAGATCACAGCTGTGACCCTCCATGTTTTATTCCCTTTTGTGTTCTGACAGCAGGGACAGGACAGGTAGCTCCACATCCTGTCTGTCTGGCACCTGATATTCAGTTGTCTTAGAATCTGATTCATTGCAGATAAACCCCTATTTCCTTTATTGCTAAGGTAACTGGGCATGCAAACAAGATTATTTTTATTACATTGACAATGATACAGAGTTCATTTCATTAATGTCCATAATTCTTTTTCAAGGAATACATCAACAGCATGCTGGATTCACGGATTTTTGACACCACGTACACTATGCTCCTATTATCACAGATGGCTTTGGAGAGATAGCTGCCAACAGGAAAAAAAGAAACCAATGTCATCAGTGGACAAAAGGGAGAAGTAGGAAGGGAGTGATAGCACTGCGGGTAGGGCATTTGCAACTTGCACGTGGCCAACCCGGGTTTGATTCCCAGCATCCCATATGGTCTCCTGAGCACCGCCAGGAGTAATTCCTGAGTTCATAGCCAGAAGTAACCCCTGTGCATAGCCGGGTGTGACCCAAAAAAGAAAAAAAAAATGGAGAAGTAGATCTACCCATTGCTGATGATGATAAAATAGAACTGACAAAGATACATTCTGTTCACTCATGTCAGTTGATCCTTTGGTTATAGAAGTTTGGATAAATGTAGATCTGGCAAAACCACACTGATGATCACTTGCAAGGTGGATGTTGCCAGAATTAACTATCATTAACTTGGCATATTATTGTATTTAATGATTATTGTATTTAATGAGAAGATTTCTATTAAAAATAGAATTCTAGTCCCTTTGATTTTTCCTGCTACATTCTAGGTGAAAACCCTGAAAGAAGACTGGCCTTTCTTCCAAGGGATGATGGAGGTGGTGGGCGTAACCCAGCCAGCTGTTCTCATCCTATGTTACTGTCGGTTTTCCTAACTCCTCTCCACCAGGAGCTCAGATACTGGGGAAGGGTCCTTGCACTAACCCTAGCACTAACCCTAGCAAAGGTGGCTGGCATACCCCAGCCCCACCACCAGGTTTGTACACTGGAATGGAGCTTTTTGACCATCTCCATCTGCACTAAGTTAAGTAGAGGTGATATTCCTTTCTCCTTTCAAGCTCTTTGGAGACTAGTAATAGTGGGAAGCTTATCAAATTTAGTAAGCCTACAGAGCTCATCAGACCTAAACAGCTTATGCTCAGAGAAATCTATACCAGACATGGGGGCTGGAGAGCTCCCAGCCCAACAGGCTACAGTGCACACTTTGCATGCAGGAGGCCCATGTTCATTCCTGGCACCACATAGACTCGCCCCCAAATACTGCTAGGGGTCACCTAAAAGTACCCCCAAAATTATACCAGACTCATGAAATTTCTGAGAACAAAAGACAAGGAAAAGAACTGGAAATCAGCCAGAGAAAAAGGACACATTCTTTTTAGAGGAAGAGCCATCTGAATGGCAGCAGATTTCCCTTCCAGTAATATGGAATTTAGAAAGAAGTGGTATGTTATTTTCCAAACTCTGAAAGACTAGAACTTAACACACCAAAAAGGCACAGTAGATAAAGACCTTGACCCAGCTGGATGTTATCTACAGAAACTCACTTCAAATAGAATGTAAGTACGCTGGAAATAGAAGCTTGGAAAACAATGTACAAACATTAATGAAAAGAAAACACAAATAGTTAATAGGTGAGGTATACTTTTTTTGGTCACATCTGGTGATACACAGGGGTTACTCCTGGCTAATGCCCTCAAGAATTACTCCTGGTGGTGCTTGGGGAATCATATGGAATGCTGGGAATCGAACCCAGGTTGGCCGCATGGAAGGCAAATGCCCTATGCTCTATGTTATTACTCCAGTCCCAAGTAAGGTATAATTAAGAGCAAAAATAAGGATCCGAAATAAGACGTGGGGCCAGAGTGATGGGAAGGGTGTTTGCCTTGCATGCAGCTGACCTGGGTTTCATCCCAGCATCCCATATGGTCCCCAGAACACTGCCAGAAGTAATTCCTGAGTGCAGAGCCAGGAGTAACCCCTGATCATCACCTGGTGTGACCCAAAAAGCCAAAAACAAAACAAAAAACAAAACCAGAAATAAGACATGACATTACATAAAAGTAAAAGGGTCAGTTAACCAAAAATACAGAATTGCAGAGTGCAAGAAAAATGGATAGAATTCAAAATTAAATAAACAAAACCACATTTATAGCTAGAGCATTAAAATTTCTCAAAATTAACAGAATTTCTAGATTGAAAGTTAGATAGATGTAGAGGAGCTGAGGACAAGCAACCATGGTGCCATTTGTAGGCTATCCCACTCCATAGGGACAGGATCCATGTTCTTTTCAGGCACACCTGGAGCATTTGTTAAAAAATACATCCTGGGACATAAAAATAACAGATGTTGGGACTGGAAAGATAGTTGAGTAGGTAGGCACTTGTTTTGAGTGTGATCAGCTTGGTTTCAATCCCTGGCACCACATAGGATTCCCTGAGCCCTGGCGGGAGGGATCCCTGAGCTTCACCGGGTAGGGCCTAAGAGAAATCCCTTCCAAAAGAAAATCAATGAAAGAGACTCAACAATAAATCTCTCAGGGGCTGGAGCGATAGCACAGCGGGTAGGGCGTTTGCCTTGCACTCGGCCGACCCGGGTTCGATCCCCAGCATCCCATATGGTCCCCCAGCACCGCCAGGAGTAATTCCTGAGTGCAAAGCCAGGAGTAACCCCTGAGCATCGCTGGGTGTGACCCAAAAAGCAAAAAATAAATAAATAAATAAATAAATAAATAAATAAATAAATAAATCTCTCAGAAGAGAGCACAGAATGATATGCCATAGACACGCCTTCAGACTCTGTGCCAGGCTTTCATTTGGGGCAACCTGGAGGGGGGCAGGTGAGTTCCCCTCCTTGCCTCAACGGAGCCAGTCCTGGTGCCAAAAACCTCTAGAACTCAGCTGCTACATGCTCACAGCCGCTCTCCACACTCGGATGAGCCTCATCCACAGGTGAATCTATTCCTGGACTGCGTGGCCATGTTTGCTACCGCATAACATCTCATACTTTACGCCACTGATATACCAAGAGTAAGTAGCACATCACATTTGATGGGATTTAAAGTAGAATGCAACCAACCTTAGGGGGAAATATATTTGTACATATATATGTGTATATATATGTACAAATATACACCACTGATATACCAAGAGTAAGTAGCACACCACATTTGATGGGGTTTAAAGTAGAATGCAACCAACCTTAGGGGGAAATATATTTGTACATATATATGTACATATATACATATATATATAAGCACACAAGGCTCAACCATTAGCAACATATTACTAATCTCCTATAGAAGGGTTTAAATGCTCCTGGGTGAAATGCAACAATCCTCACATACTTTCCTCTAAGAAACCTTTTTTCTGGATCATTTTTAGCCAATTAGTCATAACAAGCAATACAAAATAAATTATTTCAGTTATGCTTTGAGGGCAGGGTTTGGGGTTTGGTATGAAAACATCCAAAATATGGTGGTGGGAAGGTATGATGGTGATGGGATTGGTGTTTGAATATTAAATGTAATCAAATATTGTAAACAACTTTATAAAAAAGAAATTAATGAAAAATAATAAATATTATTGAACTAAATGCAGATTTGCATTAATTGCATACAGTAAATCTCATAATAATAGAAAGCTAAACCCTGGATATTAGACAAGAATGACTACACCCCATCTCACTGTATTTCTGACGGTTATAGCTGACACAATAAGGTGAGAGCTAGGGGACTAAGGTAGACAGACTGGGAGAGAAGAACTAAACTTGTCTCCACCGACAGATAACATGAGTACATGAGTATCTGCATAGATAATCACAGAAGCAAGGGCTATATTACAGTGGGTTGGGCATTTGCTTTACATATGGCTGACCTGGGTTCAATACCCAGCATCCCATATAGTCCTCTGAGCACTGCCAGAAGTAATTCCTGAGTGCAAAGACACGTGTTACCCCTGAGCATCACCATGTGTGGCCCAAAAACAAAAACGAGGGGGCTGGAGCAATAGCACAGTAGGTAGGGCGTTTGCCTTGCATGCGGCCACCCCGGGTTTGATTCCCGGCATCCCATATGGTCCCCTGAGCACCCGCCAGGAGTAATTCCTGAGTGAAAAGCCAGGAGTAACCCCTGTGCATCGTCGGGTGTGACCCAAAAAGAAAAAAAAAAGAAAACAAAAACAAAAACAAATCACAAAATAATCTAATACAGATGAATCTAAGCTATTCAAATATAAATTTAGCAAGAGTATAGCATATAAGGGAAATATACAAAAATTATTTTTTTTGCAATGTTAGAAATGAAAAGTTGAAAACTAAAATTATGTAAGACAGTATTTTTTTGGTTTGAGGGCCAGGCCTGCCAGTGCTCCAGGGCGACACCTGGGTTGGTGCTTAGGGGTTATTCCTAATAGGGCTTGGGGTCGTGAGATGCCAGTGATCAAACGTGGGGCTCCTGATGCAGAGCATGCACTCTGGCCTGGGCTGCCGTCTTCTCATCCCTGGGGCTCACTCTATTCTTATGGCGCACATACTCTATCACCAAGGTCACTATGGTGCTCACACACACACTCAGCAGGTCATGCTTCCTAACCAGGGTACTCACACATCTTTAAGCTGTTTTTTGTACCCTTTGGTTGTGGTGCTTGCACACACCCAGCTGCCATGTACTGCTTTCAGCACCAGGGATCAGAGAGCAGAAAAGCCAGAATTGAGCTTGGCACATGTGCTGGCATCGGGGATTAGACTCATGAGCAACGAATTTAACAAATTTTTTTTTTTTGCTTTTTGGGTCACATCCAGCGATGCTCAGGGGTTACTGCTGGCCCTGCACTCAGGAATTACTCCTGGAAGTGCTTGGGGTATCATATGGGATTCCAGGTATCGAACCCAGGTCACTGCATGCAAGGCAAATGCCCTACCCACTGTACTATCACTCCAACCCTGCATATACTTTTAAGGCACGAATTCTAAATTGCTGAGCTCTTCCTCCTGGCCCTAATCATTCTCTTTGAGGGTATTTACATATGAAGAAACTTACACCCCTAAAGAAATCTGTGTGTTGCCAGAGACTGACCACAGCATCTTGTTCATGCAAAGCATGTACTTTACCACTGAGCTACATATCTGTCCCTACACAAAGAGTCTGTTAAAAGCTATTATATACATCTACACAATGGAATACTATACAGCTGTTACAGCTGTTAGAAAAGATGAGTTCATGAAATTTTCATATAAGTGGATCAACATGGAAAGTATCATGTTAAGTGAAATGAGTCAGAAAGAGAGAGACAGACATAGATCACACTCATCTGTGAAATATAAAGTAATAGAGTGGGAGATTAAAACCTAAGAGTAATAAAGATAAGGACCAGGAGGTCTGCCCCACAGCTTGGAAACTGGCCTCACATGCTGGAGGAAAAGGCAGCTGAGATAGAGAAGGGAACATGAAGTAGAGGATGTTGGGAGGACTCACTCGAGTTGAAAGATGCGTGCTGAAAGTAGACTATAGACCGAACATAATGGCCACTCAATACCTCTATTGCAAACTACAACACCCAAAAGGAGAGAGAACAAAAGGGAATGCCCTGCCGCAGAGACAGGGTGGGGTGGTGGGGGATGTGGTGGGGGGTGGGGTGGGAGGGATTCTGAGAGCATTGGTGGAGGAGAATGGGCACTGGTAGAGGGATGGGTAAACGTCATTGTTGACTGAAATGCAAACACAAAGTTCATAAGTTTGTAACTGTACCTCATGGTGATTTACTAATAAATTTTTTTAAAATTTAAAAAGTTATTATCATTTTATTTATTATGTGGAATTGACCATGGGGCATTGCTCAGGGGCTACTTCTGACTCTGTGCTCAGGAGTCACTCTTGGCAGGGTTTGGGGGGAATCTATGTCCAGGAATCAAACTGGGTTGACTTCTTGCAAGGCAAGAGCTCTAATCCCTGTACTATCTCTCCAGACCAAATGTAGACAATTTCAAACTTCAGGAAGAATTTAAATGAAAAAAATCAGGGCTTACCAGTTTGGTGCACTACCAAGAGCGTCCCTGTATTGCAGATGAAAGCAGCTCTTGAGATATGGAGAACGATCTCCTTCTTCCCACATGTACATGTGCAAAGAATCATCCATGCCTGCGGTGAGCACATGGACAGAGTCCTTTAAAGGAAACCCAGGAGTGAGTGGCCAAGTCAGAGGCAGAGCAGTGAATAGTGGAAATAAAGGCTCATACACACCGCCCACAGGCAGACAATGTTCCTCTGGTGATGTTCAAATTGTTGTATTTGGAGGCCTCTGATGGAGAAGAGGAACAGGAAGGGACCACTCTCAAAGGCAA
The DNA here is from genome assembly GCF_027595985.1 of Sorex araneus. NCBI lineage: Eukaryota > Metazoa > Chordata > Mammalia > Eulipotyphla > Soricidae > Sorex > Sorex araneus. The sequence continues at coordinate 45,046,937 of NC_073305.1, read as the reverse complement.
TCGTATTCCCGTCACTAACTCCCATCCATGTAGGAATCTCCATGTGAGCTGGCAGCCGGAAACTTGCGATCTGACTTGCTGAGTTCATGCAAAACATGGACACACATGCATGCAAATTCTGGTTCATTCATCAAAATAATAGCCTTGCAATAAGTGGGGGGAAAGACACTTCCTGGGCCTGGCATGTGGCTCTGTGGTGGAGCATTGCAAATCTGCAGTCCCTGCCTTTTGGGATCCCTGAGGCCGGGACAAAGTGAGCAATCATCTCTGGCTCATTGTAACCAGATATACAAACCCCAAAACAGCAAAGAGAAGACAAGGAGAAAAATGGCAATAAGCGTGCTTAAAGAAAAAGACACTGGTGGAGGGATGGGTGTTGAAACACTGTAATGACTGAAATCCAATCATGAACGACTTTGATTGGATTTCATGAATCATGAACCATGCTCGGCACTGCACTGTAGCACTGTCGTCCCATTGTCATCAATTTGCTCGAGCGGGCACCAGTAACGTCTCCATTGTGAGACTTGTTACTGTTTTTGGCCTATCGACTACACCATGGGTAGCTTGCCAGGTTCTGCTGTGCGGGTGGGATACTCTTGGTAGCTTGCTGGGCTCTCCGAGAGGGATGGAGGAATTGAACCCGTTCAGCCACGTGCAAGGCAAAGGCCTTACCCATTTGCTATCGCTCTAATAAATAAAAATTTAAAAATTTTTTAAAAGATTTTTTAAAAGGACATACTTCCTAAGTCCATAGGACTCTGGTCCAGTGAAGAAAATGGAATTGGTAAGCCATTGGACAGGGGAATGGGAATAGGTGCTCTGACATAGAAACAGAGAGATGTGGCAATTAATAGGAGCACCAAGTAAAGGGTGCTAGGAGGGCCCACTCAGGATGGGAGATGCGGGCTGAAAGACTGTAGACTGAACATGATGACCACTTAATACCTCTACTGCAAACCACAACACCCCAAAGGAGAGAGAGAGCAAAAGGGAATGCCCTGCCACAGAGGTGAGGGTGGTGGGAGGGATGCTGAGACCATTGTTGGTGGAAAATGGGCACTGGTGGAGGGATGGGCACTCGACCATTGTATGACCGAAACGCAAGCACGAAAGGTTGTAAGTCTGTAACTGTACCTCACAGTGTTTCACTAATAAAATATAAAAAAAAAAATAGGAGCTCAGACTTTGAGGGGAGGCTGTGGTGGGAAGAAACCATGGAACCCAGATCCTAAACCACCATGGAAATTTTTCCCTGTCTGCCCTACAAAGACCAGGGTGTGCAGAGGTCAGAGCTTCCGAGTCCAGAGATATGGATTTGTTGCCAGCTACAGCAATCCTCAGCCTCCAGTACACAGACCAGTCTGTTTACTAGATGCTTCACGTGCTCACAGTGGATGCTTGTGACAGAGGAAGAGATCAGTGTTTTGGGGCTGGAGTGATAGCACAGCGAGCAGGGCATTTGCCTTGTATGTGACCAACCTGGGTATGATCCCCAGCATCCCATATGGTCCCCTGAGCACTGCCAGGCATGATTCCTGAGCACAGAGCCAGGAGTAACCCCTGATCATTGTCACATGTGGGGAAAAAATTCACTGTTTCTAATAGGGATCGCCTACCAGTAACAACTATGTTGCCTTCAGTCCTCTCAGCTGTTATGTCGAAGGTGATAAACCCTGTAGCATTGACAAAACCTTTCCGGAACATCACTATGATCCTGTTTGGTCTCCTTGGGGCCCAGGAGTTTGTGCAGCATGATGAAGATGGAACTGAGAGAGTCGCAGGAACATGGTTTCCTGCTGGGTTCAGCAAGTACTCTGTCAAAAATACCTGTGGAGAGGTTATTACACATGATGTCAGGAGAGGGGAAACAAATATATTTCAGTCATAAAGTGACTTGGAAAAACTCCCCCAGAAAAAAAATTCATGTTGGGTAGGCTTGAAAGATAGTCAAGGAGTTTAGGCTCTTGACTTGCATATGGATAACTCCAGCACCATGTCCCATAGGCACTGTCAGAGGTGATCCTGATTACAGCTAGGTGTGATCCCCAAAACAAAATAAATATCACATTGGACCCAGAGAGATGGTACAGGAGGTAAGACACTTATATTGGGCTGTGGCAGCCATGACCGCCCCCTCTCCCAATACTTGAATCCCCAGCATCACATATGGCTCTCCGAGCATCACTCCTGAGCCCAGAGCCAGAATAACCCCTGAGCATCTCCTAGCATGGCCAGCTACCCCATCCTCCTCCCACCAATCATGTGTTGCAGGCCAAAATTTATTTTGAATCTCAGAAGTATTGAGTAGTCTTTTCTGCCTGTCTTTCCTACAAAGAACCCCACCTTCCTACCCTGCCCCGGAGCAGGACAGGGTCCACAGGAGCAGAATTCTCAAATCTTCTCTGACCTTCCCTGGGGGCTGCAATCATCTTGCCACCCTGGTCCCTGACCAGGTGGTGGGTAAGATTGTCCTCAGAAAATTAGACAAGGGATGCTGGGCTTTTTCTGCATCTGCTCTTAGTTCCCTGTTTTCTGATGCCTCAGCACATAGGCCCTGCTAAAAATTGTTTGCTTCGGGACCAAAGGCTTTCTCAGAATGACATTTAGATACTCCTGAATGTTTATTTGCTTCTGAACTTTTCTGTGCTTTCTAGCCAAAGGGGGATGAAAGCTCAAGAAGGGAAGGTAAAGTGAGCAAGGTTACCAACGGTCCTCATTTCTTGATCTCTCATCCTTTTCCATCCTTTGCCTGGTTGAGGCTTCATGAGAAAATTTCTAAATGGTTTTGCATTAGTTTGTGGCCCAGAGAAGTGTTTATTAACCCTTTTCCAATCCCTTTTTTTGGCATGTGTGTATGGGGGGCATACCTGGTGATGCTTAGGGGTTACTCCTGGCTCTACACTCAGGAACTGCTCCTGGCTATGCTCAGGGAATCATTTAAGATGCCTGGAATTGAATCCAGGTTGGTTGTGTGCAAGGCAAGTGCCTTACTTGCTGTACTATTGCTCTCCCACCCCAGTTCCTTTCCTGATCTTCTGACCTTGTTTCTTTCCTGTGACTCTCCTATGCTATGGGTTGCCTGCCCCGCCTCCCACCCTAGTCTTGTGCCATGGCCTAGCATCTGTGATTTTCACTTGCGGGCCTCTCAGAATATCCTGAGGACCCATAGTTCCAGTTGAGAAACACTGGCCTATAGGAAACGGTTCCACATGAGGGCACTGGAGAGAAGTGAGCAATTTTTCTGATCCTCACTAAACTCTTTAATTTCTCAGCCTTCCTTTAATTTCTCAGTGCTTAACCTCTTCTCCCACATTAAAACACACACAGAGTAGCACCTACCGTTGGCAATGTGACTTGATGGGATCCACATGCAAACAGCCATTTGTTGTCAGGAGAGAAGTTCAGAAAATCAACGCTATATTCAAATGCTTTTATTTTAGAAACTTCCCTTAACTCAGGCACAGTCAATGTGTAGATTTCACCTTTAATGCTGCCCACCTGAAACCAAATCATCATCATCAACATGTTACTGGAAAAAGTTGGAACATTGAAAGCACACAGAAGTCAGGAGAAATCCAGCACAGTTTCCCCAATCACACAGTGGCCCTTGTAAGCCTCTGCCAATAGCTTATGGTAACAAAAGGTCAGAAACACTAAGTGCTGACCAGCTCCACACATTCATTGTGAACTGGATTGACCTCTATAAAAAACAGTCCAGAGATTCCTCAAAAAAGTTAAAATTTTAACAATCATTATCTAGAAATTCCATTCCAAAGAACCTCAAAGTCACTAATTCAAAATATATGCACACATTTGTTCACTGCAGTGCTATCAGCAATAGTCAAGTTTTGAAATTAATCCAAGTGTCCAACAACATATGGCTGCATAAATAAATATGGCATATAGACCCAATGGAATTCCTATAAGCCATCCTGAAAGATGAAATATTGCTGTTTTTCTACAACATGAATGGAAATAGAGAGGGTCAAGCTCAAGTGAAGCAAGTCAGAGGAAGAAAGACAAATGCTAGGTGATCTCAGTCAGGTGTAGGGTATAAAGAAACAAAACAAGAGCACAGAGAGCCCGTGAAAGATCCTTTGACTCAGACCCAAGAATGGAGTAATTAAGGTGGGAAGGGAGTAGGCAGTGTGTGTTGGACCCAATAACTGATGAAGGTATCTTGGACTTTTGCTGGTGGGTGGGAAGTGGTAACATTGTACCCCTAAAACATGTGAACATTTATAGTCTTGTAAGTCAATGTCACATTATCAAATAATTAAAACCTGGCTTATGGGACCTGGGAGCAGAGATCCTCTGCCTGCAGTGATCCTACTCTCTGGTGACCCAGGGGTAAAGCGCATAAGCCACCTCCTGCTGGTGCCACATAATCTCCTCATCAGCCACCATCCAGAACTCATGGCTGCTTCTCCCAGAAGGGAGCATAAAATGAGGCCCCCATAATCATGCCATTGGACTCTGCGCCAGGTTGTTTTCATTCAGGGGCACCCCAGAGAGGACCGGGTGAGAGCCCTCCCAGCCCCAAGGGACCCAGCTCCAGCAGCCGACCTCCACAACCCAACCGCTGCCACGTTCCAGGTCACTTTCCACACGCTCAGGCCAAGCCTCACATATGAGTGAACATATTTCTGGACCACGCAGCTGCTTTCGTGGCCATGCGACACATCATAAGACACTCCCTAATCATTTTCCATAATTACCACACCATATTTGATGGGGTTCAGACAGTATGCAACAAATCATAGAGGGAAATATATATATATATATATATATGTATATATATGCCTGACTGGGAACACCTGTAAAGACGATTAGAGGCCACCCTAAAAGCCTCCATCCCTCTCAGAGATCCTGGCAAGCTACCAAGAGTATCCCGCCTGCACGGCAGAGCCTGGCAAGCTACCTGTGGCATACTCGATATGCCAAAAACAGTAGCAATGACAGTTCTTATTTCCCTGACCCTGAAAGAGCCCCTAATGTGCCATCGGGCTACACTAACACGCGACAAGGATGAATGGAGACATTACTGGCACCTGCTCGAGCAAATCAATGAACAACAGGACAACAGTAATACAGTGACACAGTGATACCTAGCCTACCCCAAAACACTGTTGAAGATGATAAAAAAAAAAAAAGCTTCTAAGTCCCAAGCATTCTTCACAAGGATATTTTGTTTTGTTTTGTTTTTTTGGGTCACACCCGGTGATGCACAGGGGTTACTCCTGGCTCTTCACTCAGGAATTACCCCTGGCGTTGTTCAGGGGACCATCTGGGATGCTGGGATTAGAACCCGGGTCGGCCGCATGCAAGGCAAACGCCCTCCCCGCTGTGCTATTGCTCCAGCCCCTCTTCACAAGGATACTTTTACTCATTAGTTCATCGATACTATTTTTTTCCCTTCAACATCTCCCCAGACATATATCTCTTCCTCCCACAGACCCTACCCAAGGGTGTAGACTGTACAGTATTTCTGTGAGATATTCTTATGTGGAAGAGGAGACACATAAAAAAAGAATTCAGGAAAGGATTTGCTTTATAAGAGTAGCTAGAAGTGTACTGGAGAAGACCGAAGGCAGGATGGAATGGGACTTGTATGAGCAGCATTTGCTGGCATACTGCGGCTCTCAGGGAATGTGGAAAGGATGGCCTCAGGCAGATAGATGGTGATGCTATCAGTAATGGGACTCCTGTGGTTGTGCAGGCAGCACATTTTGTATGGTGGACCCCTCCAGAAGTGAGGTTCACTTACCATCAGGAACGAGCCCTCCACGGTGACACAAGTTTCCAAGGAAAAACAGGGATTGGGCATGCTGAGAGTAGCCAAATCCTCTTTGTCCCAACAATTCCACATTTTGATCTTTCCCTCCATGTCCACAGTAAATACAAGATGCATCTGAGGGAGGGTTGCAAGATTCAAGAGCCGAGTTCTCTGGACTGGGCTTTCCCAGATCACAACACCCTAGAGAACAGAAAGAACACTCCGTGCATCCAAAGGTCCTTCACACCTACTCTGTAGTCATTCCACTAGTCTAGTCTTTATTTGGACACCTTCAAATCTGATTCAGGTCCTGTGCCTGGGGAAAGAATAGGAAAACGCTCCCAGCATCTCACTTTATTGAATGGTTGTAATCAGGAAAAAAGGAACTATGTGATATATGGAACTATGTGATATATTCAAAGGTAGGAGCTCACAAATGTGAATAAAGAATGATCAGAATGAAATCACAAGCTTGCTGCAACCTGGATGGAACTGGCAGTTATCATGTTAAGGGAACTAAGGAAAAATATTGGATGATCTCATTTACCTGTGGTAATACAAATACAGGACAAGGGAATAGAAAATATTCAGTGATGGCCAACCCGTGGCCCTGAATTATACAAAGGAGAATGCTAATGAAGGTAGAGGAGGAAGTGGACTATGATAACAGACGGGCATTGGTCAAGGGTTTTGGAATTTCAGCAATGAAGAAGTGAGGTAACTACATCACAACTCTAAGAGTCAACACTATTGTAAGCTCATAACGTAAACTATAAGTAAATTTTAATTTAAATTTTTTTGCCTTTTGGGTCACACCCAGCAATGCACAGGGGTTACTCTTGGCTCTGCACTCAGGAATTACTCCTGGCGGTGCTCAGGGGACCATATAGGATGCTGGGGTTCGAACCCGGGTCGGCTGCGTGCAAGGCAAACGCCCTACCCGCTGTGCTATCACTCCAGCCCCTAACTTAAAATTTTTTTGTGTGTTTTTGAGCCATACCCACAATGCTCAAGGGTTACTCCTGGAGGTGTTTGGGGGAACCCTATGGGATACCAGGGATTAAACTTGGGTCAACTGTGTGCAAGCCAAGTGCCCTCCCCACTGTACACTATCTGGCCCCAGAAGTAGATTTTAAGAAATGAGTTTGCTAAAGAGGTGGGGTGGGAGAAGGGCCATAGGTGGAGGGATGTTGGTATTGTGTTTGGAGTGAAACACAATACTTGAAACATATCAACAGTTTTTGTAAATCACGATGAATTTTTAAAAAATAAATGTTAATACAAAATCAGATTGTTTTGGCTCAAATCAGTTTTCTTCTTTCTAGAAGTCTTTGACAAGTTACTTCTGTAATTTCTGTAGGACTCTGATATTTCTTCACAACACATGAAACAGAACTCAATTCTGCCTCCTACATGGCTTTAGAGCATAAGAACTATTTTGAGAATTGTTATTCCATCATCAACTATTTATATAACAAACAAGAAAGCTCCTCTGTGGACTTTTTTTTAGACTTTTAAAACTTAAATATGTCATATGAAGGAAAAACAGATAAATGTAAATTTTGACAAACCATGAAATGATCAGTAGAACTACTATTTTGCAGGGGGCTGGGACATATACAACCATGCTCAGGGATCACTCTTGGTGGGGCTCAGGGTGCATATGGGGTGATGAGGACCAAACCTCGGCCTGCCACCTGCAAAGCAAGTGCCCTGCCTGCTGTTCTATCTCCAGGCCCTGTAAATAGTTCTAGACTTTATCAAACCCCCTGCACTCTATTTATTAACCTTGCCTCCCTCCCCAAAAGCAATGACTGTTTTGGGGCTTGAATCTGGACTCCTGCATACAAGCATGCATTCAATCCCTTTTGAGCTATCTCCTAGGCTAGTGATCATTTTTCTTATTCCTACCAGTATGAGACCTTGCCCAATACAATTGCTGTGTGGTAAATCATAGCAAATTTGGGTGACTTAAAACAGTAAGTTTGTTCCTTGATAGTTTCAGTTCAAAGTTCAAGAGCAGCTGGGCCTAGGGACTCAGGGCTAACACCAACCCCCACTTTCAGGATGGCTTGCTCTACGGCTGCTGAGGGGGTTCTGGATACTGTTAGGGTCCTCAATATCCACCCCCTAGGTCATTCAAAGACTTCTCACAACATCATAACTAGTTTTCTAAGAGCCAATGACTCTAGAGAGAGGAGGTGTCTTTTAGACCAGAACTTTAGAAGTTATGCACCATCACTTCCACTATAGCCTATTACTTACAAAGGGTCTGTTTAGTATGGAAATAGCCTGCAGAAGATGAATGCTACATAAACAGGAATATTGAAGAGCATCTTCTATGCTGACTGCAGTTCATCTTGTAACTACAAATGCTTCACCTGTCTCCTACTTGCTTCATCTGTTTCCTACCTGTAAAACACATTCAGCATCTCCTATTGTCCCTAAATGATTATGGCATAATTTCAGAGTCTAGAATCTCACTGTTTAATTAGGTCCAGGTAAAATGGGGGCTTTTTAGATTCACCTTGTTTTGTGGTCTGTGGTGCTGGGGATTGAAGCTGGATCTGTCTTAAGTAGTGCCAAGTGCCCTACTCCCTGATCTCTCTCTCTGGCTTGACATTCAGTTCATTTTTTTTTTTTTTTGCTTTTTGGGTCACACCTGGCGATGCACAGGGGTTACTCCTGGCTCATGCACTCAGGAATCACTCCTGGCGGTGCTCAGGGGACCATATGGGATGCTGGGAATCGAACCCGGGTCAACCGCGTGCAAGGCAAACGCCCTACCCGCTGTGCTATCGCTCCGGCCCCCACATTAGATTTTGATATGATGCTCATATCATATATGGGATGCTGGGAATGGAACCCGGGTCGGCCGCGTGCAAGGCAAACGCCCTACCTGCTGTGCTATCTCTCCAGCCCCTCAGTTCATTTTTAATGTGAAAAACCTTAGAACTGTTTACTAGTTGTCTGTCCCCCATTTTCAAAATACAAAAGGAGGGAAGGCAATGGATGGCATAAACCCTCTCATTCAAGGAAAAGGGGGATACCCATAGAGATAGCGCAGTGGGTAAGGCACTTGCCTTGTATGCGCTGACCCAACTTTGATCCCTGATATCTCATATGGTCCCCCTAGCACTGCCAGGACTTATCCCTAAGTGCAGACAGGAGTACGCTTTGAGCACTGCTAGGTGTGACCCATCCCCCACAAAAAAAAAAAAAGAAAAAGAAAAAGAAAAAGGGGGGAGTGGAAAATAAGGTGGAAGAACTAGGAAGCATTGAGGACTGACAGCTATGTAGAAAACTTGGATTAAGAGAAAAACATGCACAAGTCTTGAATGAGCTCCTGGGGCCACCCTAGGATGCTGCCTCACACACAGAAGAGGTTCTAGTGTTTTCTAGAACTGATTGAAAGTTCTCTGAGGCCTCTTTTCTCTTTCTAGGACCCAAGGATTTTGTAGCTATCACTTTAAAGTATGGTTATCTACATCAGCCTGGATTAATCCTTCTTGATGTCCTATTTCTTAATTTATAGCATAATTTGAAATATTTAGGACTGGGAATAAAAATTAAAGAATAAAAGATTGAGAATTTTCAGGGGGTCAGAGATATAGTGCACTGGGTCAGGCTCTTGTTTTGCATGTGACTGACCCAGGTTCTATCCCTGGCACCCAATACAGTCCCCTGAGCTGGCCAGGAGTGATCCCTGAGCACAGAGCCAGGAGTAAGCCCTGAGTACAGATGGCCAGGAGTGATCCCTGAGCACAGAGCCAAGAGTAAGCCCTGAGTACAGATGGATGTGCCCTCACAACAACAACAACAAAAAAAAGATGGGAAATTTTTAGAACTAAAACTGTTTGGCTCCCTCTCCCCCAATTGTTTGTTGTTTTAATTCTAACTTGCTTCTGATTATAATCAAGAAGCAGCCAACAAACTAATATTCAGTATTTTGCCTGAAAATATCCTTAGCAAGATTATTCAGTTAATTTTATGTTTTATAATTTTCAGTTACCACAGGTGACTGTATTGCTAAACTTCCTGCCACTATGTGGAAAGGATTTCCCTTCCTCCAGCACCCAGTAACATTTCCCCACTTTAAGTCCTCATTGATTCATGTAGGGTCTCAGGCTTTTGCTAACAATCTCTTCAAAGTCCAACACTCTTCCCACTACCTGGTTTTCAAACTTCTTCCACATTTAAGGTTTTGTTTTTGTTTGAGGGCCAAACTCAGTGGCACCAGGACCACGTGGGTCTGGGTATCAAACCCCAGCACCTGCATGCAAAGCATGAACCCAACCCTTTGAGTTCTCTCCCTGACACTTCATTTTAGGCTTTATTTATGGCAGCACCCCACTTCCAGATAATCAATAATGTGTTTGTTATTTATTTTGTATCACAAATTGATTAGAAATTCAGGGGGCTGGAGCGATAGCACAGCGGGTAGAGCGTTTGCTCTGCACACGACCAACTTGGGTTCGATTCCCAGCATCCCATATGGTCCCCTGAGCACCACCAGGGGTAGTTCCTGAGTGCAGAGCCAGGAGTAATCCCTGTGCATTGCTGGGTGTGACCCAAAAAGAAAAAAAAATTCAAAGCAGTAAGCACTCATCCCACACAGCATTTGTTAGTCAAAAACTCACAACTGGATCCACTTTGTGTCACTCTAATTAGGTTGCTATAAGATACAGCCTGGGATGAAGTAACCTGCAGGCTTGTCTGGGGCTGGAGGATCCATCTATAAGATGGCTCACTTGTATGACTGCAAGTTGGTGTTGGCTGTTGGCAAAAAGCCTGGATTCCCTGCCATGGGATCCATCTGGGTGGGAAAACTGATTTTCCCTAGAACAAGTTACCCAAGAACTTAACTTTTCTAATCCCGCCCCATCCCCACAATTTACTAAGTTACTGACATACAAGATGGTCAATTTAAGGTAAGGGCAGGAGCTGGAGCAATAGTACAGCGGGTAGGGCATTTTCCTTGCAAGCAGCCGACCTGGGTTTGATCCCCAGCATCCCATATGGTCCCCTGAACACCGCCAGGAGTGATTCCTAAGTGCAGAGCCAGAAATAACCCCTTTGCATTACTGGGTGTGGCCCCAAAAACAAAAACAAAAAAATTAAGATGAGAGCACACTTCCATAGATTCATCTCATTCATTTCATACAGCCTCATATACATATAACAGTATCTACCATCTTTCTGAAGCAGTAGAGAGGCATTATCTAATATTAATGGGGAGGAGAAAAGCTACAAACAGGAAAAAGATTCTTTTTTTTTAGCTATCCCCAGCTGTGCTAAGAGCTTACTCCTGGTTCTGTGCTCAGGTGTCACTCCTGGTGAAGCATGATGAACCATATGGAGTTTTGGGCATTGAACCTGTGTTGTACACAAGACAAGCACCTTTCCAATTGTACTATCTCTCTGGCTCCAGGGAAAAAAATTATTGTTATCTGAGGGCCTGGGAAGGGCTCAGTGGCAAAGGCTGCTCTGCCAGCAAGAGGCTACAAGTTTGGCTTTTTTTTTTCTTTGCAGGGGCAAGGGGGGTGCACACTCAGGAGTTACTCCTGACTCTGCACTCAGAAATTACTTGTGGCGGGCTTGGGGGACCATGTGGGATGCCTAGAATTGAACATGGGTTAACCATGTGTAAGGCATATGCTCTACCCACTCTACTATACTATTGTTCCTGCTCAAGGCCACAAGTTCGATCCCCAGAACTACCCATGTGCACAGATACCATCTTGGAGAGCTGTGCAGCAGCTGAGCCTGTGCTCACTCTCCGGTGCACCACAGTTAATGTGTGTAAGCACCACCAGGTAGGGTATAAAAATAAAGAATAATCCAAGATCCTCACTAAGGTCTTCTACCTCCCTCTCCAGTGCTTCTTGCCCTGCATATACTAGTCCTAACAGAGAGGACAGTCATGGGTTCCTTAGAAGTGGCCTAAGGGAGAGAGCACTTCCCTAAGATAAAACCTGCTTCGAAAGATGCAGGACAGGCAATGAATAGGTACAGTGCCCAAAGGTCAGCTCTTTCTCCGTTGGTTCACGTCCCAGGCAGAAGATTATTTCTTGGATAAATTTAGATAGACAGTCAACCAAAAGTGAACCTGTGGGTTTGTTCCTCAGCACCACCTGATCCCCAAGTACCACTGCAGGGCACAGCACCCCTAAGAAAACTTTAGGGGGCTGAGAGAATCCCAGGTGAAGGTGCTTGCCCCTTGTCTGCAGCTGACCCTGGTTCTATCCCTGCCACTGCCTATGGTCCTCTTAGCACCATCAGGGGGCAGGGAGAGGCCCTGAGCACCACCAAACCCCTCAAAAAAAATGAACCTGTGTATCTATAGTCTAAACGAGGACACAGGAACAGCTGGAGACCCTGCTTTGTCAGCATCCCAGTATGATTTTCCACCTAGCACTTGCTCCGTTCTGGAGGGACACAGGTGTGCATTATGTGGGCTCGGCACTGCCAGACTCACCTCCTGCACGTCCCAGGCATACAATATGCACTTGGATGACAGGGTACACAAGATTGACTTTTCTTGCGCATCTTCTGTGTGGCCATTGCCTGAGAGGTAAGCCATAGCTCCTATGACTCCTAGAAAGAAACAGACCATGTAAAGCCTGTATGGCCACAAGCAGCAGAGGGAGGAGCCAACAGAAAAAAGAGAAACCTTAGAAAATAATGTTAAGTTTTCCTGCACGTTCTTTTTTATTTTTTTGCTTTACTTTTGGGTCGCACCTGGCAGTGCACAGGGGTTACTCCTGGCTCTGCACTCAGGAATTACTCCTGGAGGTGCTCGGAGGACCAAATGGGATGCTAAGTATTGAACCCAGGTCAGCCACATGCAAGGCAAATGCCCTACCCGCTGTGCTATCGCTCCAGCCCCTCCTGCGAGTTCTTAAGAGGGTTTGTGTATCAATTATCTACAAGAGCATCAGAGTTTTTGAAAATTGGGCTTCAAAGTCATCCAACATGGATTCCCATTGCTGATTTGGGAGATAATGGCCAACTTCCGTTTTCACTTTAAGCTTAGTGTTGTAGATATAAAATGGAAATCTAAAAAATAAATATATTCATAATTTTTTAAAATACTAGGGAACAAACCCATGGCCAACACATGCAAGGAATGTGCTTTATGGCTAATTTATACCCTACCCACCTCCAGAGTGAAGGGAACTATTTTAAACTATAAGGAGGTATCAGGAACTAAGTAGAAAAACCTATTGTTTTATTTTATTTATTTATTATTTTTTAAAGAGCAAAGTTTTTGTTTATTTATTTTTGGCTTTTTAAAGTCACACCTGGCGATGCTCGATTACTCCTGGCTCTGCACTCAGAAGTTACTTCTGGCAGTGCTTGGGAGTACCAATGGGATGCCAGGGATTGAACCCGGGTCTGTTGCATGCAAGGCAGGCACCCTACCTGCTGTACTATCACTCTGGCCCCCAGAATCTGTTATTTTAAAACTTTCCCTTTGGGGAGCAGGAGACAGTACAGCAGGTAGGCCCCTTGCCTTGCACGTGGCCAACTCGGGTTCAATCCCTGGCACTACCTGGGATTCTCTGAGCACCACTAGGAGTGATTCCTGAGCACAGAGCCAAAGTAAGCCTGGCATCATGTGTGTCCTTATACTGCTGTCATTTTCATAACCCCACACTCAGGAACATGATGGTGTCACAACCCACAAATTAAGCAGCTTTGCCTAGGGGCCCCAGTCCTCATACCTATCTTGTCCTTTGTTACTTTGACGTTAAAGTCCTGTGGCTCTGCCAAGGCCATCTGGCGCTCCTGCCTCGTTAGATGGAGGAAGAAATTCTTCCACGTCTGTGTGCCTTGAAGCTGAGTGAAATTGCAGAAGCTCCATTTTTTCAGACACAGGTTTCTGGAAATAAGGTCACAATCCCATCAGTTCCATGTTCCTGTCCCAATTGCCCACCACTGACCTTCACCTCTGTCTCTCACTTTTGCCCACAGCCTCCATGACATGAGACCCCTCTACCCTGGGCAAACTGGTCTCCCCACCCAGCCCTTTCCTTGCTCACCTCCACAGGGATTCAGTCTCTGCAACTTTCTTCCAGGACTGGAGGAGAGGGAAGAAAGATACAGACAATCAAGACCTCCAGCACCCAAACGCTGACAATGCTGTCTCCCCCACTACTATTATTTGCACTGGCCCAAGGCCCACCTGACAAGAGCTATCATTCTAATTCTCAAAACCTTGCAGTGCCGGGAGATGCATGGCCCTGCAGCTGCTGCTAACAGTCCTTGGCACTCCTGGAAGATTTCCAGGAAAAGACAGTTTCCAAGAGCTTGAAACCTGAGCTTCTGGGACCATTGAGTCTCTACAACACACCTGTAGCAGATAGTCATTTTGTTGTCTTGGGCCAGGCTCTGTAGTGCTCAGGAGTCTGTTCTGGCAGTGCCAGGGTTTGAAGCTAAGTGAGCCATGTTCAAGGCAAGAGCCTTCTCCACTGTGTTAGTTCCCTGGTGTGACTTCACAAAGTGTGGAGGTGCGCGGTGATTGTGTTTGTGATAGAGAGTCACCTCCCCGTCCTCCCCAGGCTTCTGCAGCAGTGGGATAAAGAGATGGGGGACTCACGGATAGATGGTAAAAGTGGTCTGTTTAATGCAGAGCTGCTAGCATGCTTTTAGAATATCTGAAGGGGTTTGAGAACTAGGACTGCACCTAGGTGTGATCGATCATTTAAATAGGTAAAGCGTTTTGGCGGAGGCAATTCTCTGGAGGGGATTAACTCAAGGAGGCACACAGTCTCCCAGGGACATCTGTATTGCTCTTCCCTTTCCCTTAAGTTGTACATATTAAACAATTAAGTTTACTTCTTATTAATACTTGAAGTTATTTGGATAAACACAGTACGAGATACAGATTCCCAAACTTAGTTCTCTGGGCTCTGAGAACAAGCAAGATTTTTACCATAAATACCAGACTAAGTCCTCAGGTCAGTTTACCTTACCCTTCCCTATGGAGGTCTCTTACGTCATTACAGCTTGCACCAAGACCATGCTTTTATGCTTTCTAGATGGTCCCATTTCAATGTCCAGGTAGCTTCACCAATTGCCCCAGGTCCATCCCAGTCCCACGGTAGGACCTCCCTTTGTGGGGGTGTTAGGAACTACAGCAACTGAAGCCTGAGTCAAGTAATTATGATAGAGTAGGTATATTTTAGAGTCAATCAACTCCCAAATATTAGGAGCATAGCATTAGTGATTTTCTGTGTAAGCAAAGAACATTGCTCTGTAGTAAAATATGAAAAGGCTGTGGGGGAAATAGAAAATCAGGTAATTCACTATAAACACACTATCCTGAGTCACCTAAGTTTTGGCTTATAAGAAACCAAGACTGACTTGGGGAATTGTGACAATGAGAGGTAAAGCACAAAGAAAAGATTAAAGATAAACTCAGGGGATTAAAGATGCTCGAAAGAGTATGATAAGCTTCTCTGCGGGGGGAGGGAAAGGGGCAATTCACTGATGAAACCTAAAACACTTAGGGTTAATATCAACACCCTTGCCCCTAGTCATTTTCATTTAACAAAATAGGAGACCCTCAGTATTAATAAACCTCAAACCGTCCAGCATATTGGTCCATTATTCTGAAAATTGCTCTCAAATGGGTCAGGTGAAGCAACGGAGTACCAGGGATGCGGGTGTATTGGAGGGCAGGTCAAATTTAGGCATATCTGGAAACATTTAAAGAATGAAGGCATGCTGACAGGATAAGGCTGGGGTGGCAAAGACATCAAGGCCGTAGGAGCAGAGTGAAAGGTAACTTGAGCAAGAAGCAGGGGAAAAGGGATGGAGGCAGAGATGATCAGCACAGAGTGATAGTGAACAGCTTTTACCTTGTTCACTTTGGAAACTTGTAGCAAGCTGATTACATCCAGAAAGGAGAAGATTCTCAACAACGGCACCTCAGGCAACTGGATCTCCATGTTACACAGCCCGAACGCACCTCCGGTCTACTTTCTCCTGAGCAGATGGGCCTGATTTAAAAGCCTGGACCAAATCTGCAGCACTTGGGAGGCCTTCCCCTCACCAGCCTTCGTTCTGAGGGAACCAGCTTCAGGTGAGCCTGCTCATCTCGTGGGGCCCTCACCGGACCTGATGTACACAGCTGAGGGCATCCTCCTAACTACAGTTAGTGCTCATGTCTATTCTGCCTTTCTTAGCTGTGGACTATTGGCCCTCTGTGAGTCCACAGGATGTTTGAAGGGGGTCATACGTGAAAATCAAATAACTGGAGTTCATACCATGAGACTAGGGAGTCAAAAGGTAGGACAGTGGGACCACAGGAAGGGAACAAATTTAGAAGGGGACCATGGTTGAGAAAAAGGCAGAGAAATACAGGTTCATGTGCCTTTAGCTACACTTTCTTCACACTGAAGATGTAGCACCCAGCACAGCCCAGTTGCTAATGAACTTGTCAGGACTCTTTAGTAAATTTCTACTAACATCTTCATGTCTCCTCAAGTCTCTGTGTGGCATTATGAGTTCTCTGTCACAGGGTGAGAATCTGCTGACTGAGGTGGACATTATTTGCCCAGCAGAACCGTCTCCCAGTTCAGAGCAACTGCTATGCTCCCAGGTCCCACTGGGAACTCTGCACCCGGCTCTCTGGTGGGAGGGGAAGTCTGAGCCCAACCTCCCCACAGGCTGGGCTGAGCGCACAGGCCTTGTCTGAGGAGGTTCAGAACCTCACAGCCTTTCTCTTCTAACAGATATTTTTCTCCTCAAAACCTGCTGACCCATCCCATTTTTCCCTCTGGGGACAGCCCCTGAGGTTCTGCAGTGACCCGTTTTCCCTAAACTGATGTCATCAGGCTAACTCCATCTCACAAAGAGGTTCTAGAAAATTCTATGGATGATTTGACAAAAATATCCAGGGGGGCAGGACAGACACAAAAACTTTCCCTCTTTTCACTTCTAAAATTATATGATGAGGATATCAACACAACAACATTTTCCCTCACTTTTAGGATTCTTCAAAACCCTGGTTCACTGAGGTAACTGTAATCACAGCTTCCCCAAGACCTCCTTCCCGTGTAATTCAGGAGATCCTTAAATATGCTTACATTAATTTATTTTTCAACAGTTTGGGGCAAAATCCAAGGCTACCATTTTTATTACAGAAATTGAATCCAGGACCCCGACCTTCCCCCTGCCCAACACACACACACACACACACACACACACACACACACACACACAGGGGCAAAGGCAGTGCTTTGCCACTTAGCTACATCCCTGGCCCAAATATGACCTCTTTGTCAAAATTACATTGGAACATAGGGAAAGTCTGTATTTCCACATTGTTCTTGGAGCTTTATTACTCACTATTTTTTTGGGGGGTTTGGGTCACACCCGGCGATGCACAGGGTTTACTCCTGGCTCATGCACTCAGGAATTACTTCTGGTGGTGCCCAGGGAACTATATGGGATGCTGGGAATCGTACCCGGGTTGGCCACATACAAGGCAAATGCCCTACTCACTGTGCTATCCCTCCTGCCCCGACTGGCTATTTTTGTTTATTGCTATATTTAACTGTTTATGTAATAAATTCCTGGGTTGGTAAGGTTTGTGAGGACTATAGAGAATTGCCTATTCAGGGACATTTTTATTTCTAAGTACCATAATTCTCTTTGGAAAGTGGGATTAGCCTCTCTCCACTGATATAAAATGTCTGGGGACATCAGCTTCCCATTATTCTGGAAGTCACCGCAAAGTTTCTCTTCGAGGTAATCTTGACAGTCTCCTGGGCATTTTCCTTACCCAGTAGTAACTCCTTACAATAATGAATACCCTGGACAAATCCTTTCAGAAAATTAGCACGCTGTCCCCTTGCAGCCAATGTGACTGCTGCTGGAGGTGACAGGAGAGTCACAGCTCTGGAGGGCAGATGAGGTCAGAGGTCTCCAAAGTTATAAGCCAGCCATAGCTGCTCCTTTCTGACACAGCCACTGCCACCCGTACCCGAAGGCATGATCCCAGCAGACGAGCCGCTCAGTGAGCACCGTGAGTCTTCCTACATTTCAGGTGAGGGGAAATGTTTAAAGAGACACTGAGGGGCCTCTCCCTGCGGGAGGGAAGAGCTGTGCCCTGCTGATGGCACAGAAGCAATCTCGGCCCTTCCTCTCTCCATCAAACTCAGATATCTCTTTGTTTTCCAGGGAAAGAGCGGTCTGAGTTCATCTACCTCCTCTCTCTGATATTGTATGTACTCCTGTGATTTTCATCTGCAAAAAAATAAGATTCTAAACCACATCTCAAGATTTTAAATTATTTAAAATAGTTCAGTGAGATACAGCGATGATCACATGGATTCTGTTTAGTATATATTGGTATACCTACTACTCTGGGCTCTGGCTGGTTGAACCTGGATGTCATGTTTTGGGTTTCATGGGGCAGGTTTGTGGAGAGGAATTTGGGCAGTACCCAGAAGTGCTCAGGCTTATTCCTGGTTCTGTGCTCAGGTCTCACTTCTTGTGGTGCTGGGGGGACCACATGTAGTTCCAGGATCGAACCCTGGGTCAACAGTGTGCAAGACAAGTGCCTTATCCTGTGTACCATCGCTCCTGACCATCTTAAAAGTAGAAGAGGCAGAAGCAATGGGACAGCTGGTAGGACACTTGCCTTGCACATGACTGACTGGGATTTGATGCCACGGGCCCCTATGTTCTCCAGAGAACTGCCAGGAATGATCTCAGACCCCAGAGCCAAGAGTCTTCCCAGGGTACAACCAGGTGTGGCAAAAACTAAATTAGTTAAAAAAATAAGAACAAATAAATAAAATAATAGGATCCATTTGGCTGCCTGTCAATAGACTCACTACATTGTCTGTGTGTTCCTTAGTTAAGCATGTGTGGGCCTGAAACAGAATCAGTCACTGTTAAGTGTAAACACCTTGAACACATGAAACCCTGAGTAGGAAGTATTTAGATGAGAAAGAATAGAGACCACGACCAGTTTTTCCTGAGCCCTCGTGTTTGGCCCTATTATCATTATCCTTAACCCTAAGGGATCCTAAAGCTACTGCAACATTAATAAGCCTTCACTGAGTGTTCCCATCCTAGGAGCCTGTGTTGTCCTGCTTGCACAGAAATTTGTCAGTCTTAGAGATACAACAAGCGTATATATTTTAGGGAAATTGTCTCCACAATTTTTCGTCAAGCCCATGCCTTACCGACAGTAATCAATTCATTCAGGATTCATCTGGGTTAGTATATTTATACTGCATTGCACTTTTTCTCTTAAACAATCTACTATCACTTAACTTTCAACATCTGTAGATTTGCTGTTTTAAGAATGTATATGCATTTTGCTTACACACGTACCTTTCACCAAGCTTGTTTCTGAAAATTATGCTTATACATTAAGTCTCATTCATTTAATCATTATTCTCTAATATGTTTGGCTTCAATTCTCCTATTTCAGATTTCTGCCTATTCTTTTTTTGCTTGTTTATTTTTCTTCAACTCATTTTTGCTTACTTGTGTTTGGGACACATCAGTGCTTCTTAGAAACACTCCTTGCCTGGTGCTCAAGAATCACCCATAGTGGTGCTCAGAGCACTTTATATGATGCATGAGATTGAACTGTGGTCAGCTGTGTGCAAGGCAAGGATCTTAACTTTTTACACTCTCTCTAGCCCTGAAATTGATTTATCAAAAAATAATTTTAGCATTCTAAATTTTCCTGTGTTACCATCTATAAAAATGTGGTATATTTCAGTACCAATATTGCAAACCACAATGCCTAAAAGGAGAGAGAGAGAGAGAGAGAGAGAAGAAAAGTGCCTGCCATACTGCCATAGAGGCAGGCAGGGGGTGGGGGTGGGGGTGATGGGAGGGAACCTGGGGACTCTGGTGCTGGGAAATGTACACTGGTGGAGGGAAGGATGTGGGAATACTATATGACTAAAATCCACTCATGAACAGCTTTGTAATAGTCTATTTCACAGTGATTCAACAAAGTTTTTTATTTATTTTTTATTATTTTTTAATTTTTTTATTATTTTTTATTTTTTATTTTTATAATTTATTTATTTTTAATTAGAGAATCACCGTGAGGGTACAGTTACAGATTTATACACTTTTGTGCTTATACTTCCCTCATACAAAGTTCGGGAACCCATCCCTTCACCAGTGCCCATTCTCCACCACCCGTAAACCCGGCGTCCCTCCCACCCTCCCCAATCCCATCTCCCCCCCACCCCACCCTGCCACTGTGGCAGGGCATTCCCTTCTGTTCTCTCTCTCTAATTAGCTGTTGTGGTTTGCAATAAAGGTGTTCAGTGGCCGCTGTGCTCAGTCTCTAGCCCTCATTCAGCCCGCAACTCCCTTCCCCCACATGGCCTTCAACTACAATGTAGTTGGTGATCGCTTCTCTGAGTTGCCCTTTCCCCGGAACGTGAGGCCAGCCGCGAAGCCATGGGGTCAACCTCCTGGTACTTATTTCTACAGTTCTTGGGTATTAGTCTCCCACTCTGATATTCTATATACCATAGATGAGTGCAGTCTTTCTATGTCTGTCTCTCTCTTTCTGACTCATTTCACTCAGCATGAAACTTTTCATGCCCATCCACTTAACTACAAAATTCTTGACTTCCTTTTTTCTAACAGCTGCATAGTATTCCATTGTATAGATGTACCAAAGTTTCCTCAACCAGTCATCCGTTTTGGGGCATTCAGGTTTTTTCCAGATTCTGGCTATTGTAAACAGTGCTGCGATGAACATACATGTGCAGATGTTGTTTCGATTGTACTTTTTTGCCTCTCTGGGATATATTCCCAGCAGTGGTATTGCTGGGTCAAATGGGAGCTCAACCTCTAGTTTTCTGAGAATCGTCCATACTGTTTTCCAAAAGGGCTGAACTAGCCGGCATTCCCACCAGCAGTGTAGAAGGGTCCCTTTCTCCCCACATCCTCTCCAACAGCGGTTGCTTTTGTTCTTTTGGATGTGTGCCAGTCTCTGTGGTGTGAGGTGGTATCTCATGGTTGTTTTGATCTGCATCTCTCTGATGATTAGTGATGCAGAGCACTTTTTCATGTGCCTTTTGGCCATTCGTATTTCTTCCTTGGTAAAGTTTCTGTTCATTTCTTCGCCCCATTTTTTGATGGGGTTGGATGTTTTCTTTTTGTAGAGTTCAACCAGTGCTTTATATACCATTGATATCAACCCCTTATCTGATGGGTATTGTGTAAATATCCTTTCCCATTCTGTGGATAGTCTTTGTATTCTGGTCACTGTATATCTTGCGGTGCAGAAGCTTTTTAGTTTAATGTAGTCCCATTTGTTGATCTCTGTTTTTACTAGATTGCTTAGTTCCGTGTCATCTTTGAAGATACCTTTATCTTCAATATCGTGGAGGGTTTTGCCGACCTTGTCTTCAATGTACCTTATGGTTTGTGGTCTAATGTTGAGGTCTTTAATCCATTTTGATCTGACTTTTGTGCATGGTGTCAGGTCAAGGTCTAAACCCATTTTTTTGCATGTGGTTGTCCAGTTTTGCCAGCACCATTTGTTAAAGAGGCTTTCCTTGCTCCACTTCACATCTCTTGCTCCCTTATCAAAGATTAGATGATCATACATTTGGGGTTGTGTGTAGGGATATTCCACCCTGTTCCATTGGTCTACGGCTCTGCCTTTGTTCCAGTACCATGCTGTTTTAATTGTTACTGCTTTGTAGTAAAGATTGAGGCTGGGGAGGGTGATGCCTCCCATCATCTTTTTCCCAAGAATTGTTTTAGCTATCCTTGGACGTTTGTTATTCCATATGAATTTTAGGATTGCTTGATCCATTTCTTTGAAGAATGTCATGGGTATACATATTGGGATCGCATTGAATCTGTATAATGCTTTAGGGAGTATTGCCATTTTGACAACATTGATTCTCCCTATCCACGAGCAGGGTATATGTTTCCATTTCCTCATGTCCTCTTTGATTTCATGGAGTAGCGTTTTGTAGTTTTCTTTGTAAAGGTCTTTTACTTCCTTGGTTAAGCTGATTCCGAGGTACTTGATTTTCTGGGGCACAATTGTGAATGGGATTGCTTTTTTCATGTCCCTTTCCTCTGTCTCATTGTTTGCATATATGAAGGCCATGGATTTTTGGGTATTGATTTTGTAGCCTGCAACTTTACTGTATAAGTCTATTGTTTCTAAGAGTTTCTTAGTAGAGGTTTTAGGCTTCTCTAGATATAGTATCATGTCGTCTGCAAATAGTGAGAGTTTGATTTCTTCCTTTCCTATCTGGATGCCCTTAATCTCTTTTTCTTGTCTAATAGCTATCGCAAGTACTTCCAGTACTATATTGAAGAGGAGTGGTGAGAGTGGGCATCCTTGTCTTGTGCCCGATCTCAGAGGAAAGGCCCTTAGTTTTTCCCCGTTGAGGATAATGCTTGCCGTAGGCTTGTGATAGATGGCTTCGACTATCTTGAGGAAAGTTCCTCCAAACCCCATTTCAACAAAAAGTTTTTTAAAATGTGGTATTTTACACATAATGTTTTCCAAATGAGAAACTTGATTATGTAGAAAGGATTAAGATCTTTATATTACTGAATTTTGATGAAGTTTTCTCAGATGTTTTTGTTTCTTTATTTCTCTGCATCTCAGAAGGAGACAGTAAATATGCTTTTTACTCAAAGTAAAAGACAATCAGGAGCAAACATAACTATTCTTATATAATAAGGGGTGGAAATTCAGAAATTCAAACAAACCTGATAAATGCTTACTGATAAATATTTTCCTTTCTTGATATTTTTAAATGTTTATTTTTCTGCTTCTCAATCAATTTCTTAATTGATTCTCTCTTAATAAGGCAATTTTAGCATTCACTATGGTAAGTTTAGGAGGTAAGTGGTCGGGTGATTCAGAAACTACTTTATGATAAAATCACTTACTTATGGAGCAAAGTCAGGAAGACTGAGAGCTGATCTCTGAAGAAGCCAATGCAGACCAGCCGGGTTCCATCCCCAGCACCCCATATATTTCCCCTGAGTGCCTCCAATAGTGATCCCTGAGTACAGAGCCAGGAGTAAGTCCTGAGCACAACTGGTCTCATTCAATCTCAAAACAAATACAAAATGAACACAGTTAAGAGGCCAAAATCTTGGTTTACTGAAATATTCCTTATCCAATCGCACTGTATTTTGTCTTTCTGGATGTGCAAAGTGTGTGTTCTGGTTTTGTCTGGGCTTGACCCATGTCTCTCTCTACTTCTGAAAATGTTTGAAGCCACCTGAGATTCAGCTTTTCCAACCTCTTGCCTTCAGAGCTTTCTCTCCTCTGCTCTCTAGCCCTGTCAAACAGTTCCTGGCTGCCTTCTGTGCACACCCTCTCACACGGGGTCCCCCAGGGGAGACCCAACAAGCCAGCTCCTGTCCAGAGCAGTCAGCTTGCTCTCTTTGCTTAGAAAAGAAACTCCATGAATGGGTTCTCAGCTTCACTTTGTTTTCTTATTCCTGAACCCCCAGAGTACAGCCCTAATTGCAAGAAGTCTCATTCAAACTTAAAACCTTTAAAGATATTATTTATAAACATCTCTTCCCCTCTCTTTTTTAAATTTACTGTGTGACTCATGTTTTCTTTGGGTTCTAATTCTAAGCACTTTCATTTAAATTTGTTTTGAAAGATATATCACTATTGAATTTGGCTTCTTTTTATTTTTTGTGCTTTTTTCATTTTTTGCCTTATGCTCTCCTTATGTTGGCTTGATCTGAAAGATAATAAAAATAAAATTGCTGTGATAGTTGTCATTTAAGAGTTATTTCTGCCTAAGAGTTACAGCCTTCCTTTTTTTCGGGGATAGGGTGGTTCAGGTCATTCCTTGCTGTGTCCAAGGCTTAATCATGACTTTGTGCTCAAGAATGACTCTTGGTGTTGCTCAGGGAACTCCATGTGGTGCCTGGGTTGAACATAGATGACTGAGTACAAGGCAAGTGCCTTACCTGCTGTACTATCTCTGTGGTTCAATAATCCTTATTTTTATCACTCTATTATCACAAGACCTACCTAGTTTGTACATAAACATACCATAGTCCAGTTGATGTTACTTTGAATATTCAAGTGAATAGAATTCCTGACATGTCTCAATTTCTCATGGTTAATAGTGAATGAGTCTTATAAATCTTGACCTTATATGACAAGTGAGAAAAATACTAAGGAAATAATGTAATTGTAGCCAGAGAGAAAGAGAGTACAGCACGTAGGCATTGCTTTGCCTGCAACTGACCCTGGTTCAATATCCAGCATTGCACATGGTCTCCTGAGCCCCACCTAGAGTGACTGGTGAGTGCTGAGCCAGGAATAAGCCCTGAGCAAAGTTGGGTGTGACCCCCAAACAAACAAACAATTAATATAATGGACTAGAGGGATAGCACAGGTATCCTACTGATGCCAGGTTCCCTCAGAGATAAAGAAATTAAGGGGACTAGCATGCTCCTACCTTGCTGATGGGATTCTATCCCTTTTAACCTACCTACAAAGCTATTATCATCATCCTCTCTCATTCTTTTTACTCCCATCCAGTTCTCTATTTTTCCCACTTTCTTTCTCTCCCTCCTTCCCCTTGCTTGTAGTAACCCACTCCCAACGTTTTACTCCTGTGAATCTGTTCCATGAGCATAAAGGAACAAGAATGGCGTAAAGGGAGATGGTGTAAAATGCTGAGTGTGAGACCTGCATTCCATCCCTGGAACTGTGGACCCCTGCACTGTAGGGAGTGACCCCTAAGGACCACAAATTGTGCCCACCGCTCAAAGAATAATAGAACAAGAAAAGCAAGGAAAAGCTAGGTTCTATTATATTCATTCAAAAGTAATGCAATTAATAAGAGACTGTGGGGTATAAAAGTTAAAGTTCCAAGAATCAGTCAGTCCTAACCTTCTGGGGCATTCATCAGGCTTGTGAGTATTGCCAAGTAATTTTATCTGAAAGATTTTAATTTTTTTCTCAGTCACATGAGGATAGTATTGTACATAATTGATAATATTATTTGGTAATCAAATACATTTTATAAATTTTATAAATAAAACATTTAAGAGAATGAAAGAGGGTAGGAAAGAGAAAGAGAGGAATGAAGAAAGGAAGGAAGGAAGGAAGATAGGAAGGAAGGAAGGAAGGAAGGAAGGAAGGAAGGAAGGAAGGAAGGAAGGAAGGAAGGAAGGAAGGAAGGAAGGAAGGAAGGAAGAAAGGAAGGAAGGAAGGACCTGGAATTAACTGCATCCCATCTTGCAGTGTCTAATTTTTCTTTTACTTCTTCTATTTATTTTATGTGGCTCTCCCCTTCCTCTGAATAAGCTTGCATTCTCTCTTAGAATGTTATCATTTTTCTGGTAACATGCTGAGAGACAATGTTTTCTTGTTTACTTTGCAAAAACAATGAAATGAGTGAAAGATTTTTAAGTAGTACCTAGGAAGCAAAATATAAGTGTCTTTTTGAGGAAGACACATCTGGTGGTGCTAGGGTGCCACCCAGGAATTGTTTAGAAGATCATGTGGTCTGACCCTGCCTCCTGAATTCAGACATGCACTTCAACCCTTTGAGTTATCTCTCTGACTCTTAAATGTACATTATTTTCCATAATTTTATATATTTACAGAATCATTTGGAACTGTGAGAAAGCATCAATGACAGAATGTATGAATAAAGTTTTTTTTTAATTTAATTTATTTATTTATTTATTTTGCTTTTTGGGTCACACCCGGCGATGCACAGGGGTCACTCCTGGCTCATGCACTCAGGAATCACCCCTGGCGGTGCTCAGGGGACCATATGGGATGCTGGGATTCGAACCTGGGTCGGCCTCGTGCAAGGCAAACGCCCTACCCGCTGTGCTATCACTCCAGCTCGTATGAATAAAGTTTAATCTGTCAAAAAATATTATGCAGTGCTTCAAATAATGACGTAGCTACACTAGATCGATTGGTGGGAGGTCCATGAGGAATGGAACTATTAAAAAATGAAACGTTAAAAATGATCATTTTATGAAACAATGTAAAATTCCTTGGGTAATTTATTTACATTTGTGTAAGAATATATTTTCTGTGATTGTGTCTATGCAATATAATATGCATGGAATATAATTTTAAAATGTGTGGAAACAGGCTTATAAAACCTTGCTCCATGAGAAAAAGTTGGTGTGGCTGGAATGTGGGGTATTTAACAGTATATTATTCTTAAAGTTTCCAGAATGGGATCAGCATTGTTTTTCACTTGCAATGTAACTAACTTTGGTCTTTTATTTTCTCTAAAGCTGATTGTGAACACGAATAAAACTGCCATTCTCAACCACTGACACAATGGATTCTGGCCACTTGACATTGGGGATTATCTTCTTGTCCCAGACTGGTGTTGGAATCCTGGGGAATTCCTCCTTCTTTGTTCTATATTGCGTGGTTCTCTGCACTGGACACAAGTTGCGACTCTCGGACCACATACTCAAACATTTATGCCTAGCCAACTGCTTGGTCCTTCTCTCTAAGGGAGTCCCTCAAATAATGACATCTTTTGGGAGGAGCAATTTTCTAGACGACCATGGATGTAAATTTTTGCTTTACATTCACAGAGTGGCCCGGGAAGTATCTTTCTCTTCCACTTGCCTCCTGAGTGTTTTCCAGACCATGACAATTATTCCCAGCAAGTCCAGGTGGACTAAACTCAAAGTCAGAGCCCCAAAGTATATCGAGCATTTCTGTTTCTTGATCTGGGTACTGCATTTTCTGGGAAACATATTGGTTCCATTGAAAGTGGTGGCCCCAAGAAACATCTCTCAGAACCGTTTCATATACTGCAGTGGTGATGTTACTGCTCTCAATTCTTTACTCCATGCCTTGTTTCATGGCTCCATTGATGTGATTTGCTTGTGCTTCCTGATGTGGACCAGTAGATCCTTGGTGCTTTTTCTCCACAGGCACAAACAGCAAGTCAAATATATTCACAGCTCCGGACACAATTCCAGTCTCTCTCCAGAGACAAAGGCTACCCAGACTATTCTGATTCTTGGATGCACCTTTGTCCTTTTTTTTACACTTTCTTCAATTTCTTACATGTATTTGACTGCCCTTATTATTCCAAAATGGTGGCTTTTGAACACAAATATATTCCTGGATGCATGTTTCTCAACTATTAGCCCTTTCATACTCATTTGTAGCCATAGCCAAATTTCTAGGCTTCGAATTGTTTTGTGTGAGAGAAACCAAATATTTCATAGATTTCACATAATAAGTCACATATCCACAAGAATCTCTTGACTTCTTTAACATTATCATTCTTAATTCCTTCATATACTTATGTGTATATATATACTTTTGTTCAATGCATGTTATATACAAACATATATAACTGTATGTTGATATATTTATATATCCATGTTCCAATAACTAAGACACAAATACTCATTTAGAATTTTAGGCAAGAAGGGGTTCTTAAGACAGACAGGAAAATAATTTTTTAGAAGCAGAAGGCATTAGAATCACTTGTTACTGCATGGTTTAACTGCTCTGTCAGGTGCCAGCCAAGTTAAAGACATTTTTATAATACTATCAATTTATTTTACTTAATTAATGTTCAAGTAAAACCTGGCAAGCTCCCCATGGCATATTTGATATGCCAAATACAGTAACAATAACAGGTCTCAATCCCTTGACCCTGAAATATCCTCCAATCGTTGGGAAAGATGAGTTAGGAGAGGCTGCTAAAAACCTCAGGTCTGGGATGAATGGAGACATTACTGGTGCCCACTGGAGCAAATTGATGAAAAATGGAATGACAGTGATACAGTGATGCAGTGATAATTGATATTCACAAAAACATTCCAATTAGCAATAGTAGAAGGAACATTCTTGGTGCTGGAGCAATAGTACAGAGGGCAGGGCGTTTGCCTTGTACGCGGCTGACCTGGGTTCAATTCCCAGATGCCATATGGTCCCCCAGCACAGCCAGGAGTAATTCCTGAGTGGAGAACCAGGTGGGTGTGACCCAAAAAAGGAAAAAAAAAAAGAAGGTACATTCTTTTCAAGGGCACATGAAGCAGTTTTACTAAAATGAACTGTAGGCTATTATGTAAAGCAATTCTCAATAAAGTTAAAATAATTCAAATCAAGAGTTTGGGAGAAAACTCAATGGGCAGGGCCACACATTTTGCATGCAGGAGCCTGGGCTCAATCTCCAGTACACCGTGGAACCCAGGCACTGGCAGGTGGGGTCTAATGCCCCACCACAGTGTTTAAATCATACAGAGCACATATTCCTGGGTGTTTTTGTTTTTGTTTTGGGTCACACTTGACAGTGCTAAGAGCTTCCTGCTGGTTCAGTGTTCAGGCATCACTCCTTGTGGCCACTAGAAACATATGAGGTGCTAGGGTTTGAACCTGAATCAGCATCATGCAAGTTAAGTGCTTTGCCTGCTGTACTATCTCTCCAGCCCCACAAAGCACATATTTTTTCTTTTTTGTTTTTGGATCACACCAGGCTGTGCTCAGGGCTACCTCCTGGCTCTGTGCTCGGGGGTCACATCTGGCTGGTTTAAGGAACCATATGGAGTTCAGGAGATCAAACCTGGGTTGGCTGCATGCAAGCAAGCGCCTACTCACTTCTCTCTCCAGCCCAAAGTGCATTTCTGACTACTTTCGATTTAAACTAGAAATCAATAAGGGAACTATATTTGCAACATTCCTAGGAAGCAAAATAAGAAGTATTGAGGAATGAATTTTGGAATGATGGGCTGAGGAAGAAATAACAAAAGGAATCAGAAATTATATGGACTTAATGAAAATTAAGACAACTATGGTAGACTGAAAAATGATCCCACCCCAAAAGGAAACCCACAGCCTAATCCTGAGAATCTGTAAGTGTTATCTCTTTTGGAAAAAGGATCTTGTAGGTATATTGATTAGAGATATTTAGACTTTATATTATTTTAATTATCCAGATGGATCCTTATATTAGCAAATCATCAAAAGATGGATGATTTGTGCAACTGAAATTTGTCTTAGTTCTACACATTTATTTCAACAGCCATTTGTTGGAATAAGATCAATAAACAAAACCAGTTGTATTTCTTTATACTAAGAATGAATAATCTGAAAAGGAAATTAAGAACATACTTAAGTTTACTAAAGGCCTGTTTATAACATTTCCTTTCATCTAGTATATTGTGTCCAGTTTATAAAAAACAAATTATAAAATGTATTAGCACAATTTGTACTGATAGATTTTCAGAGGCACAGTCAAATATGGTAAGGATATTTTTTTGTTTGTTTGTTTTTTTCTTTTTGGGTCACACCTGACAATGCACAGGGGTTACTCCTGGCTCTGCACTCAGGAATCACCCTTGGCGGTGCTCAGGGAATCTGGGATGCTGGGAATCGAACCCAGGTTGGCCGTGTGCAAGCTATCGCTCCAGCCCCAGCAAGGATGTTTTACTTATTAGCCTCATGATTGAAACAACTAATATTAAAAAATCATCAATGGAGAAAGTAGAAAGCATACAAGAACACATACATAGGTTAGAAAAATAGGTGGAATTTTGAAGAAAAACAAAAACAATAACTTGAGGTAAAAGATACTGTAATAGAAATAAAGAATATACTAATAAACTGGAAATCCTTGAAAAAAAAAAAGAGAGATAGATGCTCTGAGGTTGGAGAACTAGTACAGCAGGTGAAGCATTTTTTTCTTACCAGCAGTCATCCTGACACCTGATATAGTTCCCATAGAGCTCCCAGGGTCAATTCCTGGGTACAGAACCCAGAGAATATCTTCATACAAATTTAAAAAAATATAAAACACAAACATTGAAGAAAAAGCACAGAATATACAAAAACTGTGGGGACAAGGACAATAGGTGTATTCTATGTGCACTAGGGATGACAAAAGATGGAGAGGATCAGAAAAAGCAATAATGATTGAGAATTTCTCTCACGTTAATACTAGACACCAAAGCATAGATCCAGGAATCTCAGGCACTCTGGAAAGTACGAATGATCAATAAACAACTCCCCCATACGTCATCATATAAGGTCAAGCTACAGAAAGTCAAAGATTAAGAAAGTAGTCTAAAAATCATAGGGGTTGGGGAATAGTTTACGCATAAAGGAGCAAAGAAAAGAAAGGAATATACCTGACTTTTCAGAAAATCCATAAGCAAAAAGTGCGTGAAGTGAACTACTTAAAATCTTGGAGGAAAAAACCTCTAACACAAAATCCATATGGCTAAAGCCAGTAGAATTTGCAGCTTTGACCCCTATCCAATAGAATTGGCCACAGGAAATGGACAAACACCTAAGGAGACAAATACACATGGACTGTCCACACGCTTTAGGGTCACCTGGGCAGCCACCACATGTCTCACAGCTGGCTATTTGTTCAATATAATATCTCTTCCCCATCATTCCCCGAGGCTCCCAACAAGTGCACCATAGTTGAGAGACAGTACAGTTCTTACTAAATACCACATTCAATAAGTGCAAGAAGAGGGGCTGAGGCGACAGCACAGCGGGTAGGGCGTTTGCCTTGCACACGGCCGACCCGGGTTCGATTCCCAGCATCCCATATGGTCTCCTGAGCACCGCCAGGGGTAATTCCTGAGTGCAGAGCCAGGAGTAACCCTTGTGCATCACCAGATGTGACCCAAAAAGCAAAAAAAAAAAAAAAAAAAAGTACAAGAAGAGCAGAGGCGGGGGTAATTTACATAACTATCAGAAGCCACCCTCAAACTATAAAGTCCTCGGGCTGGATGTGGTACAGTGGGTAAGGCACTTGCCTTTCACATAGCCTATCTGGTCCGCATTTGATATCCTGCATCCCATATGGTCCCCCAAGTACCGCTAGGAGTGATCCCTCAGCGCAGAGGATCAACCAGGAGTAACCCCTAAGCGTCACTGGGCTTCCCCCCCACCCCGCCAAGTCCTCACAGTTTTCTATTCTATTTTATTTATTTTAGTTTTTGCTTTTTGGGTCACACCCGGTGATGCACAGGGGTTACTCCTGGTTCTGCACTCAGGAATTACTCCTGGCGGTGCTCGGGGGACCATATGGGATGCTGGGAATCGAACCCGGGTTGGCCACATGCAAGGCAAATGCCCTACCTGCTGTGCTATCACTCTGGCCCCTTTCTATTCTATTTTAGTCCATGTAGTCCTGACATCTATAAAAGATCCTAAATACTTATTGTATACTTGTCTGGAGCATTTTTGCAGTCTGCAGATATTTGTTATCTATTCTATTTTTCTGCAACATTATACTTTCCTTGGTACATTTTTGCAAAACTTCTGCACTCTATTTTCTTTCTTTCTTTCTTTCTTTCTTTCTTTCTTTCTTTCTTTCTTTCTTTCTTTCTTTCTTTCTTTCTTTCTTTCTTTCTTTCTTTCTTTCTTTCTTTCTTTCTTTCTTTCTTTCTTTCTTTCTTTCTTTCTTTCTTTCTTTCTTTTTTGCTTTTTGGGTCACACCTCGAGATGCACAGGGGTTACCCCTGGCTCTGCACTCAGGAATTAGTCCTGGCGGACCAGATGGGATGCTGGGAATCGAACCTGGGTTGGCTGCGTGCAAACGCCCTACCCGCTGTGCTATCGCTCCAGCCCTGGCATTCTATATTCTAAGATCTAAATTATTTTTCCTTGGGGCATATCCCAATCCTTGGGGTTTTTGTTAGGATAACAAATTATCACATCTATATCCGGCAAAATTAACTTTTAAAAATGAATGTGAAATAAAGACTTTCTCAGACAAACTTGAGAATATTTTCATCAGTTATCTAAAGCAGACAAATAATTCTTAAATTTCAATAAGAAAATGAACAACCTAAGAGTCAGAGAGATAATTCGAGATTAAGGCACTTGTTTTGCATTCAGCCAACATAGATGGGTCCTGGAACCACATTTGGTGACCTAAGGACTGTTGCATGTACTGAGTGTGGTGGGTTCTATGCTGTGTTGTGTGTGTTGTTTTTGTTGTATGTCAGGTGTGTTGTGTTGCATGTGCTGTTTGTGTTACGTGTTGTGTATATTGTCTGGTGTGTTGTGTGTGCTGCATTGTGCTGTATGCTGTGTTGTGTGTGTTAGTAGCATGTATTGTGTACCTTTTTATATTGTGTGTATTGTGTTATGTGTTGCTTTGTATTGTGTTGCTGTATGCTATGTATTCCTGTGTGTGGTTGTTTTGTTGTTGCATTGTTTTTTGTTTGTGTTGTGTGTTTTGTTGTATATTTGAATAATTTGAATATTGTTGTGCTGTGTGGTTGTGTTATCTTGTGATTGCGTCCTGTTGTGTAGCTGTGTACTGTATATGTTGTTGTTCTGTGCAGCTGTGCTATTGTGTAGTTGTGCTGTGTATCTTTGTAGTTGTATGTTATTGTGTGGTTATGTGTAAAAATCCCTCTCATGCTCAGACTGTGTAAGCCCCTTGCGCGGGGATGAAGGATGTTCACCAGCTCTCAGGGCGGCTCTCTCTCGCTGTCCCCATTCGGTGCTCTTGAGCTGCTTCTCCACCCAGGACGGCTGTTGCCTTGGATGGATGAAGCAAGAATGAGGGCCAAGCTGGTTGTTGATTAGTTGCCGTTTATTCAATCCCTCATTTCTCCCAGCTCTCTCCAACCCTCTCTCTCTCTTTCTCTCTGTGTCTCTACAGCGCAATTCTTTCTTCCCGCTGCATCCGTCTCCTCTATCTCTCTCTCTGCTGTCTCTTCCTCTCTTCTCTCCTTCAGTCCCCTCCCCTTCAATCAATCAATCCCCCAGAAGCAACCTTCAATCAAACAATCCACCCCATTTCTCCCCAAAGCTGTTCTTTTTTATCTTCTCACCTCGCCTCCCCAACCACGCCTCCCCACAGGAAGTGTAATCAAAAATGTTTTTACAGATTTCCTGACCACCTGCAGCCCACAAGGGCAAAACAGCCCTTAAAGTGTGTTTCTCCTCCCCTTAGATCTGCAACTTAATAGCATCTTTAATTCTCTTTCCTAATATTTACCATTCTGTATGGACACAGTAATAGACATTTTTAGGCTTGTAGGGTGACTCTCCTGGGGACATCTCACCACAGACTCAGACTACAGTGTTCAGGCAGGATCAATCATTCCTAACCCCAGCAGGGTCCAAATCTAGTTAGTACTTTTGGATCATGACAGAATTTGTCCATGACCAAGCTCTTAATTTACAGTTAAGCATTAGGGCACCTTGGCCATTTCGATGCCAGGATAACTCACAGCTCACAACTCGCCCTGGGTTCATCCAGTCCCTTGGGGACCCTGCTTTTGGGGATCTAGGAAGTAAGGGAAACTGAGGCTTAAGTCTAGAGAGCACATGCCCAGGAGGTAATACTATCTGGAGTCAATCAACTCCCAAGCCACAGGCTTGTCTTTTTAATGGTCTTCTGTATCCATACAAAAAGTAATTGTTCTGAAATAGCTACCCATGCAAAGGACATTAAGGAGAAGAGAAAGACAATATTTACAAGTCAGAGTCTGATCAGGAGACAAAGGTAATTGACAGGTTTGGGGGCAATCAACAAACACTAGCTCCCAGAGGGCAGGGAGGAAGAGCAAAACAACATTATCCTGCAGTTATGTAGTGTGGTGTTGTTGTATAGTTTGTGTTGCTGTGTAGCTGTTATTGTGTTTTTTTTGTTGTGTAGTTGGATGTGGCTGTGCTGTATATACTGTGTATGTTGTGTAGTTGTGTGTTTCTGTGCTGTGTACTTCTGTATTGCATGTAGTCATATAATTGTGTGCTGTGTTGATATGTAGTGTGTTTTGTGGTAGTTTTGTGTTGTATAGTTCTGTGCTATTTTATAGTTGTGCATTGTATAGCATGGTGGTGTTGTCTGTAGTTGTGTGTTATATAGTGTTGTTGGCTGTAGTGTATAGTTCTATGTTGTGTAGTTGTGCTGTGTTCAATGTGTGTTGTATGGTTGTGTAGTTGATAATTTTGTGCAGAGGTACTATGTTGCTGAAGTTACATCTCTATTTGTAAAACAGCCTAATTTCTAATCCAAATTGTTTAGACCTATAAGATAAAGTCCTGCAGCTATTTTGTGTGAAGCTTGATTATTGCTTAGCTTTTGAGCTCTAGTTCTGCAGCCCTTTCCGGACAATACAGGTTCTGAGGCTCAAGAACTTCAGGTTGTTAAAGCATTTCATTTTTTTCTAATAAGATAATTTGATTGAGAATTTCAACTTCTTTATCGGCTCAATAGCCTGTTTAGAAAACTTCTACTTACAACAAGGCCACAGTATATAAAACACCCAGCCTGTTGGGGTTACGCATCACTCTGATTTCTAGTGATTATGCAGCTTGCCCTGTTTGTTAACTGACTCGTCCAGTTCTGTACCTGAGAATCTCTACTTCTGATTTCAACCTGGCTTTAACATTCCAGTGTTCCACACACAGACAGATGAACTGACTACGAACATAGAATGGTGGCCACTACACATACACACATGCACACACATACACACAGTCAGTCAACTGATTTGCCCCAGATGTTATACTGACCCATCAAGAGTGGCAAGGTGGGGGCTGGAGCAATAGTACAGCGGGTAAGGTGTTTGCCTTGCACGAGGCCGACCCGGGTTTGAGTCCCAGAATCCCATATGGTCCCCTGAGCACCGCCAGGAGTAATTCCTAAGTGCATGAGCCAGGAGTAACCCCTGTGCATTGCTGCGTGTGACCAAAAAAAAAAAAAAAAAGAGTGGCAAGGTGCCTATATGGGCCTGAAAAAGGGACAGTCCCCAGGACAAGAACAGCCCTATGACACGATTGGGACTTTGTCCCACGGTCTCCAAACTTGCACAGCAGACTCTGTTCCCAGTCTATTTTACATAGAAACAGGTTAAGAAAGTGCTTTTATTGGTATAAAATTAACAAGTGAAATTACGGCCAAGCTGTAAATCTGAGATAGTGAGGTGTTACTATAATCAGTTCTCCTACTCTGAGGGAGGGAATTAATATTTTCTAGTGGACATAGGGAGAGGTCGGCTGCCAGCCGGATAATAAAGAACAGTCTCAGGGGTTTCTAATGCTTAGGGCTTACTCCTGGCAGGCTTGGGGGACCATGTGGAGCATGGGGATTCAGCCCAGGTCACTGCATGCAATGCAAGCACCCTACCCCACCCCCAATATATTTTAACATGAACTTTTTTATGAGTCATCAAGAGCTTGTAGATTGACTAAAATTAGGTAAACAAACTAGGGATTTAATTTTATAATTAGTCATGTGTCACAGTTCAGGAAGAACTAGACTTAACTTGATATAAAAAAAAGAAACCAAAAACCTAAAAATCATGATTTCCTTTTCTGCCCAGGCTTGTTTTCTTCTCCTTTGTCACACTTTGTATATCATGGGCCTGTTGGTAAGAAATTTTCTCTTTCAAGTTCTGTGAAGGAGGACACATAATTGTCCCTGAAAAGTTGAGTCTGTTTTGGAATAATGAAGTGGATCACTTAAGGGAAACAATGGCACTTGTGATGAACACGCCACTGGATGGGTCTGGAGGCAGCGCTGTAAGGGAGGGGTCACCGCTGAGCCTCAGAGGGGCTCCCCATAGGGAAGCATGGGATGGGTCAGCAGAGTTTTGGGAGAGAAGCATCTGTCACAAGAGAAAGGCCGTGAGGGTCTGAATCTCCTCAGACAAGGCCTGTGCGCTCAGCCCAGCCTGTGGGGAGGTTGGGCTCAGACTTCCCCTCCCACCAGAGAGCTGGGTGCACAGTTCCAGTGGGACCTGGGGGCACAGGGCTGATCTGGAAGATGTTCCCGCTAGACAAATAGTGTCCCCTCAGTCAGCAGATTCCTGCCCTGAGATGTGAAATTCAGTGATGTCACGCAGATTTAAGGAGACATGAAGATATTAGTGGAAATTTCCTCGAGAGTCCTGATAAGTTCATCAGCAACTGGGCTGTGCCTGGCCCTGCATTTTCAGCTGAAGGGCCAGAGAGATAGTACAGTGGGTAGGGTGCCTGTCTAGCACATGACTGATTCAGGTTCCATCCCCTGCATCCCATATGGTCCCCCAAATACTGCCAGGAGTGATTCCTGAAGGCAGAGGGAGGGTAAACCCTGAGTATTGCCATGTGTGGCCCCAAAACAAACAATACCACCAAAAAAGTGTGACTGAAGACATAAGAACCTGTGTTTCTCAGTTTTTTTTCCCTGACCATGGTCCCCTTCTGAACTTGTTTCCTTCCTGTGTTTCCACTGTCCTACTGTTTGACTCACTAGTCTCATGCCGTGACTTCCAGTTACATGATTTTCACCTGCAGTTCCCTTGGAACATCCTGAGGACTCACAGAGGGCCCAATGGTCCGCAGCTGAGAAAGGCAGAATAAATGAACACCAACTGCAGTTAGAAGGATGCCTCAGCTGTGTGTATCCTGCCCAGCGAGGATCAAGCCTAGGTGGGATGTGTGGAAGGCAAACATTTTTTCTAGCCCCAAGAGCAATGAATTAATTAGTGTTGCACCATATCCTCATCACCATTAAATGTTGACATTATTTTGTTGTTGCTTTTCTAGTTTGGTGGTGCTGGGAATCAAATCCACATCTCTTGGTGAAAGGTGTGGTTTTGGAATTATGTTCATGGAAACTACGAATAACATATTGCAAATCACAGAATCTTTATTAAAAAAATCAATTTTTAAAAAAGCCCATGTCTCTTGCATCCAACACATATGCTTTACCTTTGAATCGTGTTCCTTCCCTTGACATTATTTTTGACCATTCAAATAAGTGTGTATTGGTATTTTGTGTTTTAATTTGTAACTCTTTAATACAATAGGTTGTTGACCATCTTTTACTTATTTTGTTATCTATGTATCATTTTGTGAGTGTGGTTTCTGTTCAGATCTGTTGACATTTTCTAAAAGTGGGTCTTCACAACACACACAGCACACCAACAGACACAACATGCAACACACAATGACACAGCATACAACCAGCAACACACACAATATGCACCTAACATATAACACATGCAAAGTATACAACACAGAAGACACAAAAAATATAGCACAAAACACAACACACTATACAGATAAAGCATGATGCACAACAAACACACACAAAACAATAATGAACAGACAACACACCACAATAAACAAAACAGACAATACACCATAAATACAACAAGCAACATACAACACATAAGACACACAACACTACAGAGATAACACCCAAAATATATTGCACAATTCACACAACACATCAAATAGACAAATACAATATATAGCAAACTAACATATACAACATACACAAACAACACAACACAAACACAACACATGCAACTCACAACACATGTACCACAACACACTCAATTAAAATACACCACATACCACACAACAAACACAACACAAAATACAGTGTACTTACAACACACAACAGACAACACATAGCAAACACATCAATCAACACACAAAACAGACCAAATCAAATAATGCACATAAAACACACCACACACAAAATGCAATATAGATAACACACAACACATACCAAACAATGCATACATAACACACAACAATAACACGAAGCACAACACACTGCATACAAACACACAATGCACACATAACACACAGCATGAACTTACATACCACAACACAATACACTATACATACAGTAAAAATACACACAGTACACTTAGCACACAATACACACAACATAAAACACACAACACAATGAAACACACACATCAAACACAACAGAGCACCCATAATGCATCACACATGACATGACATACAATACACACAACACACGATATGCCACACATACCACACAACACTTACAGCACATTAAAAATAACCCACAAATGACAAGCAAAAAATATAACATACAGCTCACATGACACAAAACATTGTAATTCACAAAAATAACACATTAAACAGTGCTCAGAGAAACATACTGGTGCTGCAGACTTATGTGAGTTGTCTAACAGCAAGGCAAGCACTTTAAGCTCTATACTGTCTCTGTCTCATAGGTTGTATATTTCCATATTAAAATTTAAGAATTATTTGTATATTTCAAATAAATGAAAAAATATTCTCAAGTTTTGTCTAAGTCTATTTCTCCTTTATTTTTGAAAGTTAATTTTTCAGGGTAAAGATTCTATGTTAAAGGTTTGGGTTTTTTTTTTGTTTTTTGGTTTTTGTTTTTTGGTTTTTGGGTCACACCTGGCGATGCACAGGGGTTACTCCTGGCTCTGCACTCAGGAATTACTCCTGGCAGTGCTCAGGGGACCATATGGGATGCTGGGATTTGAACCCGGGTTGGCCGCATGCAAGGCAAACGCCCTACCCGCTATGCTATCACTCCAGCCCCTATGTTAAAGGTTTTATCCCCCAACACTTGAAATAGTTCACTTCATTTCTTCTTGCTTGTGTAGTTTCTGAAAAGTCAGATATAATCCCTTTCTTTTCTTTGCTCCTTTATGAGCAAGCTGCTCCCTAACCCCTGTCCCTACTGTTTTCAGCTGTATTCTTTGATTTTTCTGTAGCTTGAAATTATATGACTATATGTGAGTGGGGGGTTGAGGGGGTTGTTCTTATTTATCATCCATTCTTTTCATACTGCTCTGAGATTCCTGGATCTATGCTTTGGTGTCTGACATTAACATGGGAGAAATTCTCAATCATTATTGTTTCTTCTGTTCCTCTCCTCTATCTTAAGGCATCCCTAGTGCACATAGAATACACCTGTTGTGGTTGATTCCACAGTTTTTGAATATACTGTTCTGTGTTTTTCCTTCAGTAGTTTTTGTTTTTTATTATTTAAACATTTGTCCGGAGATACTCTCAAGCTCAAAGATTTTTGTTTGTTTCTTTTGGGGGTCATGCTTGGTTATACTCTGGGTTCTGTGCCCAGGGATTACCCCTGATTGTGTTCTGGGAACCATCTGAGGCATCTGTATGGCCACTTGCCAGGGAAATACATTATCTGCAGTACTGTCTCAGAGGCTCTTTTTTCCCCTCAAACATTTCCAGTTATAAAACTATTATAATTCTGCTACACTATCTTTTATCTCCTGTTATTATTTTTCTTTTACTCTCAAAATTCCCATATCCTACATATGTGTTCTTACATGCTTTCTACTTCCTCCATTAGTCCTGATGACATTTTAATGTTAGTTGTTTCAATTACCAGTCTAATAATTACAACATCCCTGCCATATTTGACAGTGCTTCTAATCATCAGTCAGTTCAATTTGCATTTTTTGCTTCTTAATGTTTTTTTTGTAGTTTGTTTCTTACTAACTGGACACAGTGTACTGGATAAAAGGAAATGTTATAAATAGGCCTTTTGTGGTGAGTGATAGTACAGTAGGTAGGGCATTTGCCAGTGGGTAGGGCATTTACTTTGTACGATGCCAACCCATGTTCAAGCCCCTGCATCCCTTATGACCTCCTGAGCACCAACAGAATGATTCCTTAGTGCAGAGCCAGGA
This sequence comes from Sorex araneus, assembly GCF_027595985.1. Taxonomy (NCBI): domain Eukaryota; kingdom Metazoa; phylum Chordata; class Mammalia; order Eulipotyphla; family Soricidae; genus Sorex; species Sorex araneus. The sequence goes on along the minus strand of NC_073305.1, from coordinate 45,007,714 downwards.
GCCACCACTGAACATCATTGGGTGTAGCCCAAAACCAAAAAATATATAAATAGATCTTTAGTAAACTTAAGTATGTTCTTAATTTCCTCTTCAGATTGTTCATTCTTAGTATAAAGAAACACAACTGGTTCTGTTTATTGATCTTATATCTAACACATGACTGTTAAAATACATGTGTAGAAGTAAGACAAATTTCAATTGCACAATCATCCATCTTTTGATAATTTGCTAATAAAGGACCCACCTGGATAATTAAGATAATATAAAGTCTAAATATCTCTAATCAATATATCTACAAGATCCTTTTTCCAATGAGATAACACTTAGAGACTCCCAGGATTAGGCTGTGGGTTTCTTTTTGGGGTGGGATCATTTTTCAGTCTACCATAGTTGTCCTTTTGTTATTTCTTCCTCAGCCCATCATTCCAAAATTCTTCTTCAACCTTCTTATTTTGCTTTCTAGGAATTCGATATTCCTAGAAAGGATATAGTTGCAGATATAGTTCCCTTAATGATTTCTAGTATTAAACTGAGAGTGGTCAGAAATGCACTTTGGGCTAGAGAGTAAAGTGAGTAGGTGCTTGCCTTGCATGCAGCCAACCCAGGTTTGATCTTCTGAACTTCATATGGTTCCCTAAACCGGCCAGTCGTGATCCCTGAGCATAGAGCTAGGAGGTAGCCCTGAGCACAGTCTGGTGTGATCCAAAAACAAAAAAAGAAAAGAAAATGTGCTTTGTGGGGCTGGAGAGATAGTACAGCAGGCAAAATGTGTGCTTTGCATGAGGCATGAGGCTGACTAAGATTCAAACCCTGGCACCATATATGGTCCTAGAACCCATAAGGACTGATGCCTGAACACAGAACCATTAAGAAGCACTTAGCATTGTCAAGTGTGACCCAAAACAAAAACAAAAACACCCAGGAAAATGTGCTCTGTATGATTTAAACACTGTGGTGGGACTTAGACCCCACCTGCCAGTGCCTGGGTTCCATGCTGTACTGGAGATTGAACCCAGGCTCCTGCATGCAAAATGTGTGGCCCTGCCCATTGAGTTTTCTCCCAAAGTCCTGATTTGAATTATTTTAACTTTATCGAGAATTGTTTTACATAATAGTCTACAGTTCATTTTAGTAAAACTGCTTCATGTGCTCTTGAAAGAAAAGTACTTTCTAGGGGCTGGAGCAATAGCACAGTGGGTAGGGCATTTGCCTTGCATGTGACCGACCAGGGTTCAATTCCCAGAATCCCATATGGTCCCCTGAGCACCGCCAAGAGTAATTCCTGAGTGCATAAGCCAGGAGTAACCCCTGTGAATCGCCGGATATGACCCAAAAAGAAAAAAAAAAGAATGTACCTTCTACTATTGCTAATTGAAATGTTTTTGTGAACATCAATTAAGTAAAATAAATTTATAGCATTGTAAAAAATGGCATTAACTTGGCTAGTACCTGATAGAGCAGTTAAACATGCAGTAATAAGTGACTCTGATTCCTTCTACTTCCAAAAATTATTTTCTTTTCTTCCTTCAGAACCTCTTCTTGCCTAAAGTTCTGAGTGTTTGTGTCTTACGGTGCAAGTCTCACAATGGAGACGTTACTGGTGCCCACTTCAGCAAATCAATGAGCAATGGGATGACAGTGACAGTGACAGTGACTGATTGGACATAGGTATATATATTATACATACAAAAGGCATTAAAGAACTGTTTATTATACATATAAGTATATGGAGGAATTAATAGACTGATCATGTAAAAGAAGTTAAGAGATCCTTGTGGATATGTGACTAATTATGTGAAATCTATGAAATATTTGGTTTCTCTCACACAAAACAACTCTAAGCCTAGAAATATGGCTATGGCTACAGATGAGTATGAAAGGGCTGATAGTTGAGAAACATGCATCCAGGAATATATTTGTGTTCAAAAGCCACCATTTTGGAATAATAAGGGCAGTCAAATACATGGAAGAGATTGAAGAAAGTGTGAAAAAAAAGACAAAGGTGCATCCAAGAATCAGAACGGTCTGGGTAGCCTTTGTCTCTGGAGAGAGACTGGAATTGTGTCCAGAGCTGTGAATATATTTGACTTGCTGTTTGTGCTTGTGGAGAAAAAGCACCAAGGATCTACTGGTCCACATCAGGAAGCACAAGCAAATCACATCAATGGAGCCATGAAACAAAGCATGGAGTAAAGAATTGAGAGTAATAGCATCACCACTGCAGTATATGAAACGGTTCTGAGAGATGTTTCTTGGGGCCACCAGTTTCAATGGAACCAATATGTTTCCCAGAAAATGCAGTACCCAGATCGAGAAACAGAAATGCTCGATATACTTTGGGGCTCTGACTTTGAGTTTAGTCCACCTGGATTTACTGGGAATAATTGTCATAGTCTGGAAAACACTCAGGAGGCAAGTGGAAGAGAGAGATACTTCCCGGGCCACTCTGTGAATGTAAAACAAAAATTTACATCCATGGTCGTCTAGAAAATTGCTCCTCCCAAAAGATGTCATTATTTGAGGGACTCCCTTAGAGAGAAGGACCAAGCAGTTGGCTAGGCATAAATGTTTGAGTATGTGGTCCGAGAGTCGCAACTTGTGTCCAGTGCAGAGAACCAAGCAATACAGAACAAAGAAGGAGGAATTCCCCAGGATTCCAACACCAGTCTGGGACAAGAAGATAATCCCCAATGTCAAGTGGCCAGAATCCATTGTGTCAGTGGTTGAGAATGGCAGTTTTATTCGTGTTCACAATCAGCTTCAGAGAAAATAAAAGATCAAAGTTAGTTACATTGCAAGTGAAATCCTATGCTAATACATTCTAGAAACTTTAAGAATAATATACATGAAGTTTAAGAATAATATACACTTCCTACCCATTTTCCATACTTATCACACCATACTTGATGGAGTTCAGACAGTAGGCACCAAATCATAGAGTTTATATATATGTATATGTATATATGTACATATATGTATATATATGCACATATATATACACACATACCTCTCAGAGAGCCCAGCAAGCTATCAAGAGTATCCCGCCTGGGGGCTGGAGCGATAGCACAGCAGGTAGGGCGTTTGCCTTGCATGTGGCCGACCCGAGTTCGAATCCCAGCATCCCATATGGTCCCCTGAGCACCGCCAGGGGCAATTCCTGAGTGCAGAGCCAGGAGTAACCCCTGTGCATCGCCAGGTGTGACCCAAAAAGCTAAAAAAAAAAAAAAAAAAAAGAGTATCCCGCCTGCACGGGCAGAGCCTGGCAAGCTACACGTGATGTATTTGATATGCCCAAAACAGTAACTATAGGTCTCATTTCCCTGACTCTGAAAGAGCCGCCAGTTGTTGGGAAAGACTAGTAAGTTATGCTGCTAAAATCTCAGGGCTGGGAGGAATAGAGATGTTACTGGTGCCCACTGGATTAAATCAACTAGCAACGGGATGACAGTGATACAGTGATATGGTGATACTGTTAAATACCACATATTCTAGCCACACCAACTTTTTTTCATGGGCAAGGTTTTATTAGCCTGTGTATAAACATACATTTTAAAATTATTTTCTCATGAATACATATTGCACATACATAGACACAAGCAGAGAAACCATATTCTTACAAAAATGTAAATAACACAGCAAAGGGGCTGGAGCAATAGCACAGTGGGTAGGGCGTTTGCCTTGCACGCAGCCGACCCGGGTTCGACTCCCAGCATCCCATATGGTCCCCTGAGCACCGCTAGGAGTCATTCCTGAGTGCAGAGCCAGGAGTAACCCCTGTGCATCGCCAGGTGTGACCCAAAAAGAAAAAAAAAAAAAAGAAAACACAGCAAATTTTACATTGTTTCATAAAATGATCATTTTTAACATTTCAATCATTTTTAAGAGTTCCATTCCTCATGGACTTTGCAACAATCCATTTATTGTAGGTCCACGTCATTATTTGAAGCACTGCATGCTATTTCATGATATTAAAAATTATTAATCTATTCCACCATTGATGCTTTCTCATATTAACAATAATTCTGTAAATATATAAAATTATAAAAATAATGAACATTTAGGGGCCAGAGAGATAACTCAAATTAACAAATTTAAATAAAAATAGTTAGAAATAGAACCCAAGGAAAACTTTAATTGTAGAGTATATATAGAGAAGAACATATCTTTATAAATGATAGCTTAAATGGTTTTGAGATTAAACAAGATTTCTTGCAATTAGGGCTATACTCTGGGGGTTCAGGAATAAGAAAACAAAGCAACGCTGAGAGCCCATTCATGGAGCTTCTCTTCTCAGCAAAGAGAGCAAGCTGACTGCTCTGGACAGGAGCTGGCTTGTTGGGTCTCCCCGTGTCAGAGAGTGCGCACAGAAGGCAGACAGGAACTGTTTGACTGGGCTAGAGAGCAGAGGAGAGAAAGCTCTGAAGGCAAGAGGTTAGAAAAGCTGAATCTCAGGTGGCTTCAAACATTTTCAGAAGTAGAGACATGGGTCAAGCCCAAACAAAGCCAGAACACACACTTTTTCATATCCAGAAAGGCAAACTACAATGCAATCTATTGAATAAAGAATATTTTAGCAAACCAAAGAAGCATTTGGCCTCTTCACTGTGTTTATTTTGTTTTGTCTTGGGGCCACAAAGCTTCAACTATGCCTAAGACTTACTCCTGGCTTTGCACTCAGGGATCACACCTGTAGCTATTTGGGGGAACCATATGGGATGCAGGGGATGGAATCTGGGCTGGTCCACACTTTCCTTCTTACAAGATCTGTTCTCAGTCAATCTTTCTGACTTTGCTCAATAAGAAAGTAATTTTTGTCATAAAGTACTTTCTGAACCACCCAGCAACTGACCTCCTAACTTTGCATAGGTGAATGTTGTAATTCATTTATTATTAATCTATATAATGTAGGAACTGATGGAGAAACAGAATGTGAACATTAAAACATAGCAGGTATGAAAAATATGCATAGAGTTAGAAGTGACAGTAAGCATCCTTCAAAGAGGGTTATTTGAATTTCTGAACTTCCACCCTACATTTCACATGTTCAATTAGAGAACAGAATAGTGATGTTTGCTCCAGAATCAGCTGCACAATGGGAAAAATACATATTTACTGTCTCCTTCTGAGATGCAGAGAAATAAATAAGCAAAAACATCTGAGAAAATGTCATCAAAATCCAGTAATAGAAAGATTTTTATCCTTTGACATAATCAGCAAATTCCTTATTTGGAAAAAAAATATGTGTAAAATACCACATTTTTAAAGCTGGCAACACAGGAAGATTTAGAATGCTAAAATTATTTTTTAAAAATTAATGTCATGCCTAGGGAGAAAATAAGATGGTAAGACACTTGCATTGGTTGCAACTGACCTCACTTTAATCCCTGGCATCACATATAGTGCTCTGAGCATCATTTTGAGCTACCCCTGAGCACAGAGCCAGGAGTGTCTCTGAGCATCACTGTGTGTCCCAAAAACAAATAAATAAAAAGAGTCAAAGGAAAATAAAACAAGCAATAAAAGAATAAACATAATATAATCTGAAATAGAAGAACTGAAAACTAACAAACTATAGAATAGCATTAAATCAAAGAATGACTTAGCATATAAGCACAGTTTTCAGAAATGAGCTTGGTGAAAGGTACATGTGACTATAAAATAAATATGTTCCTAAAACAAAAATCAACAGACGTTGAAGGTTGATATTATGGTAGATTGTTTAAGAGAAAAATTGCAATGCAGTATAAATATACTAACCCAGATGAAGCCTGCATGAATTGATAACTGTCAGTATGGTCCCTGAACTGTACTGAAAACTGTGGAGAAAATTTCCCTAAAATCTATATACTTGTCATATCTCTAACACTAACAAATAGAAATTTCTGTGCAGGCCGGACCGTGAGGACCCCTGAATGGGAACAACTCAGTGAAGACTTTTTAATGTTGCAGTAGCTTAGAATCTCTTAGAGCTTAGAAAAAATGACAAGGTCATATTTTGGTGTGTGATGGGTTAAGGATGATCATAATAGCGCCAAACATGAAGAGCAAAAAACTCAATATGAGCACTAGCCATGATAACTTTTTTATATCTTCTCTAAATACTTCCTAGCTCAAAATTTCATCTGTTCAAGATGCTTACACTTGAGCATCAATAGTGACTGATTCATTTCAGGCCCACACATACTTAACTAAAGAACACACAAATAATGTGGTGAGTTTATTGACAGGCAGCCAAATAAATCCTGTTTATTTATTTATTTATTCCTTTTAAAAATTTTTACCAATCCTGGTAGTGCTCTGTGCATACTACTGGCTCTGGACTCAGATCATTCCTGCAGTTCTCTGGAGACCATACGGGCCACTGGTATCAAATCCCGGTCAGTCATGTGCAAGGCAAGTGCTCTACCAGCTGTCCCATTGCTCCTGCCTCTTCTACTTTTAAGATGGTCAAGAGCAATGGTACACAGGATAAGGCACTTGCCTTGCACACTGTTGACCCAGGGTTCAATCCTGGAACTACATACGGTCCTCCAAGCACCACCAGGAGTGAGACCTGAGCACAGAACCAGGAATAAGCCTGAGCATTTCTGGGTGCTGCCCAAATTCCTCTCCACAAACCTGCCCCATGAAACCCAAAACACAACATCCAGGTTCAACCAGCCAGAGACCAGAGAAGTAGGTATACCAATATATACTAAACAGAATCCATGTGATCATCGATGTATCTCACTGAACTATTTTAAACAATTTAAAATCTTGAGATGTGGTTTAGAATCTTATTTTTTTGCAGATGAAAATCACAGGAGTACATACAATATCAGAGAGAGGAGGTAGATGAACTCAGACTGCTCTTTCCCTGGAAAACAAAGAGATATCTGAGTTTGATGGAGAGAGGAAGGGCTGAGATTGCTTCTGTGCCATCAGCAGGGCACAGTTCTCCCCTCCTGCAGGGAGAGGCCCCTCAGTGTCTCTTTAAACATTTCCCCTCACCTGAAATGTAGGAAGACTCACGGTGCTCACTGAGCGGCTCGTCTGCTGGGATCATGCCTTCGGGTACGGGTGGCAGTGGCCGTGTCAGAAAGGAGCAGCTATGGCTGGCTTATAACTTTGGAGACCTCTGACCTCATCTGCCCTCCAGAGCTGTGACTCTGATGTCACCTCCAGCAGCAGTCACAGTGGCTGCAAGGGAACAGTGTGCAAATTCTCTGAAAGGATTTGTCCAGGGTATTCATTATTGTAAGGAGTTACTACTGGGTAAAGAAAATGCCCAGGAGACTGTCAAAATTACCTCGAAGAGAAACTTTGCGGTGACTTCCATAATAATGGGAAGCTGATGTCCCCAGACATTTTATATCAGTGGAGAGAGGCTAATTCCACTTTCCAGAGAGAATTATGGTTCCTTGGAGGCAAAATTGTCCCTGAATGGTAATTCTGTATACTTCCTCACAAACAATAGATACCAAGAAATTTATTACATATACAGTAAAAAAAAAGAACAATAAAAAAATAGTGAGTGGTGGGCTGGAGCGATAGCACAGCGGGTAGGGCGTTTGCCTTGCACGCGGCCGACCCGGGTTCGAATCCCAGCATCCCATATGGTCCCCTGAGCACCGCCAGGAGTGATTCCTGAGTGAAGAGCCAGGAGTAACCCCTGTGCATCGCCGGGTGTGACCCAAAAACCAAAAAAAAAAAAATAGTGAGTGATAGAGCTGCTAAGGACATAGCAGAAAATGTAGACTTTCCCCTACCTACCAGTGTTATTTTAGGAAAAAGATGATATTTGGGCCGAGGAAATAGCTCAGTGGCAGAGCACTGCCCTTGCCTGTGGTGGGATCTAGATTCAATTTCTGTAATAAAAAAAATGTTAGCTTTGATGATACACCAAACCATTGGAACATAAGTTAAAAATAAGCACATCTAGGGGCTGGAACAATAGCACAGCAGATAGGGTGTTTGCCTTGCATGTAGCCAACCCGGGTTCGGGTTCGATTCCCAGCATCCCAGGTGGTCTCCCGAGCACTGCCAGGAGTAATTCCTGAGTGCAGAGCCAGGAGTAACTCCTGAGCATTGCCAGTGTGACCCCCCAAAAAGGCAAAATAAATAAATAAATAAATAAATAAAATTAAAAACAAGCACATCTGAAGAGTTCTGAATTACACGAAAGGAGAATTTGGGCAAGTCGTGGAACAGCAACCTCAGTGAACCAGGGTTTTGAGGATTCCTGAAAGTGAGGGAAAATGCTGTTGTGTTGATAATCTTATCATATGATTTTAGAAGTGAAATAGGGAAGGTTTTTGTATTTGTCCTGACCTCTGGATATTTTCTCAACTCATCCTTAGAACTTTCTTGAACATATTCATAAAACCTGGTTATTCTGATGCCATCAGTGCCGAGGAATGCCAGAAACATCAAAATCCCTTCTATTTTATTATGGCAAAGAACAGAAAAGTTGTCCTAGCCCTATGACAAGAGAGAGAATATGAATGGCTTTGTTTCCCTGGTAACTGAAATTTGCTTTTGATCCTCTTTCCTGAGAGAAGTGAAAAACAGCACATTGTTTAGAAAAATGGCCTCATGTCACTGTCACTGTCACTGTCATTGTCATCCCGTTGCTCATCGATTTGCTCGAGGGGGCACTAGTAATGTGTCCATTGTGAGATTTGTTGTTACTGTTACATGATAGCCTCATGTCACTCAGCAGTTTTCCTTCTTCGATCCTGCAAGATGAACACATCTGCAGAGCGGCTGCTTCTCAGTTAGGGGTACGAGGGGCTCTCATCCGCATGGTCCGTCTCATTTTTGTAATAGTCATTCTTAGACTTATAGTCCAAGACCACAGAAATGACCATGAGCTGAGTTCACAGAACCTTTGCATCTAATGTAAAATGGGCTTGAATCACACATCATCTGATCTCCAAAAGCCTCCAGTTAGTATGAGGCTGTGATAGGATTTTCTTGCCACACTGCTATATGTTGCGTGAACATTCGTGCGGTCGGAGGCGCTGAGACAAGGAACTCGGAAGAAACGTATTTCATGGAGGGCCTAGGTTCTCTGACTCTTAGACAAAAGTAGAGAGCCTCGTGATCTCCTTTTATTGATCATGGTACCTCTAAAGGGTGCAATACAGTGATGTCACCAAAGGCATCAAAAGAAGTTACAGGAAGAACATTGAGGCAGTAGAATATGTTGTTTCCTAGTACCTGCAGGCTTGTAACCTGGGGAACAAGATACAAAGCCAAAACAGAAATCTTTCTTGGGCTACAGGCACTTGGATTTACATCCCAAAGACAAGGCTGAGCGGCCACCTAAAATCTACACTTCAAATACAAACTGGGCAGGCACCTGAAATCTTCATCTCAAAGACTAGGCTGGGCCAGAGCCTGCAATTTACAATATCAAAGTTCAGGCCTGGCAAACACCTGAGATCTGTATGTCGAAGACCAGCCAGGCTTCTGAGAGAAAAGGAAAACTGCTCTTTTCAATATACTGAAATTATTTTCTGAAGGCAGCTTGAAGGGGGAAAATGTTCCTGTCTGTAGTACAGTCTATGTGGGCTCGCCCTGATAGCTCAGTCCATCCCCAACAGCTATAGAGGGACTAAATATCCATAACACAACATCCAGTTCCAGTAGCTGAGGACAGAGCAAGCACAGCCTTCCCTGCCATAGGTCACGTCAGCCAGACGCGGTGAACGTGTTTTCTATGCTTTCAGCTGACCTGGTGGTTCCATTCTCAAGGAATGGAATACAATTTTCTGACCAAAATTTTCTGTCAGTCTCTGTAGTGGGACTCACTTCTGTCCACCATTCCCTCAGTACTCTTTCTTTCGGCTCACCAAATGTGGGAAGGTTTATGCACACTCCAAGCAATGTCTTGGAACAGCAGCTAGTTATATAAAATGCAACTCAATCTGACATCTAGAGATGGTCAGAACCTATAAAGAAGGGTTTCTCTATCAGCCTGCTCTACCCCGTTTCAAATGCCAGTCACAATTAGCACGTCCTTGAGTTACCCACAAAGGATAACTGTCCTGTTTGACTACAAAGGAGAGATTCCCGTGACCCTTTCCTCAGTTCACAAATTAGCTAGAGCAGCTCCAGGGCTCAGGGAAACATCTTTGCCAATGTCTTAAACAGCCCAAGAAAGACATGCATGAGATGAGGTCTGAAGGGTCTGACTGTCGCCATTCTGACTGTGGCAATTCTGTCGCCCCCCCGCCCCCGTCGCTGAGGTGCAGCAGCCTGTAAGTACTGGACCATGTTCGCAGGAGGGAACCTCGTTCTTTTGGGGCTGTGAAGGTTGTCTGTGGGTGGGATCAGCCATTAGCCCCATTTCCAGCTTCACTTCCTTCTGAAGGATGGGGGGTTGTAAGATAACGGTTGGTTTGCCCTTCCTCCCTGGTTGCTAAGAGCTAGTGTTTGTTGATTGCCCCCCAACCTGTCAATTACCTTTGTCTCCTAATCAGACTCTGACTAGTAAATATTGTCTTTCTCTTCTCCTTGATGTCCTTTGCATGGGTAGCTATTTCAGAACAATTGCTTTTTGTATGGATACAGGAAGACAATTAAAAAGACAAGCCTGTGGCCTGGGAGTTGATTGACTCCAGATAATATTACCTCCTGGGCATGTGCTCTCTAGACTTAAGCCTCAGTTTCCCTTACTTCCTAGATCCCCAAAAGCAGGGTCCTGAGGAGGGACTGGATGGACCCAGGGTAAGCAGTGAGCTATGAGCTACCCTGGCATCGAAATGTGCCTGGACAAGGTGCCCTAATGCTTAACTTATAAGTAAGAGCTTGGTCATGGGCAAATTGTCATGATCCAAAAGTACTAACTAGATTTGGACCCTGCTGGGGTTAGGAATGATTGATCTGGCCTGAGCACTGTAGTCTGAGTCTGTGGTGAGATGTCCCCAGGAGAGTCACCCTACAAGCCTACGAGTGTCAATTACTGTGTCCTTACAGAATGGTAAATATTAGGAAAGAGAATTAAATATGATAATTAAGTTGCAGGTCTAAGGAGAGGAGAAACACACATTAAGGCTATTCTGCCCTCATGGGGTACAGGTAGTTGAGAAGTCTGGAAAAACATTTTTCATTATGCTTCCCATGGGGAGGCGTGGTTGGGAAGGCGTGGTGAGAGGATAAAAAGAGCAGTTGCAGGGAACAAGGGGAATTGTTGAGAGAAACGGATTGATGGATAGATGGATGGATTGAAACAGAGACAGCAGAGAGAGATAGAGGAGACAGGTACAGTGGGAAGAAAGAATTCCGCAGTTAGAGAGAGATAGACACAGAGAAAGAGAGCTGGGAGAGATGAGAGATTGAATAAATGGCAACTAATCAGCAACCAGCCTGGCCCTCGTTCTTCCTTTTTCCGTCCAAGGCAACAGCCTTCCCGGGTTTCGGAGAAGCAGTTCGAGAGCCCTGAACGCGGGCAACGAGAGAGAGCCTCCTGGAGAGCCTGAGAACATCCTTTCACGTGTCATCCCTGATGCATGAGGGGCTTACACAGCCCTGTGAGGTGGGAATTTTCACAGCCCCACACGAACGCGGCATTTGTTTTTACAGGGGTACAGCTCCAGGTACTTGGGCCTGGAGATTCCCACCTGCTAATCATAGTTTGACCTTGCTGCTGACCAGGCCACTTCTAGGACCCATGCAGGAGCCCCGGCCCCTCAGGGTTGCCTCAAGAGGATAAAAGCTGTTCCTGGGACCCCTCTCACTTGGGGGCTTCCAAGGGCTTTAGGAGCTGTGTGTCAAGAGCCAGGGGCAGAGATCAATACTTAAAGTTTCCACTCTCTCAGTCACTCCCAGGAGTTCTCCTGCTGCCCTGCTGCACCTCATTTCATTACAGAACAGCAGTGCCATCCCTGGGTCCCCATCGAATCTGTTCCCATGGTGGCCACTGAGCCAAAGCCCTGTGTACCGAGGCTTTCAAATCACAATTTCAGTGTCACAGCTGTCTCGTTTCTCTGTACCACGTTCCCACCTGGTCTGCTTCCATGACTTCCTGTCTCTCCACTGGTGCGGGGGTGGGGGGCCCACTTACTGAATCCCTCTCCTGCTCTGCCAGGCCCTAGGGGAAGACAGCTCAGCAGGAAGGAAGCTCACAGCTTGCGCTCAGTGGTGTGGTGAGGCCCTCTGTGCTGCTGAGGTGACAGGAAGGACTTCTGGGCCCTCTCCAGGATGCAGCACTCTGGGTTTCAGTGACCGTAATGAGTTCCAGGACCGTTCCAATGGGATGTCTGGACTCGCATAATTATTTAATTCTTACAGGTCCCTCTGCTGATAGTCTGCCCTTCAGACTTTGCCCAGGCGTTCTAGCATCGTTTACTGTGGCATCATGAGTTCTGATCTCCAGAGTCATCCCAGGAGGTGCGAGGACCAGTGTTACATGTCCCCTAAGAAGTCACACTCTTGAACGATGGGTGTTGGAAACTGTATGACTTAAATCTAATCATGAACAGCTTTGTTAGAGTCTATTTAATAGTGATTCAATATAAAAGTGAAAAATAATTCTTGGACTGGGAAAAAGAGTGGGTTGGGTGCTTGCCTTGCATGTGATTTATGTGGTTTGATCCTCTGCATCCCATAGGGGTTTTCTTAGTCCACCAGGAGTCATCCCTGAGCACAAAGTCAAGTGAAACACATTAAAAAAAAAAAAACTGAATGAGGCCCAAACCACCCCCCCACCACAAAAAAGGAAGTCACGGGGCTGGAGAGATAGCACAGCGGGTAGGGCGTTTGCCTTGCACGCGGCCGACCCGGGTTCAAGTCCCAGCATCCCATATGGTCCCCTGAGCACGGCCAGGGGTAATTCCTGAGTGCAGAGCCAGGAGTAACCCCTGTGCATCGCCAGGTGTGACCCAAAAAGCAAAAAAAAAAAAAAAAAAAGGAAGTCACATTCTGAACTATTGCAAGTTTCCCCAAATCAACCAACATTCTATGCCTAGCTGCACAGTCCATAGCAGGTCTGAACTCAACCCACTTATCCCCTACTCCTGGGCCTTTCACACAAATTAAGCACATCAAGCAGCTCAGCTGGTGAATTGACTCTTTCCTACAGTGCTCTAGTCCTGGTTCAGAAACCATGAGGAGGGCCACAAGTGGAAGTAAAAAGATAGAACTCTTCTTCTGAGGCAGCCCCAAGAGCAGAGAGAGGTAAAGGCGAAGAGAATCATGTCTAGGACTGAGGAGATGACTCACACGGCTGGAACCCCTCACATGGTCCCCTGTATAGCCAGGAGCAAGGCTTGTGTACAGAGTTAGAAGTAGCACTACTCTGGATGTCACTCAATCCTGCCTCCCCCAGGAAGGAAAAGGAAAGAAAACAAGAAAGGAAGAAAGCAAGAATGAAGAAAAGCAGGAAGGAAAGAAAGCAGGAAGGAAGGAAGGGAGAAGGAAGGAAGGAAGGAAGGAAGGAAGGAAGGAAGGAAGGAAGGAAGGAAGGAAGGAAGGAAGGAAGGAAGGAAGGAAGGGAGGGAGGGAGGGAGGGAGGGAGGGAGAGAGGGAGGGAGGGAGGGAGGAAGGAAAGGAATGGAAGGGAAAAGAAAGGAAAGAAGGAAGGAGAAACAAGAAAGAAAGAGAAAGAAAGAAAGAAAGAAAGAGAGAAAGAAAGAAAGAAAGAAAGAATAAAAGAAGTTTAAGATTGAAGAAGTATTAACCCAGAATGTGTTGCCAATCATAGGTGCGACTATAAACACAGAAGTCTCTTTTATAGGATCACACAGGTACAATCCATTGCATGCATGTTCTTAGTGTAAACAAATCCACACGTTCAAGGTCAGCACCTTTGACCACAGTCTGTCCTGAACTGACCTGGCAATGACTTCTCTGTATTAAGCACGGGCCTCATAGAAATAGAAAAATGAATTTCTCAGTGTTAATGACAGGAGAGAGTTCTGCATCTGGGAGCATAACTCCCACCAAATTCAGCTCTTATCCTAAGAAACTGGACGATGGGGTTCAGGGTGCTATTCCCTTTGGCTTATATTTCAGAGAGAGCTCCAGGTATTTGGGAATGTAACTTTCTAGCAATAAGGTAAGCAGGAGACTTGTTAAACTTCTAAAAAATGTGCACATAAATGTTGAAAAGACAGAGAAAACATTCACAAATTCTAAATGTAATGCTTGTATCTGCCCTTCAAGCAAGCAGCGCCTCTCTGCATGAGCTGTTGTTGTTAGTAACTGTGTGTTCAGATTCTCATTGGCTTCAAGGGCATTCATCCTTTTATTTTTTCCATCAGAAGATAATCAAATATCATGCTTCCAGACACAAGCCTGGACTATGTTCATTTAGAAATGAGTTAGAGAGTTTGATTCCGTTTATAAAAGAAATTATATTCCATACAGGGAGGCGGATAACAGAAAATAAATCAATTTACTTAATATTTTTACTGTAATTTAATTATAGGTGCTGTTAGAGGTCATGCAGACAAAGAGCAGAAAAGGCCAAGCTTGATGGGAAGCATTATTTTAAGATAACCATAATGTGGAGATAATACTTAGCTGAGATGAAATTTTAAAAAATGTGCTGGAAGATTACAAAAGAAGATAAGGATAACAGACAAGAAAAATATTAGAAAACAGAGAACTGACATTTTCCAAAATGTCAGGTCCAGGGCAAAAGACGAGAATGGCCAGTTTTGGAATGAGCAAGGAGGTCTCTCAGATGATGGTGCATTCCAGATCCATGGAGACAAATTCTGGCCAGAATGTAGTACTAGGGGCTGGAGCGAAAGCATAGCGGGTAGGGTGTTTGCCTTGCACGCGGCCAACCCAGGTTCAATTCCCAGCATCCCATATGGTCCCCCAAGCACCGCCAGGAGTAATTCCTGAGTGCAGAGCCAGGAGTTACCCCTGTACATTGCCGGGTGTGACCAAAAAAAGAAAAATAAAGAAAGAAAGAATGTAGTCCTAGTTTGTACCCACATCTCTGACCTCCATCATTGCTTGTCCTGCTCCTGTGGCTCCCACAGGTGTCCAGCTAACTGATGATTTGGACCATTGGTTCCTCTGCTGCAGTTTGTGCATCGGCCTATCCATTTCACTTCTCCGCTTGGCTGCCATGATTCAGAGGCTTCAAGGAAAGTGGTGCTTTCTGAAACACATTCTAAACCCCAGAGTCCAGATGTTCAGAAATCAACATGTTACACAGTTTAAATTCCTATTCAATGGGAATCACCAGCGTACAAGCATCATTTTCAACTGAAGGAATCCAGACTTCCTTTTCTGTCTGCGATCAAGTCATTTGTGGAAGATGCATGTTCCCATGAAAATTGTATAAAAGAGAAATAGCTATTTAGAAAAGGAGTTTTCATGATATTGTTTTCCAGAAACTGACTATGAATTTCAAAGTGGGCAGATGCCCAAAGGAAGCCAACTAGAGTCTGAGCTAAACACCTTTATCTGATACTCACCTGTTGGTGTTGGGCTGCAGATAGCACAGGGAGTCTTAATATCCAGTCACAAGGAGGTCTGCACAGAATTGCTGCTGAGAGACTGAGAGGTGAGTGAAATGAGGAGCAATTTTTTTTTGCTTTTTGGGTCACACCCAGCAATGCTCAGGGCTCACTCCTGGCTCATGCACTCAGGAATTACCCCTGGCGGTACCCAGGGGACCATATGTGATGCTGGGACTCGAACCTGGGTTGGACACATGCAAGGCAAACGCCCTACCTGTCGTGCTATTGCTCTAGCCCCTAAGGTGCAAAATTGAAATCTATAGATCATCTTGCTGGCAGAGAAATGGCCCAGCTTCAAAACTAGTCACAAAAAGGAGATAATTTTGCTGAATCCTCCCAGGTAGACTGGTCCATGCTGACAGCTTTGGGGCCTTCTCAGAGTGAGCTTGGGCAGAATCCCCTCTCTGTCTGAAGACACAGTAGCCCACCCTACATCCTCAGACATAAAATAGCCCAGCTCTCAATGGCCCAAATGAACCTCATCAAACTGCCAAGCCTCAAATTATTCCCGCTCTATAGCTCTGAACAGTGTGGCCAGGGACATCTCCAAATTTCACAGTACTACCAGGCCAGGAGGATCACAGCTAATCTAATGGGAAAGTTGCATAGGAGACCACCAAGGCCAATGAGTCTAAACAATAACACAAAGGCTCAATAAGCACCAAATAGTCCAGTAAATCCTCAGACAAAAACTTTAGTAACACCATCGAGAAATATAATAATTATCACAAATTGACTCATTGATCTAAGTCTTGACAGTTCCATTTGCTTTTGTGTTGTACCAAAAAATATGAATTAAATCTGTTTGTGCCTGCAAGGGGGCAGGCTGGGGAGGTGACTGGAAAACTGGGGACATTGGTGGAGGAAAGGTCACACTGGTAGTGGGACTGGTGTTAGAATATTTAATGCCTGAAATAAGTGTTCATAAATGACTTGGTAAATCGTGATGTTATTTTTAAAAAATGATAAAGGAAAAAATTGAAATCTGTAGATGGCAAGGAAGCCAGGGTTCACATGGCCAAGGAAATTAGGGAAATGAGGCAAAGTGAGAGACTCAAGCAGATAATTCAATTTCTCCTTCCCCTTGAGTCTTTGCCAAATGCTTGGACCACACTGAGCAGTAGACTAAGCAGTTTGGCAGAGATTCAGACGTGTATCTCAGGAGCACATGCCTGTTATGAATGAGATCCAGCTGTCAATCCTCAGCATTGTATCACGCTCCGGTCCTGCTGCTACTGGTCCCCACAACAATGGGGAAAAAGAAACCTGGCAGAAAATCTCAAAAACATACCTTGTGTGTCGAGGCTAAAGATAAAACTTAAATTTTACTGTGCGTGCTTCCTCCTGATACTCAAATGGAACGGTTCTCTTGTGAGCTCCTCGAGGCTAAAATACCTCAGAACCAAGCAACTGCCCATAGATGGGCCCAGGATCCCTACCACTGAGAGCAGTAGCAACGGCCACCTCCTGCATTGCTTTGCCTCCAAGTTCTTTACTTTTACTCCAGTCTGTCCTATCCTTTCTGTGTCTGTCTCTGACTCTGTCATCTTTCCCATCTTTTCTCTTGTATACAAAAAATTCACTCATTCATCCAATCAGGCCTTTATTCAACATATATTTACTGAATACCTACTACACACAAGGTACTAACCCAGGAGTCTAGATCAAGAACAGGAAGTTCCCAAGGTTGGAGCACAGCAGGGAGGAGGTGAGCCTCTGCCCTCACCTTATGTCCACCCCCAGCTGTGTGCTCTCTCCTGTCTCTGCCATGCTGGTCAGAAATGACACTGTTTCCAGGTATGCCCCAATGCTTAGGAAAGGGACTACAAGAGTGAGCGCACATGAAATGTTTGATGAATAAATGATGGCCAGCGCTGACCTTGTAACCAGAAGGATGCAGACTAGACTCACAAAAGATCTGGGAATGCAGGAACAGAAGAATTCTGTGTTTTCTTATTAGGGAAATCAAACGTGATTTGTCAAAATGGGTATGTGCCCTTTCTCTGCCCTGCCCTCGGGTCTCTGAGAAAGAAGCTTTTCCACGTTGTCTGTGGCCCTGACTTTTAAATCTTCTCACCAGAGGACACTTTTCTTTTCTTTTTTTCTTTTTGGGTCGCAACTGGTGATGCTCAGGGGTTACTCCTGGCTCTGCACTCAGGAATTACCCCTGGCGCTGCTCAGGGGACCACATGGGATGCTGGGAATCGAACCGGGGTCAGCCGCGTGCAAGGCAAACGCCCTACCCACTGTGCTATTGCTCCAGCCCCCAGAGGGCACTTTTCTGACAGCATTTCTGGTGACCAGGGCTTGCCTTCACAGGGTAAACATGGCAGGAACACAGAAAGAAACAATTCTGAACTGGTTCATCCAGGACCTAGGTCAGAGGAGAAGACAGTAGAGCCCATCTCCCTCGAGACGGAGATTTCCCTTGAGAATTATTCACACACTTTTAACACTTTAAAAAACTGCTGCCTGATGGAGCTTAAGAGATGGCTCAGGGGGGCTGGAGTGATAGCACTGCGGGTAGGGCGTTTGCCTTGCACGCGGCCGACCCGGGTTCGAATCCCAGCATCCCATATGGTCCCCTGAGCACGGCCAGGAGTAATTCCTGAGTACAGAGCCAGGAGTAACCCCTGTGCATCGCCAGGTGTGACCCAAAAACAAACAAACAACAAAAAAAAGAGATGGCTCAGGGCTGCCTACCCCGGTTCCATCTTTAACACTGCTTCTGGTCCCACAAGAGCCACCAGGAATGACAGAGAGCGCAAACCTAGATAGAAGCCCTGAGCACTGCCAGGTGAGATCTAAAGCCCAAAACCACACCTGGGAAGGGAAGGAAGTTTAAAAAAGAGAGATGAGGAAACAAGAAATAGAATAAGACAAGGTCCCATGAGACAGGAGAGATATGATGGCCTGACAAAACTATTCAAAGTGAAGATCATAAAGATGATGACTGAATTCAGAAGAACAGATGGACAAAAAAAGAGCATTTGCCTATTTTCAGTGCTGCTTTTATTCATGTGTGTTATATCAATGAGGGACCCATAGACTGGAAGCAGGTAAAGACCTGGAAATAACCATGGCCTGCGAGTGAGAAACAGAAAGATTTCATGACAGATGAAAATCACCAGGACATATGTCTTCGTGGAAGAGCATGTGCCTTGAATGTCCCTTTTAAAGTTCCTATTATCTTTCTAATATTACTAATAATGGTTGGAGTAAAAGCATAATCATTACAATTAGATCAGTGTAATAGAAGGTGGGACCTGTGCTTCTCTATTTCAGGGGCGAAGGAGGTTTGGGTCACACTGGGCAATGCTTAGGCACTAGCTTTCAAATTGGTAATTATGATCAAGTGATTCCAGTGTCCAATCAACCTTTTTATTTTAGTTGTTAACTTAGTTGTCCTTATTTTATTGTAATATAAAATTATAAAAATTGTTGCCACGGGCTCAGTAAAAAGGAGAGTAAAGTTGGACTCAAAAAGAACTTTCACTGCTCTGCTTGACCCACCTCAGCCACTAGTGCTCAGGAAAATCCTGGCTCAGCTCAGGACTGAAATTCTTCTGTGAGCATCTACACAGCACAGACCTTCTTGGCCCAACAGCCTCCCTAAGCATCCATCAAGCTGTGCCTCTCACCTGCTTGTTCTGCAGTGTGGTTGATGACTCCTACCACCCAATTACCTGGGGAGTCGTGCACGCTGGCTGCAACTAAGAACTGCTCTTTGCAGGAAAGGGAAGTCAGTGCTCACTTCGGCACAGCTGTTCTGGTCTGTTGCCTTTCCCTCATGGAAAAGAATTTCAGGAGAAGGTGCAAGAATAATGAAGCAAGAGAGTTTTTATTGAATGAAGCTGACTTAGAAAGAGCTGAAGGGAGAGAAAGAGAGGAATACATGTTCAAGAGAGAACACAGGCTTGAAGAGCAAGTCTGTGCAATCAACTTCGAGAATCACTGTCCCCGAGGATGCGAACATGCAGCAGCTCACAGCTCAGTGCTAACGTTCAGTGTCCTGGGATGCGGATGGAAGCCGGCAGGAAGCTGAGACCCAAGCTTCTGGGCCATGTGCAATGTGATTTTAAGGACCCTTCAGGATGTGTAATCAAAATAGAATAAGACCATTAACATAGCAGTTTTACCGAAATGAAATGGGGTACCAGAGATCAAATCTGGGTCAGCTCTATGCAAGGCAAGTGCATTCTGCTGCACACTCTCACTGGCCCCTATTACTATTCAGGGGCGGGGGATGCAACACCTGGCTGTGCTCAGGGCTTTCTCCTACTCTACATTCAGGGACCACTTCTGTGAAGCTGAGGGGACATATGTGCTGCCTGGGATAGAACACAGGTCAGTCATGTGCAAGGCAAGCACCCTCCCTACTTTATTACCTCTCTGATCCTCTCTAATCTACCTATACACACATACACACACACACATACACAATTTTTTCTCATTCTTCTTTTTTATTAGTGAATCACCTGAGTGTATAGTTACAGATTTACATATTTTAGTGCTTGTGTTTCAGTCATACAATGCTCGGAACCCATCCCTCCACCAGTGCCCATTCTCCACCACCCATGGTCCCAGTATCCCTCCTACCCCCCAACCCCATCCCCCCACCCCACCCCGCCTCTGTGGCAGGGTATTCCCTTTTGTTCTCTCTCTCTCCTTTTGGGTGTTGTGGTTTGCAATAAAGATATTGAGTGACCATTGTGTTCTATCTATAGTCTACTTTCAGCACGCATCTCCCATCCCGAGCGGGTCCTCTAACCACACTTTACTTGGTGTTCCCTTCTCTATCTGAGCTGCCTTACATGTTCATCACAGCATTGTTTACAAAAGCCAGAATTTTTTTCTCATTCTTGTTCTTGTTTGAACCCAGATTTTTCCCAATATCCACCTCTGCTGGCCCAAGATAATCTTAAAACGGTGATGATCCAAAGTCTCATTATTAAACTCTCAGAAGAGAGCACAAAATGACTCGTCATACTAAAACCGCCAGAACCCAAACCAGGCTGTTTTATTCAGGCACCCCAGAGAAGGGTGTGCGAGGGAGTCACCCCCTCTGGGTCAATGACCCACCCCCCACAGCAGGAAACCTCCAGAACTGCGCATTCCCGAAGACCCCATCTCATACATCACTATACAGATATTGATGTGGTTTTAAATTAAAGGAAGCAAATCTTAGATAAACAATGTTTACAGATACATAGATATATCATGTATTTATATATATTTATCCACATAAGTTTCAACCTTTAAAAATGTGTTAGACCCACCCTCGGTGCCATTTTGCTGAAACAGTCAGCAGCAAGAACCCGGGCTGGCAGCACTGCAAGCTGGAGAATGCTCTGGACCTCAGACCGGGCCAACAACATCGGGGTGTCGGACGGAGAAGGTGCAGAGTCCGCGCCTTCTCCAGTTGGAGTCCTGGCGACACTGAGTTTCTACTAACATGTCTCTGGTTTGTGGGACTGAGACGTCTCTCCAAAGGGGCGGCAGCGCGACCTTTCCTGATATCCAAAGAAAACGCTCAAGAACGGCTCTGCCACCCCTGAGCGGCCATTATACAAGACACACAGAAACCCAGAGGCTGCTGGCAGCTCCACTCGTAAACTTTGAACTAAACTACGGTCCCATGCAGCCCTGGGAAGGAAAGGGTTTTTGTCCTCATCCTTTTCCCCTCTCAGCAGCATGGTGACCACCACCACTGAGTGCCAATTGGACAGAGAGGTAGGAGCTTGCAATGATGGGGCGCGATGATGGGGGCAGTGGCGGGGGCAGAACCGGCCCTGCTTCCTGCCCTAATGAGATCCCAGCGGCCTCCCACGAACAGCTTCCCCTCTCCTGAACAGCCATGACCCCAGAGGCACACAAACCAATTTCGGAATGCAGCGGCTGCTGGCAGAAATACCTCTGGTCTTTATACCAGAATCCCAAATTTCCATGGTCGCGAAAGCCAATTTCGCGACCATGCAACGTCATATGCTCGTTGTTATCAACAATAGAAAACATATGATCTAGTGATGCTATTCTGACAGGTCTGACTGTTGGGGGGGAAACTCCAAATAATGATAGTGAGTTTTTGGTCAAAAATTGAATATTATCATAGCAATGAGAGAGTTAATTGAAATCATGTGCCACACAGGCAGAGGGGCAGATGGAGGGAGGGTGTCTGGGGGTCTTGGAGGTAGATCATGTGCACTGGTGAAGGGATGGGTGCTTGATCATTGTATGACTGAGACTTGATCCTTAAAGCCCTGTAACTGTTCTCACGGTGTCTCAATTAAAAAGCATAAATTTTTAAAATTAATTAAAAATAAATAAATAAACAAATAAAAATGTGTTAGAAAGTGCTCAGGGATTTCTTACCCAGCAGTGCTCAGGGATTTCTCCTGACTGTATTGTCAAGGGTCACTCCTGGCAGGGTTCAGGGGAACTTATGGTGTGCTGGGGATCAAACCCTGGTTGGTCACGTGCAATGCAATTACAGTACCCGCTGTACTATCTCTCCCCCCCTTCCCTAATATTTTGTAACATAAACTGTTTTTGTTTGTTTTTGTTTTTTTATTTCATAAAAGGAAATCTTTATTATAGGAAACAGAATTCAGTCCATGAAGATAAAGAAAAAATGTGTACTATTAATCACCCCCACCCCACTCACCTGTCCTTCCTCTACTGTTCTTCTAAGCTCAACCAAGGTAACATGAACTTTTTGCCTGAGTAATCAAGAGTCTGTACATTTAATTTTAATTAGGTAAACAAACTAGATATTTAATTTTAATTTTATGACTATCAAAATATTGCAGTTCAGGAAGGTCTCGGCTTACTTGATATAAAAACAAAGAAACAAACAACAACAACCAAAAAACCAAACACCATGACCTCCTTTCCCGCCCTTGGTTTAACCAGGATTATTTTATTCTCCTTTGTCACACTTTATATGTCATGGGCCTGTTGGTAAGAAATTTTTTATTTTGAGTTCTGTGGAGGAGGACACATAATTGTCCCTGAAAAGTTGAGTCTGTTTTGGAATAATGAAGTGGATCACTTAAGGGAAGCAATGGCACTTGTGATGAACACTCCACTGGATGGGTCTGGAGGCCGCGCTGTAAGGGAGGGGTCACCGCTGAGCCTCAGAGGGGACCCCCATAGGGAAGCACGGGATGGGTCAGCAGAGTTTTGGGAGAGAAGCATCTGTCACAAGAGAAAGGCCGTGAGGGTCTGAACCTCCTCAGACAAGGCCTGTGTGCTCAGCCCAGCCTGTGGGGAGGTTGGGCTCAGACTTCCCCTCCCACCAGAGAGCCGGGTGCACAGTTCCCAGGGAACACAGGGGCTGTCCTGTGCTGAAAGATGGTCCTATTAGACAAATAGTGTCCCCTCAGTCGGCAGATTCCCACCCTGAGATGTGAAATCCAGAGATGCCACACAGACTTGAGGAGACATGAAGATGTTAGTGGAAACTTCAAGAGTCCTAATAAATTCATCAGCAACTGAGCTGTGCCCGGCCCTGAATTTTCAGGGTGAAGAAAGTGTGGCTGAAGGGCCAGAGAGATAGTACAGTGGGTAGGGTGACTGTCTAGCATGCAGTCAACCTGGGCTTGATCCTTGGCATCCTATATGGTCACCTGAGCTCTGCTAGGAGTGATTCCTAAGTGCAGAGTCAGGAATAAACTGAGCACTTCCCCAAATGACAACAAAAAGTGTGACTGAAGGCACAAGAACTTGTGTTTCTCAGCATTTTTCCTGACCACGGTCCCTGATGACATTGTTTCTTTCCTGTGGTCCCACTGTCCTACCCTTTGTTCCCTAGTCTCATGCTGTAACAACCCACCCACCCAGTCATGATTTTTCACCTGAGGCCTTCTGGAATATCCTGTGAGCACACAAAGGGGTCCCAATATCCCTCAGTGGAGAAAAAAAGATTGAAAACATCATCAAAATGCAGTAATAGAAAGATTTTAACCCTTTCAACATAATCAGCAAATTCTTTATTTGGGAAAAATTATGTGTAAAATACTACATTTTAAAAACTTTTTAATTGAATCACTATGAGATAGACCATTACAAAGCTGTTCTGACTGGATTTCATCCATACAGTATTCCAATACCATCCCTCCACCAGTGTACATTTCCCAGCACCAGTGTCTCCACGTTCCCTCCAATCACCCCTCACCCCCATCCCTTGCCCCCTTGCCTGCCTCTATGGCAGGCTCTTTATTATTATTATTATTATTATTTTTGCTTTTTGGGTCACACCCAGCGATGCACAGGGGTTACTCCTGGCTCTGCACTCAGGAATCACCCCTGGTGGTGCTCAGGGGATATAGCAGGCTCTTTTCTTCTCTCCTCTCTCTCCTCTCTCTCTCTCTCTCTCTCTCTCTCTCTCTCTCTCTCTCTCTCTCTCTCTCTCTCTCTCTCTCTCTCTCTCCCTCTCTCTCTCTCTTTCTCTCTCTTTCTCTTTTTCTCTCTCCTTTTGGGCATCATGATTTGCAATATAGATACTAAAAAGTTATCATGTATATTTCTTTACGTACTTTCAACACTCAGTTCTTCCTTGACATTACTTTTGACCATTCAAATAAATGTGCACTGCTATTTTGTTTTGTTTTTTTTTTAAATTAAATTTTAATACAATCTTCATAAATCAGAATCAAGGAATAAGGTGGAACATAAGATAAGTTTGGAGATTTATATGAGGGAAAATATTAATGATTCTCAAGAGTAATGACAAATAGGGGAAAGAAATGCAAGACAAAGTACAAATTTTTTAATTAAAGCATAAAATATTGTAGGATCATTTTTGATACTTTAAATATGTAAAGATTCTATTCACTGTATCATTGTGTCACTGTCATCCCCTTGTTCATCGATTTTGTTGAGGGGGCACCAGTCTTCATTTGTCCCTGTCACCTGCTAGTATAGCCCGATGGCGTCTGCTTGCTCCAGGAACATGAAGAGCACATTGTTGTTACTAATTTTGACATATCAAAAATGTCAAGGTAGCTTGCCAGGCTCTAAAGATTTTATTATGCATATAAATATTTAAATAAATTTAAGAGAGTTGTCTGTGAGATCTATAGTCAAAAGGTAGGAAAGACATGATAGAATTCCAATAAAATTAACCCCCAAGTAAGATGTCTACCTGATTTTAGAGATCCATTTATTTCTCATTTCCCTAAACAATATGCCATTGTAATAAGTTTTTGATGACATACAGTCATCAAAAACTTCTCAATTCATTTTTTTGGTTTTTTTAATTAGTAGTTTATTTTTAATTAGTGAGTCAACGTGAGGGTACAGTTACAGATTTATACATTTTTGTGCTCATGTTTCTCCCTTACAAAGTTTGATAACCCATCCCTTCACCAGTGCCCATTCTCCACCACCAGTAAACCCAACATCCCTCCCCCCCTCCCCAGTCCCGTCTCCCCCCACCCCACACTGCCACTAAGGCAGGGAATTCCCTTTTGTTCTCTCTCTCTGATTAGGTGTTGGTGCACTGCTATTTTGGGTTTTATAATTTCTAATTCCCTAATAGTATCAGTTGTTTGGCATTTTTTACTTATTTTGCTATCTGTGTATTATTCGATGAGTGTGGTGTTTGTTCAGATCTGTTGAAATTTTCTAAAAGTGTGTCTTCACAATACACAAATACACGACACACCATACATGCAGCACACCATACAATAGGCAACAAACAACTTGCATCTAACATAATACATGCAAAACTCACAACACACAAGGCATACAATGAACAACACAGAGAACAGAAAAAAAGCACTACATAGACAATACACAACACAAAAAAATGTAAAAAACAACACACACCACATAGCACACAACACAAACCACAAAACAAATACATACGACAGACACAAAAAGAATGCACTACATACAACACACAAACACAATGTACAATACACAGAAACACCGCAATTATAACACACTACGTTGATACGCACAAATACAATACATAATTTATTCAACACACCCAACAAATAAGCAAACACAACACACAAGACAATACATAACACAAATATACAACAAGCTAAATAGACAACATATCACACCATGTAACATAAAACACAACACACAACACAGGCAACTTACACTCAACACAAACATAACAAAAACACAACAAAAGCCACAGGACACACAACAAACATAACATAAAATAGGCAACACAATGCATACAACACTAATTACACAGAACATATAACTCACTACACACATCACACAAGATGAAATGACCAACAAACAACACCTACTACTGACAACACACAATTGACAATAACACCAAACACAACATCCAACACTACACTCATCACAAAAAACAGACAATACACTTCCCAGAATACAACAAACAATGCACACACAGCATATAACACAACATAAGCAGAGGGAAACATAGAAAACAAATAATACATACCAAGCAATACAAATGACACAACATACAACAAACAGTGCACATAAAACACACAACACAAAAATACAAACAAGCATAATACACATGGCACACAGTATACAGAAAACACATAGCACACAACACAAAACTGCATGCAACAACCATGACACACTGAGCACAAAATACATGCAATGAACATAGCACACAACACACACAACATAATGCACACACTACAAAACACACAGCACAGAGCACACAACAACAAAACACACACCAAGCACAACAGAACTCAGAAGGCACACACAACTAACAACATACAATGAGCACAACACACAAAGATAGCACAAGACACACATACCACACAATACAGAACACTAAAACAAACCACACATAACACACAATTCACACAACACAGAGAAAACATAACACTCACAACACACATAACACAAACACTCATAACACACAGAATGACACACACAACACATGCAACAGTGCTTAGGGTAGCATATGTGGCACCAGGACTGAATCTATGTTGACTGAATACAAGGCAAGAGCCTTAGCTTCTGTACGCTCTCTCTGGCTCATAGATTGTTCATTTTCTTACAGATTCTGTGCAGTGCTCTGGGGACCATAAGAGGTTCCTGGATGGCCACCTGCCAGGTAAACCTTCTGTCATCTCTCTGGCCTTTGAAATTCTTCTTTTCTCTACAAGTTCCAGTTTATTAGTACATTCTTTATTTCTGTTGCAGTATCTTTTATCCCTAGTTAACAGTTTTGTCTTTTCCTTAAATTTCCCACCTGTTTTTCTATAACGAGTTTAGTGTCTTTGTTTGCTTTCTACTTCCTCTATTAGTGCTAATGACATTTTAATTTAGTTGTTCCTGAGCACAGAGCCCAGAGTAACTCCTGAGCACAGCCTGGTATGGGGAAGAAGGAAGGAAGGAGAGAGAAAATGTACTTTGTTAAGCTGGAGAGACAGAAAAGTAGGCAAAGCACTTGCCTTGCACAAGGCTGACCAAGGTTTAAACCCCTGACTACATATGGTCCTCTGAACCCACCAGGAATGGTATCTGAGCACAAAGCCAGGAGTAAGACCTGACCACTAGCAGGTGGAACACCACCTCCTTCCAAAATAAAAGGAAAATGCGCTTTGTATGATTTAAATACAAGGGTGAAGATAGGGTCCCCTTGGTAGTGCAGGCGAGGGGTGGGACAGGGGGGCATGCTGCACCAGAGATTGAACCCGGACTCCTGCATGCAAAGCATGTTTTCCAGCACTCAGAAATTTCCCCCAGTCTCTGATTGGAATACTTTTAAGTTTATTGAGAATTGTTTTATATTCCAGGATATAGTCCATTTTTGTAAATGTGTCCTGTGCCCTAGAAAAGAATGTACCATTTGCTATTGCTCATTGGAGTGTTCTGTGAACGTCAATAAGTCAAATAAATGGATAGTGTTGTAAAAATTGCTTTAATTCATCTGTTACCTGGCAGAGCAGTTAAACCATACAGTAACTAGTAACTAGTGACTCTGATTCCTTCTGCTTCCAAATCAAATCCTTTCCTCTCTGCCTTCAGAACCACTTCCAGCCTAAACTTCTCAATGGTGATATACACATACATAAGTATATAGAAGAATCAATATACTTAAAGTCAACATTCCCCCCATGGGTTGCTATGTGAGGCAGAGAGAAGAGAGATGGTCACTTTCTCCCGGTCCGTCTCTGCCACACCAGGACCGACTGGGAAGGCTAGGACTGATAAAGTCTGCGATAAGCCCCCACATGGCATGAGCCAGAGCCCCACTAGGTCCATGAGGTGAACGTCAAGTCACACCTGACATCCGCTTGGTCTTCTAGGAATGGGAGTTGATCCCTACCACCCGATTTCTTAGGGAGCCATGGACTCAGGTTGGAAGGAAGATTTGCTCTTTGTAGAAAAGTCAGACTAGGCTTCTAGATACTTTGTCCTCTCTCTCAGAAAAGAATTTCAGGAGTAGAAAGGCAATGAAGTAAAAACAGATTTTATTTGCAGGCTTTTATGAAGGGGAAGGAGGGAGAGCAAAGGGAGAGAGAATAATATGCTCAAGAGAGAACGAGGCTTCAAAAAGGTGGAGAGACCCCAGTATATATCTCAAGAGGAGAGATGTGGGCGCCACATGTGCTCAGCCACATGGGCATAAACAGAACATGGGCTTGGGCAGCATGTGTGTGCACTTCCTTTGTTCAAGTTCAAGGTGGCTTTTACAGGGTTTTCCCGCAGGCACCCCATGTGGGGCTTTCTAGCTAGGTGAGACTCCATTGCTAGGGTGGCTGCCACAGACTGAGTTGGGAGTGGTCGATGGCCTTTTGTTTTTTTCTTTTTGGGTCACACCCGGCAATGCACAGGAATTACCTCCTGCTTTGCACTCAGGAGTTACTCCTGGTGCTGCTCAGGGGACCATATGGGATGCTGGGAATCGAATCTGGGTCAGCCATGTTCAAGGCAAACACCCTACACGCTGTGCTATTGCTCCAGCCCCGATGACATTTTTTGAAATTCCTTCTCTGGTCTTTTGTTCCTGCTGGAGCTTCTCTCAGAAAGGGGTCCAGCCTTTTCTGGGTCTATTACTGGCACAGGAGGTGAGGGTCTTATTGGGCCTTAGTTCCTGTGCTCATAAGGTGGAGTGGGCCCTGATGGCTTTGGACCTAGGTGATTTTATTACATCCTAGAAATTCCATTGCCATAGGAGCCTTTTTCTATCTACCTGCCTGCCAATATCACACTGATCATGTAAAGATGTTATGAGATTCTTATGGACTCATTATGGAAAATATAGAAAGTATTTTATTTCTCTCACAGAAAGCAAAACTGAAGCCTAGATCTAAGGCAATGGCTTTTGATGAATATAAAAGGGCTGATAGTTGAGAAGCATGCATTCAGGAATATATTGATGTCCAAAATCCACCATTCTGGAGCAATAAGGAAAGTGACACAGGTAGAAGAAATGGAAGAAAGTGTGAAAAAAAAGACAAAGGTGCATGCAAGAATCAGAACAGTCTGAGTGGCCTTTGTCTCTGGAGAGAGACTGGAATTATGTCCAGAGCTGTGAATATATTTGACTTGCTGTTTGTGCCTGTGGAGAAAAAGCACCAAGGATCTACTGGTCCACATCAGGAAGCACAAGCAAATCACATCAATGGAGCCATGAAACAAGGCATGGAGTAAAGAATTGATGGAATTAGTATTCTTATTACTGCAGTACATGAATCGGTTCCAAGAGGTGTTTCTTGGGGCCACCAGTTTCAATGGAATCAATACGTTTCCCAGAAAATGCAGTACCCAGATCGAGAAACAGAAATGCTCGATATACTTTGGGGCTCTGACTTTGAGTTTAGTCCACCTGGACTTACTGGGAATAATTGTCATGGTCTGGAAAACACTCAGGAGGCAAGTGGAAGAGAGAGATACTTCCCGGGCCACTCTGTGAATGTAAAACAAAAATTTACATCCATGGTCGTCTAGAAAATTGCTCCTCCCAAAAGATGTCATTATTTGAGGGACTCCCTTAGAGAGAAGGACCAAGCAGTTGGCTAGGCATAAATGTTTGAGTATGTGGTCCGAGAGTCGCAACTTGTGTCCAGTGCAGAGAACCACGCAATACAGAACAAAGAAGGAGGAATTCCCCAGGATTCCAACACCAGTCTGGGACAAGAAGATAATCCCCAATGTCAAGTGGCCAGAATCCATTGTGTCAGTGGTTGAGAATGGCAATTTTATTTGTGTTCATAATCAGCTTTAGAGAAAATAAAAGACCAAAGTTAGTTACATTGTAAGTGAAAAACAATGCTGATCCCATTCTGGAAACTTTAAGAATAATATACTGTTAAATACCCCACATTCCAGCCACACCAACTTTTTCTCATGGAGCAAGGTTTTATAAGCCTGTTTCCACACATTTTAAAATTATATTCTGTGCATATTATATTGCATAGACACAATCACAGAAAATATATTCTTACACAAATGTGAATAAATTACCCAAGGAATTTTACATTGTTTCATAAAATGATAATTTTTAACATTTCAATCATTTTTCAATAGTTCCATTCCTCATGGACCTCCCACCAATCGATCTACTGTAGCTCCGTCATTATTTGAAGCACTGCATATTTTTTGACAGATTAAATCACTTTATTCAAGTGAAATTTATTAGTTACACAGGCGGGGGGGCTAAGGGTTGGGGGGCTAGGGGTGTGGGGGGACGGGGTGTAGCTATACTGGGATTCTTGGTGGTGGAATATGAGCACTGGTGAAGGGATAGGTATTCGAGCATTGTATAACTGAGATTTAAACCTGAAAACTTTGTAACTTTCCACATGGTGACTCAATAAAAAATTATAAAAAAAAAGAAAAACTAAATGTAAGGCAGGAAACTAGAGATTTTATTTCTTTATAACATCTAAAGAACAAATAATGAGAAGATCCAATGTCCTTAATTTAGAGTCACCTGACCTGTGCCATCAAAATAAATATGTAGAACTGCAAAAAAAAAATAAATCACTTTATTCATACATTCTGTCATTGATGCTTTCTCACAGTTTCCAATGATTCTGTAAATTATAAAATTATGGAAAATAGTGGACATTTAAGAGTCAGAGAGATAACTCAAAGGGTTGAAGTGCATGTCTGAATTCAGGAGGCAGGGTCAGACCACATGATATTCTAAACATTTCCTGGGTGGCAACCTCCACCTGGCACAGAGCTGGTATCATAGCACCACTAGACGTGTCTTCCTCAAAAAAAGAGACACTTATATTTTGCTTCCTAGGTGTTACTTAAAATTTTCACTTACTTTATTGTTTTTGTAAAGTAAACAAGAAAACATTGTCTCTCAACATGTTACCAGAAAAATAATAACATTTTAAGAGAGAACGCAGACTTATCCAGAGGAAGGGGAGAGCCACATGAAATAAATAAAAGAAGTAAAAGAAAAATTAGACACTGCAAGATGGGATGCTGTTCATTCCAGATCCTTCCTTCCTTCCTTCCTTCCTTTCTTTCTTCCTTCCTTCCTTCCTTCCTTCCTTCCTTCCTTCCTTCCTTCCTTCCTTCCTTCCTTCCTTCCTTCCTTCCTTCCTTCCTTCCTTCCTTCTTTCCTTCCTTCCTTCCTTCCTTCTTCCTTCCTTCTTCCTCCCTCCCTTCCTTCCTTCCTTCCCTCCTTCCTTCCCTCCTTCCTTCCTCCCTTCCTCCCTTCCGTCCTCCCTCCCTCCTCTTTCTTTCTTTCTTTCTTTCTTTCTTTCTTTCTTTCTTTCTTTCTTTCTTTCTTTCTTTCTTTCTTTCTTTCTTTCTTTCTCTCTTTCTTTCTTTCTTTCTTTCTTTCTTTCTTTCTTTCTTTCTTTCTTTCTTTCTTTCTTTCTTTCTTTCTTAGTCTCTTTCCTTCTCTTAAATGTTTTATCTATAAAATTTATAAAATTTAATTGATTGCCAAATCATATTATCAACTAGGTATAATACTTTCCTCATGTGACTGAGAAAAAAATTAAAATCCTTCAGATGAGATAACTTGGCAACACTCACAAGCCTGATGAATGCCCGAGAAGATTTGGACTGACTGATTCTTGGGTCTTTAACTTTTATACCCCACAGTCTCTTATTAATGGCATTATTTTGAATGAATATAGAAGAACCTAGCTTTTCCTTGCTTTTCTTGTTCCATTATTCTTTGAGCAGTGGGCACAATTTGTGGTCCTTGGAGGTCACTCCCTACAGTGCAGGGGTCCACAGTTCCAGGGATGGAATGCAGGTCTCACACTCAGCACTTTACACCATCTCCCTTTATGCCATTCTTGTTCCTTTATGCTCATGGAACAGATTCACAGGAGTAAGGAGTTGGGAGTGGGTTACCACAAGCAAAGAGGAGAATGGAGAGAAAGAAGATGGGAAAAATAGAGAACTGGATGGGTGTAAAGAGAAAGAGAGAGGATGATGATAATAGCTTTGTAGGTAGGTTAAAAGGGATAGAATCATATCAGCAAGGTAGGAGCATGCTAGTCCCCTAATTTTATTTTCTCTGAGGGAACCTGGCATCAGTAGGATACCTGTGCTATCTCTTTAGTCCATTATATTAATTGTTTGTTTGTTTGTTTGTTTGGGAGTCACACCCAACTTTGCTCAGGGCTTACTCCTGGCTCATCACTCACTGGTCACGCTAAGTTGGACTCAGGAGACCATGTGGCAATGCTGGATATTGAACCAGGGTCAGTTGCATGCAAAGCAATGCCTACATGCTGTACTCTCTCTCTGGCTACAATTACATTATTTCCTTAGTATTTTTCTCGCTTGTCATATAAAGTCAAGATTTATAATAAGACTCATTCACTATTAACCATGAGAAATTAAGACATGTCAGGAATTCTATTCACTTAAATATTCAAAGTAACATCAACTGGACTATATTATGTTTATGCACAAACTAGATAGGTCTTGTGATAATAGAGTGATAAAAATAAGGATTAATGAACTACAGAGACAGTACAGCAGGTAAGGCATTTGCCTTGTGCTTGGTCATCTAGATTCAACCCAGGCACCATGTGGAGTTCCCTGAGCAACATCAAGCGTCATCCTTGAGCACAGTCATGAGTAAGCCCTGGACACAGCAGGGAATGACCTGAACCACCCTATGCCCGCAAAAAGGGAAGGATATAGGTCTTAGGAGGAAATAACTCTTAAATGACAATTATCACAGCAATTTTATTTTTATTATCTTTCAGATTAAGCCAATGTAAGGAGAGCATAAGGCATGAAAATAAAAAGGCACGAAAAATAAAAAGAAGCCAAGTTCAATAATTATATACCTTTCAAAACAAATTTAAATGAAAATACTTATAATTAGAACTCCCCCCAAATAAGAGTCACACAGTAAATTTAAAAAGAGAGGAACAGATGTTTATAAATAATATCTTTAAAGGTTTTAAGTTTGAATGAGATTTCTTGCAATTAGGGCTATACTCTGGGGGTTCAGGAATAAGAAAACAAAGCAATGCTGAGAGCCCATTCATGGAGTTTCTCTTCTTAGCAGAGAGAGCAAGCTGACTGCTCTGGACAGGAGCTGGCTTGTTGGGTCTCCCCTGGGGTCCCCGTGTGAGAGGGTGTGCACAGAAGGCAGCCAGGAACTGTTTGACAGGGCTTGAGAGCAGAGGAGAGAAAGCTCTGAAGGCAAGAGGTTGGAAAAGCTGAATCTCAGGTGGCTTCAAACATTTTCAGAATTAGAGAGAGACATGGGTCAAGCCCAGACAAAACCAGAACACACACTTGATACAAACTACAGTGCAATTGACTGGGTAAGGAATATTTCAGTAACCCAAGCTTTTGGCCTCTTAATTATGTTCATTTTTTATTCGTTTTGAGGCCAGAGAGACCAGCTGTGCTCAGGACTTACTCCTGGCTCTGCACTCAGGGATCATTCTTGGAGGTACTCAGGGGAAACATATGGGGTGCTGGGGATGGAACCCGGGCTGGTCTGCATTGGCTTCTTTAGAGATGAGTTCTCAGTCAATCTTTCTGACATTGCTCAATAAGTAAGTGATTTTATCATAAAGTACTTTATGAATCACCCAACCACTGACCTCCTAAACTTAGCATAGTGAATGTTAAAATTCTCTTTGGGGCTGCAGCGATAGTACAGTGGGTAGGGCGTTTGCCTTGCACGTGGCTGACATGGGTTCGACTCCCAGCATCCAATATGGTCCCCTGAGCACCGCCAGGAGTAATTCCTGAGTGCAGAGCCAGGAGTAACCCCTAAGCATCGCCAGGTGTGATCCAAAAAGCAAAATATAGATAAAATAAAAATCTCTTATTAATGCATCTGGACTAGAGCTCTTACCGACTGGATTCCACAGGACCTCAAAATACCGCGTGGCCGCCCACAACGAGATGGTCACACTTCTTCGTCAAAACCCTGAATGAACGGTTTGAGGCTTTTCCTGTTCCTGGAGTGAGCAGATATCATTGGGCTACACTAGCACGCAACAGGGATGAATGGAGACCTTACTGGAGCCCTCTAGAGCAAATCGAAGAACAACGGCATGACAAGTGATACAAGTGGTTAATTCATCTACTCAATGAAGAAATTGATGGAGAAGCAGAAATATAAACATTAAAAATATCAAGGAAAAAATATCAAGGAAGGAAAATATTTATCAGTAATCATTTATCAAAGAGGTTTGTTTTAATTGACCTATACAGTAAAGTCGCAGGCTATAAAATCAATACCCAAAAATCCATGGCCTTCCTATATGCAAACAATGAGACAGAGGAAAGGGACATGAAAAAAGCAATCCCATTCACAATTGTGCCCAAGAAAATCAAATACCTTGGAATCAGCTTAACTAAAGAAGTAAAGGACCTCTACAAAGAAAACTATAAAACGCTACTTCATGAAATAAAAGAGGACATGAGGAAATGGAAAAATATCCCCTGCTCATGGATAGGGAGAATCAACATTGTCAAAATGGCAATACTCCCCAAAGCATTATACAGATTTAACGCGATCCCTATGGGGATACCCATGGCATTCTTCAAAGAAGCGGAGCAAGCAATCCTGAAATTTATATGGAACAATAAACGCCCACGGATAGCTAAAACAATTCTTGGGAAAAAGATGATGGGAGGCATCACCCTTCCCAACCTTAAACTCTACTACAAAGCGGTAACAATTAAAACAGCATGGTACTGGAACAAAAGCAGAACTGCAGACCAATGGAACAGGGTGGAATATCCCCACACACAACCTCAAAGGTATGATCATCTAATCTTTGATAAAGGTGCAAGAGATGTGAAGTGGAGCAAGGAAAGTCTCTTTAACAAATGGTGCTGGCACAACTGGACAACCACATGCAAAAAAATGGGCTTAGAACTCGATCTGTCACCATGCACAAAAATCAGATCAAAATGGATTAAAGACCTCAACATCAGACCACAAACCATAAGGTACATTGAAGACAAGGTAGGCAAAACCCTCCAGGATATTGAAGATAAAGGTATCTTCAAAGATGACACGGAACTAAGCAATCTAGTAAAAACAGAGATCAACAAATGGGACTACATTAAACTAAAAAGCTTCTGCACAGCAAAAGAAACAGCGACCAGAATACAAAGACTATCTACAGAATGGGAAAGGATATTTACACAATACACATCAGATAAGGGGTTGATATCAAGGGTATATAAAGCACTGGTTGAACTCTACAAGAAGAAAACATCCAACCCCATCAAAAAATGGGGCGAAGAAATGAACAGAAACTTTACCAAGGAAGAGATACGAATGGCCAAAAGACACATGAAAAAGTGCTCTACATCACTAATCATCAGAGAGATGCAGATCAAAACAACTTTGAGATACCACCTCACACCACAGAGGCTAGCACACATCCAAAAGAACAAAAGCAACCGCTGTTGGAGAGGATGTGGGGAGAAAGGGACCCTTCTACACTGCTGGTGGGAATGCCGGCTAGTTCAGCCCTTTTGGAAAACAGTATGGACAATTCTCAAAAAACTTGAGGTTGAGCTCCCATTTGACCCAGCAATACCACTGCTGGGAATATATCCCAGAAAAGCCAAAAAGTATAGTCGAAGTGACATATGCACTTATATGTTCACCGCAGCACTGTTTACAATAGGCAGAATCTGGAAAAAACCCGAGTGCCCTAGAACAGATGACTGGTTGAAGAAACTCTGGTACATATATACAATGGAATACTATGCAGCTGTTAGAAAAAATGAGGTCATGACGTTTGCATATAAGTGGATCTACATGGAAAGTATCATGCTAAGTGAAATGAGTCAGAAAGAGAGAGACAGACATAGAAAGATTGCACTCATCTGTGGAATATAGAATAATAGACTATAAGACAAACACCCAAGAATAGTAGAAATAAGTACCAGGAGGATGTCACCATGGCTTGGAGGCTGTTCTCTCATCCTGGGCAACTCAGAGAAGGGAACAGCAGGTAAAATGTGGTTGTTGGTCATGTGGGGGAAAGATGATGCGGGCCAAATATAGACTAGAGACTGAACGCAATGGCCACTCAACACCTTTATTGCAAACCACAACACCTAATCAGAGAGAGAGAACAAAAGGGAATACCCTGCCATAGTGGCAGTGTGGGGTGGGGGGAGACGGGACTAGGAAGGCGGGGTGGGATGTTGGGTTTACTGGTGGTGGAGAATGGGCACTGGTGAAGGGATGGGTTATCAAACTTTGTAAGGGAGAAACATGAGCACAAAAATGTACAAATCTGTAACTGTACCCTCACGTTGACTCACTAATTAAAAATAAACTATAAAAAAAAAAAAAAAAAAAAAGAGGTTTGTTTTAATTTCTAAATTTCCACCCCTTATTATATAAGAATGGTTATGTTTGGTCTTGAATCAGCTGCACTTTGAGTAAAAGACATATTTACTGTCTCCTTCTGAGACGCAGAGAAATAAAGAAGCAAAAACATCTGAGAAAACGCATCAAAATCCAGTAATATAAAGATTTTAATCCATTCAACATAATCAGCAAATTTCTCATTTGGAGAAAATTATGTGTAAAATACAAAATTTTAAAAAACTTTTTATTGAATCACTATGAAATAGACTATTACAAAGTTGTTCATGATTGTATTTTCGTCATATAGTATTCCAACACCCATCCCTCCACCAGTGTAGTTTCCCAGCACCAGAGTCCCCAGGTTCTCTCCCATCACCCCCACCCTCCACTCCCTGCCTGCCTCTATGGCTGTATGACAGGCACTTTTCTTTTCTCTCTCTCTCTCTCTCTCTCTCTCTCTCTCTCTCTCTCTCTCTCTCTCTCTCTCTCTCTCTCTCTCCCTCTTTCTCTCCTGTTAGGCATTGGTGTTTGCAATATTGGTACTGAAATATACCACATTTTTATAGATGGTAACACAGGAAAATTTAGAATGCTAAAATTATTTTTCATGAATCAATTTCAGGGCTAGAGAGAGTGTAAAAAGTTAAGACCCTTACCTTGCACACAGCTGACCACAGTTCAATCTTATGCATCATATAAAGTGCTCTGAGCACCACTATGGGTGATCCTTGAGCACCAGGCAAGAAGTGTTTCTAAGAAGCACTGATGTGTCCAAAACACAAATAAGTAAAAAAGAGTTGAAGAAAAATAAACAAGCAATAAAAGAATAGGCAGAAATCTGAAATAGGGGAATTGAAGCCAAACATATTAGAGAATAATGATTAAATGAATGAGACTTAATGTATAAGCATAATTTTCAGAAACAAGCTTGGTGAAAGGTACATATGTAAGTATAATACATATACTTTTTTTTTTTTGCTTTTTGGGTCACACCCAGCGATGCTCAGGGGTTACTCCTGGCTTTGCACTCAGGAATTACTCCTGGCAGTGCTTGGGGGAACCATATGGGATGCCAGGGATCGAACCCCGGTCGGCCACGTGCAAGGCAAACGTCCTACCCGCTGTGCTATCGCTCCGGCCCCTACATATACATTCTTAAAACAGCAAATCTACAGATGTTGAAAGTTGAATTGATAGTAGACTGTTTAAGAGAAAAAGTGCAATGCAGTATAAATATACCAATCCCAGATGAATCCTGAATGAATTGATCACTGTCGGTATGGTCCATGGGCTTGACTGAAAATTGTGAAGACAATTTCCCTAAAATCTATACGCTTGTTGTATCTCTAAGACTGACAAATTTCTGGGGCCGGAGCGATAGCACAGCGGGTAGGGCGTTTGCCTTGCACGCAGCCGACCCAGGTTCGATCCCCGGCATCCCATATGGTCCCCCAAGCACTGCCAGGAGTAATTCCTGAGTGCAAAACCAGGAGTAACCCCTGAGCATCGCTGGGTGTGACCCAAAAAGCAAAAAAAAAAAAAAAAAGACTGACAAATTTCTGTGCAAGCAGGACAGCACAGGCTCCTAGGATGGGAACACTCAGTGAAGGCTTATTAATGTTGCAGTAGCTTTAGGATCCCTGAAGGTTAAGGATAATGATAATAGGGCCAAACACGAGGGCTCAGGAAAAACTGGTCGTGGTCTCTATTCTTTCTTATCTAAATACTTCCTACTCAGGATTTCATGTGTTCAAGATGTTTACACTTAACAGTGACTGATTCTGTTTCAGGCCCACACATGCTTAACTAAGGAACACACAATGTAGTGAGTCTATTGACAGGCAGCCAAATAAATCCTGTTTTTTTTTTTATTTGTTTGTTCTTATTTTTTTTAACTAATTAAGTTTTTTCCACACCTGGTCATACTCTGGGAAGACTCTTGGCTCTGGGGTCTGAGATCACTCCTGGCAGTTCTCTGGAGACCAGAGGGGCCCCTGGCATCAAATCCCAGTCAGTCATGTGCAAGGCAAGTGTCCTACCAGCTGTCCCATTGCTCCTGCCTCTTCTACTTTTAAGATAGCCAGGAGCGATGGTACACAGGATAAGGCACTTGCCTTGCACACTGTTGACCCAGGGTTCAATCCTGGAACTACATATGGTCCCCCCAGCACCACCAGGAGTGAGACCTGAGCACAGAACCAGGAATAAGCCTGAGCACTTCTGGGTGCTGCCCAAATTCCTCTACACACAAATGCCCCATGAAACCCAAAACATGACATCCAGGTTCAACCAGCCAGAGCCCAGAGTAGTAGGTATACCAATATATACTAAACAGAATCCATGTGATCATCGCTGTATCTCACTGAACTATTTTAAATCATTTAAAATCTTTTTTTGTTTTTGTTTTTGTTTTTTGCCTTTTTGGGGGGTCACACCCAGCGATGCTCAGGGGTTACTCCTGGCTTTGCACTCAGGAATTATTCCTGGCGTGCTTGGGGGACCATATGGGATGCCGGGGATCGAACCCGGGTCGACCGCGTGCAAGGCAAACACCCTACCCGCTGTGCTATCGCTCCAGCCCCAAATCATTTAAAATCTTGAGATGTGGTTTAGAATCTTATTTTTTTGCAGATGAAAATCACAGGGGTACATAGAATATCAGAGAGAGGAGGTAGATGAACTCAGACCGCTCCTTCCCCGGAAAACAAAGAGATATCTGAGTTTGATGGAGAGAGGAAGGGCCGAGATTGCTTCTGTGCCATCAGCAATGCACAGCTCTCCCCTCCCACAGGGAGACGCCCCTCAGTGTCTTTTCAAACATTCCCCCTCACCTGAAATGTAGAAAGACTCACAGTGCTTGCTGATCGGCCTCATCTGCTGGGATCGTGGCTTCGGGTGGCAGTGGCTGTGTCAGGAAGGAGAAGCTATGGCTGGCTTATAACTTTGGAGACCTCTGACCTCATCTGCCCTCCAGAGCTTTGACTCTCCTGTCACCTCTAGCAGCAGTCACAGTGACTGCAAGGGGACAGCGTGCTAATTTTCTAAAAGTATTTGTCCAGGGTATTCATTATTATAAAGAGTTACTACTGAGTAAGGAAAATGCCCAGGAGACTGTCAAAATTACCTCGAAGAGAAACTTTGCGGTGACTTCCAGAATAATAGGAAGCTGATGTCCCCAGACATTTCATATCAGTGGAGAGAGGCTAATCCCACTTTCCAGAGATAATTATGGTTCTTTGGAGGCAAAATTGTTCCTTTTGGGTAATTCTTTATGCTGCCTCAAAAATGATAGGTACCAAAAAAATTTTACATAGACAGTAAAAAAATAAAAAAAGACCAATAAACAAAAATAGTGAGTGGTTCCCAAAAGGAGAGAGAACAAAAGGGAATGCCCTGCCACAGAGGCAGGGTGGGGTGGTGGGGGAATGAGGTGGTGTGGTGAGAGGAATACTGGGATCACTGGTGGAGGTGAATGGGCACTGGTGGAGGGATGGGTAAATGATCACTGTATAAGTGAAATGCAAACACAAAAGTTCATAAGTCTGTAACTGTACATCACAGTGATTCTCTAATAAAAAAAATTTTAAAAATAGTGAGTGTTAGAGTTGCTGAGGACATAGCAGAAAATACAGACTTTCCCCCACCCACTAGTGTTATTCTAGCAAAAAGGTGACATTTGGGCCTAGTAAGTAGCCCTGTGGCAGAGTACTGGCTTTGCATGCAGTTGGTCCTTGATTCAATTTCTATAATCAAAAAGAAAAAAGATAGCCTTTGATGATATTCCAAACCATCGAAACATAAATTAATATAAGCTCATCTAAATAGTTCTGAATGATATGAAAGGAGAATTTGGGCAAGTTGTGGAAGAGCAACCTCAGTGAACCAGGGTTTTGAGGATTCCTGAAAGTGAGGGAAAATGTTGTTGTGTTGATAATCTTATCATGCAATTTTAGAAGTGGTAAGAAGGAAGGTTTTTGTGTTTGTCTTGCCCTCTGGATATTTTTGTCAACTCATCCTTGGAACTTTCTTGAACCCATTCATAAAACCTGTTTATCCTGATGCCATCAGTGCTGAGAAATGTCAGAAACATCAAAATCCCTCCTGTTTTATTATGACAAAGAACAGAAAAGTTGTCCTAGCCCTATGACAAGAAAGAGAATATGAATGGCTTTATTTTCCTGGTAACTAAAATTTGCTTTTGATCCTCTTTCCTGAGAGAAGTAAAAAACAGCATATTGTTTAGAAAAATAGCCCCATGTCACTCAGCAGTTTTCCTTCTCCGATCCTGCAAGATGAACATATCTGCAGAGCAGCTGCTTCTCAATTAGGGGTACGAGGGACTCTCATCCGCATGGTCCGTCTCATTTTTGCAATAGTCATTCTTAGACTTGTAGTCCAAGACCACAGAAATGACCATGAGCTGAGTTCACAGAACCTTTGCATCTAATGTAAAATGGACTTGAATCACACATCAGCTGATCTCCAAAAGCCTCCAGTTAGTATGAGGCTATGATAGGATTTTCTTGCCACGCTGCTATATATCTAAATATATAAATACTAAATATCCATAACTGAATGTCCAGAACAGCAATATTCAGACTTAGTAGCCGCAAACAGAGCAGGACAGCCTTCCCTGTCACAGGTCACGTCAGCCAGATATGGTGAACATGTTTTCTATGCTTTCAGCTGACCTGGTGGTTTCATACTCTAGGGGTTTCGTCTCATTTCAGTAATCAGCTCTGTGAACTGGTTCAGATATGATCATTCTGCCCACAATTTTCTGTCAGTAGTTGTAGTGGGACTCACTTCTTTCCACCATTCCCTCAGTACTCTTTCTTTTGGCTCA
The DNA here is from genome assembly GCF_027595985.1 of Sorex araneus. Taxonomy (NCBI): domain Eukaryota; kingdom Metazoa; phylum Chordata; class Mammalia; order Eulipotyphla; family Soricidae; genus Sorex; species Sorex araneus. Next base: position 44,966,643 of record NC_073305.1, on the reverse strand, counting down.
CCAAATGTGGGAAGGTTTATGCACACTCCAAGCAATGTTTTGGAACAGCAGCTAGTTATATAAAATGCAACTCAATCTGACACCTAGAGATGGTCAGAACCTATAAAGCAAGGATTTCTCTATCAGCCGGCTCTACGCTGCTTCAAATGCTAGTCACAATTAGCAAGTCTTTGAGTAACCCACAAAGGATAACTGTCCTGTTTGACTACAAAGGAGAGATTCCCGTGACCTTCTCCTCAGGTTCACAAATTAGCTAGAGCAGCTCCAAGGCTCAGGGAAACACCTTTGCCAATGTCTTAAACAGCCCAAGGAAGACAAGCATGAGGTGAAGTCTGGAGGGTCTGACTGTGGCACTTCTGCCCCGCCCCCTCCCCCCCCCCCGCCCCCGTCGCTGGGGTGCAGCAGCCTGTGAATACTGGACCATGTTCACAGGAGGGAACCTCATGCTCTTGGGGCTGTGAAGGTTGTCTTTGAAGGGGATCAGCCATTAACCCATTTTCCAGCCTCTCTCCCATTTGAATGTTGGGGGGTGAGGGGTTGGGCCTGGAGATTCCTACCTTCTAATCATAATTTGACCTTTCTGCTGACCAGGCCACTTCTAGGACCCATGCTGGAGCCCAGGCCCCTCAGGGTTGCTTTGTTAGGACAAAAGGTGTTCCTGAGACCCCTCTCACTTGGGGGTTTCCAAGGGCTTTAGGAGCTGTGTGCCAGGAGCCAAGGGCAGAGATCAATACTTAGTTTCTACTCTCTCAGTCACCCCCAGGAGTCTCCTGCTGCCCTGCTGTACCTTATTTCATTATATAACAGCAGTGCCATCCCTGGGTCCCCATAGAATCCAAGGGTGGGCACTGACCCAAAGACCTGCGTATTGAGGATTTCAAATCACTGTGACAATTCAGTGTCTCAGCCGTCTTGTTTCTCTGCACCACGTTCCCACCGGATCTGCTTCCATGACTTCCTGTCTCTCCACTGGTGCGAGGTGAGGGGGGCTCACGTACTGAATCCCTCTCCTGCTCTGCCAGGCCCTTTAGGGGAGGACAGCTCAGCAGGAAGGATGCTCACAGCTTGCCTTTAGTGGTGCTTGTGAGATCCTCTGTGCTGCTGAGGTGACAGGAAGGACTTCTGGGCCCTCTCCAGGACTGCAGCACTCTGGGTTTCAGTGACCGTAATGAGTTTCAGGACCATTCCAGTGGGTTGTCTGGACTCGCGTAATTATTTAATTCTTACATGTCCCTCTGCTGATAGTCTGCCCTTCAGACTTTGCCCAGGCAGTTCTAGCATCTCCACATCATTTACTGTGGTATCATGAGTTCTGATCTCCAGAGAAATCCCAGGAGGCGCAATGACCAGTGTCATGTGTCCTCCTAAGAAGCCACATTCTTGGGCTGGGAGAAACAGTGGATTTCATTCTTGCCCTGCATGTGATTTATGTGGTTTGATCCTCTACATCCCATATGGTTTTCTTTTTTTTTTTTCAGCTTTTTGGGTCATACCTGGCGATGCACAGGGGTTACTCCTGGCTGTGCACTCAGGAATTACTCCTGACGGTGCTCAGGGGACCATATGGGATGCTGGGATTCGAACCAGGGTCGGCGGCGTGTAAGGCAAACACCCTACCCTCTGTGCTATTGCTCCAGCCCCCCATATGGTTTTCTTAGTCCACCAAGAGTCATCCCTGAGCACAAAGCCAAGTGAAACACATTAAAAAAAAAAACTGAATGAGGCCCACATGACCCTCCACAAAAAGAGAAGTCACATTCTGAACTGTTGCAATTTTCCCCGAATCAACCAATACTACTGTACCCACCTGCACAGTCTATAGCTGTTTTGAATTCAACCCACTTCTCCCCTGCTCCCACAAATTAGTTTGCCACGCAAATTTAACACATCAAGCAGCTCAGCTGGTGAAATGACTCTTTTCTACAAGGTTCTGCAGAGCTGGAATCTAGTCCTGGTTCAGAAACCATGAGGAGGTCCACAAGTGGAAGAAAGAAGACAGACCTCATCCCCTGAGGCAGCCCCAACAGCAGAGAGAGGTAAAGGCAAAGAGAATCATGTCTAGGACTGGGGAGATGACTCACAGGGCTAGAGCCTCTCCCAGGGTCCCCAGCATAGTCAGGAACAATGCTTGTGCACAGAGTCCTGCCTCCTCCAGAAAAAAAGAAAAGAAAGCAATAAGGAAAAATAGCAGGAGGGAAGGAAGGAGAGAGAGAGTGAGTGAGTGAGAGAGAGAATGAAAGAAGTTCAAGACTGAAGAAGCATTAATCCAGAATGTGTTGCCAATCACATGTGCAACTATAAAAACAAAAGAAGTCTCACTCTTTTATAGGATTACACAGGTACAACTCATTTAATGTGTTTTCTTAGTTTAAACAAGTCCACACGTTAGAGGTCTGCACTTTTGACCACAGTCTGTCCTGAACTATCCTGGCAATGACTTCTCTGTATTAAGAACTTGTCTCACACCAGTGGAAAATGAACTTATCAGTTGTAAATGAGAAGAGAGAGTTCTGCATCTACAAGCAAAACCCCCACTAAATTCAGTTCTTACCTTCCCCAAGAAACTGGACGAGGCAGTTCAGGGTGCTATTCCCTTTGGCTTACATTTCAGAGGAGCTCCAGGTACTTGGGAATGTAACTTCCTACTGATAAGGTCAGTGAAAGACACATTAAACTTCTAAAAAAATGTGCACATACATGTTATAAAGACAGAAATCACTTGTATCACTTGTCATCCCTTTGATCTTCGATTTGCTCGAGCGGACGCCAGTAATGTATCCATTTGTTTCTGTCACATGCTAGTGTAGCCCAATGGCATCTGCTCACTCCATGAACACAAAGAGCCTCAAACCATTCGCTCAGACAAAGAAATCTGACCATCTCATTGGTGGGCGGCCAAGCGGTCTTTTGACTTCCCGTGGAATCTAGTCGGTAACAGCTCTAGTCCAGCAGTCCTCTCTAAATCACATAACGTGTCCGGCCTATCTTCATTGTCTATGCACCAACATCCAAGTACGATGAAGAAGAAATTGAGAAATTCTACATGGAGCTGGAGAAGTTCTACAAAGAAGACCATACCTTCTATAAGATCATTTTCAGTAATTTCAGTGCCAAGATAGGACCAAGAAGGTCACCCGAAGAACTCCACATTGGGACTCATGGCCTAGAATGGAACAAACAGGGTGAGAGACTGTCTGAGTTCATCATGTAGACCAAGACATCCATGGTAACTCACAGTTCCAGAAGGCCGAATCTAAATGTTGGGCATGGGAGTCTCCTGGTGAACAGTTCCACAATGAAATTGACCATATCATGTTCAATCAACGGTTTTGCCTGACCGATGTCGCTGTTGTCCCAAAATTCCAAACAGGATTGGACCATCGTCTCCTTCATGCAAAATTCTACCTCACAGAATGGAGAGAAAGGACTGCAAAGTTTAAGTTTAAGAAGAGAATTCCCAGAATGACCACCAACTGGGAGCTCTTTGGCACTATTGCAGCAATGTGGGAAAATGCCATTGTTGACAACATTGACTAGGAATACAATCGACTGGTTCAGCACCTCCATGACTGCAAGAGGAATGCCGAGAGTGGGAAAGCCACAAACAGACGCCTGTCTTCGGAAACTCTCGAGCTTATTCGCCAACGTGGTTTGGCACGAGCCTCAGGCAATCACAAGCTAACGTCTGAGCTTGCAAAGCTGTGCAGAAAAGCAATAAAGGAAGACCTCAAAGAGAGAAGAGCAGCAGTGTTGGTTGGCTGATGCGGCAGAAGCTGGGAAAAGTATTTGAAACGCTTGCCTGTCCTTCGCCAACTTGTAACAAGGCCAACATGACTGCCCTCTGATGTCGTGATCTATCGCATCTTCCAGAAGGGCAATGGAGAGGATTATTTATGACTTCTACTCGGATCTCTTCCACCTGCCCACATACCAAATTCCACAGGATGGATATGTCATTCCCAATGTCCTCCCTTCTGAAATCTGACATGCCATTTCGTTGGTAAAAATGCATACAACACTTGGTCCAGACAAGGTCAGACCCGAACACTTGAAGAATCTGCCACCAGTACTCGTCAATACACTGGCTCGGCTCTTCACATGCTACCTGTCCCTATGCAAGGTTCTGTCCCAATGGAAAACCAGCAGGATCGTTCTGTTGTACAAGAAGGGAGATATTGGGGCTGGAGCAATAGTACAGCGGGTAGGGCGTTTTTGCCTTGCACATGGGCAACCCGGGTTCGAATCCCAGCATCCCATATGTCCTCTGAGCACTGCCAGGGGTGATTCCTGAGTGCAGAGCCAGGAGTAACCCCTGTGCATTACCATGCGTGACCCAAAAAGCAAAATTAAAAAAAAGAAATAAAAAAAGAAGGGAGATATCCATGACATTGGTAACTATCGCTCAATCTGCCTGTTGTCCATCGTCTACAAGTTGTTCACTTGAGTCATCCTAAATAGAATAGGAAGAACACTAGATGAATGACAACCATGTGAGCAAGCCGGGTTCCGAAAAGGATTCAGCATGATAGACCATATTCACACGATGACCATATTCATTGAGGTTTCGCGAGAGTTCAAGATGCCGCTCTGTCTAATGTACATCGACTTAAAGAAGGCCTTTGATTCTGTGGAGACTGAAGCGGTCATTGAAGCCCTAGCCATAAAGACAGAAAGCATTTACAAAATTCTAAGTTTAATATTGTGAAAAAGAAGAGTGAAGAAAATCTCTTCCTTTATTTTCATCAAGGTAAAGCCTCATTTTTCATTTGTATCTGCCCTTCAGCGAGCAGCGCCTCTCTGCATCAGCTGTGGTTGTTAGTAACTGTGTTCAGATTCTCATCAGCTTCAAGGCAATTCATCCATTTTTTTTTATCAGATGATAATCTAATATCATGTCCAGACACAAGCCTGGACTATGTTCATTTAGAAATGAGTTAGAGAGACTCATTCCGTTCATAAAAAAAATTATATGTCATACAGGGAGGCAGATAACAGAAAATATATCAATTTATTTAATATTTTTCCTGTAATTTAATTATAGGTGCCATTAGAGGTCATGCTGACAAAGAGCAGAAAAGGCCAAGCTTGATGGGAAGTATTATTTTAGGAAAACCATATTGTCAAGATAATACTGAGTTAAGATGAAATGAAAAATGGGTTCCATCCCTTGAACCCCACATGGTCCCCCAAACCCCAGGAGAAATCCCTGAAGCCAAGCTAGGAGTTAGCCCTGAGCAAGCTGGGTGTGGCCTAAGAAAACAAACACAACAACAAAATAATAATAAAATCACCATTCCCACCTTGAGCAGTGGTTTCAAATTTTCCTACTCACCTGTAGAACTTTTTAAAGTTCCTATTATGTGTCTAACATTCCCAATAATGGTTGGAGCCAAACCACAATCATAACAATTAGATCAGAATAATCTCAGGGTGAGACCTGCATTTCTGTATTTTGGGAGGCAGGCGAGGGAGGTTTGGGTCACACTGGGCAATTCTTAGGCACTAGCTTTCAAATTGGTAATTATGATCAAGTGATTCCAGTGTCCAATCAACCTTTTTATTTTAGTTGCTAACTCAATTGTCTTTATTTCATTTTAATATAAAATTATAAAAATTGTTGCCACGGGCTCAGTAAAAAGGAGAGTAAAGTTGGACTCAAAAAGAACTTTCACTGCTCTGCTTGACCCACCTCAGCCACTAGTGCTCAGGAAAATCCTGGCTCAGCTCAGGACTGAAATTCTTCTGTAAGCATCTACACAGCACAGACCTTCTTGGCCCACTAGACTCTCAAAGCATCTATCAAGCTGTGCCTCTCACCTGCTTGTTCTGCACAGTGTGGTTGATGACTCCTACCACCCAATTACTCAGGGAGTCGTGCACGCTGGCTGCAGCTAAGAACTGCTCTTTGCAGGAAAGGAAAGTCAGTGCTCACCTCGGCACAGCTGTTCTGGTCTGTCTCCTTTCCTTCACGGAAAAGAATTTCAGGAGAAGGTGCAATAATAATGAAGCAAGAGAGTTTTTATTGAATGAAGCTGACTTAGAAAGAGCTGAAGGGAGAGAAAGAGAGGAATACATGTTCAAGAGAGAACACAGGCTTGAAGAGCAAGTCTGTGCAATCAACTTCGAGAATCACTGTCCTCGAGGATGCGAACATGCAGCAGCTCACAGCTCAGTGCTAACGTTCAGTGTCCTGGGATGCGGATGGAAGCTGGCAGGAAGCTGAGACCCAAGCTTCTGGGCCATGGTCACTCAGTCCCAGTGCAATGTGATTTTAAGGACCCTTCAGGATGTATAATCAAAATAGAATAAGACCATTAACATAGCAGTTTTACCGAAATGAAATGGGGTACCAGAGATCAAATCTGGGTCAGGGGGCTGGAGCAATAGCACAGCGGGTAGGGCGTTTGCCTTGCACGCGGCCGACCCAGGTTCGATTCCCAGCATCCCATATGGTCCCCTGAGCACCGCCAGGAGTAATTCCTGAGTGAAGAGCCAGGAGTAACCCTTGTGCATCGCCAGGTGTGACCCAAAAAGCAAAAAAAAAAAAAAGAGATCAAATCTGGGTCGGCTCAAAATAGAATAAAAAGATAAACAGTTTTCTTGGAATAAAATATAGATGTCAACTTAGAGCTGCTCTGGGGTTCTGGGTCACACCTATTCATGCTTTACTTGGGGTGTGTGCCTGAAAGAAGGCAGTGCTGGGCAGGAGTGATAGCACAGCGGGTAGGGCATTTGCCTTGCATGCGGCCGACCCAGGTTCAATCCCCGGCATCCCACCCCATATGGTCCCCCAAGCATGCCAGGAGTAATTCCTGAGTGCAAAGCCAGGAGTAACCCCTGAACATCACTGGGTGTGACCCAAAAAAGCAAAAAAAAAAAAAAAAAAAGAAGGCAGTGCTCAGCCTTAGACTATTCAGACAACAAACTCAGGGCTTCACATGGACAAGGCAAGTGGTCTTCTATTAAAACTTTCTCTCCTCCTCCCTTGTAGAATAATGGTGGGTTTGCCCTTCCTCCCTGGCCTCTGGAAGCTTGTATTTGTTGATTGCTCCCCAACCTGTCAATTACCTTTGTATCCTGATCAGACTCTGACTTGTAAATATTGTCTTTCCCTTCTTCTTAATGTCCTTTGCATGGTTATTATTTCAGAGCAGTTGCTTTTTGTATGGATACAGGAAGACAGTTAAAAAAAGACAAGCCTGTGGCCTGGGAGTTGATTTACTCCAGATAATTTACCTCCTGAACATTAGCTCTCTCGACTTAAGCCTTAGTTGCCCTTACTTCCTAGATTCCCAAAAGCAAGGTCCCAACGAGGGACTGGACGGACCCAGGACAAGCAGTGAGCTATGAGCTACCCTGGCATCGAAATGGGCCTGGCCAAAGTGCCCTAATGCTTAACTATAAGTAAGAGCTTGGTCATGGACAAATTCTGTCATGATCCAAAAGTAATAACTAGATTTGGACCCTGCTGGGGTTAGAAATGATTGATCCAACCTGAGCACTATAATCTGAGTCTGTGGTAAGATGTCCCCAGGAGAGTCACCCTACAAGCCTAAAAGTGTCTATTACTGTGTCCATACAGAACGGTAAATATTAGGAAAATTGAAGATACTAATTAAGTTGCAGGTCTAAGGAGAGGAGAAACACATCTTAAGTGCTGTTTTGCCCTCATGGGTTGCAGGTGGTCAAGAAGTCTGGAAAAACGTTTTTTTTTTTTAAGACTTTTTTGTTTGTTTGTTTTTTTGCTTTTTGGGTCACACCTGGCGATGCACAGGGGTTACTCCTGGCTCTGCACTCAGGAATTACTCCTGGTGGTGCTCAGGGGATCATATGGGATGCTGGGAATCGAACCCGGGTCGGCCGCGTGCAAGGCAAACGCCCTACCCTCTGTGCTATTGCTCCAGCCCCTGGAAAAACATTTTTGACCACGCTTCCCATGGAGAGGCATGGTTGGGGAGGCATGGTGAGAGGATAAAAAGAGTGGCTGCAAGGAGCTAGGGGGTATTGTTAAGAGAAATGGATTGATGGATGGATGGATTGATTGACGCAGAGAAAGATAGAGGAGAGAGATACAGTGGGAAGAATTGTGCAGTTAGAGAGAGACAGAGAGAGAAAGAGAGAGAGGGTTGGAGAGAGCTGGGAGAGATGAGAGATTGAATAAATGGCAATTAATCAGCAACCAGCTTGGCCCTTGTTCTTCCTTCATCCATCCAAGGCAACAGGCTTCCTGGGTGGAGAAGTGGCTCAAGAGCACTGAACGAGGGCGGCGAGAGAGAGAGAGCCACCTGGAGACCCCGAGAACATCCTTTCACGTGTTATTCCTGCGCTCATGAAAGGCTTACACAGCCTCGCGTGTGGGAACTTCACAGCTCCTCGAGAAAGCGGGATTTGTTTTCATACTCCCTAATAAATTTATTTTTATTATTAAGGGGCCTGTGGCTCACACCCCATGGTGCTCAGGGTTTACTCCTGGCTCTTCACTCAATGATCACTGCTGCAGGGCTCCAGAGGCCAAATGGGGCGCCAGAGATCTATCTAGATCAGCTACGTGTGAGGTAAATGAACTATCTTCCTGGCCCCTGATATTTTTTGCAGGGGACATGCCTGGCTGTGCTCAGGGCTTTCTCAGGGTTTTTTGTTACAGGGACAAATTTACACACACACAACATACAATGCATATAACATACACCACAAAACACATACAACACACCATAACAACACACGTGAAACATATCACATGCGGCACAGCACAACATGCAACACACAACAAACAGGGGAGAGGTTGGAAAAGCTGAGTCACAACTGGTTCATTTCCCAGAAGTAGGAGGTAATGTGGGCAATGAGTAAAACTCAGAAAACCGACTTTGCATATCCAGAAAACGAAATAAAACATAATCAACTAGGACCTTCTGCTTGCTGCTCCACCATCCCTGGTGAGGCTTGCCTCCAGCTGACATCACTGGGCTTATTACTGGAATTGGAAGCAGATACTGTCCCTACTGGGTGGGTGTCATACTAAGGACCCATGCCATAGCTCCTGAAGCATGAAGCCACGTAAGTGACCATGTGACAAATCTACTCAACAGATTACATGCTGCTCAGTTATTCTTCCTGTCATTCTATGAGGATGGGCAGAGAAGATAGAGAGCAACCTCCAGCATAAGCCCTCATTGTAATTGTCCCACAGTTACCTGAACCTCTGGAACAGATACTCATAGGTCACTCGAATAGTATGACTGAGATGAAACCACCCATGCAAGACATAGACTTGTAGTCATATGACAAAGTTTATTGGGGAGGATAATGTGGGGCATTAATAATAATAAATATTATTAATAACAATGATATTAATAATAGTAATATAGGTGCAAAAAGTGATGCATTATATATGGATCATAAGATAGGAAGAGGAAGGTGAAATCTATGGCTTATAATGAGCTAGATGAGATGGAGTGTCATGAGGTGTCACGGGATTTCTACGAGCTTCCGCAGGGATAGAATAAGCTCTACAAACACTATAGGTGTCAGCTCTCTCTAAGCTCAGACCTTGGCCACAAGTAGTTGCAAGGCCAGTGAGCCATGCTAATCACTGGGGAATATTGGTTTCCTTGGCAACAGCTCACTCTCCTCAAGGCCAGACTCAGCAACCTAGAAGGTCAGGGTGCTGTGCCAAGAGCTCCACTATCTCAGCATTTTTCGGGGGGGGGGGGTTACTACAAATATTTATCCCCATCACAGCAGAAACACTAGAAAACCAATGGGAAAAACACATAGAATCCCACCAGCTCAATGAGTGAAAATAATATCGCTAAAGACATAAACAACACCAACAAATACTCAGGCTGTCTCTTTAGTGACGCTATGATGAGAATGTTCAATGAGTTTAAGAAATCACAGAACAGAGTCAGCAAAGCACAAGAAAATGTGAGAGTCAAAATGAAAAAACTGCTACAGTCAGAAATAACAAGAATGAAGAACATGGTAGTTGATATTGAAAAAACAAAAAAGTCAGTAGAAACTCTGAAGAGCAGAATAATACAAGTTGAGCAAAGTATCAAGGAGTTCCCAAGATGAGGAGGAAACTGTTAGGAAACAGTAGAGGTGGAAAATAGTCTGAAATGAATAGCATACCAGAAAACTATGAAATGAGCTCAAGAGGAACATTATGAGAATTACTGGTCTCTGAAGAACAGGAAGGCAAATGTGATGAAGAAACTATAGTTAAAGAAATCATCAATAAGAACTTCCCAGAGTTGAGGATTATAAGACTAAGATCCAAGAAGATCAAAGGAATGCAGTGAAAATGAGCCAATAAGGAAAATTTCAAGACACATACACTCAAAATAACAAAATGCAAAGATAGAGACAGAATATTGAAAGCAGCAAGATCAAAAAAGGAACTTACATACAAAGGAAGCCCTGAGATATACAGCATATCTATCAAATGAGATTCCATAAGTCAGAAGAACATGAAAGGACATAGTACAAAAACTCAATGAAATGTAACACCTCACAAAGAATACTCTATCCAGCTAGATTTATTATTTAGATTTGAAATGACTATACAGAGCTTTTTGGACAGGCAACAGCTTAGGGTCTGTAGCCTTGAAACCAGTTTTGCAAGAAGCATTAAAAGAGTTTCTTAATGGAGATCCTTTGCCCGTATCGCCCCATCTTTGACAATTCAGCAGTCACGCCTATAAGCCACCCCAGGCTGGCGCCAGATAATCTCGTCATCAGGTCACCATCCAGATCGCACTTCCTTCTCTCCTAGAAGGAAAGAACATAATGCTCACTGTGCCAGGCCATTTCACTCAGGTGCCCCAGGGCGGGTGAGACCCTTCCCCGCCGCCCCAAGGGACCTAACCCCAGCAGCTGAAAACCTCCAGAACTCAACCACCACCATGCCTACAGCCTCTCCCACATGCTTGGCCGAGACTCACCCACCAGTGAACCAGTTCATAGAACACACCCTACCCATACTCCAAGAGTACTGCACCACATTTGATGGGATTCAAAGTAGAAGACAACTAACCTTAGAGGGAAATATTATATTCTTATATATTAATTTTAACTGTGATATTAATGATATTAATTAATTATATTATTACTATTCTATTATTTCGGTTATGCTTTGGGGCAGGGATTTGGGGTGGGAAGGTGTAATGGTGGTGGAATTGGTATTTGAATATTAAATGTAATCAAATATTGTGAACTATTTTTTAATAAGAATTTTATTTTATTGAATCACCATGTGGAAAATTACAATGCTTACAGGCTTAAGTCTCAGTTATACAATGCTGAAAAAACCACCCCTTCACCAGTGCCCATATCCCACCACCAAAAAAAAAAAACAAAAAACTCATACAGTACATCTCCCATCCTGCACCCCACCCCCCCGGCTTGTAACTGATAAGTTTCACTTTACTTTACCTCATCATTAATATTAGGAGTACCCCACTAGAGTCAGACCTGTTATGAAAAGAAATGAGGTCGTGAGGCTGTGGTAGCAGCGGCGAGGTTTTGGATTTCTGTACTTTAACAACTAAGTCCGGGGAGATTTCTTCCGGGTATTGGATCATTGCAAGCTTGTAAACCCCATCTGTGGTTGTCATAATATGGCGGTCCCCACGCCCTTCAACCCTGGAAAGGAAGAGGCGAGAGAGAGAGAAATACCTTTCCCCTCCAGGGCGGGCATGGGGCCGCGGCTTAGTTCTCAGGCTAGAGACATTCTGCAAGGAGCTGCCCATGCCAAAAGTAGTTTAGCTGGGTCTGGATCCATGCTCATGCAGCTGCGGAGAGGCGGCACACACATGCAGCCCCCGGGATCACATCTCGGCGGCAATGTGAACTATTTTTTAAATTAAAAAATATTTTAGAGGCAGTCTGGTCGCTGAAAGTCACGCCCTCGACCCACCCTCGGCGCCATCTTGCCACAATCAACAGAGAAGAGGCCAGGCAGTCTGGTGAACAACGCGGCCGGAGCAATGCTCCGGACCGGAATCCGGGCCAACAACACCAGGGATCCAGACGGAGGAGGTACAGCAGGCACACCTTCTCCAGATGGAGCCCTGGCGACACTGAGCAGCAACTAACACGGCTCCGGATTGCGGGACTGGAACACATCCGAACTGCGCGGCCGCGTTAGCAATTTATCATCACAAATTGACCTTTTCTAAAAACTGAGAACATACAATCTTTTAATGACAAACCAATTATCAAATGCTTCCTTAGTAGGGCTGTCTTCCTTGGGGGGAAACTCCAACAACAATAGTGAGTTTTGTTTCGCAATATGGAATGTAATCAAGGTAGAGAGAAAATGAAGTGAAATTCATCAGTTATACAGTTGGGGGTGGGGGGGCGGGGGCGGGGGGTATACTGGGGATTTTGGTGGTGGAATATGGGCACTGGTGAAGGGATGGTGTTTGAATATTGTATAACTGAGACATAAACCTGAAAACTTTGTAACTTTCCACATGGTGATATAATAAAATTTAAAAAAAATTTTAAAAATTAAAAAATTTTTTAAAAAAGAAGAAAAAAATAAAATAAAATAAAAAATATTTTAAAAGAGTTCCTTAAAAGGACAGGAGAAACTTACCATCATATGACATTGATCATGGCACCCCCAAAGTGGATAGGGGTGAGTCTTTGTAGTTAACCCCCATGAAAGATGCTGAGGGATTAAGCTGGAGGTTGCTTTCTGTCTTCTTTGCCCATCCTCCACCTATTAATTTTTCTTAATGCTAGATTAAGAAAGGTTAAAAGCTAAACTAAACTAAACTAAAATTTTAAAAAGAAAAGTTAAAAACTTGTAGCAATTTATCATCACAAATTGACTTTATTTTTCTCATAATTCTATGTGGACTGGAGCGAGAGCACAAACACCTGGAGGTAGGGTGTTTGCCTTGCACGCGGCCGACCCGGATTCGATTCCTCCGTCCTTCTCAGAGAGCCTGGCAAGCTACCCATGGCGTATTTGATATGCCAAAAACAGTAACAACAAGTCTCACAATGGAGACGTTACTGAGCAAATTGATGAATAACGGGTGCTATAATTCTATATACCATTCCTTCAAACTTTATTGGGCCAAGTACATGGCCAAGCAGGTCTCAGTTCCCAGACAGGGGCAGAAATAGGCAAGGCTCAGATGCCCAAGAAAGCTCAGATTCAGGCAGGGCTTGATGTTTGGGTTTTGACAAATACTAAGCTCACAAGCATGACCATGGCTAGAGGCTAAGGAAAGCATACATAGGATAGAGCATGAAGCAGGGATGGGACAAAGCCGTCAATTATTTTTCTTCATTTTGGGTCACACCCGGCAATGCTCAGGGGTTACTCTTGGCTCATGCACTCAAGAATTACTCCTGGCGGTGCTCAGGGGACCATATGGGATGCTGTGAATCGAACCCAAGTTGGCCGTGTGCAAGGCAAACGCCCTACCCTCTATGCTATTGCCCAGTCCCAAAGCCATCATTCTTGGGAGGCTAGTAGACTGCTTGGAATAAGAAAGGGAGGTGATTCATGGGACGGGGCAATGTCAGGGACAGGACTGGTGATATTGTTCATGGGTAAAGGAGAGGCCTGGGGGCTGGAGCAATAGCACAGCGGGTAGGGCGTTTGCCTTGCACTTGGTCAACTTGTGTTTGATTCCCAGCATCCCATATGGTCCCCTGAGCACCGCCAAGAGTGATTCCTGAGTGCAGAGCCAGGAGTAACCCCTGTGCATCGCCAGGTGTGACCCAAAGACAAAGAAAGAAAGAAAGAAAGAAAGAAAGAAAGAAAGAAAGAAAGAAAGAAAGAAAGAAAGAAAGAAAGAAAGAAAGGAAGGAAGGAAGGAAGGAAGGAAGGAAGGAAGGAAGGAAGGAAGGAAGGAAGGAAGGAAGGAAGGAAGGAAGGAAGGAAGGAAGGAAGGAAGGAAGGAAGGAAGGAAGGAAGGAAGGAAGGAAGGAAGGAAGGAAGGAAGGAAGGAAGGAAGGAGAGGCCTGGACACTTGGGGAAGCACTTGGACCCATCTACTTTAACTGTATAATAAAATCTAACTTTTAACCTTCAGGTTTTTGGATGGAAGTCTTTCAAACAATTCTCAAGGACCTACCAGCACAGGAAAGTCTTTTTGTGCTAGCAGCTATCTCTTTGGGCAACTTAGAATGACTTTTCATGAGTAATATAAATGGACTACTATTTATAAATGTGCAATATATGCTACAGAGAAGTTAACACAGTAACAAATTTAGGTCTGTTATTAGAACATTTAATGCTTTTTCAGGAAATTAAATTGGTAATTTTTCTAATTTAAGGTGTTGAGCAGAATCTGAAGTTGTAAATTTAATAGACTGCTATAAAATTTATTCCCTTAGTTTTATGATGAGTCTGAAGCATTTGTCTAAGACTCCTTTTCCTCAGAATCCTTGAACAAGAGTATTAAAAAAACCTCTCTGACACAATTTTTTTCTGTTTTTTTTTAGTGAATCACCGTGAGGGTTACAGTTACAGATTTACATATTTTTGTGCTTGTGTTTCAGTCATACAATGCTTGAGTACCCATCCCTTCACCAGTGCCCATTCTCCACCACCGATGATCCCAGTAGCCCTCCCACCCCGCCTCTGTGGCAGGGCATTCTCTTTTGTTCTCTCTCTCTCCTTTTGGATGTTGTGGTTTACAATAGAGGTATTAAGTGGCCATGGTGTTCAATCTATAGTCTACTTTCAGTACGCATCTCCCATTCCGAGCATGACCTTCAACCACACTTTACTTGGTGTTCCCTTCTCTATCTGAGCTGTCTCCCCCCCCCCCAAGCATGTGAGGCCAGCTTCCAAGCCATGGAGCCAACCTCCTGGTACTTATCTCTACCATTCTTGGGTGTTAGTCTTCCATTCTGTTATTTTATATTCCACAGATGAGTGTAATATTTCTATGTCTGTTTCTCTCTTTCTGAGTCATTTCACTTAACATGATACTTCCATGTTGATCCACTTATATGCAAAGTCCATGACTTCATCTTTTCTAACAGCTGCATAGTATTCCATTGTGTAGATGTACCAAAATTTTCTTAACCAAAATTTCTTAATCTGTTCTCCGGCACTCGGGTTTTTTCCAGATTCTGGCTATTGAAAACAGTGCTGCAATGAATATTCAAGTGCAGATGTCTGACACAATTTTTAAAATACTCAGAAATATTTATATTTAAATAAAATATAAGATTGCCTTTGAGGTTTCCAATCAATTTTAAGATACCCATATTGCTAGATATATTGTATTCTAGAAACACCTTTGAGTTAGAGATAATACAGTGGGTTGGGCACTTAGCTTGCATGTGGATGCCTGGGGCTTGGTTCCTGATATCTTATATAGTCCCTCAAGCCTGCAGGAGTGGTTCCTGAGTACAGAGCCTAGAGAAACTTCTGAACATCTCTGGGTGTGGCTCACAAACAAACAAAGCCACCTTTAAGTGAAAATGCTCACCTTTAAGTGAAAATGCTTCCTATGAAACTCCAGCATGCCAAATAGACTTGACTCTATAACAACTGATATTTCTAATAATTGATTTTGGTAAGTCTTTCCTCACAATTTGTACAATATGTTGCTACAACTAATACTCCTATACTCATCTATTAATTTTCTCAAAGTCACGAATAAGTTTGTCTTAGGATCTGGCAGCAAAATAGACATATCTTTCAAGCTGGTTACTCATTTTTTTTCCGTTGAATGCTAAAAGGGAAACTTGAGAGGCTTGTATTTTAAAGTGTCCCACTTTTTTTCCTTTTAGCAAGTTTGGGTAGATTAGCATAAGCTTAGGTCCTTCGGAAGGAGGCTTTGCTGGGATTGGAGGGGTGGGAAACCCAAGCTCTTCTCAGATTCTTCATACTAAAGTCTGATTCATGCATCTCTTACTCTAGGCCTTCTTGGAATGGTGGTGAGTGACCTCCCCAAGCCCCCATCTCACCCCACTTCTAGAAGTCCTGCCAACCCCACATTCCATCATCACCATATAAACTCACTGCCAACACTAGATGAAGGACAACCATGTGAGCAAGCCAAGTTCCGAAAAGGATTCAGCACAATTGACCGTTTCCGTACAGTGACCAAGCTCATTGAAGTTTCTTGAGAGTTCAAGATGCTACTCTGTCTAACGTTCATCGATTTAAAGAAGGCCTTTGATTCTATTGAGATTGAAGTGGTCATCAAAGCCCTAGCCAAACAGGGCATTCAAACTCAGTACATCAAGATCCTCCACAAGCTATATTATGAATTCACCACCAGGATCTCACCATTCTACAAGGAAGTGATCACTGACATAAAGAGAGGGTTTCGGCAAGGTGACACCATTTCACTGAAACTCTTCAGTGCCACCCTCAAGAATGTCATGAGACAAAAACTGGAATGGGAAGGAACGGGAGTGAAGATAGATGGTAGGCAACTATACCACCTCCGCTTCACTGATGACATCATTCTAATAACACCAAACATTAGCCAAGCAACACAAATGCTGGCCAACTTCGACCGTGAGTGCGGAAAGGTCAAACTGCAGCTGAATTTCAGCAAAGCAATGTTCATGAAAAACGAACTAGACCCTGACGTTCCATTTGCTCTCAGTGGAATGAACATCTCCGAATGCAGCAGCTATGTGTACCTGGGTTGAGAAATCAACATGAGGAACAACTTGGTGCCAGAACTGTGCAGGAGGAAGAGAGCAGCGTGGAACGCCTTCAAGAGCGTAGAAGTGGCTAAGAGGACAAAGAACCTCCGGTTCTGGGCACATCTTTTCGACTCCACCATCCTTCCTGCACTAATATACACCTCAGAGACCTGAGCCCTATGAAAACAGGATGAGAACGCTATTCGGGTATCCCAAAAAGGAATTGAAAGAGCTATGCTTGGAGTATCATGTTTCACTCAAGTGAGAGAAGGAATCTGGAGTTCCGACCTCCTTCGACAATGAAGAATCAGAAACACTTTCTCATTTGCCAAGGCGTCAAAAATCAGATGGTCCGGACACATAATGCTATTTAGAGACTACCATGGACTAGAGCTGTTACCAACTGTATTCCACGGGACATCAAAAGACCGCGTGGCCACCCACCAACGAGATGGTCAGATTTCTTCGTCAAAACCTTGAATGAACGGCTTGAGGCTCTTTCTGTTCCTGGAGCGAGCAGATATCATTGGGCTATTCTAGCACGAGACAGGGACGTATGGAAATGTTACTGGCGCCATGTTCAAGCAAATCGAAGATCAATGGGATGACAAGTGATACAAGTGTATTCAAGATTGGAAACAACGCAAGGGCCCAATGACAGGTGAGTGGATAAAGAAATTGGTAACTGAGGCCGGAGTGATAGCACAGTGGGTAGGGTGTTTACCTTGCACACAGCTGACCTGGGTTCGATCCCCAGCATCCCATATGGTCCCCCAAGTACCGCCAGGAGTAATTCCTGAGTGCAGAGCCAGGAGTAACCCCTGAGCATTGCCGGGTGTGACCCAAAAAGAAAATAAAAAACTGATAACCGTGTATCAACTATTAACTATCTTTTCAAACCACGATGCACAGAAGATAGAAGTTAATAGACAGTAGATAGATGCAAAGAATCGAATCAAACACCTGGAAATTAAACAACTCAGTGTTGAACAACAAGTGGATCAGGGAGGAAATCAAGGAAAAAATCAAAAGATACCTAGAAACAAATGAGAATGAAGACACGAGCTCCCAGAACTTGTGGGACATAGCAAAAGCAGTGTTAAGGGGAAAATTTATAGCTCTGCAAGCATTTCTCAGGAAGGAATAAAGGGCCCACATAAATAACTTGACTTCACAGCTCAAGGTCTTAGAAAAAGACCAACAAAAGGAGCCGAATCAGGCAGGAGGAAAGAAATAATAAAACTTAAAAAAGAAATTAATGACATGGAAACCTATAAAACAATCCAAAAGATCAATGAAACTAAGAGCTGGCTCTTTGAGAAAATAAGCAAGATTGATAAACCACTAGCAAGACTCACAAAGAGAGAGAGAGAGAGAGAGAGAGAGAGAGAAAACCCTAATAAACCAAATCAGAAGTGAAAAGGGTAACATCACAACAGAAACAAAAGAAATTCAAAAGATCATCGGAGATTACTTTGAAAGTCTGTATACCACAGAACCTAGAAGAAATGGATAAATTCCTTGATTCCTATAACCTCCCAAGGCTGAACCAAGAAGATTTGGAATACCTGAATAGACCTATAACTATCAAGGAAATTGAAACTACAATCAAAAGTCTTCCCAAAAACAAAAGCCCAGGTCCAGATGGATTCATTAACAAATTTTTCCAAAACATTTATTTATTTATTTATTTATTTTTCATTTTTGGGTCACACCCACCCAGCGATGCTCAGGGGTTACTCCTGGCTTTGCACTCAGGAATTACTCCTGGCTGTGCTTGGGAGACCATATGGAATGCAGGGAATTGAACCCAGGTCAGCTGTGTGCAAGGCAAACGCCCTACCCACTGTACTATCACTCCGGCCTCTCTTCCAAATATTTAAAGAGGACCTATTACCAGTTATTTTCAAGCTTTCCCCGGAAATTGAAGAAACAAAAACACTCCCAGTTTCTCTGAGGCACGTATTACCCTAATACAAAAAGCAAACAGAGACAGTACAAAAAAGAAAATTACAGGCCAATATTCCTGATGAACACAGATGCAAAGATCCTCAATGAAATATTAGCAAATAAAATACAACAGCTCATCAAAAATATCATATACCATGATACAAGGATGGTTTAACATTCGGAAGTCAATCAACATAATCCATCATATCAGTAAAAGAAAAGATAGGGTTTGGAGTGATAGCACACAGCGGGTAGGGCATTTGCCTTGCAAATGACCAACCCGGGTTCAATTCCCAGCATTCCATATGGTTCCCCGAGCACCACCAGGAGTAATTCCTGAGTGCATGAGCCAGGAGTAACCCTGTGCATCTCCGAGTGTGACCCAAAAAGCACCCCCTGCTAAAAAAAGAAAAGATAAGATAAATACCATATGATCATAGCAATAGACACAGAGAGAGCATTTGACAAGATTCAGCACCCACTTATGATGAAAACTCTCAGCAAAATGGGAATTGAAGGAACTTTCCTCGATATAGTCAAAGCCATCTACCACAAGCCCAAAGCAAGCATTATCCTCAATGGGGAAAAACTAAGAGCCTTCCCTCTAAGATCAGGGAAAGACACGTATGCCCACTTTCACAACTTCTATTCAGTATAGTACTGGAAGTACTTGCCATATTAGTTAGGCAAGAAAAAAATATTAAAGGCATCCAGATAGGGAAGAAAGAAACCAAGCTCACTATTTACAGTGATACTATATTTAGAGAACCCTAAAGCCTGAACCAAGAAGCTCCTAAAAACAATAAACTTGTATAGTAGAGTCACAGGCTATAAAATCAATACCCAAAAGTCCATGGCTTTCTTATATGAAAATAATAAAAGAGAAGAAAGCGATATGAAAAAAGCAATCCCATTCACAATCATGCCTCAGAAAATCAAGTACCTCAGAATCAGCTGAACTAAAGAGGTAAAAGGACCTGTACAAAGAAAACTACAAAACATTACTTCAAGAAATAAAAGAGGACACGAGAAATGGAAACACATTCCCTGCTCATGGGTCAGGAGATTTAACATTGTCAAAATGGCAATACTTCCCAAAGCATTATGCAGATTCCTATTAGGGTACCTATGACTTCTTCAAAGAACGTAATCAAACACTTCTGAAATTAATATAGAATAACAAGCCCCCATGAATAGCTAAAGAAATTATTGGGGGTGAGGAAGGTGGGAGGCATCACCTTCCCCAACCTCAAACTGTACTACAAAGTGGTAATAATAAAAACATCATGGTATTGGAACAAAATCCTCAGACCAATGGAATAGGGTTGAATATCCTTACACCCTCAAGTATATGATTATCTAATCTTTTATAAGGGAGTAAGAAATATAAAATAAATCAAGGAAAGCCTCTTTAACAAATGGTGCTGGCAAAATTGGACAGCTACATGCAAAAAAACGGACTCAGACCTCTACCTAACACCATGCATAAAATCAGATAAAAATGGGTTAAAGACCTCAACATCAGACCAGAATCCACAAAGTACATTGAAGAAAAGGTTGGCAAAACCCTCCGTGACATTGAAGCTAAAGGTATCTTTAAATACAAAACACCAGTGAACAAGCAAGTGGAAACAGAAATAAATAAATGGGACTATCTTAAACTAAAAAGCTTCTGCACCTCAAAAGAAACAGTGACCAGAATACAAAGACAGTCTACAGATTGGAAAAGAATATTCACCCAATATCCTTCTGATAAGGGGTTAATATCAAGTATATATAAGGCACTGGTCGAAAACATCCAATCCCATCAGAAAATGGGGCATGAAATTGAACAGAAACTTTCTCAAAGAAGAAATCCTAATGGCCAAAAGGCACATGAAAAAATGTTCTTCATCACTAATCATCAGGGAGATGCAGATCAAAACAACAATGAGATATCATCTCACACCACAGAAACTGGCACACATCCAAAAGAACAAAAACAACTGGTCTTGGCGTGGATGTGGGGAGAAGGGGACTCTCCTTCACTGCTGGGTTTTCCAAAAGGTTGCCCACTGGGTCAACCTTTTGGAAAACAATATGGACGTTTCTCAAAAAACTAGAAATGGAGCTCCCATTTGACCCAGCAATATCTCCTCCGGGAATATATCCCAGAGACGCAAAAAATACAGTAGAAATGACATCTGCACTTGTATGTTTATTGAGCACTATTTACAATAGCCAGAATCTTTATAAAACCCGAGTGCCCCAGAACAGACGACTGGTTAAAGAAACTCTGGTACATCTACACAATGGAATACTATGCAGCTGTTAGAAAAGATGAAATTTGCATGTAAGTGGATCGACATGGAAAGTATCATGCTAAGTAAAATGAGTCAGAGAGAGAGGGACAAACATAGAAGGACTGCACTCATTTGTGGAATATAAAGCAACATAATGGGAGACTAACACCCAAAGATAGTAGAGATAAGGACCAGGAGGATTTCTCCACAGCTTGGAAGCCAGCCTCACATGCTGGGGGAAGAAGCAGCTGGAATAGAGAAGGGAACACTAAGTAAATGATGCTGGGAGGGGTCGCTCAGGATGGGAGATGCGTGCTGAAAGTAGACTATGGACCAAACATGATGGCCACTTACTACCTGTATTGCAAACCATAACACCCAAAAGTAGAGAGAGAGTAAAAGGGAATGTGCCTGCCACAGATGCAAGGGAGGGGGAGGGTGGGGGTGGCAGGAGGGATACTGGGAACATTGGTGGTGGAAAATGGGCACTGGTGTAGGGATGGGTACTCAATCATTGTACGACTGAAATATAATCATGAAAGTTTGTAAGTCTGTAACTGTATCTCACGGTGATTCGTTAAAATAAATAAGTAAATAAATGATATAAAGTTAA
This sequence comes from Sorex araneus, assembly GCF_027595985.1. Taxonomy (NCBI): domain Eukaryota; kingdom Metazoa; phylum Chordata; class Mammalia; order Eulipotyphla; family Soricidae; genus Sorex; species Sorex araneus. The sequence continues at coordinate 44,945,157 of NC_073305.1, read as the reverse complement.
AAAAATTGGTAACCATACCCAATGGAATGCTCAGCTATACTGAAAGATAAAATCTTACCTTTTTTGGATGTAACTAGAGGGTGTCATGTTAGGCGAAATTAGTCAGACAGAGAAAGGACAAATGCCAAATGATCTCATCCATGTGGTATATAAAGAAACAAAGAAAAGTAATGAAAGCATCCAATGAAAACAAACGCTTGGACTTTGAAGAACGGAGGTTAAAAATGGGTGTGGGTGGGAGTGGTGTCTAGTTGGGAGGGGTGGGGTGGACTCAAAGTGATTTAAGGACAGCAGTGGAGAGTCCTCTGGTGGTGAGGCAGTTGCAGTAATTTGTACACCAAAAGCATAAATATTAACACTTTGTATCCTTGTGACTTCAATAATAATAATAAAATCTATAATTAAAATTAAAAACAGTGAGATACCTATATACACATACTTAAAATGACTAAAAGTAATATAAACAAACATTAAATATGGAAGCACAGTTTGTGAATATCTAGCTATATTACCTTACCAATTTCTCATTACTAAGAAATCAGTTCAGGGTTTGCCCCAAGGTTTGCAATATTAACACAAGAATGTATACAAATTTCTTTCTTCCTTCCTCCTTCCCTCCCTCCCCTTCTTCCTTCTATCCTTCCTCCCTCCCTTCCTCCCTTTTTTCCTTCCTTCTTTCTTTCCTCCCTCCCTTCTTCCTTCCCTTCCTTCCTTCCCTACACCCAGCTGCACTCAGGGCATACTCCTGTCTCTGTGCTTGGGGATCACTCCCAAGTGGGCTGGGCTTGGGAGACTGTAAGTGCTGCCAAGGTGGAATGCAGGTCGATCACATGCTAGGCAAGTACCCTACCTGCTGTACTATCTCTCTGTTTCAAGAACAAATGGTTCTTTTTTTTTCTTTTTGGGTCACACCCAGAAATGCTCAGGGGTTACTCCTGGCTTCGCACTCAAGAATTACTCCTGGCAGTGCTCAGGGGACCATGTGGGATGCTGGGAATTGAACCAGGGTCGGCCTTGTGCAAGGCAAACGCCCTACCTGCCGCGCATCATTCCAGCCCCACAAATGATTCTTCAGTGTGTCTGTGTGAGAGTCTGAAATGTGGCCAGCATGAATCTGTGTCCTAACCTGAAGGACTTACTGCACCAAATGAAAACAAGTTAAAAAAAACTATTTGTTACTGGAGCTGAGAAACAGCTCAAAGAGCTGGGTACATGCTTTGTACACATGAGGCTCAGGTTCTATCCGAAGTTACTGCATATAATCCCCTAAACAGAGTCGGATATAGTCTCTGAGAACTGCTAGTGTGGCCTGCCACCCTTAACCATAAAATGAGTACTTACTATGATTCACTGAAACCTAGATACCTTGGAGGGAAAGTAGAAGGGGAGGGGCACGGAGAGAAGGGTTGTGTTAGTTTTATTTGTTTTGTTTTTATTTGTGGGTCAGAAATGCTCAGGGTTTATTTCTGGCTCTGCACTTGGATCATTTCTGGCAGTTCTCAGAGGACCATATGAAGCCAGGAATCAAACCAGGTCAACACATACAAGGCAAGTGTCTTACCTGTGGTATTATCTCTCAGGCCTCATATATGTGTCATAATAGCTCATTTGAGGGGTTGGAGAGATCATATAAGAGGTAAGGTGCTTACCTTGCATGTGGCTCACTCTTGTTTGATCCGCAGAACCACATGTGGTCCCCTCAGCACTGCTGGGAGTGATCCTTGAGCACAGAGTCAGGAGTGGCCAATGAGCACTGCCAGATGTGGCCCTAATCCTCTTCCTCCCAAATAGCTCATTTGAGTTTCAGCTTATGAGTGAAATGAGTAGTTTGAATTAGGCAACATTCCCACAGTCTTCAAAGTCTGACATTCTTATTTCAGAGTATTCTGGAAATTTTATATAACTAATTAAAGCTGGATGACACAGCTCCAGTCAGCTGGCAGAGGATCAAGAAGAGTCTCACTGAAGAATTTATCTCTGTAGAGAATACTGGCTTCCTCATATGATCGGGCTAGATAGGGCCAAAGAGCTACTGTGAGGCCCCTCTAGTTGACAAGCTCACTGCCCCACCACACAGCTCCTGAGCTAGAAGAGGTAACTACTGAACCATCTCAGAACTCCCAAGACTTCTAGGAGGTGAACTCAAGAAAGAATCAGACTTAACACCCACCAGATCACACAGCCTTATGTGAGATTATATGGAGCTCTTAACTACTGCTGAAATCAAGCCCATGTCTTTAGCTTGAGTAGTCTCTTCTTATATACTATTATTTTGAAAATGACCATTTATATACAAGATTCACTTTTTTTTTTTTTTTGCTTTTTGGGTCACGCCCAATGATGCTCAGGGGTTACTCCTGGCTCTGCACTCAGGAATTACTCCTGTTGGTGCTTGGGGGACCATATGGGGTGCTGGGGATTGAACTCATGTCGGCCGCGTGTAAGGCAAACTCCCTACCCACCGTGCTATTGCTCCAGCCCCCAAAGATTCACTTATGAGGAGGGAAAAGGTCACCACTTATTTTGAAATGAGTATCTGGACTGGGGCCCAGTGATAGTGCAGTGGGTAGGCCTTGCACAGTTTCTATCCCTGGCACCCCATATGGTGTCCTGAGCACCTACAGGAGTAATTTCTGAGTGCAGAGCCAGGAGAAAGCCCTGAGCACTGCCAGGTGTGGTCCAATGAACAAATAAACAAACAAACAAACAAACAAACAAACCAAAAATGGGGGGTGGAGAAAGAGAAATGAAAAACTCGACAGTGTGATAGTTTTCAAAGCATTCGAAATATAATTGAAATTACAGGTCAGAGGAATGTGGAAGATGGCACCAACAATGCAGATCCTAAAATAAAGACAGTATCCTAGGTTAAACCAGCTTAAGAGAAAGTACCGGCCCAAGTAGGGAAAAATCCTGCTAGGGAAAGTACAGGCTTGAACAGACTGATGGGGCCTGTAACAGGCAGCTTGGCAGGAAGAGTTCTACCAAAAAGAGTTGAGCATTCCATCATCTCAAGCCTACTTATTGCCTACAAATATCCCCACATTCCAGTGCCCACAGCTACGCTAAGAGCTTATCTTTTGTTCTAGGTACTAACTCATTATGAATAGAGTGCATGATGGAAGCGACAAGGGAAACGGAGGATGACCTTAATGAAAGACTGAGGCTGGTGATGTTAGCTTGCAACCTGGACAAGCCACAGCATCTGTTGCATTCTTTACAACTGACCCCACTGGACAACAGAGTCAATCCGATCCGATTGGATTTATTATGACAATCTGCCACAGGGGAAAGAAAAAGAGTGGAGAGAAAAATCTCCAGACTTCTTTTGAATGGGAGCCCACCCACATCACCAAGGTTCAAACACTCCCTTTCTGTTCCTGGCTCAAGTTTTGTGATCCAGGTTTCAGGAGGGAGCTGACTGCCATCTTTCATCAACTTGGAGATATGACATAGGGGGTAAATATTCTTATCTAAGCTTTCTCCACAACAGGTTTTGTTTGTTCGTTTGTTTGGGTTTTTTTTGGGGGGGGTGGGGAGTGGGTTGCTCAAGGGACCATATGTGGTACCAGGGATCAAACCCGGGTCAGCTGAATGCAAGGCAAGCACCTTAACCATTATCTCTCTGGCCCCACCAAAGATTTTTACTGGCTAAGATTAATTCACTAAGCTACTATGAGCTTAAATGTAGCAGAAACCTCTTGAATAAAACACAAAAGCTATATTGGGGTGGGGTTTGGGGGATCTTGGGATATGGCTCAGTGGTTGAGTGCTTGTCCTGAAGCGGCTAAGCCAGGAGATAAATCCCTGACACCACCCCACAATCCCTAGTGAGATCCTGGCAGTAAGATCACTGCCATTGTAATTCTTGGTGTCACTTGTACAGGTTCTTTAATGCCCCACAGTCAAGTGTGCCAACCCCAGTCATTGCAGTTATTATCGCAACACAAAGAGAATGGGAACAAAAAAGAAACAAATTTGAGTCATAACTGAGAAAATTATTCAAGATCCTCATGAATCCCAGCCTCAAACAACCTTGGTGATTAAATGTATACCAAGGTGCAAACCAGTGATGTGATGGATAAAACTTTGAGGATGAAGGGGGATATTGGACCACACTCAGTTGTGCTTAGAGACTATTCCTAGCTCTGTGCTCAGCAGAAGCTCCTGGCATTGTTCAGGCAACCATATGTGGTGCACAGGCCACCTGCCCACAAAACATACACTCCAGCCCTTTGAGCTATTTTTCTGGACTCGAAATGGATAAATTTATACTACCACAAGATTACCACATAGCTCTAAACAACTCAAAATCTAATACTCCATCTGAGTCTGGAAAGGCATTGTCAGCTCAGTGGGTCTCAATTTACCGCCCTTAAAACAGAGGTCAGATCACTTCCAAGATGACTTGGTGAAATGGTCTATGATTTCTTTTCAATTTACTGGTACAGATTATTCTTTGATAGGAGGCATCATATCAAAATCTAATGTGGGGGCCAGAGTGATAGCACAGCGGGTAGGGCGTTTGCCTTGCACGCGGCCGACCCGGGTTCGATCCCCGGCATCCCATATGGTCCCTCCAAGCACTACCAGGAGTAATTCCTGAGTGCAAAGCCAGGAGTAACCCCTGAGCATCGCTGGGTGTGACCCAAAAAGCAAAAAAAAAAAAAAATCTAATGTGGATAAGTTCTTAGATTCTGTTGCCTTTGGCCATTGTTATTCCTTTTACTGTGTTTCCTTAGATCCAACATAAGAGATGTTATTCTGCATCTGACTCTCTCCTTCTCACTTCACTCAGCATGACATTCTTGAGTTCTATCCACAGACTGGCAAATTGCGTGATTTTCTCTTTTCTTTTAACCAACTAGTATTTTATTGCGTACCAAAGCATGGGGAAGAAAGGTGTACAGGATGGGACCCAGGGATAATAGTGGAGGTGTCATTGAGATATTGTATGCATGAAACCCGATCATGAACAGTATTGAAAATCATGGTGCTGACACAGAGAGAAAGAGAGAGAGACAGAAAGAGAGAAAGAATGTCATGCTGCTTCAAGTTTAAATATACATATATATATACATGTATATCTGTATACATATATATGTATGGGGAGGGAATATAGGAATACTAATGGAAGAAAGTTGACACTGGTGGTGGGACTCGTGTTCAAATACTGTATTGTCAGACTCACAAATTAATCTCAGAAGAGAGAAGTATGCTGCAGAGATGCCTCCCCACCCCACACCAGGCTGATTTCATCAGGGCACTTTGGAGGGGGCAAGTATGTTCTTCCACCTACTCCAAATGAACCCAGGCAACAGCAAACCTCCAGAACCAAATTGCCGCCATGCTCATGGCCAATCTTCACAGGCTCATCCTGAGCCCCCCACACATGAGAATGAATCTGCTGAAAATCCCAGGTATGCAGGACATGTGACTAAAAACTCCAGGCTTCACAGAGTCAGGAATGGGCCACCTCTTACCATCTATCCGCCCTTCCGGTTCTCTGACAGTCATGCCCAAGAACTGCCACTGGTGCATTAACTTTTTATTATGTGCATTAACAGCTATGATGCAGAGACTCATAAATGAATCTCGAAAGAGAGCAGCATGCTGCAGAGGTGCCTCCAGACCCCAATTATTTAAAATTTTAGAATTCCAGGAGCATGCAGTCACTAACAAAATTAATTATCTAGCATCTGCCTATGGGGTAGGCTTGAATGGTAGTGGGAAATTCGAAATAATAGTGGTGAGAAGGTGTAATGGTGGTGGGATAGATGTTAAAATATTGAATGTAATCAATTATTGTGAACAACTTTATGAAAATAAAATTGGAAAATTATTTTTAAAAAGTAATCCATATGCCTAAAATTCAACTATCAATAACTTTGTAAATGACAATTCTTTAATAAATAAATATATATACACATAGTGGTGTTTGGGAAGTTTTGAGGGTTTTTATTTTTACAAATCTCTTTTCTGCTATATTCTCTTTTTTTTTTTTTTTTTTTTTTGCTTTTAGGTCACACCCAGCAATGCTCAGGGGTTACTCCTGGCTTTGCACTCAGGAATTATAAGGTCCTGGCAGTGCTTGGGGAACCATATGGGATGCCGGGGATCGAACCCGGGTCAGCCACGTGCAAGGCAAACGCCCTACCCGCTGTGCTATCGCTCCGGCCCCCTTCTGCTATATTCTCACTAGCAACAGAGCAAAGCTACAGAGCAAAATGAAGAAAGGAGTGCAAAGTAGAAGTATCCATTGATCTTGTCAATTTTTTAGTGGCAGCAGATTACCCATACTGCCTCCAAACATCCAGAGCCAGTGAAAGTGAACTTTAATATTTTTTTATATTTTACTGTATGAATTATACCTAAATTTTAAAACATGGGAGAATATCAGAACAATAAGTGTACATAAGCAAAGTAAGAACTGGAGAAATTAGGAGGGCATGCCCAGTAGGGAGGGAGAACTCAAAATGGTGAGAGAACAAAGCACAATGGACTGGGGGCATGTAGAAAGGTTCTAGAACTAGGCAGAATGGCAGTAGGACTTTCTTTTCATCTGCCATGTGTGGGGTCTGTAAGAAATGCCAAAGGGAGCGGAAATATAGTGTAGCAGGTAAGGCACTTGCCTGCCCACAGTTAACTGGTTCAATCCCCAGCACCCTATATGGTCCCCTGAAAAGCATGAGGAGTGACCTCTGAGTATAGAGCCAGGGGTAAACCCTGAGTACTGCAAGGCGTGCCAAAAAAGGAAGAAGGAAGGAAAAGGAAGGAAGGAAGGAAGGAAGGAAGGAAGGAAGGAAGGAAGGAAGGAAGGAAGGAAGGAAGGAAGGAAGGAAGGAAGGAAGGAAGGAAGGAAGGAAGGAAGGAAGGAAGGAAGGGAGGGAGGGAGGGAGGGAGGGAGGGAGGGAGGGAGGGAGGGAGGGAGGGAGGGAGGGAGGGAGGGAGGGAAGGAGAGAGGGAGAGGACGGGGGAGGGAGAATGGGAGGGAGGAAGGGAGGCAGGCAGGCAGGCTGGATGGCCAAAGCATCATCAGGTGCCAAACCATTTCTTCAACCAGGCATAATTTCACAGAAGGCTCTGAGATTCAGCTATATGCTAACTCTATACAATATGACTGATAGGAAAGAATACATTAACATTTAAAAATTCTAAAATAAAATTAGACATTTTTCCCTGAGAGTAAAATTGGGGCCACAGCAGTAATTTACCGGGTAGGGAGGGCGCTTGCCTTGCATGCGGCTGAACTGGATTCGATCCCTGGCACCCCATATTGTTCCCCAAGCCAGTCAGGAGTAATTCCTGAGTGCAGAGCCAGGAGTAACCCCTGTGCATCACTGGGTGTGTCCTAATAAGAAAAAAAAAGTAAAATTACTTTGACTGACTAATTTTACAATGGAAACAGGTTTTACAAATTAAACAATATGCTAGATCTATCTCATAAGTTGAATGAACTGAATCTACAGTTCCAGGTGCTGATAAAAATGTATCATACTGGGGGGTGAAGGGGTGTGGAGAGTACATCAGGTAAAGTGCTTGTATACTTCTCTTGCACACAGCCAACCAGGGTTTGATCCCCACCACCACATATGGTCCACTGAGCATCACCAGGAGTGATCTCTGAGTGCAGAGCCACGAGTAAGATCCCTGGGCACTGGTAAGTGCGACCCCAAATATATGGGCGGGGGGACAGAGAGAATTCAACAGGCTGTGTAATCTTGGGCTAAGGAGATGGTCAAAGGGCTGGAGCTCATGCTTTGAATATTGGAGGCCCATGTTCTATACCCAGCACCACTGGTTCCCTGGGCATTGAACCAGGTGCAGTCCTCGTGTACAACCAGTAGTGGCTCCAAAACAATAAATAATATGATCATATATAAATTCTTGCAATGAAAAACACATTACTGAAATATTGTGCTGGCTAAGGTATATAGAAAATGACATTTCTTTCCCCATCCTGTGATATGTACAGGTTGAATAATCTGTGCCTTAGTAAGAGTCACAGTGGTCATATTGACAAATTGAGCACACAAAGGCTGGAGAAATCCAACCCAGATTTGATCCCCTCCACCCCATTCAGTCCCCCAAGCCCACCAGGAGTACTTCCTGAGCTCAGAGTCAGGAATAGCCCTTGAGCATTGCTGGGTTTATAACCACTTTGGGTTCATAACCAAAAGACAATAAATAAATATAAATAAATAAAAATTGAGCACACAGCTGCAGATCGCTCTGTGACTAATACATCATTTCCTTTGAAATCAGGTTGTTTCCAATTTTCTTATTTCATCAACATTCAAGAAAAATAAAATCAAGTTCTAAAATAAAATATGGCTCTAAAATATTTTCTTTTGGAAGGGAGGAGAACCACACCCAGCAGTGCACAGCGTTTACTTCTGGTTCTGTGCTCAGGGATCATTCCTGATGAAAACGATATGTGGTACCTGGGATCAAGCTTGAATCAAGCAAACACCTTGCACTCTGTACTGTCTCTCTAGTCCCAAGCATGTACAGTCTTTAAAATTATTTTGATATAATAATATGCTTTTTGATATATCATGTCAAAAGACTTCTAAGCCTTGAGCTACACTGCTAAAAAAATTCAATTCCATTTATTTATTTAATAAAAACATGATTATTTTTATGTATTTTTTTCAACAAAGAATAAAAGTAGAACTGATGCCAAGTGCTTTTTGTTTTTTTGGGTTTTTTTTTTTTGGTTTTTGGGTCACACCCGGCAATGCACAGGGGTTACTCCTGGCTCTGCACTCAGGAATTACCCTTGGCGGCGCTCAGTAAACCATATGGGATGCTGTGAATTGAACCCGGGTCAGTCATGTGTAAGGCAAATGCCCTACCCGCTGTGCTATCGCTCCAGCCCCTAAGGCTAAGTCTTGAGTCGTGCTAGCAACAAAATTCAAGGAAACAGACAAGAACAAGCGGTGCATCACATTAAGCAACATAATGCATAGCAAATAAAGTATCACTTTTTCTCCCTTTATTTATTACTTTGGGGGACTCTGAGCCACATACACAGTGGTCAGAGCTTACTCCTGGCTCTGTGCTCAGGAATCATTCCTAGCAATGCTCGGGGAATCAAATGGGGTGCCAGGGATTGAACTAGGGTTGGTTGCATACAAGGCAAGTGCCTTAACCCTTGTGCAATCTTTAGCCCTGATTTATTTATTCACCCATCCCATTCCCTCCATTTTTGCTGATGGCATTATTGTGATGACCGGGGGTTGCACACACACCTGGCAGTGGTGCTCATACCTATTTTTAGTTGTGGTCCTCACCGAAGGTCACACTCAAGCTGTGGTGCTCAGGGGCCCAACAGTGCCAAGCATTGGACCCAGGCATCCTGCATGCAATGCATTTGCTCAAAGAGAGATATCTCTGGAACTTTCATTATCTTTTTTTAATTGTAGCTGCACTCAGTGATGTTGGGGTTGGGATGTACGTGGTACTGGAGATGGAACTTAGCATCTCACTCATGTTGGGAATGTGCTCTACCTCTTGAGTATCTCTCCGATGCCTAATTTTCATTTTAAACATTTTTATTCTATAGTGTTAATATTGCCGTAGACACCGCCATGTTGACTCACCTACCGGCCCTGCTCTACCGATACCCGACTAAATCTTCTAGGAGATGCATGCCAAGCAACTAAAATCATGGAAACACTGGTCCCTGTGGCTAAAAAATCAGGGGTGCCCTGGGGAGGCGGGGACAGCGTACCCACCCTGCTGAAGTTCTGGCACCTGTACCCACAACCCACCACTGCATTCACACCAACTCCACCACTTCATGAATATTCTCTGCAGAGACACCAAACTGCAAATAATTTCAGGTACTGGGTGACAGGGCTGAGAACTGGTGTTTTCTGGAGTTGGGGTGGATAGCTTCCTCCTAGCCCCCCATATTTCCAGAAGCCAGGAAGCCACGCCCATGTCAGCTCATTGGCCCAGACCATAGATCCTAAAGTCTCTGGACTGCATGACTGAATGCATGGCTGTGCAACCCCTCCTAATTTTTCAATACTGAAATTAGATGGGGAGTAGTAGTACACAAAATTAGATGGGAAAGTAATTTAGAAGGCAACCAAACTCAACAAACAAAAACAATAACACAGATGGCTCATCTAGCAACAAGTTTAAGAGATTCTGAGACAAGGATTTAACAACCCCGTAATCAAATACAACAATTCCCACATTGAAAAAAATTTATATCTATTGATTTTAATATTGGAGCTCTGTTATCAATTTCAACTCTAGAACTGTATCAACAACTGTGGACTTTGTCTACATCATAATAAATTTTAAAAATTTTAAATAAATTATTGGGGCTGGAGCCACAGCACAGCGGGTAGGGCATTTGCCTTGCATGTGGCAGACCCGGATTTGATTCCCAGCATCCCATATGATCCCCTGAGCACCACCAGGAGTAATTCCTGAGTGCAGAGCCAGGAGTAACCCCTGAGCATTGCCAGGTGTGACCCCAAAATAGAAAAAAAACCCAAAAATTTTAAATAAAGTGTTAATATTTAAAATAAGCTAGTAAGTCAATCATTTGCAACTATTTTAATTTACAATAAGAAATTTTACATGTAATGTTTGTATATGTGTGCACCAAACTTAAACTGACTGAAAGCAAAAACTTGAAGACACTTCAAATTTGAAAAAAATTTTATTTAATCTGAACAGTGCTAAGAGAGAATCTTTGCTACTTTAAACAATGCAGAAGATCTGCTAATTTACTAATAGGCCAGAGAGAGTTCAACAGGCTGAGTGTATGCTCTGCCTGGGTTCAATCGCCAGCACTGCATGGTTCCCTACAAGACCAAGCACTAAGCCAGGAGTGGCCCTTGAGCACTGCCAGGTGTGATCCAGAACCACCCCCCCACACACACACAAATTAAAAAGCATCCATTCACAACTGGGATCTAAGGAATTTATATTACCCAATACCTCTGAACTTTTCCTTTAATGGAAGTTGATATTTTGAGGGAGTTTTTTCCCCAAAGTGGTAGAAAGAGCTACCATTTAGTGGACTGGTTACTCCATCCCAGGATTTTTCAACTCCACTAAAGGATAAGACTGAGCTTGGCAGGTTCTGTATAACATACCTTTCTACTTTAAGATTCTGAGTCAATGTGGAAACATTCTCTTGCCAGTGGGGAGTGTGGACGACCAGAGACCATGAAGACAGCAACCACAGCAGAGAGAATGTAAAGATGCTACTGCCCTCATTCTCAGCCTACCTGATCTCACCCTTGAAGAGCCTGGAAGGTTAGAACCCATCAAATGTGAGCAGTGTGATGTAGACACAAGTTTCCACCTGCAACATGAAGCACCATCAGGCTACATCTGGGACCCACTTGCTCTACGAAGCATAGAACCCGGTCTGATCCCCATGGTCTTCATGGACCCACGGGTTCTCAGACTGAAACGAGGGTCTCGCTCTTTGCAGCAAAATATCAGTTCTGACCTCCACAGAGGTTTCCTGGGTTTGTTGCCTACTCTCACAGAAAAGAATTTTAGGAGAAAACAGAAACAAAGAAATCTTATTAAAAGTGAGGAAGAAGGAGAAAAGAAAACATATTCAAGAGAGAATGTGGGACGGGGAGAAAAGAAGGCGGAGACAGGCAGCAGAAGCGAGAGCTGGCAGAGCAAAAGCCGCTCTCAGCACTATGAAAAGTGGGGCTGATGGGGTCATAAAATTTCTCCATGAGTGACTGTGCCCTTTAAATAATTTCCTCTCAAAAAGAGTGCTTTTAAGTGGAACCAAATTGGCATCCATGTCAGACTGGTGAAGATGGTGGTGGTGCCCATGCAAGCTCCAAAGCTGACAGAGTCCCTTCCTGCAGCTCTCAGCAACTATGGACAGCAGCCACTGTGGTAGCAGCAAGCTAAACTTAGCGTGAATGAATGGAACTCCTCAGGTCAAACTTGGCACTACCGCAGAGTGTGAGTCCCCGAGTTGAGGAGGTGCCCGGGTTCCCACCATAGGAGGCCACTCAGGCAGCTCACTGCCAGCAGGGCATTCCCACCACCATCTTCCTCAGACCAGCCAGTGCCACCAGTACTACCTGCAACATATTATGGAGGAGGGCCTCCCTGAGCGCCAACTGTCTGGACACCTTGGATAGGGGGTGTTGCTCCCTGGGCAGGTTCTGCTGGATGGGCGGCTACAGCCGACCCAGAGTGTCCAAGCTGAAAACAGCATCAGCCCTGGTTTCAGTCCTGGTCCCTACCAGGGCCATGGGTACCACTGCCATTGGTGCCCAGAGGGTGCAGCATCACTGGAGGGTCAATCTGGACACAGGGAGTGAGGGCATCATCAACCTGATGGTGCCCTTGGCCTTCCTGACACCCCAAAATCACTGCTTGCCTCTGACCAGACTCCAGCAACTCAAAACCAAGTTTTTCAAGAAATTAAACTGCGGGGCTGGAGCAATAGCACAGCGAGTAGGGCGTTTGCCTTGCACGCGGCCCGACCCGGGTTCGATTCCCAGCATCCCTATGGTCCCCTGAGCACCGCCAGGGGTAATTCCTGAGTGCAGAGCCAGGAGTGACCCCTATGCATCACCAGGTGTGACCCAAAAAGCAAAAAAAAAAAAGAAAAGAAATTAAACTGCCAAGTTAGGTATGTGGGAGCCACGCCCACAAACCATCTCTGGCTGAGCTATATGAGCTCATTTATCGGCCTTGCTCCAGAGACCCAAAAATAAAACAAAAGAGATCAAAAGCCGCAGTTAAGCTTGGACCCATGCAAGGCTGAACAGACCAGGGTAGATGAGAGTGGGGCACGTTTGCCTATTTCCCACCCAAAAAGAACCCCCAGTAGCCACTTGCTCCCACAATCCAAAATCACTACCATGCCCCTAGCCAGACTCCACTGTCTTGGGACAGACCTCACCAAGATATTAATCTGCTGAAAATTCGGTGTGCGTGTTTTGTGACTGAAATCTCCAGACTTTATTGGGTTTGGGATGTGCTACCTCCAGAAGCCCAGCAGTCCACACCCCAAAGCTGTCACCCAGTTATCAAAAACAGATGTACCTTCCTAATAAGAATGCTGAACTCCTTGAACAAACACAATGACCTCTTGGCACCTGTACTGCAAACCATAATGTTCAAAAGGAGAAAGAAAGAGTAAGAGTAAAGTCTCCCGCCATAGAGGCAGGCAGGGGGAGGGGAAATGGGAGCGGGAGGAAAACTGAGGACATTGGTGGTGGAAAATGTACACTGGTGGAGGCATGGGTGTTGAAACATTGTATGACTGAAACCCAAGCATGAACAGTTTTATGGTGGTCTGTCTCACAATGATACAATTTTAAGGTAGATAGATAGATAGATAGATAGATAGATAGATAAATAGAGAGAGAGAGAGAGAGAGAGAGAGAGAGAGAGAGAGAGAATTGTGGGCTTCTCCAGAGAGGAAAACAAAGTGCCTAAGGGCTCTATATAGGTTTTCTCTGGATGCCTTGGACTGAGCAATAAGGGAGTTGTCAAAGTTGTCACTTAGAAATTTCAGTGATCTTTCATTTTTTTTTGTTTTGGGGACACACCTGGCAGTGCTCGGGGGTTACTCCTGGCTCTGCACTCAGGAATCACTCCTGGCGGTGCTCAGGGGAGACATATGGGATGCAGAGGATTGAACCCAGGTCTGTCTCATGCAAGGCAAGCGTCTTACTCACTACACTATCTCTGGTCCCTCATATTCCATTTTTTCCCCAGTTTTGGAGCCAGAGACAGTGGTGTTCAAGGACTATTCCCTAGCATGTGCTGGGGGACCATGTAGTGCCGAGGATCAAACCAAGGCTCAGAGCATATACCTCTGAGCCATCTCTCCCAACCCTCATAATCTTATTAGAAATATTTCTTCTTTCTGAGGTTGTCCAGCCTTTGGACTGGCATCACTCAGAATCTTGTCAGACCTCAGTTCTTGCATATCCAAATGAGGTAAGCCTTTATACTTTTTGGCTGGGAAAAAGACTGGAAACATGATTGAATTCTTTTTCAAATTATATATATATATATATATACAATATATATATTTTAACTTCCTAAAACTCATTGCCAAGAGTCTCCTTCCTGACTACCTACCTTCCTATGTGGCTACTTGCTCACCTCAATTTTTTTTAATTTATTTTTTTAATTGAATCAAGTGAGATACATAGTTACTAAGTTATTCATGGCTGAACTTCAGTCATATAATGGTCCAACACCCGTCCCTTCACAGTCTATATTTCCCACCACAATGTCCCCAGTTTCCCCCTACACCCTGCACCCCCACCTCTATGGCAGGGACTTTTCTTCTTTCTCTCTTTCTCCCTCTCTCTCCCTCTCTATCTCTCTTTCTGGCCACCTCAATTATATTTTAAATGTTTCAATTCAGTGTGAATACACAGTTCTAAAATAATAAATTGCATATTTTGATATGGCAATTAATATTATATTATGTGAATAACTAGAATTATTCTGAATATAATAAGTATGCTATAGATTAAATAATCTATAATCTATAGTATTATAAATAATCTATATTTATAGTATCATAATATTATGTAATATAGTATTATAATATATTTATAGTATTATAAATAATCTATAATCTATAGTATACTTATTATTATATTATTATAATATGTATATATTATATTATATTAAAATTATAATCTCTATACTATATTATATTAAAAAACAGGAATTCAAATACTGGGTATGACATATCTCTAAACTGACAAATTCAGGTTTGGCAAGAATAGTTATATTTTCAGGTCCAGGAAGATAACTCAAAGGGCTTGTGTGGGGGGCTGGAGCTATAGTAGAGCCGGTAGGGTGTTTGCCTTGAATGAGGCTGAACTGGGTTCGATCCCCAATATCCCGTATGATTCCCCGAGCACTGCCAGGAGTAATTTGTGAGTGCAGAGCCAGGAGTAACCTCTGTGCATCGCCGGGTGTGACCCAAAAAAAGCATTAAAAAAAAAAAAAAGGCTGATGTGCTTTTGGGGTTTTTTGGTTGTTTTTTTTTTTTTCTTTTTGGGTCACACCTGGAAATACTCAGGGATTACTCCTAATTCTGTACTAAGGAATTGCTCATGTTCCTTCTCTGCCAGCAATGTGACCTCAAAGAAGGCAAATATTCTGGGGCTGGAGCAATAGCACAGCGGGTAGAGCATTTGCCTTGCACGCGGTAGACCCGGGTTCGATTCCCAGCATCCCATATGGTCCCCTGAGTACTGCCAGGAGTGATTGCTGAATGCAGAGCCAGTAGTAACCCCTGTGCATCGCCAGGGCATCGCCAGGTGTGACCAAAAAAGAAAAAAAAAAGATAAATATTCCTCCTCTCTATGTTCTCATTGTTATTTCACTATCAACAAACTGGAAACTTAAAACATCCTGTCCAGCCAGTTTCTCAGAGCAGTTGTTGGAGGAAGTCACAGTAGGTAAAGTGAACTTTTAATTTGCTAATCTTTCATAGGAAAAAGGTAATGTTTGTTATTTGTTTTAACTCAGGTGAGATTCTAGGTGGGAATTACTTAGATATATAATTTTCATGGAAATATGTAGAAAATATGAAGAAAATGTGTTAAAATTGATTAATATCAATCTACTATACTATTTTCAATAATATAATCTTTTGGCAGATACTCTAGTTCTTGTTTCAATAAGTCTTTAGTGACTAATTACTAACAAAGAAGTCTGATGATATAGGAAATTAAGAATATGGGAGTGCAGGTCTTACAGAGGGGCTCAAAGGGCTGGAGCACATACTTTGCTTTTGGGACCCCCTTTTGGTTTGATTCCAGGCACTGTATGGTTATCCAAGTACAAAGCCAGGAATAACCCTTGAGCACAGAGGGTATGCCCCCACAAATAATAATAATAATAATAATATCAGAGGAGTGATAATAGTACAGCAAAAAGAAAAAAATAAAGGGGATATGGAGGAGGAGGAAGAGAAGGAGGAAGAAAAATAGAGTGAAGGGCTGGAGTGATAGCACAGTGGGTAGGGCGTTTGCCTTGCACGCGGCCAACCCAGATTCGATTCCCAGCATCCCATATGGTCCCCGGGCACCGCCAGGAGTAATTCCTGAGTGCAGAACCAGGAGTAACCCCTGTGCATTACTGGGTGTGACCCCCCCCAAAAAAAAAAGAACAACAACAACAAAAAAAAACAGAGTGAAGGACTGGGGTGATAGCTAAAATAACTAGTGCATTGTTTGACACCCCAAATTTAATCCCCAGCACCATATGGTTCCCCTAACGACCATCAGCTAGCCCTGGTGTCCCCCAATACCACTGAGAAGCCCTCTAAAAAAGACCAAAACAATATTTAAAAAATAATAATATGAGAGTGACTGTTTGGTGTTTTATCTGTTCCTGTTTTTTTATTGTCTTCTGATTTACATGTATCTTTGAACTTTCTAGTGCCTGTTTATTTTACCTCAGAAATAAATATAAATCTTGTAATATTTTATTGGAAAAATTATCTGTGCTTTTTTCTTACAAAAGAATCCCCTACAGAGATTTTTATATTAGCCTATTCCCGGAAATTCTTAAATTCTATTCTCTCTCTCTCTCTCTCTCTCTCTCTCTCTCTCTCTCTCTCTCCTCTCTCTCTCTCTCTCTCTCTCTCCCCTCTCTCTCTCTCCCTACCTCTCTCTCTCTCTATTGTTCTGGATAAAAATAAATTTAGTAATGTGATTTCATCAGAAAATTCATTCCAAATAACCCAATGGAAAAATAAACTTGAAGCATTTATTTACTGATCAGAGAAGTGTCTCTTGAGAATTTGTCCTTCACATGGGATTTTCTCTGCCCTCCAGTCAAACGCTGCCTATTTCCACAGCTCCTCTGCCACTATGAAGGGGACCTTTTCCAAAGCCATCCTTGTTCTGGCCATCTCTGCCTGGCCTACCTTTGCCTATGGTGAGTTACAAGTCCTTGTTCTACCTGTAATTTCTTCAGCATATCTCCAATCATGGGGAAATTAGGGTGGAGCAGCAGGGCCATTAATTTTATTTAATCTGAATTTCCCAGGTTATTGGTATAGAATGTAAGCTCAGAATGAAAGGATTCACATACTCAGTGTCACTGGTCTTAAAGTTTTGACTCAAATCTAAACATTTCCAAGTCCATGTCCATTGACCTTTTCAAAATATCTGGTTTTCATTAGGCCCAAGAGGAGAGAGAGAGAGAGAGAGACAGAGAGAGACAGAGAGAGACAGAGAGAGAGAGAGAGAGAGAGAGAGAGAGAGAGAGAGAAGAAAAGGACCTGCCACAGAGGCGGGCGAGCGGGGGAAGGAATGGGGTGGGAAACTGGGACCACTGGTGATGGGAAATGTACACTGGGATGGGTGTTGGAACATTATATGACTGAAACCTAATCATGACCAACTTTGTAACTGCATATATCACTGTGATTCAATTTTTTTAAATTATGTATATAAATATATAATTATATATGTATATATGTATATGGTTCCCACCCAGGACATTCAAACCTTAGAAAATTTCATTCCCAGAGTATATTTATCTACACTTCTCAGACCTGGAATTAATTTCAGTAGGCTCTGTGGAAGCTAACTTTTATACCATTATGATTCACAGTTGTTTTGGAATAAGAGGGAGTTAACTCCAGGGAGCCCCTGAGGGCATCAGTACATTCCTTTCCACTTGGACTCTGAAATTTCCTTAATGGCTTTCAATCTTTTATTTTCATTGGTGCTCCCTCATTGAACATATTTTTTAAGCTTCTTAAATTTTAAGAAATTCTGTAACAAGTTGAAAATCCATGCCTCTTTCATCTTTTCTTGTGGGAAGGGTTTGGGGGCCACATCCTGCGGTAATTAGGGGGCCATTTTTGACTTTGAGTTCAGGAGTGACCCCTGGTGTGCCTGGGGAATGACCAGTGTCAGAGGGATGCAAGGCATCCTTAACCCTTGTACTCACCAGTCCCACCTCTCCTATCTTAGAGGGGGGAAAAATACTTTCCCTCCCCTATTAAAGAAAAATATGAGGGGCTGGAGCAATAGCACAGCAGGTAGGGCGTTTGCCTTGCACGCGGCCGATACGGGTTCGAATCCCAGCATCCCATATGGTCCCCCGAGCACCGCCAGGAGTAATTCCTGAGTGCATGAGCCAGGAGTAACCCCTGTGCATCGCCGGGTGTGACCCAAAAACCAAAAAAAAAAATATATATATGAGTTCTTTCTACTCACAGCACTCCTGACACCAGATCTGTGAGTTTCTCTGTTCTCCAATGTTTTATGGACATCATCTGAATATCCTACAATTTGATTTAGACATGACACTAACTACCCAGCAGATCCACAGAGAAGGGCTCAGTCCTGCAAGATTGCCCCAACTTCAGGTGCCAATAACAAGTCAGAACTTGCAGTACTCCTGACTGGTCAAGAATCAGGGATTCCCATAACTCCTACCTTGGGTTTGGCAATTTGCTAGCATGGGGATAGTACAGTGAGTAGGGTGTTTGCTTTGCACACAGCTGACCTGGGTTTAATACCTTATGTTTTGTTTTGTTGTTTGTTTGTTTTTATCTTTTTAGGTCATACCTGGTGATGCTCAGGGGTTACTCTTGGCTCTGCACTCAGGAATTAATTACTCCTGGCGTACTCCAGGGACCATATGGGATCCCGGGGATTGAACCCGGGTCAGCTACATGCAAAGCAAATGCCCTCCCTGCTATACTATTACTCCGGCCCCTTCAACCCCTTATGATCTCCCAAGTACCGCCAGGACTAATTCCTGAGTGCAGAGCCAGGAGTAATTTCTGAGCATGGCCAGGTGTGATCCAAATAGGGAAAAAAAATTGCCAGAATGCCTCACAGAACTCAGGAAAATGCCTACCTATTAACAGTTTAGTACAACAGGCAGAAGTCAAGAATAACCAAACAGGTTGGAGTACAGTGGGTAAGGTGCTTGTTTGCATGCAGATGACACAAGTTCGATCCCTGGCACCCCAAGTGGTCCCCTGGGTGCTACCAGGAGGTATCTCTAAACAACAAGCACAGTTGAGTGCAGCCCCCAAACAGAAAAACAAAAATGAACAGCCAAATGGGGGAGGGAGGGACAAAAATAGCCAAATGGAAGAGATAAACAGGACAAGATATGTGGGAAGGGGTCCAGGATTTGCCACCCCCCCCCCTATATCAATGTGTTCACCAGCCTGGAGATTTTCCAGACTTTTTGTTTATAGAATTTTTGTGAAGGTTTCATCCTGAAAGCACAATAATTAAATCATCAAGTCAATAGTGGTTGTTCAATATCCAACTCTATCCCTTCTCAAAGGTTGGGTGGTCAGGTCGAAAGTTCCAGCCTCCTTATCATATGACTGGTCTCTTTGGCAGCAGCCTCTGTTCTCCAGCAGCCTTCTCATTCGTACAAACTCAGATGTATGATTGAAAGGGGGTTATTATGAATAAGAAATACACTTCTCTCACTCCTACAATTCAGGAAATTATGACAGCTTCAGGAGTTCTATGCCAAAAACTGGGGAAAGAAGCCAAACCTTTTCGGGGAATGGCCAGGGAAGCATATCTGGCTCAGGACTTAACTCTAAGCTCTGTGCTCAGTGGTTATTCCAGGTGGAGTTCTGGGGATTAACCCTGGTTTGACCAGATGCAAGACAAGTGCCCTATCTGCCTCCCCATCTTTTGGGTTTTGGGCCACACCGGCAGTTCTCAGTGCTTACTCCTGGCTCTGCACTCAGGGATTACTTCTGGCAGTGCACAGGGGACTATATGGGATACTGGGGATCTAAGCCAGGTCCCTGCAAGGCTAGTGCCCTAACCACTGTACTATCTCTCTGGCCCCCATTCTATTTAGTTATTATACCTCCCCAAACTTAATCCTTTCTCTCTTAAGTACTCTAGATATATTTCTACATGTCATTTTTCATTAATTCTCTTTCCTTCTGTTACTGAGAACACTATTTGATTTATCACCTTCCTGAAGCCCACTGTGTGATCGGTGTGCTGAATCTTGGCTCCTCCTTCATCTCCCGCCCTCCCTCTCTTACTTCTGAAGGGAGGTTTGAGGCCCCACCTAGTGCCGCACTTAAGGAATGTTTCCAGCTTTGTGCTCAGGAGTAACCCGTGTTGCTCAGGGGAGCCATCTAATGGTGCTGGGGATTTGAACCAGAGTTGGAGTGATACCAGACAAGAGCCTTACTTCCTGTACTATTTCTGCAGTCCCATATCTTGAAACTCATTCCGTCCTTGTTCACCTAATTTTGTGGTCTTATATCTTCCCTCACCATGTTTCTCTCCTACGTTCCTAAATCCAGTCTCCATTTTCAGTTGATAGCATGCAAATCCATGCCCCTACTCAGAACAGTGATTCTTGATTCTCATCAAAGTTGAAAACATATTCTTCCACTAATCCCTTTGCCTCTGACTAGAATTCCTCTCACCCACAATCCATACTGCTATGAGTTGTCTTCTTCAAAAACCATTTTTGCAACCAGAAAAAAAAAAAAAGCATCATTAGGGGCCAGTGAGATAGTACAGCAGGGAGGGCACTTGCCTTGAATGCAGCTAACCTAGGCTTAATGCCAGCACTTACCTGTCACAAAGCCGACCTCATTTCAATCCTTGGCACCATATATGGTTTTCCAAGCAGATAGGGGCGACTCCTGAGTACAGATCTGAGAATAGCCCCTAAACACTGCTGAGAATGGCCCAAAATTTTTTTAAAAAAAGGGAAATAAACATTTTGGAGACCAGAGAGATCACTCAATGGACCGCAGCACGTGCATTGTATGAGGGAGGCCCAGACTCAATCCCTGTCACCACATAGTTCTCCAAGCACAAGCCCCTGAGTACTGAGCCAAGGAGCACCTCTGAGCACCACTGTATATCACAAAATACAACCTATATATATATATATTGAAGAAATAAAAAATTTTAGGGGTCATACGGAGAGATGTTGCTGGGGGCATGCAGTGCCAGAGACTGAACCAGGGACTCATACAAGGCACATGCTCTGCCACTTAAGTCACATCCCTGGCCAAGAATCCTTTTTTCTATTTTATCAGTGGGGATGGGTCGGGGGAGGGACACCTCCTACAGTGCTCAGGGATCACTCCCAGCACAGCTTGGGAGAACATACATGGTGCAATAGTCAGTCACATGCAAGGGAAACACCCTATCCCCTGTCATCACTCTGGCCCCCAAAAGAATATTTTTTGTAATGTAAGTCTTTCTGGGGGGAATAAAACAGATTTGGGGTTTTGGGTCATAACTGGTGGTTCTCAGTTGCTACTCCCAGTTCTGTGAGTACCACTGGGTGCTGGGGATTTATTCTAGCCTACATGCAAAGCATGTGCTCAGTCTTTTGACCTATCTCTCTGGTCCTTTTAATGCAAGTCTTATCTTAATTCTTCTGTGTTAAAAATATAATTCCTGGGGCTAGTACAGAGGGTAGGGCACTCATTTTGTACACAGCTAATCTGCATTCAATCCCCAGTACTCCACATGGTTTCCCAAGCCCACAGGAAATGACCCAAGCACGGAGCCAAAGATAATCCCTGCACACTGCAAAGTGTGGTGCCCAAACACACAAAACAAATAAAATAAAAACAAAGTTCTTTGTATACCAGAAAGATAGTATGCAGGTAAGGTGCTTACCTTGTATCCCCCCAGTCTGAATCCCCAGAACTATATATGGATGGTCACCCCAGCACTGCTGCAAAACACTAGCGCATACAGCCAGGAGCAGCCCCTGAGGAATGCCACGTGGGGCTCAAAAATAGGAAAGAAAGAAGGAAGGGAGGAAGGAAGGAAGGGAGGGAGGGAGGGAGGGAGGAAGGAAGGAAGGAAGGAAGGAAGGAAGGAAGGAAGGAAGGAAGGAAGGAAGGAAGGAAGGAAGGAAGGAAGGAAGGAAGGAAGGAAGGAAGGAAGGAAGGAAGGAAGGAAGGAAGGAAGGAAGGAAGGAAGGAAGAGCACCCCTGAGTGTGGATCAAAATCAAACAAAGAAGTCCAAAAATAAAGATGATAGGGACAGAAAGTTAGCAAGTTAAGGCACTTTTCTTGTTACACAACCAACCCCAGTTAGATATAGGGCACTAATAGTCCCGCAAGAACCACCAGGAGTGATCAATCCCTGAGCCAGGAATAATCCCTGAGCACTGCTGGGTGTGACCACACACACCAAAAAAATAAAAGTGAATTTAAAACATTCCTTGATTTGGGACCAGAGCCATAGATAGTATAGCTGACAGGATGCTTGCCTTGCACATGGTTAACTTGGGGTCAATTCTTTTTTTTCTTTTTTGACTTTTTGGGTCACACCTGGCAATGCACAGGTATTACTCCTGGTTTTGCATTCAGGAATTACTCCTGGCGGTGCTCAGGGGACCATCTGGGATGCTGGGAATCAAACCCAGGTTGGCCACGTGCAAGGCAAATGCCCTACCCACTGTGCTACTGATCCAGCCCCTGGGTTCAATTCTTTTTTTTTTTTTTGGCTTTTTGGGTCACACCGTCGATGCACAGGGGTTACTCCCAGCTCTGCACTCAGGAATTACTCCTGGCAATGCTCAGGGGACCATATGGGAAGCTGGAAATTGAACCCGGGTTGACCGCATGCAAGGCAAACGCCCTACCCGCTGTGCTATTGCTCCAGCCCCTGGGTTCAATTCTTAATATCCCACATAGTTCCCTGAGCACTGCCAAGAAAAGGCCCTCTAAGCACCACAGGATGTGCCCTCCCCCCCAAAAAAATTCCCAGGCTTTAAAAAATAAAAACAAAAAAATATGAGTTGCTAATAGACTCAGCCTTATAAAAAATGATTACTATTGTAGCACTGTCTTCCCATTGTTAATCAATTTGCTCGAGCAGGCACCAGTAATATCTCCATTGTGAGACTTGCTGTTACTGTTTTTGGCATATTGAATATGCCACGGGGAGCTTGCCGGGCTCTGCCCTGTGGACGGGACACTCTCAGTAGCTTGCCGGGTTCTCCAAGAGGGACAGAGGAATCGAACCCAGGTAGGCCATGTAGAAGGCAAATGGCCTACCCACTGTGCTATCACTCCACTCCTTATAAGGACTTAGAAATAATAATAACAATAACAACAACAACAACAACAACAATGACCTTTACAGGAAATTCCTCAGGTTGAAAGCAAGTGACACTAGATAGCAGTACTTCAAGTCCACATGAAATAATAGGTTATGTTAAATGCTGTTATGTAATTATAAAAGATAGGATGAGTCTATTTAATTTCCTTTCTTTTAACTCTTTTCAAGAGTATTGTATAATCTTATGTATAATATAATATTATACATAATTGTATAATATAATCTTATGATTATTTGTATATAATTATATTGTTGAACCTATAATATATATGTGAAATATATTTGACAATAACGGCACAAAGGAAGTAAGTAGAAATAGTTCTATTGATGTAAGTAAATGACACCAGATGCTAACTTAAATCCACAAGAACAAATGAAGAAAATTAAAAATAGTAAATCAAAGGTAAATATAACAAATCCTGTAAATGTGTGCTTGCTATTTTTCTTCTCTAATTATAAAAAATTATATTAACATCATATTATATTAAATAATATTATGCAAGTACAATGTTGTGTTTGTAACATACAAATATAGTACGTATTAAAATACCATAGTATAAAAGGCTAGAAGGAAGAATAAAGTGATATATGAGTAACACTTCTATATCACTGGAATTAAATTAGTATATGTTTCACATATGTTAAAAAATTAAGGTATATATGTTAAAACTACTAAAAAAAGAATCTTCAGACAGGGGGCCGAAGCGATAGTACAGTGGGTAGGGTGTTTGCCTTGCACGCAGATGACCCAGGATTGATCCCCGGCATCCCATATGGTCCCCCAAGAACCCCCCAGGAGTAATTCTAAAGTGCAGAGGCAGAAGTAACCCCTAAGCATCGCTGGGTGTGACCCAAAACAAAAAAAAAAAAATCTTCAGACATATCGTGAAAATGACCACTTAAGGAATTGTAAGAAAATATTCACAATGTTGTATGCACTAATATTCAGAGATCAGTAAAGGAAGAACAGGGAAGCAGAAAAAAAACATGAGAGAAACAAAATAAAAAGTAAAATGGCAGAGCCAGAGAGATAGTTCAGCAAAGTGCAATTCAGAGACCCAGTTTCAATTCCCAGTACCTGATGCTCCCTGCAGCACCACTGAATGTATTCCCAAAATTAATAAAGGAGAGTAAATGGTAGGCATTAATCTGAGTGTATCAATAAAAACACTGGTAATAAATTTCACAATTCACTTAAAAGGTAGAAATGGTCAGAATGGATTTAAAAAGAAGATCCAACTTTATGTTGGAATAAGAAGTAACCACTAGGGGCTGGAGCGATAGCACAGCGGGGAGGGCATTTTTGCCTTGCACGAGGCTGACCTGGGTTTGATTCCCAGCATCCCATATGGTTCCCTGAGCACCGCCAGGGTAATTCCTGAGTTCAGAGCCAGGAGTGACCCCTGTGCATCGCCAGGTGTGACCCAAAAGGCAAAAAAAAAAGTAACCACTAATACATAAAGAATTTATTTCTGGGGTGATGATAATGTTCTAAATGTCACTGATTGTGGGGTTAGTCTAACAACTCTGTGAATGTACTGGTATGCCAGTTATATCTTGTACATAAGAGAGATATGATACCATATTATACATATTCCATATTATAATAATAGTATCCAAAATAATAATAATATATCATAAGATAATTATATATGTGAATAATTATAATTTAAAAACTGCTTTAGATCCAGAGTATATAAGCCTTAATGAAACCCAGTGTCTTTTTAAGTTACCTCAATATAACTCTTTCATGGTAATTGTAACTTTGAGTGTGTTGTCTAAAAAGCACTGAGAAAGGCTGAAGAAGTTGTTAATTACCTATGAAAAGGAAAGGGTAGAATTAAGATCTCTACTTAACAAGAGGAGGAAGGGCAAAAGTTTGCTGACTCTTCACTCCTTCAGGGCAGTGTTTCCCAACCTTTTCTGACTGTAACCCCTTATGACCTTCTTTCCTTCTTGTGCATCTCCATTCCCACCAGTTGGCCTCCTACTCCTATTCCATCACCCCCAATTTATAAAATTTTCACCTGTAGCCCCCTTGGAATATCCTGAGCCCTGGCTAAGAAATTCTGCTTTACTTCCATTTGATCCAGCAATACCACTTCTGGGAATATATCCTGGAGAAACAAAAAAGTATAGTCAAAATGATATCTGCACTTATATGTTTATAATAGCCAGAATCTGGAAAAATACCGAGTGCCCGAGAACAGATGACTGGTTAAAGAAACTTTGGTACATCTATACAATGGAATACTATGCAGCTGTTAGAAAGGATGAAGTCATGAACTTTGCATATAAGTGGATCAACATGGAAAGTATCATGCTAAGTGAAATGAGCCAGAAAGAGAGGGACAGACATAGAAAGATTGCACTCATCTGTGGAATATAGAACAACAGAGTAGGATGCTAATACCCAAGAATAGTAGTGTATAATACCAGGAGTTTGGCTCCATAGCTTGGAAGCTGGCCTCACACGCTGGGGGAAAGTCATCCCAGATAGAGAGGGGAACACCAAGTAATATGTGATTGGGGATCCTGCGCAGGAAGGGAGATGCGTGCTGAAAGTAGACTAGAGACTGAACAGAATGACCACTCAATACCCCTATTTGGAACCACAACACCTAAAAGGAAAGAGAGATATCAAATTGGAATGCCCTGCCACAGAGGCGGGGTGAGGTGGGGGGGATGGGACTGGGGCGGTTGGGAGGGATACTGGGTTCATTGGTGGTAGAGAATGGACACTGGTGGAGGGATGGGCTCTTAAACATTGCATGAGGGAAAAACAAGCATGAAAATGTGTGAATTTGTAACTGTACCCTCACTGTGACTCACTAATTTAAAAATTAATTAATTAATTTTAAAAAAGGAAAATAAATAAATAAATAAAAATTTAAAAATAAAAAATAAATTAAAAATTTTTAAAAAGAAATTCTGCTTTAGGGGTCAGAGATGTACAGGGACCACGACACTTGTCTTGCATGCAGCCAACTTGGGTTGTATCCTCAGCACCCACATACTCATACTCATACCCATACTCAGCACCCTGGTGGAACACTCTGAGTTCCACCAGGAGTGATCCCTGGACACAGACCCAGGAGTAAGGCCTAAGCACTGTCAGGTGTGGGAATGGAGGGAGAAAGGGAGGGAGGGACAAAGAGAGGGAAGTTAGGAAGGAGGGAGGGAGGGAGAGAAAGTGGGAGGAAGGAAGGAAGGAAGGAAGGAAGGAAGGAAGGAAGGAAGGAAGGAAGGAAGGAAGGAAGGAAGGAAGGAAGGAAGGAAGGAAGGAAGGAAGGAAGGAAGGAAGGAAGGAAGGAGGGAGGGAGGGAGGGAGGGAGGGAGGGAGGGAGGGAGGGAGAGGGAGGGAGGGAGGGAGGAAATTCTGCTTTATAGGACAGCATGAATCAAAAAGTAATCCTTTGATTATGAGGTTTGGTGCTTCCTGAACACCAGAGTCTCTCTCATCTTGCCTTTTAAGTATTTGTGTGTGTGTGTGTGTGTGTGTGTGTGTGTGTGTGTGGTACCAGAGATTGAACCCAGGTTCTTACACATGCAAGTGTTCTACTACTGAGCTATATTCCTTGTCTGTTCTTGCACATAAACTTTTGTTTTCCAGATTTCCTTGATCCTGTGATCTCCAATGTGTCTCATGAAGACACAAAGGTAAGCTCTATTTCCCTGGTGCCCAAGAACAGAAACGGGGAGAAAATAATTTTTCCTTAGAGCCCTGACTCTTCTGGAAGGTAGGGGCCAAAAGGGACTAGCACGGAAGTAACACCACAATAAACGCTGAGTCAACACCACAAACAGTGCAATTTTTATGCTCTCAAGCCCACTTCCCTTGCAGTCAATTCATGCAATCCTCTCATGGTAGAGAATGGAAGTGTTTTGTACCATTAAATAAGTGAGTAAGGTGTGGCTCTAATTCAGTTCTTTCCTGTACTGCAGTGGACACACTTTCAAGCAAGATTTGCCAAAAAGTATATCTGATTTCTCTCACTTCAAGCCTAACAAAGCATTCTCTCTGTTTCAGTTTCTACATCTGATGTCTGCTAGGTTTGAGCCCACTGCTGTCTAAAGCAGCATGTAGAAATCACTCTGCAATGTCTGTAGACATATTCAGGGGCTGGAGCAATAGTACAGTGGGTAGGGCATTTGCTTTGCATGCAGCTGACCTGGATTCAATCCCCAGGATCCCATATAGTCCCCCAGCACTGCCAGGAGTGATTCCTGAGTGCAAAGCCAGGAGTAATCCCTGTGCATTGCCAGAAGTGATCCAAAAAGCCAAAAAAAAAAAAAAAAGACATCTTCCTCCCTGTAACCTAACAATCATATTTTGCATTTGGTTGGACAAGGGCTTTGATGCTGTACAGGGACTTTGCTGCTAATAAGAAATGTGTAGCTCTACCTAGTTGTCCATAGGTTATACATTTTATCATACTCAATATCACATCATATACATATTGTGATGACAGGGTCAAACACTTGAGACTTTCAAAGCTTGTTCACCTAATGCCTGGTCTAAATGCTCTTATTCTACCTTCCTCAAATATCAGTGATGATAGTGAGAGGACCTAAAGTGTCTGAGATCTCTAAAGCATTTAAAGCATCGATGGGGCCAGAGTGACAGCACAAGCTGTAGGGCATTCGCCCTGCACACAGCCAACTCGGGTTTCATCCCTGGAACCCCATACAGTTCCTCGAGTACACCAAGAGTGATCCCTGAGCAGAGTCAGGAATAAGCCCTAAGCACAGCTGGGTCTGGTCCAAAAACAAACAAGAAATTAAAAAAATAAAAAAGTAGTCATCTCTGTCTTTCCTGCAGGCCAAGTGCACCCAGAATATTAATAGCTGCTGGTTTACCTCCTTCATCAAGCCAAGTGAACTTATATGTGGCAGTGACCAGGTTACCTACAATAGTGCCTGCCACCTGTGCTCCAAAGTTCTGTAAGTCTTGATTTTATTCTTTCTCTCCAGTTAGTAAACTAAAGAAAGCTGAGATGGATTTCCTTAGAACACTTCCTCCTTAACTGAATAATAAGAAATCTCTATTCTTTCCAGAGATTCCCTTACTTGCTGTCCCATTTTAAAAAATTTTTTATTAGAGAATCACTGTGATGTACAGTTACAAACTTATGAACTTTTGTGTTTGCATTTCACTCATACAGTGATCATTTACCCATCTCTCCACCAGTGCCCACTCACCTCCACCAATGATCCCAGTATCCCTCTCACCACCCACACCCCATCCCCACCACTCCACCCTGCCTCTGCGGCAGGGCATTCCCTTTTGTTCTCTCTCCTTTTGGGTGTTGTAGTTTGCAATAGAGCCATCCCATTCTTTGATCCCTTCCTACACTCCTAAAAGCAATCCTGCTCAGAAACAGAAAACTGCTGATGTGAGGGAGCTAAACCCAGATGAGAACCCAGTGGACAAGCAGCCATCGCCTTCAGACCTTTGGTGATAAAGAGAGTTATCCTTGAACTTGATCCTCGATCACTGCATAAGGTCCCCCAACACTGGCAGGGGTAATCCCTGAGCACAGAGCCAGGAATAAATTCTGAGTGGCACTGGGTGTGGCCCAAAACCAACTACAAGAGAGAGAGAGAGAGAGAGAGAATTTTCCTTAAGGCTCCTTCAGCCTGTTCAGGTCAGAGAACTAAAGAAGAGGAGGGCTGGAGTGTTAGCACAGAGGGTAGGGCATTTGCCCTGCATGCAGCTGGCCTGGGTTCTATTCCCTGAAGCTCATGTGGTCCCCGGAGCACTTCCAGGAGTAATTCCTGAGTGCATGAGCCTATGCATTGCCAAGTGTGACCCAAAAGGAAAAAAAAAAAGAGGAAGAGGAGGGAGCTGGGTAAAGAATCTCCTTTGAGTTGGTTTATTGATACTCAACTAAAGATTATTTTCCAAAACACACTATGTTTTTTGGTTTTTTTTTTGTTTTTTGTTTGTTTGTTTGGTTGGTTGGTTGGTTGGTTGGTTGGTTGGTTTTTTTAGTCACACCTGGCGATGCACAGGGGCTACTCCTGGCTCTGCACTCAGGAATTACTCCTGGCGGTGCTCAGGGGACCATATGGGATGCTGGGAATCGAAACTGGGTCGGCCACATGCAAGGCAAACGCCCTACCCGCTGTGCTATTTCTCCAGCCCCCGTTTGTTTTGTTTTTGATGGTGCTGGAGGTCAGAGCCAGGGCTCTTATCAAGCACTCTGCTGAGCTATGTCCCCCACCCACCCCATGCCCAGCAACATGTTTTAGCACTTGTATTTGGGTTCATTGTATATTAACAGCTATGGGTGACACCCATGTGAAATTCCTAGATCTCTGGCCCAAGAGGAATAGCTATCCACAGAGGTCTTCATCAAAGAAACTGCTTAGAGGTGCTGGAGAGACATTACAGTGGATCAGGCACTTGCCTTGTATGTGCCTGATGTGACCATATGTGAATCCAGGCATCATATATGATCTCCAGAGTGATCCCTGAGCACAGAGCCAGAAATAATCCCTGAGTGCAGCTGGGTGTCCACTCTTCTCCAAAAAGAAACTGCCTTATAGGGGTGAAAACATATTCCATAACATATGCACTCTCCATTAAGGAGAACTATAGCCTTGGATGAATAAGATTTTAAAATGAAGATCAATATCTTGAGAGGAAAAAAAAAACTTAGAATAAATAAAAGTTGCCTATCTCCCATTCCTCTTTCTTATTTCTCTTCAAGAGAAGAAATAACCATCTTCATCATAATAAGAGAGGATGGCTCGGCAGGATTGGGTTTTCTTGCATTCCTGGTAGCTACCAAAACTTACAAAAGAGTGATGATGTAAACCACTCTCAAGTCAGCCTCTATCGCCGGTTCAGACACATGGCCATCAGAATCTCGGAGACTCAGCACATCATAGACTCAGAGAAGGCTGGAAACCAGACATCTGAGGGATGACTTCCAAAGAACTGCTTGCAAAGACCACCCTCACTGGTGCTTGGGACCCCCGGACCACTCTCACCAATGCTCTGCCTAGTAGTGTTAGGGACAGCTTGGGAGCTTAAGGGAAATGCACACCCTAACCCCTATTTAAAAACACCTGCTAAATAAGAAATCACTGGGCTGGAGCAATAGCACAGCAGGTACGGCGTTTGCCTTGCACTCGGCCGACCCAGGTTCGATTCCCAGCATCCCATATGGTCCCCTGAGCACCGCCAGGGGTGATTCCTGAGTGCAGAGCCAGGAGTAACCTCTGTGCATTGCCGGGTGTGACCCAAAAAGAAAAATAATAAATAAATAAATAAGAAATCACTGTTTGCACAATGTTTCCTTCTCAAAGTTAGCCAGGAATTATCAAGTACAATTTAGTCATAATCTAGAATATATATACTATGAGGAAAAATAATTATTTCAAAATAAAATTTCTTACAGATTTGAAGGGCTTAACATATCTAAGTTGCATGATGGACCATGTGTAAGTAAAATCACTTATTTTTCATTTTTAGTAGTAAGCTAAATATAGTTAAGACCTCAATATTGTGGACCAGAGAGATAGTACAAGTGAGTCGGACGCTTGCCTTGCATGCAACAACCCAAGTTCAATCCCTGGCATTCCATATAGTCTCCTAAGCACTGCCAGGAATGATTCCTAAAAATACAGAGCTAGGAGTAAGTCCTGAGCATTGTGGGCTGTGTCCCTCTCTTGCCCCCCCCCACCAAAAGAGCTCATTATTATTTTGAAAATATTTGTTATTTTTAAGGTGTAATAATGGCTTTAAATTTAAATACACATAAAATTAGAGATGATGTATAGTAACCTCTATAGGCCTATTATTTAACAAAGATTTAACAAGGTCCAAAGTGTATGACACATTTCCTACTATTCTTTTATTTCTTCTTTTTCTTTGCTGAAGTCTATTAACAAAGTCTTATATCATATCATCTCACTCCTACATACTTCAGAGTGCATCTCTAAGTGCAGAGATTTCCTTAAATACTCACATTGTTGTTATTTTACCCAATTAGTTACTGTCATTCTCCAATATATATAAATACGTATACTTCATGCTCATACTGTACTACCAACTCTACAAACATCTTCAGGGGGACAATGCATTTTGGTATAATAATTTGGGAGTAAATAAGATCTATCTAACCCTCTCTCTGTCTGATTTCTGGCATCTTGAAAAAAGATACTAATTAGAATATGAAAGGTTATTCTTTCTGTGCCCACCCCCACCCCCTTCATGCTGGTGTTGTCATGACCAGGGATCATATATGCTTGGTTATATTGCTCATAAGTTTGGTTGCAGTGCTGGGGTCACACACTAAGTTGCAGTGCTTATACATGTGCTCATCAGGCCACACTCCTTTATTGACACATTTAACTTGCCAGGGGCCACTGTAATGCCTAAACACATGCTCACCCAGATTATACTCCTAGCTGCTATGCTCACATATCTTTAGTTGCCATGCCATGCTGGCCAAGAGTCTTGTACACATCTGGTTGCAGTGTTCCAGAAGCTACACTCCATTGCAGTGTCAGGATTCACAGAAAACAGAGTTTTGTTGCATCTGGGTGGTACTAGGTACAAACTCAGAGCAAGTCAGGAGCTTTTGTCACTAAGCAATCTCCCAGGTCCATTGAAGTTATCTTTGTATTGACTAGACCAGGTTTTCCTTAGTCCCATCGAGATTATTATGTCTTTGAATTTAAAGTCTTTTTGTTGACGCCAGGGATTGAACCCAGGGTCTAATATATGCACAGCATATGCTTTGTCATTGAGTTATATCCCCAGTCATGACTTTAAGGTCATGAAGTCAAAGAAAAAAACTAATACCGTGGAAATCATTATAGTATTTTTTTTTTTAGAAATCATTATAGTATTAAGAGGCATGGAAGTGGGTCTGAGACAGAGTATCTTGAAATAAAAATTAGAGAGTAGAAAGTGAGATAAAAAAAAAAAAGAGGGAAGGGGGGGCCAGAGCGATAGCACAGCGGGTAGGGCGTTTGCCTTGCACGCAGCCGACCCGGGTTCGATCCCCGGCATCCCATATGGTCCCCCAAGCACTGCCAGAAGCAGTTCCTGAGTGCAAAGCCAGGAGTAACCCCTGAGCATCGCTGGGTGTGACCCAAAAAGAAAAAAAAAAGAGGAAAGGGTTAGAAGCAATGAGTAGAAAAGCAATTTTCTTTTTTTTTTTTGCTTTTTGGATCACACCTGGCTATACACAGGGGTTACCCCTGGCTCTGCACTCAGGAATTACTCCTGGTGGTGCTCAGGGGACCATATGGGATGCTGGGAATCGAACCCGGGTTGGCCAAGTGCAAGGCAAACGCCCTACCCGCTGTGCCATCGCTCCTGCCCAGAAAAGCAATTTTTTTTTTTTTTTTTTGCTTTTTGGGTCACACCCGGCGATGCACAGGGGGTTACTCCTGGCTCATGCACTCAGGAATTACTCTTGGCGGTGCACGGGGGACCATATGGAATGCTGGGAATCGAACCTGTGTCGGCCGCGTGCAAGCCAAATGCCCTCCCTGCTGTACTATCACTCCAGTCCCAAGAAAAGCAATTTTTAAAGTGGAATGGCACTAGGTAACTTTGATGGTATGTGCAGAATTTCATACACATACAGGAAGGAATCCATAGTACTAGAATGTTAGAGTGTGGTAAATCAGTGATAAATCAATAAATTTTTATTTTAAAAATTATATAATTTTGTAGTAATTTTAGGGCTCTATTTTCTAACATAAATCTCAATGACAAATTTACAAGGCTCATTTTATTTATATCCTATTATAAATATTACTTATTTGGAGAAGGTCTATAACTAGATTGTCCTCTAGTCTCATTATAGAGAAATCATAAGGATGTTCTGTCTGTTGTTTTGGGGCCACAGTCAGCTGTGCAAAGGAGCTACTCCCAGGAGAGTGCTTACAGGCCATTCCTGGCAATATTCAAGGAACCTTGTAGTGCCAGATCAAACTTGAGCTTCCTGCAATTAAAGCATGTGCTCAGGACTTTTCGGCACTTTTCATGACTTGGGCCAACATGTAAAGAGCTCGCACATGAGCTCTATTTCTGTCTGAACACTTTCCCTTCTCTTTTCTATCTGCTGCAATTGTTGTTATGATGCCTTGAAGTCACACACTTGTAGTGCCTACAAACACTTCACTGAAGCAGAGTCACCTTTTTGGGCACGAGGGATCACGGCAGTGCTGGCAATCCCACTTGATAATGTGGGCGGTGCCTGGGATCAAATTTGTGACCTAAAACATAAAGTGGAGGCACTCTGCCACTAGGTACATCCCCTAGGCCCTGTCAGATTATTTTTGACCTGGGCTAATTCATAGGAAATCTTGCTAAATCCCCTCCAATTATAGCTGGATAATGACCCTCATCAAGCAGGCCTTTAGTCTAATGTCTCTTTCAACCTTGTAACTTCAAAGAGAGGCATTGAAACCGGATACCATAGAATGGTGTCTGAGGCCATCTGCTGGCAGAACTTTCTTTTGGATTGTGGAACACCGGTCTTGTTCTATTCAGATAAAATTAAATAAAGATAAAATTAAATTTAAATTGTTCTATAAAGATAAAGTTAAATTTAAATTGTTCTATAAAGATAAAATTAAATTTTAAAAATTCCTTGTAAAGTGACATACACTTAGTGTTGTATGGTTATTTATAGAAGCAGATGACAGGCAGATCGCAGGTGCCAGTGTAGGTGAAACCTGTCAAGAAACTAACACAAGGACTGGAGAGATAGTACAGTGGGAAGGGCACTTGCCTTGTACATGGATGACTGGGATTAATCACTGCCAGGAATAATCCCTGAATACAGATCTAGAAGTAAGCCCTGAACACTGCTAGGTGTGGCCTAAAAAAAAGAAAAAGAAAAAAAGAAAGAAGCTAGTAGGTAAACTATGGAAGATGTGTTCCTGGAACTCCAAGCAACTATCCAAATAAATCACTGTCACTCTCACTGTCATCCTGTTGCTCATCAACTTGCTTGAGCGAGCACCAGTAATGTCTCCATTGTGAGACTTGTTACTGTTTTTGGCATATCAAATACGCCACAGGTAGCTTGCCAGGCTCTGCCATGCGGGTGAGATACTCTTGGTAGCTTGCCGTGCTCTCTGAGAGGGACAGAGGAATCTAACCCCGGTCAGCTGCATACAAGGCAAACGCCTTACCCCTGTGCTATCAATCAGATGTACATTTAACAATAAAGGTATATTTCAAACATTGCACTGAGAGAAAAAAGCAAAGGTCAGACTAATACAAGCAATACAATAGCAAATCAATTAAAAATAACAAACTAAAGATTTTACACAAACAGGGGGCTGGAGCGATAGCACAGCGGGTAGGGCGTTTGCCTTGCACACGGTTGACCTGGTTTCGATTCCCAGCATCCCATATGGTCCCCTGAGCACCGCCAGGAGTGATTCCTGAGTGCAGAGCCAGGAGTAACCCCTGTGCATCGCCAGGTGTGACCCAAAAAGAAAAAAAAAAAGATTTTACACAAACACACATGAAAAAATTCATGCTAAGTTCAGTAAAATGATTAGCTAGGGTATAGGGAAAAAATGAATGAATGAATGAATGGTGGCTCCCTCCCTTTCACCAAAGCAGAATAGAAATTCCATTTTTTATAAGATCACAAAGAAAGTTTTTTGTTTTAATGTTGGGGTGGGGGGCAAAGAGGGCAAAGAGATGGTACAGTTGCTTGCCTTGTATGTGATTGACCTGGGTTTGATCCCCAGCACTTCATCTGGTCCTCTGAGCATCACCAGGAGTGATCTCTGAGCACAGAGGCAACTCTAGACTAACTTGTCCTAGTTGGGCACTTGGGTCTCATGATACAGCACTGTTTGGGCAGCTGGGAGCCATGAGGGTTAAGCCTGGTGGGACTCAGGGAATCAAATGTGGAATCCACACATGTGAAGATTATACCCCATTCCTTGACCTATCTCCCCAGTCTCAGGCTCTGTCGTTAACTCCTCTCCTCTCCTGTGTTCCTCACAGACTTCGCCATGTGGAAGGTATTGCTATTATGTGATTTGCCCAATGCCACAATGCTGGGAACTGACAGGACTGACTCTTGAACCTAGTTAGTCAGTCCCCAGAGACTGGTCTTTAACTTCCTGTGCTTCCCATAGACCCAGCTATGCCTCTGACCAGACTTTGCTTCTCTGACTCTACTAACAACCTTTAATTCTTCCAGGATTCACATAGGCTTCGACATCCTTAGCTCTCCTCTTCTCTGCTCACTTCCACTGTTGTATATTTTTCCTCTTCAGTGAAATTGAAATTTCTCTAGCCTGTCTTAATACAGAGTAATTATTTAACATTAGTCTGAATAAACTATGGATATAGTTACAAATGTGGTAGTTGTCTCTTAATTTTCCCAAATGTGACTTATTTATTTATACTTCTCTTACAGAAACTTGCCTAAACTCACCATGAAGAATTATAGAACTTGCTGAATCCCCATATGATCAATTTGGGTCTTTAAGTATAGTCCACTTAGAGGTGAATGCTAGTGCTGAAGAAAACCAACAATTGTGATCAAACTCATTGATTTGCTTTTAAATAAATGATTATCAGCAGAAAATCTGGCTAGCAAGCATTTCTCTTGGTTAATACAAATCTCTTACAAATATTAGTGGTACTATGTTTTTATACTCAAACTACATGACTTGACACTAGATAGTTCACTCTTTTATTCTTTTTTGGGGGGAGTTGGGGGGGAGAGGGTTTGGGTGCCAAACCCAGTAGTGCTCAGGACTTACTTCTAGATCTGCATTCAGGGATCATTCCTGGGGATTAAATCCAGGTCAGCTGCGTGCAAGCGTGAAATATTTCTCTGGCACCAAGTCTATATTCTTTTTTTTGTGAATAACCACTGAAGACTCTTCCATTAGTTTAGTGGTTAACTAGTTAAGCATCCCTTAACTATTTGAACAAATATTTAAATAAAATGCAAGTATTTGAGGAATGTCCAGTCTTTAGATGACCAGACTTTGATGAAGTACTCTGGTCAATGGTCAGCCATACACTTCACAAGTCTGCCCTTTAGTCAACTTCTTGCTCCTCAGACCATTAACTTCAACTCGATGCCTTCCCTGACATCTAAGTTTTGAGTTGATGTTTGATTATTTTATTTACTAGACAATTTTGGTTTTTGGTTGGGTTTGGTTTTGGAGTCACACCCAGCAATACTCAGGACTTTCTCTGTGCTCTGGCCCCTGAGCACTTCTGGGGAGTCCCATCCTATAAAAATTTAAGTTTGGAACAAGTATTTAAATGAAAAGAAAGCAAATGAGGAATGTCCAGTCTTTAGATGACCAGACTGTACAAAGGGACTCTGATCAATGGTCAGGCATACACTTCACAAGTCTGCCCTTCAGTGAACTTCTTGCTCCTCAGACCATCGATATCAACTTAATGCCTTCCCTGGCACCTAAATTTTGTGTGGTGAGACTTCAATAAGTTAGTGTTTGTGAATAATTAGAAACCTGTTATGGTGAGGTATTATTCCAAGTATTGTGCTTAATGATCTTCCTTTGAATAAAATTCTGAATCTTTTATGATATTGTTGAAATTTCTCAAATCAGATTCCAATGCATTGAAATCCAGGTCATTCATATGACACAAATATAGCTCAGTAATGATGAAAACTTTCAGATTGTAAGTATTGCCTCTTTGGAGGCATGAGTTTCTTCATTTGTATTTATGTAGTCATTGTTCATGATAAGAAATGGGGGGAATGTGGCTGGAGAGTTAGCACAGTGGTTAGGGGACTTGCCTTGCATGTGGTCAACTCGAGTTTGATTTCAGCACCACACATTGTCCCTTGAGCCCCATGGTCCAGAATAGATGAAACAAAAACAGAAACTAGAGAGTAATAGAAAATTTCACAAAAATAATGCAGGGGGAAGGAAGGGAGGATGGGAGAAGTGATAGTACAGTGGGTAGAATGCTGACCTTACACATGGCCCACCTGGGCTCTATCCCAGGTCCCTGAGTGTAGAGCTAGGATCATGCCCTGAGAACCCTGGAAATAGCAAAAATAAAAAAATTAAAAATAAAGCAAAACCAAAACACCCCCCATTCAAAAAAAAGATAGTAACTTTATAGTGAAAAAGTAAACTGGGTTAGATAAGGACTAGGGCCAGGATCTAAAGCTTAGGACTCCAGTTTAAGGATCAAGAGTCAAAATTATAAGGCCATCTTGAGAAATAAATGAGTCATAGTAAAACTATGAGCTATAAATAGGCTACAAGTCAAATAAATTAAACCCCTGTCAGTGATTTGGGTCAGGAAATAGGACGTAGGGAAGGGTCAGGGACTAGATTTGGGAATTATTTTGTTATTGTTTTTGGTGCCACATCCAGAGGAGCTCAGGACTTATTCCTGGTGGACTCTGGGGATCATATTGGGTGCCAGGGATCAAACTCAATCCAGCCATGGTTGTGTGTTGAGAGTGACAACAGATCTTTGAGAATACTCCTGGGGCTTATCATACCCGAAGTCCTCTTTCCCTTGGAGAAGCCAACAATAGTCCCCCTAAAAAGATTCTTCAGGGTGAGTATGCAAACTCTGAAAAAGACCAATTGCCTCTCATGCCACAAGAAACAGCTGCCCATTCTCTGAGGATCCACTAACCACCAATGCTGGCATGAACAGTCTGGAGACAGAACTCCCTGCTTTGCCCACGACCTCAAACTTCTCGTTTCCTTTCCCAACCTATAATCACTGTCATCACTGTCATCATTGTTCATCGATTTATTTGCTCTAGCAGGCACCAGTAACATCTTCATTTGTCCCTGTCACATGCTAACGTAGCCCAGTGGCATATGCTCACTCCAGGAACATGAAGAGCACATTGTTGTTACTGTTTTTGGCATATTAAATATGTCATGGGTAGCTTGCCAGGCTCTACCATGCAGGGAAAATTTTTTTTTTCTCCAGGAAAAATTGTGCCTCTCTCTTCCAGGAGCTTTGTTTTCCAGTCTCTGGATCTTGGCTGTTGATGAGATTACATGGTGTGGGGCGGGTTGGTGGGGGTGGGAGGGAATTTGTGGGTGTGACTGCCAAGCTACTGAAAAACTGGGGATCTGGGTGGAGGAGGCCCAGTCCCAATCTGAGCAGGCTTACAGATCTCAGCCACGGGTCCCGCATACCTGGGTTCCCCTGTCACTCCTTCATGGGTGAGGCTCGTCCAAGAGTGTGGACAGTGGCCTTGAGCATGCCAGTGGACGGGTTCTGGAGTTTTTTGGCTGCTGGGGCTCTGCTATATGTATGTATATATATACCCTGAGTGTCAACTGAACATTAAGATCTCTGTGGGGTGTGGGACATGAGTTCTCAAATCAACTCTTGTCTTTCAAGTAAGTGGCCTTCAGCGGGTACCCAAACTAGAAACTTGGGTTTGATAACAGCTTAAGGGTCACTCCCCACCTGTTTGTCAATAATTGTAGACAAGGTTTTGGAGTTCTGAGAATTACACTGCAATTCCCATAGTAAAAAGGTGATGGGATTTATTTATAATGAACATGAAAGGACCGGGGAGGTGGAGCACCGCGGGCTAGAGCCCATGCCCTCCCTCCCACCAGGCACAAGGCCCCAGGTTCAAGCCCCATCATTGCACGAGCTGTCAAGCAAGTACTGTTGGTGTGGCGCAAACTAAAACAAAACAGGCCAAAAGAAAATAAACAGGTGCCCTTGTTACGAATGAAAATATGCTCGCCTTAGAACAAAGCAGAAAAATAAAAACACTCAATGAAATTACCAGTCACAAAGGTTAAAAAAGGGAAGAGGAAAGCCTGTGTCAGGAAGTGTCTCTAGGAATCACATAAGCCGAGCAGGTCCAAGAAGAAAACCAGAACTTTGGGCCCGAGCAACAGCAGTGCGGGTCGAGCACAATAAGCCTCTTGACCACCGCCAGCCGCCCACAAACACTGGGCGCCAACCATGCCAGGCATGACCCCCGACGAAGACTGCAGGAGAAAGCGAGTCCGGCAAGATCCACGCAGGGTCAGACAGCCCCCTTTGACACGCCCTTCCGTCACTTCAGCGCTCCGCCACCCGCGGCCGAACGCCAGCCGAGTCCTCCCGCACGCCAGAGGGCGCTCAGCTCCCCGCCGCCGCCGCCGGGCGCCAGCAGCTCCGCCCCGCGCCGCCCCCGGGTGTGGCCATGCCCACTCGCGTGCCAGTCCCGCTCTCACAGCAAGGACCCTCCCAGCCAGGGCTGCCCGTTCAACCGCCTGAAAGACCCCGCTTGAATCTCATAGGGTGGCTAGTGCGGTGCCTGGTGGCGGGCCCAGCGACAGGAGGGCCACGTGAATGCGGACCTAAGCTCCTGCTAGACTCCAACTAGTCCAGCATCTGGGGTGAGCTCTGTGCCCCGAGTACAAGGGATAGAGGTGGCGCGGCTGCAGGCTTGCAGAAAGTGGGGCAGAGGTGGGGTAGGGGGCCATATCAGCAGCTGAGGCTGTAAACCCGAGGGCTGTGGGGCGGGGCTTTCGATGTTGGGGGTCGGAGGCGGAGTTTTAGGGGCGGCAGGTCTCCGCCCAGGAGGGAGATCGTGGAGTTTGGC
The DNA here is from genome assembly GCF_027595985.1 of Sorex araneus. Lineage (NCBI taxonomy): Eukaryota > Metazoa > Chordata > Mammalia > Eulipotyphla > Soricidae > Sorex > Sorex araneus. The sequence goes on along the minus strand of NC_073305.1, from coordinate 44,905,468 downwards.
CCTCACGCTTCCACAGGAGAGGCATGGGTTTTAGGCCTCAAAACAGCCAGGCAACTTTTGAAACTCGTAATTCTCCGATGAAGTGACCTTTACTTTGAGCAGATTTCATGACCTGTCGGCATTTGTGTAACCCAAACGCCAAGCCAGCCATGACTTTGATGGCGTTAGGAAGGGAACCACGTCCTCCGCTGGAGGGCCCCCAGCATGGCCTTGGAATAGCTCAGTCTAGTTCATTCTCAGTTTATTCAACAGATACTGTTGAGGACCACCCCTAAGTACTCTGCATAAATACTGAGGTTAGGATGGTAAGCAGAACAAACCCCTGCTTTCATTGAAACTGACTTTCAGGACAAAAACAGGTAACAAGAAAACTTGCAAGGAGCCAAGAGGAACTATAAGGGGAAGTGAGAGGTAAGGTCTGGTATGAGACCACAGTCAGCACTCATTCTGGACTGCAAAAAATTCTCACCCTGGGGCTGGAGTGATAGTACAGCGGGGAGGGCGTTTGCCTTAAACGCGGCCAACCCGGGTTCGATTCCCATCATCCCATAACCGTCCCCTGAGCACCGCCAGGATTAATTCCTGAGTGCAGAGCCAGGAATAACCCCTGTGCATGGCCAGGTGTGACTCAGAAAGAGAAAAAAAAAAAACTTCTCGCCCAGAGGCTCTCTGGACAGAAGGTCTCAGCCGTGGGACCCATAGTCTGGAGTAGAAGTCAATTAATGAGTATGACGGTCCAGAATTGATAAAGTTAGGCAGGCCACACAAAGGATTTGGGGGTTATCACAAAAGCAGGTTACATGTGAAAGGGTTCAGGAGAAGAACTATATCATTAAACGATCATGTTTAGGGGCTGGAGCAGTAGTACAGTGGGCATAGTGTTTGCCTTGCATGCAGCATTCATGGGTTGGGTCTCCTAAGTCCTCCAAGCACCACCAGGAGTAATTCCTGAGTTCAGAGCCAAGAATAACCTCTGAGCACTGCCAGGTGTGGCTCCAAAACAAACCCCCTCCCCCCCAAAAAATGCATTTTCAGTTTATTGTGGGAAGGAGATTGTAGAGTGTGGCAAATGTAGAAACTGAGGGCCTGGTCATTAATATAGCAAATAGGGTGCTTGCCTGTACACAGCCAACACAGGTTCAATTCCTGATGCCATGTATCATCCCCTGAGCCCCACCAAGAGTGACTCTTGAGCACAGAGCCATGAGTAAACCCAGAGCAAAGCAGGTTGTGCCCTCCTCTCCCCTGCCAAAAAAAAATAGAGTAGAAAGTGAGAGACCAGTAAAGTGGGGCTGTGCAGAAATCCAGGAAGAAAAAATAATCTGGTTTTGTGGCCACATTCTGATGTACTCAGGGATCATTCCTGGTGGGTTCCATGTACAAGGCAAGCCCTCTACCTGCTGTACTGCCTCTTCAGCCATGAAGTCTTGAACTGAAGTGAGGACTATTGAGAGGGAAAGAAACTGAAGAATTGTAGAACTGCTAGAACTTGGTGATGGCATGTGATGGAAGGTGAGGGAGGGGAGGTGTCAGGGAATGACTCTCTTTAGAGCTATGACAGAGACTCAGCTTACTCTTGCTGTACTCACTGCCTGTGTAAAGGAGGATTGACTGATCTTATCCTGGCTAGCCCGGGCTTATCTTGAGTTGGAGTTGGAGCCTCAAGCTGGAAAAAGGCAAAAAGACAGGAGTGGAAGGAGCCCTAGTGTAGTTTCTTCAGTTCAACTCGATCCTAGCATCACCTTTAACATGGTTCAGATTATATTTCAGGATAAGAGATAGAGGCTAAAGCAAATAGTACAGCGGGTAGGCATTTGCCTTGCATGCGGCTGACCCAGGTTCAATCCACAGCATCCCATCCCCAAGCACTGCCAAGAGTAACTCCTAAGTGCAGAGCCAGGGCATCACTGGGTGTGACCCCAAAACAAACAAACAAACAAAAAAGATAAGAAATTATTTGAGTTTTGTCCAGATACTATTCATAGAAGCCTTATGTAGTTGTTAGCAAATTTGGGGGTTTCACCAGGTAAAAGACCTAATCCTTAAATTAAATCACATCTGCAGAGGTGATTGATTTCTCACATGTAATAGAATATTACAGTTGGTACAGATTTAAATCTCCCTTAGCTGAGTTTATAAAATACTTTTGTGTTTAGTGCATCATGTCCACCATTATTTACTGAATTCTTATGCCTAGCTAAACACTAGAAATACAAAGATGAATATAATTAATAACTGATGAAACACTTCTATGCAGGCACTATTTCTGTTATTTCATATACAAAATCATTGCAACAAGTCCCTGACCCAGGGGTTGCCTGCCTATAAGATTTTTTATTTGGGCAGAGAAGATCCTGACCTAGATATTAGATTAGATAAAAAAAAATGGTGGGGCCAGAGCAAGAGTAGAGCGGGTAAGGTGCTTGCCCTGCACACAACCAACCTAGGTTCAATTTCCAGCATCCCAAATGATCCCCCAAGCCTGCCAGGAGTGATCCCTGAATGCACAGCCAGGAGTAAGCCCTAAGCACTGCTAGGTGTGACCAAAAAGGGAGGAAAAAAGAAAGAAATATTTTACTGTGTACTCAACTGACGTTAGGTAGCCAGCAACATTTCAGTTACTGTTCACCCAGGCTTCCAGAGTTTTTGGGGGGACTGGAGATGGGAGGTGTGATTATTGTTTTAGTTTGGGTTCATACCTAGCAGTACTCAAGGGCTATTCCCTACACTGTGCCCAGGGTTTGCTCCCGGCAGTGCTTGTAGGACTGCCAGGGGTTGAAATGAACCATTGCTGTGCCTTGAGCTCTCTTTCTGCCCCCCCCCCAGTCCTCTTTTAGACATAATGGGTAAGTACTATGGGATAAGAGGGACTCACTAGTAGAAATACATACTTATACCATTGTCACCAAGCTGTTTCAGAGTTTAAATTATAAATCCCCTATAGAATATAATGGAAATTGGGGCCAGAGCAATAGTACAGTGGATAAAGCACTTGTCTGTCATGTGGCCAACTGAACTTGCTCCCCAGCAACTCCTGTGGTCCCCCAAACCTCTCTAGGAGTTACCCATGAGCACAGAGCCAGGAGTAAGCCCTGAGTACAGCCAGTGTGTATTACCAATTTCTCTTGAATTGGTAATTCCTCTGGAGGCTTACAGTTGCACAAATGAAAACATAAAAATATTCCATAGAACAACTTGAATAACGCCCTATACCGCTCTCTTCCCTCAACCCCATAAGCACTTTAGTATAATAAGATGGGGCCAGGGAGATGGATCAAAGGGCTGGATCACATGCATTATATTGGGGGAATACTGAGTTCATTTCCCAGCTCTGCATGGTCGCCTTAGCTCCCCTACGAGTGGCATGCCAGGCTGGTAGTAGCCCCTGAGCATTGCCATATGTAACAGAACAACAATAATGTGAAACCAGAGAGGTACTGCAGGGGTTATTTTTGCATGCAGCCAACCTCAGTTAAATCCCCAGCTCCACATATGGCCTCCCCAGCACCTCCAGGAGTTATCCCTAAGCACAGAGCTCCTGGGCACCACTGGATGCGACCCCGACCTCCCCCCACCAAACTAATAATAATGTGCAATCCTATTGTGTAACTGTCCTGTGTTTTATGAGTGTCAAAAGAGCAAGCCCTGGTAGCTTAGGAAGCTGCAGAGCTCCAGAGCAGGGAGGGTGGGACTGCAGCACCTACGGGGCCCTGACCAGCTCTCTGATGGCAGGAGAGATGACCTCAGTCCTGCGAAGCCCTCAGGCTCTCCAGCTCACTCTGGCCCTGATCAAGCCTGATGCAGTTGCTCACCCACTCATTCTGGAGGTAAGAATGAATGCTAAGCCTCTCCCATAGGCCCTGGGCATTGCTCCTCTTTCAGGTTCCACACTCTGCTTCTCTTTCAGGCCACTAGTGAAGACTGGTAGCATAGTCCTGTGCTAGATGCTCTGAAGGGGAAAACAGAAACCACGGACTCTTGCCTTAAGCCTAGAAACCTTTTGGAGAATTGGAGCTGATATAAATTCCAGGAAAGAATCCAATACAATAATAAGAACCAAACCTTGGAGCCAGACAGGTAGTACAGTACAGCACTTGCCTTACATGCAGCAAACCCAGATTCAATCTCCGGCATCCCATATGGTCCCCACAAAGAGTGATTCCTGAGTGCAGGGCCAGGAATAATCCCTGAGCATCTTCAAGTGTGACACAAAAACCAAAAAAAAAAGAAGAACCAAACCTCAAGACATTGTGTACATATTAGTTTCACTTGATACATAGCAAATTACCACAAACTTGGTAACATTTTTTAAATGTTCATATAAGGACCTGAGCAATAGTACAGAGGGTAGAACATTTACCATGTAAGCACAGCTGACCCGGGTCCAATTCCTGGAATACTATATAGTCCCCTGCCAGGAGTAATTCCTGAGTCCAGAGCCAGAAGTAACCCTTAAGCACTGCCGGGTGTGGCCCCAAAATTTAAAAACAAGAAACAAACAAACAAAAAAACTTATTTAATTAGCTCACAATTCTGGAAATTAAAGGGCCAGTGGCCTTCATTGGGTTATTTCCCTAAGGTCTCCCAAGGCCAAAGTTAAAGTACCAGCAGATTGTATCATTATGTGGAGGGCTCAGGAAGAAACTACTTATAAACTCATTTAAGTGGTTGCCATGATTTGCTTTCTTTGCTTATAGGGCTGAAGTCCCCATTCTTTGTGGCCTTTTGGTGGGAACAGCTCGTTTTCTCGAGAGCATTCACATTCCTCATCACCTATTGCTATCCTTGTTTTTTTTTTTTTTGTTTTGTTTTTTGGGTCACACCTGGCAATGCACAGGAGTCATTCCTGGCTCATGCACTCAGGAATTATCCCTGGCGGTGCTCAAGGGACCATATGGGATGCTGGGATTCGAACCCGGGTCGGCCGCGTGCAAGGCAAACGCCCTACCTGCCTGTGCTATCACTCCAGCCGATTGCTATCCATTTTTAAGACTGCAGATACGTCAAATACTTCTCATGCTTCAAATCCCTCCTCACTCCTATAGCTCCCAGCCAGATAAAATAGCATGGTTTGAATTTTTTTGCCCTTGCTTGGGGGTTACTCCCAGCAGTGCTTGAGGACATGCAGTGGTGGGGATCGAACCTCATCTTCCCACATGCAAAGCACGCACTCAGCAATGAGCTATTAATTTGGCCCCAAACTTTGTTTTAAAGAGCCGGTGTGAGATACATAGTCATGTAAATAGTTATCTGTACAGAGAGATAGTACAGCAGGTAGGCTCTCACCTTGCATGTTGACCAACCTTGGTTTGATCCCCTCACCCCATATGGTCCCCCAAGCACCGCTGAGCATTGGCAAAAAAAAAAAAAATGCCCACTGACTGATTAGGACAATCAGAATAATCTCCCTTTTACTTAAAGCAAGGTCAACTAATTAGTAAGATTAATTACGCCTGCAAAATCCTTGTGCTAGTATTATAATCATACTGCTTCATATTTACAATCCTGGAGATTAGGGCTCGAATCTTGATGGGACTAGGCAATGTTCTTTTTAGGATAATGCTGCCCTGGGCCCACAAGTACTAGCTGAGCAACACTGTGAAGTACGCCCACTGGGATGCAGAAGAAGACCAGAGTATTGGGAGTGTGGCCTGCAATGTGGGAAGCCACTGTCCCTCCAGGAAGGGTTGGCTTCAGACAGTGGACAATATAGGATCAGGTGTCCACACAGGGAGATACTGGGTGGGGGAGGCCAGTGTCGGGGCCCCAGGAGAGTACAGCTGTACAAACTGGCCTCAGTGTCTCCATAAAGAACAGAAACCACACGAAGCCTGGGGATTGCTCCAAGCACCAGTCTTACAGCATGAGGCTGAGAGTTGCATCCCCACATGTATCCCAACAAAATACCATCTCTGGTACGCCCTAAACAATGCAGCCAAGTATGTGACCATTGGTCACCAGACAAGAAGAATAAGGCGAGGGGAAATAATAATAGGAACTCTTCAAATACTTTGGAGTAGAATGGGACACATAATTGTGGTGATTTTTTTGGTTGGTTTTGGTTTGGTTTGATTTGGTGGGGCCACTCTCAGCAGTGCTCAGGGCTTACTTCTGGTTTTTCTAGTGGGCCCAAGTGACGATTTCTTTTTTGCTTTTTTTTTTTTAATTTTTTGGGTCACACCTGGCAACACACAGGGGTTACTCCTGGCTCTGCACTCAGGAATTACTGTTGGCAGTGCTCAGGAGACCATATGGGATGCTGGAAATAGAACCCAGATCAGCCACATGTAAGGCAAATGCCCTTCCCGCTGTGCTAACTATTGCTCCAGCCCCCTCAAGTGACAATTTCTGTGATTGAACCCACATCAGCCACATGCAAGGCAAGCACCCTACTCACTGTACTAGTTCTCAGGCACAGCTGTGGGTATTTTTTTTTTTGCTTTTTGGGTCACACCTGGCCATGCACAGGGGTTACTCCTGGCTCTGCACTCAGGAATTACCCCTGGCCGTGCTCAGGGGACCATATGGGATGCTGGGATTTGAACCCGGGTCGGCCGCGTGCAAGGCAAACGCCCTACCCGCTGTGCTATCTCTCCAGCCCCAATGTGGGTATTTTTAATCTGCCAACACTGATGTGGTTTGGAGAAGGAGAAACTCAAGGCAGGTGGGTCCTTTGGGCTGGAGTTGAGAGGGGTCGTAGGAAGGACGCTCCCCCTCAACCTGAGGTTCACACCAAGACCATGTGACTGAGGTCTTTACCTCCTCACACTTATTTTCCTCTTGGTCCACCAACAGGACAGATCTTGAAGTTGTGAGCTCCCAGGAGACCTCCGTTCAGTCATGCTGGATCTCCCATTCACTCATATGGTCCTGTTGACTGATTTCTATCTTTGTTTATCCAGGCTATTCATCAGCAGATTCTGAGCAACAAGTTTCTTATTGTCAGAATGAGAGAACTTCTGTGGAGGAAAGAAGACTGCCAGAGATTTTACCAGGAGCATGAAGGTAAGACCAGCAGTCCTCTGAACAGGAGACCCCCAAGGGGCAAGCAGGGGAGATTTTATCTGGATACCAATGACAGACTTTCCAATGTGCCACCTGTCCAATTGCAGTCAGTCTCCTCATATCTTGAGTTTATACATACTTCCTCGTGATTATTGGAATTTAAAACATTTGTTTTTCCCTGAAGGTTCTATTTCATAGTCCCAATCAAAAACTTAATGTTTCTCTTGCTAATATTGAGTGATCCATTTAGTATTTACTCTGTCAGCTGGTGTTCTAGTGCATATAGATTTTCGTTTAATTCTCCAATAAATAGCTCTATGAGACAGGTGTTATTATGTCCTCAGTCTACAGATTGGGTAATTTACCTAAAACTTTACTGGTTGCAAGTGTGGCCGAGCCTGAATTCAGATCCAAGGTGTGTTTAGATTCCAAGGCCTTTTCTTTTCTCTAGAGCAGCTTTTACTATTCTGAGTAAGAAGGCAGAGAGCTCCCTTAGACGTCAGTGTCTTGATGAAGGTCCTCTGTCTTTGCAGGGCGTTTTTTCTATCAGCGGCTGGTGGAGTTCATGGCCAGGTACTTCTAATTTTGGTCCGAGTATCTTTTTTTTTTTTTTTAAGTATAGCAAGTTTTATTTGGAAGTTTTGAGGAAGGAGTGGGGGGGGGGGGGAGAGAGAGAGAGAGAGAGAGAGAGAGAGAGAGAGAGAGAGAGAGAGAGAGTTAGAGCAAGAGAACAAGAACGAGTGGTGGGGTGGGAGAAACATGCTGAGATATATCCCCACTCCCAGAATATTCATCAATTATATCTGCTGCTCTAAAGTTGGGATCAGTGTCTGATGTGTAAAGAAACATGGGCTGGTGGGGGCTGGAGTAACAGTACAGTGGGTAAGGCACTTGCAATAGTACAGTGGGTAAAGCACTTGCCTTGCACGTGGCCAGCCCTGGTTCAATCCCAGCATCCCACCTAGCACCTCCAAGTGTAATTCAGTGTAGAGCCAGGAGTGGTTGCTCCTGATCATTGCAGGGTGTGCCCCCACAAAATAAAAAAAAAAAAAAATTTAAAACAGGCTTAATGGAGCCACCACTGACCTGCTGGCCCCTTGTTGCATAGTGGTTCCTGGTTTAATGCTGTATAAGAATATTGGTGAGGTGCTCCCCTCAAGTTGGAATCCACATTCCAACTCGGGATGTGTAGTTATTGAGTGCTCCCTAGCAATTATGTTGATCTCTGTGGCGTCAGCAGTAGCCATCCATCCTCTTGCAGCAGTGTTGGTACTCAGCTAGGAAGGCAAAGAAAGGCGGGCTGTCCAGTGTGCATTTTTTTCTGCCCTGCTCACAGTACGCACTCCCAGCTGTCAGCCAGGCTCCTGACCCATGCTCTTTCATTCCTAGTGGGCCAATCCGAGCCTACATCCTTGCCCGTGAGGATGCCATCCAGTTCTGGAGGAAGCTGATGGGGCCCACCAGAGTGTTCCAAGCACGCTATGTGGCCCCAGATTCAATTCGTGGGAGTCTTGGCCTCACTGACACCCGCAACACCACTCATGGCTCCGGTGAGTTTTCCTCCCTTGACCACAGTTGAAAGTAAGAGAAGGTGGCTTGGGGTCAGTGGACAGACTGGTGGGGCTGAGAGCGAGGTACCCTCACTGAGCACTGAGCTTTCTTACTGGTTTCCATTCTCTCTTTCTTCTTTTTAAAAATATTATTTATTTATTTATTTATTTATTTATTTATTTATTTATTTATTTATTTATTTTGGTACTCAGAGCATATTCTTGGCTCTGTGCTCAGGGATCACTCCTGGCGGCTCAGGGGATCATTCAGGGTGCCAGGGATTAAACCTGGGTCAGTTGCATACAAGGCAAGGCAAGAGCCTTGCCTGCTGTAATATCTCTCTACCCCCACCCCTAGCCCCCACCCCCAGTTTTATTTCTGGCCTGTTGTGACCAGCTCAGCAGATACAATTCTGGACTTCCTTGACATGCCCGAGGACTTGGCAGAAGTAGAAGCCAGTTTCCTGAGCCCGATTGAGACTCCCTCGTACCTCCGTCCTGCACTCCCAATGAGAGCCCTTTCTCTGTCTTACATCTCTTTCAGACTCAGAGGTCTCAGCCCGTCGAGAGATTGCAGCCTTCTTCCCTGACTTCAGTGAACAGCGCTGGTATGAGGAGGAGGAGCCCCAGTTGCGCTGTGGCCGTGTCCACTACAGTCCAGAGGGAGGCATCCACCGTGTAGCCAGCACAGGAGCCCCAGGACCAGAATGATGCAGCCTTCGTCTGTGCAGTCCAGTGACAGTGCCAAGTCCTTTCTCACAGGGAGACCTCTAGCCTGGAACATGTTCTTGGACCAGGGGGTCAGGGCTCATGGTGGCATCTCCATGGGACACTGTGGCCTCCTCCAGCATCTAGCTCTCTACCTCTTCTCCAGATTGCTCCTAGGTGGCTCAGAGGAATGAGGCTCACCTTTCTTGGAGAGAGCTGCTCCTCCTTTTTCAGGAGGAGTTTGCCTGATTGACTGCTTAACAATGCCATGAGTCTGTATAAGCGACGTCTGGCCTGGCTTCCTCAGTGATAGCGTTCTGCTGGATGCACGAGACTGGGAGCCGCCTTTGTGTGCTTTCTCTGTATCCTTGGTGGTCACAGTTGATCCTGTCCTGATGCCAGGTCTCTACTTGGGCTGAGTGATAAAAGAATTGTGTGGGAATCCCCCGGTACACTCAAACACAGGCCGTGTGCCACTTGGGTAGTGCATAAAGGCACGCTGGTGACATAGCTGAGGGCGGGAACTGTGCATTGTCCTGGAAGAGGAAAACGGTGGGTCTACCCAAGAGAGACATGCTTTTATGGCTATTTTTCCAGTTTGCACAAAGCCAATTAAGATAGCCGTGACTCTGTTATGGTACTACAGGCTCTTGTTGCAGGACAGATCACCTCAGGATGCCCACAAACAAACACAGACCCTGACCCCTACCTGGGAGTTGAGAAAGGAAACATACTGGGTAATTCCCAGGGCAAAAATGAAATAAAGGGTTACTAGTCACCATGCCTTGTGTGATGGGGTCTTCCTTATCTAAGAAGCACAGATTTGATTAACTTGTCAGTTCCACTGATGTTCACGCATGAAGGCATGAAGGGCCCTTGGCCATAGGTAACACAAGTCAGGAACAGGCCCTGCAACTCCCATGCAACCTAAAGCTATAGGGTTGTCCCCCTAAAGAAGGCTACTTGATCGTGTTGTCCCCCTGCCAAAACCAGAGCAAATTGTCAACCAACAACATGATATTTGACTTACGGTACCTGTAATACTGTAAGCCCATATCGTTGAAAGCTTGAACATAGTGATTACTAATTCCACAGAGAGCCTTGGGAGGGCTGCTTTCAGACCTTGTTCAGTATTGTTCACTTAGGGAAGTCAGCCAGCAAGATCAGCCCAGGCGACTAGCCAGGGAGCCAAACAAGGGGACAGAACAGGACCTGTGGAGGAGGACAGGTCCAAATGCTTTAACTTTTGTCATCTGGGAATTATACACCATAGAGAGTAAAGGCAGAACTATCAGAACAGCTATTAGTTCAAGAGGAAGAAAGAGGCTGTGCAGGACAAAAGGTAATCATGCCAATTCAGTCCCTGGCATTGCATGGTCACCCAAGCACTGCCAGGGCAAGCACAGATCCAGGAGTAGCCCCTGAACACTGTCAGATGTGGCCCAAACCAAAAAAAAAAAAAAACCTTTATTTGAGACTGAGCACCTGCCATGACCCAGTGTACCCACCATCCTTTGATTTAGTGGATCTATCCATCAGGTAGGAGTAAACATCTTTAGAGCTTTGATAATTCAGAGTCCCAAAAAAGCTGTGACTCAGACCCCACCCCATGGGTCTTACATAGGGAAGGTCTTGTGTCGCTTCCTCCCGCAGATGTTGGGGTCCTGTCTTTCCAGTTCATTTCTGTTCTGGGCAATATTGACTTTGAGGTTAATGTCATTGTTTACTTGTGGTAAACAATGGTAGGAGTGTCAAGACCTAACAATACCCATTGTGGCACTCAGTGGCAGCTAAAACCCCCAGATAAGCCAGGGATTGCCTCTTACAGGCACCAAGTGGCAGGGGCAAGCAAGTGCTGGGTCCATCCATTAAGGCACCCATTGCCGCTGGCCACTAGATTCACTCTGTGTAATTGTCAGTCACTGACACTTGTAATTTAGAAGACTCTTGAGAATTACTGGGCCTGCAGGGGTGGGCAGTCAGTGAGCTTATTGGTAGTTTTCATAAGCACTTCTGCCTGGACCAGTTCTTTAATTGATGTGAGGACCTCTTTATACACACACACACACAGACACACACGCACACACTTTGCCCTACCAGCCACCTTCCTACTCTCCTAATGACTGTGCTACCACCAATGGCTGATTGGGTTGAGACAGTCTGGTTGTCCCACTGCCCCTGTCTTCACCATGGCCTTTCCCCCACTGGGAACATGTTTATGGTCTGGAGAAGTGTCACTTAGACTTCATGCATCTCCTTTCACAGTGCATTTGCCAGGACCAACCACCAAGCTCTAAGGAAAGTCATTCAAATGAAACTACACAGTTGGTTTCAAGCCTCATGTACAGCCTGTGTCAGCTTGAAACAGCAGCTAAGAAAACAAAACAACAAAACAGCCAGGAAGGACCTTTAGGCAGAGTGGAAATTAAAAATCTGATATAAGGAGGTGGCTCAGTGGTAAAGCACTTTCCTTATATATGCAAGGTTCTGAATTTGATTCCTGGCACTGACAATAAAAAAAATAACCTGATACCAGATCAGGGGGAAGATTCCAAGGGCTGGAGCCTGTGCTTTTGTAGCATCACCAGGTATGACACAAAACCAAAAATTGTGTGTGTGTGTGTGTGTGTGTGTGTGTGTGTGTGTGTGTGAGAGAGAGAGAGTGAGACAGAGAGAGAGACTGGGACTGGAACATGGGTTGGTTTAGTGCCAAGAACAGAGTTCTCACTTTATAAAAGGCAAAAATTCCCTTGACAGCAGGAGGGATTCACTTTTGTGAATCCACCCACATTGTTTCCAGAAACTTTCTTAGGCAAAGAATCCTCTGATATTTTTTTTTTTTTTTTTTTTTTTTTGCTTTTTGGGTCAAACCTGACTTTGCACAGGGGTTACTCCTGGCTCATGTACTCAGGAATTACTCTTGGCAATGCTTGGAGGACCATATGGGATGCTGGGAATTGAACCCGGGTCGGCCGTGTACAAAGCAAACGCCCTACTCGCTGTGCAGTCGCTCCAGCCCCAATCCTCTGAATTTTGATGAGCTTTATCTCCAGAAGATAGAGGCATTAAGAGGAAAACTGCGACCCCCCCCCACCGGCCACCCATTTGATTTCCAGAACCATACAGGATCCACAGAGCACAGCCAGGGGTCGCTCATGAGCACAGAGGCAGGATTAGATCCTGAGCACTGCCAGCTGTGACTAAAGCACTCTCCCGCCTCAAAAAAAAAAAAAAAAAGTCAGGGCTGGGAGGATGGTTCAGTGATAAAATATAATCACCTGCAGGCATGTGGCTTTTGAGTTCTATTCCAGTGTAGTGCCGCCACAGGCACTGTGGAGTCTGGCGACTCTGCTATCTGTGGCCCTCAGTTTCACAACCAAGTGTGTGATCTCCTGCCTACTACAGTCTGGTGTGTGTGAGTCCCATGAAAAAAGGGTACAACCCCAGAAACACCGAAGTTCAAAAGCTATGTGAGCACAACAGCCAGGAGTGCGACCCCCAACATGCACGTGCTCCAACACCACAACCGAAGTGGACATTCAGCCCAAGGCGTGAGCGCTGAAACTACCAGCCCCTCCTAGCACCACAACCGGTTCTGGGAGTGACCCCTGGTATCACAACACAGCAACAAAGAAGGCAAGGAAGAAGTAGGGTGGGGGGAAGAAGAGGAAATTTTTCCCCCCACTTTTAGGGACATACCCTGCAGTGATCAGGGCTTGCTCCTGACTCTGCACTCGGGATCACTCCTGTCAGGGACTTGGAGGTTGAACCCAGGTAGGTCACATGCAAGGCAAGCACCCTACCAGCTGTACCATCTCTATGTCTCGGTCTCATGGTCCAGTTTTAATCTCATTTTCTTGTTTGTGCATATGATATTGCAGGACCTTGGGACCTTGCAGAACAGGGAGAGACTGTCCTTTCCTAGGTGAGTGGGTTCCTGGAGATTGCAGTCACTCTGCCAGTATGCTTTCATATGTAAACTCACTAACCATTTCCCCCTCACCCACACCCTCCAGTGCAGGTGAGACTTTAACCTTAGGGTCCACTAGGAGCAGGCCCTGCACACAAGCCCAGCCCTCTGACATTCTTCAAGCTGACCCGTCCTAAATCTGGTCAGCCCACGGACCTTCCCTTGCTCATTCCTTCCTTCCAAAACCTATACCAGAACCAAGGCTCCCCGGCTGCTTCCCTCAGCCAGCCTGGAGAGCCTGGGCTGGGCCCCACCCTACCCCATAAGTAATAGTACTAAGCAAGTAATAGGTAATTGCAATATGTGAGAAAAGCAAGACAAGTGAAATCAAAGCCTGGAGGAGATTGCTTTCCTAAGAATTTATTTTCCAGACTCCAGAGTGTCAGCAAACCTTAGGACACTTCTTTCAGCTGAAGATTTAGAATAAAGTATTACGGAGTTTCCGAGCAATTTTCCCAATTCCTTTGCCGATCTTCTGTACGCCTTTCTTGATGAGTCCTCCCAGGCCCCTGAACAGGTGCGCTTCCTGCAGCTGCAAGCAGAAGGTTCTGTTCTCCTGGGCTCTCTCCAACCCGAACACCCCCATCCCGGCTCCACTTCCCACACCAGCTGTGTCTGGAGTCCCTACCTTCACAGACACCCCCACAGACAGACAAGAAAAATGGGGCCTGGAGGGGGCAAGGGGCATCCCCAGGGTCCTGCCTCCCGACCCCACAGGGCTGCTGTGGGCACATGGGCAGAGGGCGCCCTCCAAGCCAGCTGCTCTCAGAGAGTTTGATAAAATAAGAGAGAGAGTTTGATAAAATAAGTATTAATGGGCCCCATCCCAGAGAGTTTGATAAAATAAGTATTCATGGGCCCCATCCAAAGTCTGATTCAGCACATGTGCAGGCCTAGGAATTTGCTTTTTTTTTTTTTGCTTTTTGGGTCACACCCGGCGATGCACAGGGTCACTCCTGGCTCTGCACTCAGGAATTAACCCCTGGTGGTGCTCAGGGGACCATATGGGATGCTGGGAATCGAACCTGGGTCGGCTGCGTGCAAGGCAAATGCCCTACCCGCTGTGCTATTGCTCTAGCCCCGGAATTGGCTTTTCTAACAAGCTCCCAGGTGAAGATCCCACTTCAAAAACCACTCCTCTGGGCTGGGAGATAAGCACATGTTTTGCACACAAGAGGCCTGGGTCTGACGCCCAGCACCTCATGGTCTCCTGCATATACAGTCAGGGGTACACTCTGAGCACACTGCTGGGTGTGGGAAGGGAACAGAGGGAAGAGGGGAAGGGAGATAGGCAAATGGGAGAGTGAGAGAGAGAGAGAGAGAGAGAGAGCCCAGCAGGTAGGGCTTTTGCCTCGAATGCGGCTGACCGGAATTAGATCCTTGGTACACTTGGAACCCCCCTGGCCCCACCAGGAGCGATCCCTGAGCACAGAACCAGGAGTAAACCCTGAACATCACCTAGTGTGGCCCAAACACAAACAAACAAACAAACAAACAAAAATGAAGGGAAAAAGAAGGAAGGAAGAGAGGAAAAAAGAAAGGGGGGTGGGGGATATCACAGCTTCAGAGTCAGCTATGGAGTCAGGTTGAGGGGAGAACCCAGGGCAGGAGTCACTTTCTCTGCCCTGGATAGAGTAGTGGTTACTGGGTTCAGGGATGTTCAGCCTGTCAGCCCCTCTTCAGCCTGGGAGACCCCACTCACCTTGTCACAGTTGATGTTGAAGGATCCATCGACCTGGGCCAGGATGAATGTCCCCTCACAACGTTGCACCAGCTAAGAAGGAGAGGCCTGAGTTCAATGGACCCACAGGGCCCCAACCTCCCAGCCTTCCCCAGTGCTAGAGATGTCCCAGGCAGGCCAGCACCACACACCCAGCCTCACCCCCTTCTCTTTGAAGTCACATTGCTGCAGTGGCGTCTGGGCTGTCTTGGGACACACCGTCTCCTTCACCAGGAAGCTGATGCGCTGTGGGGTGTTGGGGTCCTTGTTCTGGTCAGGAGAGAAAGGAGGAGGCAGGCCTAAGGCTCTTTCTTGGCCCCCACCGAGAGGGCAGTGTTACAATGGCCCGGTGTGTGCTGGCATTGTGGCTTGATGCTGGGTGACAGGGGTGCAGACACAGTGCCTTCCTGGCCTCCCCACATGTACCAAGAGCAGACCCAAGACAAGTTCGAATGTGGGGAGCTGAGAAAGCAAGGCTGCTGCCCTCCGGCTGACCAGCACCCTTCCCTATGTGGGAGGAACACAGTGGAGGTCGGGGGCTCCCAGAGCAGGGAGGGGACTGCCCAGAGCCAGTGATCCGACTCTTGTTCCTGGAACTCCCAGAAGTTCCTCAAGCCAGCATGGGGGTGACAGAGGCGACTCTCCCCTCAGAGGAACTTCTGGGGCAGGAAGCTCTCATACTACCAAGTGGCACAGCTCTGGGGAGCAATGGGACCACACTGGGAGGAAGACATGACCCCTGAGAAGATGTTGAGTGTGAGAAAAGGGAGGGCCACCCCTCCCCCCCACCTCTTCCTGACTTACCCCCGTGGGCTCCTCATCCAGCTCAAGGAAGCGGTAGAGATTGGTGTCTGAGGACTGTTCGTTGACGGCATCCACAGCTTGGAGGATGGCCTCCTCATAGCTGAAGGCCTGGGCAGAGGCTGGAGGGATCACCAGGCCCAACAGCAAGAGTAGCAGTGACCATCCTCCCAGGTTGGTCCCCATGGTTTCCAAGGTTGCCTCTCCCTGGCCCAAGAAACTTCCTTTATACATGACCCGAGCTTGATGCAAAGGCCCATCCAGGAACCTTCCTGACCATACATGGACACCCGCCAGCATGTGGTCCAGGGCTTGCTTCAGTCCCACTGTTACCTCACAGAGCTTGCAGGACAGCAACTAAGGTTGGCCTCACATGCAAGGTGAAGAAATGATTTCTCCATTGCCCTGACAAGGCCTCGGGCTATTGTGGGTCCATAGGGGGTTGTCATAAATGTCAGTTATCCTCCAGAGGCTTGAGCCATCCAGGAGAACGGGGTCCCATAATGGTCCCCTCCTACATCCTTCTCTGGCACTAAATGATACAGGAATCAGAGCAATGAAGGGTACCCACCTCAGCATCCCCAGTCCTTAGCACTGCCTGGTACCAAGTGGGCAGTCAATAATATTTGATGAATATCAGTCACTGTCATTGGATTCAAGGCTCATACACAGCCTGTGTCCGCTTGAAACAGCAGCTAAGAAAACAAAACAACAACAAAACAACCAGGAAGGATCTTTAGGCAGAGAATGCAAATGAAAAATCTGATATAGGAGGTGGCTCAGTGATAAAGCACTTTTCTTATATATGCAAGGTTCTGGATTTGATTCCTGGCACTGACAATAAAATAATAACCTGATACTGGATCAGGGAGAAGATTCCAAGGGCTGGAGCCTGTGATTTTGTAGCATCACCAGGTATGACACAAAAACAAAAATTGTATGTGTATGTGTGTGTGTGTGTGAGAGAGAGAGAGAGAGAGAGACAAAGAGAGAGAGAGAGAGACAGAGAGAGAGAGACAGAGAGAGACAGAGAGAGAGAGAGAGTGACTGGGACTGGAACACGGGTGGTTTAGTACCAGGAACAGAGTTCTCACTATATAAAAGGCAACAATTCCCTTGAAAGGAGGAGGGATTCACTTTTGTCAATCCACCCACATTGTTTCCAAAACTTTTTTGGCAAAGAATTTTCTGATTTTTCTTTTTTTTTTTTTGGCTTTGCTTTTTGGGTAAAACCTGGCTTTGACAGGGGTTACTCCTGGCTTATGCACTCAAGAATTATTCCTTGGGGCCGGAGCGATAGCACAGCGGGTAGGGCGTTTGCCTTGCACGCGGCCGACCCAGGTTCGATCCCCGGCATCCCATATGGTCCCCCAAGCACTGCCAGGAGTAATTCCTGAGTGCAGAGCCAGGAGTAACCCCTGAGCATCGCTGGGTGTGACCCAAAAAGCAAAAAAAAAAAAGAATTATTCCTTGCAGTGCTTGGGGGACTCTACGGGATACTGGGAATTGAACCCGGATCGGCCGCATGCAAGTCAAACGCCCTACTCAATGTGCAACCGCTCCAGCCCAAATCCTCTGAGTTTTGATGAGCTTTATCTCCAGAAGATAGAGGAATTAAGAGGGAAACTGCCCCCTCCACCCGGCACCCATTTGATTTCCAGAACCATATAGGATCCACAGAGCACTGCCAGGGGTCACTCATGAGCACAGAGTCAGGATTAGATCCTGAGCACTGCCAGCTGTGACTAAAGCACTCCTCTGCCTAAAAAAAAAAAAAAAAAAAAAAAAGTCAGGGCTGGGAGGATGGTTCAGTGATAAAATATAATCACCTGCAGGTATGTGGCTTTTGAGTTCTATTCCAGTGTAGTGCCGCCACAGGCACTGTGGAGTCTGGCGACTCTGCTATCTGTGGCCCTCAGTTTCACAACCAAGTGTGTGATCTCCTGCCTACTACAGTCTGGTGTGTGTGAGTCCCACGAAAAAAGGGTACAACCCCAGAAACACCGAAGTTCAAAAGCTATGTGAGCACAACAGCCAGGAGTGCGACCCCCAACATGCACGTGCTCCAACACCACGACCGAAGTGGACATTCAGCCCAAGGCGTGAGCGCTGAAACTACCAGCCCCTCCTAGCACCACAACCGGTTCTGGGAGTGACCCCTGGTATCACAACACAGCAACAAAGAAGGCAAGGAAGAAGTAGGGTGGGGGGAAGAAGAGGAAATTTTTCCTCCTGTTTTAGGGCCTTACCCTGCAGTCATCAGGGCTTACTCCTGACTCTGCACTCGGGGATCACTCCTGTCAGGGACTTGGGGGTTGAACCCAGGTAGGTCACATGCAAGGCAAGCACCCTACCTGCTGTACTATCTCTATGTCTCTGTCTCAAGGTCCAGTCTTAATCTCATTTTCTTGTTTGTGCATATGATATTGAACCTCTGGGGCTTTGCAGGACAGGGAGAGACTGTCCTTTCCTAGGTGAGTGGGTTCCTGGAGATTGCAGTCACTGTGCCAGTATGCTTTCATATGTAAACTCACTAACCATTCGCCCCTCACCCACACCCTCCAGTGCAGGTGAGACTATAACCTTAGGGTCCACTAGGAGCAGGCCCTGCACACAAGCCCAGCCCTCTGACATTCTTCAAGCTGACCCGTCCTAAATCTGGTCAGCCCACGGACCTACCCTTGCTCATTCCTTTCTTCCAAAACCTATACCAGAACAAAGGCTCCCAGCTGCTTCCCTCAGCCAGCCTGGAGAGCCTGGGCTGGGCCCCTGCATGCTGTGGCATTCCTGCTCCCTCACAATCTTCTCATGAGCCCCAACCCTAAGAGAATAAATTTTTGTTTACTCTTTTTCTTTTTTAATACAAAATTGATTTTATTAATTTATTTCTGAATTGGGGGCAACACCTGCAGTGTTCAGTGCTTATTCCCAGTTTTGTGCTCAGGGATCACTCCTGGTGGGCTTCAGGGGACCATACGCAGTGCCAGGGATTGCACTGGAGCCAGCTGTTGTAAGGCCTTACCCACTGTCTATCTTTCTGGGGCAATAACAATCTTAAACAGTCAATGGTCACCTGAGAGGTTGTGATATGTTCATCTCAACATACCTGAATAAAAGACAAAATCCTGGATGCATTTTTAAATAATAAAAGGGAACTGAAGTGATAGGACAGTGGGTAGGGTGCTTGCCTTGCATGAGGCTGACCTGGATTCCATCCTTGGCATCTCATGAGTTCCCCTGAGCACTGCCAGGAGTGATTCCTGAGTGCCAAGCCAATGGCCCTGAGGCAGAGTGCTCCGGCCCTCCCTCACCCATCCCCTTAGCCCCCCACACCGCTCATGTCAGCAAGAGGGACATTAGCCCAGGATCCCACTCTGCATATGGAGTGGACTCCAGTTCCTCCAGGGGTGTCCAGGGAGAAGGGCAAAAGATCTATGAAGCATATGGAGAGGGACCCTAAGAATGGATATGCTGTTTGAGACCCCTGAGCTCTGCTGCCTCACCCCAGGCCCTCCTGGGTAGAACAGCTGCTCCCCCTTGTCCTCCCCCCCACACTCTCTCTCTCTCATATACACACACTCACATACACACAACTCTCACACATATACACTCTTATCTCTAACTAACATGCTCTCTCATGCATGCACACATTTACACACTCTTTTCTCATGCACCCTTTTCTTCCTTACACACACTCTTCTCTCACACACACTTTGTCTCCCCCACCCCAATCACCCAAACCCACAGTTAAAGACTCAGTAACAAGTGAGAAAAGCAAGTAATTTGTAATAGTATTTTTTTTAATTATTGAATCACTGTGAGATACAGTTACAAAGCTTTCATGATTGAGTTTCAGTCACACAGTGATCTAACTTCCATCCCTCCACCAGTACATTTCACACCACCAATGTCCCCGGTATGCCTTCAACCACCCCCACCCCACCCTTTAAGTAATAGTACTAAGCAAGTAATAGGTAATAGCAATATGTGAGAAAAGCAAGACAAGTGGAATCAAAGCCTGGAAGAGATTGCTTTCCTAAGAATTTATTTTCCAGACTCCAGAATCTCAGCAAACCTTAGGACACTACTCTCAGCTGAAGATTTAGAACCCGAATCTCCGACGAATTCTCCCCAGTCCTTTGCGGATCTTCCGTGCTCCTCTCCTGATGAGTCCTCCCAGGCCCCTGAACAGGTGCGCTTCCTGCAGCTGCAAGCAGAAGGTTCTGTTCTCCGGGGCTCTCTCCAACCCGAACACCCCCATCCCGGCTCCACTTCCCACTCCGGCTGTGATCTCTGGAGTCCCTACCTTCACAGACACCCCCACAGACAGACAAGAAAAAAGGGGCCTGGAGGGGGCAGGGTGCATCCCCAGGGTCGTGCCTCCCAACCCCACAGGGCTGCTGTGGGCACATGGGCAGAGGGCGCCCTCCGAGCCAGCTGCTCTCAAACTCCCCAGAGAGTTTGATAAAATAAGTATTCATGGGCCCCATCCAAAGTCTGATTCAGCACATGTGCACAAGGCCTGGGAATTAGCTTTTCTAACAAGCTCCCAGGTGAGGATCCCACTTCAAAAAGCACTTCTCTGGGCTGGGAGATAAGCACATGTTTTGCACACAAGAGGCCTGGGTCTGACGCCCAGCACCTCATGGTCTCCTGCATACAGAGTCAGGGGTACACTCTGAGCACACTGCTGGGTGTGGGAAGGGAACAGAGGGAAGAGGGGAAGGGAGATAGGCAAACGGGAGAGTGAGAGAGAGAGAAAGAGAGAGCCCAGCAGGTAGGGCTTTTGCCTCGAATGCGGCTGACCAGAATTAGATCCTTGGTACACTTGGAACCCCCCTGGCCCCACCAGGAGTGATCCCTGAGCACAGAGCCAGGAGTAAACCCTGAACACCACCGAGTGCGGCCAAAAACAAACAAAAAAAATGGAGGGAAAAAGAAGGAAGTAAGGAAGAGAGGAAGAAAGAAAGAGGGAGAGAAAAATCACAGCTTCAGAGTCAGCTATGGGGTCAGGTTGAGGGGAGAACCCAGGGCAGGAGTCACTTTCTCTGCCCTGGATAGAGCAGCAGTTACTGGGTTCAGGGATGTTCAGCCTGTCAGCCCCTCTTCAGCCTGGGAGACCCCACTCACCTTGTCACAGTTGATGTTGAAGGATCCATCGACCTGGGCCAGGATGAATGTCCCCTCACAACGTTGCACCAGCTAAGAAGGAGAGGCCTGAGTTCAATGGACCCGCAGGGCCCCAACCTCCCAGCCTTCCCCAGTGCTAGAGATGTCCCAGGCAGGCCAGCACCACACACCCAGCCTCACCCCCTTCTCTTTGAAGTCACATTGCTGCAGTGGCGTCTGGGCTGTCTTGGGACACACCGTCTCCTTCACCAGGAAGCTGATGCGCTGTGGGGTGTTGGGGTCCTTGTCCTGGTCAGGAGAAAAAGGGGGAGGCAGGCCTAAGGCTCTTTCTTGGCCCCCACCGAGAGGGCAGTGTTACGATGGCCCGGTATGTGCTGGCATTGTGGCTTGATGCTGGGTGACAGGGGTGCAGACACAGTGCCTTCCTGGCCTCCCCACATGTACCAAGAGCAGACCCAAGACAAGTTCGAATGTGGGGAGCTGAGAAAGCAAGGCTGCTGCCCTCCGGCTGACCAGCACCCTTCCCTATGTGGGAGGAAGACAGTGGAGGTCGGGGGCTCCCAGAGCAGGGAGGGGACTGCCCAGAGCCAGTGATCCGACTCTTGTTCCTGGAACTCCCAGAAGTTCCTCAAGCCAGCATGGGGGTGACAGAGGCGACTCTCCCCTCAGAGGAACTTCTGGGGCAGGAAGCTCTCATGCTACCAAGTGGCACAGCTCTGGGGAGCAATGGGACCACACTGGGAGGAAGACATGACCCCTGAGAAGACGTTGATTGTGAGAAAAGGGAGGGCCACTCCTCCCCCCACCCATTCTTGACTTACTCCCGTGGGCTCCTCATCCAGCTCCAGGAATCGATAGAGATTGGTGTCTGAGGACTGTTCGTTGACGGCATCCACAGCTTGGAGGATGGCCTCCTCAT
Organism: Sorex araneus; assembly: GCF_027595985.1. Lineage (NCBI taxonomy): Eukaryota > Metazoa > Chordata > Mammalia > Eulipotyphla > Soricidae > Sorex > Sorex araneus. The sequence continues at coordinate 44,883,665 of NC_073305.1, read as the reverse complement.
AGCTGAAGGCCTGGGCAGAGGCTGGAGGGATCACCAGGCCCAACAGCAAGAGTAGCAGTGACCATCCTCCCAGGTTGGTCCCCATGGTTTCCAAGGTTGCCTCTCCCTGGCCCAAGAAACTTCCTTTATACATGACCCGAGCCTGATGCAAAGGCCCATCCAGGAACCTTCCTGCCCATACTGGACACCTGCCAGTATGTGGTCCAGGGCTTTCCTCAGCCCCACTGTTGCCTCACAGAGCTTGCAGGACAGCGACTAAGGTTGGCCTCACATGCAAGGTGAAGAAATGATTTCTCCATTGCCCTGACAAGGCCTCGGGCTCTTGTGGGTCCACAGGGGTTGTCATAAATGTCAGTGAACCTCCAGAGGCTTGAGCAATCCAGGAGAAAGGGGTCCCATAATGGTCCCCTCCTACATCCTTCTCTGACACTAAATGACACAGGAATCAGAGCAATGAAGGGTACCCACCTTAGCACCCCCAGTCCTTAGCACTGCCTGGTACCAAGTGGGCAGTCAATAATATTTGATGAATAGCAGTAACTGCCAGGCTAAAGATTCATGGGCACAGCCAATCCCTAGAGATACCTTGGGGATTTTTTAAAAAAAATGTTTTTATTTTGTTTTGTTTTGTTTTTTGGGTTTTTTTTTCTTTTTGGGTCACACCCAGCGATGCACAGGGGTCACTCCTGACTCTGCACTCAGGAGTTACCCCTGGTGCTCAGGGGACCATATGGGATTCTGGGAATCGAACCCGGATAGGCCGCATGCAAAGCAAACACCCTACCCGCCTTGCTATCGCTCCAGCCCCTATTTTGTTTTGTTTTTGAGTCACGACTGGCAATGCTCAATGGTTACTCCTGGTTCTACATTCAGGAATCTCTCCTGGTACTGCTCAGGGGACCACAGGGGATTCCAGGGATCAAACCCAAATTGCCCTTGTACAAGGCAAGTGCCCTACCTACTGTACTATTTCTCTGGCACTTTGAAGGTCCCACCATCCTGTTTCCTGGACCAGCCCTCAGTCACATTGTGGCATGTTCCCTTTGCCCCTGTCCTAGTTTCTCCACCACTGCAAGGTCCCTAAGCATCCAGGGATGGCTCAGTGCTAGAGAGAGTCAGTCTTGTGGACATGAGCCCCCTGAGTCCCATCCCTGGCACCCTGCTGCCCCCACTATGCTCAGAGCAACCCCTGGCCCCACTGTTGGGATTCCCTGTGCCATAAGGGGGTGTAATCTCCACAGCCAAGTGTCTAACTATGCTGTAAGCACCACAGCTGAGTGTGCTCAACAACAGCAACAGAGATGGCCGGAAAGCCAGTACAGCAGTAAGGCTGATCCAAATTTGATTCACATACGGCTCCCTCAAGCCCATCAGGAGTGATCCCTGAGCACCGAGTCAGGAGTAAACACTGAGAACTGCTGGGTGTGGCCCCAAACCAAAAATCAAACAAGAGGGGAGAAAATAAAAAACAAAATAAATTAAAATGTCCCTGGTCTCCACCCATATACATTGAATTATTTTTTTTTAATTGAGACACCTTGAATTGCAAAATTATTCGTTTGAATTTCAGGCAAACAATGTTCCAACAACAAGCCCTTCACCAGTATCTACTTCCCTCCACCAATTCCCCCAGTTTTCCTCCTACCCCCAGCCAGCCTTTAAGGTCAGCATTTCTTTTCGTCTGTGTTTGGGGGCAATACACCAAATCTCTCCTGGCGGAACTCAGGGGACCACAGGAGGTGTTGGTGATGGAACCAAGGCCAGCTGCAGGCAAGGCAAGTACCTTACCCATTGTACTATGGCTCGCTCCGGCCCCTTTTCTTTCTTCTCTTATAGACACGGTGGTTTATAATGCTGTTACTGATAGGGTTTTATGCATATCATTTTACCTCCTTTCAGCAGCGCCCCCTCCTCCAGAGTGACCACTTCCTCTAGTATCCTTTGTCATAGTATCCCTTCCCTGTCCAATCCCCCAATCTTGAACTCCATGGTGGCAAGCTTCCGACTGAAGCCCAGTTCTCATGTTCTTCATTTACATTGCCTTTGGGCTTCTGTTATTTCCCAGTTGTGATTCTTTATATCCCACATATGAGAGGTCATTCTGTGTCTGTCTCTCCTCTGACTAACTTCACTCAGCATGATATTTTCCAGCTCCTTCCACGTAGCAGCAAACTGCATGATTTCATCTTTTCTTACAGTTCCTTTATGTATATGTACCATAATTTCTTTATCCATTCACCTGTTCTTGGATGGGTTGTTTCCATATTTGGGCTATTGTAAATAGTACTGAAATGAACATAGGAGTGTAAATGTCTTTTCAGCATTGTATTTTTGAGCCTTTACACCTCAAAGGTTCAAAATTATGTTTTTGAGCCTTTAGAGTATATTTCAAGAAGTGGAATTTCTGGGTCATATAAAGCTCAATTCCTAGTTTTTTGAAGAATGTCCATATTGTTTTTTAAAGAGGCTTAGATCAGAGAGTTGGAGAGATTGTACAGCAAGTAGGCTGCTTACCTTGACCTGAGTTTAATCCCTGGCATCCCATAAGGTCCCCCACCATTCCACCCCTGAGCTCTCCTAGATAAGGCTCAAAAATGAATAAACAGGGGCTGGAGTGATAGCACAATGGGTAGGGTGTTTGCCTTGCATGCAGCCGACCTGGGTTCGATTCCCAGCATCCCATATGGTCCCCCGAGGACTGCCAGGACTGATTCCTGAGTGCAGAGCCAGGAGTAACCCCTGAGCATTGCCGGGTGTGACCCAAAAAGCAAAAAATAAATAAATAAATAAATAAACAAAAAATGCTATACCAGTAGACATTACATCAGTAGTGGATGATGTTTCCATCCCCTCACACCCCAAAATCCATGCCAACATTGGTTGTTTTTGTTATTTTGGAGTTTTGTTGTTGTGTGTTGTTGATCTGTTTATTTCTTGTGTCACATCGGCAGTGCTCAGGGCTTACTCCTAGTTCTGCACCCAAGGATCACTCGTGGCTTGGGGAACCAAAGAGGGTGCCAGGGCTCAAACCCAGGTCGGCTGCATGCACAGAAATCACCCTACCTGCATCACTATCACTCCAACCTGGCTTTGTTCTTTATAATGTGTGCCAATCTCTCTGTTATGAGGTAGTGATTAGTGATGCAGAGCTATTTTTTTATGCCTCTTGGCCATCTGTGTTTCTTCTTTGAGAAAGTTTCTGTTTATCTCTTCTCCCATGTTTTGATGGAGTTGGATGTTTTTTCTTGTAAAGTTCTACCAGTGCTCTATATTTATTTTGAGTATAAGCCCTTTATCCAATGAGTGGTGAGCAAAAAATATTTTCTCCCAGTCTGTGGGGGATGTCAGTGTATTCTGGTTATCATTTCCTTTGAGGTCAGAAGCTTCTTAACTTAATGTAGTTTTACTTGTTTATCTTTGTTTCTGCTTTTTTGGCCAATGGCTTTGAATCTTTAAGGATGCCTCTGGCAAAGAGACCACAACGACAATGATGATTGGAAGTGATGCTCTGGTTGGGAGCTTTGTGCTGAAAGTGTGTAAAGGACCAAACATGATGGCCTCTCAGATCTGTATTGCAAACCATAATGCCCAAAAGGAGAGAGAGAGAAAGAAGAAAAGTGCCCCTCATAGAGGCAGGCTGGGGTTGGAGGTGGGGTGTTGGCGGGAGGGAAACAGGACATTGACGGTGGGAAATGTACACTGGTGGAGGGATGGGTGTTGGAACATTGTATGACTGAAACCTGATCATGAACAGCTTTGTACCTCATGGTTATTAAATTGAAATAAATAAATAAATAAATAAATAAATAAATGATGCCTCTAGCTTTATCATCCTTGACTGATTTCTTCATTCTTTCTCACACTCCTGCCACCACAGGTAGGTCAGACCTCAGAAATACAGGGGCTACTCTCAAACCTGTTCACAGCTCAGAGACTGGCTCCCCACTCTGCTCCTAAAACTGCCTCTGCCTCAGTTTCCCTCACTAAGGTTGCTCTCTGGGTTTGTTTGTCCCCTGAACCCTTTCCTGACCCTCCTCAGATCCCGCTTCTTGAAGGGCCTGCGGATATGTTCTTGGCCTCACACCTCCCTGGGATCTTCCCTCAGGAGGCTTGTTCTCATCACCTTGACAAATCCAAAATGCATGCCATGAAAGCAGGGTGCCAGTATATGAATTCTGGGGTGAAAAAGCACAATACTTATGCCTTCCTGGGGATGCTACTCTGACTGGCTGACTCCCCCACCGTCCTGGCCACATCTCCTATTCTGTGAAGCTCCACGCCCACCTCTAGACGCCCCTTTGCTGGGTTCTAGACTCACCCGATCTCGGTCCTCTCTCCCCTGCTGCCTCTGGTTACTCCTGACTGTGTTCAGGAGTTGCTCATAGCAGTGCTGGGGGCTGAACCCAGGGTCTCTAGCTCGCAAAGCCTGCACACTAGCCCTTTGAGCCCCCTCTGCAGCTGACCTCAACCCCATTACACCCACCCACAGTCCTGCATGCCCCCTAGGGCTCAGGCTGCCACATGCACCCCAACTACTCCCTGAGTCCCGATTCTTTCTCCAGGCTCTGCTATTCATCCCCGTGTAGAACCTTCCCTGACCTCCAGCCAGACACACCAACCTCCTCCTCTTTGCCCCACAGCTTCCAGAAGTCTCCTTGGATTCTATACCACGACTCCTGCCACAGAGCCACAGGCTGAACTGGTATGTGAGGGGTGTGGGGACAAGGGCTGGGAAAGCTGGCAGGCCAGTATGACAGAAGGGTCCAGAGCCAGCGGGCAAGTTTCAGTGCCAGTGCCCTGCTGAGAGCAAGGCCTTGTGACTAGGACCCCATGGTTGATTTCAGACTTGCTGGGTCCAGGAGGACACTGCAGGACTTGACAGGGCACCTTGGAAGCAGCATCTGCATGCAGGCTGCAGGTTGCGCAGGCGCTGGGAGAAGGAAGGGGCAGAGGCTCTGTGCAACCCAGTTTCCAGCCCCAGCATTGCTCCAAGGCCTCTTGGTCAAGTAGCGCTTGCACATCAGCTCCCGCACAACGCTTAGGAGACCGGTCACCCCAGAACTCGACCCCTCAGGCTCCAGCTGTTTCCAAATAAGAGCATCTGTGGGGCTGGCCCAGGCAGGCCTCAAGGTCAGGCCTGCAGGGCTGGGTACATCTCGGGCCCTAACTATAGACTCAGAGGAACACCCACTCTACTCCCCTTGGGGGTCCCTGGAGTCAACAGAAAAGGGGAGGGAACCAAGAGAACTCTGAGAGCTCATGCCACCCTTTGTCCCAGGCAGAGACCCTGCATTCCCTCTAGCTGATGGCCTCCCCACGGGGCAGGACCTGTCTTCTCTGGCACCCTTTTCTGGACCCAGCACGGGGCTCTGCCCTCAGCGGTGTCCAGGTGGGTGAGCATAGAGGCCACAGGACCAGCACCAGGTTCAGGGAGTACCTGTCAGGCAGGAGAAAGAGCTGAGAGAGCTGAGCACATGCTTTACATGCAGGAGGCCTGGATTTGACCTCTGGTACTACGTGGTCCCCTGAATATGGTTGGGAACAACCCCCACCCCCAGCATCAAGTAGGAAGTAACCACAGGGCACCACCAGTGTAGCCATAAAATATTTTTAAATTAAAGGTAAAGGTGTGTGTGTAGGGGTGGGGGGGTTGGAGCAATAGCACAGTGGGAAGGGTGTTTGCCTTGCATGCTGCCGACTTGGGTTTGATTCCCAGCATCTCATATGGTTCCCGAGCACCACCACGAGAAATTCCTGAGTGCATGAGCCAGGAGTAACCCCTATGACCCAAAAAGCAACAAAAAAAGGGGGAGGGCTTGAGAATAATACAGAGAGTAGGGCACTTGCCTTGCACACAGCCAATTCAGGTTTGATCTCTGGCATTCCATATGGTCCCCCTAGACAGCCAGAAGTCATTCCTAAATGCAGAGCCAGGAGTAAGCCCTGAGTACCACTGGGTATGGCCCCCAAGAAATAAAAACAATAACGAAAAGAAAGTGGGTGGGGAAAATAGTATAGGGGTTTAAGAGGCCTACCTTGCTTGTGGCTGGTCAACCCCAGTTTTACTCCTGGAACCACATAGGGTCCCCTGAGCACGGCCAGGAGTGCTTGAACACAAAGCTACGAGTGGCTCCCAAGCACTGCTGGACATTCTCCCCCCGCAAAAAAAAAAAAAAAAGAAAGAAAGAAAAGAAAGCTTTTATCAAAGGAAGAGCTACACAGCAATAGGGGCTGGTGGTTAAGGCTGGAGTGATAGCACAGCAAGTAGGGTGTGGATGTTTGCCTGCACACAGTGTACTGGGGTTTGATCCTCAGCATCCCATATAGTCCTCTGAGCACCACCAGGAGTGATCCCTGAGCACAGCCAGGTGTGAAGCAAAAGGAAAAAAAAAAAAGAAAGAAAGAAACTTTCCACATGGGAAAGGCCAAGGTAGGGGATGTAACTCACCCTGTCCTTTGCAGGAAGACCCACCCAGGGCCAAAATACTAAGTATAATTGGGGACCTCCACCCCAAAATAAAGTACATGTACTGAGTACAAGTACCTGTACTCTAAGAAACAGCAAGGGAGGTTTTATACCTGTATGTGTATAAAGAACCTTTTCACAGTGGTGCTGAAGTGCGGGTAATAGAGCTACCAATGATTCTAGGCCAACCAGGATGCGGGTTAGCACAAGAGTCAAAGGCTGTGATGCTGTTCGTCCCTGCAGGGCTGGGAACTGGTCGCCGTGGGGGCCCACACATGTTTATGGGTTGGTTACTCCTGGCTCTGCACTCAGGGATCACTCTTGGCAGAGCTTGGGGGAACCATATAGGGTTCCGGACATCAAACGCAGGTCAGCTGCATTCTAAGCAAGCACCTTACCCACTGCACAATCACTCCAACCCACGCTCCCCAGTTCTTCTTGGGAGACATTAGTCATTCCTCATGATATTTGTCCCTGCGCTGCAGTGACAGGTTGGTACGCAGGCTCTATGATAAGATACCACTCAGGGCCAGCTATTCTGGGGCTACTAGAGATACACTAGGCAGTGCTAAGGGTCAGCCTTGGGGCCTCATGCATGCCAGGCACGAGCTCCAGCTCTCTGAGCTAACTCCCAGGCCCTCATAATAGTCCTTTTATCACAGATCGTACAGACATCTTAGAAGGCCTAGAGCAGGCCCTGAAGCCTGGATTTTAGGTTCCAGGAATTGAAAAGAAGCCAGGTATAACTTGGGGCTATAGGCTGTAGACAGGTATAACTTGGGGCTGGAAAGGGATAGGTCCGAGAAACCAACCCCATTCCCCATCCTGCCATGGCCCCCCCAAATCACCTTACCCAATGGGTGCATTTGTTAACCAGCGAGTGGGAAGATGGAGCAAGAGGGTCTAACTCAACCTGGACAGGAGGGAACCCAAGGAAGAATTTCACCTTCTCTAGCCAGGGATTGAGAAAGGCTGATGACACCACAGATATTGCTTGCTGGATCCCAGGCCCTTCCAGGCCCGAGTTTATCCCTGTGAGACACAGCACCCGTGGGCTCAGCAGTTGCCCAAGATTTCTAACTTCCAGAAGGAGGATCCCAGGAAATCTCCCATGATACAGCCCTTGGAAAGGTCTTCTCTCCCTAATCCAGAACTTTCTGTGGCTCCTCCAGCCCCTGTTTTTTTCTTGTTTGTTTTTTGGTCAGTGCTCAGGGCTTAGTCCCTGGCTCTGCACTCAGGAATCACTCATGGGAGGCTCAAGGAACCATTTGTGGTGCTGAGGATTAAACCTGGGTTGTTGACATGCAAGGCAAGTTCCCTACCCACTGTACTGTCGCTCTGGCCCTGTGTCCCCCCTCCGCCTTTATCCAAGTATCCTCCATGGCCTCACCAGTGCCTCTGACTCACACACACCTCATCACCTCTGCCTTCTGGAGAACCACTTCTCCCAGAGTGTCCAGTGGCCAGCACTCACTGCCATGATGTACATGAGTACAGTGTCCCATTCAATAGCATGATGTGGGGCTGGAGAGACAGAATAGCTGGTAAGGCATTTGCCTTTGCCTTGCATATGGCTGATCTGGGCTCTGGTCCCAGCATAGCATAACGGTAATAGCATATGGTCCCCTGAGGCCTACAGATCCCCAAGCACAAAGCCTCAGGGATCTGACAGGAGTACAGTCGAGTGTGCCTCCCTGCATGTGCAAATGTGACACTAAGGGGGAGGGGCAGGGAGGTTTCATCTGTTCCTACCATTTCTCTAATACACTTTGTTTTAAAATTCTGAAAATCTGAAAATTATTTATTGAGGCTAGGGATATGGCTCGGTATAAAGTACTTGCCTTGGATGTGTGAGGCTCTGGGTTGACTTCCTGGCACTGAATAGTATTGTAAATCATAGTTTCTAAAATATTAAAAAAGAAAATTCTTAAAATCACATGCCCCTGACTTCCAGTACTGAGCCAGGAGTAACTCCTGCACACCACAGAGTGTAGCCTAAACCCCAACTATTGTGGCGAGAGCAGTAGTACAGTGGGTAGGGCTCTTGCCTTGCACTTGACTTACTTGGGTTCAACCCCTGGTGCCTCAGAAGGTACCCTGAGCACTGCCAGGAGTAATTCCAAAGTGTAGAACCTAGAGTAACCCCTGAGTACACCAGGTATGACTCAAACCACCCCCCCAAAAGAAAAAAATGAAGGATTTATTTATTCATTTATTTATTTATTTGGGGGGTTGGGATCACATATGGAGGTGCTCAGGTATTTACTCCTAGATCCGCACTCAGAGACCGGGGCCATATGGGGATCTGGGAATCAAATCTAGGTCAGCCATGTGCAAGGCAAGAGCCCCGTCCGATGTACTATTGCTCTGGGTCCCACTTCACTTGTGTCACTTGTCATCCCATTGCTCATTGATTTGCTCGAGCGGGCGCAAATAACATCTCCATTCGTCCCTATTGTGTACTAGTATAGCCCAATGGCGTCTGCTCACTCCAGGAACACAAAGAGCATCAACCATTCATTCAGGGTCTTGACAAAGAAGTCTGACTATCTCATAGGTGGACAGCCAGGCATTCTTTTAAAGTCCTATGGAATCCAGTCGGTAACGGCTCAAGTCCAGCGGTCGTCTCCAAATCACATTATGTGTCCAGCCTATCTGATTTTTGGCACCTTGGCAAATGAGGCAGCATCCCTGATCCTCGATGGTTTACCCCTCGATGGTTCACCGCCTCATTGTGGCAGGGGGTGGCAACAGTGCCAACTGGCGAAGAGTGAACCAACAGGTGCTGCCCCGAGACGTAGGCAGGTGCGTGTTTGTCAGCATACAGATTGTTACTACTTGCCAGTTGACCAAAAGCTTGCATTTGGTAGACTGGGAGCACCTGTAAGGGTGATTAGAGGACAACCTAAAAGCCTCCATCCCTCTTGAAGAGCCCAGCAAGCTACCGAAGGTATCCTGCCTGCACGGCAGAGCCTGGCAAGCTACCTGTGGCATATTCGATATGCCAAAAACAGTAACAATAATGGGCCCCACTTACTTATTTTAATTTGAGGGCCATACCCAGACCTGTCCAGGGCTCACTCCTGCATAAGTCAGGCAGTGCTAAGGATTGAACTGGGGCTCCTGCATACAGAACATGTACTTTGGCCCTCTGAGCCACTTCCTGCACTGAGCAGTAGACTGATGAGGAGAGTCCTTCTTCCTATCTCCTCTGAAAGGTAAAATGGGACCAAGAGTGGTCAACAACATGAGATATGACTCATCAATAAAGGGATGTAGACCTGGCTCCATCCCTGACATCCCCGAGAACTCCCTCACACACACCGGGGTCACCAGCACCTCTTACTGTGTGTCCCCCTATCTTATTTGTGTTTGATTTCTTTTTGGCTAGGCCTGGCAGTGCTCAGGGCTTACTTCTTTCTTTGTACTTAGGGATCACTCCTGGTGGACTCAGAGGACCAGATGGAGTGCTGGAGATGAAATTCAGGCCAGCCACTTGTGTAAGGCAAGAGCCCTCCCTGCTCTACTATCTCTCTGGCTCCTGGACGTGTTCCTTATTTAAAATATGTGTGCATGTGCAAGCACACCCCCCCCACACACACACATACACACATCTCCCTAGCACCTTTTGCTTTGTTTGGGTTTGGTTTAGGGCCACATCTGGTGATACTTAGGAATTACTCATAGCTCTACAGTCAGGAGTCACTCCTGGTGGTGTTCAGAGGACCATATGGGATGCTGGGGATCAAACCCGGGTCAGCCGCCTGCAAGGCAAATGCCCTACCTACTGTACTATCACTCTGGCTCTGTGTCCTCTATTTAAAACACACATATACAAATTCAGGGGCCACAATTGCAACTCCTGCTTCGCATGTGTGAGGTCCTGGGTCTGATGCTTGGCAAGACCAATAAATATATATGTGTGTGTATATGTACGTGCATATATATATATATACATACATATATATATATATTTCCCAATCTATTTATGGAATATTTGGTGCTGGGAAGATAGCTCAAAAGAATGAGGTACATAATTTACATACAGGAGCCTCAGCTTTCATCAGTAGCACCTCAGTACCACCATCATCAAGCTGGGTATTGTCTCTGAGCACTACTGGGTGTGGCTAAACAGAATAATAATAATAATAAAGAACTTGCCATTGCAGGAGCTGGAGCAATAGCACAGCGGGTAGGGCGTTTGCCTTGCACGCGGCCGACCCGGGTTCGATTCCCAGCATCCCATATGGTCCCCTAGCACTGCCAGGGGTAATTCCTGAGTGCAAAGCCAGGAGTAACCCCTGTGCATCGCCAGGCGTGACCCAAAAAGCAAAAAAAAAAAAGAACTTGCCATTGCAGGGACGGGAATGATAGTACACCAATGGGTAACTTGCATTGTCTGTGGCAGACCTGGGTTTGATCTCACATATGGTTCCTTGAGCCCCACCATGATTGATCCCTGAGCACAGAGTCAGGAGTAAGCCCTGGGCACTGCTGGGTGTGCTCCCCCCAAAAAAAAGTTGCCACTGAGGTCAAAAGCCATAGAGACCTAGCACAAGTTTGAGGTTCCTGGCCCTGAGAATACGCCACCTGTAAAAGGCTCTGCAAACAGATCCACAGCAATTGGGGTGCATTTGGTTTCTTGCTTGCTTAGCTTCCAGCCCACTCTGTCTATTACAGCACCTTTCTGCTAATCACTCTCCACAATTCTTCCCCCAAAATTACAGTTAGCAAATAGCTTAGAGAGCTGGAAGCATGCCCACACACCAGGGCCCTGGGCACCAGTAGTGAGTAGTTCTACCTGAGTAGTTCAGGTGCCCAAGTAATACTGGGGCAGCTTCCAAAAATAAAAAAACTAAATTAAACGGGGATGGGGAGGTGATACAGAATTAAGATACTTATCCTGCGTGGCCCCTACCTAAGTCTATCCCTGGCATCACATATGGTTCTCTGAGCACTGCCAGGAAGTAACCCCTGAGCCCAGAGTCAGGAATAAACCCTGAGCACCGCCAAGTGTGACCCTGAATCCTTTGAAAGAAACAAAGAGAGGGGGGTGGGGGGGGAGAGAGAGAGAGAGAGAGAGAGAATATTTTGGAGTCCTGAATGATAGTACAGCAGGAAGGGCACTTGTCTTGCACATGACTGGCCTCAGGTCAATCCCCAGCACCCACATAAGGTTCCCTGAGTCCTGCCAGTTGTGATCCCACAACACAGAATCAGGAGTAAGCCATGAACATTTGGAGTGTGCTGCCCCTCAAAAAAAAAAAAAAGAGCTAAAAAAAATGAATGTCCTGGGAGAGGCCAAGGAGAGTGCTTAATGGAGCCCTTGGATCTGATCCCCAGCACTGATGGTCCCTCAGGACTAAGGCCTGAGGACTGCCACCTGTGGGCCAAAAGAAAAAAAAAAAAGGGAAATGAGTGCCCCCTGGTGGCCTTCACAGATGATACATCAATGTCCGCCATGGGAGGTGGAGTTTCAGGATTTCCTGAAAGGAACTGTAGGGAATCCTTTTCATAGAGCCCAAGTCCTAAATCCATCCAGTGTTCCTCTGTGTGTGTGTGTGTGTGTGTGTGTGTGTGTGTGTGTGTGTGTGTGTGTGTGTGTGTGTGTGTGTGTGTGTGTAAGAGGACAAGATTCTTCACAGTGTTCCTGGCTGATCCAGGAGGAGGAGAAGCACTCTTGCCTTGTGCCTGGTTCCCACACTTGAGGGGCCAAATGACTTCTTCCTCCATGACCTGTTTTTCTTTTTAAGCAATTGGAAAGAAGAGGAAAATCTGAAGAATGTATCCTGAAAGCCAAGTGAATCGAATGTTTCCAGAGGAAGGGGTCATGTGTATCTAGCAGCTAATGGCCAGCTGCTCTGCAGAGTAAAACTAGACAAATCAGTCCCAAAGGAGCTTGACGAAAGCCTTTATTGTGGAGCAGGAAGGGTGACGTGCAAGTGTTGTGGGCTTAAGAAGAAATGGAAGGAGGGGCTGGAGCGATAGCACAGAGGGTAGGGCGTTTGCTTTGCATGCGGCTGACCCGGTTTCGATCCCCGGCATCCCATATGGTCCCCCAAGCCCCGCCAGGAGTAATTCCTGAGTGTAAAGCCAGGAGTAACCCCTGAGCATCGCTGGGTTGTGACCCAAAAAGCAAAAAAAAAAAAAAAAATGGAAGGAGAAAAAACTAGAGAAAAACATTTTTACTTTTTTTTGTTGTTGTTATTGGGGGTTTTTTTGTTTTTGTTTTTTGTTTCTTGTGGGTTTTTTTTCTTTTTGGGTCACACCAGATGATGTTCAGGGCTTACTCCTGGCTCTGTACTCAGGAATCACTCCTGGCAGTGCTCAGTGACTATATGGGATGCCAGGGATCAAATCTGGTCAGTCACATGCAAGGCAAACACCCTACCCACTGTACTATCACTCCAACCCTTAAACTTTTTTTTAATTTTAGGAAAGAAGAAAGGAAAGAGTATCTTTGGAGAATCAAGAGGGGTCAACATAATGTTGATTATTAATAAATATTTCATCAAGGGGTCAGAGAGATATGATAGGGATTATAGTCTGTGCCTTGCATGTAGCTAACCCCAGTTTCATTTCCTATATTTGCCACATGTACTCCAAACACTACTGAGATTGAGCCCTGAGCACAGAGCCAGGAGTAGTTCTGAGCACTGTTGGGTGTGGCATGAATATACCCACTCTCCACCGCAGCACCAAATAGTAATAAAAATAAAACAAAACTAACATTTCACTGAAACCCACAATGAGAAAACTACAAGCATAATATTTGTTTTGTGACACCAGGGGCCAGGCCTCACACATGTGAAGCATGCGCTCTCTCACTAAACCTCAGGCCTAGGCCCTTGATGTCCTTTCATCGGGGGAAGCAGGGTTGGGAAAGTGGCTCCAAAGGCTGGGGTGATTGCATGCATATGGGAACCTCAGGTTCAAGCCCTGGCACCACATGATTTCCTTCTTTTTATTGAATTACAAAGTTATTCATGATTTTCAGGCATTCAATATTTGACTCTCAATCCCTCCATCAGTCTCCCTAGTTTCTTCCCCACCCTACAATTACATGATCTGAGCACCACTAGGAACAGATCCCTAAGAACTTCTGAATGTGGCTCCTGAAAAGCAAATCAAAACGTGGGCTGGAGCAATAGCACCAGGGGTAAAGTGCCTGCCTTGCAGGTGGCTGACCCAGGTTTGATCCCCAGTATCCCATATGGTCCCCCAAGCACCACCAGGAGTAATTCCTGAGTATAGAACCAGGAATAAGCCCTGAGCATTGCTGGGCATGGCCCCACAAACAAAAAAAATTGGGGGGCTGGAGCAATAGCACAGCAGGTAGGGCGTTTGCCTTGCACGCAGCTGACCCGGGTTCGATTCCCAGCATCCCATATGGTCCCCTGACCACGGCCAGGGATAATTCCTGAGTGCAGAGCCAGGAGTGACCCCTGTGCATTGCCAGGTGTGACCCAAAAAGCAAAAAAAAAAAAAAAATTTGGTGTTTGTTTTTGGACCACACTCAGATACCAGTCCCACCACCATTATACCTTGCCACCACCATATTTCAGATGTTTCCATCTTAAACCTCAATCCCTGCCCCAAAGCAGAACTGAAATAATATATTTTGTATTGTTTGTTATGAAAAATCACTAAAAATGCTAAAAAGCATCCTTAGAGGAAAGAGTTGGAAGATTGTTGTGTTTCACCCAGGGGCCATTAAGCCCTTCTATAGAAGATCACTAACATGTTGTTAAAAGTTGAGCCCTGTGTGTTTTTATATCACTGCATCACTGTATCACTGTCATCTCATTGTTCATCAATTTGCTCGAGCGGGCACCAGTAATGGTTCCATTGTGAGACTGTTGTTACTGATTTTGGCATATCGAATATGCCACGGGTAGCTTGCCAGGGTCTGCTGTGCGGGGAAAGATACTCTTGGTAGCTTGCCCGGCTCTCCGAGAGGGACAGAAGAATCAAACCTGGGTCAGCCACGTGCAAGGCAAACGCCCTACCTGCTGTGCTATATATATATATGTATGTGTGTGTGTGTGTGTGTGTGTGTGTATACATATGTATATATATCTGTAAAAAAAAATTCCCTCTAAGATTGGTTGCCTCCTACTTTGAACCCCATCAAAGGTGGTGCACTACTCTTGGAGTATGGGTAGGTGTGTCCTATGAAGCATCCAGGAATATGTTCACTCGTGGGTGAGGCTCGGCCTGAGCGTGTGGAGAGTGGCTGTGAACATGGTGGTGACTGAGTTCTGGAAGTTTTCAGCTGCTGGGGTTGGGTCCTTTGGGGCAGGGAGGGGGTCTCACTTGTCCCCTCTGGGGCGCCCTAAGTGAAACAGCCTGGCACATGTTTATGGCAAGCATCATGTTGCTCCCTTCGGGGAGAGAAGGACAGCATGCAGTCACTTTGGATGCGACTCAGGTTCCATCCCTAGCTACATATATGGTTCCCGAGCCCCGCCATAAGTGATCTCTGACCACAGACCAGGTGTAAGCCCTGAACACTGCCAGGTTTGGCCCCCAAAACAAAAACAATAAGACAACAAAAAGTGGGGGGAGGGGGCTGGAGCGATAGCACAGAGGGTAGGGTGTTTGCCTTGCACCCGGCCCAACCCGGGTTTGATTCCCAGCATCCCATGTGGTCCCCTGAGCACCACCAGGGGTAATTCCTGAGTGCATAGCCAGGAGTGATCCCTGTGCATCGCCAGGTGTGACCAAAAAATAAAAAAATAAAAAGTAAAGTGGGGGGAAGATGAATGGGAAACTCCCCATGGACTGAGGGAGTCCTGCTTCTCAGAAGTAGTGGAGGCTTCCAGGGGATTTGGATTAAAGCTGGTTTCTCAGAACATTTGAAAAGGCACCATGAAGACAATTCATGACTGACTTAGGGAGGGCTTCCTTTCGAGGCCAGCAGGTTTCATTTCCTCAGATAACGTGGGTGCTGAATAAAGCCGGGTTGAGCACTGTGACTGATGTGTCAGCTTGCTAGAGGCAGGCATTTCCCTTTAGTGTGAACTGATTTAGGATTAGATCTGGAGCCTAGCCTGGGTCACTGGGGTGGCCTCCTGATTTCCTGGGCCCTTCTTACAAATTGAAACATACCACTCAGACAGAAACACAGGTAAATCATGAATGTGACTTTTCAGTGCATTTTTACAAATGGAGCACATTCATATAATCAGCACTTGGATCATAAAACAGGACCAGTTTCCAAAAATTTGCCTCCTGGCCCCTTTTTGTTCACCAACCTAGCCAAAGAAAACCAATATTCATTAAAGAACAGAACTTTCCATTTTTTGAAACTTCCTATCAGAGGAATAACCGCTATGCCCTTTTCTGTGTTCACCAGCAGTTGTGAGACGCATCCGTTTTGTTTATTTTGTGCCCAGAGGCCACGCTGGGCAGTGCTCAGGAACTTTCCCTGGCTCTGTGGCAGGAGTGACTCCTGCCAGTACTTGGAGAATCATATGGTGCCAAGGATTCAATTGGGGTTGGCAGCCTGGGCAAGAAAAGCACTAAACCTACAGTGCTATCTTTGAGGCCCAAGGATTCATTCTTTGGTCCTTTTTTCTTTCTTTCTTTTTTTATTTTTTTGTCTGTTTTTGGTTTGGGGGCCACACCTAGTCCTGCTCAAGGCTTACCCCAGGCTCTGCCTGCACTCCCGATCACTCCAGCATCCCTTTCCTTTCTTTGGATCCTTACTTAGCACTGTGCCTCTGGTAGCAACCTCCAAGCACAGACCCAGAAGTAGCTCAAATACCACCAGGTGTGGCCCCCAAAACAAAAATGAAACAAAAGCCACTACTTCCCCATTCTATTATTGATGGGGAATTTGGGTCAATTCTGCTTAGTCAGTTTGTAGCTAAAATGAACCATGTGAGGTCAGAGAGAGGAAGGAGGTAAAAGCCAGCAGTCACTCCTGAGCAGAACCAGGAAAGTCAAACAATGTATCTGTGAACATTCCTGTTTGGGGAATACTTTAGAAACGGAACTGTCTCTTCTGTGCAATCTTCCTCTAGGTATTTCCCCTCACTTCTCACCGTTCCTTCTCAGCAAACATAGCAAAGACCTCCAGTGGGTTCCTTGCAGCAATACCCTCTGTGTAATGTGCAAATACACACACACACACACACACACACACACACACACACACACACACACACACACACACACACACACACACATACACCCCAGACCCAGGACTGACCATTCCCTCATCCCCAGCCCCTGTGATTTCTCCCAGCCCCACCTTCAACCAGACTCCCTAGTCTCAAGACCCAAACAAGACACAAATCCTAAAACTCTAACCCATACCATCAAGGGGAATTAAGATCCTCATGCTAATTAGTGAACCCCAAATCTGTCTCCTAAGTGCCACCCAGAACATAAAATACAAGGCACAGTTCATCAAGTTTCTCTGCCTATATTCGAATTGCTACCATTTTAAAATATTTACCAAGGTGCTTCAATTATTACCTAGGAATCATTCTAGATTTCTCCCTCCCCCCAGTCCCCATTTCCGTTATCAAAATCTAAAAGAGATATCCTCCTTCCTGGCACCCAGGGCCACTCCCTTTTGTTTCAAAGGCCCCAGCGACCTCTTCCCCAGGACCTCCACCCCCATTCCTTGGTTCTGGATCTCAAGATTTGGGATCTCCCTGGGACTGCTTAGACAGCCCCTCCTCACTCTGCAAGTTCCCCCCTTCACTCCCACTAATCCACCCTGCAGCAAATCTGATTCCATTATCATCCATCTCCACGCCCTCCACTGTCCACAGGATAAGGCCCAACCCTTGAGCAAGCTTCTAAGTCAAGAATTGTTGAATTGTTCCCTCGGTGCATGTGCTGCCCAAGCCCCTGTACTGCTTGTGCCCACATAGCACATGTGTCCCCCACCCCTCCCCTCTTGAAATGGGTACTGGGGCTCTCTCCACCTCTGGAGAAACAGCGTTCTCACTTGAGCCGTTACTCCTTTTTTTCTTTTTTTTTTGTTTTTTTTGGGTCACACTCAGCAATGCTCAGGGGTTACTCCTGGCTCTGCGCTCAGGAATTACAATCCTGGCGGTGCTTGGGGACCATATTGGATGCCGGGGTTGGCCGCGTGCAAGGCTAACGCCCTCCCCACTGTGCTATCGCTCCAGCGAGCACATTACTCTTACTCTCTCCCTCCTTCCCCTTCCTCAAACTCTCCAAATAAAATCTGTTTTTACTTAAAAAAAAAAAAATCATTCCCTTCTTCCCACTTGATTCCCACTGATTTCTCACAATTAGTCCCAGATGCCCATTCTAGAATTTTGCCAGTTCAGCAAACTAGTTTCTAGAAAGCTGTGATCTTTACCTCCAGATTTCTAAGGATTCCTTCCTCATACCTTCACGCTTCAGTGCTTTCTTATCCTTTGGATGTCTCCCCAAAATCCCTGTAGCCTCACCCATCTGTGCCCCGCTCCAGCTCCCACCAACCCTCCAGAAAGGAGACCATTATCATGAAGTGGGGGAGGCTCCTTCTTCTGAAAGATAGCATTTTTTTCTTTTCTTTCTTATTTATTTAATTAATTTTTTTTTTTAAGAAAATGATGTACTCCCTGAGGGTAAGGATTTGTGGCATTTGACTAGAAACACTGGGTTTGTCCCAGTAAGTACTGAATAAACATTTGCTGAATGAACACCAAACCCTGGGTTGAGCCCAGTATTAGACTACAAAGAACTGAGAGACTGGGAAAAGTTTCTGCGATTAACTGCAATAAAGCTTTGAAACAGTGGCTGGGGGGGCTGGAGCAATAGCACAGCAGGTAGGACATTTGCCTTGCACGTGGCCGACCCGTTCGATTCCCAACATCCCATATGGTCCCTGAGCACCACAGGGGTAATTCCTGAGTGCAGAGCCAGGAGTAACCCCTGTGCATTGCCTGTGTGACCCCAAAAAGCAAAAAAAAAAAAAAGAAAAAAAGAAAAAAAAGAAAGAAAGAAACAGTGGCTGAGCCAGGAAGAGGTATAAGTGCAGAAAGTTTCCGTGGTCTTAGATTTGGGGGAGGCAAAGGGGTCACGGGACATTCACAGTTGGAGTGCTGGTGAGGGTGAAAAGGAAATGAAGAGGTCTTACTGTAAAAAAATCTGGTATTCTAGGTTAAAGGTTTTGAGCTTTAGCCTGTAAGTTATTGCTTTTCAAACCTACATGCACATTAGTCATAACATTAATTTTAGGGTTCATGGCCAGGATTTTATTGGGGGGCATGTATTCAGACGTTACTCCTGGCTCTGTGGTTAGGGGTCATTCCTGGTGGTGCTTGGGGGACCACATATGGTACCAGGGACCAAATCCAAGTACACCATATGCAAGGCAAGCACTCTATCTGCCATACTATCTTTCTGGCCAGAGAACATACACACACACACACACACACACACACACACGGTAGTATGATAGATAGATGATATGTGTGTGTGTGTGTGTGTGTGTGTGTGTGTGGCAAGCTATCCATGGTGTATTTGATATGCCAAAAACAGTAACAAGTCTCACAATGGAGACGTTACTGGCGCCCGCTTGAGCAAATCGATGAACAACGGGATGACAGTGATATAGTGATACAGTGACTGCTCTGCTTGCAGGAGCTCCAGTTTCGATTCCAGTTCATCTGAGCACTGCCAAAAGAGACCCATAGAGCTGGAAGCCCATCCCTGAGCATCAAAACAGGAATGACCTCAAAAAAAAAATATGTCTTCCAAGAAATCCCAAATAAGAGACTAGAAAACTAAGTCATGAGGAGGAGGAAGCAAGCATCTGGGGCATAGGGACAGGCTCTAATCAAAAACCTTGAGACTGGAAAGGGACCCTGTGGAGCAGAAAGCCAGAGGTGGGCTGGTGAAGTGGCCAGGCTCCAGACTCCCCAGAGATCTGTGGCCCAATTCTAGAACTAGGACTTTATCTCCAGGGCCTGAGAAAGTGGGTTTACTTTTAAATTTGAAAATGATCATTCTGCTGTGTATTGATAGTGACAACAGAGCTGGAGAGACAAGGGAAGGGAATCACAATTGTTCACTTTGAGACAGTGACAACTTATTTGGGCTGGGAGTGGGGAGGGCGGGGTTGGGGGGAGAGAGTGAGGAGTGAGGGAGTGTTGGGCCTTGGGCCATACCGAGCTGTACTCAGGGCTCAGTGCTGGCTTTGCGCTCAGGTGTCACTCCTGGTGGTACTTAAGGACCATATGCTGTGCAGGGATCAAATTGGGGTTGTCTAAGTTGAAGGCAAGCACATTAACCCTTAACCCGTGTACTAGCTCTCCAGCCTGAGACGTGGCAACTTACACTAGGAAGATGCCACAGAGGGGTAAGTGCTTCTCACCAGCTATGCTGTTAGCAGGATTGGATTAATTTGCTATTGTTAGAGCATGAGCACTTTAAGAATCTATTAGGTTGCTTTTTCGTTTGTTTATTTGTTGTTTTTTGTTTTGGAGAAGCTTGAGGGTCATGCGGAGGAATCAAACCAAGGCCTTTCACATGAACTAAGCCAGAAATCTTACTGGTCCCTCAATTTCAATTTAGCACTGAGAAGCAAAGTCAGCAGAAGTATAGAACCCTCCAAATTGGGAAGCAGTCCAGGATGTTGTATAACTTATGTCCTGAGTGCTGCTGTGGGGAGAAAAAGCCTCTAGAATCAGGGGTCCCAAATTCTGGTTCTTTATCACTATCATTTGAGAAGCTCTGACTTCTGTTGATTAAGATACCAAAACAGGTCTACGGTAGATCTTCTTCCTAGTACTTGTCTACTCTGTTTTCCAGGAGGGGTCAACTTTGGGGATATCTCTTAGAATCTTTTTTGGGGGGAGATGGGGTTTGAGACACATCTGACAGTGCTCAGGGCTTATTCCTAGCTCTGTACTTTGGGGATCTATCACTTCTGGCAGCACTCAGAGGATGGATCAGCTGCATGCAAAACAAGAGCCACACCTCCTATACTCTGTCAGAAACGAGTCTGCCCAGTACTACCCAATAGACGTATACATTCTTCTATGTATACTTTTAAAGTTTTACACAGACATTAGCAAGTTATAAAGATTGTCTTAATTTGTTTATTGAGAGAGCACTCTTACAAAGGGTCCTGGCAGTGCAGGTAATATTCCCCACCCCCACCCCCCAGACCACACATGCAAAGCTGAGTTCCAGCTCTTTGACCCATCTGCCTGACTCCAAAGGCTAGATTTTTGTTTGTTTGTTTTGCAGTGCTGGAGATAAAACCCAAGGGTGTCACACAAGCAAGGCAAATGCTCCTTTGCTGAGCCACATCCTTGTCCCTCCCTTGAATATTTTAATTGCATTGCCCTAGTGGGAGTACTGCCTAGAAACTCTTTGAATTATTCTGAAATGCAACTCACTTTGGAAACCACTAAAATTGTGTTACTTTTTGGGCCATTTAATACCAGAGATCACACACATTATTTTAATTCATTATTTGCGGGTCAGCAAGATAGTACAGTGGGCAGGGCCTTGCACAAGGCCATCCAGGGTTCAATCCCCGCCATTGCTTATGGTCCCCTAAGCCCCACAAGGAGCGATCCTTGACCACAGACCCAGGAGAAGGCCAGGTGTAGCCCAAAGTGGCCTAGGTGTGGCCCAACCCCCCAAACAAAGAAATTAATAATTTATATTTGTACAAGATTGTCCCAGGTAATGAGCTTTGTAGGGCAGTTTTGTCTTTTAGATACTATGCCGGAGCAATAGTACTCAGGAATACAGTACTGTACTATTGCTCTGGCCTCGTGTTTATGTTTTTTTAATGTCAAAGTTTATAGTTTGTTCCAGTGTACAAAGTCACTGTACCTTCACTACCGCCAAAATGCCCAAGGCCCTGCATCACTGTCCTTAGGTCACTTCTAGTTTGCCTTTTCCTCCTCAGATTCCCTTTTAAATACCCTGAAAGCAGTCAGTCTTTTTCTTTGCAGTATGGACTCAAGAGGAGTCCTCTGAGTAGGCACTGAGGGACCTGTGGGAAGCAAAAGGAAAAACAAGATCCCTGTTTTTTTGAGTCTCTAGTAAATTGTGGGGACTTATGATTAAATAATCAGGTGGATGATAGCAGGAGAATGTCAGTCAGGATAGCTGAAGGTAGAGTTGGAAAGGGTGGGTATTAGTTAAGTGAACTGGGTTGGGGCTGGGGGAGAGAATTCCAAGCAAATCTTTAAACAAGCAATTGAAGTTGGTTTGGATCTAGCAAAATGGTAGGCTCTCAGTAGAGACTGGATGATAGACTGAGTGAACACTGACCTGCCGCAAACAGAACCAGATATGACTCAGATGTCCCATGTCACAGCACAGGCATTGTCACTTCTAAGTGCAGCACCTTCCTAGTGCAGCACCAGGACTTCCCAGAGTGGGTCTAACTGAATGGAGATTCGGTATAAGGGTTTGGTTAAAATTATGCTCTTCCTTTTATTCCCATTCACAGCTGAACACGGTCGTCCCCCAAACATAATCAAAATAGAGGTTCTGGGGCTTACCCAGAGGTATTCAGGAGCTATTCCTGCACTGTGCTCCGTGGCCGCTCCTAGGCAATCTCAGGAAATCAGGCAACAGTACTGAAGATCAAAACTGGGTGGGTCTCCTGTTTACAAAGCATGCACTCCTGTCCTTGTTTAGTCAACCTTCAAGAGAAGACACGGGGCCAGGAAGATATTAGGGTGAGTAAGGCTCTTGCTCTGCTCACAGCCCACTTGAGTTTAATCCCCAGCAGCCCACTTCCCCCCACTCGTAGCATTGCCAGGAGTGATTCCTGAGTTTAGAGCCAGTCAGAAGTAAGCCCTGAGCACCATCAGGTGTAGCCCCCCAGAACAAAAGAAATAAAAAAGGGGAAAAAAAGTCATAGGCGGAGGGTAATGATTGGGGAGAAGATATTTCTCTAATAATTTCCCTCTGGACCTACAAAAAATGAAAAAGAAAAAAAAATAAAATAAAGAAAAAGGTAAAGCAAAAGAGGGGGCAATGGTACAGAAGTTAAGGTACTTGCATTGCTTGTAGCTAATTGGTTTCTATACAGCAGTCCATATGGTCCCCAGAGGACCACCAGAAGTGATCCTTGAGCACAGTCAAAAGTAACCCTGAGCACCAGTATATGTGGCCCCAAAACAAAAATGAACAAATAAAAAGAAGCACTACACAACCATTAACTACTATATTTACCGTATTACTATCAGGGAGCTCCCAGTGGGATAAGCAAGGGTAGAAGTGAAGGAAATGAAGATGGAGTAAGAGCTAAAAGGTAGGTGAACAGAATACTGACATCCACAGCCTAGACTGAATCATAGGTCTAAATCCTAATAGCAGGCAGGGCCCAGTTCTAGGTCATTCCGTTTCCTTCCTTATTATAAACTGGGGTCCGGATGCAAGGGGAGAAGGGTGGAAGACAAGGGTCCACAATACTAGTTTATAGGTAAGTCAGGACTATTTCCTGCCTGACTTCCAGTGGCCCCGACGGCCTTCTGCAGACTCCACGTTCTCTCAGACTGGAGGGCGATGCTGCCTTTAGCCATAAGAGGGTATGTGGTGGGGGTCCGGGGTGGGGGAGGGCGGGGGAAACTAGCCGCGCGCGGGGGAACTACGCTTCCCAGCATGCAACGGGCTAAGGGAGCCTTTCGGTCTCGAGCGGCGATTCGCAAGTTCAGCCGGGAGTTTTCATTGACCTCTAGACCCCAGCTCCGGTCTGGCGGAGGCCCCGCCCCTTTCTGAGAGCGGGTGAACTAGCCGAGTGGCGCGAGCTTTTTCCATCTCCGCCTCTCATTGGTCTAGCGTAGCTGCCATTCGGGAGCGAGGAGGAGAAGTTGCTTACTGATTGGTGGATTCCGTTTGGCGCCAACTAGGAAAGGGGGGCGGGGCAGCGGCGGGTCCCAGTGAGCAGCTATTTACCGCGAAAGGCCACTTCGGCGGCGACAGCCCAGGAAGGAGGTGAAGGTCGCCCTCTTTGCTGCGACCCTGGCTGGGAAGAGGGAGAGAGAGAGTAAAAAAGACGAAGACTGTGATCCTGGGCCGTCGCCTCGCGACTCTCCCTTCTCCTTTTCTCGACTTGCCGCGTTTGTTTAGATTTAATCTTGAGGTTGCGGCGCCCGCCCGCCCGCTGGCCGCGCGGGCTGAAGGGACGTACCCGTGCATGTGGCCGGCGCCTGCCGGCTCCGCACCGCCACCCGTCCGCGCCGCGTACCGGCGTCAGCGGCAGCCCTGAACCGCGGGGTCGTGTTTGTGTTTGACCCGCGGGCGCCTGTGGCGGGGCGCGCGGCCGAGGCCGGTGCCAGCGGGGCGGGGCGGGCGCGGCGGAGGCGGAGGGAGAAGGAGCGAGAGCCCAGGGAGACCGGGCGCCGCCATGGAACTGGGCCCGGAGCCCCCGCACCGCCGCCGCCTGCTCTTCGCCTGCAGCCCCCCTCCCGCGCCTCAGCCCGTCGTGAAGGCCCTGTTCGGCGCGACGGCCTCCGGGGGCCTGTCGCCTGTCACCAACCTGACGGTCACCATGGACCGGCTGCAGGGGCTGGGCAGGTGAGGGGCCGATGAGCGGGGCGCCGGCCGCCGGGACGGCCGTCTGGGGGAGGATCTGTCCGGGAGAAGGGGGAGAGCTGCTGGCCCGCGGCCCCGCCGCCCAGGGCCCCTGCCATGTGCACCCTTCCCCCCGGGCGGAATGTTGGGCGGGAGAGGCCGTTCCGATCCTCCAGGCTCCCCCTCAGCCCCGAGACGGGCCGACTCCCCAACTGAGCTGCCCCTCCGGGCTTACCCCTACCTCAGCCAGCCCTTTGAAATCGAACCTTTTTTGGGGGCTGGGGGGGTGAGGGGAAGCAGACCTTGCTAGGCACTGGCTTCCAACCTTGGCTGAACCACCTCATGGGATCTTAGTTTCCTGTGAGCTTTGTTCCTCAACAAAGGGCCGTAGCGTTTTCCTTCCTGGCGTTTGTGCATAATCGTGGCGGTCCTTTGCCCAGGTCACGTTCCCGATGTCCATCTCATGCTTCCCTAAAGCAGGGCATTTTTGCTAGGCTTTGCATATTCCGAGACCCCCCCCCTTGACTTTTCCTTCTAGCAAAACATGCATCTCGTGGTGTTTCTGGAGAGGCGGAGGAAGCACATGTCATGCACCTTTCCAAGCATGGAAAAGCAGCAGCGTGGCCTGTGTGGGTGTCTAGAGCACATCCTCCCATTTCAGGGAAAAACGCCTCCTCCCCTACAGTGTGTGACCCAGAGCGGCCACAGCCCCGTTCTCAGGCGCTAACTGCTGATCTAGACAATGTGTGTGGTCTGTGGTAAGGCCTAGAAGTTGTGGTGGCTGACAGCAGCCTAACTGCTAGTTAAGAGTAACCTCAGAGCCCATCCCCTCTCTGTAACCTTTTCTTTTTGGCTTTTGGGCCACACTTCCTATGCTCAGGTGGGCTTGGGTGACTATTTGGGGTGCCAGGGATCGGATCCAGGTCGGCCATGTGCAGGGCAAGCACCCACTGTACTTACTGCTTTGGCCCCGTGTCTGTAACCTTTTAGTGATAGAAACAATTATTTCTCAATTTCAGTGAACATGAACAGCCACCGGAGGTGAGAAACAGCAGTCTTCAGAGAATGGGGTCCTCAGAATCTACCGATTCAGGTAATCTTTCAGTCCCTTTTTAGTTTTTTTTTTTTTTCCTTGGGGCTGGAGTGCAACTGGGTGTGCTGTGGCAGGTTCATGGGACCATATGGTGTGCCAGGAATTGAACCCGGGCCAGCTGTTCACAGGACAAGCACCCTACCGGCTGTACTGTGGCTCTGGCTTCCTCTTTTTCTTTTGTTTTTTTGGGTCATACCTGGCAGTGCTCAGGGATTACTCATGGCTCTGCACTCAGGAATTACTCCTAACATTGCTCAGAGGACCATATGGAATGCCGGGGATAAAACCTGGGTTGGCCACGTGCAAGGCAAACACCCTACCTGCTGTGCTCTGTTGTGCTCTGACTTTTTTTCTTTTTTCTTTCATTAAAACAATTTTGGGCACTCCTGGTATACTGTGCCTGGGATTGAATCAGGATTTGTCTTAAATATTCCTAAGTGTCTGTTGTGTGGGAAGCAATACTTGGAATTTGCTGAAACTTGTGATATCATCTAGGGACTTAGCTTGTTGAGTGCTGGAAGAAGGATACAGAGAAACTTCGGTGTTAAATGACCAACATCCTTTAGAACTATGCCAAGATGGGCCTGGGAAATTATGTTAGGCATAAAAAACTAATGTAAGGCACTTGACTTTCAGCCATACCTGAATTTGATCCCTAACACCCTATATGGTTCTCAAACCCTGCTAGGAATGATCTCTTAAGTGTAGAGCCAGAACTAAGCCCTGAGCACTACTAGCTGTGCCACTCGCCTCCCATAAAAAAGAAACTGTACAGAGAAGGGCTAGAGAAATAGCACAGTAGAATACATGCAGCAAGGCCCTGGCAAGAGTGATTACTTGAGCATAGAATCCGGGGTAAATCCTTAGGCTCAAAACAACACAAAAAACAAGAACTGCAAAGGACTCACTGTGCTAGTTTGTCGGCAGAGATAAAATGTACCAAGTGTCTGCAAGGAGGTTGTGTACTTGGTCTTGGGGATGAATAGGGTAGTAAAGTGAACAGTATCACTTTTTCAAACCCAGGGCTTCTCACATGCAAGGCAAGTTCCCTACCTCTGAACCATATTGTTGCTTAGTCATCTATTAAATGGCAGTCTAAAAAAAAAATCTTAGTAGTTAAATGTAGGATTGATTATTGAAAGCATAATGAAATTATTGCAGTGAGCCTGCTGGGGATGAAATGTGCCAGTGCATTTTATTCTAATTCGTATTACTGCTGGATTTTTTTTTTCTTTTTGGGTCACACCTGGTGATGCAGGGGTTACTCCTGGCAGTACTCAGGGGGACCATATGGGATGCTGGGAATTGAACCTGGGTCGGCCGCATGCAAGGTGCTCCAGTCCCACTGCTGGATTTATCTGTATTAGTATAAATAAGAGATCCTGGGCATAAGTTCCAGGAAATAAAAGCAGGTCTTAAAATGTAGACTTTTCATTCTCATTTTCCAAATGTGGGATCCTCATTTGTGTTGCATGGCACATGGTGCTCTCAGTGAGGAGCTAATATTTCCAGTTTATAGGCTTATATAGACCTGGAGGAAGAATGTATTCTAGACAATTTGTTGTTTTTGGTTTGGGGGCCACATCAAGTGGTGCTCAGGGTTTGCTCATGATTCTGTGTTCAGGGATCACATCTGGTGGGGTTCAGGGTGTCCAAGATCAATCTCTAATAGGCCAGGTACAAGGCAAGTGACTTACCCGCTGTACAATGTCTCTTTCCCCCTAGACAGGCATTACTGGGTCTGGGTCATGTTTAGCAGTGTCTTCTAAAACCCCAAATAAAGCAAATGTTCTGATAAAACATTTGAAATTAAAACTATTCCAGAGGGGCAGCATGTTTCTCGGAGCACAGAGCTAGAGTAACATCACTGAGTGTGTCCCCCCGCCAAAAAAAAAAAAAAAGTTTTTTTCTTTTTGGGTCACACCCGGAAATGCACAGGGGTTACTTCTGGCTCATGCACTCAGGAATTACTACTGGCGGTGCTTGGAAGGGACCATATGGGATGCTGGGAATTGAACCTGGGTCGGCCGCATGCAAGGCAAATAAATGCCCTATCTGCTATGTTATCGCTCCAGCCCCACAAAAAGTATTTTTAAAACCTTTACTTTTTTTTTTGTCTGTGGTTGAATTCTCAAACATCCCTGAAAAGACATGTACATTTAAGAATTTTTGTTTTGTTTTGTTTTTGGACTGCACTCAGCTGTGCTTAGGGCTTGCTCTGGCCCTGCTCAGAGATCACTCCTGTGAGTCCTTATGAGACCATAGGTACTAGCCAGGTCAGCCACATACAAGGCAAGTGCCTTGACTCCAGTGCTATCTCTCTTGCCTGGTTGTTCTTATTTATTTTGTTTGTTTTGGGGCCATACTCTGTGGTACTCAGGGCTTACTCTTGGCTCTACACTCAGGAATCACTCCCGGCAGACTCAGGAGATCATCTGGGATGCCAGGGATTGAATCTTGGTCAGCCATGAGCAAGGCAAGTGGCCTACCTTGCGTACTGTTGTTTCAGCTCCCTGGTTGATCCCCAGCACCACACGGTCCCCTCAAGAGTACCCCTTTTATAAACAAATAACTAGGGGCTGGAACAACAGTACAGTGGGTAGGCCATTTGTCTTGCACGTGGCTGACCCAGATTCAATCCCCAGCATCCTATATGGTCCCCTGGCTCTATGCTCAGGGATCACTCCTACAGTCATGGGGTACCATATGTATGGTGCTTGGGTTCAGCTGCAGGCCCACTGTATTCTGTCTCTGATTCTGGCCTCTTTATGGTAATAACAATTATGTAAATATGCTTTATCTTGAGGGGGGTTTTTTTGTTTTTTAATTTCTCACAGGCTTTTGTCTGGATTCTCCTGGACCTTTGGACAGCAAAGAAAAGTACGTATTCACTGCTTTCAATGCTTTCAATTTTTTTCTTTTGTTTTTATGGGCCAAACCTGGTGATGCTCAGACTGTACTTCTGACTGTGCACCGCACTCAGGAATTACTCCTGGCTGTGAGGAGTAATTCACGGGGGAACATAAGGGACACCTGTCATCAAACCCAGGTTGGCTACATGCAAGGCAAGCACCCTACCTGCTGCACTATCTCTCCAGCCCCCCCCCAAAAAAAATTGTTAATTTTCATAAAAAGGCACATGCATATGTATATCCTATTTTTATGCATATATATATTTTTTTATTTTGTTTAACACCCAGTGTTGCTCAGGGATTTCTCCTGGCTTTGCACTCAGGAGTTACTACTGGCCCAGTGCTAAGGTGACTATATGGAACACTGGGGATCAAACCTAGGTCTGCACTAATCCACTGTACTATATTTCTAGCCCCATATAAATTATTAGTACAATTATTTTATTCATCCTAATGTTACTGCTAAAGCTAAAAGACTGGAGCAATAGTGCAGTGGGTTTCTGAGTGCAAAGCTAGGAGTAACCCCTGAGTATTGCAGGGTGTGAACCACCACCACCCCCCAAAAAAAATCCAATAATGTTATAGCCAGTAATGAGTGCATGTGAATTTATTTAATGATTTTAGTTCATCTATGCAGATAGAATGCAGTCTAGATTAAAGATTATTATGAGATTCAAGAATTGCTGAAATGAATGATTATGTACAATACAACCTTTTTGCATATGGTTCTCCTGTTAGCGTAATGTCCTTTGCATGCTTATGCAGTGCATAATCCCCACAGCCCTCAAGAGCACATTGCATCCTTAGAGCCAAGGCAGCCTTCAGTTCTCACAGACCATTTCCCTCAAGGTGCAAAAACTCCAATCCAGTGGGGGGGAAGGAGTCTTCTGCCTGTACAATATTTGATTTGATTCCGCTTAATCCTTAGCTAATAGATGAAAGACTGGATATAAAAACTTAGCTGTCATAAATAAAAATTAAATTTTCTTTCTTTTGTTTTGGGGTGACACAAGGCAGTGCTCAGAAGCTAATCCTGTGGTGCTCAGGAGACCATGCAGTGCCTAGATCAAACTCAGACCTCCTGCATGCAAAGCATGTTCATAACCGTTTGAGCTCTTTCCTTAGCTCATTTGAGTATTTTTGAGGGTTAGAAGGCAACTTTAAAAAGAATGAGACAGGGGCTGGAGCAATAGTACAGCATGTAGTGCGTTTGCCTTGAACTCGGCCAAATCCCGGTTCAACTCCCAGCATCCCATATGGTCCCCTGAGCACTGCCAGGAGTAATTCCTGGACTGCCTTAAGTACACGTAAGACCTGGTGCTTTGACCAGTGTATTCCTACTTCCCTCCTACCATTCCCTCATATGTACTATCCATTCGGCATCTGCCAGAATATACTCTCAGCATCCCAAACAAGTGAATATCCCTTTTTTAAAAAAAAAATCTCGTAGGCCAGAGATAGCACAAGCTGAGCACGTGTTTTGCAAGCGAAGGCTCCGGTTTAATCTCCATCAGCATCACATATTCCTAAAGCACCACTGGAGGTAACCTCCAGCACAGTCAGGAATAGCTCCCAAGCACCATTAGGTGTCACTCAAAAGTACAGAAATGAAATTGTTCTTGGACTGAGTCAGTGAGCTTATTGCATGCACTGCATGTGGGAGTCCTGGATTCTAGATCTAGCACTACATGGTACCCCAGCACCAAATAGTAGGAACCCCCTCAGCATCCCAAACAAAAAAGTCTTCTTTCATATTGTCTAAAAGATTTTTCTCCTGGCTAAATCATACAGGATGTTTTTCTCCTGCCTAAATCATAAACAGGATGCCGATTTTAATGTGTACAAGCTTTACTTGCTTTATTCTCATTATTTACCTTCTGATCTCATTGCAGCCTCGAAAATCCCATGAGGAGAATAAATTCCCTACCTGTAAGTTAGTTCCCTTGTTTATTTTGAGATATCACTGAATATTTATCCCTTTAGATTGCTAATTAACCCTTAATAGTATATGGTTATTTAGAGGTAAAATTTTTTTCCTTAGTCTCAAAAGCATTCTAAATCAGCTTTTTTTTTTTTGCTTTTTGGGTCACACCCAGCGATGCTCAGGGGTTACTCCTGGCTTTGCACTCAGGAATTACTCCTGGCAGTGCCTGGGGGACCATATGGGATGCCGGGGATCGAACCCGGGTCAGCCGCGTGCAAGGCAAACGCCCTACCCGCTGTGCTATCGCTCCAGCCCCCTAAATCAGCTTTAAAAGTTACTACCTCTTGGGTTTTTTCCTCCGTCTCTAGCAATCAGTTTTGTTCTTTTTGTGCAAATGTTACTTTTGGATTGATTTGGCACCCTAAATCTCTTCTTAGAGGGCTGAAGCTATTGTAATGATAGGTGTAAAGCAATGATGATAGGTGTAGTGGAAAATGCTCTATTTTCCAGGAAAAGGAGCTCTAGCAACATTTACTGATTGCTTCCTACAGTGTATAAAAAGCTAGTCTTCCCACTCCCATTTTTTTGTTGTTAAAAACTTAAATTTCCATGGAATTTGCATTTATGTACCCTAATTCTTTTCTTTTAATACTTTGGTAGCAGAAGTTCTTGGGGTGTAGCCCAGCACTGAAGAGGAGTCATTCTGATTCTCTTGACCATGTCTTTCAGTTGATGGACCAGGATGAGAACAAGGAAAATGTGAGTATCACATTTGTGCATTGACAGGACAGAGATGAAGCCCACAATTGTGGCTTACAGAGAAACCAAGGCTGAATCATGCTGCTTACTTATGTGACCTTGATTGTGATTTCTAATTTCTAGATTTTGTCATTTCTTTGTAAACTGGGAGTAATAATATGTAGTAGGGCTACTGTGGGAACTCAATGAGTTGATGTTTATAGATCATTTTTAATGGTTCTTGACAGAAGATACTCAGATGGTAGTTCTTTTTGTTGTTGACTGGTTGGGGGAGGAGGGGTATTTAACTCAGAACTTGGCACGTGCTTGGATTATGCTCTACTGGATTGACACATTCCCATATCCCTCGGATCATAGCTCAAGGGTGTGTTATGATAATACCTGGGAATAGTATTCCTGGAAGGGTCTTGCCTCCTTGGGATGAGTTGTGTGACCTTGGGGGAAAGCTTTTTTTTTTTTTTTTTTTTTTAAGAGGCCAGCAAGTCTCAGGGATTTATAATGTATCTAAACTGGTAGTTGAGGGCTGGAGCGATAGCACAGTGGGTTTGCCTTGCAAATGGCTGATCCAGTTCGATTCCCAGTATCCCATATGGTTCTCTGCGCATCGCTGGGTGTGACCCAAAAAGCAAAAAAATAAACTGGTAGGGGGGAGAGAGAGTTGGGGGCATGTTGGTTTGCTTTGGGGCCAGCTATGCTCAGGGGTCACTCCTGGCGGTGATTGAGATAGTTTGGAGTGGGAGATTGAACCCTGCATACCCTTGTGCAAGGCAAGCGCCTTAGTCACTGTGCCATTTCTTCAGCCTGCAGGTAGTTTTTTCTGTTTTTCTTGTTGGGGGTTACATGTGGTACTTAGGAAGCCTGGGCTTCAGCTAGTGATTCTTAACTAGTAATTCAGTAGCCTTATGGTTTTCTCAGGGACCAGTCAGGGTCATGCTGCAGTGACCACACGTATTGCTGGTCTACACTTAAGTTTAATGCTCCAGCCAGGCAGTACCTAGGACCAGCAAGGTCATATCCTATAATTCTGGCATGGGTGGGTTGTTGGGCAGGAGTCTGGCCCACGGTCTTACACATGTTAGGTGTGTGCTCTACTGCTTGAGTTACCTCTCTGGCTCTGAAATGAAAGGTTTTTCTTTTTCTTTTTTTTTTTAATGGGGTATCATGGTTCATACAGCTACTACTTCCAATCCCTCCGGTATTTCAGGATCCCTTCTCCATTATCCTATGTTCCCTTCTTCCTCCTCCCCCCTCTCACAGTTCCCTGATCATGTCTCAGGATTTGTTTCCATTGGGAATTGTCTAATCCTTTTTTTGTTTTTATTTTGGGACCACCCTGACAATACTCAGAAGTTTCTGCTGGCTCTGCACTCAGGAGTTACTCCTGATGGTGCTCAGAGGACCATATGGGATGCCAAGGATCAAACCCAGATCAGCCACATGCAAAAAAAAAAGTGCCCTAAATGCTATACTATTGCTCTGGCCCTACCTTTATTTCTATACACTCCATATATGAGTGAGATGATATTTATCTTTCACTTTCTTGGGATGGAGGGGGCCACAACAGGCAGTGCCCAGGGTTTATCCCTGGCTCTGTACTCAGGGATCACTCCTGCAAGGGTCATATGTGGTATCAGGGATTGAAACCCATATTGGCCATATGGAAGATAAGCATCCTACCCAGTACTGTCTCTCCAGCTCTATATCTTTTACTTCTAACTTACTTCACTTAGCATGAGACCCTCCAGTCTCATCTATATTGCAGCAAATGGCAAGATCATTTGGGGGTGGGGTAATGGGGTTCATACACTGCTGTACTCAGGGATTATTTCTGGCTCTGAGCTCAGGGATCACTCAGGTCTGTGCTTTGATAGCTATGGTGCCAAGGATTGAGCCTGGGTCATGTGCAAGGTGTACCTTATCCCTTGGACTATTTCTCTGACCTCGTCTTACAGCTGAATAGTATGTATGTTTTGTGGTATTTTGCAGTGTCAGAAATTGAACCCACAAATTCATATGGGCAAGACTTATATGAAGGCACTGAGTTACCACCCCAGCCTGGAATGAAAGTTTTGACTGCCACTTACAAGTAGTTATATTAAAATGACTTCTTTATAGAGTTTAGAAAGTTGTTGATTTAGGGGTGGAGAGATGATACAGTGGGTAGGGCACTCGTCTTGCACTCAGC
The DNA here is from genome assembly GCF_027595985.1 of Sorex araneus. Lineage (NCBI taxonomy): Eukaryota > Metazoa > Chordata > Mammalia > Eulipotyphla > Soricidae > Sorex > Sorex araneus. The sequence continues at coordinate 44,850,806 of NC_073305.1, read as the reverse complement.
CAATCCGGGCTTGAACCCCAGTAGCCCGTATGGTCCCTGTGCACTGCCAGGAGTAACCCCTGAGCATCACTGGATATGGCCCCAAAGTAAAAAACAAAAGATGTTGATTTAGCCTACAAGTGTAATGTTTTGTGTACTTTAGTAAGGTGCTCCTTGTCTTAGGAAGTATAGTATTTGATTTGAGAGAAAAAAGTGCTGCACAAGACATTAATGCTTGATCTTAGAAATTCTTATTTCTGTGGATCCCGTGATGCAATTAGATTAGACACGGGTAAAACCTTAATTGGAGGCAGCACAGAGGCAGTACACTGCAGCCTGTTCCCTTGCTGTCTTACTTGAGATGCAGCTGGGCCCCTAAGCTAGTTCTCCTGGACAGTGGAAGATGTCTTGACCATACTGTCTTGCAGGAAGCCTTTGAATTTAAGAAGCCAATAAGACCTGCATCTCGTGGCTGCCTACACTCTCAAGGATTTGAGGAGGGTAAAGATCTCTTCACACAGAGACAGAACTCTGTCCCAGCTTGGATGGTACGTTCTACGGCTTTCATAGGGGAAGAGAATTACAGCATTCTCTTTGATCACAGTAGTTCTTATTATTGTTACTTCAACTTTGTCTTTTGAAACTAGCTGTCATTTTTTTTTTGTATGATTACTGAATCTGAGGAGCAAAGTAAGAGATAGTTTTGGAATATTAGATTTGAGCAAGGAATATTTGATCTTGTTGATTCTGAGAGAATAGTCCTAGGGCACAGGGAGAATAGTCCTAGGGCTGGGGAAGTGACTTGGTAAAACATATGTTTTACCTATGTGAAGCTCAGCATTTACTTTATCCCTAGCACTGGGGCAGGAGAAAAGTACAGCAAATAAGGCATTTGCCTTCTACACATCTCACCTGGGTTTGGTCCCTGGCACCTCATGATTCCCTGAGTTCTGGTAAGGGTGAACCCTGAACACTGCAGGGTTTGGCCCAAAAATGAAAGCAAGGGTGGGAGGGGAAAGGTAAAGAATACCAAGTTATTCCAAGTCATTCTTCTAAAAAAATCTTCCTTAAAAGTTGTCTCATGTCGGGCTTGGAGTGATAGCACAGTGGGTAGGGCGTTTGCCTTGCATGTGGCCGACCCGGGTTCGATTCCCAGCATCCCATATGGTCCCCCCGAGCACTGTAAGAGTAATTCCTGAGTGCAGAGCCAGGAGTAACCCCTGAGCATCGATGGATGTGACCCAAAAAGCAAAAAAAAAAAAGTTGTCTCATGTCCGGGCCAGAGCAATAGCACACAGCCAACCCAGGTTTGATTTCCCAGCACCCCATATCATTCCTCAGAGCCTGTCAGGAGTGATCCCTGAGCACAGAGCCAAGAATATTTGCCTTTTTATTTATTTACTGTCTTTTATTACTGTATTTATTTATTTATTTATTTGCTGTAAAATCTCAGCACATCAGTCATCAGTCTAGCCCTAAACAACACCCTCCCAAAAAAAAAATTAAAAAGTTTCATGTGGAGCCAAAAGGATAGTGTGACAGATAAGCACATCCCTTGTACACAGCCAGCCTGAATTTGATCCTCAACACCACATTTGGTTCCCCCAAGCATAGCCAGGTGTGTACCAAAACCAAACGAAAAATGTCTCGTGTGGAAAAAAGTTTTCTTTCACTCTTACCTTCATTGTGCTGAGGGCTTGCATTGCATGCACTGCCAGGAGTGACGAACCCCACCCCCCAGTTCAGCAGAGTGGGAGTAACCTCTATGCACAGCCAGGTGTAGCACTAAAATAATAAAAAGCTCGGGAGCATTAGTAGTACACTTGCCTTGCACACAGCCAAGCTGAGCTTGATCCCTGACACCACATATGGCTCCCCAAGCACTACTGGTTGTCACTCCTTAGTAGAGCCAGGAATAATCTCTGGGCAATGCTTGGTGTTGCCCCAAAACCATAATTAATAATTTAAAAGAATTAAGGGGCCATTTTGTTGTCTCCATTGACATATACCTTTTTGTCTTTCCTCATTATTATCCTATCAATTCTTGTGTTCGTTCCTGTTGACCCATTATAATTCTGTGAAAGTATAAACTTTGTCTTTATAAGCATACCCGTAAGGTAAACTGAATCTGGGTTCTCTGAAGGCTAATCCTTTTTAGGCCTGACTCTTCTCAGGATTATGTGTGGATATCAAATCCTTTATGATTTTAGGATTTATTTCTTTACTAGCTGCTAAAATTTTATTACTTACAGAATTTTTACTCATAAAATTAGTGGACATATCCTTGGAAATCAAACCTGATTATTTCACAAGTCATGTTTTTTGTCTTGTAGTTTTCCTCAAGTGAAAGAGATAGTGAACCAGGGAATGTTAGTCCTTTTTTTATGCCACAGTCACCTGTGACTGCCCCTTTATCAGATGAGGATGATGGCTTCATGGATCTTCTTGAAGGAGAGAATCTAAAGGTAGTGTGTTACTATTTTACTAACATGTTCCTATTCCACTAATCCCCCCAGAAATTTGTTTGAAAAGATCAATCTTTGTTTAACATAACTGCTTGTGCTCACTTAGTGAGACTTCACTAAGACTGTTTTTAATGCAATTAAATCCTATGGGGACTTAAGACAGTGCTATGATCCTTACCCAGAAAATTCCTGACTATTTTTGTGCAAGAAACATAATACAAGAATAGTGGAAGGTTTTTTGCCACCTGATATAAAGCTAGTGGGATTAAGGATAGCTCACATATAGTCAGGGAATACTAATTTAAACTGTGTTCAGATACCTGAGTGGTAATCGTGATTCTTCTGGCTTTAAAATTGGGAAGTAAGTTGCACACATAACTAAGGGTTACAGATTTAAATGAGGCACACAAGTTAGGATTGGGAATATTGCCAGAGGTTACATCTTCTTGCTGTGGTACTTGTCAAGGGTCAATCCCTTTTTGTAGTCTGACACACTGCTGAATATTGCTTTTGGCAATAAGAATTTGAAGTTTCTATGATTGACTAGCAAGCTAGACACCCTAGCCATTTACTGAATCTTCAATTGAGTGGGTATGAGCAGGCATATCCAGAAGTGCTTTGGAGCTATTTCACCAGCTCTCAGGGTATCAGAGACTGCTGGAGATCAAAATGGGGAACTCCAACATGGACTGCAACATGCACTGCAGTTTTGAGCCTTCTTCCCAACCTGTCTACTTACTGGATCTTTAAATTCCTGTTTTTCTCTGTAGAATGATGATGAGACCCCATCATGCATGGCAAGCCTCTGGACAGCTCCTCTTGTTATGAGAAGAACTACAAATCTTGTAAGTTGTCCTGTTGCCTGGAGAGAAACCTTCAGTAATTGAGCTCCTGGAATAGTGGACGAAACTAAAGCTTTGGGTCTATAAATCTTTCCTTTGACTTGTTAATGTTTACTAGTATATAGTACATACTGAGGCTGAGACCCCTTATCCTCAGTTATGAGAAAATAGGGACTAGAGAATAACTAAAAGGAGGAGGAGACTAAACTGATAAATATGTCAATGTCACTATCACTGTCATCCCATTGCTCATCGATTTGCTCGAGTGGGCACCAGTAACGTCTCCATTGTGAGACTTGTTACTGCTTTTGGCATATCGGATACGCCACCGGTAGCTTGCCGGGCTCTCTGAGAGGGGCGGAGGAATCAAACCTGGGTCAGCTGCATGCAAGGCAAATGCCCTACCGCGGTGCTATCACTCCAGCCCGATAAATATGTATTTTGTTTAAAAAAAAAAAGGCAGAAAACCTTCATTGAAGAGTAATTCATCATTTTATTTCAGATCATTCTCATTTATATAATGCAACATTTAAAAACTAATAGTTACTTGCTTTTACTGACCCTGATTTTATCCTGACACAACATATATTCACCTGAGCACTTCCACCCCAATAAAAATAATAGTAACTCTCAGATTTTTTTTCTTTCAAGTTTTTTGGGCCACACCCAGAAGTGTTCAGGGGTGGCACCTGGTGGCACCTGGCTCTGTACTCTGGTGTGCTCAGGGGACTATATGTGGTACTGAGGCTGAATTTGGGTTAGCGTGCAAGATAAGTGTACTGGGAATTGAACCCAGACTCTTATACTTGTGAAGCATGTGTCCTACTATTGTGAGTCATATCTCCCAGCTCCCAGGAACAAATGTTATAGTTACATAAATCAGGTTCTTTTTTGGGGGGGGGGTCACACCCGGCGATGCACAGGGGTTACTCCTGGCTCATGCACTCAGGAATCACTCCTGGCAGTGCTCAGGGGACCATATGGGATGCTGGGAATCGAACCTGGGTCGGCCGAGTGCAAGGCAAATGCCCTACCCGCGGTGCTATTGCTCCAGCCCCCAAATCAGGTTCTTTTGAAAGACATAAAATATATGTTGAGAACATTTGGGAAATGGCGTGCATGCAAATGCCCTGGCTGTCCATTTTTTAAATTGAATTTTTAAATTGCCACTATTGATTCAACATTGTGAATCACCATTGTATCACCTCAGCCCCCCTCATTAAGGACCTTCACAGTGGGAATTTCCTTTCCACGGAAAATTAACGTAGACTGTGAATTGCTGGAGACTTGAAATGTTGGTTTCTGTCTTTGAGCTCATGGTTAGTTTTCAGACCTGTTAAAAGCTGAGGACCTGGGGGCTGGAGTGATAGCACAGCGGGTAGGGCATTTGCTTTGCATGCGGCCAACCTGGGTTCGATTCCCAGCATCCCATCTGGTTCCCTGAGCTGCCAGGAGTAATTCCTGAGTGTAGAGTCAGGAGTAATCCCTGTGCATCGCCGGGTGTGACCCCAAAAGCAAAATAAGAGGGGTTGATGGCTTTTGGGTGGGGTCTTGGGGATGGGGAGCCACATTTGTGATGCTCAGAGGAGCATATGGTATGGGAATCTAACTGGTTGGCTGTGTACAAAGTATTCAAGTGATTAGATTTAGTAAAAGGTGGGTCTCTTTTCCTCTTTCCTCTTTCTTCCCTCTAAGGGCAATCGAAGCAAGCAGTTTGACTCCCCTTCCACATATAGCTCCAATGCCCGATCAATGTTGAAGAGATCAGAACGATCTCAAGAGGAATCTCCACCTGGAAATCCAAAGCGGAGGAAGAGTGTGGCCGGGACAAGGCCTGAAGAGGCTGGTAGTCCAGAGAAACCTCAGGAGGTTAGTTTTGCAAGTTCCTTCTTTTGTTGGAGGAGAGTGATGTTGGGTTTTCCTGCCTAAATTTTCCATTTGAGGCTCGGAATAAGGCTCAGTGATAGAGCATGTGCATAATAATGTGAGACTCTGTGTGTGGTCCCTATCACAACATGCAAACTATGTGCTCCAGATTCTCCTCTCTTTCTGTACCTTGTACATTATCTTTGAGACTTATTTTGTTTTTCTTTATTCATGGAAGTATTTTTATAATCTTTGCTTTAAAATCCTTGTTAATTACTCCACTTTGTTTGTGGTTATAGCTGCTTAGTTTTGTTTTGGTGCGCATCCAGCTTAGTGCGTCCAGGGCTCATGACAGAGCTACTTACATGCAAAGCATATACTTTTTTGTTTTACGTTGAACCAAACCTCACAGTGCTCAGGGCTGATTCCTAAATCAAGAATCACTTCTGGTTGTGCTCAAGGGACAGTGTAGTGCCTGGATCAAATTGGGCTTGGCCATGTGCAAGGCAAGTGTCTCACTCCTTTACTATCCACACCACAGCTACCCACTAGTCCCTCTTTCATCAATTAGCTATGTGCAAAGTCCTCCCTACTGCTGTGCTATCTCTCTAACCCCTCTCAGTCTGTGTTTTGGGTTTGTTTGATTTGTTTTGTTTTTTGAGTGAGCACACCCAGCAGTGCTCAGGTCTTACTTCTGGGATCCCTTCTGGTGGGCTCAAGGGACCATTTGGGATGCCAGGAACCAAACCCAGGTTGGCTGCATGCAAGACAAGTTTCTTACCTGATGTACTATCTCTTTACCCGCTCTTGGTGTTTTGGACCCCACCCACTGGTATTCAGAAGCTACTCTTGTTCAAGTTGCTCAGGGGCACATGTAGTGCCAGGTATCAGACATTGGATCCTGCGACCAAAATCTATGCTCCAATCTCTGAGTTATCTTCACTGGCCCTTCTTATTCTTTCAGTGAAAATAATGTTAATTTTAGTTTTGGGGTTTGATCTGTCTTATTTGGTGGAGCCAGAAATCAAACCCTGCAAGTGTTTGTTTCACTGAACTATGTCTCCTTCCCCTACCTTAATCTTTCCTTAAAGTTGGAATTGAAGCCCAGGATGTGACTCTACATTAGAGCACTTGCATGTTTGGTCCTGGCACCACCATAAAACAAAGAGACTAGAGAAGTAGTATAAGGGCTGAGGCTCTTGACTTGCATGTTACTTTTTCCTATCATCACATATCTCTCCTCAAGTTCCCAGGAGTCACCCCTGAGCTGTGTGTGGCCCCAAACCAAATGTATAATAAATGGAGTATAGATGTAGCTCAGTGGTAAAGCAAAATAATGACTTTGGAGTTGCTAGATTCTATCCCAACACCTAAAAAATATTTTTTTTTTAGTAATTGAAAGAAAGATTTATTCAGTAATCCATATTCATTTCACTCCAAATTCAATTAAGAAAGAACTCTCCTTTTTCACTTCTATTTGCTAAGTGTAGACAACAAAAGTTGAGTCTCCTTAACATATTCCAGATGAATGTTTGCAAAAGTCATGTTCAGAATCCTGACTTCATTTTTCGTTTTTGTTGCAGAGTCTTCATCAGTCTTTATCTTTGGCATATTCTCCAAAAGGAACCATTGAGAACATTTTGGATAATGACCCAAGGGACCTTATAGGAGACTTTTCCAAGGTAATTGAGAGCAGATGCAAGTAGGGACTGGGAATATTGCTCAACAGGATAGAACATTTCTTGCAGACATGAGACACAATAGTAATGCAACCCTGAGCCCATAGTTTAATGGTGCTTTGCATGTAGGAGGCCTAAGTTTGACCCATTCCCCACAATAAAAAGAGCAAATAAGCTCTGAGTTAAGCAGGATTAGTCCTTGAACACTCCTGTGTGTGCCCCCACCCACTCAGCCCTCCCTTCCACATACTGCGGGTGGAAAGTACTGTAGAATCAAAAGATCATCTTAGGGTCACTATTTTTTTTTAATAAGGTTGTTCACATTAATTGATTATATTCAATATTTCAACACCAGTCTCACCACCATTATTTTGAATTTTCCCACTACCATTCATCTGCCAGGGGCAGATGCTAGATAATTTATTTTCTATAGCTTATTATGAATATCAGGAGAGGTTCCGTGGCTGCAGAAGTGGCCATGCGGGGCTGGAGCGATAGCACAGCGGGTAGGGCATTTGCCTTGCACGTGGCCGACCCAGGTTCTATCCCCAGCATCCCATATGGTCCCCCGAGCACCGCCAGGAGTAATTCCTGAGTGCAGAGCCATGGGTAACCCCTGTGCATCGCCGGGTGTGACCCAAAAAGAAAAAAGAAAAAAAAAAAAGTGGCCATGCACTTCTGGAATTCTAAAACTGAATGATTGGAGTCCATCTCTGTAGGGAGCTAATCCATTTTGAGATTCATTTGTGACTCTTAGATTCAAGGCCATTAATGCACCGGGATGGAGATCAGAGGCAGTTCGTGGGCATGACAGCCAGGACCCCAAGCCAGTAGGGAGACGGGAAGGGACGATCTGTCTCTGCTACCATGTGGCCTGGAGTCTTAGTTAGGGTCACTTCTTTCCTTTCTTCCTCCCTCCTCCCTCATTCCATCCAGAAGGAAAAAAAAAATTAGAATATTTGGAGTTGAGACTGAATTTCTTCATTGTACAGAGAAAATGTATTTGAGGGTGAAAGCCCCCCTGAAATTCCAGAGGACCATCATGTAGGCATGAACCCCATGTGCCACAGCACAGTGTTTTTAAAAGAAGTAAAAAGTTATCTTGAGGTTTCTGTATTCATATCTAGCTGACTGGCAGATAATGTGCTCATTTCTGACAATTAAAAATGAAGATATATGCCTTCAGATTTTAGTTATGAATAAATGAATTGCCTAGCGTATGATATTAGAAAAGTTGCCTCTTAACCAGCAAGAAAGCAAAGAAAGCAAGCAATGTATAAATTGGATTTGGGCATTTTCAATTAGCCCCCCTTTTTTTTTTTTTTAAAGGGTTATCTCTTTCGTACAGTTGCTGGGAAGCATCAAGATTTAAAATATATCTCTCCAGAAATTGTAAGTAATCCTTTTAGAGCCAACTACACATGGATTCTAGTTATTCCTGGCTGCCAACATTGATTTTCCATGGCTTTCTCTCCACAGGTGGCATCTGTTTTGAATGGCAAGTTTGCCAACCTCATTAAAGAGTTTGTTATCATTGACTGCCGCTACCCATATGAATATGAGGGAGGCCACATCAAGGTATGGGTTTCTGAGGCTTCCTGGTGAGTTCTCTTATGGCTGACACAGAAGCAACTTAAACAGCATCTGATTTTCCAAATGTGATATAGTGATTGCTTTCACTAGCTCACGTGCTTTGTGAACTATTCACAGAGAAAGTAGAAGGCTGGAGGGACTTTATGGGGCTAAGGTGCTTTCTTCGAATGTAGCTGACCCTGACTTGATCCCCATCACCCTAGGAGTAGCCCCTGAGCGCTACCAGATGTCTTTTAAATATCCCCTTCCCCCCACTCCAGTATAAAAAGCATTTGACCCTGGTACACTCACTGGAAGTTCTCTGGTTTACACTACACCACATTGTCTATTGAGTGCTTCCTCTTCTGTCCCTCATGCCATCATCAGCAGCAAGCTCTCTGGTCTCTAACCTTTATGATATTTCTTTTTTTTTTTTTTTTTTTGGGTCACACCCGGCAATGCACAGGGGTTACTCGTGACTGCACTCAGGATTACCCCTGACAGTGCTCAGGGACCAAATGGGATGCTGGGAATCTAACCCGCGTTGGCTACGTGCAAGGCAAATGCCCTACTTGCTGTGCTATTGCTCCATGTCATGTCATGGGGAATTAGCTGGTGGTTCCTTTTTTTTTTTTTTTTTTTCTTTCTGGGCCACTCCCAGCGATGCACAGGGGTCACTCCTGGTGGTGCTCAGGGAACCATATGGGATGCTGGGGATCAAACCCGGGTCAGCTGCGTGCAAGGCAAACGCCCTGCCCGCTTTGCTATTGCTCCAGCCCCTGGTGGTTCCATTTTATATATCAACTTTTTAATCAATGGAAGCACTGAAGTAATGGTAAAGGCTCTGTTAAATACACGCTAGTCTTTGCTGATACCTTATGGCTTTTAGAAGTCCCAAGTTCCCAGATCCCACTCAAGAGTACACAATAGTCGGAAGAAAATTTGAGTCACCTCTTTAAAGATCACTACCACAGAATCACGAATGTAGTGTCAGTCATGCACAGGCATGCAGGTCACTAAAGTTTCTGGTGCCTTTACAGGGTGCAGTAAACTTGCACATGGAAGAAGAGGTTGAAGACTTTTTGCTTAAGAAGCCCATCACACCAACTGATGGCAAGCGTGTCATCGTTGTGTTCCACTGCGAGTTTTCTTCTGAACGAGGCCCTCGCATGTGAGTGTTGGCATAAAAAAACTGGACTCTGGGCATAAAAAGCCTTTGGGCTTTTATAGAACCTGATGGTGTATGACTTTAGCCTGGAGCATACTTTAACATATTTGGCTTCCTCTCACATTCTTTGCCTATCACAAGGCATTTTCATGCCTTAACCTACATATGTAAAAATAGTTTTGTAAAGGTACAAAGCATATGTGATAGATGTTACCTCAGATTCCTATTTATTTAGCAGTCACCTGATCTCATAAATGGCTTTCTTGAGCAGAGTTAAAAGGTGCTGATAACTTTCTGGCTTCTCTAGTCTGCAAGCTTGAAATGTGATAGTCTTTAGTCAAAGGTGTGGTGATGGGGGGACAGCAAGGACCAGAATACAGGGAAGTACAGAATACAGGAGAGACATGGTTGTGGTTTGTATTGAGAAAGAGGCAAATGGGGCCCGTAGGAGAGCAAGCAGGATGCTTGCCTTGCTCATGACTAATCTGGGTTCAGTCCCAAGTCCTGCAGCCTTTATCTCCAGAGGATGAGGAGTTTGAGACTGACCACAGGAAGAGATGAAGTTTGAACCAAACCTAATCATTCAAAATCAGAAGTATTTGTTCTTCACTTTACCTCTTCAATGCCAGATACTGTTGTATCAGATATCTCTAGTGGTCTCTTGAGAACAGTAGGGAACCAAATACTCACGATCCTCAATTTACATTTGGAGCTAATATTCCAGAGTGGTCAGGAGGCAGACCAATAGTAAGTAAACTGCAGTAAGAAAGTGCTTCAGTGTAAAACAAGACCCAAGGTAGGGGCACCTGCATGGTGACAAGTGACAAATTATAGATTAGCTTTGATGGCAGTGTGTGGGCTGTAAGGAGCCACCCACAGGTGAGACTATTCAGGAGAACATTTTGGTGTTCCTCCAGGCAGAGGCTGCAAGTCAGTGTCTTGAGGCAGGAGCACAAGGTCTACTTGAAAGCTTCAGGAAGAAAGAAACCCTCTTCATTAGGTGAGGGTGAGAGCTGGGGCAGAGCCATCTCCAGGACTGAGAGGCAGATGGTGTCTGAGAGGACTGAGAGACAAGGGGGATTGTGCAGCTGTTCCCTGAACGTTGCCACATACACCCCAAAACGAAAACAGGTGGTCAGGGGCCTCCTCACTACCTTTAATAGAAGATAGCCTGTGAGCACTCTTAAAGCTCAGTTGTGCAGGTGGACTCGGTCTGTGACTCTGTGGTATAGCTTTTGCCCTGAATATGGAGTTTGATCCCCAACACCACAGTGGGTGAAAACACAGCCAGGAACTTAAATTAACCCAGATTGATTCTGAATCAGGAAGATGTGTGAAGAACGCTTAGCCCCAACAACCGCTTTCACTATGTTATTCCCATGTTTCTCAGGATAGAGGAACTAACACTGCTTTACTCCTATATAGGTGTCGATACGTGAGAGAGAGAGACCGCCTTGGTAACGAATACCCCAAACTCCATTACCCTGAGCTGTATGTCCTAAAGGGCGGTTACAAAGAGTTCTTCCTGAAATGCCCGGTAAGATGGGGGTCTCTGGCAAGCACGGTCCTCTGCTTACTTGGGCTGGAGGTTGGATCCTAGCTGTTTCTTGCCAGGAGTCTTCTCTGTCCTCCAGGGTGCTTGGGCCTGTTTAGGTTTGCACTGTTGCTCCCAGAGTAGTCTGCGTCTGGTACTTAGCTTCTGGCCTCATCCTTCCTCTTGTCTTCTAGTCTCACTGTGAGCCCCCCAGCTACCGGCCAATGCACCACGAGGACTTTAAAGAAGACCTCAAGAAATTCCGCACTAAAAGCCGGACCTGGGCGGGGGAAAAGAGCAAAAGGGAGATGTACAGTCGTCTGAAGAAGCTCTGAAGACGGCGGTGCCCAGGAGCAGAAGCCTCCCTCCATCATCCTCCTCTTCTCCTCTTTGCTGCAGAGAAGTTTGACAAAGAGACCAGCTGTTTACACTTGGAAAAAAGGCCTAGGGCTTCCACACTTTAAACCTACTTGCCACACTCCCAAAGTTGGAGCCCTGAGTACCCGCTGGCTGCATCTCTCTGTCCCTGAGCCGTCCTCTCCTGCCATCAGCACTGTGCCAAGGCTGTCACTCGCCACAGCACAGAGCAAGATGTTCTGACTCTTCATCGCCCACAGTGGGAGGAACTTCCCTAGCAGTCACGGGACTTCATTCAGGAGGGCCAGGAAGAAGAGTGGGATTGGAGAGAAGTAACAATGGAAACACTGCTTGCCAAATACCAAAGACAGCCTGGGAAGGGAAGAGCTTTGTAGGGTCACCTGTGTCTTTAATTTATTCAACTACATCAATCACTTTATTTTATTTTTATTTTTTTAACTCCTGGAGACTTACTTAACTCCTTTAAGTCAAAATACTGCCAATTCTAGGTAGGGTTTTAGCATCCCGGGGACTACCTCTGCTTTTAATTTTTTTTAAAAAGAAAGAGAAGGAAATGGGGGTGAAGAGGCAAACTTGAGAGATGTGGGACAGAGTTAAGAGTGCTCTGTCACCCCCAGGAGGTACTGCGGTACTGGGGCTGCTGCTATTTAAAGCCAAGAACTGAGATATGGTGGAAGCAGGCCCCCCAACTCAGACGTGGCTATAGGGCATAAGCTAAATCTCCCAGACCTACCTCAAAGGCCATTGATATCCATTAGGGTTGTTCCTGCCCTCCCTTGCTCCAGTTCTTTATGATGCTGGTGTAGGGGTCACAGTCATGAGAGCACTTCAGGCAGCTTCCACAGGCCATCCTCAGGTCAGTGCAGGTATCTGAGGAGAGAACAGAGGTGGCTGAGCTGGGAAGAGGGGAGCATACACTGAATGTCTTCCTTCTGATACTCGGATAGCTTTTACTTTAATTTTTTTAAAATAGTCATTTTATGACTCGAGGAGTATCAAATCAGTGTTGACTGAGCCACCCTTGGTCATGAGAAGGAAATGGGTGCTGGTGTGAAGATGACCGCATAGAATATGTTTCTCAGGAGGTAGCGTGGTGGCTTTTGAAGGTAAAACTTTCTGAGTTTATCATGTTTTAATTTGAGGGGCAGTGGGTGATGGATCACTACTTGCCTCTTCTAACCCCATGGGGATCCCAAAAGAATACCTCCCATCCAAGGAGCTGGGGCTGACTTTGATTAGTTTTAGAGGGGCCTGCTTGGTTCCTGCTCACCCCCACTCTTAGGTACTGGCCTCAAACATCTTTGCTCCTTTGGGGTGTAGCCAAGTTTGTCTTGAACACAAGAGTCGATCTCAGCTCTTGCCTTGGCTTCCTATTCTGAGGGTGGGAAGGAAATCAGTGATATTGGCAATGACTGGTTGCTGTGTTACGGGTTTGAATTGCATTGGCTATAAAACAATCTTGTTAGAAAGAAGTATATGTGGAGTAGGAACAGAAGGGGGGCATGAGAAGGCCTCACCCCCACACACCAAGAGGGATCTCATTTGGTCTCAAATCTTGTTTGTAGGCATCCTATTGTTTATAATGCCAGAAAAGGGAGGTAGGATTGCCTTCAGATTATTAGGTTATTGGTAGCCAACTGCCACAGGCTCTGAAAATAAAAAGAATCTTGAGCCCATGTTGTGCCTAGCTGTTTTTTTAATTTCATTTTGTTGTGCTTTTGGATCATGCTAGCAGTGCTCAGGTGACTTTGAATACCAAACCCATGCCTATAGCAGTTGTGCGTGTCCTCAGCCCTTGCTGCTCTCTCTAGCCCAATCTGTTTGATAGATCTAAGGGTGCTGCTGCCCTGTGTGTTTCTAAATGTACCTAGGCTGTTTCTAGTATGCTGTACCCTAGGCCATTTCTAAGGCCTAGTGGCTGTACTCTTTAGCCCCTCTTAATTTTCATCTAATGAAATGTAGAAATTTTAACATTGGTCTCCAGCAGGCATTACTGATCAACTGTTTACTTACATGGTGTGAAGACTCAGGTGCTATATAGGTTTACAAAGGTTTACATTAAACCTGAGTCTCCCTCTCTAGCACCTTATTTCTTCTCCCAGATGTTTTTCCCTTTTGTTGACATTACCTGGGATCACATGCTTGATCTTCCTTCCCAGGAGTCATTTCATGCTTATGGTTGTGGTATTCACTGGAGGTTGTGCACTTTAGTTCTGTCTGATCGATGAGTTCACACTCATTGAGCCTATTTTGCTTGTACACACCAGGGGTCACTATGGTCCTTACATTTCCCAGAGTGGTACTCCTGTGGCAGTGCTCACACCCGGTAGCACCAAAGATTGTGCATGCACACACTGGTTCTCAGCTTCAGAGCTATGAGAACTTGATTGCATGTGGGAGGCACCAGGGATTAAACTCATGGCCCCATTTGCAAATTGAGTCACTCACCATATGTTTTTGGGGGAACATCCTATAATATTTGACTGCCTAAGGGCCATCAGAGCTACACTCTTCAGGGCTGAGATCAAACTTGGGGGCCTGAGGCATGTGTTTCTAAAGACATTCAATCCCTACCATAATCAGTTTTTGTCACTGAGTTTTAAAAATGCAGAGTATGTATTCAAACAGTCAGTTGCGTTTGAAATCATACTTTGGGGGGGTTGGGCCATGCCTTTGGTGCTCAAGGTTTCTGCCTCTGCTCAGGGATAATTTGTGGGATACTGAGGGGACCATGTGTGGTGCCAGAGATCAAACCCAAGATCAGCCACTTGCAAGTCAAGTGCTTTAATGCAGTATGTTCCCCAAAATGATGCATCTCAAAGAAACTGATTAATTAGGCTGCATACACAGGTTGTATGTGGAAATCGCCAAATACCTCTTGTGATTAGGAACATGTTTACTTATGCTACTATCCTATCCAGTGTTTCAGGTGCAAGGCAAGCACTTTATTGCTGAGCCACCTCCCTGGCCTCAAATTTAGTTTGTGGGGAGGGAAGGCTGGGGGGTGAACCATGCCCAATGGTGCTTGGGGGCCTTTTGTAGTCACTCCTTGGGGAACCATATGTGGGATCAAACAGGTCAACTGCATTCGAGGCCAGTGCCTTAATCCTGTACTATCTCTCCAGACCTCCTCCAAACTTATTTTTTTGGTGGGGGTGACATAGGGTGTGGGGGTCACACCCAGCTGTGCTCAGAACTTACTCTGTACTCTGGAATCACTCCTGGCTGGGCTCCTGTGCCTGGGCTTCATGGTGCCTGGACTAGAACCTGGATCAATCACATGCAAGATAAGCACCCTACCTCCCTGTAGTATAACTCTGGCCCAAGATAAATACATATTTTTTTTCTTTTGGGTCACACCTGGCGATGCACAGGGGTTACTCCTGGCTCATGCACTCAGGAATTACTCCCGGCGGTGCTCGGGGGACCATATGGGATGCTGGGAATTGAACCCAGGTTGGCTATGTGTAAGGCAAATGGTCTACCCGCTGCACTATCACTACAGACCCCGATAAATACATTTTTTTTTAATCAATGAGAAGGAACCCCTTCTGTGCCATTACAAAATAATTATGCACTCAGGATCTCTCATCTCACTTAAAGTTATTTTGAGCAGGTAATAACTCCAGATTATTAAGAAAGCCAACTGGTCTCCAGTCTTACCGTTCTCCAACTGACTTGCTAAAATAACCTTAATAGATCGTGTGTGTGTGTGTGTGTGTGTGTGTGTGTGTGTGAGAATTTAATGGTTCCTTGGTTGGTGCCTATGAAAAGAATTTGTGAAGGCTGGAGAGCCAGGAGTGATCCCTGAGCACAGGGCCAGGAGTAAGGCCCACCCTCAAAAAAGACAAAAAATAAAACTTTAGCCGAATTACTAGGATGTAACTCCAGTTTTATCCTACCTTCAGTGTATATGCTCTAGTGACTGGAATAGATAGTTCTAGAATGCACCCTGTGAGAGAACACAAAGCAAATATGGCAAATATTAAAAAGTAATGAATTGGTTAAAGGATATAAAGAAGTTCTTTGTACTATTGCTGAGTTCTCTAAACACGAAATTATTTGCAAATAAAACCTTTCTGAGGGGCCGGAGCGATAGCACAGCGGGTAGGGCGTTTGCCTTGCACGCGGCCGACCCGGGTTCGATCCCCGGCATCCCATATGGTCCCCCAAGCACCGCCAGGAGTAGTTCCTGAGTGCAAAGCCAGGAGTAACCCCTGAGCATCGCTGGGTGTGACCCAAAAAGCAAAAAAAAAAAAAAAAAAAACCTTTCTGAAAGCAGCGTTTGCGGTGCTGAGGTCCACTGTGGACAGGGCAGGTTTCAGCAGTGGACACTCCGGATGCCTGGGGATGAATGAAGAGCGGTTGGGGGCTTAAAGAAGTAGCCGGGCTGCTGCTGGCTGCGCCGGGTTCAAGCAGCCGAGTTGCAAAAAGAGTGCGGAGGAGAGGTCCAGGGCTGGGGGCCCGAGCCGCGGGAGGCTAGGCGAGTGAAGACGCAGGTTCCGGACCGGGAGAAAGCGGAGTCCCGGGGAGGGGAATGTCACTAACGACCTTGGCGAACAAAGGCAGCCCACGTGGGGCGAGGGCGGAGGAGCGTCCGGAGAGCGGCGGAAGCCCGGGCCGGGCCGGGGATCTCTAAGCTAGTGCTCGGCGAGCGGGACGACTCTCAAATCGTTAAAACCATCATCCTGTTCATCTTCAAGCGATGGTGCCTGAAAGTCGTGTAAAGCTCAATCACGGACCCGCTGCTCTCATCCTCCGCCGATTCTGGCGATCAACAGGGCCGCTTCCCCGCTTTTCCGCCCAAGCTCTGGGGCCCCGCCTGGCGCCTCCACCCACGGAGTCTTTGTTCTCCCCTAGTCCCACGGAGCTTGTGGCCCCGCCGCTGCCCTAGCCGGGTACGCCGCCAGATGGCGCTGGAGCCATCCTCCTGCCTCTGTCTGTCCGTTTTTTCTCCCCAGACCCGGTAACTGCGGAGCAGCCAGAGCCTCTGTAGGAGCCCCGTCACCCACCCAGGCTCCCAGCTGCGTTTCAGGGCACCCTGCCTGCCTTGAGTTCATGCAGGGTTATGGCAGTTCCTTGTTCAGGCTGTTGTTCCCAGAGGCCTAGTGCAAGCAGATGCTTCAGATACCACAAAGCAAGAGCACCAAAAGGAAAAATAGAAATGGGCTGAGTACGGGATAGGTTATAGCTCTATCTCTATCTGTCTATAGCTATTTATTTGGGTTTGAGGCCATACTTGGCAATGCCTAGGGGCTCAATGCTTGGCGTTGCATCTCCTATGGTCCTCCAAGACTGCCAGGAGGGATTCCTGAGAGAGAACAATCCCTGAGCACTGTAGGGTGTGGCCCCAAATTTAAAAGGAGAAAGAAAACATGAGCTTCTCCAGAAGGGAGAGCCAAGAGTGAGTTACACCATAAGATAAAAGAACTTACATGTATCAGGTTGAGATGTGGGTGACCCTGGTTGAATTTCTATCTGCTTTGATGATTTTGGTGTATTTTAAATGACACAGAACGGGATCCAGACCAAGCTTTTTTTCTTAGATTTTTTAGGTTTTGGGGCTCCGTACTCTACAATCACTCCTGGTGGTGCTCTGGGGACCATATAGGATGCCAAGAATCCAACCCCGGCTGGCAGCATGCAAGGCAAATAGTACCTGATATACTACTACTCTGGCTTCACCTCAGGGTTTACTTCTGGTGGGGCTTGGAGGAGAGTTTTGAGGATCAAACCTGAGTCAGCTGTATACAAGATAAGTGCCCCTGTCTGCTGTATTTTTTTCTCGGGCCAAGAATAAATGAGTTCTGTGGAATGAGAAAGGCATTTCCCAGGGTATCAGCAAAAATAAGGGCATGTGCGCAGGAATGGAAGAGGAGTCTTGGGGGCATTGTTTAAGTCCATCTTTTAGATTATTATTCTCATTGGTTTGGGACCACACTGATGGGTCTCAGAGCTTACTCCTGGCAGGGATTGGGGGACTGTATGTGGTATCACTTGTCATCCCGTTGATCTTCGATTTGCTCAAGTGGGCGCCAGTAGCGTCTCCATTCATCCCCGTCGAGTGCTAGTGTAGCCCCATGGTATCTGCTTGCTCCAGGAACATGAAGATCCTCAAACTGTTCATTCAGGGTTTTGACGAAGAAGTCTGACCATCTTGTAGGTGGGTGGCCATGCGGTCTTTTGATGTCGTGGAATACAGTCAGTAACAGCTCTAGTCCAGTGGTCATCTCTAAATCGCATTACGTGTCCAACCCATCTGGTTTTTGATGCCTTGGCAAATGAGACAGCGTCCCTAATTCTTGATCGTCAACAGAGGTCAGAACTCCGGATTCCTTCTCTCACTTGAGTGAAATTTGATATTCCAAGCATAGCTCTTTCGATTCCTCTTTGGGATACCCAAATAGTGTTCTCATCCTGTTTGCGTAGGGCCCAGGTCTCTGAGGCATGTTAGTGCAGGAAGAATGGTGGAGTTGAAGAGATATGCAGGGGGATGGAGGGAATGGGAGGGATACTGGGAACATTAGTGGAGGAGAATGGGCACTGGTGCAGGGATGTAAACGATCACTGATCACTGTATGACTGAAATACAAACATGAAAGTTCATAAGTTTGTAACTACCTCACGATGATTCACTAATAAAAATTTTAAAAATAAATAAATAAATAAATAAATAAATAAAGATGTGCCCAGAGCTGGAGGTTCTTCGTCCTCTTATCAACTTCCTCGACGCTCTTGAAGGCATTCCACACTGCTCTCTTCCTTCTGCACAGTTCTGGCGCCAAGTCATTCCTCATGTTGAGTTCTTGACCCAGGTACTCTTAGCTGCTGCATTCAGAGATGCTCGTTCCGTTGAGACCAAATGGAACATCAGGGACTAGTTCGTTTTTCATGAATAATGTTTTGGTGAGATTCAGCTGCAGTCCAACCTTTCCGCACTTGTGGTCGAAGTTGGTCAGCATTTGTGCCGCTTAGCTAATGTTTGGTGTTATGAGAACGATGTCATCAGTGAAGCGGAGGTGGTGTAGTTGCTGACCATCTTCACTCCCATTACTTCCCATTCCAGTTGTCACATGATGTTCTCGAGAGTGGCACTGAAGAGTTTCAGTGAAATGGTATCACCCTGCCGAACCTCTCTCTTTACACCGATGATCACTTCCTTGTAGAATGGTGAGATCCTGGTGGTGAATCTGTAATACAGCTCACAGAGGATCCTGATGTATATAGTTTGAATGCCCTGTTTGGCTATGGCTTTGATGACCTCTTCAGTCTCAACAGAATCAAAGGCCTTCTTTAAATCAATGAAGGTTAGACAGTGGCATCTTGAACTCTCTCGAAACTTCAATGAACTTGATCACCGTGTGGATATGGTCGATAGTGCTGAATCCTTTTCGGAACCCAGCTTGCTTGCATGGTTGTCCTTCATCTAGTGTTCTGCCTATTCTATTCAGGATGACTGAGTGAACAACTTGTAGAAGACAGACAACATGCAGGTTGAGCGATAGTTGCTGATGTCGTGGATGTCTCTCTTGTACAACAGAACAGTCCTGCTGCTTTTCCATTGGGACAGAACCTTGCATTTGGACAGATAGCATGTGAAGAACTGAGCCAGTGTATTGACAGTGGCAGATTCTTCAGGTGTTTGGGTCTGACCTTGTCTGGACTGGGTGCTGTACGAGTCTTTACCGACGAAATGGCGTGTCAGATTTTGGAAGGGAGAACATTGGGAATGACATATCCATCCAGAGGAATTTGGTATGTGAGCAGATGGATGTGGTTATCGAAGAGATCCGAGTAGAAGTCGTGAATAATCCTCTCCATTGCCCTTCTGGAAGATGTGATAGATCCATCAGGACGTCGGAGGGCAGTCATCTTGGTCTTGTAGTTGGCAAAGGACCGGCAAGCGTTGCAAATACTTTTCCCATCATCTGCCACATTGGTCAACACTGCTGCTCTTCGCTCTTTGAAGTCTTCCTTTATCACTTCTCTGCACAGCTTTGGGAGCTTGGAAGTTAGCTTGTGATTGCCTGAGGCTCATGCCAAACCATGTTGGCGAATGAGCTGGAGAGTCTTCGAAGATAGGCTTCTGTTTGTGGTTTTCACACTCTCGGCATTCCTCGCACAGTCATGGAGGTGCTAAACCAGTCTATCGTATTTCTCATCGATGTTGTCAGTGATGCAGTGATGGCATCTTCCCACGTTGCTGCAATGGTGCCTAAAGAGCTCCCGGTTGGTGGTCATTCTGGGAGTTCTCTTCTTAAACTTAAACTTTGCAGTCCTTTCTCCCCACTCTGTGAAGTAGAATTTTGCACAAAGGAGACAGTGGTCCAATCCCGTTTGGAATTTTGGGACAACAGCGAAAATCATCGTCAGGCAAAACCGTAGATTGAATATGATGTGGTCAGTTTCACTGTGGAACTGTCCACTGGGAAATTCCCATGTCCAACGTTTAGATTCAGCCTTCTGGAACTGTGAGTTACCATGGATGGTCTTGGTCAATATGATGAACTCAGACAGTCTCTCACCCTGTTCGTTCCATTCTAGGCCATGGGTCCCGATGTGGAGTTCTTCGGGCAACCTTCTCGGTCCTATCTTGGCATTAAAATGAATGACAATGATCTTGTAGAAGGTGTGGTCTTCTTTATAGAACTTCTCCAGCTCCACGTAGAACTTCTCAATTTCTTCTTCATCGTAGTTGGATGTTGGTGCGTAGACAACGAAGATAGAAACTGCCGGCAGTGAGCCACATCTATTCAAGTGTAATCATCCAATTCGTTTTGTTAGGCATTCGAATGAATCAATGCTCATGGCCAAGTTCCTGTTGACAAGGACACCAACACCACCGATGCCTCTATTGTCACATGTTCCAAGGAACAGTTCTTCTCCAGTGTCGAAAATGGCGTGATGTGATGATGCCTTCTCGTTTTGGTCAGACCAATGATGTCGTACTTACTTGATCTTCTGCGCTTGCACCATCAGGTACTTGATGGATGCTTTTGATGCTGGTGTATGTGCGTTGAAAGTACAGTCATTTTAGTCCTTCTTCGTTTTGGCAGTCTAGTTCATCTAGGGTTTGATTCCTAGCATCCCATATGGTCCCCTGAGCACTGCCAGGGGTAATTCCTGAGTGCAGAGCCAGGAGTAATCCCCGTGCATTGCTGGGTGTGACCCAAAAAGCAAAATAAATAAATAAATAAATAAATAAATAAAGGAAAGAAAATATCAGAGTTAGAGAAAAAAAGGGGTCTGTAGCTGAATGGAAGGTTTTTGTTAAATGTTTTTTTGGCCTTATTTTTATTATAGTTTGTCATTATTATTTTTAAAAGACCCTTAAAGATATTCTATGACATTATTTATTGAGGTGTTTGTCAAAACAAAAACAAAAAAAGAGAAAAAGAATAGAATGAGAGAGTCTAAATTAGTGTTTCCCAGAGTAAGTAATGCTCTGTACTATGCCTTTGATCCTGTGAAAAGCAATATTTTAAAACAAAAATTTGGGGGGCTGGAGTGATAGCACAGCGGGTAGGGCATTTGCCTTGCATGTGGCGACCTGGGTTTGATTCCCAGCATCCCATATGGTCCCCTGAGCACTGCCAGGAGTAATTCCTGAGTACATGAGCCAGGAGTAACCCCTGTGCATTGCTGGGTGTGACCCAAAAAGAAAAAAAAAGTTGGGGGCCACATCCTAACTCTGTACTCAGGGATCATTTCTAGCAGCGTTCAGGGGACTGTTTGTGATGCCAGGGATTGAAGCTGGGTCAGCCACATGTAAGGCAAACATCTTACCTGTTACACTATTTCTCTGGCCCTTTGGTGTCTCTTGTGGCTATTCTCAGTGTCATGTGGAATTTATGCCCATTTTATGGATGAAGCCCTGAAGCTCATCGAGGTAGGTCTTTCCTTCTTTCTGGTTGATTACCCAGCAGCACCCTGCAGTTATGGGAACAGAAGCTCACTCTCCAACCTCCCCCACCTCTATTGCTTGACTTTCTCCTCGTGCATCCCATTACTTTCCTACCCCACAGGGCCAGAAGCCACATAACCAACTATGGGGAGGGTGGAAGGGCTGCGGTCCCGGTCCCAGGAGCCCCTGCCTGAAGATTTGGAGTCAGTGGCAGGCTTAGAGTTTCCGCCTGGTTCCTCCCACTGCCAGCCAAACAGTGAATGAAGGCTTAGCCCTGAGTCATCCCTCTAGTCCTGGCTGGGGTCCACCCACCCCTCCTCTGTCCCTCCTCCACTATCTCTGGCCGCAGAAAGGTGACAGGGACAGAACAGAGAGGTTGCATGGCAGGTGGGGGGGGGCGTCCACAAATAGTGGGGTGAGGAAGCACTCCAAGGGTGCAGGAGAAGGGGAAGGAAGCAACCCACAGGAGAGGGAAGGTCCCCGAGTTCTGCCCCTTGTCTCCTGCGGGCCCCACCCCACCACTGAACTCAGGGTTCTCTGGATGGGTGGAGGCTACTGGCTGGGCCTGAGCGCATTCTTCACCTATTTTTGTCTCCCTTTTTCAGTCAGAAGTACTTCCATGCTGGACACTTCCTTCCTCAACACAAAGCAGCACAGGGCGGTGGAAGAGCAGGAGAGGACTTGGCACAAGTGGCTGGGCCGGGCCGCCCCTTCGGGTCTTCAGTTCCAGGCTCACGCTGAGTTTCTTGAGCCCCGAACTTCCCTTGAACATTGTTGAATTCCACTGAGATTTATTTATTTGGTTTTGGGGCCACACCCAGCGGTCCTCAGGGCTTACTCCTGGCTCTGCCCTCAGGAATTACTCCTTGTGGGCTTGGGGGACCATATGGGATGCTGGGGATCGGAGCCAGTTCAGCCACATGCAAGGCAAACGCTGTGCTATTGCTCTGGCCCCCTCTACTGAGATTTTATCTCTGGGTTTACACTGAGACACCCCACTTTGTTCTCTCTTTCTCTGTGTATTTGTCTCTGTGTCTCTGTCTGTCTGTCTCTGTCTCTCTCTCTCCTGGACTCTTGCTGGGCCAGGAAGGCAGGGTACCGGCTCTGCAGGGCGAGACAGACTGCCCTGGGCAGAGGACTCCTCCTGGCCATTATGTTCCTAGACACAGTGTCTCTCCCTAGACGCGGCTGGACATGCACAGCTTGTTGTTCTGAGCGTCACTTCCAAGTTAAGGTCCTGACTCAGCTGCAGTCCGAGCCTGGGCAACTCCCCGACTCCCCCCTGCCTGCTCCCTCCAGGCTCCTGGGCCAGGCCTCACTTCCTCACCTGCCTGGCATTTGATGGCCAAACGATGAGGTGATGAGGTGTAGAGGGAGGAAGGCGTGCAAACCACCAGGGAGGGAAGGTGGCAAGGTGGGGCAGGAAGGGGGTGCAGTATAGGGGCTGAAAGGGGAACTCCAGGGCCTGCTCAGACCACTGGCTGGCTCAGGAGGGCCAGGTACGTGACACATGTGGGCTGATGCCAAGCGCAGGCCACTGAGCTCCTGGTGAGCTTCTGGGCAGGGAGGGACAAGGTGGATAGAAACCTCGGATGCATACTTTGGTCCACACAGGTAAGAGCAAGAGCTGGGTGGGTAAGGATTAGATGACAAGGGGTCTGAGAGATAATGCAGGAGGGAGGGCACTTGCCCTGCACACAACAGACCCTGGTTCCAGCAATTGGTCTTCCAAGCCCCGCCAAGAGTAATCCCCCAGCACCATAGGGTATGGCACCCCCCAAAAAAAAAAAAATCAAGGTAAAAATACATATGAAGACCCTAAAGTGGCTTGGTCTTCAGGCTCGTCTTCTCCCTTGAGCACGCATCTCTCTTGTCTCTGCATATCTTTGCTGGCATGTATCCACTCTGGAGGAAGCCCCTGTTCTCTCTTCGATACATTCTTCTCTTCTCTCCTCTCACATCTTTCTAAATGAGTTTCAGTATAATCTTCCTTGCTTCAAAAATCAAAACAAGGGGCTATGGCCTATTTCCCCTGGCGGCTTGGTCACCGCTGCCATCTTCCAGAGGCCTAGGGACAGCCAAACAGGGGCCCACAGTGAGGAGAAACGTGGGGCCTTATGGGATGGGGGCGGAGCTGGTCCTTCACCCCCTCCTACGAGACCCCGAGTTGCCGCCCACAAACAAACCCTCTGCAAGCTGATTGAGCTGCTTATCGGCCATGTTCCCAAAGACTCAGAAACAGAGCTCGGGACCCAGTGGCTTTTAACAGAAATGTGTCCAGACTGCGCATTAGGTTTCCGGCGCACCACCCGAGGTGGGAATGGGTTTCGTGCCTTGGCCTGTTTCCCCTGACGGCTCGGTCGCCACTGACATCTTCCAGAGGCCTAGGGACAACCAGGGAGGGGCCCACAGTGATGAGGAACTCGGGGCCTCATGGGATGGGGGCAGAGCCGGTCCTTCCCTCCTCCTCGCTCCTCCCCCCCTGCCTTCGCCCCTATGAGACCCCAAGTTGCCACCCACGAACGAGCCCTCTGGCTGCTGATCCAGCTGCTTATCAGCCATGATCCCAGAGACTCAGAAACAAAGGTTGGAACACAGTGACTTTAGGCAGAAATCCCTCTAGATCTGGGGCTGGAGTGATAGCACAGTGGGTAGGGCGTTTGCCTTGCATGCAGCTGACCTGGGTTCGATCCCCAGCATCCCATATGGTCCCCTGAGCATGGCCAGGGGTAATTCCTGAGTGCAGAGCCAGGAGTAACCCCTGTGCATTGCTGGGTGTGACCCAAAAAAGAAAAAAAAAATCAAAACAAAATCCCTTCAAGCTTCAAGATTATTCTCTAAATAATCCCAGGTAGGGCCCGGAAGGTAGCTTGAGCACGTGCTAGACCTGGATTCCATCCCGAGCACTACATGTTCCCCTGAGCACTGCTGGCTATGCCCCCAAACAAATAAGTAAATTCCCAGATAGGGCCTTAGCTGTGGTTCCGTGGTAGAATGTATGAGCTTGAAGTCATGCGTTTGATCCTTTTGTCTTTGTCTTGCTGCTAAGAGGGGCTTGGGCCACACTCTGTGGTGCTCAGGGCTTACTCCTGCTTGGAGGACCAGGTGGGTCACCAGTTATTGAATGGGGTCAGCCATGTGCAGGGCATGCTCTTTCTCTCTCTGACCCTGATTGCTTTTTTATGAAACTTCCAAGAAAGACAAACAAACAGGGAAAGGGAGAGAGCACAAGGGCTGGAACCCTAGGTTCTATCCCTGAGTGACCCCCCAAAACCCTGAGCATTGCCACGTGTGGCCCAAAATTTCCAACAGCAAACCTAGGTAGGATGCACTTGTGTCAGGCGCCTGGAGTCCCAGCAGGTAGAGTCCATGGTAGAATCATTTGACCTTTTGTGTCATCAGCAGAAACCTGACACTCTCTAGATGGGAGCAAAAGTCAGAGATCACTGAGTGCTGAACCCTGAGGGGAGACCTCTGTTGAGCAGAAAGACTGACTCAGGCAGCCACTGAGGCCGACGTCACAGGGCGGTGCAGGGTGGCCACCCAGCTAGGGCTTGTCCACACCTCCACCCAGGGAGAGCTGGTTTCTCTGCTCCCTTGTCCTCCCCACCAGCCTCCCCCTCAGCACAGCCTGTTGAGCAGGTCCAGAAGCCACCAGCTGGGCATACCGAGAGGCCTTCAGGGGTCGTCCTGCACCTCCTTCTTGCTCTGGACCCCAGCTCCCTGATTCTGTCACCTCTCTACTGTTCCCCAGTGGGGTCACCAGCCTGGCTTCCCTCCCTCCCTGACTGTAGGAGCACTCCCACCTGAGATGCCTGGTGGGGTGGCTGGGGACCTTCCTTCTCTGTGGGAAAGTCATGTGGACTTGGGTGAACCAGAGACTGGGAGATACTTCCAGAAGGTGTTGGCCAAAGTCAAGACTTATTTATACGGTCCAGGGGAGAAGGCCCAGAGGCCAGCCAGGAACACATGCATATGAGAGGCCTGTGAGAGGTCTGACTGGGATCCCCAGCACCACATTGCCCCAAGTACCACTGGGAGCAACCCTTGAGCAACTGGAAGCACCCTAGGTGGAAATAGTTCCTGAGCACTTTCAGGTGCAGCCCCCAAACAAAAGCAAACAAAAGATCTTGATTTTTAATAAGTAATATTTAGAGAGTCAAAATAAATATTACGGGGTGAAGCACTTCCCTTACATAGTCGACCCAGGTTCCCAAGTACCCCATATGGTCCCCTGGATAACTCCAGGAGTGATCCCTGAGCACTGAGCCAAGACAAAACCCAAAGCACTCCTGGGTGTGGCCCCAAAACAAACACAAATAAAAAGAATGCGCAATAGTAGGTAGGGCGTTTGCCTTGCACACAGACAACCTGGGCTCAATCCCTGGCAGCCCATATGGTCTCCTGAGCCCCACAAGGAGTGATCCCTGATCCCAGAGCCAGAGTAACTCCTGAGCACCACTGGGTGTACTCAAAAACAATAACAACGACAAAAGAATGACTTGTCGCGCACTTCATCCCACAGCTATCGCTGGGCCCCTGCCAGCCACAGGTACAGGCTGTACCTTGAGATCGCTCAAGGGCTGGAACTCATGTTCTGCATGCAGAAGCCCCAGGTTCAGTCTCTAGTATTGCTTGGCGCCTGCCCAATCCCAGCAACAAGCCCCTAGCAACAATTCCCTAAACACTGGGTGTGACCCCAAACAAAAACAAACTAAAAAAAATGTCAGTTGTTGTGACTTTGGGGTGATAATAGGCAGGCTTCAGATCTTAAGATTAGAAGAGGGACATTATATTAGTACATTATATTGGAACATTATATGACTGAAACCCAATCATGAACAACTTCGTAAGTGTGTATCTCACTGTGATTCAATTAAAAAAATATTAGAAGAGGGAAGTCTCATTTCTTTTTATTACCGGGGTAGGAAGTGCTCTCCCAGAATCAGACTTAAGGCACTAGGTGGGCGAAGAGACCAGGTGCTCTATCACTTAAGCCATGTCCCTGGTCCCAAGAAAAGCACTTTCGATGGGTGGGTGAGAGGAGAAGGTTTGGGCACACCCAGCAGTGCTCAGAGGTTACTCCTGGCTCTGTGCTCTGAGGTCAACTCTAGGCAGGGATAGTACCTGGACTGGCTGCACGCAAGACAAGTGTCTTAACCCCTGCTCTATCTCTCCGGCTCCAAGAGAAAGCTTGTTAATATGCTCTAACTTGCTTTATGCTGCATTGGGACATTGTCTGGTATGGCTCTGCAGAGCCCCCTGTCCTATTTTCTGCTCCCAGGAGAATAGAAGCAGACATACAGACAGACAGACAGACACAGAGACACAGAGATACAGAAACAGATGGCTCGCCTGGCAGTGGCCCCACACGGTAGAGTGGGAACAGAGTGCCAGAGAGCCGCCAGGCAGGGTGGCTGCTGCCTGCATAGCTTTTGGTCCCAGCTCAGTTCCCTTCGCCAACAAACGCTCTCATCTTCCTAAGCAGTTGGGTTTCTGCCTGAAGGTCACGGCAAGGCTCATGTTCCGGTTTGCCCCGCTGGCCTTTCCTGCCTTGCATCCTGCTGCTTGTCCACCCTCCTCCAGAGCAGCCGGACTCTTCAGCATTCCTCCCCGATCTGCCTGTCACAACTCTGTGTTGAGAACACGCTGTTCCCCTTGGACAGCTCTTTCCCTGCCCTCTGCACAGCAACTTCCAGCCAGCTCTGGGATCAGGCCTCTTCCTGCAAAAATCCTCAGATTCCCAGGGGCAGCATTAATCACCTCTTCCTCTGTGCTCAGAGTTTGTCCATGTGATTGCTTTTTTTTTGTTTGTTTGTTTTGGGGTCACACCCAGCAGTGCTCAGGGCTTACTCCTGGCTCTGTGCTCAGGAATAACTTTTGGCAGGGCCTCAGGGGAACATATGTGATGCCCTGGATTGAACTAGTTCAGCTCCATGAAAGGTAAGTTACCGTAACCCCTGTAATTGCT
This sequence comes from Sorex araneus, assembly GCF_027595985.1. NCBI lineage: Eukaryota > Metazoa > Chordata > Mammalia > Eulipotyphla > Soricidae > Sorex > Sorex araneus. Next base: position 44,823,448 of record NC_073305.1, on the reverse strand, counting down.
TTTTGTTGGGGTAAGCTGCCTTTGTTTCCCTCTCCCCTGCGCTCAGTTTCTGGTTTCTCTCTATTCTCAGTGAGTTTGCCTTTGAGAGACTGAGGTTAGGAGAGCAGTTGCATGCCCAAGCATGGGGAGCAGACGTGGCCCCCGAAACCACGGCTTGATCTTGTGTGTGGCCATACTCAGCGTTAGTTGAGTTGCGAAGACCAGACCCCGTGTACCACCATGCACTCGGGCAACACAGGGCCTGGTGGCAGGGCACCTGTGCACGGGAGCAGTGTGAGGTCTTCAGGTCAGGAAGCTGTTTAATTAGCATGGTTTTGAACCATGAACTCAAGCTGCAAGGGGATATTGAGGCTCCCTGGAATGATGCCTTCCTCCTCCTACTTTTAATTAGGGCTGAAGTAGTAGAGATTTCCCCAACCTACCTGGATACAGGTTGGAACCCAGCACAACTGTCCATTTTCTGTTTGTTTGTTTGTTTGTTTTTTGTTATGTTGTTTGTTTATTTTTGTTTTGGGGTCACATATGGCAATGCTTAGAGATTACTCCCAGATTTGCACTCAGGAATTACTCCTGGCAGTGCTTGGGTGGTGGAGACCCTATGGGATAGGACCCGGGTCTCCACATGCAAGGCAAACTTCCTATTCAAGTGCTGTACTCTCACTTTGACTGCCACCGCCCCCCCCCCCACCCCGCACCGGCCACCCAGCTATTCTCTTTGGTTTCCTAGAACCTCTCTGTGTGGTGTTGGGCATTGAACTGAGAGAGTAAGTGCTGTACCACTGAGCCCATCCCAGATCCTTTCCAGAACCTTTGCCAGGACCCACCTGACCTGTCCGGCTCCTCCAGACAGAAGCCACAGTCTCACTTTTCAACATTTTTGTTTATTTGCAGGCCACATCTGGCAGTGCTCAGGGATAACTCCTGCCTCTGTGTTCAGAGATCACTCCTGGTAGGCTCAGGGGACCATATGGGGTACCAGGAATTAAACCTAAGACAGCAGTATGCAAGGCAAGCTTTAATCTGACCCCAACTTTCCAGCTTTTCATTTTGACAGCCGAAGCCCTCACTACCTGTGACATGGACACCCCACTGATGGCAGCTAAATGCCCAGAAAGACTTAGGCCCCATTCAGATACTGCAGTACCTAGTTTGGGGCCAGCTCCTAGAATCGATGAATCAGAACCAGTAGTTCTGAGAGACACTGAGGAATAGACTACAATGGGAGGCGGTGGCCAGCTTCCCGGGGCAGCCTGTCTTACTCATTCACTGATGGCCGAGTGAGGTGTCCTGTGCAGTGCGCTGGATTTAATCATAGAAGACTTGGATTTCAGTCTGGCTGTGTCACTAATTTGTTCTTACCTTGGGTGAGTCACCACATCCTCAGAGCCTGGTTGTTATTTTCTCACTTTTTCTTGCCTTAAAGGTAAAACAAGGCAATGAATATGAAAGAGCTTTGAAAGTTATTCCATAACATTAGGAGTTGTCACTTGTTTTGTTTTGTTCACTGGCCACTCCCTGTGATACTCAGGGCTTACTCCTGGCTTTACCTTCACTTCTGAGGGACTTGGGCAAACCATAGGGGGTAGGGTGAATTCAGGTTGGCCGTGTACAAGGCAAGTGTCTTAGCTGCAGTACTGTCAACATTAGTCTTTATCATCACTTTAATCGGCAATGGCAAGTTTCTGTTTACTGAAGAAATCAGTGGCTGGTTGAATAGATAGTAGGCACTCAGAAAATGCTTTATGAAAAATAAAACATGGCAGGGGAGTTGCAGAGATTACAGCAGAGTGTACTGTACATTCCTGAGTGCAGAACCAGGAGAAACCTCTGAGAATCACCAGGTGTAACCCAAAAACTAAAAGTGAAATAAATAATAAAACATGGCAAGATCAGAGAGATAGTACAGCAGGGAAGGTGATTGCTTTGCATGAAGCAGATCTAGGTTTGATTCCTGACTCCACATAGGGTCCACCAAGCTCCTCGGGAGTGATCCCTGAGTACAGAGCTAGGAGTAAGCCCTATTATGTACCACATACACAGCTGAATGTGGTACAAAACCCCAAATAATAATAACAACAATAATTAAATAAATAATAAAATATGGGCCTGAGAGATGGCTCAAAGGGCTGGGACGAATGCTTTTCTTGCAGGAGGTCCAAGTTTGATCCCCAGCACTACATGGTCACTAGGAGACACCCCTCCCACCCCCATTTGTAGAGATTTGGAGAAGCCCAGCACCATTGGGCATCACTCAAAACCTCCCCAGAGAAACCAAAACAATAGAACCTGAGGGCCAACTATGTACCCTAGTAGAATACATGTCTGAAGGCCTGAGTCTCATTCCTCAGAGCACACATACACACAATATTTAAAATAAAACATGAGCAAGAATATTGGGCCCAAGAGCTAGTACAGGGGTTAAGGTGCTTGTCTTGTATGCTGCTAAGCCAGGTTTAGTCCTCCACAACATAAATAGCCCCCAGGCCCACCAGGAGTTCATTCCAAGCCTACAGTCAGGAGGAAGCCCTCAGAGTTGAGGCAGAGTCAGGTGGCCCCCTTTACCCCACCTGAAACAAAATTATTATTATTATTATTATTATTATTATTATTATTATTATTGGGCTGGAGCGATAGCACAGCGGTTGGGCGTTCATCTTTCACGCGGCCAACCAATGTTCGATTCCTCCGCCCCTCTCAGAGAGCCTGGCAAGCTACCGAGAGAATGGAGCCCACGCAGCAGAGCCTGGCAAGCTACCCGTGCGTATTGGATATGCTAAAAACAGTAACAATAAATCTCTCAATGAGAGACGTTACTGGTGCCCATTCGAACAAATCGATGAGCAATGTCAAAAGGTGAACGCCCAACAGCTGTGCTATTGCTCCAGCCCATATTATCATTATTATTATTATTATTATTATTATTATTATTATTATTATTATTATTTGCTTTTTGGGTCATACCCGGAGATGCTCAGGGGGTTACTCCTGGTTCATGCACTCAGGAATTACTCCTGGCGGTACTCAGGGGACCATATGGGATGCTGGGAATTGGACCCAGGTCGGCCACGTGCAAGGCAAACACCCTACCCGCTGTACTATCACTCCAGCGGTATTTTTAATGCTCTTACTATGTTTTATTTCTCTTAATTTTGCAACCACCCTGTGAGGTGATAAAACCCATTTTATAGATGAGGATGATGTTAACTCATTTGCTAAGGCCACACAGCTAGTAAGTGGAGGGTTTGCATTCTCGGCCTTTGTTCTCATCCACTTGTGATAATCCTTTACACACTGCATCCCCACTATGTTTCTCAACAGTTTTGGCATAAGTCACCCAACCTTTCATTACTACACAAAACCACACGTTTAATCCATCACTTTAGAGTACTGTACCTCTTTCACACCTGGCACAGGGCCACTATTTGACTTGGCCAATCTGGGTGCCAGTCAAGGATGGCAGTTGTTGCCAGGTTCTTTCCCTGAGAAGGTTCTTGTTTCCACTGACTCCAGTGCCCAGAGGCAAGTCTTTCCCCTTCTCCCTACAGCCTTTGTGGCCTGAGTTTCCACAGTGGGTATGTCCACCCATCCTGTCTTGTCATCCTGATGTTCAGAGGCTGGCAGGAGGAACAGCAGCACCTCCTTTGTTGAGTCTGGACCCTTGTTGCCACACAGGAAGTCAGATCTTTGGACTCTTGAGGCATCTCAACCAAACAGCACAATCTGAGATTTGAGTTTGAAAAATGCTGCAACAGGGGAGAGACTTTCTGGACCTGAAGAGGGAATTGACTTGGGAAAAGGATCTTAGGGAGATAGTCTTTGCTATTTTAGTTCCTTGAGAGACCTTGCAAGGGAAAGCTTAGCAGTGGATAAAGCTGTTGGGACCTCAGCAGATGGCAGATGGCAGAGTCAGGGCGGCAGAGCAGCAAATATGCCTCAAGGACCGATGAGAGAAGGCGGAGGGACCAGAGAGATAGTACAGCTGGTAGGACACTTGCTTGCATGTGTCACACCTGGGTTTGAGCCCAGGCACTGCATATGGTCTCCTGAGCACCACCAGGCGTGATCCCTGAGCTGTGTAAGTGTAAGGTGTAAGCTCTTAGCACCGTTGATTGTGGCTCAAATCCCCCTACATAGAGGGGAGGGGGTTATGTGAAATGAGCCAAGCAGGCAGCTTTGAGGTCAAAGGTAGCTTCGAGCCCTGAGTTTGCATTTTCTGGCTGTGCACACGCAGAGGATGTACCTTAGAACTGAACAGAGCTTGGTCCTTGGGGATGTTCCAAGCCTGGTGATGCTCAGGAGAAATGAGAAGCCCAGGACTTTCAAGAGATTTGGGTTAATCCTATTTTTATTCTCTCCCCTGCTGGCTGCTTTCAGAAGATTAATTTAACTGAAAGGCAAAAATCCTTTCATCACTGGTTCTAAATCAAGGCACAACATTTGGGGGTCAGAGTGATAGTGCAAAGGATAAAGCACTTGTATTATACATTGCTGCCCTGGGTTCATTCCCTGGCACCTCATATGGTCTTAGCATGCCAGCAGTGATCCTTGACCCCAAAGCAGGAATAAACCCTGAGCATCACAGGGTGTGGCCCCCAAAACAAAAATTAGTCAGAATCAATCAATCAATTGTTGGTTTTAAATAAAACAGCATTAATCAGCCACAATCCAGAGTTGCATGTCTTTCCCAGAAGGGAGCATAACACGACATGCACCATAATCATGCCATTGGACCCTATGCCAGGCTGTTTCATTCAGGGTGCCCTGGAGGAGGGCAGGTGAGACCCCTTCCTGCCCCAAGGGACCCAACCTGGCAGCCTAAAACTTCCAGAACTCAACCGCCACCATGCTCATGGCCGCTCTTCACACACTCAGACCGAGCCTCATTCAGAAGTGAACGTATTTCTGGACCACATGGCCACAAATGTGGCTGCACGACAACTCATACCTCATACTATACTCCAAGAATACCACACCACGTTTGATGGGGTTTAAAATAGGAGGCAACTTGGGGCTGGAGCAATAGCACAGCGGATAGGGCGTTTGCCTTGCACGTAGCCAACCCGGGTTCGATTCCCAGCATCCCATATGGTCCCCTGAGCATGGCCAGGGGTAATTCCTGAGTGCAGAGCTAGGAGTGACCCCTGTGCATTGCCATGCGTGACCCAAAAAGAAAAAAAAAAGAAAAAAAACAAATAAAATAGGAGGCAACCAATCTTAGAGGAAAATTTTTTTTATAGATATATATGTATGTATGCATATACATATATGTATATATATATATAGAGAGAGAGAGATGCACACAAAGCTCAACCTTTAACAACATGTTAGTGATCTCTTTTAGAAGGGCTTAATGGCCTCTGGGTGAAATACAACAATCTTCACACTCTTTCCTCTAAGGAAATGTGTTTTTGTAGCATTTTCAGCAGTTTTTCATAACAAACAATACGGAATAAATAATTTTGGTTCTGCTTTGGGTCAGAGGTTGGGATTCAGGATGGAAACATCCAAAATTTGGTGGTGGGAAGGGGTAATGGTGGGGGATTGGTGTCCGAATATTAAATGTAATAAAATATTGTTAACTACTTTACAAAATTAAAAAATTAAGAATAAATAAAACTACATCTGGGGGGCTAGGGAGATAGTTCAGAGGACTGGAGTACATGTCTGGCACCTGTGAGACCTTGACTTTGATCCAGGTCACCACATGACCCCCTAAGCACTTCTAGGTGGCCCTGGTGGCTCCAAGCACCACTGGATCACAACACCAAACCGTCACAGCCTGCTGACACCAAGGGTATCCCATGGACCCTCAAACACAGCTGGAAAAGACCCCCAAATAAGAAAATGAAAAACTTTTGGACAGATGTGCTCTCACATGTACTTGTACATGAATGTTCACAGCAGTATCCCACATTATAAGGCACCAAAACTGGACACCACTCAAGGCCCTCGCTGGCAACAGACTAAACCCTTGGCAATAAACCCAGATAATGAAATCGTGCTCACAGGGAAAAGGAATGGGCTCCTAATATGCCAGCACCTGGATGAACCCCAAAATACAGGGAATTAAAGGAGCCCATAGGCAAATGACCACACAGACTGTAAGTTTATGTATATAAAACTTCTAGAAAAGACAATATTCAGGGTTGGAGGGATCATTCACAGGTTTGGGTAATCACTTGCTCTGGGAGGCAGGTTTGATTCCTAGCACCACATGGTCTCCAAGCACAGAGCCAAGAGTAGCCCTTGAGTATCACTGATGTATCCCTCCTGCAAATAAAGATAGAATTTCTAGACAGAAAGCAGAATAGTGGTTGCCTGGTATTTGGCGGGGGTTGGCAGGGTGGGTCTGGGGAACTGACCAGAGAGGCCTGAGAAAATTTTGGTGGGTGGTGGGATGACGTTCTGAAACTGGAGTGTGGAGAGAGTTGCACAACTCTGCTCACTTACTAAAACTGGGTCAGAGAGAGAGCTCAAAGGGCTGAATCACTTGCTTTTCATGCAGAAGCCATGGGTTAAGTCTGTGGTACCACATGACATCTGAGCATCTCCAGGAGTGGGCCCTAAGCACTGCTCATTGTGACCCAAAGTAAAGCAAAATAAACAACAATAACAATTCACTATGGGCTAGAGAGAGAGTACAGTGGGTAAGGTACTTGCCTTGCATGTGGTGGAGCCAGGTTTGATCCCCATATTGGCTTCTGAGCCCCCCCAGGATTGATCCCTGAGCACTGCTGGGTGTAGCCCCCAAACAAACCAAAAAATCAAAAGTATTTACTAAAATTCAGCAAACTAAACTTAAAAATGGATCTACTTTATGATCTGTATTTTATACATCAGTAAATACTTGACGTCCTTCATTTTGACAAGTTCATCCTGGAGCTGCCAGGATGCTCACCGCCTCCTCACATGGGAGCTGACAGCTGTGCTCATTCCAGCAGCACACTGGCTCTCCAAAGCCTGGTCGCTGAGCCACCTGCAGCAGCAGCCCCTGGGAGCCTGTGAGGGATGCAAATCTCAGGACTCAGCTTAGGCCTGTAGAGTCTGGAGGAAAGAACCAGTAACCCTGCTTTCACAATCCTCAATGGAACAAAGACCCCTAATGGGAGGTCAAGGGGAGAGCAGGCAGGTCTGTCTAAGCACCTGCTCTAAGCAGCCTCCTGATCCTCACAGATTTCTGTAGTATCATCCCACTTTGCATGAGAAACAAAGGCTCACAGAAGCCAAGAGACCAGCTGTTAGCAGGACTGAGATTAGAGTCCCCCAAAGTTATGATTTCAAAGAAATCCACCTGCTGTATTTCCCCCTGAGCTTGTGTTTGAAAGCTGTATCCACCACTCCTGGAAACCCATAGAGGGCCCAGGAGATACACAATACAGTACCCCTGACGTTTTGGGACCAAGGGTGGGGATAAAGACTTACACAGCAAGCCACAAATGCACTTAACCTGCCGCTATTTCTTTTCAGGCAGAGGCAGCAGACTTACTTACTCACGAGGGACGTGGGGTGGGGGAATTTAGAACTTGCTGCTTGGATAGAAGCCCAGGAAAGTCCCAGCTCCATCTTTGGGAGCCTGGAATGTGTAGGGTTGGGGATACAGAGAGAGGAGAACTCAGGGAGCCTGGCCAGAGAGCTGAGAGTCTCTGGGGACCCAGGAGGGCGGGTCTGCGGCTTCCAGATGCACAGATGACATCATGTCTGCCTGGCTCACAGACACCAACCCTGCTCTGAGTGGCCCTTCCAAAGGTCCTGCCCCAGCTTTACTTGCTGCCTAGGGGAAAGGCTTTGTCCTGGAGCTGCTCTGAAAACCAAGGCTGACCAGCTGGGGCCCCTTTGCTCAAACCCAGGGCTGCCAGCAGTGGGGCTCAGTGCCAAACCTCAAACCACCCCACTGTGAGGTCACTTCCTTTGATCTCCAAAGCAGACTGCCCTTGCCCAGAGGTTCAGATCTACTGCTTTTCCCACAACTATCACCCCTAACTGCCAGAGCTGATGCATTAGGGAAGTTCTTGTAGATCAATTCTTTTCCCCCTTTTGGTTTTGGGACCACCCCTGGCTGTGCTCAGGGCTTTCTGCTGACTCTGTGCTCCGAGAATCATTCCTGGAGGGCTCAGGGACCACTTGGGGTTCCAGGAGTAGAACTTGAGTCAGCTGCATGTAAGGCAAGCACCCTACCAGCTATACTATACTGGAGCAGCCTTTCTTCTAGACCAGCTCTTGAAGTGGGCAGTCAAGGAGGGAAGAAGACTCCAGTAAGGGCAGAACCAATGTAGGATTCTGGAATATTCAGCTGTGAACCTACTTAATCGCAATCATCCCTCTGATTTGTGTAGGATTTCTCATGTACTGTTTTTTTGTTTTGTTTTGCTTGTTTGTTTGTTTCCTCCCTGATCCTCTCTCTGTCCCTGTGAGACAGAGGATTTATGCCCACTGGCTTTATAGATTAGCAACCGTGGGTTTATAGAGCTTAACGAACTTGCTCAAAATCTTCACCAGTTAAACGCCTAGGCCAGTGCTCATGGCTGGAAGCTGGGTCCCTACAGCGAGCAGCTCCTCAGCTTCTGTTTTAGAACTACATGTAGCTATTTTTATTCTTGCCCATGGGCCAAACAGAATCCTCTCCAATGATTTTCTGACATAAATTGAGCAGGCAAGTCCTGGTTTGAGCAAGTGGTGTGGGCAGGAGCAGCTTCTGGCCACTGGGCTTAGGACTGATGACCCTCTGACCTGTACTCAGATCTACAGTGGTGTGGAAACTGCCCTTTGCTCCTATGTCTGACTAGTTCACTATAGCCCTTTGAATAGACATTTCCTGGGTTTCGTTTTTGTTTTTGTGTATTGGTTGATTGGATGGTACTGGGGATCAGGGCCTCATTCAGGTGAAAGTTGCACTCCATCACTGAGCTACATCCCTGGTCAATATTTTCAGTCTTTTTTGCTTGTTGTGACAAGACCAAACTCTCTGTCATGGTCAACCAACTGTCCCCTTTAACAGGACTGAAACACAATAATGATAATGATGCCCTCTTCTTGCATCTTCACAGTTCATCACTCTTTGTTTAAACACTTTCGGGGGGGGCTGGAGCGATAGCACAGCAGGTAGGGCATTTGCCTTGCAGCGGCCTACCCAGGTTCGATTCCCAGCATCCCATATGGTCCCTTGAGCACCGCCAGAGGTAATTCCTGAGTGAAGAACTAGGAGTAACCCCTGTGCATCGCCGGGTGTGACCCAAAAACCAAAAATAATAAAATAAAATAAAACACTTTCAGGCTACTCTGCTTCTTTGGTTCTTTTCTAGGAAGAGCTCTTATAAGAGAAATTAACATCAAATAAAGTTTGCATGCCTTTTGTCCTTAAAAATCTCTCTTTTTGGTGGCTGGAGCGACAGCACAGTGGGTAGGGCGTTTGCCTTGCACGTGGTGGTCAACCTGCGTTCGATTCCCAGCATCCCATATGGTCCCCTGAGCACCACCAGGAGTAATTCCTGAGTGCTAAGCCAGGAGTAACCCCTGTGCTTCGCCAGGTGTGACCCAAAAAGCAAACAACAACAACAACAACAACAAAAACCCTCTCTTTTGTCTGCCTGATTTGCAGGCCTTAGTAGGAAAACTGTCACTGTCATCCCATTGCTCATCAATTTGCTCGAGCAGACACCAGTAATGTCTCCATTGTGAGACTTGTTGTTACTGTTTTTGGCATATTGAATACACCAGGGGTAGCTTGCCAGGCTCTGCCGTGTGGGCAAGATACGCTCAGTAGCTTGCCGGGGCTCTCTGAGAGGGATAGAGGAATCGAACCCAGGTTGGCTGCATGCAAGGCAAATGTCCTACCCTTGGTGCTATCGCTCCAGCCCCGTGGCATATTTGATATGCCAAAAACAGTAACAACAGGTCAGCCCCTGCAAGGCAAGCACTTTTCCTGTTGCACTATGCTTTTCCCTTCTCTGTTTATGAGTTTTTTTCTATCTCTTATACTGAGGCAGAGAAAGACATGCTGTATTGGATAAAGTATTTTTTTGAAGAGTCACTATTTGAGCAGAGACTTGAACAAAATCAGGAAAAAAACTTTCAATATAGATGAAGTGACTCTTCAGTCAACCTTCAAAATGAACCTTCAATAGTAGGTCCTTTTCTTTTTTTTTTCAGTGTTTGTTTTATTTTTGGGCCACACCCTGTGGTGCTCAGGGATTACTCCTGGTTATGTACCCAAGAATTACTCCTGGTGGTGCTTGGGAGACCATATGGGATGCTGGGGGTAGAACCCAGGTTGACTGTGTGCAAGGCAAGCACCCTATAGGCTGTACTATCTACAGGGCCATTTTTCTTAGTTTAGTTTTTTGTTTTTGTTTTTTTTTGCTTTTTGGGTCACACCCGGCGATGCGCAGGGGTTTCTCCTGGCTTTGCACTCAGGAATTACTCCTGGCAGTGCTCATGGGATGTTGGGGATCGAACCCGGGTCGGCCGCACACAAGGCAAACACCCTACCCTCTGGAGTATCGCTCCAGCCCCCTGTTTTTGTTTTTTGTTGTTTTAGCACAACATCTAGAAGCGCACAAGGATTATTCCTAGCATTGGGTTCCCCCTGGTGGGATTTGCGAAACCATATGTGGGCAGGAGGATCAGTCCCAGGTTGTCTGCCTGTAAAGCTAGTACCTTACCCACAGCACTGTCTCTCTGGCCCCGATGATGGTCATTGATCCCACTGATCAAGTTGATAACTGAGTTTTGGTGCCTTTAATACATCACCAAGGACTGGAGAGATAGTACAGGTATTAAAATGCTTGCCTTGCATGCAGCCACCCCCAGCTTGATCCTCAGCTTTGCAGATAGTCCCCTAAGCACTGCCAGGAGTGCCCCCTGAGCACAGAGTCAGAAGAAAAAAAAAACCTTGAGTACCACTGGGTGTGCCCCACCCCCACCCCCTGAAAAAAAGACAAAACTCAGAGAACTGGTCTACAGAACTGAGCTTGTTTACCATGGTGGAGGGGACAAAAAGCCATATGTTAATGGGACACTCTGGAGCATGATGTTGGAATATTGCATGCATGGAAACCTACCATCAACAATGTTATAAATCATTTGCTTTAAATTAAAAAAAAAACTGGGGCCAGAGTGATAGAATAAGTAGTGGTCATCTGCCTTGCACATGGCTGACTAGGGTTTGATCTCTGGTACCACATTTGGTCCCCAGAAACTTGCCAGAAGTTATATCTGAGTGCAGAGACAGGAGTAAGCCCAGCTGAGTGTGACCCAACATTCACTTCCCAAATAATGATAATAATAAAGTTCACAGTTCATAAATGAGGGAGTCAGGACTTGAATTCAGGTCAAGATAATTTTGGAGGGGCCAGGAGAGATAGTACATGGTAGGGCATTTGCCTTGCACATGGCTGACCCAAGTTCAAATCTGGCATCCTATGTGGTTCTCTGAGCAGGGCCAGAGAAGTAGTACAGTGGGTAAGACACTTGCCTTGCACTCAGTTTTCCTGGATTCCATCCCCAGCACTCCATACAGTAGTCTCCTGAGCAATGCCAGGAATGATTCCCAAGCACAGAGCCAGGAATAAGCCCTGAGTACTGCTGATGGTTGCAAAACCAACAACCAAACAAATAAAAAAAATGTTGAGCATACATCCAGATGTGGAGTGGCAGGTGCAGATCCATGGTGTCCTGTGGGATCTCAGCCAAGTTCTCTGGGCTGGGTCCTTCTTCTACATATAAAGAGTTAAGGGCCAGGAATGCGGCTCAGTGATAAAGGGCACGCTTTGCATGCATAAGACCTGGCTTTGAGCCCTAGCACCACAAAAAACCCAAACCAAAAATAAACAAAAAGTTACACATACCTCTGGGCACTGATTCTCACCTGGGTGCCCAGGAAAGCCAAAGTAGGCTGCCAATCCCTCTCTGCAGGCTGAATTGGACCTGAGAGCTGATTGTCGGGATTCCCCACTTACATCACTGCTGATCTCTGGCTGGGTGCTGGGGTGAGGTGTGCCAGGAGAAATACTGGGAGGTGACTTTCACCCAACTGGCTTGGCCAGGGAGAGGACTGGCCTGTTCCTGATTCAGTTGTCACCTCCGAGCTCTGGTCTGACTTCCTCAATTCATCCTCTAAACCCTTTTAAACCTTCTATTTTTACTTTATTTTTTTGTTTTTTTTTGCTTTTTGGGTCACACCTGGCAATGCACAGGGGTTACTCCTGGCTCTGCACTCAGGAATTACTCCTGGCGGTGCTCAGGGGACCATATGGGATGCTGGGAATCGAACCTGGGTTGGTCGACAAACGCCCTACCCGCTGTGCTATTGTTCCAGCACCCCCTTTTAAACCTTTTAATTAGACTTCTCAGGTCAAGAAAGGGTGTTGGTTGAAGGCTGTGGCCTTTCTCTTTCTCACAGAGAATGAACAGCCTACCTCTTCCTACCTAAGGAAGAAACAGATTCAGAAATCAAGGCTTCAAGGAGGATATGTCATAATCATGGCCATAAAGTGACTGAGAGTGAGCTCTTTCACTGTAGAGGGAAACTGAGGCACTGGAGGACAAAGCTCCCAATTTCCCAATGCCAGAGCATCAAGATCGTACTTCGCTGAATTGGGGATGTAGCTTAATAGTCAAGTGCATGAAAGAAGGGGACTCTGGGTTCAATTCCTGGCCCCTCACACACAAACATACATGAGCTCGCCATAATTTATGCTCAAGGTAAAAATACTCACGAAACATTCATTTGCATAAAAAGTGTTAACATGCTCTTATTATTATTCAGCTTTAAAAAGGAATACAATTCTGACACACACTGCAGTATGGATGAACCTTGAATGCATAAGGCAGACACAGAAAGAGAAATACTACATGACTCTACTTTTATGAGACAGTCAAATTCATAAAGAATTTCAAAAGAAAGTAGAGCAGTAGTTACCAGGATCTTGGGGACTAGGAGGAAGCGGGCAGCTATTTTTTTTTTCCTTTTTTTTTGGGTCACACCCGGCGATGCACAGGGGTCACTCCTGGCACTCAGGAATTACTCCTGGCGGTGCTTGGGGGACCATATGGGATGCTGGGATTCGAACCCGAGTCGGCCGTGTGCAAGGCAAATGCCCTACCCGCTGTGCTATCACTCCAGCCCCTGGGCAGCTATTTTTTAAAAGATAAAAAGTTTGGGGCTGGTGGAGCAATAGACAGCAGTTAGGGCGTTTGCCTTGCATTCGGCCAACCTGGGTTCGATTCCCAGCATCCCATATGGTCCCCTGAGCACCACCAGGGGTGATTCCTGAGTGCAGAGCCAGGAGTAACCCCTGTGCATCACCAAGTGTGACCCAAAAAAGCAAAAAAAAAAAAAAAAAAAAGTTTGGGGCTGGAGCAATAGTACAGCAGTTAGGGCATTTGTCTTGCACACAGCCGACCCGTGTTTGATTCCCAGCATCCCACATAGTCCCCCGAGCACCGCCAAGAGTTATTCCTGAGTACAGAGCCAGGAGTAACCCCTGTGCATCGCCAGATGTGACCCAAAAAGAAAAAAAAAGTGATCCCTGAGTGCAGATCTAGGAGTAAGTCCTGAGCACCACAGGTGGACCCCAAACCAAAACCAAAGCCAAAAACATAACAAAACATCAAAAAAGCCTCAAGCAAATAAAAATGCTAAGGGAACTTATTGTTCGAGCCCAAAACTCTACTAAGGAGAAATATCAGGTAGAAAAACTGCACTCTTGTTTGAGAACCTGTCTTTCCCATCCTTTTTATTGTGATGCTGTTATTTATGGGAGGAAATAGATATAGATCCCGTTCTTAGCACTGAGCTCTTAAAACCCTTGGAATTTCCTAAAAGATGAGTGTGATAAAGGCGTCCAGATAAGTGTTACAACCACACCTAGTTTATGTTAATGAGACAATTTTCGGAATGCACCTAAGGGTGGGGACTGGTTGCCTGCGAACCAGTCTGAGAGATTTGAGAGCTGGAACTTTCAGCCCCACCCTTCTGACCTCTGTTAGGGGCTGGAGGTTGAATCAATGTCCAATGAGCAATGACTTTATGTCCAGGAAATGAAGGGCGTCAGACCCAGGGCCTCACACATTCCAGGCCTGTTCTCTATCACTGAGCCACTTCCTCAGCTCAATGGACAATAATTTAATGTCACACCCACGTAATAAATTCTCTATCACATTCCAATAATGGACTGAATTTTTGGATCAAATACAGAACCTCATACACACACAGAGATGGGGGTAGAGTGGGCCACCCCTCCGAGCACACACTTTCCCAGGCACCTTTTCTAGCCGGTTATTGCTGTTATATCTTTATAATAAGCCAGTGATCTAAAGTCCAGAGTGATAGTATATAGGGTAGGGCGTTTGCCTTGCACACGGCCAACCCAGGTTTGACTTCTGGCACCCCTCATAATCCCCTGAGCCTGACAGGAGTGACCTGAGCACAGAACCCAGAATAAGTCCTAACCACTGTTGGGTGTGGCCCCTCAAAAAATAAAACAAAATAAACCAGTAATCTAGTAAATGAAATGTTTCAGTTCTGTGAGTTGCAAAGTAATTGAACCCACGGAAGGAAGAGCTGCTGATGGGAGTCAGTGGGTCAGATTCACAGGTGGCACCTGACCTTTGGTGTCCTGAAGGACCCAGCCCTTAATCAGCAGAATCTGCTGCTATCTCCAGGCTTGAAAGCCTGTAAGAGAGGACGCCCAGCTGATGTAGGAATTGCCTGATAATACACAGAAAAAAACAATGGATGTGGCCTCACTCAAACAGGAGGAGGTCTGCAGGTGGATGTGATTTGATTAATTTTCTCCACGTGTGCACATTTTTGTTTTGGAGCCACAACCAGTAGTGCTCAAGGCTTAGTCCTGGCTCTATGCTCAGGATCACTCCTGGCAGGACTTGGGGGATCATATGTGGTGTGGGGATTGAACTCAGATCAGCCACGTGCAAGGAAAGCTCTTGCCCTCCTGCTGTACTATCTCTCTGGCTCCTCAGGAATGTGTACATTTTGGGGTATCTTTTGATGCTCTCTGGGCTGAGCACAGGGATACTAATACTCTATTTGTTTCACTAAGATATGACTTACATTCAGTAAGACACAATATGTATATATCGCAATCACTACCAGATCAAAAACAGCTTCCGGAACAAGAAAGTGGAGCACCCCAGATTGCCTCTTGCTCTTCCTCCCCAGACAACACCCTCCCTCAGAGACAACAATCATCTTCCCTTCTATCACCACAGATAAAGTCTGATTGTGTTGAATGCTTCTAAAAAGATTTAGATTTATTACTTTTTGTTGTTGTTGTTCTGTTTGGAGGACACATCTGGGATGCTCGGCAGTTTACTCCTGGCTCTGCCCTCAGGAATTACTTCTGAGATGCTCAAGAGACTATATGGGATGTCTTAGATTGAACCAGGGTTGGCCTCATGCAAGGCAAACACCTTGCATGATGTGTACTATAGCTCTAGGCCCTATTTATTACATATTTGAACTCTCATCTAGCTTCTTTCACTCAACATAGGCAAGGGGAGGACTCAGGGCTTACTCCTTGGCTTGGTGCTCAGTCCTGGCTGTGCTCAGAAAATGATACTTGATGCCAGAGATTAACCAGACATGGCTCTGTACAAGGCAAGTTCTTTAACCCTTGTGCAATCTCTCCAACCCTCAATATAGTCTTGTAACATATATATGTAGATAGATAGATAGGTAGGTAGATAGATATGTAGATAGATAGATAGATAGATAGATAGATAGATAGATAGATAGATAGATAGCATGCAATAGCACAGTAGGTAGGGCGTTTGCCTTGCATGTGGCCGACCTGAGTTCGATTCCTCTGTCCCTCTCAGAGAGTCCGGCAAGCTACCCAGAGTATCCTGCCCACACGGCAGAGCCTGGCAAACTACCTGTGGCGTATTCGATATGCCAAAAAACAGTAACAACAAGTCTCACAATGCTACTGGTGCCTGCTCAAGCAAATCAATGAGCAACGGGATGACAGTGATACAGTGATACATAAATATACATATTAAGAGATGACCATTACAAAGCTGCTCGTGAGTGGGTTTCTGTCACCCATCTCTTCACCAGTGTACATTTGCCCACCAATGTCCCCAGTTTTCCTTCCACAACCATCTTAAACTCCCAACTCCCACCCCGCTCTCCTTCCTCTATGGCAGGTACCTTTTCTTCTCTCCCTCTCTCTCTCTCTCTCTCTCTCCTTTTATTATTTTTTTTGAAGCACATAGATTTTATTCAGAGGTTTCTGAGGGAGGGAGGAAGGGATAAGTGGGAGAGAGAAATAGTAAGAATAATGCGCTTAAGGGAGAACGCGGGCTTCACCAAAGGTGGAGGAAGCCCCTACACATAACCGAGCTTTAGACACAAAAGTACGAAAGCATAAAAGCACACATCTCAGGGGGGAGATGCGGGCAACACATGTGCTTGGCCACGTGGGCGAAAGCAGCACATGGGCTCAGGCAGCATATGTGCTCCCTTCCTTTGTTCAAGGTGTCTTTTATAGGGTTTCTTCAACCTGCCCCCACGTGGGGTTTCTTTCCAGGTAAAACTTCTTTGCTAAGGTTACCAGGGAGGTTGGGAGTGGTGATGGCCTTCTTTGGGGAACCTCCTGGGGAGGGGTCCATTATCCTCAGGGTCTGCTGATAGTTTCCTCCAGGTCTTTTGTTTTCGTAATCTGCAAGTCTTAAGAGTCTCCTTCCCAGAGACTCTGTTAAATCTCAATTTTCATTGCCAAGGGCCTTTCCCTATCTACCTGCCTACATCATATTCCCCCCTAGAGATTTCACCACCTTAAATCTTTAAGGGGAAAATGGTCGGTGATTCATCTTCTGAAGCTGCTTCACGCTGACGCTGACAGATGGGCGCAGATCCTGCCTATGTAAGGGACGAAAACTCATGCTACCTTATGGGCCCCAGGCAATGACTTTGTTGGGTTCCTGAAGTTATCTGAAAGAAAAGATCAGATCAATTAGACTGTCTCTCTCTCCTTTTAAAGCCTGGATATTTCAGTCAACAAAACCCATATGCCCGAATCTTCAGATTAATTTCTTGATGAGGTCTGTCCCGAGATGGTGGAGTCTAGCCCAGGGTACGGCAGCAGCTGTTGGGGGCTCCAGGCGGGCACCAGGCAAACCCGCCCCTCTCTGATCTACCCCAGTTTGTTCAGTCTTGTGTGGGTCCAAGATTAACTGCAACTTCTTTTTTTCTTTTTGGGTCACAGTTGGCAATGCACAGGGGTTACTCCTGGCTCTGCACTCAGGAATTACCTGAATGCTCAGGGAACCGTATGGGATGCTGGGATTTGAACCCAGGTTGGCCACGTGCAAGGCAAATGCCTTACCCGCTGTGCTATCGCTCCAGCCCCCTAACTGCAACTTTTTAAAAAAGATTTTTATAAAGTAATTCACAGTATTTTATTGCATTTAATATTTGAACACCAATCCCACTACCATTATACCTTCTCACCACTGTATTTCCCGTGTTTCCAACCCGAACCCCAATTCCTGCCCCAAAGCAGGAATAATTTCTTATTGTTTGTTATAAATAAACAATTGAAAATAATCCAAGAAACTTTCCTTAAAGGAAAGTGTGTGAAGACTGTAGTATTTTAACTGGGGGCATAAAGCCCTTAATTAGTTACAGGTTGAAACTTGTGTGCTAATATATGTCACTGTATCACTGTCATCCTGTTGCTCATCGATTTGCTCGAGTGGGCACCAGTAACGTCTCCATGTGAGACTTGTTGTTACTGGTTTTGGCTAATATATATATGTATATATATATGTATTTCTGTAAAAATATATTTCCCTCTAAGATTGGTTACCTTCCACATTAAACCCCATCAAATATGGTGCGCAACTCTTGAAATATTACTAGTATGAAGTATGAGATGTTGCATGGCTGCAAATGCAGGCGCATGGTCCAGGAATACATTCACTCATGGGTGAGGTTCGGCCTGAGTGTGTGGAGAGCAGCTGTGAGCATGGCGGCAATTGAGTTCTGGAGGTTTTTGGCTGCCAGGTCTGGGTCCCTTGGGGTGGGGAGGGGAACTCACACGCTCCTCTCCAGGTTGTCCTGAATGAAGCAGCCTAGTGCAAGCTTACATGGTGGTGCTAGAGTTGGTTCATAGGGGTGACTGCCAGTGCTCCCAGGAGTATAGGGAAGTGCGAGGAGGTAGCCCATCCCAACTCTGAGAAAGCCTGGAGATTTCAGTCACAAAACCCACATACCCAAATTGTTAGCAGATTAATATCTCGGTGAGATATTGGGACTGATTACAGTCCCAAGACATTAGAGCCTGGCTAGGGGCATAGTGGGGACTTGGATTGTGGGAGCAAGTGGCTGTCAGGGGCTCTACTTGGCTCTGTGGCATTTAATCTCTTTCAACATTTACTGGGTCTCTGGAGCAAGGCTGATAAATGAGCTTATATGGTTGAGCTGGAGGTGGTTTGTGGGTGTGGTTCTCACATACCTAACTTTTGGCAATTTAATTTCTCAGAAAACTTGATCCTGAGTTGTTGGAGTCTGGCCAGAGGCTTACCGACCATTTTGGGGTATCAAGGAGGCCAAGAGCACCATCGGGCTGCTGATGCCCTTGCCCACTGTGTCCAGGTTGACCCACCAGTGGTGCTGTGCCCTCTGGGCCCCAGTGGCGATGGCAAAAGTAGCCCCAACAGTGACCAGAACTGAGGCCAAAGCTGCTACCATTTATGTCCTGGGCACTCTGGGTGCGCCTTAGTCACCAGTCTGGCAGAACCTGACCAGGGGCACACACCCTCATCCTTGCTCTCCAGACAGTTGGCACTCAGGTAGGTTTTCCTCCATAATATGGCATGGATGGCACTGGTGGCATGGGCTGGTCTGGGGAAGAAATAGTGGCAGAGACGTGCTGTGGGTGGTAAGTTGCCTGAGTCGGTTCCCCCTCAACTCCAGGACCTGTGCTCCATGGTGGTGCCAAGTTGGACTAAAAAGCCCTGTTCAGGGGGGCTGGAGTGATAGCACAGCGGATAGGGCGTTTGCCTTGCACGCGGCCGACCCGGGTTCGATTCCCAGCATCCCATATGGTCCCCTGAGCACCGCCAGGGGTAATTCCTGAGTGCAGAGCCAGGAGTGACCCTTGTGCATCGCCAGGTGTGACCCAAAAAGCAAAAAAAAAAAAAAAAAAAAAAAAAAAAAAAAAAAGCCCTGTTCATTCACACGAAACTCCTGCCTCCATGGCAGCTGGCTGTCCATACAGCCAAGAGAGCCGACCGCCCCCCCCACCATGGGCGCCACTTTGGTTCATCTTAAAGCCACTCTTTATGAGAGAAAATATCTAAAGGGCACTTACAGTAGTTCATGGAGAAACTTTATGACTCCATTGGCCCCGCTGTTCAGAGCGCTAAGAGCTGCAGTCGCTTTGCCAGTTCTTGCACCTGTTGCCATGTTGCCACCATCTTCTCTCAATAATAAAGCGCTCAATAATTTTTTTGAGGTTTATGTTATATGTACCAGTAGCATGCTCATTTTATTGTTTCATCTTCTTTTGTGGGGGAGGGAAATTTTGGGCCACACCCAGCAGTACTCAGGGCTTACTCTTGGCTCTATATTCAGGGCTCAATCCTGGCAGGCTCGGGGGAACATATGGGTTGCTGGTGACAAACCTGGGTCAGACACGAGCAAGACAAGCCCCCTAGCCACTGTAGTATTTCTTCAGCTCCATAGTTTTCCTCTTGTGAAATGCCATGGTTTATTGATTTCCGTGTAGATTTTTTTAAGATTAATTTTCTCTTTTCTGTCTGTTATGAATAAAGATGCTCTGAATATGCTGTTTTGGGTCCACACCTGGCAGTGCTCAGGTTTACTCCTGGCTCTATGCTCAGGGATCACTCTTGAAAGTGTTTGGGAGATCATATGCAGTGCCAGAAATTGCAAGACAAGTGCCTTAACCCCTCTATGAGGAGAGGATATTAAATGGTCAAACTAAGGCTGAGACAAAGCACTATTTGGATCTCAGAGATGAGATGAATCATTCATGTCCAATGGTGCAATCAGAAAAGGATTCATGAGGAAGACATTATGGTTTAGTGCAAAAGGGGAAAGGTCAGTTAAAAAAATTTTTTTTGGATGTTTGTCTTATTTTGCTATTCTGTTTTGTTTTGGGACAACATCTGTCAGTGATGTGCATGGCTACTCCCAGCTCTGGGCTCAGAGATTGCTCCCAGCAATACTGGGGACCATGTGGTATGTAGATTGAAGTTCTGAATGCAAAGCTATGCTCCCATTGACCTAGCTCTCTGGCCCAGTTGAAAGATTATTTACTGGGCCAGAAAGATGACTCAAAGAGCTGGAGCTTACCCTTTGCTTGCCAGGGACCTGGGTTTGATCCCTGATACTGCATGGTGCCCTGAGCACCACCAGGAGCAACCCTTGAGCCCTGGGCTGAGACTAGCACCCAAGTACCTCTGCTGCAACCCAGATGCTCCCCCCAGATAGGTTTGCTATGTCGTCATAAGGGGTGAGCTGGGGTGAGCTTTCTGGATGGAGGACACAGTGTGAGCCAAAGCAGGATCTGTAAACATCCATAATCCATGAGTGCAGAGGCTACGCTGGTGTTGCTGGCTCACTGCCATAGCCCCGGCATCTGGCCTGGACCCATGCACAGTAGCTACTCACTCGGAGAGAATATGGGGCATTGAATAGGAAGTGGTTCCATGTGACTGGCACACAGGGAGCTTGGAGAGAAGCAGCAGGAGAAGGGAGGATGCTCAGTTATTCATGGCTGTGCAGTACATTACTACAAAACTTAGCAGAGGTCATTCATCAGGAAATGTCTCTCACAGTTTCGGCAGGTTAGAAATTCCAGAATGACTCGGCTGGCAGGCTCAAGCTTGGAGTCTAGAGGGTTATGATCACATGCTGGCCGTGGCTCTGTCCTGTGAAAGCCTGACTAAGAATGGGGGATCCCCTTCCATCAGGGGCTCACTCTCATGCCTGGCCAGCTGCTGTGGGATTTGCTCGGTGACCTCACTTCCTCCCGATGGGCCTCCTCCACGGGGCAGCATAAGTGTCCTTGGCACTGGGGACTGACTTCCCCTAGACTGAGCCATTGGAGCCATTGGAGATGAGCTAGGAGTGCAGGAACGGATCTGGGGCTGCTTTTGCTATATCCATGTATGAGAAACAGCTCTCAAATTTGGCCCACATTCCTGGAGGGGAATTAGGTTTTATTTACAAACATTTCTTTCCTCTTCCCTTCCTTTAGTTGTTGTTTCAGTGTGTGTGTGTGTGTGTGTGTGTGTGTGTGTGTGTGTGTGTGTATGTGCGCACGCTCGTGTGTGTCCTTACACTTGGTTGTGGGACTCAGACTGTTGTTATTATTGCTATTATTATTATTATTTTTATTTTAATTTGCGTGGGACTGAGACTGTTGTTATTGTTATTATTTTGGTTTGGGGGTTGCACTCAGCGATCCTCAGGGCTTATACCTGGCAAGCTCTGGCGTCCATATGTGGTGCTGGGGATCCAAGTGTTGAACTCTGTCTCTGGCTCCAGTTGGAGATATACCAATAACCACAGATAAGCAGAGTCTAAGGTTTGTCTGCTTCCCCGTCCCATTGTTCTCATATTCCCCTGTGTGTGCCAGAATCCTGGACAGTCTGCTCTGGGCCTGTGTGAAGTTCCGTCTCAGGGAAGAAGGTCCACACCTAGAAATACTCAGCTTGAAGTGTGAGTCGGACAATTTGGTGCTTGGCCCTATCGATGTGGTGCTGCTTGGGTCAAGTCCCCCTCGCAGGCTGACAGTTCTCAGGGGCTATGTGATACCAGGGATTGAACTCAGGGTCTCACACATGCAAAGCATGCACTCTATCCCTTTGAGCTATTTCTTCACCTGGTCCCTTTTTCATGGCGTCAACATTTTTTGAGGGGGGAGGGGCCACCTATCAGTGTTCAGACGCTACTTGTTCTGCACTCAGGGATCACTTCTGTGATTTTTGGTGGACCATATGCAGTACTAGGAATTATACCTGGGTCAACGACATGCAAAGAAAGCACCCTATTCCTGTACTATCTCTAGCTCCTGGTGTCAAGCACTGAAGTCAGAGAGTCACCCTTCTGAGACACTGATTTCTAGCTCCAATATCTGTTTTAAAAACCTTTTGTATTGGTGTATTGGTGCCAGAGATTGGACCCAGGGCCTCAAACATGCAAGTACTCTACTGCTGAACTATATTCCTGTACTTTTCACTGTATCACTGTCATCCTGTTTTTCGTCGATTTACTCGAATGGGCACCAGTAACGTCTCTATTACACTCAGCCCTGAGATTTAGCAGTCTCTCCTTACTCATCTTTCCCAATGATTGGAGGTTCTTTAAGCCTGTACTTTTATTTTTTATATATTTATATTTCGGGGGGGATGGTCATATCCAGTAGTACTGAAGACTTACTCCTGGCCCTATGCTCAGGAATCACTCTTGGTAGGCTCAGGGTGAACATATGGGATGCCAGGGATTGAACCTGGGTCAACGTGCAAGGCAAGTGTCCTATCCCTATACTATGGCTCAGATCCCACCACTGTTTTTTTAAATATGCCTATATTTAAATATATTATATATAAACAAATATATTTACATATAATTATTTTGGGGCCACATATGGAAATGCTTTGGAGCTACTCTTCCTCAGGGTTTATCATGATGGTGCTGGGGGCCATGCAATGCTAGGAATCAAACCTCAACCTCCTATATGCAAATCATGCACTCCAGCTGTTTGAACCATTTCTCTATTTAAAAAAAAATTTTTTTTTTTGCTTTTTTGGGTTACACCCAGTGATGCTCAGGGGTTATACTGGCTCTGCACTCAGGAATTACTCCTGGCAGTGCTTGGGGAACCATATGGGATGCCAGGGATTGAACCCAGTTTGGCTGTGTGCAAAGCAAATGCCCTACCTGCTGCACTTTCTTTAACCCTTAAAATATTTATATATATATTTGGCTTTTTGGGTCACACCCAATGATGCACAGAAGTTACTCCTGGATTTGCACTCAGGAATTACTTCTGGCGGTGCTCAGGGGACCATATGGGATGCTGGGAATCGAACCCGGGTCGGTTGTGTGCAAGGCAAATGCCCTACCCGCTGTGCTATCGCTCCAGCTCCTAAAATATTTTTAAATAGAAGGTCAGAAATATAGTAAGGGTCATTGCAGTCGAAGGCCATGTGGGGGAAGGGAGTTGCGGGCTGAATGAGGGCTAGAGACTGAGCACAGCGGCCACTCAACACCTTTGTTGCAAACCACAACAGCTAATTAGAGAGAGAAAGCAGAAGGGAATGCCTTGCCACAGTGGCAGGGTGGGGTGGGGGGGAGATGGGATTGGGGAGGGTGGGAGGGACACTGGGTTTACGGGTGGTGGAGAATGGGCACTGGTGAAGGGATGGGTTCCCAAACTTTGTATGAGGGAAGTGTGAGCACAGAAGTGTATAAATCTGTAACTGTACCCTCACGGTGATTCTCTAATTAAAAATAAATAAATTAAAAAAAAAAAAAAAAAAAAGAAATATAGTAAGGGGTTAAAGTATTTACCTTGCATGCAGCCATCTCTGATTTGATCCCCTGAGTGGCACCAGGAGTGATCCTTGAGCACAGAGCCTAGAGTAAGTCCTGAGCACCACCAAATCAATCAGAAATTTTATGGAAGTGAAAATATAGTGCAGTGGGTAGGATGCTTGCTCTGCACATGGCTGACCCAGGTTTATCCCCAGTATCTCATATGGTCCTCTGAGCACTGCCAGCATTAAGTCCTGAACACCACCAGGTATGGCCCCAAAACCAAGGAAAATAATTAGTAGCATGAAAAATCTAGTGTTGAGTTCTTAGAACAACATGTAATTGTTCCTTTTGATTCCTTGGTGGTGAATTTCTTGAGTCTAACTGGCCTTGGTAAACTCTGTGCCTTTAGATTTTTTTTTTTTTATCTGTTCAAGGGGAAAGACGCCAAGTACACTGTGAGAATCAAAGGAGATAGCATGTGAGAAACTATGTGCCCTTCCTGGAATTCAGTGGGGCTTTGGAAAACGGAGCATTTCTCTCCTGACCTTGGAGGGAAGCGTAGAAGAAACAAGTGCCGTGGGAGCTGGACAGAGGAGTCTCTGAGTGCTCTGGGAGTCTTTGCAGTAAGTCACTCTACTTCGAGAATCAACTCTGGGAAACAGGGAAGGTGGGGAGGACAGCACCTAAGTGGATGCTCCCCTATGAGAGCCCATACAGCACTTTTGTTATTTTGGATCATGCCTGGCAATACTTAGGGGACCACATAGTTCTGGGGATTGAACCTGGGCCTCCTGCATGAAAACGATGTGCTCCAGCTCACTGAACTATCTCTCAGGCCCTAACACATTTTCTTTTTTGTTTTGTTTTGAAGCTATACCTAGTGGTGCTCAGGACTTACTCCTGGCTCTGTGCTCAGGGATCACTCCTGGCAGGGCTGGGGGACTATATGGCATGCCAGAGATCAAACTAGGGACTGCCTTACATACTTTACATGCCCTACATGCTGCACTATTGCTCTGGTGCCCTGTAGGATTTTCTTGTTCTTCTCCACAAACCAGGGAGGTGATGCCGGCGGGGCTGGTACCACACAGTACAGAGACATCCTTGATCAGGAAGAATAGGTAAGACAGGCAAGACTGAGTGGGGGCTGTGATCAGAAAGGCCACTGAATGAAGGCAAAAAGAAACATCTGATAATTGGATTTTGTTTGTTTTGGGACCACACCTGGCGATGCTCAGGGATTATTCCTGGCTTCTGCACTCAGGAATCTCTCCTGGCAGGAACCATACAGGATGCTGGGAATTAAATCTGTGAATCTGGGTCAGCAGCATGCAAAGGCAAGCCCCCTACCCACTATACTATTGCTCCAGCACGTAGCACTGTAGCACTGCCGTCCCGTTGTTCATAGATTTGCTCAAGCGGGCACCAGTAGCTATTGTGAGACTTGTTGTTACTGTTTTTAGCATATCGAATATGCCATGGGTAGCTTGCCAGGCTCTGCCATGCGGGCGGGATACTCTCGGTAGCTTGCCAGGTTCTCCAAGAGGGATGGAGGAATTGAACCTGGGTTGGCCACATGCAAGGCAAATACCCTACCTACTGTGCTATCGTAACTTTTATATATAGATAGAAAGTATATGTATGTATATCTACATACATACATATACTCTCTATCTATAGTTTGATAGATATAGTGGCCAAGTGGCCACACCTGGCAGAGCTTGGGGGTTCTTTCTGGCCCTGTGCTTGGAGATCATTCCCGGTGGTGCTCTGTGACCATACAGTACTGGGGATCAAACCTGGGCCTCCAGCATGCAAAGAATGTGCTCAGGGGGCTGGAGCAATAGCACAGTGGGTAGGGCATTTGCCTTGCACCCGGCCGACCCGGGTTCGATTCCCAGCATCCCATATGGTCCCCTGAGCATCGCCAGGAGTAATTCCTGAGTGCAAAGCCAGGAGATAACCCCTGTGCATTGCTGGGTGTGACCCAAAAAGCAAAAAAAAAAAAAAAAAAAAAAGAATGTGCTCAGAGTTTTGAGCTATCTCTCCCAACCCTCTGCCCCCTGCCGAACAAAAAGAAACAAAACAAAACAAATAAAAACACCCAAAACATTTGAGAAGTGCCCAAGAGCCTGGAGGAGAGAGGTCTTAAAAGGGCTGGAGGGGCTGGAGTGATAGAATAGCAAGGAGGGCATTTGCCTTGCATGCAGCCGACCTGGGTTCGATTCCCAGCATCCCATATGGTTCCCTGAGCACCGCCAGGAGTAATTCCTGAGTGCAGAGCCAGGAGTAACCCCTGTACAGCACCAGGTGTTACCCAAAAAGAAAAAAAAAGGGGGGATGGAAGCACAGAAAACTCAGGCAGACAGGACTAATAAGTAGCAGAGGAATGTGGAAGGCCGAGAGGGAAGGAGGAAGTGCAAACTGGAGACCAGGTTTCCCAGTCCCGGGGGCTTCTCCAGAGCCTGAGAATGAGCTGTGTCTTCTGGTCAGTAACTGAAGGGGAGGGCAGTGGGCTTCAGGGATAATCTAGAGCTTCAAAAGACAACAGGAAGTCTTTAAGGGAGATAAAAGCTCCCAGAGAGCTGGGAATTGGATGAACAATTATCTTCATGACTCAAAGCCTTCTTGGCTCTGACCATTTTCTTTCTGTCACAAAAATTGCCCTCATTGTCAACTAGCTAATAAAAGTAATTGAAAATGTTGGCCACCAGCCAGCTTTTCTTCCACTCTCTCTTCCTCCCTGGCCTTCCTCTAGAGAGCTGTCTGGCGACGAAGTCTATGCATACATGGTGTATGTGTACATATATCCCTGGCTGTAAGCCGGACACTCTTGTCTGTCTTTCCAGGCCAACCCAGCCTGGGCACAATTCAACTAGCCATCTTCCTCTCTGGCCCTCTGCCTCCCCACTCTGCTCACTTCTTGCAGCTTCCCACAAACTTTGCACGAACTTTCCACGGGGAGCCTGGCAAGCTACCCATGGCGTATTCGATATGCCAAAAACAGTAACAATAAGTCTCACAATGGGAGACATTACTAGTGCCTGCTCGAACAATCGATGAGCAACGGGATGACAGTGACAGTAACAGTGACAGTGACAGGCTGCCCTAATTTTGCTAATGAGTTTTCAAGGATGCCCATTCCTCCCCTTGGAACTCTGTCCCTTTTTTTTTTTTCTAAAGTTTTGGGCCCCTGGCAGTGCTCAGGGCACTTGCGCTTAGAAATCATTCCTGGTGGGACTCAGAGGACCGTGGGATACAGAGGATTGAACCCAGGTTGGCCATGTAGGTTGCCGCATATGCCCTACCTGCTATACTATTGCTCTGGCCCCTTCCCTTGTCACTTTTGAAATACTTAAAACAAATTTTTCCAGGGGGAGGTTTGTGACATACTGGCAGTGTCAGAGAGTGCTTCAAGGACCACATACTGCACGAAGGACTGATAAGGGGTTAACCACATGCAAGGCAAGCACCTTACCCTCTGTACTATCTTTCTAGGCCTCACTTTTATTTTTTAAATTTATTTTTTTTTCTTTTTGGGTCACACCTGGCAATGCACAGGGGTTACTCCTGGTTTTGCATTCAGGAATTACTCCTGGTGGTCTCGGGGGACCATATGGGATGCTGGAAATCGAACCTAGGTCGGCCGCGTGCAAAGCAAACGCACTGCCTGCTGTACTATGGCTCCAGACCTCACTTTTAAAACGTTGTCTTTCAGCGGAGAGATAGCTCCTTAAATTGGAGTGCATCCTTACATGCAGGAAGCCCCAAGTTTAATTATGCATTTTATTTTATTTTATTTTATATTGCTTTTTGGGTCACACCTGGCTATGCTCAGGGGTTACTCCTAGCTCTGCACTCAGTAATTACTCCTGGCAGTGCTCAGGGGACCATATGGGATTCTGGGAATCGAACCCGGGTTGGCCGCATGCAAGGCAAATGCCCTACTCGCTGTGCTATTTCTCCAGTCCCGAATTATGTGTTTTATTTTTTGAGCTATATCAGAATAATCTGGATACCAGAATACTTGATCAGTGCAAGAAAGGAGGCACCGGGGCTGGAGCGATAGCACAGCGGGTAGGGCGTTTGCCTTGCACTCGGCCAACCTGGGTTCGAATCCCAGCATCCCATATGGTCCCCTGAGCACAGCCAGGAGTAATTCCTGAGTGCAGAGCCAGGAGTAACCCCTGTGCATCGCCAGGTATGACCCAAAAAGCAAAAAAAAAAAAAAAAGAAAGAAAGAAAGAAAGGAGGCACCAAGTACCACCACTACCCCCTAAGCTCTGCTGGGAGTGTTCTTCAAACTGAAAAAGATCCAAAAAGGGGCTGGAGCAATAGCACAGAGGGTAGAGCATTTGCCTTGCACACAACTCACCCGGGTTCGATTCCCAGCATCCCATATGGTCCCCTGAGCACTGCCAGGAGTAATTCCTGAGTGCATGCGCCAGGAGTAACTTCTGTGCATCACTGGGTGTGACCCAAAAAGCAAAAAAATATATATATCAAAAAGAAATGAGACCCTAAAATCTAAAATCTTATCTCTCATGCTCATTTCCTAGCACATCTCACTTTGTGACTCTCCTTGACCCTTCTGCCCTCCATTCCAGCAGAAACAATAATTTCTCTCCATATGCTGCTGCTGTGCACTAGTTCTCTCTACTGTCATGGTTCAAAGTCTGCCTTGACCTAAACCCAGTAGCCTTTCCCCAGCATTTTACTAGGAATCATTTCAAATATAGAATAAACTTGAAAAAGAGTTACAGATAACACCCAATCCATTCGCTAGTTTCGAGTGCTAACATTTTAGCATACTTGCTTGTCACATCTCTTTCACAACTATCCACGCATAAATCCATTTTATTTTTTGAGACATGTCAAAATAAATTCTGGGTACCAGAATGCTTATCCCTCAATGTTTCCAGTTACAGAGCAGGGAGAAGCCGGTATCTATGCTTGTCATGCTGGAAGCCTGAATTTGAGCATCTCTGGAAACAACCCCATGCACCAAGCAGGGAGTAGTCCTCAAGCACCACTGGGTATGGCTCTCAAATTAGAACAAATATTAAATACATACTTTCAATTATATCACTTGTTAGTTGAATTTTATATATATGTATGTAGTATACATACATATATATATTCCTGTTTCCATGTAAAATTGATGTGCAATGGAATATCTAAACCTTAGGTGTGCATTTGCTGTGCTGGAACAGGTGTATACACATGAATAATCCCTTCTAGATGCAGAACATCACTGTCATTCAGAAAATTTCCTTCTGTCTCTCACAGCAACCACTTCCCTGCTTGTCTCATGGTTTTTCCTCTTTTGTCTTAAGACTTCATGTAAATTAGAGCGTGTAGTCACCCTCCTTCTTTGTGCAGGCTCCTCCTTCCCTTCCCTGCCCTTCCTTTCCCTGCTGTTGTTTTATTGACAGGGGGTTGAGGTGTGGTCATAGTGCTCAGACCCTCATCTGTGGCACTCACTGAAAGAGACATATTATTATACTATTTATCCATTTATTTTTTTACTTTGGTTTTAGAGCCACATCTGATTGCTTTCAGGGCTTACTCCTGGCCCTGTGCTCGGAGATCATTCCTGGCAGTTGCTCAGGATATTGAAACTGAGTTGACTGCATGCAAGACAAGTATCTATCCCCACAGACACACAGACCTCCAACCCCACAGACACATACTCTAGTACACTGTTCACAACATTCGGTTGTAGTGTGCCAGAGATTCCACACTTGCTGTGTCACTGGGAATTCCAAACATCCGAGCCTTTGGGATCACATTTGGGCTTATGTGGTGGTGCTGGGGTGGGGGTGTCAAACTCCATGCCTCACCTGCCTTATTCTTGCAAGGCAGGTAGTGCATGACTATCCCTATCTGTACTTTATTCAGCATATTGTTGGGACTCAGCCAAGCTGTTGTATAAAAAGAGTCTTTTTTTTTTTTTTTGGTCAGAGTGATAGGACAGCAAGTAGGGCACTTGCCTTGCATTTGACTGACCAGGGTTCAATCCCTAGCACCCCATATGGTCAGCCAAGTCTCACCACAAGTGATCCCTGATTGCAGAATCAGGAGTAAACCCTGTGCACTACTAGATGTGACCTAAAAACCAAACAGTAGTTCTTTTTGTTGGGAGACCTTAGCAGGGTCTCAGGAGGTGCTCAGGAGGTCTGAGGGTCTCTCCTAGGAATTTGGCTAATGTGAGGTCCCAAGAATGCAGTGTTCCCTGGGTTCTGTGGTGATCTGGGCCACCTCAAAAGTTCTTGTGAGGCTTATGGGGCTGTGCTCCAGCAAGGCATATACCTTAGCCTCTATACTATCTCTGTAGTCCTATTTTTATTTATTTAATTAATTTTGGGGGGCCCACACCTGACATTTCTCAGGGATTTTGCATAGCTCTTTGCTCAGAGATCAGTCCTGGGGTTACTGAGGGGACCATATACAGTACTGAGGATTAAACCTGAGTGAGTTATATGTGAGGCAAATGCCTTAAAGATACCTTATATACAATCTCTCTGGTCCCTCTAGACCTCTCCTCATGACTATTTTTCTTTGGTCACACCCAGTGGTGCTCAGCATTTACTCCTGGCTCTGTGCTCAGGAATTACTCCTGGTGGGGCTTAGGAGACATATGGGGTATTGAGGATCGAACCCAGGATATGGCTGCATGCAAAGCAAGCATCCTACCTGCTATGCTATCTCTCCAGTCCCCTTTCCAGTTTCTTTTGTTTGTTTTAGGCCGTACCCAGTTTTTGTTTGGTTTTGGGCAACATCTGGCAGTGTTTGGAACTAACTTCTGGCTCTGTACTCTGCACTCTGGGATCTCTCCTGGCAGAGACTGGGGATCCATATAGGGTGTCAGGGATTGAACCTGGGTCTGCTATGTTCAAGGCAATTGCTTTACTCACTGTACTTTCTCTCTCCAGCCCTCTATAAATTATTTCTATATAACATGCAGCCCTCATTTTGAACTCTATGGTCCAAGCAAGACATCAGCAATCAGCATTGTTCTTAATAAACTTCTAAGGTAAGAATTAAAGGAAGTGGTGTTGGAGCAACAGCACAGCAGGTAGGGCGTTTGCCTTGCATGCGGCCGACCCGGGTTCAATTCCCAGCATCCCATCGATCCCCTGAGTACCGCCAGGAGTAATTCCTGAGTGCAAAGCCAGGAGTAACCCCTGTAACCCCTGTGCATCACCGATGTGACCCAAAAAGGAAAAAAAAAAAGAAGAGAATGATCCCATAATATGTTAGACATTGGTCAAGAGACAAGTGAACTATTGTATGACACAGATCAGAAGGAAGAGACACAATGTAAAACTGGGTCTCTTGGGTGAAGACTTTGTTTACTCCTCTAGGACACTTTGCTTTTCTGAAGATCTCAGCTCCTCAGGAGGAGTGACTGTCCCAGGTCACCCTTATCTGCTCTCATTTCACTGTGGCATGGGGGAGTCCACGGGCAGAGCTGCTGGAGACCTTACTCTGCATGTGGGGCAGAGGAGTCTGGAGCAATATTTCTGTGGTAGAGCCAGGGCCTTGCAGCCTGAGGCATAAATGCAATCCCCAGCACTATTTACTATTTTTATTTTATTTTTAATTTTTTTGACTACACCTGGTAGTACTCAGGAGTGACTCCTGGTTTAGTGCTTATGCTCACTCCTGGGGTGCTCTGGGATCATGTGGTATTGGGGCTCAAATCTGGGTCCACATCCAAGTGCTCCAGCCCTTGAGATATCTCCCTGGTGCCTCTTTGTACTATTTTTATTCTCACAATTCTTCAATAAGTTTGAATTTATTTCCAAAAAGCTTAGAAAATGCAGGGCTAGAGAGAAAGTATAGTGGGTGGTACTGCCTTGCACATGGAAGACCTAGGTTTAATTCTCAACACCCCATATGGTCCCCTGAGCACACCAGGAGTGATCCTTGAGTGCAGAGACAGGGGTAAGCCTTGAGTGCCACAGGGTGTGGCCCCAAAAGAAAACCATAAAAAGTTTAGAGCATGCTCCTCTGTAATGACCCTTGAGTCAGTGTGGACTCAAGCCCCATCAACCCCATGGCTACATGCAACTCTTTCCTAAATATGTTGGTTTGTCCCAACCTGCCAAATGTCGAGTCTAATCTAAGGTAATAAGTGCCAAGAGCTCTCATCAGAGGCTGGTTGATTTTCTCAGAATTGATTTTCTGGTTGATTTTCTCAAAGCTCATTATCAGTCACTGAGGTCCAGGTTACTGAGGCCTGAGGTCTAGGTCCTCCCTCCCTCTCTCCTGCTGCGGGGCATGCTGTTGTCTTATCTTCAGAGTGAGGGCCTCCACAGTATTTGGGGGAGGGAGGGATCCTAACTGGTGCTAAGGACACAGGGGTATTGGGGTCCTGATTACCTTGGCCACCCTGGTGATAGTTGAGGGGCCTCCAGAGCTATATCCAGGGGACCACGTGGTGCCAAAGATCAACCAAGGTTGGCTTCATGCAGGCATGTGTATATTTTCTCTCTATTCCAGTATTATCCTTGTATTATCTCTCTAGTCCAATACTTAATATTTTTGTAGTGACAGGATAAAATCCAGGGTTTCACATACATAAGGCACTATTAAGCAACATCCTTGGCACTACTCTGCAGTATTTACTTATTTTGGTTTTGGGTACACGTCTGGAAGTGTTCCAGGCCACCTCTTGGTGACTGCAGTCACTCTCAAGGTTGCTCAGGGATGATGTGGTTTGGGGATCAAACCTGGGCATCCTGTATCAAAGCATGTACTTAACCCACTTAGCCGTTGGTGTGTTGGTGCTATCTCTCCAGCCCTGATGTAGTAATTCCATTTTGGGTGGGTTTGTATTGGGGCCACACCTGGTGATGCTCAGAGGTTATTCCTAGTTACTCCTAGGACTCGGGAATCGCTCCTGGCAGTGCTCTAGAGGATCATAAGGATGCTAGGATTGAACTTGGGTGTGCCTTGCTGACACAGTATTTTTTTTCTTTTGGGCTACACCCAGCAGTGCTCAGGGTTTACTCCTATCTCTGTACTCAGGAATTACTCCTGGCATTGCTCCGGGGACCATGTGGGATGCTGGAGATTGAATCCTGGTTGGCCATATGCAAGATAAACATTCTACCCTGTACTGTGGCTCCTGTCCCTGACACAGTATTTTTAAAACTGTTTTATTTGCTACTGACATCCAACTAACAAGATGTTACAAATAAATTTTTAGCTTCAGGGCCAGAGAGATAATTCAACAGGCACATGTTTTACATAGTATAGGAGGCCCAGGCAGGCTTGATTTCCAGCATCAGTGGTCCCCTGAGCAATGCTGGGAGCGATCTCAGAGTACCAAGTCAGAAGTAGCTTCAGAGCACTGCTGGATATTGTCCCAAGACAAAAACAAACCAACAAATTTAAAAAAATCTTTGTCTTCTCTGAAAACATTTGACCCACATGCCCAGAAAATGGTGCAACTATGGAAATTGCCCTACTCCTTTCAGCACCCTACTTTTATTTATTTATTTATTTATTTTTTGCTTTTTGGATCACACCCAGCGATGCACAGGGGTCACTCCTGGCTCTGCACTCAGGAACCACCCCTGGTAGTGCTCAGGGGAACATATGGGATGCTGGGAATAGAACCCAGGTCAGCCGCATGCAAGGCAAACGCCCTCCCCGCTGTGCTATCGCTCCAGTCCCTTCAGCACCCTACTTTTAAAACTTATGACAAATCGATTTCCTTATCAAAAATATCTGCTAGGTCTTTGAATTGGAAGACTCAAAGAGTCTTTAACATACACCTTTTCTTTTCTTTTATTTATTTATTTATTTATTTAGGCTTCTTGGGGCACATCCGGCGATGCTCAGGGGTTATTCCTGGCTCTGCACTCAGGAATTACTCCTGGCAGTGCTCAGAAGACCATATGGGATGCTAGGGATCGAATCCGGGTTGGCCGTGTGTAAGGGTACTATCCCTGCTGTACTATCACTCTGGCCCTACACCTTTTTCTGACCACCTCTCATCTCTTTAGAGAGTTTAGAAAATGAATAAGAAGTTGGATGCAATAAAGTGAAGAGAAGCAAAAGCAAAGTTGGAGCAAAGCAGGGTTTATTTTATTATTTTACTACCACTTTGGTGGTGATCAGGGCTTACTTCTGGCTCTGCACTCAGGGATCACTGCTGGCAGGGCTTGGGGGAATATATGGGGTGTTGGGTATGGAATCATGGTCAGTCATGTGCAAGGCAAGTGCCCTACCTGTTGTGCTATGCTCTGGAACCTGTAAAGCTGGGTTTGATCTTCAGTACAAGTTCCCCTAGAATCGCTGGGTGCAACCACTGAGCACCAAGCATGAATAGTCCCTGAGCTACTACAAAGGTACCAACAAAAAGTTTGCTGAGGGGGCTGGAAAGATAGTGTAGCTGGCAGGGCACTTACCTTGCACATAACGAACTGGAGTTGGATCCCTGGCACCATGGGTCACCTGAGACCTACCAGGAGTGATCCCTGAGCAAAAGTCCAGGAGTAAGCCCTGAGCACCACCAGGAATGGCTCCTAAAGAAAACCAAAAAACAACCTAAACAAACAAAATGTTTGTTGGGTCAGAGAGGTAGTACAGTGGCTAAGGTACTTAACTTGCATGCAGATGACCTAGCTGCAATCTCTGACACCATGTAGGGTCTCTGAACTCCTCTAGGAGTGATCCCTAAGCATAGGACCAGCAATACTATGTAATGAGTCCTGAGTACTTCTAGGTGTTGCCCCCAAACCATAATCAAAACCAAACCAAAACAAAAAGAACTTGTCCAAATATACTTGCCTATAAGGGATCAGATTCTGCCTCAGGACGGAACCCGATGCTTGAAGTTAGAGTTGGAAAGAAACCACTAGTTTTTGTTGGGACTGTGGGATTCATCATAGATGATAGAAGAAGTGAGGGAAAGTCGGGTGTCAGCGTCTGCTGCCAAGGCCTGAAACTGAGAGCATTTACTGTGAGCAGTCTTAGGTTCATAGCTGAGAGCCCAGACAACCTCTATCTAGGAAATGGATCCTGGTGAGAAAAGGGAAAGAGAAAACAAAACAAAACAAATCAAAGTGTTGCAAAGAGAGCACTGATCAAGGAGTCAAAGGATGCAGTTCCCAGTTCCTGGTCTGTCACTTGCTCTGTCTGTGACTGTGGGCAGCTTTCTTCACATCTCTGAGTCTGTTTCCTCAACTTCATAATAGGAATGACAGGGGCTAGAGAGATAGTTCAGCAGTAAGGCACTTGCCTGGCACACAGCACACAGTTCAAACCCCAGTACTCCATATGGTGCCGGAGCCTTGCCAGGAGTGATCTCTGAGTACAGAGCCAAGAGTAATCCCTAAACACAACCAGAGGTGGACCCAAAATAGCAACAAAAACAAATAGGGGTGATAATACTTGCCCACCTATCTCAGAGTATAAAAAGCTTAGCCTGCAAGACCAGAGAGCAATGTCTTGAGCAGCTGGGAAGCACTTGCCCATGGGAGATGAGATTCACAAGATGTAATTTAGTCGCAGAATGCCTGGGTTTAACGGGCCTTGGAGGGTCTACAACCTTCTCATTTCACAAATGATGGATTTCATATTCCAAAAGGAGAAATTACATATCAAGTTTAGTAGTTATGGGGGCGGGAGGGGGGCATTGGGCTTCATTGTTATTTTTTAAATTTACTTGGCTTTGGGGCCACATCTGGTACACTCTGGTTACTCCTGGCTCTGCATTCAGGAATTACCATTCAGGGTGGGCTCCAAGGGACTATATGAGATGCTGGGAATCAAACCTAGGTCAGTCAGGTGCAAGGCAAACTCCCTTCCTGTTGCACTATCACTCGGCCCCAGGGCTTCATTATTTTTAGAGTTAGAATCCTCTTTGTGTTTTTCTAGGGGTGGATAAATGAAACTAAATGAAAGAGAGAACAAGGATATCCAGCTAACCAGGGAAACTTGTGTTCAGGGACTATCTCAAAGGTATGTGTTTCATCATAAAAGGCACAGGTCTTTATTGGTCTTGAAGTCTCAGGAACGAGGAAACACTTATTTTTTTTTAACAAAAAAATAAATAAATAACTAAAAACCGGACAGTTGAACTTTGAACAATATGGGTTTGAACTGGTCCACTTATTCATGGAATTTTTCATCACAGGATTCCACACTGATGTATTCAAACAACCTTTGATTGTGGGTTGGTAGAATACACAGATGCAGCCCCAGGCTGTAGCTATGGCCCAGTGGTAGAGTGCTTGCCTTTTGCATGAGTGTGAGAGCGTGACCTTAGTTTGTTTGTTGAAAACAAACAAACAAACAAACAAACATAAAACACACACACAAAAAGATGCAGAACACAGGGATAAGGAGGGCTGATTATAAATTATACTCAGTTTTCAACTGATCAGGGGCCAAAATCCCTAAGCTATTCCAGGGTCAATTATAGATTTATCTCAAGGGGAAACCCACCCCCAGCCCCATTTCATAGCACATAGCATATACACAGTGAGTGAGAACCCAGAAATGGAGAGGTGAAAAGACCGTCTCTTTTTACTTCCCCTGATAGAGATGAGGAACCGGGGGCCAGGAGGTGAGAAATGGCTTGCTCAAGGCCTCACAGTTTATTCCTGGCAGAACTTGGACTATAACTGGGTTTCTCAATTTGTAGTCCAGGACTTTTACTCACTGTATAAATTGGTATTGCATTTCACTGCAAGAAAAGAAACTAATGGTAATTTGCACCAACAGCGATTTAGGACTAAGCATGGCTTTAACAGCTAGGGGCTTGTTTTTCTCCCTTTACAGGAAGTCTAGGGGTGGGCAGATGAAGATTATTGTCAGGCTGTGGTGTAGTTAAGGACCTGTCTATCTTCCTTCTCACCTGCAGCCCAAGGCAATTCCAGGGGCCACTCCCAGCAATACTAAACCAGGCTGACTGTGCAGGTCCCTAGCAAGGACAGGGCTGCTAGGGCTACAAGGTGATTGAACCCAGGTTCCTGTGAGCTCAGAGTATATGCTCCTGACCCCTGACCTATTTTCTTTTTCCTGATCTGTCTTCAGATGGCCTCTTCACCCCTAGAAATTTTGTCCAGATTTCAGGAAGGCAGAAGAAATACAGACAAATTTGTATTGTAAAGGTAAGTTTTTGTTTTCTGGGCCACACCTGATGATGCTCAGGGCTTATTCCTGGCTCTGCACTGTGATCATTCCTAGTGGGGCTCAGGGGACCATGTTACCCAATTACCAGGGATTGAATCTGGGTCATATATGTGCAAGGCAAAACCCCTATTCTGCTTGTGCTATGGCTCTGTCCCCTGTAAAGGTAGTTTAATGGTAGTTTCTCTACCATGGAGTTTGGCTATGGGGGGAGGGGCAAAAAACTGTGGGTTTGGACCCAAGACATCTGGATTAGTAATTGGTGTGTGGACCTAGATTTATTAATTCTGTTAAATTTTTTTGTTTGCATTTTGGGGGCCAACCTGGTAGCACTGGGGGTTTCTTGTGGCTCTATGCTAAGGGGCAATGCTGGTGGGGGCTGCTCCTAGCTCTGTGCTAGAGGTTGCTCACAGTAGTACTCAGGGAACCATGTGATGTCAAGGATCAAAACTGGGTCTTCTGCATGCAATGCAAGTGCCAGAGCCCTTGTACTGTCTTTCTAGTCCCAGTCTTTTCAGTTTTCTGCAGTTGGATTAACGTCATCTGCAGGGTTCCATATCTATAGAGCTATATATTTCCCACTTGCTTTTAAGCTCCTGATTCCTTCATACTTGTATAAGCTCTTAACTTTTTCTTTTTAACCACAACTTTGATAGACTGGAGCGATAGCACAGCGGGTAGGGCGATTGCCTTGCACGCGGCCGACCCAGGTTTGATTCCTCCGCCCTTCTCGGAGAGCCCGGCAAGCTACCAAGAGTATCCCGCCTGCATGGCAGAGCTTGGAAAACTACCTGTGGTTATTCAATATGCCAAAAACAGTAGCAAGTTTCACAATGGAGACGTTACTGGTGCCCACTTGAGCAAATTGGTGAACAATGGGATGACAGTGCTACAGTGCTACCACAACTTTGATGCTTGGATGTTACTTTCAGTGTGCAGTGTTGGGGGGCTCTACAGCTCCTGGAGGTGTTCAAGGGGCTACAAACCTGGGACCCCCACCTTCTATACAAAGAATGTGCTCCAGTCCTTTGAGCCATCTCCTCAGCTCTTTAGGTGTTTTTATAGTTACTATGAAATGAATACTAAACTCTTTGAGTGCTTGCTAAGTCCAAGGACCCAATCTAAGTATTTTTTTGTGCATTATTACCTTTGCTCTCGTCCTCACTTCAACTGTGGGTTGGTATTCTCCATATGGGGTCATGTAACTGGCGATTGTAAAATATTTGAAATAATCATCAGAACTTGCTTGTTTTGTATACTTATTTTATATATCTGGGATTGGGTAAAAATTTCTTGGGTGCAGGCCAGAGAGTAGTCCAAAGAGCTAAGTATATATAGACTATGCATGTGGGAGAACTAGGTTCATTTCCTAGCATGGACCCCTATGTATCACTGGGAGTGACCCCTGAGCACAGAGCTGGGAGTTGCCCCAAAGCACATTCACGTATGGCCTCAAAAAACAAAAAACTGAGGGAAAAAGAGTCTCAAGTGGAAAAATTCAAGAGACTTAGTGAGTTATATGTAATGATTATTATCTACTTACAATTGAGGAAACTGAGGCACAGCAAGATCTTAAACTCACTCACATAATTATAATTAGTAGGGGCCCAGAAAGCAAATTCAACTTCCTGGGTGTTCTACCCCTAGGCCACCTTAATAATGACTGAGCGGTGATGACTATATTAGTTCGGTTTTATAAGGCAACTGAAATTTAAGTCCCCCGAGGTTTCACAGATAGAAAGTAGCAGAGCTGGATCTCTAACTACGGCTTTGAAGAAGGCCCAGCGTTCTCTTTGGTTCCAGCAAGCTCTGGAGATCTGCGTCTAGTTGCTTTGAGTTAAACCCCACTCTGTCAATTACTGGTTTGCTGACATAATGTAGATTTGCCTGTTTGTTTCCTCATCTGGAGAAGGGCAATGCGAACTTAAATACCAACCTTAGGGGATTGTAATAATGAATAGA
Organism: Sorex araneus; assembly: GCF_027595985.1. Taxonomy (NCBI): domain Eukaryota; kingdom Metazoa; phylum Chordata; class Mammalia; order Eulipotyphla; family Soricidae; genus Sorex; species Sorex araneus. The sequence continues at coordinate 44,784,798 of NC_073305.1, read as the reverse complement.
TTTGCTGGGTGTCACATGCTTTACAAAGGGTGCCTGAACACAGCAGTTAACCGGTGTTATCTAACTTTTCAGCGCCATCCAGCAGAAATACACACAAACCAAAGAGGAATTTTGTCTTCTAGTGATCATATTTGAAAAAATGAAATGTGAATTCCCCCCCAGCCAGATCTTTTAACCGAATGTATCCAAAACGAATCAGTTGAGTATCAATGTAACACATATGCAATAAGTCTCGGGTTTTCGGTGTGTATTGTACACGTTACTGCACATCTCAGTTTGTAACAGTCACATCGGTTGCCTGAGGTTGAAATGCAGCCTAGGGGAGGCGTTCCCAGCCGGGTCTACTAATCCCGCTAGTTCTTTCCGGAGACCAGCTGCCGGCGCCCTAGGACCCGGGCCCCACCCAGATGACGTCACAGAGCCCGAGCCCACCTTCCTCCCCACCCCGGCAGGCCCGGGACACCCGTGGCCGGGCAGCTTGTGCCCGGACACGCGCATCTTCGCCTCTCCAGAAACCCAACTTCTAAGAGGGGGCGACGATCAACAAGCCGGGCGGAGAGAGCCGGTTTGGCAGCCGGACGCCTAGATACTAGCCATTGGGCGGCGGGAGCCTGAAGCCCCCCATGCGTACCTCGCCCCCAACGGTCCTCCCCTCGCGCTCCTTCCACAGCAAGGTCGAGGCGGCGGGGCCGGCGCTTATTGGCGCGCTGCGGCGCTCCGCCCGCCCCCTCACCACGACTATTGGCCAGAGCAGCGCCGCCCGTGGGATAGGCGGTGGCGGCGCTCCTCCTTCGCGCCGGCCCACAAGAAGGCGACGAGGAAGCGGCCGCCTCCCTGCGCCCCGCCCCTCGGGCTCGCTCTAGCTCCCGGCTCCTCCCGGCTCCTCCCGGCCCTCACCCGGCTCACTCCGGCTCCGGCTCCGGCGCAGCGGCGGCGGGTAGGTGCACATGCGGGCCGGGCACGACCCCAGGGGCCGCCTCCCCACTTTAACGGGGGGCTGCCGGCGCCCCGTCCCGGGCCGCCCGGGACTCCGCAGGGCCCCGCCTGAGAGGCGTGGAAGGGCGGTGGCCGCCGGCCGGCGGGACGCGGGGGCGGCAGGCTGGGGGGCCTGCGGGCGTGATCTTTCGAGTCTTCCCGGCGGGATCTGCAGGCCCGCGGGGCGGGGCGGGCTCAGAGGTCGGGCTTTGGCGGGCCTGGGGCGGTGGGCTCGGGATGGGGCTGAGCCCCGGGAGGGAGGGTCGGCTGAGCCCGCGCTCCTGGGTGGGGCTCGGGGAGACGGGAGAGCTCTAAAGGTCTTTCCGTGGGGGCATGTTTTATTTTGGGGGGTGATGAGTGGTGGGGGTGAGGGGGGTGTGGCCCATCGAGGTGGGTCTGAGGTCAGCCTCTCAGAGGGACGTCCGCTCGGGTTCTGAGAGAGCTGAGGGGGTGGTCCGGAGACCCCGCCCCGGCGTGCGTCGTCGGCGCTGACCCCGGAGCTGGAGCGTGTGTCAGACTTGCGGGAGCGCCTGGGGTCGCGGGCCGGCTGGGGCTGGGGCGGGGGGGCGGGGCAGGGCGGTTCCCGAGGGGCTGTTGGGAGCGGGAGGTTGAGCTGTAGCAGCGGCCACTAGTCAGCCCGCCGCCGCGGTGCCTGAGCTCTTTTCGGAGTTACCCGCGGGGCAGTTGGGGCTTCTGCGTGCGTCCGGCAGCGTGTAAGTGAGCTGCATCTGCGACTGTGGGGAGGAGGTCGTGATTACACTGAGTCTGTATGTTAGGACCCCGACCCGGGGTGGAACGTGCTCGTGCTTCTTGGGAAGGTTCGTGTTACCCTGCTTTCTCCTGGAAACCCCCTTTTCTCCTTTTCCTCCTCTGGTCCAGTTACAGTATTGCTCCCCGGGGCCTCTCCACTCTCCCTTCCAGGCTGCATAGCATTGCAGTGTTCGTGCAGAGAGAGAGAGGGGTGGGGGTGGGGGAGGGAAGAGAGAGTGTGTGTGAGAGTGTGAGTGTGAATGTGTGCGTGTGCGTGTGTATGCGCGCGCCCCGCCCATTTCCCTGCTGCTGCGCTTTTGGCAACTGCCTCTGCTCTTTCCCAGGGATGGTTGTGGCATTGCATCAGGGGATATTTGTAATGTGCTCACTCAGCCCAGGAAGACGGAGACTCCGCGCTGCAGAGATTGGGGGGTGGTGCTGTCAGCCCCCCTGGGGAGGCAGAGAGGGGTGTGGTGAGGGACTACAGCTGCTCTAGGCCTATAGGGTAACACTGCCTCATCATGAGCTCAGAGATTCATAAGAGCAGCGGCTATTTTTATAAATCATCCCCGAGTCCAAGCAGAGCACATGGATTTGGAGTGAACAGTTGTCATGCTCTAGCTATTACAGGCCGGGTGTTTGGTGGACAACATTCGAGTTGCTAAGCAGGAGACCGTACTGAGCAGCGGGTCCTGCACTTGCAACTTTTTGCTCGGTGCTTCTCAACTCTGTAGAGTGGGTTGTCTCCGGAGTGTGTCTTGTCTTTTACTTATTTGGAGTTTTGTGCCACACCAAGCTGGAGCTCAGAGGCTGCACCCACTGTAGGTGCTGGAGTGGTCCCTTCCTAGATTGCTGAGGGACCATGTGGCACCTAGGCCTCCTGTATGCAAATCATGTGCTCCAACCCATCGAGCTCTCTCTCAACTGCCTCTGCTCTTTCCCAGGGAATTCTTTTTTTGTATCATTTTTTGGGAGAGGGGGGTTGGGCCATACTTAGCCTGCGGTGCTCAGAGCTTACTTCATACTCTGTACAGTTCAGGGATTATTCATGACGAAGCTCAGGGTTTATATGGGGTACTAGGGACAGAACCCAGGTCAGCTGCATGCAAGGCAAGTGATATACAGGCTCTACTATCTCTCTAGCCCTACTTTTTTTTTTGGGTGCAGGAATGGAACCCGAACCTTATAAATTGTAAAATATACATTCTTATCACTGAACTATGCTTTCCTTTCAAATAAAATATTTTTTGCCTCAGTTGTACTCTTCAGTTTTGGCTTAAACACAAGACAACTTTTTGAGTATTGGCCATTTTTTAGGTTATAGTTAATAAGTATTTCAGTAGAGGACATTGAGGCTGACAAACCAAAGATCACACAGATAATTTTGTGACAAAAGTGACATTTACATGACAGTGTCTGAGCACTATAATAAAACAGTTGTTTCAGAACTAAGAATTTTTGGTCTCTACAGGGTGATTCAAGCCCTTAAAGTTTATTGATATTAAGTAAACTTACCAGAGACTGACAAACCTGATTCCACTTTATTTACTTTGAAAGTATTAGGTGACATGGACACACTTGTAATTAATTATCTTCTCAGGGCACCTCTTTTGTTTCTGCAAAACTTAATCAGTAAATAAGGCGGTGGATTCTAGATTTGTAACCAGGGACACAGAATGTTCTTAAGGGATGTTTTAATCAAGTTACACACCCCTATTGTGTTTCTTTAGGGAGCTTTTTTAACACATTTTTTTTGTGTGTGTTCGTGGGAGAGGTTCAGGGAATTGAACCCAAGGGCCTCAAATGCAAGGCAAGTGTTCTCTCACTGAGCTATATCTTTGTACTGAGATTTCTCTCTTTCTCTTTAGTATTTTTGGTGCTGTAAAGTATTTCTTTATATATTTGTCATACCAGCATATATTTTGCCAGTTAAAAATCCCAGATTTACAATTATATTACATATTAAAAAGATATTTTCCATTGTTTCTTGACAGTGAAAACATTTGTACTTTCTTAGGTCTAGGTGATTTAACTTTGTTAGGGTACAGGGGCTTGTTGGGTCATACCAGTGGTGTTTAGAGTAGTATGTAGGGGGCCATATGCAGTGCTAGTGCTGGTTGCTTGCAGGACAAGCAATTTTACCTTTTATCTTGCCCCTGTTATTTGTATATACACATGTATAATGCTGGGGATTGAACCTAAGGCCTCTTATAAGCAAAGCAAAGCATGTGCTCTACCACTGACCTACATCTCTCTCTCTTAAGTTAAAAAAAAACTGGTTAAAGAAACTGGTACGTCTACACAATGGAATACTATGCAGCTTTTAGAAAAGATGAAATCATGAAATTTGCATATAAGTGGATCAACATGGAAAGTATCATGTTAAGTGAAATGAGTCAGAAAGAAAGAGACAGACATAGAAAGATCTTACTCATCTGTGGAATATAAAATAACAGTGGGAGACTAGCACCCAAGAGTATAGAGATAAGGACGAGGAGGTCTGCCCCACAGCTTGGAAACTGACCTCACATGCTGGGGGAAAAGGCAGCTCAGATAGAGAAGGGAACACCAAGTAGAGGATATTGGGTTGGAAGATGCAAACTGAAAGTAGACTATAGACCAAACATGAAGGCCACTCAATACCTCTGTTGCAAACTACAACACCCAAAAGGAGAGAGAACAAAAGGGAATGCCTTGCCGCAGAGGCAGGGTGGGGTGGTGGGGGATGGGGTGGGGGTGGTGAAAGGGTTACTGGGATCATTGGTGGAGGTGAATGGACACTAGTGGAGGTATGGGTAAATGATCACTGTATGAGTGAAATGCAAACACAGAAGTTCATAAGTTTGTAACTGTACATCAGTGATTCTCTAATAAAAATTAGAAAATTGAAATAATTTTATTTAATATTTTTGTTTTGCTGGAGAGATAGTACAGCAGGTAGGATGCTTGCCTTGCAGGCAGCCAACCTGGGTTCAATCCCTGGAATCCCATATGGTTCCCTGAGCGCTGCCAGGAGTGATTCCTGAGTACAGAGCCAGTAGTAATCCCTATGTATCTCTGGGTGTGGCCCCAAAACAGCAACAACAATAAACATTTTTGTTTTGGGACCACACCTTTTGGTGCTCAGAAGTCTGTTCCTGGCTCTTTGCTCCAGAGTGACCCCTGGCTGTGATTGAGGGAACCATACGAAGTGCTAGGGATTGGAACCTGGGTCAGCAGGATACAAGGCCAGGGCCTGAACCCATGTACTATCTTTCTGGCCATTGAAATAATTTTAGATTTATGGAAAAGTTTTAAAGGTCCATAGAGATAGCCCATAGCTCAGGCGACTGTGAGTCTGGTCAGTTGTGTGTAAGGTAAATGCTTTATCTTCAATATACTAGCTTTAAAGCCTACTGAGTTGCATTTAGATGTTAAGTTGCCTTAGTTTCTTCTATTTACTTTGGTCTGTCTTGACTTTCTCTCGAAGACAGCTTTGAAGAGTAGTTTTTGTAGAATGTTCCTGAATTTGGATTTTATGTTTCCTCATGATTAGCTTTATGAACTATGTATGAAATTCTTTATAATTTTTTTTTTCTAATTTTGTTTTTGGGCTCTACTGGCTATGCTGAAAGACAGGAGTAAGCTCTAATCACTCCTGGCAGTGCTAAGGGACCAGGTGAAATTCTGGAGATTGACCTAGGTCACTCCTGTGCAAGGCAAGTGCTCTACCTGCTAACCAGCTCTCTGGCCCCTATTCATAAATCTTATCAGATTATGTATTTTAGGAAAGGAAACCATTTAGATGGGATGACCTGGTCAGATTCTATCACTGGATACCTGATAGTAACATATCCCTGATGTTAACTTTGATAACTGATTAGTGTCTGCCTGCTTTCTCTAAAGTGACTTTTTTGTTGGTTTGGTTTGGTTTTGGGCCACATCCTGTAGTGCTTGAGTGCTTCCTCTCTGTGCTATGGAATCAGTCCCCTGCAGTGCTTAATCCTGTGCAGTACTAGGGAGCAAATTATGGACTCCTGCTGCATTCGTGCAGGTACTAAGCCCATTCAGCTCTCTCGATTTGACATTTTGAAATCTTTTAATTTTTTGGTGGGGACGGCATTTTGCCACACCTGGAGGTGCTCAGAAGCTATTCCTGGCTCTGTGCTGAGGAGTGACCCATGGTGATCATATATGGTGCTGGGGGTTCAAACCAGGGTTGTGGTTTATGTGACCATGTGCAAAGACAGTGCTTATTTCCTGTTAGCACATGTTAATAATCTCATACAGGGCTTATGGCTGTAGGGTAAGATACAACAATCTTCACACATTTTCCTCTAAGGAAACTTTTTTGGGTAATTTTTAACGCATTATTCACAATAAGCCATACAAAATAAATTATTTAGTACCTTGGGTAGTGGTGGTAATATTCGAAATAATGGTGATGGGAAGGTGTTATGGTGGTGAGATTGGTGTTGGAATATTAAATGTAATAAATTATTGTGAACAACTTTTTAAAAATAAGATTGAAGAGAAAGAAAGAAAAATAGTAATCTAGGTATGACCTCTAAATGAACTGAATATATTCATTGCTCTTGAGGGAGGCATCAGTGCTTTTTTTTCCCCCTCTCGAGAGATGGAGTTAGAAAGTACATATATATATATATACATATATATCTATATACACATATATATATACACATGTGTTGGTCCAGGTATGCAAACATGTCTATATTTGCATGTTTATACAGATATCTGTATATAAATATAAAGATGAATTTTATGTTTTGGTTTCACTGACTAATCTGGCACCATAGTTCATTCTAGCATCTCATTCTTTGCTTATTTTTATTATTGTTTTTTGTTTTGGGGCCATATGTGGCTGTGCTCAGGGCTTATTCCTTACTCTGCTCTTGGATCATTCCTGGTGGGACTTGGGGATCATATGTGGTATCAGGTATTGAACCCAGACAAGCGCCTTACCTATTGTGCTATTTCTCTGGCCCCTGTTTGTACATTCTTTCTCTGACAGTAAGCACCTCACTCTATAATAGATTTATTTGTTCAAATTTAGAATATGTGTAAAGTGGGAAAATGTAGTTTTGCTGCATAAAATTCTAAAGCATTCTGCAGTTGTGAATGAATTTAAATTATATACCTGTAGTATGGTATTTTAAATTACTGTTTTTCAGCTCATGTGGAAATGTGAGGTCATTTGCCCTTGGCCAAGCAGGAAGTGGTGACTATAGCTGGAATGAATGCCCTATTCTCATTTCCAGTGAGATTATGTATTTATTTGTGTGTTATGTCTTTAGGAAAATGTTTTGTTCTCATTCACAAAACAATTCTTTCATGTACCTAGGAGAACCTTAATTACTTGATGCATTGTGATTGGCTGTATTGGATTTTAATTTTGTATTTAAATTTTTTTCTTGGATAATCTCAAGATCATTCATTTTCTTTTTCTTTTACTTTTTTTTTTGTTTGTTTTGTTTTGTGTTTGGGCCATACATACCCAGTAATGCTCAGGTCTTACTCCTGGCTCTGCACTCAGAAATTACTCCTGCTGGGCTTGGGGTACCATATGGGATACTGAACTTGGGTCCTGGGCCAGTTTGGCCATGTGCAAGGCAAGCACCCTAGTCACGTATTTTGTTCCAGCCCTGTCACTCATTTTCTTCCCTCTGATGCACTTTATCACAGAGATAGCAGAATATTTGCTGTCAAAGGGCAGGATCTGACCTGTTCTTCTTCTTTTTTTTTTTTTTTTTTTGGCTTTTTGAGTCACATCCTGCCATGCACAGGGGTTACTCATGGCTCATGCACTCAGGAATAACTCCTGGCGGTGCTCGGGGGACCATATGGGATGCTGTGAATTGAACCCGAGTCAGCTTCGTGCAAGGCAAATGCCCTACCCATTGTACTATCGCTCCAGCCCCTGACCTGTTCTATTTTTGAGCTGTTCTTTTTATTATTGTCTGTCCTCCTTTGAGTATCTGACTTCAAGAAATTACTGTTCTGGTGGGGTGTTTGGGCCACATTTGGCAGTGTTCAGAGCTTACTCCTAGTTCTACTCTCAGGGATCATTACTGGTGGGCTTGGGGGACTGGAGGGAGGGCCAGGCACACTGTCCACTGTACTATGAGCCTCGGTTCACCTAACATTGAAAGCAAACAATGGAGCGGTTCCATTTAACCCTTTAATTATTTCCCACTAATTGTATACTTTGCAATGTGTCTATTTGCAAAACAGTACTGTGGCAGAACATTGACAATGAAACAATTTATATAAATGGTGCAGTCCCTTGGGAAAACAGTTTTGCGGTTTGCAAGTTTGGGGCCATAAGTTATGTTGTTTTTTTTTTCTTTTGGGTCACACCCGGCAATGCACAGGGGTCATTCCTTGCTCATGCACTCAGGAATTACCCCTGGCGGTGCTCAGGGGACCATAGGGGATGCTGGGATTCGAACCCGGGTCGGCCGCATGCAAGGCAAATGCCCTACCCGCTGTGCTATCACTCCAGCCCCAAGTTGTGTGTTTTTTAATAAATGACATTTATATTGATACAGTATAGTGGAAATCCTGTTCTGCAAGCTGTCTGCCCTCTAGCGCAGTTACCTTGTACCTAGAGGCAGGAAAGAAAGTCCTTGATCTCTGATCTACCCTAGAGAGTGTATTGGATACCTCATTCCACTCTGAGAAGTCTAGGTCTCCTTGGTCTTTGCTAATGGGTGGTTTTTTTAGGCCACTGTATTTTCTTGGTGTTTGACTGGAGTAAAGTAGTTAAAATTCTTTTTTCCTAGGTTTTGCCATTACTTGTCTTTGGCTAACAGAAAAAAAAACAATGTTTTGTTTTTTGGGCCATACCCAGCAGTGCTCAGGGCTTTCTTCTGGCTCTGTGCTCAGGGATCACTCCTGGCGGTGCTATGGAGATCATATGAGATGCTGGGAATCAAACCTGGGGTTGCTGCATGCAAACCCACTGTGCTATTGCTCTTGTTCATGTTAGAGATTTTCTTGTCTGTGCTTTTGAGAGTTTCTGGTTTTCACCACTGACAGTTTCAATCCTATGCTCTAAATCTGGGAGAGATAATCCAGCAGGTATGGGGCACTGTGTGATCTGTGAGCCCTGCTGGACGTAGCCCCAAGCCAAATCAATTCTGTGATACAGAAGGCAAAAAGAACAGCCAGGATCTCTTCTCTTCACTATTTCCTAAATTCTGAGCTCCCTAACTGATCTCTGTCTGTCTCCCTCCCTCCCTTCTTCCCTTCCTCTCCCTTCCCTTTCCCCAGTCCCCATTTTTTGTTTGTTTGTTTTGGGGCCATGCCCAACCATGCTCAGGGCTTACTCCTGGCTCTGCACTCAGAGATCACTCCTGGTGGGCTCTGGGAACCATGGGATAGTGGGGATTAAGTCTGGGTAGGCCTCTTATAATAAGGTGAGTGCCCTACCCACGTAATTATTGCTCTGACTTTTTTTGGGGGGAGGGGGTGTTGGTGTCACACTCATTCTTTTTTTATTTAAAAGTTTCCCTTCCCATTCCCCTTTTTAGCTGTTGTGATGTATTGCTTAAATACATTTTCTTTGGGGCTGGAGTGAAGCACGGCAAAGCCTGGCAAGCTACCCATGGCGTATTCGATATGCCAAAAACAGTAACAACAGTCTCACAGTGGAGATGTTACTGGTGCCCGCTCGAGCAAATTGATGAGCAACGGGATGACAGTGACAGTGACATTTTGTTTGTGATACTTACGAAACTTGATTGTGGTGCTTGCATACTCAGCTTTCCAGGGCTTTTAATTATCAGTTGTGAAGCTTGTAGCTTTGCATGCAAGGGATTGTATACCTGACCATGGTGCTCATACACTTCTTTGCCATGTGCCCAAGATTGCACACTTTTTTGGTGGGAAGGGGCACACCTGGTGATGTTCAGGGCTTACTTCAGTCTCTGCACTCAAGAGTCATTCCTGGTTTATGCTCAGGGGACCATATGGGATGCCAGGGATCCAACCTAGGTGTTGGCAAATAAATGCCTTATCATTGTACTACTGCTCTGGCCGAGACAACACACTTTCTATTGTCATTGCAGGAATCCTACGGCAGAACTGTAGGATCCATGTGGGGTGGCACCAGGGATTGAATTTGTGGTTGCATACTTGCAAGACTTTTTGCCACTGAGTCATCACTGGATCCCTTCCTCTCTTCTTTTAGAATCTTACATTTGTTTCTTACTCTAGTGGTTTTTAACCAACACTCCTTGTATCAGTGCTCATCTGCCACTTTCCAGATGGTTTGTTAATATTTGCTTAATAGGTTTATCTGGCTCACATCGAGGTTCTGTTAAAATATTTTGATATAATAATATATAAATTATTATTGTTTTTCTGCCTTGGTCAGTAAAATGTTTTTATTTTAACTGGTCCAAATGTATAAAATGGTTGGAAACCACTGTTTCTAATATTTTGGGGTCTTAGTAGTCTTAATTTTAGGAGGAATGGAAAAACTAGGTCTTCTCTATCTTCCTAGAAGAAGAATTTTTGTCATATTAAAAAAATGTTTTTTTTTTTTTTTTGCTTTTTGGGTCACACCCAGCAATGCTCAGGGGTTACTCCTGGTTTTGCACTCAGGAATTACTCCTGGCAGTGCTTGGGGGACCATATGGGATGCCGGGGATCAAACCCGGGTCGGCCGCGTGCAAGGCAAACGCCCTACCCGCTGTGCTATCGCTCCGGCCCCTAAAAAAATGTTTTTAAAAATTGAGAGTTTACAAAAGTATTGAAAATGTTATAGTTGCAGAACTATTGTACTGATTTCTCTTTCAGTATGAATACAGTTTTTAAAATTTATCGCTCTGTAAGAAAATATATTTTGGGGCTCAAGGATAGTTCAGTGACAAAAACATTTGCTATGCAAGCATGATGCCCTTGAGGTTTCAACTTCAATCCTTGGCACTATCCCATGTGCCTGAGTGCAGTTCCAGAAGCTCTGCTATTTCGGCTCTCTGGTGCCACACAAAGCATGTGCTCTCCAGCACACTCCAGCCAAGTATTAGTCCACAACTGAAAAGTGCAAATTCCCAGAGCCCTGCAAGTAAACTGTGTATGAGTACGGCAGGTTAAAAGTGTGCAGCCCCTTATGTATGTGTGTGTGGACTCTATGACCATGTATGTGCAGCATATCAAGAACAACAACAAGAACAGCAACAAAGGGAAGGATTGGGAAATAAAAATAAAAGAAAAATGTATTTTGAGAATGAACAGTCAAGTTTATTGGGTTCAGACTAGGAGTCTGTGGGTCTTGAGGACCTCTGAGCTTTGTGATTTTTTTTTTTTTTTGCTTTTTGGGGTCACACCTGGAGATGCACAGGGGTTACTCCTGGCTCTGCACTCAGGAGTTACTCCTGGCAGTGCTCAGGGGACCATATGGGATGCTGGGAATCGAACCTGGGTCGGCCTTGTGCAAGGCAAATGCCCTACCTGCTGTGCTATCACTCCAGCCCAAATTTGTGATTTTTTAAGGTTCGTTTCAGCTTCTTTCTGTATTCTCATAAGCTGCTTTTCTTTGGGGGGGGGGTTATTGCATCTTGGCCTTCTTCCTGTTCTCTAGAGTGGCTGTCACTACCTGAGAACATAAGCTTAATGTGGAAAATTTAGAAAGTCACTTGTAAAAGAAAATGACATTAATTTTTGTTGTTAAAGTAAGAACTTTGTATGGGCCAGGAGATAGTTCAGGCAGCAGAGAACCCCTTCCCGCCCACCCCCCAGTTTAATCCTTGACACCTCAGGACTTCTTTAGCACTGCCATGTGTAGCTCAGGTGGTCTTAAGGTACTATTTGGCACACTGGGATTGATCCCAGGACCCCCACCAGCACCATGGAGTAATGACCCAGGGCTTATTCCTGGCTCAGTGTTCAAGGATCACTACTGGTTTTGGCTTGGGGGACCATATGTGGTGCAAGGGATTGAGTTGGGCATTGGCTGCATGCCAGGCAAGAGTCTTATCTCTTTGGTCTCCTCTCTATAAGAAATAAGACTGACATGGAGGAAGAGCACAATGGGTGGAACTCCTGTCTTACAATCAGTATGGACACAGTCAAACATTGAATGGAATTTTGGCGGCCCTGCTTTTTGATCCTAGCACCTCTGCTATGTGTAATCCCTGATTGCATACTGCAGCCAGGGTATGTAAATCCTAGTGGCACCACAATTAAAAAGCAGTGTTCAGGGGCCTGAGAGATAGTACAACAAGCAATGATCCTTGTTCAATCCTCAGCATCCCATATGGTTCCCTGAGCTCCAGGAGTAATTCCTGAACATCACCAGGTGTGTGCTTTTAATTGAAGCCTTAAAAAAACCCAAAATCAAAAAATGATGTTCAAGCTGTATGGTCAGTCCCAAAGCACTAGTGTGAGCCCTGCAGCAAACCCTGATGAGCACCACAGTCAGAATTTATGTGCCTCAGTTATGTATGTGACTCCCAGAGAGCACCCGTGCAGACCCTGCAGTTAAAGGAATGCAGACCTCTGTGAGCAACTCATCTTAGTGTGTGACCTCTGGCAAGCACTACAGTTTAAGGTGTATGAGCAACATAGCTACATATGCACGCAATACCCATTCATTGCAGCAGCATTAAAACAGTGAAAGGAAATGGGAAGGTATAAGATGGGGAGGGAATTTTTTTAAAGAACCTGGTTTATACCAGAGGTCTTCAACCACCGATCTGTGGGCTGCTGCCAGCCTGCAGGTGTTGGAAGGTTGAAAACCACCTTGGTTATAACTATCAACTGTGAATTGGTATGCAGTATAGTGCCTGTCTGCAGGTGTAAAAAGGTTGAAGAACAGTGGCTTAAATTATTTATAAACTTTCCACTTAACTGTAAGCATCATTTTTTGGGGGGAATGGGAGGCACACTCAGCAGTTGTTCAGGGCTTATTTTAGGGATCATGACTGGCCACTCGAAGGTTCCAGTGATCGAACTCAGCTCAGCTGCATGCAAGGCAAGCACCTTAACTGCTGAATATATCTCTTACACCACATCATTTCTATTCCTTTTTAGTAAGTGTCTATGAATAAAAATATTGTATTCTGGAGACAATTGGTATGTGTCACTTCTCCAGGTTAAGTCCTTAGAGATGTTTCATACAAATAAAGAATTACTGTTTCACTTTTTTTTTTTTTTAACTTTTGGGCCACAACTGGTGGTGCTCAGGGCTTATTCCTGCCTCAACTTAGGGATCACTCTAGATGGGACTTGGGGAGAACCCACATGTAGTGTCAGGAATCAGACTTAGGTCAGCTGAGAGTGCAAGACAATACTCTACCCACTGAATTATCACTCTGGCCCTACTGTTTTACTTTATTTTTTTTTATTTTTTTTTTTTTGGTCACACCCGGCGATGCACAGGGGTTACTCCTGGCTCTTCACTCAGGAATTACCCCTGGCGGTGCTCAGGGGACCATATGGGATGCTGGGATTAGAACCCGGGTCGGTCGCGTGCAAGGCAAACGCCCTACCCGCTGTGCTATCGCTCCAGCCCCCCTACTGTTTTACTTTAATCTGTACTTAGATGTCACATTTTACTAAAAGTTAGAAAAAAAAATTTATTCATTACTTTCACAAGCTTCTTGAGTTTTGGTTAGGTACTTAGATTTTAAATTTAAAAAATCTTTATGACATGATGGTTGCTCAATGCCTCTATTGCAAACCACAACACCCAAAAGGAGAGAGAGAGAGCAAAAGGGAATGCCCTGCCACAGAGGTGGGACAGGGTGGGGGTGGTGGGAGGGATTCTGAGACCATTGATGGTGGAAAATGGGTACTGGTGGAGGGATGGGTACTCGATCATTGTATGATTGAAACAAAAGTACAAAAGTTTGGGCCGGAGCAATAGCACAGCGGGTAGGGTGTCTGCCTTGCACTCGGCCGACCTGGGTTCGATCCCCGGCATCCCATATGGTCCCCCAAGCACTGCCAGGAGCAATTCCTGAGTGCAGAGCCAGGAGTAACCCCTGAGCATTGCTGGGTGTGACCCAAAAAGCAAAAAAAAAAAAAAAAAAAAAAAAAAAAAGTACAAAAGTTTGTAAGCCTGTAACTGTAACCTCACGGTGATTCACTAATAAAAAAACCAAAACCAAAACTTTGTGTCTTCATAGTAGAACTTTGATTAAAATTATAGTTAATATTTTCCATAATTTTGGAAGAGAAGAGTCATTATGCTCTTCAGAGAAAATCAGATAATAAGGGATTTCTTGTTTGTATTAGAAGAAATAGGAGATAGTTTGTTTCAATGAACCCAAGCATTAGTTTTCTACAGGAATTTGCAAAACCTTTGCCAGAATGACATAAATCTTTTTCCTCCAATAGTACAGCTTTGTCTAATTGCTGAGCCAGTCTACTTCCAGATGTTCAGATTCACTGGGAAATTTTCATAGCTTGAGTTTTTTTTTAGTATTAACTATCCAGATTCTCATAGCTGGTATAACTAAAAATTATACTTTTATTTTTTTCCTCTGATTAATCTTTTTCTTTGTGCAATGTTGGTAGTTCCATTGTGAGTGAAAGCAAGGCTAGTAATTATAAAATCATTTCATGATGAGCATAGATGTAAAAAGTACATATGTTTAAAACTGTATTTCTATATAAAGATAAATGTCATAATTTGTTTAGGGAGTTAAATTATTTTGTTTTTGTTTAATGGTACTTGGGAATTACTCTTGCTACTATGGTGGTAGGGCGTTTGACTTGCACACAGCTGACCCGTATTCGATTCCTCCGCCCCTCTCGGAGAGCTCGGCAAGCTACCAAGAGTATCCTGCCTACACAGCAGAGCCTGGCAAGCTACCCGTGGTGTATTCAATATGCCAAAAACAGTAACAAGTCTCACAATGGAGACGTTACTGGTGCCCGCTCGAGCAAATCGATGAGCAATGGGATGACAGTGACAGTGACTCTGGGGTCACTTCGTATGTATTCTGTGTAGTGTAGGGGATCGAACCAAGGCTGACTGCCTGCAAGGTGAGCACCTTAACCACAGTATACTATCTTTCTGGTCCCTAGGCAGCTATCCTCTGAATTTAGTACTGGAGTCACTAAATAGACACAAAATAGAAATTTTAAGGATATTTGATCAGATTTTAAAAACAATAATTATATTTGCTTTCCTTTGCCCTTTTTTTTTTTTTCTTTTTGGATCACACCTGGTGATGCTCAGGGGTTCCTTCCTGGCTCTGCACTCAGGCATTACTCCTGGTGGTGCTCGGGGGACCATATAGGATGCTGGGAATTGAACCCAGGTGGGCCGTGTGCAAGGCAAACACCCTACCCACTGTGCTATTGCTCTGGCCCCCATCCTTTGCCCTTTAATATGAAAAAATTAAAGGGATAAAATGACTAGATAATCAGTTCTTACATTGTTTTATACATAGTTAAAAATTTAGAAGACTTAGTAAGCTGTTTCCTCTGTCATCTTGTGGTTTGGGATGTTCATTACTTTCTGGCAACAAACTTTGAATGTCAGAAGATCTTCATTGGGATTTCCTGGAAACTCTTTTATTTCTTTTCTTTCTTGTTTTTGCTTTTGGGCCATATCTGGCATTGCTCAGGGTTTACTCCTGGCAGGGGCTCAGGGGACAACATGCGATGCTAATGATCAAACTCAGGTTGGCTGTATGCAAGGCAAGCACCCTACCCACTGCTTTATTACTCCAGTCCCATGGAAGTTCTTTTTATTTATTTATTTATTTTTGCTTTTTGGGTCACACCTGGCGATGCACAAGGGTTACTCCTGCCTCTGCACTCAGGAATTACCCCTGGCGGTGCTCAGGGGACCATATGGGATGTTGGGAATCGAACCCGGGTCGGCCGCGTGCAAGGCAAACGCCCTACCCACTGTGCTATTGCTCCAGCCCCGGAAGTTCTTTTTAAATAGTTTGGGCTTTTTAACATTTTAATTCATTTTATTTGAGGTAGAGTTTAGATTTAGAAGGAGCTGGCATGTGGCTCAGGATTAAAGTGAATGACTTGCATAAATGACATCTGAGTTTTACCTTGGCATAGCAAAAAAAAAAGAAATCCTCACTTTTCTTTGAATTTGCAGTGACTGGAGGCTACATACTGTGCAGCTTGCATGCACTTGTTGGCACACTTTGTTGTATGGTTTGAAGGATACCAAACAGCAGTTCTGTCAGGGTGGCGCCAGGGATCCAGATTTGAGGGAGGCAGCAGGGCAAGGTGCTCTACCTCTTGAGTTATTCTCAGAGTTATTCCCCCTCCCCTAGTTAAATATTTAACAGCTCTATTTATTTTGGGGGGGAGGGGATGGTTTGGATCACACTTGGCAGTGCTCAGGGGCTTCTCCCACCTCTGCTCAGGTATCATTACTGATGATGCTTAGGGGACCGTGTGCAGTGCCAGGGATCAGTCAGCCACATGCAAGGAAAGGACCTGAACCCTATTCTATCTCTAGCTCAGTGTATCTATTTATTTTAGTGTCTTGAAAGAATATTAGATTAAAAATATACTTCATGTACCTTAAGTCTAAAATTTTTTACTTTCAGTTTTTTTTTTTTTTGTTGTTGTTGTTGTTTCTTTAGGGCCACCCTTGGCAGTGCTCAGAGTTTACTCTTAGCTGTGTGTTTCAGAGTCACTTATGGTGTGTTGGGAACCATCTGTGGTGCCAGTGTTTGAACTGGGATCAGCCTCATACAAGGCAGGACCTTACCCACTGAACTCTTAGACTGTCAGATAAGTTCCGTACTGTCTGTGTTTTCATTAAATATTTTTGTTTGGGTTGTGTTGCTTTGGGGGTACTCATATAATATTTATGGAAGTTGTTCTTGGTAGTGCTGAGGGACGATGAGGAACTATGGATCAAATTTGGGGCTCTCACGTGTAAAATATACTTTGAGCTATATTCCCAACCTCCCCATTTAATTCTTCAAAAAATTTTAAGTCATATTATGGTATCATAGTTAACAATATAAAAGTCATTTTATAGTTACAGAGCTTCTGCATCATCCGTCCATTAATTTTTTTGTTTGTTTTTGGACCTCTCCCAGTGATGCACAGGCCTTACTTCTGGCTTTGTGCTCAGGGATTACTCCTGATGGTGCTGTGGGACCATATGAGATGCTGGGGATTGAACCCGAGTTGGTGGTATGCAAGGCAAATGCTCTACATGCTGTACTCTTTTCAGTCCCGTTGTCCATTGAATATTTTAATTGTTATACACGTCTGGGCCTGGCAGATGGCTGCTGCCAAGAGGGGTAGTGTGAAGGACCATTCTGCTATCAGTGAGGTGGTGACAGATAATACACCATCAACATTCAGTAGTGCTTGCATAAATTGGGTTTCATGGAACATGTTCCTCAGACACTAAGGGATCTGAGAATTGTCATAAAGGAGAAGGGCACTTCAGATGTGCATGTTGGCAGCAGGCTTAACCAAATTTTACATAAGGAATGTATATAAGGTTTGTCTTGCATGTGGTCTACCTGGGTTCAATCCCTGGCATCCCATATGGTCCCCCTAGCACCGTCAGGAGGTAATTGCTGAGTGCAGTAACCCCTGTAGCCCCTGAGCATCGCTGGTTGTGACCCCCAATTCCCCCTCCCCCCGGATATATCCCAGTTGTAGAACATGTGAGTTCCTGGATTTTATCTCAAACACAACACACACACACACATACACACACACACACACACACACACACACACACACACACACACCCCACTATTGTGTTTTTATATTGTGTTTTTAGCCACTGCCCCATTCTGGATCAGATTGAGATGCAGTGTACACAGCGTGGATTCTTGAGATGAATAAAGCATAATTTAAATCTGTTACTGAGTTATGTATTTATTCATACTTAGAATTTCTCAATTTTCCTCATCTAATTCAATTATGGCAAGAGGGGCCTGAGTGAGAATAAAGGGGTTAAGATGCTTACCTTGCAGGAACAGAACCAAATTTTATTCCTGGAATTATATATGTCCTCTTTAATATTGCCAGGTGTAATCCCTGAGTATAGAGCCAAGAGTAAGCTCTGAGCAGGGTCTGACCCAAAATGAAACACATAAAGAAGGAAAAAAAAAAAAGGAGTTAGGCCCAGTCTGGAGAGAGAGCTCAACTGGTTTAGTGCGTGGTTTGCATGCAAGAGACCCAGGTTTAATTCTGGTGCTATATGGTCCCCTGAGTAGAGAGCCTGGAATGCCTGTCTTACCCCTCGCACTCTCTCCCTAACCTCCCTCCCCTGAAAAAAAGCTATGATCCACAAACTAATAATTTTATGTTCACAAGAAAATAGTAATACTGATAAAAGTACTGTTAACCCTACTTCATCTCATTTTTTTTTTTTTTTTTGTTTAAGTGTGATTCCAAAGCCAGGTACTCTCTCTTTCAAGACTGCATTAACAGACCTGACTTCTACCTGTTAAACATAGTACATCGTCTTTCCTGGGTGTGGGAGTCTCCCAAGCAGTGCTGAGCAGCCCTGGGGACATTTGTGTCAATGCTTTGCCCAGCCCTATGTGCCAGAGACAGTTCACTACTTGAGCCCCGTGATGGTAACAAGTGGTGTTGGAGGCTACTCGAGCAGCACCTAGGGGTACTCTGTGGGACTGTGGGGTATTGGTTGAACTGGGGACCTAAATCGATGCAAGGTGTGTGCTTCTAACTCTATGAACTGTCTCTTGCCCTTCCTTCCCCTTTCACCTGCTACTGAATTCTCTGCTTTTAAGTATCCAATAGCGGTAACTTGAGAATTTCTTATTATGAAATAAAGTATAATTTTTGTATAGTTGAATGTTTCACAGAAGGAATTCAGAGGCATGCATATCAACCTCAGTTTGAGTACTTAGTTTAAACTATGGAACTGTGCATGGTTCCCTGAGCACTGCCAGGGACACTGCTGTGCACTGAGCTCTAAAGGAATAGCACCTGAATACTGCTAGGTGTGACCCCCAAAACTAAAGAAAGAAAAAGAAGAAATTAAGTGCCAGAGAGATAGTCCAGGAGTAAGGTTTAATTCCTGTCACTTCATATGGTCTAGGACACTCCTGAGTGAGTTTCTTTTTGTTGTTGATATTGTGAGGGAGTTAAAGGCTGTAATGCTCATACATTTTAGCTGTTCTGCTTGCCAGGCATTGCACATTAGGTTGTGCTTGCTCACTTGGTTGTAGTGCTCACTGAGATTTGCTCTCCTTTAGTAGGACTGGAGCGATAGCACAGCGGGTAGGGCGTTTGCCTGCACGAGGCCTATCCGGGTTTGATTCCTCTGTACCTTTCGGAGAGCCCAGCAAAGCTACGGAGAGTATCCTGCCCACACGTCAGAGCCTGGCTAGTAACAAGTCTCACAATGGAGGTGTTACTGGTGCCCGCTCGAGCATATCAATGAACAATGGACAACAGTGACAGTGAAATAATTTGTTGCTGTTGTTGGTTGTAATGTTATCCAGGTGTTGCACCTTTTTTTTTTTTTTTGTGGTGCTCACATACCTCACATGGTGCCACTAGAAATCGTGGTATAGGGGATCTCAGCAGAGCTGCCAAACTCAGTGTGCTTTGGACATGTGAGGCACTAGGGAATTGATCTCATGACCATATATTTTCAAGGTCACTTTAAGTGCATGTGCTACTCACAGTCCTCTAATATTCTTCTGTATTGTGGCTTATGAAATTTGATATTAGAATTGAGTTTAATGTAGGTTGAAATTTTTTTCATGGAGGGGTTTTATGGCATGCTTTTTACTGATTGGAGGGAGGTTTGTATGGAGTATTTCATCCAGTCTTTTTTTCTTTCTTTCTTTCTTTTTTTTTTTTGCTTTTTGGGTCACACCCGGCGATGCACAGGGGTTATTCCTGGCTCTGCACTCAGGAATTATCCCTGGCAGTGCTCAGGGGACCATATGGGATGCTGGGAATCGAACCCGGGTCGGCCGCGTGCAAAGCAAATGCCCTACCCTCTGTGCTATCACTCCAGCCCCTCATCCAGTCTTTATATTCATCTTCTGTAGATATTTCTCATATCTATTAAGTTGAGGACAACTGGAAAAAGATTAGGGCCCAAGATTTAGCCAGTTAAACTCAAGCATTATCTGGGAATAAGCTGTTTCTTTGCTCAGTGCCACGAAGCTTTGATGATAATTCCTTTCAGGCTTTTACTTGGTTCTTTTTATTGGTGTGGGGTGTGGGGTGAGAGCTAGAGATCAAACCCTAGGGCCTCATCAGGAGAGTTCTGTGTGTATTACTGAACTCTATATCTCCAGCTCCTTACTTGATTATTAAGTATTAGATGTTGCCAAGTATATGATGCTACATGAATGAGGTGCTGGTAGGATCACAGCATCCAAACTAAGTGTATGAGATTGTAATACAGGAAAGGTGATAGCTGAGTCCATTATCTGTTCCTTTCTCGTGTTGTTGTAATGGGAGAGTGTCAGTGCACTTTGATCAGATTACAGCTTCAGAGGCAGCTGTACAACCTATTTTTGTTTCAGAGTTGGTGTCTTTTTTGGGGGGAGGGGTTCTGTCTTTATTTTTACCTTTAAAAAATTCTTCTGCACTCTGTAATTTTGAGAGATGAGAAAATCAAGGATGTGTTTATTAAATAGCCAGTATTTTTTCTTTTCTTTTTTCTTTTTTTTCCCCCATTTTTTTTCTTTTGGGGCCACACCTGATGGTGCTCAGAGGTTATCCCTGGCTCTGCAGTCAGGGATCACTCCTGGCACTATCGAACCCAGGTGCCAGGGATCGAACCCAGATTGGCCTCTTGCAAGGTGAGCACCCTACCTGTTGTACTATTGCTCCAACCCCCATCACTAGTTTTTTTTTCAAGTGCTTAATATTTATTTATAGGATTAGAGCGATAGCACAGCGGGGAAGGGCGTTTGCCTTGCACGCAGCCGACCCAGGTTCGATTCCTTTGTCTCTCTCGGAGAGCAAGCTATGGAGAGTATCCCGACTGCACGCGGCAGAGCCTGGCAAGCTACCCGTGGCGTATTTGATATGCCAAAAATAGTAACAACAAGTCTCACAATGGAGACGTTACTGGTGCCCGCTCGAGCATATCAATGAACAACAGGGAGCATATCAATGAACAACGGGATGACAGTGCTACAGTACTACAGTGGGTCATGCTCGGTGATGCTCAGGACTTACTCCT
Source organism: Sorex araneus (assembly GCF_027595985.1). NCBI lineage: Eukaryota > Metazoa > Chordata > Mammalia > Eulipotyphla > Soricidae > Sorex > Sorex araneus. The sequence continues at coordinate 44,763,932 of NC_073305.1, read as the reverse complement.
GGCAGTGCTTGAGGTTCCATATGGGATGTTGGGGATCGAATCTGGGTCTGCTGGGTGCAAAGCAAATGTGCAACCCACTATACTGTCGCTCTGGCTCTCCTCAGGTCGCTTTAAAGAGACTGGGTCTGTTGCTTAGCAGTATAGCACTTGCCCTGAATATCTGAGACACAAAGTTTAAGTGCGCGCGCGCGCGCGCACACACACACACACACACACACACACACACACCGGCAAAAATTTTCAAGAATCAACAGTCTTACTGACACAAGAGGATTTGTATTGTCATATATACTTATGAAAGTTTTATTTTATTTTTTATTTTTTTTTGCTTTTTGGGTCACACCCAGCGATACTCAGGGGTCACTCCTGGCTCTGTACTCAGGAATTACCCCTGGCCATGCTCAGGGGACCATATGGAATGCTGGGAATCAAACCCGGGTCGGCTGCGTGCAAGGCAAACGCCCTACCCGCTGTGCTATCACTCCAGCCCCTTATTTCAGTTTTAACTTTTTTTTTTTAAATTTTTATTATATCACCATGTGGAAAGTTACAAAGTTTTCAGGTTTATGTCTCAGTTATACAATATTCAAACACCATCCCTTCACCAGTGCCCATATTCTTTTTTTTTTTTTAGTGCCCATATTCTACCACCAAAATTCCCAGTATACCCCCTGCCCCCGCCCCCCACCCCCAACTGTATATCTGATGAATTTCACTTCATTTTCTCTTTACCTTGATTATGTTCCATATTTCAACAGAAAATTCACTATTGTTGGAGTTTCCCCCCAAGAAAGACAGCCCTACTGAGGAAGCATTTGATAATTGGTTTTCCAATAAAAGATTGTATGTTTTCAGTTTTTAGAAAAGCGGTTCGGATGTGTTCAAGTCCCGCAACCCGGAGCCGTTTTAGTTGCTGCTCAGTGTCGCCAGGGCTCCATCTGGAGAAAGTGTATCAGCTGTACCTCCTCCGTCTGGATCACCGGTGTTGTTGGCCCGGATTCGGGTCTGGAGCATTGCTCTGGCCGCGTTGCTCACCAGACTGCCTGGCCTCTTCTCTCTTGAATGTGGCAAGATGGCCTCAGTTTTAACTTTCAAGTCAGATTATTGTTGATTTTTTGAGCTAGTCACTGTTGCCTATGAGATAGACCACTTGTACTTAGAAGTTCCAAACTGATGACTACATGTGCTACTTGTCGGGTCACAGTGGTGAGTTTTATAAAGCTCTTTCAGATAAAAAGCAATTGGCTTGGCTGCAAAAATGCCTCATTTCATTCTTTGGTTTTCTTGGTACAAAAGGGATATAGTTAGGAGAAATAGGTGCCAGGGAGAGAGTATAGCAGGGTAGGATGCTTGCCTTGCACACAGCCAACTCTGGCTTGATTCTCCAAATCCATATGGTTTCCTGAGCCCTCCAGGAGTAATTTCTGAGTGCAAAGCCAGAAGTAACCCTGATGTTGCTGGGTGTGGCCCCAAAAGGAAAAAAAAGTCATCTGTGGAAGGATTGTTGAGCCAAATTACTTGTAGGTTAAAAATCAGTGTATGAGCAAGTCAGAGACTTTTTTGTCATGTACAAAATGACAATTTTTTTGGGTCATTTTGGGGGTGGTAAAGGGTTGGCAGTAGTTTTGCCACTGGCTGGATGTGGCTGTGGCACAGGTTGCAGCAAGTATTTCAATCTGAGGTTTTTGTGGACTTTGATAGATGCGGGTTGATAGTGATCTTAGGCCTGCCCTCTCCTTTCTGGGCTTCATGGTGCCGAACCGGAGTTCTGGATCTCGCAGTGCCTCCTTCTAAACTCTGTCCTGCATGTAGCTTGCTCATGCCAGGTGTAATCATGTCTCTGCCTAGACTGTATCTAAAATAATAGTGATAATAATAATCATAATAATACAAAAATAATAATACTAATGACGATGATGATAAGGCTGCCTCAGCCTGTTTACTTGATCCCTCCTTGCCCCCCTCCCCTCCTTGCTCAGGCCATGGATGTTTCCAGCACTCACTACCAAGTTGTCTTTGCTATTAGGGCCTTTTGCACTGAGCTGTCCAAGTGCATTATCTAGCCTTTTAGTGCTGAATTGGGGAAGTCTGTGTTGTATCAGACCATTGGAAAAACAAAGCGGTGCAATATAAGAATGTGTTGGGGGCTAGAGATATAGTACAATGGAACAAGGTACTTACTTGCCTTGTATGCAACAGACTCACATCTGATCCCTGGCACTACTTGGTGTTTCCTGAGCTCTACCAGGAATAATTCCTAAGCACAGAACCAGGAGTCAGCCCTGAGTGTGGTCCTAAAACAGAACAAACAAAATAAGAACAACAAAAGCTGCTTATGGCTAAGATAATTTTATTATACAGGCAGTACAGAAGTGTGAATACAGCTGTAATGTAGTTGTTGATCATGATTTATCCACCAGAGACTGCCTGTGTCAGGAATATATAAAGGGCTGGAGTGATAGCACAGTGGGGTTTGCTTTGCATGCGGCCAACTGGGGTTCAATTCCTCTATCCCTCTCAGAGCCCAGCAAGCTACTGAGAGTATCTTGCTCACACGGCAGAGCTGGCAAGCTACCCTTGGCGTATTTGATATGCCAAAACCAGTAACAACAAGTCTCACAATAAAGATGTTACTGATGCCCGCTCAAGCCAATCAATGAGCAATGGGATGACAAGTGACAGTGATTGAGTATTGCAGGAATTACTTTGCACCTTCCCTGCGTAGAGAGCAGCATTTCCCAAAGTGGATGCCCTCCCTTCTGGGGGGTGGGGCAGGAGGACAAGGAGGATGGGAAAGGGGGATAGGACTGGATGCTGGAATGATCCAGTGAGTTGGTAATAGCCTCTGGTGCAATTTATATGTTTTTTGTTTTTTACTTGAAAGTAGATTTCTGGGGGTATGCTTAGTGAGTGTATTTGGGAATTTGGTAGGGCTTTACAATTCCATAGTTATGACTCATGTTTTCAAAATTACTGTTACAGTTCCTGTCCAGGTTTATGGTATTGGGGCACATAGACCCAGGGGAGCACCCAAAGGGTGCCTATATAGATGAAAGAGGAAGAGTGGTTCTCATTCAGGGTTGCCTTATGCGGATAGGGTTTTCAGTTAGTGCACTTCTGAATGTTAGGAAGTTTGTCCAATAGTGGTTGTCTATTATTTATAAAAATATTTTTAATTTAAGACAATGTGACTTGCAAAGTGTTTGTAATAGAGTTTCAGGCATACAATGTTCCAATATCAGTTCCACCTCCAGAGTGACCTTCCTTCCACCAGTGTTCCTTGGTTCTCCTTCACCTCCAGCCTGACTCCTTGGTAGCCATGTTTTGCTTTTTTTCTTTGCTTTGGAGCCACACCTAGTGGTGCTCAGGGCTCATTTCTAGTTCTGTGCTCAGGGTTCACTCCTGGTGTGGACTTCAGGGGATCATATGGGGTGCTGGGGTTAAAACTTGGCAGACCACATGCAAGGCAAGCACCCTCTCCACTATACTATAATTTGGCTGAATAAATATGTATATTTTTTCATCCTTTGGGCCACATCCAGCAGTGCTCAGGGCTTCCTCCTGGTTGAGGGATCACTCTTGGAGGTGCTTGGGGAACCATACGAGGTGCTGGGGATCCAACCCAGGTTGGCCATGTGCAACACTCCACTATACTAATCTTTCTGGTCCCACATTTTAAAGTTTAAATTTGTTGTTTGGATCTCCTGCTTATAGTTTTTTTTTTCTTTTTTTCTTTTTGGGTCGCACCTGGCGATGCACAGGGGTTACTCCTGGCTCTGCACTCAGGAATCACTCCTGGCGGTGCTCAGAGGACCACATGGGATGCTGGGAATCGAACCTGGGTCGGCCGCGTGCAAGGCAAACGCCCTACCCGCTGTGCTATTGCTCCAGCCCCTCCTGCTTATAGTTTTGTAGACTGTGATTTAGACATATCCATATACCTCACCTCTATACCACTGATGTGCTAGCCCTTCGCTCCTTTCCTTTTTACCTCCCATCTTCCTCTTCTTACTCCCCCCTCTATTTCTTTACTTCCCTCTTCTCATTTTTGAAATCTAGATTCGAGTAATGAGGTATCTACACGTTTTACTTGCATTCCCTGTTGTTTGTTTGTTTGTTTGTTTATTTATTTATTTTTAATTATTTTGTTTTTGGGGTCACACCTGGCGATGCACAGGGGTTACTCCTGGCTCATGCACTCAGGAATCACTCCTGGTGGTGCTCATGGGACCATATGGGAGGCTGGGAATCGAATCTGGGTCGGCCACGTGCAAGGCAAACGTTCTACCCGCTGTACTATCCTCCAGCCCCCCTGTTGTTTATTTTAATCCCAGACAGTCTTTGGCTGATCAGAGTGGTTTCATCTCTGGCTGTCAAGTTTTGTATGCTTAAATCTGACAGCTACTTCTGCATATACCTGGGACCCAGTCCTCAGCAGCCTCTTGGTTCTGTCTCCCAGACTTGGAATGGCTTTATGCTTAGTTATTTTTGGATTTTATGCCATACTTGGTGGTGCTCAGGGAACACTTATGCTGGGAACTGACTCTGGACCTTCTGCATGCAAAACTCAGCTCTGAATTTATATTTTTCTTTTTTTTCCTGGGGGGTGATATGGGGGTGCACCTGGATCTGTGCTTGGGAATCACTTCTGGTACAGATCAGGGGAACATAGGAGTTCCTGGGTCCGAACCCAGGTCAGGTGCATGCAAGTTAGATGCCCTGCCTGCAGCAGTATCACTCTGGCCACACATACTTTTTTTTTTTTTACAATGTAGGAGCACTGCTATTTATTCAGTCATTGATTAAGCTGATTGAATTGGGCATGAGCTCCACATTACTTTTTTTATTTTAATTTTTTAAATTTTATGTTAGTTCACAATGTTTGATTACATCCAATATTCAAACACCAATCCCACCGCCATTACACCTTCACTCCACCATATCGAGATGTCTCCACCCCAACCCCAATCCCTGTCCCAAAACACAGCCGAAATAATATATTTCTTATTGTCTGTTGTGAAGAACTGCTGAATATGCTTACAAAAAAGTGTTCATATAGGAAACAATGTAAAGATTGTTCTGTTTTGGCAGGAGTCATTAAGACATCTATAGGATATCACTAACATGTTGTTAAAGTTTGGGTGATGTGAGCTTTGGTATATATATATATATATCTGAAAATATGTTTGTATATGTATATATATATTTCCCTCTATGATTTGTTGTCTACTATCTGAACCCCATCAAATGTGGTGTGGTAATTATGGAGAATGGGTAGGGAGTGATTTATAATGTAAAAGTGGCCTTGTGGTCCAGGAATATGTTTACTCATATGTGAGGCTTGGCCGAGCACATGGGGAGTGGCCTTGAGTGTGGTGGCAGTTGGGTTGTGGAGGTTTTTTGCTGCTGGAGCTGGGTTCTTGTGGTCAGGAGGGTTCTCACTCGCCCCCCCCTCCTGGGTGCCCTGTGTGAAACAGCCTGGTGCTTAGTCTGGTGGCCTGGTTATGGGGGCCTCATGTTATGCTCCCTTTCAGGAGAAACAGCTGTGTGATCTGGATGGTGGCTGATGGCAAGATTATCTGGTGCAGGCAGGAGGTGGCTTATGGACATGACCCCTGCATTGCTGGAGACTGGGGAAAGCCTCTGCTCCTCGTCCTGTTGAGCCCAGAGTCCAAGGTCACAAAGTTCTGCTTTACCTGGTTCCATAGGACTTCACTCATGGGTGAGGCTCCGCCCTAGCGTGTGGGGAGCATCCTTGAGCGTGGCAGCAGTTGGGTTGTGGAGGTTTTTGGCTGCCGGAGCTGGGTCCCTTGGGGTGGGGAGGGCTCTCACCCACCCCGCTCTGGGGTGCCCCAGTGAAGACAGCCTGGTGCGGGGTCAGAACATTCTGTGGTGCTCTCTTTGGGAGTTTTAGTTTATAGTCCCTGGGTCTTGGCCGTTGATGAGATTACATGGTGGCAGGGCCAGTTTGTGGGTGTGACTGCCAAGCTTCTAGAATACTGGGGTCCTGCGGTGAGGAGACCCAGTCCTGATCCAAGCAGGCCTGGAGCTCTCAGTCACAGGTTCCCACCTACCTCTGTGCTACAGGCCCTAATTTCATCTTTTGATCTCTTTTGAGATTGATGGATCTCTGAAATAAGGCCAATAAATGAGTTTATATAGCTGATCTGGAGGTGGTTTGTGGGTGTATCTCCCACATACCTAACTTTTGGTCATTTAATTTCTTGGTAAATTTGGCCCCAAGTTGTTGGGGTCTGGCCAAAGGCACAGCAGCAATTTTGGGGTATCTGGAAGCCTGAAGGCACCATCAGGCTGCTGATGCACTTGCCCCACAGGTACATGTTGACTTGCTGCCGGCACCATACCCCCACATACTTATTTTTTCATAAAAAGTGTGTGCTTTTTAAAATCCGTTTCATCCCCTTTGACTCTTGCAGCAAGAAAAGCAAGATGAGAAAGAGAGGCATTCCATAGCTCCTGATATCTGTTCTGGAGAAAGATTTAACTTAGGGGCTGGAGAGATAGCACAGGGGGTAGGGCGTTTGCCTTGCACGCGGCCGACCCGGGTTCGAATCCCAGCATCCCATATGGTCCCCTGAGCATGACCAGGGGTAATTCCTGAGTGCAAAGCCAGGAGTAACCCTTTGCATTGCCAGGTGTGACCCAAAAAGCAAAAAAAAAAAAAAAAAAAAGATTTAACTTATTATCATTATGACTATTCATCAAAATAAAGTTCAAATTTTTAAACTAAAAGAAAGTTTTTAAATAAAGTAAAGCATTTCAAAAATGAACTTTTTAAAATAAAGTTTAGTTTTTTAAAATTTACTGTGGAACTTGACCTTCCTAGCTTTGGTGAGTTCAGGAAGTCCATTTATAGCAATACAGTCGTTGCCACTTAGCCTCCTGATGCTGTAGGAAGAACCCAAAGGCTGAGAGACTTTGTCTAGGTTGAACTGTAATCCACTGACAGGCTTAGTGTTCATAGGTGGGCATGAATAAATGATGGTTATCATTTTTTTCTCTGTTGATGACACTTGGGCTTAAGAGATCGCTCAACAAACTGAGTGCATGTTTTGCATGCTGAAGGCCTGAATTCAGTCTGGGGCACTGTGTGGTTCCTTGAGCTGCTGCTATAAAGATCCTGAAAGATAAAGGTACTTACTAGGTCTGTTATGCCCACTCATGGTATCCTGTCTGCCAAAGTCCTGTACTTGATTGATGAGTCATTTGTGAGGCCTGGTGTGATGAATGTCATCCCTAAACAGTGTAAAGGCTGTTGTGTCCCAAGGTGAAGGCTGTAGACATCAGATTATTTCAGAAAATTGGAGAATCCACACCTTTGTGAGGCTGGTGGTGATGATTTTCATCCCTAAACAGTGTAAAGGTTGTTGTGTCCCAAGGTGAAGCCTGTAGACATCAGATTGTTTCAGAAAATTGGAGAATCTACACCTTTACTAACGCTTTTTAAAGCTGTGAGTGATCCTGAATGCACATGGAAAACATGTAAAGCAGTGCCCTAAGACATCTGTAGTGTTTCCTTCTGAGAGAAATGGATGGGGCTAGAAATAATCTGGTGCCAGTTTCTGCCAACTTTGGTCTTAAGGTAGAGGGAATAAAAAAGTGAAGAAGCAACCATTCAGCTACTGGATAAATTGCTTGAAATGTCTGCTGTAATCATCCTGTTGCTTAAAAGTTAGACATTTTGGGGGCTGGAGAGATAGTACAGTGGGTAGCGTGTTTGCTTTGCATGAGGCTGACTTGGGCTTGTTATCCTACATCCCGTATGGTCCCCGAGCACCATGCAGAGTAATTCCTGAGTGCAGAACCAGAAGTTACCCTTGAGCATCCCTGGGTGTGACCCCCCCCCCAAAAAAAAAAAAAGATACTTTCCTGAAAAGGATCTAAAAAATGTCGATAATGAAAAGGAGATAAAGGGTGCCAGAGAGATAGGTCAGAGGGCTGAGTGCATGCTTATTTTTGCCTGCAGAAGCTCTTCCCCCCCCCCCCCCCTTTTCCTCAGGAGGTCTTGTTTGATCCCTGGAATCTTAGGGTCCCATGAGCACCATCAGGAGAAACTGCTCTCCCTACAAATCCTTGAACAGGGAAACATTTGCTATGTTCTTCTCAGCAAGAATTGCAGATTATAGTGACTATTCTTCCCCTGAATATTTGCTCTCAAATTACTAATAAAAGAAATTTAATAAAATTAAATTATATATCCCTGCCAGCCTAACAAATTAGATTTTGGGACTAGAACTTTGAGAGTTAATTATTTATTGGGCCACACTTGGCAGTGTTCAAGAACTGACTCCTGGCTCTGCGCTCAGGGACCATTCCTGTTGGGATTGGGGGATCATATGAGATGCTAGGGATCGAACCTGGGTCAACCGCATGCAAAGCAGGTGCCCTACCCACTCTACTAATCACCTAGACCCCTCTGAGATTTATCTTTTACCTTATTTTTGAGTTGCACCTAGCTTAGGGCATATTCCTGGGGTGGTACATAGGGTTTCTCCTGGTTTTGCTTGTGGGGGAACTCTGCAGTGCTAGGGATAAAACCCAGGGCTCCTGCGGTAAAGCATGCCTGAATCGAACCTGGGTTGGCCGCATGTAAGGCAAACGCCCTACCCACTGTGCTATTACCCCAGCCCTGAGGAGAGATGTTCTTATATTTGCTTGTATGTTCTTATATTTGCTTGTATACTGACCTGCCCATTTTCCTATTTAACCTCATTTGTTTTTTTCTCTGTTGGCATTATCTTTTTATCTAATTTTAGGGACCTGGGAGTTACACTAGGAGGTTGAAGGTGTAGGTAGTGGAAGAGGAATGCTTGTATATGTTGCCTTTGATGACTTTTCAGTGTATTTAATGATCTTTTAGACCTGTCTAGTTCTTAAAATAAAAACTTATGTGGCATTTAGAATTTAGTCATAATGAAGAGTTGGGAGTCTTACACTTAATGAGAGGAGTTAACTTTATAAGACAAGCTATTTAACCTTTAATTGCCTTAATTTTCTCATTTACTTTTGGTTTAGGAACCATACCTGGTGTTGCTTGGGTACTTCTCCTGACTCTATGCTTAGGGATCCATTCTGATAGTGCTCAGGGGACCAAGTGGTATGGGGGAACTGAACCCAGGCCTTGTGAGTGCTAAGCATGTGTGCAATCTATTGAGTAACTCTTTAGCTTAGCATCCTAACTTTATTTTACTTTAGTTTTATTTTTGGGTTTTTGGGCCACACCCAGTGATGCTCAGTGTTTATTTCTGAGTCTGTGCTGAAGTTACTTCTGGCAAGACAGGGGAGCCATACGTGGTGCTAGGGATCAAAATGGAGTCAGCTGCATGCAAGGCCTTACCTCCTGCACTAGCTCTTTAGCCCCCAGTGATTCTTTTTAAAGAGTCTAATAATATATGTTGGGTTAAAATAGTAATTGAATTAACTTATGTGAAGTGTTTAGAATAATGTCTGGAATATAAGCACTCAGTGAATTTAGAGGTGTGCTTTTGGAGGAAATACTTTATTTTGAGCCATGGTAGGTTTGCTATTTGGGCTCACACATAAAGTTTGCCTTTTAATTTTCACAATAATTTTCTTCTTGGTATTAGACAATTCTGAAAGGTTTTCTTTTTGTTCACTTGTGTTCGGACAAGAAGAAGAAAGAAATCTCTGTAGAAAGTGATTTTTTCAAATGTTGAGCTCTTTTGTCCCTATGATTTCTTCTTTTCCTTCTCCTTGCCAGAACAGTAAAAATAGATCTGGTTTCCTGGGTTATCACAGCTTGTAATAAAAAGCTTTTTGATAAAGTTGGCTTTGGGTCATTGGGATGAGATCATTCCTTCCTAAGTGGTGTGCAATGCCTGAAGTATTTGTTAACAAAAGCCTGCTGGGTAGTCTGCTACACAATAAGCTTGAGTTTGTGGTTATGTTAGGGGCAGGAGTGTGGGTTTTCTGCTAAATAGACTACTGCTGATATGTGGAGGAAGGTGAAAGGTACTTGGCACAGTATCTCTGCACTCTGGCTGGCCACGTGTAGAAAGAGATTAACAATGATAAAGGGACTCGGTACAGTTAAGGTTGCAGCCTGGGTTTTAGTCCTTTCTTGAGATGTGATGAATTAACTGAGAATAGAGTATCCTTCTATATTTGGATTAGTGCATTTCTAAAAATATTAAGAACATTTGAAACTAGAGATATGTGGATACCATGGAACCATGCACTTTAAAATGATGTGTAAATTTCAGTTAAAAAAAAAAGGGACAGTGGAGAAAAGAAAATCAAATGCATTCTTTTTTTTGAAATGAAATTGTGCACCTAGGAGCTTTAACCAAGGCTTCAATTTTTCACATCATGGATAGTGACTAATGGTGTAATTCGATAACTGAGAACTAAAAAGGAGACAAAATTATATATGAGGCGGCAAGCTATTAAAAAATAAAAATGGGTAGCTATTTGGTGCTTTTATCATAGATGATATGTCTGGATTGACTTCTGAGAAAATAGAAGTATTCTACCTAGCATAGGAAATAGAATTATGTTATTATTTATCTTTCTCCTCATTAGTAATACAGAGCTAAAAGCAAATCCTGGTTCTGTTTGAAACTCAAGGTACTTGAACAAGATCTTTATTAATCTGTTGGCCCTTTTCTCAATAAACATGAGTTTAGATTCAAGTGTCTTGAAAAGTTTTATAATTTGGCTTGAAATACTAGACATACATTGTTAAACTTGTGGTGGACAGGGAAAGTGGGTTTGGGCTACACTTGGCTTATTGCTGGCTTTGTACTTATAAATCTCTCCTGGCATTGCTCAGGAGATAATGTGCAGTGCTGGGTATTGAACTGGGATAGCCACATGAAGATAAGCAGCTTACCCACTGTACTCTTTCTGGCCCAATTGTTTCTGTGAATGTGAATAAGTCTGATTAGAGTTGATCAAGGTTGTGAAGATCAGCAAGATTAAAAATTGGCATTCTAGATTACTGGTAGTAGAGCTTCAAATTTGAAGTATTAATGGAGAGCCAGGGTAGTTCTTAGTGATTAGGAACTTGGAAGTTTCTTATATACAGTTTCCTCTGTACTTAACTAAGTGTCCCTAGGGGATTTTAGATTGTGTGAGGGTGCAGTTTCAGATCATGGATCAGATTTAACTTGGAAGTGAATACTGGTTGTTACTAGAATGTTAAATGTAAGTATCACATACTGCTCTTAAGATCTATTTCTGAATACCTGCCTTGGGGGAAAGGGGGTTGTAGATCAAGAACAATTAATTTTTCTGTATCTTAGGGAATTTCTCTTGCAAGGAAAGGCAATCATTTACATGTTTTACTGTATAATCATAAAAATGATTTAATCACTTGTTTTAAGAATAAAAATTTCTCTGCATTTTCTCTAATAATTTATAGTGTTTTCTTGAAATTTCTGTTTACCTGAAGAAGTTACTATGTAACTTAAAACATCAGTGGCTCTAATCCTTTGTGGAAATAAATTCGAGTGTTTTATTTAGAAAGATTCTAGAACTTGGAACTGGAGAGACAGTACAATGGGTAGGGCATTGTACACGGATGACTGGGGTTCAATTCCTGGCACTCCATATGATCCTTGAGTAACCAGCATTGAGGCAGCTGTATTTCCTTCAGTAGTTTTTTTTTCTCCCTACTAATCAAGATGAAGTGGAGTGTCTGGGGTGGCAGTTATGGGAAATACTCCTCTTCTCTTCAAGATATTACCTTATCATTGTTATATGAACAATAAACATTTGACTTTTTTTTTTTTTTGCTTTTTGGGTCACACCCAGCGATGCTCAGGGGTTACTCCTGGCTTTGCACTCAGGAATTACTCCTGGCGGTGCTTGGGGGACCATATGGGATGCCGGGGATCGAACCCAGGTCGGCCGCGTGCAAGGCAAACGCCCTACCAGCTGTGCTATCGCTCCGGCCCCAACATTTGACTTTTGAAGTTGTTAAAAATCTGTTAAATATGTTTAATTAGATATTTGCACAAAATAAACTAAAAATGAAAAGAAAAAAAGAATTTCTCTTTAGACCATGTTTTTGTTGTTGATGCACATACATTGTTAAATGGAGCAAATTCTGTGCCATTTTAGAATTGCACATCCTAGTCTTTAAGAAACAAAGATAATCTATAATTGTTACATTAATTTTTGTATATCTGTCACTGTCATCCTGTTGCTCATCGATTTGCTTGAGCGGGCACCAATAACGCCTCCATTTTGAGACTTGCTGTTACTGTTTTTGGTATATTACTCTTGGTAGCTTGCTGGCTCTCCGAAAGGGGCGGAGGAATCGAACCTGGGTTGACTGAGTGCAAGGCAAACGCCCTATCGCTGTGCTATCGCTCCAGCCCAATTTTTGTATATAAATATACTTATCTAAATAATTTTTATTACTAGGGCCAGAGTGATAGTAGGGCATTTGCCTTGCATGTGGCTGACCTGAGTTCGAACTCTGTCATCCCAATATGGCCATGCCAAGTGTGTGGCCCAAGTACAAACTATTTTTTTTTGATGGGGGGAGTGTGGGCCCACACCTCATGATGCTCAGGGCTTAATCCTGACTTTGTGCTGCAGGGATCACTCCTGGTGGTGCTCAGGAAACCATATGCGTGGGGATATATATCCCCAATGCATGGGGGATTGAACTGGGGTTCTTGTACTGTTTCTCTAGCTTTCAGAAAATGCCATATTTTAAGGGAAAGAATGTAGATTTGTTTCAAGTTTGGCCTTCCTTCTCCCATTTTTTTTCTCTCTACCTTTCACTGTGTGTAGTTTTATTGCAATATAGTTCTTAATCTTAAAGTAACTAAACTACCATTACATTATTGGTTTGTAGCTATAATTAAGAATTTTAGGGGCTGGAGTGATAGCACAGCGGATAGGGCGTTTGCCTTGTACGTGGTTGACCTGGGTTCAATTCTCAGCATCCTATATGGTCCTCTGAGCACTGCCAGGAGTGATTCCTGAGTGCAAAGCCAGGAGTAACCCCTGAGCATCACTGGGTGTGACCCAAAAAGCAAAAAAAAAAAAAAAATCTTTTTTTTAAATATCATAAATCATTACAATTACTACATTGGGAAATGTGACTATGCATTGTGGTTATTTCCTTGAAGGAGAGATGTCAGGACAGAGCTTTTTATGTTATTGATTAAATTGCGGAAAGATGAGTTAGTGGTCATTGCTTCCTATGGAAGATTCCTTTTGAGTGTGTGTTATGATTATGCTCCAAAAGAATTTCCTCTGGTTTTATATAGTATGTGTGTGTTTCTTTTTCTCCCTCTTCTGTTTTTTCCTGTCTAGTGACTTTGTAATTTAAAGTTAAATCGAGGCAATAAAACAGCCCAAATCCTGCTCCTGCTATTGCTACTCCTCCTATTATTATTGAAAATTGATGCTTTGAATAAAAGCTCTAAAACAGGAGTCTCTTAAACTGCTTTATAGTATCATGGCAGTTAAAGTGATTGAGAGAAGCTGGCTTGGAATAAGGTATACTTTTTGCACTGTAAGAGGGTGTCAAAGAAAGCAGTTTTGTCTAAGCGCCAAGATGTTGCTGCCAAGTAGGAATGCATAGTTGTTTGATCTTCTAATTTTTTGAAAGTTACGATAAATCTGTGTTCTTTTTATTTCCTCCCTCCCTCTGCGCCCCACCCCCCTTTTTGGGCCATGCCCACCTCCTTCTGACTCTGTTTTGGTTACTCTGGTGGTGCTCAGGGGATCATGTAGTACCAGGAATTGAACCCAGAGTCCCACCACATTTAAGATCAGCACTTTAAAATCTCTGAAATGGTGCTTCTCATGTAGTTTAGCAATTTGGGGAAGGAATTTTGGGCTGTGTGGGAGGTGGAGGACCTTGATTCTTTAAAGATATGCCACTAATTAGATGGATGCCTTAGGCAAGGAGGATTTACTCCCCTCCACCTCCCACCCCCCATGCCTGTGGTGCTCAGGGCTTACTCCTGGCTCTGTGCTCAGGATTTGGTTGATTATATGGGATGTTGTGAATCAAACCCAAGTCGGCTGCTGTAATACCCTGTCAGCCCTGGATTTCACCCTTTTACTGTGTTGGAAGATATGAGTAAACCAAATCATTTAAGATTCCCTCCTGTTCTTTAAAAAGTTTTTTGGTGGTGCTAAAGATGGAACTAATATATACTCTATCGCTGATCTACATCCTCAGCTTTCGTAGCCCCATTGTTCAGATATTTGGGTCTGGGGTATTTTGGGCCACATCCAGCAGTCTTCAAGACTGCTCCTGGCTCTGTGCTCAGGGATCCTCTCTGATAGTACACATTATAGCCATTCCTGGTGCTGCTGGGATTGAACCCAGGACACTAGCATGCAAAGCGTTTCTGTACACTAACCCTTTGAACCATCTTTCCAGGTGAACACATACTTTTATAGTTAGTTCTTTCATTTTTTTTTTTAGCTTAAGATCAACTAATGACAGTATATATGGGGCCAATGTATTTGGTGGTGCACATTGCTTAAAACAGATAGCAGCATATTGAAACCTGGAATTTAGTCCACAGAGATAATACTTCTTTGTTCCTTTCATTTCAGATTACTTTTAATTAAGAAGATTTTATGGGAAAAGTAAGATTCTTCTAGAAAAATCCTATAGTCAAAGGAAATAAAGTTATTATTTTTGATCACACATAGTGTTGCTCAGGGATTACTTCTTGCTTTGCACTCAGGAGTTACTCTTGGCAGTGCTCGGGGGACCATATGGAATGCTGGGGATTGAATCCAGGTCAGTAATGTAGAAGGCAAATGTCCTACCTGCTGTACTGTTGCCCCTGCCGGAAGTAAGTTTTTATATACTCCCAAGTGTGTAAGTTTTGTTATTTTTTTTTTTTTGGGCATACTTAGATCAACTATAACCTTTACCTTTTTTTTCTTTTCTTTTTCTTTTTGGTTCACACTGGTGATGCACAGGGGTTACCTGGCTCTGTACTCAGGAATTACTCCTGGTGGGGCTCAGGGGGCCATATGGGATGCTGGAAATCAAACCTGGGTTGGCCACATGCAAGGCAAAAGCCCTACCCATTGTACTATCACTCCAGCCCCTAACCCTTTCCTTTTCTGATGAAGTTCTTTTGTTGTTTGTGTTTGGGCCACACCTGACTGTGCTCAGAGCTTACTTCTGGCTCTATGCTTAGGAATCATTCCTGGTTTGACATGGGCAACTATATAGAGTGCAAAGCAAGTGTCCAACTTGCTGTACTATCTCTCCAACTCCCAACTATAGCTTTTATTGGGGTGGGCATTCCCAGTGGTGGTGGTGGTAGGAGGGACATGCCAGCCCTTTGAATCCCTGCCCCCACCCTGGCCCCAGATGTAACATTTCCTGTAAAAAGTGTTTTATTTGAGGGGCTTAAATACTCGTATATTTTTTCTACAGGTGTACTGGGTCCAACATGGTCTCCCTAGTACTGTTGGAAGTAATCTTGCTCCAACCAACCACTGAGCCCCTCAAACACTAGTGGATGTGACCCCCAGTGTTGATCCTCTCAAGCAAATATAATGTAATTGGTTCTTAGCATTTTCTTTGGGATGAAGAGGTAAAGCAGGAATAAGAGACCTTTTTATCAATCATTGGCCATTCGGTTGTTTATAACATCAGTTGCAGGCCATATAGTACAGGCAGATGGATGAGGACCATATGTGTCTGTTTTATCATGTACCAGGGCCAGACCGCATAATTTCACTGGCCTTATCCCTGAAAGGTTATTTCATAAAAAATATAAGTCGGCCTTGCGGACCATTTTAAAGAAGGTTCTGTTTTATATGGATTGCCAGTGTTTTCAAAAAAATTTTTGACATGTAATAAGAGCATTCATGGGAAAGACTAGCTGTTCATAAGCAATTTAATCCTCTGTGAGCCTGACAAGCATACTTAATACTAAATCTTCAATTAAAAAGAAGTCTGGGGGCTGGAGCGATAGCACAGCCGGTAGGGTGTTTGCCTTGCACTCGGGTGACCCGGGTTCGATTCCTAGCATCCCATATGGTCCCCTGAGCACTGCCAGGAGTAATTCCTGAGTGCAGAGCCAGGAGTAACCCCTGTGCATCGCCAGGTGTGACCCAAAAAGCAAAAAAAAAAAAAAAAAGTCTGAACTGCTGGAATAATAGACAGGTAGGACTTTGCACAGTTACTGTAACAATTTTGGCCAAAACATATGAAAAGATAATCATTAATTGGATTATAATCTATTTCTGAAACAGTATAGTTCTATTTTGTAAATTATATGTAGCTATAAGCATACATAGCTATATGTAGTATAAAAACGGACACTATACTGTCATTGTAGTTGTCTTCTCTTCCTCTTCTTCTCTTCCTTCCCACTTTCCCCCACACTCCCCTACCTGGCAGTACTCAGGACTTACTCCTGACTATTGTCAGGGATTTCTCCAGGTGGTGCTCAAGAGACCATATGTGCTGCTGGGCAAGTGCTGTGCCTGCTCTACTCACTCAGACTCCACTGTTTTCTTCTAAAATCTTGGGGAGTTTTTGGAGGGAGGGGAGGGAGCGGGTACTTAGGAATATTCCTGGCTATGTGCTCAGGAATGACTCCTGACACTGCACAGGTGCTGGGAATTCAAGCAGGGGTCTGTGATGCTAGCTTGGCTTTTAAAAAATTTCCACTCAAATAAAAAAGCAAAGAAAAGAACGAAAAAATAAAAATGTTCCCTCTAGTAAATCTGAAAGTATGATCAGAAGGTTGTCATACCTATAATACTCTTCACAGTAAAAAAAGTCACAAATAGAATTTTCACATGGTATGTTTGTAATGCAATATTTTAAAAAGTACTTCATGAGGGGTCTGGAGCGATAGCACAGTGGGTAGGGCCTTGCACGCGGCTGACCCGGGTTCGATCCCAGCATCCCATATGGTCCCCTGAGCACCGCCAGGGATGATTCCTGAGTGCAGAGCCAGGAGTAACCCTGGTGCATCGCTGGGTGTGACCCAAAAAGCAAAAAAAAAAAAAAAAAGACATAAAAAGTACTTCATGGAAATGATGGTAATAGAGTAACAAATTGTATAGTCTGTTGTATACAATTTTTTTTAAATTCCATCATCTTTTATTGAATGCTAGAATGTGAGAAACACCGTCATAGGTTGGATGCCTTAGATTTTTCAAAAGCATTTTTTAAAAAGAAATTTAAGCCCCTTATTAATGAGAAACTGTCTTTTTGCCTATTTGTGTTCCCTTGAGAAATGTTGGTAGTAATTTAAACTTAAATATAACATGGGAAGCATATACTAGGTAAAAGTTCCTGAATAGGAGGCCAGAAAGATGTATAATAGATAAGGCATTTGCCTTGCAAGTGGCCAAGCTGGGTTTGATCCTTGGCACCTTATAATGGTGCCCTAAGCCAGGAGTGATCCCTGAGAACTGCCTCGTGTGACCCCAAAACCAAAACCAAAAATTTCTTTTTTTAAATTTTTATTTATTTTTATTTTTTAATGAATCACCGTGAGATACAGTTACAGACTTACAAACCTTTGTGATTATATTTCAGTCATACAATAATCGGGTATCCATCTCTCCACCAGTGCCCATTCTCCACCACCAATGTTCCCAGTATCTCTCCCTCCTAACCCCACCCCCCCTTCCCACCTCCCCAGCTCCCCACCTCTGTGGCAGGCACATTCCTTTTACTCTCTCCTTAAAACCAAAAATAGTATGTCAGGAGATCTGGCTTTTTTTTTTTCTTTTTGGGTCACACCTGGTGATGCACAGGGGTTACTCCTGGCTCTGCACTGAGGAATTACTCCTGGTGGTGCTCAGGGGACCATATGGGATGCATTGAACCCGGGTCGGCCTTGTGCAAGGCAAATGTCCTACCCGCTGTGCTATCGCTCCAGCCCCCAGATCTGGCTTTTATACTAATTTCTTAGTGCAGTTTGGTGGTGGGATTGTTAGGGTCACACCAACAGTCCTTAGGTTACTTACTCCTGGCTCTGCTCAGGAATTAACTCCTAGAGTTACGAGGGGGACCATATGCTGGGAATTGAACCCTGGTCAACAACATGCACAGCAAGTGCTTTAACCCCCATGCTATTCCTCAGACCTGTATAATAATTTTTAGAAGTCATACTGTCCATCAGTTTATTTGTAAAATGAGTATGTTCAATACTAAGGGTCTATATATTTAGGGTATTTAGTGCTGACTGTGGACTGGAGCGATAGCACAGCGGGTAGGGCATTTGCCTTGCACGCGGCCGACCCAGGTTCGATTCCTCCGTCCCTCTTGGAGAGCCCAGCAAGCTACTGAGAATATCCTGCCCATAGGGCAGAGCCTGACAAGCTACCTGTGGCATATTCAGTATGCCAAAAACAGTAACAACAAGTCTCACAATGGAGACGTTACTGGTGTCCGCTCAAGCAAATCGATGAACAACGGGACAGTGCTACAGTGCTGCCTGTACTAACATCTAGCATGTCAATTTTTTTGGTATACTATAGCTTTAGGTTTTGCTCATGTTTTGCTTGGGTGTTTGGTCTGTGGTCTTTCTATAAAGATGAGGAGTTTCTGCTTCTTCCATGTGGTGCCTTGAAATTTTCACCAAATAATTTGACAACAGGGAACACTAGTAAGGGAATGTCATAGAATATTTTCTGTTAGGTTGGAGAGATAGTACAAGACTTAAGGTCCTTGCCTTGCATGCTCTTGGCCTGGATTGCATACAGTCCTCTGAGCACTACTACCAGGAGTGATCCTTGAGCATAGAGCCAGAAATAAGTTCTAAGCGGTGCTGGGGATGGCCCCAAAACAAAATTTGAAGTGTATATTACTTTCACTTTGGCTAGAACTCAGTCATATGATCTCAACATGTAACTGATAGGGGGGTAGGAAATGTTACTTGAATACAAAGAATGAAGAAACCGATTGGGGAGCATTGAGTACACTTTTGCCACGGTCCTGTTGAGTTTGTGCATTCTTTGTTTTGTACTCACCACCAAAGTCTTTCTCAATTAGCAATAATCCTGCCTCAGATAAACTCATTGGCTACGATATTGCCACTGCGCAAAGCTCAAAGTCTTTCTCTTTGCACCTTTGATTTTTCCGTAAAATTTAGTTTGAAAATCTATGACTATTTTGATTTGGAAGGTTGGGTTCTTAATGAACCATGTACCCATGTACACTCAAGAGTCATGCTCTCTATACCAGTGAGCTACATCTCTGGCCCTCTAAGATTTTATTTTGTCATCTCTTTGGTGTATGTTATGCTTTGCACACCCCCCTACCTATTCCACCCATAGCCCCATCCAGGATGGCTGTAGCATATTATTTTTATCATTGGTTTAAACTTCTCTTTTTAGCTCATTATGCTTTCCATAATTTTAGGGGATTAAAAATGCATTTCTGGCAAAAATCTTCCTGTGCTTATACAAGAAATGCAGTAGAATATTGAACATAGCCAGTGTCAGAACCATTAAGTCATTATCCACCCATGTGCATGCAGTGTCTCTGCCCACTAGCCGTAGGGAGAATAGACAAACCTCACACTGTGTTTTAAAGGTCAGTGCATGCAGTCTTGAAGACCAGTAGAGAAGCACATTCCAGCAAGGAGGCAAAGTTCTCTTTGCCTTCTGCCCACTTAAGATCAGATTTGAAGAGTCAGCAAAAGCCTTTCAGTTGATTTGAACTGCTGTTTTAAAGTTATTCCTCTACTCGTTTTTTCTTCTTTATTTTTATTTCATTTTCTGTGATAAATCTGTGACATATATATATATACACATGCATATATATATATATGTATGTATAAAAACCTTTCAGATCTGGGAGGTAGTTCAGCAGTACAGTTCATGCCTTGCAATGTGTGAGGCCTTGGCTTTCTTGGCACTGCCAAAACAAAACAAAAACAATCTATTTTATGATAGTTTGTTCAGAATATTCTAAATTCGTTGTAACTGCATTCCATTCTTACTGTACGGTTTGCATTGCATTTGAATAGTACTTTATCTTGTAGCACTCCCACTCCGGTAAGCCTAGCATTTTGGTTGCCTTTCTTTTTAAATTGTTGGCAGAAAAAAATATACGTCATCTGAACTGCATTTTTAGGTCATTCAGCATTCGAAAATTGTAGGGCTTGCAGATTGGCTGACAGCCACCTCCCACCTCACCCCTCTCACAGCAACAGCTCCTCTGATGCTAAGTGCAGTTCAGAATGGATAACTTGGATCTCATCTGCTTTCTTTGTCTGACTTCCTAGACATTGTGATTTATGACCCCTGCCCACTGGGTGAGCCTAGCCTCTCAGTGTGTGATGAGGTGAGCCTAGCCTCAGGGTGAGGGGGTGGGACAGGGAGGGGGAGGGGTATGGGGGAAGTGTCAGCCAAGTTCCTGCCTCAGTACTCACTTGATGAATAAAACTTTAGTTTCAAAATAGTTTTACTCAGGGGCCAGAGAGATAGTACAGCTAGTAGGGCATTTGCCCTGCATGTGGTTGACTCGGGTTCAACACTGGCACGTGATACGGTCCCCTGAACTCTGCCAGGAGTGCTCCCTGAGCACAGAGCTACGAATAAGCCCTGAGCACAGCTGGGTGTAGTCCAGAAACAAAAACCAACCAACCAAAATCCCAAATAGTTGGACTCAGTTGTTTTTTTTTTTTCTTTTTGGGTCACGCCTGGCGATGCACAGGGGTTACTACTGGCTCTTCACTAAGGAATTACTCCTGGTGGTGCTTGGGGGACCATAAGGGATGCTGGGAATTGAACCTCGGTCGGTCGAGTACAAGGCAAACACCCTACCCGCTGTGCTATCCAGCCCGGACTCAGTTTTAAAGCATCACTTTTTCTAGCATTTAGTGGTGGTAATAGAAATCATTAGTAGATTTGGGGCCCGAGCGAGATAGCACAGCGGGTAGGGTGTTTGCCTTGCACGTGGCCAACCCGAGTTCGATCCCTGGCACCCCATATGGTCCCCCAGACACCGCCAGGAGTAATTCCTGAGTACAGTGCCAGGAGTAACCCCTGAGCATTGCTGGGTGTGACCCAAAAAGCAAAAAAAAAAAATCATTAGTAGATTTGTTTCTCACAACTTGGTATGTACTGCGTGGGGAATTTTTTTTTCCTCCTTTTCCTTTTTTGAACTATACCTTACTTTTTCCTTTTCCCTCCCATTCTTGTTTCCTGTTCCCCGCATCATCCCTGTTTCCCATAGCTTTCCCTGCCAACCCCACCACTTTTTTTTTTTTTTAACTTTTTGGGTCACACCCAGCATTGCACAGGAGTTACTCCTGGCTCTGCACTCAGGAATTATTCCTGGCAATACTTGGGGACCATATGGGATACTGGGGATTGAACCTGAGTTAGCCATGTGCAGGGCAAATGCCCTACCTTCCTTACTATCACTCTAGCCTCCCACCCCCACTTCTCACTCTGCTATGTTTTATGTGCCTTTTAATTTGTAAAAATTATGTGCAAAATTTAAATAAGATAAATGTTACTAGTCTTATTACCCACCTTACAAAATAACTCTCCCTAATTTCTTGTCTCTCATAGGTGGCTTAATCTTTCTTCCTTTCCTCCTTCCCCTCCCTTCCTTCCTTTCTTCCTATAATGAATAGTATTATTTTTCTTTGATAATTTGAATTTTTGATTTGATAAATTTGAATGTGATAAATTGAATTTTGATCATGGTGGTTACATGCAGTACTGTTGGTGGTGCCAGATACAAAACTATGGGCCTCACACAGCTTTGCCTCTTTTTTGTTAAGGGGGTCACACCTGGTGGGGCTAGGGGCTTACTCCTAGCTCTGCACTCAGAGCTCACTCCTGGAAGATTTGGGGGAGCTGTGGGGTACTGAGCACCGAATTCAGGTTGGCTGCATGCAGGGCAAGCAAGCACCTTACCTGATATATTCTCCAGTGTAGAGCTATGCTTCTTCAGTCACATTCCTGCGTCTTCTGAAGCATAATCCTTTTGACTGTTTTAGGGACACACCTGGCAGTGTTTTGGGGGTTATTCCTAGCTCAGCACTTGGATCACTCCCAACAGTGTGGGTAGATACAGCCATTTAACTTTTTCCCTGGTCTTGAGAGTTCTCTCTCTCTCTCTCTCTCTCTCTCTCTCTCTCTCTTTCTTTCTCTTTCTTTCTCTCTCTTTCTTTCTCTCTTTCTCTCTCTTTCTCCCTCTCTTTCTCTCTCTCTCTTTCTCTCTTCCTTTCTCTCTTTCTCTCTTTCTTTCTTTCTTTCTTTCTTTCTTTCTTTCTTTCTTTCTTTCTTTCTTTCTTTCTTTCTTTCTTTCTTTCTTTCTTTCTTTCTTTCTTTCTTTCTTTCTTTCTTTTCTTTCTTTTTCACACCTGGCAATGCACAGGGGTTATTCCTGGCTCTGCACTCAGGAATTACTGACGGCGGTGTTCAGGGGATGCTGGGAATTGAACCCGGGTCAGCCGCGTGCAAGGCAAATGCCCTACCCACTGTGCTATTGCTCCAGCCCCTGGCCTTTTTTTCCCCCCCAAGATAATTTATTTTTTATTGCTTGTTATGAATAGTATACACATCTGTAAGGGTGTATCTCACAATGATTCAACAATACAAACAAACAAACAAAATAGCATGAGATAGCACTTGGCCACAAAAGCTGGCTCGTGCTCCTGGGATTCTAAAAATTAAAATAATTGGAGTCTTGAACCATATCTGTAGCAAGCTGTTTGGTTCCGAGATTCATTTGTGAGTCTCTGGATCATGGCTGTTGACGCACTTAACTGGCACCTGGAGGCAATTCATGGGTATGACATCCAGGACCCCTGAAGGGCAGGGAGATGGGAAGGGACAGCTCAGTCCCAACCCCTTGAGGCCTGGTGTTTTCAGTCACTGGTCCCTAATTCCTGTTTTTTTCAGCAGATTTATTCTCTTGCATGGGGGACCCAGAATGAGCCTTTGAAGATCAGCTGTGAGGTGGCGGAAATTGGTTTCTGGAGGGTTGGGGCTGCTGGGGTTCATCTGGTGCCAGCAGAGAGAGAAACCTGCTCTCATCTGAGGCACCCCCATGAAATCCTCTAGAATTAATTTTCA
The DNA here is from genome assembly GCF_027595985.1 of Sorex araneus. Lineage (NCBI taxonomy): Eukaryota > Metazoa > Chordata > Mammalia > Eulipotyphla > Soricidae > Sorex > Sorex araneus. Next base: position 44,740,886 of record NC_073305.1, on the reverse strand, counting down.
AAAAACAATTTAGGGGGCTTCACTTGATGGCTCTCTGGGGATAATGCCAGGTCTCTCTGTTGGGGAGGTAAGCGGGGGCACTCCTAATTGAATCCAGCCTTTTTGCATGCAAAGATTGGACTGAACCTATTGAACATTCTTTCTGACTTCTAGAGTTATTATAAACAAAGTCACATAGTAATACTTTTTTTTTTCCTGCCTTATTTTACTTCGTATTATGCTTACGGATGTATTGGTTTATTTCTTTTTTAAATTTTTTTTATTAGAAAATCACTGTGATGTACAGTTACAAACTTAGGAACTTTTGTGTTTGCATTTCACTCATAACAGTGATCGTTTACCCATCCCTCCACTAGTGCCCATTCACCTCCACCAGTGATCCCAGTATCCCTCTCGCCATCCCCCTGCTGCCCCCCCCACCCCACCCTGCCTCTGGGCTGGGCATTCCCTTTTGTTCTCTCTCCTTTTGGGTGTTGTAGTTTCCATTAGAGGTATTGAGTGGCCTTCATGTCCGGTCTATAGTCTACTTTTAGTTTGAGACTTCCAACCTGATTGGGTCCTCCCAACATCCTCTACTTAGTGTTCCCTTCTCTATCTCAGCTGCCTTTTCCCCCAGCATGTAAGGCCCTGGCCTTTTTCATCTTATTCACCAAATTAATTCCCTTATTTCTGAAGATCAGGTCACCTTTACTGAGTTCTTGTTCTAAGATCCCCAAATTTATTTAGCCTATTACCCCCTTCCAGAAAAATAAATTACTCAGCTGTATGGAAATCTACTTTCTCTAAAGCAGCAAACTCAAAGTGCACCCCAATTACATATGAGATTTCTGCCATCTCTTTGCTCATTTCAATGCATTCCCCACCCCACCCCAGCTTGCAATATCATCTCAACAACCGTCCCTGCTCCCCCCATCCCCTTGCAGTATCATACAATTTGGGGAAACATTGCTCTGGCTGCATATCCAGTCTTTTGAATACTTTTCTTTTTTCTATAACTTCATTTATATTCATTTAAATTTCACTTCCATGGTCATTACTTTTTGGTTCATTGCTGCATTTTAATCTTTGTTGTTCAGTTTCTGCTTTCAATAACCCATTTTTTGTAAAATGTCACATGGGTTTATCACTGAAGGACAATGAGGCATTACAATTGTCCATACATGAGATGAATAACAGATGAGCAGTGGCCAGTCACCAACAGGCTTTTGAAAGAAGTGATGTGATAGGCTACTGATCTTGATGTACGCCTGGTATTCATATAGTAATTTGTAGACATAAGAGCGATTAGCAAAGTTTGTGTTTCATGGAATTCCAGAAAACGTAGCATATAACTGAAACCTTAAATATGGGGACTGTTGTAACCTAACTAAACTGTGGGAATGGAAATAGGTGTTTATTAGAAACTTGCAAAGCAAAAACTGCTTCTAGTTGTGACAGATTTTATGGTCCACAAAGCTTATTAAACAATTATCTGACTCTTTACTGAAAATACTGACTAACCTTTGATCTAAGGTTTTTTTTTTTTTTTTTTTTTTGCTTTTTGGGTCACACCTGGCGATGCACAGGGGTTACTCCTGGCTTTGCACTCAGGAATTACTCCTGGCGGTGCTCAGGGGACCATATGGGATGCTGGGATTCTAACCCGGGTTGGCCGAGTGCAAGGCAAACGCCCCACCCGCTATGCTATCGCTCCAGCCCCAGTTCTTGGATTCTTATATATTTGTTTATAAGTTTTTATTATTCTTGTTTTGTTTGCTTGTTTTTGTGTTTTAAGCCACACCCAGCAGTACCCCAGGGTTACTTCTAGCTTAATGCTCTGGGATCTGTCCTGGTTCATGCTCATGGAACCGTGTAGTGCTGGGGCTCAAAACTGGGCCTTTCACATGCAAAATATTCTTTCAGTGCATTCAGCTGTTTCTCCAGCTTTCCAATGTTATTTTCTTCCTGATAAATTAAATTGGAGAGATTTCTTACTCTTATTTTCTAGTGTTCATATTATACCATAGTTGTCTGTGCCTTTAATACTTGTTAGCATTCCTATAAGCTCATTTGTTTTGTATATTTGGAAGATTTTTGAATAGTTTTCAAATTAATATCGTTTGATTGGGCTGGAGCGATAGCACAATGGTAGGGCGTTTGCCTTGCATGCGGCCGACCCAGGTTCAATTCCTTCGCCCCTTTCCATGAGCCCAGCAGGTTACTGAGAGTATCTCGCCCGCATGGCAGAGCCTGGCAAGCTACCTGTGGTGTATTCAATATGCCAAAAACAGTAACAGCAAGTCTCAAAGTGGAGACGTTACTGGTGCCTGCTCGAGCAAATCGATGAGCAGCGGGATGACATTGATAGCAAACTATCAATGACAGTGATAGTTTGATAGAGTTTTTCTACTTTAAATCAGTTTTTATAGTCATAGCCTTACAATGGAGATGTTACTGGTGCCTGTTGGAGCAAATCGCTGAACAACAGGATGACTGCTACAGTCTTTTTAGGAATTTGTCTTTCATGTCTGGTTTTTCAAATTTGCTGTTGTGATTGAAATTTTTTTCTTTTTGCATTTGTAACATTATTTTTTCTTCATTCCTAAAGTTGTTTGTTTATTCCTTCACTTTTTGGTAAGTCTTGCCAGAAGGTTTATTATCCTAATTAATCCAAAAAAATAACTTCGCTTTGTGATCACTTCTTCCTTGATTTTTTTCAAATTTATTTATTTTTGGCTTTTTGGTTCACACCCAGCAATGCTCAGGGGTTACTCCTGGATTTGCACTCAGGAATCACTTCTGACGATATTTAGGGGACAAGATGGGATCCCAGGGATCCAGCCTGGGTCAACCGTGTGCAAAGCTACCCGCTGTCCTATTGCTCCAGCTCCTTCAGGTTTGTTTTTGTCTAGTTTTTTTTGTTTGTTTGTTTGTTTTTTGGGCCACACTTGTCAGTGCTCAGGGCTTACTCCTGACTCTGCTCTGGGATCAATCCTGGCTTGATATGTAACCCTTGACTTGGAGTACCATATGGAATGCCATGATTGAACCTGGGTTTGTTAGGTGCAATGCAAGTGCCCTACCCATTGTAGTGTCTCTCTAACTCCTTTCTTAGATACTTAACCAATTTTATTCTCTTTTTTTTCTAAAATAAACACTTAAAGTTGTAGACCTTCCTTAACCTTACTTCTTTGAGTATAATTCATAATCTTTGGTGTGTAATAATTTTATTTCTGTTAGTTTTTAAAATTTGATTTTTTGTTTTTCTGGGTCCACCTGGCAGTGCCCAGAGCTTACTCCTGGCTCTGCACTCAGAGGTCACTCCTGGTGGGGCTCAGGGGACCATATAGGTTGAACCCAGTGCACTCAGAGCAAGCTCTCTACCTACTGTATTGTCTTTTCGACCCATATTTAGTCTGGATTTTTCTAGTTTATATCTGTAAACTCATGAGTTATTTGTACTTTGATTTTTAATTGTCTAATAATTGTGTCATTGAAGTTTAGTTTTTAATTTCTTACTTAGTAATGTTTTACAGAGGGGACTGTACAATAACTTAAATTTGAGTCTTGTTTTATATCCTAGATATTGCTTGGTATTTTTTTCCAAGCCTAACCTTTGTGTCTTTTTTTTTTCTTTTAACATACTTGGTACTTATTTATTGTTTATTTTGGGTCACACCAGGCAATGCTCAGGGGTTACTCCTGGCTCTTCACTCAGGAGTTACTCCTGACAGTTTTTTGGGGACCGAGCACATGGGATGCCGGGGTTTGAACCTGGGTCAGCCAAGGCAGATGCCCTACTCGTACCATGGCTTCGGCTCAACATTGGGTCTTGAGACCGGCAGCCATCCTTACAGCTCTTACCTGGCTGAAGAATGCCTGGTATTTTGTGGGGATATACCCAACTTTGGCACAGATGAGAGGTTGAGGGTGCCTGCTATAAAGTGAAGCCTGAAAGTGTAGCAGGAAAGAGAAAAAAGATGGTAAGTGGGGGAGGAGGAGGGCGTGGTAGAGCTCCATGGGGACCCTGAGTGGCTAGACTTGAAGGTCAGAACGTAATTCTGGCTAAGGAAAAGAGAAACTGAGACCAAGCAGGAACTCTACCATCCAGAGTTTCCTCATTTCCTCATCTCGGGACTTTCAGGAATTCGAGGGAATGCCCTCAGCACCCTTCAGTTGTCCTCCTGGGAACCTTTGTTTTGCTACCCAGAGACTCAAGAAGGAAGATCCAGAGGAAACAGTCACAGAGGGAGGAGAGTAAAATGACCTTTTTGCCAGTTGACTGAGCACCCAGGCAAGGTTAGGGAGAGAGCATTTCAGATTTCCCAGAGTAGCTTTGGGCAAGATCATCAGTTCTCCGGTTCGCCCTTTATTGCCACCATCACCAGACAAGTGGTCAGTAGAAAGCAAGCAGATGGCCAGCATGCGTAGGTTTGCCCAGGATGAGCTGCCCTTCCTCCTGCACTACATTGGAAGGCCAGAGAGATAAGAGACAGGATTGAGAGAGAAAGAAGAGACAGAAACTGAATTCCATCAGTACCTTGGTGGAGGATGACAACGAAGATGACATACTCCTGGCTGGCTTTTGCCAAATATTGTAGTGGTTTCTTGTCTTCAACAGTCAAAATTGAAGGATAGCAAGTGACCAGACTCAGTAAAATCACTTAGGGAAACAGAAAGGAAGGGAGAGTAAGGCAGGGATGCTCCCAAATTATGGGAAGTGCCTCCTAAAACAGAATTCCCTCGATAATGTTTATGTTAAAAATGAGTCTATGTGCTAGAAGAGAACGTGTCTCCTCCAGTATGGTCTTTTTAATTTTCACTCCTCGAGAGAACCATATAAGGAGCTGGGGATTAAACCTGGCTCTGCTGCCTGCAAGGCAAGTGCCCTGCCCACTGAACTATCTATCTAGCCCCTCCATTGTATTTTTTTTTTTTTTTTTTTGCTTTTTGGGTCACACCCAGCAATGCACAGGGGTCACTCCTGGCTCATGCACTCAGGAATCACCCCTGGCGGTGCTCAGGGGACCATATGGGATGCTGGGATTTGAACCCTGCCCGTTGTGCTATCATTTTTAAAATTTCATTTACTAAATCATCGTGAAATACAAAGTTAAAAGTTGTGGGGCTGGAGCGATAGCACAGCGGGTAGGGCGTTTGCCTTGTACGCAGCCGACCCGGGTTTAATTCCCAGCATCCCATATGGTCCCCTGAGCAGCGCCAGGGGTAATTCCTGAGTGCAGAGCCAGGAGTAACCCCTGTGCGTTGCCGGGTATGACCTAAAAAGCAAAAAAAAAAAAAAAAAAAAGTTGTTTGTGATTGAGTTTCAGTTGTACAATATTCGAGCACCCATCCCTTCACTAGTGTCCACGTCTTCCCTACACCAGTGTTCCAGTTTCCCTCTCTCCTGACCCCCAGCCTGCCTCTATGGCAGACACTTTTTTTCCTTTTAGGCACTGTGGTTTGCAACAGTGTTACTGAAAGGGTATCATGCATATGATTTACTTCTTTCAGCATCCAATTTTTGTCCATAGTGACCACTTCCTAATATTGTCATACTGATCCCTTCTCTGATCTAACCACCTTCCACATGTTGTGCTGAAAGGTGTTTTCGACTATCCCTTTATGAAGGTGAACTCTTCCATTTCTTTTCATTTTTGTCTTTTTTTTTTTTGCTTTTGGGTAACACCTGACAAAGATGAGGGCTTTTTCCTGGCTCTGTGCTCAGTGATAACTCCAGTATCATCTTGGGTTTTGTTTGTTTGTTTGTTTTCTTTCTGGTCACACCCAGTGGTGCCCTTAGGAATTTCTCCTGGCTCTCTGCACTTAGGAATTACTCCTGGCGGTGCCTGGAGGACCATATGAAATGGAGGGATCAAACCCAGGTCAGCTGTGTGCAAGGCAAATGCCCTACCCACTGTACTCTGGCCCCTAACATCATTTTTAAAATTTCATTTTTTTGGGTTTTTTTTTTTTTTTGGTCACACCTAGTGATGCTCAGGGGTTACTCCTGGCTCTGCACTCAGGAATTACTCCTGGCGGTGCTCAGGGGACCATATGGGATGCTGGGATTTGAACCCGGGTCGGCCGCTTTCAAGGCAAACGTCCTACCCGCTATGCTATCACTCCAGCCCCTAAAATTTCATTTTTAAGAGCAGGGAATGTTGTTGAAATTTTAAGAGCATGGGAATGTAGAGAAACTGATTTACGTGTGTGAGAACTTGAGTTCAATTCCCATCAATGTAAAAGCCAACAAAAGTAAAAAATAAAATTACGTATTTAGGAGCTCGAGCAGTAGTACAGCAGGTAGGGCACTTGTCTTGCATACACCCAACCTGGGTTCCATGCTGGCATCCCATATGATTTCCCAAGCACTACCTGGAGTATATTCCTAAATGTACAGCCAGGAGTAACCTCTGAGTACCACCAGGTGTGACCCAAAATAGAAAAATAAAATAACATGTTTATTACTCCTTGATAGACATGTGAGTTGAATTTTTAAATTTATTTTCATTGAATAATCATGAGATACACAGTTACAAAATTGTTCAAGATTGGGTTTCAGTCATATAGTGTTCCAGCACCTGTCATTTAACCAGTGTGCATTTACCACCAGTGAGTTGATTTTTTTAAATAGCAGTTTGTTTTCATATTTATACATGATTATGGTAGGTGAGCTCTTGAACAAAAATCTTTTTGTTTCCGTTACATTGCATCATGTTGTGCTTTTCTAAAAGCAGTGAGAGCTATTTTTATTGCCCTGCCTAATAATGATAAGGTGACCAGTGTGGAGATCTGGCCTGTGTCATTGGCTACTCTCTGTTGATTCTTATTCTGTGACTGCTCTGGTCCCAGCTATGTTAGGAAAGTAGAAGAAATGATGTGACTATTCTTAACTAGTGATGACTCCCCAACTCTAAATTTTTTTTTTAGCCAAAGTTTTTGTTGATTAATTTCAAATTGATATATTTTTATTAATTTCTCTCATACCATTTCAAGACCAATTAAGCCCCCTTTTTTTGTTGGTTTGCATTATTTTGGCCCTGTTTGAAAAGTAATCCAGTAAGTGGAAATAAGTTATTGCTGAGATATATGTCCTCCATTTTTAAGACAAAGTAGTTTATAGGATGCTGATACATGTGCAGCTAACTGCAGTACAGGTCAAACTATTGTTAAGATAGTACAGATGATGTGTTCTGAGTAGCACGTAGAAGAAATTGTAAAAAAGAATCACAGTAAAGGTGATCATTGATGTGGATCATGCTTTCAAAGACTTGATAAATGAAGAGAGGGAAATGAAGAATATGTGGAGAGCATGTCAGTAAGGGTATATAAAATTTCTTAAAGTAAGAAAATGGGTATGTTTATTACATATCAGATGGTGCCATGTGACTTAGAGAGAGAGACCTTTCATAGAAAACAGGAATCTTGTGTGGTAGGGCTAGAGCTGGTTCTAGGATTATGTAGCCTTGAGATTACACACCAAAAAATTGGATATTTAAAAATAAATTGGCAACTGGAATTCTTTTAAATCAGTTGGGAAGTTTTGCTTCCAGGAGGCCTGGATTTGATCTCTGGTACCTCAAGATCCCTGGAGCACAGAACCAGGAGTAGCCCCCGAGCATTGTTGGGTGTGCCCCAAAACAAAGATTTTGAAGCATATCAGTATTGTTGTCTCAGATGAAAGCAAAAGCTGTAAAATTCAAGGTTTTTCCCCCTCTTGGTTTTTGGGCCACATCTGGGGATGCTCAGGGGTTATCCAGGCTCTGCACTCAGGAGTTATTCCTGACAGTGCTCAGGGGACTAGATGGGAAGAGGGGCACCTGGTCAGCCTCGTGCAAGACAGTGCCCTACCCCTTACACTTTCTCTCCAGCCTTCAATATTTTTTTTTTATTTATTAGAACCATGCTTCTGTTTCTGGTGTTTTCTGACTCTCCTCAGCCTAATCCCAGATCTTATTCCCAACTAATTTACAAGTAACTTGCTTTATCTGGTTCTTGTTTTTGTTGTCTGTTAAGGTAAGAGAGTTGGGCCCTAGGTGATTTGAATGTTGTTCAAAAATAAAATAGAACAAATAACGTGTAGAGATCTTAAGAGAGAAGTAGTTTTTGGGCAGGTGTATGTAAATTCTGATTTTTATTTTGTTCTTGACTGATGGAATGAATATGTGTGATGAACAGTAATGAACAGTAAGGTTAAAGATTTGTAAAGTTATAAAAGTACTTTCTCTTAAAATTTGGGAATGTTAGGTATTGAGAATCATCTTAAGATTCACTATGTTTTAGGAAACATTTACTTAAAGATTAGCTTTTAAGGATGGTCATAGCAGAAATGTTAAGTGCTGTGTCATTGTCATCTATCTCTTGTTTTGGCCCACATAGCCAGACTAAAGCAGACATCATGATGTTTGTATCACATGGCTAACAGTGGGAGGTATCTAGCATAGATTATTCTTCCTGGAGAAATCAATTTAAATTCACTTGGGCGGAAATGTGGCAAGCTCGTGCCTGTTTAGAGCTCTCAAGTGCCTTCAGTCAGGACTAAACAGACTGCAGTTTCTTAAAGTAAGTAAACTTTCAGCCTTGTGCTGCTGCAAAATGTTATGTATGTGAATGTGTATACAGTGCTTTTCTATTCAGAAGACAAGTGCTCCCGAACATGGCAATGGGATAAGGAACTCTTGTTTTAGGGTCTACATAGAAGTAAAATGTATCAGTGTGCACTGTCATTTAGGAGTGTAGTTGGGTGATGGCCTCTGCTGTCCTAGCTCTTAAGGGCAGCTCTCCTGTTGCTAATCCTCTGATGAACAGGACAAAGTGCAGTTCTTAGTTACCAACAAAATCCAGAAGAGTCTGGAAATCCCATCAATGTATAATAGTGCAGCTGTTGTCCTTGAAGTATAGGAAGGCACCTGGGTGTGGACCTTAAATATATTCTACAGGGAGTTTGGAGTTTGACTAGTCACAGTGTTGCTGAGTTGGCTGTAGTCAGGCTGGTTCTCTCAAGAGCAGAAGAAATCCAAGTTAATGGTGTGTTTGTGAACTGTTGAAGATGATTACTGATCCCCTAGAGGTCTCTAGTAAAGATTTGGTTTTACCTGAATAAAATACTGTTTTGAAAGTGTAAATCAACTTGAAATTTAATTATGAATAGCTTTGTAATTTCATGGTGACTTAAAAAAATTAAAAAATTACAAATCAAGAATTTCTAGTTAATAAATTAAAAGCAGAACAGTCAATAAGTAAATAAGGTTCAACCTGATATGTGATAAGCCTTTGAGAGACAGTCATTTAAACATTTTTGAGGAATAAAGTCACCATTTAGTAACTGAAAGCCTCGTAGGCAAACTTAAGACATCTGTTGTTGAATATGAAGTCTTTATAACGCAGATTATACCTCTAACCATGTCGCATTCTGATTGACTGTTTAGATGGGATTCCTCCAAGCCTGAGGACAAGCACTGCATTTTCGCTTCCAGTACTCTAGAGTCTTAGGATAGCAGCTTAGTTTTGGCTTCAGAATTCTGTCATTGCATTAGACTGAAACAAAATCTATAGAAGAAAATATAAGCTGTTACATATTTACAGTCCTGGGTCTTGTCTCTAACCCACTCTTCTGCCCACCCATCTGCAATAAAAAGATACAAATATAAATCATAAGGAAATTTAAGTATTATATTAGCTTCTACAGTTAAGAATTAATAATAGTATGTATTAAGTTAGTTATTTGGAACTCAGAATGCACTTCCGTCAGATAATTTTGTGTCTAAATTTTTCCAGGATACTGGGGAAGAATTTTTTTTTTCCTTGAAAAAAAATTTGGGGGGGGGCAGAGGGTGGGCTTTCTCGGTAGTGCTGGGGCATGGCCACCAGGGAGGGCTACATCCTGTGGTGCTCAGGGGTCTTTGCAGTACTTGTAATCAAACATAGGGCCTTGGGCATGCGAGCCATGTGTTCTGTGCCTCTTGAGCTATCTTCCTGCTTTCTCTTTATATCTTTACATTTACTGACCAGAAGCACTATTTTGAAAGGCTTGCCTTTCGTATTGCAATATCTTTCTTTATTTCTTACCTCTCCGTACTTAAAACATTTTAAAAATATGTTTTCTGGGGCTTTGGGCCACAAATTGGTTGGTGCTAAGGGGTTACTCCTGGCTCTGTACTCAGGAATTACTCATGGCGGGCTTGGGGGACCCTAATGGATACTGGGAATTGAACCTGGGTCGGCTGTACTGTATACCCAGAAGTGCTTGGGTGGTAGTAAAAGAATAGTGGGGTGGGGCCTGAAGGAGGGCACTTGAGGACTATGAGTTTGGTGGATCAGGCCTGAAGGTGCTGGGATTCCATCACAGCATACCTGGATATGCTGTGCCAGGGAAATGAACTTAGGATACAACTTGGGTGTCATGTTATGAGGCAGGTACTGTTTTGCCATTGTGCTATTTTCTGGGTCCCAAATACAGTTACCTCTCCCCCTCTCCATTATTATGAAGACCATACTCAGTGATGCTAGGTCTCTGGGTGATGAACGGTTATTACTTTTTGAGTTTTTGGGCCAAACCTGGCAGTGCTCAAGGGGCTACTACCTGCATGTTGCTCTGATGGTGCTGGGAGATGATGTAGTGTTTAAAATTGAACCTAGGGCTTCTGAAAGCAAAGCATGAACTTGAGCCCTTTGAGCCATCTCCCCAGCCCTGAATTTTGTACATTTTTGTTTGATCTTGTTTTTTGGTTTTCAGGGGCTACTCCTGGTTCAGTGCTTAAGAGTGACCATATATTGTGTTGAGGATTGAATCCACATCTCCTGCATGTAAAATATGAGCTCAGTTTTTTTGAGCTATTTTTTGGAGGGTTCAAAGAGAGATGTGGGCTACCACAAATGAATTTGGATACAAGTTTGGCTAGTGTGATAGAATAAAATGAGAAAGAATATTGTGAAAGTGGCTCCGTGTATTCTTGAGTATTGGGCTTTTGTTCTTCCTTTTCATGAGTTTTCATCCTCTACTTCAGTTCTAGAATGACATGTTTGATGAGGGTGAATTGAGGAGGGTATGAAGGAAAAGGCTGTTAACAGGACATTCACAAGCTATCTAGTCAATCTCTCATCAGTTAAAATAAACACAGATCTCAAGTGAATGACTGTATCAAAGACTGACCCCAAAATTTTAGGACGACTTCTTATTGCTTAAAAAGTTGCCTTTACATGAAAAGTTTCATGCTGAGTGAAATGAGTCAGAAAGAGAGAGACAGACATAGAAAGATTGCACTCATCTAGGGTATATAGAATAACAGAGTGGGAGACTAACACCCAAGAATTGTAGAAATAAGTACTAGGAGGTTGACTCCATGGCTTGGAGGCTGGCCTCACATTCTGGGGAAAGTGCAACTCAGAGAAGGGATCACCAACTATAATGTAGTCGAAGGCCATATGGGGGAAGGGAGTTGCGGGCTGAATGAGGGCTAGAGACTGAGCACAGTGGCCACTCAACACCTTTATTGCAAACCACAACAGCTAATTAGAGAGAGAGAACAGAAGGGAATGCCCTCAGGGTGGGGTGGGGGGAGATGGGATCGGGGAGGGTGGGAGGGATGCTGGGTTTACTGGTGGTGGAGAATGGGCACTGGTGAAGGGATGGGTTCCCGAACTTTGTATGAGGGAAGCATAAGCACAAAAGTGTATAAATCTGTAAATGTGCCCTCATGGTGATTCAAGTATTAAAAATAAATAAATTAATTAAAAAAAAAGTTGCCTTTAGGGCTAGAGGTATAGCACAGTGGGTAGGGCGTTTGCCTTGCATGTGGCCGACCCGGGTTCTTTTCCCAGCATCCCATATGGTCCCCCGAGCACCGCCAGGAGTAACTCCTGAGTGCAGAGCCTGGAGTAACCCCTGTGCATTGCCGGGTGTGACCCAAAAAGAAAAAAAGTTGCCTTGAGGGGCTGGAGAGATTTTATAGTGAGTAAGACACTTGCCTTGCATGAGGCTAACTTGGGTTTGATCCCTAGCACTACTATGGTCTCCCAGCCTCACTAGGAGTGATCCCTCATTTCAGCCAGGAGTAAGCCTGAGCACAACTTGGTGTGATAAAAAAAAACAAATCAAAACAAAAAGTTGTCCATATTGTGTATTTAAATTTGATTTGGACACTAATGCATATATAGACCTTGGAAAAGGAATTTGTAGTAAACCATACAGCAGAGGTGGTTATGACCTCATGTATTCTTATTTATTCTTTATGAGCACAAAGCTATTAATAGTGAGAGAGTATAGTCAAGAGATCTAGATTCTAGTTTGTGCTTTATCATCATACCATATTGCTTCCTCTTGCCTTATTTACCTGTTTTCAAAACCTTTCTTACTATATAGTTTCACTTCACTTATCAGAATGAAAGACCGGATGTTAAAAGTGCTGTGCTGTGGTTGTAAACTTTGTTCTGTAGTCCCTGTTAAATAATATGGAGCTTTTTTTTCTGGCAGAGTGCTGTCAAGTCTTATTTGTATTATTCAAAACTGACTTGAGTTTTTCTAGTCAGATCTGCTCAAGCTGAGTATTGTGTACTAGTGATTCTTTTTAGTCTTCCTTCTGCTGTAAATTTTTTTTTGCCTTTTAATAAACCCGAATGGTAATTAAAATTAAAAGTGCTTGAAATATAAAATAGACAATGAGAATTTGTGTTCAGTTTGTTTTTAACTTAAGGGGTGAAGCAATTCTAAGTAGCTTACAGAATAATCAACTTTCAGAACCATTCAACACAACTGCTCTCATTTTACAGATTAGGGAACTCAGCCCCGGAAGGTGACTCACTCATAGCCATAGTGAGATTCAAATTAAACCAGTGCTTGAGTGATAATAGAAATTCTACCCAGCTTTCTTTTCTTGCTTCCTCTAAACAAATCCATTTGAATTCAACATACTCTTTATACAAATAGAAGAGGAAATGTATGAATAGTGAGAATTTTTTTTTGGATGAGGGTGGATTTTGGGGTACACCTGTTGGTGTTCAGCGCTTACTTCTAAGTTTGCTTAGGGATCACTCCTGGCGGTGCTTGGGCGACCATAAGCCCTGCCAGAGCTGCTTGTAAGGAAAGCACCTTACCCAATGTATTATTGTCTCTACAGATTTGAAAGAGAATTTTTTTAGTTGGATACTTATCATTCAGAACACCTAGAAAAAATTTTTTAGAATTCAAATTTGAGAATAGCACTATTTTTTTTAACGTGTTGAATATACACCTCAAAGTATAACTGAACATTAAGTGAGTATAAATGATTTTTTGGTTTATTTTTGTTTTGGGGCCCCACCTGGCAGTACTCAGGCTTCTGGCTCTGTGCTTAGGGACCACTCCTGACTGGCTTGGAGAACTATATGGGGTGCCAGGGATTGATTGAACCCAGGTCAGCCAAATGTAAGGCACTTCAGTACTTACCCACTGTACTGTATTTCCAACCCATAAATGATTTTTTAATTAAAATCATTATGGAAAACTTTCAGAAGCAATTTAACAAATTATTAAGACAGAACTACTATAAATTGAAAAATTGATTTATTGAAAACTGGACCTTTCTTACTGTTGTAATGATAATACACCATTTCTACTTCCAGTACAGTACTGGGATTGCCTTTTTACAGGGTCATTTCCTATAGTTAGTTTCCATGTATCTAAACTCATATTTCTGGGGGCAGGAGTGATAGTACTGCGGGTAGGGCTTTTTGCCTTGCACGTGATTGACTGGATTTGATCCCTAGCATCCCTTACGGTCCCCCAGGACTGCCAGGAATAATTCCTGAATGCAAAACCAGGCATAACCCCTGAGCATCCGGGGTGTGTCCCAGCATCCCCCAAATAAAAATAAATATCATACTTCTATTTATAAATGGTGATGATAATAGCAAAACTGTTGAATGTAGACATGGGTCATCGGCTTGGTGTTTGCTCAGTCTAGTGACCTTAGAGTTTTCCAGCCTTACAATTTTTTTCTTTTCATTTTTTTGGTTCTGGGATCATACACAATGGTTCTCAGGGTTCACTCTGGCAGAGCTTGGGGAACCATAGGTGGTGCTGGGATTGAACATGGGTTGGTTGTATGCAAAGCACTTTATCCACTGTACTTTTTTTTTTTTTACAATAACTAATATAATTATATTCCTTTGTTACGGGAATCTAAGGTGATTCAGCACTGTACTATATTTCCGTCCCTAGTTTTATGATGTTTTATAATGTTCTTTAAAAAAAAAAACTATATTTAAACACCATGGTTTTCAAAGTTGTTTATAAATATAGTTGTTTCAGGCATTCAGTGTTCCAACACCCATCCCACCACCAATGTGGTCTTCCTTGTTCCCAGTTTTCCACCCAACTGCAAGACTGCCTCCTTGGAAGCCACAAAAGAATTTTTGAAAATATTTTTTGTTAAACAAAATGATAAGTGGAATTATCAAAAAAAAATAGTTCAGTTAAAAGAAAGTTTGAAAATTGTTACATCTTACAATGAGGTTATTAAACTTACTGTCTGAGGATTTACTGAGCTACTGAGTTGTTTGTTGCTAGTTGAGCTTTGTTATTATTTTTGCTTATTGAGCTTAGTTGGCTTCTATGCTACTTCCCCATCTACTTTGTTGTGCTCCTACTGGGCTGTCAGTTTTATGGAATTTGGAGGTGTAACACTCCAGGAATTCTAGAATTGGAATAAATCCTCTCCCCTCCCCCGAGGCCCGCCCCAACATACACATACACTGCCTCTTCCTTAAGGGACCCCAGAGTTTTCAGCCTGGAGACTGGTGTTCTCATGAGTTTCGTTGGCTTGGCTTGGTATCTCTTCCGAAATTCTATGTGAAACTGTGAGACTGGGCCATTTACATGGTGGCAAGCTGTGGAATGTCAGTTTTATATTTGTCTATTAATTTTACCTTTTTAAATTAAATTTAAGTTGCTGTTCATGGTCTGTGAACCACATGCCAACTCAGGAAATGATTTGGGAGTGTGGTGGATGAGGGAAAGGATTATAATAGAATAAAAATGATTTAATCTCACTTAGATAAATGATGTTTAAAGTATATTACTCGGGGCTAGAGAAGTCAAAGGGCTGAGTATGCATGTGGACTGGGTTCTGTGCCTGCAGTGCCTGCTTCTACTGCCCTCCCTCAAGCAATACCAGGTATGGCACCAAAAAACCTGAACAACAACATATGCACACACACACACATACACACACACATGCATATATATATATATGTGTGTATATATGTGTGTGTGTATATATATATATGTAGAGAGAGAGAGAGAGAGAGCCAGTTTTGTCTGTTTTTACCTGTGTCCTAAATTAGGAGGAGTTTGAATAGGTTTTGCTGTTACAGTTATATATTTCAGGGAAAAACAGTCTACTGGGCACTTATATTGTTACGGATGACATCAGCATAAAAGTCCTTTCAAGTTCTCTTTCTGAAATTTAATTACAGGCCCCTTTGTGTTGGGTTTATAACTTAGTTTTCCAGGGCTATTAGTTATAATAGAAAAGAAAAAGCAATTGCATTTCTTGAGGACTTTTGAATTAGAATTTATCAGGCCTTTAAGAAGTTAATTTTTCGGGATTTTCCCTGGCAGAATCTCTTTGGGGGTTGGGGGTGTGGAAGACACACTCCACAGTGCTCAGGGACCACTCTCGACTTGGTGCTAAGGAACTACATGCAGTGCTCGGTGTTGGACCAGGATTGGCTACTTGTAAGTGAAGTACCTTGTTCACTGTACTATCTGGCCCCACTGATAATATCTTTAGTGACAACAGTAGTTTATTTTAAAAGTTGCTGAGGTCATGCTTAGACTTAAAATTTACATTTATGCGTTATAGCTGGATAACACAAGAACCACTCTGTACTAGTCACTGATCGGAACTTTCAGTCATTCAAATATTTATAGCAGTTGAAATTATATTTGAGCCCTTGTATGCTGATTTCAGTTGTTATTTTAGTATGAAATGACGCTTGCTGCTAGACAACAGATTAATCCTGTTACAGGATTTATACCTCCAACCACTAAAGAATGCATTCCATTTTCAGCAGTTTTTGTCACCAGTTCTACATTGGGTAAACTGTGATTTTTGCTGATTAAGCAGAGTGTTGGTGGGATAGGGGTAGGAGCGACTTCAGACAAGGCCACAGTCTCTTAGAGTTCTTATCCACGGTTCAGATTTCAAGAATTAAAAACTTCTCTATTTGTTTTCTGCAGTTTTTTAGATTTCTAGTACCTTCAAAGTACCTAATTTTGACAATTTGTCTTATTTTTATTTTAAATATAACCTGCATTGCATGTGTGATTCCTAGCATAAAAGAAAACTAAACATTTCCCTTTTCCTTGTCTTTGTTAGTGGGTGTGATGTCTGGAGCTTGTACAGATTTGATTGCAGTAACCAGAAATAACCTGGTGGTTTTCGGGGACTGTATTCAGTGCCAGGAATTGCAAGTGCCTTATCTGCTATACCTTCTCTCTGGCATACATCAGTGACTTTTTTTATTTGACGTTTGTAAGACAAATTTACTTAAACAAATTACTAGGATTATAAAGGACAGTTTATGGCATCAAAGCAAACATTTAGCTTTGGAAGAATAAAGCTACAAATGAATCATTAGTGATGCACGATCATTGTTTAGGAGTCGCTATCAGTGTCACTGTCATCCCGTTGATCATCGATTTGCTTCTGTGGGCCTAGCCCAAGATTGTAACAGCCTCTCTTTACTCGTCCTTCCCAACGGTGCTGCATTAGAGGCTCTTCAGGGTCAGGGGAATGAGACTGCTTTTATTAAATTTAGTAGTGTAATGGCTGGATTTGTTTGTTTTGGGGCCACATGAGGCCATGTTCAGAAGGACTTACTCCTGATTCTGAACTCAGGGAATCATATGGGGTGCCAGGGGTTGAACCTTGCAAGGCAATTGCCCTACATGCTGTACTGTTGCTCCAGCCCAAGAAATGTAATTTTAAATCTTTCACTTTAACGTGGGAAAAAAAAAAGTCATTGATTTAGAAATTCTTGGTTTTCAAAGGTTATTTGTAATTGCACTTATATTAGTGGTTTATGATGCAGTTAAATATACTTTTTATTCATACATCATTTCAACACCATACCCATCACCTTAGTGTCTGCTTTCCTCCACCAATGGCCCACGGCCCCCCTCATAGCTACACCAGCTCCATGTAAACTCAGTTCTATGGACAAAATCTCCAGTTCCAATGACTTTGACTGTTTGTTCTTCCTGTACTATGTTTTTTAATCTCACATATGAAAGAGAGGATATATGTGTGTATATATAATTTTTTTAATTGTGAAGTTGGTGACACCTACACACAGATGAGTAGAGTTAAAATCCTGGAATTCCATAGATTTGTAAATCAGTTATAAGTTGATAAAATATTCTTTAAAAACTGAATATTTTTATAGGTATATATTTTTCAATACTAGTAATTATTCTGTGATAATTCATTAAAAATATACATGAAATATGCTGAGTGAAATGAGTCAGAAAGAGAGAGACAGACATAGAAAGATTGCACTCATCTATGGTATATAGAATAACAGAGTGGGAGACTAACACCCAAGAACTGTAGAAATAAGTACCAGGAGGTTGACTCCATGGCTTCGAGACTGGCCTCATGTTCCGGGGAAAGGTCAACTCAGAGAAGCGATCACCAACTACATTGTAGTCGAAGGCCATGTGGGGGAAGGGAGTTGCGGGCTGAATGAGGGCTAGAGACTGAGCACAGCGGCCACTCAACACCTTTATTGCAAACCACAACAGCTAATTAGAGAGAGAAAACAGAAGGGAATGCCTTGCCACAGTGGCAGGGTGGGGTGGGGGGGAGATGGGATTGGGGAGGGTGGGAGGGACACTGGGTTTACGGGTGGTGGAGAATGGGCACTGGCGAAGGGATGGGTTCCCAAACTTTGTATGAGGGAAGTATGAGCACAAAAATGTATAAATCTGTAACTGTACCCTCACGGTGAATCTCTAATTAAAAATAAATAAATTTAAAAAAAATATATACATGAAATAGGGGCCGGAGCGATAGCACAGCGGGTAGGGCGTTTGCCTTGCACGCGACCGACCCGGGTTCGATCCCCGGCATCCCATATGGTCCCCCAAGCACTGCCAGGAGTAATTCCTGAGTGCAAAGCCAGGAATAACCCCTGAGCATCGCTGGGTGTGACCCAAAAAGCAAAAAAAAAAAAAAATATATATATATATATATATATACATGAAATAGATAAGTCCCACATGTAAAATTTAGTAAAAGAATTAAAATTTTAAAGGTGAAAATCTGAATTTAAGGCCTATAGAAGTCTGAAAGTATGTTTTATCTTAAGGGAATATTAACTTTATGTTAGGAAACATTATAGATACCGTTTAGGTATCTGCATTAATAAGAGATTGTAACAAAAATATAGGTGTGAAAAAAAACCTGATCAGGCATAAAACATTCAATATAGTTGAAACATTAACCTGTATTAAAAATGCATAAAATCCTTGGCAAACTAGGAGTAAGTAAACCTTTCTTAATCTAGTAGAGGGCATCCATAATTACCATAAGTGAATGCTATACTCAGTGTCTAGTTGTACTTCATCAGATTTGTCTTCTTGTTCTTCAGGGACTTGATTCATATATTGTTCTCTTGAAATGCATCCATACTTCTGGCGTGCTATTCATTTTTTAAAATTTCATATGTTTTTCCATCTTACATTTTCTAGAGGTTTTTACTGTTTCATCTTGGACTACTCAATCTTTTTCGTAGCTGCATAGATCTTCTACTGTTTTTTTTAAAATATCATCCACTATACTCATAATTTGTCATTTCTGATACTCTTATTTCAGCTGTCATTCTTTATTATATTTTGCTGGCTACCTGTGTCATCCTTTCTTTGAGCTCATTCAGCAGACTCACATGGTTTTTTTTTTTTTTTTTTTTTTTGCTTTTTGGGTCATACTTGGCAATGCACAGGGGTTACTCCTGGCTCTGCACTCAGGACTCACCCCTGGCACTGCTCAGAGGACCATATGGGATGCTGGGAATCGAACCCGGGTTGGCCGCGTGCAAGGCAAGCGCCCTACCCGCTGTGCTATTGCTCCAGCCCCTCACATGGTTTCATCATAGTCATTTTCTGAGAATTTACAGAGCTGGTTGGTGCTGATTGAGCCTTTTTTGTTGTTCTTTTCAGTTACTGAACTTGGTGGGCTTCTACAAGTCTTTCCCATTGGATTTTCTGTGTTCCTTCTGTGCTGGGTGTGGGGGTGGGGTGTGAATCTTTGTAGTTAGCCTCTCTGGGAGTCTTTGAGAGTTCAGGATCAGTTTTTTAGTTTTTTCTTCCCTGCCTATCTTCACCTAGTTACAGGAAGTACAACTGTGAGCAGTGTGAGACTTGATGAGTAGAGCTCTAGTACCAGTTGATGTGGTGGAGGTGAGGTGGGGTGTGGAGGCTGCCTGGACCTAGCTCGAAGGAAGGGGAATCTGCCTTGGTTCTAAAAAGAGCTCTGGAGATGTCAGCAGGAGGTTAATTTTACCTAGGAGATTGGGGACACCAGTAGAGGTTCAGGAGAATGTGGACTTTCTCTTAATGTTTTTTCCTTTGCCTCTTCATCGTATGAAACATTTCTCCTTTCTAACCAGGCAGTTGCTGTGGTGCAGAATGGCTGACCTCAATCTTAAAGACGCATTAACAGACCCATCTCCAGAAATTGAGGAGGAGATAAAACGGGACTTCATTGCTACACTGGAAGCAGAGGCCTTTGATGATGTTGTGGGAGAAACTGTTGGAAAAACAGAATATATTCCTCTTCTGGATGGTGATGAGAAAGCTGGGAATACAGAGTCAAAAAAGAAACCATGCTCAGATACTAGCCAGGTTGAAGGTAAGTAATTAACCCAAGTGAAATGTATATTCAGAAAGTAGATTAGCCCCAAAAAAGCAAAAAAAAAAAAAAAAACAAAAAAAAAGGGGGGCTGGAGTGATAGCACAGCGGGTAGGGCGTTTGCCTTGCACGCGGTCGACCCGGGTTCAAATCCCAGCATCCCATATGGTCCCCTGAGCACCGCCAGGGGTAATTCCTGAGTGCAGAGCTAGGAGTAACCCCTGTGCATCGCCAGGTGTGACCCAAAAAAGAAAAAAAAAAAAAAACAGAAAGTAGATTAGCAATTTAGCTTTGAGTCATAAATTTAGAACTCTTTACTAAGGTGAATGGGGCTTAATACTGTAGGCTAATTTTTACTCGTTGTCAGCATTCTTTGAAATCACGGAGGCAGTCTATTACCACTTAGTTGAGCATTTCCTCAGGAAACTGTAGATAATTTTTTAAATTAATTTTAATTATTATTTTTTATTTTTTTCTTCCTGTACTCCCTCATTTAATCTGGGCTGCCACAGTCAGTCAGGCAGAAAGTGCGGGGATGGTAAAAATTTATTTTTAATTATTTTTGTTGTTGTTGTTGTTGTTTTTGGGCTACTCCAGGGATCCTCTGGGCTTACTCCCAGCTCTCAGGTATCACTCTTCACAGGCTTAGGGGTTATATTTGAGCACTGTGATGAAATTCAATACTTTTACCCTAAGATTTATTCTGTAACATCTCAATTGTAGTATAAGCTGCCTTTTAATTTCCTAAGTTAAGCTGTTTGCTCTGCCCTCTTTTAAAAAAACTTACTTAAAACATAACAATGTTTTTCTTACGTCAATGTTTAATATATAACAGAATCAGTTCTTCTTTGTTCATCTTTTGGAATGATCTTAGGTCAGGATTAAAACATGGGGGTGGGAGAGATAGTACAGTGGGCAGGCGAGTTGCCCCTGCATGCCCTGACCCGGGTTTAATCCTTGGCCACCTATATGGTCCCTTGTGCACTGCCATGAGTGATCCTTGGATACAGAGCTAGAAGTAAGACCTGAGCACTACCAGATATGGCTTCAAAACCAATTCCCCTGCCATTCCAAAATATATTAAACACTCAGAAGTGGTCAGATCAAATTTGCTAACACTTTTTGTGGATTTTTGGCATCCATATTCATTTGGGTTATTGGTTTTTAGCTTTCTTGTAATGCCTTTTGTCTCTTTTTTAAAATAATTTTTTGACTGAAACCGTAATGGTTGACTGGGTTCCATCCTTGGCATCCTGTATGGTCCCCCAAGCAACACCAGAAGTGATTCCTGAGTGCAGAGTCAGGTTTTATCCTCTGAGCATCACTGGGTGTGCTCCCCTCCCCCAAAAAAACCCAAAATAATAAATAATTTTAATTTGATTCTACCGTACCTTTTATTTTTGTTGTTGAGATTATTGAGGTCTCCACACTTGATTAAGTACTTGCACGTTCATTTCATGCTAGGAATCATGCTCAGCTTGTGGGGTGGTGGTGGTGGTAGTGATCAGATTTGAGCCCTGACGCTTGCATGGCAGGTGCTCTACCACTGGGCTATCCCCACACTCTTTTTCTGGTTTTATGACTTAAATCACGATGGCAAACATATGTTAGGAAGTTCCTTCCTACTTTGTTTTCTAGCATTGATTGTGTATATTTTATTATTATTACTATTATTATTATTTTAATTTTGTTTGGGGGCCACACCCGGTGGTGTTCAGAGGTTACTGCTGGCTCTGCAAGCAGGAATCACTCCTGGTGGGCTCAGAGGACTATATAAGATGCCAGACCATATGGGCTGCTGGGATCAAACTCAGGTCAGCGCATGCAAGGCAATCACCTTATCTGATGTCCTATCTCTCTGGCACTGATATATATATATATATATATATATATATATATATATATATATATATATATATATATATATTTGCTTTTTGGGTTACAACCAGCGATGCACAGGGTTATTCTTGGCTCTAGTAGGAATTACCCCTGGTGGTGCTCAGGGGACTGTATGGGATGCTGGGAATCAAACCCAGGTTGGCTGCGTGCAAGGCAAATGCCCTACCTGCTGTGCTATTGTTCCAGCCCCTCTGGCACTGATTTAAAAAAAAAAAAGTAACAAAATGAAACAGCTGTACATATTGTCTATGTTGCCTGTGCTCATGTTGCCCACATGTTCCGTCTAGAGATGGGGACTTTCATACGTGAACATTGTGATGTGTACTGGCTCTCTCTGCTCTCGAGAGGTCTGTTCTCTCTTGAGCACATACCTTAACCCATCTCTCTCCTTACCTCTCTTATTTCCCCAATTAACTTGTTATACTTCACTTTGGAAAAAAAATTAAACAGAGCAGTCACTATAGCTGGAGTTGTATTTCAGCTTTTTCCTTTGTCAGGATTATAAGTAGAAATTTAATTTGAGAATAAAACTATTCAGAGTATTCTCTGAAGCTGTTAATTTGTATCTTTCTTGGCATTTGTCCATTTCCTCAGAACTATCAAATTAATGAAGATGAAGTTATCATAATTTTTTATTTTTGTTTTTGCATCAGTGAGCCTCACACATGCATTGCAAGTGCTCTTCTGCTTTACTATATCAGTGGTCCTTTTATTTTAAGGGTCATAGCTGGCTGTGCTTGGGGGATCATGTACTGCAGGAGGAAGCAGTGTTCATGTCCTAGGGAACCTGGGGCTCCTGTACACAAAGCATGTAGTCTAGTTATTTTAGCCATCTCCTTGGCCATATTCCTCTTTTTGTGTGTGTGTTTGTTTTTGTTTGGGATTACACCTGCTGATTCTCAGTGGTTACTCTTGGCTCTGAACTCAGGAATAACTCATGGTAATGCTTAGGAGGAGATATGGGATGCAGGGGGCAGGGTGGAGGAGGGCAATCGACCTAGGGTTTGTATTGTCTTGTGCAAGGCCAAGTGCCCTACTCACTGAACTACTTTTCTAACCCCTCCTTGCTTATTTATTTTTGAAGTGAGGGTGCCACACCCAGTGGTATTCATTTATTGAAACTTACTTAGAAAATTGGGCTGGCGCAATAGCACAGCGGTAGGGTGTTTGCCTTGCACGTGTCCGACCCGGGTTCGATTCCTCCGTCCTTCTCAGAGAGCCTGGCAAGCTACTGAGAGTATCTCGCCCACACGGCAGAGCCTGGCAAGCTACCCGTGGCATCTTCGATATGCCAAAAACAGTAACAACAAGTCTCAAAATGGAGACGTTACTGGTGCCCACTCAAGCAAATCGATGAGCAACGGGATGACAATCATACAGTGATACTTAGAAAATTGTGAGGGGAGAAACACTGAGTTGGGGGGAGGAGGGGCATTATTCTTCAAATATCTCTAGGGCCTTTTTTGCTTCCTCCCTTCGTTGTTGGGTTTTTTGTTTTTGTTTTTTTGTGATTGGCAGTGTCATACATATGATTGTGTGGCTCCCACATTTAGTTGTAGTGTTCACTGGGTAGTAGTGGTCATGTAGTGGTCATAAGTCAGGTTGCATGTATACTTTCTGGGTGTGGTGCTTATAGACAATTGACTTTGTCATGGCTAGAAGTTTTGTGGCACCAGGGATCAGAGACAACAGAGCTGCCTGACTCAAGGACAGCACCATTGGTGAAATTCTACTTGGCTCATGTCTAAGCCACCAAGCTATCCTTACAGGCCCTATTCTTTCACTTCATATATTAGTAACTTGAGAACATTTTTTTCTTGATGAATATGGATAGTGTTTTACCAATTTAGTTCAGTAAACCAGCTTTTGGATTCTTAGTTTTCCATCTCATTCCCCCAATTTTATATTTTTAATTTTTGTTCACATCTTTATTGATTGCTTTCCTTTTGCTTTGAATTGATTTGCTTTTCTAGTTTAAGGTGATATCTTAGATCTGAGCTTCTTATCACTCAGGAGTCTTGTTTTGTTTTGTTTTGGGGCCACACCCAGTGATGCTCAGGAGTTACTCTGGCTCACACTGACGAATTACTCCTGGTAATACACGATGTTAGGAATTGAACCCAGGTTAGCCGTGTGCAAGGCCCTACCTGCTGTACTATTGCTCTAACTAGGATTAAACCCAAAACTTCACCCATGTGAAGCATGCTTTCTACCATCGAATTATATTCTGATCCTTGATTTTTTTTTTCTTTCTGTGGGATGGCTACACCTGGTGGTAATCAGGCCTTACTTTTAGTTCTGTACTCAGGAATCACTCCTGGTGGAAGTCCAGAAACCATATGAAGTTCTTGGGATTGAACGAGGTTGAATACATGCAAGGCAAATGTCCTACTGACTGTACTATCATTCTGGCGCCCCCTTTTTAAATCTCTTCTTTGATTTTTTTTTGGGGGGGCGGGGGTGGGAATGGGGAGGTGGTTTGGGCCATACCTGGTATGTTTGGATGCTACTCCAAGATTAGTTGTGTGGGGGTCACTCATGATAAGTGTTTAGGTGGTGCTGTGGATCAAAGCCTGGGCATTTCTTTGCCACCCTTTGAACTGTCTCCCTAACCCCCTTGATATATTTTTAAAGTGTCCTTCAAAGTATTTTCTTATTTCCTTTGTGGATTCTTTTTTGACTCATGGATTACTGGTAAAGAAGTGTTTAATTTTTCAGTATTTGGGAATTACTCAAACATCTTTCTGTAGTTGACTTTTTATTTCATTCTATTGTGGTTAGAAGATATTCTTTGAAATTTCAATTTATTTCAAATTGTCAGATTTTGTTTTATGGTTCTGAACATGGTTTGCCATGATCAGTGATTTGTGAGTACTTGGAAATAGTTTTTGTAATTTTCTTGCTCTGTGGAGTAATTTGGGTTTGTCGGAGTTGTTCAGGTTTCTTGTATCCTCACTGGCTTTATTATGTTTGCTGTAATATTTCTGAGAAGATAGTACAACAGGTAAGGCATTTACCTTGCAAGCGGCTGACCTGGGTTTAACCTTCAGCATCCCATATGGTCCCCAGAGCACTGCCAGGAGTAATTCCTGAGTGCAGAGCCAGCAATGACCCCTGAGCATTGTCGGGTGTGAACTAAAAAAGCCAAAAAGATGGGGCCGGAGTGATAGCACAGCGGGTAAGGCGTTTGCCTTGCACTCAGCCGACCTGGGTTCGATCCCTGGCATCCAATATGGTTCCCCAAGCACCGCCAGGAGTAATTCCTGAGTGCAAAGCCAGGAGTAACCCCTGAGCATCGCTGGGTGTGACCCAAAAAGCAAAAAAAAAAAAAAAAAAAAAAAGCCAAAAAGAAAAAAAAAATGCCCATGGTTTAATGGATTTGTTTGTTCCTTAAATTCTGCCCCTTTTTTGGTTCTGTTTTGTTTTGGGGGCTATACCTCACTGTATTCAGGGCTTACTCCTGGCTCTGTGCTCAGTGGTTGCTCCTGGTAGGACCCAGGGGACTATGGAGAATGCTGGAGATCAAACCCTGGCCAGCCATGTGCAAGGCAAGAAACCTACCTGTTGTGTTATTTCTTCAGCTCCAGTTCTGCTCATTTTAGTTTTATGTATTTCAAAGATAAATTGGTAGTAGGATTGTTGTTTCCTGAATTATCTTCATTATGTAATGCCCTCTTTTATTCCTGCTTAGATTATTTGTGCTAAAGTCTAATTGCCTCAGGTCTGGAGCAATAGTACAGTGGGTAGGGCATTTGCCTTGCATGCAGCTATCCTGGGTTCGATCTGGAATCCCATGTAGTCCCTAGAGGACTGCCAGGCGGGATTCCTGAGTGCAGAGCCTGGATTCACCCCTAAGCATCGCTTGCTGTGACCTAAAAAAGCCAAAGTAAATAAATAAGTAATCTTTTAAAACTTTTTTTAATTACTGTGAGATACAGTTAAAAAGCTTTCATGTTCGAGATTCAGCCATTCAATGATCGAACACCCATCCCTCCACCAGTGCACACTTTCCACCAGCAGTGACCCCAGTATATTGTGCCCCCCTACCCCCATTGCTGGCATGGCCTGCCTCCTGCCTCCATGGCTGGCAATTTTCCCAATTCTCTCTACTTTTGGGCATTATATTTGCTCAAAGTTTTCAACCACCATTCAGGCCTGCCTGCCAGGGGTGGATGCTAGATCATTTATTATCCATTGCTCATTTTGAAAATCTTGGGTGCCACGGCTGTGCGCTTCTGGAATCCTAGATTGTAAATGGTTGGGTTCTGGAGACATTTCTGTAGGACACTAGTCCATTTTGGGATTCAATTGGGCGTCTCTGGACCAGGGCTCTTAGTGTGCTAAGACGGCACCTGGAGGCACATTGTGGGGGTGACAGCTAGGCTGACAAGCAGGTGGGGAGCCAGGGAGGGACAGCCTGGCACCTCTGCCATCATGTGGCATGGAGATTTAATCCTGGAATTCGCATACCTGGGCCTTGCTTGAGGAAGCTTTTGGTCGCCAGGATTCCATCTTGGAGTAGGTGGGGAGACTGTACCTGCTCCATCTGGGGTGCCCCAGTGAAATTGGCTTGGTGTGGGGCCAGGAGAGATCTCCGGCTCTGTGGCATCTTCCGGGACTTGCTGCTGTGTCTCTGGCTTTTGACTTCTTTTGAGATTTTTTTATGGGTCTCTGAAGCAAGGCTAGTAATAGAGTTTACAGGGTGGCACTGGAGTTGGTTTGTGGGG
This sequence comes from Sorex araneus, assembly GCF_027595985.1. Taxonomy (NCBI): domain Eukaryota; kingdom Metazoa; phylum Chordata; class Mammalia; order Eulipotyphla; family Soricidae; genus Sorex; species Sorex araneus. The sequence goes on along the minus strand of NC_073305.1, from coordinate 44,714,386 downwards.
GTGACTGCCAGTGCTTCCATGTGTATTGGGAAGTGTGGGGAGGTAGCTCACCCCAACTCTGAGAAAGCCTGGAGATTTCAGTCACAAAACCTGCATACCCAAATTTTCAGCAGATTATATTGGTGAGGCTCTTCCTGAGATGGTGGAGTCAGGCTGAGGGGGATGGCGGCGATTTTAGATTGTGGAAGCAAGCGGCTGCTTTGGGCTCTGCTTGGGCAGGCACTCCGATTTACCCCAGTCTGTTCAACCATGCGAGGTTCGAGATTAACTGTGACTTTTGGTCCCTTTCGATATTTATCTATGGGTCTCTGAAATAAGGCCAATAAATGTGCTTGTATAGCTGAGCTAAAGGTGGTTTGTTGGCATGGCTCCCACATACCTAATTTGTTGCCCTTTAATTTTTTTTTTTTCTTTTTGAGTCACACCTGGCGATGCTCAGGGGTTACTCCTGGCTCTGCACTCAGGAATTACTCCTGGCGGTGCTTGGGGGACCATATGGGATGCTGGGAATCGAACTGGGGTCGGCTGTGTGCAAGGCAAGCACCCTACCCGCTGTGCTATCTCTCCAGCCCCCATTGCCCTTTAATTTCTTGGTAAACTTGGTCCCAAGTTGTTGGGGTCCGGCCAAAGGGACATCAGCAATTTTTTTTTTTTAATTGAATCACCATGTGAAAAGTTACAAAGCTTTCAGGCTTAAGTCTCAGTTATACAATGATTGAACACCTATCCCTTCACCAGTGCACATGTTCCACCACCAAGAACCCCAGTATACCTTGCATCCCCCCGACCCCCACCTGTGTGTCTGATGATTTTCACTTTAATTTCTCTTTACTTTGATTACATTCAATATTTCACAGAAAACTCAACTATTATTATTTGGAATTTTCCCCCAACAATCAGACCTGCCGCAAAGGCATCATTTGATAATTTGTTTTCCATTGCTGAGAATGGAGAGCGTATAAGGTCTCACTGTTTTGGATTTCTGGTATTTTAGTAATTAATTCCAGAGAAATTTCTGCCAGAAGTCACATCATTGCAAGCTCATACCTCTGTTTAGTGGGCCTTATAAGATGGCGGTCACCATGCCACCAAGGAAAGGAAAGGCCGAGATTAGAGAAACCTTTCCCCTCCTGGGGCAACATGGGGCCATAGCTTAGTTCACAGTCTAGAGGCATTTCTGCAAGAAGCCCACAGCGGCAATTTTGGGGTGTCAAGAAGCCTGAAGGCACCATCAGGCTGCTGATGCACTTTCCCCACAGGTACAGGTTGACCTGTTGGTGGCATCATACCCCCTTAAATAAATATTTTAAAAAATACAGCCTGTTAGGATGCCTAATCTTTGATTTATCCTAATATAGATACTCCAGCTTCCTTTGGTCTTTGGCCACACCCAGTTGTGTTGGAGATACTCTGGTCAGCATACTCTGGCCTAATGGAAAGCCATGTGATCCGGAAATTGTTTTTGAGTTACCTCTCCTGCCCCTTTGTTAAAATTTTAATCTTTCTCTATATCCGCCAACTGCCTTTTAGATTTCCCTTAAGATTTTACCTTTATTTTTGTTTTTAGCAATTTGAATATGCTGTGTTAGGTTAATGTTTTGGTATTTGTCTGCATGGGGTACTTCTGAACTTTTTTTTTTTTTTATTTGTTTTGGCTATTCCTACTGGTGCTTCTGCATGCAAAGCATATGTGTCCAGGCTAATGAGCTATTTCCCCAGCTCTTAAGTTATACTAAAAACAAAACAAAAAAAAAAACTGGCCAAATAGTACTGTGGGTTGCATGCATTAACCTGGGTTCAATCCTGGACACCACACATGGTACCCCAAGTCCACCATCAGGAGTGATACCTGAGTGTAGAGCCAGGAGTAAGCCCTTAGTATAGCTGGGTGTAGTCCAAAAACCCAAAACCCAAACCAAGGAATCATAACTGTATGTAATAGTTGCCATTGTTAACGTGGGGTTCCCTGCCATTGGTTCACACCAGATCATTTTATTCTTTGTTAGCACATGTGCTTTCTGTATACTGATTTCGTATTCCTTTATTCCTTGTGTTTAGGATGAGGGTGTTTCTAAGTGTCTTGGTCAACTCTTAGCTTTTTCTTTTGGTTTTTGGACCACACCTAGCATTGCTCAGTGCTTACTCTTGGCTCTGTGCTCAGGAATCAGTCCTGGCAGGGCGGAGGAGACCATATGTGTTGCTAGAGATTGAACCTGTTAGGTTGTGTGCAAGGCAAATTCCCTACCTGCTGTATTGCTCTGGCCCCCCACTCTCAGCTTTGACATTTCCTATGCCCTGGGCCTTAGAGAAGTCTTTGTAGTCTTTTTTTCCCCCCTCCCCACACCTGGCATTGTTCTGGGGACAGTATGGGATGTTGGGAATCAAACCTAAGTCAGCTGCATGCAAGGCAAGTACCCTACCTGCTGTACTATATAGCTTTGGCCCCCTTTCTCTGTAGTCCTGCCTCCTCCCTTATACAAGACTACTATCTATACTTGTAGTGGTCTGGAGTTGCACAGGGGACTATATGGGATGCTGGGAATCGACCCTGTGTACCGCCAGGAGTAATTCCTGAGTGCAGTGCCAGAAGTAACTCCTGTGCATCGCCGGGTGTGACCCAAAAAGAAAAAAACAAAAACAAAAATAAAAAACTTTTTAGTTGAATTCTTAACTGCTCTGTGACATCCAGTATCTTTTGCTCCCACTGTCTTAGACAAGAGAGCTAGTGCTTTTGTCCCATATGTGCTTGAAGGTCTTATCTTGGTTTAGATTTTATACTGCTTAATGGCTCTAAAAACTGTTTTATGGTTAGTTCAGTTTTATTGTGTAATTGGCCTGCCTTTTTGTTGTTGATGGTATGAGTGACATATCTCCTCACTTCCAATGGTTAATGTGGAAGAGAAGCTATTCCTGGTTTATTTTAGGAGCGAATGTGGTGGAAGGGAAACTTCAGATTATCAGGAAAAAATTTCCAAGTTTAATATCGGAAGGAAGGAAGGAAGGAAGGAAGGAAGGAAGGAAGGAAGGAAGGAAGGAGGGAGGGAGGGAGGGAGGGAGGGAGGGAGGGAGGGAGGGAGGGAGGGAGGGAGGGAGGGAGAGAGGGAGGGAGGTTGGTTTTTGCTCATAAAAATTATCATTGGGATGGCGATCCAAAGAGTAAAGCATGAAGTGTGCTTGCCTTACACATGGCTGGTCCAATGGCTGGCATTCCATAAGGTCCCCAGACTCCTCCAGGAGTGATCCCTGAGCACTGCTATGTGTGGCCCAAAAACCTAGATAAAAATAAATAAAAATAAAATTGGGATAAGGAGATAGCTCAAAGGGTTGCATCGGTATGCTTTGCTAGCTCGAGACCTAGATTCTATACCCAGCACTACATGGTCCCTGGAGCATTGCACCTTGTGGGAAATTTTTTTCAGAGCACCACTGGGTGTGACCCCAACCAAAACCAATTAAGATTATTTAAAATGCCCCCTCTCAGCTGGAGCAATGGTAAGCTGGTAAGGTATTGCCTTGCATGCAGCCAGCCCAGGTTCAATCTCCAGCATTCCATTTGGTTCCCCCGAGCACTACCAGGAATAATTCCTGAGTTCAGAGTCAGGAGTTACTTACCCCTGAGCATTGCCAGGTGTGGCTCAAAAATAAAAAAAAAAAACAGAGGTCCCTGGGAAGCAACTCAGGGATTGCTAAAATTTTTAATTTGTCTATTACATATAATTAATATCTCACTAACCCAAGTATTAGATATAGCTCAGTGGTAGAGCACTTGTCTTGTGTTAGCCCTGAGTTGAATCCCCTGAATCACAAAGGCAGAAAGTCACCAAAGTTTTCTATACCGTAACACTGTAGCACTGTTGTCCGGTTTTTTATGGATTTGTTCAAGTGGGCACCAGTAACATCTCCATTGTGAGACTTGTTACTGTTTTTAGCGAATGAAATACGCCATGGATAGTTTGCCAGGCTCTGCCGTTCGGGTAGGATATTTTCAGTAGCTTGCCGGGCTCTCCGAGAGGGACTGAGGAATCAAACCCTGGGGTGGCTGCGTGCAAGGCAAATGCCCTACCCGCTGTGCTATTGCTCCAGTCCATGAGAAATTAAAGTATGAATTAATGTAATATGAATGGGGCTGGAATGATAGTATGGGGGTAGGACACTTGTTTTACACACTGCTGACCCACTTTCAATCTCCAGCACCCCTGTGGTCCCAGTGATCCCTGGTGTGGCCCCAACCAAACAGACATGTTGAAGATAAGCAACAGGGGGGAAAAGATTCCAAGTGTGTTAAAACCTCAACACAGAAGTCCACGTCAGGGCAGTTCGTATAACCGTGTATGCATAAATATTTCTACTTGGGAGATTGAGAGAATATTTTCTTCTCAACACCACAGAAGGTCTTTGATACTAAAATGTTGCTTCTGTAGATTGTCTAAGATAGTGATTCTCGATGTATGGTACTTGTGTCAGCAGCGGTTTCACTTGGGAGCTTTTCAAAATGCAGTTCCTTTTTTTTTTTATTAATTTTTTTTGCTTTTTGGGTCACACCTGGTGATGCACAGGGATTACTCCTGGATCATGCACTCAAGAATTACTCTTGGCGGTGCTTGGAGGACAATATGGGATACTGGGAATAAAACCCAGGTCGGCCGTGTGCAAGGCAAACGCCCTACCTGCTGTGCTATTGCTCCAGCCCCTCAAATGCAATTCCTAAGCCCACACAAATGAAAAAACTCTCGGTGAGGAATTCAGCAGTCTGTGTTTGACAAGTTCTTGAAGATGACTCAGTTTTATATCCAAGATTGACTGGGGAGAAAGGTTCCAAATCCAGGAAAAGGTATCTAGTTATGCATCATTTCCTCTATTGTGGAGTATGGCAACCAACTTCATTGGCCACCAGAGGGAGGCGTTAGCACAGGCCTCACTTGCACCAGCCAGTGCTTGTGTTGAGACCATGCTTAATCTTCCCTGTCTAAACATTTTTTTGTTTTGTTTTGGGCCCGTACCTGGTGGTAGTTAGGGGCTACTTCTGGCTTTGTGCACTGGAGTTGCTCCTGGTGGTTCTCAGGGGACCATGTGGGTGCCCAGAATTGAATCCAGGCCTCTTGAATGTAAAGCATGTACTCATACTGTTGATCTTTTTCTGTTTCTCTCCCACAGCCCCCAATTTTCCTACTTTTAAAAATAAGGTAACAGTTTATAACAGTACATAGGTCCCCTGTATAAATTTCTTTTGAGGGGGGCCAAAGAGAAAGTACAGTGAATTAGACGCTTGTGTTGCACGTGACTGTTGGGTGTTCAATCCCTGGTACAACATATGAGAGCAGAACTAGGAATAAACCCTGAGCACATGGGGCTGGAGTTATAGCACAGCAGGTAGGGTGTTTGCCTTGCACGCAGCTGACCGGCTCAGATCCCCAGCATCCCATATGGTCCTCGAGCACCACCAGGAGTAATTCCTGAGTGCAGAGCCAGGAGTAAGCCCTGAGCATCACTGGGTGTGACCCAAACAGGAAAAAAACCAAACAAACCTGAGCACAGCTGGGTGTGGTTCCAAAATCAAAACAAAAGAAATTAAAAAATAAGTAAATTTTCTATCCCCACATCTAAAAACTGTAAGGAGAATTTTAAATAGTTGTAAAGAATGATCGTTTTCAGAATGTTTTTCTTTTGCCACCCTATAAACATATTTTGCATCACCCTTTAAGCATTCAAGTGTTTCTAATTTTATTCCCACCATCATCATCATCGATTTTTTTTTAAAAAATGAGGAAGCAAGACTCTTTATATTGGAAATATAAATCTTTGGTTTGGATTTTTCAATTCTTCCTTTCTTTTTTTTTTAAATTTTATTAGAGAGGGGCCGGAGCGATAGCACAGCGGGTAGGGCGTTTGCCTTGCACGCGGCCGACCTGGGTTCGATCCCCGGCATCCCATATGGTCCCCCAAGCACTGCCAGGAGCAATTCCTGAGTGCAAAGCCAGGAGTAACCCCTGAGCATCGCTGGGTGTGACCCAAAAAGCAAAAAAAAAAAAAAAAAAAAAAAAAATTTTATTAGAGAAACACTGTGATGTACAGTTAGAAACTTATGAACTTTTGTGTTTGCATTTCACTCATACAGTGATCTTTTGTTCACTCCACCAGTACCCATTCACCTCCACCAATGATCTTAGTATCCCTCTCACCACCCCCACCCCATCCCCCACCACCCCACCCTGCCTCTGGGCAGGGCATTCCCTTTTGTTCTCTCTCCTTTTGGGTGTTGTAGTTTGTAATAGAGGTATTGAGTGGACTTCATAGTCTACTTTTAGTTTGCATCTTCCAACCCCAATGGGTCCTCCCAACATCCTCTACTTGGTGTTCCCTTCTCTATCTGAGCTGCCTTTTCCCCCAGCATGTGAGGTCATCAACTCTTCCTTTCTATGTAAAGACTTTTATTAGAACACACTACATTTTTGTATTTGAACACACTACATTTTTGTACTTGAAAACCTTCTTTTGGTTGACTAGGTTATCACGTTTTATTTATTACTGGATACATGAATGCAAATGTAACTTTTTTTTTTTTGGCTTTCTGGGTCACATCTTGCAATGCTCAGAGGTGGTTACTCCTGGCTCTGCACTCAGGAATTCCTGCTGGTGGTGCTTGGGGGATCATACGGAATGACAGGGATTGAACCTGAGTCAGCAGCGTGCAAGGCAAATTCCCTACCCGAATTACTATTGCTCTGACCCCTGAATGTAAACTTAACTTTTAATTTAAAAAGTTCCGGTACCACACACATAGACACAAACACTTTGAAACAATTCTGTAATCATAAGGTATTATAAGTTCAAAAGAAATTTGGTTCAAATGAAATTTATCATGGCATTTATATATTATAATTTTGGGTAGATTATGACAAAGTTCAATTTGACTGGAAATGCTTTTCTTTTTCTTTCCTTGGTTTTGGGGCTGTACCTGATCATGCTGAATGCCTACTCCTGGCTTCATGTTTGGGGATCACGCCTGACAGTGCCTAGGGATCAAAGATGCAGGAGGGCTTCCTGCATGGAGAGCCTGGGCTTAGCCTGTTGAGCAATCAGTTTGTCCCAGAATTGCTTTTCTAATGAGATGATAGCATTGTTTATATTTTTGTGATTAGATCATGATCCACTCATGATTGAATTTGACTAGGATGAAACAAAAGTTTATCTATTTTTATTCCTCTTGTTTTTATAGACATAATAGCCAGGAAAGCTCATTCATATAATTCAGTATTCTATATATGGAACAGTAATGTGACTGTATACTTAATTATTTAAATTAGGTTTTGAGAGTTCTATAAATAAGTATAAATACAAGTTATTTATGTCTTTTTAAGTAGTTATATTATGATTCCTTCAGCTTGATAAAAATAAATAATTGAAAACTGGAGCAATAGCGCAGCGGGTAGGGCCCTTGCATGTGGCCGACCTGGGTTTGATTCCTCTGCCCTTTTAGAGAGTCCGGCAAGCTACGGAGAGTATCTCGCCTGCACGGCAGAGCCTGGCAAGCTATCCAGGGTGTATTTAATATGCCAAAAACAGTAACAAGTCTCACAATGGAGAGGTTACTGGTACCCGCTCAAGCAAATCGATGAGCAACAGGATGACAGTGACAGTGACCTAGCATGGAAAGGTCTTTAGTCATTTGATAATTCACTTCATTTAGCTTGTTTTGTTAGGAAATAATATAGTTTTTATATGTGTGTATGTGTGTGTGTGTGTGTATTTCCCAGTTTGTGTTATCAGCATTGTTTACCTGGTTAGTATTTATTTCACTTGAATGTGATGTTTTTGTGTGTTGGGGGGGTGGGAGAGTGTTGTGATGCTGTGGGGGGCTACTCTTAGCTCTGTGGTTGGGCATTGGTCATTCCCAGCAGAACTGAGGAAATTGTGTGCCAGGTATTGAACCCAGATCTCCATGCAAAGCATAGCTGTCTCTTCCACTCTTGAATGTGATGATGCTTTTTTTTTTTTGGTTCGGGTTTTCTTTATTATTTGCTATACTGTCTGTTTGAGATATCTCAATGGTGCATGACATTTCCTACCACCTGTGTGTATCAGCAGTGAGACAGAGCTGCAGATAAGTTGTGATTGAATTTCCACTCCAGGGTATTGCCAGCCACTCAGTGAATTAGCTTCCTCTTTTGCCAAAGAGGAATCTCTTCTTTTCTTTTTCTTTTTTTTTAATAATTTTTTTTTTTAAATTGAATTGCCATGTGGAAAATTACAATGCTTTCAGGCTTAAGTCTCAGTTATACAATGCTGAAACAACCATCCCTTCACCAGTGCCCATATCCCACCACCAAAAAAAAAAAGTACACCTCCCATCTTGCGCGCCCCCCCCCTCCGGTAACTGATAAATTTCACTTCACTTTCTATTTATTTTGGTTACATTCAATATTTCAACACAAACCTCTCACTATTATTGTTAGGAGTACCCCACTAGAATCAGACCTGTTGTGAAGGGATATAAGGTTGCCCGGCCGCAGTAGTGACCGCGCAGTTTTGGATTTCTGTAATTTAGCAACTAAGTCCAGGGAGATTTCTTCCAGGTATTGGATCATTGCAAGCTTGTAAACCCCATCTGTGGGCAGGCATGGGGCCACAGCTTAGTTCTCAGTCTGGAGACATTCTGTGAGAAGCTGCCCATGCTGAAAAATTTAGCTGGTATCTGGAGTCACGTTCATGCAGCTGTGGAGAGGCCACACACACATGCAGCCCCTGGGATCACATCTTGGTGGCATGGAATCTCTTTCATGTCTGACCTACACAGAGCTGACAATTGTGGAATGGGGGCAGAAAAGTGTGGAGAAAGTGGTGATGGACCTGGAAACTTGTAATAGTGTCCCCATCATCCCTGCTATCTGCAGTTTTAGGAGTGCCTTGGAGTTCTGATATCCTTGGCCACTATGGCCATATTTCTTCAGTTTGGGACTACTTGCTCTTATTTTCTTAGATGTCTCTCATAATTTCTCATAATACAGGATTTTCTCATTTTTGATTCCTAGATCTTTATTTCTTTTTGTAGGGGGGCATCACGCAGTGGTGGGAAGGGCTTAACTCCTGGCTCTGCCCTCAGGATCACTCCTGGTGGGGCTAGGAGGATCATATTGGGTGCTGGGGATCATCAAACCCATGTCAGCTGCAAGGCAAGTACCCTAGCTGCTATACTGTCCTGCCTCTAGATCTTTATTCTTTGAAACAACCTTTTTTTTTTGGGGGGGGGCGCATATCCAACAATATTCAGATCACTCTTGGCGGTGCTCAGGGGACCATATGGGATGCTGCATCAACCTGGAGTCAGCTGCAAGAACCCTACCTGCTATGTACAATCTTTCCATCTTATTTTATTCACTGTGATCACTGTCATCCTGTTGCTCATCAATTTGTTCGAGCGGGCACCAGTAACGTCAAGTATAATTGGCTCCATATACTGAAGGGTCCTAATGTTGAGCTATTTGGACTTAATCTAGCCCCTCATTTTTTTCTGTGGTTTTTGTTTGGTTTTGGGTCATATCTAGCCATGCTTTTTTTTTTCCTTTTCCCTTTTTGGGTCACACCTGGCGATGCACAGGGGCACTCAGGAATCACCCCTGGCGATGCTCAGGGGACCATATGGGAAGCAAACGCCCTACCCGCTGTGCTTTTGCTCCAGCCCCTCTAGCCATGCTTTGAGATCATAAGACCATGCAATGCCAGGGATTATACCTGGAGCAACTTTATGCAAAGCATCTGCTGCAGCTCTTTGAACTGTTTATCTCAAGCCTTCTGTATTTTGTGAACTACACACCTGAAGTGAATTAAGTTAAATTAGCATTTCAAAATTTCATAGAATGTCAAATCTTTGTCATATAAAAGTATTTCCACTTTTTAGTCTCCCAGTGGTATATGAGATTGCCAGTTTTATTTGGGGGCCACACCTTGCAGTGCTGAGGGGTTATTCCTGGTTCTGCTGTCAGGGATCGTCACCCTTGGCAGTGCTCAGGTGACCATATGGGATGCTAGGGATCACCTAGGTCACTTGCCCTGCACACAGACCGACCTAGGTTCAGTCCCCAGCATCCTATATGTTCCCCCAAGCACCTGTAGGAGTGATTTCCTGAGCCAGGAGTAACCCCTGAGCATCTCTGGGTGTGATACCCTCCCCCCATAAAGATTTTGTAGCTTTCTTAGCTAAAAGATGGTATTAACTTTATAATTTGTGTTTTCCTATAATCTGCATTTTACTTTTTTGCAATCTGCATTTTCAAATGAGGCAGATTTTTGAAAATATGTCTTCTTTCTTAGGCTAGAAAGAATAAATTTTTAACTTACTATGTAAATGTAAAAGGAAATTTATTCATGCCAAATATGTTCTATCCCATTTGGCATCAACATGGAATAGAACAAATTTGGCATCTCTGGATAATTTGTTAGCTATCCCCAAATATGTTCTAAACCAATATGTGAAATCTTAGCTTGGTGCCTGGTACATAGTGGGCATTTAATAACAGCCTGTTATCTTTCAGTCCTTTCTTTTCTAGTTAATTGATGCTCTCTCTTATTATTATTAGTTTTTAGGTTTTCCTTAATTTCCGAAGATAATAGCACAATAGCAAAATTAAACTTTTTTTTTTCTTGAGTCACACCTAACGATGCACAGGGGTTACTCCTGGCTTGTACACTCAGGAATTACTCCTGGTAGTGCTCAGGGACCATATGGGATGCTGCAAATCAAACTCAGGTCGGCGCGTGCTAGGCAAACACCCTACCCACTGTGCTATCACTCCAGCCCAACAAAATTAAACTTTTTTACAATTAATTTATATAAATAATTTCTGCCTTGGATTTGTGAGAGAAAGTTGGAGAGTGTAGTTTGTCCAAAGTAAAATCTTGTATTTTATATTCTTGTGACTGCTATTCTACATTTTCACTTACCTTATTGAAAAATGTTTCTCTGAACTCATTTGGGGATGGGACGTCAAGCCATCCCCAGAAACACACACCCAGAAGTGCTCAGGGCTTACTCTTGGTTTGTGCTTAGTGATCGTTCCTAGTGTGCTCAAAAAACCATATATGGTGCCAGGGATTGAACCTGGGTCAGTGACATGCAAGTTCCTTACCTGATACACTCTCTCCAGCCCCCCTCTTTTTGAGGTTCTTGAAGTGTGATTTGTATGAAATGTTTGGGTAGGTTTGCTAGCTATAGATTTCTGAAATATTAAATATAGTTAAAGCCTTTGGAAGTATTTTATTTCTTCAGATTGGTAGTTGGCATTGTCAAGATCTCATCAGGATATTGTTTTCTTCCCTTTTTGGGGGGGAGGGGAGACACATCCGGCTGTGTTCAAGGCTGACTCCTGGTTCTGTACTCAGCGATCACTCTTAGTGGCCTTGGGGTGCCATATGGGGTGCTGGGGATTGAACCTGAGTGTGCTGCCATGTAAGGCAAGTGCCCTACCAGTATACTATTGCTCCAGGCCCAAGAATCCATTTCCCCTTCCCTCTGTGAGACAAACCCTCTACTATGCTTTATGAAGCAGATAACACTAAATCACAGACAGATTAGGATCTGCATAGGCCTCAACCCCAAAGATTTTTTTCTTTAATAATTGAAGGACCAGGGAGCTAGCTTGTGCACTGAAATAATATGTTTCTGTGTCTTTAAATTTTTTACATTTTATTTCTTTTTTTTTCTGGTTTTGGGGCCAACCCTGTGATGCTCGAGGATACTGGTGTTTGGGGGACCATATGGGATGCTGGGATTGAACCCCAGTCAGCCACATGCAATGCAAGCACTGTACCCAGTGTACTATCTCTCCAGCCCCCTGGGTTTTCTTGGTTGGATGTTAAATTTTGATTTGTTTTAAGTCAGCATTGTGAAGAATGGCAAAAATTTGATGAAGCAATTGTTTACTTTTCTTTAGCAATGGGTAATTACTTTTTGTGGTTTGTTGCAGGAACTTCATCTTCTAAACCAACAGTGCTAGCCAATGGTGATCATGGAATAGAAGGGAATGGTAATGCAGGTAAGTGGATCAAATATCTGATTTACAATAAACACCTTGAGTTATCCTTTGAAAGAGAATTTTTTTTTTGAAGGCAAATTAATTATTTTTAGGAGTGTTGTTGTTGTTCAGATATATTTAAACTTGGCACCTATGACATAAAATCACACAATAGTGGAGCGATTTTTTTCTATCCTTTGAACATTTGTTGTTGTTATACTAATGTAAAAACTAAATCATTGTTTCAAATATAAATGCATAGTGATTCTCATCAAATTTTCTTATAGGAGCCTTTGGCCACTATAGCTATTTAGGCAGGTCTTTTCCCTAAATACACACTGCACTGTTTGTTCAGTGTTTGGAAACCTGTGAACTACACATCAAAAGTTCTTCCCTTTTCTCTTTTGCTCTCTGTTTTTCCTTTATTTTTTTCTTATCCATTACTTTGAAATCTGACTCTTAACCCCATTACTAGGATCAACAGTTCCTATGGGTTCCTGTCTCATAACTAGTAAAACTCCCCAGGCCCTAGTATCTGTATATTAGCAGAATTCTTGAAGGAATAGCACTAGCAGTGCATGTTTCTAGTAGTAGGACTCAACAGGATGTGCTTTTATGTGAGTCTTTTTTTAGGTAGCTGAAGTGAGAGTCACTGCACTGTTGACTTAAATTGAGTAGATGTCTAATAATCAGGCACATTGTCAGCTGCAGCAGAGTGTACTTATAACTGGGGCATCACATTTGAGTCACTACTGCAGGGAAGGTAAGCACTAGACATGTTTTGTGTCTGTGTTTCTCTTCTTGTACATGTGTCTCAAACTTTAAAGCCTTTCTTGAAACTATAGAATTTTTGGTTTCTAACAATTTAAAATCTTTTGTTAGCAGTAGTAATCTACCAGGATTTAAAATTTATTTTATAACCTTAGAAAATGTTTGTATGTAGTTGAGATTTCTTGATAACTACGCTTTATTTGTTGTGAATATTAGTTTTATTCAGTGGTGCTAACTTAGTGTTGATCCTTATCAGAAACTCATAAATTAGGAACTCTTTAAAATCTGGAATCAAACAGAAGTTCCATCTTTTCTTCCAGGTTTATGAACGGAAATTTTTGTATTTCTTGATAATCTTAGATGTGTGTGTGTGTGTGTGTGCGCGCGCGCGCGTGCTTGCTTTGAATATGGTTGCCTAATCATTTGGTTTTAAGGAAACATTTATAGAAATATGCCTGGTTTCCCCCCTTCTAGCCCCTCACCTTTCTTGTTGTTTGGTCACACCAGTGATATTTGTAGGCTACTCCTGGCTCTGTGCTTGGGGTCACGCCCAGTGGACTGTACAGTGCTGGGGATGGAACCCGATGCATGCAAAGCATGTGCTTACATCATTGAGCTATCTCTGGCCCAGAAACATCCTGTTTCAAAGGTGAAGAGTACTGGAGAGATAGTGCAGGAATTAAGGTGATCGCCATGCAGCCAGCACACCTAGTTGTCCTTCCAGCGTGGCCAGATATGGCCCTCAAGGCCCTCTCAGCACTGGGGATGCTCAGTCACCTCAGAGTCTGAGCATTAAACTGCTGTATCTAAGAATTGGCACTGGAGTGATAGCATATCGGGTAGGGCGTTTGCCTTGCACGTGGCCAACCCGGGTTTGATTCCTCTTTCCCTTCGGAGAGCCCAGCAAGCTAGCCAGAGTATCCTGCCCACACGGCAGAGCCTGGCAAGCTCCCCATGGTGTATTCGATATGCCGAAAACAGTAACAATAAGTCTCATAATGGAGACGTTACTGGTGCCAGCTCGAGCAAATCAAGGAACAGCGAGATGCAGTGCTTCAGTGCATCTAAGAATTAGCCAGGTCCCCCATCCCCTAGCCTCCTGAGCACTACTTGGGAGATCCCCTTCCCAAAACTTTGAAAAAAAATTAAGATCAACTGTAACCTGGAGATAATATTTGGAGGAAGGAATGGCTGTAGGTGGTTGGTTTGATTAGCCAGGTGAAAGAATGGGTAGCAGAGGTAGCTCAGTGGACTAGAACACTTTGCATGGAGGTGGACTGAATTTGAGCCCTGGCATTGCATGGTCACCTGAACACTGCTGGGAGTAACCCTGAGCATAGAGAGCTACTGACTCTGAGCATTGCCGGGTGTGATCCAAAAACAAACAAAAAAGAAAACATTGTGGGTACCATATCTTTTCAGAAAGAAAAGTACTTCTGAAAGGCAAGAGTAGATCTTCAGTAAGATATCAAATCCTCCCAGAAGAGACTTAAACTATACGTATCAATTGCTTGTCACCACTGCATCTTCTTTTCTGTGAGGGTGAACAGAACACATAAACCCTGCATTGCTCAGGGCTTACCCCTGGCACCTAAGCTCCAGGTGCCATATGCAGTGTAGGGGATTGAACTGGGATCAGCTGCTTGCAGGCAAGCAACATAATCCCTGACTATCTCTCTAGCCCTCACTGCTGCATCTTAACAGTTCAGAGTGGTGGTGGGTGCATGGGAAGAACATGCAGCCTCACCCTATTTCTAGACTTTTAGTTCTTGGCGACTAACTACCATATTGTGAACTGCTGCCCTAGAGGCATCATGAAAACATGTCTTTCTACTTGTGGTTTCGTACTCACAGGTAGAATGTATTATGCATATCTGGGGAGATGTTTACATTCTGAATTTGACTTCTTAACCATGTTAAGATATTTTACTAAAAACTTGTCCATCTCGTTGGAATTGGGAAGTGGGAGAAGGAGGGAAAGGTAAAGAGTGCATGTTTTTGGACCATGTTGTGTTTTTGTTATCATTTGGCTATCCCTAACTGGAACATGTATTTTGGTGCCACTTTGCAAGTTCCCATTTCTGGTTCCTTCAGAACCAGACATAGGAGCTGACTAAGCTTCATTGATTGTATATAAAGGATTTATGAGCAACTCACTGTGTTGAACCTACTGTTTACTAATAATCTGTGCTTTTCCACCCTTTCCTTCCCTTTCCTACTCTTCTTTCCTTTCTATTTTTCTTCTCCTAGAAGCCTAGCGTGTCTCTCAACACTGGGGCTGCTGCAACTCCAGACCAGTGATCTTTCCTAAGCACCGTAATACTTCTAAAACCTCAGCATTTTGCAGAGCTTTGCTTTCCCTACTTGGACACCATATAGAAGAAGCTGAGTATAGTTCTTCGGGGTCCATTTCTGCTGATGCCTGAGCAAACCACCTGCTTCTTGTGCCCTGCAGGGCCTGATGGAACCTCCTTTCCCTTTGTGAGCACAAAGTACAAGCTGAATTCTTTTTACTTTTAGTATTCTTATAAAGATCATTTGTCTTTTTTTTTTTTTGGTCCTTTTTTAAAAATTTATTTTATCACTTAGTTCATCTCACATTTTTCTTTTTGTTGAACATTTTTAGTTGACCTTTTTGTTTGAATTTCAGTTCTTCAACATGAACCCAAGGATATTATAATAACAAACAAGAACATGTGCTTTCATAAAGGGATTGAGTCCACCAGAACTGCAGTGAGCCCCTCCTTTCCTCTCCTTTCTCCCTCCCTCTGTGAGCTTGCTCTTTGGGTAGGGTAATCTTTAGGTTAACCATGTTTCTCTCCACCTCATTGAAATATGAATATTAGCTATTTTAGTGTAAAATTTTCTGATTGAGTAGCTCACAAGCTCAAGTCATTATTTGCATTTTGGGCTGAAATTATTTTTACTGTGAAATTATTATCTATTTTTAGATTTCCCTGGAAATTTAATAATGCTGTTAATTATCTCAAATTTTAAATTTTGATTAAGAATTGCTTTCTCAATCATGAATTGCCACATAAGAATAGAAAGTTAAAGAAAATGAAATCCTAGTTACTGGGATGTTGATTCAGATAGTGAAATGATCAGGTTTCTAATGAAATGATGGTCTGATTGATATTCAGACTATTCAGGATTGTAGCCTTTTCAGCTCTGCAAGAGTCTTGGAGAGCATGCTCAGTGGTTGCAGTTGGTGGATCATGCGTGAAGATCTTGTGTCAAGTCCTTGAACTTGTAAAGTTTATGAACATTCCTAAAGTTTAGGATAATCTCAGTGGGACTTTCTTAACTCATGTCCCTAATTTCCCCAGTCTAGTAGCTTAAAAAAAAAAAAATCCTGGAGTCTTTGGAATAAATAACTGGAAAGTTTCAAATGATAAACTTGGATTATCAGAAGTAGACTAAAACATGAGCTGTGTTTGGAAATCTTAGAGAAGTTCTGGTTTAAGATCTGTAATGTGAAATTCATTTCTCTTACTAATTATGTAGGTTTTCCTAAGTTACTGATTACTTGAGATCAAAATAAGCAAATGGCAGCATGTCCTGGAGAAGATTTTGAGATTTTGAACTTTGATATCGTCTGATACAAAATTACTTTTGAGATGATAGTGTATTCTGAAAAATTTAAACTGAGTATTTGCAGTGTCTTTTGGGATTTCAGAAACATTTCCTCTTCTGGTCATAAGAACTGGTTTCTCTGCCAAGGAGTCCTTTCATGGATTCTAGAGAGAAAATATAAGGGATGCACGTATTTAAAAGAGCCTTTGCTTGCCTTCTAAGCAATGAGATGAAAGTTTTTACTATAGGTCAACATATCATCACATAAAATATCACTTTTTACTTTGTATGTATTATTGTTTTCATCTTTTTGTGTCTTTTTAGGAGGGGGTTGGGGCAGGAACGTTTCCAAACCCAGTCACGCTAACTTTGACAAATCATATTTGACATCTTTCCTTCACCTCTGTAACACTACATCTTCTTAGTCACTGCAGCTTACCTAAGTAACAGGTGGAGAAACCTGGATACAAGTCTCAAAGGCACACAGTCACACTTCATTGTAGATGTTGATTTCTTCCACCTTTATTTCCATTTTCTTAAGTTTATTTTTGTTTGAAACAATTTTATTGGTTCTTTTAGTTTTATGAGATTGTCTAAATTTTTGTACTAACAACCAGCTAAAATTTGGTATGTGTTTACCTTGATTGTTTCATTTTGAAAGAAATATTTTAATGTTTCATACATGGTTTCATATGAAGTAGAGAGTTATAGAGAAATGCTCTATTGCCATGCTGTTCATACCTGAGTAGCCCAGTAACTTACTCACTGATGAACCAACCATATTTGTGTAGCTTTCTCTGTTGAAATGTAATGTTTCTTATATGCAATCTTCCTTTCTCTCTATTTTTTCCCCCAGTGTTGAAAATGTAGAACTTTTTCTTACAGAATATTTTTATAATTTTGTTCTTGCAACTAAGTGTAATTTTTGTGACATTAGAGTTAAATAGTTTGTATTTTGGGACATTTTAATGTGATCACTGTGCTAAATAAACAATACTAATAAACATCTGACATTATCACCTTACTGACTGAATTTTGACTGAGACCTTAATTACTGAATTATAATATGACTAAATAAAGATTATTGAGGCATGCGTTACTAGTCTAACAAAGTTTCTAACCCCACCCATAATAATGCTGTAATTGCATTGCTGCTTATTTTGGGCCCGACACACTTTCATTTACATTATTTTGGGGCTTGGGGGCTACACCTTAGTGTTGAGAGCCAATCTTGGTGTTGTACTTGCAGGATCATGTTGTGCCAGAGATTGAAACTGGTGCTCCCTGTGCGAAGAGTGTACTCCAGCCCTTTGAGCTATCTCCTTTTCACCACTTTGCTTTCTCTCAGAGAATAAACTTCCATTCATTTAGAATATGAGAAGGGATTAAGCAGGCCAAGCAACTATTTGATATTTTATAGCATCTGGTGAAAGACATTTGGCAGAGTGGCAATATAATGATTCCAAAGCAGTTTCCTCAGCATATCAATTATTAATAGATGCCTTCTAATACATTTATTTTTAGTTTATCCCAATAAAAGTCATATTTACAGGTGTAGGGTTGTTACTCAAGTGGTAGAGCATCTGTCAAGCGTTTTTCAGGCCTTGCATTTTATCTCTGGTACCGCATGGCCCCCCACTACTGTCAGACATATGCCTGGTCACCTGTGAGCATTGCCAGAGAGGGCTCTGGTAGCTGTGGTAGCTCTGGTACTGTGGGATGGGAGCAGCACATCATTGTTGGCTGGAGCATTGACTTCAGAGCCAGGCTAAATATCACTGGGAGCAGTTCTTGGATCACCTGAGCACTGTTGAGAGGGTCTCCCTGCCCCAAGTTATATTTGCAGTTTTTCTACATTTCTGAGTTATCAAATGAAACTTGTTATATTTATAAAAATTAATTTATTACTTCATTATTTGATAATTTCTGGTATACTCTATTTAAGAAAGAATTTAACTGAATATTTAATTCCATAAACATTTTAAGTTGGATTTCTTTGCAGTATGTATATTTGAAAATATGATATATTGACTTATAGGACATTGAAAAGGTTCTATTCCCAGGGCTGGAGTGATAACATAGCGGATAGGGCGTTTGCCTTGCATGCGGCTGACCCGGGTTCGATTCCCAGCATCCCATATGGTCCCCTGAGCACCCTCAGAAGTAATTCCTGAGTGCAAAGCCAGGAGTAACCTCTGTGCATCGCCAGGTGTGACCCAAAAAAAGCAAAAAAAAAAAGAAGAAGGAAAGGTTCTATTCCTGATGTATTTTTCATGGTATAAAGGACTTTTTAATTTAGCTTGTTCTTCTTTTCTCTTCCTTCCTCCTTCCTTTCTGCCTTTCTCCTTCCCTCTCCCTCTCTCTCATTCTCTCCTTCCTTTCCCTCCCTCCCTCCTCCCTCCCTCCCTCCTTTCTCCCTTTCTCCCTTCCTTCCTTCCTTCCTTCCTTCCTTCCTTCCTTCCTTCCTTCCTTCCTTTCTTTCTTTCTTTCTTTCTTTCTTTCTTTCTTTCTTTCTTTCTTTCTTTCTTTCTTTCTTTCTTTCTTTCTTTCTTTCTTTCTTTGTGATTGAACCCCAGAACTCAAGCTTTTTTATTGCAATTTGGCTTCTGGGTTTCCATGGAAAGTGGGGAGAGGGGGTCAACTCAGTCTGCCCAATGAGCTGAGGTAGAGTGCATCCCATTTTTTTGAGGAGGGACAAATGGGACAAAGAAGTTGGGTAGAAATGAGAAGCCCTATTCTGTGGCCTGGAACATCTGGCACTTGCCACCTCAGGGAGCTTGTCAAGGTTAGTGGTGAGGGTCTGCCAAAAGAGCCTGGCATTCTTCAGCTGAAGAGCAGGTGTCAGCAGGTATCACTTGCAGGCCCCCTCAACATAGCCAGGGTGAGATAGGCGTGGAAGGTCATAAAGGTCAGCATGAGCACACAGAGAAAGAGAGAGAGAGGGAAGAAGGGAGGGAGGGAGGGAGGGAGAGAGAGAGAGAGAGAGGAGGAGAGGAGAGAGAGAACACAGGCTGGTGGGGTGAGGTAGGCGTGGAAGGTCATAAAGGTCAGCATGAGCACAGAGAGAGAGAGAGAGAGAGAGAGAGAGAGAGAGAGAGAGAGAGAGAGAGAGAGAGAGAGAGAACACAGGCTGGTGGTGTGGGGAGTGGCAGGAGGGATTCAGGGGATATTGGTGGTGGGAAATATACTGGTGGAGTGATGGGTTTATTAAGAAAAACTCAATATGTATCTCGCAGTGATTTAATTAAAAACAAACACACAAACAAAAATTCCCGAACAAACTCAATAAGGGCCAATGAAATGGCTCAAAAGGTTCTGTGTAGTAACACATGCCTGTCATGCACCTCCCGAAAATAAAAGCATGAGCTTTTATTTTCATTAAGCTTTTGTTAAGCAACCAGAAGCTCCATGTTTCTTTATAAAGAGAGCACAGTCATTTATTTTAAGATTTGTTTGTTTTTTGGCCACACCCAATTGTGCTCAGGGCGTACTCCTTGCTCTGTACTCAGGGATTGCGTCTGTGGGACATTGGACCATATGGGATGCTGTGGATCGAATCCGGGTCAGCTGCATGCAAGGCAAACAGCCTATTCACTGCAGTCCCTATTCTTAAGATTGAAGCAGAAGCATTTTAAAATTTTTTCTAGTCCCTGAAACAATCAAATTTAAAGTATAAAGTGAGGTCAGAGAGATGGTACAGTGAACATGGCACTTTCCTTGAATGTGGCAAAACCTCAGTTTGGAATCCTAAATTTTCTGACCACAGTTGAGTGGGTTCCCCAAACAAAAACACTATAAAGAATAACTCATAAACCTAACTTAAAGGAACCTCAGGATTAAGCTTTCAGTGATTGGGGCAGTGCTTGGATCTTACATATTTATTTAAGAAATGTGAATTGAAGGGATCAGAGAGATAGTACAGCCAGTAAGGTGCTTGCCTTGCCTGTGGCCCACCTGGTTTTATCCCGGCACTACCTGCGATTCCTGAGCACCATCAGGAATGATTGCTAAGCCCAGAGCTCTTCTGGGTGTCACCAGGGACAGAGGGAGTGAGATGAAATGTGCTTATGGTTGAATTTTCCCCTTTTGTTACCTTGGTATTGAGAGACTAGGGAGGATTCTGGTCAAATTTATAGAATTTATGACAGGCATAGTGTTAGTTTCATTTCCAAGTCACATGTAAAACTGGGCTATCCTGTTTTATATGATGTTCTTTTCTTTATAGTAAAGACTTAACCACAAATTAAATATTTGTCATAGGGGCAAATTACTGTATTTATACTACTTGGGGCTTGATACAGTATTCTAAAGTGCTCTGTAAATGGCAGTGTTACCCCTAATTTTCTTCATGGTCAGAGTAGGTTATTGTGATAACTGTTCCGAAAATGATTTGATAGCAGTCCTTCAGGTCATTCCCAGGGTGAAACAGTACACTGTTTTGTTAGAAGTGAGTAGATAAAGTACAAGGGATTTAGCACTAGAGAAAGTCTGAAGCATTAAAATGTGAAATCTTTTCAGAAAATTGTAATGTCAGAGTTACTGAGTAGCTATTATAACCACCCTCAAAATAGCATTGTAATTCACAATTGAAGTCCAAACATAAAACAGCACACTGTGTTCCCAGATGCAATTAATATTCCTTACTACCCACCCCTCCCCTCACAGGATCCTGGAAACACAGCTTTGGTTCTTTCCTTTTTCAGATATATGTTGGATGTTGGAGACAAATAAGCAAAATACCAACACTTAATGTTTCTTAAAGTTTGTTATTGTTCCCGATTTTCTGGTAAAGAATACTTATCAGAAAAATCTACATGTGCCCATTAACACAGCATGTTACATTCATTTCTAGGGTGTTTAGGCAGTTCATGAAACCAGTTTTTGGAATCACTTCCAGGGCAGTGATTAAGATCCTTTATCTAAGTAAAGCATTTTATTTTGCTATGAGCCCTTTGATTTCCACTTCTCTAGGAATTTTTTTTTAATTGAATAAGACAGAATAGTGTCTTCCTGAGGCTAAGTGAAGCTGATACACTTTCAACCATTTGTTGATCAGGTTTGCTTTTCTTTATAAAATAAAGCTTCACACTATGCCTCCAAATCATATGTAGATGCAGGATATTTTCTTTTTTGAGAAGTTGGCTGTAGGAGGAGAGATGCTAATGTCCACTGTGGCTATATACCCAGTGGTGTTTGGAAGGCCTGGTTCTGAGGATTGAGCCCAGCATTCTGTCTGTGCATACCAGGCGTGCACTCTAACTCTTTTAGCTATATTCTACCACTTCCCTTTATTTTTCCATCTCACCTTCTCAAGGATTTTTAAATCAGAGAACTACCACCAATTCACGCACAGAGCTGCTCTGAGGTGTTCTTGGATTTCATCTAAATCTAGACTTGGACAGAATTTTCTCTCAGATGTCTCGTTAATAATGAGGATAACTGGGCTGGAGCGATAGCACAGTGGGTAGGGCGATTGCCTTGCACATGGCCGACCCAGGTTCAATTCCCAGCATTCCATACGGTCCTCTTAGCACCTCCAGGAGTAATTCCTGAGTGCATGAGCCAGGAGTAACCCCTGTGCATTGCCGGGTGTGGCCCAAAAAAGCAGAAAAATTTAAAATATAAAAATAAATAGTGAGGATAACTAGCATTTGTATTGCATATTAGAATTTGTAAAACTTACTACATTGTAGTCGAAGGCCATGTGGGGGAAGGGAGTTGCGGGCTGAATGAGGGCTAGAGACTGAGCACAGCGGCCACTCAACACCTTTATTGCAAACCACAACAGCTAATTAGAGAGAGAAAACAGAAGGGAATGCCTTGCCACAGTGGCAGGGTGGGGTGGGGGGGAGATGGGTTTGGGGAGGGTGGGAGGGACACTGGGTTTACGGGTGGTGGAGAATGGGCACTGGTGAAGGGATGGGTTCCCAAACTTTGTATGAGGGAAGTATAAGCACAAAAGTGTATAAATCTGTAACTGTACCCTCACGGTGATTCTCTAATTAAAAATAAATAAATTTAAAAAAAAATAAATAAATAAAGAAACATATCAGGGGAAAAAAAATAAAAAAAAAAAAAGAATGATGGAGTGGGGCTGGAGCGATAGCATAGCGGGCAGGGCATTTGCCTTGCACACAGACGATCGGGGTTCGATTCCCAGCTTCCCATATGGTCCCCTGAGCATTCCTGAGCTAGGAGAATTCCTGAGTAAGCCCTGTCCAAGGCCGGGTGTGACCCAAAAAGAAGGAAAAAAAGATTAATGGAGCTAAATATCCAAACGACAGAGTCAACCACACTGAAATCAAGAGACCCAATCTTAACCAAGCTTAGAAAGATCCCTGTCAAGAGGGTAGTCTGAAGGGAGGGTGAGTTAGAAAGGGGGATATGGGATGGGGCCTGGGGACACTGGTGGAGGGAAGTTGAGGCTGACGGTGGCATCAGTGTTGCAATACTGTATGTCTAAAACTCAACTATGAGCTTTGTAAATCATGGTGCTTTAATAAAACATTTTTGAAGAGAAAAAAAAAAGAATTTGTAAAACTTTTTTTGAGTGTCTTTAACAGTAAATTCATTCTTCTTTTGAAGAAGTTGAGTTTAATAGATTTTGGAATTGAACCTAGTCTGATAAATCCTATGCTCTTTATTACATCAGAAAAAATTGAGTAACCAAAATAATGGATTCTCTTAGGCTCTTGGCTGTAACTTAGAGTGGTTAGGACCCACTCTTAAGTGGTGCTGGGTGACTGTGGGGTACCAGAAATTGAACCCAGGGCATCTACATACAAATGTGTCTCTAGCTCCTGAGCCATCTTCCTAGCTTACTAAAAGATGAATTGTTATCAGAAAAGTACATCTACAATGTTGGAGTGTCTTAGCTATTCTATACTACAGTATGTCACATCACAGCGGATGTTCTTGCATACTAAGTGTGGTGGCAGTCCATGCTGAGGCAAGGACTTTGCATGTAGGTATTGTTTTTGTTACTCTTTTTTTGGTGGTGTTGGGCCACACCGGAAAGTGTTTAAGGCTACTTTTGGCTCTGTGCTTATGGGTTGTGTGTGGCAGTGCTAGGGGCCCAATACTGTGCTGGGGATTGAACCAGGTTTAACTGCATGCAAGGCCAAGCCCCTTAACTACTATACTATCTCTCTGGTTCTGCATGTAGGTCATTTCTTTTGAGAAGTGATTCCAGTAATCCAAGGTGGGAAACGGGGAAAGAAATTGACAAAGAAGCAAAGCAAGTGTAATGGAGTATTTCTTTTCGTTTTTTAAGACTTTGGTTGATGATCTTGTTATGATAAGGGGCTGGGGTCTCTCTCTCTCTCTCTCTCTCTCTCTCTCTCTCTCTCTCCCCCCATCCCTCTCTCTCTCCCCCCATCCCTCTCTCTCTCTCTCTCTCTCACTCACACACACGCACACACACACACACACACACACACACCCCACTCGGCTACGGTGCCACTTGCACATGGATTTGCACATCAGGTTGTGGAACTTGTACACTCATCGGAGGTGCTCAATGAAGTTGAAGTTTGCACTCTTTGGCGTGGTACTTGCACATAATGCTCATTGAGAGTCACACTTCTAGTGCTCACCAAGGTTCACTGTGGGGCTTGAACATATGCTTCCCAGGGTCGAATTTCCTGTCCTTGTGTCCATATTTTTGTTTTGGTGCTTGTCACCCCTCTACATCTCCTCCTCACTCTCCTCCCCAGCTTTGGTACTTACCACATGTAAAGTACCAAACATGATTTCTGACCATTTATAAGCCCCAGCACCATTTCAAGGGTCCTACATAGAAGTATTTTTCACTTAATTACTTCCATGGACAGAGTGAACATTCGAGGGAATCTGTAGACTCAGACTTTTCCACTCAGAATACGAATTGGATAGCAATATTGATTGTATCTGCCATCTCTCAATTAATTGTCTATTTGATTGGTTTGTACTTGCAGCTTATCAGGCTGCAAGATAGTCTTGTCTCTGGCATTAAGAGATGGCAGGAAACATATTTGGTTGAAATGAACTACTGTCAAATCATGCCTACATGCATTTGGATGCACCAGCCATAGTTGAAGTAAAAGATGAACCTTAAGGGGCTGGAGCGATAGTACTTCAGGTAGGGCATTTGCCTTGCATGCGGCTGACCCAGGTTCGATTCCCAGCATCCCTTATGGTCCCCCGAGCACCACCAGGAGTAATTCCTGAGTGCATGAGCCAGGAGTAACCCCTGTGCATTGCTGGGTGTGACACAAAACAAAACAAAACAAAAGGTGAACCTTAAAAGGTTGGAAAGTGGAAACAGGAGAAGTAGCTCAAGGTATTCAGATACTGCTTTGCTTGTGGGAGTCTTGGATTCAGCCCCCAGCATTGTATGATCTACCCTCCCACCTAGCACCACTGAGAGCCCTTTTCAATTCCCTTGTCTTGTATGTATCTAACTTTTTTTTTTTTAAACACTGGAGTACTGCTATTTACTTAGCCACTGATTAGGCAGATTGAAGTAGGCATGAACTCATTACCTTTTTCTAATTAAAAAAAATTTAGGGGGCTGGAGCGATAACACAGTGGTTAGGGCGTTTGCCTTGCACACAGCCGACCCGGGTTCGATTACCAGCATCCCCAGAGCACTGCCAGGAGGAATTCATGGATTCATGAGTGAATGAGTGAATGAGCCAGCAGAGACCTGTGTGCATTGCTGGGTGTGACCCAAAAAGCAAAAAAACAAACAAATTTTTTTTATTTTCTCATAATGTTTACAATAATTGTTTACATTCAATATTTCAACACCAATCCCACAACCATTGCACCTTCCTATCACCATTACTTTGAATTTTCCCACCACCATCCCAGCCTGCCCCTTAGGCAGATGCTAAATAATTTATTTTGTATTGCTTGCATGAATAGTATGAGGTGTCACATGGCTGTGAAAGTGACTGCGCACTCCTGGAATTCTAAAAATTTTAAGTATTTGGGGACTGAAGGCATATCTGTGTATTGCTCTCTTCTGAGATTTTTTTGTAAGTTTCTGAATCATGGCCATTGATGATCTTAAATGATGCCCAGAGGTAGTTCCTTGGTGTGACTGCCAGGAAATGAGAAAGGCAGACAGATGGGAGTAGGTGGCCCATTCCTGACCCTATGATGCCTGGAGTTTTCAGGCACTGTCCTGCATACCTGGGTTTTTTAGCAGATTCATTCTCAATCTTGATTTAATCTCTTAGACCAAATGGCCCCTCAAGCACCAGCAGGAGCAACTCTTGAGCTCTGAGCTGGGAGTAGTCCCTGAAAAACTCAGTGTGATTCAACCCTCCCTCCGCCCCCCCAAAAAAAGACTTTTTTTTTTTCGCTTGTTTTTTCATTTTGTGCCACACTGATTGTGCTCATGGCTTACTCCTGACTCCGTGCTCAGGAAGCCCTCCTGGCAGTGCTAGGGGTACCATATGGGGGTGTCATATGCTTAACTGAAATACTATCTCTCCAGCCTCTGTGAGACTTTAAAAAATATATATTGGACCCCTTCCTCTTTTGTATTTTTTTTATCTGCTTTGATTTTCTTCATGGTGCCTGTCATTTTATAATTTGTACAATTGGTTTGACTTTTCCCATCTGAAGAGGCTTTTTTTTTTTTTTTTGGTCACTGCTGTGCCCAGCATTATAGGGGCTCAGTAGCTACTATGAATAACACTTGAGCAGATAATCTTGTTCAACATAGAGTTTAAAAAATGTGTCACACACACAACCCGAATGCTAAGAGAAGAAGCTGTCCTAAATTGGCAGTGATGTTTTGCTCCCACGGAATGGTTGAGGGAAGCTGGTGAGGGGTGGTGGGTAGGAGAACGCACTGATGGAGGTGTTGACCCAGTTGCAGGTGAGATGTACAGATTCCTACTGGCGTAGGAGGGACATTTCTTCTTCTTGCCTATCCTCTTATTTCAAAAGCATTTCAGGACTTTTTTTTTTTTTCTTTTTGGGTCACACCTGGCCATTCACAGGGGTTACTCCTGGCTCTGCACTCAGGAATTACTCCTGGCGGTGCTCAGGGGACCATATTGGATGCTGGGATTTGAACCCGGGTCAGCCTCGTGCAAGGCAAATGCCCTACCCGCTGTGCTATCGCTCCAGCCCCGCATTTCAGGAGTTTTGCCTACAAATCTTTTGCTATGTGTAGCACATAAGGGATGGGATGAGCAATTTTAAATTTATTTGTGGTATTAGGCATTTCTCTTGCATTACTCTCATATCCCTATAATGTTAAGTTTACAGTGATTTTCTGTTTCCTTTTCTAACATCCTAATAACCTAAATATGACTCTGTGGTTAAGGATTTTTATTTTTCATAATAAAGTTTGTATTATCTGTTATTAGAACAGTAAGATTTTTTTCTAGTACATAATAGCTTTCTCTCCTTCCTTCCTTCCTTCCTTCCTTCTTTCCTTCCTTCCTTCCTTCCTTCCTTCCTTCCTTCCTTCCTTCCTTCCTTCCTTCCTTCCTTCCTTCCTTCCTTCCTTCCTTCCTTCCTTCCTTCCTTCCTTCCTCCCTCCCTCCTTCCCTCCCTCCTGTCATATCCAGAGGTACTCAGGGACTAGTCCTGGCAGAGTTCAGGTGATTGTGCATTGCTGGGGATCGGGCCCAGTTCTCCTGCATGCAAAATATACTTAGTCCTATAAATATCTTTTTAAATTATTTTTTTCTTTTTGGGTCACACCCAGCGATGCACAGGGGTTATTCCTGGCTCTGCACTTAGGACTTACTCCTGGCAGTGCTCAAGGATATGGGATGCTGGGAATTGGAACTCATGTCGGCTGCGTGCAAGGCAAATGCCCTACCCTCTGTACTATCACTTCAGCCCCAGTCCTCTAAGTATCTAATGTTGACTTTTTTTTTTTTGTTTAGTATTAGGCAGTGGACCATCTTATTGTAACAGTTCTCTATGAGTTGTTGCAATGAATGGTTCTCTCTCTCTCTCTTTCTCACACACACACATACACACACACACACACACGCACATGTACACACACATTGTGTGATGTGCCCATGTTTAGTTATGGTGTTCTAGGGTTACTCATTTGGTTCCTGTGCTTGCATGCTCAGCTATAATGCTGTTGTGGCTCATACTCTTTAGTTGTGGTACTTGTGTACCTCTTGTAGTGCTTACCTGGGTTTGCTCTAATGTTCCCTTGGGGTCTCACCCTTTGGTTTTGGTGTGTATAAGCACCAAGTGTTGCCAGATACACTTATTATGCCAAGGACCTCAGACAGAAAAGCTGCCAGGTATAAACAACAGTGCTGCCAGAATTGCAGTCAGCACAGGTACTGGCACCAGGAACTGAAATGACTTTACTGTTGGGTGTCAGACGTTCTAGCCACTTGCACCATCTTGTAGTCCCATTGCTTAAGTTTCTTCTGATATAAAATTTGCTTAAGCAATCTGTTATGCTTCCTACCTTGCTCTTCACTAGCATTTTTCTCTGAGTAGTAATTTCTTTAATTTTGGGCCTCATATGGGAAAAGAAAGCAGTATTTTTGGGGGGATGGGAAGGGAAACCTTACAAGCAGTGTGCAGGGGGCTCCAGGATCATGCCAAGCAATTCTTGGCTCAGCTATGAGGGCCTGATGGTTCATACTCTGTTCTAGAAATGTGTTACTTCACCTTGATGATGCTTGAGGACCATCAAAGTTGTACGCAGTAGTACTCGGTAACCATGTGGTCAGGCATATACAAGGCAGATATATCCAGCCTACTATTCTGTCTCTCCATCCCCGAATTTAATTTTTTTTTTCTAACCTTTCATTTTGAGCTGAAATGTCCTCCTTTGTAAAGAAGGAAACCACGGGGGCCAGGAGAAATAGTTCAGATGACTAGAGTGCATGCAAAAGGCCCTGAATTTGATATCTTGCACCACAAGCTCCCATTACTATTGGAGGCCCACTCTCCACCACAAACTCTGCAAATAAGAGAGAGAATGAGCGATAAAGTAATTGCTGGCTTTTTTTTTTTTTTTTTTTGGTCACACCTGGCGATGCACAGGGGTTACTCCTGGCTCTGCACTCAGGAATTACTCCTGGCGGTGCTCAGGGGACCATATGGGATGCTGGGAATCAAACCCGGGTCGGCCGCGTGCAAGGCAAACACCCTACCCGCTGTGCTATTGCTCCAGCCCCAAAGTAATTGCTGGCTTTAAGAGACAGAAAACACTTGAGTCCTTTGTAACTCTTGAAGGGTTAATACATGTAACACAATATTGGGATGATGGCTTCATGTTCACATCGTTCTTTTATAGATTAAACCCAGTAAATGCTTTTATTAATAAATAATTCTCTGGCCACCAGTGAACTTTCCTATTTAAGTGATTGGACAATACCATTTTAATTAAATTTGAGCATGTCTATGTCCATTTTTCTTTGGAGGTGCTCTATTTCTAGAGAACAGATTGAGGGTGAATCTTTGAAGATTCATAGACAAAAGTATTTGGGGGAAGAAAATCCTTTTAATTTAGATTACACGTGTCTTTGAATCTGTGGGTTAAACTCAAATTTTCCCCTCTCCACAGTGTGAATACACTGTTTCACAAGAAACAGTAGAGTTGTTTCCAGATTTTTGTTATTATGAACATAGGAATGCAAATGTGAACCCCTACACTTGCACACAACACACTGTATCGAGCCCTTTGGTCCATCTCTCCATCCCATGTTTTTTGAGTCTCACTATTTCTATCAGTCAGATTCTAGTCAGAAGACAAATTCGTATAGTATTTTGATCAGGAAATTAACTACTGGAGGGTAAAGAGAACTCTTAAGCTATATGGGAATGGCATATATAGGGAGCAGATACTACCCATAAGATGGAGTATCAGGGACCCGAGGGAGATAGCACAGCTGGGTCGGCCCGGGTTTGGTCCCAGCATCCCATATAAACCCCCTACCACCACCAGGAGTAATTCCTGAGGGCAGAGCCAGGAGTAATCCCTGAGCATGGCCAGGTGTGACCCAAAAAGACAAGACAATAAAAAAGACAGTAGCATACATAGGAAAGAAATTTGGGGGAGTATGCCCTTCTCTTCCCAAACTGTTTCTCATCTTGGATGTCTTCACTGAATGGTTTGCGGAAGTGCTTCTGAATCTCTGGGGAAGTCAGTTTGGGGCTAGGAGTGGAACTTCTATGGAAATGGCTCAGGTCTATCCACTAAAAATTATTGGGGTGAGTACCACGGCGTGTTGTACACACTGGTAGGTCTCCTTCGGAGCAAGAAGAAAAGCACACCAGAAGAAGTAGACTCTTTCTCCAGCATTGTCTACTAAGCTGGCATAGGAGAAATACTCCTGTGGTCTGGTAATGTGATCACAATTAAGGCTGTGAAGGGGATATTTGAAGCTGTGAGGTAACACATCCAACTGGCAAAGTCTACTCCTTCAATCCATACTTTTTAACATACATTTAAGTTTCTATTAATAATTTCTGTGTTTCAAGCTAACAAGATATAACTATCTCATATTATGAGGAAACTTATCCTTTCCCTACATGAAGAGACACTCAGTCCCGTGTATCCGCTGCAGGATGTAATGATCATCCTTAAGTCACACTTGTATTGAATATTCTCTTATCAAGAGATTGTAAAGCTAAACTTTCAACAGTATATAATGTAAAGATGTGCAGAAGAAAAAATTAAACAAAATATAAGGCCATCATGATTCTCTTCTTTGTAATTAGTCATAAGTTCATAATTGATACCTATGACTTTTTTCAGCCACCCATTTCATATTTTCCTTAAATCTCAGCCAGAACTGCAAGAGGTTTCTTGCTTGGTCAAATCACCCCAAATTTCAGTCTTTCTTTCCCTTTTAATATGGCATTCTGTGAGTCATAAAGTCTTTCCATTAATCTTTCTTGTGAACAGAAAAGTGTTAAGAGAAGCCTCAGAGAATTCCAGGCTCCAGACATGTCCTCTGGTTTTTTTCATTGTGAAGCAATAGCCCAGCTTTTCCTCAATAATCAGGATTGATCTTTTTAGCCAGCAGAGGAACCCATTTTTCTGCTTGATGTTTGAGTAGAAAAAGAAGTCCCAAATGGTCTGATAGAAATCTTATTTTCAAATTCAGTTGAATCATAGCTAAACTTGCTGGTAGATATATTTCATTTTTGGAGACTTAAGAATTCCAAACTAGCAAATCTTAAGTTGTCAGGAGTA
Organism: Sorex araneus; assembly: GCF_027595985.1. Lineage (NCBI taxonomy): Eukaryota > Metazoa > Chordata > Mammalia > Eulipotyphla > Soricidae > Sorex > Sorex araneus. The sequence goes on along the minus strand of NC_073305.1, from coordinate 44,683,843 downwards.
GACACCAAAAACTGTGAGAGGGGTGACTCAGGAAATAGCTCAAAGGGCTGGAGCATGTGTTTTGCACATGAGAAGTCTTGCTTTTGGTCCACAGCACTGCACATTCTCCCAAGACCACTGGGAGTGACTCTGGGCACTTAACTGGGAGTAGACTGAAAACACTACCAACTGTGGTTCCTCCCCTCATCTTTTACCCTTGATTACATCTACACATGTGGCACAAAATCAAAAGAAGTTCAGAAACAAAAAGATTTATTGGAGCACACACACAGTATGGGCAGCTAAAAGGGGGAGCATTCCCCACTAGAAGCATTTTTTTTAGCATTTTATCATTTGGGGGGCCACACCCAGTCAGTTCTCAGGGCTTACTTCTAGCTCTGTACTCACGGATCACTCCTGGAGGGCTTTAGGAACCACGATCAAACCCTGGTCTGTCATGTGCAAAGTAAGCGCCCTATCAGCTATATTATCTTGAATGTTTTTAAAGGGAGATGGTATTACCTTCTTGGCATTGATGTGATTGGATAGCAAGAGATAGCTGTCAGTTATTATCAAGGAACCCTGGCTATATACCATGAGAAAGTTCTTGGTAATTTTTTTGTGCAGTTTTGGTCTCTGTTCAAAACTCATTTCTGAAAAATAAGAATAGGACTATCATCAATCACCTCTGAACATTGGGAACAGAACCACTATTAATTACTTCTGAAGAATGAGAACAAGACCATCAGTAAATTAGACATTTGTGAATTAGTGGCTGGTGCTATAGACATGTAGGCAGAGAAATAGCCAGAGTTTATGTCCAACTCAGTAAGGACCAGTCTCTGCTTCTCTTTAACTCAGTCTCTCCCTAACTCTATCTTCTTCCCCCTTTCTCAAAAGGGAAGAAATTTAGTGTAATAAGGTTGCTATCAAGTGATTATTTGATCTCCCTATGTGGTACCATATTGTTGGCTTATTGGACTACTTATTGACAGATTAAGTACTTGGCATTACTTTAAGGCAGGTCAGTCTTGGTTAGTGGAAGTTCATGTTGAGCCCATGCATAGCCTCTCTCCCTGCCACTGTGGCCACTTTTTCATGGGTTCATAAAGAAGTTCTCTGATGGTTGGGTGTTTCATGAATATGTGCAGTCGGAGGCACTGAGACAAGGAACTCGGAACAAATGTATGTCATGGAGGGTCCAGGTTCTCTCTGATTCTGAGACAAAGGTAGAGAGCCCCGTAATCTCCTTTTATTGATCATGGAACCTCTTAAGGGCGCAATACAGTGACTTCATCAAAGGAGTTATGGAAGATCATGCAAAGTTCTTTTGCAAACGGGAAAACAAATAATGTAGGATCTGCATACTGACAACAAACAGGTTAAGTACCTAACTAGGATCTTCATACTGACAGTAAACAGGCTAAGTAGAACCAGGGATCTGTTAAAAAAGGAAGACTGGCAATTTTGGTATAGTTTAGGAAATTATTTACTAAGGCAGTCAAAAGAAGATGTTCAGCCTTCTGATGTTCCAAACCAATGGGCTCATCCTGGTAGCTCAGTCCAGCCTCAACAGTTAGGGAAAAGATTATGACTGATAACCACTAAGTTTGTCATTTTGTTAGTCTGCTTATGAAGGACTTCTCCTGTAGTTAATGCTTTTTAATGTTTAAGTGTGCATGTAGTGCTGTAGTGCTGGCATCTCTTACTGGCATATTTTGCTCTTTCGTGTATAACCCAGACTGGGTTTTCTTCTTTATTCAGCTGGTCATATGAAACTCTCTGAAGGCAACATTGACATAGGTTTGAGGGCGATGTGGCAGTGTAACAGGCATCAGTTTGAAGGAGTCTGAGGCCCTTGCTCATGGAATTTACTTCCACCTTTGAATCTGTTTAAGTTTGTTATTTTATGTATTATTTCCACTTGAATGGCAAGGTCATTGGATTGCACCTAGTCTGTAATGAGAAACTCAGGTCACTTGATATTATTATGCTTCTGGTTAGGCATTTAGTCTACCAACTTCTATTAGTAAGCCTGAAGCTTTTTCTCCAAAGATGAAACCTGGTTCCTAGAGGATGTAGATCCTCTACCCCCCCCCCCAAAAAAAAAAATCTGTAAGCTCCTAAACTAGGAACTTTATAAGGTAAAGTTTTCACAGTTACCCCCTTCTCCCAAACAACTGCTACGCTCAGATGTATTACATTTATCTCCAGAATCCAAAAAACCCTATCAAGTATCTTACTTCTTTTTGATTTTGATGATATGAACAGTGATAAGTAATTCATCATTCATTGTGGAAGGTAAATCTTAGTATGTATTGGACCATTGGTTCATATACTTAGTATGGTCTCATTTGGTAGTTTATTTCCTGTCTTCTGCCTTGCAGTATATCTTACTAAATTATCTGTATTTGCTTTCTACTCATCAGACCCAATTGGTAAAGTGTAAACATAGTGGGCTAGTGATTTTTTCTTTTTTATTTCATGTTGTTCAACATCTCTGTGGTAGGATAGTAGTTAGAACTCTGAGGCAAGGTTCAGAGTCAGAAATGAAGTGCATATGGTGTCCTTTGCAAATTTTTATTGGGAAAAAGACATTTTTCCACTAACCAAAGGGAAAAAAAAGTCAAAGGCAGTAGCAGTGGCTGAATTGGATCATGCTGGACCATGTTGTTTTGCTCCAGTAAAGACACTCAGTCTAAGATATCAGCTGCAATAGAAATAATATGATCTCTGTAGTCCAGATTTCTGTGAATCTAGTGAGAATTAAGTTATCTCAAATTGCATACCTTATGCAGTTTGTTCCAAATTTTATAACACATGAACTTGGAAATTGCTCATAAGTCAACCTGTGTTGTTAGCAAGATAATTAACAGCTGTTTGGTTCTTGCTCTTGAGAGGAATGGTGCATCTGTACTGGACTTAAGGGTGGTTTTAGGGATGAAGAAATAGCTCAAAGAGCTGGAGCTCGTGCTTTCATGCAGGAGGCCCAGTTTGATTTTTTGGTCCAGTGAGCACTGCCAGCAGTACTGTCAGAACTCTGCATGCAAGAGGCCTGTGTTTTCATCTCCAGAAGTACATGGTTCCCTGAGAACTGCCAGGAGTGAACCCCAGGCAGGACCTAGGTGTGGCTCCCAACACCAAAAAAACTCATGGGCTGTCGAACACGAGGCCGACCCAAGTTCAATTCCTGATATTCAGTAGGGTCCCCTGAGCTAGCTAAAGGAATGCTCCCAGAGCTGAGAGCCAGGATTAAGCCGTGAACATCACCAGGTGTGGCCCAAAAGCCAAAAAAAGGAAAGGGGCCAGATAGTACAGAGGGAGAGGGTAAGGTGTTTGCTTTCTTTGTGGAAGACCTGGTTTTGATCCCTGGCACCCCATATGGTCTTCCAAGTTCACCAGGAGTTACTCCTGAATGCAGAGCCTGGAGTAAGTCCTGAGTACCACTGAGTCCAAAAACAAACAAAAAAAAAGAAAAAAATGATTCAATCTCTCTAACCAAGGTACATAAATGTTTAATGGGAGAAATCCAAACTGTTGGGTTACCATGTTGAGTCTTCACAAACTGGCCTTTTAAATATAATTCCTGGTCCAGCTGGTTTCTTAGGATTTTGCCTGCCACCTGGTCCTATAGGGTAAACTGGAGAAGTAACAGATTACTCGGATTCAAAAGTCTCTGCTCAGGTTCTTTAATTTGGGTGAGCGGTGTGCAGTGCGGGGATAGATGGAAAATGATCGGGATTTGTAAAAGCCTTCTCGTTCAGTTTCTCTCTACTGTTTCTCTTCTGTGATGGTTCCTGGCACTGTCTCTATTTGCAGTTATAATATAAATAACAGTAATAACATGAACAATATTAGTCCCAATATAAAATTATATTTTACTCTCCTTGATTGAATACTTAGAACTACCGCCACATAGTTTCCCAAATTCCTGCCAATAATCTCAAAGACTTGCAATTATATTTGGATTGCAAGCTGTATCCTTCAGGAATCACAGTGAGGCTCAGGGGACCAAATGGGGTACCAGGTTGTCCGCATGCAAGGCAAGTGCCCTACTCATACTGCCTTTCCAGCCACTTGTACTTCAGAGACTTAAGTACATTCAGTAGAACCTATCCATACCACAGTTGGTAGAGTCGTCATCATCAATTCTTTTCAATTCAAGTGCAATTCATCAGCTACTTGGGCTTCCAAGGCTCTTACTGCAATTTCCACTCAAACACATCCACAGTGATAGTTTCGATTCATTGTGCCTCTGCTGCATGCCACCCATGGATTATTAGCATCCCGTTTTCTATTGACAGGGTACACTACCCCATCCCTAGGTTCCAGAGTTTGAACTCAGGGTGTTATGCATGGAAGGTAGGTGCTCTACCACTGAACCGTATCCCTGGTCCTAACTCTGCTTAGGGATCAAATCGGGTGAGTCAGATGCAAGGCAAGTCCTTAATGCCTGTATTATTTCTCTGGTCCCCAACACCATACTTTAACACAAAGATTTTACCAAAGTAATCCCTACATCCTCATGTTTGACCAGATCAATCCTCACATCTTGTCTTTGACCAAACCAATCCCCAGGTCCCGTGTTTCCCAAGCTTCTAGGACCTTCTTATTTTTGGTAGCACTTCTGTGTCAGGCCCAGATGGAGACAGAAGCAGTAATATGAATAAGGTAAAGTTAGTATTAAAGATTATTAAAACTAGTAATAAGAGATTAACTACTAAGGGGTAGGTAAAAAGAACTTCAGTAAAGAGAATTCTGGAACTTTCCAGAATATGTATATGAGTATATGAGTAGCTGGTATAAGGAATTTCCACCCATGTGTTCCTGACACAGTATACCAGAAAAGGGATACTTTAGAAAAAGATAAATAAATAAAATTGAGATTCAGACCTCTGAAAAAATTGTCATGCACTGGATTATGAAGTTCCTGAGATTCCAGGGTCTAGGCTGATGCCTACAAGTAATCCTTCTGGATACCAGTAAAACTCTAGAGAAGACCCTGGGTAGCGATGATGAAACTCACTAGCAAGCTGGCTAGGTGACAGACTTATGAGTGCAAATTCAACTATCTCACTAAAAGAGCATCACAGGGGCAAGGTGAGAAGAAAACATGCTGGAATAGGCACATTTTATTATTTATTGATGGAACCTGTACATACTATAGGTGCATACATAGATTCCATTCATTCTTGAATGAATTGAGTGGAGTTTAAGAAAGCATTAAGATGATGGTGTCTTTGTTATGTTTGATTCATTCAACTTGGTTAAAGAAAACCATAGTTTGACAGAGTCATCCAGTTGAAATGAATAAATTTGAAATTCTAAATGGTTGAGTTAAAGGATACCTTGCAGCATTTAATTTAAAGAGCATTGGCTTCCTGTCGGGACAAGAGTAGACCCTCACTCAACTGAAGATTTGGTATGTGTGTATGTAGTTAGCATACCCTGGATATAGTTAAGACCAGTGGCTGACAAAGAGTCCTCATATTTTCATTACATTTTTTCCAACTCAGATAGAAACTACTGCATCAGGTGATTACCATGTTAGATTTTTTTTTCTTTGCATTACCAGGGACTGGACACACATAATTTGTGCACTCCTCTATAGAGCTACATCCCTGGCCCAGTAATGGCCTTCTATTAGGCAGTACTAAATATGAGAGATTTTTTTTTTTTGTCTAGAATATTCTGACAGGCTAAGTTGGTTTTGCCTTCCTCACTATATGTTAATAATATGTGAGACTAAATATGGGGGGGGGATGTACCTCAATTTATGTATTAATTAAGAGGACTGTAGTTAAAAGAAGAGAGGGAGGGAGAGAGAACGCTTTTTTCCCTGTACTTCCCTAATATTAGTTTCATTTCCATATAATTTCAATATTATACAATATACACCTTACTAAATTACTACATCTGGTATTCCCACTTTTCATAGATAACTATGTTTTAGCACAAATACAGTGACACTGAACTTTAAATTGAACTTCTTGACTGGATGTTGGGGAGCAGTTTGAGAGATTTAGGGTAAAGTCTGGAAGAATGATAGAATATAGTGCCCTTCATAGGGATGTAAGCTTATAGACTTTAAGGGATCTAGGCATCGGATACTTATATAATCCTTCCATGATATAAATGAAAGTTTGAGGTTCACAAATCAATGTGAATATTGAGGCTAACTTTAGTCAAATGAGGGGCTGGAGCTATGGCACAGCGGGTAGGGCGTTTGCTTTGCACGAGGCCGACCCGGGTTCGATCCCCGGCATCCCATATGGTCCCCCAAGCACCGCCAGGAGTAATTCCTGAGTGCAAAGCCAGGAGTAACCCCTGAGCATCGCTGGGTGTGACCCCCCCAAAAAAAAAGCAAAAAAAAAAATTAAGAAAAAAAAATAACTTTAGTCAAATGAATTAGCTAAAGTCTCTGCAAAGAGCTGGAGCTAGTACCTGAATCTTCTGTCCTAATCTGGGCTCTTTTAAAAATATATATATTTTACTTTTCCAAATAAATAGTAATATTCTCTGGAGGAAGAGTGACTTTAAAATTCTCAAGTTGTTCAGTATCAGGACAACTTTCATGCTTAAAAATTTAGAAACTGAACCCTTAGAGATAATTACAGCCAGTATGGAGTTTGCCTTGCACATGCAGACCTGGGTTCAATCCCCGATACCACCTGTGTCCCCTGAGCACATCCAGGTGTGGCCCAAAAACAAACTGTTGGCCTAATGAATATATTCACTCTTAGGGCATCATATTTTGAAATTTATAAAATTGCATATGTTAAATATGTTTAACTTACAATTTTATCTCATCTTTCCTTTATTATTACTTGTAGTGGTTGCACACTAGCTGTAGTGTCACAGATATTGCGCCATTAATTGCAGTTCTTGCATGCACTCACCTGGAATAGCACTTCAGTTAAGGCACATCAGTGATGGTTGTGTTGCTCACTGGGAGCTGCCGTGTTGCTCACTATGTGCTTGACAGAGGAGTCATTTTCTGGTTGTAGTGTTTGCTCATCTTTCAGTGTGATCACTCTATGTGTTGGGGGTGGGAGTGGAGGGCTCAGACACATCTGCCTATACTGCAGCCAGAAATCACTTGCAGAACCTGGATATTACAAATTGCAGAGCCGCCAGGCTTAACATTAGCACAGTTGCCAGGATTGTATTTGGCACCTGTGGAACACAAGGGCTTTGAACTCATGACACGTGCTCTAAGCCTTTGCACTATTGCCCTCGTTGCATATATTTATAACTTAATTTATGTTCATTATTTCTTAATAAAACTATTTACAAAATTATTAACTACCTAAAGCTCTTTGATATGGGTACATATGGGTTATAGCTATCAATGTTCATCAAATTCAACTAAAACTGAAAGACTTTCAGGAGTCTAAAGTGATAGTATAGTGGGTAGGGTATTTGTCTTGCACAAGGCTGAGCCAGGTTAGATCACTGGCACCCCATATGGTTCCCTGAGCCTGCCAGGAGTGATTCTTGAGGGCAGAGACAGAAGTAAGCACTGAGCACTGCCAGGTGTAGCCCCCAAAAATTAAAAACAAAAAATAAAAAATCTGAAAGACAAAAATACTTTGGGCCAGAGAGAAAATGCAGCAGAAAGATAAGGGGCTTGCTTTGAATGCGGATTGTGGAGCACATCCCTAGCATATGTAAGACCCTTTGATCCTTAGAACCTCATGACGCTCATCACAATTAATTGTAGTAGTTATTAATTTTAAACAATAATAAAGAATGAAAGAAAGAAATAGAAGCTACTCCCTATATTTTCTGCTGTTTTAGAACCAAGGTATGTATCTAGGGTTGTTTCTGTTGTGTTACATAACTTGTGTCTTATTTGAGGCTTTTTTTTTTAACTGCAATTAACTCTCTTGAGTATGCAATTAATAGAAAAAATTGTTCTGTCCACTGTTGTTCCTCCATGGAATTTGCTTGCTTTTGCTGTGGAGTTCTAAGAAGGAAAAACTAGGTCAGTAGCATTGAATCAGGATGTGGGAATGAGCCCCCGTCAAAGATGCTCATTAATGCTGTTGGCTGGAGGCGGCTATTCTGATTTCACCCTAGGGATTATGTTTCCCAATACCACCTTTTGGGGGATGCTAGAATGATCCAGGGAGGACACTGATTTTTCTTTTTCTAAAACAGAACATTACGTCAAAACCTTTCTGTGTTCCATACTGTGCTTGTAGCTCCTCTGTGTAGAGTATAAACAATGCCTTCTTCATTCTGTTCTTAAAATAGGAGATGTACTACTCCAGCATGTATGGAGAAAATATATTCACTTCTCTAATAAAAACTATGGCTTTTTACCAAAGGATGAAAAATATAAACAATCACTCAGTCTTTTAATATTTTATAAATTATAGACTATTCTAAGGAAGAGATACGAATGGCCAAAAGGCACATGAAAAAATGCTCTGTATCACTAATCATCAGGGAGATGCAGATTAAAACAACCATGAGATACCACCTCACATCACAGAGAATGGCACACATCCAAAAGAACAAAAGCAACCGCTTTTGGAGAGGATGTGGGGAGAAAGGGACCTTTCTACACTGCTGGTGGGAATGCCGACTGGTTCAGCCCTTTTGGAAAACAATATGGACGCTTCTCAAAAAATTAGAAATTGAGCTTCCCTTTGATCCAGCATTACCACTTCTGGGAATATATCCCGGAGAAACAAAAAAGTATAGTCGAAATGACATCTGCACTTATATGTTCATCGCAGCACTGTTTACAATAGCCAGAATCTGGAAAAAACCCAAGTGCTCGAGAACAGATGACTGATTAAAGAAACTTTGGTACATCTATACAGTGGAATACTATGCAGCTGTTAGAAAAGATGAAGTCATGAACTTTGCATATAAGTGGATCAACATGGAAAGTATCACGATAAGTAAAAAGAATCAGAAAGAGAGGGACAGACATAGAAAGATTGCACTCATCTGTGGAATATAAAATAACAGAGTAGGAGACTAAGACCCAAGAATAGTAGTATATAATACAAGGAGGTTGGCTCCATGGCTTGGAAGCTGGCCTCACATGCTGGGGGAAAGGCAGCCCGGATAGAGAAGGGAACACCAAGTAAAATGTGGTTGGGGATCCCGAGCGGGAACAGAAATTTGTGCTGAAAGTAGACTAGAGACTGAACACGATGGCCACTCAATACCTCTATCGTAAACCACAACACCCAAAAGGATAGAGAGAACAAAATGGAATGCCCTTCCACAGAGGCGGTGTGGGGGGAGGGGACGGGATTGGAGGGTGGGAGGGATACTGGGTTCATTGGTGGAGAATGGACACTGGTGGAGGGATGGGTTCTCGAACATTGTATGAGGGAAACACAAGCACTAAGATGGGTAAATTTGTAAATTAAAAAATAAATAAATAAATTTAATTAAAAATTTTAGAAATTATAGACTATTATATAAGTTCTATGGTTCCTAGTTACTTTCATAATAAATATAAATAATTCTTGAAAAAGTTGTGTGTATTGGGGCCAGAGAGCTAGTACAGCTGGTAAGGGTACTTGCCTTGAATGTGGAGGAACCAGATTCAAGTTCCTGTACTATATATAGGGTCTTTAAGCACTGAGAGAAGTGATCCCTGAGCACAGAGCCCAGGAGTAAACCCCTAGTACAGCGGGGTGTCACCCCCCAAAAAAACAGCACAAAGATTGATGTAGAGTATGAATCATGTAACACAAAGTAATGAGTTAGGATTTTTTTTTGGGGGGGGGTTGCTGTTTGGGGCCATACCCAGTGATGCTCAAGGGTTACTCCTGGCTCTGTACTCAGGAATTACTCCTGGTGGTGCTTAGGGGACCATATGGAATGCCAGAAATCAAACCCAGGCTGGCAATGTGCAAGGCAAGCACCCTACCCACTGTATAATCACTCCGGCGTGACCATGTAGCTATTTTGATGGCAGTTTATTTGTTGAGTGCTCTTCTGTGCCATGCAGTGAGCTAGGAATTAAGAAGAAATACAGTAATAAAGTCACAGTCTTTATTCTTCAAAGAAAGTGAATTGATGAGGTAAAATTAATATGTAAATAATAAACATTTAAGTGATAAACATAAAATACTCAAAAGATTTTAAACTTTTTGGGTCACACCCAGCGATGCACAGGGGTTACTCCTGGCTCTGCACTCAGGAATCACCCCTGGCGTTGCTCAGGGGACCATATGGAATGCTGGGAATCGAACCCGAGTCAGCCACGTGCAAGGCAAGAGCCCTACCCACTGTGCTGTTTGCTCCAGCCCCTTAAAACATATTTAAGGGACTGGAGAGATAGCTCAAAGGACTGGAGCATGTTTTGTGTGAGCCCTAGCACCTCATGGCTCTCCAGCACCGCCGGGAGTAACCCCAAAACACTAGACCGTGAATGTAGCCCAAAAAAGAAAAACCATATGGGAGTAGCCACTGTGGCCACACTTGGTGGCTCAAGGAGTCTTCCTGGTTCTTTAACCCCTGGCAGAGCTCAGGGAACCATAACTGGTGCTTGAGATTGCAGCTGGAGTAAGTAGGAAGCAAGGCAAATTCCTTCATTCGTACTATCTCTTCCACCCCAACAGACATTTTTTTCCTGTTTTGTTGTTGTTGTTTGTTTGTTTTGGGGCCATACCCAGTGGTTCTCAGGGGGTTTTCCTGAATCTCCAAGCTCAGGGGTCATTCCTGGCCATGCTTGGTAGACCGTATGCGGTGTTTGAGATCGAACTGGTTTCTTTAAAGGGGTGCTGTTTCAAAGGTTTTTTTTTTTTTGAATAAAGATCTGGTCAAAGAGGCAATGGGAAAGGGGATGAATTTGTACCTCAGTTTATCTGCTCTTGTTAAAATTAAAGAAAATCAACAAACTACTTTCCATAGTAGTTTTACATTCTCACCAGGCTTCCAGTTCTCTACATCTCATAAACTCTTAGTATAGTTTGTCTTTCTAGCATAGCCATTTTAGTGGTTATGTACTATTTCATAATGTTTTTAATTTGTATTTTTCTAAAGCATAATGATTAGTTTTTCTCAGATATATTACCTATTTGTATCTTTTCTTTGGTGAAAAATGTCCCTTCATAAACAAATTTTAATCATCATTAAAAAAATAGTACAGTAGGTAGGGAGTTTGCCATGCATGTGGTTGATGTAAGCTCTATCCCTAGCACCCCCAAATGGTCCCCTGAGCACAGAGCCAGAAATTTGGTTAGTCCCAAATACTGTTGGGTACTAACCAAAAATATAAAAGTAAAGTTAATATTAAAATTAAAATATTCCTTCTCATCCAGTGTTGATGATCTGTTGTAAAGGCTGGGGTCACGCACCTGTCTGTGGTATGTGCATATGTTTTCATCTGCAATTCTCATCGGGGATTATTTTGGAGTTGCATTTGAATTATACCCTTTAGTTGTGCTGCATGCACACATCTGGTTGTGGTATTGTTGGAGAAGATTACTTGCAGCAACAGGGACCACAGAGAGCAGAGCTGTCAGGGTTGCACCTAACACCTGTGGTCACACTGGGATTTGAACTCATGCCATATGCTTGCCAGGAAGGCATTCTGAGCCACTGAGCAATTTTCCCAGCCTCTATTTGCCCCTTATTAGGAAAAAAAGATAGAATTTTGTTTTTTTTTCTTCCTTGCTCACTAGACCCTGTTCCTTTGTTATGGTGATATTTAGGGTTCAAACTCAGGACCTCATTCCTGTTAGGCATACCACTGAACCACATCCTTAGGCCCATAAAAGCTTCCCACCCCCCTTCTTGATTTGAATAGTTTATTCAAACTATTGTGTTGTAAGAGATATTTAAATCTGTCTGTAAGAAGGTTCCTTGTTTTTGTTTTTGTTTTCGGGCCACACCTAGTGGGGATTGAATTTGAGTGTAAGGCAAGCACCCTACCTACTGTACTATCACTCTGGCCCCTTTTCTTCTTCAGTTTGCAGTTACAGACTCAAGTCAGTAACTTCTTTTTTTTTTTTTTTGCTTTTTGGGTCACACCCAGCGATGCTCAGGGGTTACTCCTGGCTTTGCACTCAGGAATTACTCCTGGCAGTGCTTGGGGGACCATATGGGATGCCGGGGATCGAACCCAGGTCGGCCGCGTGCGAGGCAAACGCCCTACCCGCTGTGCTATCGCTCCGGCCCCAGTAACTTCTTTATTTATTTGCTTAACGGTGTCTTTGAAAAGAAAAAGTTAAAATTTTTTATATGCCACATATATTATTTTTTAAATTATGTATCTGGTTTTGATGACATGTCTAAAAAAATTTGCCTGATCTTTGATAAGGCTGTGCTTTCTTCTATAATATTTAATTGTATATGTAGTTCTTTTATTTTTTTTGGAGTTGATTTTAATGTGCGAAGTCAGTTAAGTGTCTACTTTCTATACCATTGTTGAAATCTATTCTGTTCCATTATCTAATATGTGGTTTATGTGAGATAGTGTCTTAGTTATGGTACATTTACAGTAAAGTTTAAAATCAGGTAACAATCTTTTTCTTTAAAATTATTTTATCTATTTGTTTTTTGCATTTTTATGTAAATTATGGTATGAAATTGTCAATCTTTTTAAAAATTTTGTTGCCAAAAAGTTAGGGGGAGTGGAGAGAGATAATACAGCGGACATGGCACTTGCATTGCATGCATTGACCCAGCTTCAACCCCTGACATCTCATATGGTTCCCTGAACCATGTCAGGAGTGATCCCTGAGTGCAGAACTGAGGGTAAGCCCCAAGCACTGTGGAGTTTAGCCCCAAAACAGACAAATAACTTTGGGGGGGCCACACCCAACTGTGCTCCTGGCTCTGTGCTCAGGAATGACATTGGTGGGGTTCCAGGGATTGAACCCATATTGCCATGTGTCAGGCCTTTCCTCCTATCTCTCAACCTGATCAGTGAGTGTCTCTGTCCATCCCATCCATCCTTCCATCTTCCCTCTCTCCCTCCCTCATACTCACTCACTCTCCATACTCTTCACCCTGCAAGGCTGAGGTGTGTACCTGCCCCCAGGTCACACACTGACTTGCAGAGCTCACATACACTTCGTGTTGATGCCTCCAAAACATATCTTGATAGTTGTGTTAGAATTGTATTTGATGCATGTGGGGAAGTGATAGATAATAAAATCTCAGCTTCTGGGGCTGGAGCAATAGCACAGTGGGTAAGGCGTTTGCCTTTTCACACAGTCGACCCGGGTTCAGTTCCCAGCATCCCATATGGTCCCCTGAGCACTGCAAGGGGTAATTCCTGAGTGCAGAGCCAGGAGTAACCCCTGTGCATCGCCGGGTGTGACCCAAAAAGGAAAAAGCCAAAAAAAGTCTCAGCTTAAGGAGATTTACCTTGAGCCATCACTAGACCTTTCCTTTGTTGGAACTGAACAGTCTTCTCTCGATTTGCTTAGATCTGGCTTTGCTGAAATTCATTTATCTTGAATGTTTTTGACGAATCTATCCAATTTCATACTATTTTAAACTACAATTTTTATACTATTCTTTTGTGAAAAATATCTTTCATGTGTTGGAGCTGGAGCGATAGCACAGCGGGTAGGGCGTTTGCCTTGCGTGTGCCCGACCCGGGTTTGATCCCTGGCATCCCATATGGTCCCTTAAGCACAGCCAGGAGTAATTCCTGAGTGCAGAGGCAGGAGTAACCCTGAGCATTGCTGGGTGTGACTCAAAAAGCAAAAAAAAAAAAAAATCTTTCATGTGTTTTTAACCAGACCTTCTCCTACAGTACCCATATAAACTAATACTTCTGTACTTTTATTTCTCCTTTCGTAAAATGTTTTTTAAGTTACTGAAGGTGCTACCTTGGTATAATTGTATTGAATTGACTAGCTCTAATACTGTGTAGAACTGTTACTCTAATCTAATGGAGAAGAAAGCAATGTTACCTTGTGTAACTTTGATCACATGTTTCTATTTTAAGGGTTTCCAGCTGAATTCTTGGGAGAGAAAATGGCCTATCAGGGCTATCAGAACAACCAGAGCTGGCCTGAAAATACAAATTTTGGCTTTGAATCTGAGCAAGTGGTGAATCCTGTTGAAACTGGTAAGTGTAGATTCGCTTATAATTCCTGAATGTGAACTGTTACATAAAACTGAAAAGCCACAACTACCATTTAGGTAAAACATTGAATCTAAATATAGCTTGTAAATATAGCTTATTGCCGAGGTATAATTATTTTCCTGAACATTTATTTGACTTTTTTTTTTTTTTTTTTGCTTTTTGGGTCACACCCAGCGATGCTCAGGGGTTACTCCTGGCTCTGCACTCAGGAATTACTCCTGGCGGTGCTTGGGGGACCATATGGGATGCCGGGGATCGAACCCGGGTCGGCCGTGTGCAAGGCAAACGCCCTACCCGCTGTGCTATCGCTCCGGCCCCTTATTTGACTTTTTTCTCTCAGTAGAACTCTTTTGAGGCACATGCACCCTTCTAATTCTCTCCCATTCAAAAATTATTTTGAGCGTATTAACTAAAACTCGTAGAATTTGAAGACTAATAATTAGTAGTATCTTAATTCTAATGAAAAGACTTACTGTAATAACAATAGTACTATTCATTGCATCCTTATTTTACAGCCATAGTGTGAGAACCTTTATATGCCTATTGTGTTCTTGCCTAACTCTGCCAAGTATGTACTATTTTTACTTGATAGAAGGAAAAACTCATAATTGATAACTTAGTTATCATTTAGTTATAATTTTTAATTACATCATTTAACTTAATTATCATTTGCACTAATGCAAACTGATTTAGAGCTGGGAAGCAGAATGTTCCTAGGGCTGGAAGTGGTGGGAGGAATGAATTGTAGGAGGCCCTCATAACAGTGTGAGCCAAGAGTAATTCCTGAGTCAAGAGTAAACCCTGATCATTGCTGGGTGGAGCCCCAAAAGAAAACAGAAACAACAAGAGAAATCCTATTCTTTTTAGATAATGCCTTCTGAGGAGTGGTCAGGTGGATAAGGAGTTACCCACCTGATCCTGTGCAATCACTATCTACTTTTTTTTTTTCTTTCTGTGAGGAGAGGGGAAAGGGCTTTTGGACCACACAGCTCAGGGATTACTCCTGGCTCTATGCTCAGAAATTACTCCTGGCGGTATTTCGGGGACTATATGAGATGCTAGGAATCAAACTTGGGTCAGCAAGGCAAACACCCTATACACTGTATTATCACTCTGGCTCACCATTTGTTTTTTTTTCTCTGTGAATTTACTTATTTTGTGGTTTCATGTGTATATAATCAGATAGCACATAGTCTTGTAACTGGATTTGTGACATGAATAAGTATTTCATTCTTTCAGAAAGATACATAATATTCATTGTTGGATTACCACATTTTGTTTAGCTGCTCATTGGTTGTTTTCTCTTTTCACTATTATGAATAATGATGTTTTAAACATCAGTTGTTGAATAGGCATGTTTATTGTACTGAGATGACAATTATTGCCCCTCTGGCCAAAGAAAAGATGAGAATCATTGAGTCAAATCGGCCAACCTGATTTGCAAAACAACTCTATCGTTTCACATTTTTGCCAGTATGAGGTTTACAGTTCCTCCACTACATTGATAGTTCTTGTTTTGCTTTTCCTCTTATTTTCAATTATAGCCAAAACAATAGGTGTCTCATTCTGACTTTATTTTTTTTTGTTTTTTGTTTTTTTGCTTTTTGGGTCACACCCGGCGATGCACAGGGGTTACTCCTGGCTCTGCACTCAGGAATCACCCCTGGCGGTGCTCAGGGGACCATATGGGATGCTGGGATTCGAACCCGGGTCACTCGCGTGCAAGGCAAACGCCTACCCGCTGTGCTATCACTCCAGCCCCTCATTCTGACTTTAATTTGCATTTTCTTAGAGGCTATTCATGCTATTTTTTGTTTTGTTTCTTTATTTTTTGACATTTTTTTTTTCTTTTGGGGTCATACCCGGCGATACACAGGGATTATTCCTGGCTCTGCACTCAGGAATTACCCCATCAGTGCTCAGGGGACCATATGGAATGCTGGGAATCGAACCCAGATAAGCTGAGTCCAAGGCAAATGCCCTACCCGCTGTGCTATTGCTCCAGCCCCTTGTTTTTTTAAATTTTGGACCACATCAATGATGCTCAGGAGTTACTTCTGGCTCTGAAGTCAGGAATTATTTATGGTGGTGCTCAGGGGACCTACATGTAAGGGCAAACACCTTAACTTCCCTGTATTGTCTCTCCAGTTTCTCTTATTATATCTTCATGTGCTTAATTGCTACATATTTCACCCTTAAAGAAATGTATACTTGGGAGGCTGTAGAGACACTACAGTGAATAGGGCTATTGCCTTGCATGTGGTCAATACAGGTTGGATCCCTGGCACCCTGTTCGTTCCTCAAGCCCCACCAGGAGTAAGGCCCAAGCAGAGCCAGGGTTGGCCCAAAAACTGAAAAAGGAAGGAAGGAAGGAGTATTTGGGGCCAGAGAGATAATGCAGTGGGTAGGGTGAAGCCAACCTGGGTTCAGTCCCCAGCACCCAATATGGGAGGAAAGGAAAGAAAAGGCCCATCAACAAATTCCACTTAAGCCTGTTTGTCCATCCATATGATTCTTTTTGTGGAACTTCTTTGATCTGTGCTTCAAAAGAGACACGACAATTCTTAGAAACTCTCCACTTATAATCATTGGAATTTCATTTATTCATTTTATTTTTGGGGCACACCTGGCAATGATCAGGATTTACTCTTGGCTCTGTGCTCAGGTATCATTCCAGGTTGATTACATGCAAGGCAAATGCCCTATTTGCTGTATTCCATAGGGTTTCTCCATAGGCTCTGTACTTCGGAATTACTCCTGGCAGTGCTCAGGGGACCATATGGGATGCTGGGAATTGAATCCAGGTCGGCTACGTGCAAATACCCTACCCACTGTACTATTGCTCCGGCCCTAGGGTCATTCTCTTTGCACTTGTAGGATCTAGAAAGGTACAGATCATCACCAGTCTACGGAAAAAAATGTCGATGCTGCATACTTGAATAACAGTCTCACAGTTCTCACCAGAGTTTTGTAATTTGAGCAAGCTACAATATAAAGCATTTCCAATGATGCGGTTTAAGAGAAAGCCCCTTTAAGATCTTGATTGAATTTTTATTTTATTGTGGGGCAGGGGAGTGGAAGGGAGGGCAGTTGGGCTATACTTAACATCGCACAGAGGTTATTCCTGTCTCTGTGCTCAGGAGTGACCCTTGCTGGTGCTCAGAAGACCACATGTGGTACCTGGAATTCAAACCAGTTTTAGCAGGATTCAAGGATGCAAAGTGCCTTAATCCCATGCTATTTCTCTAGCCCCAGGTAGAATTTTTAATTGTAAGAGGGGGTGAGAATACCAAAGAGAGAATGTAAACAGAGAAAGAGTCTCTAACTACCCATTTCTTTAGTTTTTAAAATATATATGTAGGGGCTGGAGTGATAGCACAGTGGGTAGGGCATTTGCCTTGCATGTGGCCAACCTGGGTTTGATACCCAGCATCCCATATGGTCCCCTGAGCACCGCCAGGAGTAATTCCTGAGTGCAGAGCCAGGAGTAATTCCTGTGCATCGCTGGGTGTGACCCAAAAAGCAAAAAAATAATAATAATAAATAATAAAAATAAAATAAAAATGTATATATTTGCACACTGGTTTGCATTAAAGGTGAGATATGCAACCTGTAACTTTGATTGTCTAACACGGATATGTTTCCAAAACTCGTTAGTAATAGAGCTGACCCTCCAGTCTCGATACCTGCATTCTTTCCTGCACGTTATTATGCCTATCAAGGAGTTCCTTCTAAGCTGGTCACACTAGAAAAATCTCTTGATGTGTAATTTTTTCAGAAGTTGTCCAAATTTGTGCTGTAAGTTATAAATAAATGTTATTTTGTTTATGAAGAATGATGAATGTTAAGTAATACAGAAATAGATTTCCCCTGGTGTTGGAGTACAATGGGTGGAGCTCTTTCCTGACACATAGCAAGTTCTGTCCCCGGCACCCCATATGGTCCCCCGACAACTTCCAGGAGTGATCCCTGAGCACAAAGTCAGGAGTTAGCCCTGAGCACCACCGCCAGGTGTGACCCCCAAACCAAACAAATAAGAAAAAAAAATGAGGACTCCCGAGCAGTGCTCAGGAGGCTCAAGGGTGAGACCCAGTGAGTCTTCCCAGCTGGGTGAGTGTTCAGAACACAACCTGAGGATGTGGTACTCCTAGTACTGAGGTACCAGTGGTACCCGGGCCACTGGTGGTGAGGAGTCCTCCAGGGATGCAGCTGTGGGTGCCCGGGAAACCATGAGTGTGCAGGCTAGAGGCTGGTCATTCAACCTCCTGCCCTACACAGCTGACTGCGCTCCACAGGGAGTAGCGCCCTGCCCCCACTCCCAGGCCTCTGAGCACTGCTAAGGGGGCAAGGGCCTAAATTGGTTAATCAGAAAATAAATAACACAATGTCTTAGATTGTTCATGTCACAAAATACGAAAAAAAAATTTTTGAAGTAAAACAGATTTTATTTGGAGGCTTTGAAGGGGAGGAGGGAGAGAAAGTGGTAGAGAGTATAGAGTAACCCGCCCAAGAGAGAGAAAGAGAGCGGGCTTCTCCAAGGGCAGTGAGGGCCCCTATGCACGTCCCAGCATTTGAGATGAAAGCATGAAAGTACACATCTTAAGAGGGGAGATGCGGGCCACACATGTGCTCAGGTCGCCACGGATCACTAGCAGCACATGGACTCCGGCAGCATATGCGCCGAAACTTTTACTTTTATATATTGTTAAAATAAAACTATTGGATAACACTCTTGGTTGAGACTAATGGAATAAATATATTGAAAAGTTTTTAATTTACAGTTTCCCTGTGTTTCAGAATATTACAAATTAGGAAAGAAATAGTTTTGTGGGTTTATTTTCTATAGGACCAGCACTTGGCAGTGCTCAAGGCTTCCACTCTTGGTGGTGCTCGGGGACCATATGAGTGCCATGGATTGAACCTGGGTCAGGCGTGCCCTGTCCACTGTGCTATCTGTGCAAGCCCCTTAACCCTCGTCAGTTTGAAAACAGTCTTTGTTTAAAGCTTTTCTGTATTAATATTTGGCCTTCCCTTCAAATACCATTAAAACATGTGAGAGATTTTAATAAAATGGTCTTCAAATGTGAAGATTAAGGTGCATGTTAAGTTATGTCAAATACCCATGGTGTTCCATTGTCAGTACAAAAGGACAAGGAGCTTGGCTGTAACAGATGGCAGATTGATTTATGGTACAACAGTGTCAAGATTAATGCGTGAGTTGGGGAGGTAGACTATTTGGGGTTAATACTGCCTTTGCCATTATATTTGCAATTCTGACTTTGACCATTATTTTTAAGCCAAGTTGGGGCTCCATTCCTCATCTCTAAAATTAGAGTAGTATTATTATGTCTACCACATAGGAATCTGATAGCCTAGTTCTCCCTCTTGGAGAACCTGGCAAGCCACTGAGAGTTTCCTGCCCACTCAGGAGAGCTTGGCAAGCTCCCCGTGGCATATTCATATGCCAAATACAGTAACAATGATGGGTCTCATTCCCCTGACCCTGAAGAGCCTCTAATGTGGCACCACTGGGAAGGACGAGTAAAGAAAGGCTACTCAAATTTCAGGGCTAGGATGAATGGAGACGTTACTGGGCCCACTCGAGCAAATCCTTGATCAGCAGGATGACAGTATATACATACCTCTCAGAGAGCCCAGCAAGCTATCAAGAATATCCCGCCCACACAGGCAGAGCCTGGCAAGCTACTCGTAGGGTATTCGATATGCCAAAAACAGTAATGGTAAGTCTCATTCCCCTGATCCTGAAAAAGCCTCCAATCGTTGGGAAAGATGAGTAAGGAGAGGCTGCTAAAACTTCAGGGCTGAGGGGCTGGAGAGATAGCACAGCGGGTAGGGCATTTGCCTTGCACGCGGCCGACCCGGGTTCAAATCCCAGCATCCCATATGGTCCCCTGAGCACGGCCAGGGGTAATTCCTGAGTGCAGAGCCAGGAGTAACCCCTGTGCATCGCCGGGTGTGACCCAAAAAGCAAAAAAAAAACAAAAAACAAAAAACTTCAGGACTAAGAGGAATAGAGATGCTACTGGTGCCCACTCGAGTAAATCAACAAACAACGGGATGACAGTGACAGTGATATATTTGCATAAATATATAAATGTCATATAAGCATATATTAAATATGTAAATCACATTATTTTAGTACTATATATTGTTATTGTTTATGTATTTATAACTATAATGTACAAGTATATACTGATACCATATTTTTTTGTTATATATTTAACCAAAGGTCTTCCTTGACTTTAAACTGTGTCTCCTGGGGCTGGAGCAATAACATAGCGGGTAGGGCGTTTGCCTTGCACGCGGCCAACCCGGGTTCGAATCCCAGCATCCCATATGGTCCCCTGAGCACCGCCAGGAGTAATTCCTGAGTGCAAAGCCAGGAGTAATCCCTGTGCATCGCCGGGTGTGACCCAAAAAGCAAAAAATAAATAATAAATAAATAAATAAATAAATAAATAAATAAATAAATAAATAAATAACCTGTGTCTCCTAAATGTCTCACTCCTGTGGCCAGAAGACAGTACAGCAGCTAGGGTCACTGTCACTGTCATCCTGTTGCTCATCGATTTGCTCGAGCAGGCACCAGTAACGTCTCCATTGTGAGATTTGTTGTTACTGTTTTTGGCATATCAGATATGCCACAGGTAGCTTGCCAGGCTCTGCCGTGCAGGCGAGATACTCTCGGTAGCTTGACGGGCTCTTAGAGAGGGGCGGAGGAATTAAAACCGGGTCAGCCGCATGTAAGGCAAATGCCCTACCCGCTGTGCTATCACTCTAGCCCCTAACCCTCCAGCAGTTAGGGTGCATGCCTGAAATGTGTTCAACCTGAGTTTGATTCCTGCTGCCACATGGTCCCTTGAACATTGCCAGCTGTCGAGTCCCTTGAGCACCGTCTTTGACTCCCCTCCCATTTGGGAAAAAAAAAAAAAGCCTAAACTCTACCTTATGCTTGTGCTTTTTTTTTGGGGGGGCCACTCTTTTCAGGGTGCTACCAGATGTAAACTTGGTGTTGCAGTGCTGTGGGTATGAGGCTAGAATGGGGGTAGGGGATGGAGTGAAGGAAGCAACGAAGAATCTTGGAAATAGAACCCAGGCCTCACACATAAAGGGCAAATATTCTACCACACTGCTACATCCCCAACCCATGTTCTAAGTTTTTGCTTTTGTTTTTCTTCGGGCCACACCCGGTACTTAGTGCTTTGTGGGGCCCAGATCACTCCTTGGCAGTGCTTTGGGGACATGTGGTGCTGGAAATCAAACCCAGCATACACTCAGCCCATTGAGCTATCTTTGTGGCCCCCTCATAAGTCTTGGGTTTTTTTTTCTTTTTTTTTTTTTTGCTTTTTGGGTCACACGCAGCGATGCTCAGGGGTCACTCCTGGCTCTGCACTCAGGAATTACCCCTGGCCGTGCTCAGGGGACCATATGGGATGTTGGGAATTGAACCCAGGTCAGCCGCACGCAAGGCAAACACCCTACCCACTGTGCTATCGCTCCAGCCTCAGTCTTGGTTTTTTAAGAGCACACATATCATGCTATAGATATCCAGTAAATAAAGTATAATGAGCTTTGTAGAAATCTTCCCTTTTCACACGTGATTTAGCAATCTCTTGCTCTAAATGTGAGAAGTGTACAACAGTTAGTCTCACTACTACTTTAAGCATTTTGTTTTCCTTCAGTGGAAGTGTGAGAGGCAAAATGAACAGCAGCTACCCTGAACCAAGTGAAGACTCTGGAGAGTGAATGTTTTTAGCCTTTCTCAAATCCCCTGATGTTTTAAAGAAGCAGCATAAGGCACTTCCTCCATTCCCAATGGTTTCTCAGTTTGCAGAAGGCATTACATTTCTCACGGCAGTGGTCTCCCCTAATCCTGAAGTCCCTTACCTCAGATGTAGCTACCCCAGAACCAAGAATGATCATTCTGTTAAGGTTTGGACTTTATGCAGTTGCTCCTGACAATTGAAGTGCCATAAGAGAATGAGTCATTACAGCATCACCAAAGAACTAGTTCTAAATGCAGGGTAGGTTTTTCTTTTTTTGGTGGAGGAGGGAGGAATGGGAGTGGCAGTGTCAAAGAACTGATGACCCTCTACAGTTGGTTTGACTAATCTTAAAGGTAATTCAGATTATGCTAAATTGTGAGGTGACCTCCTACGCACAGAATTCTTGGTTAGCTTGACTAGGCTATGTCCAGGGACGCTGGGGAAGACCAGGTCCGAGGGATTGACCTCTCATTGACCTTGCACATGCTGGAATAGGGCCATATTCTGGACCCTAGCTTTTTTTTTTTTTCCATGTAAGATACCGAATTTAGCTGATTTTTTTTTTTTTTGGCCATAACCTGGTAGTGCTCAGGGACAAATCCTAACTCGATGCTAAGGGGGTCACATACGCAGTGCTTAAGAGTACCACATGATGCCGAGTATGGAACCCCGGCCTCCCACATACAATTATGTGCTTACCGTTGAGTTATCTCTCTGGCCCCTTGCTAATGTTTTGAGTGTCTATACTCATGCCAACTCCTGACACTGGAGTTCACTATTTCTTATCTCAAGGTGCTATTTACCTATCCCTATTCAGACAGCCCTTTTTCCCTTGTCTGGCAGTCTTTCTTTAAAAACCTAAAATGAATGTTTATTGAATGTACTTTGGAGCTATAATTAAGTCTGTAATTAACTCTTAGTATTATTTTAGGTTAAGTATTATTTCCTTGAGTTTGATATGTATTTTGGCTCTTTGATTTATATATTAGATGATACGAAGCTATAGCTATATAACAGGCAAATTAGTGAATAATGAAGGTATTGATTACCTACTACTCACATTTCAATGTACTACTTACGTCACATATGTAATTAATCAGTTCGTTGCATAGTAGGAATGTTCAGCTTTCTAGTTGTAGCCACGGGGAATGAGCTTGGATTCTTCTCTCTTCTATTCCAGATCCCTTTAAGGTACACCATGATGATAGCATGGCTGATTTTCTCTTTCTTCCAAGTGGAACAACCAATGTTTCAGCATTTACAGAACAAAATGATCCTGTGAAAGACAGTTATGGTATGGTTTATCCAACTATTTTTTTCCTCTTTTTCTTTCTTAATTATTGTGAGTCTGCAGTATTATGAGTCTTTGGGGCCACTCTCAGATGGTACTCAGGAAGCTATGGGATTAATTAAACCCAGGCCCTTGCAGCACTTGAACTACATTCTCAGCCCTGAATTTATTTGTCAGCCCTGTTTAGGTGACCAAATGTACTGTCTCTCTGAGCCCTAAGCAAATCTTACTTGTCAGCTGCAGTATCTATATTCCTAGATTTGTATAACTTTTAATATGAAGATATCCTGGCACCTTAGCAAAAGCAGAATTTAACTTTTACTCACACTGTGTTTTCAGAAAGAGCTGTCTAACAGAAATCCAGATCAACAGAGAACAAAGTGGGACTATGGAGATAGCTCAGAAGGCTAGGACATACACTTTGCATGCAGAAGGGATGGGTTAATCCTTGACATTGTATGGGTCCCCGAGCACCACTGTGACTCAAGTACCCAAAAAAAGGAGGGAAAAATTACCAGTGCATGCACTATGTATCACTTGGGAGTTTGAAAGTAGTTCGAAGTGGGAGCTTAGAATTTTAGCTCTTTATATATCCTATATAAAGAACAATAAACTTGTAGCAAAACAGCAAAATAAAAAACCATTTGAGGCCTCTCAAAGTAGCATGCTATGGGAACACATGGGAGCAAACTGAGTTAGATTTGCTTGCATATTCTGCATGTGCTCTGGGCTTAAGAATGTCTTTAGGAAAAGGAAAACTTATGTCCTACTTTTAGGGAGCAGGGGGGAGATTTTACGGAGTTTGTATCTGTTATGCTATTCTTTATACTGAAGATCCTCTAAGAAGAGTATGTTAGATGAATCTCCCATCATTTGTTGGTTTGTTTTGTTACTTGTATTTGTAGTCCTTGGGTTTCCCGCAACCACCCCCTCCCCAGCCATACCCCCGGCCTACTGCATTCAAGGCAAGCACCTTAGCCCTGCTCTCTCTCCCCAACATTCTTCAGGCACTTTGGTCTTAGCATTGACTCCAATTCTTGAGCTCACTCACTACTTAATTGTTTGTTTGCTTTGATGTGTGCAGAGCCTGGCAAGCTACCCATGGCATTTTCGATATACCAGAAACAGTAACAAGTCTCGCAGTGGAGACGTTACTGGTGCCCGCTTGAGCAAATCGATGAACAACAGGATGACAGTGCCACAGTGCTTGCTTTGATGTCTCTATCGTATCTTTTTTTCTCCTCTTTTATGCTCTTCCTGCTTCTCTCTAATGTAAATCCCTATCATTTAATTTATACCCAAACCACTTCTAGTAGTCAACTAACAGATCCCTCTTACCTGTTATCCATTTTTAATTTTTTAATCTTGTGCTGTGAATTGAACCCAGGACCTCATACATCAAGACAAGTGCTCTACCACTGAGCTGCATTCTGCTCGGTTTCTTTTAAAATTCATTCTGGAACTATAGTTAATGGACTAGTGCATGTGTGTTGTACAAGTGGGAACCCTGGATGTGATCTTTGACATTGCAGCCAGAAGTAACTGAACACTGGATGTAGCTCCCTTCTGAAGAAAAGAATAAAATTCACTCTGGGGCTTGAAAGAAACCTCAATGGGTTGGAGTGCATACTTTGCATGTAGGAAGCCTCCGTCTGATCCCCAGCACCTAATGGTCCCCAGAGCTTTGCCAGGTAGTACTTTCCCCTGAGTACTACCAGATGTAGTCCAAAACACTCAAAACAAAATTATCCTGGGGTCTGGGAATGTGACTTCAATGGTAAAGTATTTGCCTTGCATATGTGAGGCACTGGCTTCGATCCCTAGCACTGAAGACCCCTTTGGTACTTCTTAGAATAGCCCTGGGCCCCAGAGTACTGAATGGAGTACCCCCCACCCCTAACAGTGATAAAATTTTTAGTCTAAATAGTGCCTACTGTATTAATCATCCTAAAATCCCTGTGTTAGTATCTTAAGAACTTAAGAGGGGCTGGAGCGATAGCACAGCGAATAGGGCATTTGCCTTGCACTCGGCCAACCCGGGTTCAATTCCCAGCATCCCATATGGTCCCCTGAGCACTGCCAGGAGTGATTCCTGAGTGCAGAGCCAGGAGTAACCCCTGTGCATTAGCCAGTTGTAACCCAAAAAGCCAAAACAAACAAACAAAAAAAACCTTAAGAGGCATCTTATTTTTAAGTTCAATCTAAATTTTTTCCCTTTTTTTTGAGTGGGGAGAGGCACACCCAGCTGTGCTCAGGCTTACTCCTAGCATTCAGGGATTACTCCTGGCAGGGCTTGGGGACCACATGGAGTGCCAGGGATTGGACCCGGGTTGGGCACATGCAAGGCAAGTGCTATACCCACTGTACTCTCCACCCCCATGAATTCCTCCTGCTTTTCTAGATCTTTCTTCCATTGCCTATTGTACTCTAATTTTCCCTCTGGTATGCAGTATCTTTGAATCAAACTAATATTTTAGTGCTAGGAACATTCTTATCCTGTTGGCATCACCATATTGCTCTTTGCAGTGTTCAGTGTTCTGCATCTTAAGCCTGACTATTCCCTGCTTTCTACCTACCTGCTGCTCCTTTTTCTATGAAGCCTTCTCCAACTATTCTGATCCTCATGGTGTTTCAATCTCTTAAAGCACTTAAGTTTTAAAGACTACAGTTTTCGTTATTTAATTATGTCTGTCTAGCCTCTCTAAATTGTAATAATCTTGATGGCAAAAACCAGGTGACATTAGATTGCCTATTGTGTCTGGCAGAGGGAGAGCATAATAAAAAATCCATTTGTAGACCTGATGATGTGGCTCAGTGGTAAGGAGCATGCCTTTTATGCATTAAACCTCAGTTCAGTTCCTGGCACAGGGTGGGGTGTTACAGCACTTTCTGTTTTTTGTTTTTGGGGCCATACCAGCAATGCTCAGGGGTTACTTCTGGCTCATACCTAGGAATTGCTCCTGCCTGTGCTTGGGGAACCATATGGGATGTCAGGGACTGAACCCAGGTTGGCTGCATGCAAAGCAAACTCCCTACCTGCTATACTATCTATCCAGCTAAAAAAAAAATTTTTTTCCCCCAAAAATCCCAAAAAGAATTGTTTATGAGGCTGGGGATAGCTCAGAGGACTGGAGTATCTGCAGGTGTTCAGAGTTTGGTCCTTGGCACCACATGGTCACTAGAGCGGTGCCAGGATCAAAACCCACCACCACCCAAAGCTATTAAACCCTGTTGGGTTTGACCCAAATAGCAAAAATTTAAATTGTGTGCCAGAGAAAAACTCAAGTAACACATGCTTTGCATGCAGGAGGCCTGGATTTGTTTCTAAGTACCACATAATCCTTCAAGTACCACAAGGAGGGAGCCTACCATCCTTCCACCTGCAGCACCTACAGTAGCCCGAGCACTACTGGGTGTGACCCTTCAAGAAATGTTCATGAGGTTATTATACTCAGCAGTGCTCACACTTTGCATTATGTAGTGCCAAAGATCAAACCCTGGTCCTCAGGCCAAAGAGATTATACAGTGGATAGGGCACTTGCCTTGCATGCAACTGTACCAGGTTTGATCTCAGGTTCTGCCAGGATGATTCCTGAACACAAAGCCAGGGACAAGCCCCCAGCACTGCCTGTTGTGACCTCAAAACAAAATGAGCAAATTCCCCCCAAACTCTGACCTCACACTTAACAAAGCACACTTAACAAGGTCCTCTAAACCTTGAGCTATGTTTCCTGGCCTTTAATAATAATTTGGTTATATTTGTCGAGTCCTGGGATGAGGAGATAGCTCAGTGGACTACAGTGTATGCTTTGTTTGCAGGTCGAGATTCAATCCCCTGTATTCATGGTACCCAAGCAAAATTCTGGAAGTAGCCCCTGATATAATGTGCATGTCCCACACACACACACATACACACTTTCATTTGTCAAATTAATTTACAAGACACTTTTTTTGTTTTGGTTTTTGGGACCATACCAGGAAATACTTAGGGGTTGCTACCAGAAATTGTCAGGGCAGGGAGGGAACTGTATCATGCCAGGTCAGACTTGTGCCTCACTTAAAAAGATGTGTCAGTTCATTTAGCTTGTCTCCCTAACCTTTTACATAATATTTTCACTAAATTAACCTCTAATATTGGGAAAGGAGGTGTTAATATTATTTGGTAGGAGCTGGAGAGAAAGGTTTTTGGGCAGGACACCTGCCTTGCATGCAGCCAACCTGGGTTTGATTCTCAGCACCCCATGTGGTTTTCCAAGCCCACCAGGAGTGATCCCTGAGCTCAGCCTTCTGGGATCACCATGTGTAATCCAGAACATATAGTAGTAATAATCAAAGATTGTAGTGACAACATGGTAACTGTCAAAACTGGAAGGTGTCAATAGTGTTTACATTAGTTCTTACGTCTATATGCCTTTATAAAAATATATAAAATTGATTTCAATATTAGGTTCCTTTTATTCCCTCAATGTTAACCAAGTTTCAAAAATGTTATTGTATTTCAATATTAGGTCTGTTTCCCTGTGACACATTTGCTCCTGCAACTGCTGAAAGTCCAGGCTGGCCTGTGGAAGCTCCAAACTCTCCACTTTCAGAATCTGTCATTACCCCACAACCTCTTCAGCCCACAGCAGGTAAATGACACAGAACGTCTTTATCAGTTAATGGTTACAGTATTAGTCAGTAAAAATTATCAAGCTTATATTTTAGTAGTCTCATAGCAGTACAGATTAAAGTTTCACAACTGGACTGGGATATATGTAGGTCAAGTGGTAGAACACATGGGTATGTAAAAGGTCCTGCATCGATCCCTGGCACTATATTACCCCTACCTTTGGTTGTGACTCTTTGAGTGCAGAGTTCTACCCAGTACCTTTGGTTGTGACTCTTGAGCACAGAGTTTTGCTTTGTGAAGATACTATTAAATTAAAAAGAACCAGAGAGATAGTACATGAGGTAAGGCATTTGCCTTGCATATGGTTGCTTTGGTTATGACCTGGTTTGATCTCTTTTTTTTTTTTTTTTCTTTTTGGGTTATACCCAGCGATGCTCAGGGGTTACTCCTGGCTTTGTACTCAGAAATTACTCCTGGCAGTGCTTGGGGGACCATATGGGATGATGCCAGGAATCAAACCCAGGTAGGCCACATGCAAGGCAAATACTACCTGCTGTCCTATCGCTCCGGCCCCTGGTTTTGTTTTGTTGTTGTTGTATTTTTAACTTTTATTTTTTTAATTGAATCACCGTAAGAACAGTTACAAAGATGGGCTGGAGTGATAGCACAGCGGGTAGGGCGTTTGCCTTGCACGTGGTCGACATGAGTTTGATTCCCAGCATTCCATATGGTCCCCTGAGCACGGTCAGGGGTAATTCCTGAGTGCAGAGCCAGGAGTGATCCCTGAGCATCGCTGGGTGTGACCCAAAAAGCAAAAAAAAAAAAAAAAAGAACAGTTACAAAGCTTTCAGGTTTAAGTCTCAGTCATACAATAATCAAACACCCATCCCTTCACCAGTGCACATGTTCCACCCCCAAGAACCCCAGTCTACCCCCACCCCCACCCTGCCTGTGTGACAGATGATTTTCACTTTGCTCTCTCTTTGCTTTGTTTACATTCAATTTTCGACAGAAAACCCACTATTATTATTGGAATATTAATATTAGAATTAATATTGGAATATTCCACCAACAATCAGACCTGCCAAAAAGGCATCATTAAATCATTTGCTTTCTATTGCTGATAGTGAAGAGCATATGATGTTGCACGGCCGCAAGAGCGGCCAAGCAGTTTCAGAATTCTGGTATTTTCGTAATTAAGTCCAGAGGTATTTCTGCCAGCAGCCGGTGTGTTCTGAGATTGGTTTGTGTCCCTCTGGGATCATGGCTGTTCAGGAGCAGAGGAGCCAAGAGTGGAGGAGCCATTCATGGGTGGCTGCTTGGGGTCTCGTTTAGGTGGAGAGCAGGGCTGGTTCCACCCCCTCATGGCGAGATTTCCCGCGTGCCCCATCACTGCAAGCTCCTACCTCTCTGTACAATTAGTTCTGGAAAGTGGTGGTCGCCATGCTGCCTCAAAGGGGAAAAGGCCAAAGAACAAAAACCCTTCTCCTCCGGGCGGCCCCTGGTTTGATCCTTGTACCACATATGTTTCCCTGAGTACTGCCAGGGGTCACTCTTGAACCAGAATTAGCCCCAGTGTGCTGTGGGGTGACCCCATGACCCCAAAATAAAATAAAGTCATCTTCTGAAAAAAGAAGAGTTTTATATCTGTCACAAATGTTCTTGAGTAAAAAAATAAATAAATAAATAAAAATAAATTAGGGGGGCTGGAGCAATAGCACAGCGGGTAGGGCGTTTGCCTTGCACACAGCCAACCCAGGTTCAAATCCCAGCATCCCATATGGTCCCCTGAGCACCGCCAGGAGTAATTCCTGAGTGTAGAGCCAGGAATAACCCCTGTTCATTGCCAGGTGTGACCCAAAAAGCTAAAAAAATAAAATAAAATAAATAAATAAATTAGGGGCTGGAGTGATTCCTGAGTGCAGAGCCAGGAGGAACCCCTGAGCATCGATGGGTGTGACCCAAAAAGCAAAAAAAAAATGTTCTTGATTTACGTGTTACTGATTTCATATTTAGAGAATAGTTGAAATGTAATATTTGGCATATGCAATAAAAAAATGTTGGGGGGTCCTCCAGGTATTTAGGAGTCCTGGGGTCCTCCAGTGATTCTCTGCCAACTGGGCCAGTAGTCTGAGATCAGGACCTGAGAACACACTTACTGCAGAGGCCCCCCTATAGTGTTAGTAATTACCTTACCTGGGCCACCCAGTTAATGCTGGGGACCTCCAGGGTCACATCTATCAATGCTCATGGGACTGTGTGGTGCTTTGAATGGATCAAACTAGTGTGCCACATGCAAGGCATGGCATGCACCTTAATCCCCGCACTATTTCTCTGGCCCTAGAAAATCCTTTAACTCAGTGCAGATTGAGAGTTCGTTTTTTGGGTTTTTTTTTTCCCCCTTGATGATGCACAGATTCCCTTCCTAACTCTGATGATATATATGTGTTGCTTTTTTAAAAATCCTGTGAATTTGGGGGGGCTGGAGATATATAGTATAGTGAATAGGATGCTTGCCTTGCACACTCCATACCTGAGTTCAACCCCCCGAATCCCATATGGTCCCCTCTGCACCACGAGGAGTGATTCCTAAGTGCAGAGTCTGGAGTAACCCCTGTGCATTACTGGATGTGGACCAAAAGCAAACAAAAACCAAGTAAAATCATGAGAATTTCAGGGAGTGGAGAGATAGATCAGTGGGATGGTGTTCAAGGGACTGTGCTATATTAGAAATTGAACCCACTCTTCCTTATGCAAAGCCTGTACTCCAGCCCTTAGAGCTATCTCACCAGCTACTAAATTCTGAATATGGAGCCATAAAAAGATAGTTATCGTCCCTAAATTTCCACACTTACTTATTTCCCCTAGTGCTGGCTGAGGATGTAGAAATGGCACCAGAAGAGAAGGCTCCAACAGAAGCGTTGGACGTAATGATGGGATTGAAGGTGCCACCAGCAGAGATGGCTCCAGCCAACGATACGGCACCAGCTCCAGAAGCTGAGGTGACATTGACTAAAGACATGGAATCACTTACTGAATCAGATGGAGCCCTGGCCATGGACATGGAATCATCTGTTGAATCAAATATGACACTTGTCCAGGACATGGTACTGCCCAGAGAATCAGAGGAATTTGCAGATCAGGATGTCGTATTGCCTACAGAAATAAATGTGTCTCCAGCCAAGGACATTTTACTGCCTACAGAAACAGAGGTAGCATCACCCAAGGACATAATACTATTCAAAGAAACAGAGAGGGAACCACCTATAAATATAGATTTGACCCCAGCTGAGGGCATGATACCACCCACAGACAGTGACATGGCCCCACCTAAGGGTGAAGTATCACTCTCAGAAATAGATGTGGCACTGGCTAAGGACATTGTTTCATCCACTGAAATATCCTTAATAGGGGATGTGGCCTTATCCTCAGACACAGAACTTACCCTAACGGGTCATATGGCACTGCCCCCAGAAACAGAAGTAGCCTCCATCAAGGAGATGGCCCCATCGCTAGAGATGACTCTGAACAAAGACGTGTCCCCATCCCAAGAAACAGAGATATTTCTGGGAAAGGATGTGGCACCACCCCAAGTAACAGAGATGGCTGTGGGCCAGGATATGACTCCACCCAAAGTAACAGAGATGGCTGTGGGCCAGGATGTGGCTCCACCCAAAGTAACAGAGATGGCTGTGGGCCAGGATGTGGCTCCACCCAAAGTAACAGAGATGGCTGTGGGCCAGGATGTGGCTCCACCCCAAGAAACAGTGATGGTTTTGGACGAAGATGTGCCTCTGCCACCAAAAACAGAGGTGATCCTGGCTAAGGATGTGGCTCTGCCCTCTGAAACAGAAGTTACCGTGGCCAATAACTTGACTCTTGCCAAAGATGTTTCACCACCCGAAAAAAGAGAGGTGGCACCAGTTCCTGTTAAGGACATGGAAATTATACAGACACAGGAAGAACTCAGTGAGGATTCCCAGTTAGAATCTCTCCAGGACAAGAAACAGTCAGCTTCACCTACTTCCATGATTTCACCAGGTATGGATTACACGTACTCCTTATTTCTGCCTATCAGATGTGGTCTTCAGAAGAAAAAGGGACAAATAGTTTTCCAGGTAAAATAGTCACACTGTACTTTGCAAGTCTATATGCAGTTCTACGCTTGAGCAACTCGTTCTCACTTTTATCCTCTTCCAACACCCCTATTCTTGTGCTCTTCTTATCTTGCTTTTTTTTCTCATTAACAGATAATTGAAGCAGTGAAAGAGAAAATTCTCAAACTTCCACTGCCTCATCTACCTAACTATTGTATCTGTTTCTATCAACAGTCTTCCCTTCCATTACTATAAGTAAATTACCCCTGCTTGTGATTAAGGCCAGTCTGTATTTTGACTCAATCCACCTCTCTTACTTGTTTAAGTTAATTGCTCTAGCTTTTCTCCCCTTTCTTACCTTTACTATTTACACTCTTTTTATTGTTTCTGTCAACTAGCATTTTCCCACCTTGAAGGGAAGTCCCTCTCAACACTCCTCTGTTCCTCCTTCCTTCCAGCTACCATCTGTTTCTCTGCTCCCCTCATAGGAGCATGGCTCATTCCTCAAAAAGTTCTCATTTCCAATTTCTTTAAGGTGGAGAAATAACTGAAATCATGCTTCTCTGACCCCTTTGTGATTGTTACTCTTACCTTTAGAACCAGCCACAACCATGGGCCAAAAGTACAACTTGCCAACAGATGAGGATTCTGTGTTAGAGAAAG
This sequence comes from Sorex araneus, assembly GCF_027595985.1. NCBI lineage: Eukaryota > Metazoa > Chordata > Mammalia > Eulipotyphla > Soricidae > Sorex > Sorex araneus. The sequence goes on along the minus strand of NC_073305.1, from coordinate 44,651,334 downwards.
TAGAGCAAGAGAAGCAATTTAGTAGTCAACCTCCTGAACTTTCTTCAGAGACTTTAGGTAAGTTGGGCAAACAGTGGACACCTTTAAAATTGGGAATCAGGGTGCATCAATGTAAAGGACAGATGTAAATATTTGCTTGTTACTTTTTTTTTTAATCAATCACTGTGTCGACTTAGGACATGTAAATTTTAATTGCGTTTTACTATTCTGTCCTGCACAGTTTGACAGATTATTGACTTATAGGTCAGTTTACTCAGCTATAATGGTGTTTCTCAACCTTTTCCCAATCATGGCCACCTCCTGACCTTGTTTCCTTTCCATGACCCCGATCCCCAAGTCCTACTATGTACCCCGCTAGTCTCCCCTCCATTTATACGTTTTTCGTGTGTGACCCCCTTGTAATACACTAGAGGACCACAGAGGGCCAAAAGGCACTCAATGAGTGCTAATATGTAAGATGAATGAATTTATCATACTACATACTGTGAGTCCTGGCTAGTTCCATTCTGTTTCATGGCTCAGCAGCATTGCATTGTCTTAGAGGTACCAGAAATGCAGAATCTTGGGTTCTACCTGTATCCTTTAGAATTATACACATTTTAATAAGTTCCCCAGATAATTCTTAATCTACATTAAACTTTAGGAGGTACCGCTCTAAGGTGTTCTCTAACTTAAAGTTTGACTATTTAATGAACTTCATGTGTTTTTGATGCTAAGGTATGCATATGATCATGAACTAGCAACTCTCTGGTTTCTCTTCTGTGATTAGACTGTGAGCTTAAAGGACTTTGATTTCTTTCATTGTTTGTAATGTTCCATTGGGTGCCTTATCAAAGACCAAATAAGAAGTGTTTGATATTTTCTAATGTTTTAGTGTCCCAGTATATTAGTAAAAATTTACCAAGTTCTTCTTATGCAAAATATACCATACAAAGGTATGTAATCATTAAGTCTGGGTCCTTTGTCCAGTTTTATAACCTCATGTTCCCAGACATGAACTCTTAAGTCCAAGGACTTACATAATAATTGAATAAAATGGTATAAAAGATGGCATCACATGGCTGCTAATTGACAAATTAAATCATGTGTAAACACTGTAGGTTGCTAAAATTTAGCAGTGTTTTTTGTTTTGTTTCATTTTCAGGGTTTTTGGGTTTTTTTGAAAGAAAATTGATTTGGGGTCTTAAATAAAGAATAGGATTTTGGTGCTCAGAGTGATGTGTCAATGAGTCAATCTGCCTTGCACATGGCCAACCCAGGTTTGATCTCTGGCATCCCATATTGTCCCCCGAACACCACCAGGAGTAATTCCTGAGTACAGAGCTAGGGGTAAGCTCTGAGCATTGTTGGATGTGGCCCAAAAACTAAAAGGATTTTTAAGATACTAAAAGGGTAAAAAAAAAAATTTCAGTATTTCTTTGAAATTGCTTCATCAAATTAGATTTAGCGAGACTATTTTAGACCTGCTATTAATGAGACTTTTTCCAGGATCTTGGATCCATATTGTAATGACTTGGAGGCAGAACGAGATTAAATCAGTTGACTTCCTGAAACTTTCCCAATGAAAAAACCCTAATTAAATTTAATTTCAAGTAATTAATCTTGATTGTTTTAATTCATTATGCTATGTGATCTTATGTGTATTTCTGTGTCTTTTGGAAAGTATATTTAAGAACAGAACTTTGAAATCTAAGGCACTGGTCTTTTGAAATAGGATACTCTGGTTCTGGGATGATGAGCTTTTTTCCTTGGCCAAAATACTAATTGAGTAATTTTTTCTTTTTTCCTTTAATGTTTTTTTTTTTTTAAGCAGTATTATAAATATAGCCTTCTGGTTTATTTATCAGAATCAGTCTGCTTAGTTTGGCAAATATTTAGTATAATTTCGGTGATATACTCATAGAATTTAAAATTCTGCCCAAACATATATATTTCAAGCACTTAACAAATACCACATAAAAGTGATAGGAACTTGTCAACTTGTATAATAGGAATGGTGTATCTATTAAAAATAATGCAAAATACGAATATTAGGTTATATTTGTCGACATTAAGTTCTTATCATAAAGGTTATAAAAGATCTCTCTTTGAATTTCTTTACACTAGTTTTAAGTAGTTTAATATATTTTTTAAAAAACCTATGCCTAGAATGATGATCTTTTTAAATATATGCTAATTCTATTTAAGGGTGAGAGATGTTTGGAAAAAACTTTTTCTAAATGAGATAGTGTGTGGGTTGGTGAAAATAGATAAATGAGTCACTAGGTGGATGTCTTTTTAAAGAAACAATAACAAGGAGCTTTCTGTTTGGAATTTTAGCCAGCTTCATGTATTGCAGGTACCCCTCCCAAACAAGCCAAACAAGCGTACAGACCCACTGACCGCCGGTCTGCCCGGTCCAGGCCTTCCAGGGTCCCTCCTGAGCTGCTCAGAGGCTCTTCTCCACAGAAGACTCTCGACCGTGGCCTGGGCGCCAGTTCCTTGTCTGAGTTGGGTTGGGTCTCTGGTTCATCTTCCTGGGGTGAGCCTGGAATCCAAAGGAAAACTGTTCCTGTTGGCTTCCCTGAATCCCAGAGGGATCTTGGCAGGGAGGCCTGGGATACTGAAAGCACACCAATGATGATGAAGAAGAAAAAGAAGAAACCAAAGCAGAAGAGATATCCTCAGCCCTGGGCTGGAGGACCATATAATGATGACACTGCTGACAAGCCTAAAGGTCATCCCTTTTTACCTGACTCACAGAAATTAGGTATTCTTCCCAACCAGTCTTCTGTAGTGGGCACGGAATGTGGAATGGCATCCAGAGGAAGTTTGGAAAAGGAAAGTGTAGTTGACTCCAAAGCAGCCCAACTAGTAACTGTTAACTTGGCCTCAGAAAGTCTGACCATTCCTTTGTGTCCTTCAGAAGCACCCCCCAAAATTGCTGTAAACTCTCAGGCTAAGCTGAGAGAAGATGCAGAAGGCAGAGGAAACAAATCAGTGCCACAGAGCAAAGACAACAAAACGCTACAGCAAGAAGACTGCAAACCACAGCCTGCACCCCACCCAGGGACTCTAGATAGAAACCAGACAACAGGTTCTCTTAATTTGGAAAGACCCCCAACTGAAGTTGTTGCCCACAAAGAAAGTCCTTTGGCAGTCATACCCAAAGAGAGCTGTTCTCCTGTCTTGGACAAAGAGGCTGTGAGTAAAATTTCAAAACCCACAGCAGCAGATTTGCCTAATTTCACACCCACACTGACAGCCAGAAGTCCTTTAGGAGGTAATCTAAATGAAGGGAATGATGAGGCTAAAATGACTGAAGTGCAGAATGACAAGCACAAAGGGCTCTCTGAAGGGACTGAGGAAGTTAGAGAACTGAAAAAGGAAACTTCATTGAAACAAAACCAAGAAATTGAAATCTTTGCTTCTGAGCAGCTGCAGGACAAGGTGTTAGTTCAGGCACCCGTGCCAGGGAACGAGACATTGAAGAGAATGACAGGTGATGGCAAAAGCAAGAAGGGGAGAGGAAGTTCTGGGAAAGCCAGAGCAAGTTCTGGAAAGGGGAGAATAAAATCTGAGTTGCCATTACTTCAGGACAGCCAGAAAGATGGTAAGGTTGTTCTTAAGCCAAGTGAACCAATCCCGAAAAGCGAAAGAGTGGCTACTGGGAATAAAAGTGAGGAGCTTGGACTGGATTCTTCAAAGCAGCCACAGGTCAGAACTGACCTTGTTGAGGGAGAGGTGGTGGTGGAGCTGAAGGAAACTTCTGACAGTAAGGCGGCAGAAGCCTTGCAGGCATTGGTTCCTTCAGGAAGTGGGTCAGGCTTGACTGAGATTTCTAGTGCGAAAACAAAAGATGGAGCAGTAAGCATAGATACGAAGATCAGTAACCAGAGTAAGGAAGAAAAGTGTCCTTGGATGGATCATGAGGCAGTACCCTGGGTTTCTGAAAAGCCTAAAAAAAGAGGCAGTGAAAGCAAAAACAAAAAGTTTAAAAATAACTATTCCACACACTCTGCTAGACAGGACAACAGGGAAGAAATCCTCAACTCACTTTCTACAGAGAAGTCTGGAGATACTCAAAACAAGGAGTTAGGGCTCACTTTGCCCATAACTCATGACCCTTTGTGCTCAGAAACACTCACAATGAAAGTAGTTGAGCAAAAGGATAGAAATGTTGAGGTTAATTCTGTTGTGCTTGGGGCTCTTGGCAGGGACCAAACACACACAGTCAAGGATTCTGCTGTTGCAGAACCAGCTACCAAGGTGACAGATGTAAGCTGCCAAGAACAGATTGAGGAGGAAGGGTATGTTCCTTCAGGACTGTCTGAGGACAATAAGACAGATGTAGCCACAGGACACACTGCATTGGCTGACAAACCAAATAAAAGGAGTAATGACGGAAAAAGTAAAAAGGTTAAAAATAGTTTTCCTGAGAAGCATATTCTGGAGAGTAAGACAGAGGCAACAAAAATACATGTTCCCATGGAAACCACAGGGGACCACAGACTTGAAGGAATTGGCTATATGGATGAAAATAGAAACATTACTTTCACCTGCCCCAGAACACCACCAGGGTTCATGAATAAGCACACCCCTGGAGAGGTTCTGGAGTTAGCAGCCTGTGAAAAAACACCTGCTCCAACACCTCAAGTAGTAAAGGAAAGGGATTTCTTTCCAGACACTTTGGCAGAAATTGGGCAGGGGACAGCTCCACCACAGACTTCTAACTTAACGGTGATAGATAATTGTAGCAAAGATGGAGTCCCAGATAAACCCAAGGCTCCCTTTGAGGTTATGCCCTCCACAGACACAGGAGGAGGTGCCTTAGCTTCGACAGCAGCTACAGAAGCAGTTAATCTTGGAAATAACTCTCCGAGTAACAAAGATAATTTTGCTGAGCCCATAAAAAATGAAACAGAGATAGAAGTAAAACATGTATTAGGAGAAATTGAGTCAGTGTGCAGTGGTGCATGTAAGCAGTCAGTAGAGAAAAACACAGAGCCAACAAAGGGGCACCTTGTTTCTGGAGTCCCAATAGAAGACCAAAGGCTGCCTGGTGAGGTCAGAGTCCTCGAAGCTTGCCCAGATATGAGTAATTTTCCAGCATGTTCAGCAAAGAAGAAGAAAGAATCTGAGGAAATGTCTGTATTGGGAGACAAAGCACAAAAGCCTGATTTCTGTGAGGACCAAAATGCTAAAGATAGAGATTCCAAGGGCCTAGAAAGTTTGAGTAAGAAGGTAGATAAGACTCTTTCACATCTCCAAAATGAAAAGGCTGGATTGGAAGAAGTTAAGACAGTCACAGAACTAGAACAGTCACAATCAACACCTCCAGAACTCCACTCAGGTTTCTTAGATGGTGAAGTTGAAGCTACTCCTTCGGGAGGGGTAGATAAATTAGTAGTGACTGCTTCTGAGGATCTTCAGCTCCCAGAGCCCAGAGATGAGACCGTGGAAGCACCTGAGAAAATCATGGGAAAATCTGAACCAAAGGCACTGGGAGAAGGGAAGAAGGGAGATAAAAGCAGAGCAGCGGAACCAATGAAAGGCTATATGAGACCTACCAAAGCCCGAGGACTTGCTCCAATTTTGCCAAAGCCCACCGCCCAGGAACGTGAGAGATCCAAGCAGCTAAAGTCCAGTGGTATGAACCTGCCATGGGGAGATGTGTGTGCTTACAGCTTTTGGAGGCATCATCCAAAAAGGCAAAGAGCTTGTGCTTTGATTCTTTCCAGACTCAAATAATCCCCATTAATCATTGGTTTGTTGGCATGAAAATCTGTAACTGCTGATTGTGTATACTGTACCCAAGGCATGTCTTTTGTCCTGCTTGAGAAGAGTGGTGACTTGGTTGCCACCTATTTGCACAGCTCTACACTTTGAGTTTTAGGGGCAGTTTGATTTCAAGATACAAATTATTGAGCAGGTGCCTACTACAGTTTTTTTGGTGTATATGTCCCTTTTACAAGTTTACAGTCAAATTTTAATCATCATTTTAAGAATATGGGAAGGTGATTCTATGGGAGGGCAAAGCAGGAGCCCTGGGTTTGATCCCCAGCACTATATGGTCTCCTGAGCATCACCCGGTATGCCACTTTCACCCCCCAAAGAGAATATACAGGAAAAAAAGTTTCTATGACCAGCTGTAAGTTGAAGGGGTTGGGGTAAGAAGAGATAGATATTTTTTTTCTTTTTTGGTTAACATGTAAGGTGCTGGTCATCTTTACATCCAGATTAGTTGGAATTAGATGAAAATGGTCTGCCTATTTTGAGGTAGCTTGTGACCTGCACTGGCAAACAGACTCGGTGTTTCTGATAGTAGGAAGTGATCTTCCAGTGAGGCAGCCACAGCTCTTACCAGTTGTTGCTGAAAATCATTGGCCCACAGGTGCCTGTGGTTAGTTTTGGACAGTCTTTTGTCCATGAAACAACTACAGCTATAGGCCAGTCCCCAAAACTTGCCCATGTGGGATACCTCATAATTCTGTTCTTTTTTATTGTAATCAGTCAAGTTTCAATTGGAATAAAATTCAGAACATGATTTCTTTCAAATTTAGGAATGTTAGCTTTCCCCCACCCCCTGGAACAGTATATAACTAATTTTTGCTTAACCTTCAAAAAAATTGTTTTTATCAGCCTACCAGTAATGCTTTTTCTCAACTTGCATGGTGTAGCTACTACTAACGCTAGACTTGTAAAACTGCATTGTAGCTAGATAGGCTTTTGGAGAGCCTTCATCATGGTTTGATGTTATGCATGGACTTGTTTGGGGTAAAGCTAGTGTCATGCATGAATTTGTACCTTGTGAGAAGTGTGTGCTATATGAGTCGAGAATGCTGAGAATTGTTTTTTGCATAAAATATTCTCATCTTTACCATGTATACCATTTTTTTTAAAATTCCTTCCCTATTGCCAAGGCAGAAAATGTGGAGGACTTCTAAGCTTTATTAAGATTCCCAGTATCCTATCCAGTTCTTTACTTTTCATTTCTAGACTGGTTCTCTATTTTCAGCAGTGTTACCAAGGGTAGCATGTTAACTTTCTTTAGTTTAGTCATCTGTATTAAATACTATATGTAAATATGGTTAGTTCAGTATTTCCAAAGAAATGTAGAAAGAGAATTTCTTATTCTAAAGATGCACAAGATGTGGGGTCCTGCCTTGATTAGGCCAGGCACAGCCTGTATTAAGAGCAAGCTTTGCAGAGTGGCTGGGAGATGGATTTTGGACAGAATGTATTTTTTTCTTTAAGTTCTCTCTTATTTATTCCTTAGTAACCATCTGTTTTGGGGTGGGCTTTTTGTCCTTTTGTTTAGTTTTGGGGCCACACTTAGTGGTGCTCAGGGCTTACGGTGGCGATCGGGTGACCATATGGAGTGCCAGGGATTGAACCTAGGTGGGCTGTGTGCAAGGCAGCACCCTACTCGCTATACAATAGTTGAAAACATTGTTGGGGCGGGGGGGGGGAGGTGCGGCGGCAGTTAGCAAAGTAATACTTGTATATGGCAGACCTGAAGTAGGAAACATCTTCCTGCGTTTTGATTACATATATTCATATGTACAAGGGGGATGTAAGTTACATGTAAGTTAACTTCCTTCCTTTGACCAACATCCAATCTAGTTTTTCTTCTAAAAACATTACAGAGTCTTAAACATCCTTTCTCACAATTTGTGTATAAAGAAGCAATGACTTAGTTCCTGCATTTAAAGATGTAAGGTAGGGGGCTGGAGTGATAGCACAGTGGGTAGGGCGTTTGCCTTGCACGCGGCCGACCTGGGTTTGATTCCCAGCATTCCATATGGTCGCCCAGCACTGCCAGGGGTAATTCCTGAGTGTAGAGCCAGGAGTAACCCCTGTGCATCACTGGGTGTGACCCAAAAAGCAAAAAAAAAAAAAAAAGTAAGGTATGTTGTGTATACTGAACTGGGTTTTTTTTTTGTAAACTTAACAATCAGTTTAGAGATCTTTACAAGTCAGTCGAAAGCGCATTCAATCTTCTTGAATAGATATGTATTGGTGGGAAGGCTAGGGGCGGGAGGGTTAGGTGCTTTGGGGACCAGGAAGTTCTGGGGCTTGAACCTGGGGCTCTTGCATACAAAGTAATGTGCTTTAGTACCTTGAGCTATCTCCCCTAACATTTTCCAGTTTTTGACTGTTGGAAATAAGGTGCATAAGTTATATTCATATATACATACATATATACATATGTATATATAATTTCACACTAGTATATCTGTACAGTTTCGGAGTTTTTTGTGTTTTTGGAGGGGTGCGGGGGCAAGGTTAAGTGATCTGTTGCTGAGTTATATTCCCCATCCCACATGTATATATTTCATTATTCCTCTTGGTTTTGGACCACATTTGGCAGTGCTCACAGCTCACTCCTGGCTCTCTGCTCAGGGTTCACTCCTGATGGTGCTTTGGGACCATAAATGATGCCGGTGATTGAACCAGGGAACATACAAGGCAAGTGCCTTTAACTAGTATTATCTCTCTGGCCCTGTCTTTTTTATTAAGGCCCTTGCTTTCTTCATTCTTTGCTCAAAGTAACCTTCCAGAAGTTTGATATTCTTAAAAAAAGAAAATATAAGGGCCAGGGAGACAGTGACAGCTCAAAGAACTAGAATATGTCCTTTGTATTTAGGAGCCCCAGGTTTCATCCTCATACCACATGACCCCTAAGCACTCCTGGGAGCCATGCCCGAGCACAACAACCAGGAGCACATTTAGGTTCAGCCCCAAAGCAAAACCAGGAAATGTTAGTCAATATTATATTTTATATTCCATTATCTTGGCACAAACTGAACCATTCTTCTAGCTGACAATAGGATGACACGTGAGAATATAATGTAAATTGTGAATTAGAGGCTAACTTAGGTCAGGGAGATCTCTTTTCCTCTATTCAGAGGCTAATTTGTGAGGAGACTCGGTTTGACTAGCATTTCATTCTGTGAACATTATATATGTATATATACATATATAATGTATATATTTGCTATATATAACATATATACATATACTGTGTACATGTATAATCATGTACATCCTCTTTTTTTTTCTTGTTTTTGGGGGGAGGGACCATATCTGTTGGTGCTGAGTGGTTACTCCTGGCGGTGTTCAGGGGATCACACCTGGATTGGTCACGTGCCAAGCCTTACCCCCTTTACTATCTCTTTGAACTCTCTTCCTGTTTTTTGAATGAAATAAATTATCTTTTGTTAGTCTTATCCTCTTTGGATATTTTTGTTTTGTTTGTTTGTTTATTTATTTATTTTTGCTTCCTGGTTGCATCTGGTAGTAGGTACTTGGCTACCATAGGATTAAACCTGGACCTATGGATACGGGGCATGTACTGTCTGTCTGGCCCTGAGTCTTACCCTCTTTGAAAATTGAGAATGTTGATATGGTGCTGAAGTCTCTTATACCTATTTTGTACTCCTGTTTCTTGTCACTCTCAAGTTCTGGGAAACTTGTTGTTGGTTTGTTTTGTTTTAGGGTGGGCCACACAAATTGTGCTCTGGGCTCTGTGTTCCTGGTGGTTCTCTGTGCTGGGGATCCAGGGTCAGCCACATGCAAGGCCTTAAACCCTGTACTATCACTCTAGCCCCTAGGGAAATCTTAAAGAGGTTTCTAAGTGTGTTTTGCATGTTCTGTAGTGTGTAGATTGAGATACTTTAGGAAGTCTTAGTATGGAACTTCGTTTTATGAAGGAAAAAGCTAGTTTTCAAGTCCTCTTTTGAAATTTGGTATATATGGTTGTGTCACATTTTTGGGTCTAGAAACCAGTAGTGGCGCACTTGGTATGTTACTGTTTGAGTGGCTTCATCACAGCTCACTATCAGCCCTTTCCTTTGATACTGAGAGAGCGTGCTTTCTCCTTTTTATCTGGCTTCTTTTCTATTTCTTTACTTTGCTTGAGTCCATCAACTCTCTTTTAGCAGCTGGGAATGTCAGTTTATGGTAGAAAATACTCTTGGTGTGAAATGAAGTAATTTATAAACCCCAAATCTTAACAGTTTCAAGGCATAATACATAAATAAAATATGTTCAGCAAATGAAAAAAAAATTGTTAGTCTTAGAACTTGCTACAATTTTACAAATGGGGAAGTACCGATTCCTTTAATACTTATTGTTAATTGTGCCACTTGTGAAATTACTACTTTCTCCCCTGCTTACTCTGTCAGTCTCTGGGTTCATTGGGAAATTGTACATGTCTCAAAGCTGAAAATAGCAAAAAAACTTTAGTTAAAAATTTATTAAAACTTGGATCCAGAGGGATAGTACAAAGGATAGGGTGCTTGCCTTGTACACGGCTGATCCAGGTTCGATCTCCAGCACCCCGTTTGGTCCCCCAAGCCCACTGGGAGTGATCCCAGAGCACTGAACCAGGAATAAACCCTGAGCACTGCCAGGAGCCAGGTGTGGCCCCCAGATGAACAAAAAATAGGTAGAAGTGCTATAGAGTTAAAGGGCAAAGTAACATAAAACTTTTAGGCAATTAGACTGCTTAGAGGCATAATGGTATAATACATGGAATATATGAAGAATGGTAGATATTTTGGGGTGATTCACAAGTCTTTGGGAAACAAAGGGAATTATGAAATATTTTCAGGTGAGATTGGGGGAAAGAACAAAAGGTAAGCTCTTATAAAGGCCTGGAAGTCCTGTGTGCCTCCAAAGCAGAGAATCTTGAACTTTTTTTTTTTTCCTTTTTTGGGTCACACCCAGTGATGCTCAGCACTCAGCAATTACTCCTGGCAGTGCTTGGGGTATCCTGGGGATTGAACCCAGGTCGGCCACTTATTAGGTAAACTCCCTACCCACTGTACTTATCAATCTGGCCTGGATCTTGAACTTTTTGATGGAGATAATTAGAGAAGCAAGGAGTGTTTTTCTTCCTAGTTTAGTTGGATAATTCTTCTTTTTACCTTTTTAGGTAGTCTTTGGGAGGGTTAAGATTATTATTAAAAGAACAAAAGTGAGGGACTGGAGCTTTGAATACACCTGACTTGCCTTCCATACACCTACCCGTGGTTCAGTTCCCACCACTCCAGAGAGTACTCAGTTGATCCCTGAACAATACCAGTTATGACTCAAAAACAAACAAAAAAAGAGCAAAGGTCTGTAATTTTCAGATTGTGCTTGGAACTTTTCATCTATACTGATTTTAATTTTTTAGGGTTGCAGATTCATTTTTTTAGGGTCACCTGGATTCAGTTTTTTCATTGTTTGCTTCCCAACTTTTGAAAGTTAATCAGGGAGGATCATGATTTTCTTGAGTTAGACATGTACTAAAAATTGTTCCTAAAATATATTAAAATATGGTTTTGAAATTTTGAAATTTTTGCATATATTTATGTATATATAAACAGAAGGATCATTTTCTTTCAGATTAAAAACTAGACTTCAATTTTACAACCTTGGGGCCAGAGAGCTAGTACAAGGGGTAAAGTGCTTGCTTTCTTTTTTTTATTTGTTTGTTTGTTGCTCTTTGGGTCACACCTGGCAGTGCACAGAGGTTACTCCTCGCTCTGCACTCAGGAATTACTTGTGGCGGTGCTCAGGGGACTATATGGGATGCTGGGAATCAAACCTGGGTCGGCTGCGTGCAAGGCAAACGCCCTACCCGCTGTGCTATTGCTCCAGCCCCCGAAAAGTGCTTGCTTTGTATGCAGCCAACTCAGGTTCAATCCCTGGCACTGCAGATGGTCTCCTGACCGTGATCAGAAGTGATCCCTGAGCACAGAGCCAGGACTAAGCCCTGAGCACTTTGAGGTATGGCCCTAAAATTTGGTGGGTGGAGAAAACCCAAAGAACAATTTTACAACTTTAAGTTCAGCTTCTATAGCAAAATTGAGTAGCATGAATCATTATAATAATTTACAATAATTTATTTCCTCGAGGTTGTGAAATATTTGGTCATTGTAGAAAGTTGATTCATTGCCTTCGTAACAGATGGGTAAGGATGCAGAGATACCAGTTGTGCATGTCAAAACCAAGGGCCTAAACAGGTTGAATACTAGCTTAGGTTTAAAGCACAAGTTGAATCAGAAACATTGGCATCTACTGAGGTCAGAGATCTACAGGCAACATCCTCAGAGGCTTTGATCAAGCATCCTTAGAGACTTTTATAAAGACTCATTGATAGAAGAGCCTTTGGAACCACTTTGTGACGTGACACATAATAATGTGACACATAATAATACCTATGACATTTCAAATAATTCCCTCTCTTCTTTAATGATGGGAAGGATCTGGCCATTTAAATAATTAGTGTAAAAGGAATCCATCTGCTTTATAGTGATTAGAGTTTTTTTTGTTTGTTTGTTTGTTTTTTTACCTTTTGGGTCACACCCGGCGATGCTCAGAGATTACTTCTAGCTCTGCACTCAGGAATTACTCCTGGCAGTTGGCAGTAACTCCAAGCCATTTTTTTTGTCATTTTTTCCCCCAAAGCCAAATATTTTTTCCATAAACCAAAGTTATGTATCAGCGTTCCAGGGGCTGGAGCAGTAGTACAGTGGGTAGAGCATTTGACTTGCACGGCCGACCCAGGTTTGATTCCCAGCATCCCACATGGTCCCCTGAGCACCGCCAGGAGTAATTCCTGAGTGCAAAGCCAGGAATTACTGTGCATCACCGGGTGTGACCCGAAAAAGCAAAAAAGAAACAAAGTACAGAGTTCCAGAGAGAGATAGCGAGATAGCGCAGGGGTTAAAGCACTTGCCTTGCTTGTGACCTGCCCCAGTTGATCTCCAACACTGAGCACCATAAGATACAGCATAAAACAATTACTAGGCAGTGAAGTCTCCGTGTATGTCTGTGCATATAGATGTATTTGTGGAGGGAGGAGCTAATTTGAATGGTGGAGTTGACACCTAATTTCTAAGTTTTGCCTCTGACTTGTTAAAACTGCATTGTAATAAACTCCGTGGCAGACTTTCATGACTTTCATTATCGGTTGTATACTTACATTACTCAGTTGTGTGTATTTTTAAGTTGGAATGTCAGGATGCCATTATATTTCATTATCACTTCTCACGTACCCACTTCTTCCCTCTTAATTTTTCCAATTATCATGACCTTCTAGCACCAGTTTTCATTGAAAATTCTATTACTTTTTCCTGGGTGAGAGCTTTGCCTTAGACTAAGATGACTCTGGTTCCTTGTCAGTGAACCTGTATTATGCCTGTACATTTATTGCTCTGCACTGCTTAAGATCTAGAGGTAAGAGAGGTGTGTATGAGCCTCATTTTATGTTCAGAATAAAGGTTTAATGGACATAAACATTTTTCCAACACTTCAACATTGCCCTCCCGGCCATGAACATAACCGTGAACTAGGTCTCAAGTTAGCACAAAAGGCATGGAAGGTTGGTTCTGTGCTCTTGTTGGAGACCAGTATATTATGTGAGTAGAGAAGGTGAACGTTTGAGGACACAACTCCAGTTAAGGAATCTTTCTGGATTGGGTTCTTCAAATGTTATATGCCAAAGATGGAATAATCATAGTGTTCACTTTCTATCTAAAAGATTATTTGAAAAATGTAATCAGATCATTGCACTTGATGGCAGATGGCTTTTTAAAATCCCACCTGTCTTTTCTTCATCTTAGAAAAGACATCTCATGTATTCTTAATAGAATATTTCACAGAATCCTGTGCTAGTACATGATAGTCTCTTACATGTGAGGCAACAACAGCTTTGTTCAAGTAAGCATATGGCCTATTTTTTCAATGTAACTTTTTTCTCCAAGCATTTTAAAAAATAGATCCCTCAAATATATTCTTACACACTTCAGATACTCAGTTTGTAAGCTGAGGACAGGGCGACAAAAGACCATGCTGAGTTAGTAAATAGGCATTGGACTCTCTAAGCCAGACTACCAGAGTTCCTACATTCTGGAGATCGGAGGATGAACTGTCCCAGTTTGTTCACATGGCCCCTTAGCTCTCACTCGGACTAGGAAGCTCAGGGCAGGTGCAGCAGGGAGAGCTAGGAGAACCCAAGACAGGAGTAAAAGTAAAGGGCTGTGTTGTCACCCAGAAGTCTTCTATATGGGTCATGTTTCCAAAATTTTGCCGTCTTTAAACTCTTGGTAAAATGCTCCCACAATGCAGAGCTCCAGGTGAAGCTTTTGCTGGGCTTTGGGGACTCCACTCAAGTCGGTTTTAAAGTGAATTTGATAAGCTGTTATGACAGCAAACCCACTCTTCCACTTTGAGAAGGAAATGCCTACAATTTTGATATTAAGCTTTTTATTTTTTTAAGTGAAAATTTGGGCAATTTTCTGGAATTGTTCTTTAAAGGTTATAGTCAGGGCTTGGCAAATGAATCTTATTTTTAAAACAGTGTTTTGAGTGGGTGAATATGGAAGTGTGGGGATAGTGTCAGATAAGTGAATGTGTGGGTATACGTGTATCTATATCAGTAAGAGCAGGGATAATTACTATCCTCAGCATCCAGATTGGCACCGTACGGTGTTTTAAATTGCAGATCTAAACAGAGTGCTAGTTAACAGGAAATTGCACTTTCGGTTTAACCAGAGCATTTGTGCAGCAAGTAGGAGGTTCCTTCCTTTCTTTCTCTTTCTCTTTCTCTCTCGCTCTGCCACTCATCCTTTTTTCTTCCTTTCTTTCACACTATTAAATACATTTAGCACCAAACTACTTGAGCAAAGAGGAGCTTTGGGGGAAAAGGTTTTGTTGTGAATACTGGGGACTTGGTGTGATGTCACTGCGAGCTCCGTGCAATTGTAGGTGGTGTTAGAGCTCCAGGAGCAGAGCGAGAGGGGGGGAGCAGTCGGAGAGACGATGTCGCTCTCAGACAAGCAGTCAGCCTCTTGCACTGCCGCTTACAGCCAGCTCTGTAAGGGCCAGCCCGCCGAGTGCCGAATGGATTCTCCAAAAGAAATCAGCCAAGCTGGATTTGAGTGGCAGAGAACAGAGGGCAGACTGAATGAAATCGGACTGAATGTCAGCATGGACGGAAAGCTGAAAGACGGGCTTGTGAAGAATGCCAGCTTCCTGGAGCAGAATAAGCTCTGCTTCTTTGAGGGGAAGCTAGACAAAGAACTCAGCATTGAAGTGCAGGACAAGGACTATCAAGCAGCCCCAGGTCACCTTGAGAGCAGGTATGTGATTTCAGAAAGCTGCTGTCCCTCAGAGGGGAACTCAGTACACCAGAAGGCAGCTGAATTCCACCTGGGACCCAGAGAGGGGCCAGACAAAAACAAAGCCTCTACAGTTCAGGGGAAGAATGGGCCAGAATCCAAGAGCCAGCCAGATCTGAATTTCCCTGGGGCTGCCGACTTCCCCACTGGATATGTTAAGGAGCAAGAAACCAGTGTTTGGAACCCCAACTTTCATCCAGTGGCTCAAGGCCCTCAAGGCTTTAGGGAAGCATCACCAGAGAAAGAGAATGGCATCCCCCCTAGCTGCCGGGTGACTGGGGTGGTGAATAACCCTGAGCAGATTGAATGTGAGTCCTTGCCTCCGGTGGCTGTAGCCCACCCAGCCCCGACTTCTGAGCGTTCACCCACTGCCATTCCACCCATCACTATGGTGGAGTTCACCCAGGAATGTGTGAATGCCGGCACTCCGATCAGAGACCCAGAGGAGTTGGAGAAATTGAGCTCTACAGAGGATGGGGCTTTGCTTGACAAAATCCCCCAGCAGAAAAAGGCCATGCGCCGGGCCCTTTCTGAATGTTCTCACCTCTCAGTTCCCCCAGCTGTCAACCTCGCAGATAAGTATCCTGAACTCCCTATTCCAGAAGATCTTGCTTCTAGCCCACTGCCCCTGAGAAGCTCAGTGCCGAGTCCTGCACCCAGGAAACTGGGGGCTTCTGTCATACAACGCTCCATGACAGTGGCTGAGGAGCCAACAGACAGCTACAAGTTGAACCCTGCAGCACTGCCCATCCTGACCACTGATGAAATACCTTCTTCCATCAGCAAAGAGCCAGGAGCCAAGAAAGAATCGACTCATTTCAACAGCAGCAGCAGTAGCAACTCTGAGAAGAAAGAAGTGGATACTGCTAGGCTCTGTCTCCAGCAGAAACTGGAGCAGATTCCTGAAGTAAGCAGCAAAGAAAAAGGAAAAGAAATTAGTGAAACAAGAGCAGATTCGTGCTCCCAGGTCTGCCAGGGAGGTGAGAATCAGCCAGAACAGAAGACTCTGGCAGTAAAGAAAGAAATTGAGGTCACTGCAACCCAGAGCGCTCCATCGTTCCTGTGTGAAGAGCCCCCACGTGACGGTATGTTTCTAAATTTTGCCTCCATAGGGAGCAAGCAGACAGCAAGGAAGGAACCAAAGCGACAGATTACTAATGCAGGAGCATTAGGTTGCTGGCGTCTGTGACTGCCTGGGGAAAGCTTAATTCCATAGCAGTGCAAGGTTGCAGGGAGGGAGGAGAAAGTGATCCAAGAGAGTCTAACTGGGTTAGCCTCAACATCTGCTGGCGTGACAGGAGGTCGTTTGATTTGGGGGCACTATGTGTGTGTGCGCAAGGTTAGAGGGTGGTGGGCATGCAAAATTGATCCTCTTAACCACCTATCTTCCTGCCCACCCATCCCCCATCCTCCCACCCCTCAACTCTGTTGGTTTGAACCAAATGACTCCTGAGCCCTAAATCATCCAATCGTAACTGCTTGATTTCCTTGCTTGAAAAATCTGTCACTGTGTAGATACAATGGATTTATCAGCAGTACCCTTCTCTCATTAAGTAGCAGCATCTGGGTGCAAGTTTTGTTTCCCGATTTGCTTTAGAGAATGTTTTACTTTTGTTCTACCAGACAAAGAGCCTTTTAAATTTGGGCGTTTAATCATTATTTTCCTGTTTTTTCATGCTTGACCCAATCTTGCTTCTAGTTTTCTCTCTTTATTTGGGAGGATTTGTGAAGAAATGGGGAGGAAAGTATAAGAGAGGGAAGGAAAGACTTGCATTTAATAAAAAACTGAATGTTGAGGTCTCTGTGGCTGCCTTCTATGTCTTTTTTCCTGGCCCTTTCTTCTCTTTGCCATCCCCCACTTCCCCATGGGTCCTATTGTTGGAGCTCTAAAAAAGCTTATTTTCCTCAGAATCCACTTTGAACACAAAGGACCATGATTCACAAGCTTGTTAATGAGGATTTAAAAACATGTTTTGTTTGTAAAAATAAAACAACCTTTTCTGTAAAATGTTATCTCTGATAATTTTTTTCTTGACACTTTTTAATGAAAATCTTTATTCTCTTTAAATTAGTAGAAGTTGTATTTTCTAAAAGAGAGATTAGTGGAACAGGACCTAGAAGGCTGGCAGGTTGTTTTTTTATGAGATGGGCAAAGAGGCCTCATAGTTCCTCTGATTTTTGACTTCAAGATAAAAAAAACTCAGGTGTTCTGTGTGCCACTCTGGCAATAGTTGCTTCCTATGGACAGGATTCTGTCATATTTTTATCACCAGATAACCCAGTTCTGTGTCATGTACCTTCTAGATGGTAAGATTTTAATTTATTTCAAAACCAGTTCTTCCAGGTTCATGCTAACTAAAAGTTCATGCTGATTGGCAAAAATACTTTTCAAATGACTGACAGGCTTCACTAATCTATCCATTCACCTGATACACATTTAACGCCGACTCAAAACGCTATGTAGATAAAACTGTAAAAATCAGCTATTGAAAAGACTCACCATGCCCCATCACTGTATGGTACTGAGTATTTTCATTATCCTCCAGCAACTTCATATCTAATTGGGGTAGAGAGAGGGTGAGAGGAAAATCAGAAACCTGGAGGAGGTAAGCTTGGAAGCCTTTGGTGCCTAGCAGTGAAGGGAAAGGCCTCTCAAGAGAAGGACTCATATAAATACAGGTGTGAGGCTTGGAGCGTGTTAGTGAGCTTGGAGTGGCACATTTGAGGGATTATAAACATTTGTTAAGGGTTATTTGCTTACAAGGAATAAAAAACAAGCATTTATTTTAAGTATTAATAGTATGTTCAAGAGTCTCAGGAGGTGTCCGGCTGTTAGCCATTGTGTGTGTCTGAGGCGCTCTGCTCTCCCGCATCATGTGATCTGTTCTGTTCCGTTCCCTGCTCTGGAAAGGTTTTTCATTTTGTTTCCTTTGTAATTTTGTTCTGCAAAGGACATTGTATTGCCATGGTTTGGGCTCTCTGCCCTGCCTTATGCTTTTTTGTTTGTTCTGGTTTTGGTTTTGGTCCACACTTGGAAATGCCCAGGGCTACATTTGACTCTGTGCTCTGGGATCACTCCCTCTGGTGCTTGGGGAACCATGCAGTGTTGAATATCAAACTCACTCCTCATACACTCAGTTTATGAGGCTTTTCTGGCCTGTGCTTTATGCTACTTTTATTGTTTTGTCTTGGGGGCACACCCAGTGGTGCTCAGGGATCATTCCTGGCAGTAGTTAGGGGACTCTATGTGGTGCTAGGGGTCACACCAGGCTCAACTTACATGCACAGCAAGCACCTTACCACTATACTACCTCTCCAACCCTGCTTTATGCTATTTTATTTCAGGTTGCTTGCTTGCTTTTAGAAAAACACTGAATAAATGTACTATCTCAGTTTGGATTAGTCCATCCTGTACCAGGTACCATAGCCTCTTTGTAATCTCAAGCATTTTAGACCTGCCCACTTCAGTTCACCATCGATGCTTCTCAGGTGAAGAGTAAAGATCAGCCAATTTAGCCAAAGCCAGTTGTTCAAATGTGTCATGAAATAGTGGGAGAAAATTTTTGAGGGGGTCTGGAGTGATAGCACAGCAGGTAGGGCGTTTGCCTTGCACACGGCCAACCTGGGTTTGATTGCCAGCATCTCATATCGTCCCCTGATCACTGCCAGGAGTAATTCCTGAGTGCAGAGCCAGGAGTAACCCCTGTACATCACTGGGTAGGACCCAAAAAAGAAAAAAAAAATTGAGGGACTGGAGAGATAACAGCAGATAGGGTGCTTCCCTTACATGCAGCCGACCAGGTTCAATCCACAGCATCCCATATGGTCCCCCAAGCCTGCCAGGAATAAATCTTGAGCACAGAGCGAGGAGTAACCCCTGTACATAACCAGGTATGTCCCCAAAACAAAAAACCAACCTAGAACATTTTTTTGGAAACAACAAGGTTTAGATCTCTCTTATATGTTTAGTTTTTTTTTTCCCTTTCCCCTTCCCCTTGTGATAATGGGGTGAATGGGGGGGGTCACACACTTGGTTATAATACTTGTACAGTTAGTTCATCACAAATTGCAGTATCATGGTGCTCATCCTTGGCTTGTGGGGTGGGTCATAGGATTAAGCTTATTTATGGCTTTATGACTGCAAGGCATACCTCCTGCCCAGTTCTCCTCCCCCACCCCCCATCTCACCCCCCAAGTAAAAGCTCCTAGCAGTGCTTGGGGCATACTCCTGGCTCTGGCTCAGGAATCACTGCAATATTTAAACATTAACAGACCTGGTGACTGCTTACTGTGATAAGTTGTGGCTAAGAATCTGCAAGGAGTGGGCCCCCTTGAACTACAGCTTGGAAGCCCCGTCACCCTCCAAATGAAGAAAGAGAAAAATATGCTTTGGGAAGACTTTCCTGTTCTCAGTAGATAAGGTGAACTGGAAGACAAGAGGATTGAAGGCAAAAAAGAAAAAAGAAAAAAAAATACTTTTAACAAAGTTTGATTCAGGTAGCAGGAGATGAAATTCCATGGATGCAGAAGAGGGAAATAGAACTGAGAGAGGAGGGTTGGATAGAAGAAAGAGGGAGGAGGAGGGGGGGGGGGGAAGTCAGTGGTGGTACTGCGGTTTGAAGCCTGGTTTTCCCAGCAGGTCTAAGCACAAACAATAGAAAAGATCCAACAGAAGAAGGCAGTTTTGGGGATCAGCTATGAGTTCCGTTTTGTACATTGTTTTATGAAACTGGAGGGGGGGAACATTTATACGATGGCTTCTAGCAGTTAGCTGGCATGCAGCCCTGAGAGGACGGAGGTAGTTGGTGGCGAGAAGCACCATTGTCTCATAAGGAGAGAGCAGCTTCTGCCTTTTCACTGGGAAGCATGCTATGAATAAGTTGAGATCCTGCATGCTTTTATCATTGGCATTGATATGATTCACAAAGTGTTTATGTTACCAAAAAGTCCTGTCTTGTTGAAAATGTTCATAATGATCTAGGACCATGGAAACAAATTACAAGGTAAAATGTTCCTTCAGCTTGCTTTAAAAATATAGGTGTTTGGGGCTGGAGCGATAGCACAGCAGGTAGGGCGTTTGCTTTGCACGCGGCCAACCCGGGTTCGATTCCCAGCATCCCATATCGTCCCCTGAGCACCGCCAGGGGTAATTCCTGAGTGCAGAGCCAGGAGTAACCCCTGTGCATCGCCAGGTGTGACCCAAAAAGCAAAATATATATGTGTGTGTGTGTGTGTGTGTGTGTGTGTGTGTGTGTGTGTGTGTGTGTGTTAACCAATCTTACATTAGGTTTTTCTTCTCAGTTCTTTTTGTTTTTGTTGTTGCTATTGTTCTTATTTTGTTTTTGGTCCATATCCTGCATTGTTCAGGGCTTGCTCCTGGCTCTGTGCTCAGGGATGACTCCTGGCAGTGTTCTGGGATCCATAGGTGGTGCCAGGAATTGAACCCAGGTCAGGCACATGCAAGGTAAATGTCACTCCCAGCTGTGCCCAAGACTTCTGAATCTGTGCTTAGGGATGACACCTGGCGGTGCTTGCGGGACCACATAGGTGCTGGGTATCGAACCTAGGTAGGCCATATTAAGGCAAACACCCTACCCACTATACTATCGCTCTGCACCCCTTTTCTCACATTTTTAAAGCAAAACAATTCTATCTTGGGAGTCCAGGTCATGCTAAGCACATGATCTCCGTGGAGGAGTTTCGGATTCCCTCTGTGGTTCAGCATGACCCCCTGAGCACTGTTCGGGGAATAGCCCCTGCCAACCAGTGCCACGGAGGATGGCCAGGAAAAAAAATATATTTTTGACTAATACTACATATGATTTGAAATATCAAAATATTTAGAGTCCTATTAGAAAAATCTACCTAGACAAGGTGACACTGATTCACCTTTTTCCTACCCTTGTCCTGTAATAGTTAAATACTCTGGAAAGAACTCAAGAGACAGTCATAGCAGGGTTCCAAAAGGTGGAAAGGAGAAGGTGGGCCAGGTCAGGATCTCACGAATTTAGGAAAGAAGTGCAGCGCATTCCTTTCATTTCGTCTCCCACTAAGAACACTCGAGAATGCCTGCCACCCACCACTAACATAGACAATCAGTAAAAAGAAAGGAAGGGAAAGAAAAGAACAAAAGGAAAAGACAGCTTGCTTTTGCCAAAAACCAGGAGTGAAGAAGACTTAGTCGTGAGCCCTGTTTCTCAAGTGTCATCAAGAGAATTCTCTTTTCACTCACATCTGCACACCTGATCTCCTACACTGGCAGCAAGATGATTCTTCTACCCCCTGCTAAGTGACAGCACCAGCCGCTCTGGGACTTTCAGCCGTCCCTCCCGAAGCAGTGACTATCCAGCTGGGAGGGCGCTTTCCTTGCATATGGCACCCTACATGGTTCCCCTGAGCATCACCAGGAGTGATCCCTTGAATTCAGAGCCAGGTGTAAGCCCTGAGCATTGCCAGGTGTGACCCAAAAACCAAAAGAAAAACAAAAAAATCCCAAGCCCAGTAGTAGATGAGAGATGTCAGAGAACAGAGACATCAAACTTGAGAACAGATCAGTAGAAATTGAATAGAATTTATTCAGTCTGAACAACAGATTAAAATAGACGGGGGTGGAAGGCAAATGGGGGCCATTGGTGGAGGGAAGTGGACACTGGTGATGGGATTGATGACAAAATATTGTATGCCTGAAACCCAGTAATGAGTAACTTTATCATTTCATTGGTGACTAAATAAAAAATTGTTAAATAGATGGAACAAAATAATGTATAGAGACAGACCGTGAACAGTTACAAAAAATTAATATTTGTATCATCAGGATACAAAGAAATGAGAAAGAACGTGAGGCTGAACTGTGAAATAGTGACTGAAATTTTTTTTGGGGGGGGCGTGTCACACCCGGTGATGCTCCAGGGGTTCCTCCTGGCACTGCACTCAGGAATTATCCTGGCAGTGTTCGGGGGACCATACGGGATGCTGGGGATCAAACCCGGGTCGGCCACATGCAAAAGCAAATGCCCTACCCACTGTGCTATCCCTCCAGCCCCTGAAATTTTTTTTTTAAAGATTAAAACCATATAGGGGCTGGAACGATAGGACAGCACGTAGGGCGTTTGCCTTGCACGCGGCCGACCCAGATTCGAATCCCAGCATCCAATATGGTCCCCCAGCACCACCAGGAGTAATTCTGAGTGTAGAGTCAGGAGTAACCCCTGTGCATCGCTGGGAGAGATCCGAAAAGAAAAAAGATAAAAACCATACAGCATATTTGTGGCTGTAATGGAATCAAATTATAAACCAGTAACTGAAAAACTTAAGAAAATATTCATGTGCTTTGAAATTGTGCCATATACTTCTAAATATTCCATGAGTTAAAGCGGATGTTCTCAAGGGAATTGAATGAAAGTGAAAATATGGTATATCCTGTTTTATGGAATACACCTACAGCTGTGCTGAGGGGAATTTATAGCACTGCTTTGCTTAGAGTAGAAAAGGCTGATGAGAAGGGAGCTAGAGACAGTGGTTGGAGAGCATTGATACTCAGGTGCTAAATGTGGTACAGTGTCATTGTAGCATTAACATTAACACTGGTGGAACAGTGATAGTACAGCAGGTAAGGTGCTTGCTTTGTGTGCATACGACTCACGTTTGATCCCTGAATCTGCATATGGTTCCCCCAGCATTGCCAGGAGTGGTCCGTCAGCACAGAGCTAGGGGTAAACCCTGAATACCTGTGGCCAAAAAAAACCCCAAAAAACCAAAAATATTAACATTGATGTAAATCATTTTGCCAAAATTTACTTTTTTTTCTGGAGGGGGGGCCTGTGCCTGACCATGTTTGGGGACACTCCGTTGTTTATTCAGAAATTTGTTCCTGACAGTGCTTGGGGATTTTACAATGCTGGGCCTCCTGTATGTGCTTTACCTGAAGAACTCTGTCTCCAGCCTATGAAGCCTAAATTGAAAAACCAAAATCAGACGGAAAAGAAAAAAATTTCAGGCCAATATTCCAAACTGCAGCCTAGAGAGATATCTCAAGGACTGAGTGCATACTTTGCATGCAGGAGACTTGGGCTCAGTCCCCCGAACTGCGTAGTTCCCCCGCTGAGTAATGAGCAGTGGTGCCTGAGCAGTGTAGGTATACCCCCCCCCAAATAAAACAGAACAGTAATAATAATCTAAGTTGCTATATGAAGAGCTAGAAAAAGACATGCAAATGAATTGTAAACAAACCGAAACCGTTTAAACCAAAATCTGGTTTTCGGGAGAGGGGTGGGCACAGCAGCACCCAGCGATGCTTATGGCTATTCCTGGCTCCATTCTCAAGGGTCATTCCTGGTGTGCACATGGAACCATGTGCAGTGCCTGGAATTGAATCAGGGTTGATTGCGTTCAGGTTAAGCACCTTAACCTATGTATTACCTCTCCAGCCCCTAAAAACTTAATCTTAGAATCAGCTAAAATATGGATAAACATTTAAGAAAACAAGGATAAAAGGAGAGAAGATACCGATCATCAATAACAGAATGGGAATATTATTACTGCTGGCATCAAAAAGATAGGGAACAGGAAAGGTAGCTTAAAGGGCCAAGCACCTGCATTGCAGGAGACAGGGCCTCATCCCAGCATCTCATGGTCCCATTAACAATGCTGGGTGTGAGGAGCAGAAGTGATAGTACAGCAGGTAGGTCGTTTGCCTTGCACTTGACCAACCCAGGTTCAATCTCCAGCATCCCATATGGTCCTCCAAGCACCATCAGAAATGATCCTCAGGGATCACTTAGATGCCCACTTCTACCACTGATAGAACTGGACATTGAACCCGAGACTTCTTTGTGCAAAGCCCTTTGAGCTGTCTCCCTTACCTCTGTGTCCATATGCTTTAGGACATTTTTCTAGTGAATTGTTGGCTTTTACATGCATTATTATAGGAGTAATTTATATGATAAATTGTCTTTGGTATGAAGTTTTTATTTTTTTTGCTCATTATCACTTTCCTTTTGACTTTTCTTATTTTTAGTCACTAAAATTTTGAAAATTTTTCTTCGATTACCATTTGTGGTTTCTGGATTTTGTGCTAGTTAGAAAGTCTTCCCTAGAACTTGCTTATAAATTTCATGGTAGTTTAATTCTTCAGATGTCCTTTTGAAATCTGGAGAGGCCTCCCCACAGAGGCTCTCCTGGACATAGCTTTAAATGGTAGGTTTTATTTCTGGGTCTTTCTGGGTCTGATTTTGTGGGTCTCCTCAGCCTTGTTCGAAATCTGGGTCACTGTGAGAACTGGATCATGTTAATCTCACATCCCCCATAGAGTGGTGCTTTACAGGGAAAGGAAGTAAGGAAAGGACATTAGCTGATCATCTGGCTCTTACCTCATCTATCAGCAACCTTTTTTTCTAGAGACAAACTCTAGTAGAAGAGGCTTTTGTTCCCTGTGTGCTCCTGGAGTTAGTATTTAGGTGACAGAACCCTTTCACTAGTCCCCAGGGAAAGAAACCAAACTTAGGGCCATTTCCTCCCGTTGATCCTTTTTGTAAATCCCACTTAGGTTGCTTCTCCACAGGGACCGCCTGCTGAATTGCTGGAATCTAAAACTGCCTCCTATCACAGTGAGGGGAACTTGGGAGTGTTGTCCACATTTCAGTACTACCACCTCGTGATGTGTTAGGATGAAGTGCTGGCTAGTGGCTGCTCCTGCTGAAGCCTGCATTTTCAAAATGGGTGTGAAGAATATTTGTTTGGTATAACTCCTTACCCCCTCCCTTTTTTTTTTTTAAAGGAATAACCAAGCTAGAAGGACAACCTGCTGTGAATGTCACCGGAAATGATATCACCACCCCTCCAAACAAGGAGCTCCCACCAAGCCCGGAGAAGAAAACCAAGGTAGGAATCAGAATTGTAGCTTACCTTCTACTGCCTTTTTTTTTTTTTTTTAAACAGTATCTTCTGTTGTTATTGCTTGAATCATGAATGAAATTTCTTTTTTCTGAGCTATTATGTCTTCTTAAGTTTGAACATGCTTAGAAAGTATTTTATATTCTTTTTTTTTTAATTGATGGGGGCGGCCTTACCTGCTCTACTATCTCTCCAGCCCTAGTATTTTACATCTTACTTTACCATAGTGACAGACCTCAACCCTTAAATCTCTTGGTCTAGAGTGATAGTACAGCAGGTAGGATGCTTACCTTGCTTGTGGCTAACCTGAATTCAATTGCCGGTACCACATATGGTTCCCAGAGCACTGCTAGGAGTGCTTCTTGAGCACAGAGCCAGGAATAAGCGCTTAGTACCACAGGTGTGGCCAAATAAAATAATCTCTGCCTGTGACCCTGTCATTTTTTATTATCCATTACTTTTGCTTTCCTTAACATCAACAGTTAAGAGGATTGCAAAACTGTCATTCTTCAGTAGATTCTGAAGCCTGCTTTCATGTAGAGGGAGTGTAATATCGTGTTGCTGGGGGTGAGGGCTTGCATCTAGCATCTAGTGCTTGGGGGCTACTCCTTGCAGTGTTGGGGGACCTTGGGGCTCCTGAAGCTCCTCCATGCAAAGCATGTGTTCCAGCCCTTTGAGCCAGCTCCCCAACCCAAGGGACATGGATTCTAAGAGACATTATAGCTTCCAACACTAAATTGGTACTTGTTGCAGAGTCAGATGTCACATTTACGTTTGTTTAAAGTAGGATGTGGAAGTTGTTTAGTCAAGATACAGGTCCTAAATAGTTTAATTGTCTGGTGAAAGTTAGTTAATTGTTTAATTGTGAATACTTCAGGGATAAAGCCAAGAAATTTGTCACTGTCGTAAGACAGAATTTCCAATTTTCTTTGTCTCCATCCTGATGTCATTCTACTATTTACTGAGCTCAGAAGAAAGAAATGCTAATTTTTAGTTGCTTCTATCCTCATTGCTTATACTTTTTACTTTGGATTGTGCAATTTATATTTTTAATTTGTTTTTATTCTTGTCTGTGTTTGATGTTGACCTTTTTTTAAAAAACAAAACAAAACAAAACAACAAATCAACATAAAGCCTTTGGCCACCACTCAACCTGCAAAGACTCCACCAACGAAAGCCAAAACACAGTCCTCTCCTGTCCCTAAGCAGCCAGCTCCCACCACCTTGGGTGGGTCGAATAAAAAACCCATGAGCCTTGCTCCAGGCTCAGTACCAGCTGCCCCACCCAAACGCCCTGCTGCCGCCACTGCCAGGTCTTCCGTCTTACCTGCAAAAGACATGAAGCCCAAGGTAAGTGGTCACCCGAGCATCGTGCCAGGGGAACATTTACCTCTCTGAGAGTCAGGCAGGCTTTTGCTGCTACCAGACAATGAGTGGAATCAGGCTAGTGGAATTGGGAAATACGGGAAAGGAGGGAGAATAATTTGGAAATCAGTTTGGGGGCTCATGGCTATAATAATATTTGTAGGCCATTGGTACTATTTTACCCAAAAGTTTGAAGACAATATAATGTTGACTAGTTCTTGTCCTTTGTCCCACCTCCTCCTTTCTCTTCACCTATTTTAACCAATTTCTCCTCCTTCACATACTAATCTAACATTCATTTTTAGTATAATTTCCACATTTAGTTGCCATTCGATTTCCAGAGATGAAATCAGCCTGCAGATGCAGCATTTCCTCGTTAGCCTTGCCTGTGCCTTCTGTACTCAGTGCTCGTTCAGGCTGGACGTCAGCAGTTTGCAGCATCACACGATTGCGTGCTTTGGTTCACCACCTCTCACTGGGCTCCTGGAGCCTTGCAGTTGTCTAGGTCACCAACACATTTTGCCTGGAATCGGGTCAATTTAGACCCATAAAAGCTTCACAGGATTGTTCTTGGGGGAGAGGGTGGACAGTCTGTGTTTGCCTTCTTTAGTATCCTGACTTGAGAAGGACCTTAGGCCAGGCTCATGCAGTTCCTCAATTGTAGGAAATAGTGAACAGTGTTAGTTTTGTGGTCATATGGAGAGAACTGGTAGAACCTCAGAATCGCAGTCTTAACATTTTTGAGTCCTTTTTAAAGTAAAAAATATATATGTGTATATATATATATAATTAGGAATGATAAAGCTCTGTTCCTCCTTTACCTAATTCACTGCTTCAGAAAAATTTATACCATTAGCTTGAGTAAGAGGGGTCAAAGGAGAGATACCTAGAGCCATGCCAGTGCTCCTCCCTGACACCTTTTCAGCAGCAAAACCTGGGGAGCTGGTGAGAAGGGATCTAGTGAAGTTTTATTTTCTAATAATAATGAAAGAGATGTGCAAGGAAATGGAGGAAGGCCAGGAGCTTAAAGGAGATAAAATGATGTGCACATTACCCTCTCAGCAACAGGATTGTAAACCATAGTGCTTAAAAAGAAAGGAAAAAGGGGCCTGAGCCACAGCACAGCGGATAAGGCACTTGCTTTGCACATGACTGACCTGTTTTGGATCCACAGCACCCCATATGGTCCCCTAAGCACTGCCAGGAGTAATCCTTGAGCACCTCCAGCTGTGGTACCACCCCCCAAAAAAATAATAATTGAGGTAGTTTCTATTAGTTCCCTTTCCTTCTCTTGGAGTTTTGAAGTTTTTCAATATTTCCCTTGAAGTATTAAAAGTTTGAAGGACATCCTTGAAAGCATCTGGTTTATTCCTCAAACTTTAGAATAGGTTTTAGTGGGGGATTCCTTCTGCACAAAACCCTGAGCTGGCAGCTGAATTAGTCCAGTATTCCATCTTTAAGATTCATCACACCATGGGCCGGATCGATAGCACAGCGGGTAGGGCGTTTGCCTTGCACGCGGCCGACCCGGGTTCGATCCCCGGCATCCCATATGGTCCCCCAAGCACCGCCAGGAGTAGTTCCTGAGTGCAAAGCCAGGAGTAACCCCTGAGCATCGCTGGGTGTGACCCAAAAAGCAAAAAAAAAAAAAAAAGATTCATCACACCATACTGAGTTTTTTTCACGCCTTCGTTTGTAGAATGATCATTATCCTGAACTCGCAGCATTAGATTTTTATTTACTCCGATGTCAGTCTTTAATTTGGGGGCACCTCCTCAGGTGCCCTCTTCTCTCAGAGTAAAAGAACTGAGTCCAATGTATCTCAAAATGGCATGCTTTGTTAAGTAACATGGTACAGTTACTTAAATAGTATGTGCACGTCCCCAATTCCTGTAGAAACCAGGCTAAATCCATTGCTCTTTTGTGTTTGTTTTTGGACCATACCATACCTGAGGTGATGCTCAGGGCTTAATCCTGACTCAGCGGTTAGGAATCACTCTTGTTGGTGCTCAAGGGACCATCTGGGATGCTGGGAATCAAGCCTGGGTTGGCTGCTTGCAAGGGAAACTCCCTACACACTGTACTATTACTCTGACCATCCCTCTATTCTATGTTTGGTTGTTTGTGATGGTGTACGCACCCAACTCTAAAAAGGAGGAGTTAGAGTGACTGTGCCTGAGGGACTTTGACCTTTTGCTTGCAGTGATTCTGGTGTTTTCTCCCTCCTCCTGCCTGCCGACTGTCATTGTCTGTGCTCATCCTCTATTTCCCTGTTTCCTCTCTAATTCTTGGAGATCCTCTTCTACCTTCTTGAACTTGATAAAGGATATCAAACTTAGAGTGCCCGGAAGCAGACTAGTTGGGGGCAGGAATGGGGCTGGGCCAATTCTACCAGAGTTTTCTTCCCTGTATCCTGTTCTGATCAGTGTTGTTGGGTGCAGAATCACTGAATTTAATTTAAAATACTTTTTAATATTTATGTATCTGTGTGTTTAATTTTTTATCAAGTATTTAACACCTTAGACATATCACAATTTACTGCAGTAGATCTTGAGCGGATGTTGTTTGCAGTATGTTGTCCTTTCAGAGCTTTATATTCTCATTTCAGTTGGTTTGGGTACCTTCTCCTTCATTTCCTGACCCCAGGTTATACAGCACCCTACCTGACTGACTTCTCAGATTGTCAGGGAGATTCTGACTTTAGAACCATATGCATATGTTTCCCCTTTCAGTTAGTGTCTGAGCTCCCTGCCCCTGTGCTTGCCAGTGTTTGCTTATCATCCCTTAGCAAGACTTCCTAGGACTGTGCTGACCTGTAGCTCTTACTGCCACTTTCCTCTAAGCAGCCTGCTGCAGAGGCAAAGGTTCCTGAGAAGCGGGCCTCACCATCCAAGCCGGCCTCTGCCCAGACCTTCAGGCCTGGCACCAAGACCACCCAGACTGCTCCAAAAGCCACTCTTGCCTCAACTGGGCCAAGTAGCCGGAGCTCCCCAACTCCTGTGCCCAAGAGGCCCACTAGTGAGTATTGCCACCCTTTCCTCCCATGGACCAGCAGGGAGGGCAGGATGGATCCAGCCAGTTTCCCAGATACCCGTACCAGCTGCTTGTGTCCCTGGGCATATGGGGGTACTTTGGAAAGTGACAACCATTGTCACCCTTTGAGATTAGCAGTTAGTCATAATCAGAAAAATCTTTGAGGACCAGATAGTAAAGTGAGCACAACATAGTATGCCCAACCCCCCGCCTCCCTCTTCTTTAAAAAGAAAATAGGGGCTGGAGAGATAGCACAGCGGGTAGGGCGTTTGCCTTGCACTCGGCCGACCTGGGTTCAAATCCCAGCATCCCATATGGTCCCCTGAGCACGGCCAGGGGTAATTCCTGAGTGCAGAGCCAGGAGTAACCCCTGTGCATCACCAGGTGTGACCCAAAAAAGCAAAAAAAATAAAAAAGGAAAAAATAAAAAGAAAATAGTGTGAAGGCACCACTCATGAATTACCACGTAGAATTTACCAGTTCTTTCTATAAGTGACCTCACATCACTATGGCATGTATTGGTCGTTGGCTTTGATGATAATGAATGTACTATAAGTTTCATAGGCATGAATTAATAACTTCCTCCGAAGGCTTTGTGGAAGACATTTTAAAACTGTAGAAAAAAAAAAAGAAAAAAAAAACTGTAGAAAAGAAAAAGATGCAGGGTCCAGAGACACAGTAGAGTTTCTGCCTGCATGTGTGAGCCCCTGGTATTAATCCCCAGCACTGCAAAAAAAAAAAAAATTATATGTAATTTAAAAATTAGATGCAGGGTCCAGAGAGCTAGTACAGTAGGTGAAATGTTTGCTTTGCACCTGGCTGACCTGGTTTGATCCCTGGTATCCCCATATAGTCTCCCAAGCCCACCAGGGGTGATTCCTAACATAGAACCTGGAGTAAACCCGGAGTGCTACTGGGTTAACCCCTACCCCCGCAATAAAAAGAGAGAGATGCAGTGTCTTGCTCAAAATTCCATAAGGACACAGTCTTTACTCAAGCTGCCTACTTGATTGCCCTATTCCCAAAGACTGATAGTCTCTGAATCAAAGGAGACATTTGGTAGTTGTTGGGTGAATGACTAGATCAGGATTAGATGAGCCAATAGAATCATTACATGTGTGTTAAGAAGTTTATGTGCTTATGCAGCTGTCAAGACTGAGAGCAAACCTGCAGATGTCAAGAAGATGATTCCAAAGTCGGCCTCAGGTAATAGTCCCCCCTCCCTTTTTGAGGATGTCTGTCATTTAAATTCCTACCTCCCTCGTGGCTTTGAAAACTCCTTTGCTCTTCCGTGAACTCTTAATCCTACTTCTGCAGCTGACCTGAGTCGCCCCAAGAGCATCAATTCTGTGAAGAAAACCCCGCCTGTTTCTGGGGCAGCCCCTGCTGCAGGGGTGGCTCCCAGCCGAGTCAAGACCACATCCATGTCTTCCCGCTCCTCCACGACACCTTCCACAGAGAAGAAGCCCACAGCAACCAGGCCCAGCCCCTCAACCCCCAGGCCGAGCCGCCTGACTACAAATGCTTCTGCCCCTGATCTGAAGAATGTTCGCTCCAAGATTGGCTCCACAGAAAACATCAAGCATCAGCCTGGTGGAGGCCGGGTAGGTCCAGGGCTCTTGGGGGTGGGGGTATTTGTTTTGTTCTTGCATGCTGGCCCCTGTTTCTTGTCCTGCCGTATCTAAAACTGGTCCCAAGGGGCGGAAATGATAGTACAGCGGGTAGAGTACTTGCCTTTTACAGGGCTGGCCTGGGTTTGGTCTCAGGCATCCCATCTGGTTTCCTGAGCACTGCTGGGGGTGATCCCTGGCAGAGCCAGGAGTAACCTCTGAGCACTTTTGTGTGTGGCCCCAAAACGAAAAATAAATAAACATTAAAAAGAAATAACGGAGACCCCAAGTATGCCATAGTCCTCATGGCAACCCACAGAGCCCACCCACAAAGGAGGATGCAGTAGGGAGATCAGATTCAGTTTCAGGGAATTTTCGCCTGGGCTTTGATCCCAGCAGCAGGCATGAGAGGACCTCTAGACATCATCACTCTGTCTCACTCAGGGTTTAGGCTTATATTTTTGTTTGGAGTTTTTCCAGTTTTCAAAATAAATAGAGGAAGAACTCTAGGGGCCAAGAGACACTGACCATGGAGCTAGTTCTTGATGGTTGTCACCCTGCACTGAGTGTCAGACAGGTGGAAAGTGGATCACCTCTTTGTTCCCCAAGCCCTGCCTTGATGGAGAGTCTGAGGGCTGACTAGGTTGTCCTCTCACGGCCCGGATGACTTGCAAGCCCCTGACTTTCCTGAACAGAACTGCAGGAGGCAGAGCAGTGGAGAAGTGCAGGGCAGGGCAGTGTTCTACCTATAAGGCTTTATTGGTCGCACCCATCTGGAATAATATATTTTTTTAATTCTTCAGTGGGGGGAGTAATTTATTGTTAGCCACCCCAGTGATTTGATATGTGAAAGAGGTGGTGGCAGGAATCCATCTGGAATGTTGAAGTCTCTCTGAAACAGTAACTTCTCATTGCCTGCGTCATTCTCTAGCATTTAAACAGCCCCCACACCTCTGCTATCCCTGCTTTGAGCAGGAAAATAAAATTGCTTCAGTTCAAAGCTGTTGGACAATTAAAGAGCATCCAAAGGAGGCCAAATCCTGGTGCTGTTGGAGGGTAGTGATGGCAAACGAGGGTTCCTTAAGGATATGGCTTTACAGTCCTTGCTAAGAGGGTCTGGCCTGGTGTTGTAGTCTTGGAGGTGTTGAGTGATTTACTCTGATGAATAAATTATTTTCTGACCCAACGTGCTGAGGATTATGACACTTCCCATCAACAGTCCTGGCTTCCTGTGGCGTGGCTGCTTGCGCAGAGCATACCAGCACCTTTGAGAGAGACGACATTGTGATGTGGATGACCCACATACCTGCCAACCAGAGTTGCTCATTTGGGTTTCTCAGCCCTCCTTCCTCCATCCTCTGTGATTGCTGTCTTGATCTCTTTGCCGTGTCTCAGCTTCTGTGCCTCTGCCTTGCTGGAAAATAAGTGTTTTTTTCCTAGGAGAATGTGGACCGGCTTCTGCCTGGTGTTCGGGCCTGGATGCTGAGTGTCGACTTGCCTTCTCCCTTCTTGGCATTTGAACTCTTATCCTCTTTGTTTGAAATTTGCCCTCCCTTTATTTCCATCCAGGCCAAAATAGAGAAAAAAACAGATCCTGCTGCCACAGCTCGAAAGCCTGATCCTAATGCAGTCACTAAAACAACTGGCCCAGTTGCGAATGCACAGAAACCGCCGACTGGGAAAGTGAGTTTTATTTAGACTTTTACCTCACGAAGGTAAAAGGTGGTCAATGATTTCTTCCGGCCTGAGTCACTTTCCCTTCTATTGCACTTTTGTCCTATCCTTAACTAGATTCTGCTACTTCTTGCCAGTGTTCCCTTCTCTGTGTTCGATGACTCAGCCATCAAAACCTTTTTTTGTATTAACCCTAAACGTAAATGACTCGAGTTGAAAGCCCATGAGCTGTTTGGGGGATATTTACTCAAGGGGATGACACAGAGCCAGAACCTTCATTCTTTCATAAGATCTTGGTCTGAACACAGAGCCCCAAGCTTAGCCAAACATCTTCCACCGAGAACTCTAAACCTCTGTTTTAGGTTAAACTTGAAAGCGTCTCATCACTGAGAGCTTCTTTTGTCCTGGATCCGAAGCACACCTTAACTGAACGTTGCTGTTCTCATTCCCAGAAGAAACCCACCAGCATCGAGCTTGTAGCACAAACCAGAGTACAGAGAGGCTTGAGCTGGAATGCTGGGTTCTTTCTCTTCGCCTCCACACTCCTGCCTGCAGTGCGATCCCTTTTCCCAGCTGTATATGATGGGTCATGAGCCTCTCTGGCCAAGGGCTGCGAAAGAAGTAGGGGATAAAGTCTAACCCCAAGAAATTGAAGAGTGGGCAAGTGAACTCCTCTGCATCGTGGCTTCTAGTCCTTCCAAGTCTCTGATTCCAACCAGGGTCTATTAGCCAGTGGGTTGCTAACCGATTATTCATCACGGATGTTGTCTGGCAGGCAGGAAGTGTTGAATGGTGGAACAGATGGTTGAAATTTCTTAGACTGGGTTCTCTCTTCTCTGGAGAACTATTTGTAAGGCTGCGTCATATGTGAAGGGCCATAAAGGAAGGGATAAGATGTTCCTTCCTAGGATTCTTTGTTTCAGACTTCAGCACCTGGCAGCTCCATTCCAGGATACTGTTCCTATATAGTCTGGTATAGTCCGGGGGCTGGTGCCTGTGTATACCATCTGTTCTCTCTGCACAGAAACATCACAGAACACACAGATTTGGGCATCTGGAAGACTGAGGAAAACATTTGGTTTTGTATCTTGGAGGAGGTTATTTTCATAGAGGCCATGTCAGCAGTATCCTATGGTCTGGCTTTAGTGTCTAAACCTATTCTCAGAGCTGCTCAGGGGCCCAGTGGTCTTAATTCAGGGCCTTGCACATGCCACACATGTGTCTACCATTTGAGTTCTTTCGCTGGCTCCTGAAAAAGATATTTTGACCTTTTCCTAACCTGAAGGGAGGGAGGGGGAGAGAGGGGTGGGAGGGGGAGGGGGAGAGGGAGAGAGGAGAGAGAAGGGAGAGAGGAGTGTGTGTGTGTGTGTGTGTGTGTGTGTGTGTGTGTGTGTGTGTGTGTGTGTGTGTGTGTGTACATGCACATCCACCGTGCTGAAGATCAAAGCCAGGGCCTTGCACACTTTCAAGGCAAATGCTCCACTATTGAGCAGACATCTGGGGCCACTGGAGAAAGTGTAAAAGCTACTCAGGCTGTGGCCTGTGCACCCCCTGGTGTCCAGAACTCTGCATGGCAGGTCCAACGGCTCCTGGTCCATTTGCATTTATAACTAATCAACATCCCTAACTGTTGGAAGGAATATGTCATGTCAACAGTTGCCTGGTACTTTTCTGAGCAGCTTTTGCCTTCAGGGTGGTCTAATTGCAAAATTTAAGCTGAAAATTTAAGGGAACCTCCATCTCTAAGAAAAACTCATTCAGTGAGCAGGATGCTTGCCAAGGAACACCGTAGGACACTGTGACCCAGTTCTTAGGGGGGCAAGCAGGGCAGGGGTTGGGTGGCCTGTGTGGGCATCTGAGATCAGCTGTCTGAGCCTGTGGATCATGTCCCCGTCCCCAACGAACAGTGATGACGACTGTGAAGTGCTTTCACAGCATCCATTTTTCTCCCTGTATGCTTCAGGCTTTTGCTCCCTTTCCTGCTACTTCAAAATGCTTCCTTTCTGCTTTTCCACAGCTGTTTTGCTGAAGGTGGGGCCGAGTTCAGCAGTTCTGGTGGTCGTGACAATCATGTGTGGACTCTGCCACCCTGTGTCTCTTCTAACCAACCATCTTCCTCTGTTTTTGTTTGTTCTCCAACTCTCCAGGTCCAGATAGTCTCCAAAAAAGTGAACTACAGTCACATTCAGTCCAAGTGTGGTTCCAAGGACAATATTAAGCATGTCCCTGGAGGTGGTAATGTAAGTATATGCTCTGGGCGGCTGGGGAGAGGACCCCTGCCAGGCACACAGGACCACAGAAGCCTGAGCCCCAGGCTTGTGCCTGGATCATACACAGGGTCTCACATGGGCAGAGAATGGGGCTGGAGCAATGCTACAGGGGGGGAGGGTGTGCACGGTCAGTTGAGCTGGTTCTCCTGCTCCTTAGTGTATGTGTTTGCTTTTAGTGAGAATTTCCTATGCAGGGAGGATGTGGTGAGATGAACACATAAGCATTACTAGAGGTAGTGTCTATTGTCTGCACATTTCTGGAAATTATAGGTATCGTGTTCGAATCTTAATCTGTACTGCAGAGCCACAGCCCTTCCTTCCATGGACTTTTACAGATTAGTACGTGGCTCCACTTTACATTTCTTTGCTGAGAAAATGCTTATTGCATGAAGTACACAGGAAAACAAAGTCAGATGTGTGAGAAAAGTGTGCTAAGGGGCCAGAGCAATAGTGCAGCAGCTAAGACGTTTGCCTTACACACAGCCAGCCCGGCTTTGATGCCAGGCATCCCATATGGTCTCTTGAGTATCTCTTGGTGTGGCCCAAAAACCAAGGAAAAGAAGAAAGAAAAATTCCCAAAACCTCATTCCAGCTGATCTGTGGGCAAGGAACTGACAAGATTGGAGGTGAACAAAAGGGGCGTTTCCGGAGAGCCTTAATGTTGGGTTTTAGAACCAGAGACTTGGGAGAGGAGCACTGACAGCCAGGGGCGGGTGTGCGTGTGTTTCGTGAAACAGCAGTTGGCCTTGCTGGAGATGAGATCAGTGGCTCTGAGAAAGGCCACCCGACTAGAGTATACCCATGTACAGGGGCTGGAGATTCTAAAAGAAACCTAGGTTTGGCCTCAACAACTTAAACAGTGATTGTCTCTGAGACAGTAATTCCTTCACAAGCTGAAGAAGTAACTTGCTGGACTGGCATATGCTTTGCATGCAGGGGACCCACGCTCGGTCCCCAGTATCATGTGGTTTCCCTGAGTACCCCTGGGTGTAGCCCCGAGCCAAAATAATAGTATAAAATGATGAATCATTCTTTTTTTTTTTTTTTTTTTTGCTTTTTGGGTCACACCTGGCGATGCACAGTGGTTACTCCTGGCTCTGCACTCAGGAATTACCCCTGGCCGTGCTCAGGGGACCATATGGGATGCTGGGATTTGAACCCGGGTCGGCCGCGTGCAAGGCAAACGCCCTACCCGCTGTGCTATCTCTCCAGCCCCAATGATGAATCATTCTTGCGTGTTCTCCGTAGGTTCAGATTCAGAACAAGAAGGTGGACATCTCTAAGGTCTCCTCCAAGTGCGGGTCCAAGGCCAACATCAAGCACAAGCCTGGTGAGTCTGCTTTCCTGTGCCTCTGGGTGAGGTGCCATGACGGATTCGGTCCCCAGTGCCTTATCAGCCACCTCCTGCCTGTCACAGCAGTGGGGACAAGGCAGCAGGTCCTTGTCGGGAAGGAATGGGCTGAGGGGTCATGAGGCCTTCCCCAGGCTAAAGCTGAAGGTGTCAGAGCGAGCTCACCCACAAAATCAGAGACAGAGGTGTTCCAAGCACAGGAGAGGGGCCCTCAGACCCCCCCGCAGCCATGTGGTGCCACTGAGGGGAACGCCCCTGCCCTCAGCAACAGCCTTTCTAAACCAGACCCTTTGGTGCTTAGTTAACCTTCACTTTTCTTCTTTCATTTGGAAAATCAACTCTTTCATGATCCCTCCTCTGAATGATATGGAGCACCTGCAGGGTTTGTCAAGAACCTGGAAACTGAGGTTTGCCATATAAGCAGAGAAGAGGTGCCTGGCTCTGCCCTCTGCTGAGCCGGTGGCCCTGCTAGTTTGAGAACTGTGCCCCTGCCCCGAATGCCAGCCTCCACCCCCAGAGTTCCTTTCTCTATTCCTGCCCTAGCCTATGTCCACGCATGGCTTGGTGGCAACTTTGGGCCTGTCCCTTCTCACCTCCATCTCAGTGCCAGCTTCTGTAAAGTCCAGTCTGACCTGACGGCCGGAGTACTCCTGGGACGGGAGCTGGCAGGAGGCATTGCCCCACTTGTCCAGAGCCCAGAGTGGGCATGCGCTGTGCTCTGGGCCCAGCAGGCCTGTGGTGAAGTGGGGAGACACAGCTGGGGGTCCCCACAGGCTGACCGGCCCCTTGGTAGGATGAGTCCTACTTGGTAAACATGTTCCCTGTGCTTTGATCCATGCTCGGAGCCTCTAAGACACCTCCCAGCAACTTGCAGGTGGGATGGGTAAGGTGCCATGGTGGATTCTGTCCCCAGTGCCTTCTTCAGCCACCTCCCTGGACACGGCGCGCGCGCGCGCGTGTGTGTGTGTGTGTGTGTGTGTGTGTGTGTGTGTGCGCGCGTGCGTGTGTCCCCACATATAGCTTAAAAAGTTATATGTAACTTAGAAAGTTTCCCAGTTTCAAGATCTCCGCCCTGGTTTCTGTTTGGCCCCAGGTGGAGGGGATGTCAAAATTGAAAGTCAGAAGTTGAACTTCAAGGAGAAGGCCCAGGCGAAGGTGGGATCCCTGGATAATGTGGGCCACCTGCCAGCAGGCGGTGCTGTGAAGGTAGAGTGGGGCCTGGGGGGCGGGGCCGTGGCCAAGAGGGCTTGGGCTGTGCCCTGGAGTCTGGGTCCCAGCAGGTGGGCTCCTGTCACCGCCCCTCAGTCTGTGCAGGAGTCATCTCAGCCCTCCATTGCTCTTTCCATTGTTCCTCATCAGCCTTGAGGCAGGAGAGGTGAAGAGGGCCCCAGCCACCTCCGACCCCTCCTGAGAGCCCCAGCCCTCCTCACTGTGGGCCCCACAGCTGTTCCGAGGTCTGGGGTGGGGCCCAGATGGGTGGTCTGCGTGTTCCCATTTCCAAGGAGGTGTGGGTGCCTGCTGTGTCAGGCTCCGCCCCCTGGGCGTGGCTGTGCCTGCAGGCCTCGGAGGAAGCGCCCTGTGCTCCCTGTCATGTGTGTGACGGGGCTGCTGTGTGACTGGCTGGGCCTCTCCTCCCTTCCCTTCCTGTTCTCTTCCCTCCCTCCCTCCTTCCACACTGCGTGAGACCCTCTGTGTGTGCCTGGTCACTGTCTCCTTCATTCTGTCTCATAAGTGGGGGTGCAGGGAAGCCCCTTTCAGGTTAGTTCAGCTGCTCTGGACGAGTGAGGGCATCAGCGAGAGCAGCTGTGTGGGACGGCCGCCCTGCCCCTGCGGCCCTGCCTCTGGCACACCCTCCCTCAGGTGCTCTTCGGGCTCTGACTAGTTTTTGTGAGCATTTGGGGGTCCTGGCCCTGGCCTCATTTCCTACCCCACCCACCTCGGAGCCTGTCACTGGCAGGGCCGTGCAGGATGCCCCGTCCTTGGCTGCCCACCACAAGCTCAGGTTCTTCTTACTCCCATCCCCTCTCCTGATCCCTGGGATTGAAGTCTGATGTGGAGGCCTGTCTTCGGCATCTCCTTTCTCACTGCTGGGCCTTCCGGCCACCACGTTCCTCTTTCCCTTGTGGCCCTCCTCGTCTCCTCTTGATTCACACTGGTGTTCACATGTCCCCCAATGTCCTCCTCCTGTGAAGCTTTCCAGTCCCCCAGAGTCTGAGTCTCCTCTCGTCCCCTTAATTTCTTCCTCCTCCTCCCATACCTTCGAGCCCCAGAGCAGAACCTCAGCCTGGCACAGCCTGAGAGATGAGCAGGCGGGGCTCCCTGAGCAGCCCTGAGAGTCTCTGAGCATAGTTGGTGGGGGCTGGGGACAGGCTGAGATGGGTTGGTTCACAGGTGGCAGCTGCTCCCCTCAGAAACTGACCTCAGGGTCAGATAGGACCTGTCCCCGGCACCCCATGTGGGAGTGATTCTTGAGCAAAGAGCCAGGAGGAAGCCCTGAACACTCTTGGATGTGGCTCCTCCCTCTCCCCCCCCAAAAAAAATAAAAATAAATAAATAAACTGATCTCAAGCTCCCGGGGCCCACTGATGGGTATTTCTCGGGCTCATGGCTCAGAACTGCTGCTTGCTAGGTCCCTGGGAGAGGCCCAGGCCCTACTCTCCTGCTCAGTGCATAGCGTCTCGCCCCACACCCGGCCCCAAGCCAGAAGCTGGGCCTCCAGGCAGGGCAGGAGCAGGGAGCACCTGTCCAGATTCTGCAGATGAGGACACACAGATGCAGTGGGGCAGGGGTGGCCGGGTGGGGGTTGCGTGTAACACCCATTCATCCCCCCATCCCACTTCCTCCCCGACTGACCCTGCACTGTCTCCCCCACTGTTTCATTGTAGACTGAGGGCGGTGGCAGCGAGACCCCTCCGTGTCCGGGCCCCCCTGCTGGGGAGGAGCCGGCCTTCCCTGAGGCAGCGCCTGAAGCTGGCGCCCCCACTTCAGCCTCTGGCCTCAGTGGCCACACCACCCTTTCAGGGGGTGGTGACCAAAGGGAGGCCCAGACCTTGGACACCCAGATCCAGGAGACAAGTAAGTGGCTGGGCTTGGCCTGAGGGCCAGCCGGGGGCCCTGCCACTGGCTGCAGATTGAACCTCCTTTGTTGTTTGACTAGAATGTGGCCTAAATTTTAACGAAGTCACCTTTTATTTTCCAGGCATCTAATGATGACATTCTGGTCTCGTCTTCCGTCCCCTGTGTCCCCCTCTTGTCTCCTTCGTTGTCCTCTTCCCTTCCCTCCTCCCGTGTCACTGCAGATTGAGACGTACAGGCTGACGTTCCGGGCAAACGCCAGGGCTCGCACCGACCACGGGGCCGACATTGTCTCCCGCCCCCCCCACTTCCCTGGCAGCCTCAGCTCAGGCCCCCGCGCCCTTGGCTCCCTCCCCCGGGCTGCCCACTAGACCTGAGGGAGCTGGGCCACCCCCTAGCCCCCTCCTCCCCCACCTCGCTTGCCCAGGGCAGCTGCGGTCCCATCCCTCACAACCCCTCCCTCTGCCCCTGCCCAGCTTGCTTTGCTCCATCCCGCCCCATCGCGCCGCTGCTCCATGGGGAAGGCTCACAGGGCTGGGGGGGAGGTGGGGAGGCTGACTTGGGATCTTGTGGGATCTAGGAGGGGGAACTGGATTCCAACCTCCTCTTTGTCTGGGTTTTTTGGACCAAACCCAAGAGAAACTGACATCCTCTCCCTCCTTGAGTCTGCCTGGAAGGAAGAGTGGATGTGGCGGAGGCCGCCTGTGTCCCCTGGAGCCTGCCAAGCCTCTGCCTCCTCCTTTGAACCCTGCATTGGCGCCCACCATGCCAGTGAGGCCAGGCCTCTTGCTGTCCTGCCCCGAGTTAGTTTGGGGTCAGTGTTCCCTGATCCTGCTTCCACACCTGACTAGCTGCTGTTTACTTATTTTTCTGGTTTTCTCTCTCCTATCCAATGCCTCATGCCCTCCCCCAATAACCTAAAAACTGGTGTAGTTTGGCAGGTTGAGGCCATCTCAGTGAAAGTCCTTAGTAGGTGTTAGAGGAACAGGGAGAGGAGATCCTTAAGCCTCCAGCTTCGAGGTCAGACATAAGGGGGCTGCCCTGGGCTGGGTAGCTCAGGGCCCCAGAGATAGCGTGGGTTGCAGGAGGGCAGAGAAGTGTGCCCTGGTGAGCTTGTAGGGCTCACCAGGGGCTAGTCAGAGTGGGCTGGTGGTCATGGCATTTTATGTGTATGCTGCTTTTCTTTTTAACCATGAGGCTGTCTCATTCCCTGGGATCTATTGGGAGATACACCTTCAGGATTGGAGACACAGGGAAAGGCCAGGGAGGTGAAAATCCTCTAGCCTGCAGACTGGGGGCATTCAAGCCCTCAGTTACTGCGGAGCCCAAGATGTCCAGCACTCATGGATTGTGGGGAATCAGGTCTGGAAATTTTTTTTAAAAGACATGGGACTGAGGCCATCCGCATCCCTGGTCACCTGACTGGAGAGGAGAGGAAGAGATGTCCCAGCTAGGCCCAGCCTTGGGATAGCTGCAGTGAAGAGAAATCCCGGGAATTGTATTGACACGAAGATTCTTATTGCACTTGTATTTTTTGTATTAAAGTTTGCATGGTTTCTAATAAAGGATTCAAACATAACAGTTTGCAGTGGAATGGCCTGGGAATTCCCAAGGGCTTCTCCTCTGGCCAGGCATTTGCTGCAGTGCAGACTTGCCTCTGAGGTAGCAGCCACACTTGGGCCTTCAGGCCTTCCCCCTCCCCCTGCTCCTGATGCCCCTTGGAGCTGGAGAAGGGCACCCCTGGACTAGGCAGGTTCTACACACTCGCAGTTAACAGTTTCTTTGGGCAGTTTTAACACCATATCCCTAACTTCCCAAGCATATACCAAGAAGTTGCAGGGGTCTAAAGTGTTCCTAGAACCGGACTGTCAACAGTGTTCGGCACCAGGGCCCCTGTGTCAAGATGGGTGAAATAGAACTAGCAAGAACACGATTCAAGGGGTGGGGGAGCATGAGGAAAAATCAGTAAGGTTAGGGCACCTGTGTCCTCTGCCAATCTGAGGCCAGATAGATCCTGAGGCTGCCTTGTTGGCCAAGGGTGGAAAGGTCACCAAGGGGACAGGGTGCTGAGAGGTGGTCCCCGGTCACAGCTGCCTTGGAGAGGGGGAGGGGCGGGGGATGGGAACCAAAGGCCCCTGTGTGCTGTGGAGTCGCAGCCTTTATGGGCAAGATGTCTCTTGTTATTTCCTAATCTGCTTATGGCTCGGCCATTATGTGCCGGTCTGATTCTGTTGTATGATTAAGAGTAAATAAAGCTCATGTCGTCCCACCATCACCTCGTCTGTATGATCTGATCTCAGCCCCCAACCACACTGCTATCTCAACCTACGCATCTGTGGGCAAGGGCACACAGGGCCTCCCAAGAACCAAGCCGACCTTGACTGCCGAACTGCCTATGGGCCTTCAAACCTGTGCAGCACGCCCCACCCCACCCCCCCCCGCAGAGTGGAGGTGGCAGCTCTCCTGGTGGCAGCATCCTTAGCACTCGCTGCCCCAACCTGCAAGGACAGGATAGGACACATACCTACTGAGCAGCTAGCTGACCCAAACACCACACCGGCCTGGGCACTGCAAGTCCATCTCCTGCTAGGACCTGAGTTGGGGAAGCTTGGAGCTCCCCTATACCTTCAGCTGGGCTACAGAAGCCCAGTGTTCTGCATGAATCTCATCCCCGTCCCAGGGTCCCACTCAGGGTTCAGAGGCCCCGAGAGAGGGACCTGCCTCCCTCCCGTGGATAGCGAAGCTCACAAGGGATAAATAGAACTTTATTTTAAATAAACATTTGCACTCTGTACACAGCCCCAGTGGCTGGGGGCTCAGTCGTCGGCGGTTTTGCGCACGTCGAAGCTGCCGCAGGGGCCGCGCAGCAGCTCTGCCAGCAGGGAGAGGAGCTGCCCGTGCTCCTGCTGTACCCCGGGGGGCAGAGCAGCCAGCTCGCTGCGCAGGCTCCGCTCCACCATGCGGCCCAGGGCCCGGCGCAGCTCCCTCAGCAGCCGCACCGTGCGGGAGTCACCTTCCAGCCTCAGCAGATCACTGTCACTCAGTGAGATGGTGGCCCGGCGCCCATCATCTGGGGAAGGGAAGGTCAAAGTGAATCTGGGATCCTGAGGAGCGGGGAGAAGGGGGACAGGCAGGCACGGCTGTGAGCACCCACCACGGATATGGACGTCCCCATCAGTCAGCAGCAGCACGGCAAGTGGGTGCACCTGAGAGGAGTCCCGGACGAAGACACTGCCATTGGACTTGACAGCCATGAAATATGTGAGCCATCGACTCCGAAGCCGTGTGGCCTCCCTAGGAAAACAGGGCTGTGTGAGGCAACCTGCCAGCCGGGGGCAGCTACCCCAGCCCGCCCAGCCTGCCGGCCCCCACCTGTTAATGGTAGACTTGTGCAGCAGGATATTGCCTGATTTGGTCCTGTAAGTGACACTGTTGGGTTTGAACTTGCCCTGCCGGGTCACCTTGCCCTGCCTCACCTGCAGTGGCAAAGAAGGGAAGATGGGTGAGCAGGCATGGAGCTGGAGGTGGAAATGGGGCTGTGAATCAAGTCCCCAGCAGTACCTGGATGAGGTTGGGGTATAGCCCTGCCATCAGCACACCCTTCACCAGTTCCTCCTCTTCACTATACTCGTTGCACTGGGCAGAGGGCATTGTGCAGTCGGAGGGCTTTCCCACCAAGAAGGCTTCATAAATGTTCTCTGAGAATTGCTTGATGAGTCCTGGGGAGGCAACATCAGGGTGACTCTCGGGCCCTGGGCCACTTGGTCCATTTTGGGGCTACATGGACTGAGGCCTCCTCATGCAGAGCAGGCACTCCAGCCTGGAAGCCCTCCCCCAGCCCCTGCAGGTGGGGTGCTGCTGACCGTGGATGAAGCGCAGACTGGGAGCATAGAGCAGGTTTTCCTCCAGGTAGTTCTCGCGGGAGCTGCGGTCCTGCCAGCGCAGCACCTCCTCCCAGCCAGCAACAGCCCGCACGAAGGCAAGGTGGTCACTGCCACTGTCGTGGCTCAACAGTGCCTTCACCTGGGAGTGGACGAGAGGGGACTCAGGTCACAGGCTAAGGACCAGGTCTGAGGCGGAAGCTAGAAGCACATGGGAACTGGCTCTGACCTTGTCCACCTCGGCCCGGTTCTGCAGGCTGCTGCTGAAGGGATCCCGGGTGAGGCAGGAAACAACCACCAGCAGCGGATGCAGGCAGCGGAAGATGGCAGCCAGCACAATGGCCTTGGCCAGCCGGGGATCCGTAGAGATGTGTGCCAGTCGTTGCCCGAGGGTGGTCAGGTACTCCCGCTGGTCCAGTACCCCTACAATAGCTCAGCTGTCAGTCTGGCCCCCAAGAGCCATGAACTGCAGCCCAACCCGGCCTTTTCCCACTCACCAATCTCCTGAAGCAAGATCACAGCCTCATCCACTGCCTTAATGTTTGGACTGTCCACAGCCTTGGAGAGGAACTCCACTGCCTACAGCGAGAACAAGCCAACAAGACAGCCCCTGGTGAGCTGGGACCCTCCTGCCACACCTGCAGGATGCGGGAGCCCCCCACGGCCATACCGTCTTCTCAGGCATGTGGATCTTAGCCTGAAGCACCAGATTCTCCAGGGGTGTACGCAGGATCTCCGGCACTTGGAAAGGAACCATCTTCTCCAGCCGACTCCGCGGGAAGAGGTGGTAGGCAAAGCCTGACTGGCAGCGGCCCGCTCGGCCTCGGCGCTGGATCACATTGGCACGTGACACCCACACAGTCTCCAGGCAGGACACCTGAGGGAGGGGACAGTGAGCAGCCACCCGGCCCCTTGAGGACCTCCCTGTTTCCCCAAACCTTGTTAAACCCCCCTCAGCAAGTCCACCCCACTATCTGACACAGTCCCCAAGTATGTCCTTTCCCAGACACACACAGCTGGACTGGGGGCCACTTAGGATTGGGCATTCTTCCCCCTGCGGCTAGCTGTGCCCGAGGACAGAGCAACCTTAGTCTTCAGGTCATAGCGCTCCTCCTTGTGCAGACCGCTGTCCACCACGTGCACAATGTCGTTGACTGTGATGGAGGTCTCTGCGATATTGGTGGCCAAGACGATCTTGCGCACCCCCATTGGAGGCTGCTGGAATATGGCCTTCTGGTCCATCATGGGGATGTTGGAGTGCACTGTGGGAGCAAAATCATGTGGGTTGGGGCCATGGCTATGGCGCCCATCACCTGTAGGACAGGGCAAGATTCTAACAGCAACCCCCACCCCTTCCTTTAACCTGATATTGGTGGTTACTCGCCGATGGTGCTCCAGGTTCTGCTGTGCCAGGAATCAAACCTA
Organism: Sorex araneus; assembly: GCF_027595985.1. Lineage (NCBI taxonomy): Eukaryota > Metazoa > Chordata > Mammalia > Eulipotyphla > Soricidae > Sorex > Sorex araneus. The sequence continues at coordinate 44,606,604 of NC_073305.1, read as the reverse complement.
AGACTCCCAAATGCAAAGCATGTGCTACAGCCCTTTGAGCTATCTCCACTGCCTTGACCCCATTTTGATGGAAACAAAGCCCAGATAAGTAACAAGCCTGGTAAAGGCTGCAGAGTCTGCTCAGAGTGGCACACCAGGTTACCTGTGTCCTGGCCCAGGAGTGTTTGATTCCCATATACCCAGTCTCACCTGGCAGGATGAGGTACTTGCTCTCATGCATGCCCAGGGCCTCCTGGAGGCGTTGTTGTACGCCTTTGATCTCCTGCCAGCCAGGCAGGAAGCAGAGGATCCCACCTGTGAAGGGAGCCTATAGGTTGGCGCTGGGCATTCCCAGCAGCTCAGGGTGGGCACAGGGCAGAAAAAAGTACCCACCTGGTTCCCCACGGGCATCGATGTGCAGAACCAGATCAGTCACAAGGTCCAAATCGAGTGCACATTCATCCTCAGACTGGGGTGGGGGAAGAGAGGCCACAGTCAGAGCCCCAGGGAAAGGAGGCGCAGAGAACAGTCACTGTGACTTGGTGAGGCCAACAGCCCCCCCACACCGGTAGGCCTTACTACCACCATTACTGTTGACAATCACCTGGCCACCAAAGCCACAGGGTGGGGGGTGGGGGATAGAGCACAAGGCCAGAAGCCGGGGGCAGGGCACATGTCCCTCACCTCATGGTGCCGGTGCCGGTGAGGGTACTGGTGCTTGCCCAGCTTGGTCAGAATGTCCTCCAGGTAGTGTTCTTTGACTGGGTACATGAAGCCAGGTACCTTGATAACAGGGCAGCCACCAAAGTAGCGGGAGAAGCGCTCATTGTCACCTGTGGCACTCATGAGCACCAGCCGCAGGGAAGGGTTGAGCCGCTGCAGGCCCTTGAGCAGAATCAGCAGGAAGTCTGTGTTCACGTCCCGCTCATGGACCTCATCCACGATGACGTGGCTCACGCCCTCTAGGCTGGGGTTGCTCTGCAGCTTCCGCAGCAGAATGCCCACAGTGCAGAAGAGCAGGGCCCCGCCGCGTGCCGGGGGCTTGCTCTCCAGCCGCACCTGGAAGCCCACATTCCGGCGTAGCGAGGGGCCCAGTTCATGGCTGACCCTCTGTGCCACAGACACAGCTGAGATGCGGCGAGGCTGTGTGATGATGACATTGCAGCGGGCCCCTCGGCCCTCAGTCACATAGCGCTCCAGCAGCAGCTGGGGGATGCGGGTGGTCTTCCCACAGCCCGTATCCCCAGAAATGACCACCACTGGGTGCTGCTCAATGGCATTGAGGATGGTGTCCCGATGCGGGTCCACAGGAAGCTGGGGTACCTCCTGCCAGATGGGTCCCCGCCGCCGCCACATCTCTAGCAGACTCTGGCTCAGCCGCACCTCCTCGGCCTCAGACAGGGGCATGTAGGGCTTGCCTGTGATGGGGTCGCTCAGGGGCCCTGAGTCCTTGCCCAAGGGCAAGATGTCTTCACTCTGTAGTCGGAGCTCTGGGGAGATCCATGAATTGTCCACGGGGTACTGGGAGACCAGAGAGGCAATAACATGGTGAGGAGGAAAGACTCTTCCTCCTTCTCTCCAACCAGCCCCTCCAAAGGGTTCGCCTGGGCCAAAGGCTGGGCCCAAGCCCTGGTGAAGGACTCAGTCCAGAGTTGCCCGGGCCACGGTGGGCCAGACTAGCTGCTTAGCCCATAGCAGGACATGGCCAGCGACTATGGTCTGCTCCAAGAGGAAGGTTGTGGTGTGGAGCAGATGGGGGTGGGATGGGGATGAGGGGTTAAATAGGTTCTTACATGGTTCAGGAAGGTCTCTATCTTGCGAAGGATGGGCTCAGGCACCTGGATGGTACATGGCCGGCGCTGGGTCTCACCAAGCTCACGCAAGGAGGCCAGGTTATACATGGCATGGGTGAGAGGCTCATTGTTCCGGTCCACCAGGCCCAGACTCTGCAGAGAGGAGACAGGCAGCTCACTCCTGCCCCCTACCTCACCCGCTATGGCCCAGATAAGCGGCATAGCTGGCAACCTATCTCCTATGCCACTGAAGGTTTTAGCCAACATGATACAGGAGGGAAAAACTGAAACACTGCAAAATGCAAACATACGCAATGCTGGAATATGTAAAAACAGACAAAAGACAAAAGAATAAGGGCCAGAGCGATAGTACAGCAGGTTGGGCATTTGACTTGCATGCAGCCAACCCGTGTTTGATCCCCGGCATTTCATATGAGCATCGCCAGGAGTAATCCCTGATCATCAGATATGACCAACCCAAAAAGCCAAGAAAGAGAAAAGCAGGAATTAGGCTGAGGCAACTGGGCAAATGGTAGGGCATATGCCTGGCATGTGCAAGGCCCCAAGTCCAGTCCCCTGTACCTCATGGATATGGATCAAAGAACAGTGCCAGACCTCAGCACCTCAGGAAATGGTCAAAAGCACCCCCAGAACTTCCAGGTGTACCCCCCCAAAAGAATAGCACATGCCTAACATGGTCCTGGGTTCCATCCCAGAATAAGATAGAAAACAACACAAGCCAGTGAGTTAAATCAGTCATTTTCCAGACAATCCCTGGATCCTGCCCTCCCCGCAAAGCCCAGCTCCAACTCGCCCTCCTTCCAGAGTCTTAAGCCATAGGCAAAGATGCCCTCCTTCAGCCACCTGGCAAAGCCCTGGGCAGTACAGGAAGGGTGAACACCACCACCTCTTGTAAAGGGGAAAGTCAGCTGCCACCCTAATAGGGCCCAGCCAGTGGCTCAGGATCATTGCCAGGTGAGATGCTAAGCGCCAGGGTATGTCACTGGGTAATATTCAGACTTCTTCAAAGCTCTCTTCCAGTCAGTCTAGTAGGATCCCCTTCTCTGTTCTCCAGGCTTGACTGTGTCTCACCTCAGCCCTGCCTACTCTGGGCTCTCAAAGCCAAGTAGGCCCCACGGAACAGCTGGTTGCTGAGGGCACTCGAGACCAGGTGCAGTCGGGAAGGCTTCATTCTTGTCCTGTCCGGCAAACTCAACTTCTGACTTGGTTCCAAATCCCAAGTTCACAGGTAGGCAGTCCAGGCACAGTGCTAACTTCCACCCTACTGGGGTGTCTGCTGGGACTCAATTCTAACTCAGAGATAACCCTGTAAAGCCCCCTACTTTCCCTGTGCTTGTGACCTCTTTAGTCTTCATCCCAGTGAGTGTTGGATTATTCTGTTCAGCCATAAAACTCCAATTATCTTTTTTTTGGGGGGGGGTCACACTCCTGGCTCTGCACTCAGGAATTACCCCTGGCAGTGCTCAGGGGACCATATGGGATGCTGGGAATTGAACCCAGGTCGGTCGCGTGCAAGGCAAACGCCCTACCCTCTGTGCTACCTCTCCAACCCCTCCAGTTATCTTTTCAGATACTAATCCAGCCAGGAGCCAGGCACTGGGCTGTGCAACCCCTTCTTCCAGCTCTGTCATTCTGATAAGCTTGTCCCCTCTCAGCTTCACACAGGTTCTGGCCAACAGTGCTGAAAAAATGAAGCTAAAAGGCAAAGCACCCAGTGGTCAGACCTAGAAACAGCCACACAGCCTGGCACATAGACCGGGAGCCAAGAGTTATGCAGCAAGGCCAAAGGCCTGCTAAGGTTACCCTTTGAGCAGCGGGATCCCCACACAGACTCACCTTCAGTTTCTTGCAGGCTAAGGCTGCTGCCTTGTTCTCAGCCTCTGCTTTGCGACGTCCTTTGGCAACAAAAGTCATAGGACAGGGCCAGAGAAGGGTGAGGGTGGACAATTTAGTCTTGGTGCCCACGGTGTGAAACTGCATGAGGTTCTACATGGAAGGCAAGAGAGAAGGATGAAAAGAGCAGAAGGAAAGCACCTGGCAGCCCAGAAAGCCAGAACTGCCCCATCACATCAGCCTCAAAAAGGGCCCTTGGTCCCAAAACCTCCCCCAGTCCCACTCTGTAGGCCCACTGTCTCTTGGCACCTGCTAGGCAAACAGCTGGCAAAAGTTGACTGAAACCATCAGTCTGAGCTAAAAAACAGGCAAATTCTGAGCAAGCATAAAGGTCTTGCACCTGGAGAACTCTGCTTTACCGAAACCCCCTTGCCTGGCAGCAAAGATAAAATTCATGGCTAACCCAAGTTCAATCCCTTGCACCACAAAGGTCTCGAGCAGGAGTCACTCCTGGGCATGAGTAAGCCCTTAGTAGCTCAGTGGCACACACGCATGCGCATACACGCATACAAACGTTCTCACGTTCTCTCTCTCTCTCTCACCCCCCCTCACTCTCTCCCTCTCTCCTCTCTTTCTCTCTCCCCCTCCCTTCTTCACTTCCTCCCTCCCCTCCAACACACACTTTGAAACACATCCCTCACCTTAGCTGTGGAGGACGATGTTGCAATCTGAATCACCTTGGCCAGAAGATTCTTGGGAAGTGGAAACTGGGTCAGGGCCCTAATAGCACTGTCGTCGTCTGTCATTTCAAAGGAACCCCCCCTGGGAGGACCAAAAGTTTAAGTGAAAAAGCTCTTTCTCTCCCAAGTTCACGTCACCTTGGGCTCCGAGCCCCAGATGGTTGAAGCTGCAGTGTGCAGGAGGGAAGGAGGGGGCGCGCGGACAGCACCGCTGGGCGAGATCCTCCACACACCAGCAAGGCGGACACTCCCTTGTCCCCCTCATGATCCTCTGAGGGACAGCATGTATGGGAGCAGAGGTGCACTCAGCTGTTTGGTGAAAGCCAAGGACATAGTGCCAGCCCCCAGCTGAGTGCCCCTCAAGCACAAGCAGATACCACCAATGTCAGACACACAAGAAGGTGGGCAGAGGCTCTCCCTGCAAGGGGAGGGGAGGGTCCCAGGGAGTGGAGAGCTTCCCATGCCCCCGCTCCCCACCCCCGGTGGTACCTTGAGTCCCTGAGTGGGTTGTGGGAATCCTGCTGGGTCATAGACAGGAAGTCGGTGACATCAATGGTCCCCTCTTCTAGCTCTTCCTCCTCATCTTCCTCTTCCTCTCGGCCCATGGAACGGGACAGACCCCCAGGCCCCGATGGCCGGATGCTCTCAGGATTCAGCTGCCGCCAGGAAGTGGGTGGCATGTTGGGTTCTGGACGCCACCAACTGTCAGCCGGAGAGCCAAAACGATCGGCAAGCACACGGTATTTGGCGGCATCAAACAGCTCGTTCCGGGGACCAAGCAGGCCCCATCCCTGATGGGGGAGGGAGGCAGGAAGTCCACATGATGCTCAGATTTAAATGGGTGAAACATGCAGTTTGAAGGGCCCTCTTGGACAGATGCCACCTTGCACTGATCTATGCACCTTGGCTCTACAGCAAGAGGTGGGCCAAGAGAAGCATAAGTGGCTAGGATTTGGGGTTTTTATTTTGGGGGGCAGGAGGAGAGGGTTCCTCCTGAGCCCAGCTGTGCCGGTCTATTGGTCCAATCAATGCTTGGGGCCCAGCAGTGCTCAGAACCATCAAACACTGGTCAGGGACTACCATGGCTACACCCAGGTGGGCCATGCAGTGCCAGGAATGAACTTAAGATCTTGTATATGGCAAGCAGGCTTTCTGGCCCTTTAGGCCATCTCTCCAGCCAAGTGACTTGCTCCAACAGATATAAATGACAAAGGGGGCCAGAGAGATAGTACAATGGGTAGGATAGGGCGCCTCCCTTGCATGCAGCTCTGAGCTCAATCCCCAGCATAACAAATGGTCCCTGCCAAATCCTGCTAGGAGAGGTCCCTAAGCATAGTCAGGTGTGGCCCAAACCATCCCCTTAAAAAAAAAATAAAATAAGGGTTTGAAGAGATAGTATAGGGGGTAAAGGAGCTTGCCTTGCATGTGGCTGACCAGGTTCAATTCCCAAGCACTACATATGGTCCCCCAGAGCCCTGATGGGAATGATCCCCTGAGCACAGAGTCAGGGGAGAGCCCTCAGCACCCCAGTTAATGGCCCAACACCCCTGCTTCAAAAAAAAAAATGACAAAGTAGATTCTTACAACTATTTAACAGTCACAAAACAAAAACCCACAGGTCAACAAGCAAGCAGATACATTAATTACAAAGTGATGTAGGAAGCTTCAGGAAAAATACAGTTAGGCAATATGAAGCCTAAGACACAAAAAAGTATACCTTCTTGGGGCCAGAGAGACAGTACAGCAGGTAAGGTGGTTTGCCTTGCATGCAGCCGAACTGGGTTGATTCCCAGCACCTCATAAGGTCCCCCGAGCCCCGCCAGGAGTGGTCCCTGAGCACAGAGCCAGGAGTAAGCCCTGAACAACACCAGGTATAGCCCTCCCACCCCCCCCCCAAATTAAGTTCTGTTAAATTCTGGTACATTTACTCATTCTCCAAATCATTTGACACCCTAAAATACTCCATTTTATCATCTAGGATATTTGTTTCATAATCATAGCTTGAGGTCATTTTTGCTCCTGCCACAATCAAACATTTTGGAATGGATAAACTGGGCTAAGTATCAATAATTGTTGATACTGATATCTGAAATAAGTAACTGTTTCTTTCCTCCATAAAATACCTCCCAGTTACACTAGAAAATTGAGCTTGCTGGGCCTTGAATGAAGAAGGCGCCTGTCGCAATTAGTGGCCTCCGCCTTCCTGAGGTCAAGGTAAATGGGACCCCAGAAACACCAGTTGATCCTCAGAAGCACAAGCTGTGCCCCTTTTTGACCCCAAGCACATAACAATATTCTACACTTGAAGTCAAGGTCCTGAGTGTTTCAGTTTAAGTGAAGTACCCAAAAATGTAAAAACCGGGGGCTGGAGTGATAGCACAGTGGGTAGGGCATTTGCCTTGCATGCAGCTAACCCGGGTTTGATCCCCAGCATCCCATATGGTCCCCTGAGCACCACCAGGGGTAATTCCTAAGTGCATGAACCAGGAATAACCCCTGTGCAATGCCGGGTGTGACCCAAAAAGCAAAAAACAAAACAGAATAAAACAAAAATGTAAAAAGCTTTCAATTCAGTTTTAAATCCTGGAATACAAATACCCTCTAATCAAGCCAACTGGGTTTGCCCCATGGCTAAACAAAATGATATATGGTTTTTATAACAACAACAACAACAACAAAAAACCAATAAAGGTCAGCAAGATCATTCAAAGGGCTGAGCACATGCTTGTAGGACATCCGGGTTTGATCATTGGTACTGCTGGGAACAACCTCTTGCACAGAGTGAGGAGTAGCCAGACCGCCCCACTTCTGCAGAAAAAAATTTTAATGGGCAAAGGCCTTGAACAGACTTTTAAAGGGATATACAGGGGTCAGAGAGATATTACAGCGAGCAGGGCTCTTGCCTGACGTGGTAAATCCCCGGGACCCCATATGGTCCCCCAAGTCCTGCCAGGAGTAAGTCATGATCACTGCCAGGTTTGGTCCCCTAATCAAAAAAATAACAATGAAGTAAATATATATATATGCATATATATATATATATTTTACATGTGTGTATATATACACACAAATATATACACGTAAGCACAATAAAATATTCAATTTTATCAATTATTAAGGACATGCCATTAAAACTACAATGAGATGTCACCTCACATCCATTTGGAAGGCAGGGAGGTACAGTGAGGGAGTGTGAAAACAACACACTCATATGTTGGTGAAGACATGGAGAACTGGATCCCTGAAATACTGTTGGCGGGAATACTAAGTGGGACAGAGACTATAGAAACACTGGCTGCTCCTGAAACAATCAAGAACTATGGTATGTCCGGGCCTGTGAAGAGTCATCTGTATACCCAAGTTCAAAGCAGTATTACTGGAGCCAGAGAGATAATACAGCATAGGTACAACCACAAAAATAAAATTAAAATAGCACTGTAGCACTACCGTCCCACTGTTCATCAATTTGCTCGAGCGGGCACCAGTAACTTCTCCATTATGAGACGTTGTTACGTTTTTGGCATATCAAATACACCACGGGTAGCTTGCCAGGCTCTGCCATGCGGGCGGGACACTCTTGATAGCTTGCTGGGCTCTCCAAGAGGGAAAGAAAAATCAAACCCGGGTCGGCAACACCCTAAAAACTGGGGCCAAAGAGTTAGCACAGTAGTTAGGTGATTTGCCTTACACACGGCCGACCTGGATTCAATCCCTGGCATCCCAAATGATTCCCTAAGCACCGCCAGGAGTGATTTCTGAGTGCAGAGCCAGGACTAACCCCCAAGCATTGCCAGGTGTGGCGCAAAAACAAACAAAAACACAAAAATGAGGGAAATTCTGCCAGAGCAATAGTACAGTAGGTACGGCATTTGCCTCGCACATGGCCAACTCGGGTTTGATCCCCGGAACTCCACCTGGTTGCCCAAGTCTGCCAGAAGTGATCCCTGAGCGCAGAGCCAAGAGTAAAGCTCTGAACACCGCCAGGTGTGACAAAATAAAAATAAAAAGGGAAATTCTAAGATAACAAGGATGAATCTTTGAGGAACTACACCAAGTAAACCTTCACATAGAAGGTAAATACTGTATGATTACATGTATAAGTAGTACTTAATGGTCAAACAAGGCCAAAGATATACTCAATGGACTCAATGGACCAAGTACATGCTTCGCATGCAAGAGACCCGGGTCTGATTCCCAGCACCACATGAATCCTCCAGCACTGCAGGGAGTAGAGTGACCCCAATCACTAAGGCCTCAGAGATAGCCCCTGAACAAACAAAAAGTAAAAAAAAAAAAAATCAAAGTCAGAATCACAGAGAACAGCGGGCTGGAGCAATAGCACAGTGGGTAGGGCATTTGCCTTGCACACGGCCGACCCAGGTTTGATTCCCAGCATCCCATATGGTCCCCCGAGCACCGCCAGGAGGAATTCCTGAGGGCAGAGCCAGGAGTAACTCCTGTGCATTGCCAGGTGTGACCCAAAAACAAACAAACAAAAAAAAAAAAACACAGAAAGCAGAAATAGTGGAGGGCCAGAGAGATAGTACAGGGGTTAGGGACTTGCCTTATACACAGCCAAGTCCAATTTGATCCCCAGCAACACATATGGTCCACTAAACACCAGGTATACTTCGTCCCCCAAACCTCCCACCCCCAAAGAAAAAGAAAGTGGGTGGCAAAGGGCTCAGGGGGAAAGGAATGCAGATTTGTTGTTTATGAGTGTAGAGTTCCAGTTTTGCAAGATGGAAAGTTCTACAGTCTGGTGGCATGTTACCGTATTTCCTACTAACCTATGCAATGAAAATGGCAAAGAGAAATCAGAAAGATAGTACTGGGGTTAGGGTGCATGCGTTGCATACATCCAACTCTGGTTCATTCCCCTGCACCACATAACTCCTTGAGCACTGCCAGTGGGACATGGCTCAGGAGGCAGCTCTCTCCAAAAAATAAAGGCAAAGGTAGATCAGAAGCAACGCCCAAGCACTGTAAGGTATGACCAGAAAACAAAACCAAATTCAGTCTGGAAAGATAGTACATAAGGCAACTGCTTTGTATGCAGGCAATGTGGATTCAATCCTCAAGACCTGTCAGGAATGATCCCTAAGCACAGAGCCAGGAGTAAGACCTGAGCACCAACTGCTGTGGCACCAAAAACAAAATCAAAAAGAAGGATTTTTTTAAAAAAAGGAGAAATGGTGTGAAAACTTCAGAGAAGAGGGCAAGGGTCACCTTGAACAGCTGGCAGGCCGCAGCTGCAGCCTGCCGCTCCGCGTCGATCTTCTTGCTGCCATAGCCTTCCACCTCCACACTCTTGGGCCACTTTATGTGGAGGGTGACTTTCTGGGAAAGAGAACAGAGAATCAGGATCCTTGCCTCGGCAGAGTGCAAAGCTGCTGCAATCACATGAAGACTCACAGCAAAGCTGTGAAACTCCTGACAGAGCTGAGAGCACCAACAGGACCGAACACAGCCCCATCACTCTTCCTGCCCCGCCTCAGCCACCTGTTCCACCTCATGTCTTCTTCAGAGTGCCACCTTCAAGTCAGAAGGCAAGCTGGGAGCCATTTTTACTATAAACATGTTTAGTCACATGGCTTGCCAGCAAGCTTCTGTAGGTCCCAGAACCTACAAGACTCCAAGAATTGGACAACTTGAACCCTGTGCAGTGTACCCCATTGGGCAGCGGGCTAGGAGCGAGGGAGCAAAGCAGAAGCCTGTCTTACACAGGAGCAAGCCTCACTTTCCTGGCCCTGTGATCCCTTTCCCTAACCAGGCCCTTCCCAAACCAAGTTTCTACTCAGCCTTTTTGTTCCAAAATCCCATCTTAAGCCTTCTCCATCTCCGGGACTCACTCCATCTCAATCTGACATGCATTCTCTCAGAGCTCTCCCCTCTATAGAAGCTTGGATTCACTCATGAACACCTAACTCCCTCTCCCTCATCTTTCTCTGAACAAAACTCTTTTATTTCAAAAGAAAAAGAAGTGCTGAAAAAAGAGGACAGAGTAAGGGCACTTGCCTTCCATATAGCCAACCCAGGTTCCATCCCTAGCACCACAGATGGCTCTAGTTCCATCCCCTGAGGCCCACCACGAGAGATTTCTGAATAAAGAGCCAGGAATAAGCCCTGAGCACAGCTGGTTCAGCACCTTGCCCAAACAAACCTCCTTAATGAAAGAAATTTGAGATTGAAGCCAGTCTCTGCCCTGCAAGGCAGCCCAGCACTTCTGTTCACCTGTCAAGTTACCTTTTTCTTCGGTCCATTTGTGTGCACGTAGACCAGCTTGTCTTTTGCATGTGAGATGCCTAGGGCTCTTCCAATCACGCTGTTAAGGAGGTTTTTGGGCTGTGGGAACTCTTTTAATAGGTCCCTAGAAGCTAGGAAAATAAGAATAAAATCATTATAGTTGTTCTTTTCTTTCAAAACCACCACCTGGTGTATATCTGGGCACCCTGAGCTAGATATCGAGGGTGCTGGCTTGTGACCCGAAACCACCCAAAGTAGCTTAGAAAGAGGGAGAAGCGGTTTCAGGGTTCCCAGGGACTGTGGGCCAGACCACACAAGTATCTCCTTAAAGTCCAGTGACCCCACACCAGAGAAGGCAAACAGCCAGCATCCTCCTCTCACCCAAGTTCCTTATCTGATTACATCACTACCAAGACCTACCTGGCCACAACCCCACGCCCAGTCTGATACCTGTGAAAGGCACCAAACAAAAACCAAAACACCACCATACACACAAACTAGGGATCAGGACACTCAAGGCCCCTCCAAAAAAAAAAAACCACACAGATTGGCCCCAGAATCGACCAGGCTCCAACTCACAACTCAACTCAGTGCCCTGCAAAAGGCCTCCCTTGAATCAGATTAGCTACAGGGACTCCTTGGCTGAGACAAATAGGACTCAAGTCTCCCCAGAGTCTATGGAGTCAACAGGAGAAGAGGAACCTCAGAGACCATGAGAAGCACCTCAGCTTTGGATGGATCCCAGAGTACAAATCACGAAAAAAGACACTGAGAAGCAGGTGCTGCCGAACACAGGGCTTAGTCGGGCTCTAAAGCCTGCTAGGAGCAGCTAGAAAGAGAACGGCAGGCCATAAAGCTCCAAGTGGTCCTTCAAGAGATACACCGATGGCGTATCAGAGATGGCAGCAATCAAAAGTCTTTTCATTCTTTGGGCTGGAGTGATAGCACATCGGGTAGAGCGTATACTTTGCACGTGGCCGACCTGGGTTCAATTCCCAGCATCCCATATGGTCCCCTGAGCACTGCCAGGAGTTAATTCCTGAGCGCATGAGCCAGGAGTAACCCAGGTGTGACCCAGAAAACCAAAAAAAAAAAAAAAAAGTCTTTTCACTCTCCACCAACATTTACTGGCACTGTATTCAACTTCACATTTTCTAGCAAAACAGTTTTATTAATGTAATATGGGGTCTGGAGCAACAGCACAGTGGGTAGGGCATTTGCCTTGTATATAGCCAAACTAAGTTCAATCCCCGGCATCATATCTGGTCCCCAGAGCCCTCAAGGAGTGATCCCTGAGTGCAGAGTCAGGAGTAAGTAAGCCTTGAACACTGTGGGTGTGGCCCATAAATGAAAGAGTAATAATAAATAATTATAATAAAGCAAAATGAAGAGGCAGAGAGAGTAATGCTTCAAATGAGAATGCAGTCTTCTTCAGAGAAAGCCTATAAACCAGTTCTACAAAGACTCTGTTTGGAGTGCACATGCCGCACTAATCAGAAATCGTCTGGGGAGCTTTTTTCACACATGAGACACCCTGATCCCAAACGGCAATTACATTGAAGGTTTTGTATAATTTGAAAACGCTAGTGCAGGTGCTCTGGTATAACCCGTCTGCGTGAGTTCAGATTTTGCTTGAGGCAGACTCCTGTCAACTGGCTTGGAGTAGATCTACCTGGTCCTTCACGGTGGGGGGGGGGGAGGGGAGAAACACTATTTAACGGTGCTACCAAAACCAGGGCTTCACACGGTGACGGCAAGCATCCTACAGCTGAGCCACATCCCCACCTCTACGTGGCCCTGCCTCGATGTAAATAAAAGCTGAGCAATTTTAGAAAAAATACAGCCTTATATTTAAAAAAAAAAAAGAGAGAAGAAAAGAGAAAAAGATAACAGCACCTAAGTCCACTCAATTCGGGTGGATCCCAAGACCGACGGCGGAGTCCTAGACCGGGGCCGTCTCAACTTTTTCCACTCAGGGTCCTCTTTCACCCAACCCCGGCCACGGAGTGTGTAACGGGCGTATAAAATTTAAACAAAGCAAACATCTACTGAGAAGAAACCATGAAGCAATTTATTTTTTTTTAATATATATTTTTTTAAGTTACGTGACCCCCACCCCTCCCGATTGGCTGTGGGGTCGCGACCCCCGTCAGGGCAGCACGGCCGCGGCCGGGCGGCGCAGTGCGCGGGCGGCGGGGGCGCCGGAGGGGCAGGGCCGGCCTCGCCACTTTCGTTTCCGGCGCGGCTCGGCCGCACAAAGCCGCGGCCGCCGAACAATAACCGCGCGTCTCCCTCGGCGCCGAGCCCGGCGACGTGTCGGGCTCCTCCCAGCCAAGCCCGGGCCGGCTCCGGACCCCCACCCCCACCTGACGGGAGTCGGACGTTTACCTGTTTCCCCGCCCCCGCCCCCACCCCCGCCTCTCGGCCAGGTGCAGTGCCCCGCGCTGGGGGGGGGGGGTCCCTTTGGCCCCGAGCCGCCGCCGCGACCGCCGCCGCCTCCCCGGGGCTTGACAAGCGCAGGCCCTGCGGCCCGCCCGCCCGCGGACGGCGGTCTCGGCCAGCCCGCGGATGGTGGTCGCGGCCGCGGCCGCAGGGCGGGCCCGATCGGCGAGGCTCGACGCCGGCCCGCGCCGCTCGCTCCGCCATCCGCGGCCGTGAAGGCCCGGCCGCCCCCGCCGCGGCCCTCACCGTTCACCATGCTTCCGTCGCCTTCCCCGGGCACACCGGGACCCTCCCCTGCCTCGACTTCGGCCGCTTCCTTGGTGTAGCTGGGGTGGGAGCAGCCCGACGAGAGGCCGCGCGAGCGTCCCTGTCGCCCGGTGACGCGGAAACCCAGTGGCCGCAGGCGCGGAGAAACAGCGGCAGCTAGCGACATAAGCCGCCTGGCGGCCGCCATCACATTCCCACCAGCCCCCGTGGCCCCGAGCAAGGGCAGGGAAGAAGGGCGGGAGCGAGCGCTGCGAGCGCTGCGCGCCCCCTGCTGGACGGGCGGACCCGACGGCCTGGCCGAGAGTTTGGGCAGTGCCCCAGGCTCAGCAGCTGTGACCCAGAGGAATCTTCTCCCCAGTCCGTGTGAGATGTGAGGCTGGAGGAGGGAATGGGGCTTAGGGGAAAGGAGGAGAAGCCTTGGCTCAGTTTCCTCCGAGGAGATTTAATTTCTGCCTAGGCCCCACATGCCTTTGAAAAGCTGGGCAGCACTCCCTCAGAGTGTGTGCAAAGTGCTCAACTGTGGTGTTTCCCTCATAAAATAGATTTCAGTGGGAAGTCGGCAAAGAATCTGCAGCCAAGACAGGAAAGACTTGTTGAACACAAAGAAAACCACGTGTCATGCTCAGGCTCGGACTCTGCCCAGCAGTGAACACTCGTCCAGCTAGAAGACCCTGGAGCTGTTGTCCCCGACCCCATGAAAGCCAGAGGGGCTTCTGTTTGGAAGCAGGTTCTCACTAGGCCTGGGTCTTCGTGAGACTCATTCTGCTTCCTTCTGCCTCTGAGGGCAAGAGGAGCAGAGCTTTGGGTGGGCCTAGACTGCATGCTGGGGCTCCAGACCTCAGCTCCTCAGGAGGAAGTCTTGCTCTGAGGATGCAGTGCAGCTGCAGATTGCTGGGGAATCTAGATCTGACTCAGATGATCCCCAGGAGAGCTTTATAAAATGTTGCTAGGAGTGACCTCTAAAGTGAATTATGGAAAAAATTAATTTTTAAAAAACAAAGTGGTTTGGGGCTGGAGTGATAGCACAGTGGGTGGATAGGGCGTTTGCCTTGCACACGGCCGACCTGGGTTCAAATCCCAGCATCCCATATAGTCCCCTGAGCACCGCCAGGGGTGATTCCTGAGTGCATGAGCCAGGAGTGACCCCTGTGCATTGCTGGGTGTGACCCAAAAAGCAGAAAAAATAAATAAAAGTGGTTTATGGACAAGGTCTAGAGTGAACGCAAGAACTTTTCTTATTGTTGTTCTGATGGGGCCTCCCAAACAGTGCTCAGGGCTGTGTGGGCCCCATGAGAAGCTGCTTCCAAATCAGTTCCTGGACCATCAAGCTACTGGTCTGGGCCCAAACGCGGAGAACAGCTGGCCTATGGCAGGAACACTGGATCTGAGTCCTAGTCCTTGGGCTTGTCCCAACTCCACCACTTGTCAGCTGCTGAATCTTGGGCAATTTCATCAATTGGGTAAAATTCAGACAAACTTGCTCCATTTCTTGTGGCTGTAATTAGAATAAAATGAGGGCTGGTGTAACATGGCTTTGCCAAGGTGCCATGTTAGAAAAGCCCTCTGAGGTCTGTCCTCTGAGTTCTGTGACAACCCCTTAGAGACAGACCAGCTTGGGGGACTGGAAGGGCAGTTTTTATACTTTCTCAGTAAGTGTTTATATGAAAGTGGCAGTAAAGAAGGTGTCCCTGATGTTTCAAGAGGGTCCCCAACTGTAATATTATCCCTATAGAAATGACAAAGTATTAGAACAAAAATTATTCTCCCAGGGCTTTCAATATGGCCACTTAAATTTACCCAAAGCAAAGGCGTCCACTAAGCTACAGGAGTAGTTTTATTTATTTATTTTTTGCTTTTTGGGTCACACCTGGTGATGCACAGGGGTCACTCCTGGCTCTGCACTCAGGAATTACCCCTGGCGGTGCTCAGGGGACCATATGGGATGCTGGGAATAGAACCCGGGTCAGCCGCGTGCAAAGCAAATGCCCTACCCGCTGTGCTATCGCTCCAGCCCTACAGGAGTAGTTTTAAAAGCTTGTGGCAGCCCAGAGTCCCTCAACAAGAATACGATTACCAAATGTGATAGTAACAGCAAACACTGTTGGTTTTTGTTTGGTTCTATATTGTTGCTGATTTTAGCCATATCCAACAGCTCAGGGCTACTCCCCAGTGTGGTTTCAGGAGCAAAGGGGATCCTTGCGACTGTATTCAAGTGACCAGTCATTGCCAAGGAGTGAACCCAGGTTCTCTCATATAAACAAGAACTCTGGCCCTTCAAGCCATCTCCCTATCCTGAAGCCAGATTTTGAAGAGTGGTTTCTAGAAAGCCAAAGGAGACAATAAGCCTAAACACCCACATGATATTTCCACAGATTTATTATACTAAGGGGTTTTTGTTGTTTGTTTGGGGTGGAGGGCCTTACTCAGCAGCACTCAGGGCTTACTCCTAGCAGGGCCCAGGGGGCTGTTTGGAGTGGTGGGGACCAAACACGGGTCAGCCATGTACAAGGCAAGTACCTTACCCGCTGTACTATCTCTCCAACCCCCACAGGGGGTTTTCCATCTTAGAAAATATTTCAAACCAATTTTTGAAGCTTAAGTCTTTTTTTTTTTTAAACTTTATTTTGTTTTGCAGTGCTAGGAACAAACCCAGGGTCTCACATGGCAAAGAATGTGATCTACCATTGAGCCACATTCCCAGTCCCCAATGTTTGGTATTTTATGGGGAGAGGGTGATGGGAAAGCACCAAGTGATGCCAACAAACTAGCTGGTTATCAGGAAACCCCTTTTCCCCCTTCCTATTTCCTTTACTTCGTTTCCCCATCCACAAACCTCATTACCTCTTGTAAAAGGAATGCACTCTTAGACCAGTTCTTGGAAACCGTCTGGTTCTGCGATCTTCTCCCTGTTGATCTAGAGCTGGGGTTGCCAAACTCTAGCCTATAGACCAAACCCAGCACTGCGTGCTTTTATAATAAAGTTTTTATTGGAACACAGCCATTTGTGATGTAGTATCCATTATTGTTTTTGTGATCTAACGGCAGAGGTTAAATAGCTACAAAAGAAACCATATGGCTTACCAAGTCTAGAATATTTCCTTTCCAGCCATTAAAGAGTTTGCTGCCTCCTGCTTTCGAGCACCCTAAAGAATGTTGGAGGGGCTTAGGCATGTCCCCTCCTTCCTTTCCACCAATATTAAGGCTTCTCTTCCACTCTTCATTCTTTGAGGAGTGAAAGTTGACCCCTTTGCCAGTGAAAAAAAGAGAAGTTCTGGAAAACTAAAAGGTCTCCTGGCTTAAAGAAGTCTCTGTCCACTTCTGGATCAAGCACAAGGTCCAGGACTGGTGTCTATACAAAGACACTTGGTGGCATGAAATGAAGGTGGAAAGAATCTGCTGAGTACATTCAGGAGGCTGTCTCAGGGTTCTGAACCTTGGAGGTCTCAGGAGAAAATAACAGGAGGCAGCCAAGATACTCCCCACCCTGGGCAGACCAGAGACCACCTGGAGAGGAACTGAGGGATCAGAACCCCCTAAAGAAAGGGCACCTCAGAAAACACTCTGTCAACCATAGTTATTTTATGGATGATCAAAAGGCAAAGAACGGTCCACCTGGCTGGCAACATAAAGAGGCGCTCCAGGGACCCAGGAGAGACCTTGGCCACCCTACCTGTCCTCACAGTTTTCCGATCCACATAGGTGAAGCCACAAGGCCCCTTGAGGTTAACCATCGTTAAGTGAAGAGGGAAACATCTGCAGGAGGGAATGGAAGGGAAAGACGAGTCCTGTGGTTCCCATCAACCTGCCATGAGGAGAATTACCCCAGTCACTTGCTCCTGGTGCGGTGCTGAGGGTCATTCCTGGTGGTGCACAGGGGACCCTTCAGTCCTAGGCAGCAAACCCCGGGCTCCAGCCCACTGAGCTCTCCCCCCAGCCCCAGGTCACTTGAGTCTCTACATCTCAAACCTGAGCAAGTGAAAAAGATTCTCAAGGAAGCTTAGAAGTGAGTCACTTAATTTCTCCCACCTTTACCTTGGAAGGAGGCCCCTCTCAGAGGATGGCCATGGCAGGCAGCGGACAGAAATGGGCAAGATGCTGGTGTTTCCCATCCTCAATCTAATCCTAAAACCTAGGCAAGGGACCACCTTCTTCAGAGCACTGCTTGTCTTCCTAAAACTCCACAGGACAGGTTCTGCTTATTTAGTTTTTTGGTTTTTAGGCCACATCCAGTTATTTCTATCTCTGTGCTCAGGGGTCACTCCTGGCAGTCTAGAAGGGCCATATGTAGTGCCAGGGATCAAACTAGGCCATCCACATGCAAGACAAGCAACTAACTCACTATACTATTTCTCCAGCCCCTGGTTCTGCTTTAAAAAAAAAAAGGGGGGGGGCCAGACTAAGTAATACTTAGGGGCTATTCCCAGCTTGGTGTATGAGGGTCACTCCCAGCAATACTGCGGGACTGTGTGATGCCCGGAAGTGAACCCGGAACTGCTGTATGCAAAGCAGCTCTCTAAGCTATCTCCCGAGCATCCCCATATCTCCTCCTTAAGGGCAGAAGCACCAGCACAAGCCTCTGTGGCACTATGAGAGCATGGCAGGAAGGCCCAATATGTGGCCCAATACGGCGGGAAGGCCCAATGTGTGACTAGGAGGTCTGTAGTTTCTGTGTTGGAGAAACGGAGGCAGAACATTCTAGCGAGAAAGAGCAAGAGACAGAGCAACAGGGCAAGAGGGCAAGAGCGAGAGAGAGTGAGAGCAAAGAGCGAGAGAGGCAGGCAAAGACGCGTCACACCTGTGCGGGCCTCCTGCCGGCACTGCTGTGAGGAGATGGTGAGGCTCAGGGGTCTGTGTTCTCCGAGGGAGACTGCCGGGCTGCAGGGCCGCCCCCAGGGAGCAGCTCCCCTCCCCAGAGCAGCAGCCTCTCCCTGAGCATGTGCTCCAGGGGACACCGCCTGGCTGAGCCTCGGTCACCCCAACTAACCATCTTTCAGCTTAGCCAAAGCACATCTGACACTCCCAGAGCCACTCACCTGCCATGTTGGAAATGTTAACGTTCAGCCTTTTCGAGTTACAGGGCATTTTAAGAAAGGAAAAAAAAAAAGGGCAATCAACTCTTGTTTTGGCAATGGTAGGGGATGGCATTTCTTCAAAACTTAAGTGACCCATCAAACAGAGGGGCCAGGGGACTCTAGGCAGACACCGCATGTGCTAGCGGTCGGGGAACATGGCTGCAGCGGGTGCTCAGGCACAGACAGACTGTGTGCGCCCCAAACCCCTCCTCACCTCGTGACCCTCAAAGCACTTTACAGACAGAGCCTCGAGTGGCCATGCTGTCTCCACGTGAAGGAAAAGATGTGACAACCTTGAGTGCCCTACCCACTGGGTCCCGGGTAGGGGCAGAGAAGGGCAGCACAGGTCCTACCATGGGGGGGGGGCCCTGACGGGCAGGAGAAAAGGGAGAGCCCAGGCAGAGCCGCCCTGGGAGGCCTGCCACCAAGAGCCCCCCAGGGACACTTGGGTGGAGGGGCCAATTCTGATGTCAGTAAAGTGCTTCGGGGTGCTATGGGGAAAGGAGAGTGATTCGTCAGGTCTCCCCAAGCCTTCAGCACTGTTCGGGTCCTGCTGGAGGGCCCCCTGGGTCAGGGACTGATAGGAGTGCAAGACCTGAACCCTGCAGATACGGCACCCAGAGCCCCGGCTCTGGCCCTGCTCACCTCAGGGGGCTGCGGGGCTCAGCTGTGTGGCCAAGGATCTGAAGTCACCCTGCCTTCTCCTACTGGTCTCCCGCTGAGGAACCAAACAGCTCTGCTAACCCCACTCCTTCCGCATCCCCTCTCCGCAGGCTGCTACTCCCGCCCCTCCTCCCCCAGCCCCCAGGAGGCAAGACTCCTCCTCCCTTACCTCGAGAGATGGTCCCTCCAGGGGCAGGGTTGACACACATGGGTGGAAGGCGGGGCGGGGGAAGTTTGCACTGACGCTGCCTGTGCTGGGCCCGATCTGGGGAAAGAGAGAGGGCATCAGGGCAACATTTTCTCACCGCTCCTGGCTGCAGAGCCCTGCGCTGACTCACCCAGAGCATCCGTGAAGAGCTCTGGGCAGCCTCTGGAGCCAGGCACAGGTTCTGAGAAACAAAAAGACAGCAACTGTCTCGGAGGTGGGAGACGTGATCATTGTAGTGAGGCTCCTTGTTGGTTCTCAAAGGAGCCCGCAAACTCTGCCGCCGGCTCCCTCAGCTGCCCACCCCATGTGCTGTTGGACCATAAGGATGAGACAGGACAACAGCCGGGAGCTGATGGCTGTGGTCCCTCTGGGCTCCTTCACTTAACGAGCTCTGTGCCCGCTGAGGGCTCCACAGATGTCCACATCACACCAGATCTCAGGTTATCCTTTTCCACTAAAAAGTGGGAATAAGAAGTAGAAAAGATGGGGGTTGGGAGAAACAGTACAGGGGTAGGGCACTCGCCTTATACAGCTAACCTGGGTTCAATCCCTAGCAACCCCTATGGTCCCCTGAGCACCGTCATGAGTAATTCTTGAGCACAGAGCCAGGAGTAACACCTGAGCATCGCTAGGTGTGGCCCCAAAACAAACAAAAAGTGGGCAGAGTGGACCAACTGAGGGCTGGCATCCTCTCTGAGCACCAAGTGCAGACCACACTAAACTATCTGAAATATTCATGATTTGCCACTTTGAATATTCCTTCTCAAAAAGACTAAAATCTCATTATCAGTGACATTTAAAGTCTATTTTTAAGAAGTTCCACACAATTACTACACACGATTAAAATGCAAATACTCAACCGAGTCTTCCATGTGAAAGTGGCAGTGTCTGGGCAAGTTACAGGTCTTTAAAACCAGCTAGGGAATGGAGTGATAGCACAGCGGGTAGGGCGTTTGCCTTGCATGCAGCTGACCCGGGTTCGATTCCCAGCATCCCATATGGTCCCCCAAGCACCGCCAGGAATAATTCCTGAGTGCAGAGCCAGGAGTAACCCCTGTGCATCACCGGGTCTGACCCAAAAAGCTAAAAATTAAAAAAATAAATAAACCCAGCAAAATAACACACAGCAAATCCTTGTGTGAGGGCAAGGTCAGAGGAGCCCTCTGCCTGCTGCCCTGCTTCTTTGAGCAGTGGGAGGAGAGAGGCCCACAGCACGCATGCTGCACACACAGGAGCTCTCTCTGGCTGTGACAGCAGGGCCTAACCCAATACATCGCAGCTCAGACTCTGGGGAACAGGAAGGACATCATGAAATCAGAGACGCAGGCCTCAAATGTTTGGGGTTTTTTTCCACAGAAATGGAACTGAAAAAACAAGAGAATAGTTGTCATTTTCAGCAGGGAAGGGGGAAAAAAAGTCTTAGTTATATATAGCATAGGTGGCAAAGAGGGCCATGCTCAGGCTGCTCTGGTGACAGCAGGTCCTAGAGCACCCACATGCAAGGCCTGTGCTCCAGCCCTGGAGCAATGGCCCTAAGAGAATTTAGTTGCTTTTTTTTTTTTTTTTTAACTATACCCGGCAGTGCTCAGAACTTAATCAGCACTCAGGGATCACTCCTGGAGGTGCTCAGGGGACCGTATATGATGCCAAGGATCAAACCCAGGCTGACCACATGCGAAGAAGGTGACTTACCTGCTGTACTATCATTCTGGCCCCTTAGCTGTACTTCTGAAAACTAAAATTGGGACTAGATAGTACAGGGGTTAAGGCACTTGCCTTGCACGCAATTAACCCCAGTTCAATCCCTGCACCGCATACAGTTCCCTGAGCACTGCCAGGAGTGATCCTTGAGCAGTCAGGAATAAGCCCTGAGCACTGCCAGGTTTAGCCCCCAAACAAAAATTTTAAAAACAAACAAACAAGGAGCTGAAGAGATAGCACAATGGGTAAAGTGCTTGCTTTGCACATGGCAGACACAGCCAGGTTCAATCCCAGGCACCCCAATATGGTCCCCTGAGTCCCACCAGCTGTGATCCCTGAACACAGAACCAGGAATAAGCCCTGAGCACTGCCAGGAATGCCAGAAAACAAAAACTGTAGCACTGTAGCACTGTCTCCCCAATGTTCATCAATTTGCTCGAGTGGGCACCAGTAACGTCTCCATTGTGAGACTTGTTGCTGTTTTTGGCATATCGAATACGCCATGGGGAGTTTGCCTGGCTCTGCCATGTGGGATACTCTCGGTAGCTTGCCAGGCTCTCCGAGAGGGACGGAGGAATCAAACCACGTCGGCCATTTGCAAGGCAAACAGCCTACCCGCTGTGCTATCGCTCCAGTCCCTGAAACACAGAACCAACCAGAAATAAGCCCTGAGCACTGCCAAGTATGCCAGAAAACAAAAACAAGAACAAAAATTTAAATTCAAGCCAAAAAGATAGCTGGAAGGGCTGAGAGCATGCTTTGCATGATGCAGGAAGCCCAAGTTCAATAATCAGCAACACAGGGTTCCCTGAGCACTGCTGAGAGGACGCCCAGGGTACATCAAGAGCTGAGAGCCACCCCTGAGCGCTGCTAGGTGTGACCCACAATTACCCCTCAAAAAATCAAAACTGAGTATTGAAGAGAAAGATGGCTCACAGGCTGGAGCATATGCTTCGCATGCAGAAGTCCTGGGTTTGAATCCAGGCACCACATGGTCCCCTGAGCACCGCCAGGAGAGTGTTTCTTCCCGTCCCTTACCCAGCAACAGATGGGGAATAGCCCCTGAGCACTGCCAGGTATGCCCTCTCCCCGCCCCCCCCAAAAAAAATGACTATCAAGTGCCTATACAGACTGGAGGTGGTAGAAATATGCATTCATTATACAATCTCATCAACATTTTTCGAATTTTGAGATTTTTTCCTAATAAAATTCTGGGGCAGGGAGCAGGTACCTATGCTCAGGTGCTGCTCTCCCACACGCCCAGCTGCACACGCTCCCCACTGGCTGCCAATCCCACCTGTGCTGCCTCGGCAGCTGCCAGCGCTCTGCTCATCCATTCTCTCCCAGTACATTTTTAGCACCATGCTGAGCTGCCTGCCTAGGTGGTCCAAAGCATCTTCCTGAGCACCAGTGTCTGTTTTGTCAGACTCTGCTTATTAGGCTGCTGTTGTTTGCCTCAATTCTCCTTCTCCCATAAGCCTCCTCATATCACGGGCGTGTGATTTGCAGCAAACATGTCAGACTTCAGCAGGAATGCTGGTCGGGTCTTCAGCAACATGGTGCCTGAGACCAAGATTTATCTTGTTACTAATTGCGGCTTCGTCTTGAAGCTAAGGTTGGAAATGACCAGTTCAACCTTTCTGTTCATGTTTGAAGAGGGTCCTTGCTCCTCTCCAAGAACAATGGTTTCAAAAAACAAAAAATAAAAATCATAAATGATTTCACGGTTATTTATTATCTCATTAAGCATTTTCAGCAATTCGAGGTAAAGATGTCACAATCCCACAAAAACATCACTCAGCCTTCTTCTGGCCACGGAACTGGAGGAAAATTGCACAGTCTTGCTGTTCATCCAGTGTTTTTCAAAGTATTGTGCTCACTGTAAAAGATTCAGCTTGCTTTGGGGGGCCTGATTCTGATGGTATTGCAGCTGAGAGACAAGAAACCTGTGTTAAGATACTGGCAAAGGCAATAACAGGTCATTTACCAGGCACACAAACACTTTATTTGGGAAGTGTTGGCAGTTCTGTTGCATTACATCCGAGGGAAGAAGGGTAGTCACAGGCCTAGTGGCCACGATCCACAATGCTGCAGGAAATCGTTACAGTCATCACCAGCCAAGCTATCAAGCCGCACATCCCACTGGGACTCAGTCCGAGTTCCAGAAATATCTCTGAAACACAGCTGTTTCCACCTGGTTCCCACAGCCAGTAGGTGCTCAGGCTGCAGCCACACTGCATTACCTGCCAGCGCCAGGCTGACACTCTTCAGCAGAATCGGCTGCAGGCCGCAGCATACACTGACACAGGGCCTGCCCCGCTCAAGACTCCAGGGCTAGGGACAGAGCAGAGTCAAGCGCTTTTCCTCCACTGCCTCTAATCTCCTGTGTACCCCTGAAGAGAGGAACCAGAAACAGGTCCAGGTCCCCTTCTAGGACTGGGGGAGACCATATTCAAACCCAGGCCAGTCTAACTCAAAAGCCCCAAGCTATACATCATTTTATGTAGCTTCTCAAGATTCATGCCACACTAGGAGCTTGTAATCTCCTAAGACCACGGAGACACGGGCTAGAGTACTCCTTTGCATGCAGGAGCCCTGGGATCAATCCCTGGCAATGCACGGTCCTCCAAGCACTGTAGGAGTGACCCTCAAGCCTTGAGCCAGGTATAGTCCCCAAACCAAAACAAGAAAAAAACTTCCTAAGAGATGGAGAACAGGGCCAGGAGATAGGAAAAAGAATTAAGAGTATAATGCTTTGTATGTGGGAGGCGTGGGTTCAATCCCACACCAGGAATGGCCACCCAAAGAACACAAATATACACCAAAAAATATAAGAACGATGCTTTAGGGCTGGAGAGGTAGCACAAAGGGCTGGGGTGCACACTTTGCATTCAAGAACCTGGGTTCAATTTCTGGTACAGCCTAGTCCTGGGCACTCCCAAGAGTGACCCTTGAGTACAGAGCTGGGAGTACCCCCTGAGTACAGCCAGGTGTGTGCTACCCTCCACCCCCCCAAAAAAAAAAAGAATAGTGTTCTATGACAATAAACATGTCAAAAGACCACATATGACCAATTGCCAAGATCATGACGCAAACCAAAGGTGACAGTAATATTCAGACCGTAGTCAGGAAACCGGGGAAAGAAGGGTTGTCTGAAGGTGAATGCAAGAAAGGCAACAAGTGCAACCCTTATATGATCTCTCCAGCTCATGGCAGTGTGAAGAAGCTTGGAACTGAGGCTGTACAGCATTCACCCTACATGTGAGGCTCAAGGTTTGATTCCTAATGACACCAAAAAAAAAAAAAAAAGGAAGAGAAAGGATATGATGCATATGATGCTTTCTTGTATGGAAAGCAAGGTCCCAAATAATACTTACCATGTCTTAAGGCTACTTATAACAATGATTAGGGGGCTAAGATATAATATAGTGGTTAGAATATGGAAAACTCACTTTTACACACTGGATAGTAATCACTATTATTATTATTTTGAGGGGCGTTTTAGGCCACACCTAATGCTGTGCAGAGGCCACTCCCAGCTGGGTATTTGAGGGCTGATCCTGGTGGAGCTCAGGAGACCATGCGATGCCAGGAATTAACTCAAGACTCCTAAATACAGAGTGTGCACTTGCCTTGCACATGGCTGACCCAGGTTCTATCCTGGCACCCCATATGATCCCCCGAGCCTCCAGGAGTGATCCCTGAGTATGGAGCCAGGAGTAAGCCCTGAGTGCCTCTGGGTGTGGACCAACCTCCTCACCCCTCACCAAATAATAACAACAGGGATAATGAGCTGGAGCTATGCTCAAAGGACTAAAGTGCACACTTGGCATTCAGGAGTCTTGATTTCAAACCCTGGCATCGCATGGTCTCCTGAGCTCCACAAGGATCAACCCCAAATGCCCAGCCGGGAGTAGCCCCTGCACAACATTCGGTGTGGTCTAAAACACCCCCCCAAAATAATAATAATGATAATAATAATTATTATCCCGTTCGAACAAATCGATGAGCAATGGGATGACAGTGACAGTGACTATCCAGTGTCTAAAAGTGAATTTTCCATGTCCTAACCTGGTTAAGGGTATTCCCTCATCTGATCCTTGGAAATACCCGATGAAGCAGACATGATGACATGGTCTACTTAAATCGTGAAGAAATGGAGGTACAGAGGCTCAGTCTCCTGTTCGGGCCTCTGAGCCATCGAGGTTTGATGTGAAGCTTGTGCACAGGGAGTCCACACTGCCTCTGTTAATCTGACTGCTAACATCACCTCCAGGAGTCTCCTGAACAAACCACCCCCACTGAAAAAATTAAATACCAAATGCTACTAGGGGAGGCTGGAGAGATAGTACAGTGGGAAGAGCACTTGTCTTGCACACAACTGACTTGGGTTCGATCCTTGGCACCCCATGTGGTCCCTGAGCCCTATTAGGAGTGATCCCAGAGTGCAGAACCAGCAGTAAGCCCTGAGCATCAGTGCGTGTAGCTCCCAAAAAATGCTATTAAGGAATTCTGCCCCAATACTCTCACATGGTACCTGTCATATTAGAGGATGAATTTATTGGGGTCTCCATCTCAATAAATTAGTGTTAGTTCAGACACTCCCACCACAAGAGAATCTTTTTCACCCAACTCTTACAAGTGGGTGAACAACAAAGCCCACTGATTAGCAGACAAACACAAAACATTAAATACTCAGTTATCAATTTAAATGTGCTGTCCACACTAATCTCAAATTCAATGTTTTCCTTTTCCAGATAGTTAGCCAACAAATGTAGGACGGTAATGATAATTTTTTTCAACTGCCACAATGACAGATGGAGTGGCTGAAGGCAAACAAGGAGGCAGGGAGGGGCCACTCTGAGCCCTGGTACGTGTGGCTCTCCCGGCCCCACTTGATGGCCCACATGGGGCAGCAGGTGGCCAAGGGTTTCCATGTCTCCTAGGAATGAAACTTGGAGACACAGCTGGATTCCTGCAATCACTAGCTTTGCAAGGCCTCTGTAAAACATATTCACCAGGGAGATAACTCAAAGGTCTGGAGAGCATGGGGCAGGCCCTGAGTTGGGTCCTCCATACAGCAAGGTCCCAAGCACTGCCGGTGAACCCTGTATCACTAATCCAGTGCTGCACTGCATCACTGGCACTAAACTGTCAGGCCTGCACAAGTGACTGAGATCAGCAGGATCTGAGCTCCTGGGCACCGCTGGAGAGTGCCCCCAAAATAAAAAAACAAACACATAAATAAAAAGAAAATATGTTCAGACAGGAGCCTCATGGCTGACTTCAATCAAAGGAACCAGAAAAGCTCAATGAGCTACATGCAGGTGCTGCACACAGGGGGCCCACTTCAATCCCAGGCATTCTAGGATCCCCGGGCACAGCCAGGGCTGACCCTGAGCACAGAGCTGGCAGCAAACATCAAGAACCTTTGAGATGTAGCACCAAAACAAAAACAAGAAGGTAGCAGGCCTTCTTTACTCTTTACTCCCTTAAAAAAGAAAAATCATTTTCTTATCTAAGCTATCCAAAGTCATCTGGGATCTGATACCAGAATTTTAATTTTTTGTGGGGGGGTGGGCAGAGAGGTCACATCTCAGGGCTCTCCTGGCTCTGTGCTGGAATCACTCCTAGCGGGATTCAGAGGGCCATATGGAATGCCAGGGATTGAACCCGACAAGCGCCCTCCCCACTGTACTACTACTCCAGTCACTGACATTAAAAATTCTTAATGCTTCCCTCTTCTCGTGCCACTGCTTATGCAACCCTCACACCCATCTGCTGGAGAGCACTGGTTTCAAGACTTGCCTCGGCCTCTGAGATCACTAATATCACAGTGACTCAATCCACCTCTGCTGATGTTCACTCAGGCCTATCATGTGCAAAATGCTGGGCCAGGGAGTATAGAAGAGCACAAAAGGCCCTGGGGCAGAGAATATGGTGTTTTTTATTTTTTGTTTTTTTTCTTCTTGGGTCACGCTCGGTGATGCACAGGGGTTACTCCTGGCTCTGCACTCAGGAATTATTCCTGGCGGTGCTCAGGGGACCATATGGGATGCTGGGAACCGAACCCGGGTCAGCCGTGTACAAGGCTAACGCCCTACTCACTGTACTATTGCTCCAGTCTGAGAATTTACTTCGATGGACTAAGCACAGAAAAGTACCTGCATGACTCTGAGAAAAGAGGGGAGATTTTCTCAGAGTCTCAAATTTTCTCAAAAAGATTCTTCATTGACAGAATCCAGAGAGGTACATGGAGGAAATGGTGTGAAACTCCCCAGAAAAAAACAGGGAGCACTTCTATAAGCCACGAATAAGTCAACAAGACATTTGGTACAAGAATGGGTGGCAAATCCAACAATTGCCTCAGCAAATGGTGGCACAGGCTATGATTCCACACAACAGAGAGGCTGAGAGAGGACTCTGGAGAGTTCCCCAAAAACAGGGTCAAGGAGGACTCACTACTCACAGGTGAAGGATTCTCACAGCCTTCACTACTGCCCATCACAGTGGAGAAGGACATGGGGATGCAAACAGGGTTACATTCTTACCTTTTCTGAATGAGTCCAGGCTGAACATTTCTGGCCAGGAGAGAAAGCTGTAATCCTATGAAGGAGGCAGAGAGGTAATGGTTAGTACTCTAGGTCTGAGAACCACAGAGGATTTAGTGAGACAGAGAAAGCAGTGTCCAGATAAGCAAGATGAAGCTCTTCACTCATGAGCCTCCAATGGCCGCTTGAAGTCTGAAAAGTCAGCCGCTCTCCCCAATCAAGTGTAACTAAAGGTCTCAGTGTCTTGCTCTTTTGTTTGGAGGCCACATCTGACAATACTCGGGAGTTACCCCTGTCCCTGCACACAAGAATTATTCCGGGTGCGCTCCAGGGACCACATGGGATGATTGGATCAAACCCAGGTCAGCTGCATGCAAGGCACATGCCCTACACACTGTACTATCACTCCTGCCCTTCAGTGTCTGGCTAATGGAGAGCTTCCTTCTCTCCTCAGTCCTGACCTCGAAGACCTTGCTAAAC
The DNA here is from genome assembly GCF_027595985.1 of Sorex araneus. Lineage (NCBI taxonomy): Eukaryota > Metazoa > Chordata > Mammalia > Eulipotyphla > Soricidae > Sorex > Sorex araneus. The sequence goes on along the minus strand of NC_073305.1, from coordinate 44,578,608 downwards.
CACAGAGAATGCATTTTGTCCTCTATTTCTACCTCATCACCAGATCTTTGGTTTCCCGAGGATTATTAGGAAGAAATAAATTTTATGTGGACCCCCTTTCTCCTCCAACATCAGAAAAGGAACTGATAATTTCTGTGGATAACCTGGTTTACTGGGCTTGCAGAAAATGGAATAAAGCTCCCAGCAAATGAGTCTTGACTGACAATATCAAAGGGAAGATGGTAACTAAAAATAAAATGCTTTTTGTGAAAGTCTCTATAAAATAAAAATATCAGCTTTGGAGGCCAAAAATGTTGGTACATTTTGCTCATTTAATCAATAACACTTAACTGAGAAATAGACCTAGAAGTTAAAATGTACACACAAATACGAAACACTTTTTATTTAACAATTTTTATTTTTATTTTTCTTAAGAATTCTGCTCTCCTCTGTTGCTTTTGCTGTGGGGTTTTTTGTTGTTGTTGGTTTGGTTCTGTTTTCTGTGGTGACAGGGATCAAACCCAGACCTTTACATACGCAAGGCAAGTGTTCCATCACTGAGCTACAAACATCCCTGCCCAACAATTTTGTTTCCAAAAAACATTCCAAATATAGGGGCCAAAGTAGTAGTACAGCAGGAAAGACACTTGCCTTGCAGGTAGCTGATGTGAATTTAATCTCCAGCACCACATAGGATCCACCAAGCCCACCAGAAGTGACCTCTGAGTAGAGCCAGGAGTAAGCCCTCAGTACCACCAGGGGTGGCCTCAAAACAAATCAAAAAAACCCAGAAAACACCAAAAATTCCAAATCAAACTTGTAGATGTCCTTGATGATGTAGCACTCCTGAGCGCCACAGCTAGAATGCAAGCCCTGCAACTGCTGCAGGACCCCAGCAGAGACTACAGCTCATGGGAAAGTAAGTGACCTCTACCATGACAACCATGACAGCAATAGAGGGAAGGGAAGGGCCAAGGAATGAAAAAGTTTAAGAGAGGGGGCTGGAGCAATAGCACAGCGGGTAGGGCGTTTGCCTTGCACGTGGGTGACCGGGTTCAAATCCCAGCATCCCATATGGTCCCCCTTTTGCTGTGGTTTTTTTTTTTGTTGGTTTGGTTTTGTTTTCTGTGGTGACAGGGATCAAACCCAGGCCTGGAATTACCGGCAGAAGTAATTTCTGAGTGCAGAGCCAGGAGTAAACCCTGTGCATTGCCGGGTGTGACCCAAAAAGAAAAAAAAAAGTTTAAGGGAGTCATAATGTAGTACTCCCGAGTTAGGTGCAGTCACGAAATGTCACCTTAGTTTAAAAACATTTACACGGTGTTTGACAAACCAGGATGGTGTCTAATTTTACTTAAAGTCTAATGTGGTCTACACTCCTGCTGTTACCATTTATTCATTCCCAAATTGTGGGAAGACTGGAGGGAGGGTGGGGGGAGTGGACCTATGGGGATGTCTTTTAGGTTCCTCGCTGTCTGTCCAAACGGTCTCCTCTCCCCTAGGGATGCTGGTAATTTCAGTCAATAGGGTATGGTTCCTCAGAGAGAAAACGTCGATATCAACAGTAAAAACATTTACTGTAATGAGGTTAGTTACAATCTGGGGCTGGAGAGATAGTATAGAACAGGTAGGGCATTTGCCAAGCACGCAGCTGACCTGGGTTTATTCCCTGGCACCCCATATGGTCCCCAAGCCCGCCAAGGAGTGATCCCCAAGCACAGAGCCAGAAATAAATCTTGAGGGCTGGAGCGATAGCACAGTGGGTTTGCCTTGCACGTAGCCGACCTGGGTTCTATCCCCAGCATCTCATATGGTCCCCTGAGCACCGCCAGGAGTAATTCCTGAGTGCAGAGCCAGGAGTAATCCCTGTGCATCACCAGGTGTGACCCAAAAAGCAAATAAATAAATAAAATAAACCTTGAGCACCACAAGGTGTGGTCGAAAACAAAAAGTTACATCAAGGGGCCTGAGTGATAGCACAGATGGTCAGCCTCTACTGAGGTTCAATCCCTGGCATCAAGCCCCACCAGGACTAATTCCTGAGTGCAGTGACAGGAGTAACCCCTGAGCATTGTCAGATGTGACTCCCCCCCACCAAAAAAAAAAAAAAAAAAAACCCAAGAAGGTACATTCTAGGGCCTGAGAGGACAGAACAAGAAGCAAAGCATGTAGTAGTTGCAGCAAGGCCCCTGATTTAAATCCTGGACATCACATATGGTCTTCTCCTAAGATCTGTCAGGATTCATTGCTCAGCGCAAGCCAGGAAGAACCCTAAGTATATCCAGGTAGGGCCCAAAAATCAACTCGAAAAAAAAAATTGTTACATTCACTTTCTAAAGATTCTGTCTAACCAAATTAAAATGGGTTTAACTCGAGATAATGACACGTCCCCACCTCATGGTGCTCTGGTCCCATATACAGTGCTAAAATCTGTCATGACTGTCATGACCACAACTGCAAGTGCCTTAACCTCTATCCTATCTGCACTATCTCTCCATCATGAGATTCTAATTAAAAAAAATAAAAATAGAAACCATTTAGGGACCTGTGCAATAGCACACCAGGTAGGGCGCTTGCTTTGCACACGGCCAACCTCATTTCAATCCCTTGCACCCCATATGGTTCCCCAAGCCCTCCAGGAGTAATTCCTGAGTGCAGAGCCAGGAATAAGCCCTAAACACCTCCAGATGTGGCCCAAAAACCACACACACACACATAAATAGACACATATATATTTATTAATAAGTTATTTAGCATCTGCCTTTGGGGCATGCTTGGGTAGTGGTGGGAAGATGTAGTGGTGTTGAAATTGATGTTGAAATATTGAAAGTAATCAATTACTGTTAACAACTCTTTGAAAATGAAATTTTAAAAATTATATTAGATCTTATAGTGGGTAAAATACTTGCCTTACATGCAGCTCACCTGCACCATATAGGAACCCTCCCCCCCACCCTCCCACCCTCAAACACTGCCAGGAGTAATCCCTGAGCACAGAGCCAAGAGTAAGTCCTGAGTACCTCTGGGGGTGGCCCCTCTCACCCCACAAAAAAACGCCGGTTTCACATGTTTAAGGATCTACGTCTGATCCCTGCCACTATATGTCCTGCCCCTCCAGCTCCTTGGGGTGCAGCCCTGGCAGTTTCTAGCATCACCAGATCTAAACATTGAACTATGGAGACCCAAGTATCTACTAGAATAGCCCCCAGGCCTCCTGTGCATTACCTGAGAGGACTGCCACCCCAAAATTATGCAGAACTTCTGGTTAATAATTTAAAGATTGGTCTAGAGTGATAGTTCAGTGGTCAGGACTCTTGCCTTGCACAGGGCCGAAACAGATTCATTCCCAGCATCCCATTATGGTTCCCTGAGCCTGCCAGGAGTGATTCCTGAGCTCAAAACCAGAAGTAAACCCTGAGCACAACAGATGTGTCACAAAAAACAAAAACAAAGAGATAACTTTTGGGGCCAGAGAGATAGTAGAGAGGAGAGGGCACTGGCCTTGCGTGCAGCTGAAAATCCCCAGCATCCCCACTTGGTCCCCATAGGTGATCCCTGGGGGCCAGAGCGGTAGTACAGCAAGTAGTACAGGTGCTTGCTTTGCACAAGGCCGAACTGGGTTCAATACCTGGCACCCCATAGGGTCCCCCAAGCCTGCCAGGAGTAACTCCTGAGCACCACCAGATGAGACCCAAACCCTGCCCCTCAAAAAAAGTGATCTCTGATTATAGAGCCAGGAATAAGCTCTGAGCACTCTTTGTGTGGTCCACGCCCCCACCACCACCACCATATATTAATGTAAAAAAGGTTTTTTGAATGATGACTTTCTTCCCAGTCACAAATGGCCAGAACACATGGCCTCACTTTGCACTGTGGCTCCAGTACGAAATCCACATCTGTTTTGCACACATGGCTCAACCAACTTACCTCACGAGAGCACGACCAGTCCCAGATTGCGTAGCCTTTTGAATTGAAGCTGAGTTCTCTCCTTGCTATTCCTCATCACGAGGCTGGGCCTCCTCCTGGGGAGTACAATGCGGGTCACTAAAGTGATAGCCCCACCAGAAAGGAAGAAAGGAGCGTTGGATCATTGAAATTCATTCACTAAGTCCAACAAGGACAAGTACTATTTAGTGGCATGAAATACACAAACTGGACACGCTGGTCTCATTTCAAGATCTTTCATGACTCCCACTACACACAAAATTGTGACCTGAGCTACATCAGCACCTGTAAGATACCTAGAAAAGAGCCAGATTGCTAGCACAGGGGTTAAGGCACCTTCTATGTGGTACCAGGCCTGCTACTACTGAGCACCACCAGGTGTGGTCCTGCCCCCTCCACCAGCACTGTTAGGTGTGGCCTTGGTGATCCCTTAACATTGAACCATGTGGCCAAGTTAGCTAAGAATCACCAGAGTGGTCCCTGGTAATACTTAGGAGTCCCACTAAATATAAAAATAACTAAAATCAGGCCAATAGCAACAAAATGTTGAATATCATTTTGTTGTTATTGTTGAGCCACATCCAGTGGTGCTCCAGGACACCTTCCGGATCAGCATTCAGGAGACCATGAGGTACTGGGATCAAAACTGAGCCCCTTTCAGGTCTGCCTGTAAAGCATGCACTCAGTTCATTAAGCTATCTCCCCAGCCCTAATTATCATTTTTTACAATTTACAAAGTTCTTCCACAGACTTGATCTCAATCTATGCAGCAACCCCATTAATTTAACTTTTCCAGAGAAAGACAATAAGATTTCCCAGAGAAAGTTATACAGCATGGGTCTGGAGCAATAGTATACCAGCAGGGTACTCATCTTGCATGTGCTGACCTGGTTCGATCCCCAGCACTACATATGGTCCCTGATCCCTGCCAGGAGTGATCCCTGAGTGCAGAAACAGTAGTAACCCCACTGCTGAGTCTGGCCCTCCCAGCCCCCCCAAAAGAAAGTTGCTCAACCTGGCAAAGATTATATTGTTGCCTCAGGCCAAGTGGATCTTTGCAGTGACATACTGGGCACCAAAACTTTCCATGCCTGTATTATACTACTCTTCTTATTTCGATGCTATCATACTATTGTCTAAATGTCCCATGGCTCATTCTTTGAAATAAGATTTCTTAGAACCAGAGAGGTAGTACAGCAGGTAGGGCGCTTGCCTTGTACACAGTCAACCCAGATCCAATCCCCAACATTCCATATGGTCCGTCAAGCACCACCAGGAATGATCGCTGAGTGTAGAGCCAGGAGTAACCCCTGAGCCAGGCGTGACAAAAAGAAAAAGAAAGGAAAGAGAGAGAGAGAGAGAGACAGAGAGACAGAGAGAAGAGTGTTTATACTGACATCTTCAGAGACTGAAAAGGATGTGAAGGACCTAACTGATAAGCTCTGGGCCACAGTCACATAAATTAAAACACTTGGAGAGTAAATATTCTACATAGGAAGAAATTGTAGTAAATCATGTATTTGCATTTGAAATAGCTGCAAAAATAAAGAGCACTATAATAAATTCCTATGTCAAGGAAAGATTGGAAACTTCAACTCCCGAGATTTAAGTGTGAATTATGACACAGTCAAAATTCACAGTGACAAAGGGTTAATCAAAAAAGTTGCAAGAGAACCGAACAATGTCCCATTTCTCTTCAGCCACTGGATTGCAATCCAACTCAGGTTAAGTGTGTAATAGGCAATCTGCAGTCCTTCTGCTACAGTGTATGGCAAGCCCATGGATTGGGGTTGCAAAGTGGAACATCTTCTTTCTGCCTTGTAAAATCACCATTAAGGGAACCAATATTGCTGCATGAGGACCTGGTAGACAGCATACTGATGCCATCCTCCTGGCTGGGGTTTCTGAGGACCCCTGGGATTCCAGTTCACAGCAAACAAAGGACCCAACATGCATTAGGTCTTTCTCTGCGAAATGGGACAAGTCCTCACCAGCAAACAAAGAATACCTCACCCCGTGGCCTTCCCAGTGACACGGTAGGTGCAAAAGGGAGCAAACCGGGAGAGCCAAAATGCACCCGGGCCTCTCACTGGACGGTCGGTCCAGGCAGCAGAGGAGTAGACAAAGGTCCCAGGGCACTCCGAGGTCTTCCTCCAGGCCCTGCCCCGTAAAAACGGAGCATCCCTGGAGGAAAAGGCCTCCTCGCATCAATAAAGAGGTCTCTCCCGCGGCCCCCGCTGAGCCCCTGGCTACCAAGCCCGCCCCGGCGGACCTGTCTGGCTCCCGCCCCCGCCCGGCTCCATGGCAACGGCAGGCCGAGGCCTGGCTACCCAGGCTCGGCCGGGCCGGCTTCCCGGGCAGGCCTAGGATGCCCGGCCTGCTCTCGGGCCGCCCACTTCTCCGTTCCGCTTTCCGCTACGCCGGCGGTCCGACGCGGGTCCCTGCTAGCGCCGACCACCCCCGGCCCGGCAAGTTCCTGAAAGGGGCAGGAAAGGGGAAAATTAAAAGCCCAATTCACCTGTTGTTACAGATGTGAAACAAGCCTCGGTGCACCGCGCATGAGCCGCGGCCCCCCCCACCACGACGGACTACAACTCCCACAAGCGCCCGCGCGGCCTCTTCCGGGTCCCGAGGCGGAAGTCCCGCCGGCGGCCCCCGGCGCTCCTTGCCGCGCGCTTCCGCACCCGCCTCCCGCGTCCGCCCGGAGTATTAGCTTGTCTCCTGCTGGTCCGCGGCGCTGGGGCTCGCAGTGGCGGTCGAGCGGCGAGAGCGGCAGCCGCGCAGCGGAACCCAGAGCCGCGCACAGCCGCGGGGGAATGGACGGGACTTCCTACAGAGCCGTGACAGGGGAAGGACTTCCGGGGAAGCCGGGAAAGGGGCGGGCCCTCAGCGGAGTAAGCATCGCCCAGGCTGCGGCTCTGGGCAGCTCCGGGCTTCACTCCGCCCCGCCTCCGTCCAGTGTCCGGCAGAGCGAGAGCTGGACGGCCAGCCAGCCGTCTTCACGACCACCCTGCGACTCCTGATGAAAGTGAAGAAAATGCCGGGTCAGGACAGAATCGGGAATCTTAACCCAGCGCTAGCTGCTGCCTCCCACCCGCCAGCGAGGGCTCATTGCCACGCCTCTTCTCCAGCTCCTCACCGATCTTCTGATCCTTCAGAGAGGTGAGAATTTCTGCCTCAGAGTGTTAACAAGAAAACCACGGGATGGCGCATTGTGAATTGTGCAGTGTTAGGAGAAGGACGGGGTGGCACTTTTTGGTGGCGAGAAGACCACAGGTCAGAATGCTGCTGGACAAACCTGGAGAGATGAGCCTCCCTATCACACCCCCCCCCGCCCCCAATATATACCCCAGCTCTCACACCCTTGTAGTGGGAAAAGTATTGTTGTCCATCTCCTGTAATGCACTGCAGTAGATAACGCTCCTGTATTTGTTATGTGGAATCCTGAGAAGGCCACGGGGGAGGGGGGCGGAGGGGATGTTAACCGTGACACAGGGTGAGGATTTTACAACAGAAAAAAGTCCTAGCATCTGTTCTGTACTGTGTGGGAGATAAGGTGGATCCCAATCCTGTGCTCAAGGGCTACTTCCAGTAGGGTCTGAGAGACCAGGTAGTGCCAGAGATCACTCTGGGGCTTCTGCATGCAAAGTATGGTGTCTGGTCCAACCCTTGGATGTTCTATCCTGTTTTTTCTTTCTTTTTTAATGTGGCCGTTCAGTAAATGTGAAAAACAAGTCTCATGGGGGATGCAGTGCCACCAGCAGGTCAACCTGTACCAGTAGGGCTTGTGCATCAATCAGCAACCTGTTGGTGTCTTCAGGCTTCCTGATACCCCAGAATTGCCACTGTGCCTCTGGCCGGACCCTAACAACTTGGGACCAGGTTTCCTGAGAAATTAAATGGCCAAAAGTTAGGTATATGGAAGCCACGCCCACAAACCACCTTCAGCCCCGCTATAGAAGCTCATTTATCAACCTTGCTTCAGAGACCCATAAATCTTGAAAGAGATCAAAAGTTGGTTAATCAGTCTGGTTCCCGCCCAACCAGAGCCCACCCCCAGTAGCCACTTGCTTCCACAATCCAAAATTGCTGCTGTATTCTCCAGCAGGACTCCACCACCTCAGGATGGACCTCACCAAGATACAATCTACTGAAAATTTAGGCATGTGGATTTTGTGACTGAAATCTCCAGGCTTTCTCAGTGTCCAGATGGGCTACCTCCCCCAACCTCCCTGTATTTCCAAGAAGCCTTGGCAGTTACATTCACACCCCAAAGCGGCTACCTAATTTAAAAAGCTACTCCAGCCATGCCTTCCCAATAAAAACACTGAACACCCTGAACAAACACAATGACACAGTAACCTCTTAGTACTAATACTCCTAGTATCACAAATCATAATGCACAAAAGGAGAGAGAAGAAAAGAGCCTGCCATAGAGACAGGTTGCAGCCAGGGGGCGAGGAGGGGGAGTTGAAGGTGGTGGGAGGGAAACCAGACATTGGTGGTGGGAAATGTACACTGGTGGAGGGATGGGATCATTGTATAACTGAAACCCAATTATGAACAGCTTTGTAATGGTTCTATTTCACAGATATTCAATTAAAAAAATTTTTTAAAGGAAAACAAATGATGTGTCTCTTTTTTCTGCCTAAACAAATGCAACAACAAGAGGGACTGGTGAGATAGTACAGAGTGCAGGCTGCTTGCCTCGCACCAGGCATGCCCTGGTTCCACCCTGGCTCCATTCCTGCATTCCCTATGTTCCCACGAGCACTGCCAGGATTAATTCCAGACTTAAGAGTCAGGAGTAAACCCTGAGCATCTCCAATGTTGCTCCAAAACAGAACAAAATAAAATCCAACAAGTATGTTATTTTCTTTCAAGATGGACAAAAGGGGACCAGAACCATAGTACAGTGGGTAAGGCACTTGCATTTCAACCCATCTGACACTATTAGATCCTGGGACCCAGTATGGTCCCCAGAGCCCCACAAGGAGTGATCTCTGAGCACAGAGCCAGTAAACCCTGAGCACCACTGGGTGTGTCTCCCCTTCAAAAAAAGAGACAGAGTGGGCTTGCAACAGCATTCATTCGAATAATGCTTTCCTATTCTGAGCAGGGCATTGGCAATGTAGTATGTTGTAAAAAATCCTTGCACATAGTTAATTGTATAGTTGTTGCTAATCTGACTGTGGAGATGACAACAACCCTACCCTCAAGGGATTTAAAAGAAAGGGTTAGGTATTGGAGATGAGGTCTACAATGGGGGGGCGATTCTTTGGTGCTAGAGCAGTAGCACATGGGTAGAGCATTAGCCTTGTGTGGCCAACCAGGACTCAATCCCCAGCACCCTATATGGCCCCTTCCCACCGCCAGCACTGCCAGGAGTAAGCCCTGAGCACTGTGGGGTGTGACCCCCAAAACCAGTGTGTGTGTGTGTGTGTGTGTGTGTGTGTGTGTGTGTGTGTGTGTGTGGTGTGAGCTCCATGCTCCAGATGGGTTGGATATGTGAATTTTAGAAGCAATAGCAGAGAAAAACAAGAGTTGGGATGACATTCTAAAGGGATTTTTTATTTTGTTTTATTCTTTGGGCCACACCCGGCAATGTTCAGGGCGTACTCCTGGCTCTGCACCCAGAATCATTCCTGGCTGTACTCGGGGAACCATATGGGATGCTGTGAGTCGAACCGGGGTTGGCCACATGCAAGGCAAGCTCCTTACCCACTATCCTATCTCTCTGGCCCCAGGGGTTTTTATTTTATTTTAGGAAAGGAAGGGAAATAGTGCTGAGGGGCTTTTTCTGGCTCTGGCAGTGCTCCAGGGACCATAAGTGGTGCTGGGGATTTGAACAGTTCACCATATGCAAGCAGATGCCTTAAGCCCTGTACCATCTCCTCGCCCTTAGGATTTTAACTGTGTTTGAAAGCAATATTTATTTTTACAGTTTTAAGTAGGACAGCTAACTGCTATATGTTCAGAAGGCTATTTTGGAAGTGTAAGGGTAGAATTGGCTGGAAAAATAAAAGCTAGGATACCAATTAGATGAGAGGGAATGAGGAAATTAAATTAGGCACAGCAGTGGAAGAGAATGTTTATAGAATGCCAGGACCAACCCCCAAGCAAAGGTATGGAGAAATGACTGTCATCTGGGCCAGAATGACTGGAAGGATTATGCACTATTAATGTAATTCAAAGACATAGGGACCAGAGACATAGTACAGAGGTTAAAGCACTTGCTTTGTATATTGAGGTTCGAATCCCTGGTACCACATATGGTCCCTCCGTGCCTCCAGAGGCCACTTCTGAGCACAGAACCCAGAATATTCCCTGAGAATCACTGGATGTAGCCCAAAAACAAAAACCAAAAAAAGAAATTTGGGCATTGGAGAAAGTGATGATTTTTAGCTTCAAACAGATTGTTTCAAATGTTGTGAATGTTAAATGATACGGACATGCTTCCTGCTCCAAAGGAAGATTCTTCTGAACCGCAAAGAGATGAGGATAAAGGGAGAATAAATTTCAAATCAATGATCTCTCTCATCTTCAGAATACAGAAAACCAGAAGAGTAGATAGGGACCAAAGTGATAGAACTTCGTGTAGGGAGCTTGCCCTGCACATGGCCGGCCCAGGTTCAACCTCCTGCATCCCATATGGTCCCCTGAGCACCCCCAGCAATAACTTCTGAGTACAAAGCCAAAAGTAAACCCCAAGCATCACCAGGTGTGGGCCCCCGCCCAAGAGAAAACAAACAGTATAGGCTGTACTGCCCAATGACAGACACTAGGCACTGGAATACAAAACCAATTACTGAACAGTGAGGGGCATGTGGGGAAAGACCAGACTAGAAGAGATGAAAGGACAGAGGTGGAAGAGTGAGGACATTTCTGTGGTCGTGGTGGAAGATAGGAACTTGCATATTCACGTCATAAACTTTATCACTTGTAACTACCTAAACTATATTTTTGTTTGCATCTGACAACCTGGTTTGATCCCTGGTATCTCATATAGTTCCTCAAGTGCTGCCAGGAGTGAGCCCTGAGCACCACCAGGCATGGCTCCAAATCAGACAAATTGGACTGTAGGTATAGTGGATAAGGTTTGAGTCCAGATGTACTCCCCTCAAAAAAAATATTTTTTTTAATCAAAACAGAGGAAGCACTGGTTAAGCACACAAGACACAAGTGGAGCATCCCAAATACTTATTTTGTTTGTTTTGGGGCCATACCAGCTGTGGTCAGAGCTTACTTCTAACTCTGTGCTCAAGGGATCATCTAGGGTTCTGGGGATCGGGAGGAGGGAATGTAAGGTATCAAAGTGGGGATACCCAGGTTACCCTTAACCATAGATTATAGAAATGAGAAGGGCAGTAAGGAAAGAAACAGGTAGAGGAGTAAGAGGAGATGGTTGAGAGGTAACAGGCAAGGGTCCAGGCCTCGGGCATATGAGTGATGTTGGGGCGAGGAGAGGGACATGTATAAATATATATAAACCACAGAGCCAACTACACTGTGAGCATGAGATCCAAACTGCAAACTGCGACCACCAAATTTAAAAATATCCTGTCAAAGAGGCAGGTCTTTGAGAGGGAACCAGAGGTCACTGATGGAGGGAAGTCAGCACTGGTGGTGGGATTCCTTTTGGAACATTGTACACCTGAAATAATTATGAATAAGTATGAAAATTATGGCTCATTAATCTAAATAAATAATTTTAAATTGCCTCAATCCCTGTACTCTCTATTATTATTATTACTATTATTGTCACTTTGCTCTGCTAGTTTTTAAATCAAAACATAGAGGAACCAAATCCAGGATCTCACACATGCGAGGCTGAATTCTGCTGCTGATCTACATCCCTCACCTCTGATACAGTCTTTTCTCTTATTTTGTGGAGGGTGGTTTGTTTTGGGGGTCTCATCTGGTTGAGTTCAGAGCTCTCCCCTGGCTCTGTACTCAGAGATCACTCCTGGCAGTGCTCATTGGAACATATGAAATGCCAGAGATCGAGCCTGGGTTAGATGCAAAATAAGTGCCTCACTCAACCGTATTATCTCCCCAGCCCTGATAGAGACTTTTGTTTGTTTGTTTGTTTGGGGGTCTCACCTGGTGGTGCTCAGGGCTTACTCTTAGCTCTGAGCCTAGGGATCACCCCTGGTGGGGCACAGGGGCCCATATGGTATGCTGGGGATCAAAACCAAGTTGGCGGGGCTGGAACAATAGCACAGCAGGTAGGGCATTTGCCTTGCCCGTGGCCGACCCGGATTCGATTCCCAGCATCCAGGGGTGATTCCTGGGTGCAGAGCCAGGAGTAACCCCTGTGCATCGCCAGGTGTGACCCAAAAAGCCAAAACAAAAAACCAAGTTGGCCATGTGCAAGGCAAATGCTCTACCTGCTGTACTATCACTCCAGCCCCAAGAACCCCAGGTTTGATTTCTGTCATCGCAGTCACACAAGAACCTCTGGGTATGACCTAAAAGCAAAAGAAGTGAATGAAACTGACTAGTTAGGGGCCAAAGGAATGATACAGCAGGTAGAGCACTTGCATTGCATGTGGCCAATCCAGGTTAAATCCCCAGCACTTCATATGGTCCCCCGAGTCTTCCAGGAGTGATCCCTGAGCACAGAGGCAGAAATAAATCCTGAGCACTTCTAGGTGTTACCCAAAAACCAAAGAAAGAAAAAGAAACTGGTTAAGATATAATTTCACACATTTTGAATGATTCCCTTTCTTCCAACTACAAGGCAGAATAGATAAAAGATAAAAGAATTAAAATTATATATCTATCTTCAAAGCAAGATAAATATTTGTGTTTATCAGAAACTAACTTTTTTCATTTCTTAAATTTTGTTTATTTTTTAAATGTAAGAGAACTGCTATTCAGCCACTGATTAAGCTAAGTGGGCATGAACTCCACATTATTTTTTTCTTTAATTTTATTTCATAAGGTTGTTCACAATAGTTGTTTACATTCAATATTTCAACTCCAATCCCACCACCATTACACCTTCCCACCACCATTATTTTGAATTTTCCCACCACCACCCAACCTGCCCCATAGACAGATGCTAAATAATTTATTTTGTATTACTTGCTATGAATAGCATGAGATGTCTGGAATTCTAAATTTTTTTAATATTTAGGGTCTTGAAGCATCTCTGTGGTGTGCTGCTCTCTTCCAAGATTCATTTGTGAGCCTCTGAATCATGGCTGTTAATACACTTAAATGGCCTGCTTTTTATTTCTCTCAAGTCAATAAATGAACTTGTATAGCTGTGTGGAGCTGTGAGGTTTTGGGTGTGACTCCCACATATCAAACTTTTGGCCGTTTAATTTCTCAGGAAACTTAGTCCCAAGTTATTGGGGTCTGGCCAGAGGCATAGTGGCAATTTGGGGGTATCAGGAAGCCTGAAGTAACCATCAGGCTGCTGATGCACTCGAACCGCAGGTACAGGTTAACCTGTTGGATGGCACACTAACTTATTTCTTGAAGCAGAGACCCTCTTGGCAGTGCTTGAGGGCACCAGGCAATGTTTGGGTCTACCAGGCCTACACTAAGGCAGGGGGGCTGTGGGGTCATGGGGTGCCAGAAATTGAGTTCTCTGAGCTTCACAAATTCAAATCATTCTCTCAGAACAATCTCTCCTGCTCCAGGAACAAACTTGGTAATCTTGTTAGGCTAAGACTCCAGAAACAGGTGAAGAAGCTGGCGGACTGTAAAGTAATATAATTTGTTTTGCTTTGATTTGGGGCCATACCTAGCAATGCTCAGGAATTACTCCTGGCTCTTCACTCGGGAGTTACTCCTGGTGGTGCATGAGGAACCATATGGGATGCCAGGGGTAGAACCCAGTTTCACTGTGTGCAAGGCAAACACCCTACCCACCGTACTTTCTCTCTAGCCAGCACAAGGTAATGTGATTAAGGGGATAAAGGGAAGTTGTCTGTGTAACATAGATAAGTGAAGCCAAAATTGGTGCTTGCAATTATGAATTTTGGGGGGTGAGGGAGGGCAGAGAGATAGGATAGTGAGTAAAGCACTTGCTTTACATGTGGCTGACCCAGGTTCAATCACCAGTTCCTCAAAAGGTCCCCTGAGTACAGCCAGGAGTGATTACAGAGTGCAGAACTAGGAACAAGCCCTAAGCACCAATAGGTTTGTGGCCCACCACAAAAAGAATTTAGGTAGGGGGGGTGGAGAGATAGTATAGCAGGTAAGGTGCTTGCTTTGTATGTGACTGACCCCAGTTTAATTTCCAGCACCATGTATAGTTTTCTGAGCAGCACCAGAAGTGATCCCTGAGCACAGAACTAGGAGTAAGCTCTGACTAGAGCGGAGTGGACCTAACACGACCCTCAAAATAAATGAATTGAAGTGGAGGTCCCTAAACTAACATATTTTTAAAAAGTTGGAGCCAATCTATCTTTTTTGTGTGTATATGTATGTCACATCTGGTGGTACTCAGAGCTTACTCCTGACTGTGCTCAGGAGTCACTCCTGCTGGGGCTCAGGGGACTTTATGGAGTACTGGGGATTGAACCGGGTCAGCTACGTACAAGGCAAATGCCTTACCAACTGTACCATCTCTTGAACACTCAAGGGGAAATTTGAAAGAAAAAACAGCATAAGAGATAGAGCAAGAGGTACGGCACTTGGGGCTGGAGTAATAGCCGGCGGGTAGGGCGTTTGTCTTGCACGCGGCAGACCCGGGTTCAAATCCCAGCATCCCATATGGTCCCCTGAGCACCGCCAGGAGTAATTCCTGAGTGCAGAGCCAGGAGTAGCCCCTGTGCATGGCCAGGTGTGACCCAAAAACCAAAATAAAAAAAAAAAAAGGAGGTACGGCACTTGCTTTGCATGTGGATAACCTTGGCTCAATCCTCAATATGGTCCCCTCAAGCAGCAACTCCTGAATACAGAGCCAGGCTAGCCCCCAAGCCCCAAAACAAATACCTACTTACCTACATACACATATTGAGCAGAATTATGGGGGCTGGAGCAATAGCACAGTGGGTAGGGTGTTTGCCTTTCAAGCGGCCGACCTGGGTTCTATTCTCAGCATCCCATATGGTCCCCCGAGCACTGCCAGGAGTAATTCCTGAGTGCATGAACCAGGAATAACCCCTGTGCATTGCTAGGTGTGACCCAAAAAACAAAAGAAAAAAAAAGAACATTTATGAGGGGGTTGTGGGAGGGACACCAGGATCATTGATGGTGGAGAATGGGCACTGGTGAAGGGATGGGCACTCTATCATTGTATGACTGAAATGTAAGCATGAAAGTTTGTAAGTCTGTAACTGTACCCCATGGTGATTCATTAAAAAATAAATAAATGAATAAAAGAATAAATTCAAATATTTCCCTGAAAAAAGAGAGAAAGAAATAGCCCCAAAGCACTCCCAAGTATGGCTCCCTAAAGCACAAAATAAAATAGATTTCAGGAATATTTTATTTTTTGTAAACCAGAAACTATTATTTTAAAAAATACTTATTTTGGGGGGGGCTGGAGCAATAGCACAACGGGTAGGGCATTTGCCTTGCACGCAGCCGACCCGGGTTCAATTCCCAGCATCCCATATGGTCCCCTGAGCACCGCCAGGGTAATTCCTGAGGGCATAGCCGGGAGTGACCCCTGTGCATCGCCGAGTATGACCCCCAAAAGAAAAAAAAGAATTCCTTGAATTGTCACCTGAATAAATCAAGATAGTTCTTAAAAAAGAAAGAAAAAACTTCTTTTTCAAGTTAATAATGTTTTTGTTTCTGAGAAATAATTTCTTGGAAGCAGTTGAGTCTCCATGATAAGCTTCCAAGGAAACATCTAAACTTCTTCCAAGGAAACTTATCTAAACTTCTAAACTAAATATTTATCTAAACTAAATATTTTTAGTTTAAGCTACACTAAAAATATAAGTTATTAGATTTTTTGTGAAGCTATTGAATTTAAAATATTTATATGAGGAGAACTATTTGTTTCTAAATAAGGTTTGAGAAAGATTCATCAAAACTAATGTTTACATTATGTATTTTTTTTACGTAATGTATTTAAAGAGAAGCAATATAGTCATAATATTCTTTGTAATGGTTGCTGCTCATTGTCATGCATTGGTCAAGTATTAGTAATACAAAATCAAATATTGGTAAGTATTTCTTACAATTTTTTTTTCTTTTTGGGTCACATCTGGCGATGCACAGGGGTTACTCCTGGCTCCAGCCCCCTCCCCCTTACAAATTTTTTATAAAAAATTTTTCATTAGAAAAGTGTCTGCCGGGGCTGGAGCGATAGCACAGCGGGTAGGGCGTTTGCCTTGCACGCGGCGGACCCGGGTTCGATTCCCAGCATCCCATATGGTCCCCTGAGCACCGCCAGGGGTAATTCCTGAGTGCAGAGCCAGGAGTAACCCCTGTGCATCACCGGGTGTGACCCAAAAAGCAAAAAATGAAAAAGAAAAAAAAAGTGTCTGCCTTAGAGACAGACAAACTGGGAACATTGTTGATGGAAGCGTACAATGCTGAAGGGACAGGTGTTGGAACACTATACGATTGAAACCCAATTGTGGACAATTTTGTAACTATGTATCTCACCATGATTCAATTAAAAATATTTTTTAAAGTACAATTTTAAAAAGCTCAAAGAAAAAAGAACAATTATGAGAGCATATCCATAATCATAATGTAAGTAGAAGGTTTAAATTTGGCCTGGTGGGGATGGAAGTGTACATGCTCTGCATTCAAAACAGTGTTCAGTTGTCTGCTTACTGCCCTCACACCTGGGAAAGCAGTGGCTACTCAGGAGAGCTTTGTTTGGTGCCAGCCTCTGCTTTGGTATCTTTGGGGTCGAATGTGTAATTCTTCCATTCAGCACTAGAGGACAGTAGCACTCAATGCTGTATTGTTTACTCAGAATTGTAGATTCTCAGGCATGAGGAATGCTATCTCTAGCATTACTTATACTTTTATCCTTTTATCCCCAATATTCCATGATGTTTTTTATTTCTCTTTTAATATATATACACATGTATGTAAACAGTTTCCTTCCTTCTATACCGCAAATTAATCCAAGACTCTGTTTTGTTTTTGTTTTTGTTTTTTTGGCTTTTTGAGTAACACCCAGTGATGCTCAGAAGTTACTCCTGGCTCTGCGGTCAGGAATCATCCCTGGAGGTGCTCAGGGAACTCTATGGGATGTACGGTATTGAACCTGGATGGCCCTCGTGCAAGGCAAGCGTCCTAACTGTGGTTCTATTGTTCCGGTGCCAATACCTGATCCTTATCCCTGTTACTTCCAAACTTCCTCTTCTTGCTTCCCGTACTCCCATTTCTCTCCTTCCCTGACATTTTCATTTCTGTAATCTAGAGCCAATGGTTTGCCCACCATTGATGTCTTTCATTCCCTAGACCAGTATTTCAGTACACCAAAAACTAGTGAGAACATTCAGTACTTATCCTTGTCCTTCAGACTTACTTCACTTAGTATGAGAGGCTTCAGCTACATCCAAGTTGTAGTGAATTGTATGATTTTATCATTCCTTGTGGCTGCATAACACTCCACTGTGTATATATATAACTTTGTTATCCACTCTTCTGTCATGTTGTTGTTTCCATATCCTGGTGTTGTATGAAGTGCTGCAGCGAACATATGTTTATTTTATTTTATTTTTTAAGTGAATCAAGGTAGTTTTATTGAATAAAATTTATTTAGAGATATATATATGAGGGGAGGGAGGGGGAGAGAGAGAGAAAGAAAGAGAGAAAAAGAGAAACACATGGGTGGGGCTGGAGAGATAGAACAGCAGGTTAGGCCTTTTTTTGCACATGGTCGACCTAGATTTTATCCCCAGCATCCCATATGGTCCCTCAAGCATCACCAGGAGTAATTCCTGAGTGCAGAGCCAGGAGTATCCCCCGAGCACAGACAGATGTGCCCTCCCCGGACCCCTCCAAAAAAAATCTGGCTTCTCTGGAAAAAGTCTTGCATATATTTTTTTTTAAGAAATAATATTTTTGTCTCTTGGGGGTAACAATGTTTTTGTTGCAAGGCTGATATATAAATTTCCATCCAAGGTTTTGTCCCAATTCTAAAAAAAGTTTGTCAAGGTCTGGGGAGACAGCTCAGAGGGAAGGGATGTATGCTTTACATGTGGGAGATCTGGATTTGATTCTCCAGCATCACGTGATTCTCTAAGCACTAATATGTGTCACCCTCCAATATTTGGAGGTCTGGGTCACACCCTGCAATACTCAAAGCTACTGTTGGCTTGTGCTCAGGGATAAGTCTTGGCAGTGTTCAGGGGTCCACATGCAGTGTTAGGGATCAAACCAGGGTTGGCAATAAACAAGGAAAGCACCTTAACCCTTGTACTATCTCTCTAGTTTTCCCCCATTTGTTTTCTTTTGGTTTTGGGGCCTCACTCCTGGCTCTGAGCTCAGGGATCACTTCAGGTGGGGTTGGACCATATATGCTGCTGGGAATTGTATCCAGGTCAACTACATGCAAGGCAATTTCCCTACCTGCTATACTATCTCTCCAGCCCCACTGTTAATGATACTTTGAGTGAACATATCATAAAATATCATAAAATGCAGTTGGGTTATGATCAGACACAGATAATCCATCCTGTATATGTGTAATTTCCAAGCAAAACAGTGTTCAAAGTGCAGGTCATTTTGGAACTCTCAACTTGTAGCGTATTAAACTTTTTGTTTTCTGGGGCACTCACCCTCTTCTTTTTCACTCCTCTCTCATATTTCCTAAATAAAAGTATTTCACTTCACTATCCATTTTATCCAGAAAAAAATTCATTTTTGGCTTTTTGGGTCATTGGTTACATCCAGCAACGCTAATTGGTTTACTTTTGGATCTGCACTTAGATATTGCTCCCGGTGGTGCTTGGGGGACCACATGGAATGCTGGGGATCAAGCCCAGGTTGGCCATGTGTAAGACAAGTGCCCTACCTGTTGTTATCACTTTGGCCCCCCTCCAGAAATCTTTTTTTGAGTGAAAAGACAAAAAGCCTAAATCCAGGTCCAAGTTTGGACTATTGTTGTTTGTTTGTTTGGGGCCACACCCCGCTGTGCTCAGGGGTGACTTATGGCTCCGCACTCAGGAATTATTCCTGGCAGTGCCTGGCGACCATATGAGATGTGGGGAACCAAATCTAGGTCAGCTGTGTGCAAGGCAAATGCTGTACCCATTGTACTATTGCTCCAGGCCTAGGGCTCACTTATTTCCCTGAAAAAAGATTTAGCACTACACCATTTCTACATATGTATAAAGAGAAAAGATAGGAGAAATGTGAGTAGATGCGAGAAGAAATATGAATCAAAGTAAAATCTTACATGTGAATAGAAACAATGCAGTTCACTTTATTTTGGGGCGACATACCGAATGATGCTCAGGTAACCTTATGTAGTGCTCGGGATCACACCTAGCAGTGCTCAGGGCTTACTCCTTGCTCTGTGCTCAGGGGATCATACACATATATAGTGCTGAGCATCAAACCATGGCTGGGCACGTGAAAGGCAAATGCCTTACCCACTCTAGTATCTCTCTGGCCTCAGTTTATATTTTTTGAGTCCTATGTATATGCCTATTACTACGTTCTATACCTTTGCTGTCATTTGTATTCTCAGTAATTGTAATTGTATCACTATTATTTCTGTTTTTCTGTTTTATGAATGAGGAAACAGGCTCAAACTAGTGTTAAGTAACTGACTGAAAACCTAAGAGATTTTGTTGTTTTTTTGTTTTTGTTTTTGTTTTTTTTGCTTTTTGGGTCACACCCGGCAATGCACAGGGGTTGCTCCTGGCTCTGCACTCAGGAATTACCCCTGGCGGTGCTCAGGGGACCATATGGGATGCTGGGAATTGAACCCGGGTCGGCCGTGTGCAAGGCAAACGCCCTACCCGCTGTGCTATTGCTCCAGCCCCCTGAAAACCTAAGAGATTTTGAATGGCAGAGCCTTTGAACTTCGTCAGTTCATCCTATCACTTACATTGTTAACCAAAAATGGTTTGTCATTAGACTTGAGGTGGGTTTGTGGTTTGAAGTTTAAAACGGAGCCGAGGGCTTGAGTGATAATACTGCGGCTAAGTGACTTATCTTGCATATGGCTCACTTGGTTTTGAACCCTGGGATCCCATATCCTGAGTACTGCCTGGAATAATTTCTGAGTGCAGAGCCAGGAGTACCCCCTGAACATTGCCAGTTGTGGCCCCAAAACAAATAAATAAAAGTAAATAAATCAAAAAACAAAAACCTGGGGGCTGGAGCTATACTACAGCAGATAGGGTGTTTGCTTTGCATGCTGCTGACCTGGGTTCGATCCCCAGCATCCCATATGGTCTCCTGAGCACTGTCAGGAAATAATTCCTGAGTGCAGAACCAGGAATAACCTCTGTGCACTGCTGGGTGTGACCCAAAAAGCAAAAAAAAAAAAAAAACCTGAGGGACCAGAGCGATAGTATAGTGGCTACAGCCAACCTGAATTCAATCCCTGGCATCTGGTGCCCCATATCATTCCCTGAGCACTGGCTGTCATAATTTCTGAGTGAAGAGCCAGGAATAGTCCCTGAGCATTACTGATATGGCCCCCCACAAAAAAATAAATAAATGAATAACTGAGCTCAAGGGGCAGATTTTCATGGTAGATCATCTGTCTTGCGTGTGTGTCTTGCATCTGGAATTTGATCCTTGACATCATGCACAAAAACACTATAGAGCTAACCTAGTCCATTTTATGAATCCTTGAATACCAATTTAGAATCCCAAAGAGGGTTCAATCCCTGACACCAGATGGTCCCCCATCACCACAGGAGGGAACAAAGAGCTGGAAGCAGCCCCTGAGCCCTGCTGAGCGAGGCCCATAAAACAAAGGAAAAAATTTTTGAGAATTGCATTTCTGAGAATTTTTCATCCTTTGTAACTTTTTAAAAAATATATAATCAAAAGCCACAACTGTTGATACAATTGGAGAGTTGAAATCCATTAAATAGCAGTTCCTTTGTAACTTGAAAAAAAAATCTATTGCTATGTATACAGTGTTAAAATCCTGACCAAGTGCCAGAGATATAGTACAGCAGATAAGATGCTTGCCTTGCTTGCTGCATGGTGTGGCCTAAAAATAAATAAAATCCAAAAGTCCTTATTTGGTACTGGAGGTAGTGACTCATATGCAGAGTGCATTCCTGGCCATGCAGGTATCCCTGGGTTTTGTGTGGGAGGGTTTGGGCCATACATAGCATTACTCAGGGCTTGCTCCCATTCTGTAATCAGGAATCATTTCTGGCAAGGCTATGGGATGCCAGGAATTGAACCTAGGTTCCACGTGCAAGACAAGTAGCTTACCCACTGTGCTATTGCTCCAGCCCTCAAAAGTTCATCTTTTGTTTAAAAGGGGTCACATCAGTGGTGCTCAATGCTTGCTCTTAGCTCTATGCTCAGCGATCACTCCTGAGGTTCAGGGTACCATATGTGATGCTGGGGATCAAACACCCAACCAGCTGTACTATAGCTCTGGGCCCAGAAAAGTTCATCTTTTTATTTTTATTTATTTATTTTGGTTTTGGGGCCACACACAGTGATGATCAGGGGTTACTTCTGGCTGTGCACTCAGGATTACTCTTGGCCATAAAGGGACAATATGGGATACTGGAGATCGAACCCAGGTTGGCATATGCAAGGCAAATGCCCTTCCTGCTGTACTATCTCTCCAGACCTAAAAGTTCATTTTTTAACTTTTTTCTCACTTTTTGGGGTCACACCCGGCGATGCACAGGGGTTACTCCTGGCTCTGCACTCAGGAATTACTCCTGGCAGTGCTCAGGGGACCATATGGGATGCTGGAAATTGAACCCAGGTCGGCCGCGTGCAAGGCAAACGCCCTACCCGCTGTGCTATTGCTCCAGCCCCCGTAAAAGTTCATTTTTTAATGTGCTTTCTAATGTCATATTTTTGGGGAGTCATACCTGGTGGTGATTGATGGAGCACGTAGCACCTGGGTTGTAACCCCGGACTCCTATATACATGGCATGTGCTTTAGTCCTTTTAGTCATCTTCCTGTGCCCAAATTTAGCTTTTATTTTGGAGGGAGTTGTCTTTTGGGTCACATCTGGAGTTTCTCAGAGCTCTTTCATCAATCTGTGTTCAGGGATTACTTATGATGGTGCACAGGAGATCAAATTAGGTTCCTGGGATTTGAATCAGGGTTTGCAAGAAGCAATGAAAAAGTATTAACTACTATACTATCTCTCTGGTCTCCATTTAATTTTTTGTTTGTTTTTGGACCACATCTGGCAATCAGGTGTTAGTCCTATTGTGTTGTTCCCATGTAGAGTCAGGGATCAAATTGGGGTCTCCTGCATATAGCCCTTGAGCTATCTCCTCAGCCTCCCAATTTAACATTTTCTTTTTACAAAGTTACAAAAGATACTTATGATTGCATTTCAGTTTCAAGGTCAATTCAAATTCTGGTGAAAACATTAGGTATTTCTTTTCTATAAGGGGTGAATGGTGAAGCTGGAGAGATAATACAGCAGTTAGGGTTCCTGCCTTGCATGTGGCTTTGATCGCTGACACCTTATATGGTACCCCAAGCACTGCTAGGAGTGACCCTGCAGCATAGAGTTAGGAATAAAAGTGGGTGGCGTGGGACTAGGAAGATAGTACAGAATTATAGGATGTGCCCAGCCCTAGTTTGATTTGTGGCACTACATGGCCCTGTGCTGGCCCTGGTGGTCCTTGTAATCTCAGGGGCCAAGCAGTGACCCCTGGGCCCCCAAGCACTACTTGGAAGACACTCTCCTCCCTGCCAAGTGACTCAATATGTATAATTTTCCAAATTATTTTAGAAATTATTTGAGGGGCTGGAGTGATAGCACAGCGGGGTAGGGCGTTTGCCTTGCACACGGCCAACCCGGGTTCGATTCCCAGCATCCCATATGGTCCCCCAGCACTGCCAGGAGTGATTCCTGAGTGCAGAGCCAGAGCCAGGAGTAACCCCTGAGCATCGCCGGGTGTGACCCAAAAAAGCAAAAAAAAAAAAAAAAAAAAAAAAAGAAAGAAATTATTTGAGCAAGATAGTTGGACTGCTCTTGAAGAACTAAGTTTCATGGCTCCAGGGAAATGAATAACTTTCTGAACTTGAGCTCATTTGTTTTTGTTTATTGTGTTTTATTTTGGAGTCATATTTACTGTTGTTCAGGGAACCAGGCAGTGCCAGTGACTGAACCTGGGTCTCCTGTGTACAAAGATTGAACTCCAGCCCTTTAAGCTGTCTTTCTGCACTCTTTTTTTTTTCTTTTTTGGGGTCACACCTGGCAATGCACAAGAGTCACTCCTGGCTCTGCACTCAGGAATTACCCCTGGTAGTGCTCAGGGGACCATATGGGATGCTGGGAATTGAACCCGGGTTGTTTGAGTGCAAGGCAAACGCCCTACCCGCTGTGCTATCGCTCCAGCCCCTGTACTCTATTTTTTGTATGTTTGTTTTTGGGTCACACCTAGAAGTACTCAGGAGTTGCCCCTGAGTCTGATTTCAGGAATTATTTCTGGTGCTCCGGGGACCATATGGGATTCCAGGGACTGAACGCTCCTGATTCAATTGAGGGTTGAACCAGGAAGATTCAATCCCTGTAACAGGCAAGAACTGTCACTATGTCTCCAGCTCCTCTAGTTTGTTTTTATCTTCAAAACAATTATTCAATCTATTTAGGTCTTGGTACCACATCAGAAGAGCTCAGGACTTACTCCTGGTTCTGTGCTCAGGCATCACTCCTGGCAGGGCTTGAGGGGGCAATATACAATGGTGGGGATCGGAGGTTGGCCATATCCCCTTTAGCCCCTGTGCTATCTCTCTGGTCTTTCTTTTGTGTGTATACATTGTGTGTATACATATGTATATGCATATGTATGTAGTTTCTACTGAAACTGAGTTAGAAAGATGAGAGTAGAGAGAGGAAGGACATGTTCGAGAGAAAATATCAATATTGCAAACCACAATGCCCGAGAGAGAGAGAGAGAGAGAGACAGAGAGAGAGAGAGAGAGAGAGAGAGAGAGAGAGAGAGAGAGAGAGAGAGAGAAGAAAAGCGCCTGCCATAGAGGCAGGCAAGAGGTGGGGTGGGGGCTGATGGAGGGAACCTAGGGACATTGTTGCTGGGAAATGTACACTGGTGGAGGGATGGGTGTTGGAATACTGTATGACTGAAACGCAATTGTGAACAGTTTTCTAAGGGTCTCACAGTGATTCAATTTAAAAGTTAAAAAAAGAGAAGAAAACACGGGCTTCTTCAGAGTAGAAAAGGCAAAGAGTCCTAGAGACAAGCAAGCAATATACTTGTTCAGGGAGAGCACGGGCCTGAAGATCAAGCCTCTTGTTTTTTATCTTGGGTGTGTTGGGGTGACACCCAGCAGTGTTCAGAGGTTATTTGTGGCTCAGTGCTCAGCAGTGATCCCTAACGGTGCTTGGAGGACAATACACAGTGCTGGTATTTGATCTGGGAGTAGACCTCATGTGAGGCAAGCATCCTACCTGCTGCACTATCTCTCCACTGTCCCACCCCCACCCCCATTTGTTCTTAAAAATTCAGGGGATGGAAGATACAGGAGTTAGGGTACATGCCTGGCATGTGCCCAATCTGTGTTAGATCCCCAGAGTCACATGTTCCCCCATGAAGGTGCAGCCCTGGATGCCTCCAGGAACTGCAGAGGTGGATTGGGTAGTTCCCAGCACTGCAGGGTCTGAAGAGCGCTGTATCCTCAGGCCCTTTTATTGAACTGCCAATCCCACCGGCTTTGCATGAGTTAAATTAAGGCATTTGCCTTGAATGTGACTAGCCTTGAATGTGACAGATTTGGATCCCAGGCACCATATACGGTTGGTCCCTTGAGCATGGAGCCAGGAGGAGCTCCTAAATATTATTGAATGTGTCCCAAACACTCCTCCCCTCCAAAAAGAGAAACAAATTCAGCTTAGGAGCAGGAGAGAGTTGGAAGGGCTGGATTGTATGCCCTAATTCAGGAGGGGGTTGGCACATTGCTGAATGTGGCCAAAGATAAATGTTAAGCTCCAGAAACTCACTAGATTTATCTATTTATTTAGTTTTGGCTTTCCCCCCCCACACACACACTTGGTGATGTTCAGGGGTTACTCCTGGCTCTGCACTCAGGAATTACTCCTGGTGGTGCTCAGGGGACCCTATGGGATGCTGGGGATCAAATATGGGTCAGCTGCGTGAGTGCAAGGTAAATGCCCTACTGCTGTACTATTGCTCCAGCCCCTGAAACACATTAGATATATAAGCAGTGAATCATCTGCTATTCTGGGATCTTATAATGTTTTGTCTAATGGCCAGTCATACCTTTTATTTTAGGTTTTATTTTTGGGCCAAAACTTAGGGATCACTTCTGGTAGTGCTCTAGGATCCATATGGAATGGCAGGGATTAAACCTTGGTCCACCACATGCAAGGAAAATGTCCTATTATCTGTACTATCACTCGCTGTACTATCATTCTGGCCCCTCCTTTTGTTTTTTAATTCAAGTGCCAGGAATTGAATTCAAGTCTACTACATGCAAGGCATGCATTTGTCACTCAGTCACATTCTGGGTCCATATCTTGTTATTAAATTAAGGAACCAGAGTGATAGTACAAAGGGTAAAGTGCTTGCCTTGCACACAGTTGATCCAGGGTTGATCCCCAGCATCCCATACGGCCTGCAAGCATTGCCAGGAGTAATTCCCGAGTGCAGAACTAGGAGTAACCTCTGAACATTTCCAGGTGTGGCCCAAAATCTGCTTCCCCCCTTCTAAAAAAAAAAAAAAAAACAACTTAAAAGTCTTCTGCCATGGGGCCAGAGGGGTAGTACAGTGGGCAGGGCATTTACCTTGCATGTGGCCAACCCGGGTTTGATCCCCAACATTTCATATGGTTCCCTGAGCACCATCAGGAATTAATTCTGAGGTAGAGCCAGGAGTAAGACCTGAGAACAGCCAGGTGTGGCCTCAAAACCAAAACCCAAACCCCCCAAAACCAAAAAAACAAAACACTAAACCTCTTGCATCCAAAACACTTTTCTGCCCAGCAGAGAATAGCGTAAAGGGATGGAGTGGGTACCTTGAATGCAGAAGGCTGGGGTTTGAACACTGGCACTACATGCCCCCTCCCCTCCAGCAAAAGTCTGAACAAAAAGCCACGAGTACAATCTCTCCACCATCCCTCCCCCACCACCAAAGGGGCACAAAACCGCAAAAGAAATAAATGAAAACCTTTCTATTATTCATTCATACAAATTTTATTTATATCATAATAGATCCTGTATTCAGGTTCTCAATTTAAGTGGTCAGTAGGGGCAGGAGAGGGAGGTGGCTCAAGTGGGGCTGGAGCACAAGGTTTGCATGCCAGAGCCGTTTTTTTTTTTTTCTTTTGGCTTTTTGGGTCACACCTGGTGATGCACAGGGGTTACTCCTGACTCTGCACTCAGGAATTACCCCTGGTATTGCAGAGCCGTGTTTGGAGCCGTGTTTGATCTCTACAACCGCAGGGTCCCCGGCCCCAAGAAAAAAAAAAGAAAATTCAAATAGCTGATAGTGGTTATAGAATACCCTGAGGATATGACTGGCAGTCTTGCAGTCCGGTTTTGACTACATAGTCAAGTGTCTTTCTTATGAATTCACTTTAGGCTATGAACTTTTGAGTTTCCACCCACTCCACATGAACCCCTGGTGGCCACAAACTTTCAGAAGAAAAATTCAGGTACTGGGGACATGCCACTGGCCTTGATCTAGAGACTCATAAATGAATCTCAAAATGGATTAGCTCCCTACAGAGAGGTCTCTGGACCCCAATCATTTACATATTTTTACATATTTAAAATTCCAAGAGCACGCAGCGAAGCAGCCCTCAACCTCTCATGATATTCATAATAAACAATAGAAAATAAATTATCTAGAATCTTCCTGTGGCAGGCAGGTTTGAACGGTGGTGGGAAAATTCGAAATAATGGTGGTGGGAAGGTGTAATGGTGATGGGAAGGTGTAATGGTGATGGGATTGATGTTGAAATATTGAACGTAATCAATTAATGTAAAGAACCTTATGAAAAATCAAATTTAAAGATTGAAAAAATAGAATTTGCAAGTTCCCCCTAAGTGCTATCAGAAGGAAAGCTGGCTGGATCGCTGGAGAAAAGATGGAACAAAGCTGGAGTCATGGAAGGAAGGTGTGTGAACTGAAAGACGTTCAAGGTGGCCGACTTGGCTGCAAGGTTAACTGAGGCCGACCTGGCCACTTAGAGCCATACAAAGGGCTGAGGCCAAGAGAAAGCAAGCGTGGGTAAGAGCATTTCCAGCCCAGTGTCGGTTCTGCTGCCAGTACCAGAAGCCCTAAACGGACGTCCCGTTGCAATTTCCCACACCAGTCCCTTTCTCTCCGATGACACAGAACCTCCAGGCAGCTGTTCGCCACGTAAAGATCCGAAAGAGGAAGCCCCCCTGACAGAGGCAGAGAGGAAAAGCCCAAGAATGAACCCAGGCCGCCCGCGGAAGGGGCGGGCAAGGGCGTAGGGCGCTGGCTGGAGCCCGCCCCCCGAGGGGGCGCTGCGCATGCGTGCGCGCGCGCGCCCTCGGCGGTTAGGGCGCAGGTCCCGCCAGGGGGCGTGGCCAGGCGCGGCGCCGGAAGGGGGTTGGCCAGGCGGGGCCGGGAGGCGGTAGTGGCGGCTGCGCGCGCGCGCGCGGGTGCGAGCCGGGGAACGCCGCGAGGGCCGGGGCGGGCCGGGCAAGTGGCTACGACCGACCGCGACGATGGCCGCGGCGGCGGGCAGTGGCGGACCGGGGGCGGCGACGGGCGCCGCGGGCGCGGGAGGTGCGGCGGCGGCCGCGGGCCTAGCCGCGTATCGGCGGAAGGACGGGGGCCCGGCCAGCAAGTTTTGGGAGAGCCCGGAGACGGTGTCCCAGCTGGATTCTGTGCGCGTCTGGCTGGGCAAGCACTACAAGAAGGTGGGTTCACGCGCCCGCGGGGTCCGGGGGGCCACGCGGCGGGGTCCGGGGGCAGCTGTGGGCCGCGCGGGCCTCGGGCCGCCCCTCCCCCCCCCGCGCGCCACGAGGGACAACAAAGGCAGGCGCCGGGCCCGCCACGCCCCCGCCGTCGGTCTCGGCGCCCGCGCGCCCGGTTCTAGGCTGGTCCCCGCCGGCTGCCCGGGATCCCGGGGTCCGGAATCTCGGGACTCGGGCCCGGCTCCTTCGAGTTCGCGCTCCCCGGGCGGAAGCCCCCGGTCACCTCAGGGTCCGGGAACTGCGCGCCCGGAGCGGCCCCGAGGGTGCGAGCACCCCCCCCCCCTTTGTTAACTGCGTGGTGTGCGTGTGGACGGCGATTATTCAGACTGCTGAGCCAGCGCCCGTGTGAGAGCGGCTTCAAGTTTTGTTTAGAGACGAGACTTCAAAGAGTCGTGAGGGTTCTAAGGTTTCCTTCCCTGTTGTTGATTTGCTAAAGGAGAACTGTGGACAATTGTACTAGGAAGTTAATAATTGCAGGGTGGTACAATAAATTAACAGTGTGGATGAGAATATTTTCAGGAGAAGCCCCCCACCCCCTTTTTAACCCTTATAGTTCTGGTTGTGTGTGGAGTTGTGTGAGTCTTAACAGTTCACCTTCACCCCTACTGATGTTTCTCAGGGGGGCCCTTCCCAGAGAAACCCATTCGTCGCGCCACTTAATGTCATTTTTATTTTCTTTGCATCCCTTTTTGAGGTATCTTTTAAGTTTTTCCTACATTCGGGTTATAAATTCCCTGAGTAAGTGGTTTTGGAAATTGTTGCTTCTAGTTTATAACAAGCTTTTAAATTTCCCCTTTATGTTACTATTTAGGAACCGTCCCTGGCAGTAATGGAGCCGACAAGCGAAAATACTCTATACCTCAGATTTACCTAATACACGTGCAGTTCAGTGGTTCAGTTCTGTGCTCCCCCCGTTCCCCACCTCCTAACACCGCCCTGGACTGAGGGTCTTGTCAGGCCTGTACACTACTTCCACGTACCCTGGATTGGATCTCATTGCTCGGCCCTAGTAGATTAGATATGCTCCTCAGTAAACAATTACTGAATGAAACGGAACCTTTTTGGGGGTCCGCAATGCAGTGAACCTGTCAGCTTTAAGAAGTTCTTATACATGTGCAGAGATCTTGGTTTCCTTCAAAATTATACTGTGGTTCTTTCAGTAATGACTCCCCCCCCTCGGTTTTGGGGTTAAGCCCAGCAGTGCTCAGGATTTATTCCTGACTCTGTGCTCAGGGATCACTTCTAAGCACTCAGGGATCCTTATGCCCAGGGGATCATGTGGGATGCAGAGTAGAACCCAGGTCAGCCATGTATTACCACTACCGTTATACTATAGCTCTGCCGGGTAGCAGCTATTTCCTGTCTGAAATTGTAGCACAGAGAGGCTATATATTTTGTTTATGATATATATTTTTTACATGCTTTAGCTTTTTCCCTTCCTGAAGTTGTGGAGTCATTTGTGATGGTCAGTTTTGCTTCTGTGTTAGACAAAATTGCTCTCCCTCATATGTGGTAAGTTGGGCACTTTTTGTTCGTGGGTCACACCCTAATGTGCTTAGGGCTTTTTCCTCCAGTCTCAGGGGACCATTATTTGATGATGGGCATTAGCCCAGGTCTGCTGTGTAGAAGGCAAGCACATAATGAATTTATTCCCTAGCCTGGTCCCTTACTGTAAATTTGATGGGGAGAGCACTTTTTTTGGTGTTTTGTTTTTATGCCACACCCAGTGATATTTAGGGCCACTCCAGATGGGCTCAGGGAATGATATGGTTCTTGGGATTGAACTTGGGTCAGCTGCATATAAGGCAAAAAAGCCTTACTTGCTGTCTCTTTGGCGCCTAAATTTTTTTTTCCCCCTATGAATCAGTGAGTATTTTGATCTTAAATTCAGTGAACCCAAATTAACCCTATCTATCTGGGTCTCTGTTTTATTTGTATGTGTGTTTACACATACGTATGTGTGTGTGGTTTTGAGTCACACTTCATAGTGCTTGAGCCATGCCTGGAAGTACTGGGAGGAGATGGGGTTGAACCATATGCTAGAATTCAAACTAGGGTCACAGTTTCAACTGCATTCTGGGCAAGTGCCTTAACCTTTGTGCTATCTCTCTGGTGCCAAGAGATATGTATTTTGTTACTAAAGAAAAAATACAGGGCCAGAGTGATAGCACATTCGGGGTGAGGGTTGCACCCAGTAGATGTGGGTTCAATCCCCAGCATCCCATATGGTCCCCCAAGCACCACCAGGAGCGATTCCTGAGCACAGAGCTAGGAATGACCCCTGAGCGTTGCTGGGTGTGGCCCAAAAACTTAAAAAAAAACTCTGGGGGTCTTAGAAAAAGTATAGAGCCTATGTGGTTGATGTAGGTTGATACCCAGAATCCCATATGGTCCCCAGGGCACTGCTTGAAGGATTCCTGAGTCCAGAGCCAGGAATAACCCCAGAGCATCGCCCAAAAACAAAAGAAAAAATACTCAAGTAGTATTTTTTTTTCTCATTGGCTTTCCATTGGCTGTTTGCAAGACAAATTCCCTACCCATTGTACTACCATCCTGCCCTTCAAATAGTATTCATTTGGGTGTAAAGGAAGACAATGGTAAAAGAAAAAAAAACCATTTCTTCTATCTTGCTTTGGTCCACACCCAGCAATGCTCAGGGTTAGCTTCTGATTCTAGCTCAGTGATCACACCTGATCACTGGTGGTAGGTTTTGGGAACCATGTGGGGTGCCTGGGATCAAACCCAGCCAATATGTAAGGCAACACCTTATATCTTGTACTGTCCCTCTGGCCATCAAGTTCTAGATGCATCTGTTTGGGCCCATTTTTTTCATTGTCTGTGTTCAGGATATAATTTCCTGACACTGCATTCAGAGATCACTCCTGGGGCGATTTGGGGGTCCAAATAGGGTACCTTGGATTGAAGCTGGATTGTTAGCATGCAAGACAAACGCCCTACCTGCTTTATTTCTTTGAGTCCTACCCATATTCTCTTAGTAGTCTTAAATTACATATATATGTATATGGTTCTTGGTGCTCCATGTGGTGCTGAGGATCAAACCTGGACTTTTGTATGAAAAGCTTGTATTCCAGTTCCTAAAGTATCTGCCAATAATAGATAATATTAACTTAGTTTTATACATGAAAGGGACCTGAAGATCTTACTTAATAAACTTTAAAAAATTTAGTAAGAATTTAGTAAGGACTCAGTCAGATAGTACAGGAGTTAATGTGCTTCCCTGGCACCACATATATTTCTCTGAGCACAGAGCCAGGAGTTGCCCAGCTGGGCTTGGCAGCAAACCATGTACCTTCCCACTCTCCACAGTAAGGAGTGGTAGATTTATGACACAGTGAGGGTCTGTCTTCAGAACTCCTTTTTTTGTGGGGGCTGCATACACCAGGTGGTGCTCAGGGGTTTACTCTTAGCTTTGACCTCATGGATAAGGCCTGGTGCTCTGGGGACCATATGGGGGTGCAAGGCAAGTGCTCTACTTACTGTACTATTTCTCTACCCCCACCCTCAGATCCCTGATGCTTTTTGAAAACTCCTTTCTTGTTTTGGGCCACATTGGGTTGTGCTCAGGCTTTATTCCGGGCTTTTTGCGGGATCATTCCTGGAGGTGCTTTGGGGGTCATATGCCAGTACTGGGGATCAAACCTGGGTCAGCTATGCAAGGCAAGTGTCTTGCCTACTGTTCTCCGATCTGGTCCCCTGAAAATCTTTTTAAACTTTTTTTTTTTTGCTTTTTGGGTCACACCCAGCAATGCACAGGAGTTACTCCTGCCTTTACATTTAGGAATTAATCCTGGCAGTGCTGGGGAGAGCATATGGAACCCTGGAAATTAAACCCAGGTTCACCGCATGCAAGGCAAATGCCCTACCCGCTGTACTATGGCTCCAGCCCCTGAAAATATTTTTTTTTTTTTTTTTTTTTTTTGCTTTTTGGGTCTCACCCGGCGAAACACAGGGGTTACTCCTGGCTTTGCACTCAGGAGTTACTCCTGGCGGTGCTCCGGGTACCATATGGGATGCTGGGGATCGAACCCGGGTCGGCCGCGTGCAAGGCAAACGCCCTACCCACTGTGCTGTCGCTCCAGCCCCCCCTGAAAATATTTTTTATTTTTAAATTAGAGACAATAAAAACAGGTAACCCAGGGTTTTTTTTTTTTAAAAGATCAACTCTTCTTCATGTAAAATGAAGCATTTCACAAAAAACATCAGCAAAGTTGATTGCTATTTAATTGTGTCCTTTGTGTGGACCACATCTAGCTCTGTGCTCAGGAGTCACTTCTATTGATGTCTAGAGAACAGTGTGATGATGGGAATCAAACTAGGGTCAGCATTGTGCAAAGCAAGCCCTTTGACTAAATCCTGAACTATCTTTTTTTCTCCTTGTGTCCTTTTGGAATGGAATCCTTATACATTAGAGCAAGTTACAAATTTGAAGGATGTAACTTAAGCAGTGTAACACATTCCTTACATGTGTAAGATACTAGGTTCCATTCCCTGAATTGAATTCTCTTTGCCCCATCACTGCTGGGAGTGGCCCTAGTTGTCCTAAGCACTCTAGACAGTGGCATCTGAAGATAATTTAAATTATATGTGAGTGCTGGGGATTAAGATTAAAGATAGGGGCCGGAGCGATAGCACATCGGGTAGGGTGTTTGCCTTGCACGCGGCCAACCCGGGTTCGATCCCCGGCATCCCATATGGTCCCCCAAGCACTGCCAGGAGTAATT
This sequence comes from Sorex araneus, assembly GCF_027595985.1. NCBI lineage: Eukaryota > Metazoa > Chordata > Mammalia > Eulipotyphla > Soricidae > Sorex > Sorex araneus. The sequence continues at coordinate 44,545,894 of NC_073305.1, read as the reverse complement.
CCTGAGTGCAAAACCAGAAGTAACCCCTGAGCATCGCTGGGTGTGACCCAAAAAGCAAAAAAAAAAAAATTAAAGATAATGCGGAGGATTAAGATGCTTGCCTGGCATGAGGCCAGTCCCAGTTGATTCCCAGAACTGCCTATGTTCTGAGGATCATTCTTTAGGGATCACTCTTGGCACTCACCGAGGACAGAGCGTGGAGTAAGCCTTTAGCACCGCAGTGTACCTTCACTAAAAATATTTGGAACAGTTTGCTAAGCTTTATTGGGCGGTATATGGGGGGGGGGTACTGCTAAGCTTTATTGGGCCACATTGGGTGGTGCTTGGGGGTACTTTTAGCTTAGTCCTTGGTGTTGGGATTGCACCGGGGTTGGCTACATGCAGGTAGTGTCTTAACCCCTGTATTATCTTGCCAGTTCAGAATACTGACTTTTCAAAGTTACATTGAATAGTTAATATTAAGTTAACTTTCATATTTAAGTTGCTTGTTTTTGTTTTTGGGGTGGGGGCACACCCTGTGGTTGCTCAAGGGCTATTTCCATCTCTGTCCTCATGGTTGTCACTTCTTGCGGTGCTCAGCATTGATAATTTCATGCTGGGGTTTTAATTTTTGCCTCCTGCATGCAAAGCATGCTCTGTAGCCTGTTGAGCTCATGCTGACCCTAATTTTCTATTTCATATTTTTTCTGTGTACAGTTGACATTTTTTGGTTTTTGGACCACACCTAGTGGTGTGGGGGCTATTCCTGACTCTGTTCAGGAATGAAACCTGGGTGGCTTTGGGGAACCATTTGTAATGCAGGGGGATTTGAACCAGGGTCTTTGGGAAACAAGGCTAGTACCTTAACCCTCTGTACTTACCCTCTGGCCTCTGGTTTGAACTGTTTTTTTTGGGGAAGGGCATACCCAGTAGTGCTCATGAATCAGTCCTGTGGGTGCTTAGAGGAGCATATAGGATGCTAGGAATCAACCTGGGTGACTGCCTGCTGTACTATCACTCTGGCTCCTGTTTTTTTTTTTTTTTTCCTTTTTTTGCTTTTTGGGTCATACCTAGCGATGCTCAGGGGTTACTTCTGGCTCTACACTTTGGGTTCATTTGGGATGCCCCTCCTCTCCTTTCTCCCTCCCCCTTTTGGGCATTATGCTTTGCAGTACAAATACTGAAAGGTTGTTAGGTATATCTCCCCCCCCCCCCTTTTTTTTTAGGTATATCCCTTTATCTAGGAAGACTTTTTTTTTTTTTTTTCGCTTTTTCGGGTCACACCCAGAGATGCTCGGGGGTTACTCCTGGCTCTGCACTCAGGAATTACTCCTGGCGGTGCTCAGGGAACCACATGGGATGCTGGGACTCAAACCCAGGTCGGCCATATGCAAGGCAAACACCCTACTCACTGTGCTATTGCTCCAGCCCCTAGGGAAGACCTTTTTAAATTTCACCTTAAAAGTTACAAGTATCACTTCTACTTCATTCTTATGCAAGTTAATTTTGAAGGAAGGGCCTCATTGAATCAGAGAAGGGATAAGCCCACTTTTTTTTTTCTTTTTGAGTCACACCTGGTTATGCACCGGGGTTACTCCTGGCTCTGCACTCAGGAATCACTCCTGGCGGTACTCAGGGGACCATATGGGATGCTGGGAATCAAACCCGGGTCGGCTGCGTGCAAGGCAAACGCCCTACTCGCTGTGCTATTGCTCCAGCCCCGGGATAGGCCCACTTTTTTTTTTTTTTAATTTATTTTATTGAATCACCATGTGGAAAGTTACAAAGTTCTCAGGCTTATGTCTCAGTTATACAATGCTCAAACACCCGTCCCTTCACCATATTCCACCACCAAAAAAAAAAAAACAGTATACCTCCTACCCCCTCACCCCCCACCCCCACCTGCATAACTGATAAAATTCACTTCATTTTCTCTTTACCTTGATTACATTCCATATTTCAACCCAAAACTCACTATTGTTGGGATTTCAACACAGAACTCACTATTCTTGTTGGAGTTTATCCCCCCAAAATACGACCCTATTGACAAGGAAACATTTGATAATTAGTTCTCCACTAATGAGAATGAAGAGGTATAAGGACGTGCAGCCACACGGTTTAGGATTTCTGTGTTTTAGTAATTAAGTACATGGAGATTTAAGTGGGAAATTTCATCATTTCCCTTCCTGGGTAGCATAAAGCGAAAGCCTAGTTCACATTCTGGGGACATGGCTGCAAGCACTTGCTGGGTTCAGAAGTAATCTATCTGGCTCTGGATCTTGGTTGTTCAATAGCAAAGTGGTCGTGCAGACGCATGGCCACCCGGTTTGAATCTCGGCGGAACGCGAGCTGGAGCCGGTACCAGCCCCAACCCGAGCCTGAGACTGCCCAAGCGTCCCGCTGTTTCAAGTTCAAAACACATTTTTTTTTTCGCGAGCCACCAAGTTCATACCTGTTTAAACGTCCATAAGATGGCGTACACCACGCCGCTTCCCCCCCCAGAGGGAGGAAAAACCAAAGAGGAAGGATATTTCCCCCCTCAGCTGACATGGGGCAAAAGCTTAGTTCACAGTCTGGGGACATGGCTGCGAGCACTTGCTGAAGCCCGCATTTTGATGAAAGCAGTATCAAAGTATCTGGGAATTGTTCTTTTTTTTTTTTTGAGCATACTTGGTTGTGCTAAGGATTTATTATCCTTTCGGGCCAGGTGACTTTGGATTTGAACTGGGATCAGCACCTTACCTGCTACACTTTCGAACTCTGAATTCTGTTTTGTTTTATTATTATCATTTTTTTGCTTTTTGGGTCACACCTGGAGATGCATAGTGGTTATTCCTGGCTCATGCGCTCAGAAATTACTCCACTGGTGCTCAGGGGACCACATGGGATGCTGGGAATTGAACCCGGGTTGGCTACATGCAAGGCAAATGTCCTACCCACTGTGCTATCACTCCAGCCCCTGAACTCTGTTTTATTTATTTATTTATTTATTTATTTATTTATTTATTTATTTATTTATTTATTTATTCTTTTTGGGTCACACCCAGCGATGCTCAGGGGTTACTCCTGGCTCTGCACTCAGGAATCCTGGCAGTGCTCAGGGGACCATATGGGATGCTGGGAATCTTAACATGGGTCGGCCGCGTGCAAGGCAAACGATCTACCTGCTGTGCTATTGCTTCAGCCCCTGAACTTGGTTTTAAAAGCAAGAGTCTGCTATTTAGTACACTTCATTGCCATTCATCCAAAAGAAGCACACTGACCAACAGGTCTCAGTCCATTATGTATCAGTTTCAAGTTGGATATAAAGATTCTGACCACTTAATTTAGTTTCTGATAATCAGATGACTTGGGTTTGGTTTCTTGGGTATGGTTTTTCTCATTCTGAGGATACATTAAAAAGACATTATGTCTTTCCACCGACAGATACTTCTCTCTCTCCCTCTCCCTCCCTTCCTCCTTCCCTCTTTCCCTCTTTTGGGCATTGCGGTTTATAATGCAGATACTGAAAGGTTAATAAGTCTTTTTATCTAGCTAACCTATCTAAGACCAGTATTTTTGGGGGGAGCCATATCCAGTGATTCTTAGAACTTACTCCTGGCTCTGTGTTCAGGGATATCTCCTGATGTCTCCTCCCTGGATGTTTCCAGGGACTGTGTGTGGTGCCAAGGACCAGACTTTGGTCAGCCATGTGCAAGGCAAGCACTTTACCTACTTTACTATCTTTCCTGTGTTCCCCCCTCCCCCCAAGTATTTGGTTTTGCTTCTTTACAGCAGAGGACTTGTCTTAGACTTTGTAAATCTGCCTTGGTGCCAGTGTTCAGTAGGTACTAGTATGCAAGGTAAGTTCTCTTCTGCACTGTTGTCTCAATTTGAGTTTGTATTTTTTCTTGTAGTATGTTCATGCAGATGCTCCTACCAATAAAACACTGGCTGGGCTAGTAGTGCAACTTCTCCAATTCCAGGAAGATGCTTTTGGGAAGCATGTCACCAACCCCGCTTTCACCAAACTCCCTGTAAGTACATCAGTTTAACCCTGGGGCATCTTCAGATTCTGGTATAGCTTATAGATATACTCAGTACCAGGTTTGTTGTTGCTTGTTATCCTAAAGGGGAAAAAAAAAGGATCCTCAACAGATTTTAGCTTATAGAATATGCATTTTGTTATTTATTCATTTGGTTTTGGGGCCACACCCAATGTGAACGTGAGGCTTACTCTTTTTTTTAATTTTTATATGTTTTATTTTCATAAAAGTAGTTCACAGTAGTTTCATTACAGATAATATTCAAACACCAGTCCTACCACCGAGCACCTTTCCACCACAATAAGAGAGAAGCATGTGAAGGTTGTGTATTTCATTCTGGAACCATTTAAGCCCAAATATAAGAGAATACAAACAAGTATGTTAATACCAAACAAATGTGTGCTACTTTTGGTTAAGTGGCTTAGAATATAAGAGGTCCTGCAGCCTCAAATGTGGCCACACACTCCAGGAAATTCTGTGGTGCTCTCTTCCAGGAGCTTTAGTTTATAGTCTCTCAGTCTTAGCTGTTGATGAGATTACATGGTTGGGGGACAGTTTGTGGGTGTGACTGCCAAGTTACTGGAAAACTGGGGAGCTGAGGGGAGGAGGCCATGTCCCCATTTAATTGGGCTTGGAGAGCTCATTCATGGGTTTATCCCATATACCTGGGTTTTGGGTAAGGCTCATCCGAGCGTGTGGAGAGTGGCCTTAAGCATGGCGGCAGTTGGGTTCTGAAGGTTTTTGGCTTCCAGGGCTCTGCTTGGGTCGGGGAGGGAAAGGCTTACTCTTGACTCTGCTTAGGGATCACTCCTGGAGGGCTCAGGGATCATAGAGTATTGGGCACTGAAATTGGGTTAGCCTTATGCAAGGCAAATGCCCTACCTGCTGTACTCTTTCCAGTCCCCACATTTTGTTAATTTTTTTGTAATTCTGGCAATCATATCCACAGCATTAAACATTTGAGGCATGCACTCTACCACTGAGCCATGTTTCACCCACTATTTTTTTTATTAACAATATAAAAACTCTTGCCATCTAACATTTTCGTGAAGCATTCAAACACAAAACCAGTTTCATCTAGTCAGTTTTAAGAACTGCATAATAAGCTTTTGTCTGGCCTTAGTTTTATGGATGTTAGACCCTATTGAAAAGTCTGGCAAGGGTGGGGGGGCTAGGGGCGTGGGGGTGTTTGGGGTGTGAGGGGGCGGGGTGGAGCTATACTGGGATTCTTGGTGGTGGAATATGAGCACTGGTGAAGGGATGGGTATTCGAGCATTGTATAACTGAGATTTAAACCTGAAAACTTTGTAACTTTCCACAATAAAAAATTAAAAAAAAAAAAAAAAGAAAGAAAAGTCTGGCAATACTCTTATAGTTCCTAAATCACTAGGACTTTGAGACTTGTGTCTTAGCTGCTTCATCAAATCTAGACTTTTTTCCCCAACAAATCTAGATTTATGGGAATTGCTACTACTCTTCAGATTTTCTTCTGGTGTGAAATGTTTACTTTTGTTGGATATCTTGATAATATTCTTAAGCTTTTGAAACCAGCACACTGGATAGTCTGCTTTCTTTATATGTGTGGCCTATCCAGGTACTAGTTCTGGCCAAAGAGTGTCCGGAGCACCAAGCCAGAGTAAGCTCTGAGTATGTGGCCCACTGTGTGTGGCCCAAAAATCAAAAAGGGAGAGAAGTTTTTGAAAATAGACAATTTGAGAGCAGTGAGAGCAAAACATAATATTTTAATGTACTAAGAAAAAGTTTAGGGAAGAAAATTTATTTTGGTAGGTTTGAAATGGAATTCTTTTTACCACTTACAAGGGAATAAGGCATATTTAGTATTCTTTATCATATTTATTCTACACGGAAGAGCCTGGCAAGCTCCCTGTGGTATATCCGATATATGCCAAATACAGTAACAATAACAGGTGTCATTCCTCTGACCCTGAAAAGAGCCTCCAATCATTGGGAAAAACGAGTAAGGAGAGGCTGCTAAAATCTTAGGACTGGGACAAATGGAGACGTTACTGGCACCCACTCAAGTAAATAGATGAACAACTGGATGACAGTGATTGAAACAATTATGTAAACTTAACTATTAACATTTACTGTTGTGGTTTCCTTATAGTATGCTATACCAAGTCTTTTTCCTTCTTTTGATTGATTCTTTTGGCTTAGATACTCTAGTAGAAATTTTTTTTTTTTTTTTTGGTGTTGGGGATTGAACCCAAGCCCTGGGGGAGGGGGTGAGGTACGCTTATCACTGAGCTGTATCTCCAGCCCCTTTTGTGTTTTTATATTTTATTTTAATTTGGGCCACACCTGGGGCTGGTCAGGCTAAGCCTGGAGGTGCTCAGGAATAGTCCTGGCTCTGCTCAGGAGTGACCCCGAAAATGCCCTGGGGACAGTTTCTGTTGTGTGTGGGGGAGGATTCCTTAACCCCTGTGCTAGCTCTCTGGCTTCTGTTGATGCATTAGAAAATTTTACTAGGTAGGGGCCAGAGAGATAGTATAGTGGGTAAGGTGCCTGCCTTATGTGCAGCCAACCTGGGTTCAATCCCCAACATAACATATGGTTCTCTGAGCCCTGCCAAGACTGATTCCTGAGTACAGAGAGAGGAATTCCTGAGTATAGATGGTTGTGACCCAAAAAGCAAAATATTAGGAAGGTTTTTTTTGTTACTAAATTGTCCAGAAATTTAGAATGTTTGCTATGCTAGACTATAACTTTTATCTTAAAACTAATGAGGGTTTTAGAATAATCCTTTTTGCTTAAGTGGAAAGAGCAGATCAGAAATTTGAGATTAGAGGTTTTTTCAGGAGAGGGGAAGGGTTTGGGTAATACCTGGCAGTGCTCAAGGGTTACCTCTAGTTCAATGCTTAGGGATCACTCCTGCTTATTCCTTTATTTTTATTTTTATTATTATTATTTTTCTTTTTTGCTTTTTGGGTCACACGTGGCGATGCACAGGAGTTACTCCTGGCTTTGCACTCAGGAATTACTCCTGGTGGTGCTCAGGGGACCACATGGGATGCTGGGAATCAAACCTGGTTATTCCTTTAAAGTGCAAGGGTTACTTCTAGTTCAATACTTAGGGATCACTCCTGCTTATTCCTTTAAAGCTCATGGGCATGACTCAAGTGCTTATTGTGTGTTTTATTTGTTGAGCTGTGTGATTCATTACTTGCTGGACTATTTTCCGCTGTATCCCCCCACCTCCATTGTTTTTGTTCTTGTTTTGCTCTTGAATCACACCTGGGTGTTTAGGGCTTCCTCCTGGCCCTGTGTTCAGGGGGCTCACCTGGTGGTCCCAGGGTAGTACCAGGGACAGCACTTACAAATAAAGTGCCTTAACCCCTGTACTTGTCTCTGGCCCTGACCTTTGTTTTGTTTTTGGGCCACACCCAGCTCTACTCAGGGTTTACTCCTGACTGGAGAGAGAGCACAGCGGGTAGGCTGTTTGCCTTGCATGTGGCCGACCTGGGTTCGATTCCTCCGTTCCTCTCTGGAGCAAGCTACCAGAGAGTATCCCGCCTGCATGACAGAGCATGGCAAGCACCCGTGGCATTTTCAATATGCCCAAAACAGTAGCAACAAGTCTCACAATGGATATGTTACTGGTATTCGCTTGAGCAAATCGATGAACACTGGGACGACTGAGCTACAAACTGGGGGGCTGTATGGAGTGCTGGGATTCAACCAAAGTCTGCAAGCACATGCAAGGCAATGTGCTTTACACACTATACTATCTCTTTGGCCTTAGCATTCTTTTTTTTTTTTTTTTCTTTTTGGGTCACACCCGGCGATGCACAGGGGTTACTCCTGGCTCTGCACTCAGGAATCATTCCAGGCAGTGCTCAGGGGACCATATGGGATGCTGGGAATGAACCCAGGTCGGCCACGTGCAAGGCAAACGCCCTACCCGCTGTGCTATTGCTCCAGCCCCTCTAGGATTCTTTTTTTTTTTTTTTTTTTTTGGCTTTTTGGGTCACACCTGGCGATGCACAGGGGTTACTCCTGGCTCTGCACTCAGGAATTACCCCTGGCTGTGTTCAGGGGACCATATGGGATGCTGGGATTTGAACCCGGGTCGGCCGCGGGCAAGGCAAACGCCCTACCCGCTGTGCTATCTCTCCAGCCCCCTAGGATTCTTTTTTAAAGGAAATTTAATATTTTTGGTTTGGGTGCCTCACCTGATTGTGGTCATCGCTTCTCACTTTGTGCTTAGGGATCACTACTGGCTGTGCTTGTGAAACCATATGTGGAGCCAGGGATAGAATTAATGATTGAACCAGGGTCAGCTTTGTGCAAGGCAAGCTCCTTATCTACTGTACTTTCTGACCTCCTCGTTTTTTGGGCAGGGAGGGGGTGCTCACAGTGGTGCTCAGGACTGACTCCTGGCTCTTCACTGGGGATTACTCCAGGCCATGCTCGATGGACCTTATTTGGTTCTGGGGACTGAATACAGGTTGGCTGTGTTGGGAGGCAAGTGCTTTGTCCACTACTATCTTTTCAGTTCCATCTGGCCCCTTTCTTAAAATTAAAAACTTGGTTTTTATTTGTTTAATTTTTTTGTTTGTTTGTTTGGGGGTTACACTTGGCTGTACTCAGTACTTACTCCTGGTTCTGCTGCTCAGGGATCATTTCTGTGGTGCTTGGGGGACCACATGCCATGTTGGGGATTGAACTGGGCTCCTTCACCTGCAAGCCAAGCATCTTAGGCCCTTTACGTACTCTCTGCTCTCTCTGACCTTGCTTTTTGCTTGTCTGGTTTTGGGTTTTGGGTCACATCTAGCAGTGCTCAGGGGTAACTGCTGGCTCTGCAGTCAGGAATTACTCTTAGCGGGGCTGGAGCGATAGCACAGTGGGTAGGATGTTTGCCTTACGTGTGACTGACCCAGGTTTGATTCCCAGCATCCCATATGGTCCCCTGAGCACCGCCAGGAGTAATTCCTGAGTACATGAGCCAGGAGTAACCCCTGTGTATCCCTGGGTGTGACCCAAAAAACCAAAAAAATAAAGAATTACTCTTAGCACTGCTTGGGGACAAGAGGGGATGCCAGGGATTGAACCCAAATCAGTTGTATGCAAGACAAGTGCCCTGTCTGCTGTACTATCACTCCAGCTCTTGGTCCTACTTTCTTTTTAATGTGTGATTTAAATTACTTATAAAAATTGGACTTGAAGGACTGATAGCTCATTGGGCTAGAACACATGATTTGCATACAGGAGGGCTTGTTTCTCTCCCCAGTGCCATGATCTCCTGGCACCACTGATGTGGCTCATTGTGTAGGAAGTACATGAATGTAATTTATACACTTTCAGTTCTTTGTTTTAGGGCCATACCCAGCAGTACTCAGGGTTTACTCCTAGCTCTGTACTCAGAAATTACTCCTGATGATGTTCAGGGGACCATATGGGATGCTGGGGATTGAATCTGGGTTGACCACATGCAAGGCAAATGCCGTACCCACTCCAGCCTCTTCTTTTTGGTGGAAGTATGTGTTTGGACTATACCCATGAATGCTCAGGGGTTATTCCTGGCTCTGCACTCAGGAATCACTCCTGACAGGACTTGGGGACCATGTGGGATGCTAGGGACCAAGCCTGCACACAAGGCTTGTGGCCTACCTACTATACTATCTGTCCAGACACAAATTTATAAATACTTTTTTTTTTAATTTTTTTGCTTTTTTTGGGTCACACCTGGTGATGCACAGGGGTTACTCCTGGCTCTGCACTCCTGGCGGTGCTCAGGGGACCATATGGGATGTTGGGAATCGAACCCGGGTTGGCCGCATGCAAGGCAAACGCCCTACCTGCTGTGCTACTGCTCCAGCCCCAATAAAAATAATTTTTAAGTACTGAAAGTGTATGCTTATTCTTTAAAAACTGATGGGAGCTACTCAGCTGCCTATTCTCTGTACTTTATCTGTTGAGTTGTGACTCACTAAGGTATATTAGGTAGAGTTTTCTAAGTTTAAAATTAATTCAGAAGTGTCATAGCTGAAGTGTTGCTGATGTGCAGCAAACCTTTGTGATGAAAGTATGCACAACATCTCTTCCAAGAACACAAGTATGTTATGGAAAGAGCAATCCAGTTGGCTATCAGTGTTATTGGAGCCAGATGGTGACTCAGGAAAATGAATGCATAGTTTTCAGGCATATTGTGTTGTATTCACAGATCACAGAACTGCCAAAGAGGAAAATTAGTTTAGAGAGGCCAGGAAAATAGCTCAGGGTTCAGGGTGCATGCCTTACATGCACACCTGAGTTTGATCCCTGGCATAACCTGTTCCTGACTGAGAAGAGCCCTGAAAATTCCCTAGCACTGCAGGGGAGACCATGTGGCCCCCAGGAGACCGGGCTGGAACAGCACTAACTCGCAGGGCTAGTGCTGAACTGTTGGCTTGAAGAGATCCTGGGCATTCCTTGGAGACAAAAAAATTTTTAATTCAAAGAAAAAATCTGGGTTAATAAAGCCCTTAGTTTCCCCTTTGTTGAGATGCCATAACTTTTTTTTTTGGGGGGGGGGTTAGGGGGAAACATTCAGCCATGCTCAGGGCTTGCTCCTGGTTCTGTGTTTAAGGATCACTCCTGGTGGTGGTGTGGGACTGTATGGGGTGCTGGGGATTGAACTGGAGTAATCATGTGCAAGGCGAGCACCTTAACTGTTGTATCTTTCTGCCCTAGAATTTTATTTTTCTTTTTGGGTCACACCAAGCGATGCACAGGGGTTACTCCTGGCTCATGCACTCAGGAATTACTCCTGGCGGTGCTTGGGTGACCATACGGGATGCTGGGAATCAAACTCAGGTCGGCTGCTTGCAAGGCAAATGCCCTACCCCCTGTGCTATCTCTCCAGCCCCAGGAAGCCTAATTTTTTGAAGTTATTATTTCATATCTAGTGCCACACCCAACTCTGCTCAGGGCTTACTGCTGTCACTGCACTCAGGTATCACTCCTGGTCCTGCTTGGGGGACCATATGGGATGCTGGGGATGGAACTGCATCGCTGTATGCAAGACAAACATACCCTACCCATTGTATGATCGTTCTGGTCTCCAGAACCCCTAATTTTTAGTATCACATTTGCTTTTTATGTTCTAGAACCCCAGGTTCCATCCCCAGCACCACATGATCCCCCAAAGTATCACTTGGTGTGGAACCATGGAAAACGTATTTTTCAGGTGACTTTGTTTATGGAAGTCAAGCATTTATCCACTGATTTACACATCAGGGAAGAATATTTTTAGGCATAAGCTGTAATTAAAAATAATTGATGGCTTAGTGCCTAGTGGGACCACATGTCCTTCTCTTTCTTTAAAAATAGTGGTTAACGTTTTCCCATATGAAAGAGAGATAAACGTGTAGAACAAATGACACAGACATTGTTCTAGTGAAATTTGAACATGTAAATTACTTGTTCAAAAGGATTTTATTTTTACATTTTTCCTGTATCAAACTGAGACAAGAGCTTGTACTGGGACAAGAGCTCGTACGTGAACCAATTTTTTTGTGTAGTTATTGGTTCACACCCCATGATGCTCGGGGTTACTCTTGACTCTGTACTAAGGTTATTACTGGTTGTCCTACATGTGGTTCCATGTAGGAATTGCTGTGGATCGAACCTGGGTCGGCCATGTGCAAGACAAGTGCCCTACCTGTGCAAAGCAAAAATTCTACCCACTCTCTATTTCACTGGCCCCTTAATATATTATCTTTATAAATTAAGGTATTTTATTTGCTAGCATGAAAGTTGTTTTTGCTTTGGGGCCATACCCAGCAGTTTTTAGACTCTTGCTCAGGGTTCACTTCTGATGGTACTGAGGGGATTACATGGGGTGCCATGGATTGAATTCTGGTCAACCCCATGCGCTGCTCAATTTACTAGTTTTCCATCCCCAGCAAAATAATTTTAAAAAATTATTGAATTACAATGAGATAACACAGTTACAAAGTTGTTCATGATTGAGTTTCAGTCATTGAATGTTATAAAACCATTCCTCCACTGGTGCATATTGGTGAAGGAAATGTCTTCAGTGTCCATTGTCCTCCCCTCCCCCCATCCCCGCAACACAGGTTTGTTTTTTTTTTTTTGCTTTTTGGGTCACACCTGGCGATGCACAGGGGACCATATGGGCTGCTGGGAATCTAACCCAGGTTGGCCACGTGCAAAGCAGACACCCTACCTGCTGTGCTATCACTCCAGCCCCCTGCAACAGTTTTTTGTTGTTTTTTTTTAATGGAATCACCATGTGGAAAATAACAGTGCTTTCAGGCTTAAGTCTCAGTTATACAATGCTGAAACAACCATCCCTTGACTAGTGCACATATTCCACCACCAAAAAAAAAAACCCAGTATACCCTTCTCACCCCCAAGGAAAAGGCGAGAGAGAAAAACCTTTCCCCTCCTGGGCAGGCATGGGGCCGCGGCTTAGTTCTCAGTCTGGAGACATTTTGCAAGGATCTGCCGTTATCAGAAGTAGTTGAGCTAGGGGGCTGGAGCGATAGCACAGCGGGTAGGGCGTTTGCCTTGCACGCGGCCAACACGGGTTCGAATCCCAGCATCCCATATGGTCCCCTGAGCACCGCCAGGGGTAATTCCTGAGTGCAGAGCCAGGAGTAACCCCTGTGCATCGCCAGGTGTGACCCAAAAAGCAAAAAAAAAAAAAAAAAAAAGTAGTTGAGCTGGCCTCTGGAGTCATGCTTAGTGCAGCTGCGGTGAGACCGCACGTGCGGCCCCTGGGATCACATCTTGGCGGACCCCTGCAATAGTTTTGTTTTGTTTTGTTTTTTGGTTTTTGGTTTTTTTTGGTCACACCCAGCAATGCACAGGGATTACTCCTGGCTCATGCATTCAGGAATTACTCCTGGCGGTGCTCGGGGGACCATATGGGATGCTGGGAATCAACCCGGGTCGGCCGAGTGCAAGGCAAATGCCCTACCCGCTGTGCTATTGCTCCAGCTCCTGCAATAGTTTTTGTTTGCTTTTTTTTTTTTTTCTTTTTGGGTCACACCTGGCGATGCACAGGGGTTACTCCTGGCTTTGCACTCAGGAATTACTCCTGGCGGTGCTCAGGGGACCATATGGGATGCTGGGAATTGAACCTGGGTCGGCAGCGTGCAAGGCAAACGCCCTACCCGCTGTGCTATCCTCCAGCCCCTCCTGCAATAGTTTTTAATGAAAGAAATTTACTTAGAATGATGTGATGAGAGAAAAATGTGTTATAGAGAGAATATGGATTTCTACAGAGTGGGAAAAGCACAGGAGAGAAATATGTATTCAAGAGAGAACATGAGTTTCTCCAGAGTGGAAAAAGCCTTCTCCAGAAGTTTTTATTAGGGGGGTGGAGAGAGAAGAGGGACAGATATAGTACAGTTCCTAAGGCGTTTACCGTGCATGATGCTGACCTGCATTCAATCCCTGGTTCCTGATATTTTTCCCCTTGAGTACTGGTAGTATTGATTCCTGAGCACAGCTGGGTGTAGCCCCCAAACAGAACAAAAAAAATGAAACCAAATGTTAATGGCTGTACATTGACCAGATTTTCTTTACCTTTTTCTTTTGGAGGAGAGGGCTTGGAGCCACGCTTGGTGGTGTTCAGGGCAAACTGTTGGCAGTACCCTGTGATCACTCCTAGCAGGGCTTGGTGGACTACATTCTCTACTGGGGATTGAATCAGAATTGGTTTTAGGCAAGGCAAACAATCTTACCCCTTGTGCTGTCTCTTTGGCCCAGTATTTTTTTCCTTTTTATATAGCAGTATATTTGATTACATAGTTTTGATCATTATCTTTTAAGATAGAGGAGTGATTTGAAAATGTAATGAAAGCAGCTTGAAAACCAAACATTTAGTTTGTGAAATTTAACCTTTTTGTTTTGGCCACACCTGAAGTGCTCAGGGCTTATTCCTGGCTCAGCACTCAGGAATTACTCCTGGTGGATACAGTGGATCATACGGCATCAAATCTGGATCAGCTACATGAAAAGCAAGCACCTTACCTGCTGTACTATCTCTTTAGCCCCCTGTAACTTAGCTTTTTAATAAATGGTTATAAAACTATAGAGCACGGGACTGGAGCAATACTACAGCAGGTAGGGTGTTTGCTTTGCACGCGGCTGACCCAAGTTCGATTCCCAGCATCCCATATGGTCCCCTGAGCACCGCCAGGGGTAATTCCTGAGTGCAGAGCCAGGAGTAACCCCTGTGCATTGCTGGGTGTGACCCCAAAAGCAAAAAAAAAAAATTATCGAACACAATATTTATGCATTTATTTTTTGTTTGCGGGGGCCATACCTGATACTGCTCCAAGCTTAGTGCATGGGGATTGTTCCTGGTGGTGCTGGAAAGTTTTGGGGTGCCAGGGATTAAACCCCAAACCCAGGGCCCCTATATACAAAGCATGTGTTCTAGCCATTTGTGCCATTTCCCTGGCCCTACTAATGTATTTTAAAGCAGCTACTTGAACCAGTGGATTAACTTCAAAAGAGCTGTATTTGAGGAAATATATAAGATGACTCACTTAAAGTTTTTGTATTTCTTTTTTTTTTTTTTTGCTTTTTTTGGGTCGCACCTGGCAATGCACTCCTGCCTGTCCACTCAGGAACCACCCCTGGCGGTGCTCAGGGGACCATATGGGATGCTGGGATTCAAACCCGGGTCAGCCTCGTGCAAGGCAAACGCCCTACCCGCTGTGCTATTCCTCCAGCTCCTTTTGTATTTCATTTTCAGATGATCATAGAAACTTGGCGAATTTTTTCCTTCCTTCTCTCCCTTTCTCATATCTCTGTGTGGGTGCCAACATGTCTCACTTTTGCAATTCAAGTTCTCTACTTCTGTATTACATCCCTGGCTGCTTATCAGAATCTTATGTGTATCTTTGGTGAAATACATATAAGTACTTTGAGGATAAAATGTGCTGTCAAAGGCAGTTCTAACAAGTGAGGTAATGTGATTGAGTTGACTATTTTGGGACATAGTAAATGAGTTACTATTCTTAGGCTCTGACACTTTGGAATTTCTCCTTAGTAAGTATGACTGACCTCACTGCTGGGAGTCAGCTGGATTTATTCAGTCTAGTGTGATGGAGAGAGGTAGTTGGACAACTCATTTGGCCACCTATTTTTCTTAATTGATCGTGCTGTGCTTAATGAGTATTAGGGTAAAGGAAGTTAATAAAAAGAGCCTTAAGAATCAATTATGAGAAAATGTTTTGAGCCTGATTGTTGATTTTGTAATTGTTCCTGCAGAGTATCCACTGTGAGTTGAAGCCTGAGTAGAAGAGTTGAAAAGGTGGTGGTGGGGAATCTATGCCAAATTGGTTATCTTCAAGTTTTTTTGTTTCCTTGGGGTTTCGGGCCACACCTGGTGGTGCTCAAAGGCTCTGTGCTCAAGAGTGACTATTGGATTTGCTCAGGGGACCATATATGGTGCCTGGGATTCAACCACTTTCTTTTTTTTTTTTTTTTTGCCTTTTGGGTCACACCCAGCGATGCACAGGGGTCACTCTTGGCTCTGCACTCAGGAATTACTCCTGGCGGTGCTCAGGGGACCATATGGGATGCTGGGAATCGAACCCGGGTCGGCCCCGTGCAAGGCAAACGCCCTACCCACTGTGCTATCGCTCCAGCCCCCTCAACCAGTTTCTTTTTCAACCAAAAAAACTAAAGTATTTTATTGTGGGAATATTATACATTATGCATAAAATCCCATCATTCTTTTGTTAATGGGATTTTACCATTTAGGACTGTGATAGATAATATGATTGTAACCTTTTTGTTTCCATCTTTTGGTAAACAAATAATTCTATTAGTTTTATTTCTGCTGATTGTAATTATGGGTCCCTAGAATATGCATGTTCAGTTTTATAAACACTGTCAGAGGAATTGGACTTTTGTACTCTAATAAACAATTTAAAATCTAAATCTGTTTTTTCACCAGTGCTTGGAAGATTTTGTTTTTGGGATATGGGCATACCTAGCTATGTCCAGAGCTTACTCCTGGTGGTGCTCGGGGAATCATAAGTATTGCATAAGAATTGAATGGGGGCCTCCTATATGCACAGCAAAAGCTTTAACTTAGTACTGTCTCTCCAGTCCAGTTTAAAGTTTTTTCCCTTTTTATGTTTTGAGCGCACACCTGGAGTTGCCAATACCACAGATGGAAGCCTACATGTTAGTCCTTTGAACTGTCCCTGGCAGTCTGTCTTTTCTGTTTCTCTTTTACTTTTTGGGTTTCTGTGGTGAATTTATGATAATATTCCACTTTAAAAAATTGTTGATGACTTTGATAGTGAAATATATAATTTCTATAGTTTAACTATCAAATCATAAATTTTTGCAATTTATAGTCAGGAACTTAAATTGGTAAAACTGATCTAATATGTACAGTACTAATAATTTTTGTTCTACAGCAAAGAAATAAAATTTCTTATTATTCTGTTGGAAAATTGTTAGGGAATTAAGTATATTTTGAAAGTCACATTTAAAATTTGTCAGTAGAGTTTATAGTTTATCAGCAGTTTGTCTATTTGTATTTCCCACTAGGACACTTTGATTTACAGATCTTGTTTTTTCCACATACTGTTTACTTAAAGAATGATGTTATTTAGATTTAAAAAATACAATTTTAGAAAATCTTCTACCTGTTTGTTTTAGGAAATATTTAGGTTATTAGCTATTTATAATATTTAATATTTCACAAATATTTCATAAATAAATATTTCCTATTTGTATTTAACATTAATACATGTTAAGTGCATTTATATTTGATATGTTATATAATATTTTATATCACACAAATAAATATATTTATATTTATTGTATAAATAAATATAATATTAAATAATTTTATATTTAATATATAAAACAATTCAAGCATAAGTTATTTTGTAAGGAATTTTATTTTTCTTATGTATAACTTGCATTGTTTTAGGCAAAATGTTTCATGGATTTCAAATCTGGAGGCACCTTGTGTCATATTCTTGGGGCTGCTTACAAGTATAAAAATGAACAGGGATGGTAAGTTTGTACATTTATTTTCATGTTTTAATATGCTTATTAGTGAGTTGATATTAAATCCTATTTATATTGTGATAATTCTATGATTATTATGTAAATTATGTTTCCTTTTTTCTAAGTTCCTAATTTACTTTGTGGTTACACTCAAAAGTAAACTGTGATTGTACTTTTTTGGCAAATTATTTCTCATAGAGATAGTAGGTTCACTGTCACTGTCATCCCATTGCTCATCAATTTGTTCGAGCGGGTACCAGTAACGTCTCTCATTATGAGACTTATTGTTACTGCTTTTGGCATATCTAATATGCCATGGGGAGCTTGCCAGGCTCTGCCGTGCAAGTGTGATACTCCCGGTAGTTTGCCAGGCTCTCCGAGAGGGGCGGGAGAATCGAACATGGGTCTGCCGTGTGATAGGCAAATGCCGTACTGCTGTGCTATTGCTCCAGCCCAAAGATAGTGGGTTAGGCATTATTAATAAATAGCAGAGTGGAATTCTTTTGTACCATACCTGTCAGTGCTCAGGGACCCTTTCTAATTTGAAAGGTATTATGGGGGCTGGAGCGATAGCACAGCGGGTAGGGCATTTGCCTTGTACATGGCTGACCCGGATTCGATTCCTAGCATCCCATATGGTCACCCAAGCACTTCCAGGAGTAATTCCTGAGTGCATAAGCCAGGAGTAACCTTGTGCAATGCTGGGTGTGACCAAAAAAGAAAAAAAAAAGATATCGTGAACTTAAATTTTGTAAGGTAACACTTTTTTTAAAAACAAAAGATTTTATTTATTTATTCATTGGCATTTTGGGTCATACCCAGAGTTGCTTTGGGGTTACTCCTGACTCTGAACTCAGGAATTACTCCTTTTGGTGCTCTAGGCACCATATGGAATGCCAGGGAGGAAACTTGGGTTCTTCCGTGGGCAAGGCAAATGGCTCTGCCCGCTGTATTATCGCTCCAGCCCCAGTTAGCACTTTTAAACTGAGGTGAGCCACGGTTTCAGAAATGAGTCGTTTCATTTCCCTTTCTCAGATCCCAGGTCAAAGGAATCTGACTTAGAGGAGTACAGATTGCTTAGAGTAGGAACAGAGTGACAATGCACATCTCTGTATTACTGCTGCTATGCTTTAAATACTTCACTTTTTTGTCCTTTTTTGAAAACATACTTTTCTCTTGATGCTGTCTTCATTTTCTTTTCTTTTGCTTTTTTGCACCATATTTGTCAGTGCTCAGGGACCCGTTCCAGCTCTGTGCTCAGGGAATCATGCAGTACAGTGCTGGGAATTGAACCTAGGCCTTCTGTGTGCGAAGCGTGTACTGAGACTGTTCAGCTAGGTCTCTGGCCCTCTTTTTTTTTTTTCCCCCAAATAAGGCTCTCACTTAGAGGTGGGGCTGGAGCCAGTGCTTATAGATTCTGGTCCTGATGATGAGTGCTCTGTCCAGCTGGTACTCAGGGGCCACACGAACAATGCCATCAGTTTTCAGGTCCTCCAGCACTGTCCCTGGCAGTGCTGCTGCTGTTGGGGGCCTTCGATATTGGGGATTGAATTATGGCCTTGAACATGTTAGTTTCATGCTCTGTCACTTGATCTGTATCTCCAAGTATCTTTTCTCTGCTGTATTCCAGGGCTTCCATTTCAATGTTGGAAGTGTATATGCTTGGATTGTTGAGTGCTTATTGGTGATACTCTGTTCAAGAGTAGAGAGGGAGGGGCTGGAGTGATAGCACAGCGGGTAGGGCGTTTGCCTTGCATGCGGTCGACCCGGGTTCAAATCCCAGCATCCCATATGGTCCCCTGAGCACCGCCAGGGGTAATTCCTGAGTGCATGAGCCAGAAGTGACCCCTGTGCATTGCTGGGTGTGACCCAAAAAGCAAAAAAAAAAAAAAAAAAAAGAGTAGAGAGGGAGTCACTAGGCTTGACTAAGGCTGGAGAGTATTGACTTCAGGTTGTTCTGTGTTTTTAGTTTTATGTTTGTTTATTTTTTGGGGGGCTGCATCTGGCAGTGCTGTATGGTGGCTCTTCACATGGGAATTATTCCTGGCAGTGCTTAGGGAACCATATAGGATGCAGGACAAATGCCTTACCCCCTCCTTAGTACTATCCTCCCAGAAGGAATGTAGGGCAAGCCATGTTCCCCCACCCCACCCCCCACTGCTGCACTGTCTCTCCACCTCTCCCATTCCCCAGTGGTTTTAGTTTTGTTGTGTATTTGCAGTTTGCAGTCTGAGGATTTTCCATGAGAATATGCAGGCAGTCTTGTGTTTTTGTTTCGTGTTGAACAACACTTGGTGGTGCGGAGGGTATACTTCGGACTCTGCGCTCAGTGATCACTCCTGGCAGGTCTTGGTGGACCATATGGGGTGCCAGGGATTAAGACTTGGTTGGCTGGCTGCATGTAAAGCAAGTGCCCTACCTCCTGTACTATCTGTCTAGCCCATCTGAAGCCCATTGCAACTCTTACTAGGAGTTTTTCACTTTTACTGATATTTTTACTTTCATTGCTGTAGGATTGACATTGTGCCTGAATATTCATTCTCAGGTACAATTTGACTTAATTGTTAGCTCTCACAGTTTGAGTTCTCTCTCTCTTTTTAAAATTTTCTCTTTTGTTTTTGTTTTATTTTTGGATCACACTCCATCAGTGCTGAGAACTTATTTCTAGCTCAGGGATCCCTCATGGTAGGGCTTGGGGGACTATATGGGATGCTGGGGATCTAACCCAGTCAGCTACATGCAAGGCAAACCCTACCCACTGTACTATTGCGCTAGCCCTCTGACTTAACATTTGTTTTGGAACCATACCAAATGGTACCTCAGGTATTACTGGCTCTGTGCTCAGGTATAACTTCTGGCAGTGCTCCAGGGACCATAGATTGTGCCTGGGAATACAGGCATGGAATGCAAGGCAAGTAAGCTTGTTAACCCCCTACAGTACCTCTGGTTCCTGACCTAGATTTTTGAGGATAGACTCCAGGTGAAATGAATTTTTTCTAGGTCACAAACGGTGGATCTCACTTTGTTTTTATTATTGCAGTGAAATACTTTGTGTTTATGGTTTGGTGCCATGCTAGTGTTGCTGAGGGATTACTTTTGGCTCTGTGCTTAGGGAACCATATACCAGGGATTGAACTGGAGTCAGGAGTTCTCTGATGCACTGAAGTACTACTTTTTTGGGGTTTGTTTTTGTTTTGGGGGGCCACACCTGGCATAGTGATAGTATAGTGGGTCGGGTGCTTGCCTTGCAAATAGCCAACCACGGTTCAATCCCATATGGTTCCCCCATACCATCAGGAGTGGTTCCTGAGCACAGAGCCGGGACCCAAAAACAAAAAAGGAGTCACTCTCATTGATGCTGGAGGCCCTGACTAATTCTCAGTTACCATTAGATGCTCAGTCTGTGCCTTTTTTTTTTCCTATTTGAGCCACACTCTGTTGTGCTCAGGGTTACTGTGGGTGGGGTGCCAGGACAGCTGTGTGTAGGCAAAGCAAGTGCCTTACTTGCTGCCCTATTTCTTTGACAGTTCTTCCCAGTAGGTTTCTGGTAGTACTTTAAAACTTTAGGAACCACTTGGAGCTACTGTGAAAAGTACAAATTCCTGGATCTCATTGACTAGACTGTCCTCTACAAGGTTTGGTGTGTGAGCTTAGAATCTTCATTTTCCAAAAGCACTCTGGATGTCTTCAGGCCCAATTTGAGAAATGCTTGTTACTCAAATTGTTTGTCTAGCACAAGGGCATTAGTTCTTTTAAATGATGAAGAATGAGCCATTTTATTTATTATTGATTTTATGTATTTATTTATTTTTGGTTTTTAAAGTAAACAGTGCTCAGGGCTTACTCCTGATGGACTTGGGGAACCCTATGGGGTGCTGGAGATTGAACCTCAGTCAGCTGCATAGTGTCCTAACCCCTCTGTACTGTGGCTCCAACCTCTGACCTACTGGTGTATAGAAGTAAAGCCTAGCTCTGTGCTTGGGGTTGCTCTCAACAGTGGTCAGGGGACCATGTGTGCCTGGATCAAAACAAGGCCTCCTCCTTTTGTGGCCTGCATTAATACTCCATTCCAGTTCATTAAGCTCTGTCTCTCTGAAGAGTGGTAGGAGAGACTTCTAATTTAATTATCTTTACTCACTTAGCTGGTAAAATGTTTTTATCTATTTTTTTTTTTCTTTTTGGGTCACACCCGGCAATGCACAGGGTTTACTGCTCTGCACTCAGGAATTACTCCTGGTGGTGCTCAGGGGACCATATGGGATGCTGGGAATTGAACCTGGGTTCGCCGAGTGCAAGGCAAACGCCCTACCCGCTGTGCTATTGCTCCAGCCCCATAATGTTTTTATCTTACTTATATACTTTCCCCATTTGTTTCCCTATTTTCAAATACATATATTTAGCTCTATACCTTGTTTTCTGGGAGGGTATGGCATATTCAACCATCCTTCCGGTGATTTTTTGATTTTCTTTTATAGTTTGCCATCTTTAGACAAAGTCTATTACTCTTCTTCTTCTTTTTTTTTTTTTAATTCTGCTCTTTTGCTTTTTTTGGTCACACCCAGCGATGTTCAGTGGTTACTCCTGGCTCTGCACTCAGGAATTACTCCTGGCAGTGGTTGGGGGACCATATGGGATGTTGGGGATTGAATTCCATTTCGGCCAGGTGCAAGGCGAATGCCCCACCTGTGGTACTATCTCTCTGGCCCAAAGCCCATTACTCTTCAGGCCATATTTGGTTACTACTATGCATAATCTGTTCTGCTGTAAAGTCTGCTGTTAGTTCTCAAACCCAGTGCATTAGTTAGTTTTGTTTCATAAGCCCTTCACACCCATTTCCCCCGGAGTTAATTCTTAGGAATTCATTCTTAGGATCTGTTTGCTGATTACTTTTATTTTTGTTTGGTTTTGGGCCACATAGCTCTGCTCAGGGATTACTCTTGTCTGTGTACTGAGGAATTTCTCCTGGCTTGGAGAAACATATGGGATGCTGGGGATCAGATCCTATTTGGTTGTGTGCAAGGCAAGACCCTATCTGTTATGCTATTGTTCTGGCCCAGTTTTTCTAATAAGAACTTAAAAGGGATTTTTTTTTTATTGGTTCTATTAGTTAAGAACTGTGGTATTTTCCATAGTATTTATTAAATATGTCAAATAGTCTTCTCAGCATTTATAGAATCATAAGATCGTTCCAAGAAATTGTGTGTGTGTGTGTGTGTGTGTGTGTGTGTGTGTGTGTTTTGTATGTTCTGGTAACCAGATGCTTATTGCTAATTTCCTTTTATTTTAAGGTGTTAAAAAATATTAATACCTGGTTGGGGCCTGGAGTGATAATACAATGGCTAGGGCATTTGCCTTGTATGCAGCTAGGCTGGGTTTGATTCCCGGCATCCCATATGGTCCCCTGAGCACTGCCAGAATGACTCCTGATTGCGGAGCTAGGAGTAATTCCTGAGCATCAGCGAATGTGACCCAAAGAAGCTAAAATAAATAAACAAATTTTAAATAACATGTAGATACTTGATATCTGTGTCTTATGTCTCCAAATTAGAATTTCACTGGGATTGAATTTACATACATAGTACACCTAATAATTGCCAGAGAAGAGAACAGTAGGAATTTGATGTTGGTGTCAAATTCAGTGAGTTCTAGAACCAGTGAACCTGCTGTTTCTTGACTATTGTACATGTGACTTAATAGTCATACAGTTATGACAGATACCCCGTTGTTTTGCAGTTGCCGGCTTTCTCAAGTTTATTCTTTGTCTGCTGTATAGAATATGCTCCATGTCCTGTGCATTTTTGCTTCTGGGTTGAAAGTATGACGTTCTTTTTTGATTCCTTTATAATCCTAATTTCTTACTTTACTAATAATACATTGTAGCCATGTGTGCAGTATTTGTAGATTCATTTTTAGATCTGGGTATTCCCAAATTGTGCAGTCCCATGGAGAAGGATGATTAGCAGTTTGTCAATTAAAAGACTATGATAAAACTCTTACATTTAAGATGGTTATAGCCATCCCTTCAGCTCTACACCTTTGGCCTGACCCCCTTTTTTTTTTTGTTCCTTTTGGTCACACCTGGCGATGCACAGGGGTTACTCCTGGCTCATGCACTCAGGAATCACTCCTGGCGGTGCTCAGGGGACCATATGGGATGCTGGGAATTGAACCCGGGTCGGCCGCGTGCAAGGCAAACGCTGCTGTGCTATCGCTCCAGCCCCTGGCCTGGTCCTTTGACTTTTGTTTATTTGTTTTTGTTCTCTAGTGCTCAGGGCTAACTCCTGGTTCTGTGCTCAGGAATCACTCCTGGTAATGCTTAGGGACCATATGGGATGACGGGATTAACCTTTTCAGCCTAGGGCAAGGCAAGTATCCTACCCACTATACTGTGCTCTGGCCCTGTTTTTTTTTTTGTTTTTGTTTTGGGGCCACACCCAGTGATGCTCAGGGGTTACTCTTGGCTCTGAACACAGGAATTAGTCCTGTGGTGCTCTGGGACCATATGGGATGCTGTGGTCAAATTTACCCACTATACTGTCTTTGCAGCCTCGATTTTTACTTTCTTTTTTTTTTTGCTTTTTGGGTCATACCTGGCGATGCACAGGGGTTACTCCTGGCTCTGCACTCAGGAATTACTCCTGGCAGTACTCAGGGGACCATATGGGATGCTGGGAATCGAAACCCGGGTCGGCCGAGTGCAAGGCAAAAGCCCTACCCGCTGTGCTATTGCTCCAGCCCCTTGATTTTTACTTTCTGAGGAAGAAAGTCTGGGGTTTGATTATGAAAGTCATTGCTGTTTTTAATACTCATTTTTAAAAAATTGAATCACCATGAGGGGATCCAGATGCATGGTACATACAATAGGTAGGGGGTTTGCTTTGCGTTCAGTGGTCCCTGCACGCAGCCGACCCTCTTCAATCCTTGTATCCCATATGGTCCCGAGAGGACCCCCCAGGAGTAATGCCGGAGTGCACAGCTGGGTTTGGCCCAAAAACAAATAAATTGAATCACCATAAGATACACAGTTAAAAAGCTGTTCTTGGTTGGGTTTCAGTCATACAAGTTCCAACACCCATCCCTCCACCAGTGTGTATTTCCCACCACCAATGTCCCCAGTTTCCCTCCCCCCCTTTTTAATACTTTTAGGGCTAGACTACTGCCAAGTATTATACAGTCTCAGGTTAGGAATAATCTCTACTTTCACTAATACTGTGGATAGTTAAAAAGTGTTTTAAAAAATCTTGTCTTAAATAAATGCCTTTATCTTAAGATTGTTTCAGAATTAAACACCCAAGATACCTTTTCCTGGTCGACTGACACTGAATTATTAATTTTGGGGGGAATTTCGGTCACACCCAGTGGTGCTCAGGGGACTATATAAGATGCTGGATATAAAACCTGGGTTGATGCCTGGTAAGCATCCTGCCTGCTGTACTATCTCCAGCTTCCTGACACTGATTTAAAATTACTTTTAAGCATATATAAAGTAGATCAGCTTCCCTTTATACTTGAGTGGTATAGTAGTTCGCTGTCTTTGTAGACTTTATATACAGCTGTATATACTTTTTGGTGACAAACTTTTAATATTTATTTATTAGTTCTGAATTTTGGTCCATACTCACTTGTTCTTGGAGGCCACTACTGCGTCTGTGCTTGGGGTTTGCTTCCAGTGGTCCTGGGGATTATCTGGTGCCTGTGATCAGACCAGGGTTGGCTGCATGCAAGTCAATTACCTTAATCCCTATACTATCCCTTTGGCCCAAATTATTTTATATTTATTTATTTATTTATTTATTTATTTATTGCTTTTTGGGTCACACCCAGCTATGCTCAGGGGTTACTCCTGGCTTTGCACTCAGGAATTACTCCTGGCAGTGCTTGGGGGACCATATGGGATGCCAGGGATCGAACCCGGGTCGGCCACGTGCAAGGCGAACGCCCTACCCGCTGTACTATCGCTCCGGCCCCTATTTTATATTTAAAGAAAATAGAGCTTTCTGGAATTGTTACTTTGATTGGAGTGCATTTTTTTCCTGTTCCTTTTGTTGAGGGGGGCTGCACCTGGCTGTGCTAGGGCCTTTTACTGATTCTGTACTCAGGAATCATGTGGGATGCAGAGGATTGAACCTATGTTGACCATGTGCAGTGCAAGTCTCCAGCCAGCTGTACTATCTTACTGGTCCTGGAGTTCTTTTTTTTTTTCCCTTTTTGGTGGTGGTGGTGGGGTTTGGGGCCACATCCAGTGATGGTCATGGGTTTTTTGTTTTTTTTTTGCTTTTTGGGTCACACCTGGCGGTGCACAAGGGTTACTCCTGGCTCTGCACTCAGGAATCGCCCCTGGCGGTGCTCAGGGGACCATATGGGATGCTTGGAATCGAATCCAGTTCGGCTGCGTGCAAGGCAAACACCCTACACGCTGTGCTATCGCTCCAGCCCCAATCATGGGTTATTTTTGACTCTACACTCAGGAATTACTTCTGGTGGTGCTTTTCAGGGGACCATATGGGATGCTGGGAATTGAACCAGACACGCAAGGCAACCTGACCTGCTGTACTATCACTGCAGCCCCATTTGGAGTTCATCTTAATATAATAAAATTTATTGTTTCATTAGGTTGATTCTGTACTTAGAAAATCTCTTACATTTCGTAGTGTGACATTTTATTATTTATGCTTTGGGTCCACCTGGCGAGGCTCAGGGGTTACTTCTGGCTTTGCACTCAGGAATTACCTCTGGTGGTGCTTGGGGGACCATATGGGATGCTGGGGATTGAACCTGGGTTGGAACATACAAGGCAAACGCTTTACCCACTGTCCATTCGCTCCAGCCCCAGTGTGACATTTTCATTCCCAAATCTTCTTAGCTTATGTATGTCAAATGTCAAAACCAAGTTATTTTTGTTTCAAGTGGGAGACATACTATTGATTTTCTTTTCTTTTAGGCGGAGGTTTGATCTACAGAATCCATCCCGAATGGATCGTAATGTTGAAATGTTTATGAATATTGAAAAAACATTGGTACAGGTAATTCAGAAAGTTAGATTATTGTTTTTTTTCTTACATTCCAAACTTGTTTTTATAGGTTGCTAAAACTATCAAAAGAACCAAATCATCTGAGATGTTTTATTTTATTATTTTTATTGGTTTTGGGGAAATAAAACTATGAAATTTGACTAAAACGTATTTAATGATTGATCTTGGGACTGGGGAGATAGAATTTGAGAGTGCATGGATTTCCTGCACGAGCCCAGGACTTGATCCTTACTACATGATGGTCTCCTCAACACCACTTGGGGGCAGCCCTGAAATGCTGTTTTTCTCCCTTTTTTGGAGTGACATATTTTTGGCTTTGATAAGATCCCTGAAACTGCCTCCCTCCCCTTCAAAAATACTTAATTCTGGTTGATATAATTTTGAGATGCAGTAATATAATATTTCGGGATGTATCTGGTGCTCGGGGGCTCCTCCTGGCTTCTGTGTTCACCAGTTACTCCTGTTGGTGTTGCTGGACATCAGACTAGTTAGATGCATGCCAGGAGAGCACCTTAACCCCTGCACCATCTCTCGTCCCTATTTTTATATTTTCATATATTTTATAAACTTTTCTTAAACTGAGCCTAATTTGTGATTTTAATCACATATTTAATTAAAACACTTATCTTACTAGCTACTTGTTTATATACTCACTGTCTTTATTTACTTTATTAACATGCAACAAATATAGATCTATTTTCTTCAAGGAGATAGTGAGGGCACAACATTTAATTTTCTTCCCTATTTTTTTTTTGGGAGGGGGGGTCATACCCAGCGATGCTCAGGGGTTACTCCTAGCTGTGCACTCAGGAATTACTCCTGGTGGTGCTTGGGGGATCATATGGGATGCCTGGGATCAAAATCCAGGTTGACCGCATGCATGGCAAATGCCCTACATTTTTTACTATTGCTCTGGCCCCAGTATTGATATATATATTTTGTGGGGGCCATTTATAGTTGCTTACAGATGAGCCAAATGGAGGTTTTCCTTGTCCACAATAAATGGTATATATAAAAACATTTTATTGAATTTTGTTAAGGTGCAGTCAATGAAATTTGACTCTGAGGATTAATATGGCAATATGGGGCCTTTTGGTGTGTGGGAACACCTGGCAGTGCTCAGGGCTTCTTTCTGACTCAGCTCAGTGATCAATTCTGGTGAAGTTCAGGAAACATGGGGTGCTGTGTGGATCGAACCCAGGTTGGCTGTGTGCAAAGGAAGGGACCTGCCTGCTGTATCATCTCTCTGACCCCACAGTATGTTGCTTTAATGAAAAGAGATATATTGCTTTATATCATGATTCTAAGAGTAGTGCATGCTGCTTTGCATGCAGCCAACCTAGGTTTGATCCCTGGTATCCCATATGATTCCATACACACAGCCAGAAATGATCCCTGAGTGCAGAGCCAGGAGTAAGCCCTGAGCACAGAAGGGTATGGACTCAAAACAAACAAAAGAGACATGAGTTTGAGTGGTAACTTCTGGCATTAGGAAGTGTATAAATAATGTGACATTATTTTAAAACCGAGAGACTTTCAAATCTGTTTTTTGCTTCTCAGAGTAATTGTCTGACCAGACCCAACATCTACCTCATTCCAGACATTGAGCTGAAGTTGGCTAACAAATTGAAAGATATCATCAAACGGCATCAGGTAATAGATGCACTGTGTAATAGTAATAAGTTTCTTAGAAATCTTACCATAGTAGCAATATAAGAGCTGAGTGAAGATTTTCTTTCTCTAGGTTATTTTTTCTATTCTCTCAGTTTAGTATTTAGCTTAGAGAAGTTTCTTCTCTTTTGGCATCATTGAGGTTTAATTGATACATCATCATGTACATTTTTGGTAGACATTGATGATTTAATACATATATGCATCTTTGGGGAACTTATAATAAAGTGATTAGTATAAAGTTGGCATAATTTTGTGGTGAGTTGTTCTTATGTAGGATGCATACACCACATATGTTTCACCAGGTCCACATAGGGTGAGTTGGTGACAAAGTTGTTTCTAGGAAATTTTTATCTTTTAATTATTTATTATTATTTATTTTTATTTTTATTTTTTGGCTTTTTGGGTCACACCCGGCTAAGCACAGGGGTTACTCCTAGCTTTGCACTCAGGAATTACTCCTGGTGGTGCTCAAGGGACCATATGGGATGCTGGGAATCTAACTTGGGTTGGTCGCATGCAAGGCAAATGCCCTACCCGCTGTATTATTGCTTCAGCCCTATTATTATTTCTTTAATCACAGTGATACGTTACAAAGCTTTTCTGTTTGAGTTTAAGTTAAACAATCACCCAATCCTCCACCAGTACACATCTTCCACCATCAAAGTCCCCAGTAATCTGTACCCCCCCACCTCTTCCTCCTGCCTCTGTGGCAGACAATCTCTCCCATACTCTTTTGTATTGCTTGTTATGAATAGCATAAGATGTTGTTTTCACAGCCGCTGGCCGTGCTCCTGGCATTCTAAAATTTTAGGTAATTTGCGTCTGGGAAATCTCTTCAGGGAGCTGCTCTGTTTGGAGATTTTTTTGTGTGTCTCTGGATCATGGCTGTTAAGGAGCTTAAGTAGCATCCGAGGGTTACTCCTGGCTCTGCATTTAGGAATTACTCCTGTCAGTGCTTGGGGGCTCCATGCGGCCACATGCAAGGCAAATGCCCTACCTGCTGTGCTATTGCTCCAGCCCCTTGTTTTGTTTTTGTGTGTCTGTTTGTTTGGGGGCCAAATCTGAGGTGCTTAGGGGCAATTCCTAACTCTGTACTTGGGGATTATTCCCGACAGGCTTGGGAAACCATATGTGGTACTGGGGATTGAACCCAAATAGACCAAGTAAAGGCAAGCACCCTACCTGCTCTACTATTGCTACGGCTCCTCTTTGCTTTATTTTAACATTTTTTCACTTGCTTTCCAGGGTACATTTACTGATGAGAAGTCAAAAGCTTCCCACCATATTTATCCATATCCTTCCTCACAAGAGGATGGTAAGTTATTATTTGCTTTGCTACTAACAAGCTCATTCTTCATTAAAGTTTTATCAACAGAAGCTTAAATAATTTTAATTAAAATTTTTTTTAATTATTTCAGAGATTTAAGTTTATATTGTAGTACTCTTGAACTTTTGAATTTGAATAAGCTCACATTCTGTGTTGTTCAATTCTTTTTCATTCTTCCTTTTTTTGTTTGTTTTTGTTTTTGGCCCTGTACTTAAAGCTTACTCCTGATTCTGTGCTGAGGAGTTACTCCTGGTGATGCTTAGGGGACCATTTGGGATGCTGGGGATCAAGCCAGCTTGATCATATGCAAGAGTAGCACCTTATACACTGTACCCCCTGATGTCCAATTTTCTAATCTGATGTTTGGATTACTTTTTGTGATCTGAAGTTTAAGACATTGCAAGATAAAAAAATGTTTCTAGAAAAGATCAGCTTAGTGATTATTTAAACATGACTCCGCAGCAGTATATTAGTGAATTTATGAAATTGTTCAGGTTCAGGATGACCACTCAGTACCCCTATTGTAAACCACAACACCCAAAAGGAGAGAGAGATATCAAAGTGGAATGCCCCACCACAGAGGCGGGGTGAGGTGTGGGGGACGGGATTGGGGCAGTGGGAGGGATACTGGGTTCATTGGTGGTGGAAAATGAACACTGGTGGAGGGAATGGGCTCTCAAACATTGCATGAGGGAAAAACAAGCACGAAAATGTGTGAATCTGTAACTGTACCCTCACTGTGACTCACTAATTAAAGAATAAATAAATTTAAATAATTAAAAAAAATTGTTCAGCTTAAGATTTTAAACACGGTTGGTATATTTGGTTTGTTTGGTTTTGGTTTTTAGGCTATATCCAGTGATGCTCTGGGGTTACTGCTGGTTCTGCACTCATGAATTGCTCTGGCCCAAAAACATGATTGTTTTGAAAATTTTATGTCAGTGACAAGAGTATATATCCAGGGAAAATTATTTGTGCTAAACATCTGAAATTTGGGAAACAGTCAAAGAGAACTGTATCTCTACTAGAGATCAATCTTCTGGTAGACAGACTATAACCCTGTGGACATCTGAGTTTTAGAAGTCAAATTTGTTCATATTTTAGCTAATTATACCATACTGAGGGTTTTTTTTTGGGTGTGTGTGTGGCGGGGGAGGTAGTTAGGGCATACCCATTGGTATTTGGGGAACCACTCAGTGCTGGGGATCAAATCTATAATTCATCCTTTGTGCCATTTCCCTGATCTTAAATTGAGTGCCTTTCTTAAGTTTAAATTTTTATTTTTGTTTTTATTATTTATTTTGGAGGGGGATTGTTGGGCCACACACTTGGTGATACTCAGGTATTGTACTGTTGGCTCTGCACTCAGGAATTACTCCTGGCAGTATGCTGGGGATCATATGGGATTGCTGTGGATTGAACCTGGGTAGGCCATGTGCAAGGGAAATGCCCTAAACGCTGTGCTATCACTCCAGCTTCCAGTGCCTTCTTTTTTAAGTGAAATGGAGTAGTTTTATTTAATAAATGTGACAGAGGGGCATAAAGTGAAAGAATTACATACCTCGTGTTGGGATGCAGGTAGTTCCAAAGTGGAATGATTTTACTGAGTTGTTTTACCTGATTAGTGCAGTTGTGGGAGAAGGCAGAAACAAATATATCACCAGTCAATCCCTCTATGCCTGAAAATTAAGAGGTATGCTGCGTCAAAGAAGAAATTACAATGGAAATTAAAAATATCTTTGGAATGGAATAATTATGAAACAAATAAAATATACAAGAACTTTGGCTTTAATGTCCATAATATATAGCTGAAATTATCCTTGGAGGAAAATTTATTTTTAGAGGCATGTCTTGGAAGAGGAGAAACACTGAAAATCAAAGTTCCAGACATCTTTTTTTTTCTTGTTATTTGATCCACAGCTTTTGGTGCCCAGGAGGCGTCTCTTGGCACAGTGCTATGGGGTTACTCATAGTGTTACCCAGTCACATGTGTGACTCCAGGTCTTCTGTGTGAAAATCTTATTCTCCAACTCTTTGAGCCATCCAGTAACTGTACATTGAAACAAACTTTAAAGAAAAAATTTGGGCCACACTGGATGCTTGGGAGGTACAGATGGTGCCAGGGATCAAACAAGAATCTCCTACATGCAAAGTATGTGCTTTTGCCCTTTGAACCATCTCACTGGCCTTTGTTTTAGATTATTTTTGTGCAGGGTCATTTGGGTCTTATGTAAGAAACTAGTAAGAAATTATTGCTCAATCTAAGTTCATAAAATTTGTGTGTAATCCTCTAAGAGTTTCATAGTTTAATCTATCAAAATTTAGGGTTTTTTTCACTTGTTAAATGTATTTTTTTTTTTGAGGGGGGTCACACCTGCTGGTGCTCAGGGCTTGCTCTTGGCTCTGTGTTCAGGAATCATTTCTGGCAGTGCTCATGAAATAATATATCGTGCTGTGAATTAAAGCCAGGTCAGCTGCATGAAAGCCAAAGTCCTAACTGCTATACTGTCTTTTCAGTCCAAGTTTTGATAGTTAAAAATTTATATTACTTCAACAGTCAAAATTTTTAGCTTGGTTTAAAATGCATTTTTTGTGGGGGCGGTTAGTGTCAGAAATTCAACCTGGGACCTTTCATGTAAGGCATGTGCTCTGCCACTTAAAGCCAGTAACATTTACAATATGAGAAACCTCATTTTGCTCTAGTGTATTAGGTGGTTTTTCAAAATTTATTCTTTATCCACTAGATGGAGATGGTGGACATGTGCATGTTAGAAGAATACTGTGTGTTAGAATACTGATTCATTTGTTGACTTTGTTTCTCTAATAAGACTTTATAGAAAACTTTTAGGTTTTGAGGGTTTTTTTTTTTGATGAAAATAAAGTGATTTTAATCAGTAGACAAGAGGTTCTCTAAATGTTACTCAGGTACCTTGCAAATGTGGTTTTAAAAAAGAGTGGTCTTACATTGATTTCAATAAACTGGGCTCTTCAGAACTCTGTGGAGGTGCAGCAATTAAGGAATTACTTCTTAATAGTTCAAGGGAATAGCGATCTCTTTTAAATTTTGAAAAAAAAATAAGTCTTTTTATGATTATCAACTCCAAGAAGCTATTTTCCTTTATAGACTACAATATTATTGTCAGTATCATAGCTTTTACTTTATAAAGAACTCCCACAGGAAGAAATTTCTGGAGGCTTTCCCAGATATATACAGCTACATTTTCTGTCATGCTTACAATACTTGCAAAGTGTAGCACATCCAGATCCAGATTCTTATGATCAAGGGGCTTCATAATTGCCTCCTCCATGTACTCTTTGAGAGAAGTCAAATTTATAACCATTCCTGTAATAGTATTTAGTAAACTAAAGTTTTATTAAATAAAAAAAATACAAGTAGCACAAGAAGGATTCTGAGGCATCTAGACTTATAGTTCGAATATTAGTTTACTAAATACTGACACTTGTTAAGTGTTGCTGTCATTAAGAGAAATCTAAATTTAGGAGCTAGGGAGCGATAGTGCAGCAGGTAAGGTGTTTGCCATGCATGCAGCCGACCCGGGATTGATTCCTCTGCCCCTCTCGGAGAGCCTGAACAGATACCATTAAAAGATAAAAATAAAGTGGGCAGGATTCCATCTCCAGCACTGCATGTGGTTCCCCTGAACCCCTCCTGAAATGATCCCTGAGCACTGCAAAATGTGACCCCCAAAACCAAAATAAATACCTACGAGCTAGTGTCTGACTCTCATTAGTATGATGTGTTAAAGAGAATATAGAGGCCAGAAGAATAGGTGAAAGATGTGGCACTACATAGTTCTCTGATCATCGCAAGGAACAGCCTATAAATACTGAGATGGGAGTAGCCCCTGCATACTGTCACTGAGTGTCACTCCAAAACAAAACAGACAAATTCCATAGACAAATTTCACATAGTGCTAATGGGGTTGTAAATTTATACAGCTGACTTGGGAAATGTGTTTTATCTCCAAATGTTAAACATAGCATACTAAACAGTTGAACAGTTAAGAGATACAGGAGAGTTGGAAGGTTACATCCATACTCTAAACTCAGATTATCATAATTTTATAATGAAAGGTTCATCAGTTTTATTTTTATTTTATTTTTTAAAATTTATTTTTTATTCTTAAATCACTGTGAAAACAGTTACAAAGCTTTCAGGTATAAGTCTCAGACATACAATGATCAAACACCCATCCCTTCACCAGTGCACATGTTCCACCACCAAGAACCCCAGTATACCCCCCACTCCCTCCCCCCTCGCCTGTGTGGCTGATGAGTTTCACTTAACTCTCTCTTTGCTTTGATTACATTCAATGTTTCAACAGAAAACTCACTATTGTTATTTGGAATCTTCCCCAAATAGTCAGACATGCCGAGAAGGCATCATTAGATAATGTTTTCTATTGCTGATATTGAAGAGCATATGAGGTCATGAGGCTGCAATTATGGCCGCACAGGTTTAGATTTTTGGTATTTTAGTAATTAAGTCCAGGGGAATTTCTGCCAGAAGCCGCTGGGTTATAGAGTTGGTTTCTGTGCCTCCGGGATTGTGGCTGTTCAGGAACAGAGGAACCATTTGTGGGCGGCCGCTTGGGATATCAGTTGGGCTGGAAGAAGTGCCGGTACTGCCCCCCATCCTGAGATTTCCCAAGCAGGTTAATCAGTTTTATTATTTATTTATTTATTTATTTATGAGTAATAATAGAAACTTTTTATAATTTATTGATTTTTTTAAATTAGTGAGTCACAGTGAGAGTACAGTAATAGATTCACACATTTTCGTGCTTATTTTACCCTCATGCAATGTTCGAGAGCCCATCCCTCCACCAGTGTTCATTCCCCACCCCTTATGAACCCAGTATCCCTCCCTCCCCCCCGTTCATCAGTTTTAGATTGGCTAAACAAAAGGTGATTTATCTGTACAATAGACTATTAGCCATAAAAGGAAATAATATAGGAAGTCACATCAGAATAGGAAGCCCCATCAGACTTTGTTTCATTATAGACATCTACTTAACAATGATATATCATCCAGAAAATTCATAAGGCATCACAGCACTGCAGAGTAAGCTCAGAGTATAGAACAGCAACACTGAAATAGTAAGAAAACCCATTTCTTGTCAACCTCAAGACTTTTTCTATTTCCCTCTGGGGCTTCTAGGGGCTTGTTTATTAGTTTCCTCTTTAAACCATGTAAGTAGTATGAGATGACCAACACTGAAATGCAGTTACAATTGAATTAAACTATAAATTTAAGTCAGTCATAAAACAGATTATATAAATTTCACTTCTATTTGGTAAGGATCTTAAAATATCTACCTTAAGTGATTGTATTAGTTGCAATGTGGTTAGGAGAGCTATATGAACTGTAACAAATTTATGAAAAAAATAATAGAAGGTAGGGGTCATAGAAATAGTACAGGGAGCCTTACAGATAGTATAAGAGGTAAGACATTTCCTTTGCAATGTGAACACTTCTGCAATGACCCTCACTTGGTTCCTGGTGCTGCATATAGTCTCCTGGGGTCCATGGTGGATCATTTTTGAGCACAGAGCCAGGAATAGCCCTGGACACCACCAGGTGTGGCCCAACCCTTACTCCTCCCCAAATAAATAATTGAAAGTATTACTATAATGTTCTGTAGGAACCAGATAAAATGAATTGGGAGAAAGAATAGTTGGCAGGAAGTTGGCAAACCTTTTTATCAGGAAGATGATGCATAGCTTTACACCTTGAAAGATGTGCAGTTAGGGGCTGGAGTGATAGCACAGCGGGTAGGGCGTTTGCCTTGCACACGGCTGACCTGGGTTCGGATCCCAGCATCCCATATGGTCCCCTGAGCACCGCCAGTGGTAATTCCTGAGTGCATGAGCCAGGAATGACCCCTGTGCATTGCCGGGTGTGACCCAAAAAGCAAAAAAAAAAAAAAAGCAAAAAAAAAAAGAAAGATGTGCAGTTAATGCAAAATCTTACAGAAGAGAGGTCTAAAAAGCTATGCATGAATCAGAAGGTTTTGGTTTTTATTTATTTATTTATTTATTTATTTATTTTTGCTTTTTGGGTCACACCTGACGTTGCCCAGGGGTTCCTCCTGACTCTGCACTCAGGAATTACTCCTGGCGGTGCTCAGGGGACCATATGGGATGCTGGGAATTGAACCCAGGTCAGCTGCATGCAAGGCAAACGCCCTACCCGCTGTACTATCTCGCCAGCCCCTGAACCAGAAGGGAATAATATTACTGTATTATGATTTGGGTGGAAGTGAGGACTGGCAGGTGAGTAGGAAGGAGTATGTGCTTAGTGCAGTGGACAATTGGTTTTGTCAAAAGAGATAAATCTGTAAATTGTCCTATAGTAAACTTAAATCTGACAGCACAGATTGAAGTATTCCCTTGATAATATTCAATTAAAACTTTTAGTTTTGCTTACTTTACCAAAAAAATCTAAGTAAAAATTATGTCTAATAATTTATTTTAACTTGACTAAATTCTTTCTTCTTCCCTTTCAGAAGAATGGTTGAGACCCGTGATGAGAAAAGAGAAGCAGGTGTTAGTGCACTGGGGGTTTTACCCAGACAGGTGATGTACATGTATCCTGAGATTGTTTGCTATGGCATTTTTGTCACTTAAGTCCATGTTGTTGATACATAGTTTCATTTCAAGAATAGTGAGAGTTTTATTGATTTCTTTTATTTCTTTTTTAATTTTTTATTATTTTATTTTATTTTTGCTTTTTGGGTCACACCCGGCGATGCACAAAGGTTACTCCTGGCTTTGCATTCAGGAATTACTCCTGGTGGTGCTCAGGGGACCATATGGAATGCTGGGAATGGAACCCGGGTCGGCCACGTGCAAGGCAAACGCCCTACCCGCTGTGCTATTACTCCAGCCCCTCTATTGATTATTTTAGTCATTTCTTTCACTTTTTTTATAGTCTTATTTTAAATTAGAATTAAGCTTTATATATCTTAGTAAATAGCTGTTGGCTGTATTTGTCAGAACAGTTCTTCATTCAGTAAGGTATTAGATTGTTGATTTAGATTGTTTTCTTTAAGATAAGAGTACTTTGTGACTAGCTCTATCTTTGCTTTTTTTTTTTTGGCTACATATGGCGGTGCTCAGGGCTTACTCCTGGGTGTGCACTTAGGAATTATTTCTTTCAGGGGTAGGGGGACCATATGGGCTGTCAGGAATCAAAGCCGGTTCAGCCGTGTGCCAGGAAATTGCCTTACCCACTGTACTATCTCCCCAGCCCCAAACTTTGTTTTATTATGAAGATATATTTAAATTTAAAAACATTTTCTTTTTGGTCTTTAATACAAAGCACCTTGTATTGCTCAGGAATCCCTCCTGGCCATGGGATGTCAGGGATCAAACTTGGGTCAACTTTGTGTAAGGCAAGTGTCCTGGTCACAATAATCTGACAATACTCTGTTTTTTCTGGCCACAATATATTTAAAATTTTAGAAGATATATTCATTGTCTTTATACAAATTGAGTTGTTGGAACCAAATCAAGTCAGCTTCTTTAATCAGCCTCTTCTGAATTAACAAAATTTTAGTTTTGGCTTTAAGTTTTTTTTTTTTTTTAAGACAAGTTTAACTTGGGGATCTTTGTGAGGAGAGTGACACATGGTGATACTCAAGGTTTACTCTTGGTTCTGCATTTAGGCATCACTCCTGGTGGTACTTGGGGGACTGTATGGTGTGCCATGGTGGAATGCTTTCTATAAAACACTTCTAGTCTCTAAAGTCATTCTTTGTTCTGTTAACAAAAAAACTATTATAAGAAAGTACATAAAGTCAACATTGTTTGGTATGTTTAGCGAGTACCTCTAAAGGTCAGGGGCCAGAGTAATAATAGTACAATAGGTAGGACTCGTGCATTGTATGTGGCAGACCAGGATTTGATCAACAGCACCCCATATTGTCCCCCTGGCCTAATAGGAATGATTGCTGATTTTGAGTGCAGAGCCAGGAAGAATCCCTGAGTACTGCTGGGTGTGACTCGATCAATCCCCATCCCCCCAAAAAAAAAACCAACAATAAAGGTATTGCAGTTCAGTGTAAAGTTAGTGAGGGAAGACTCCTAGGAGGTGGAGTCAAGGACAGTCATAGAAGCACATTGTGAGGCCTTAACAAATCACCCACTGCAAAAATGTTGACTTGGAACTGGCAGGATAGTACAGCAGGTATGGTGCTTGCTGTGCACACAGCAAACCCAGCTTTGATCCCCAGCACTCCATATAGTTCCCTCAGCAGAACCAGGAGTGACCCCTGTGCATAGAACCAGGGTAAACCTAGAGATAGCCTGGTGTGGCCCAAACTCTCTGCTCCCCAAATCCCCCAAAACAAGGACACACACACAATGTGTGTTCTACCATTGAACTACTTTTTTGTGAGTGTTCTTGAACACATTTTGAAGATGAAATTAATTAGAAGTTGTTGATGGTTTGTTATCGGCTGTGATTAAAATTGTAGTCAAGGATATTTATTTACAAGAATTTTGGCCAAGAGTGGGAAAGATTACCAGTATTTAATCTTGTTAATTAAAAGGACTAATTTTCTAGAGCATTTTGTTGTTCAAGATGGCATTGTATGATGGGTTTGGGCGTATTTTTTTTTTTCTGCTTTTTTCAGGTCACACCCAGCGATGCACAGGGGGTACTCCTGGCTCTACACTCAGGAATTACTCCTGGCGGCGCTGGTGCATCATATGGGATGTTGAGAATTGAACCCAGGTTGGCTGCGTGTAAGGCAAACACTGTACCCGCTGTGCTATCACTCCAGCCCCTGGGTTTTTTTTTAATAATACATTTTTTATGTGTTTTTCCTTTGTTTAGTTGTGCTCAGCTCAGGGCTTACTCCTGACACTGCTAAGGAATCACTCCTGGGCATGCTTGGGCAACCATATGTGGTGCTGGGATTCAACCCAGGTTGGCTGTGTATTTGGGTAGGCCAGCTGACCTGCTTGTTGTACTGTCATTCCAGCCACCATATGTTGACTTTTTTTTTTTTGCTTTTTGGGTCACACCCAGCGATGCACAGTGGTTCCTCCTGACTCTGCACTCAGGAATTACCCCTGGCCATGCTCAGGGGACCATATGGGATGCTTGGAATCGAACCCGGGTTGTCCGCGTGCAAGGAAAACGCCCTACCCGCTGTGTTATTGCTCCAGCCCCACCATATGTTGACTTTTAAGTTTGGTTCTTTTGAGACCTCTAGCCCCTTATTGCCCTTTAACTTTTTTATGGTGCCAGGAATTGAACTCCAGACTTCACACATGCAAGACAAAGTACTCTTACCACTGAACCATATCCCCAGCAGCCCTTGGTTTTGATAACCATAACAATCTTATTAGAAGAGTTATGAATTTGGTAGTTTAATTCATGAGTCTCACATTCAGAAGTAGATAATACAATTTCAAATCATCAGTAATGTTTGAAGCCATAAGAAATTATGAAGGCATTGAATTTACTAAGTAGAGAAGAACTAGATAAGATTAGTGCAAAAACTGAAACTTGAATGGGGCCTTTCATTGTTCATTTTTGAAGAAGAGGACAAACTGGTCATGGAGATAGAGGAGAGTCTTGACTAGAAGAAATCCCAGATGATGGTACTATGTTGGAGGTGAAGTGAGCAAAGTGCTTTGAGGAATATCAGCTTATTAAAATTCTGTGGACTTCAGTTTGATATTTGGGACTAATAAACATGGTTATTGGTAAATTTTACAGAAGAATTTTTTTTGGGAGGGGGTCACACCCAGCGATGCACAAGGGTTACTTCTGGCTTTGCACTCAGAAATTACTCCTGGCAGTGCTAGGGGACCATATGGGATGATGGGAATCGAACCTGGGTTGGCTGTGTGCAAGGCAAACACCCTACCCGCTGTGCTATTGCTCCAGCCCCAGAAGAATTTTTTGACAGTGGTAATGAAAGGTTGTAAGGAGCCAGAGTGATAATACAGCAGGTACTTGCCTTGCACGCAGCCGACACGGGTTCAGTGTCTGCCATCACATATGGTCCCCTGAACATCACTAGGAGTAATTCTGAGTGCAGAGCCAGGAATAATCCCTGAACATTGTGGGGTTTGGCCCAAAACAAAAAGGATTATGACAAATTGCTAACACTGGATTATAATGGTATTATAATTTAATCTCTGATTAGAATCTTAGTGCATGAGTTTTGATTCTAACTTGTTTTTTTCCTTTTATTCTGTATCTTTTATAGCTATGATACGTGGGTCCATAGTAATGATGTTGATGCAGAAGTTGAAGATCCACCAATTCCAGAAAAGCCATGGAAGGTCAAGATTTAATTTATTTTAATTTATTTTAACTAATTTTGGGAAGAGGAGCACCTTCCCATGTACCCCAGTGATATTTTCCCCAATTATTTGGTGCTTTGGCTCAATGATCTGGAGCCCACCATACCACATCTAATCGTCCTCAGAGGTCCTTGGTCCACATATTTTGTTTTTTGTTTATCAAAATACAAATATAAATATTTTCTCATATTTTTATATTTATATTTTAGTGTTTTCATCTGATCAAACCATATGTGGTGCCAGGGATTGAGCTTGGATCAGCTCTGTGCAAGGCTGCCTTACCCATTATGTTTTCATTCCTCAGTCCAAACTTTATTTTTTAAAGTTGAGGTTATAATGTTAAACACAGTGACTGTAATTAGAAATACTGCATTATGAGGCCAGAACAATAGTACAGTGGGTAGGGCATTTGACTTGCATATGACCAAACTGGGTTCAGTCCCCTGAACCTCATGTGGTTCTTTTGAGCCTTCGTTGGAGTGTTTCTCAGTGCAGAACCAGGAGTAAGTCCTGAGAAGCACAGGGTGTGGCCCAAAAATAACCGAAAATTTTTGCTTTTATTTTGTTTCTGGGACACAGATGTTGCTCAGCGATTACTCCTTCGTTTGTGCTTTGAAATTACTCCTGGCAGTGCTCAGAGGACCATATGGGGTGCCAGGGATCAAACCTGGGTTGCTAATGTGTAAGGCAAACATCCTACCCACTGTACCATCTCTCTGGCCTTGCTTTTTTTTTTTTTTCTTTTTGGGTCACATCCGGCAATGCACAGGGGTTACTCCTGGCTCTGCACTCAGGAATTACTCTTGGCAGTGCTTGGGGGACCATATGGGCTGCCAGGGATCTAACCCAGTTGGCTGTGTGCAAGGGAAATGCCCTACCTTCTGTACTATCACTTCTGCCCCAGTTTCTTGCCTTCCTAATGTAGTTTTTAGTGTGCATGTTTGGTTTTTGAACCCAGGGCCTCATGCAAAGCATGTGCTCTACCACCAAACAACATTTAGGTCCTTTTTTTTTTTTTTCAAAAGTTGTGAAGATTCTTTTAATGAAGTTTCAAGTACTTTTAAATTATTTCATTATTTATATAGACTTTTTTGTTGTTTTAGGTTCATGCAAAATGGATTTTGGACACTGATGTTTTCAATGAATGGATGAATGAGGAGGATTATGAGGTAGATGAAAACAGGAAACCTGTGAGTTTTCGTCAGCGAATTTCAACGAAGAATGAAGAGGTACTTGGTTTGGTATCATTTTTCTCTACTAGGTATTCTTTGGTTCTTGGCCTGAATATTAACAAAATTTTTTAATTGCTGCCACACACCAATCAGTATGTATCAGCTATCAGATGTAAATATTGCCAAATAACTAAAGTTTTTTCAGGAACCTGGTACTCCCCAAAATGGGACATAAACATATACAAACATTAAGACTATGCTATATGAACTGCAATCCCAATTTCTTTTATGTTTCAGTTTTCTGAAAAAATCTCTGAGACATAAACTTATTATTTTGGGGAGGAGGGACATACTTATTGGTGCTCAGGGGCTACACTTGGCCGAGTATGAGTCTTAGTACCTATTTTGATTCCTATGGGTTTTTTGTTTTGCTTTTTGCTTTTTGGGTCACACCTAGTGATGCTCAAGGGTAGCTCCTGGCTTTGCACCACCAAATTAATCCTGGTGGTGCTTGGAGGATTTTTATGGGATGCCGAGGATCAAACCAAGGTCGGCCGCGTGCAAGGCAAATGCCCGACCTGCTGTACTATTGCTCTGGCCCCACTTACGCTTTTCTTACTAAAATTTCTTCTCATATGTTCTTTTGTAAGAAAAATATGTTTAAATAAGTCTTTTTATTCCATTGTTTACTTTTGCTTTAATTAATTTTGAAACTTATTTTTGTGTAAGTATGGAGATATACACTTGTGGTTCTCAGGGGTTACTCCTAGTTGTGCGCTCAGGAATCTCCTGGTGGGCTTGAGAGAACTATTTGGGATGTTGGAGATTGAACCTGGGTCAGCCACTTGCAAGGCAAGCCACCTACCCATTGTACTAATGCTGTTGCCCCAAGAATATTAATTTGGAGAATAAGTTTCCTTTTTCCCTTTATGTAGTTTAAACCAAATCTTCCATGTCATTAGGAATTTTCTACTTCCTGTTACATCATTATACTATACCTTCTATATCTGTTCTGGTTAAGATTTATATGGCTTATTCTTTTGGAAAAACAATATATAAATTTACTTAGTGTCACTTTAAAAA
This sequence comes from Sorex araneus, assembly GCF_027595985.1. Lineage (NCBI taxonomy): Eukaryota > Metazoa > Chordata > Mammalia > Eulipotyphla > Soricidae > Sorex > Sorex araneus. The sequence goes on along the minus strand of NC_073305.1, from coordinate 44,504,238 downwards.
ATTAAATTTTAGGGACTGGAGCACTAATATAGTGTTTAAGGTGCTTGCCTTGCATGCAGCTGATCCAGGTTCCATCTGGCCATCCTATACGGTCCCCCGAGTACAACCTGGAGTGATTTCTGGGTGGAAAGCCAGGAGTAACCCTTAAATCATTGCTGGGTGTGGCCCCAAAGCAAAAAAAAAAAAATAATCAAAGGTGTGTAGTTGTGATTTTCTATTAAATCTTCTCTTGGAGGCCTTAGATTCCAATTTGGTACTACAGAGCAACTAACCATAGATAATTAAGGAGTATGACAGTATCAAATTCTCGTTTGTGTTTTTTCCCCCGGGTCACACCTAGCAATTCCCAGGGGTTACTCATGACTCTGCACTCAGGCAGGGATTTTGGGGGACTATCTGGGATGCCGGGAATCGAACACAGGTCGGCTGTGTGCAAGGCAAATGCCCTCCCCGATGTCCTATTGCTCTGGCCCCTCAACTTCTTTTTTTAAAAAAACACGTAGAAGTTACAAGGACGGTGTGAGAAGTGAATAACAAAACAAAACTGACACAGCTCTTGGATTATTTTATAAGCCTTTTCTCACTTGTGGTCTGTACGGGGGTTCCTAGGATGTGCTGTGCCACGGACTGAACTCAGGGCCTTGAATATATGCAGCACATGTATCCCTGTTCTTACTATGTTAAGTTGCTAGTATATATACAGTTTGGGTTTTGCATGTTGTGATGTATTTTGCAACTGCTGACTTGTTTATTTACAGTGTTTTTCTGGAGTCCTTAGGGTTTTCTATATAAAGCATTTTCGAAGAGAATTTTACAAATCTTGAATTTTTATAATAAACTCCAATTTTTTTTTGGGGGGGGTGGTCACACCTGGCGATGCTCAGGGTTACTTCTGGCTCTGTACTCAGGAATTAATCCTGGTGGTGATCAGGGGTCCATGTGGGATGCTGGGGATCAAACCTGAGTAGGCCACGTGCAAGGCAGACACGCTACCTACTCACTGTACCATCACTCTACCATAATGAAAAAACATTCCTGTTTTTCAGTATAAAAACTGAATTTATTTATTTATTTTCTGACTTTTTTCCACAAGAGTATAAAGCCTTTCTCTTTGTATTTTATAATTTAATGGATTTTTCATTTAATTCTAGTAGTTACTAAAGCTGTTTTTTCCCACCTAGAAATATGGAATATGAACAAGAACAACTTTTGGTTGTACAAGAACACCTTTCTGAATATATTTGGATTTTGTAGCCTAGTTCTGTAATATTGATTACATTGATCATTCATGGGGTCTGTTCCATCTGAGAGGTAAAGGAAAGTCTGAACTGCTAGTGGTTTAGGCCGTTTGATGGAGTCTGAGCTAGTGAATTTATTACTGTTTATATGAAATTTTCACTTTTGGACAGGGCTTGGTGAAATGGAGAAGTTGGCATATTTGGCTGATATTTATTTCCATTTACTTTTTCCTAGCCAGTCAGAAGTCCGGAGAGAAGAGATAGAAAAGCATCAGCGAATGCTCGAAAAAGGAAACATTCCCCTTCTCCACCACCTCCAGCTCCCACAGAATCACGGAAGAAGAGTGGGAAGAAAGGGTAAGAACTCCAGCATGAGCAAGAGACATTAAAGCAAATACCAGGGGGCTTCCCACAATTTTTATTATATTTATTTTCAACTTCCCACAGTCGGAAGTTGTTCTGATAGAAAGTCTTACTTTGACTTGATTGGAAGTCTTTGCTTTCATAGTTCTTCCTATCTTCCATTGGTAGTCTTATTTCATATTTATATGCCAGCAGCCTGAATACTATCTTTGTTTTGTTTGTGGGGGCACTCACAGTTTAGTGGTTAAGCCACACCAGGTATGCCCTAGCCTTCCTTGAGTACTGTCTCAGTGCTCAGGGATCACTCCTGACTCAGTAGACTGTATATAGTGCTGGGGATTGACCTGGAGTCAGCCGCAGGCAAGTGCCTTAACCCTGTTTATTCCTTTAGCTCTTTTTTTTTTTGTCTTCGAAAGTTATTCTGGGGGCTAAGGAGACGTTGCTCAAATGACTGCAGCACATGGTTTGCCTGCTGGAGGTCTGGCTTCTGTTCCAAGCACTGCATGGCTCCCGGAACATCACTCAGTGTGGCCCAAAGTCTCCTGGTGATATTAAACATCATAAATACGAATAATGAAGATAATGATGCTGAAATTGTTTGCTATCATGATAGTTGTAATAAAAAAAATGGTTTTGTTTTTGTTTTTTAAGGCAAGCTAGTCTTTATGGAAAACGTAGAAATCAGAAAGAGGAGGAGGAGCAAGAAGATCTTACTAAGGACATGGAGGACCCAACACCTGTACCCAACATCGAGGAAGTTGTACTTCCAAAAAATGGTTTGTTTTCTTCCCTTGACTATAAGTGTTAGACATGACTTGATCATGATCTCAGCAAGCTATAATGAATGGCGTCTCATTCTAGTCCTCACTCAGTTCTCAGACTTTTTAAAGTATAAAAGATTTCTGCTTTCAAATTTCACATTCATGAAATTTCTTATTTTTCCCCTTTTCTTTTTTGATGTATTTTTACTAATTTATTATAAAGCACACTGTGACCAGTTTCCCCATCACTGTCACTGTCACTGTCATCCCGTTGCTCATCGATTTGCTCAAGCGGGCACCAGTAACGTCTCTCATTGTGAGACTTATTATTTTTTTTTTTAATTTTATTGAATCACCATGTGGAGGGTTACATAGTTCTCAGGATTATGTCGGTTATACAATTCTCAAACACCCTTCCCTTCACCAGTGCCCATCTTCCATCACCAACCCCCCCAGTATACCTGCCGCCCCCTCCCACCTCCCCAGTCCCCACCCTTGTAAGTGATGTTTCACTTCGTTTACGCCTTATCTCGATTACATTCCATGTTTCAACACATAACTCACTACCGTTGTTGGGATTTCCCCCCAAAAAGAAAAGCAGTCCTATTGCCAAGGAGGCATTTGATAGTTCTCCACTGCTAAGAATATAGAGATATTAAGTCCCGCTGTTTGTTACCTAACTTTTCTTTTTCCCCCTCGCCCCGCGCCACCGAGTTCACGCCTGTTTAGTAATCGCCACGCTGCCTGACAAGGGAAAAAAAAAACCCGAAAAGGATGGTTATTTCCCGTCATCAGCAGGCGTGGGGCTCTGGCTTAGTTGATAGACTAGTAGAGTGTCTGCAAGCAGTTTCTGGAACCAAAGGTCTCTCGCTGGTATCGGCTCCGGCTCGAGGTTCCACCAGCGTCCCACTGTTCCATGTACATAATTTTCCCCTTATATCCCATTCCCACGCCACCAGGTCTGTTTGCTGAATGGACATCACACTATGTTTGACACCACGCCGAGTTTCTTCCCGAGAAAGAAGGGTATTTCTTCTCAGCCGGCGTGGGGATATAGCTTAGTTCAGTCTAGAGAGATGGCTACCACTTTGATTGCCTTCAATATTTCACCAACAGACTATTCTTGATAGGATCTCCCACAAAAGTCCGACCTGTTAAAGAGGAACCATTACATATTGCTGATGCTAAGATGACATTAGGTCGCGCAGCCTCGCGGTTTTGGGTTTGTGTATAAAGTCCAGGGAAAGTACAACCAGAAATAACATCACTACAAACTTTTACCCTTATATGGTGCTCATAAGATGGAGAAACCTAGAGAAGGAGTTGAGAGAGAGAGAGGTTAAAAGAATTGGGGGATGCCCGGTTCCCACTGTTTCAGCACCGTGGGGTCTCCGGTCCCGTGCCGGAATTAGTTCAGTGGGCAGCTTGGAGTCCAAGGGCGCTTCCTTGGGCTCTTCCATCGTGCTGGCTCCGCAGCAGGGTCACCGCCCCCGCCCCCTGGGGCCTCCCGCAGGCGCGCGCATCCTCTTTCAGCCCGCTCAGCGTCTCCATTTTGCGCTCAGGAAAACCGGGGACCCTGCGCTGTGTTCAGAAGGAGTTGAGAGAGAGAGAGGTTAAAAGAATTGGGGGATGCCCGGTTCCCACTGTTTCAGTGCCGTGGGGTCTCCGGTCACGTGCCGGAATTAGTTCAGTGGGCAGCTTGGAGTCCAAGGGCGCTTCCTTGGGCTCTTCCATCGTGCTGGCTCCGCAGCAGGATCCAAAAGCTCTCATTGTGAGACTTATTGTTACTGTTTTTGGCATATCCAATACGCCACGGGTAGCTTGCCAGGCTCTGCCGGGTGGGCGCGATACTCTCGGTAGCTTGCCGGGCTCTCCGAGAGGGGCAGAGGAATTGAACACGGGTCGGCTACTTCATAATAATTCATCATTAACAGTATTAGTCCCAACGGAATACAATTAAACAAATGAAATATATTTATATACAGTCTATCCTATTTGCATCAGTATTGGTAGGATATTAACCATTTAAACTGGATTTATCTTGTTTTACTCTTTATCGCTGTTAAATTTTTTTCTACACAAATTTCTTCATGTATCTGATACTTAGCTTTTTAAGGACATATATGTTGAGGATCATCTTGTTTTCTTTGAATATGGTCCTCTGTCATATTTCTCTTTATGTACTTTAAAAGTGCTTTCTTCTGTTTTAAGAGCTCTGATATGAATTAATGCCATCTAACCACATTCTTCCCACTTTTGACAGAGGCCTCTTAAACATTACTCGGCGGCCTGAGAATTGCTCCCAGTATTTCTCTGCCAACTTAGCCAGATGGCCCAGTTCGGGAATGATATGATTCTCCTTGGGCCTAGTAGTGCAGTAGGCCTTCAGGTCTACACCCTGTAGTGTTTAAGAGACCATTCAGTGCCAAGCATTGAACTTGTAGCTTTGAATATGCCTGGCCTGCAATCTGGCACTTCTACACATCTCAGTCCCTTGCATGCATTTCTTCCTCTTTATTTCTGTTTTATTTTTATGTTAGTATTCAGTTGTACTTAAGAATTCCATGTTGCCATCTTATAAATTGCACATACTCTTTTTTCTTTACTTTTCTTTTTGTGTTTTCAATGGTATTTTTGCACTCTTGCACTTCAGTTGCGTTAAAGTATGCCTTATATTGGTTTGTTTTTGGGACACACCCAGCTGTGCTCAGGGTTTTCTCCTGACTTTTCACTTAGGGATTACTCCTGGTGGTGCTCAGGGGACCAGAACCCGGGTCCATGTGCAAGTAAAATGCCTTTTCCACTCTACTATTGCTGAACCAAAATTATTCCTTTTTTTTTTTTTTCTTTTTTGGGTCACACCCTGTGATGCTCAGGGGTTACTCCTGGGTCTGCACTCAGGATTACCTCTGGAGGTACTCAGGGGACCATATGGGATGCTGGGAATCGAATCTGGGTTGTCCACGTGCGAGGCAAACACCCTACCCACTGTGCTATCGCTCCAGCCCCAATTATGCCATTTTTTAATAGGAAGGTTGTTAGATTCTTTTCTTTGTATCTCTGTAGCTAGTTGCCTATGGACATTGGGCATTTATTAAAAATAAAATTTATTGAAAATGATTTAATTTAACATATTAGCATGCACAGACATACTGCACTATCAGGAAAATTTGATGTACTAAGGTCATAGCAGTTGGAACAATTTTTGTATTAAAAGATTGAAGAAGAGGCTGGCGTGGTTATTAGCGGTAGAGTGCTTGCCTTGATGCAGCTGACTTAGTTTGATCCTATATAGTTCCTTGAGTTCCACCGGGAGTGGTTTCTTGAATTCACAGCCAAGAGTACTCTTGAGAATTGCTGGGAGTGGACAGACACCCCCCCCTTCCCCTGCAAAAGAAAAGAAGAAAAATTAGAGAAATTTCAGAATGTTTTGAAATTCACATAGATTTGTTAAAAGGAATCAGTTTTCCTTAAATGTGTCTAGCATGAAAATTGGATTTTATAGATGTGCAATAAACAATGTATTTAGAAAACAAATAGAAGTTCTTTCAGAACTTTTGTCCTGCATATTTTTGTATTGTTTATTTTTATGATGAAAAATATTGGTGTTTAATGATAAAGTGTACTTCATTGTAGTGTTAATACTATTTTTTCATCTGGCTTGCTTTTCTTTTTTTAAAATCATACCTTGTATGGGATTGGAAGCAGTAGCACATTGGGTAGGGCATTTGCCTTGCACGCGGTCAACCTGGGTTTGATTCCTCTGTCCCTCTCGGAGAGCCTGGCAAGTTACCGAGAGTATCCCACCTGCACGGCAGAGCCTGGCATGCTATCTGTGGCGTATTCGATATGCCAAAAACAGTAACAAGTCTCACAATGGAGATGTTACTGGTGCCTGCTCATGCAAATTGATGAACAGTGGGATGACAGTGACATATGGTCCCCTGAGCACCACCAGGGGTAATTCCTGAGTGCAGAGCCAGGAGTAACCCCTGTGTGTCGCTGGGTGTGACCCTAAAAGCAAAAAAAAAAAACAAACCAAAAACATACCCTGTGATGCTCAGGTGTTACTCCTGGCTCTGCACTCAGGAATTATAACCTGGTAGTGCTCCTGGGACCATGTGGACGATCTGGGACCCCTTGCAAGGCCAAAGCGCTACCCTCTGTACTATCTCTCCAGCCTCAGATGCTTGTACTTTGAACATAAAGAGCGATACGTAATGTTAAGTGGAATGAATGTACCTTTTAGTCATGCCTTACTCTGTTTTCTGCTTGGCCAAATGAACCTTTCCCCTAAGATGTAATTTTATTTTTCTTTCTAGTAAATCCAAAGAAAGATTCTGAAAACACACCTGTTAAAGGAGGAACTGTAGCAGATCTAGGTAAAAAAAAAAAAAAAAAAAAAGTTCTGTACAATTCTTTGTTGTTTTTCTTGAATTCATTTCAGCTTACTGATACCCCTTTTCTCAGAAATGCCACTTAGGGTTACTGTGTTTTTCAACACCGATGACTTTAATATCATTGTTTGACTGCTTTGGTAATGTATACTAATTGTCATCAATCTGTCCTTTACTTTCCTAGTTAACTGCCTGCCCCTTTTAAAGCTTGTGGTTTTGTTTAAACTGAAAATTAGGATGTTTTCCTGCAAATCAACAAAGGTGGTGATATTATGCTTAAGTCAGAATGAGTTTTATTTCTTTTTGGTTTGGAGGCCATACTTGGCAGTGCTCAGGACAGTGCTCAAGCTCTTTGTTCAGGGATCATTTCTGTCAGGGGTGTTCATATGGGATACCAGGCATCAAACCGGGTCATCTGCACGCAAGGCAAGAGAGCTACCCCTTTTACTATTACTCCGGCCCAGAATGTCTGAGTTTTAAATAAATAATCATGATTAAAATATATAATCTTTGCAAGCAAAAAAGGAATTTTTGAGATCTGTATGTAGAAATAGAGACTTTAGGGTTTTTTTTATTTTTGGTGGGGGGGCTTTTTGGGTCATACCCGTGATGCACAGGGGTTACTCCTGGCTCATGCACTCAGGAATTACTCCTGCCAATGGTTGGGGGACCATATGGGATGCTAGGAATCGAACCTGGGTTGGCCTCGTGCAAGGCAAATGCCCTATCTGCTGTGCTATCGCTCCAGCTCCCACTTTAGGTTTTTTTCCCCCCCTCCTACTTAAGTGAGTTCTCTTTTTTTTTTTAATTTTTATTGAATCACCATGTGGAAAGTTACAAAGTTCTCATGTTTATGTCTCAGTTATACAATATTCAAACACCCATCCATTCGCCAGTGCCCATATTCCACCACCAAAAACCCCAGTATACCCCCTGCTCCCCCAACTCTATAACTGATGAATTTCACTTCATTTTCTCTTTACCTTGATTATATTCCATATTTCAACACAAAACAAGTGAGTTCTCTTTTGAAAAAAATTACAGTGATCCTGAATGAGTTAGAGTGTTTCTACTTTATTTCACTAAACAGGTCTTGTTTTTCTCACTTAAAAACTGTCATAGAACAGCAGTGAATAATTCCAGTTTTGATTAGGTTGGAAATAGAGAAAGTTTTATTGATGAAAGCATATGTAAAGGTGTTAAATTAGCAAAACCAATGAAAAAGAAGTTTTGTCTAAGTCCTTTTATCATAGTTTGAATATCAGTACCAAATCAATGCTTCTTTTTTTAATTTTTGGGTCACACCTGGCAATGCACAGAATTACCCCTGGTGGTGCTCAGGGGACCTTATGGGATGCTGGGAATCGAACTGGGGTCGTGCTTTACTATCACTCCAAGTCCCCCAATCAATGCTCTTTAAGTAGCAATTCTTGGGGACGGTGCCATTTCCATGAGGGCTTTGTGGAACAGACCACGAACACTAAATTAGTTAGAAGCAGCCTTGAGCACTGCTAAGTATGACCCCAAAACAAACAAAAAACTTGAAATAGTTCTTAGACATATTTGCTGAATAAATAAGGTAATGGAAAATGGCTCTCCTCCTCGCCTTCCCTCCCCACTTCTTCCACCCTATATCTTTTTTCCTTTCCCCTCCTCCCTTTTCCCTTCTGTCTGTCCTCTGTCTCCTGACCCACTTTTCCTTTCTCCCTCTTTTCTCCCTTTTTTCTTCTCTTTCTCTTTCCTTTTTGGTGGTTCCAGGGAGTGAACCCAGGGCCTCACACGTGCAAGGCAAGTGCTGTACCACTGAATTACATACCTCATCCTTTTTGGTTCACTTAAACTGAGCTTTCTTAGTTACTACCATCATCTTAATACTTGTTGAAAACAAAAAGTTGCAGGATCTTAATAACATAGTCTTCATTACACTAGATTAAATTATACTTGGGGTTGCTTCTCTTCTTTTTTCAGGGGAGGGGACCATGTGCTTTTCTGGGTGGTGCTGAGAATTGTGTTATTCCTGGCTCTGCACCGGGAACTGTATATGGTTCTGGGGATCAAATCAGGGTCAACTGTATGTAAGACAAGCGCCTTAACTTACGTACTACTTCTCCAGCCCCACTCCTGTTCTTTGAAAGATCATTTAGATTACCCATCATCAGAAAGTATTAATACCTTATAGGATTTGGTCTCTAGGGATTGTGTATATTCCTTCTTAACTCCTTAGTCTTTATTCACTATCTTTGGGATCCAGTTGTTATTACTTAGTTTCACCAAACACCAGAAGGCACAAGCCCCAATGATTTTTCTTTTCTGTTGAGCAAGATCATGACTAAAACAGTCTAAAAATTTTAAACATGCCTTGAAATTCTACTGTGCTTTTTTATACAACTCTAATTTGCTGAGCTATTTGACATGAATTTGGTTTTAAATGCTAATTTCCCCTTTTGTTTAGTATTATGTAAATTGTAAAAGTTTCTAAGTAATGCAAATAGCGTTTACCTGTTCATTAAGTAACTCATCTGTTTGATTTTGTAGATGAGCAAGATGAAGAAGCAGTCACAACAGGAGGAAAGGTAATGAGCTACTCCTACTACACAAGGAGCTCTCTTAAGAATTCTGTGTATTGAGCAGTCATTAGAATTACTATATATCAAGGCCCCTCTACTTTTTAAAATCTCTGTTTTATTAACTCACTAAAATATTTTGTCTGATCCTAAGAATTTGTACCAAGAGGGAATTTCTACCACGTCAGGTCATTGTCAGTGATGTGCTGTAATTTCTGGCTCTGTTACTCCACTCCATCATAATCAGGGAAGGCTACATCATTACAAGTATTATCAGGCAGTGCAAATGAGCATGGGACATGCCTGGCCCTGTTTTCCTCACTCTCATTTCTATTTGGTTAGTGCCAGCACCCAGCCTATGTAGTTTTGATCATACATTTAACTCTCCGTAAGCCTTATAGTCAGTTATTTCTGTTTCATTAACTCTGCTTTTGAGACATATCAATAATTGAAAAATTTTGTATAATCTCTTGGAAATAAATTCCCTGAATTGTTAAAAATGGGTTGTTACTTTTTTTTTAAGTCAAGTGTTCAAAGTAACTTTTTAAAGTAAACTATAAAATAATGAACATATTCATGTAATATTTCCATGAAAAGTATTTCAAAGAACTTGTCTACATGAGTCTTCATCAAGTTTTTCTTAAGAACTTTTGTACAGGGGCCCAGAGTGACAGCACAGTGGGTAGGGCGTTTGCCTTGCATGCAGCCACCTCAAGTTCAATCCCCAGTGTCCCATATGGTCACCTGCGCACCGTCAGGAATAACCCCTGAGTATCACCAGGTGTGACCTGAAAAGCCAATAAAAATAAAAAGAGAAGTAGTTTTGTGTAAAATTAAACCTTAAATAGATGCTTAGAATTTTAATGAATATTACATTTGTAAGGGATGTCATTATTCACTGTCACTATATCACTGTCATCCCATTGATCATCGATTTGCTTGAGCGGGCCCAGTGACGTCTCCATTCATCCTAGCCCTGAGATTTTAGCAACCTCTTTTTACTCATCCTTCCCAATGGTGCCACATTAGAGGCTCTTCAGGGTCAGGGGAATGAGACCCATCATTGTTAATGTATTTGGCATATGAATACGCCACGGGGAGCCTGCCAGGCTCTTCCCCATGCGGGCAGTAAACTCTCAGTAACTTGCTAGGTTCTCTAAGAGGGAGAAGTAGGTTATCAGATGTCGGGCAGCCGCATCGCCATCAAATACTTATAATCATACATACTTGTTATAGAAATTATTATTCAGAGTAAGTTATATTTTGGTATAGTTAACAGCCTAATACAGAAAGCCAAGAACTTTATAGGATTTTTCTTATCCTAAGGGTGTAAAACCATGCACATATTGAATTACATAATTTAAACTTAAGAGGGTTAGAGATAATTACTTTAATACCCAGTTCTATGGTGTCATTGTCAGTGGGTTTTTTTAATTCATTGTGCTAATTTACCTTTAATAATTAAGCTTAAGAGTAAATCCAAGGTATGGCCCTCTCCAAAAAAAATCACAAATGACTTGTAGATAAACTCTACAAAATGTGAGAACATGTGAATACCAAAATTTTACCTTTGGTTAGTCTTCTTGGGTTTTTTGTTTGGATTGTTGGTGGTGGTAAGTGGGGGGTGGGGGTGGGGAGGTATGGGCCCAGGTAGAAATGTGGTTTGGCCTATACCTGGCTATGCTCAGGGATATCTCCTGGTGGACTCTGGGGTGCATATAATGTGCTGGGGATTGAACCCAAATCAGCTGCATACAAGGCAAGTGCCCTACCCATTCATCATACTATCACCCCGACTTTTAGTATTCTCATTACTCATGCTTAATGTTCACTATGTCACTGTCATCCTATTGTTTGTCGATTTACTCGAACGGGCACCAGTAACATCTCTATCCTCGAAGCCCTGAGATTTTAGCAGCCTCTCTTTACTCATCTTTCCCAACGATTGGAGGCTCTTCAGGGTCAGGGGAATGAGACCTATCATTACTGTTTTTGGCATATCAAATACGCCACGGGTAGCTTGCCAGGCTCTGCCTGTGCGGGCGGGATACTCTCAGTTGCTTGCCGGGCTCTCCGAGAGGTATGTGTGTGTGTGTATATATATACATATATATATATACACACACACACAAATACATATGTATGTGTATATATATATACACATATATATACACATATATATATTATTCTATGATTTGTGGACTATTGTCTGAACTCCATCAAATATGGTGTGGTAATTATGGAAAATGGGTAGAAAGTGTCTTTATAATGTGTCTGGAAAGCAGCCTGAAACATGGCATTGTTTGGGTAGTGGAGGTCAGCTGCCGGGGCTGGGTCCCTTGGGGTGGGGAGGGTTCTCACCCACTCCCCTCTGGGGTGCCCCAGACTCGCTTAATGTTATTTATGATTAATTACATAGTGTCAAGTTATCCCCAGAAAAGGAGACCATGGAGGGCAAATGCTCTACTAACTTGGGCCCCAACAGGCCACCTTTTACAATGTGTTTTATAGTGTCAGGGATAACCCAAAGTCTTAGAAAATGAGGAGTCTTCTCTTTGCCACCACCAATCCACATCACTGCCTTCAAAGACTTGATACTTGTTTTTCATCAGTAGCTTCATTTTCTGTGAGTTAGTATCAGAAGTTTAAAAGCTGTTGTTTATCTTCTTCCATTTCCTTCTTTGATCTTTGACTTCTATTTTGTAGGAAGATGAAGATCCTGGCAAAGGTGACCAGAGTCGTTCATTGGATACTGGTGAAGATAATGTGACAGAGCAAACTAATCACATTATCATTCCTAGCTATGCATCATGGTTTGATTATAACTGGTGAGTAGGCACCTTAGAATTATGAATGTAATCGGAGGGAATAGAGAACTTCCTGTGAACTCATTTGCGTAGTTCCCACAGCTGTAATCACAATCACATGGAGTGGAGCAATAGAGTAATTAGTAATAGAGTTTTTTGTTGGTTTTTTTTTTTTTTTGAGCCACACCCAGCTGTGCTCAGGGCTTACTCCTGGCTCTGTGTTCAGGGGACCATGTAGGGTGCTGGGGATCAAATCTGGGTTTGTCACATGTAAGGCAAGCTCCCTTCCTGTTACACTCTCTCTGGCCCCAGTAAGTGGATTTTTATTTTTAAATATGTTCTCTGAAATAGTTTAGGATGTGAATTGGGCATTGTTGTAATAAAAAAAAAATTAGGGGTCATGGGGTTGAATCATGACAGCTCAGTATTTTTGCTTGTTTTTGTTTTGGTTCACACCCAGTAGTGTTCAGGGTTTACCCTGGCTCTGTACTCAGGCATCAGTCCTGATGTGCTCAGGAGACCATAATGGGATGCCATTAATTGAACCTGGGTCAGCAGCGTACAGGGCAAGTGCCCAACCCGCTGTACTATCTCTCCAGCCCCATGACAATTCAGTTTTAATTGTTTCATTTAAAAAAAATTTTTTTTTTTAATTTTAAACACTATGGCTTGCAATACTGTTTAAGCTAGGGTTCATGCATAACACAATCCTTACTATAACACCCTTACCCAGTGTCTACCGTTGACCCAATGCCCTCACATTCCTTCCATTCCCCTCCCCCAAGGCTTCCTGCTAAAGACAAGTTCTCAGTGGGTTGGGGGGGGTGGGGATTTGTTATTTCCCTGCTTTGTTTCTTTATATTCCACTTAGAGAAAGATCACTTAGTCTGTCTCCTTTTCCCAACTACCAATACTCAACTTAATACTCTCCAGATCTATCAATATAATATCAAGTTGTGGTTTTATACTTTTCTAATAGTCAAGTAGTATTTCACTGTGTTGCTTTATCCAGTCATCTTTTTTTTTTCTTTCTGGGTCACACCTAGCGATGCACAGGGGTCACTCCTGGCTCTGCACTCAGGAATTACTCCTGGCGGTGCTCAGGGGACCATATGGGATGTTGGGAATCGAACCTGGCTTGGCCATGTGCAAGGCAAACGCCCTACCCACTGTGCTCTTACTTCAGCCCTAGTTGTCATCTGTACTTGAACTCTTAGGTTGTTTACAGATTTTCACAATCATAAATAGTACTACAGTAAACATAGGAGGGCAAATGTCTTTTCTAAATGGACTTATTTTGTATGTTTTGGGCCACAGCTGGTGATACTTAGGGATTATGCTCTGCTCTGCACTCAGGAATCACTCCTGGCTATGTTTAGGAGACTATGGAATGTCGAGGATTAAACTTAAGTGCAAGGCAAGTGCCTTACATGGTATACTGTCTCTCCAGACTCTGAATAGATCTTTGGGCTCCTTGGTGCATATTGTAAAATTTTGAAGCTTGAACGTAACATTTGAAATAAGTTATAATTCAAATAAGTTATTTTATAGTTATAAAGTATATGATGTGATTTTAAAAATTAAATATGTAGCTTAAGAATCCTCTAATATTTTATTTATGGTTGTGGTGTTCAGGACCATTCTCTGCAGTGTTTGGGAGCCATAACATGCCTGGGATAAAACCTGGGTCTCAGCTGTGCACAAGCCAAGAGCCTTATCCACTGTATATCTCTCTGGCTATTTTATTTATTTATTTATTTATTTATTTATTTAGCTTTTTGAGTCACACCTGGCAGTGCACAGGGGTTACTCCTGGCTCTGAATTCAGGGATTACTCCTAGTGGTGCTCAGGAGTCTGTATGGAATGCTGGGAATCGAACCTGGGTTGGCCGGGTGCAAGGCAAACGCCCTACCTGCCGTGCTATTGCTCCAGCCCCCAGTTTTTATTTTGATAGAGAACATATAAAACTTCTCATATAGTCTGATACTGTAAAATTGTTTAAGAAAACTGACAATTCCCATGAGAAAAATAGAGAAAAATAGGGCATTGTATCCTTTCTTTTACTAGTTGAATTTACATTTCAACTAGTATAACTTGTGTAGAACACAAGGTACCTAATTTATTGATACCTGAGGTGAAGCTGTTTCCTATTAATCTTTATGTGTGATATTTTGAAATACATGTACCAATAATTACCCCTTCAAAAAAGTCTTTTCTTACGGTATTAGCATTGGGAGGTTTTTGAACTTACTTTGCCGATACATCCTTCTCTCAGGGTCTTGTGTTTTTGTTTACTTTTTTTTTAAGAAAGTATTGTTTATTGGAAAATAGAGAAAGGAAAAGGAACTCCCCACATGGGGAGGAATGTAGTGTAGAATTAGGCTCTTGTTTGGCATTTTTGTCTGCTTTTACTGATTATTATATGATCTTTTTTATTTCTTTGGCATTTTGGGTCACACCCAGCAATGCTCAGGGGTTACTCCTGGCTCTGCACTTGGGAATCACTTCTGGCAGTGCTCAGGGGACCATATGTGATGCCGGGGATCGAACCCTTGTTGGCTGTGTGTAAGCAAATGCCCTACCCACTGTACTATCACTCCAGGTCTATTATATGATCCTAGTGGATATAAATAATTAATAAAAATACAAATATACATACACATTTACAAACATAAATCTGTTTTGAGAATCCACTTAAAGATAGGGACTGATGAGATACTCCAAATGGTACGCACTTGTCTTGCATGTCATGGACCACGGAGCATGGCCTGTGGACTTGTGTGTTTGGCCCAATTTTCCCCCACCCCAAATAAATGACATAGATGATTTTGATTTATATACTTTTTTACAACTGCAAGTTTTGTCTCTTTGAAACTTTTGTGGGGGTGGGAAAAGGAGGGCATATCTGGTGGTGCTTGTGGTTACTTCTGGCTCTGTCACTTCTGACAGTGCTCAAGGAACAAAATGGGTGGATGAAATATAAGGTGTTAGCTCCTGTAACCTTAATCGTTAATTTTTTTTGTATGCCTCTGAAACCCCTTTGAATGTTATTCCTGATTTTCTTTCATAAGTACAAGTTGGAAAGGAATTAACATTTTAGTTCTTCTGTACATGTTCAGCATTCAGACTTGTAGAGATCAGATTTTTGTTTTGCTTTCTGACAAAATTATGTTGATGCTCTTTTCTTTCTTTTCTTTTTTTTTTTTTTTTACTTTTGGGGTCACACCTGGAGATGCTCAGGGCTTACTCCTGGCTCTGCACTCAGGAATTACTCCTGGCGGTGCTCAGGGGACCATATGGGATGCTGGGAATCAAACCCAGGTTGGCTGCGTACAAGGCAAATGCCCTACCCGCTGTGCTATTGCTCCAGCCCCTATATTGATGCACTTTTAAAATAAGCTTTTGTTACTGAGCTCAGTTTTAATTTTCTCTTCCATAAGTAATGGTTAATGGATGTCACATAGTAAGTTGTACATAACTGATTGCTCTGTGGGGGAAGAGCACTTGGCAGTTATGCTCAGGAGTCTGAGCGCCACTCCTTACTGAACTCTGACAGTGTAGGCAAGAGAGTTACAGTGTGCAGGTGTTTGGGGATCCACTAGGGTTGTACCAGGTGCTACGTGGGTGCTCAGTGACATGGGTGCTAATTGACGCCGATATTAAACTTGCCATCATGTTCTACAACCCTTTGAGCCGTCTTCCCAGTTCCCTCAGGAATTTTTGTGTTTACTTATAGGAATAGCAAAGTAATATTTTTTTTTTTTTTTTTTTTTTTTGCTTTTTGGGTCACACCTGGCGATGCACAGGGGTTACTCCTGGCTATGCACTCAGGAATCACCCCTGGCCGTGCTCAGGGGACCATATGGGATGCTGGGATTTGAACCCGGGTCGGCCGCGTGCAAGGCAAACGCCCCACCCGCTGTGCTATCTCTCCAGCCCCAGCAAAGTAATATTGAGGTAATCTGCTAAATAGTGGAGGTTACAAAGGTACAGGGTTTTTTTTTTTTTTTTTTTTTTTTTTTAATAGTTGTAGGGTTCACATCCTCCGGGGGCCACAGCGGGAATGATACTTTGGTCACAGAGGTGAGGAGTGTGGGACACTGGTAGAAAGAATAAAACCCCTCTACCTCTTGAGCCACATTCCTACTTGGAAAGCTTTCTCTTCATATTAATTGATAAGAACTGTGCAAACAGGTTGTTTTGCTAGTATTGCTCAGTTTGTAGAGTTTACTTTGAATTTTGAATAAGCTTATCTCAAAATTTTAATATGCTTTCAAAAAGGACTCTTGGCTTTTTCTTTTAAGTATTCACGTGATTGAGCGGCGTGCTCTCCCTGAGTTCTTCAATGGGAAAAACAAATCCAAGACTCCAGAAATGTGAGTGAAACAGGAACTACTGCTCATTCTTACTTTGTACTAGAAAAAAATTATCTTTCATGTGTGTAGTAGGGGTTTCTTAGTGCACTTCTGAATTCACTGTTGATAGAATATGAAAGTTGTGAAATATTTTGTTTAATACATTATGTCTCAGCTGCGTAGCATTTCTTGTTTCAAAGGAAATGGTTTAAAATTATTTTAAACCCTTAAGATATATGGATCGTGGAGTCAGTGATAAATTATGTAGTGAAGTGTGTTGTTTCACCCTGGTAGTTTCCATCTCCTCTCTGCATGTGTAAGGGATTACATAATTCCTGTTTCATGATCCAGGGGGCTATTAAACAGAATCTTTATTTTTTTGATAATTGATAATTGAAGACTACCAGTATAACTGCTACTTACTAATTCTTATTTAAATTTTTTTTTTTACTAATCATTCTTAATTGCATTAAGCATTGCTTACTTTTGCAGTGGAAAAATTCATTTTACTGTCCTTTTTTGTTTTGTTTTGTTTTGGGGCTGTGCTTAGGACTTAACTCCTGACTCTGCACTCAGGGATCATTCTTGGCAGGACTGAGGGGGGGTCCATATGGGGTGCTGGGGATCTAACCCAACTCACCATGTGCAAGGCATGCGCCCCATGCAGTATACAATCTCTCCAGCCCTTTTACTGTTTATCTAAATCCCTGTATTTAGACAGAAACTTTCTTTCTTTTTTTTTTTTTTTTTGCTTTTTGGGTCACACCTGGCAATGCACAGGGGTTACTCCTGGCTCTGCACTCAGGAATTACCCCTGGCGGTGCTCAGGGGACCATATGGGATGCTGGGATTTGAACCCGGGTCGGCCGTGTGCAAGGCAAACGCCCTACCCGCTGTGCTATCTCTCCAGCCCCGACAGAAACTTTCTTTCTCTCGTATTTTTTAAACTCTCTTCTCTGTTTAGCTAACTTCAGGTTTCCAGATTATTTTTTGTTTTGTTTTGCTTTTTGGGTCACACCCAGTGATGCATAGGGGTTACTCCTGGTGATTCTCGGGGGACCAAATGGGATGCTGGGAATCGAACCTGGGTCTGCCTCGTGCAAGGCAAACGCCCTACCCACTGTGCTATTGCTCCAGCCCCACCCAGACTTTTTTTGCCCTTTTGAATTTTGGGGCTTTGTCCTGGCTCAAGGCTCAGGGATCTGGTTGGGCTCAAAGGGCCATACTCAGTTACAGGGATCGAACTTGGGTGGTCAGGTGCCCTACCTCTATACTAACTCTTTGGCTCTGTTTCTAGCTTAACCTCTGTGACCCAGTTTATAATTCATTTTACTTAGCATTATCTTTATACTTTTATTTTGACCTTTTTTACATAATTGTTTTGTATATTATGGATTCTTTTTCTGACTTATGTTCAATACAATGTCATTCTTGTTTGTTGAGCTAATTTTCATGGTTTTTATTTGTTTTTCTTTCTTGGTATTATATTTGGTTATGAGGTAAGTTACTGTTTCTGAAAGGATATTTTTCCACTTGATTAATTTTGCCATTTTTATCTTTAGATATTTGGCATATCGAAATTTTATGATTGATACATATCGCCTAAACCCACAGGAGTACTTAACCAGCACTGCTTGTCGTAGGAATTTAACTGGAGATGTTTGTGCGGTGATGAGGTGAAATGTTTTCCTTTTTTCTCAGATTCTACTTTCAGGTCTTTACATTGGTGTGTGATATTTGCTTAAATCATTTTTTTAATTTAATTTTTGGGTGAATAAAATACTTAAATTCATTTTTGATGTAGGGTTTGAATATTTGTAATTTTGTGCTATTATAATGATTGAATTTTTTCTTTAAGAATTTTATCTTTACATTATTTATCAAATCATGACAGGAGCAGGAATGTAGTGAGTTGACTTGGAAGCTGTAGAAGTTCTGTGCTTAACCTTTTTCTTTTTTTTGGTCGGAGGGAGGGGTCCCACTCAACTGTGCTCAGTATGACACTCCTGTCAGCTGGGAACCAAGATGGTTTACCAGTGATTAAACCTGGGTTGACTTCCTGCAAGGCAAGCACCCTGCCTATTGTATTATATATCACACCCTCTGCATCTGTCTTAAGGAAAAACAAAATTGGGTCTCCTGTTTTTATCATGTGTAAATTATTTTACCACGGTTGTAAATGAGCACTTATTATTTATTTATTTATTTATTTTTTAAATAAAAAAATCTTTAATGGAATCACAGTGAGATAAGCAATCACAATGTTGTTACTGATTGGATTTCAGTCATATAATGTTCCAACACCCTTTCACCAGTGCACATTTCTCACCACCAGTGTCCCCAGTTTCCCTCCCACCCACCCCCCCTCTCTCCCTTCATCCCTTCTCCCTCCCCTCCTCCCTCCTTTTGGTCATTATGGTTTATAATACAGAAACTGAAATGTTATTATGTATATCCTTTACCTACTCCCAACACTCAGTTCTTGTCCAGAGTGATCGTTTCTAACTATTATTGTCATATTCTGGTCCTTTCTTTATCCTCACTACCCTTTGCTTCCTACACATTTGTTGCAAGCTTCCAACCATTGACTAGTCCATAAATGAGCATTTATTGTCTCATTTTTATGATTGTAACTACTGGGTTTTGAGTGGTTTGTGGTGCTGTAGTATCAATAATCACTGTATCACTGTCATCCTGTTGCCTGTCGATATGTTTGAGTGGGCACCAGTAATGTCTCCATTGTGAGACTTGTTACTGTTTTTGGCATATCGAATATGCCACAGGTAGCTTGCCAGGCTCTGTTGTGTGGGCGAGACACTCTCAGTAGCATGCCAAGCTCTCTGAGAGGGTAGTATCAATAATACTTAGACTTCATAGAAATTTTCTCAGGCAGCAAAATATTGTCAATTTGTGATTATTGACAGCGTGTAGAGCTTGCAATATTTTAGTGACGTGCTGCTGGTTATGGAGGTGAGGTACATTCTCTAGATTTTAATTTTCAGAACTTTATTCTTCAGGGTTCATGCCTTTTTGGAGCAGTGGGGGCTTGTTAATTACCAAGTAGATCCTGAAAGTCGACCCATGGCTATGGGCCCTCCTCCTACTCCTCATTTCAATGTATTGGCTGATACCCCCTCTGGGCTTGTGCCTCTGCATCTTCGATCCCCTCAGGTAAGGCAGTGCTGTCTTTTGTTTGCATCTGGATGATGATGACAGACAACTATTAATAGAATACATACTCAGGCTAATGTTCTCATCTAACATCCATGCTTCAGTGGGTGGAATTTTTTTTTTTTTAATATTTTTAATGTTTGAGTCTAAGAATACTGTTGACCTTTGAACAATATGGACATTAGGGGCATCTGTCCCTGAGCAAAAATCTAAATTTTCACTTCCACAAAACGTGACTTTTGTTCTCTGTGATTTGAAGAAAATCATCTTCACAGCCTCTTGAGAATGCCAAGGACTATATCCTTGGTATTATATTCTTGGTATTATGTTCTTGTTATTCTTGGTATTATATTCATGGTATTGTAAATTCTTGAGTACTGTAATCTGCAATTGCTCAAACCTCCATAGTTGGCCATCCATATCCTTAAAACACAGGTAATTAAATTCATAAAGCAGATGGAAAACAAACTGATTTTCAATCATGTATTCTTCAAAGGTCATCTCAGTGTACTGTTTAAGATAATTCTCATCATTGGGGCCGGAGCGATAGCACATGGGGTAGGGCGTTTGCCTTGCACGCAGCCGACCCAGGTTCGATCCCCGGCATCCCATATGGTCCCCCAAGCACTGCCAGGAGTAATTCCTGAGTGCAGAGCCAGGAGTAATCCCTGAGCATCGCTGGGTATGACCCAAAAAGCAAAAAAAAAAAAAAAAGATAATTCTCATTAATCCTATCTTGTATCATAATCTTATCATTTTATAGATTTATGTATCTTTGGTGTATTTTACTTATTGTTTTGATTTTGGGCCACATCTAGTGGTGTTCAAGGGTTAGTCTTGGCTCTACACTTAGGAATCACTTTCGGGGGATCATATGTTGTGACCAAATCTGGGGATCAAACCCATGTTGGTTGTATGCAGTGTAAGTGCCCCACCTGCTGTATTATCTCTCTGGCCACTATAGATTTATTTTTATACTCACAAGTCTTTTTATCTCTTATTCAATGACACTACTAAGCAGTTTGCACAATAATGTCATCTTCCTATCATCTGAGCATCTAATTCTACATTTTTGGGAAAAAAATTCGGTATTGTGTTAAATTATAGTATTGTAACAATTGTGTGTGTGTTATATTTATATAGCTATAAATTGTTCTTCGTTGTAATCCAAAAAGATACAGTAAACTTGTCTTCTTTGTAATTTAAAAGAGATAGAAAGATAAACTTATTTTGTTGTAAATTGATGACCAGGGTCATGTGGGTATGGACATTTTTTATTTTGTAGCATTTCAACTAGTCATAGTGTTTTAAGTACCAGCACTTAACATTTCTTTTTAAATTTCCTTCCCTTTTCCTCTTTGTGGGAAAAATGGAAACATTTTTTTCCCATTCTTAATTCACAGATACCTGCTGCTCAGCAGATGTTAAATTTTCCTGAGAAAAACAAGGAAAAACCAATTGATTTACAGAACTTTGGTCTTCGTACTGATATTTATTCTAAGAAAACCTTAGCAAAGGTAAGAAATTTTTTCCATAGATACACAGGAACTGTAGTCTTGTAGGTTTCGATTTTAGTATTGGGCCACATCTGGCAGTGCTCAGGGCTTACTCTCGTCTCTGGGCCCAGGAATTACCCCTGGCAGTGCTCAGGGGACCAGATGGGATTCTGGGGATTGAACCTGGGTTGACAGTGTGCAAGACAGGCACCCTACCTGCTGGACTGTTTCTCCGTCCTCTGTCTTCTTAAAGCATCATTTTCCATATGCATTTTAACTTATGAAATTTAACTTTCTTCTCTAAAGTTAAGAGATAAGCTTCCTACTTAAATCCGATGGCATTTTATAAAAGTCAGTTATCTTACTCATATTTGGTGTGGTTAGAGGCGGGTATTTAAAAATAGCTGATTATGGAGCGACAGCAAGAAATCTCTAAAATAAGCCTGCTTTCATGGTGAAAGTTTTGGTCCTTTAGTATTAGCTCCTGTTCTTTGAATTATTTTGGTCCTTTGTATAAAGTAGTTCCCTAAATTTAGAGAAAGGGATCTTGCTGAGATATATGTGAAGGCTTTAGGAGTAGTAAGTGTTTTGTGGTTCTGTTCCTTCAGAGTAAAGGTGCAAGTGCTGGAAGAGAATGGACTGAACAGGAGACCCTTCTGCTCCTGGAGGTAAGTGGATTAATCGAACAGCTCACCCAGGTGTTAGATGGATGGGTGTTTTCTACATATGCCTTTGGGTTTATCCTGAGAATTTTTACTTCTCAGTAATGTTTTAGTAAAATCTTTTTGACCATTAGTATTTAAATAACTTGTCCACATTAGAGTTGATATTCTCTCATTAGGGTAGATCAAGCCCTGGATAGGGTGTATAATTTTGTTGTCAATCTGTTTCCAGTGTTTAAACAATATTGGAGCTATGCCAGGATATTCTCAATTTTTATTTTTGTTTGGGGGCTACACTGGCAGTACTCGGGGCTTACCTCCTTATTGTGCATTCAGGAATCACTTTATATGTATGTGTGTTTTGCTTTGGGGCCATATCTGACAGTGCTCAGGTGTTACTCCTGGCTCTGTGCTGAGGAATTACTCCTGGTGGTGCTATGGAGACAATATGGGATGCCAGGGATGGAACCCAGATAGTCCACATGCAAGACAAGTGCCCTACCCACTGTACCTATTTCTCCAGCCCTCAGGAATCACTCTTGGAGGAACTTGGACCATATTGGGAATTGAGCTGGGTCAGCTGCCAAGCAAGTTGAGGGTCTTACCCATTGTCTCATCACTGGGCCCCAGGATATTTGTAGGTTTAGATTTTAGAGTTTTTCTCCAATATTGGAAGATCTGACCAGTCTGTAATCTTTTTCCATTACAATAGTTGACTGGCCTTAAGTAACAGATGCTTGTTTGAAATGACATTTTTTCCAGTAGTTTTATTCTACCTTACCTTTCCTATAGCTGTTGTCGTTATCATATCATGGGTGGAAGACAGGGGGCACAACATCGATTGCACTTTTTTTTTTTATAGAACAATGAAGACCTTTTATAACGAGCAGAGGAGGGTTTATTTGCTTTTCAAGGCCTTGGTTTTCCTCAGATAGAACTCTTAACTCCTTACCGTCTAGCACATAGCCATCTGCTTGGTCACACACCTGCTTTATTTTTGGGCCATACTTTGCAATACTCAGGGATTACTCCTGGCTGTGTGCTCAGGAATCACTCCTAGCAGTGGTTTGGGGACAATATGGGATGCTGGAAATCTAACCCCAATTGTCCATGTGCAAAGCAAGGACCTTACTCCTTGTACTGTTTCTCTAGCCTTATTATACATACTTCATTGTGCTTTGTCAGTGTGTGGTGATGCTAGGGCTTGATGGTATTATGACTCCTGCAGGACAGCTGCACTAATACTGAATTAGCTCAGGCACCTTTAAATAAAGGTTTTCCCTTTCATATTTTATTTACTATTTAAAAAGTTTTAATACATCTGAAGAATGTTCTATAAATGGAGTTAGAGACATTTACAGTTAAAAAGCTTTTCCAATATAAGCAACTAAAGGTGCATACTGAACTATCTGCATGTTTGTAACCAGAGAATGCTATAAATTTTGTTTTTTCATTTATGTAGGGTTTTTTGTTTTGTTTTTGCTTTTGCTTTTTGGGTCACATCCAGTGATGCACAGGGGTTATTCCTGGCTCATGCACTCAGGAATTACTCCTGGCGGTGCTTGGGGGACCATATGGGATGCTGCTGGGAATCGAGCCCTGGTCGGCCGCGTGCAAGGCAAACACTCTACCCGCTGTGCTATCGCTCCATCCCCTGTGTAGTTTGTTTTTAACCTACAATACACCCCAAGAAAAGTTCACATTTTTAATTCTAAATTTTTAAGAGTTTTTGTTACTGTTATATATATGTATTTGAGTGTATCTGTACTAAAAATAAAATTTAAAATGAAGTATATTAAAAATGAAAACAAAATATTTAATTCACCTAAAAGTAATGTTAATCCTGGTGCAAGGTAACTTAATTTTTGTGGAGTTATTTCTGTTTTATTTTATATTTTGGGGGGGATACCCCGCTGTACTCAGGACTTGTTCCTGGTTCTGCCCTCTGGGATCATACCTGAAGAGGTCAGGAAACCAGCCACATGAGGTGATAGGGATTTTGTTATAGTTGGCTGTGTGGCAGCTCTGTGTAGGCATGGGACCTGGGGGACGTGGGATCGACCCTGTTTGGTGCGTGAAAGGCACATGCCCCACCTATTCAACACCCTGTGTCTCTGCCCCCCCCCCCCCGACTATCTTTGAGAAAGTAGCAGAGTACATATGTCTATTAAAATAAATGTCAGCTACTGAATTTATTTATTTTTTATTTTGTACTCCACCTAGTGATAAGGGATACTCCTATCTCTGCACTCAGGAATCACTCCTGGCAGTGTTTGGGACTGCTAGGGCTAGAACCTGGTCCCGCTGCTGGCAGAGCAAGTACACTACCTGGTGTAGTATCGCTCCAGCTCAGCTATTGATTTTAGTAAAAATAAGGCTCAGTGAAATGGTAGCTAGTTAAATTTGTGACTGTGTTCAAGTGTTTTTTCCTTAAGATAATCATCATGCTTTGATATCTAAATCCTTTCATGTGCCTCTTGTTTGGTAGCACTATTAAAAACATGGACTTGGATATTTACATTTAATAAAATCATTGTTTTTACTTTTTTTTCTTTTTTGTTTTTGAACCACATCTGACTGTGGGGTACAATATGGGGTGCTGGGGATTGATTCCTGATCAGCATATACAAGGCAAACACCTTACTGGCTATGCAGTCTATCTCCTATTTTTTACTTTTTCATTAATGAAACATTTAAGTTAAGTTTGCTTAAGTTTTTTTCGAGTATGCAAGAATGAGAATAAGGTGATATAAGTTTGGTTCTCAAGCCAGCAAGGTAGTATGGGGGTAAAGATCTTGCTTTGCATGTGCCTGGTTTTTTTTTTTTTTTTTTTAAGAGCATTACAAAGCCATTCATGATTGAATTTTAGTTATACAATATTTCATCACCCATCCCTCATCCCTCCACCAGGGTACATTTCCCAGCACCAGTATCCCCAGGTTCCCACCCCTTGCCTACTTTTCTCCTCCCCCAACCCCCTTCTCCCACTTTTGGGCATTGTGGTTTGCAATATTGATACTGGAAGATTATCCAGAATATCCCTTACCTATTTTTAACCCTCAGATCTTGGCATGTGACTGGTTCTTTTTTTGGGGGGGGGGGTTGGAGGGACTGATTCTTGTACTACCTTTAAACCCCAAGCACTGCTGGGAGTAAGCCTCAGTGAGGAAAGCTGGGTGTGGTCCAAAACAAAGAAAGTCTTGGTTCTCCATTGGTCTCCCTATGACACTTCAAGATTCATTGGACTTACGTTTTTCAAGTATTGCTCTGGATTTTTTATTTTTTTGAGTTTTAATGGGGTTTCTTAAGTTTTAGTAGTGCATTATATCCTTTTTTAAAAGAAATTTGTTTTTTCTTCTTCTTAGCCCTCCTGATTTTTTGCCATTCCTGGCAAAGACCCAGGCTGTTTCTGCCGCATTTGGGTATTTGTTAGGCCCTTGTTTTGTTTCTCTATAGCTTGGAAAGCTACCCTGGCATATTCAATATGCCAAAAACAGTAACAACAAGTCTCACAATGGAGACGGTACTGGTGCCCACTCGAGCAAATTGATGAACGACACTGATGATGACAGTGACAGTGGCATTGCTCAGGGGCTTCTACAGGTGCTTTACTAGGAGATCATGCTCAGGCATCATGTAATGGTGGGAATTGAAACCACCAGCCCTCTAAGATGTCCTTAGCTATCTCTCTTTTCCGCTCCACTATACCTTCCCCTCCCCTTCACCTTTCCTATCTTATGCCATCCCTCTCCACTCCTTTTTCTTTTTCCTGAATTATTTGCATCTATTTTAATTTATTTTTATAAACTGATTCTTTTCTTTGTATTTTTTGGTTGTTATTGTTTTGGGGTCACACCTTGCAGTTCTCAGGGTTTACTGCTGGCTCTGCTCTCAGGGATCACTCCTGATGGGCTTGGGTACCCACCAGGCATGCCAGGGATCGAGCCGGGATGGTCTCATGCATGTATCGTTTTAGCCTCTTGACTGCTTCTCTGTCAGTAGTATGTGGAGTTTCTTTCTTTGACTGTTTTGCTTATATTTTGTCTCATGTCTCATGGATGTGGTCACTGTCACTGTCATCCCGTTGCTCATCGATTTGTTTGAGCGGGCACCTAGTAACGTCTCTCATTGAGAGACATATGGCTCTTAATTTACAAGTTCTCAATATATAGGAGAGAAAATGCTTTTTCACTGTTTTGAAATCTTTGGGCTCAGAAGAAAATTTAAATTATGTCCAATTCTGCATGGAAGACTAGTGTGACTCTTAGGCGTGCTCCCCTACCTTTTTTCTTTTTTTGCTATGTTTTAATACTCAGATTTTCTCCTTTTCTATGTTTAAGAATAGTGAATAATAAATATAAAGTGATGTCAGAATGACTTAGCTACTGTTTACCTTAAACATACTCTAGACAACCACAAATCCTTACACAATAGTACATTTTCTTTTTTACAGGTGGAATCTCTGTAGTGGTTGTTTTTTCTTTAAAACAACCACTTGAATCCAACAGGTGTGTCTAAGCTGACACAAAAGAGAAATAAATTACTTCCCATCAGCACTGTTTGTCACTAATACCTTCTATTCATAAAGCTTGTTTATGGGTAATAAGTTAAAAAAGTAGGTTAAAAAGCACCTGACATGTAACCCATGGAAATACGTTTTTCTTTTTTTTCTTTTTGGGTCACACCCGGCAATGCTCAGGGCTTACTCCTGGCTCTGCACTCAGGAGTTATCCCTTGCAGTGCTCAGATAGGCTGGGAATTGAACCCGGGTTAGCCGCATACGAGGCCAACGCCCTCCCCACTGTACTATCACTCGAGTCCCAAGGAAATTTTTTTTTTCTGGTAAATTTGAATTACACTTTATATTAGTATGTCTTCCAGTTAAAAAATGGAACCAAGAGGGAAATTTTTTTTTTGTTTTATTTTTGTGTTAGAGCCACACCTGGTGGTGCTTATGGGTTACTTTTGTCAGCACCTAGAAATTACTCCTGGTGATGCTCAGGACCATTAGGAATTCTGGGCATTGAACCCAGGTCGGCTCCTTGCAAGGCAAATGCACTACCCACTATACTGTCGCTCCAGGCCCAAGGAAAATCTTTTTACAGAATGCTTTTTACATTTGAGCATGGAAAAGTTAAGACCCCACCCTTCACACTGGTGGTGGGATTGGTGTTGGAACATTTAATGCCTAAAATAGTTGTATTATGAATAACTTCATAAAACACTGTCATAATTTTTTTCAAACCCTTTTCTGGGTTTATGTAGGATTTTTAAGACCCTTTATGAGATTAGGTAGGATATTTTTGGGTTTTTAGGCCACACAACAGTTCTCTCCTGGTTCAGGGGTCATACCTGGTGGTGCTCATGGGACAGTGCTGTGCTGGGATCAAATGTAGGGCTCATGATGGCAGAGCATGCGCTCTAGTCCTCTAAGATATCTCCCAGCCTCTAGAAAATTGATTTGAGTACTGTGTTTCCGGCATTGTCAGACACTGCAGAATGAGATGGGTAGGCTGTACTGTCTGCAGACAAGGATTCAGTCTAGTCAGTGACAGAAACATTAAAGCAACATGATGTAGTGCTGTCACCTTTCACTATTGAAGTACAGCCAGAGCAGATGATAAGTACAGAGGAGTAGCTGATGCACCTGGGTTGGGTAGGTAAGCTATTACAGTGAGCACTTAATGTGCGTGGGAAGGCTGTACTGGTCCTACTATCTAATTTTTTTTTTTTTTTTGCAGAATAAACTGTATAGAGGATAATATCTAAGATGATTGTTGTTGAATTTGATTACTTCTATAATACTAGTAGGGAGTAATGTAAAAGAAGAGGATGTAGTATTGATCATGTTTGGCCTTTCCTAAGGAAATGATGAATAGTAAAATAGTTGCAGGGGCAGAGAGAGAGAGAGAAGGGGAGGGGGAGAGAGAGAGAGTGAGTTAGTGTGTGTGTGTGTTTCTATAAAATGTTTTTCACCCTGGCAACAGACAAAGAAAGGAGTTAAAGATAGGAAAAACAAATCTAAGAAACCAGGTAAATAATGGTGAAGACCTGGTTTGTAGTGGAAAGAAAGAAGTTTTTTTTTTTTTCTTTTTGGGTCACACCCAGCGATGCTCAGGGGTTACTCCTGGCTTTGCACTCAGGAATTACTCCTGGCTGTGCTCAGGGGACCATATGGGATGCCGGGATCGAACCCGGGTCGGCCATGTGCAGGGCAAACGCCCTACCCGCTGTGCTATCGCTCCGGCCCCGAAAGAAGGTATTTCTTATTTTCTTTTTATTTTTAGTATTTTTGGTCTCCAGGCAATGTTTAGAGGGCCTCAGGGCCATTTTTGGCAGTTCTGTTTTTGTTTTTGGTTTATTTTTGTTTGAGGGCCAGACCTAGCAATGATCAGGGACTATTCCTGGCTCTCTGCTCAGGTATCACAGGGCTCAGGGGACCTTATGTAGTGCTGGGATTGAACCCAGGTTGGCCGCTGAAAGGCAAATACTTTATCTCCTGTCTTATTGCTTCAGCATCCTGGCAGTTCTTCACATGGCTGATGGTGCTGATGCTTGCATGTCAGGACCCAGTGGAAGATGGCAGTGCTGCTAGGGCTCCCTGAAACTGGGGACCACCAGGGCCACCTTAGTGTGCTCAAAGGCCTCCAAAACTAAATCTTTCTGTGTTCTGGTGGCCATTTGGTCCTAGGGTCAAACCAGGGTCAAGTTTGTACCCTTATTATCTCTGGCCATTGAAGGTGTTCCTATGAATTTATTATTTCTTTTTTAAGTGGGGTAGGGATACATCCAACTGTGCTCAGAGCTTATTCCTGCCTCTGTACTCAGATTATTCCCAGTGGGCTTGGGGGACGATAAGGAGTGCAAGGATAGAACCTGGTTCAGCCACATGCAAGGGAAGCACTAAACATACTTTACTATATTTTGGCTTCTGAACACACCATTTGTATGATAATTTTTCTCTTTGCCATTTTTGGCCCATGAGATAGTACAATGAGTAGGGTTCAATCCTTGCACGCAAGTAGTGACCTTCATATACACGAGGCAAGCACACTTATGCACAGCTACATTTCTAGCCCTGAGTCTCTCTTCCAAATAGTATCTGTCACTGTTCAACATTTTTGGTTTGGGATATATTCCTGGTGGTCTAAAGTACTATGTCAGACTCTGTGCTCACTAGTGACCTTGGCTGTGCTCAGGGGGACTATATTGTGCTGAGAATTTGAACGAGTGTCATGACTATGTCTACCACTTGAGACACATCCTTGATTTTTTTTTCCTTTGTTCTTTTGGTGGAAGGGCTCTTTTTTTGAGGGTGGTTCTGTGCTCAGGGTTCACTCCTGGTGGTGCTCAGGGGCAGGGGACCATATGTGGTACCTGGGGTTGACCACCTTTTAGGAAAGTGCTTTATTCCACTGTACTAACTCCTGTCCTCTAGTGTGTTGCAGCCACAGTCTTTTAATGTTGTTACATATTACTGCTTTGTTCTCTGATAATGAGCCTTCTGTTACTTCTATTTTAGGCCCTGGAGATGTACAAGGATGATTGGAACAAAGTGTCAGAACATGTGGGAAGTCGCACTCAGGATGAATGCATCCTCCATTTTTTGAGACTTCCCATTGAGGACCCATACCTTGAGAATTCAGATGCTTCCCTTGGACCTCTCGCCTACCAGCCTGTTCCATTCAGTCAGTCTGGAAATCCAGTCATGAGCACTGTTGCTTTTTTGGCATCTGTAGTAGACCCTCGTGTGGCATCTGCTGCAGCAAAAGCAGCTTTGGGTATGGATTTTTTAGACTGTCTCCCAGCAGAATTTCAGATAATGGTTTAAAACATTATATTTAAATGTTATGAGCTATTGTATTTATTTCAATTAAATAACAAAAAAATCAGTTAAAGTTTGCATGCTGTATTTAATAAGTTGACTTGTTATAAAAGTTTTACATTTAAACTTATTGGAACTCTTTTGTGTTTTGTTTTGGGGCCATACCTGGCGATATTCAAGGCTTACTCCTGTCTCTGTGCTCAGGGCTTTACTCATAGCAGTTATCAGGGGACCATCTTGGGGTGCTGGGGATTTAACCCAGTTCAGCTGTGTGGAAAACAAGCGCCCTCCACACGCCCTCCACACCCTCCCTCTGTACTATCTCTCCAGCCCCGGTACTGGAAATTTTTATTTATTTTTTATTTTATTTTATTTTATTTTGTTTTTGGGTCACACCCGGCAATGCACAGGGGTTTCTCCTGGCTCTTCACTCAGGAATTACTCCTGGCAGTGCTCAGGGGACCAAATGGGATGCTGGGATTAGAACCTGGGTCGGCCGCGTGCAAGGCAAACGCCCTACCTGCTGTGCTATCGCTCCAGCCACACTGGAAATTTTTAAAGTGAAACTTTTAAAATAATAGCAATTTCAAAATTAAGAGCTTTTTGCTAATAAGTGGAGGTTGAATGACTATTGGGATAGTATAGTGGGTAAGGCACTTGCCTTGCACATGGCTAATCTAGGTTCAATACTCTGAGTGTCTTTAGGAATGATCTCTGAATACAGACCCAAGAGTAAACCCTCAGTACCACCAGGTGTTAACAAAAAAAAAAAAGAGAGAGATTGAAACCTTCCCTCCCCTCCCCAAATGGATTAATCCAGTAATACAACTACTGCCAGCAGAGTGCAGGGGATCAAACTTGAGACTCCCACCTGAAGGCCTGTGCTCCTTAAGTTCTCTCCCTGGTCCACAGAAACAGGATTTTATGGGCATATTTTGTATTTCATTAGGAATCTGATATAATTGGCAAAGTGCATCATTTTTAAATTATGATTAAAACTCTTTTTTTTGCACTTGGGGGGAGGGTACAAACCCATTGATGCTTAGGGCTTATTCTTTGCTCTGTGCTCAGGAACTAGTCCTCCTGGCAGGGTTCAAGGGACCATATGGGTCCCTGCTTCTAGATTTGCTGATTTGCATGCCAGGGTTTGGACCTAGGTTGACCTTTAGCAAGGCAAATGCCCTACCTGTTATACTCTCTCTCAGGCCCTGATTAAAACTTTCATTTTGTTTGTTTTTGGGCCACCTCTAGCAGTGCAAAGGGATTATTCCTGGCTCTACACTCAGGAATTATTCCTGACAGTGCTCAGAGGATCATATGAAGTGCTAAGAATCAAATCTAGGTTGACTGAGTGCAGGGCAAATGCCCTACCTGCTGTACTATCTCTCTGGCCTCCTAGAACTGTTTTAAACCATACAGTTCTTCCTTTTCTTTTGTTGTTGTTGTTGTTTGTTTGTTTGTTTGTTTGTTGGTCCATACCTGGGGGTGCTCAGGGATTACTCCTAGCTTTGAGCTCAGAAACTGTAACTGGCGGTACTTGTGGGGTTCCTTCTGGGATGCTGGAGTCAAACCCAGGTTGGCTGCATGCAAGGCAAATGCCCTACCTATTGTACTGCTGCTCTGGTGTTCATGTGTGTGTGTTTTCTGGTTAATTTGGATGACTTTGATTATTTCTGATAGAAATATGAAGACCTTTATATATAGCAAGAAACTGCCACAAGAGAAAATCTGGAATTTCATTATTCTACATGATGCTCTCTTTTGACCTTCAGTTTTTTCCATAGGAATGAGTCACCAGATTTCCACATAAGAAACTAATGTTTTTAGTTGGATTTCCTGGTGGTTTATGTTGCTTCAAATAAAATAGGTGACTCTTTGTTTTTATTTCTTAAATAGAGGAGTTTTCTCGAGTCCGGGAAGAGGTACCACTAGAATTGGTTGAAGCTCATGTCAAAAAAGTACAAGAAGCAGCACGAGCCTCTGGGAAAGTGGATCCCACTTACGGCCTGGAAAGCAGCTGCATTGCAGGCACAGGCCCTGATGAGCCAGAGAAGCTTGGTGAGTCACTGCTGTGCCCAAACACAGCGCTAATCACTGTGTTGCCCCGAGGAGCTCACTAAAATAGTTGTAGTGCTTGCACTTGACAGAGTACAAGGATCAGTTACAGATTTGTTTTAATATTGGAATATGATTTTGAAGTCTTTCATGTAACCAGAATTTAAAAATTGTTAGTATCATGTTATGTTTAATGCCTGTTTGTTGAGCATATAGATGTAAGAATACAGAAAGGATTTTGTTGTTAATTTCTAGCTAGAAACAAAGGTAGGTTGGTAGGTGTTGCTAGGTAGGTTTAATTGTTTTGGTTATCTTCAAATTAAAGTAAAATTCATAGAGCATAAAAAATTCTCAATCTAGCCACTTAAGAATTTTAACCTAATTGCTTCTATTTCATATACAGTGTTATACTTCTGGGCTCTGGTAATAATATAGCGCGTGGGGCACTTGCCTTGCAGGCAATGGAGTAAGCTCTGAGAACCACTGGTATGGCCCCAAAATAAAAAGAAGATAATGTTATATTTCATTAATTACTAATACCAGATGTTTTATCACCACTACTCCTTTCCCCAAAAAAAAGAAGAGGAAAAAAAACACATTCACTTAAACAAGTCAGTCCCTCTTTCTTGCTTACCTCAGCCCTGGTAAAGCATAATCTTGGATTTTCCTATTCTAGATGTTTCCTGGAAAGGGAAATACTGAAAATGTATAGTATGTGGCCTTTTGCATCTGAATTCTTTCACTTAGCATGCAGTTCTCAAAGTCCATTTTATATTTGTAATATAGCTTAGTACTTCATTGCTTTTTTTGCTGAATAATACTTTGAATAGCTCTATATTTTACTTATGTATCCGTCCTTTGGATGTTTATTGTTTCTACCTTTTAAATAACTTTTTCGGTAGTGGTGCTATGAACATTTATATACAGGTTTTTTGTGACTATAGGTTTTTCACCTCTTGAATACCTGCTTCTAGATTTGCTGATTTGCATGGTAATTTTATATTTAATTTGAAAAGCTACCCAATTCTTAGTAACAGAACATGTTATATTTCCACTGGCAGTGCATGAAGGGTTCTCATTTCTCCACATCCTTGTCAGCACTTATTTTTGCCATTCTTTTTTTACTTTATTATTTTCCTTTGATTGTTTTTTGGACCATAGCTGGAGGTACTCAGGGCTTATTCCTGACCTCTGTGCTCAGAGGAACTAACTAGTATTGGTTACTAATACAGAATGCCAAAACTTTGAACTAACAAGTAACTAGAGTGTCCACATTATTTTGTATTTAAAAGTTGTTTTCCTGGGGCTGGAGCGATAGCACAGCGGGTAGGGCATTTGCCTTGCACGCGGCCGACCTGAGTTCGATCCCCAGCATCTCATATAGTCCCCCAAGCACTGCCAGGAGTAATTCCTGAGTGTAAAGCCAGGAGTAACCCCTGAGCATCGCCGAGTGTGACTCAAAAGGGGGGGGGAAAGGTTATTTTCCTTGGGGTGGCCAGATAGCAAATGGGTAGGGCACTTGCCTCGTATGTGGCTGAACCGGGTTTGATCCCCAGCATCCCATATGATTCCATGAGTACCAAATTAGGAGTAATTCCTGAGTGCAGAGCTAGGAGTAAACCCTGACTATCGCTGTATGTGGCCCAAAAACCAAACAAAATAAAAGTTATTTTCCTTTCTCTTACTTAGAAACTGAAATTAATAAATGGAGCCACTTGCTGTTTGTTGATTCTGCACTACAAAGGTATTGCCTATATTAGGCAGGGTAAACCTGGGCCTATTGAGTGCCTGGGAACAGTCTTACTTTCCTTAGCTCTTTTTTGTTGTTGTTGTTTTTTGTTTTGGTTCATTTTAAGGTCTTTTGGTTTCCTGTGGTCATGGAATTGAAAAGGATTTGGCAAAGCCTTCTTATTTGAGTCAAAGAAGAGTCTGTACTTAGCAAGATCAGGGACAGAGTTTTTCATGTAAAATCTGCCTTGCAATTTTGGAGAGATTATAGAATAGAGCATTAAATTAACGGTAAGATTGCAAATTTATCCATATTTAGTTTAGTTCGAAATCCTATGACCTCAGTCTTCTGTGGGACTAAATTGTCCTGATTCATTAGGGAATGGATGTTCCCTAAAGTGTGCAAAGCTTGAATGAGACAGTTGCAGGAATCTTTGGAGAAGACAAGGCATGATTCTTGGATGGCAGGAACAGTGAGGCTCATTCATAGCATCAGGAAGTAGTCGATCAGGTGTCCTTTCTGAAGTGCAATGTATACTCACTAGTTGTAACAACGGAATTTGGTATTTTTGTATTTTATAAGGGCCAGGGAAAATACCAGCATTGTATGAATGAATTGTGAATGGAATACTATTACAAATGTGGCCTGTTATAGTTGGTGTTTTATATTGGGCAGTGACTAATAGAATAAATTAGGAAACAGCAAATGGTACTCCTTGTGGAATTGCTTCAGTTAAGTTGTAATGAGAGGTAGCTGTGTTCTTTCTTCCTGAAGACGCTAAGCTCTCTAAGAAGCAGAGAGCTCAAAGAAAGGAATCATCCATTTCATTTCATATGGCAAAACAGTACCTTGTTAATGTAGCACACTGATTCAAAATAATGTGGGGTTTGAATGATGTAGGGTTTTCTTAAGACAATATTGTGCTTGGATGGCATGTTTATAATTCTCACTGTACTCATTGTATCATACATATTGACTTACATGTATCAGCTATGAAAATATGCTATGAGTCTATCTCTGGATTTGTCATTGACCTACTTTTTTATTTTGGATTGGGGGAGAGATACTTGGTGACATACAAGTCGAGATTGATGAGCTCTAGGACTGAAAGACCTTGATTTTTATTTATTAGGGGATCTCTTGTAGGAATTGTTTAGTAAATAAATGTTAGGTTATCAAATGGAGACTCTTTCATCCATACTCTTCAGTGAATAGTCATTCACTATTTTCTCTAAAGTTGTTAATTTTTAAATTTTTGTATAGCCTGGAACCATTCTAGCAATAAAGAGTATAGAGAGAGATATATAATAAAGACTTTTGTAAAAATAATAAGGTTTCAAATGCACTGCGTTCTAGGGAAAAGTAGAAGCTAAAACAAAAGTTAAAAGCATGGGGGTTGGAGTTATGTACAGCGGGTAGGACATTTGCCTTGCATGCAGCCAACCTGGGTTCAGTTTGCAGCATCCCATATGATCTGAGCACAGCCAGGAGCTTAAGCCTGGGTCACACACTTTTATTTATTTTCTTTTTTGGATCTCACTGGGCAATGCTCAGGGGGTTGTTCTTGGCTCTGCATTCAGGAATTACTCCTGGTGGTGCTCAGGGTTTACTATGTTTCTTTTTTTTTATTTAGAGACATTTGAGTTAATTGATGTTTCTCTTTGAAATGAACAATATCTTTTGGGAAGTTGAGTCACAAATGAAACGTCCAGAGATATTGGATGTCAAAAAGGATTTTTCACCATCTTCATATTGTGGAATATAGGACTCCCAAGATTATATCCTGAACCATTTTTCGGCTATTTATTTTTTTGCTTTTTGGGCCACACCTGGCAATGATCAGAGGTTACTTCTGGCTCTATACTTAGGAATTCCTCCTGTCAGTGCAAGGAGTACCACTGGAATACTGGGGATTAAACCTGGGTCAACTGCTTTCAAGGCAAATGCCCTATCTGCTGTATGATCACTTGGGCCTCTGACACAACTATTTATAAGAACCCAACAATCATTCTCAATTTTTTCCTTTTTTTTTTTTAATTTATAAGGTGTTTTTTGTTTGTTTG
Source organism: Sorex araneus (assembly GCF_027595985.1). Taxonomy (NCBI): domain Eukaryota; kingdom Metazoa; phylum Chordata; class Mammalia; order Eulipotyphla; family Soricidae; genus Sorex; species Sorex araneus. The sequence continues at coordinate 44,468,751 of NC_073305.1, read as the reverse complement.
TTTTTTGTTTGTTTGTTTTCAGGGCACACCTGGTGGTTCTGGGTCTGTATTCAGGAATTACTCCTGGTCGTGCTCAGGGGTCCAAATGGGGTGCCAGGGATTGAACCTGGGTTGGCTGTGTGCAAGGCAAGTGCCCTCCCACTGTACTATCGCTCTAGCCCCTTAGTTCCTAGTTTTCAAGCCTTAGAACTTGTTTCTGGTTTTTCAGGTTTAGAAGACAATGGCAGTAATAATGAAAAGACCACTTTCTAGGAAAATGATAGCCAGAAGTGACTTGATAATTCTGCCTTAGATACTATTTTATACTATATTATAAATAGCTTCAGTTGTCTCACCATAAAGATCTCCCTAACAATTTCCCCCCCAATTTTGCCACACCCAGTGGTGCACAGGGCTCATTCTGAATGCAGCTTGGCGGACCATTTAGGGTGCTGTGGATTGAACCCAGGTTGGCCACATACAAGGCAAGCACTCTACCTGCCGTGTTATTTTTCCACCTGCTCCAGATCATTTTTAAAATGAGGCGTTTCTCAAATACCATGTGTGAAAACATGCTAGGTTGGTGAAGCTCAGGAAACTGGAACAGTATTCAGCGGTTTGAATCCCAATGGGCAGTGGGCCTCCACATTTGTCCCTGTTATATTTGAAGGACCCTTTCAGATCTGCATCAAGGGCCATGTTTGAAATAGGAATTCAAACATACCTAATGTTTCAGCTTAGAACTTTCTAATACTGACTATATTGTATCACTTGCCTAGTAACATTTATTAGATAGTAGAATGTTTGTTTTTAGGAAGAAACTCACTTCCATTATATAATACAGACTTAGGGACTTTTTTTTTTTTTAATCAAAATTAGCTGTTTGGTTACTTAACAAAGGTTTTTTTCTGTGAGAAATTATGTAAGATAAAGCTGGCATTCTCTTAATAATGGGGCGATTTTACGTGATGAATTGCACATATTTTGAAAACCTATGCATTAGAGTATTGGAATATAGTGAATTATTACATTGATTTGTTATATATAATGTATTGTTCAAGATGGACTATATCTAGGAGATGGTATAAGGATATGTACCATCTGGGGCTGGAAAGATAATACATCAGGTATGGTGCTTGCGTTACACAAAGCTGACCCAGGTTTGATCCCCAGTATTCCATATGATCCCCTGAACACCACTAGGAGTGATTCTTGAGTGCAGAACCAGAACAACACCTCAGCATTGCTAGGTGTGACCCTGCCAAAAATTTTTTTAAAAAAAAAATAAAAGAATTGGTGCAAAGGAATGTGTGACTCTAGATTGAAGAGGCGTTCACAAAGAAAGTAGGATTTGAGCTGAACTTTGATTTTTTTTTTTTTTTTGCTTTTTGGGTCACACCCAGCGGTGCTCAGGGGTTACTCCTGGCTTTGCACTCAGGAATTGCTCCTGGCAGTGCTTGGGGGACCATATGGGATGCCGGGGATCGAACCCGGGTTGGCCGCGTGCCAGGCAAACGCCCTACCCGCTGTGCTATCGCTCCGGCCCCTTGAGCTGAACTTTGAAAAGGAAGATTAGACTATCTGAGCCAAATTGGAACAAGTACTTGATTTTTTTAAGAGGCTATTAAAACATTTATTGATTATATATGATAATGAGTGATAAATAAGCTTCATTTCTATCTCTAATTTTATCTGGTATCATTATTCAGTTTAGATATATTGCATGGAATGTGCCAGCAAGTGTTTGAGTCTTGAGACAATGCGAACATAATTGAAGAGAAAGAAAACAAAAGAGGATAGGAGTGAAATAAATCATGTTGGGGAGAAAAAAATAAAACAACAAACTAGGTTGGCCACAAATATGAGTAAGCCTATGGTAAGAGCAGCCTCCAAAGTGTTAGTTTATAGGTTGGTGCACTGCTCAATGGCTTGGACTGTCTGATATCAGCTTTATGGTGCCCTTGGTCTTTAATATGGAAAATGACATCATCACTACCCCAGATGTTTTGTTTTGGATTATTGGGCCACACCTGGCTGTGCTCAGGGCTTATTCCTGGATGTGCTCAGGGGTGACCATTGATAGGGCTTGGGGGGCCATATGTGGTCCCTGGATTCAAACTGGGGTCTGCCAAATGCAAGGCAAGGCCTTAACATCTGTACTATCTTTCTGGTCCTAGTATCCCAGAAATTTCAAATGAATTGCCATCAAGGGCCTCATTCTGGTTTTATTGTTTTTTGTTTTTTTTCAGAGACGTAAAAAAAAATTACTGAGTAAGCAGTTTTTCAAGCTTTTTGGTCCAGACAGACAGACAGACAGAAAGAAAGAATTATGGGGACAGCACTTCAGGAAGTACTAATGGGGCCCATGATCACTCACAGAGATACTTTGCCAACTGGACTGTTGAATGCTTGGACCTAGCAGTGCTGGGGGCAGAAGAGGGTGGGGCATGAATTGCTAGGAATTCAATTCAGGTTTTTGCACATGTAAGATATATTCCCCTAACCACTGGACTCATCCCCAGCCCCCTTTTTATAGCTTTAAAAAGAAAAAAATCGAACCCAAAATACGTAACCATACTTGAATTATATTAATACTTGCTGTATTAGAAGTGAAAATTGAGAAGGTTTTTGAAAAATAATGCATATTCTGTTGCTTTCTTCATCATGTCATGCAGCCTCTGGAAAGCCACACTTCACATTGGGTGAAATGAGTTAAAAGACAAACATCTTGGTACTGGTGTAAAAGTGATTGTTTTTGTGTGGTCCTGGTGATCAAACCTAGAACCTTAGACATGTACGGCTACGTCCATGGCCCCTGAAAATAATTCTGAACCTTGGGATCCTCTGGCTTCTTTTTTTTTTTTTCTGCTTTTTGGGTCACACCCGACGATGCACAGGGGTTACTCCTGGTTCATGCACTCAGGAATGACTCCTGGCGGTGCTTGGGGGACCATATGGGATGCTGGAAATCGAACCCGGGCCAGCTGCGTGCAAGGCAAACGCCCTACCCACTGTGCTATCTCTCCAGCCCCTATGGGTCTAATTTTGAAGGACTTTTTACCTTGCCAGCATTAAGAAGTTCTCAAGAATAGAAGTCATATAATTCACTGTTTTAGAAAGTAACTAACTACTGGCAGTTAACAGATAAAATGCAGAAAGTGGTGAGATTTCCCACAAAATAATTATAGTTCTGTATTAGGAAGTATCATTAGTGGTTTGTAATATATTTTATTAAAGGCAGGTATACTGCACATAATTTTGTCTTAAAGCTCACTTTTCCAGTTCTCAAAAAATATATAGGAAATTACTTATATGTATTTTCCACATTTAACCATATTATCATATGTTGAAAAATACTTTATTTCAAGAGCATGGGAAAAGAGGTGGCAACTATAAAGGATAGTGTTTGGGGCTAGTGAATCAAAGAAAATAGGAGCTTAACTCAGTTTTTTTTAGTAAAACAAAGCATACAGAGATCTTTCAAATTCACACATTTTGTGGCATGTGGCAAATAGTTTTGAGAAGGTCAAGTGGCTGATTAGAGTTTTCAGTATTGCATCTGTGGGAGATGGAGGGACAGAGAAGAACCTAATTGGCAATGCCATTTTCTGTCCTGCTCTCTTGACATGATTACTAGCTAATTTGCATCTCACCTCTGAGGTACACTCAAAAGTCTAGTAGTTGTATTTGTTATCCATTGCTGAATAAGATATCATGAGAAAAGAGAGGAGGGGAGGGGGCGAGAGACAGACAGACAGACATGGCGGGCTTGGGTTGGTATGGGGGTGATGAGAGGGAACCTGGGGACTCTGGTGCTAGGAAATGTAACACTGGTAGAGGGATGAGTGTTGGAAAACTATGGCTGAGATCTAATCATGAACAGCTTTGTAAGGGTCTATCACAGTGATTCAGTAAAAAAATTCTTGGGGAAAAAATTATATAGGGCAACGTTTGGGAGTGTGTGTGAAATAGCACAAAGTTCTGTATGCTAGAGCTCAGTTGATCCCCAGCACTGCATGATTGCCTGAGTACCACAAAAGTTACCCCTGATGACTAGCTAGGAGCATGCCCCTCCCAACACTGCTGGGTATGGCCTAGAGAAACAAAAAGTTACAAAAGTTTGTTTGGAGTGGCTGGTACAGTTGACTGTGCTCAAAGCTTACTCTTGGCTCTGTTCTCAGGGATCACTCCTGGTGGTGCTCAGGGAGCCATACGGGGTACTGGACATCCAGCCCGAGTTAGCTATGTGCAGACAAGCGCCCTGCCCACTGTGCTATTGCTCTGCCCCCAAGAACATCTATTTATTATGGTTTCTCTGAGTCAGAAGTATATGCTTTGCCTAATGGATCCTCTACTCCCATCTTACAAGGTTGCCATTGAGGTGGTGGGGAGTGGAACTGCACTATCTTTTAGACCCCTGACTGTTGAAGAACTTTACTTGAATGTAGGACTGGTTATCCAGCTTAGCCACCTCCTAGCTCTCCCTCAGCTATTCGTGACTACCCACTGCTCTTTACCATGTACGCTTTTCCAGCAGAGTGACTTCTCATGCCAGTGAGAAGAGCCACTCAATAGGTCTCTTATAGCCTGAGCTTTCATCACTGTTGCAATATCATTTTGGTAGAACAGTCACAGATGTCACTTCTGCTTAAGGAAAGGAACCTGAAACTTAAAAGTCTCACTGCAGTCTGGGTCTTGGTCCTGGTCACATCCTTTGTTTTTCAGTGCATTAAAGCTTGGACTTTAAGTAAAATACCTTCTGAGTGTCTTTGTCATATTAGCATGGATTTTCTATCACAGCTCACTTTCAGTAAAGGGTTAGATGACAGGATCTGAAACTAACTTAATTGAAACTAACTAATCCTTTTAAGAAAAAAAATCAGCTGCCCCCCACCTTCTTTTAGCAAACAAATAGGAAATGTTCCCCAGTTGCATCTACTACCCTTTTACTTGCTTCTAGTACCCTCCCACCAGGGATGTGGTGTTGGATATTAACCCCCAAGTGTTTTAGGCTTTTTCAGTGAATTGCACTTTTTCCTCCCCCAAGAGAAGCTTGAAGTGCTGTTTTGAACACTCCGAATCCCCCAAGTTTATCCTTAACCTTTCCTTTGTGCTTTACCTCTCATTCTGTTAGCTGATAATTTTCCCAAACCAGATTACTTAAAAAGTAAACCTTCTGGAGACTCTGGACTTTATATCTGTAGTGAATTATTTGCCTTTTTCTTTACACTATAACCTTTTATAGTTTACTATAGAGCAGTGTTCTTTGCTTAGGCACAGAAAGATTGTTACTGCTGTGCTCCTAATACTTGGGAATTAAGTGACTCTGAAATATATTTACGCCTGGGAGTCTGTCAGACTTAAGTCACCCTAGTTGCCAGAGTTTCTAATACTCCAGAAAACAGTCCCACCGAGGGATTTTGGGGTATGGGGGGGCAGGGAACAGCAAAACTACCTTGGCTTCAGTATGGGACAGTCTAGAAATTATAAAGCACGGTCATGATACAAGGCGTAATGACCTGAAAGACAGGGCCCCACGTGGTAGGAAAAGCTAAAACAGCCTGAAGACTTAGTCTGGGATTTATGGTAAAAGCCCAGTCAGCTTTTAACCTCTGCCCTGATCCCAGAGAACTGTTTGGGAATCTATTTTTCTTACTGTATTTATCAAAAAAACTGCAAATACAACTAAGAAGTAAACAGTTGTTTAGTATGTACTAGCAGCAAGGGAAAGAGAAAAGAAGTATAGACGAAACATCAACTCTGGGCGGAAGCCTCTAGAAAAACGACTCCTCGAGTTAATGACCCCCAAAAGAATTGCTTCCATCAAAATGCTTTACCTCTGTAAATGATCAGTCGCATTTACCTGCAGTCCTATATCTATACCTCTACCCCCCCAGATGTTTTATAAGTATGATATTCAGTTCTGAATTAAACAGTCCATTGACCATCAGTTATGTTCCCCGTCTCTTTGTTCTTAGCCACTGAATGCTTTAAAGGTACCAAGGGACTCCCCTGGACATTTTGGAATTACCCACTTTGGTATTACCCTACTTTGGAAAAGATTGAGTTAGAGGATAACATCTGACATCTACCAAAAGTTAAATAACATCTGACCTTTGTCAGTCTTTCCAGTCTCCTCACTTTGCCTTGGCCTTGTTTTGCAAAGAGCCATAGACTGTACTATTAAATGAAAATGATGGTGTTCTCGTAAAATTTTTTTTATAAAATGTGGCAGCAGGTTATTTGTTGATCAGCCAGAGGATGAGTTAACAACAGGTGATTTCTTTTTCTTATTAAAACATTTTTTTGAATTTCTATTTTGTTTTGGGCCCTCAACCAAGTGTTGCTCAGGGATTACTCCTTACTTTATATATAATCAGAGGTCACTCTTGACAGTGCTTGGAGGAACATAGGTGGTTCCAGGTGTTAAATTGGAATCAGCTACTTTCAAGACAAGTACCTAAAATCTATGTACTGTCTCTCTAGTCCAGTTTTCTAATAAAACTATTTATCTAGCCCTTTTCAGAAAATGGGAGAGAAAGCCACTGCCTACCTATGGATGATAGCAGATTGAGAAGGATCTTTGGCAGTTCACAGCAGGATGAGGGTTGTTACTGAGAGAATGTCAGAGGCCACTGAAAAGACTTGTGTAGTAGAGAGAGTTAGCCTGCTGGATGTTTGTTTCTTAAAATGAGTGACTGCTTAGTATGGGTCACATAATTATCATTCACACTAATTTATTTAATCCATAACAGTATTCTTATAAAAGAGATACTGCTCCATACCAAATGAAGAGTGACATTTTATTATGGATTAAATTTGATTTCTAAATTCTCATTTATTATGTATGTCATTCTGAGCTATTCATGTCTTTTGTTCACTTTTCTGTAATAGTATCTTTTCCTTTATAAATCTGATATGTTGATCTGCATGTATTTTCTTCCATTTTGTTTCGTGTTCTTTCTTTTGGACATCTTTTTTCTTTTTTTCTTTTTTGGGTCACACCCAGTTATGCTCAGGGGTTACTCCTGGCCCTGCACTCAGGAATTACTCCTGGTGGAACTTGGGGGAACCATATGGGATGCCAGAGATTGAACCTGGGTTGGCTACTACAAGGCAAAAGCCCTGCCCACTGTACTATCACTCTGGTCCAATCTTTAATTTTTTTTTTCATTTTACAGTTTTTAATCAAGTTGTATATAACTTTATTCCTGCATCTTCTCAATTGTTTCTTCCTTATATTTGCCCTTCTCCTTTCCTACTTGGCGAGACAGACTTGGCTTTGCGTTCAAGGATCTTTTTGCGATCTTTGTCCAGTTTTAGTCTAGTGATAACCACCTTACTGGGGTGAATGCACACATGGACAGTTGTGCCTTTTGCCTTATCCTGCTGGACTCGTTCAATGTAGATAACATATTTCTTCATGTAAACTTGGACTACTTTGCCAATTTGCTGACCTTTATAGTGTCCTCTCACAACCTGAACCTCATCGTCCTTCCGGATGGGCATGGATTGCACATTGTACTTGTGTCTCAGCTCTTTGGAAAGAGGGGAAGACATAATCTCCCTCCGAATGTGGAAAGGTGCATTGAAATGCCTCTTACGGTTCTTGCTCCGGTCAGAAGTCACAAAAAGATTGAACTTCATTTTGGCAGTTACCACTTCAGTGATGGCCGCAGAAGGGAAAAGCAATCTTTAATATTTTAATAAATAGAAGTCCTTGAATTGTTTTGGTTGTTTTTTATTTGAGGCCACACCTGGCAATGCTCAGGAGTTAACTCCTGGCTCCTACAACTCAGGAATCACTCCTCGAGGTGCTCAGGGGACCATATAGGAGGCAGTAGATTGAACCTAGGTTGGCTACATGCAAGATGAGTAGTCTACTTGCTGTACTATATCTCCAGCCCTGAATTTAATAGATTAAAATACATTTATTTTATGCTTATAACCCATCTCCTTTCCTTCAAGTGTCTTGTGCATGTACTACTACTGCCTGCACTCCCTCCTATCATAAACACAGCCAGGTCTGCCTAGAAAATATTTCTGTGATCATGTGTCCTTCCTGAGGCAGCTGTGCCATCTGCTTCTCATAGCATGTTGTGTGTCCATCAGTGGCTAAACTTGGTACACTTTTTCTGTTCTTTCCAGTGAGCATGTGATGCTCCTCTAGTTCAGTGCATCTCTAGCTCGGCGTTGTATTTCCAGAGTTTAACTCGGGATAGATGTTCATTAAGTTTCAAATAAGTTTCAAATAATAGCTTTTTTTTTTTTGTCTTTATTTTTCTTTAATTATTTTTTATTGGGTTTAGGAGCCACTCTCAACAGTGCTCTGGAGCTGTTTGTAATGGTCCTTAAGGGATCTAGTCGTGCTTTGGGGTTGGACGCCGTGCTTACACATGCACTGCATGCATTCCAGCCCTTTGGACTATCTCTTCAATCTTTTTTTTTTTTAATTAATAAATAATTTTAGGGCCTGGAGCAATAGCACACAACAGGTAGAGTGCTGACCTTGCACATAGCTGATCCAGTTTTGATCCCCAACATCCCATATCATTCTCTCTGAACCCACGAGGATTACACCCTGAGCACAGCCAGGTGAGGTCAAAAAACAAATCAAAAAATTTTTCTTTTAATTTTACACATATAAAAAGGTTCCGTACAGGGGCTGGAGCAATAGCACAGCAGGTAGGCCGTTTGCTTTGCACACGGCTGACCCGAGTTCGGTTCCCAGCATCCCATATGGTCCCCTGAGCACCACCAGGGGTAATTACTGAGTGCAGAGCCAGGAGTGACCCCTGTGCATCGCCGGGTGTGATCAAAAAAAAAAAAAAAGGTTCCGTACATTTTCATGAACTAGTATTTATCAATAGCCAGAACTAACAAAGATCATTTGTCACAATACACCAGGACCACTTTGCCTGCTTCCTTCCTATCACCCATTCCTTAACACTCCATGCTTAACTGATCCTGATTATAACCACTGGATATTGCTTACTTGTTGACTTGTTTCCCACCACCATCACTCCCTATTTTGGGCCATACCCAGCAATGTTTAGGAGTTACTCCTGGTTCTGCATTCAGAAATTATTCCTGGTGGTACTCAGGAACCCTATGGGAAGTCAGAGATCTAACCTGGGTGGGCCACATGCAAGACAAGTACCCTATTCATTGTACCATCACTCAGGCTTTGGATATTGCTTTCATATGTGTTTTTTGTTTCGTTTTATTTTTGAGCCTTTCCTGTGGTGATCAAGAGGTCTTGGGGTCCCACTGGAGATTCTTGCTTGGCTATCCAGACTCTTGGCTCAGCACATGGGCCTAAGGAGTGATGCTGCTGGGTGCTGCAGTGCCAGGGATTCCCAGGCCACACAGCAATGCTGGGGTACCAAGTGGTGGCGGGAATCAAATCCATGTGGGTCAGACGCTCAGGCATAGTTCCTATCCTGCTGCATTATCTCCTGATCCCTTTCATGCGTCTTTGATCTTTAAATGAATAGAATCATGTAGATGTATTGTTTTATGCCATCTTTCTTTTTGTGAACTCCAACCTTATTGCTATGGGTGATATTATTTTAAGTATTTAATATATAGCTGTATAGTCCTTTTCTGCTCATATATTATTTGTTCTTATTTTGCTTATAGAAGCTGCTGAAGAAGAAAAAATGGAGACAGATACTGATGGCCAGCAGCCTGAAAAGGTAGAGCGTTTCTGTTTGAACTGTACCATTAACAGAAAAGCCACAAGGGAACCTTTTATAGCTTAATAATTTGGATTTATTCTGATCATTTGAGTTGCCTTTTACGTTTTGCTGGTTTAAGGTAGAGTTGGCACAAGATACAAGAGAGCAAGAGAGGACAGTTCTCATTCATTCAGTGAAGATTTGTTTTCTCTCCCCCTTTTTTTTTTTACCCAGGTGGGAATATGAATATAAAACTTAAGGCTCTTATAATTATTGAATAGTAGGTCCTATACTTGTTACAGAAGAGACAGACTATTAAAGGCAATGTTTTCAAAAGAATTAATTTGAAATAATCTTTTGGGGGGTTTATACTGGTTACTGCTTGAACGCTACTCCCAGCTCTGTGTTCAGGGATTGCTATGGGCAGTGTTCAGAGGACTGTGCAGTACTGGGCTTTGCACACAAGTATGTGCTTAACTATTGAGCCATCTCCCCAGCTCTAGAAAAATGTTAGGTAATGTTCGACATAAAGAGTAGACAAAACTGTAAAGAGTAGACAGAACTATCAAAATTAAAAGGAAGGGTTGGGATTTGAAGATTCCAAGTGGTGATCAAGAGGAATCACTGGAGGTAGCTTGTGGAGGCAGTGTTTGTGATGCATGACTCCAGATTTGTAGAGGCTGTAAAAATGTGTTGGGCAGAGAGGGCTTAACTAGCCTCTTCTCAATGAGGGTGTATGATAACCTCTCATTATCTACCTGTGAGAGTTTTCTAGGATTTTTTTTTTTTTTGGCAACAAATTATCTTGTTTCACAGTTGATAATGTTTATTCTCCCCCCCCCTTTTTTTTCTTTGGTAAACTGCATTTTAATTGTTGATCTTTTGGAAAACAAATGAATAATTTTGTTTTTAACCAGTACATAATACAAAATTTATCATTCTAACCTTGATCTTAGATCAAAGACATTTTATTTTAGTGCTTTAGATACATACTATGAATACTTAAATGTTAAGAAGTACCTCTCTGAATTTATTTAAGAGGGTCTCCCAAGCAGTGTTCAGGGTGCCTGGGAGAGTCATTCCAGCAATCCTCTGTCTACCCAGTGGATTTCAGTACTCTGTGGCCCCTGCAGTTCTGTAGATTGTTCTGGTCACCCCAACAGTGCTTGGGGCTTACCAGGCTACACCTGGCAATGCTTAAGGAACCATGTGCTGAGGATTGAACCATGGTTGGCCTCGTTAAGGCAGCACCTTACCCATTGTTCGTTCTTTAAGCTCCTTCATTTGTCAGTTACTTTCCATCTTTACACTCCAAGCCCTCCTGAACTGAGCTCACTTTTTTTGTTTTGTTTTGTTTTTGTTTTGTTTTTTGGGTCACACCCATCGATGCACTCAGGAATTATTCCTGGTGGTGCTCAGGGGACCATATGGGATGCTGGGAATTGAACCCAGGTCGGCTGCATGCAAGGGAAATGCTCTACCCTCTGTGCTGTCACTGCAGGCCCAAGTTCATTTTTTTTTTCTTTTTGGGTCACACCCAGCAATGCTCAGGGGTTATTTACTCCTGGCTCTGCACTCAGGAATCACTCCTGGCGGTGCTCGGGGGACCACATGGAATGCTGGGAATCAAACCCGGGGCGGCCGCGTGCAAGGCAAATGCCCTACCCGCTGTGCTATCACTCCAGCCCCCCAAGTTCATTTCTTAAGGAATGAGGGTCATAGGTTGCCCTAGCTCCCTAATGCAGTACTCAGCCAGTGATGCCATTGGTTCAGTGCAAATTGCCCATCAATGTATTGCTGCTGTCAATCTGGATGGCCAGAGTTTACTGGCGCCACTTCGGTGGTGCTATAGGCCTCATGAGCTGTACCCAGCGTTGCTTAAGGGACATATGGTGCAGAGAGGGCACATGGTAGGCAAGTGCCCTAGCCTTTGTTTATATCCTTATAAGAAGTAGAGTTCATTTCTTATAAAAAAAAATAGTATCTTTTTGTTCCTTAATATAATATCATTTATAAAACAACCAAGTTTTGCTCACTTGCTGTTTGTCTTTTCTTTACCCATTTCAGGCAGAAATCAAAGGAGAAAATGAAATAGATGAAAATGATAAGGCACAAGATGGAGAAAATGAAAAAAATAGTGAGAAGGAACAGGATAGTGAAGTTAGTGAAGATACCAAATCAGGTAATTTGAGGAAACTCTTTGGATTTTTGTTATGTAAAACTTGAAAGCACTGGGGGAATGTGTTTGTGTAGAAACATTTCTCTGTTTATTTGAGGTTTAGTTTTCTTTTTTGTGTTTTGGTTTTGGTTTTGGGGCCACACTTGGCTGTGCTCAGTAGGTTACTTCTGGCTCTGCACTAAGGAATCGCTTCTGGCAGTGCTCAGGGGACCATATGGGATACTGGGGATCAAACCCAGGTTTGCTGCATACATGGCAAATGCCTTACATGTTGTGCTATCGCTCTGGCCCAAGGTGTTTTGTTTCTTGTGAGAATCATGGTAGGCTTTTAAGTTTCGTTTTTCCTGCATAGTGATGCTAGTGGGTGCCTTATTTTTAGTAGTGTATAGACAGACCAGTTGTTCTATTTGACATAGGTCACTGCACAAACCTGCTTAAGCATCCGTTGTTAGTGTACCAAATCATTCCTGGCTCAGAGGCCCATGGAAGCACATTTACAATATCTGATTTTCTCCAAACCCTGGGACTTCCCAGATCATTTCAGTGACTGGTGAACAAATGTTGATCTTAGGGCAGGGCGTCACTCTGAATTTTCCTTTCTATCTTAAGAAAGTTGCACACCTTAGAGAAATGAAAAGAATATAAAAATAGTACAAAGTATACCAATGTAGAAAATCCATCTCAAATTGAAGTAAACTTAAATGCATGGAAAGGTTCATCAAAAATCTTAGAGAAGTGGGGCTGGAGTAATATAATAGCACAGCGGGTAGGATGCCTTGCATGCAGCCGACCTGGGTTCGATTCCCAGCATCCCATATGGTCCCCTGCGCACCGCCAGGGAGTAACCCCTGAGCATCACCGGGTGTGACCCAAAAAGAAAAAAAAAAATCTTAGAGAAGAAAAGGCATTGAGAGCTCTGTATCGGGGACTGCAGTGATAGCACAGCGGGTAGGGCGTTTGCCTTGCACATGGCCAACCCGGGTTCAATTCCCAGCATCCCATATGGTCCCCTGAGCACCGCCAGGGGTGGTTCCTAAGTGCAGAGCCAGGAGTAATCCCTGTGCATTGCTGGGTGTGACCCAAAAAGCAAAAAAAAAAAAAGAGCTCTGTATCACAGTCATCCTAGTTGATCATGTGGTGGAGAGAACAAAATTGAAAGTTAATGAAACTGGGCACCACACTAATAAAGCATTCTGATTCTTCCCTCCTCCCTGCAGAAGAAAAGGAGACTGAAGAAAACAAGGAACTCACGGATACTTGTAAAGAAAGAGAAAGTGATGTTGGAAAGAAGAAAGTAGAACATGAAATTTCTGAAGGAAATGTAGCTACAGCTGCAGCAGCTGCTCTTGCTTCTGCTGCAACCAAAGCCAAGGTTTGCCCCTGACATCCCTTGTCAGTGCTCTCATAAGCCAGTATTGAAGGGTCATGTTGGGAACATTTAGTATACAGAGCCTTATACTCAAAAGACAGGACCGTGCTTAAATGGCATTTCTAGGTTAGGAATGCCCGGGCAAGAGGAAGATGATAAGCGCAGTAGACTTGATCCTAGAGTTGATTGCTTGTGACCTGACCTATCACTGAGCCCTGGGTGGGCAAAAGGCAGAATTGAGAGAGTCTTGGATTATTCCAGTAACTCCTACCAGGTTGAAATATTTGATATTTAAGACAAAAAATCTGTTTCCTTATATAAATACTTCACCCTGCTTTTACAGAGTGAAAGGAGAGAGAGAGGGAACCTAAAATAGCTCTTTTTCTTCTTGAATTTGCCAGCTTTTCTGGGGGTGGTTTTCTCTATTTATAACATAGTATTGGCTTCACAGCATACTTAAGAGAAAAAGAGAATGTTATTTCCTCGCTTTGTGTTAATTTGGCATTTTAAAGCACTCCAGGCATCAGTGTGTCAAGTTTTTAAAAAATCTTTTAATTCTTTCTCCATCTTACCCTTAGAAATATACCTTCCATTATCAGTTACTACATTTGGAATAGTAGTTACTAGAACATACCTAATCATTACATCCTGTGCTGTTTTTGATCCATTGGTAATAATGTTTATTAGGGGTCTTGAATTTCCTCAGACCTTTCAGCTGCTGTGAGCTACTTCTCTACAAATTTAATCTGTGGGGCATGGTTTATAACATCCACAGATGACTCAGTTCAGACTTCACAAGCACTGTTTTTTCGCCCACTTCTCTTTCTGTTGATATTGTCACAGTGACCAGAGATCACAATGCTTGGTCGTTAGTGTTCACATAGTTGGTTGTGGTGCTTTCTGGTAATTGCACATCAGGTTATGACATTCATACAAATCAGGGCACTGAGTCATATACATTAGTGATTTTTGGATTTCATTTTGGGGTTTAGTTTCTGGCCCTACCCGGTGTTGTTCAGGGGCTACTCTCAGCTTAGTACTGAGGGGTTGTGTTGTGTTAGCAATGTGCAGGGGACGGTGTGATGCCTACAGTTGAACCCATACAGGGCATGCATTCCTTGTGCCAAAAAGACAGTACAGAGGTTAAGGTACTTGGCTGACCCCAATTTGACTCCTGCCTCTGCATATGGCTCCCTGAGCACTGCCAAGAATAATCCCTGAGCACAGAGCTAGTAGTGAGTTCTGAGCTCCACTGTGTGGGTCCCAAAACAGAAAACAATACAAAGCATGTGCTGCAGCTCACATTGAGCTCACACTTCAGTTCTCAGACATGATCTTGAGTCAGTTTACTGGCTGTGGTGCTCAAACATCAGTTTGTTGCAATGCTAGTAGCAGGTGGCACTCTTTAGTTGTGGTGTAGTTAGAAAAGAGCTTATGGTGTTGGAGACCACAGACAGCAGAGCTGCTAGGCTCGTGCTTGGTCCATTTGGCAGCACTGAGAATTGAACTTGTGTCCTATTGTTTGCATGGCAGGTGCTGCAGCCACTGGACCATCTCCAGTGTTTGCTTATTTGTTTATTTTCTGAAACCACTGTTTTTTTGATTGCCCACCCATCTGACAGGAGTGTGTGGTTACGGGTGGGTAGTGTTGGGGACTTTAGAGGTCACAGTCATAGTCCACATAGATACTCCAGTTGATTGTTCATTGTTACAGTACCTGGAGATCCTGTATATTCAGATTCATCAGTTCCTTCCAAAGATAGCACCTGATCCTCATGGTCCTTCCCTCCCCTTCCTTTTTAAAATTTTTAGGTCACACCCAGTATAACCCCCACCCTGAGCAGGGGTTATTGCTGGCTCTGCACTCAGTAATTACTCCTGCTGGTGCTTAGGGGACTGGATGGAACGCTGGGGATTGAACCTGGATCGACTGCATACCAATCTACTGCCTATTGCTCCAGCCTCTGAATATTCCTTTTCCTCTACTAGCCCCTTACTCTGTGAACTTTTGAGTCTACTCTTGTTTAGACTCATAGTGATGTGTCACCAAATTTTTTTATTTGCTAAGTCTACTCTTGTTTAGACTCTGTGATGTCACCAAATTAATTTTTTTATTTGCTTTGGCCCATCATTGGTTTTTATTGTTCATATAATCATCAGGGATCTTAGAAACCTAACATGCATCTTTGGCACATTTTGTCTTTAATAAGGAGTTGGAGATCAAGAGAGCCTACTTCCTTTGTGAGCACTTTATCAGGTTAATAGCACAACTATTTCAAATGCAGCCTCAGGTCTTTTTTAACTTCCTCCTCCCCTCCCCCCCTTTTTTCTTTTCTAAATTTTGGACCACATACAATAGTGCTAAAGGGTCACTCCTGGTGGTGCACAGTGGACCTTATGCCTTGATGGAAATTGAACCAGGTTTAGCTCTGTGCAAGGAAGTGCCTTAATCCCTGGATGATTTCCTCGGCTATTTGACTGCTCATATTCTTTCTATTGAAGCTGTTCAGCCATCCAGTTTAGTTCATAGGATATTGCCTGGACCATTACTGCTTTTTAAAGACCTTTGCTTGATGCCATCATCCCATTTGTTTTGCTTAAGCTAGCATGACCTTTTGTTTTAATTTTGTTTTGTTTGGGGGCTACACCCAGCACTCTGTGCTCAGGGATTACTTCTGTGTTCAGGGACCATATAGGATACTGGGCAGTGAATTTGGGTTGGCCTTGTACAAAGCAAGTGCCTTGCCTCTGAACTATTATTCCATCCCCTATTTTTAATTTTTTTGTTTGTTTTGATTTTCAGGCCACACCTGGCAGTACTCTGGGCTTACTCCTGGCACTGCACTAGGAATTATTACTGGCAGTGCTACGGGGATTATATGGGGTACAAGGGATTGAACCCAAGTTGGTTGCATGCAAGGCAAGTGCCCTATTCACTGTACTCTTTCCAGCCCCTGCTTTAGAATGTCTTCATTGATGGGCTGGAGAGATAGTACAGGGGTCAAGATGCTTGCCTTGCATACAGCCAACCTGGGTTCAATCCCCAGCACCATCTATCGTCCCTGGAGCCTGCCAGGAATGAGTACCTAAGTACAGAACCAGCCAGTAAGCCCTAGCACAGACAGATGGTCCCAGAACAGAAAGATAGCTATAAGTTAAAAAATAAATAGGGTTTCATAATTGAGGCTGTAGAGGTACAGGAGGTAATGTGCTTGCTTCATGTGTGGCCAACCACACTTCAAATGCCTGGTACCATCTTAAACAACACGTACAAGGAGAATCGTAGCACTGGGCTGGAAAGATAGCTATCACATGCTTTGAATTTAGAAGGCTTGCGGTCAACCTGCCACCACATGGTCCCTCAAGCACCATTGAGAATCATCCCTAAGTACTGAGCTGGGAGTAACCCCCAAGCACTATTGTGTATAACCCTGACCTCTCTTCCCCCTAGAAATAAAAATTGAAACAGCTTTACCAGATACTGCAAGCACTTCCTAATGACTGTGCTTATTCTATTGATATAGTTACTAAACTTTCTCCTAATACCCTGAATTATACTTATCTTTTTGCTTTATAGAAATGGAATCATACAGTACATGATGTAAATACTTTAAAATACATTTAAAATATTGATGGGTATTGTATCTTCTCAGATACTTTTCCAGTTCTCGGTTGAAATCACCAGTCCCACCCTTCCTTCTTTCATGTTGTGATATCCATTTTGTTCATTTGGCAACAGTGCTCTCACAAGCTTGCACATTTGGTTGTGTTGTGCTGTAGATTACACTTGTGATACATGGGAGCCCACTGACAGTCTCACACATCCTAAGTAGGCATCTGAGCAGTTACCTATATCCTGGAGTTCATTTGACTTTTACAATCAGGACCCTTTTCAGTTTTTTGGTCTGTTTACCTGGTCGTGCCTGTTCTTCCTACCAGGGAGCCCACTCTTATTTCCAACTGGACTTTTCTGTGCACTCTGCCCCCTCCCGTAGCATGGGTTTCTTAGTCTTCCTCTCATCTTTCCTCCTCTCTATTCTGTATGTTTCCCTATAGGATGTCAAAAAAGGGACTTGAATGGAGGATCACCCACAAGGTTTTATGACTGTTTCATGATGCTTTCCTCTGGTCTCAGAATACACCATTGGCAGCAGTATTTGTAAACTGTGCCATAACTATCGGTGGCAGAAAAACAATTTTAGACATCAATGTATCTGGCCTTTAGAGATTCCATACAAGATTTGAAAGTGTCCAGAGACCAGTTTGTTTTCAGGTCATTGAATTTTCACTCTCATCATTACTCATTTTCATTTCTCAACTTTTAAATCTAAATTTTCAAAACTTCTAGGTTTCCCTTGTGAGTGATACAGATGCTTTTGCTCCATGACTTGGCACACATGAACTATTCATTGCCTCTACAGCTGGATCTGACACATTTCACCACACACACAATCATTTTTGTACTACATAGTAATTAGGGGGGTAAGAAATTCACTTAGATTACTGTAATTAGTACAGCTTATCCATGCAATCTAAGTTTTCTCTTATTCTCTTTTTGTTTTTCTGTGTCTATAAACAGCTTTGTTATTAAGAGTTTTCCTTGATACATTTTAATTGTTTGTCACACTTTGACATGGGATGGTAATGAGAGGTTCTAGATCTAGCTCCAGAACAGATGATGTAGGCATGCTTTCTGACCTCCCCCCATTCTCACCATTCGAGGGGCTCTTTATCATACCACTTTTCCATTGTGTTTGGTACTGGTAGGCTGTGGACCCACTGAAAGGAGTTTGTGGGTCAGAGGAGAAAAACCTGTGACTGGAACCTAACCAAATGGGTATTTCAGATTATATGGAAGAAAAAGTCCAGAGCTGTTGCTTAATTAAACTAGCAATATTGATTAAGCTACCCAAATTAGAACACATTTCCTACAATAGGATTTTTTTTTCCCCTCCAGAGAAAGCAGAGATCCCATTTTCTTACGACTACAAATATACTCTTACTTCTATTTTACTACAATACCATGTCCAGGTGACCTAAAATGGCTAGTGTTGAGAGTAACTAGGCGTTCATTTTGGAACAAACAAGATTTAGTCTTAATCTTCAGAAATGCCTCATAACTTGATCCCTTATTTCTAAAATTCTTTTAGTAAATAGGAAAATACTCATTGTACATTTTATTACAAGGTTTAATGGATAAATGTTGACTGAAATTTCATTGGTGACCTCTCCTGTGGTTAAGATATATTCACCTTGTATGTGGTCTTGTATCCCTGGCATCACATCCACTCCCCTCTTGCACACCCACCTCCAACATCTTAAGGAACACTCCCAAGCACAGAGCCAGTAGTTTTCACAGCACTGCTGGGTGTGACACAAAGTTTAAAAAAAAAATGCAAGCATTGATTTCAGTGATTTGATTTTATTCATTAAAGTAAAGTTTTCTTTTGTTGTTTTTGGTTTTGTTTGTTTGGGGGCCTCTTGGTGATGCTCAGGAGTTACTCTTGCCTCTGCACTCAGGAATTACTCCTGGTAGTACTCATGGAACCATATAGGATGCTGGTGATCAAACCTGGGTGAGCGTGTCCAAGGCAAACATACTACTCACTGTATTCTCCCTCCAGCCCTTATTAAAATAATTTCTATTAAATCTTTGATAACCTGTCATTTTACTTGATGACATGGTTAGGATACACTAGGAACATTTGCTCCATATGTTGCCTACAGTTTTGGAGCTACACGTGGCAGTAGCTCAGGGCTCAGGGATCACTCCTGGTGGGGCTCAGGGACCATGTAAGGTGCCAGGCAAGGCAGGTGCATTGCCTGCTGTACTGCCTCTTTGGCCCCTGTTCATCTCTTTATGTATAATAGATAATACCTCTGTCAGCTAGAATTATTACTTTGTGATGGAAACAAAAATTCTATGTCCGCTGTATTCCAAACAACTTGCTTTTTTGTTGTTGGAGGCATTGGGGGAATACGCGATACTTGGGGCCATACCTTGCAAATTGGGATTTTAAAAATGTGTTCACGTAGCTATTTGGGCTATCTATAACAATACATAAGATAGTCTAATCACTTTCTGTACCCATCAGCCAACCTTGTTTATTATCTTGACATTCTCATCTGTTACTCTCTTGGCATTTGCATTCCCACCCCTTAATCTTAGAACTTTAGTGGCTTCTGATCTCATCTTCTTCCATTCTCTCCTTTAAACACTTAATTCACTGGAGCATTTCTTTTAAACTGGGTATAAAAAGTAAACTTTCTGAATTCACTTAATGGACTTAAATTGTACTTGTAATTTATTATACCTCAGAATTTAGAAGAAAATTTAGCTTTATCTCTAAAAAACCTACTGTTTTTCTTACTTGGCTGGAATTAGTTTGAGGGATCAAATCAAGGACTTTGTTACCTTCTAGGCATAATTCTGTGCTGCACTATATCCTTGGCCCTGAAAAGCTGCGTTTTCTTCTGAGAGGTTTGATGCAGATAGAAATTTTGTTTGCAATTTGTTCAGTTTTTATTTTCCCTTCGGAAAATAGTTTAACTGGTGTTCTTAATTTTCAAAACTGCCTTTTACAGGGGCTGGAGCAATAGTACAGCGGGTAGGGCGTTTGCCTTGCACGCGGCCGACCCGGGTTCGATTCCCAGCATCCCATATGGCCCTCTGAGCACCGCCAGGAGTAATTCCTGAGTGCAGAGCCAGGAGTAACCCCTGTGCATTGCCAGGTGTGACCTAAAAAGCAAAAAAAAAAAGAAACTGCCTTTTACATATGGATCATTTTGGGTCACATCCAACACTGCTCAGGTCTTACTCCTGACTCAGCGCTTAGACTCCTAGTGGGTACAGGGGACCATCGATGGTGATATAATCATAATCGGCAGGTACCTTGGCTTCTATTTTAAACATTTCTTTGTGAGCACTTTCTTTTTGAAAACTCATGTTCAGTTTTGAGAGGAGACTTTTTTGGTTTTTTTCTTTTTGGGGTCACACCTGGCAGTGCGCAGGGGTTATTCCTAGCTCTGCACACAGGAATCACTCCTGGCAGTGCTCAGGGGACCAGTGGGATGCTGGGAATCAAACCCGGATTGGCCACGTGCAAGGCAAATGCTCTACCCGCTGTGCTATCACTCCAGCCCCAAAGAGAGTAAACATTTTGACATATTTGCTGATTAACTCCTGAGAATTGCCTAGTTACTCCCTCCCCCCCAAGAAAAGGCATTCATTAGAAAAGATATAGACACACTTATGTTCATGATACTATGGGATATCCCCAAGTTCTTGCATATAAATCTCAGCATAAGTCTCACAAAAACTGGTTTTTTTAAAAATTTTTATAAAGTTGTTCACAATATTTCATTACATTTAATACTTGAACACCAATCACACCACCATTACACCTTCCCACCATATTTCCATCCTGAATCCCAAACCATGTCCCCAGAGCAGAACCAAAGTAATTTATTTTGTATTGCTTGTTATGAATAATCCACTAAAAATGAGACAAAAAGGGTTTCTTAGAGGAAAGTGTGTGAAGATTGTTGTATTTCACCAGGAGACATTAAGCCCTCCTGTAAGAGATTAGTAGCATGTTAAAGGTTGAGCCTTTAACCTTAATATAAATATGTGTGCTTATATAAATATGTCTATTCCCCCTAAGATTGGTTGCCTTCTACTTTAAGCCTTATCAAATGTGGTATGCTGCTCTTGGTATATTGGTGGTGTAAAGTATCATGTCCAGAAATAGATTAACTCGGGTGAGGTTTGTTCGAACATGTGGAGGGCAGCCAAGACCATGGTGGTGATTGAATTCTGGAGGTTTTTGGCTGCTGGGGCTGGTTCCATTGGGGCGGGAGGCCAACAGAGTTTGGGTTTTTTTTTTTTTTTTCTTTTTGGGTCACACTTGGCTATGCACAGGGGTTACTCCTGGCTCTACACTCAGGAATTACTCCTGGCGGTGCTCAGGAGACCATATGGGATGCTGGGAATCGAACTTGGGTCGGCCGCGTGCAAGGCAAACGCCCTACCCACCGTGCTATTGCTCCAGCCCGAGGCCAAGAGAGTTTTAACAAACATTTTCATAAAAGTAAATCTAGAAGTTGATATTGTTAATTTTCTCCAAGGATAGGCAGAATGAGAGGGAGATCTGCTTTTTGACTTTGTAAATTTTGTTTCATATGATGTTCATGCTTGCTTTTTTTTTTTTTAATTTTATTGAATCATTGTGAGATCGCTACAGGCTTTCATGTTTGGGTTACAATCGCACAATGATCAAACACCCATCCCTCCACCAGTGCACATTTCCTACCACCATTATCTCCGGTATAATCCCCTCTTTCCCATCCTCCCCCTGCCTCCATGGCAGACAGTATTCCCCATACTCTCTCTTTCTCTACTTTTGGGCATTATGGTTTGAAATACAGATACTGAGAGGTTATCATGTTTGGTCCATTATCTACTTTCAGCACACATCTCCCATCACGACCAGTTCCTCCAGCCATTATTTTCTTAGTGATCCCTTCTCTATTCCAGCTGCCTTCTCCCCTCCGCTCATGAGACAGGCTTCCAGCTGTGGAGCAATCTTTCTGGCCCTTGTATCTGCCTAGGGTGTCACTCTCATGTTATTTTATACTCCACAAATGAGTGCAGTCCTTCTATGTCTGTCCTTCTCTTTCTGACTCATTTCACTTAGCATGATACTCTCCATGTCTATCCACTTATAAGCAAATTTCATGACTTCATCTCTCCTAACAGCTGCATAATATTTCATTGTGTGGATGTACCAAAGTTTCTTTAAGCAGTCATTTGTTTTAGGGCACTTGGGTTGTTTCCAGATTTTGACTATTGTGAACAGTGCTTCAATGAACATATAGTTAGAGATGTCATTTCTACTGTGCTTTTTTGCATCCTTGGGATATATTCTCAGAAGTGGTATTGCGGGGTCATATGGAAGCTCAATTTCTAGTTTTTGAAGGACTGTCCATACTGTTTTCCAGTAAGGCTGGACCAGTCGACATTCCCACAACAGTGAAAGAGCATCCCTTTTTCCCCACATTCCCGCCAGCACTGGTTGCTTTTGTTCTTTTGAATGTGTGCCAGTCTCTGTGGTGTGAGATGATATCTCATTGTTGTTTTGATTTGCATCTTCCTAATGACTGGCAATGTGGAGCATTTTTTCATGTGCCTTTTGGCCATTTGTACTTCTTTTTTGAATAAACTTCTGTTCATTTCTTCTCCCCATTTTTTGATGGGGATGCTTGCTATTTTAAAATTAAATTACTTAACACCATCCATCGAGAACATGCTTAGAATCTTATAATCTTAATTTAACCTTTTCGATCTTTTATTTGCTTGGTTTTGGTTCATGCCCAGTGGTGTTTGTGGTCTGTTCCTCGTTCAGTGCTTAGAGGTTGCTCATGACAATGCAAAGAAGCAGACTAGAGGCTCCTATATACAAAGTATGCTCTCCAGCCTCTTTTTTTTTTTTTCAATTGAATCACCATGAGAAAAGTTACAAAGCTTTCAGGTTTAAGTCTCAGTCATACAATGATCAAACACCCATCCCTTCACCAGTGCACATACTCCACCACCAAGAACCCCAGTGTACCTCCCATCCCATCCACCCCCTGTGTGGCTGATGATTTTCACTTTTCTCATTCTTTGATTACATTAAGTATTTCAACAGAAAACTCACTATTATTATTTGGAATTTCCCCCCAACAATCAGACCTGCCGAAAAGGCATCATTTGATAATTTGTTTTCCATTGCTGAAAATGAAGAGCATATGAGGTCACAGCCGCGCGGTTTTGGATTTCTGGTATTTTAGTAATTAAGTCCTGAGAAATTTCTGCCAGAAGTCAGTCACTGCAAACTCATACCTCTGTTTAGTGGGCTCCAAAAGATGGCGGTCGCCACACCTCCAGGAAAGGAAAGGTCGAGAGAGAAAAACCTTTCCCCTCCCAGGACGGCATGGGGCCATAGCTTAGTTCACAGTCTAGAGGCATTTCTGCAAGAAGCCTCTGGGTGCCAAAAGGAGTTAGTAGGCCTCTGGGATCATGGTCTTTTAGGAGCGGAGGAGCCATTCTTGTGTGGCAGCTCGGGGTCTTGTATGGACGGAAAGCACACCGGTAATGATCCCCATCCCAAGATCTCCCGCACGCCCAATCACTTCTCCAGCCTCTTGAGCCATCTCCTCAGCCTGGTTTTTGAAGATTCTGATGTAGGTCAGTTTAGCTGAGAGAGGTACTTTTAAGCATTAATAGCTGTTGATTTATAAAAACAGCTCATTGTTATCTTTCGCTTATGCTTCTGAATCATTCTACTGACGCGTTTCCATAAAATCACATTTTTCTTTTCCAACTATGAAATGGTTAAAAACCAGTTTCATTTTTAGTGTTGTCTATGAGTTTTGCCTCCAGAAACCTAAAATAAACTTCTCTTGCATATTTCTTCTAGATTTTTTAAAAAACACAAAATATAGAGCAGTGGTTTTAAACTTTTACACCTGCAGATAAGCTCTGCTCCACACACCAGCTTTTAAAAACTGATGTAGATATCATTCAGACCAGCAGTTTTTAAGGTTTTTTTTTTTTTCCCAAAATAAGTTAATGTAACTAAAGTAAAATAAGCATATAAATTTAGCAGATATATAAATAAGTATTTCAGCAGATATATCAAAGGTGAATGCAGAATGGTCTTGAGTTTTTTGATGCATACTTTTTCATTGTATATGTAGAAGATGGAATTAGTCCCTCAAATTTACTCAGCTCCTTGACCAAACATGTGGTCTTCATTCTCTCTGTATAGTGTGACAGATTTTTCTTTGTGCTACTCAGTTGGTAAGAAGCATGAGTAATATCCATCTGTATTTGTTTTCCTTGCTCTGGACACCATCCCCACATTAAGAATGAAGTATTTATTGTTTGCTTCCTCCTATATCTATAGTTAGTTCTACTTATCAATAGGAAGACAGAGGCGTTGTATCTAAGTCTTGGTTGCTGAGAGTTCACAGCTTCTCTGCCCCTGGACAGTTCACAGGGAGGAGAGAATAGTGAAGAGAGGAACAGTTACGAGGGTGAGTGTGGAGGTGAGAAGTGTTTCCGGGCACTTCCATCCATTTTGTGCATCAGAGTTTCATCCTGTTTTCAGCCTATCTCACCTTCTTGATGGAGTCTTTAATTATAAAAAGTCTTGCAATTTCACGTTTTTTTCTGTGTTTTGTTTTTTTAAGCAAATGTTTAAATAATTGGATGTTTTGCCCCTAGCACCTGGCTGCCGTAGAAGAGCGGAAGATCAAGTCTCTAGTCGCTCTCCTGGTTGAGACACAGATGAAGAAATTGGAAATCAAACTTCGACATTTTGAGGAGCTGGAAACCATCATGGACAGAGAGAAAGAAGCTGTAAGTAGAGGGAGTATACTGGAAGTTGGTTTTGGGTGTCTTCCCCCCCCCTTCCTTCTTTATTTTATTGTATATGGAAGGTTTTAACAGTTAAACATTAGCTATCTTAAAATAGAAGTTTTATTAAAAAATCAGCTTGGGGCTGGAGCAATAGCACAATAGCGGGTAGGGTGTTTGCCTTGCACACGGCCTACCTGGGTTCGATTTTCAGCATCCCATATGGTCCCCTGAGCACCCCCAGGAATAATTCCTGAGTGCAGAGCCAGGAATAACCCCTGTGCATTGCCAGGTGTGACCCAAAAAGAAAAAAAAAATCAGTTCAATCCTACTTTTACCTTTTTTTTAAATTATCTTTTAAAAATCACCCCCTTCCCCCACGTTTTTCTTCCTGTTTGCACTTTCCAAAGGATCTTCAGCTAGTAATGATGAAGAAATGAAAGATTTGTTCAGTGATCCAGCTCAGAGCTCAAGCTCCAGCATCAGAAAGAAAAGAAATATTCAGGAGCTGTAGAGATAGTACAGCCAGTAGGGCTCTTGACTTGTACAGGGCCGACCTAGGTTTGATTCCCAGCATCCCGTATGGTTACCTGAGCACTGCCAGGAGTAATTTCTGAGTGCAGAGCCAGGAGCATCACCATGTATTGCTGGAAAAAAAGAAAAATTTCTGAAACTAATTAACTAAGCCTTGATTTACCTTTTGGTTTCCCAGATATATCAAACTATTACATCTATAAAAGTTGATCTTTTAAGGCCAGAGATGTAACTGAGTTTTAGGGTAAATGCTTTGCATATATGAGGCCCTGGATGTCCAGAGACAAAAAGAAAATACTTTGGGGGGAGGGGAGCCGCACCCAGAGATGCTCAGAGGTTACTCCTGACTGTGCTTAGGGAACAAGAACTGGATACTGAAACAGTTAAAGTAATATGTATGGTTCCCCTCTAGTGAAAGTATTACAAACTATAGTGCCTAAAAGAAAAAGGGGGGATATGAGAAGAAAGTGTCTGCATAGAAGTAGGCTGGTAGTGCCAGGGATGGAGTGGGCATCAGGGAAACTGGGGACATTGGTGAAGGGATGATTGAAACTCAATTATGAACAACCTTATAATTGTATCTCAATTAAACTGAATTGTATTCAATTTTTTAAAAAACACAGTAAGTTTCAGACGGGGCCTATGAGAGACTACAGCTACTTAGAGAGAGCTTAAGTGCCTTGACCCCAGCAAAAGCATTGTTATTTGTGTTTCAGAATCTTGTTCAGTGAGTTGGGAAATCTCTCATAGGGGTGGATAGCCAGGAGTAGCCTTGAACACAACAGGACAGGATTTAGTGTTCAGGATTTATGCCTATGCAAGTGTGTAATACCAGTGATTTGAGCGTGGGGCCTCACACATACCAGACTTGTGCCCCTTTTCTCTGAGCCATCCTTTTAGGCTTGGGGTTTTTAGTTCTTCAAGGTTTCTTGTGAATGAACCCTATTGTGAAACTAGCAATGGGGCAAGTGCTTCTAGGGACTAGCAGCAGTCATGGCTGCTGCCTGATTGACATGTTTAGGAACTTAGGCAGATGGGTGAGTAGGAGGAGGTGAGAAGATAAAGCCATATGATGATAACTGAATCATTAAATTCCCTATTGTACTCTGATTAAAATGGAGAATGCAGGACTTGAGTAAAGAATTGGTGGTCCTCCTCATGGGTTATCTGGGATCAGTCTTTGTGCTCTCATTAAGAGTGTTATAAAGTAACGGACTAGAGGAAACTGGTGAAGAAGCTCCTTGGATAATCTGTGAGAGATTGTGATGGTTTGGACTAGGCTGGCTACAGTAAAAAATGGTCAGGTTTTCCCACAGATGTGAGAAGGAATGGATATGTTCATTTGGGACTTGGCCCTGCTGAAGTGAATGTCAAGTCACTGGCCCCAAACTTTGGTTTACTTCACTCTTGAGGCCTGACAGTTATAGGCTTCAGGTCTCAGCTGATACTCTAATCTTTGGCA
Source organism: Sorex araneus (assembly GCF_027595985.1). NCBI lineage: Eukaryota > Metazoa > Chordata > Mammalia > Eulipotyphla > Soricidae > Sorex > Sorex araneus. The sequence continues at coordinate 44,442,147 of NC_073305.1, read as the reverse complement.
GTGGAGATGGAGTTTTCTTTTACTCTTTTACATCTTTTACTCTTTCCCACTCCACCTCCCTGCTTTATGCAGATGAAGTGGGGAGAGGAGCTTTGTGTGAACTTCAGCTGCACTTGCAGCTGTGTCTGTTTGGTGTCTTGGTGTAGAAAAGTGCTGTTGTATTCAGGTTCCGCTTAGATTGGGTTGCTTTATATATACACACAGTGTAGAAGGGGAAGGGGAGAGGAAGGCACAGTTTGAATGCAGCAGAGGGGATGGGTCTTCAGAGCACAGCTACAGGCAGCTTTGTATGAAGCTGGGTTCCCTAGAGCCAGATTGAAGCCATGAAAGAAAGTGAGCAGATTCATTTACACTCTATTTAAGTGAGTGATTTACACTGTTCAGTTTAGCTATTTATCCACAATCCTAGGAAATGGAAAGAGAGAAAGAAAAGCTGTCTGTATCACATAACGTGGACAATTTCTAGATAGTTTTGGATTATGAAAATAATATGTTAAAATGTTCAAGTATAAATAATTTTTTAAAAATACTCCTAACCTCAATTCCTAGAAATTAACACTATTAATAGTTTTATGACGTGTAATACATTTTTAGTGAGTATTGTACATGTTTAGGAATACAACTTTTTTTAAATCTAGAATTATGTTATAAACATTGATACTTTTGTGTTTTGCTATCTCAGGCATAATTATAAGTAAAGAAGGATCAATTTCATTACAGGTTGAGGCTTATCTATCTTATAACTTTACTGCCTTTATACATTCAAACATACAGTGTTCGAGAATAAACTTTTCAGGTTTAGAAACACTGGGCTCTACATTAGACTTACACTAATCAGAAATTCCTAGTTCACATTATATCTGGTTGTCATCAAGTGAATGTAGTCTTCATTAGTTTCAGAAACAATCAGGTATTCACATGGAAAAAAGGTGGGTTTTATGTTTGTTTGTTTGTTTGTACAGTGGCACCAGGATGTTGCCGTAGTTATATATGTGCTCCATAATAGAAATGGTCCAGCTGGAGGTAGCTTGGCTCTCCTCTCACCTCAGAGATGACCTGTTTGTCCTCATTGACACTTGAGTTTAAAGTGGGTTCTGTCTCGGGGCTGGAGAGATAGCACAGCAGGTAGGGCGTTTGCCTTGCACACGGCCGACCCGGGTTCAAATCCCAGCATCCCATATGGTCCCCTGAGCACTGCCAGGGTGATTCCTGAGTGCAGAGCCAGGAGTAACCCCTGTGCATCGCCAGGTGTGACCCAAAAAGCAATAAATAAATAAATAAATAAATAAATAAATAAATAAATGAATGAATGAATGAATGAATGAATGAATAAATAAACAAACAAATAAAAAATAAAGTGGGTTCTGTCTCACAGTGTGGGGGGTGTAGGAAGGGGACAATCACTTGTCAGGTTTTTTTTTTGTTTTTTTTGTTTTCCCAATTTTAAGTTGGTGGACCATACCCTGCAATGCTCAGGGGTTACACCTAGCTCTCCACTTAGACATAATTCCTAGCAGGCTTGGGTGACCATATGTTGTGCTGGGGATTGAACCCAGATCAGCCATGTGCAAGGCAAGCACCTTAGCTGTTTTACTATCTCTTTGACCTCACAGTTCTAATTTTTTAAGTCCTTTTGATGTTTTGAAATGACAAATCTCAGAAAAAAAGTATACAAAGGTGAATTCATGAGTAAATAAACAGGCAAAATTGGCTTTTTTTTTTCCTTCCCCCAGCTAGCCCTCCCTTTTTTTTTTTTTTTTCTTTTTGGGTCACACCCAGCAGTGCACAGGGGTTACTCCCGGCTCTGCACTCAGGAATTACTCCTGACAGTGCTGGGGGACCATATGGGATGCTGGGGATCGAACCCGAGTCGGCTGCGTGCAAGGTAAACGCCCTACCTGCTGTGCTATCGCTCCAGCCCCAAGCTCTCCCATCTTTAAATGTCCTTTTTGTTTATTTTTTTCCTTTCCAAGATTTATGTGATACTAAGGTCAGTTTCCAAAGAAAGGCTGGTTTGGTATCCGACCCTTGAGTTAGGTAATACAGACTTCTATTGACCTTAAGAGATACAAAGGCTCTTTCCAGTAATAATTCTAATAATTCCGCTTTTGGTTTTTTGATTTTGTTTTTGTTTTGCTTTTTGGGTCACACTTGGCAATGCACAGGGGTTACTCCTGGCTCATGCACTCAGGAATCACTCCTGGCGGTGCTCAGGGGACCATATGGGACGCTGGGAATTAAACCCAAGTCGGCCACGTGCAAGACAAACACCCTACCCACTGTGCTATTGCTCCAGCCCCATAATTTTGCTTTTGGGGCAAGAGAATTGGCTCAATGGACAGAGCACATGTGGAAGAAGAGAGGATTGGATTCCTGGTACAGCAGATTCCCACCACCAGATGCGATTTCCTCCACTCAACAAACAAAACATGCACTGACGGTTTAGCCTCTTTATAAAGCAGATCTTGACCTAAATTCCAAAATTCTCCTATAACTGCAAGACTTGCCAAGCTCTTCAGGCCAATAAAAACTCCGAAAGAACATAGGTTGGAAATCCTCTTGTGGCACCCTCAGAAGCCTATTCTCAGAAAAGTCTTCCATTTCCTAGAAAGAGTGGTTTAAAGAAAGAAAAACACCAGATACAGTACAGCCTGTAGGGCACTTATCTTGTGTGAGACTTACCCTGATTCAGTCCCCAGCATCCCATATGGTCTCATGATCCCTGAGCATAGAGCCAGGAGTAAGCCCTGAGTGGTCCCCTTGTGGTCCCCCCAAAAGCAAAAGAAAGTAAGCAAGCAAAACCAAGGACCTATTCAGCCTTTTTAATCCCTTAAAGAGACTTGTGGTTGAAACCACTATGTTAGATCCTTTTTTTTTTTTTCAGTCTGCCTCTTATACATTATTTCACTGATTAGTCTTCTTGCTGAGCTAGACAGCCAGAGGATTCTCTCACTCTTTATATCCTGCAGTTCCTATCTCATACACAAAGAGAGGTTCATTCAGACTGGCTTTATTAACAGCAATGCAGAATCCATCTCACTCCTTGAGACCCCTTAAACTCTCACTGAGTGATTCATTTCAGAAGCTCTCCTCTCTCAGGAGACTCTGCAGACAGCTAACTAGCACCCAGGACATAAGCTTTATTATCCCTAGTCCCAAACATAATCCCTGGACAATCCCTGATCACAGACCCAGGAGTCAAACCCTCTGGGCACATCTAGGGATGGCACAAATTCCTCTCCCCCTCCTCAATAAATCAGATTAGCCACATTTCAAGTGCTCAGGAGCTGTTTGTGGTTTGTAGTTGTTTTAATGAATAGCCTAATCTAATTAATGCTACTTCAATGCATCAGATCTTCCTTTTTTTTTTTTTTAATAGTTTATTTTTTTTGATTGAGTCACCGTGAGAACAGTTACAGGGCTTTTAGGATCAAGTCTCAGTCATACTGTGATCAGACACCCGTTCCTTCACCAGTGCACATGTTCCACCACCAAGGACCCCTGCACACACACCCTCCCACTCCCCCTCTGCCTGTGTGGCAGATGATTTTCATTTTACTCTCTCCTTACTTTGATTACATTCAATTTTTGACAGAAAACTCAATATCATTATTTGGAGTTTTTTCCCCAACAGTCAGACCTGTTGCAATGGCATCATTAGATAGTATGTTTTCTATTGTCGATAACAAAGAGCATATGATGTTGCATGGTTGCAAAAGTGGCCGCCCAGATTTGGGATTCTGGTATTAAGTCCAGAGGTATTTCTGCCAGCAGCCGCTGCATTCCAAGATTGGTTTGTGTGCCACAGGGATCATGGCTGTTCAGAAGTGGAGGAGCTGTTCAGGAGCGGAAGAGCTGTTCATGAGCGACCGCTCGGGGTCTCATTTGGGCAGGAGGCAGGGCCGGTTCTGGCTCCCCCCTGCCCATCGTGAGATTCCCCATGTGACACATGATTGCAAGCTCCTACCTCTCTGTCCAATTGGTTCTGAATGGTGGCAGTCACCATGCTGCCACAAAGGGGAAAAGGCCGAGGGACAGAAACCCTTCCCTTCCCAGGGCTGCACAGGACCGTAGCTTAGTTCACAGTCCAGGAGTATATCTGCCAGCAGCCGCTGCGTTCCGAGATTGGTTTCTGTGCCTCTGGGATAATGGACGCTTAGGGGTGGCTGAGCCATTCCTGAGCGTGTTTTTTGTATATCAGGAAAGGTCCCAGGAGAGATGTCCCAGTCCCACATACCAGAGCCGTGTTAGTAGAAGCTCAGTGTTGCCAGGACTCCATCTGGAGAAGGCGGGGACGCTGTACCTTCTCTGTCTGGCACCCCAGTCTGGGGTCCGGAGCATTTTCCAGCTTGCGGTGCCCGCCGGCCTGGATTCTTCACTGCTGGCTGCTGTGGCAAGATGGCGCGGAGGGCCTCTTCCATTTCAAATGGTGCTGTGGAGAGACAGTACAGGGTTTCGGTGCTTGCATTAGATATTCGATATTGCTGGCTGAGTTTAGTCCCTGACTCTCCTTGTCCTCCAGTTACCACACACACAGCACAAATAAGTTTATAAATTATTTTAGTAGAAAAAATTAGTATGTGTGGGATTTTATTGAAAAGAAATAAATCTATTAGTGTCTCTATAACATTGATGTTTTTTTTTTTTTTTCTTTTTGGGTCACACCCAGCAATGCTCAGGGGTTACTCCTGGCTTTGCACTCAGGAATTACTCCTGGCGGTGCTTGGGGGACCATTTGGGATGCCGGGGATCGAACCTGGGTCGGCTGCGTGCAAGGCAAACGCCCCACCCGCTGTGCTATCGCTCCGGCCCCACATTGATGTTATTTTTATATATTTGGATTTTCCTTTTTCTTGTGTTCAGATTCATTCCAGGGGCAGTAGGGGCATGGCTGGTGGTGCTCCAGAGCTACTCCTCACTGTTCTGGCATCATTGCTGGCAGTACTAGGCAAACAGTGTGATTCTAGGAGGTCAGACCTAGGCCTCCTGCATTCAGACTCCTAGCCTATGGGGTACATGCTTTAGTCTCAGGTTCTAAATTTATTTTTAGCCCCTAACATAATGCTTCAGCCCCCTAAACTGATTTTCTTTTTTAGCTCTGAATTAAATTAACTTCGATAGTTTTCATGGTGCATCCCATTGTCTAAACTACTGTCAGGCATGGTTTCTGGGTTTCCTGGCACATACAATAAATATTTCTCTTTATTTTATTTTGGATCTCAGAAAGATTATTAAAATGTCATATTCATTGGCAAGAGTGATACTTCAGTGGGTAGGCTTGTTGCCTTACAGGCAGCCAACGCAGGTTCAATCCCCAGCATCTCATATGGACCCTGTGTTGAAGATTCGTACCTGAGCACAGAGCCAAGAGTAAGCCCTGAACACCACTGGGTATGGCCCATAATGTTCACATTCATCATGCTGATGTGAGTATTTGAATGTTAAAATTTACTGTGGCACTACCCAACCAAGTGTCACAAAAAAGTGTGTGCCTTTGCTAGTTAAGGCCACTTTTATTTATCCAGAGCCTTTAACTCTGGTGTCACTCTAAAATAACATCTAACTGTGGAGGGTTCACATCTGAGATAGCATCTGAGAAGGTTGGATAGACTTGAAATTTTACCATCTGAGAAATTACTACAAAGTTAAAATTGTTTCATTTGGGGTAGATTCAGGCACTGTGAAAACTATTTATACTACCTAAGGTCCTGCCTGGTGGCATTACAGACAAAAGATTACATGTCTCAAGAGTGGGCCCAGAGAACAAGAGTCTACTGGGTGTTCGGTACAAGAAAATGCAAACTTTATATTCAACATAAAGAATGCCATGATGTCACAAATGTCTGAATGGAAATAAGTTGCTTACAAAAGAAAATCTTTTCTCTCCTTGGGGATGTTGCAGGAGGTGGGGTGCCTGTGTAACTGTGTTGACATATGAGGAATTCAGATATATAGTGCATATTGCTTAATTCTGAGTGTCCCTGGTATCATTTGATTTTCTTCCTTTTCTTCCAGTTAGAACAACAGAGACAGCAGTTGCTTACTGAACGCCAGAACTTCCACATGGAGCAGCTGAAATACGCTGAATTACGAGCCCGACAGCAAATGGAACAGCAGCAGCATGGGCAAAACCCACAGCAGGCTCACCCGCATTCAGGAGGGCCTGGCCTGGCGCCACTTGGAGCAGCAGGGCACCCAGGCATGATGCCTCATCAGCAGCCCCCTCCCTACCCTCTGATGCACCACCAGATGCCACCACCTCATCCACCCCAGCCAGGTGAGAGGGACACTGCTCAGAGATTCAGTGGGAGTTGTTCCTGTATCAGTTGGTGATATGTAAATAAGACTTTAGAATGAATACACAGATTCATCCAGGAAACTGTGAGATCTAGTTTTATGAAGCCATCATAACATGATTTAAAGATTACCAATGCTTTATGTGTTCTTCTAGTATTCCTACTATCATTAATTAAATGTTTTTATTTGGGGTTGGGGGGTTAATTTTGGGTCAGGACTTACTTCTCGGTATTCAGGGGTCACTTCTGGCAGGCTCAGGTAAGTATATGGGATGCCAGGAGTTAGTCAAGCACCTTAACCACCGAATGATCTCTCTGGACCTAAATGTCTTTGAATGCCTCAATATTCAAATGAGGTCCACCCATTGCATTTTCTGATACTTCTCTTCAATCTTTTAATGTGTTAGCAGTTCATCTGTTTTCTTTAATTTTTTTCTTTCCTATTACCCTTCCCTTTGTTGGTGTCAGTCAGACTTTCAAGGCAAGTGCTGTATGGGACATGGGTTGGAGTTGTTACCCCATGGCCAGACTTGCTTGTGTGCTTGCGGTGTATGTGACTCCCGTATCCTTCCCCCTCTCACTTAATCTGTGAACTAGAGGCTTGTCCTTATACTTTCTGATTCAGGTTCACTTGGGGCGGGGGGCGGGGAGCAGGCATCTTTGTTATGCCTTTTTGTTTTGTTTTGTTTTGTTTTGTTTTGTTTTTGGGTCACACCTGGCAGTGCACAGGGGTTACTCCTGGCTCTTCACTCAGGGATTACCCCTGGCGGTGCTCAGGGGACCATATGGGATGCTGGGATTTGAACCCGGGTTGGCCGCGTGCAAGGCAAACGCCCTACCCGCTGTGCTCCAGCCCCGCCTATTTTTTTTTTTTTTCTCTGTGATCTAAGATTGGTTCCAGCATTGTTAGACTGGTCCATCCATTATAGATTCCCCATCAAACTTTTAAGATTTTATCTGCCTTTGAGAATTGCTTCCTAGAAATCTTTTTGATCAGGCATTGCAGAATAATGAGATTTCTAAATTATTTCTTCTGCATTTATAACATTTATGTACTTAGTGACTTTTCTTTAAAAAGTGAACTTTGGGGTTGGAGTGATAGCTCAAAGGACTGAGCAAATGCATTGCATGCTGGAAGACTAGGCTCCATCTTCAGCACCTCATAGTTCCTGAGCGCTGCTGGGTGTGGTCCCCAAACTGAAAGAAAGAAAATAATAAAGAACATTCATTTGGGTTGGGGAAATGAGTTAGCTCAGGAGGATGGAGAGCATGCAAACCAGGTTTGATCCGTGGGCACTGCTGCGTATGGTCTAGTAGTACTTTCGAGTTTCTCTGGGAGTGACTCCAGCACTGCTTGGGAGTCTCCCTCCCAAATAATAAAAATAGGGGTCTGCAAACTATAGCACAAACGTATGTGATGCATGCTTTACGTGCAGAGGCCTGGGTTTGATTTCCAGCACTCATCCTCTAAGCATGCTGGGAGCAGCCTCCAGGCAGTGAGCAAGGAGTAGCCCCTGAGTATCACCTGATGTGGTCTAAAATACCAAAATAATGATGAGAGTAATAATTTTTTGCCTTCCTCAGCCTTTTTCTTGAAAATCAGTCCTAGAAGGAAAGGCTTTATCAGTTACTTGAATAATGAATTACTACCACCTACCAGCTTTCCATCTCCAGAGGATTAGCATTATGTGTGTACTCTTTTCAGTATTGTGTATTTTGTATAGTTTTGTATATCGTACACTTTTAAGGCTATTATGAATGTTACTCTTTTTGAGGGCTGGAGCAATAGCACAGCAGTAGGGCGTTCGCCTTTCACACAGTCGACCCGTGTTCGATTCCTCCACCCCTCTCAGAGAGCCTAGCAAGCCACCGAGAGTTTTGCGCCCGCACGGCAGAGCGTGGCAAGCTACTCGTGGTGTATTTGATATGCCAAAAACAGTAACAATAAGTCTCACAATGAGAGACGTTACTGGTGCCCGCTCGAACAAATTGATGAGCAACGGTATGACAGTTACAGTGATTCTTTCTGATGCTCAAATTGTCACAGCTTTATTTCCTGGGAGTCCTTTGCAGTTGACAACTATTTGCTACCTTTTAACTTACCTTGCCCTTCTAATTCAGTTCTTTATTAAACGTAATATTATTAAACGTAAAATGAACCTACATTCCAGCCTCCCTGCCCTGCCCTGCACCACCCAGAAGTAAGGCACTAGACCTAAGCACTAAGTGTGGTTTTACTGACAAACAGTATCATAATAATTCCAGGACGTGCACCACCCCACTCCCCCAACACAGAGACAGATCCCTTCCCCTCTTGGAGGGCAGTATGTATGCTGTGAGATGTGGAACAATCACTTTAAAGATCTGTAAAATCTTTGTTGTAGTTTTGCTTGGTTTTGTGTGTGTCTGTGTGTGTCTGTGTGTCACACCCAGCGATGCACAGGGGTTTTTCCTGGCTCATACACTCAGGAATTACTCCTGGCGGTGCTGAGGACCATATGGGATGCTGGGAATCGAACCCAGGTTGGCCGTGTGCAAGGCAAACACCCTACCTGCTGTGCTGTCGTTCCCAGCCCCTTGCTTGGGTTTTTTGGTTTTTTTTTTTCTGTGCATGGACCCAGCAATGTGTTCATATGGTGCCAGGAATCAAACCAGGGCTCCTGAGTGCAATGCATGTGCTCCAGCTCTTTAAGCTATCCTTGCTGATACCCAGATCTGTAAGTGCCTTATCACCACTCTATAGTACTGTGCAAAGTGCTATCAGAGACAATGGTTTATTTGTTTGTTCTGATAGAAGCTGTGGTTGGGCCACATCTGCCATTGCTCAGGGTTTTCTCCTTGCTCTGTGCCTTAGTAATTACTTCTGGCAGAGCTTGGAGACCATAAAGGATGCCTGAGATTGAACCTTGGTCGGCTATGTGTACTTACCTGTTGTACTATCTCTCATTGTCAGTAGACAATGTTTGTGATGGTGGAAGGCAATTTCTCTGACCTAAGCTAAAATAAACACACACACTTGGCACCTGAGATGGTCCCCCCCTGACTCATGCCATTTGACCTAACTTTCTAAGAAGACAGATTTTTTTTTCCTTTTTGGGTCACACCCGGCGATGTACAGGGGTTACTCCTGGCTCATGCACTCTGGAATTATCCCTGGCAGTGCTCAGGGATGCTGGGATCGAACCCGGGTCGACCGCATGCAAGGCAAACCCCCTACACGCTGTGCTATCACTCCAGCCCCATTAGAAGACAGATTTTCTAGATCTTGTGAAAATAGCTGATTGCATTTGCCCGAGGAAGCCAGGACTGACAAAAAGTATGGTTTTACAATTTTTGTGATTAGCATAGGTCTTTATTAAATAGAGCCCAAAACATGTTTTAGGTGGTTTTTACTTACTTTATCCAAAAATGGTGCTAGTTTGACTTTGATGGACAAGCATTCATGTTCAGACACACAGAAATTATTAGCTTACATTTCCAGACCTGCCATTTCATCTAAATGATATTTGTGGATATGGTCTTTGTTATCTGCCATACTTATAACATATGCAGTTCTGTCTTTCAGCTTGAGCAAATTTTAAATTTTCTTCTCTGTGACACCAAATTTTCTTCAAAGATAGTCTTCCAAAAGATTCAGTGCTTAACAAAATGGTCACAGTGCTATTTCTTTTTAATGAAGTTGTTTTATTTAAAGAAATACGCATAGAGAAGAGTGAGGGTAAAGATAATACGTTCAAGAGAGAACATGGGCTTCTTCGGAGGAGAGAAAACCCCAAAATGATTTTTTTAAATAGTTACATTTAGGCCCCGAGTGTAATCATCATCCACAGTGAACGTTCACAGAGAGCCTCAAAAGGAGCTCCAGCATGTATATTTAATGTATATTTAGCTTGTAAAGATGACCAGAGATACTTTACCATTATCCCTGCATTGTATCCTGGTGAGGACAGTTGTTTGTTTGTTTTTTTGTGTGTGGGGGGGGGGGGTTGTTTTTTGGGTTTTTTTTTTTTTTTTTTTTTTTTTTTTTTTGCTTTTTTGGGTCACACCCGACGATGCACAGGGGTTACTCCTGGCTCTGCACTCAGGAATTACTCCTGGCGGTGCTCAGGGGACCATATGGGATGCTGGGAATCGAACCCAGGTTGGCCGCGTGCAAGGCAAACGCCCTTCCCGCTGTGCTATTGCTCCAGCCCCGAGAGAACAGTTGTTTGAATGCCACCTCTACACCCATGTTTTTCCTGCTTTCTAGTATCCCGCTAAATACTCGGTATATAGCTAATATCCAGTGACACAGTGCCAAAAACCTTAAGGTCATAAAGATTGTCTTTAGGGCCAAGGACTCAGTGGTAGATAGCTTGCAATGCTTCTCCCCTCTCCCTTTGTCCCTCCCCTCCCCTCTGTTTTTAAAAATTTGAGATGTGGGGCTAGAGAGAGATTATAGGAAGTAAGGTGCTTGCCTACATTTGGCTGACCCAGTTTGAAACCCCAGCGTTGCATCCCTGAGCAATTTTGGGTGTGTACCTTCCAAAAAACTATGTATATCATCATATACATCATCATAAACATTTAGTTTGGTGTATTTAAAACACCACAAGGACTATATAACTGGTACCCAGACAGCCCCATCATATTCCCATCCCTTCACAAGGAAAACAGACTATCATGATTACTAGCACTATGAACTGGTTGAGTTGATTTCTCATATAGGTGTAATTACACAATGATTTTTATGTCAGCTTTCTGTCACTTAACGTTGTGCAGAATATTTCCACGTTGCAAGTGATTTTAGATTTGTTCAGAATGTCGCACTGTAGAGCTCTACCATAGTTTTCAGTCTAGTCCTTTGCTAATGAGCATCTGATTAATTTCTAAGGGTGTATACTCCTGTTGGAGTTTGGGGATCATATGAGGTACGGGGGATTAAATCTGGTTCACCTGCCATACTATCTCTCCAACCCACCCTATCTCTTCTAAAGTGGATTTGTTCTGTCATACAGAAAGATAAAGGCAGTATCTATAGTAGGGTGTTTGTGGTGTATAGTTGGCAAATGGAAGCTGGAGATAGCCACATCATATTTATTTTACCTTTAGATTTTACTGATCTTGGGCTTTGTACTGCATTTCATCTTATTCTATTTAGTTGCAAAACTGATTTCATAAAGTGATTCCTAAAATAAAGCCTGCTCACACTTCTGGAGTGAGCTCCCTGCATTGGGGAAGCCTTTATGTCTGCGTGTGAAGAGAGAAAGGGACACGCTGGTTTAAAACCTCTTTATGTTTTTCTAATTAACAGTAAAGTTTTAGGAGAGAAGCAATAGTACAGCAGATAGGGGGGTTTGCCTTGCATGCAGCCCACCAGTGTTCAATCCCTGGTATCTTATATGGTCCCCTGAACACTGCCAAGAGTGATTCCTGAGTGCAAAACCAGAAGTAGTCCCTGAGCATCAATTATCCCTTATTACTACTGGGGGCTCCTTGCAGCTATAGGAACCAGGACTCACAGGCCAGACCTGGGCACACAATTAAAGGAAAATACCTCTCAATGACTTGAGTTAAAAGGAAATGACAAAGGCTTGGATGTGATGAAGTCAAAACTCTGCCTTCCCCTGGGTGTTTATAGTAATTGAGACATTTGAACATTTTATCTCGTGGCTCTACAATGATCTGCCTGCATTAGGAAACCCTCTGTGCTTTTCTCTGGGTGTGAAAAGCAAAGGAACATACTGCTTTAACACATTAACTTCAGAGTACCCCTGGTGGCTCATACTTGAATGTGGTTTAATTAACACAAGCAACACTGCCATCAACGTGCTAAATAACTTTATGGGTTTTTCTTTCCATTATCATATAAGAATGTTTAGAAATGACTGAAAATTCCAGGATAATAATTGATCTAGCAAGGTGAGAACTCAGACATGGTAGAGATGATAAACTAGAATATTTTTTATCAGTTAGTTAAAGCATACGTTCCTTAAGAAGAATTCAGCAAAGCTTTTAGGCATTCCATATAATACTTCTACCTGCCCTCCTAAGTCCCCAGTTATATACGACTTATCCCATAGGAAATAGTACTGGGGAAGGGTGAGACGCAGGCACCATTTGCTAGCCCAGTCCCTGAACTTAGCCCTGTTCTCAAAAGAAAAGGGATCCCTCATCATATGAGCCAAGTTTTTATTATCTGTGGTGTCTTTGGTCCTGCTTACACCATGTGATAACAAAGCTGCCATGCCTCTTTCCGGAGTAGTAGGTCACCCTGACAAAGAGAACAGTGAGGGCCCAGTCTTCAGCAAAGAGCATCTGTCACGGCTCTCCCGGAAGCCGCTGCAGGAGGGGAGTGCTGTGAGGAGTCTGGGTTTCCCCTCACTTGGCCCTGCTCCTATGGCTTCCATTCTCGGGAGGACCCAGCAAGAGAATCACTTTAGATATTTTAGGAATAGAGCGATGAAATGTGCTCAAGGTTGGAAATTCACAGGTTCCCTTTCCTAGGTGATGATCTTTTCCCACCTGCCTCTCTAGCCAAAGAGTAAAAATAAAATCCTTAAGTGATATTCCATTAGGCATGATGGGCGTAACACTTTAGTAGAAGATCTAATGAACCTGAGAGCTTGTGAGGGATTTTTCCACTAGACTAAAACTAATTTTAGCAAACCTTTCCGTTTTTCAGGCTTCAGATGCCTGCTGTGTTATTTTTTTTTTTAAGAGCTTGTATGTAGGTCATACTCCCACCAGTTTGTGTTTTGATGTTGCTGTTTTGAAGTCTCCTCCTCTCTCCCTGTCTCCCTCCCTCCTTCTCTTCACTACCCCCCCTGCCCCATCCCTTTCACCTGTCATTCCTCTCACCCCATCAGTCTTTCTCTGGGAAAGTACCGATCTAGGTTTTTTTTTTTTTTTCTTTTTTAATGGGGAGTCCTCCAGCAGTATTTGGAAGAACTCTGACTCAGTGTTCAAGGTTCACTCCCAGCAGTGCTCAGTGGACCATGAAGAGTTAGGGATCAAACCTGGGGCTTCTGCATAAATAGCAAATGTTGAACTGTCTCCCTGGCCCTTACTTTTTTTTGGGGGGGGGGGCGTACAACTGATAATGCCCAGGTATTACTCCTGTCTCTGCAGTCAGGAATTAACTCCTGGCGGTGCTCCCAGGGGACCATATGGGATTCCGGGGATCAGCCGCATACAAAGCAAATGCCTTAACCACTGTACTGTCTCTCCAGGCCCAGAGTTCTTTTTTTTTCTTAAATAGAAAAACATATAAACTTACCCTTTACTTCATTGGTCTGACTGTCTCTCCAGGCCCAGAGTTCTTTTTTTTTCTTAAATAGAAAAACATATAAACTTACCCTTTACTTCATTGGTCTGACCTATTACGAATTAATGAAAAAATACCATCAGACATTGTTCATTTAAAAATTGGTAAGAGTGAGGCTGGAGCGATAGCACAGCGGGTAGGGCATTTGCTTTGCACACAGCCGACCCGGGTTCGATTCCCAGTATCCCATATGGTCCCCCAAGCAGTGCCAGGAATAATTCCAGAGTGCATTAGCCAGGAGTAACCCCTGTGTATCGCTGGGTGTGACCCAAAAAGCAAAAAATAAATAAATAAAATAAATAAATAAAAATCGGTAAAAGGGGCCAGAGCAATAGTACAGCAAGTAGAGCCTTTGCCTTGCATGCAGCTGACCCAGCTTCAATTCCCAACATCCCATATGGTTCCCCAAGTACCACCAGGAGTGATTCTTTTTTTTTTTTTTTTTTTTTTTTTTTTTTTTTTTTTTTTTTTTTTGCTTTTTGGGTCACACCTGGCGATGCACAAGGGTCACTCCTGGCTCTGCACTCAGGAATTACCCCTGGCGGTGCTCAGGGGACCATATGGGATGCTGGGAATCGAACCCGGGTCGGCCGCGTGCAAGGCAAACGCCCTACCCGCTGTGCTATCACTCCAGCCCCCACCAGGAGTGATTCTTGAGTGCAGAGCCAGGAGTACCCCTGAGCATTGTGGGATATGGCCCAAAAAAAACAAAACAGACCATCTTTGGGGCCAGAGAGATAGTACATACAGCAGGCGGGGCACTTGTCTTGCATGTGGCCTAACTTGGTTCAATCCCCAGCACCCCATTTGGTCCTCCAAGTACCTCCAGGAATAAGCCCTGAGTACTGTCAGGTCTGGCCTGAAAGCAAATAAAAACCCCAAACTTCACAAACTGTACATAATTCCTTTTTTACAGTTACATAAATTTTTTAAATTAATATTAAGAATGATTCTATGAGCCACCTGGAATACCATAAAGAATCCTTCAAAACAGTAAGAAAGAGTATTCTTTCAGTAATGGCCTGGAGGTGATTAGCAATAGGAAGAATGTATCACAAAGATTTCCAAAGGAATATCGCAGAAATACTGTATGAAAAACAAGGCTGCTTATTGCTGAGCACCACTAGGTGTAGCCCAAATACCAAAAAAAAAAAAAAAAAAAAAAAAACAACACTTAAATCACCCAGGGTGCTGCTTTATCAGCTTCAAAGGACTGGTCCTGATTCATAAGTTTACGAATGTGTGTGGTGTGGTGCTTCCTTTGAAACTTTGAGAATTGCACACTCTTCCTCCACCATTTTTTCTAGTGTTCTACTGTGGCATCTTAATCCCTTGTCTCCTGTGAGCAGAGTAGAAGTCTTCCTTATCCATTCCACCTTTATTTCCACCCAAACTTAACATGCCTGGACACCGGGCCTGAATTATTCTCTTCAGCTCCAATCTTGTGCCTTCTCCTTGGTCATCACCCATCCCCAGGGTGCCAACAGGGTGTTGTCTCAACTTTTCAATTCCTGTTCCTGCGTATTCTGCTCTCACACCACCTCTCTGCAAAAGAACTGTCTTGTCTAAACTGTGACTTCTCTGCAGCCTGAAAGCTTTCCATCCCATGAAATCATGCCCGTATTCTGTCCTTCTCCACAACATTTCACCATCTCCCCTATAGCCTTACTTTCCATGCCCCTCATGCTGGTCATTGTGCCGTGCTAATTCAGCCTCCTGTGTTTTTGAGTCATTTCTGATGACAGCATGCTGTATAAACCTGGACATGTTTTTTGTCAGCTATTTGGATTCTGTTGCTCTTGAGTAGTAAAACACACATGGTAGTGCATAAAGCGGTTCGAGAATCTTGGGATGACTGGTGAGAATAAGCAGCATGTAAGCAAGTACCTCTGAAGAATAGCATTCACATGATTGTCTCAGTGCTTAATGCAGGTCTTATGCACAGAATCGTGTGCTATTAGTGCTGTCCATTACCTATTCCCCTCTGCCTCCTTCACTCTATTTATACATCATCCTAAATCACAAGTCTATCACAAGCTTGTCACAGTGAATACTGAATGTGCTTCCTTCCAGGGTTTCTCTTGATGTGCCTGCCACCCCTTTGTACTCACTCAACCTTACGTGACTTACAGTGTACTTGTCATTGGCTCTTCTCATCTGTCATTTCCTAAACCACTCGGCTCTCCAGTACTGCCTATGTCTCAGCACCCTGCCCCAGCAGCTTTTATTGCCAGTGGCCATTTGGTGTGAGTGCAGTGGCAGTGACAAGCCCAGAAGTGGGCACAACACCTGCTCTTGCTTTCTTTTCTGAAGTGATTTGACTAGGCTGTCCTTCACCAGATGGGGTCTTGGACTTCTGGGCTCTTTCTTGATGACATCTTCAAAAACAAAGAGGCCGCAGAGCCCCAAACCTGCTGTTAATCCTAGGGCCTGGTGTTGATTTTTTATGCTTTGAAAAAATTGTCTCCGGCTAGAGCGATAGCACAGCAGGTAGGGCATTTGCCTTGCACATGGCCGACCCTGGTTCGATTCCCAGCATCCCATATGGTCTCCTGAGCTCCGCCAGGGGTAATTCCTGAGTGCAGAGCTAGCAGTAACCCCTGTGAATCGTTGGGTGTGACCCAAAAAGAAAAAAAATTATCTCCAGGGCTGAAACAATAGGACAATAGATACGGTGTTTGCCTGGCACACAGGTTCAGTGCCCAGCACCACTGTAGTCTCCTAAACACCACTAGATGTGGTCCCCAAAAATAAATACAATTTTTTTAAACCACACGCTCCAGCCCTTTGGACTTGCTTTCAGCTTCTGGAGCTCCATCTGGACTGAGCTGCAGCCCTGGACAGTGAGCTGATGTGGTGGGAAAGTCCTTACTTCTTTGAGCTGTGTTTTGCATCATATCTTCTGGGAGGTATTTGACTAAACTAACTAGATGATTGTTTCCTCTTAGGAATACTTCTTTATGTAATTCTTTTCTTAGAACTATCAGCCTTTGACAGGGTTGTTCACAGACTTGTCCTATTGTCTGACCCTGCCACAAATTGAAAATCAATTATGATAGAACATTGCTTCTGTTGGTACTTTAGATTCTTTGAAAACTTGTATTTAGCCAACTTATGCATTAAATTGATCTCTTTCTTCTTAGTACACTAACTTAGTGCTTTTATTCTCCCTCCACAGGTCAGCTACCAGGCCCAGGATCCATGATTCCTGGGCAGCCCATGCCAGGTCGCATGATTCCCACTGTTGCAGCCAACATTCACCCCGCTGGGACTGGCCCTGCCCCTCCTGGTATGCCTCCAATGCCAGGAAACATCTTAGGACCCCGGGTACCACTCACAGCACCTAATGGCATGTGTAAGTAGCATGGTTGGAGGCTGCATAACCCAAGGGTTTCCTAGGAGGGCTGTAGAGAAAGGAGGAAGACTGTTCTCTGTATGGCTTGGCTGGTCCTTGGAATTGATCCATGGCAGTATAGCCTATGGTGCTGGTGGTGGGTTCTGGCTGCTCTTGACCAATGCTCTTTGGCATCCCTGACAGGAAGTGCCCATTGGCCAGTTCAAGTGCCAAAGCTACATGTATGTTGTTGGCCACCAGAGACTGGACCCTAAGGACCAAAAGACATTTTTCTCCCACTTCCATTAAGCTGCTTTAGTTTGACTCTTGTAAACATATAGAGCTATTGGGCATTGATTCCCTTACAAGGACCTTTAATGTATACCAAAAAAAAAAAGTGGTATGTGTGAGAAGGTGAGGTTGAAAACAGGCCACAGAGATAATACAGGGGTTAAGGTGCATAGAGCTGCACTCAGTTTGATCCCCAGCACTGCATGTGGCACTGTATATGGTTTCCTGAGCACCACTTGGTGAAACCCAAAGACAAAAAAGGTGACAGTTGAGTATATTAGTAGTGGCTGCTTAGATCCTGGGGCTGTGCTCAGAAGGAGCAGACTATGCCCAGCAAGCTCAGTTGAGAAGGCGCAGGCGCTGCTGGGCTCTGTCATGTATGTAAAGCCAGATCCTGTCTCCCTAGAGCTACCCATGCACTGCTCCAGCCCTGGACTCCAGAGATTCTGGCTGCTTCTTGCTCCTTTGGACTTTGAGGGTAGTGAAAAGAGTCGCCAAATCAGCCAGTTATGGCCAGGTGCCCAGACTAGATGCCCTGGCTATTGCTTTTCACAATGGAGAACTCGGACACCTAAATCCCTGCTTCCAGAGGCTTCAGTAGAGACAGCAAGTAATGAGCAGTTGAATAATAATACAGAATTTATCAAAAAGTAACGTGAAATAGAAAGTTCCTTGAGTGCACTGTGGGGGCAGACTTCACAGACAAGAACACAATCTTTCTCCCTCCCCCTTCTCACTTTCTCTTGTTCGCTCACTCTCGCTCTTTTTCTCGATCTCGCTCTCCTTCTTCCCTCCCCCTCTTGCTCTCTCTCCTTCTCCCTCCCCCTCCCCCCTTTCTCCTTCCCTCTCTCCCTCTGGCTTTCTCTTTTCCCCTCCCCTCCCCCCTTCCCTCTCTCTCCCTCTCTCCAAAATGTGAGGGGGGGGAGCCTCCCAAGATATTATAGTATGTGATGTTGTTGTTCTTTTTTGTTCTGTTTGTTTTGGGGTCACACCCAGTGATGCTCCAGGGGTTACTACTCCTGGCTCTGCGCTCAGTGATTACTACTGGAAGGGCTGAGGAGGAGCAGGGTTGTGTATGGGGTGCCAGGATCTAACCCTCGTCAGCCAGGCAAGTGCCCTACTTGCTATACTGTTACTCTGGGCCCAGGTTATTTATTTTTACAAGAGAATATTGCCTTGCCATCTTACAAGCAATGTATACATGTATTGACCTATCAACTGAGTTGGCCAGTTTGCCCTCCTTGTTACAGAGCTAATACCCCTGGTCTTTATATTGTCACATCCTACTGCTCACCCGGGATAGGCGATTGCCACATCTACACTGGGGTCCTCAGTGGATGTGGCAAGCTTCCACATGCTCATATTCACACACACACACACACACACGCGCGCGCGCGCGCTGTCACAGACAAGCATTTCAGAGGTGCAGATGTGGTCACGATTGGTAATTTTTCTAGGATCAGTGGTCTTCAAGAAGCTTTGAAACTGGGGCCAGAGCGATTATACAGTGGGGTAGGGCAGCTTGCTATGCGCGCAGCCAATCCAGGTTCAATCCCTGGCATTCCATAGGGTCTCCTGAGCAACCCTAAGAGTGATTCCTAAGTGTGGAGCCAGGAGTAATCCCTGAGCATCACCCAAAAACCAAACTGGGGGGCAGGGGGGAAAGCTCTTGGAGAATGGGTGTTTGGTGGAAATATCCTGGGAAGAAGATTGGGAGAATTGACTGGTAAGCATGGCTGCACAGTAATTCATTTGTGTGTTTTCATTTCTGCCAAAATCTAAACTTAAACTTTTTTTTTTGGGGGGGGGGTCACACCCTGCGATGCATAGGGGTTACTCCTGGCTCATGCACTCAGGAATTACTCCTGGCGGTGCTCGGGGGACCATATGGGATGCTGGGATTCGAACCTGGGTCGGCCGCGTGCAAGGCAAACGCCCTCCCCGCTGTGCTATTGCTCCAGCCCCCAAAATCTAAACTTTTTTTAAAAAACATGGATTAAATGATCTCTAGGCTTCCTTTATACAATAAAGCAGCCAAAGTTGAAATAGAACAAGCCCCAGGCACTCATACTAATTGTTCCCTTTAGCACCTGACCTAGTTTTGACCAAAAATCCAAGGGCAGCAGTTCAGGAGCTGCGAGGCACACCAGGAATGTCTAGCTTGTCAACAGCTGCCTCCGATGACACTCTCTGGCCCTGATGAATACAATTCATCAGCAAGTATTTAGTGAAAATCCATTGTGCCCAACAGGCTAGCCACTGTGGAGAAAGAAAGGGAAGACACAGAACTTTCCCAGGAAGGAGGTTTTCGTTTAATAGAGAAACAAGATTAGCAGAGAGCCATTAAAACATAATAAAACCAGAGTATAATTAAGTTCTATAAAGTCTGAAGCATTCTGGGAAGGGGTGAACCATGAAGCAGACACCTCCCCTTCCTCAGCCGCCTGGATATGGGGAGTAGCATGAGTAATGACTGGGAGCCTCAGATAGGTCAGGTCCAGGGACAGCCATGCCATGTCTTGCAGATTGTGCTGCTTGTTTGTGTCTTCAGCCCTGACAGCTACTCTTGCATGTGTTTGCAGACCCCCCTCCACCGCAACAGCAGCAGCCACTGCCACCACCACCTGCAGATGGGGTCCCGCCGCCTCCTGCTCCAGGTCCACCAGCCTCGGCCGCTCCCTAGCCTGGAAGATGCAGGGACCATACACGCTGAGTCCCACCAACTGGAGTACAGAATGACAAGACTTGTGTTCCTCAGCTTCCTTGGGTTTCTTTCAGGATTTTCCTTCTTGTAGCCCGAAGTATCCCAAATCTCCCCATTCCTCTTGCCACCCCTTTCCATGCTCTGACACCTCTTGTGTTAGGTTTTCATCTGACCCTTACTTAAGAGGGAGCCTGTGGTGACAGTGTGTCCTGATCATCCTCAACATGACCTAGGTCTCTCCTGTCCTAGTATGGGGTCACACTGACGTTTTATCTGCAGGTTCTGTCAACAGTGGTCTGTGTCTTTGCAATTTTTGCTTGCCTGCAGCTTTTGCTTTATCTTTATACTCCTGTGGGTAATACTTTGTAATCATTATATCTTTTTTTTTTGTCATTATTGCTTTAACAGAGAGCATCCTATGTTAATAGGAACCAAAAAATGGTGATGGGCAAAGGGGATAGCCAGAGGAAACAAACCTTAAGGCATTATAAGTGACCTTATTTCTGCTTATCTGAGCGAAGAATGGTGCTGATGGTGAAGTTCCCTGAGATTTTTGCCACATATTGATGCACCAGAATTAAAAAGAGACATGGGGGGAAGAGACCCCATTGACTTCATCCCACATGAGGACTGGGGGCCTCCACCCTGCCTGGCGGAATAGACCCCTTTGTAGATCTGAGGGGAGAGCACAAGCATTAGGACAGATCCACCCCTTCCTCGGGCCCACTGGTTCTGGTTTTCTATGCAGATAGTTTGTTGGATTGGGGTGGGTGTTTGGTTTTTCTGAGGGCAGTGTAAGTTCTGAGGGCTGGAACTTGGGGAGGTATTCCTTATTTCCCTAGATGAGCCAGGAAACTTCTAGGAGTCTAGGGCAATAGCCACCCACAAGTTTTCTTGCCTACTATTCACTGCTTTTATGCATTCTTTTTTCTCCTTTAAAAAAAAAAAACCTTTTTTAAAAAAATGTAGCTAGTGCTAAGCATTGTAGCTCATGGAACTTGGTTAGGATGGCTGGGGCTTCATCGCCCCAAACTACCTCTTGCAGTAGTCAGGGTGAGCAGAATTTGAGTGAAGCGGTACTTTAGCTTTGGGATGGGATTGGAGGAGTGGAGCAGGATCAACAGCCTCTTGTACCTACTCCTTTCCCTGAGATTTCACATTCCATCTATCACAGAATTGTCACAGTGATGTTGGGGATACTGTGGAGGGGTGCTCAGGTTGGGAGAGTGGAATGCTATCCCAAAGGAAGAGCCACAAAAATGCCTTAATTTGAGCCCATCTCTATCCCTGCTGATGAGTGACTTGGAAGTACTTGTTTGTTTTCTCTCCTTGTCCTTCTCTCACCTCTGTCTTCCTGTAGGTGGGTAAAGGGCAGTTTTTGGTAGAACTCAGTTTCCAAAGCACCTCTTCACTTCACATTCTCAAGTGGCAGTTGAATTATTCAGAATGCAAAGTGGAACATCGTTTGGATCTATTCTGTATACTAAAAACTATAAAGCTTTACATATAAGAGGGTGTAGGGAGGTGTTTTTCAAACACCTAACAACTTTTTTTTTCTCCTTAATATCAGAAAGCAAAAAAATAAAACCACAGATAAGATTTGCCTTTCAAACCCTCAGGTGTTGCCTCTAATCAGGTGACCCTGGTCACCAGGAGAGCTCTGGTACCAAGGAGACCTTGCTCCTTGTGAGTGTATTTCTGGACTCGAGTGGAGATGAGCCTGTTCGTTCCTGCTGGAGCTTAGTCCCAGTGCATCCACCTCCAAACAGACCCCAGTGCCTTTGACAATGGCTAGGGTTTTCCCTACTTCTTATCAGTCTTTCCCAAAGGAAACGCATTCCAAATACTTTCTCCACTGGGGTCTTAGGGGGAAAAAAAGTGGAATTCTGGTTCATACTGTGGTCTCTGGTAACCTCAGGTCTTTATTGTGATCACTTTGAAATTTAAAAGATCCAGGTGGAAATATTTTTACTATGCTGGTAATTATTCTACAGAACACCTGAATTCTTAACATTGTTATATTTCACTGTAAGTGCTGACTTTTTCTTTTCATGTCTTTGATCTGGTTTCCCTTCATTCCTGTAATACAGCCACCCAATTTTGTGATGGGAGGGGGGGATAATATGTGGTTTTTGTACAAATGTGTTTCTCATTGTGTTATTTTGGAAAAATGAAGAGAGGGAATATTAGGAGTTTGGAGGAAACTGATCAAAAAGGCCTACTCTCCCTCTTTTTCAGTGAATAAATAGAACATCGTTTATGGATTCTAAGCCTATTCTCTGCATTCATTTGCTAGTTTCTTTCTGTATTGTTTGAAAAGCTTATTAATCCCCACCTGGTCAGCAGCTAAATATCAGTGGTTTGGGCTGGGTTGGGAAGCTCTGTGGGAGATCTTCTCTGCTGGAGGCCTTTGTGATGCATAAGGAACACAGGGGTAAGTGTGCCTTCCCTCCAGTTATTTCCGTGAGCAAATGAAGAGATAAGTAGTGGAAGGTCATTTGCCAGGGATAGCCTATGTCCTGATCCTCCAAGATAGGAAAAGTTTTGCTTGGTAAGGCAGAGAATGTTGTCAGGATGCAGTTTACCTTGGTGGTGGGGAGTGAGGAATTAACCAAACCCAGTAGTGCTCAGGGGATCATATGGAGTACTAGGTTTGAAGCCAGGTCTGCTGTATGCAGGGCAAGTGCCTTGTTTTATAGTATCTCTTCAGCACTGGTTGTAGCTTAGATAGCCCCAAGTTAAAAGTACGGGCCTTGAAGGCAGATAATTCATGAACATTAGTATACTTAATGACATCTCTTGAGCCACCCCACAAATACAGACCCTGTACAGAACACAGCCATGACTTCACATGCTTTATCCAGTTGAAGCAAAGTAGTGGTGGTGGCATTGTGTTTTGTGGGTGGATCATGGGGGATTGGGTTTTGCAGGGGTGGCGCCAGGAATTTAAACCAGGAGTACAGCCCCAGGCAAGGCAAATACCACACCTTCTGTACTAGTTTCCTGACCCTAAGGCAGTGGTGGATCCTGGCTGTCAAACTCAAGACTTACCCTTGTGCAGCAGATGCTCTGCCACCAAGCTGTATCTCTAGCCCTGCAAATTCTGCCCAGGAAGTGAATGTTTAACTCTAAACGTGTGCCAGGCTGCTGTGACTTGGTGGAACTCTTCCCTTTCGTAAAGAGTGCTCGAGTTAATGGGGGTCTCGATATTCCATACTTCTCTGAAAGTGCTGAGGAAGGTTAATCCTTGAACGAAACAAAAACCTGTTTTATAAACTTGGGTGTTAATTCTTTTTAGAGCTTAACAGAACATGTACAATCAGCCAGTCTCCCACGGGTTCTTTATCCTTACTACGAGGTAATTTCCCCCAAATGCGATTAAGAACAGCAGTTTTCCAACTTCAGTGAGGATCAGAATCCCCCCGGCAGAGTTGTTAGCATACAAGCTGCTGGCCTGGCTGATATAGAGTAATTCTGGGGTAAGGTGTATAATTCTACATTTTTAACAGGTTCTCGGGGGAGTTCTGATTCTAGGGACTACCATGTGAGAATTACACTGGTTAAGAAGATTGTATGATGGAGTCACATCTCTCTAGTTCTTCATAACTCAATCTAGCAGCCCCCTG
The DNA here is from genome assembly GCF_027595985.1 of Sorex araneus. Lineage (NCBI taxonomy): Eukaryota > Metazoa > Chordata > Mammalia > Eulipotyphla > Soricidae > Sorex > Sorex araneus. Next base: position 44,418,590 of record NC_073305.1, on the reverse strand, counting down.
ATCCTCAGAACTTACTCTGTGCCAGACTCTGGAATTTGTACACAGCACGGTCATTGTAATAAATAAGGTGCATAGGTGTTACCAGGTCAGAGTTAAATACTAGTAGCGCCAAGTGTTCATTAGGAAAATCAAATGAATCAATCTAAACGGTTTCCAAAACAATTATTCTAAGACATCTAGTTTTCCTTGAGACCAACTAGCCCCGGTCCACATCTTCTGAGACTCCAGAAATTATCTTAACTGAACCTTTTATTCCCTACTGTCCCCAAAGTTCTTTCTAGGCCTTTCTAAACTCATGTAGATGAGTCAAGAAGCTGGTGTGTAGCATTAACCTTGATGACCATGTAATCTATGGTTCTTTGCAGACCTCAGCAGAATGTCTGTGCCTTAATACAGTACAGAATGGAGCCATAGTACAGTGGGTAGGGCATTTGCCTTGCTGACCCAGGTTCGATCTCCAGTACCCCATTACTGTCCCCTGAGCCCACCAGGTGTGGTCCAAAAATGGGTAAAAGAGGTCAGTAACCACTATCTTTAAACCATCAGGCAGGAGAAAAAAATTCCTCCCTTTGCGGCCGGAGCAATAGTACAGTGGCGGGTAGGGCACTTGCTTTACATGCAGCCAACCTGGGTTTGATTCCCAGCATCCATATTCTCCCCCTAATACCACTAGGAATGAACCTTGAGCACAAAGCCAAATAGGTCCTGAAGCACCCCAGGGTGTGATTCTACCCACCTCCTACCCCCAAAAAAGTCTATTCTGGTTTGTGGCCATCTAAATTCTCTACCAGATTGAGGAATATGGGGAGTTGCAGGGCTCCTGGATGATAGGGACCCTTCACACAAACTACTTTTGTTTTTGGACCACATCCAGCGATGGTCAAGTGTTATTCTGATGGAGTGTGGTGTGTAGGGGAATGTACGGGGTGCTAGGGATCAAACCTGGGTCTGCTGTATTATCTCGCCAGCCCCAAGAGCTAATTGCTATAGCTGGTTGGACTGTAATTCCAACCATGCTGGGATTCCCATCCAAGACAAGGGCACTGCTTGTCCGTGTCGACTTACTTTTCAGTGGCTTACAGGGTTCCCTGGAAGTACGAGAGGCTGAGGAGGTAGCAGGACTGCTCTGCAGACAAACCTGGTTCTAATGTGAGAGGCTGACTGGTCTGACTTGTTTATGGTGACTCTCCCAACTGACTTGGTTCTTAGGGCTATCAACTCAGGATCCTTTCTGATTTTGTGGCCAATCCTTCCTAAACAAGATGACCATGACCAGGATGTGGTAAACTTTCCTGGGATGAGGGCAGTTTGCAATTGAGAGTATATGGTTCCCTGCAGTGAGGAGGTGGTGTGTCATCTCACAACATCTTCATGCTTGTGTATGGACACCCCTTCCAAGCAGCTGTTTATCCACACAGTCCCAGAGATGACTGTCCTCCAGCACTAAAGAAGAGGTCATGCTGAACGTCATGTCTGACGGATAAAGGACATGAGTTTAAATCTGTTGATTCGCTGAATCTTTTCGGAGATGAATGAACTCTTGAACGCCCCAATGGATGTGGGATGGGGTGCCTCCATTCTGCTGGATGAAACCCTAACACTGTGTCTTGATTCATCTTCAGAAATAAACGAAATTAAAAAAAAAAAACTAAAGCCTAAATAATTAAAAAATTAAAAACCACTATATGAAAATATCTTAAGTTCAAGTCCTGGCCTGTCTACTTCAATGACAAAGTTACTATCAGTTTGGCAGATGAGTAAAATTATGAGTAAGATATCTGTATTCTGGTTGTGAAGAATAAGACAGATTATAGACTACAAGGAAATGAAAACTTCATTTAAATGTTAGTGGTTACTAATGAGGACTTAAAGCCAGGAACTGCTGCTTCCTGTCCAGAAAGAAGTATGCTCCAACCATGGCAACTGAAGCAGCTCCTGCCGGGGATAGCAGCCCCTGATGAAGCCAGGGGCTTTCTATGCACGGGGAAGCAGGCTGTCACTATGGTGATGGGCCCGGTGCCTGCCTTGGTGCTAGAGGCAGGTTGCCAAACCCAATAAGAACCTTGGAGGCACGCAGAAACTACTGCCTCCAAAAGCATCCCTGATGCCCAAACACTATGCTTGAATGTGCCGCCAGAGTTTGAACTCTTGATAGTGGTCCATTTCCCTTTCACTATCCAGTTACTGCATCTTCCATTGACTCCTTTTTACCTATCTTAGCTCTTGTGTCCAGGCAAATAACAATCCATGGCTAAACACTGGGTTCTGACTCTCCCAAACCACAGTGCTGATATTAAATCTTGCATTTTCTACCACCCTCACCTGTGCAAATACTCTTGTTCAGTCCACCTTGTGGAGGTATCACCAAAGCAGGTATTCTCCAACTGCTGGTGAGATTGGCTAGAGAGGATCAGAGTGAAATTGAACAGCAGTAGTTGGTTAAAAATTCCCAAATGGAGAAAGTGATAACAGTTGTCTCCAGGGAAGAGAAGGTTGCTGAGCAGACAATGGGGAAGAAGACATTTCATACTTTGTAATTAGAGAGAACAACAAGTAATATAGTTCTAACATGGCAGGAAAAGCCCCCATCCACACCAAAAGATCTCCACTGTGACAAGCAATACCAAAGAGTCAGCAACAGAAGCAGAGGAGCCACCAGACATTGGAAGCTGTTGGATTCATATGTGCATATTCCTCTGTTAACAGCCATGTGCAGAGCCCTACCCAGTTGTCCTAGAAAAGACAAGCTGGAAAAGATAGTACAGCAGTTAGGGCACTCCCCTTGCGTGCAACCAACTTGGGTTTGGTAAACTTGCACCATATGATACTCCCCGCCCGCAAGCACTGCCAGGAGTGATTCCTGAGTGCAGTCAGGAGTAAGCCCTGATGCTGGATATGGCCCCAAAACAAGTGGTAATTCAGATGTGTTTAATGTCCTGGTAGCACAATGCCATCCCAGGGGAACTCCAGACCCAGGTTCTGGGGTGGAGAAGATGGTTGCAATTCACTCAGTCCTTAGGAGTCCTCCCTGGACCTGGCTCTGCACCCAAGTGCCTTATTATCAAACAGGGAAATAGTGTAGACAGACTGGGACCCACATGTCTGAACTGGGGGCAGAGTAAGGCTTCACTATGGAGAACATAACTACACTTTATGGAGTTAAGGGTTTGTCAGGTCCACCTAGTAGGGAGGGTCACCCAGGGCTAAGCAAAAACTGCAGCAGTAGTTCCAGAGACTGAACCAGGAAGCCCCATCAGAGATACTCACTGGAAAAACAAATTTTCAACTTGATCACCTACGTGGTTTCCTTGAGACAGAAATGGGAGTATCTCTAATACCCAATCTGCTCCATTAGCTGTGATCTTGAATGTCATCTGTTACTTGGGTCAATAACATCAGGTAGCAACTAGGTGACTAGCCAGGGCTGCCTCCCCACCAAGGAAGGTCGCCTACACAAGTAGCTGGGGCGGGTCAACTACATCTAACACCTATCCGGGGTCTGTGTCCCTAGACTAACATCTGGGATGCTCAGGTCTGCCAGGAACTTAAGTTTTGGTTTCCTAAGAGAGAGTAACAAATGGTGTTCCAGGGAGGAAGTGAAGGAACAGGGATTAGAGCCCAAGGCTGCCCAGAGGCGGTGAAAAGACAAGTGTAATAGCCTCAGTCCTTGGTCCTACCCCCAGGATCATTCTAGGGGGGCTGGCAGTTATAGGTACTGACTGGCTGCAGACAGATTAGGTCTGATCCGATTAGGTCCTGAGCCACCGGCTTCGTCCTCTAAACTGGCACTGCCAGAGTCTGCCCCGCCCTTGTAGGGACCACGAGACCACTCTGAAGATCTTCTCCCTGCAAACACTGGGTCGGTGCAGAAATCGAGAAGCTCCGTGTGCGTGCCCAGGGCTCGGCTCAGTACCACATCCCCAGACTCAGGCTTCCGCCCCCTGCGGTCCCTAGAACCCCGCCCGGAGCCTGCGGGTGTCTAGGCCCCCGCCTCCGTGCTGGCAGCGTGGCGGGTGGGTTCCCCGCGGGTGGGGGGACCCGTGCCAGCTCTGCCCGGGGAGGGCGGCCCCGTCCCGCGGGTCTCCCGCGCTGCACCTGTCGGCTCAGGGCGCGCGCGGAGCTATGCGCCAGCCTCCGCGCTACTCCGCGTCCGTTTGTCTCTGGGTCCCGAGCCGGGGGTCTGTCTGTCCCCCGGTCAGGGCGACTGAGCAGGGCCGGCGTCAGAGCTACGTGCGGCGGGGCGGGAGCGGCGGGCGGGGTGGGGGCGGCGCTGAGCGCGGCAGCGGCGGCGCGGGAGGCGGGGAGGCGCGGCGCGCCGGGGACAGCGGCGGACGGCGGCGGCGGCATGCGGCTCCTCGCGCTGCCCATCGTGGGCTGACACGGCCGCAGCACGGGCGGGGGGCGCGGCGGCGGCGAGCCGAGGGCGCAGCCAGCCGGACAGACCGCGGACAGCGGTCGGGAGGCCGCGCCATGGGCCGAGCCGGGGGCGGGGGCCCGGGCCGGGGGCCGCGGCCGCTGCTGCTGCTTCTGGGGGCCACGTTAGTCCTCGCCGCCGGGGCCGCGCCGGGTAGGTACCGTCCGCGACTGGAACCTCAGGGACCCTCGCGCCCCACCCTGGATCAAGGTCCGACTGGTCTCGGGCACAAGCGGGTCCGCGGGCTGTGGCAAGGGGGCGGGGCAGAGTCTCGCCTGCGGCCCCGGCGGACCTAGGGGCGCGCGCTGGAGATGGGGACTGCGGGAAGGAGGGAGACCGGGACTCAGGGGCGCGGACCCAGGTGCGGGATGGGGGGGAGGGGCCAGGGGTAGGCGGGGCCGGAGGGCGAGACATGGGGTGGAACCTGTAGGTGATGGGGGGCATGAGGAGGTGAGCGCGGGGTAGGGCGGGGCCCCCAGGGGTACGGCTTCAAGGAGGGGCCTGGAGATGGAGGGGAGCACTGTTGGAAAAACTGCAAGGGCTTGCTGGAGTTGGGGACCGCCCTGTTCCGACTGCGGGTCCTGTCGGGGGCGGGGCCTGCCCGAGAGGGGCGGGGCCTGAGCCGGCCTGGGGGGGGCCCCAGAATTGGGGGCGGGGCCTGAGCCGGCTTGGGGGCGGGGACTGCCCGGGGAGGCAGGGCCTGAGCCCGCCGAGAGGATTCCTGCCTTGGGGGAGGGGCCTGTCCGGAGAGGGGCGGGGCCGAGGGACGGGCTGGGGCGGGGCCTTAGGAAACCTGGAGCCGTGGGCGGGGTTTGGGTTCGGGGTCGCGGCGCGCCCCCTGACGGTCCCGCCCCTCTCGCTCCGGCCCACAGCGCGCGAGGCGGGCAGCGCCGTCGAGGCCCAGGAGCCCGCGAAGAGCGCCCTGGCGTGGGAGCCGCGTGCCAACAGCACGCGCGAGAAGGCCAGCCCGCCCGGCGCCGGGGACAATGAGGCCTCGTGGAGCGTGCCCGGCGGGGAGCAGGCCGCGATGGGCGCTGGGGTCGGGACCGACGAGGCGCTGGAGGCCTCGGCGGCTGTCACGGACACCGCCTGGTTGGAGGCTGACAGCCCGGGCCTGGGAGGGGTGACCGCAGAAGCGGGCAGCGGCGACACTCAGGCCCTCCCAGCTACCCCAGCCGCTCCCGACGAGTCCCTCGAGCAGTCGTCGATGCCCCCCGCGACGCCCGAGCCTACAAAGGGCAGAGGACAAACGTCCCCCACTCCCGATGGCAAGCTGAGCCCGGGCCCTGACATCGCCAAGGAGGGCCCCTTGGAGGTTTGGCTGAACCTGGGAGGCAGCACCCCTGACCCCCAGGGACCAGAGCCCACATACCCCTTCCAGGGCACGCCGGAGTCCCAGCCCGGCTCCGATATCATTGACATCGACTACTTCGGAGGATTGGATGGGGAGGGCCGCGGGGCCGAGCTGGGGAGCTTCCCGGGGTCCCCCGGAACCTCTGAGCACCACCCCGACGCCGGGAGCGAGACCCCTTCCTGGAGCTTGATTGACTTGTACGACGACTTCACCCCCTTTGATGAGTCTGATTTCTACCCCACCACATCCTTCTATGATGATTTGGAAGAAGAGGAGGAGGAAGAGGAGGAGGAGGACAAGGATGCCGTGGGAGGTGGCGGCCTGGAAGATGAAAATGAGCTTCTGGTGCCCACCCGGAAGCCCGGCCAGCCCACTGGTCGCTGGCACGTGGTCCCGCCCCAGCACACCCTGGGCGTGGTCCCGGGCAGCAGCATCGCGCTCAGGCCCCGCCCAGGAGAGCCAGGCCGGGACCTGGGCGCGAGTGAGAATGGCACCGAGTGCCGCAGCGGCTTCGTGCGCCACAACGGCTCCTGCCGCTCTGTGTGCGACCTCTTCCCCAGCTACTGCCACAATGGCGGCCAGTGCTACCTGGTGGAGAACATAGGGGCCTTCTGCAGGTAAGGGCGTGGGGCAAGAACCCAAGAGGAGAGGGAGGACAGCTAAACCAGAGTGCAAGGTGGCAGACACTCCCTTTCAGCGTTCTCAGAGCAGGAAGTACTCTGGTAACTTCTACAGAATTCCTTCAGTGTCTGGGCGGGAGTGATAGCACGCGGGCCGCCCGGGGCTCAATCCCCAGCATCCCATATGGTTATCTGAGCACAATCAGGAGTAATTCCTGCAGAGCATTGCTGGATGTGCCTACCCCTAAAAAAAAAATCCTTTAGTGAGGATGGGGGCTGCTGTGCCAAGGATGGAGCCCAGAGCCTTACCCAGGCAAGGCAAGTGTGCCTCTAGCACTGGTCACTATTCCCATTCCCAAAGGGCTTCTTTTTTTTTTTTCTTTTTGGGTCACACCCAGCGATGCACAGGGGTCACTCTTGGCTCATGTACTCAGGAATTACCCCTGGCAGTGCTCAGGGGACCATATGGGATGCTGGGATTCGAACCCGGGTCGGTCGCGTGCAAGGCAAACAAACGCCCTACCTGTTGTGCTATCACTCCAGCGTCTCCCCCCCCCCCCAAGGGCTTCTTAAGGGTACACCCTCTGATCTCCAGGCTTGGTGAAGGTTCTTATTAGTGAGATTTTATTTCCTGGGCAAGTGTGTCCTTTATCAGATTTCTCAATGAATCTTCCCTAAGGACTTTGAGAAGAGACCTTGGCTGGGTTGAGGACTTCCTCTTTGGAAAGCTATGGGAGTGAACCCATAAACCAGCTGGGGTGAAAGAGCTGCAGAATATGCGCTCTGAGCCACCATGTGTTAGAAGCAGCGCCTGGATCCCCGTGGAGCAGGAAGTGGATAAATGTAAGCCTTTCCTTAGGGAGCGGATGCAGAGAGCAGCCTCTCAGTGGTATGGACCAAGCAGTCTTCCCAGAGTTGCAGATGTGTTGGGTTTCTCCACTTGGGTTACATTCCCCTGTCTACCCTAGTATTTGTCATCCATGGGATACTCAGGCCAGAATGGTTTTAAAGACCTTTGCAAAATATCAGACCTGGTGGAGAGCTCATGGTTTGATGTTGGAAGAATCCCCATTTGGGGAACACCTGGGTGAAGCACAGCTAGATGATCCCTCCAGAGCTGGTTTCTGTCAGTCTGGGAGAAGCGTTTCTGGAATCTGGGTGTCTCCCTGTAGTATCAGACCCAGTATTTTGTTGTCTTGTTCTTTTTGGAGATATTCATCAAATTCTATAAGTCTTGGTGCTTTGATCAAGTAGTAACATACAGAGCACATGCTATGTTGTGCCTCTGGCAGCAAAGTTTGAGTTCCAGATTCCCTAGAGAGTCTTTTCTATAAATAATCATGCCCTTAGGAGCACCCATCCAGGATGGATCCAGACAGTTTGGGTCCTTTTGCTATTGCCAGCAGGAGGCACTCTGATGGGGAAATGGCAGCAAGACCTTGCCAGATGGCTAAGGGCAAACAGGAATAGGGAGAAACCCTATGATTTTGCTCTTGACACTTTACTTGGGGACCATGATCATAGCCTGGCGACTCTGAGATCTCGGTGCAGAATCCTTCTCTTTCATCCTATTGGAGGCCTGCATTTTCACCTTCAGAGCCAGCAGCCCATCAGAGGATGAAATTTGGAGTCCTTGCTGCCTCTGGAGAGCTAGAAAAGGCTCCCCGAGTGGTAGGGGATCCCCGAGTGCTAGGGGAAACTTGTCCTCTTCTGAAGCTGCATGGCAGTGCTATGGACCTGCCGCCATGCGGTGGGCCACCACCTCAGGCTCACCCACAGCACCCCATAACCCCCTCACCCCCAGCTTCTGTCCCAGGATCACACATACTCCTCCCACAGTGCACACCGGCCCTGACCGTGGCTTGCAAACTGCTTTGCATTCCACTCACAGGAGACTGCCGAGCCTGTAGTTGCAGACTGCAGCATGCCTTTGTCTCTGTCACCCTGACCCACTGCAGGGAGAGGATCAGGACTGTGGGCAAATTCCTCCAGATTTCTGGGTGGGGGGTGGAAGGGACCAGCGTCCCCCATGTCTGCAAACAGCCTCCCATGACAGCAGAGGATCCCTGGGGAAAGAAAGAGCTCCTGGGGGGCCGTGCCTGCTCTCCCTGCCGGAAGTGTGGACTGACGGAGTGTCCAATGCCTCAGTGCCCCACTTCTGGATCCCTTCTGTAGTCTGCTATTCACCCCAAGATTCACATCCTCCCTCCTTTGCCTGCCTCTGTATCCTTCCACATCTTTCCTCTTTGAAGTTGCCTGGTTCCCATGGAAACAGCAATGTCATTGGAAGAGTTGGAGCCTGGGAATGTCCCCAAGGGCAGGAGAAAGTCACTCAACAAAAGGACTCAAATCCACCCAGAGGGCAGCTTCTCACTATGCTTTTGCGACAGTTCTCATGGTAATTGGACAGGAAGCTTTATGGGCCCAACTTTGGGGGCTGCAGTGGGTCAGAGGAGAATTTACATCCATCCTCGTGCCTGTCCTTGTCTGCAGCCTCCTCATTTTTCAGTGTCTGCCTCGCTGTGTGAGCTAGATGGGACCGTACAGCAGCAAGCGGGGATCTGTGTGCAGGGTGGATCCTACTACTTTGTAGCCACAGCTCCCATTTCTCTTCTTTTTGATGTTGTTTCACGCAGAGCCCAGGATGGGGGTGAGCGGGGCTTGAGAAAACCCTCTGTCCTAACTGAGGTTGTGAGGTGCAAAGCCTGGGTTCTCTTCTCTCCTCAGGCACTAGCAGTAATGTAGTGGGCTGGCATCCTCTGCTTCTGATCACCTTGATCACCTTGATCACCTTATTTTTATCAGGGACCTCAAAGGTCCCTTTCATAGGGTGGTTGTAGTGAAAGGGCATTGCTATCTGGGGCCGTAGAAATAGTATGGTGGGTAGGGCTCTTGCCTTGCATGTGGCTGTCCCGGGTTCAATCCTCTGCATCCCATATGATCCCCTAAGCCCCAAAAGGAGTGATCTCTGAGCGCAGAGCCAGGAGTAAGCCCTGAGTGCCCTGGGTGTGACCCAGAAACTAAGAAATAACAACAGCTGCTCTTGAGTTCTGCATAGTTGGGGGCATCCCACTTGCGGGCCCTCAGAGGAACAGACTTCTGGGGGTAGATCCAGGCACAGAGTCAGGCCCTCGCTGGTGCGTGGCCGCCTACTCAGGGCGTCTGTTTCACCCATCACCGCTGCAGGTGCAACACGCAGGACTACATCTGGCACAAGGGGATGCGCTGCGAGTCCATCATCACCGACTTCCAGGTGATGTGCGTGGCCGTGGGCTCGGCGGCCCTCGTGCTGCTCCTGCTCTTCATGATGACCGTGTTCTTCGCCAAGAAACTCTACCTGCTCAAGACAGAGAATACGAAGCTACGGCGGACCAAGTGAGTCCTCAGCCGGCCCCAACCAGCAGGCCCACCATCTGACCCCTGGGTGGCGCCTGCCCTCCACCCCTCCTCCCTGCCACATCTCTACCCAAATCATCAATCTTAACACAGAATGTGCTGGAATTGCAGCGGGGGCTTAGCCTCTGCAGTAGGGCACACCACAACTCTCGAGCGCCATTCCCCACCCCCACCCTGAGCCTTGCATGCTTAACAGTAGCGGCAGGCTCTGGTCCCAAAGTGAGTGAGTGACAGCACTCCTCCTGCCACCCCCACCTAACTGCCCCAGCTCCCCAGCTGCCCAGGAGACCAGTGACCAGTGTGAGAATCACACCAGCAAACCTGCTGTCTCCCATGCCAGCTCCCCCACCCACACTGCATGCTGAGGAGATGGGGTGTGGTATGAAGAGCATTGCTTCTCACAGCTGTGCCACCCTCAGTGCAGTGAGACAGACACAGCTTGAGGGAAACCTCTTAAGCTCTCCTTGGCTGAACTGGCTTAACTGGCTGGCAGAGGAGTCCACAAGGGTCTTACCACCCGGAGAGTCTCATCTCAGTGCCCCCACTAAGCGGAGGCGTGACTGCTTTGTGCCCGTGAGAAGCAACCTGCATTTACCCCTCTAGCACATGCCTTTGAACCCTCTAATGTGACCTTACATGCTCCGAGAGAATCACTCTTGTCACAAAGCAGAGTGCCTGCCTGGTGGCACACAAAAGGAGGGGACTGGCCCCCACTCCCCAGACAATTTATGCAGAGGCCCTCCCACTTTCCTTTTAACCGATTGCCCTGTTAATCCCCTCCCCCTGACCTAACACTCTCTCCAGAGAATGTGACTGAAGAACTTTCCCTAGGTCCTGGGAAAAGGACAAAACACCATCTGTTGCGCATTCACTGGGTCGACCCATGCGATGCACAGATGCCGCAGCTTTCCGCTGCCTTTCAGCAAACTGCTGGGGCTGAGAGGGCCGCTCCATTGTGCCTGTGCATTGAGGCAGGGCTGTAACTGTGCATGTGATCACCAGCCAGGACCCTTGGATCCCCCAAAGCGGGGCGGCAGGGCAGGGGAGGTTGGGGGGGGGGTGCTGTTGGAAGGGGGACAGCCATGCAAACCAGGGCAAGTGTAGATGAGGAAGGCGGGGAGAAGGAGAACTAACTGCCAGTGTGTGGAGCGGATGAACTGTGGCCAGGGCCAGAGCCTGGTTCCTTCCACCTTAGTGCCTTGTGTCTTATGCAGAGTGCGGCTGCTGCACCCTTTCAGCTCAGATGATGTTCCCCCTTGTTTCTCACTGCATTCCTTTTGCTTCCCCAAGCCTAGTTACTGCTTGGAAAATGTGGCGTGTGCCCCTGCAGATACTGCAGCAGTTCACTGATTGTAAACTACACATCCCTCGCCACACACACACACACACGCAATTGGATAGTGTCTTACAATTGTTGGCATCTTATAATCATCACTCTGGGCCAGATGGCAGTCAGAATGTAGTGGCAACTGCCTGGCATGCCTGCACATGGCCTTTGCTGTTCATATCATTGTTAGTTCTTCATCTAAAGTCTAAATGAGATCCTTCAAGTATATAATAAAAATTCTAGATTTGGCCAAGGATGTATCTTACTGGCAGAACATATGCTGCCTCTATAAAAGGCCTTGAATTTGAGTCCTACCACTGCTGAAGAATTAATGAATGATTGAATGACTCTACATAATAAGAAAACGTTGGATTGTCATTTAAATGTACTTTCCTCCTCACCTTACCGGTACATCGAGTAATGGTGCATGCTTCTACAATCCATGACATTTGTTGTAATACAGTTTTTGACCCAGGAAGCTTTTATGAGATTTTTCCCACTAGCCTTTCACTGATGTTTCCTTTCTTCTGTTCTAACCAGCAAATTCCGGACCCCTTCTGAGCTGCACAATGATAACTTCTCCCTCTCTACCATTGCTGAAGGCTCTCATCCAAATGTAAGGAAATTTTGCGACACTCCCCGTACCTCCTCCCCCCATGCCCGTGCCTCGGCTCACTATGATAACGTTATCTGTCAGGTAACTCAACTCTTCATGTGACCCTTATGCATGTTTCAGCCCCCGCCCTTTCCCTGGGTCTGTCAGAATGTGGAGCCTCTCCTCAGGCTCTGGAGATCAAGAAACCAGTGGGGGCAGAGCGGAGCAGAGGTGGGAGCAGGGCCTGATAGCATTCCCTGTCCAGGACAAGCAGTGTTACAGGTAGCAGTGAAGATCGCTTTCTAGAATGACTCCTGATTTTATGTTCCATCAAGGCTTAGATGCCTGATTTGGGTCTTTCAGCTTTCTCGATCAAGGCGAAAAAGGCTCTGCTTTCATTTCTAGGGAATTCCATAATGGTCAGTAAAGCCTATGGTGTTTGTTCTTTGGGAGGGGTAGGAAACAAAAAAACCTTGGCGGTGGCTAGAAAGATAATTTCCTTGAAATTGGCTGGAAGTCCTAAAAAACTGTCAGCAGGCTTTGCACACATTGGTTAGTGTGAGATGAGCACTGAACAGTGCTGGGAGCAGAAGCCTAGCAATAAATTCTTTTTCTTTGGTGGGTAGTGTCATAAATGTCAGTTGAAATCCAATAAAAAGCCCCAGTACACCAGTTTATAAAAATACCCTTTTCTTATGGCCTGCAATGACTAGCCAGTGAAATAATGGCTACTGTCGAGAATGTCAGAAATAAAACAGGAGCCATCCCCGCCCCACATGACGGCCTATTCGATTCCCAAAACGCTGTACACGATGCTGGCTCCGAACCTCAAGGTTCTTGAATTGTTGAACAGACAAGGGACTAAACTGAGATTCTGTAGACAGAAACAATGGAATTTAAGAGTAAAGTCTGAAGTGCTTTGAAATACTAGACCATAGAATATCAGGGTCCACCGTGGCCTTTGTGGCACAGGCTCCTGGTTTCGGTGGAGCTTGGTCAGATAGAAATGTTCTCCATCTGTCCTTTCCGTTACTGTAGCCACACACTTCCTGTGACTCTAGAGTTCTTGAAATGTGGCTACTGTTGCTACAGTGGACAGCACAGATCTAGACTATTGTCATCTTTTTATAGAAGGGGAAAATGGAACTTCAGAAAGGGAAGAGAGAATAATAACAAATGCAACCTTGTTTCCCAAACCTTCAAACTGAAAGATTTGGCCCAGTAGCAGAGGAGTAAAGGGGTCCACTTAAACAAGAAACAAAATTGATTTGGGATAATTTTAAAAAGTGATAATAAAGCATAGAGAAGAAGAGATATAATCTTACTTGGTTGCACCATGTTATTGGTAAGATCTAGGAAACGAGGTCCTGCATACCGAGGATTAACAATCCCTTGAATCTTAGGGACAGAGAGATAGCATAGGGATAAGGTGCTTACCTTGCATGCTGCCAGCCTGGGTTCGATTCCCCAGTGGGTCCCCCCAAGCCCTCTAGGAGTGATCAATCCCTGAGCACAGATCCAGGAGTAAGCCCTGAACATTGTTAGGTGTGACCTCAAAACCAAGAAACATAAGAAAAACGAAGCTGTGAGTCAACCTATGAGGATCTAGGTAATTTGTGTGCAGGACAAAGTCTGGCTCTTCTCCGGACTCCTGGTCTGTCCCTACCTTCTGCAGCCCCCTGCAGTCATGTGCATTTAGTTGCCGCTTTCGGAGTGGCAGTGAGGGAGGGTCTTCCACCATCTCTTTCTTCACAGCCTGACACATGTGCTGCTGCTTCTAGGCCAGCTGCTCCCCATGACAGTTCATTCCTCCTTCGCTTTGCCTGACAGCGGGCCAGAGTCCTTAGGAGAGTTTCTCACCCTTTTCCTTTCCCAAGCAGGGTGGGGTTGGGGATGGAGGACAGGACCTCTCTCAAAGGGCTTAGTTGCATGAGCCAATCATTCTTGAAGATCCAGCCTTGTGAGAAGGAAAGCACCAGTCTAGGAGCACTGCCCTTGACCTTGAGTTCGGAATCTGGGAAGCCTTGAAAAGGTCTCTTCCAGAGCCAGAGAGATAGAAGAGTGGGCGGGGTCCTTGCCTTGCTGACTTGGGCTCAATCCTCAGCCTCCCATATGGTCCCCCAGGGCCCTGAGGAGTGACCTCTGAGCACAGAACAAGGAGTAGACCCTGAGCACCACCGAGTACAGCCCCAAGACAAAATCCAAGTCAGACGGGGGCACCAGGCCTTGTGGACATTGATAGCCATGCGCAGCACCACTTTATTGCCCAGGATGTCCTCCTCATTGCCTCAGTCACTACAGTGCCCCTGGTGCAGTGAGCAGGATGGAGGCAGAAAACCTGTAAGCAGGGGCTGCGGAGGCAGCTCAGCATAGCTCTGAGGGCAGGAGCCCAGGCTTGGCCTGGCATCACGTGCAGCCGGCACTGCTGGAGAGAGCCCCGAAACCAAAAGCCTTGAATAGAAACTCGCAGGCCAGCAGGATGGTGAATTGAGAGGCTCCCAAGCGTGGTGTCTCCCATCTCTCTCCTTCACCCCTCCAGTTTCCTTGTTGGTATTAGTGTCTCCTAAAAAATTGGAGAGTTCTGTGGATCTGAATAGAAGGGTTGTTTCTTTTATAGAAGTAGATTGAGTGACTCATTTGCCTCCCCAGTACCAGTCATCTCTACCTGCGGTACTTGGAGAAGGAAAAATGGCAAACAAAAGGGCGTGGAGGATGGGTAGTGACTCGTTGGCCTTTGCTGCCTCTCCCTGGGTCCTCCTGGGCTCCTGAGGCCCTAGGGCCTGTGTGCCAATGGCACGACATGTGGCTCAGCCGTCGGCCTTGGAAGGAAAGAGAAGGTCCAGCAATTCCTCAGCCTGTGTAGGTAGGGCTGCAGGCCTTCTAGGTGGAGGGGGCGGCCGGATTCACCCCAGTCCACTGCATGAGTGAAGACAGCGGCACCTGCCAAACCCTCACAGCCTAGCCCTCAGTGGAAGGGCCTGGATATAACTGGGGTCCTCCTAGAATCAGAAATGCTTTTCCTGGTTTGAGTTTATCCTGAGGCCGTGGCCATGATGTCCTCAGCAGGTTTCTCCGTCCCTGTTGGAATCTTTCTTACTTCCCAGGCTCTGTTTTTTCATGTGTTTAGTGAAGCACTGACTGCCGCCACCTGGTGATAGTTTGTGTCTGGCCAAGTAGGCGTCCGGGTCTGCCCCTGGGTCCCAGGTGCCCATACAGCTGGGCTGCAATGCTGGGAGCAGTTGTCAGGGGCGCGGGTTTGGTGGTCCCTGGGACTTTTGCCAAATAGAGATTCAGCTGTGACACAGGACTTCCACCAAATCAAAGGCAGATGGCCTTCTGGGCCTTCTTGGCATCCTATGGGACTCGAGTGAGGATCACTCTGTTTGGGTTTAGACGCTTCCTCCCCTGTTCTTGGTTGGAGGACCACAGCACTATTTGAGTCCCTCTGTTCCTTATTTTTAGCATATGCTTCTCCCACCATTGGCCCTGAAGGCAATTTTCTCATCTATCTCAATCCCATGAGCCCTTGGGCATCCACGTTCAATTTGTGTCCCTGCCTTCATATAATCACAGTTCTGATGCCCTGGTCTAGAAGGGCTCACTAAATCCACTCCCACCCGCACCCTCCCCCCACACACCCACTCTCCACAATCCCTTCCCCGCACCGCTGCCTGCATCCTTCCCACACACACCCACTCCCCACAATCCCTCCCCACCCCACTCCTGCCTGCACCCTCCCCCAACACACCCACTCCTCACAATCCCACAATCCCTTCCCACTCTCCCCACCCCCCCACACCTTCCCCACACACACCCGCTCTCCACAATCCCTCCACCCCACCCCCACCCACACCCTACACACACACACACCCACTCTCCACAATCCCTCTCATCCCCCCTGTTTTAACATTCTGAGAATGTCCCGGTGTGCCTGCCCAGAGAGTTTGTGATGTGGGCTTGGCTGTGGCGGGAGAGGGAGTGTGTTTATCCTTGTCAGGAGCGGTGAGTGCAGGCAAGCCTGTGCCTTGCTGTGATTCAGCTTCCCTCCTGCTCAGGGTCTCTAACAGCCCAACAGCCTTCCATGCCCGGTCCCTTCCTCTCTGGGTGCTACTGAAGTTCACGACATCAAGGGTGCAGGTTTGCGCCCCGCACTTTCCTCGAAGCCCGCGTGTGGTATGAGTATGGGCATCCGCTCAGCACAGGCAGCAGCTTCGTGTCCTCCCCAAGTTTCTTCTGAACCTCTCGAAACTCTGGCAAGGGAGAGTGACCCCAAAATCTGCCTGAGTACCATGGGACGCTTACATCCTTAGGTCCTGCGTCTGTCTGTGCTCGCTCCCTGAGCAGGAAGAGCACGTACTGCCCAGTTGTTGGTAAATCATGCCTGAGGTCTTTAAAACTTTGTTAATCTCTGTATTCAGGCTGGAACAGTGCTGCGGGAGGCTGGAAGCAGGGGGCACCTGAGGGTGGTCTCGGTGCCTCAGCCCGGACGCTCCCGGCTTTCTTTCCCACCAGTCCAGCTCAACAGAGCAGCAGGGACGAGAGCTCTCAGGAGGGCTCTGTGCAGAGTGTCCTGGGCCTCACACGCGGTGACGGCCTCAAGCAGTAGAGACGGTTAAAGAAGAGAGGCCTGGGCTGGCCACTCGGATAAGGACAGTCGCTGCCCTTCTGGCCACCCGTGAACCTGCCACAGTGGATGTGCAAGCTCCTTGGCCCGCAGATTCCCCAACACTCAGAGTAGCTATGGGGGGCACCAGAGAAAGAAACGTGGGCCCCTGAATCACATTGGGTAAAAATCTTTTAAAAGGAAAAAGGAAAAAAAAGGGGGGGACTGGAGTGATAGCACAGCAGGTAGGGCGTTTGCCTTACACAGGGCCGACCTGGGTTCGATTCCCAGGATCCCATATGGTCCCCTGAGCACCGCCAGGAGTAATTCCTGAGTGCATGAGCCAGGAGTAACCCCTGAGCATCGCCGGGTGTGACCCCCCCACCAAAAAAAAAAAGAGGAAAAAGGGTGGGTAGCAAGAGTTGCTTTTAGAATTCAGAGTGCAGGGGCTGGAGAGAGCGCAGCCCCACCAGAGGATTCCCTGATCACAGAGTCACGAGTCAGCTCTGAGCACCACTCCAAGAGAGGTTCAAAACCAAACAACAAAAAGACTTCAGAGTGCAGAATTGGAGGTGGGGTTCCTGAACATTTATATCAAGCAAATTTGAGCTGTTGTTCAATGATCGGGCGCTCGCCTTGCGGGTGTGAGGCCTGTGTGCCATCCCTGGCACGACCTCCCAAGAATTGATTTCTCAGGGCCAGGGAGACAGCTCAAAGTGCCGGAGCATGGCTTTGCATGCAGGAGCCCAGGCTCCATCCCCAGCACTGCATGGCCCCCCAGAACCCCCCCCCCCGAGAGAGACCACCCCACACCCCACCCCACCCCAAACACTAAGCCGAGAGTAGTCCCTGCATACCGCTGGGTGTGGGGGGCTCAGACACCAAACATAAAAAGGCAAATTCACATCAGGTTCCAGAGCTGGTCCCAGGGTTGCCGGCAGCAGACGCGGGACGGCAGGGGCACAGCAGGAAGGAGCCATCGTGGCCCATGCGGGCCCTGGAGGCAGCCGGACTCAGCCGGGCCGGGACTGAGGAAAAACCTTCCATGAGCACCTTCTTGGTGGGTAGCTGCCAGTGAGCACTCACCCGCCTCCCCGCGCTCGTCAGAGGGTTCCCGGCTCAGCCAGGAGCAGCTCTGAGTCTGACCTAGGCCCGCATGTGCCCGGCTGTCGGCATACATGGGCATGTTGCCCAAGGAGCCCTTCTGGGGGAACAGGATGGAGGGTGGGCAGGAGGCGTGGGCAGAGCTGCCTGGCTCAGCATGGCCAGACTTGAAGAGGACCAGGCTAGTATTTCAAGGGACTCATCCCCCCGAGGCGTGGCCACAGAGAACTCCTTGGAGCGTCCCAAATAACAGGCATTTGTAACTAACCACCAGTTGGTTTTCTTCTCCTGGCCACTGTCGAGGGGATGACTGCCTGAGAAAGCTGGACTGTGGACTCACTTTGGTTGCTTCAAGTCTCCGCCAGGCCTTCCCCTGAGTTGTGCTTTTTGCATTTATTTGTTTGTTTGTCTTGCTTTGGGGCCACACCCGGCGATGCTCAGGAGTTATTCCTGGTTCTGCACTGAGGGATCACTCCTGGCGGTGTTTGGGGAACTGAATGGGATGCTGGGGATGGAACCCGGGTCAGCCGTGTGCAAGGCAAATGCCCTACCCACTGTACTATCACTCCAGCCCCCCCACTTCTGCTTCTTTTAGCCAGAGAGAAAAGCCTGAACTTGTTGGACCCCTCTCCCACTGTCATCTTCCCACCTTCCCTCACCTCTTCTCCTCCAGGATGATCCTAGTGCTCCTCACAAAATCCAGGAAGTTCTCAAGTCCTGCCTGAAAGAGGAGGAGTCATTCAACATCCAGAACTCCATGTCGCCCAAACTGGAGGGCGGCAAAGGTGACCAGGCTGACTCGGACGTGAACTGCCTTCAGAACAACTTAACCTAAAGTGGAACAGGAAGAGAGAAAGTGGTGGGGTGGGGGTGGGGCGGGGTGAGACACATTATCTCCTCTTGTACAGAGTCTATTTCTTGTAACCATTTGTTAAACTCCTTTCCTTTCCTGATCTCATGGCATGCCTTGATGTATTTTGTACAGGAGGGGGAAAAAATACACAAAATAAGGAAGAACCTGAGCAGAATTGCATACGTTTTGGATTGTTTTGTCCGTGCTGTCTGTACATTGCTTCTGCTGCTGTGATTTCTAAACTGATGCTGTTATTCAACTGACTTTTTTTTTTGTACTTTGACCCACATTTTTTTGAAATACCAGTTAAAAAAAAAATCTTGAAATAAAACTTTTTAAAAAGCTAGCCATTTTCCTGATGTCACTGTGTCCACTCGCAACCCATTCTTGTGTTTTCACATGAGCTCTTACCTTCCTGAAAGATGTCTGTGCCAGAAGGTTTGAAATTCCAGAAATGGCCTGTGTAAGGCTTCCTTCTGTACTGTCTGTGCATTGTAGAGCCAGCACAGCAAACTCCCCAGCCGGGCTGGCTCCCTTCCCAGGACCGGAGCTTCACCCGGGTCTGAGCCGAGGTGGCCCTGGGGCTGATGTCTTGGCTGCTTCTTGGCTCACAAGGAGCCAACTTCATGCTTGTGTTCCCACATGGCCTTTTCTCTGAGCAAATTCTGGGAGAGGCTCCCGGCATCCTCCTCTCCTTGGAAGGACAATCCCCTGGGATCAGGTCCTGCCCTGACGATCTTTCCTTCCTTGACTCTCCCTGCACCAGGCAGTGCTGGGCCAGAGGGGAGCCGTTCCTGGCTCTGGACTCCAGGGTCACTCCAGGTGGTGCCAGAGGTCTAGTGGGGGCTTCTACACACAGAGCATGTGCTCAGTCCCTTGAGTCATCTCCTGCCTCCCTAGTGACCTTGACCCGAACTACCTCCTTACAGGCCCTATCCCCAAATACCTAGGTGTTAGGGTTATAACATCGGACTTGGGGGCAAAAGACAATCCAGCTCCCAAAGTCACTAACAGCTATTATTGAAATAGTTTTTTGTTTTGTTTTGGACCACACTCAGCGGTGCTCAGAGGTTATTCCCAGTGCAGAGCCCCAGGCTCACTCCCAGCAGCGCCTAGAGGACCCACAGGGGCGCGAACCCAGGCTTCCTACAGGCGAAGCATGTGCTCCAGTTCTTTGCACTGACTCTCTGGTCCCACTCTTTCATCTTCTTTTCATAAATATTCAACATTTACACAGCCAGAAGCTATGTGAGATGCCAGAAACTTTATATGAATAAGATAGACACTAACATCAAGAATTTATAGCGTACTTGAAAAGTTACAAGTAAGTAATTATAACATAGTGTCAATATTATAATAGTTGTGTGTACAATGCTATGAGAATTATTAAGGTCACAGAATGGCTTCAAGGAGATAGAGTTTACTTTTTTTTTTTTTGCTTTTTGGGTCACACCCGGTGATGCACAGGGGTTACTCCTGGCTCTGCACTCAGGAATTACTCCTGGCGGTGCTCAGGGGACCATATGGGATGCTGGGAATTGAACCCGGGTCGGCCGTGCACAAGGCAAACGCCCTACCCGCTGTGCTATTGCTCCAGCCCCAAGGAGACAGAGTTTAAATTGGCCACGGGAAGATACGGAGAGCATTTTCAGGATCAGGTAGAAGAGGAGTCTGGAAGAGAGGGAACATGGGTGCTGGGAGCGACGGCACAAGGGCAGTGAGAGGGAGGAGCCTGAGGTTTTGAGGCTAGAAAGGATCGATTATTTATTTTTGGGTGTTGGTCTACACCTGGTGGTGCTTGGAGGCTACTCCAGGGTTTGTGCTCCAGGGGGACAGTCAGCTCTGGGGTTCGAACCTGGACCTCCTGAATGCAAAAACTCTGCTTAGTTCATTAAACATTCTCCTGGTGGGAGGGGTATAGGTCAGAGATGCCTCATCTCTGGAGGCAGGGGTGAGGGCAGACAACATGGTGTTGGAGCAATACACAGAGCAGAGAAGGAGACATGGAAGGGTTAAGGGCTCAGATAACCAGAATTAGCAACTATGAGGGCATTTTCCACCATCAAGCTGTGATAATTCTCATGGGTGGACTCCCTGTGTGTTTCTGTTGCCTCATTTCTGCTGGTTCTCCCATTATTTTATTCTGGATATTGTACTTGAATTAAAAAAATTTTTTTCCACCCGGTTTTTAAAATTTTTTTTAAATTATTTTGGGGAGGGCCTACTTAGCAGTCCAGGGATCACTCCTGCTGCTCACAAGTGACCATGTGGTTCCTGGAATTAAACCCACATGCAAAGTCTGCACTAGAGGTCTTTGAGCCATCTCCTGATCCCAGGAATATTTTTCAGTAATTTTGAGACCTCAGATGATTTATTCCTTCAGAGAGAATTTTTATTTAAGCCTGGTGGCCAAGGACACTACATTACCCCAGGTTCAATCTTGGAGATTTCTGGACTCTGGAAACTGAGATCACAAACCTAACAGACTGTACAAGTGTTGGTTTGGTATGATTAATTTTTTTTTTGGTCGTGAAGCAGGATAGTGTTTTGGTTTGGCTTGGGTTTGGAGCCCATCCCAGGAGTGCTCAGGACTTACTCTTGGCTCTGAGCTTAGGGATCATTCTAGGCAGCTCAGGGGTTCTAGGGATCAAACTTGGGTCAGCCAATGTGCAAGCAATATTTTTTTTTGCTTTTTGGGTCACACCCAGCGATGCTCAGGGATTACTCCTGGCTCTACACTCAGGAGTAATTCCTGATGGTGCTTGGGGACCATATGGGATGCTGGGGATTGAACCCAGGTTGGCCGCATGCAAGGCAAACACTTTACCCACTGTACTATCGCTCCAGCCCCTCAGCAGGATAGTTTTTATGGAATGGAATTTACTTCAACAAATGTGAGGGGAAGAATTTCTCCCACACCCCATGCAAGACTGAGTATGCAAGATCTGGGGTATCCCAAAGGGAAGAGTGAGCCCAGTGCCCACCCAAACACAGACCCAGTAGTGAAACCTCCACACTTCACAGTCGCCACCATGATCATGGCCAGACTCCACTGCATGAATGATACTCACCCAAAACTTAATCTGTTGAAGAACTCAAGTATGCAAGTTCAGTGACTGAAATCTCCATGCTTTCATGGAGTTGGGGGTGGGCTACCTCTCCCCATCTCCCTGTACTTCTGGAAGCCCTGGCAGTCTCGCACACACCCTGAAGCCACCACCCATTAAAAAACTAACTCCAGCTCTATCACCCTGTTAAAAAGTTTGAATTTCCTGAAGTGACATCGCAAACTCTACAACACTGACAAACCAGGAGTAGACTACACACACACACACACACACACACACACACACACACACACGGGACTATTATAAAAAGCAGGTCAAAGATTTTGGCTCTATTGGACTTTCACAGCACATGCACAGACAGACCGTATGGCACCAGGAGACAGTGCGGGACTAATGAACAGAGTCACATCTGTCGCCCAGTCTCAGACCCTGAGAAGGAGTTGATGTTAGAGAAGGAAATTTGATGTCTGTCTGTGTCAGTCTTCTCTGCCCATGCCTGTATCTCTTAAGGACTGTACCTAGAAACCTGGCCAGTTTTCCCTTGAGGCACCCACCAGCTCTACTGTTAGCACCTCGCTTGTCCTCAATACATCCCTTTTCCACCCCCTGGTTTGTGCGTGCTTGCTTGTTTGCTTGCTTCCTTGCTTCCTTCCTTCCTTCCTGTTTTGTTTTTGAGCCATGCCTGGTGGTGGTCCGGTGCTCTCGACTCTGTGCTCAGGGATCACTCCTGGAGGGCTCAGGGAACCATATGGGGTGCCATGGTCAGCTGCATGCAAAGCAAATACTTAGGCTGTGCTGTCTCTCCTGCCCCACTTCACCACTTCATCAAACACTTCATTAATCCATCAGACAGCTGAGGTCACAAGGTGGCAGGGAAATGGAATTGCACAGGAGGGAGAGACACATGGTTTTTGCTGGAGCCAGAATCCAGGAAGCGTGGGAGAGATGGCTGCTAACTTGTTGGTGAATTCATCAAGACAAAGGCAGCTGGCTGACAGCCCAGACCCTCAGGAGCCCGAAACACAAGGATGATATCAGACATTCACAAGTTTTGAATTCACAAGTCAAATTCCTGACCCTCACAGGAATCCTGAGAGTAAAGGCCACAGAGAAGGCTCAGAGAACTGGAGCATGTGTGTGAGGTCCCAAGTTCAATCCCCAACACTGCCTGGCTCCCCCACATTGCTGAATGTGGCCCTGGTGGTCCCCAGCATTGCTGGACTCCAGCTGTATACCAACCATCCAGCTTGAGATTTTTTTTTTTGCTTTTTGGGTCACACCCAGCGATGCTCAGGGGTTACTCCTGGCTTTGCACTCAGGAATTACTCCTGGCAGTGCTTGGGGGACCATGTGGGATGCCGGGGATCGAACCCGGGTCGGCCGCGTGCAAGGCAAATGCCCTACCCGCTGTGCTATCGCTCCGGCCCTGAGCTTGAGATTATTTTTAAATGTTGCTTTCTTTTTCCCTTTTTTGGTATCGGGGCACATCCTGTACTGCTCAGTGGTCATTTCTGACTATGCTCAGGAGCGATCCCTGGTGGTGCTCCAGGAATTGTAATGTAATACCGGGTTGGCTGCATGTGAGACATGCGCCTTAACCTCTGTCTTATCTCTCCACCCCTTGAGACTTTTTAAGTTGAGTGAATCCATGAGTTGAAAATGGCATCGCACGTAGTCTACTGCCCAGTTTTCCCTACTCAAAACTCAGCAGACTTGCACTGGCTGTTTGATCTCCCACCAGGAGCTCAGTAAACACCAAAACCAGAGATTGTTCCTTTGGGGGCTGCTTTTCACACATTTCTAGACTGCACACAGCTGTATATAATCCACCTACAACTGACTTTGTAGTGACATAACATAGGGGCCCCATTTTCCCCAAAATACATGTCCTGTTGACCCAGCATCAGTGACTAAAAAGACCACCAGGTGTCATGTGCCCATTGTCACCTTTGCATGATGGAGCTACATGAACAGGTCTTTCTGTGAGACGTCATTCTTAGGAGACCATCGTACTCTGTTTCAGTTGGCTGATTGTCCCTCTGTGTTTCTGGTTTACGGTAAACCTTACTCTCTAGTGGGCCCGTCCTCCCATTTGGTTTTACTCTTGGACTGGGGGGAGAGCACACGTGGTAGAGCACGTTTCTAGCATGTGTGAGGTCCTGAGTTTAATCCCCTTTGGAGATAGCTCTGGTGGCCCTTGAATATTATTGGAAGTGGCATCTATATAAAAACAAAGGAGGGGTGGGACAGAGAGAGCCGGAGAATAAGGTGCTTGCCCTGCACCTGGCACAATCCCTGGCACCATACATGTTTCCCCAAAAGCCCCCAGGAGTGATGCTTGAGCACAGAATCAGGAGTAATCTCTTAGTTCCTCTAGCTATGGCCTAAAAACCCAAGGGGTGGGGGTGGGGGAAAAGCATGTTGGCAATTATGAGTAATTTGCATTTTCATGTAAGTTTTAACACCAACTTGTCACATTACACCCAAAGAATTGAACACATTTAAAAATCCTTTAACTGGGTCTGGAGTGATAGCACAGCGGGTAGGGCATTTGCCTTGCATGCAACCGACCTGGGTTGATTCCCAGCATCCTGTAAGGTTCCCTGAGCACCGCCAGAATCTCTTGCCCCTATGCCTGGCTGTCTTCACCGAGGCCCCTTGGAGGGGGGCAGGTTGAGTTTCCCTCCCCGCCCCGAGTAGAGCCCTGATAGCTGAAGACCTCCAGAATCCAGCTACAGCCATGCTCAAGGACACTCTCCACACGTTTGGACAAGCCCCACGCATGAAGGAACTGGCAGAGGAACCCGGGTGTTCAGGACCCCCTGGCTGAGGTCTCCAAGTCTGCTCGGATCGGGACTGGGCTTCCTCCTCCCAGATCCCCTATTTTCCAGTAGCTAGGCGGTTACACTCACAAACTGCCCTCCCCAGGCGCTGTATAATCCCATTAACGGACAAGATTATAGAGACTATAAACAAAGCTCCTGGAAGTGCAGCTGCATTTCTCCCTCTTGGAGAACCTGGCAAGGTACCGAGAGCATCCTGCCCACACGGCAGAGCCTGGCAAGCTCTCTGTGGCGTATTTGATATGCCAAATACAGTAACAACAATGGGTCTCATTCCCCTTACCCTGAAAGAGCCTCCAATGCGGCACCGCTGGGAAGAACGAGTAAAGAGAGGCTGCTAAAATCTCAGGGCTAGGATGAATGGAGACATTACTGGCGCCTGCTCGAGCAAATCAGTGATCAACAAGATGATAGTGACAGTGACAGTGAGCACTGCCAGGGATAATTCCTGAGTGCAGAGTCAGGAGTAACCCCTGTGCATTGCCAGGTGTGACGAAAAAAAAAAAAATCCTTTAACGTCTGATTGAAAATGGATAGAATTTATGTGTTTATCTGTAGAGAACAGATGTTAAAAATATTAACTTGTCTGATCAATGAGCATGCACGTTCTCTCAATTTACTTGGGTCTTCTAGATTTTCTCTAACTATTATCGCATGCTATTCTTCAGAAAACACACCTGTTGGAGGTGTTCCACATACTTATAAGCAATTCTCAGCAGGCCCAGTGCTCTCAGCCAGCTGGGCGGGGATTCAGTGTAAGGGCTGGAGGATGTGGTGCTACTCGGGACCTGCAGTGCTACGTTGACCCAAGCCTCCGGGTCCCCTGGCAATGCCTGAGGGCCTCTAGGGCTGCACCTGGTGATTCTCAGGGGTCCATGTGACACCAGGGAACAAACCCAGATTGGGCACATGCCTAGTTTGATTGAACTTATATCCTAGCTTCCTGGGTATTTTTTGTTTGCTTGGGGGCCACATCCAATGATGCTCAGGACTTACTTATGGCTCTACACCCAGACGTTATCCCTGGTGGAGCTCAACTGGTGGGGCTCAAGGGACCATATGGGATGCTAGGGACTGAACCCAGATCAGCTGCATGCAAAGCAAGTGCCTACCCACTGTACTATTACTCTGCCTTCGCCTTTTTTCCCCAATAGTATTGTAGGTGATATATTTTTAGTACAATCCTTGTAGTTCCTATTATATTTTATATTCAGAAATAATTGTTTTTAACATTGATTTGCTATTCAACAAGCTTGATAAATACTCATAATTATATTCATTACACGTAGATTGTTTTGAAATTTCTACACACACCATCATATAATCTGCAAGTAATGGCAGTTTTATTGTTGTTTGGTTTGGGGGCCATACTCAGCTGTGCTCAGAGTTTACTCCTGACTGTGCTCAGAGATCACTCCTGGAGATGCTCAGGGGACCATATGTGATTCCAGGGATAGAACTGGGGTCAGCTGCATGCAAGGCAAGCACCTTAACCACTGTGCTACCTCTCAGGTCCTGTTTAATCTTGTTTACCACCCTTTTGTGTTTTAATTCCTTCTTGGTGTTTTGTTGTAGCCCCCACTTTTCATTCCATCATGTATAGATATGAAAGCAGGAATTTTTGCATGCTTGCAAATCTCAAAGGGAAAAACCTTCATTGAAAATAACTTTGGGGTCAGGGGTGTGTTCAGTGGTAGAGCACTTGCCTTACATGGGGCCCTGGGTACCACACTCTTTGCATTGCATATTTCTCTAAGCACTATGACTCCATAGTGCTTGGAGAACTAAGCACTATGGGGTCATAGTGCTTGGAGAACTCAAGCTAGGAGTGACCCCTAAGCACAACCATCTGTGGTCCCAAAACCCAAAAAATAAAATATTTGTTGCAGAGGCAAGGTAGGACAGGAGGGCAAGCACAGGCTTGCATGTGACTGCAGTGGCAGCAGCTCTGATCCCATGCCTGGCATCACAGACAGTCCCCTGAGCACTGCCAAGGGTTACTCCTGAGCACAGAGCAAGGATTACCATCTGAAGATGTGCTCCTCCACAATAATTCTTAAACATTATTATCGTAGTGGCTGAAGCGATGGCACAGCAGGTGAAGGTTCAATTCCTCCATCCTCTCGGAAAGCCCAGCAAGCTACTGAAAGTATCCCACCCGCATGGCAGAGCCTGGCAAGCTACCCATGGCGTATTTGATATGCCAAAAACAGTAATAAGTCTCACAATGGAGATGTTACTGGTTGCCTCTCGAGCAAATCGATAAACAACTGGATGACAGTGCTACAGTGCTACAGTTATATCTTAGAAAGATGATTATTCTAGCTCAATGCACTGGAGTACATGCCTTGCATGTGAGAGGTCCTGAGTCTGATCCCTGGCACCACATGGCCAGGGAGACCCATGCTGGGGAGACCTACTCACCACCCAAAAACATTTTTTGCAAAGTTGTAATGTGCGCAGGGCCAGAGAGATAGCTGGAAGTGAGGCCGCATACCCCACACTCTTCTCTCAACTGGGGAGTTAGCGTGTGTGTGGCCTTGGGGGCACCTTGCACAGCCTAGTATTGCTATGAGTGGAGTGAGGATCCCAAGCACATCGGGAAGGCCCCCCCAAGACTACAATGTTTGTTGTAGGTTTTGTTTGGGGGCCACACTCAGTGGTCCTCAGGGCTTCCTCCTGGCTCTGCACTAAGAAATCACTCCTGGCGGGCTCAAGGGACCATATGGCATGCCAGGGATTGAACCCGGGGTCAGCTGTGTGCAAGGCAAACACTCGACCCACTATACTATCATTCCAATGTTGTAGATGTTTTGGAGTTGCCATTTATCAAATTGTATCTTGCTTCTCATAGTTTGCTAAGATTTTTACTTCAAGTGGATGTTAAATTTTACCAAAAGCTGTTTTACACCTATTGTGATATTCATGTAATTTTCCTCTTTTAATCTCTCAATACATAAAGCTACAATAATTTTCAACTGTTAAGCCAAACTTGCAATTTTAGAATAAGTATAACTTGGTTGGATGCATTAACCTTTCAATTTATTGCTAGGCTAAACTTACTAACATATATTTTTAGATTATTTTTTACATATGCATTCATATAAATTAGATTGGCCTATAGCTTTCCTTTCTCATACTTTCTGTGACAAGTACTTGATATCAAGTTTATGTTAACAACATAATATGCACTGGGTAGCCCCTTTTATATTCTCTGAAAGAATATGCAATTTTGGTACCATTTCTTCCTTGGATGCTTGGTAGAACATACTGGGAAAGCCATCTGGGCCTGGAGTTTTCTTTGCAGGATGTTTTCCTTTTCTTTTTCTTTCTTTGGTTTCTCACATCCAGCAGTGAGCAGGGATTATTCCAGGATCTTTGCTCAGGAATGACCCCTGGCCGTGCTCAGGCAACTGTGTGCAGGACCAGGGATCAAACCCGGTCATCTGTGTGCAAGGCAAGCACCTTACACCCTGTATCTCTAGCTCTCTGGCCCCACTATGTATTTTAATTTGGAGGGGCGAGGGGGTTGGGCTACAACTATGGTGCTCAAGGCTCACTCATGGCTCTGTGCTCAGGGATCACTATTGGTGACACTCAAGAAACTACATTGAGTGCTGGGAATGGAGCCCGAGTTCACCCACGTGCAAGACAAGCACCCTACCTGCTGTACTATTGCTCCAGCCATTCTACATTATATTTTTAAGACTACTTTTTAAGAACAGTTTGACTTACAACAAAATTAAGAGGAAGCGACAATTTCTATATACCTCTTGCCTTCACTTTAATCCATGCCATATGCCTCCTCCATCAGCCTTATCACTAAGCATAATGGTATTTTTTTTCTTACCAGGACACATTGAGACAGGGACATAGCATAGTCACTCAGAACCTATAGTTTACATTGGGGCTCACTTTGAGTGTTCTACATTCAAGGGTTTGGACACATACTCGCTATTATGAGATTGTAAAGATTGCTTTCACTGCCCTAAAAACTCACTGTGTTGTTCTAGTTACTGAAAACCACTCACTTCCTACTGACTCCCTAGTTTTGCCTTTTGGGAATGTCATAGAGTTGAAATTATACCACCTGTAACCTTTTCTGATTGGTTTCTCTCAATCAGCAAGATGCATGTAAGGCAACTCCATGTCTACTCGGGCTCAGTAGCTTATTTATTTTAGCTTTAAATAATAATCTTTTATCTGGCTGGGGAGAGAGCTCCAAGAACTAGAACATGGAGCTTTTACCCATGAGCTCTTTGTTGTCCCCTATCATAGCAGGGACAACCCCCCCCCCCCAAGCACAGGTATGACCACAAACCCATAGATAAATAGGTCAATAAATCACCCTTTGTCTAGATGTACCATATTTGATCCAGTTGCCTTTGGAAGCAAGTCTTGCTTGCTTCCAAAGTTGAGTAGAGCTACAGTAACAGTCTGCATGCTGACTTCATATGGATAGAAAGCTGTAGTTCCTTTGGCTAAATCTCAAGAGCATGGTACTGGATCATATTATAAGAATATATTTGGTTTAGCTCAGTTTATTTTGCTTCTCAGGTTTCCCAACCAGTGCTCAGGAAACTGGATGCTCCTCCCATCTGGTCTAGGCCATCTAAGCTGGAGGTTCAGTTCAAGGCTCCGGGACGTGATGTTGCTTGGGGCTGTGGTGTTTGGGGGCCTCCATGGCTGCACCCAACTTTGCTTGGGGGTTCACACTGTGCCAGGGATTTGACCAGAATCATGTGCCTTGTACTGTCTCTCCTACCATAGAATATATTAACTTTGTAATAAATCATCAAACTGGAGCCGGAACAATAATACAGTGGGGAGAGTGTTTGCCTTGCACTCAGCCGACCCGGGTTCAATCCCCAGCATCCCATATGGTCCCCCAAGCACCGCCAGGAGTAATCCTGAGTGCAGAGCCAGGAATAACCCCTGAGCATCGCCGGGTATGACCCAAAAAATAAATAAATAAAATGAAACAAAAATAAAAAAGAAATCATCAAACTGTCTTCAAAGTGAGTGTACTATTTTACATTCCTACCAGCTTGAATGATACTTCCTGTTGCTTCCCATCCCCACTGGTATTTGGTGTGGTCAATGCTCAGATATTTTTGGTTGCGGGCACACCCAGCAGTGCTCAGAGTTTGCTCCTGGCTCTGCCCTCAGAGATCACTCCTGGTAGTGCTTTGGAGACCATATGGGGTGCAGGTGATTGAACCTGTGTCAGCTGCATGCAGGCAAGCACTGACCCTCTGTACTATCTCTCTGGCCCCTCAATGCTCAGAGTTGAGCTATTCTAATTTGTGTATGCTCGGGTCTCACTGCTGTTTTATTTTTAATTTCCCTAGTGACACATGATATGAAGCATCTTTTTATACTATTTTCCCCTCCATCTGTGCATCTTTGATGTTTGTTAAGAGTCTTTGTGCTTTTGTTGCTGTTTGTATTTTTGGTCACAACTGGCAGTACTCAGGGGACCATAAGCAGTGCCTGGATTAAAACCAGCATCTCAGCCCAGCCACATGTTAGGTGAGTGGCTTAAAATTTTAGCACTATCTCTCTGGCCCATTTTATTAATTTTTATTTTATTTTATTTGGGTTTTTTGGGTCACAGCCAGTGATACTCAGGGGTTACTCCTGGCTCTGCACTCAGGAATTAGTCCTGGTGGTGCTTGGGGGACCATATGGGATGCTGAGGATTGAACCCAGGTCAGCTGTGTGCAAGGCAAACGCCCTCTCAGCGGTACTATCACTCCAGCCCTCTGGCCCATTTTAAATATTGGATGTTTCTGTTGTTGTTAAGGCTTTTTTTGTTTTGTTTTGGGGCCACACCCAGATGTGCTTAGGGCTTACTCCTAGCACTACACTCAGAGATCACTCCTGGAGGTGCTCAGGGGATTATAGGGGATGCTGGGGATCAAAAATAAGCACCCTACCCCACTGTACTATCCCCGGGCTCCTGTAGTTAAGTTTCAAGAGTTCTTTGTGTGTTTTATTTTTATTTTATTATTATTTTTTTTGCTTTTTGGGTCACACCCGGCGATGCTCAGGGATTACTCCTGGCTCTGCACTTAGGAATTACCCCTGGCAGTGCTCAGGGGACCATATGGGATGCTGGGAATCGAACCCAGGTCAGCCGCGTGCAAGGCAAATGCCCTACCCGTTGTACTATTGCTCCAGCCCCTGCTATTATTTATTTATTTAATTTTCTTCTTTCTTTTATTTATTTATTTTTGTCACACCTGGCAATGCTCAAGAGTTACTCCTGGCTCTGCACTCAGGAATTACTGCTCGTAGTACTTAGGGGAACATATGGGATGCTGAGGATCGAACCCAGTCAGCTGCATGCAAGGCAAAAGCCCTACCCTATGTATTATCACTCTGGCCCCAACAGCTATTATTTCTTTCATATAACTTTCTTTAGTGTTGTATCTAAAAAGGCTCCCCCATTATCAAGGGCAGCTAGACTTTTGCTTATATTGTCTTCTAGGAGTCTTGTAGTATTTGGGCCTATGATACTTTTTTTTTTAATGTTTTTATTTATTTTGGCTTTTTGGGTCACACCCAGCAATGTATGCTTAAGGGTTACTCCTGGCTGTGCACTCAGTAACTACTCCTGGCTGTGCTCAGGGGCTATATGAGATGCCTGGGATTGAACCTGGATCAGCCACATGCAAAGCAACTGCTTTTGCTGGTGTACTATCGCTCTGGCCCCTATGATACACTTTTTAAGTAAACTTTTGTGAAACATTAAAATTTGTGTCTAGATGAACTTTTTTCCCATCTGATGAACTAGTTTTAATTTTGGAGTTTTTGTTTGTTTTAAGCACCATTTGTTGAAGAGAGTATCTCAGATCCTTTATTAAAGATCTGTTGACTATCTTTATGTCTATTTCTGGGCTCACTGTTTTCTCCAGCCCTGATTTCTTTTTTTTTTTTTAAGTTTTTCACAGTAGTTAATTACATTCAGTATTTCAACACCAATCCCACCACCATTACACTCTCCCATTACCATTATTTCAATTTTGCACCACCATCCAAGCCGGCCAAAAGTCAATTGAGGGGCTGAAGCGATAGCACAGCGGGTAGGGCGTTTGCCTTGCACGAGGCCGACCCGGGTTCTAATCCCAGCATTCCATATGGTCCCCTGAGCACCGCAGGGGTAATTCCTGAGTGAAGAGCCAGGAGTAACCCCTGTGCATCGCCGGGTGTGACCCCCCCAAAAAAAACCAAAAGTCAATTGATAAGTAATTTATTTTCTATTGTTTGTTATGAATAATGGACTAAAAATGATCCAAAAACCTTTCCTTAGAGGAAAGTGTGTGATAATTGTTGTATCTCATCTTGGAGCCATTAAGCCCCTGTATTAGAGATTATTAACATATATATTTAAATCAAGATCGGTTGTCTTCTACTTAATTCCCTAACAAATGTGGTGTGCTAATCTTGGTATATCAGTGGCATAATTGTATGAGATGTCGCGTCCATGCGCTCTTGGAACTCTAAAATTTTTTTCACAGGGTGCTAGAATTGGAGTTAAGTTTTTCTTAACTGGAAGGTGATTTGGGGGTGTAGAGGCATCTCTGCAACATGCTATTCTCTTCTGAGATTCGTCTGTGTGTCTGGATCATGACCGTTAATGTGCTCAAATGGTGCAGAGGCAGTTCGTGGATATGACTGCCAGGAAAGCAGGAGATGGGAAGGGGATCCCATTCCTGACTTTGGAAGCCTGAATATTTAAGTCACAAGTCCCCCATACGTGGGTTTTTAATCAGATTCAATCTTTAGCATTGGGGTTCGGAGCAAGCCTGTGAAAGTCAGCCATGAGTGTGGTGGCACTTGGGTTCTGGAGGTTTGTGACAGCGGGGTTCTTTTGGGGCAAGTGGAGGGACACACCTGCTCCCCTCTGGGGTGCCCTACTGGTATCAGCCTGGCGTAGGGTGGTGGGAAATCTTTGTGGTGTGCTGCTCTCTTCCGAGATTCATTTGTGCGTCCTTTGATTTCTTTTTCTGTTCTGTTGCCAACATTCTCCCATCTCAGTAATGTTAGTTTATAGTTCATCTTGAAGTGAGTTGGGAATCAGACCACCAACTTGTATTTTCTGTGCAATATTGTATTGGCTGTGTCTTTTGCCTTTTCATATAAGCGTTAGAATCACTTTGTCAATATCCATAAAATAACTTGCTGTGATTCTGATTGAGATTGCATTCAACTGGTAGGCCAAGATGGGAAGAACTGGCCCTTCGAGAACATAAGTCTTCCATTCAGAGCGTGGGCTCTCTGCTTAGTTCTTTTTCATTTTCCTTTTTTGACAGTGTGAGGGTCTCACACATGTGAAGCATGTGTTCTACCACTGAGCCACATCTTGATCCCTAGAAAATAACTTTCTTTTAGGCTTTTGGTTTGGGGGCCGTATCCAGCAGTGATCAAGGGCAACTCCTAGCTCTGTGCTCAGGTGTCATTCCTGTGGTTCTTGGGGTACCGTATGTGGTGTTGGGGATCAATGGAGGGTTGGGTTCGCCACATGCAATGCAAGTTCCTTAATACCTCTACTCTGTATCTAGCCCTCCAAATTGTTATTTTTGGGGGGTCATACTGGCAGTGCTCAGGACTTACTCCTGATTATGCACTCAGGGATCATCCCTGGTGCTCAGGGGATCATATGAGGTGCCAGAGTTTGAACCCAGTTGGCTGTGTGCAAGGCAAATGTCCTACCCACTGTACAATCACTCTGGCCCCCACTCTATTATTTTAAAATAACATTTGCCTTTATGGAGACTAGAGAATCAGGAGTAAGACCTGAACACTATGAGGTGTGTCCCCAAAGCAAAGAAACAAATATATATATGTATATGTATATGTATATATGTATATATATGCATATGTATACACACACATATTTAGGGCTGGAGTGATAGTACAGCGGCATTTGCTTTGCCGTGGTCGACCCAGGTTCAATTCCCAGAATCCCAGAATCCCATATGGTTCCCTGAGCATAGTCAGGAGTAATTCCTGAGTGTAAAGCCAGGAGTAACCCCTATGCATCGCCAGCAATGACCCAAAAAGCAAACAAAACAAAACAAAACGAATATATATATATATATATATATATATATATATATAATTTTGTTTTTGGGCCTGGTGCTTGGGATCTGCTTCCAGTTCTGTACTTAGGGGTTGCTCCAAGCAGTGCCCACAGGACTATGAAGTACTGGGGATAGAACTTGGGCTTCCTACATGCAAAGAGTTCTTTTCGACACTTGTTGTGACCCTGGGAGTCCAAACATCAAGCAACTGGGATCACACTTGAGCCTGTGGGGTATTTCTGGGCCCACCCCTCGGTCTCGGCAACCTGTCTCTTGCTAGGCAGCTGGGCTGCCACAGAACTGTCCCCAAGCTCCCTCTTTGATACACTTATTAAAATTTCCATTTGCTAATCTTTTGTTGAGGATTTTTCCACCTATTTTAGGATAGGAGTAATTTTCTTAGAATGTCTATGTCTGTTTTTTTGGGTTTTTTTTTTTCATTTTGGGTCACACCTTGCAATGCACAGGGATTACTCCTGGCTCTGCACTCAGGAATCACCCCTGGAGGTGCTCAGGGGACCATATGGGATACTAAGAATCGAACCTGGGTCGGTTGTGTGCAAGGCAAGAGCCCTACCCACTGTGCTACCACTCCAGCCCCTGTCTATGTCTGGTTTTGGTATCAGTTATTTGGTATTTTGGTAAGACTGGCCTCATAGAATGAGTTAAGACATGGGGTTGATAGATACGGGGATGGAATGCTTCTGTCTGTAAGAGTTTAAGAATTGGTATAATGTCTTCCTTTCTGAAGGCTGGAGCTATCTATCCTTCCTTCCTTCCTTCCTTCCTTCCTTCCTTCCTTCCTTCCTTCCTTCCTTCCTTCCTTCCTTCCTTCCTTCCTTCCTTCCTTCCTTCCTTCCTTCCTTCCTTCCTTCCTTCCTTCCTTCCTTCCTTCCTTCCTTCCTTCCTTCCTTCATTCCTGAAGGCTGGAGCAGGTAGGGTGCTTGCCTTGCACGCAGCCAACATGGGTTTAATCCCTAGAATCCCATATGGTTCCCTGAACCTGCCAGGAGTAATTCCTGAGTGCCCAGCCAGGAGTTACCTCTGAGCATGGCCCTGTGTGACCCCAAAACAAACAAAAGTATTTTAATTTCTTCCTTAAGTGTGTTGTAGAATTCAGCAATTCCATGTGGCCCTGGGGTTTTCTGTTTTGGAAGGTGATTCACTATTGATTCAACTAGTTTAGTAGGGAGAGGCCAATTCATAGAGAGTTTCTTCTCATCTCTCTAGAGGGTCCCTGGGGCCACTCTGCTGGTGCTGAGGTGCGGCCTGCAGCTGCGGGGCCTGAACTTGGGTCCTTGAGCTTTTCCTGGGACTTGGGTCTATGCATTTCAGACTGGGGAGTGTGGAAGTCTCCAGATAGGCTGGTGGATAAATCTATTTCTCATTTCAGTTCTCAGTTTTAGCCTCATGTGGTCTAACAATCTGTTGTTAGGAGGATACATGTTAAGAATTTTTATGTTTTCTTAGAGAATTGGCACATTTATCATGGGAAATGCTCTAATTTACACATAATAACTTTCCTGATTCTGAAGTCTGCGTTGTCTGAAATTAATTTAACCATCTTAATTTCTCTCACCCTTTTGTTTGATTGTTTTTCAGTCAACCTCCGGGGTGCTCAGGGATTCCTCCTGGTTTTGCACTCAGGGGTCACACCTGATGGTGCTCAGAGAGATCATGTGGTGTTGGGGATCTAACCCAGGTCAGCCATGTGCAAGGCCAGAACCCTACCCTAACTATTGCTCAGCCCCATTTTTATTTTCTTTTGATTCATGTCAGTGTGGTATCTTTTTCTCCTTCCGTTTAATTGTCATCTATGTCAATATATCAAAGGTGGACTCCTATTTTGTTTTTAAATTGTTTTATTTGAGAAAACTTCTTCCAAAAAGGCAGCTGCAGAAACAGAGACCTCAACAGCAATGTTGTTTTTCTTTTTTTCTTTCCTGGAGGTGAAAGATGGGTGGTATCCAAGGAATCACAACAATAAATGGACAGATCAGGAGCATAACCAGATTATTTTAAGTAAATAAACAACAAAATGTAAAGCTAAAATATTCCACCAGGAATTTATTATAGGTAAATGTTAGCTGGTCCTGTGACTTACGATCTCTCCTCTTCTTTACTAAAAAAGCGTGACTTACTGCTGCAAACCAATTTTCTAACTGTAAGAAACCTTAAAATGAAATTTCAAGACACATCTATCTACCTGCAAGGCTCAGTGATGGAACGAGAAAGATACCCATGAACACCAACACCAAAACCTAACAAGGCCCCTCAAATGAGGACAACGGACAACTGTTTATCTACAAGTCCCTCAGTCTGGAAGGTCTATAAAAAAAGGTCCATAAAAACTCGGTGTGACCCTGGTGTGTGTGTGTATCTGTGGCTGTACTGCAGAAATACAGTGAAGTACTTCACATGCTTGCTAGTTTTAATAGTAAAGGTTAGATAAACAATTTTCTTAGAAGCCTTGTATTTTGTGTACTCTGTTGCTTTGTAACCCAGAGCCAGGAGTAACCCCTGAGCTCTGCCGGGGTGGCCCAAAAACAAACAAACAAACAAAAAACTCAGTTTAACTGTGTCTGAAACCCAGGTAATAATAGGTGGGAGAATCAAACAGGACTTTTTGTTTTTATGTTACACTCTTTGATACTCAGCTTATTCCTAGCTCTGCATTCAGGAATTGCTTCTGGAGGTGCTCAGGGGAACCACGTGGAATTCTGAGGATTGAACCGGGGTCAGCCATATTTTTTCTTTTGCAGTGCACAAGCATCTTAACTTAATTGTGCTCCCATTTGCTTACTCTTGCTTCCATTGGCTTGTTCAATGGCATTGAATCATTGCAGATTCTTTTAGATTCAATGACATTTAGAGTCAATGTCATAAAGGATTCTGCTTATGTTTTCCTCAATGATTTATGGAGTCTGATATCAAGGTCTTTAATTAATTTTGAATTTACTTTTGTGTAACGTGTGATGGTATGAGTCAGGGGTCTAAGTTCATTTTCGTTTTACATGTGACCAACCAGTTTCCTCAGAATCATTTGTTGAAGACACTTTCCTTGCTCCACCTCTTACTCTTCACTTATTTGTTGAAGATTAGCTGGGCATCTATCCGAGGATCTGTCTCTGGGCTCTCATTCTATTCCACTGGTCTGAGCATCTGTCTTTATTCCTAGACCACACTGCTTTGATTACTATGGCTTTGCAGTATAATTTAAAGTTCATGGGACCGGAGTGATAGCACAGCGGGGAGGGCGTTTACCTGGCACATGGCCAACCTGGGTTCAAACCCCAGCATCCCATATGGTTCCCCGAGCACTGCCAGGAGTGATTCCTGAGTGCAGAGCTAGGAGTAACCCCTGAGCATCACCAAGTGTGACCCAAAAAGAAAACAAAAGTTGGTAAAAGACAAGAAATAAATCTTACTTGAATGTGTTGCCAGAAATTTAGAAATAGCTGGCAATAAATAGTAAAGCCATGCTATGAGCCTTAATGGCATTGAGATTGTTAAGGTCCCTGAGAGTGACTACCAAAGTAGCACGGCACCGTAGCACTGTCATCCGTTGTTCATGGATTTGCTCGAGTGGGCACCAGTAACATCTCCATTGTGAGACTTATTACTGTTTTTGGCATATCAAAAATGCCACAGGTAGCTACCAAAGTTATATATATATGTATATATTAAGTTAGGAAAAGAGAAGCTTCCCATCTTCTTTTTTCCTTTTTCCTAGAATTTCTTTGGCTATTTGGAGATGGTGGTGATTATTTCTCCATATAAATTTCAACAGCACTTGATCTCTGTCTTTTTTTTTTTTTTTTTGCTTTTTGTGTCACACCTGGCAATGCTCAGGGCTGACTCCTGGCTCTGCACTCAGGAATCACTCCTGGTGGTGCTCGGGGGACCATATGGGGTGCTGGGAATCGAACCCGGGTCAGCCACCTGCAAGGCAAACGCCCTACCCTCTGTACTATCGCTCCAGCCCCTGATCTCTGTCTTTTTAAAATGTGATTTTATCTGTACCACTTTCTTCTTCTCTTGGTATGTTTATAACAGCTTTAGTGGATGATATAATTCACATGCCATATAATTCATGCTTCAAAGTGTAAAATGTATATTCAGAGTTGTGCAACCATCACACTTTTAATTTTAGAACATTTCCCTGATCCCTAAAAATAACTCCTGCCAATCCTCTTTTGCACTTCCCCCTAGCAGTCACTTGTTTGTTTTCTCTCTATAGATTTAACTATTCTTGAATTTTTCATTTAAATAAAACCGTATCACTTTTTTTTGTATTTATTGCATCTGACTTCATTCAGTTGATATAATGATTTCAAGTCTCAGCCATGTTACAGCATGTATCACTTCATTCTGTTTCTTTGTTTTGGGGTCATACCCAGTGGTACTCAGGACTTACTCTAGCCTCTGTGTTCAGAGGTGATTCCTTACAGTGCTCAGGACACCATATGTGGTGCTGGGGATTGAACCCAGGTGGACCACATACAAGGCAAGTGTTCTAATCCTTCTGCTATGTCTCCTAGCCCACTACTTTATTCTTTTTATGTACACAATATTTCATTACCATGCGTTAATCCATTCATTGTTTGGCAGATGTTTATTATTTTCCAATTTCTGCCTATTGTGAATAATACTACCATGAATATTCATGTTTAAAATTTGGCACACAGATTGTTTATTTCTCTTGAATAGATTTCTAGGAGTCAAATAAATATTATTAATAATAATAATTATTAATTTTTTTTACATTCGCATCTAGCAGTGCTTGGGGGCTACTCCTGGCTTGAGGGTTTCATCAGCAGTGCTCAGGAGACTGTTCAGTGCCAAGGATCAAACCAGGGCTTCTCACATGCAAAGCATTACTCAGTCTATTGAGCCACCTCCCTGACTCCCCAACATAGATTTTTATTTTCCGCCTCTCCCTTCCTTCTGTTGATGTTGTTATTGTGGTGTCAGGGTTTCTGTACTCTGGTTGCAGGGCTCACACACACTTGGCCTCAGCACTCTGGCTCACACTCCGTTCAGTCTTGTTTCTGCACATGCTTTCCAGAGCAGGCATTTTCTGCGAAACTCTTCACAATCTGACTGGAGCACTCACCAGAAGTAGTTGCAGAGCTCATAAATGTGTGTGGTGGGGGATCCATCCATTCTAGGCCATGGGTCCCAATGTGGAGTTCTTCGGGTGACCTTGGTCCTCTCTTGGCATTAAAATCACCAACAGGGCCGGAGCGATAGCACAGCGGGTAGGGCGTTTGCCTTGCACGCGGCCGACCCAGGTTCGATCCCCAGCATCCCATATGGTCCCCCAAGCACCGCCAGGAGTAATTCCTGAGCGCAAAGCCAGGAGTAACCCCTGAGCATCGCTGGGTGTGACCCAAAAAAGCAAAAAAAAAAAAAATCACCAACAATGATCTTGTAGAAAGTGTGGTCTTCTTTATAGAACTTCTCCAGCTCCACGTAGAACTTCTCAATTTCTTCTTCATCGTAGTTGGATGTTGGTGCTTAGACGATGAAGATAGAAACTGCCGGCAGTGAGCCACATCTATTCAAGCATAATCGTCCGATTCGGGTTGTTAGGCATTCGAATGAATCAATGCTCATGGCCAAGTTCGTGTTGACAAGGACACCAACGCCACTGATACCTCTGTTGTCGTGTGTTTCGAGGAACAGTTCTTCAGTGTCGAAAATGGCATGATGTGATTGATATCTTCTCATTTCTGTCAGACCAATGACGTTGTACTTGGTCTTCTGCGCTTCCACCTTCATGTCCTCGATGGATACTTCTGATGCCAACATACGTGAATTGAAAGTACAGACAGTTATTTTAGTCCTTTTTCATTTTGGCAGTCTAATTTGTCCGTGAGATTTTATCAGCCTCTCCTTGCTCATCCTTCTTAATGCTGCCGTATTGGGGGCTCTTGTCAGGCGAATGAGGCCCATTGTTGTTACTGTTTTTGGCATATCAAATACGCCACAGGTAGCTTGCCAGGCTCTGCCGTGCGGGTGGGGTACTCTCGGAAGCTTGCCAGGCTCTCCGAGAGAAACAGAGGCTTTTAGAATGGCCTCTAGTTGCCCTTACAGGTGTTCCCATGGTACACACCATATTTGAACCCCATCAAATATGGTGCGGAAATTATCGAAAATGGGTATTAAGTGTCTTATGGTGTGTCGTGCAGCCACTTTGCGGCCGCATGGTCCAGAAAGCAGCCTGGAGCGTGGCAATGGCTGGGTAGTGGAGGTAGTGGAGGTCAGCTGATGAGGTATTTATCGGGTGTTGGTAGGTGGGTTGTCTGGGTTTGATCCCTGGGGCGCCGAAGATTGGAGGAGGCAGATAGAAGATCTTGTTTCTGGGTCTCCTTGAGCCTGGAGTCCAAAGTCACAAAGTTCTGCTTTACCTGGTTCTGTGGGGCTTTACTCAAATTCTGCAGGATAGATATGTCGTTCCCAACGTCCTCCCTTCTGAAATCTGATATGCCATTTTGTCAGTAAAGATGCATACAGCACCCAGTCCAGACAATGTCAGACCAGAACCCCTGAAGAATCTGCCGCCAGTGCTCGTCAATACACTGGCTGGGCTCTTCACATGCTACCTGTCTGTATGCAAGGTTCCGTACCAATGAAAAACCAGCAGCACCATTCTGTTGTACAAGAAGGGAGACATCCATAACATCGGCAACTATCGCCCAATCTGCTATTTTGTCCGTCGTCTACAAATTGTTCACTCAAGTCATCCTGAATAGAATAGGCAGAACACTAGACGAAGGACAACCATGCGAGCAAGCAGTTTCCGAAAAGGATTCAGCAGGATCGACCATATCCACACAGTGACCAAGCTCATTGCAGTTTCGCAAGAGGTCAAGATGCCGTTCTGTGTAACGTTCATTGATTTAAAGAAGGCCCTTGATTCTTTTGAGATTGAAACAGTCATCGAAGCCCTAGCCAAACAGGGCGTTCAAACTCAGTACATCAATATCCTCCACGAGCTATATTAAGGATTCACCACCAGGATCTCACCATTCTACAAGGAATTGATCATCTACATAAAGAGAGGGGTTCGGCAGGGTAATACCATTTCACCAAAACTCTTCAGTGCCACCCTTGAGAACGTTATGCGATGACTGGAATGGGAAGGAATGGGAATGAAGATAGATTGTCAGCAACAACTACACCACTTCCGCTTCGCTGATGACATTGTTCTAATAACACCAAACATTAGGCAAGCGGCACAAATGCTGGCCGACTTTGACCACGAGTGTGGAAAGGTCAGACTGCAGCTGAATCTCACCAAGACAATGTTCATGAAAAACGAACTGGTCCCTGACATTCCATTTGCTCTCAATGGAACAAACATCTCTGAATGCAGCAGTTATGTGTACCTGGGTTGAGAAATAAACATGAGAAATGATTTGGTGCCAAAACTGTGCAGGAGGAAGAGAGCAGTGTGGAACACCTTCAAGAGCATCAAAGAAGTTGTTGGGGCTGGAGCATAGTACAGCGGGTAGGGCATTTGCCTTGCACGCGGCCGACCCAGGTCCGATTCCCAGCATCCCATATGGTCCTCTGAGCACCACCAGGGGTAATTCCTCAGTGCAGAGCCAGGAGTAAGCCCTGTGCATTGCCAGGTGTGACCCATACAGCAAAAAAAAAAAAAAAAAAAAGAGTGTCAAAGAAGTTGTTAAGAGGACAAAGAACCTTCAGCTCTGGGCACATCTTTTCAACTCCACCGTTCTTTACACCTCAGAGATCTGGACCCTATGAAAATAGGATGAGAACGCTATTTGGGTATCCCAAAGAGGAATGGAAAAAGCTATGCTTGGAGTATCACGTTTCACTCAAGTGAGAGCAGGAATACGGAGTTCTGACCTCCATCAACGATCAAGAATCAGGGATGCTGTCTCATTTGCCAAGGCGTCAAAAATCAGATGGGCTGGAACATAATGCAATTTAGAAATGACCGCTGGACTAGAGCTGTTACCGACTGGATTCCACGGGATGTCAAAAGACCGTGTGGCCGCCCACCTACGAGATGGTCAGACTTCTTCGTCAAAACCCTGAACAAATGGTTTGAGGCTCTTCGTGTTCCTGAAGCAAGCAGATACCGTTGGGCTACACTAGCACGAGACAGGGATGAATGGAGACATTACTGACGCCCGCTCAAGCAAATCGAAGATCAATGGGATGACAAGTGACAAGGGGTTCCATACCTGGCCACGTTGTAGGACCATACCCTTTAGTATGGAGCTTTCGTGTGTGGCTGGTGTAGCTGGAAACTTCCTTGGTGTGGGGCTCGCGGAGAGCAGAGCTGCCAGGTTTGCACTAGTCACTTGTGGTGGCACCAGAGATTGAAAACTCATGGCCTCATGCTTGCAAGGCAGATGCTGTAGTGTTGAGCCATCTGCTATTCCTCTGAAAGTATTGAATCACATGGTAACTACACGTTAAACCTTTTGAGAAACTGCCAGACTGTTTCACCATTTTTACATTCTCATCAGCAATATATAACAGATTTTTCCCTTTTTTTTCTTTTCTTTTTTGGCCACATCCAGCAATGCTCAGGGGTTCTCCTGGCTCTGAGCTCAGGAATCTCTCCTGGTGATGCTAGGGGACCATATGGGGTGCTGGGGGTAGAACCCAGGTCGGCTGCATGCAAGGCCTACCAGTTGTGCTCTGACTCCAATACATAGATTTTTTTTCTTATTCTTTTCTTGTCTTTCTTTTCTTTTTTATTTCTACTTCCTCCCTCCCTCCCTCCCTCCCTCCCTCCCTCCCTCCCTCCCTCCCTCCCTTCCTTCCTTCCTTCCTTCCTTCCTTCCTCTTTCTCTCTTTCTCTCTTTCTTTCTCTCTCTCTCTCTTTCTTTCTTTCTTTCTTTCTTTCTTTCTTTCTTTCTTTCTTTCTTTCTTTCTTTCTTTCTTTCTTTCTTTCTTTCTTTCTTTCTTTCTTTCTTTCTTTCTTTCTTTCTTTCTTTCTTTCTTTCTTTCTTTCTATCTTCCTCTCTTGAACCCCAATGAGATACAGAGTTACAAAGTTGTTTCAGTAATACAATGTTCTGATACTCATCCCTTCACCAGTGTACATTTCCCATCATCAATGTCCCCAGGTTCTCTCCTGCCACAACTCCAGCCTGTACCACTATTCAGGACTTCCTCCTGGCTCTGCACTCAGGGACCACTGGCTCAGCTCTGGGGACCATATGGGATGCTGGGGATCGAACCTGGGTCAACTGCATGCAAGACAAGCGCCCTATCTGCTGTACTCTCAGTTTTGGTGTGTAGTATTTTTGCTACTCAATCTCTTTCTCCAACCTTTCGCTTATTAGATTATGTGTTTCCTTCTTTTCAAACCTATAGGAATTGTCTGACTTTGAAATTATTATTGAATCACAGCTAAACTGTGTTGTAATTAAAGATCATACTTTACATAATTTCAGTCAAAGGAAATTTTGTAAAACTTGCTGACATTTGCTTTATTGATCACATAAATGGTCTTTTTTTTGGTCCACATTGTCTGTATGCTTCAAAAGAGTATCTGCAGTTTGGCGATCAGTATTCCATACCTGTCGGTGAGGTCAAGTTTTGAGTCCTTCCTTCCTTCTGTTGCTCATCGATTTGCTCAAGTGGGCACCAGTAACATCTCCATTGTGAGACTTGTTGTTACTGTTTTTGGCATGCCTGCTCAAATTATTTGTATCTTTTATCTTAATTATTTCTACCTAATTTTCTCATTGATTGTGGAGGTAGTGGAGATCTGCCGGTCAGGTATTTATCTGGCTCCAGTAGTTTGATCCCTCCTGGAGTGCCGGAGATTGGAAGATGCAGACAGAGGATGTTGTTTCTGGGTCTCGTTGAGGCTGGAGCCCAAGTTTGCAAAGTTCTGCTTTACCTGGTTCTGTGGGGCTTCACTCATGCGTAAGGTTCAGCCTGAGTGTCCAGAAAGCGGCCTGGAGCGTAGTGGTGGCTGGGTAGTGATTATGAGAGAAATAAATTAAAAATCCATTAGTCATGAATTTGTCTCGCTCTCCTTATACTAATTTTGTTTTACAAAATGCAAAGACCTGTAATGGAATGCACACAGTTTTACATTTGGTTTTTGGTTTGGGGGCCACACCTGGCTAGGCATAGGGCTTTCTCCTTGCTCTTCACTCAGTGGTCACTCCTGGCAGCCCTTGGGGTGTGGGGCTGGGAATCACACTGGGGTCAGCTGCATTGCAAAGCAAGTGCTTTAACCCTATACTATTTCTCTGGACCCACATTCTTTTGTTTTCAATAGGCCTTTTTCATTTAGAAGCTTATCTTAAAAAGAGATGTTGGTGATTTTACCAGTCTGTAAATATTGCTCTTGTTTTAACTGAAACATTTAGTCAATTTATAATGACTGGTAGATTAGATTTGAATCTCTC
Organism: Sorex araneus; assembly: GCF_027595985.1. NCBI lineage: Eukaryota > Metazoa > Chordata > Mammalia > Eulipotyphla > Soricidae > Sorex > Sorex araneus. The sequence goes on along the minus strand of NC_073305.1, from coordinate 44,374,909 downwards.
ACTTTACTACCTACTTAGGAGGATTTTTTTGTTAGTCTTCCCGTTGTTGCTTTTGGATCTTTGTTGCTACCTGGCTATGGTTTTTTTTTTTTTCTTTTTGGGTCACACCTGAAAATGCACAGGGGTCACTCTTGGCTCTGCACTCAGGAATTACCCCTAGTGGTGCTCGGGGGACCATATGAGATGCTGGGATTCAAACCTGGGTCAGCTGTGTGCAAGGCAAACGCCCTACCCGCGGTGCTATCACTCCAGCCTACTGGCTATGTATCGTTAGTCTCACATATGAAAAAACAAATCATTCTGTGACTGTCCCTTTGATTTTCAGTCTTTGTTGAATGAATGGATGGATGGATGGATGAGTGGGTGAATGAGTGGTGGTCTCCAGTTCCTTGAGAACAATCTTCAGGTGCACTGAAGAGGGCCTGTGGAGTGAGCCTCTCGCTGGGATCTCCAGGGGCAGGATTTGCTGAGGTCCCGGCCGGCCTCCAAAGTGTGCCCTTTGTTAGGTCTTGCCCTCTCGTTGCTGGGTGCTCTTGAGTTGGCTCCCTCTCACCCTGCCCAGCAAAAAGGAAGCTGGCCTGCTTCCCCCTTGGCGCCGCTGGTGCTCATTTGAAGTTCCTGGGGCCATCCCAGTGGGCAGCGCAGGCTGCCAGGGCTAATCACCCAGCCCGCCGCTGCCTGCCCACGCGGCCGGCTTTGAGGGCTGGCCAGGGCCTCTGGTGGGAACTGCTCGCTGCCCTAATTGGGCCTCTCCCGGGAGGCGACAGGTCCTGCTTCTCACTTGTCTTTACTCTGGCTGCTGCTCTGCCCTCTCAGGGGGACAGCATGCTTCCTGGTCCAGCTAGCTCTGCAGCCGGCCAGGGCAGAAGCTCGCCCTTGTTCCCCAGATGGAGCAACAGAAACCCTGGGGTAGACTGGGTCCCTGCCCAAGGCCACGGCAAGGCCGAGCAAGGTTGCCAGGAGTAACTAGCAGAAAGCCCAATGGCACAGCTCGGTCCCTCGCGGCGCTGGCAACTGGAATGAGTTCCCACAGGAAAAATGACCTCGGTTCAGCTCCCTCCTATGGCTGCCCAGGCCCTGCCAGGCACCTGGCACAGACTCTGGCTCTTAGCATTTATGAAGATGTGACCATGTAAGAAATGTGTTACACACACACACACACACACACACACACACACACACACACACACACACACCCTGCCAAAGGATGAGTCCAGGACCAATGGAGCTGAGAGCAGAAGCAGAGTATTGCTTTGGCTCCTCGGTTCCAAGTCTCAGGTCATCATTCCTGGAAAACAGTGTTCTTAGATGGCAGGACCAGGGGAAACCTTGCGTGTGAGAGAGAGAGGTTTACAGTTTGCCTTTCTCAGATCTGTCTCAGATCTCTTATTGAATGGTCTTGGTCCCTTCTCGGTGGCTCCCTTCAGTAAACGGTATTCTCTTCCTCCTCGCAGCTCTGTCGCCTTCCCCACCTTCTTGGTAGGTGAGCCCCCTGAGGCGGCCCTGTTCTACTGCCTGAGCTCTTCAAATGAATTCATCATGAATCTTTCTTCTCGCTGGTTTTCTCAGGACAGCCAGGATGCTGTGCCTGCCCTTTCGTGTAGTACCTCAGTCTCTTAATCGTCCCTCCTGTGACAATTCTTCCCACCCTACAAGGTCCACGGGGCTCTCCTCAGGACATCCAGGCTATGAACAAGAGGGGTCTGTGTCTTGCAGGAATGAATCCAGGTAGGTCTCAGGCCCACCCAGGATGCTGAAGGCTGGATGCAGACCCATGTCTAAAAGCTCACGTTATAATTCAAAACAAACCATTGGACCAGCAAACCTCAACTCTGACCTTCCAACTGGGCTCAACTCTGACCTTCCAACTGGGGGGCTAACCATGAATTGAGAATCCTGAGGTATGCTGGGGAATGTGGTTCACACAGATGTGGGTTAGGGGGTCCTGCATGCAAAGCCTGTGGACCAGCCCTCAGAATTCTCTCTCCAGCTCTTCTCAGCTCATGGACTTTACAAACTCCATACCAAGGGGGTCATGCAGGAAAGGAAGCATGGGGTCCTGGGACAAACATTATCTCTGAGCAGACATGTCCCTTGGTAGTGAGGGCTCACGGCCCATGGGGATGACCAGAGTGCTCCTCTTGCCTAGATCTGAGTACCTCACTAGCTCACCTGTTCCATTACTGACCTCATGTGTCCTGATGAATTTCTGCTTGTTTGCTTGTTTTTATTTTACTCCTTTCGGGGGGCACCTTATAGACTGTGGGGCAGTCAGGATGCCCTTATGCATATGCAGCCAGGGGCATTAATTGCCCTGGGTACTTTCTAAACCACTGAGATGGGCCCTTTCTTTCTTGCTGGAGATCCCTTGCACAGATGCTTGTCAGAGGTGCTGGGGTTAGAATTCAGGATCTTCAGCCACTGTGTAATCACAAAAAGGGCAGCAGCGCTCTATCTCTCCTGCCGCTTCCCCTACCCCAGGGAGGCTGATGGCAATGGGCAGGCGAAGGAAGGAATGAGAGCCAGGCTGGGAATCAAACCCGTGTCAGCTGTGTGCAAGGCAAATGCCCTACCCTCTGTACTATATATACTCCAGCGCCCCAAACGCCCTTTTTAAAGTATAAGTTTATAGTATGTTACCTGCTGATGTATTAAATCTTTTTTTTTAATGGGTGAGGGGGGTGAGGGGGAGGGAGCACAGCTGGTGGTGCTTGGCGGCTGCTCTGTGCACCAGGACCCTTTCTGACTTGTCTTGCAGGAATGAATCCAGGTAGGTCTCAGGTCCACCCAGGATGCTGAGTGGGCCTGTGGGGGTGGGGCCTGTGGGGGTGCCAGGAATTGAACCCAGGGTCCTCCATGCAAAGCTTGTGCTTGGGCCCGCAGATCCATCTCCCTGGTTGCGTGTTTTTCACATCTCTCCCCACAAGACAGTCAAGTAAAACGGATCCTCCCATCCCACCCCGAGGTGCCCGCACTCCCATTTCCAAGACCCAGGCTTCATTTAGTCCCTCAGAAGAAGAATTTTCAGAGCAGTAAGTGAAACTGGAGGTGGAGCAGCACCCAGTCAGCCCTCCTGGAGGAAGTGTCCCAGGCTTACAGCCCTCCTTCCCAGTAGTCTCTCTGGGTCTCAGTTTCCCCACATGTTAACTTCCCCCCGCTACCCCGCTCCCTGCCCCCCATACACGCAGACCCTGGAGTCGTCCCTCTCTGAGGTAGCCGGAGTCTGTGACTCTTTTCCCAGCCTCTCTGACCTGGGCAATGCTGCACGCAGCAAGGGCAGGTTGTGTCCTGAGCCCTCGGGCGCCCCCCTCAGACTTCCCGGGTGGAGCTGGATGCTGCCCACCCCAGGGACACTCTACACGAAAACCCAGTCCTGGAGGTCAGAGGATCTGGCAGTCTCGCCTCCACTTTTGTTCCCCATATTGTTAGCTCCTTAAAAAACCACAAGGTTTGGGGCTGGAGCGATAGCACAGCAGGTAGGGCGCTTGCCTTGCACGTGGCCGACCCGGGTCCAATTCCCAGCATCCCATATGGTCTCCCGAGCACCGCCAGGAGTAATTCCTGAGTGCCGAGCCAGGAGTAACCCCTGAGCATTGCCGGGTGTGACTCAAAAAGCAAAAAAACAAAACAAACAAAAAAAACCCTACAAGGTTCCCTGCTCTTCCTGGGTTTGCTCTAGGACCACACCGGAAGTGCGCAGGGTTTCCTCCTGGCTCTGCACTCAGGAATTGCTCCTGGTGGGGCTCAGGGGACCACATGGGATGCTGGCATCGAACCCGGCCAGGTGCAAGGCACTGCATCCTACCCGCTGTGAGATCCCTACAGCCCCTACTGTCTCCAGGGGCCGCAGAGACTTTCCAAGGTCAGGCTGGAAGCCCTTTTCCCACCCAGTGTGCTGGGATCTGTCCACTCCTGAGACAGGACCCCCTGAGAGGGGGTGGTCACATCATCTGCCTCTGCCCAGCCCTGTTGGCTCCAGCTGAGAGCTGGGGCCAGTCCCTGCTTCCCAAAGATGAGAGTGAGGCAGAAAAGGTCCTCGCGAGCCCCCTGGAGGGGCAGCTCCGACGCCCGGGAAGCAGTGGCCTGCAGCTCCGGGAGACCCCGGCACGCCCCGAGCCTCATCACCCTCAGCTGTGCCGAGCTGGCTGCTGTGCCAGCCTTTGTGAGGGCACTGGCCTGGCACCCGGGACAGCTGGCCGGAAAATCAGAGCTCTGGGCTTTCCGCTGGTGACACGTAAGAGGATTAGGGCTCGGAACAAGGGACAAGGGGCTTTTATGCTCGGTGCTGCAGCCTTGTTGGCTTGCAAAGCCACAGACTTCGGAAACAAAAGTGGAGGCAAGACCGCCAGATCCTTTGACCTCCATGACTGGGTTTTGGGGGACCGTGGGGAGCCACAGTGTCCTGGGGGGTGTGCGGCGCCCGAGAGCGCAGGACACATCCTCCCCTTGCATGCAGGGTTGCCCAGACCAGAGAAGCTGGGGAGTCACAGACCCCTGACTACCTCATAGAGGGGCGATTCCAGGGTCTGCGGTGGGGGAGGGAGTTACATTTGGGGAAACTGAGGCCCAGAGAGACCTCTGGGAAGGAGGGCTGTAAGCCTGGGACGCTTCCTCCAGGAGGGCTGACTGGGTGCTTTTCCAACTCCGGTTTCACTTACTGCTCTGGAAGTTCTTCTTCCCAGGAGCATACACTATGTCGTCTTTTGCATAATGATTTGGGGTGTTGAAAATACAGTGTTTTGTTCTTTATCATGGCTAAGCATATTCCTGAGCTCATGTATTCACCAACCGATGGGCATTTTATTCATCCTAACTCTATCATGAAGAAAGCTATTTTGAGGGACTGGGAGAGACGGTCTAAAGGTAAGGCATCTGCCTTGCACAGTACCAACTGGTTGGGCCTCCAAAACCCTGTATGGCTCCCCAGCATAGTCACTCCCCAGGAGTGACCCCTGAACACAGAGTCAAGACACCACTGGGTGTGGCCCAAATTAACACACATACACACACACACACACATACACACACACTTCAAAAAGAAAAAAAGAAGGATAATTCGAGACTGGGGATATGGTGGAGCATCTGACTAGAAATGTAACCTGGGATTGGAGTGGGAACTCTCTGTGATTAAAAAAGAAAGCCAGGGGGGCTGGAGCGACAGCACATCGGGTAGGGCATTTGCAGCTTGCACGAGGCAGACCTGGGTTCGATCCCCAGCATCCCATATGGTTCCCCCAGCACCGCCAGGAGTAACTCCTGAGTGCAAAGCCAGGAGTAAACCCTAAGCATTGCTGGGTGTGACCCCAAAAGCAAAATAAGAAAAAAAAAGAAAAGAAAGAAAACCAGAACCTGGGCCATGGCTCAACGGTCTGTGCATGCTGGAGACTCTGGTAGGAGCAGCCCTCGGGCACTGTGGGCAGCCCCCCAAACCAAACCAAACCAAAAGACATAGAAGGCTGCAGAGATAGGACATGGGTTAAATGTGGCCCAATTTGATTCCCTCCACCACATGGTCCCAGGAGCAACTCCTGAATACAGAGCATGTGTGTTCCCCCCAAAACTCAAAAAAAAAAAAAACTTTTCCTGATCACATCTCTCCGTATGTTCTCAGTGAGACCTCCTTCCTACTGTCTGCCCTGCACCCCTGGCTCAGAGAAACATCACTTCTCCGCCCTCTCAGAGATTCTCCCTCCGGCTGGAGAGACAGCTCAATGAGTGGGGCACCCCATTTGCTTGAGGAGGCCCAGTTCTATTCTCTAGCCTATCCTAGAGCCAAGAATAGCCCCCAAATGCTCATAGTGTGGCCCCCTCAAAATGGAAGAAAAATACAGAAGAAAGAAAAGATTTTTTTCCCCCCTCTCTCCTTTTCTGCTACCAGTTTGGGTTCAAACCCTCCTGGCCCGAGCTGAGGAAAGAGTACAGAACCGTAGAGGTTAAGTCATTTGCCTTACAAGAAGTGGCTGAAGCAATGACAATGGTTCGAATACCAGTGCAGCCTATGGTCCACGGAGCATGGGGCCAGGTGTGACTCCTGAGCACTGCTAGGTGTGGTCCCCCAAAATAAATATTCAAATAAGGGGCAGAGAGAATAGCAGGTAAGGAACTTGCCTTGCACATAGTCTACCTGGGTTTGATCCCTGGCATCCCATAAGGTCCCCTGAGCCCCACCAGGAGTGATCACTGAGCACAGAGTCAGAGTCAGGAGTAAGCCCTGAGCATCAGTGGGTGTGGCCCCCAAGCAAAAGAAAATTCAAACAAACCTCATGGCCTCCCTTCCCAACCCTCTGAACACAGACAGTGAGGGGCTTCCATGCCTGGTCTCAGGCTGACACTCTAATGCCACCTCGCAGTAGCTTCTGATGTCAGCGTTAGCTCCTGTGTGCTGAGCCTCTAGGCCTCGTCAGGAGCCCTCAGCTCAGCAAACAGCTCAGGGGTCAGGCCAGCCACACACCCAGTGAACTTATACTGCAGGAATCCATAGAAAATGGTTTTAGTTTCCTGTCCCTTAGGAGGGTGGCTGTGGGGAGCACATTCCATCTCCCTCAGACTCCAGCTTATGCACCTTAAGACATGCTGGACTGGGCTGGATCGATAGCACAGCGGGTAGGGCGTTTGCCTTGCACGCGGCCCACCGGGGTTCGATTCCCAGCATCCCACATGGTCCCCTGAGCACCGCCAGGAGTAATTCCTGAGTGCAGAGCCAGGAGTCAGCCCTGAGCATTGCTGGGTGTGACCCGTCCCCCCAAAAAAAAGACATGCTGGACTCAGAGCCCTCCCACTCCTCCATGCCCTGACTTCATGCTCCCGCGCTCCTTTCCCAGGGCGTGATCTCAGCTCTGCTGTTCAGGGACCCTTGATCCTCAGTTTCTCCACCTTCTTTCTCCCGCTGCACCAAAGTCATGACAAATTCTCATTCCCATCATTCAGTCCTCACATGTCCCTGGCACCTACTGTATGTCAAAGTTACTCTTGGCGATGCCAGAGGCACAGTAATGAACATTAAAGACAAAACCCTGACTTCTGCCCAGGGGACATTCTGGTGAGGAGGGACACCTGTGAGGCAAAGTGAATGGTGAGAGTTCTACAGAGAGAAACGCCCAAACAAACGGTCGGGGGAGGGAAGGGGTGTGTGTGTGTGTGTGTGTGTGTGTGTGTGTGTGTGTGTGTGTGTGTGTGCGTGTGTAGGGCAGGGGGGGGGGGGAATACAGGCTTACGCGGAGGGTTCTCAGCCCGCGCTTCGGGACGCGGGTTCCTGAGAAGAGCCCGGCCCGAGCAGCCTCTCCGCCTCCGCGCTGGCCCCGCGGGACTGAGCGCGGGAGGCCGGCGTGGGGAGTTGCTCTTCCCGCAGATCCTTCTGGAAGGAGGCGGGAGTCGGTACCCCCACGTCCCTCACGGGGAGAGGCGCGGGGGAGGCCTCGCGAGGGGGGAAGCCCCGGGTGTGGCCGCGTCCCGGGCCCTGAGGAGCCGCCAGGAGGCCCGCGAGGCTGAGCAGCAGCAGCTCTGGACCCGCGGCGGGCTCCAGCCCCGGGCCGGGAGGCGTCACCCCTGGGGCTCCCGGGGAGTCCGTGCCGGGCGTCCAGAGAAGGGGTCTGGGGTGGCCGGGGGCTGCCGAGTGGGGAGGGGAGGCTGCGTGGGGCGCTGCCAGCCAGGACCGACGGGAGTCAGGCAGAGGCAGGGAGTTTGGCGTCCGCGGCGCGGGTTGGTCTTGGCCGCCCCCTGCCGGGCGCACCCGGGGTCGCCCCAAAACTGCTTCCCGCTTTTCTTCGGTTCTTCTCCCAGAAGCGTCGAGTCCTGCGGACTCGCTTTTAAAACTGGGTTGTAGTGTCTCTTTGTCCCGGAGGGTGGAGGCGGGAGGAGAGGACTGAGCAGCTGGGAGGCTGCAAGGCCAGGGACGCGGAGGGCAGCTACACCGGCGTGCGGAGTGAGGCTGGGGCCGGGCCCGGCCGGTGCCTGCAGGGTGGAGACCCGCGAAGCCGAGCGAAGGGTGCGCGGGAGGGCGGGGGGCCGAGCGCGCCTGATGCTCCCAGGAGGAGACCCAGGTGCAGACGCCGCGGGGGGGAGCCGAGAGCGCCCCGTGTGCTTGGTGTTCAGCATCCTCAGGGTGGCCTGGTTCTGTCCTGCTGCGTCACAGTCTGATGCGGATATTTTGTGAAATTATGTTCAATAGAATGGTCAGCTTGGTGAAGACCTCGCTGCGAGTGTCCAGTCGGCTCCTGGATGCCAGGGGCAGCTTTTTATTTTTAATTAATTGAGGGCAGGGCTGGGTCACACCTGACCCAGTGACCACTGGGTTCAGTGGCCACTCTGGCTCTGTGCTCAGGAGTGACCACTGGAAATGCTCAGGGGTCTATATGCAGTGCTAGGGACTGAACCACCATCAGTCTAAGTAGCTGCAGGTAAAACAAGTGCCTTATCTTCTTCCCTATCTTTCCAGCTCCTTCTTTTCCTTTTTTTTGGGGGGGGGGTGAGGGAGGGAGGCATGCTTGAAGGTACTCAGGTCTTACTCTTGGATTTGTGCTGAGAAATTACTCCTGATGATGCTTGAGGGACCACATGGGGTGCTGAGGATTGAACTGGGGTCTGCTTTATCCCTTGTATTATATCTCTGGTCCCTGTTTATCCTTTTATCCATATAGGTGATCCTGAAACATCCCATTCTTTTTATTTTAATTTTATTTATTTATTTATTTATTTTGCTTTTTGGGTCACACCCAGCGGTGCTCAGGGGTTACTCCTGGCTTTGCACTCAGAAATTACTCCTGGCAGTGCTTGGGGGACCATATGGGATGCCGGGGATTGAACCCAGGTCGGCCGTGTGCAAGGCAAACGCCCTACCCGCTGTGCTATCGCTCCGGCCCTCTTTTTATTTTATTTTTATTTTTAATTTTTTTTTTTGCTTTTTGGGTCACACCCGGCGATGCACAGGGGTCACTCCTGGCTCATGCACTCAGGAATCACCCCTGGCAGTGCTCAGGGGACCATATGGGATGCTGGGATTCGAACCCGAGTCGGCTGCGTGCAAGGCAAACGCCCTACCCGCTGTGCTATCGCTCCAGCCCCCTTATTTTATTTTTAAAGCTAAACTTTTTTTTTTCATTTTTATTGGTAAGTCACTGTGGGGTACAATTACAAACTTATGAACTTTCATGTTTGTATTTGGTTTACCTCCCTCCACCAGTGCCCATTCTCCTCCACCAATGTTCCCAGTATCCCTCCCACCACCCCCACCCCAACCCTCACCACCCCACCCTGCCTCTGTGGCAGGGCATTCCCTTTTGTAAAGCTAAACTTTTTTTTTTAATTTATTAGTGAACCACCGTGAGATAAAATTACAGACTTACAAACTTTCGTGCTTGCGTTTCAGTCATACAATGGTCGAGTATCCACCCCTCCACCAGTGCCCATTTTCCACCAACAATGGTCCCAGCATCCCTCCCACCCACCCCCCACCCCATCCCCTCCACACCACCCTGCCTCTGTGGCAGGGCATTCCCTTTTGCTCTCTCTCTCTCTCCTTTTGGGTGTTGTAGTTTGCAATAGAGGTATTGAGTGGCCCATCAAGTTCGGTCTATAGCCTACTTTCAGTCCGCATCCCCCATCCCAAGCGGGCCCTCCTAGCACCCTTTACTTAGCGGTCCCTTCTCTATCTGAGCTGCCTTTTCCCCCAACATGCGAGGCCAGCTTCTAAGCTGTGGGGTAATCCTCCTACTACTTATCTCCACTATTCTTGGGTGTTAGTCTCACGTTCTGTTACTTTATATTCCACAAATTAGTGCAATCTTTCTATGTCTGTCCCTCTCTTTCTGACTCACTTCACTTAACACGATACTTTCCAGAAACATCCTATTCTTAATTGGAGGATCAAAGTAACTTTGTCCAGAGAAGATGGCTGATTCCCAGCCAGATACAGAGCTTCAGATTAGTGATCACATCTGATTCTGTCATAACTATGGCAGGTTAAGGTTTCCATGGAAACGTGTTTCCATTTGGCAGTGCCAAGTGGATGCTACACATATTCTTTTGTCACATTCTATTCTTACACTGAACCTATCAAAGTACTGCTTAATTTAACTTTTACTTGAACTCCTCCACCGCCCAAACCTTTGCTTGGTGACAGTCCCCGGAGTCCCACTGGAAAGCTGTCTACTGAAGTCAATCAATGAACTCAGCTTTGTTGAATTACAGTTTATCCCTGGGGAGTCTACAGCTGATTATTGGGCTAGAACAAAACTACATATGGTAAATGTAATTAGAATATGGTAAATACATATGGTAAATGTTGTTAAAAACAAACATAAAAATGCAGGGGAAAGAGTAAGAAATATTGGGGAAGCAGCAGTTTGCCTTTAGTAGTGCTGGAGAAGGCTCCCTGATAAAGTAACATCTGAGCAAAGTCCTGTAGAAGGTATGGGGATTTTATCTTTTTTGGGCTGTTTGGGCAGTGCGGTTTATAGGTTTGGGTCGAACCCTGCAGTGCTCAGGGACTATCCCCTGGATCTTTTGCAGGGGTCACTCCTAGAAGTGCACAGGGACACAGGTCCTAGGATGGAACTGGAGGCAGCACATGCCAGACAAATAATTACCTGAGGTACTATCATCTCTCCTACTTAAAGTCAGGGGATTTTACAGTAGGCTGAGTGCTTATACTGCAAAAAGTAGGGTACAGTTAGTGCAAAGATTCTGGGGAAGCATGCTTTTTTTCTACTGAACCGTCAGTGACCACCTTTTTAATCTAAAAACCACCCAGAAGTTCCTCCCTTATTTTAATTATTTTTTTGAAGTGGCCACATCCGGTGATGCTCAGAGGTTGCTCCTGGCTCAGTGTAGGATAGCGTTGGTTTGCCCTTCCTCCCTGGCCACTGGGAATTTGTGTTTGTTGATTGCCCTCCAACCTGTTAATTACCTTTGTCTCCTGATCTGACTCTGACTTGTAAATATTGTCTTTCTCTTCTCCTTAATGTCCTTTGCATGGTTAGTTATTTCAGAGCAATTGCTTTTTGTATGGATACAGGAAGACAGTTAAAAAGACAAGCCTGTGGCTTGGGAGTTGATTGACTCCAGATAATACAACGCCTGGACATCTGCTCTCTTGACGTAAGCCTCAGTTTCCCTTACTTCCTAGATCCCCAAAAGCAGGATCCCGATGAGGGACTGGATGGACCCAGGGCAAGTGGTGAGCTATGAGCTACCCTGGCATCGAAATGGATTTGGCCAAAGTGCCCTAATGCTTAACTATAAGTTAAGAGCTTGGTTATGGATAGATTCTGTCATTATCCAAAAAGTAATAACTAGATTTGGACCCTGCTGGGGTTAGGAATGATTGATCTGGCCTGAGCACTGTAGTATGAGTCTGTGGTAAGATGTCCCCAGGAGAGTCACCCTACAAGCCTACAGGTGTCTATTACTGTGTCCATACAGAATGGTAAATATTAGGAAGGGGATTAAAGATGATAATTAAGTTGCAGGTCTAAGGAGAGGAGAAACACACCTTAAGGGCTGTTTTGCTATTGTGGGCTACAGGTGGTCAGGAAGATTGGAAAAATATTTTTTGGTCATGCTCCCTGTGGGGAGGTCTGGTGAGAGGATAAAAAGAGCAGCTGCGGAGGAGCTGGTCTGGAGGGGAAGGGAGTGCGGCTCCACCCCAGCGGCCCCAGCGTCCTGCCGAGAAAAAGAATTTGTGCCTCACCTGTCCATTTTCAGAGCATTCACTCATTGTCGGTTTTTCCTGGGCCAGAGGCCCCCTGTCTTTTCGGGTCCTTAGGCAGAGCTTTTAGAAGTGGGAGACAATGGCAATGCGCCACCCTGCAGACCATTCCCAGAGGAGGAGATCACAACTTCCTCTTGGCTCTGTGCTCCTGATTCACCGTGACCAGCCTGAGGGGCCTCCAGGATGTGTTGACCCCATATCTTCCCTGGAAACTACAGGGACATGGGTCCCAGTACATGTGTTTCCCCTATTTTGGCCTTCCCACTCTGGAGAGGCGCTCCTGCTCTGTCATACAGCCTCACGTTCCCTTGCTGCTGTGTGCGCAGTTCTGGGCATGCACTGTTCCCAGGCAGCAAAAGATCTTTGGTGCCAGCAGAGGCCTTCCAGATCAGACATTTCCCTGCTTTAAGAGGGATTGAGGGCGGCCCTGAACCCTTAGTTCAGAGTCCTGTGGCACTCATGTCCTCGCCCAACTTTGAGTCGCTCACTGACGATGAGTGTCCTGTTCTCGTCCCTAGTGATCATGGGCTGTGGCGTGCAGGGTATGTGTGTTTAGTATTTTTGGCCTCACCCAGCATCACTTTTTGAGTCCTGATGGGTCTGTTCTTAGGTGTTCCTCTCTGCAGTGCTCACTGGAACAGTGGTGCTGGGACTGACCCAGGCTGTTTGTATGCAAGACTCACACTCCCTGGGACCTTCTACTATAGCGTCCTCACGTTTTACCCAATCCAACCGCTTAGAGTGATCTCTGGGCCCAACCTTGGAGGTGCACATGTAACGTGGTTTCTCCACGTGGTTTCGGCCCTGAGCCCCTCTGTGGCCCTGGGGGCTGGCAACGGGCCTTAATACTGTCCTCCGTAAAACTGACTCAGAGCGTTACCTGACGTGGCCATAAGCGTCACCCCCAAAGTGTGGACGCCTCTAAGAGGAATCTCTAGTCCCTCACCCCGGCCAAACCCCTTAGTGTCACCTTCCGCAGCCTCTCCTCACTCACACAAGGACTCATCCTCTCACCCCCACCCTTGGTCCTTCCCTCCAGCTAGCCCTGACTCTTCCCCCCCTGATGGTTTCCCCCTGGGGCATCACTGCCCTGCTCTCAGAAAGACCCTGTCATTTTCCAGTCCTGCCCTGCTTGCCTCCTCCTGCCTAGGCACACAGTCACTCGACACCCCTCCCTGACTTCTCTGAGGGTCCCAAGCTCCCCGAATCCTGCACACGGTACCCGTTTGTCATCCCCACTTGCATCCAGTTCACCCCAGGACCTTTATACCTGCTGCCTCTCTCTTGCAATAAGCTCGACATCAGGAATATTTATTCCTTGATTCCTCCCCCCACCCGCCCTCCTCCCCTTCTCACCCAGAACCTTTCCACTGTATATCAGGGCTGACCTGGGGCTCCCCTAGCTTTTTCCATCAACTTGGCTTCTCAAGTGCCTCATGGTGCATCTGAGCGAGCCCCTGCCTAGGGTCTCGGTTCTGGGTACCTGGACCATGTTTATTTGCTGGAAGGATCTCTGAGATTGACAGCCGAGCGCTGAGTCTGCAGAACCGGCTTCCCTGACCACCATGTGGCTCTGGCAGACGCCCCCTCCCTTGCTGCCCCTTATTTCCTTTATTCAGTGGCTGTGGGTCTGGGGGCCAAGCCGGGTTCCTATTCCTGGCTCTGAGTTCATGAGTGCAGCCTAGCAGTGGGATTGACTCCACAGGGCACTTCCCCTCCTGTGTTAGTTCTTCTGTCCCTGTCGGTGCTGGGAACCCTAGGGGGGGCCCAGGAATCGGATCTGGGTCTGCCATGTACATGTCAAGCACCCTCCCTGCTGTACTCTTGCTTGGGTCCCCATTTTTTTCCTTAATATATCATCATCATTGTGTAAAAAAAAAAAAGAGCAGCTGCGGGGAGAGTTAGATTGATGGTTGAAATGGATTGTTGGATGGATTGATTGGTGGATTGATTGAAGGAGAGAAGACAGGGAGAGACAGCAGAGAGAGGTAGAGGAGCTAGATACAGCAGGAAGAAAGAATTGTGCCATTAGAGGTAGACAGAGAGAGGGCGGGGGGTTGGAGAGAGCTATAGAGACAAGACATTGAATAAACGGCCACTATTCAGCAACCAGCTTGGCCCTCATTTTTCATCCATCCAAGACAACAGCCTTCCTTGGTGGAGAAGCCGCTCGAGAGCACCAACACAGGTGGGGCAAACATCCTTTCAAGTGTAATCCCCGCACGCATGAGAGGCTTACACAGCCTGCGAGAGAGCATGAGATGTTTCTACAGCTTAGCACTCAGGGACTACTGCTGGCAGTGCTCAGGGGATCATATGGGATGCCAAGGATGGAACCTGGGTTTGAGCGAGCAAGGAAAACGCCCTAGCCACTGTACTATCTCTTTGACCCCATTATTCCCTAATCTTGCTTTACAAAAATACAAACACGTTTTATTTGAGGTGGGGGTGGGTATGGGACTCCCAAGCGGTGCTCAGAAGTTTGAGTCCACAGACGTTTCGGCCCGGCTATTGTGCTGCGGCTCTTTTGGTTGTGCTGGGAGGCACCAGGGCCACTCAGGAGAGAACTTGCAGGTACCGGCCTGTGGAGCGCGAGACCTCCAAATACCAACTATGCGTGCCAGACCTTTCAGCTGCCTCCCCGGCACTCTTGTCTTGCTTTGGGTTTTCTCCACCGTACGTTTTAACGCGTGATCCCGTGTTTATTGCACGTGGTTTTTTCTTTTCGGCCCATCCTGGTTAAGTCTTAACCGCTGCTGCCTGAGCTTCTTTCTAGTCGCGTAGGACGCAGCGAGCGTTTGACCCGTTACGTGCACAGGATGGACTGACTGTTCTGGCAGGCCCGAGGAGGAACAGAGAAGGGAAGGAGGGAGATACAGGTAGCGCACATCCTTCCGTGGATGAGGCCGAAACGAAAGCGCCAGCCCGGGACCGCCCACGTGCGTTCGCTCCCCATCACCCGAGCTTCTGCGCGTGCGTGCGCAGCGGCCCGTCCAAGCGTCCTTCTGATTGGCTGCGGCTGAGCGAGGCTGCGCCTGCGCGCTCCAGGGCTGCGCCTGGTGGCTCTCCCGCCTCCGTCAGCGCCGCTGCTTTCCACTTCTCTTCCCGAAGCTCAGAATGTTCCCGGAACTCAATAACCTCCTCGACACCACTCCCGACAGGCCGGAGCAGGTGAGCCGTGGCACGGCCGGCAGAGGGCGGCTTCCGGAGCGTGGGGACGGAACGCGCGCGCAGCCCCGTGGAGCCGACAGACCACACTCGGGCGCCTGGGAGTTGTAGTCTGGCGGGCTCTGTCCGGGGCGTGCTGGGTCCCCTGGCCCTGTGTGCCCTGAAAAATCCCCAGGGCTCCGGCCTGAGCGCCGGCCCAGCGGGCTAGAGCGCATTGCATCGCATGCAGGAGGCCCTGGTTGGATCCCCAGCACCGCCGGGAACGGCGCAAAAGGAAATAAATCCCCAGGAATCCGGTGCCCCCTCTTGGTTTGGCTTATGGTCACAGACGAGAGGACCCGGAGCCCCGTGCGTGCGCACCCACTGGAGTGTGTTGTGTGTGGCGGGAGTGGGGTGGGTTGGTAGTGATTAGGGGTCCCTGGCTCTCCTAGGAGGTGATTGGGAAAGAGTTCAGTGTTTTGTGTTTTTGTTTTGTTTTGTTTTACCATTCTCAAGAGCGATAGCACAGCGGGTAAGGGCGTTTGCCTTGCTCGCGGCCGACCCGGGTTTGATTCCTTCATCCCTCTCGGAGAGCCCGGAAAGCTACCGAGTGTATCTTGCCCACACAGCAGAGCCTGGCAAGCTACCCATGGCGTATTCGATATGCCAAAACAGTAACAAGAAGTCTCACAATGGAGACGTTACTGGTGCCCACTCGAGCAAATCGATGAGCAATGGGATGACAGTGATACAGTGATACCTTTCTCAGGACTTCGGCTGGTGTTGGGCACACAGTCTGTTCGCTCTATCCTCCTTCACGCACAGTGAGGACACCTCAAAAATTTTCACTTTTAAGCCCAAGTGCTTTACCTAGCACATTTTATAACCTTTGTGTTCTTTATGGAGATGCAGTTCCTCCAAGCTGCCAGGAAGATACTCTGTGTCATGACCCCACTCCCACCCCCGTGCCTCCACCAGCCAGGTAAACTGTAGGTTTCAGTAGATCCCTAGAGAGTTTAGCGGTCCAGTAGTTCTCCTCTGTCCAACTCTCAGGGATGATGCCACTTACCTTGCCAATTACTACTGTGCTTCCAAACTTGGCACCTTCATCTTGGCTGGAAAGTGGGAAGCTGTCGTGGGCACTGGGAAATGACAATCCTCTAGGATGGCCCTCCAGTATGATGTTTTATAAATGGGAGGAAATTGCAACAACACAGGTTGCATGTCTGGCGTTTCTTGATCCTGAACTGCCATGCCACTCACAGGGACCGTTCATCAGTGGTCAGCGAAGCCAGGCACATTGGAGACCGTCTTTTTTTCATTTCTATTTTTGGTAGGGGGGATGGGCCACACCCAGCAGTGCTCGGGGCTTACTACTGGCAGTGTGCTCAGGGATCACTCCTTGTGGTGGTCTCAGAGGGTCATGTGGTGCTGGTGATACATGCAAGGCAAGTGCCTTACACACTGTGCTTTCTCTCCAGCCCCCAAGAAAAGAGATTTTAGTGTCTTAAGTTGTTTTTTTGATTGTTTTGTTTTTGTTGTCTTTTGATCAGTGCTCAGTGTTTTTCCCAGCTGTGCTTGAGTGACCAGGTGATGCCGGGAATTGAACCTGGACCTCCCACATGCAAAGCCTGTACTCCAACTGCTACAGTCTTTTCTGCCCTTTGCCCCCACACACACTTTCATTTTTTTATTTTTTTGGTGGGTGGCTGAGGTGAGGCACCACTGATGTACTCCGGTAGCTAGGGTAATTCTTGGGTCTGATGGTGCTCAGGGGCACGACAGAACCATGGATCAAACCTGGGCTTAGCTCATACATATGTTCTTCCACTTAAGCTATATCTCTGGCCTCTTATTCTTTGTTTGCTTTGAAACAGCAGCTGAGGGCTTTTTTTTTTTTTTTTGCCTGTCTGAGTGACATAATAATGATCGCACTTCCAAGTGTGAATTTTTCTATAATTTTTTGGCATTTTGGTGGAGGAGAGGTAAGACAGCATATATCTAATTAAAACTCTGTCTTCACCAAGTGCAGAAATTTGGGTTGGACCTCACCTACTAGATTTCCGCTCAGCTGATCTCTTAGCAAAGTGCCTGCCTCACTTTTAAAAATTCCTCTTAACTTGAAGGGGCGGCTGACTCTCCTCTGTGATGCCCGAACAGATGGCAGTTTCCTCGTGCACCACTTCCTCTCTTTCTACCTCAAAGGTAAGGGAATACTGATGCTGTGGGAGAAAAATAAGCAGGAAGGCCCTGTTCTGGGAAGCCAGGGGAACGGTGTTAAGCTGCTAGAGCTTTGGTGTTTGGGAGCCACAGGGTTCTGTATGCGGCGAGAGCCTCTTGGGCTGGCTCTTTCCTTGCCAGCCCCGTGGTCAGGTGCTCCTTGCATGTATGTGTGTCCTGTCTTCCCCTCCTACCTGCCACTCGGGCAGCCTCATCCCTGATACCCCAGTGTGGCTTCTAACTCTAATAATGAGTTGCTCCTCAGTTCTTGTCTTATTCATTTTTTTTTTTTTCCGTTTGTATTTGAAGGTCTCCCACGCATTGCTCAGGGCTCGCTGTTGGCAGTAGACAGCCAGCCAGGCCAGCTCAGGGCTTGTGCTCAGCAGTGCAGTGTTGCTCCCCCTTGGACTGCTGGGGGTCATCAAGGCTAAGCCCAGCGCTGGTGGCCATGCGGGGCTGGGCTTGACCTGGCTCCTCACATATGCCAGCCACTACTCCAACCCTTTGGGCCATTTCCTAGCCCTCCTTTGGTGTTTGTTGTTGTTTTTTGAGTCATACCCAGCTTGGGGTGGGGGGTAGGGGACAGTAGAGGTCACTCACTCCCTGTGGGTGCTGGGGAGAAAGTGAAGCCAGGCTTCCTGCATGCAGGCAAGGGCTCCAGTTCTTTTTTTTTTTTTTTTTTTGGGTCACACCCGGTGATGCACAGGGGTTACTCCTGGCTCTGCACTCAGGAGTTACTCCTGGCGATGCTCAGGGGACCATATGGGATGCTGGGAATCGAGCCTGGGTCGGCCACATGCAAGGCAAACACCCTACTTGCTGTGCTATCGCTCCAGCCCCAAGGGCTCCAGTTCTTTAGCTATCTCTCTGGCCCATTTCTTGTGTATCTTGAGGTCTCTGAAATACTAGAGCAGTAAATACCCTGGCAGTAAATGTTCCAGAAAGACTCTTTCCAAGGAAGAAAACAGCATGGCCACTGCAGTTTACATACGAAAATAGATTAGGAGAAAACAGCCAAATGAAGAAAGATATTCTTCATCGATTCTTCTTCCATGACCAGCGATCCAGGCCAGACTGGGTGGACTTTAGGCGCTCGCCTTAACTGTCATCTTATTTGACAACTTTGAAAGTGCTTTTTCCTTCTATTTTTAGGTGCTGTCGTTTTAGGCTTAGAAAGGGCAAGAGAATCTCCCAGTAAATTATTAGAATTAACTGTGCTCAGTAAAGTATCATTGTGTTCCCCTTATAGCCTATTGGATCTGAGACTAGTTTATAAAGCAATTAACTGTATTCCTATATGCCAGCATTAGTTAGGAAATATAAGTAAGAGGAATCTGATTTTGAGAAATTCAAATATTTCTTTACAATCAATCAAAATAAGGCATTGATAACCTATCTAACAGAAATACATCTTAGAATCAGTGAAATAGGTACACGTATTAAATAGTTTAAAGGGCCAGAGTGATAGTACAGCAGGCAGGGTACTTGCTTGCATGTGGCTGACTGGGTTCAGTCCCCAGCCTGCATGTGGTTCCCACGCCCCATCAGGAGTGATTCCTGAGTGCAGAGCCAGGAATAAGCCCTGAGCATTGCCAGGGTTGACCCAACTCCCCACCCCCCAAAGAACATCTTAGAATCAAATTGGGCATAGTTTTGGAGGATTGTCATGAGGCAAAAGGTCCCGGTTTGGGGAACAGAGAGATAGTTTAGGGGTTAAGACACTTGCCTTGCATTCAGCCAACCCTGGTTCAATGTCTGGAACCATGGGGGTCCTGCAAACACCGCCAGGTGTGGGCCAAAACCCAAAATAAAAGCCAAAAAAGAAATGAAAACACACTCATCTTAGATGTGAGGCCAGGAATTCAGTCCCTGGTGCCACTCACATGTGCTGAGCATGGTCCTGGGAACTTTGCTCTCTAGGACTCCTGTGCCGCAGCAGAGTCTGTCTCCTGGGGATGGCAGGCCCTGCAGTGAAAGTAGGCAGCCCCCAGGAGTGCCACAGGCAGGCCCTGGCAAGCACTGGTGCAAGCAGCACAGCTCAGAACATGGCAGCCGGGCTGCAACCAGAGGAGGGGGAAGCGGAGGAAATAATCAGATTGGCCACATGAGGCTGCAGGGCTCTGGATCGCGAGACCTCCTGAAGTCCTTTGATTTTCAGGGGTATGGACTGTCAGCAGGGCCTTTCATAACATGTATATTAATTTTGTTTTCCAGCTCGTTGTAAAGTCTGCTTTGTGGCCCTCGCCCAGTCTTTCAGTCACTACAATATTGTGGGACAGAAGTTGGTAACTATTTCTTATCTCTTTGGGGAAGTTTCCACATGTTTATGTGTATGCATGTGTGTGTGTGTGTGTGTGTGTGTGTGTGTGTGTGTGTGTGTGTATTTGTGCATGCATGTGTTTGTGTGAGTGCTTGTGTACGAGGCCTGAGGCTGGGCTTCCCTGCTGGATTGTAGATAGCTTAACAATAGAGGTTTTATGCAAATCAAGAGAACCCCTTCCCTTCCTGACTCAGCCTGCTTCTCTGCCTTTTTCATTACTTGAGTTGAGCCAGATCCCTAACCCATCTCTACTCAATCGGGATCAGATAGAAGTTTGCACTTAAGGTTTTGGGACCCAGGTAGAGGAGAGATGATTTTGCCATCCTCCCCTTGTTCTGGCTTGTCTATATGCTTATTAAATGCAGGCAGATTGGGATAAGATGGCTGGGAGCCTGGCCAACCTCCTGGCCGAATCTGGGCCATTTCCCATGACCCGGGACCAGGTAGACCTTCTGGGATTTACTTTCTGTCACTTGGCCAGGAAGGGAGAGGAAACATTACCAGTTGTGGTGTTAAAATGCATTCTGGTTGGGGTCACAGAGGGGGAAAAACGATTACAAGGATGAAAGAAGAGTAGAATCTCCTTCCCTGCCTTTGCAGAGATGCAGGAAATTCCTGCATCAAAAGGCAGCACATGGGGGGGATGTTTACTGTGGTTCTTGGTGGTGGAATATGTGCACTGGTGAAGGGATGGGTGTTTGAGCATTGTGTAACTGAGACTTAAACCTGAAAGCTTTGTAACTTTCCACATGGTGATTCAATTTAAAAAAGGGGGGGGGCAGCACATGAGCTCAGAGAGTTCGGTCATGTCAAGAACACATGTTGCATTCCAGGTCCCTGGGGGCATAACTCTGGCCCTGGTGTCTGTGTTTCTGTATCGAAAGCTATGGACCTCAGGTTCGCATTGGCTCCTCCTTCTGTGAACTTTGAGGAAAGATGTGGTGAGGACTGGGCATGCAGAGTACTCAAACACAGGTTCCCAGACTTATCTGGCCTGTCTCCTTCTTTTTTTTTTTTTTGCTTTTTGGGTCACACCCGGCGATGCACAGGGGTTACTCCTGGTTCTACACTCAGGAATTACTCCTGGCGGTGCTCAGGGGACCATATGGGATGCTGGGATTCGAACCAGGGTTGGCCGTGTGCAAGGCAAATGCCCTACCCACTGTGCTATCGCTCCAGCCCCCTGGCCTGTCTCCTTCTTATTAGAAAAATATCTCTCAATATATAACCCCTGAAAAATCTGCCTTCTTTTTGGGAGAGGGATCAGGGGTACACCCTGTGATACTCAGAGGTTACTCCGGACTGTGCACTCAGGAATCACTCCTGTTAGCACATGGAACCAAATGGGGTGCCAGGGATCATCCTTGGGTTGGCTGCGTGCAAGGTAAGTGTCCTACCCGCTATACTATTGCTCTAGCCCCGATTGGTCTTCTTTGAAGCAAGTAAAGATCTATTTGCCCAGTTGTGTTGTAGCTAGTCATACTGCCCCTGTATTGTTCCAATACCTCAGAGGAGGGGTGATGTCACCCACTCTGGGGAACACACTCTGGAATGTGATGGAATGTGATACCTGCAGTAGGAGAGGAAGGGATACAGCCTCCCTGCTGTATCTCTGTGCTAAAGGTAATAGAAAGGTAATGAGCAGGAGCAGAGGTGAATGGGAGTCTTCGTCAGGGACTGCAGCTCATGTGCCCTGGAGCATGGACATACAACTGGTTCTGGTTCTGGAGTGAGGCTCTGGGTCTGCATTTATGTATGTGTCTGTCTGTTTTGGTGGTTTAGGGCCATACCTGGCAGTACTAGGGATTGCTCCTGGCTTTGCATTCAGGGATGACTTGGCAGCAGTCAGGGGACCATACGTGGTGCCAGGGATTGGATCCGGGTTGGCTGCAGTACCCTACCTGTTGTACTACCTCTCGGCGCCTCAAGAGATTCTTAGTTACATGGTTCATGAAAAAACATATAGTTTTTTGTGATGTGGAGCAAGTGTCAATAATCTAACCCCAGTTTGTTAGGGTGTGTGTGTGTGTGTGTGTGTGTGTGTGTGTGTGTGTGTGTGTGTGTGTGTGTTGGGTGCTCGGGCGGGGTAGGGGGGGAGGAGGTGTGGCCAAGCAGTGCACTCAGAGTTTCTTAGGGGCTACTCCAGTTTGGTGCTCTAGGGTTGTTCCCTGCGGGCCCTGAGGAACCATGACCTCCTGGGGCTCTCACATGCAGAGTTTGTACTTGGTTCCTGTGAGCTGGCCACCATAAATACATGCATTTAAAAGGGAAATATGTATGAGATAATACCAAGAACCAGTACTGGGAATGGTAAAAATAGCACAGGGATTAAGACATTTGACTTGCATGTGCCCGACCCAGTTTGATCTTAGGCACTGCCTATGGTTCCTTCAAACACGCCAGGGGCCACTCCTGAGCATAGAGCAGGAGCGAGCCCTGAGCACAGCCTGGGCATAGCCCAAACCCACCGCCTCCCCCCAGCCCCTAAACTGCAAAACCAGTACTGGATAATAATAAAAGTAAATACGTAAGCAAAAGGGGTCGGAGTTTAAATCAAGTGACAGATGTAATAGCAGATCTGCAAACAGAATGGGGTTGTGGGTGGGGGCCCCCGCAAGAAGCCGTGTGTCCGGTGGGGAGGCTCCCGTCTGCAGGTGTGGGGAGCCCCACATACGCTTGTGCACTGCAGAGCAGCTTCTTTGCTGGGCTGAGCCTGCAGCACACAGTGACCCCGTGTCATCTTCAGGGTATCAGCCTGACCACGGCACGGGAACGTGGCCAGCTCGTCTTCTTTGAAGGACTCAAGGCAGCGGTGGATGTCATCTTCCGGACTCCGCGGGAAGAGCCACAGCCCCTGCAGTTTCTCAGGTCAGTGTGTGTGCGAGTGCTCGCCCCTCCGAGCTCTGCTTTACCTGCTGCGCGCGGCGGGGAGAATGACAGGCTTTCCTGTTCTCTCCAGCCCCAGCGCAGCACTCGAGCACCCACCTCTGTTCTGCTCTTGGCTCCCTCCAAGGCCAGCTCACCAAGGCCACCAGGAGTTAGCAAACAGAGTTGCTGATACAACATAAACAGAGTTGTCAGCATGTTGCATTGGAATATAGGCACCTGCATTCTTGGCTTCTCATCCCTGAGTGGTTTTGCAGCGCAGAAGCCAAGTTAGAAGCCAAGAAACCACATCCCCTCAAGCCTGAAATATTTGCGCCTGACTCGGAGAACACTTATCAGCTGCCGACTCAGGTGTCCACTGCTTGTCCTGATGGGCATCGGAGCAGACTCCCACCTGACTGCTCTCCTTCCTCCAGCGCCAGGGTGGCCGGCCTGGCACCAGCTGTGCCCACTGTCCCCACTCTGTTCAGCCTGGTGCCATGTGCCCGGTCCTGCATGTGGCCCTGACATCTCTACACCCCAAGTCTTCACTGCCATCCTTACTCATGGAGCTGAGCCCTGGGGTGTGGCTCTGGTGCTTTTGGGGTCCCTCACCTCTTGCAGAACACAACAGCAAGGGTTTCACTGGGCAGCTGGAGGAGAAGCTGTTGTGTCCCTCTGCACGTGAGGCGTATGAGTGGCTGGGCAGCTTTTTTGTTTTTGGACCACACCCAGTGATCCTCAGGGGTCACTCCTAGCTCCGTGCTCAGATGTTACTCCTGGCAGCACTCAGGGATGCCAGGGGTCAAACTCAGGTCATCTGTGTACAAGGCCAGGGCCCTACTCCCTGTATTCTCTCCCTGGCCCCTTGGGTAGCCTTTTATACTGTTAGGACCTCTTGGGGAGGCTTCTCCTGCCTTCCCAGTCCAGACTCTTCTAGGTGCCTTAAACTCTCCTTAGACGAGAGACTGGCTGGCAGCGCTTAGGGCTCAGGGTCTGTTTGTGTTTCACGAATCTCTGGGACAGCCTCAGGGAATAGCTGACTGAAGAGCCACTTAGGTGCGTGTGCCCGAGCCTGCCTGACCGTTCCAGCCAGATCGTGACCCCTCAGCACCAGGACTCGGCCACAGCTGCAGTCTTTGCCTGCAGCCCCTTCCTGGTGCTGCTCCAGAAATGACTGTAGACAGGGGCAACTCTCGCGTCCCTTTTATCTTGTGTCCCAGGGAGGCCACCGCTGAGAGCCTGCAGCCACTGTATGATTTTGTGCAGAAGTCACTGAAGCCAGAGGCCAACGAAGACACTTGGTGGAGGTGGCCAGTGCTGCTGGTGGATGACCTGAGTGTGCTGCTGAGTCTGGGCGTGGGGGCCGTATCCGTGCTGGACTTTGTCCACTACTGCAGAGCCACTGTGTGCTGGCAGCTGAAGGTACCCCTGCTCCCACGTGAGACCCAGGTGTCCAGGCGGGCCCCTCCAGCTCTCCCACACGGAGGCCACGTGAATTTGCTTGGGAGTGGGCTGTGCGGGGCTGCACGTAGCCAGGTTTCTGGGGCAGGGGCAGGTTAGTGTCTCTCTGAGTGTGGTTTATAGCTCAGTGGAGCTTATGGTGTCAGTGACTTTAAATCCTGGAAGGTTCATCACAAATATAGGTGTTGACCCAGAAAGGTTGCTATAAGATCAAATTCTGGGGCACAGAGGCCACTCCAGTTTCGTGCTTAGGGACTTCCTGGTGGTGTTTGGGGGATCCTGTGGTGCCGGGGATTGAACCTGGGGCCCACGTTGGGAGAATGCTCCAACCCTTTCAGCCATTTCCCAGACCCCCAGTATTTCACCAGTAATAGACCAGCCTGTGCAGTAGGAATGGCTTTGCCGCCAGCCACACAGGATCCCAAGTGAGAGGAGCCCAAGAGAGCAAGGTTGGAAATGCTATCGACACTGTCCTGGGGCTGTTTGGAACTACGGTCCGGAGCCTGCAAAGGTCCATCCAGGGGAATGATGTTTGCAGCAGACTGGGAGACGCTGTGGGGAGACCCTTTGCAGGGAGGAGGCTCTGAGAGTCCCGTGCTCCTTGCACCCTGTGCTCCTCCCAGTCAGAGCCTCTGTCCTTCTCTTCCCACTGTCACAGGGAAACGTCGTGGCCCTTGTGCATGACCGTGGTGATGCTGAGGATGAGGAGAACGCCCTCCTGCTGAACGGCCTCTGTCACCAGAGCCACCTGATCCTGCGTGCCGAGGGCCTGGCCACTGGCTTCTGCAGGGATGTGCACGGGCAGGTGTGCAGGGCTGCCCGGGGCTCGGTGGGCTGCTGAAGGGCCACTGGGATGACACCGGGCCTTCTCGGGGTGGTCCTGTAGTGGTGGGGAAGGCTGGGGCTCTGTGAGGATGCGGGCCAGGTCGGCTCCAGCCTGACCCAGGTACCAGAGCAGGTCTCCTGGGTTTCCGGTCTGTGCTCAGGCCACGCCCTGCAATGCTCAGGGCCTGTTCTCACCGCAGTGCTCAGAGATCTCTCCAGCTAGCACTTGGGGCATCACAGAGTTCCGGGACTGACCCCAGGCCTCCTGCCTGCCTGCATGGATACAAGCACTCAGGTCTCAGGAGCTGGTTGTCTGCCTCCTTCCTTTAGTGACTGATGAGGAGACAGGGGGGTGTAGATGCAGTGCCCTATGTCCACAGCAGAGGGCGCTGCTGTACGAGAGCAGGCTTTCTGTCCTGGCCAAGGGGACAGTTCCTGTCCAATAGAGACGCAGGGTCTCAGGTGCCTGCTTGCTCATGGCTGCCCCTGGCAGAGCCTGCTTGAGCAGAGCCCAGGACGGGGCTCTGTGCACCTGCGGTGTGGCCCACCAGGCCCCCAGTAAAGTCAGGGAAGCTGTACCCAGAATGAGGGCTGCGAGTGCCTCTGCTGAGAAGGCTCGGGGCCTTGGGCAGAAGCTGAGATCCTGCTGGGAGTGAGGTCAGGTTCTCGCCTTCCCAGGCCTGCCGTGGCGCTCTGCCTTTGGACACTCCTCCTGAAATCCTCTCCAAGGCCTCCCCGCGTCTCCCCGATCAGCTTCCTAACCCACACTCTGGACCCATCAAGGTGGATGAGTGCCTAGCCCAGAGCTGTTCAGAGTCGAGGGGCCTGGTCAAGCACATCTGCAAGCCAAGGGCGCTTGTGTGGTGCCCCTGGACACAGCCCGAGAAGTCCCCCTGGACAGTGTGTGGCCTTGCCCTGGAGCTACTTCCCTGCAAACATTTCAGTCAGTCAGAGACATCCATCATTGTCCCACACCCATCATCATCATGATGAACATTAGCCTTTCTGAAGCAGTGGTTTCTTTTGTTTGTTTGATTTTGGGTTGTGGTGTTTTTGTTTTGTTTTGTTTTTGTTTTTGTTTTTTGGCTTTTTGGGTCATACCCAGTGGTGCTCACAGGTTACTCCTGGCTCTGCACTCAGGAATTACTCCTAGCAGTGCTCGGGAGACCATATGGGATGCTGGGGATGGAGCCCAGGAGGTCTGCCGTGTGCAAGGCAAACACTCTACCTACAGTACTATCTCTTCTGCCCCAGAAACAACAGCTTCTAATATGTTAATTTTCAAAATTAGTGCACAAGAACGAAGCATGCATAGCCAAAGTACACAGAGCAACTAAGATTTTGAAAAGGAAGAAAAAATGTCATCTGCATATGCTGAGCTTACAGGTCTTTCCTTCCAGCACATCTTCTGTCCAGAGTCAGTGCCATTGTGAGGGCACAGGGGAGTCCTTTGTTTCCTGTGGGGGCCACACCCAGCTGCCCTGGGGATCCTGTGGTGCTGTGGATTGATTCTGAGCCTCTTGTAGTTCAGCTGTGCTCTGCCTCCCGAGCCATCCCGTCCCGGCACCTTCCACTCTGGCAGTCAGCTGTGTCTGGGATGTTGTCCCCCGCCCATGTACTGAACTCATAGAGGTCTCAGGGAAGGTGCAGATGGGCCATGTGGGGTTAACGTGGAGCAGGTTTCTGAGGGGCTGTGTGTTGGAGGTGTGGGATATGGGGTTCGCCTCCCTCATTCTTCTCTCTGTCACTCTAGCTGAGGATCCTCTGGAGACTGCCACAGGCCACAGCCCAGCGGGATCGGAGCCTCACTTACCAGTACAAGATACAGGACAAGAACGTGTCCTTTTTTGCCAAAGGCATGTCCCCTGCTGTTCTGTAGCCTCTCTTAGGGGCTGCTGAAACTGCCCTGGACAATCTGTTTTCAAAGGTTCATGATAATCAACAACATAGGAGTGGATGTAGACGTGGGAAGCCAGGAGGGGCTGGCTTCTCAGAGTAAGCCGGAAATGGTGCCTTTGTTTCCCGAGTCCTGCTCAGGAAACACCGCTAGGGATCTGCTATCCTGGCCCTGCTGAGATTCAACACTGCATGTCAAGCCCTGTGGAAAGGACCCTCAGATCCTGCCAGCCGTTGGCCCAGTTATTTTTGATAAGTGCTTCTCAGAGCCAGAGTGGGTGTGACTGCAGTCTGAAGGAACATCACCTGGCCCGCATCCCCAGTGACAAGACAGAGGATGATGGCCACTTGCAGAGAAGGAACCACGAGACCTCCCTTGCATTGTCTCCCTTACTTTTCAGCCTTAAGCTATACAAGGCCTTTTCCCTTCCATCCAGTGAGGAAGGGGATGGAGCACGATGGGAAGCATGCAAAGGCAAGAGGGTGGACTGTCACCCAGGCCTGACACGTGCCTGCACCCGGAGACTGGCTGTCTTGGAGAAAGCCTCTGACCCAGTTCACAGCTCTGACTTCTCTACTGTCTAGGGGGCCTGGCCCCCCATATGCTCATGATGACTGAGCCATCGGGGCCAGGCACCCGACGGAGGTCCCACAAGGCCCCAGAAAGTGACTGGAGGGACTGTTCTTCCTGCCAGGCAGGTGGGGCGCAGGCAAGGGGCAGGGCCTCTACCCTTGAAGGTGAGCCGGTGTGTGCGGTGCTGAGGACGGACCCTCGGCCTTACGGATCTAAGGCAAGAGTGTCCTTTAAAGCTCCGTGAGTCTGATTTGAAAAATAGAATGAAAAAGTGACTCGTTTGCAGTGACTATGGAAGTTTCATGTTTAAATTTTTACAACTTGAAATATTGGTTAAAGGGAAGTTAATTATTCATTTTCCTCAAGGCATACTGTCGTGTTTGTTACTGTCCAGGAAGAGTGGAGTAACCAAGAGAAGCTGGTCTGGTTCTCGATATGTTACAGACCTCTATGAAAATTCGAAAATTGTGAGTGTAGAAGAGAAAGGGTTTAATAAAGAATCTTGTGTGTCCTTTTGCTCTTTCACTGGCTTATGTAGCAGTGGTTGGGGGACCTTGAGATGCCAAGGAATGAGCCCAGGTCTCTGGATGAAACGCCAGTCCTTCGTTTCATCAGAGAGCTCTCTCTCTCTCTCTCTCTCTCTCTCTCTCTCTCTCTCTCTCTCTCTCTCTCTCTCTCTCTCTCTCTCTCTCTCTCTCCCTCCCCCCAGTACATCTTTCTTTATTCTCCAGTGTTTAATGAGCTGCATATGCACTTCATAAGACCTGCATGTTTTTCTTTTGTTTATTTGGGGGCCACACCTGGCTGTGCTCAGGGCTTCCTCCTGGCTCTGCTCTCAGGAATCACTCCTGGTGATACTTGAGGGATCATGTGGGAAGCCTGAGATCTAACCCAGGTTGCCTGTGTGCAAGGCAAGCACGCTACTACCTCTCCAAACCTGAGATGCAGTTTTGAATGACCAAGGTGCCATCAAACATAATTTACTTGATATGAATTTGATTGTTTGTTCTAGGGTTGTAAATGTTCATATGAAGTTTTGTATCTTCAATGACCGGTATTTGACAGTGTCATATTCCAAGTTGCTTTGCTCTTGTCTTGGCATTTCCAGTTTTTTTATAAACAATAGTACAAATACATGATTGTTAAAAATATAACCTACTTCTCTCAGGGGTAGGCCTTCGTACAGGGTGCCAGGGATTGAACCCTGGTCAGGCACGTGCAAGTAAATGGCCTACCTGCTGTCCTATCACTCCAACCCTTCTCGTTTGAACTTGTGAATGCTGAAAAAAGACTTGGCCATTTCAATGGACTCAGCACCAATGATTAAGACAGATGAAACCAAAACTAAAATGGGGCTGGAGCCATAGCACAGTGGGCGGGGCGTTTGCCTTGCATGCGGCCGACCCGGGTTCAATTCCCAGCACTCCACATGGTCCTCTGAGCACAGCTAAGAGTGATTCCTGAGTGTAGAGCCAGGAGTAACCCCTGTGCACCGCCAGGTGTGACCCCCCCCAAAAAAAAAATACTAAACTAAAATGGACTCTTCCCACTCACACAATCAAGTCTTATAGAAGAACATTAAATCAGATGTGGGTTCGTGTTGCCAAGAAGCATATTCTAAGAAAGAACGTGTGAAGACAGGCACATCCCTGAGTGTCAAGTCTGCCCAAATTCCAGGCAGTGAATCAACAAAAAATGAGTTGGTGAGAACCAGGTCAAGGCTTCAGAGAGTCAAGAGAACTAGGGGGAGAGCCGAGTTCTGGACAGAGGCAGCAGGACCCTACTTAGGGATAGAGACCATGACAGGAGGAAAGGGGGGTTGGAAAACAAGATGGCCGTCAGAGCAGAGGAACCTAAGGCAAGGGCCCAGAGAGGGGAGAATCAGTTGGTGACACGGTGGGGGAGGGGCAGTGGGCACCAGGCCCTGTGGAACCCTGTGAGGTTCTCCCATCCTTTGTGATGCAGGCGAGGCTATATAAGGCAGAGCCGCTGGCTCAAACCTCAGTTGCCTCGGGCAGCTCGCCGGCACGATGAGATTCCTTATACGGATTCTGATTGTTTTGTTCGGTTTGCAAATTGAGAAAATGTTGAGCCTAGTCTCAGAATTTCTCGGTGCTAAGTCCCCTACCCTTTACCTTGAAGTGGTTGGAGTGGGTCTATTTTTGTTTTTCTATGTGGCAACAACATCCTATTGCACCTTCTGCAAAAAGAAATCAGAAAATAAGGTAGGAACCGATACCAGCACTTGAGCGAGTTAGGGCAGTGGTGGCGAGGTCTGGTTCTGCTCGCACACCACAGAGTGGGCTTGCTCGCTTCAGAAGAACACCTTAGTCTGAGGAGAAGGCAGCACCTCACTCTCCTCGGAAGGCAGACTGTGGGGCGGGGATTCGGGCAAGACAGGGCTCCCCTGTATTTCACAGGCTATTGGAGGGGTGGCAGGTTCCCAACTCAGAACCCCCAACTCCCCCATGACACAGAGTCGGCTTCCCTTTCTGGAGACTTCAAGTTCTCCAGAGAGAAGAAATCTCCCAGAGAGACCTCCGGGGTTGGGAGGCGGCATCAAGCCTTCCTCCGTGTCAGCTCTGAAGAGAACAGAGCAGGGATCGGGACCCTGGACCAGAACTCGTGTCCTGAGACAGGGAGACCGGACACACAGGGCCTGCCCTGCCAGGCAGCTCCTGGACAGGGGCCATCGTTGTTCATAGAAGGAAACTAAAAAGGTAGAACCAAAGCAAAGCGTTTGGCCACATCTATTGATGACTACGAGGCACAAACCCACCTGTTTGTGGCAGGACTTCTTTGGTTTGGGGTCACGGTGTCTGAGTTTGAGAGAGGGAAAAACTGGCCCCAATGCTCATTGATTTTTGTCTTCTCGGTGCCAGAAAAAAGAGAGAAAAAGGAAAAGGAATTCGTCCCTCAGGGGTGAGTTACTGCCTTTCCCACCTGCGCCCTCCCGGGGTGACCCCCCACCTCACCCTCACCCCATTCCCACAGTCCCAGATCCCTGGTCTCTGAGGGTGGCCGTTGCTTCCACAGACCTTCCCTGAAAGCAGGACCCTCAGAGGAGCTGCTGAGGGGAAGGTGGGCACAAGCCCTTGTCAGACCCTGCTGTGCCCACCCTGGGCACTGAGGCAGGGAGGGATGAGGCCATGGGTGCCCCCCTTGGTTGCCGTGGGAGACGAGAGAAGACTCTGCTCTGAGTTGGTCAGCATACGGGCTGTTGGCGGGGATCAGATCCCCCTGGATCTCCCGCAGCTCTCCCAGGGAACAGGCGTGGCTTTCGCGAACAGACGCCACTCTCTTGGATTTCTAGGTGCCAGGTGCGACCTCACCGCGGCAAAACTGAAGAAGCGGCGGATGAGCCTGAACCTGGACAGGTGACTGTCTCTGCGTCTCTTTCCGCCCCCTTCTGAGGAGGAGTGCAGCTGGCCTGGTGGGGGTGGGGGAAGGCACAGGGACAGGGATGGGGGGTCAGGCCTGGGGGCGAGGCTGGGGGCAGATTGGGAAGTCAGGGCTGGAGACAGTGGGAAAGGGGACAGGCTTCTGGGGCCCTCCCTCCCCAGCCCTCCCCACCCCGTAGTCCCTGTCTGCTCCTCTCCATCTCTGTCCTTCCTGTTTTCTGCAGAACCCAGACCCAGGACGAGGATAACCTTACATCCAATGACAACCGGTGCAATGCCTTAAAGTGCGAAAGTCAAGCCACGTTTCAGCAGGGCCCAGCAGCCCCGGACCATGCAGTGTCTCGTGGGTCGTTTTTGGCCCTGAAACGTGATTCTTTTTCCTTACCTCTGCCTGTTCCCTCTACAGCCTCCCCCCGAGATCCCGTTCCCATTCCTCTGGCCCAGCCTCGCCCGCCAGCTCGCCGCTTCCTCTCCACACTCACCCCCGTGTGGGGCTTGGTCTATGGTTCCCTACTTGGTGTGTCTGTCTCGCCAGTGCCTGTTGTAACAACTTTCGGCCCCTCGGCTTTCCACCTGCTCCGCGGCACTTTCCTCCGCCCTCTCACCTCCACCATCCTAAGAGCGTACACAAGGAGCAACTTCCTGGGGCCGGACCGTCCAGGGCCATCCGGACCACTAGCCCTCCCTCCCTCTGAGCCTCCCGTCCACTCCCCAGATCTCTGTCCTCTCGGGGGCACACACCACTCCGGTCCTCCACCACCAATGAAATTTAAGGTGTGCCCCCCGAAACCCCCCAGGAGTCGAGGCGGGATCCGGTGCAACACCACCCTAAACCAGCAGCACCCTGGGGAGGAGGAAATACGGAGAGACCAAGACAGACCCACACCCCTGGCCTCTGGTTCTGCCCAGTCCGGTGATGAGACGTCACTGACCACGGTCCCCGGCACGAATACAAACACCACCCCATCTCTCTCTGTTCCCCGCTATACAGCCATGAGGGATCTAAGCAGGGAGGATCTCCCAGAGCCTCAGGCCCGGTCTAACAGCTGTGGCCCACAAATGGCACCGCCGGTACACCGTTCCCACCGGGGGAATCGCTTTTTAAAGTTCTGGCGCAGGATCAGGAGGTCCCGGGCCCCAGCCACGAGGGGACAGGCACCCCGTGCACGACTTCTCAATAGAGCCCTGACTTGCTGCCTGCCCTGTTTCTATGGCAGGATCAATCCCTAGAGGACTAAAACTCCCTCTACATGGGGGCTCTCCCACCCCTGCCCCCACGGGGACTTATGCCCAACCTTAAGAAGGCCTGTTGGGCACCACTGTCCCCATACAGGCACAGGTAACGGGCTGACAACACCCTGATCCCAACTCTCCCACATTAAATAACCTTAAATCCTGAGGAGTGTTCTGTCTGCTGTGTTGGGGGTTGGGGTCGGAGCTACTGGGGGGCGGGTGTCAGGGAAAGGAAGGAGTTTGCTCTGCTCTCAGAAAGCCCTTCCCAGAGCTCATGGGCATCAGGAAGCATCACGAGCCGCCTGTCCCAGCTGCTCCCCTGGGAGGAGCCACTGGACATCTTCCTCGAAAAGCCCAACAGCCCAACTCTTCTCTTGGATACTTTCTCACCGCTAGAGGTGCAGGGTGGGGGCCCCGATACTTCTCAGCAGAATAGTTGTGAAGGAAGAGTGGCCTCCTCGATCGTTAGAGGCCAGTGATCGGAGGATGACACTGGGGGTGAAGCCGAAACGGGGGCATGCGGAGGGGGAACAGCTGCCCAGGACATGGGACCTTGACCTGGTTGGAGAAGGGACCCTGACCTTGTTGGGTGGGACCCTGAATTGGGTGGGGAGGGGGCCTTTGTGCCCGGGTGAGGGGAACAGCCCTGACTGGGGGTCTTAGTGGAATCTGAATTGGGTGTGGAGGGGACCCCGGTTGGCCTGGAGTCGGGACCCTCACCCGGTAGGAGCAGGGCCCAGTGTCAGCAGGGAAGCCACCTTCTGTGCTGGGAAACATCCTTTCAACTGGACACTGATGGGCTCACGGCTCATGGCAAAGGCTCCTCAGCAAGTGAGTTTCTTCCCCAGGTCGGTCCTCAGGCTGCCCGTGGCGGGTGGGGGTGTGACCTCACTTCAGGACAGCAGCGCTTAGCTGATGAGTGAGCAGGAGGAGAGGGGAGCAGACAGTCACCTGGACCCAGGGTGAGTTCAAGCAGAGGAAAAGGCAAAAGCAGAGGAAAAGGCAGAGGAAAAGGCAAAAAGGGGTGTGCGGGAAGGTGAGAAAACCAGGGAGGAGGAAAGATCGGCCTTGTGGCTGGACTGAGCCTTGTGGCTGGACTGAGTGGCTGGCTGGACTGAGATGGGCCTTGTGGCTGGACTGAGGTTTATGCCTCGTCCCCACCCTGTCCCACCCCTCATGCCCACAGTCCCTCGGGCACCGCTGCGCTGATGCTCTGGGAGCTCTGCTCTTCGTCCCGCTGTCCTCTGTCTTGGTCCTCTGGTAAGAGCGCCAGACTTGACCTGCGGGGCTCTGTCAGCTTGGCCTTCGCCTCACTGGGCAAAGTTATCCTGGTCCCTTCCTTCCTTAGAGATCACATCCTGCCCGAAGTGTGTCCCATTCTCCGGTCATCAAAGAGGTGCCCCCTCAAGAATCACGGCGGTGGTGTTCTGCTGGGCAGATTTCCTCAGAGCACCCACGGGCCCTCGACCCAAGGCTGATTTATAGATGTCTGGGTCCACCATGGATGCATATGTTTTAGGATAAGATGGCACAAATACCCACTTTCACTACATGATGATATTTTCACCAGGCAGGAAAGAGCCTCTGAACAATACACCTGCAGGTTGGGGACAGCGCTCTCCTGCCCCAGAGACACCATCTGACAAACGCTCAATCTCGGAGGAGCAGGAGGCACGGTGACTCACAGGGACTCCAAAATGGGGGACTTTTCTGATCATGCTTGAGCTATTTTTCAGGAAAAACTTTAGGAATACACTCTTATAAAACTTTTGTTATACCTTTTGAATACAGTTTGGTATACCTTATAATACCTTTTGATTGATTCATAAGAAAACACTGCCAGGGGCTAAAGAGACTATGCCGACTGTCAGGCACTTTGCTTGCTAGCTTGGCAGGTAGTAAATCAGTCACAATATGGTTTCTGGAGTGATCCTTGAGTAGAGCCAGGAGTAAGTCTTGAGCACCACTGGGTGAGGCCCAAAAAATAATCAAAGCACAATCAAATTACAATTTCAGTTCAACACTCTTATCACCGCCACAATTTCTTTTTGTTTGATTTTGTTTCGTATTGTTAATGGGCCATATCTGTTGATACTCAGGGGTTATTTCTGGCCCGTTCACTCTGTACCATCTGTCTCAGAGACATAGTGCCTTGTCATAGGTGCAGTTTGACTTCTCTCCAGAACATTTATTTGCATACAACATTGGTGTCAAAATAACATGAGCTTTTTATTTTCTTTTTGGGTCTCTTTTTTCTTTCTTTTTTTCTTTTCTTTTTGGCGATGCACAGGGGTTTCTCCTGGCTCATGCACTCAGGAATTACTCCTGGCGGTGCTCAGGGGACAATATGGGATGCTGGGAATTGAACCGGGTCGGCCGGTTCAAGGCAAAAGCCCTACCCGCTGTGCTATTGCTCCAGCCCCATAACATGAGTTTTTCATGTTGACATATCAGCTCTCCATTTGAGCCATTGTTGAGGGTTCACTAAAAGAATGCTGCCTCAACCCACACAAGAACTCATCTTACAGTGAAGATCAGTACCCAAGATTGTTCTCTCTTCAACAGAGTCACTGTGACATACAATAAGCATAAAAGTGGGAGATTATCCTTGTGATAGACTTGATTTTAAAATACTGAGAAAAATAAAATAAAATACTGAGAAAACATTTATTATATACATGTCATGGTATAAATGTATATAATGTGTTTATATATGTGTGTGTATTGTTTTGGGTTCAAGCCAGTTATGCTCAAAGCTACTTCTGGTTTGCACTCAAGGATCATTCCTAGAAGGCTCACAGGACAATGAAATCAGGGATCAAACCCAGGTTGGCTATGTACAAAGCCAGCACTCTCCACACCGTACTATCACTCACTTTATTTGACTGAAAACTAAAAATAATTTTTTTTTTTGTTTTGGGGCCATGCACAGCTGTGCTCAGGGATCACTCCTGGCAGACCCAGGGGACCATCCAGGATGCCAGAGGTCGAACCTGGATCGGCAGTGTGCAAGGCAAGTACCCTTCCTGGTGTGCTATCACTTAGGCTCACTATTACTCATTTTCAAATGTGAATGAGTTCATCATTTTTCGGTTAGGCCACAACTAGCCATACTTAGGGGCTACTTCTGGCTCTGTGCTCAGGGCTTAAACTGACGAGTGCATGGGGTTGAGCATGCAAGCTAAGTGCCTTAGCTCCTATTTTGTCTCTCTGACAAGTTGGTTTTTCAACGGCAGTTGGTTTTTGAATGAAGCATAATTGATGAATGTGGTGACTGGTGACTCCTCGAGACTGGCCTCCAGGAGAGTACGGAGCTGCCCTACTGCCCTGCCAGATCTAACATTATATGTAGCACACTTGTTTGTTCCACTCTCTGTCCCCAGATGCTCCAAAAAGTCAAATGTTCCAGGAGGGATGTGCCACATCCTGAGTCTTGGGAAATGCAAATCAAACCGTGGTCTAGCACTTTAGCTACACAGGAGGGCTGGGATACAAGGATACAACCTCCGAATCAAACCTGGGCAGTAGATGGAGCCATAGGAACCCTCATACACTGCTAGTGGAAAGGAGAGCTAGCTCCAGGAGCTGGAGCTCACACTTTTTGTGCTGGAGGATTGGGTCTGATTTCCTGTAGCACCAGGACTGACCCTGGTGAGCACCCAGGTGCCAATAGCCTACAAGGAATACTGAGTGAGCCCCCACCTCCCAACAAATAAAGAATTACATCCCCAAGTTCCCTTTACTCAGAGAAATGAAAATCTATGTCCACGTGGGAAAACATTCAGAAATATTCATTGTTCGTTATTCATAGCAGTTCAAGATAGAGGCACAGCAAGCCCCAGGAACTGATGCACGGTGTCTCTTGCGTCTCTCCATGGAGCCAATGGTCAGGCACCGGGGTCTTTTTTTTGGGTCACACTGGCAATGCAGGGTCACACTAACCCTGCACTCAGGAATTACTTCTGGTGGTCTTTGGGGGGCCATAAGGGAGGCTGGGAATGAACCCGGGTCAGCCGTGTGCAAGGCAAATGCCCTACCCACTGTGCTACCACTCCAGCCCCAGGCACAGGGGTTAGAGGGAGGAGAATATCTAAGTTAATATTTGTCCAAATTCCAGGCGGGTTTTCAGAATAGGCAGTGAGATGGTGGTCTCCAGCCAAGGCTTCAGGGTGAACTTGAGCTCAGGCAAGATTTGGGTTAGACACAGAACAAGCAGGACATTTCATGCTTGTTCATGGGCATAAATGCATGGCATGAAGAGTACATTGCTGGGGCTGGACTGAGCCACCAGGATGAGCCCATATAAGCTGCTCCACACAAGGGCAGGGACATAGGGACCCATGAAAATGGGCGAGATTTCTCGTGTGTCCTGACTGGTTTGGATGAGGCTGAACATGTTCTTTTGGCTGCCTTAGTATATAACTTCCAAAAATATACCGAAATCGTCAGTCTTTGTTTTCTCACAGATCCCTGGTTCTACTTAACCTGTTTGTTGTCAGTATGCAGATCCTAGGTACTTAGCCTGTTTTTTGTGGGTATGCAGATCCTACATTGTTTGTTTTCAGTATGCAGAAGAACTTTGCATGATCTTCCTGTAACTCCTTTGTTGATGACCTCACTGTATTGAGCCCTGTGAACTGTAGGATGGTAATAAAAGATTTCAGGGCTCTCTACTTTGGTCACAGAGTCAGAGAGCACCTGGACCCTCCATGACATAAATTTCTTTCTAGTTCCTTGTCTCAGCACCTCCAACTGCATGAATATTCACGCAACAGTGCTTGAAGGGTGCAGAGGGCAGGAGAACTGAGGGGCCAGGAGGTGGGGGAGGGATGTGGGCATGCCCTCAACATGTGGTCTGCTCTCCACCGCCATGATCCCTTACCCTCTTCAATGTTCTCTGGGGATGCGGTTTGGGACCTTATAAAGCGGGGCCAGTACTCTCAAGGAGCTGTTGCTATGGACACACTGGCTGGCTGACATTGACTGAGAGCTTGGGTATGGGAATAGAACAGATCTAGAATTCAAGTTCCAGTTTCAACACATGGGACTTTAGGCAGGTTACTCAATGCCCAGGTGACTCGGTTTCTTCTCTGTCAGTAGGCCTGCCTCCTTAGGGTCTGTGTCCAGAGCCTAGTAGATGAGACAGTATCTGAGGTGAGTTTCCCGGAAGCGGAAGCTGAACACTGAGATTCATGGTCTAATTAGGAGGTCATCGCAGACAGTACTACTTGGTCAGAGGGACATGAGTCATGCAAAGGAAAACATAGCAAGACCGACTTACCCAGAAAGTGTGCTGCCCTGGAGACCCAGCACCCCTCAGGGTGACGTCATCTGACAGGGGAGAAAAGCAGTGGCCATGGTCTCCTGGGTAATGGGAGCTGTGCTTTTGGACAGACTTGCTCCTCTTTCATTCCTGGTGCTTCTGTTAGCAGTGATGTCGGTGGGCCCACAGGTAACTTAGGTGTAGCGGGGACAAGAAAGACGGTCACTTTCTCCCCATCCACCTCTGCACCCGGGACCCAGAGTTACTGGGTTCTTGTCTCACCTGGAAGAAAATAATTTCAGGAGTAGACAGCAGTGAAGGAAAACAGATTTTATTCGGAGGTTTTGAAGGGTAGGAGGAAGAGAAAGTGGGAGAGAGTGGAGAGTAACATGCTCAAGAGAGAACCCGGGCTTCTCCAAGGGCTCTACACACATCCCAGCGTTAGACAGGAAAGCATGAAAGTGCACATCTCCAGAGGGCAGAGCAGGGTCACATGTGCTGGGCCACGTGGTACAAATAGCACAAGGGCTCAGGCAGCATATGTGTGCCCTTCCTTCGTTTAAGGTGGCCTTTATAGGGTTTCTCCAACCTACCCCTATGTGGGGCTTCTACCTAATTCAAAGTCTATTATTAAGGAGGTTACCAAGGCATTGGGAGTGGTGATGGTCTTCTTTGAAATTCCTTTCCTGGCCTTTCTTTTCTACAGGAGCTTCTCTGGGTCTGTAGCTGTAGATAGGTGAGGTTCTTAGCAGGCCCTCGTTCCTGTTTTCTGCAAGGTTGGCCTTCAGTACTTCAGGGCTATTGCGTCTCAGGAAATGTACTGCCATTGCCTTAGGAGGGGGCCTTCCCTATCTGCCCACCTGCCGACATAGCAGCAGCACCTTAAACAATTGAGCTCACCAGCCTCCAGGCTCTCTGGTGTGTAGTGGGGCTGGGATGGGAACCACTTGAAGTCTGAGTCCTCATCACAGCTCCTGGCCCCATGCACTCTCCCTGGGCTCCAGAGACTCCCGAACAGTTAACTAAGGTGGATTACTAGCACCTGGACTTTCAGGCCCTATGAAGTGGTGGTGGGCTAGTAAAACAATTTACCAAATAGCCAGACCTCTAGTTGGGAGAGGAAAGAATGAATTGAATAAATGATACACTGTCAGAAGGACAGTGGGGTGTCCTCCCTTTTCCCTTAGGTCTTTCCAAGGGTCCACTTGGGAAGGACGGTTAGATAAGACATACTATTGTTTTCAGGGACTAGGGACTGTGGGAATCTGCTGAGTCTGCTGGGGAGTGATTGGTAGAGCCAGGGATGTCCAGAGTGAATGACTGGAAGGGAGTGTGCTGGGAGGGACTAAGGAGAGGAGGGAGGGAGCAGGTCTCTGAGGAAATCCTATTATACATTCTCATTTACAGGTGTGACCTGATTGGTCATCTTCCAGACCTTATTTGCATACAGCCGGTGACATCATTGCACATGGCTTCCATATAAGAGCATGTGTGATCTGATTGGTCACCCAGCTCACCATCCTCCAACAACCTCACCTGCATAAGAAACCAGATTGGTGATTTCAATTGGACCCTTTATATATATACAAGCACAAGTCACTGTCTAGAAGGTCACTTTTTCTCCCTCTGCTTCTGACCTTGCTTGTCTGCCTTTATGCCTGTCTTGCCTATATCAATTTGAACGGATAAATGAAAGTGTACAAGAGAACGGGGCTGGAGCCATAGCACAGCGGGTAGGGCATTTGCCTTGCACGGGGCTGACCTGGTTCGATTCCCAGCATCCCATATGGTCCCCTGAGCACCGCCAGGGATAATTCCTGAGTGCAGGCCAGGAGTGACCACTGTGCATTGCTGGGTGTGACCCAAAAAGCAAAACAAACAAACAAACAAACAAACAAAAGAGACCTGTGCTGGTTGGCACGCTAGTCCCACATGACATCTACAAGAACCCAGATCTCTGTACTCTCTGTACTGAGGTAACAGTACAGGGAGTACAGAGCATTTCTGGGCATGTCAGACTGTTTCCATTAGATCTCTATGCACAAATGAGAACAAACAGCCTGAGGTTTCTCCATGGAAACCTAGTCAAACTACTTCATCAACAGTGCTTGCTGCTTAACTTTAATACCTTGTGTGCGCTCCAGACATTGTCATTCACAAGAAACTGACCAACGCTTAGTACTGTGGTACATCTTTTGGTAAAAGGAACAGGCTTTTCTCCACACCAAGCACAGTTAGACCTTTGTCCTGAAAGGGGCTACATGCCTGGTTGTATGTTTGGGAGCTAAAGATGTGTAAGTCCTCGGTTTGGGGAAAAAACAGCAGGACCTTGAAGATAGGGACCCCAGGAATGGGACTCAAGCAAATCAGTAGGGCCTTGAGCACTTAAATAGTGATATTTGAGCATTGTGTAGGGAAAAGGTTTGGGGCAGAGCCAGCTTTGTCTGCTAGACCATTAAAGAGAGCTCCCCAAAGACTGTAGAGGGACCCCTGAGAATCTAGGGAGGAAGAACTTCTGCCATTATTGTTAGCTGTTAGCTAAGATTCTTGGACCCTTTAGAGCCTTGGGGGAACCGTAAGGGCGTTAGGCTGCCCCTGGGCCCTGGAAAAGGGTGAGAGCAGAGACAATAAAGCAGGTGGTGGGAAATGGACACTGCTGAAGGGACAGGTGTTGAAACATTATATGATTGAAACCCCAATCATGAACAACCTTGCAACTGTGTATCTCACTGTGATTCAATTTTAAAAGTAAATAAAAATTGTTTGTTTTCTTTTATTAGCTTTTTGAGTCACACCCAGCAGTCCACAGGGGTTACTCCTGTCTCTGCACTCAGGAATTACTCCTGGAAGTGCTGGGGGATCATATGGGATGTTGGGAATCGAACCTGGGTTGGCTACCTGCAAGGCCAATCAATGCCTTACCCGCTGTGCTATCGCTCCAGCCCCATAAAAATTGTTTTTAAAAATTTTAATAATAAAGCAGCAGGACAGCAACTATGAAGAACATGAGAGAGGGGGCTGAAGTGATAGTACAGTGAGTAGGACATTTGCCTCGCATGCAGCCAACCCAGGTTCAATCTCCGAGATCCATATTGTTTCCCAAACCAGCCAGGAGTGATCTCTGAGTGCAGAGCACTAGGAGTCTGCCCTGAGCACATTTGGGTGCGGCCCTAAAACCAAAAATCAAAAAACCAAAATACCCTTAAAATTCTTCTCAAAAAGAACAGGAGAGTTTTTTCTCTCTGTTGGATGGACAGATAAAATGTCCAGGAGAGAAAGAGCAGCACGACTGAAAGATCGAGCAGCTAGTCACCCCTGCCACTTCCACCAGAGAGGCCAGCAGAGATCTCTGTCCACTAGCTCAGAGAGAACAGGGAGGGCAGAACTGCCCCTGTTACAGGTAGCTAAGGCAACTGCTCTCTTGCGTGCCTGACAGCCTTGTGAAGACCCTAAAAGCTTAAGCTGTCCCTGCCCTCAAGAGACCCCACGGAGCAATGAGCCTAGGAGAGAGCAAATGGGAACTGTATGTCAGCCAGCATGCGTGTGACTCCAGTACCAAACGTTAGATTCCTCCCTCAGGGCTGTCTCCTCCCCAGGCTACTTCCCCTTCTGACCCCAGAGACTCCCTGGCAGGTCTGACTGCTTCACAAATGGTGGAGAAGGCACGACCTGCAAATTCACTGCTCGGGCCCCATAGTCCCGGGACCATGATCCCTACACTTGGTGTAGTCGACAGTTTTGGGAGAGATGACCCTATACAACCAGTGGAGTGACTCTGCATACAGAGAGGCCAACGCTGGACGACTGTGGAGCATTAAGGTTGATGGTGAGGACAAAATTAGTGAGCACAGTGCTGAGCAGCTGAGACACCTGGTTCTAACTTCCTTTCTTGTCATCAATTTTATGACTTGATGTCACGTCTCACGTCTCAGCATAGCATTTTTCTAATCTTTAATGTAGGAGCTTGAACCCTGTGGAGGAATCACCATCGCCAATGTTTGATGAACTGACTTAGATCAAAGCTGCCCTGTGGGCCTCCTGGAAACCTTGACCTAGAGGAAAAACTCAGGTAATTAGTCATTAACATCTCCATTTGGTTTTTTTTTTTTTTTTGCTTTTTGGGTCACACCTGGCAATGCACAGGGGTTACTCCTGGCTTTGCACTCAGGAATTACCCCTGGCCGTGCTCAGGGAACCATATGGGATGCTGGGATTTGAACCCGGGTCAGCTGCGTGCAAGGCAAATGCCCTACTCGCCGTGCTATCTATCCAGCCCCTCCATTTGGGTTTTGATTTCATTTTTCTGATAATTAGTGACACAGAGTATTTTTTTTCTCATATATCTTTTGACCTTCGGAAGTCTCTTGCCCCTGCGCCTGGCTGTCTTAACTGGGCCCCCTCGGAGGGGGACAGGTTGAGATTTCTTCTCCACTCTGAAACGAGTCCCTACAGCTGAAGACCTCCAGAACCCAGCCACAGCCATGCTCAAGGTCACTCTCCACACGTTCAAAAGAGCCTCATGCATGAAGGAACCGGCAGAGGAACCCAGTCAGGTGTGCGGGACAAGGGGCTGAGATCTCCAAGCCTGCTCGCATTGGACTGGGCCTCGTCCACCAAGATCTCTCATTTTCCAGTAGCTTGGCAGCCACACCCACAAACTGCCCCCAGCGCCATGAAATCCCATCAACGGCCAAGATTCAGAGACTATAAAACAAAGCTCCTGGAACCTCTTATAGCCTAGTTCTCCCTCTCGAAGAACCTGGCATGGTCCCAAGAGTATCCTGCCCACATGGCAGAGCCTGGCAAGCTCTCTGTGGCGTATATGATATGCCAAATACAGTAACAATGATGGGTCTCATTCCCCTTACCCTGAAAGAGCCTCCAATGCAGCACACTGGGAAGAGCAAGTAAAGAGAGGCTGCTAAAGTCTCAGGGCTAAGGACAAATGGAGACGATACTGGCACCTGCTCCAGCAAATTGATGATCAATGGGATGACAGTGATGACAGTGATGATGATCTTTTGACCATCTCTATGACTTCTTTGAGAAGGGTTCTGTTCATATCTTCCTCCCATTTTTTTAAGAGGATGGTTTATTTTTTCATAAGGTTCTACCAGTACTTTATATTTATGTATATATATATATACACACACACGTATATATATATGTATGTGTATATATACACAGTATATATAATGTATGTGTATATATATATATATATATATATATATATATATGGGCTGGAGCTATAACACAGCGTGGAGGGCGTTTGCCTTGCATGCAGCTGATCCGGGTTCAATTCCTCCGCCCCTCTCAGAGAGCACAGAAAGCTACTGAAAGTATCTCGCCTGCATGGCAGAGCCTAGCAAGCTACCCGTAGTGTATTTGATATGCCAAAAACAGTAACAAGTCTCACAATGGAGATGTTACTGGTGTCCACTTGAGCAAATTGATGAGCAATGGGATGATAGTGATACAGTAATATATATATATATTTGATATCAACCCTTTATTTGCAGTGAAGAAGCTTTTTAATTTGATAAAGCCCCATTTTCTTATCTTCACACCAATTTTCTTGGCCAATGTCATAAAATCATTGAAGATATATCTAGATTCAATGTCATGAAGTGTTCCGCCTATGTTTTCCTCAACATAATAATCTATTGCGAACCTAAGATTCAGATATTGTGGGGCTGGTGGCAGACTTCTGTCATGGAGATAAGAGTGTGGCTGTAAGAGAACACTGAAGTAAACTCTTTCTTTAGATTTGCTTTCTCTTTTGTTGGATATCAACCCTAAGTGCTTTAGGCTTTATCAGTGAATTGCCCCTTTCCTCCTCCCAGAGAAGCTTACCATGCCCAAGCTAACATCCTTAATTTAGCCAAAGTCTATCTTCAACCTCCCCTTTGTGTTGGATATTAACCCTATGTGCTTTAGGCTTAATCAGTGTATTGTCTCCTTTCCTCCTCCTAGAGGAATTTATATTACCCTTGCTAGCATCCCTAATTTAGTTAAAGTTTATTTGTAATCTTTCCCTTGTATTTTACCTCATATTGTCACAGTCCCCCATGTTAATCTCGATTGCTTGTAAAACAAAACTTTCTGGTAATTCTGAACTTGTATTGATACTGCTTTGTATTTGAAGTGCTGTATTTGGGGACTTTACTGTGGTTCTTGGTGGTGGAATATGTGCACTGGTGAAGGAATGGGTGTTCAAGCATTGTGTAACTGAGACTTAAACCTGAAAGCTTTGTAACTTTCCACATGGTGATTCAATTAAAAAAAACAAAAAGGGCAGCACATGAGCTCAGATAATGCAGTCATGTCAAGAACACATGTTGCATTCCAGGTTCCTGGGGGCATATCTCTAGCCCTGGTGTCTGTGTTTCTGTATCGAAAGCTATGGACCCTCAGGTTCGCATTGGCTCCTCCTTCTCTGAACTTTGAGGAAAGATGTGGGGAGGACTGGGCATGCAGAGTACTCAAGCACAAGCTCCCAGACTTATCTGGCCTGTCTCCTTCTTTTTTTTTTTTTTTTTGCTTTTTGGGTCACCCCCGGCGATGCACAGGGATTACTCCTGGTTCTACACTCAGGAATTACTCCTGGCGGTGCTCAGGGGACCATATGGGATGCTGGGATTCGAACCCGGGTTGGCCGTGTGCAAGGCAAATGCCCTACCCACTGTGCTATCGCTCCAGCCCCCTGGCCTGTCTCCTTCTTATTAGAAAAATATCTCTCAATATATAACCCCTGAAAAATCTGCCTTCTTTTTGGGAGAGGGATCAGGGGTACACCCTGTGATACTCAGAGGTTACTCCGGGCTGTGCACTCAGGAATCACTCCTGTTAGCACATGGAACCAAATGGGTGCCAGGGATCATCCTTGGGTTGGCTGCATGCAAGGTGAGTGTCCTACCCTCTGTACTATTGCTCTAGCCCCAGATTGGCCTTCTTTGAAGCAAGTAAAGATCTATTTGCCCAGTTGCGTTGTAGCTAGTCATACTGCCCCTGTATTGTTCCAATCCCTCAGAGGAGGGGTGATGTCACCCACTCTGGGGAACACACTCTGGAATGTGACGGAATGTGATACCTGCAGTAGGAGAGGAAGACTCCTCCTGCTGTATCTCTGTGCTAAAGGTAATAGAAAGGTAATGAGCAGGAGCAGAGGTGATCGGGAGTCTGCGTCAGGGAGCTGCAGCTCATGTGCCCTGGAGCATGGACATACAACTGGTTCTGGTTCTGGAGTGGGGCTCTGGGTCTGCATTTATGTATGTGTCTGTCTGTTTTGGTGGTTTGGGGCCATACCTGGCAGTACTAGGGCTTGC
The DNA here is from genome assembly GCF_027595985.1 of Sorex araneus. NCBI lineage: Eukaryota > Metazoa > Chordata > Mammalia > Eulipotyphla > Soricidae > Sorex > Sorex araneus. The sequence continues at coordinate 44,330,669 of NC_073305.1, read as the reverse complement.
TCCTGGCTTTGCATTCAGGGATCACTTGGCAGCAGTCAGGGGACCATACGTGGTGCCAGGGATTGGATCCGGGTTGGCTGCAGTACCCTACCTGTTGTACTACCTCTCGGCGCCTCAAGAGATTCTTAGTTACATGGTTCATGAAACAACATATATAGTTTTTTGTGATGTGGAGCAAGTGTCAATAATCTAACCCCAGTTTGTTAGGGCTATTTGTGTGTGTGTGTGTTTGTGTGTGTGTGTGTGTGTGTGTGTGTGTGTTTTGGGCACTCGGGCGGGATTGGGGGGAGGAGGTGTGGCCAAGCAGTGCACTCAGAGTTTCTTAGGGGCTACTCCAGTTTGGTGCACTAGGGTTGTTCCCTGCGGGCCCTGAGGAACCATGACCTCCTGGGGCTCTCACATGCAGAGTTTGTACTTGGTTCCTGTGAGCTGCCCACCATAAATACATGCATTTAAAAGGGAAATATGTATGAGATAATACCAAGAACCAGTACTGGAAATGGTAAAAACAGCACAGGGATTAAGACATTTGACTTACATGTGCCCGACCCAGTTTGCTCTTAGGCACTGCCTATGGTTCCTTCAAACATGCCAGGGGCCTCTCCTGAGCATAGAGCAGGAGTGAGCCCTGAGCACAGCCTGGGCATAGCCCAAACCCACCGCCTCCCCCCAGCCCCTAAACTGCAAAACCAGTACTGGATAATAATAAAAGTAAATACGTAAGCAAAAGGGGTCGGAGTTTAAATGAAGTGACAGATGTAATAGCAGATCTGCAAACAGAATGGGGTTGTGGGTGGGGGCCCCTGCAAGAAGCCGTGTGTCCGGTGGGGAGGCTCCCGTCTGCAGGTGTGGGGAGCCCCACATACGCTTGTGCACTGCAGAGCAGCTTCTTTGCTGGGCTGAGCCTGCAGCACACAGTGACCCCGTGTCATCTTCAGGGTATCAGCCTGACCACGGCGCGGGAACGTGGCCAGCTCGTCTTTTTTGAAGGACTCAAGGCAGCGGTGGATGTCATCTTCCGGGCTCCTCGGGGAGAGCCACAGCCCCTGCAGTTTCTCAGGTCAGTGTGTGTGCGAGTGCTCGCCCCTCCGAGCTCTGCTTTACCTGCTGCGCGCGGCGGGGAGAATGACAGGCTTTCCTGTTCTCTCCAGCCCCAGCGCAGCACTCGAGCACCCACCTCTGTTCTGCTCTTGCCTCCCTCCAAGGCCAGCTCACCAGGGCCACCAGGGGTTAGCAAACAGAGTTGCTGATACAACATAAACAGAGTTGTCAGCATGTTGCATTGGAATATAGGCACCTGCATTCTGGCTTCTCATCCCTGAGTGGTTTTGCAGCGCAGAAGCCAAGTTAGAAGCCAAGAAACCACATCCCCTCAAGCCTGAAATATTTGCGCCTGACTCGGAGAACACTTATCAGCTGCCGACTCAGGTGTCCTGCTGCTTGTCCTTATGGGCATCGGAGCAGACTCCCACCTGACTGCTCTCCTTCCTCCAGAGCCAGGGTGGCCTGCACCAGCTGTGCCCACTGTCCCCACTCTGTTCAGCCTGGCGCCTTGTGCCCGGTCCTGCATGTGGCCCTGACATATCTACGACCCAAGTCTTCACTGCCATCCTTACTCATGGAGCTGAGCCCTGGGGTGTGGCTCTGGTGCTTTTGGGGTCCCTCACCTCTTGCAGAACACAACAGCAAGGGTTTCACTGGGCAGCTGGAGGAGAAGCTGTTGTGTCCCTCTGCACGTGAGGCGTATGAGTGGCTGGGCAGCTTTTTTGTTTTTGGACCACACCCAGTGATCCTCAGGGGTCACTCCTAGCTCTGTGCTCAGTTGTTACTCCTGGCAGCACTCAGGGATGCCAGGGGTCAAACCCAGGTCATCTGTGTACAAGGCCAGCGCCATACTCCCTGTATTCTCTCCCTGGCCCCCTGGGTACCTTTTATACTGTTAGGACCTCTTGGGGAGGCTTCTCCTGTCTTCCCAGTCCAGACTCTTCCAGGTGCCTTAAACTCTCTTTAGACGAGAGACTGGCTGGCAGCGCTTAGGTCTCAGGGTCTGTTTGTGTTTCACGAATCTCTGGGAAAGTGTTTGGCACCTGGACAGCCTCAGGGAATAGCTGACTGAAGAGCCACTTAGGTGCGTGTGCCCGAGCCTGCCTGACCGTTCCAGCCAGATCGTGACCCCTCAGCACCAGGACTCGGCCACAGCTGCAGTCTTTTCCTGCAGCCTCTTCCTGGTGCTGCTCCAGAAATGACTGTAGACAGGGGCAACTCTCACGTCTTTTTTATCTTGTGTCCCAGGGAGGCCACCGCTGGGAGCCTGCTGCCACTGTATGAGTTTGTGCAGAAGTCACTGAAGCCGGAGGCCAACGAAGACACTTTGTGGAGGTGGCCAGTGCTGCTGGTGGATGACCTGAGTGTGCTGCTGAGTCTGGGCGTGGGGGCCGTATCCGTGCTGGACTTTGTCCACTACTGCAGAGCCACTGTGTGCTGGCAGCTGAAGGTACCCCTGCTCCCACGTGAGACCCGGGTGTCCAGGCGGGCCCCTCCAGCTCTCCCACACGGAGGCCACGTGAATTTGCTTGGGAGTGGGCTGTGTGGGGCTGCACGTAGCCAGGTTTCTGGGGCAGGGGCAGGTTAGTGTCTCTCGGAGTGTGTTTTATAGCTCAGTGGAGCTTATGGTGTCAGTGACTTTAAATCCTGGAAGGTTCATCACAAATATAGCTGTTGACCCAGAAAGGTTGCTATAAGATCAAATTCTGGGGCACAGAGGCCACTTTAGTTTCCTGCTTAGGGACTTCCTGGTGGTGTTTGGGGGATCCTGTGGTGCCGGGGATTGAACCTGGGGTCTCACGTTGGGAGAATGCTCCAACCCTTTCAGCCATTTCCCAGACCCCCAGTATTTCACCAGTAATAGACCAGCCTGTGCAGTAGGAATGGCTTTGCTGCCAGCCACACAGGATCCCAAGTGAGAGGAGCCCAAGAGAGCAAGGTTGGAAATGCTATCGACACTGTCCTGGGGCTGTTTGGAACTACGGTCCGGAGCCTGCAAAGGTCCATCCAGGGGAATGATGTTTGCAGCAGACTGGGAGACGCTGTGGGGAGACCCTTTGCAGGGAGGAGGCTCTGAGAGTCCCGTGCTCCTTGCCCTGTGCTCCTCCCAGTCAGAGCCTCTGTCCTTCTCTTCCCACTGTCACAGGGAAACGTCGTGGCCCTTGTGCATGACCGTGGTGATGCTGAGGATGAGGAGAACGCCCTCCTGCTGAACGGCCTCTGTCACCAGAGCCACCTGGTCCTGCGTGCCGAGGGCCTGGCCACTGGCTTCTGCAGGGAGGTGCACGGGCAGGTGTGCAGGGCTGCCCGGGTCTCGGTGGGCTGCTGAAGGGCCACTGGGATGACACCGGGCCTTCTCGGGGGGTTCCTGTAGTGGTGGGGAAGGCTGGGGCTCTGTGAGGATGCGGGCCAGGTCGGCTCCAGCCTGACCCAGGTACCAGAGCAGGTCTCCTGGGTTTCCGGTCTGTGCTCAGGCCACGCCCTGCAATGCTCAGGGCCTATTCTCACCGCAGTGCTCAGAGATCTCTCCAGCTAGCACTTGGGGCATCACAGAGTTCCGGGACTGACCCCAGGCCTCCTGCCTGCCTGCGTGGACACAGGCACTCAGGTCTCAGGAGCAGGTTGTCTGCCTCCTTCCTTTAGTGACTGATGAGGAGATGGGGGTGTAGATGCAGTGCCCTATGTCCACAGCAGAGGGCGCTGCTGTACGAGAGCAGGCTTTCTGTCCTGGCCAAGGGGACAGTTCCTGTCCAATAGAGACGCAGGGTCTCAGGTGCCTGCTTGCTCATGGCTGCCCCTGGCAGAGCCTGGCTTGAGCAGAGCCCAGGGCAGGGCTCTGTGCACCTGCGGTGTGGCCCACCAGGCAGGCCCCCGAGTAAAGTCAGGGAAGCTGTACCCAGAATGAGGGCTGCGAGCGCCTCTGCTGAGAATGCTCGGGGCCTCGTGCAGAAGCTGAGATCCTGCTGGGAGTGAGGTCAGGTTCTCGCCTTCCCAGGCCTGCCGTGGCGCTCTGCCTTTGGACACTCCTCCTGAAATCCTCTCCAAGGCCTCCCCGCGGCTCCCCGATTAGCTTTTTTTTTTTTCCTGTTACTAAGCAGTGTTTATTTGCCAGTCGCACTTGAACAGAATCAATGTGGGCAAGAGTTAGAGAAGTGCCACAATAAGACAGAAGTTGCTTGGGCCTTTCTTTTTTTTTTTAAATTTTTTATTAGTGAATCACCGTGGGGGTACAGTTACAGATTTATACATTTTTGTGCTCATGTTTCCTCCATACAAAGTTCGAGAACCCATCCCTTCACCAGTGCCCATTCTCCATTACCACCAGTAAACCCATCATCCCTCCCACCCTCCCCAAACCCATCTATTAGAGCCCAGGGGACCACATGGAATGCTAGTGATCAAACATGTGATGGTCGCAAGCAAGGCCAGTATCCGACAAGCTGTACTGTCTCTCTGGCACCAAGTCATTATTTTGCTTGTTTTTTGTTTGTTTGTTTGTTTGTATATTATTTAAATATTTTTTTAAATTTTTAATTAGTGATTCACCGTGAGGGTACAGTTACAGATTTATACAATTTTGTGCTCATGTTTCCCTCATACAAGGTTCGAGAACCCATCCCTTCACCAGTGCCCATTCTCCACCACCAGTAAACCCAGCATCCCTCTCACCCTCCCCAAACTCATCTCCCCCACTCCACCCTGCCACTGTGGCAGGGCATTCCCTTCTGTTCTCTCTCTCTAATTAGCTGTTGTGGTTTGCACTAAAGGTGTTGAGTGGCCACTTGTGCTCAGTCTCTAGCCCTCATTCAGCCCGCAACACCCTTCTCCCCTGCATGGCCTTCGACCACATTATAGTCGGTGATCCCTTCTCTGAGTTGCCCTTTCCCCAGAATGTGAGGCCAGCCTCCAAACCGTGGAATCAACCTCCTGGTACTTATTTCTACAATTCTTGGGTGTTAGTCTCCCACTCTGTTATTCTATATTCCACAGATGAGTGCAATCTTTCTATGTCTGTCTCTCTCTTTCTGACTCATTTCACTCAGCATGAAACTTTCCATGCCAATCCACTTATATACAAAATTCATGATCTCCTTTTTTCTAACAGCTGCATAGTATTCCATTGTATAGATGTACCAAAGTTTCCTCAACCAGTCATCCGTTCTAGGGCATTTGGGTTTTTTCCAAATTCTGGCTATTGTAAACAGTGCTGTGATGAACATATAAATGCACATGTCGTTTTGACTATACTTTTTTGCCTCTCTGGGATATATTCCCAGCAGTGGTATTGCTGGGTCAAATGGGAGCTCAATATCTAATTTTTTTTTAAATTTAAATTTTATTGAATCACCATGTGGAGGGTTACATAGTTCTCAGGATTATGTCAGTTATACAATACTCAAACACCCTTCCCTTCACCCGTACCCATATTCCATCACCAACCACCCCATTATACCTCCTGCCCCTTCCTGTCCCCCCAGTCCCCGCCCTTGTAAGTAATAAGTTTCACTTCGTTTACGCTTTATCTTGGTTATAGTCCATGTTTCAAAACATAACTCACTATTGTTGCTAGGGTTTCCCCCAAAAAAAGAAAAGACAGTCCCACTGTCAAGGAAGCATTTGATGGCTCTCCATTGCTGAGAATGTAGAGATATTAAGTCCCGCTGTTTGTTACATAACTTTTCTATTTTTTTCCCCCCCTCGTCCCGTGCCACCGAGATCACGCCTGTTTGGTAATCACCACGCTGCCTGACAAAGGGAAAACAAACCAAAAAAGATGGTTATTTCCCGTCATCAGCCGGCGTGGGGCTCTGGCTTAGTTGATAGTCTGGTAGAATGTCTGCAAGCAGTTTCTGGAACCAAAAGTAATACGCTGGCATCGGCCCCGGCTCGAGATTCCACCAGCGTCCCGCTGTTCCAAGTACATAATAATTTATTCCCTTGTATCCCATTCCCACGCCACCAGGTCCGTGTCAGCTTAATTGACATCGTACTATGGTTAATGCCACGCCACGTTTCTTCCAGAGAAAGAAGGATATTTCTTCTTAGCTGGCGTGGGGATATGGCTTAGTTCAGTCTATAGAGATGGCTACCACTTTGGTAGCCTTCAATATTTCAGCAGAAGACTTACTATTCTTGTTAGGATTTCCCACCAAAGTCCGACCCGTTAAAAGGGAACCATTTCATATTGGTGATGATTAAATGATAATAAGTTGTGTGGCCATGGCAGCGGCCTCACGGCTTTGAATTTCTGTATAAAGTCCAGGGAAAGTACAGCCAGAAATTACACGTCGCTACAAACTTTAACCCTATTATGGTCCCCCCAAAGTCCAACCCATTACAAAGGAACCATTTCATATTGCTGATGATTAGATGACATTAGGCTGCCGCGGCCACGCGATTTTGGGTTTCTATATAAAGTCCAGGGAAAATTCTGCCTAAAGTTCTATCACTACAATCTTTTACCCTTCAACAAAAAACTCAGTACTATTGTTTGGAGTTTCCCCCCACGGTAAGCCCTGCCAAAAAAGGAACATTTACACGTTGCTGACAATCAAGAGATATTAGGTTGAGTGGCTGCGATAGCAGCCGAGCGGTTTTGGAATTCTATATGAAGTCCAGGGAAAATTCTTTTGGTAATTGCATCACTCGCTGGCAGCGCCTGGGCCAGAAGCTCCGAGCACACAGTTTGGAGGCATTTTGGGGGCGCCGCTCATGTCCAAAGTGGTTCAGTTGCCTCCGGGGTCGATCTCGCGCGGGGCCAGAAAGGAGCGTCCCCACATGGCTCTGTTCAATATCTAATTTTTTGAGAATCGTCCATATTGTTTTCCAAAAGGGCTGAACCAGTCGACATTCCCACCAGCAGTGTAGAAGGGTCCCTTTCTCCCCACATCCTCTCCAACAGCGGTTGCTTTTGTTCTTTTGGATGTGTGCTAGTCTCTGTGGTGTGAGGTGGTATTTTTTGATCTGCATCGCTCTGATGATTAGTGATGTAGAGCACTTTTTCATGTGCCTTTTGGCCATTCGTATTTCTTCCTTGGTAAAGTTTCTGTTCATTTCTTCACCCCATTTTTTGATGGGGTTGGATGTTTTCTTCTTGTAGAGATCAACCAGTGTTTTATATACCATTGATATCAACCCCTTATCTGATGGGTATTGTGTAAATATCCTTTCCCATTCTGTGGATAGTCTTTGTATTCTGGTCACTGTATCTTTTGCGGTGCAGAAGCTTTTTAGTTTAATGTAGTCCCATTTGTTGATCTCTGTTTTTATTAGATTGCTTAGTTCCGTGTCATCTTTGAAGATACCTTTATCTTCAATATCGTGGAGGGTTTTGCCAACCTTGTCTTCAATGTACCTTATGGTTTGTGGTCTGATGTTGAGGTCTTTAATCCATTTTGATCTGACTTTTGTGCATGGTGTCAGGTCAAGGTCTAAGCCCATTTTTTTGCATGTGGTTGTCCAGTTTTGCCAGCACCATTTGTTAAAGAGGCTTTCCTTGCTCCAATTCACATCTCTTGCTCCCTTATCAAAGATTAGATGATCATACATTTGGGGTTGTGTGTAGGGATATTCCACCCTGTTCCATTGGTCTACGGCTCTGCCTTTGTTCCAGTACCATGCTGTTTTAATTGTTACTGCTTTGTAATAAAGTTTGAGGTTGGGGAGGGTGATGCCTCCATCCTCTTTTTCCCAAGAATTGTTTTAGCTATCCGTGGACGTTTGTTGTTCCATATGAATTTTAGGATTGCTTGACCCGTTTCTTTGAAGAATGTCATAGGTATCCTTATAGGGATCGAGTTGAATCTGTATAATGCTTTGGGGAGTATTGCCATTTTGACAACATTGATTCTCGCTATCCACGAGCAGGGTATATGTTTCCATTTCCTCATGTCCTCTTTTATTTCATGGAGTAGCGTTTTTATAGTTTTCTTTGTAGAGGTCTTTTACTTCCTTGATTAAGATGATTCTGAGGTACTTGATTTTCTGGAGCACGATTGTGAATGGGATTGCTTTTTTCATGTCCCCTTTCTCTGCCTCATTGTTTGCATATAGGAAGGCCATGGATTTTTGGGTATTGATTTTGTAGCCTGCAACTTTACTGTATAAGTCTATTGTTTCTAAGAGTTTCTTAGTAGAGGCTTTAGGCTTCTCTAGATATAGTATCATACCGTCTGCAAATAGTGAGAGTTTGATTTCTTCCTTTCCTATCTGGATATTGGTCTGTAATTTTCTTTCTTAGTGCTGTCTTTGTTTGCTTTTGGTATTAGGGAGATGTGTGCTTCATAGAAACTGTTTGGGAGAGTTCCTGTTTTTTCAATTTCCTGGAAAAGTTTGAGGAGAACTGGCAACAGGTCTTCTTTAAACGTTTGGAAGAATTCACCAGTGAAACCATCTGGGCCTGGGTTTTTGTTTTTGGGGAGGTTATTGATTACAGTTTCAATTTCCTTAACATTGATGGGTCTATTCAGGTATTCCAAGTCTTCTTTGTTCAGTCTTGGGAGATTGTAGGAATCAAGGAATCCATCCATTTCTTTTAGGTTCTCCTTTTTTGTGGCGTATAGACCTTCAAAGTAGTCTCTAATGATCTTTTGAATCTCACTGGTTTCTGTTACGATGTCCCCCTTTTCATTTCTGATTTGATTTATTAAGGTTCTCTCTCTTTCTTTCTTTGTGAGTCTTGCTAGCAGTTTATCAATCTTATTTATTTTCTCGAAGAACCAGCTCTTTGTTTCATTGATCTTTCGGATTGTTTTTTTGGTTTCGATGTCATTAATTTCTACTCTAATGTTTATTATTTCTTTCCTTCGGTCTGGTTTGGGTTCCTTTTTCTGGTCCTTTTCTAAGGTCTTGAGTCGTGAAGTCAAGCTATCTATGTGGGCCCTTTCTTCCTTCCTGAGGAATGCTTGGAGAGCTATAAATTTTCCCCTTAACACGGCTTTAGATGCGTCCCATAGGTTTTGGTAGCTCGTGTCTTCATTCTCATTTGTTTCTAAGTATTTTTTGATTTCTTCCTTGATTTCCTTCCTGACCCACTCATTGTTCAACATTGAATTGTTTAATTTCCAGGTGTTTGATTTGATTCTCCGTATCGGTGAGTGGTTAGCTTCTATCTTCAGCGCATCGTGGTCTGAAAAGATAGTTGATACAATTTCTATTTTTCCGATTCTATTGAGGTATGTTCTGGGGCCCAGTACATGGTCTATTTTAGTAAAAGTTCCGTGTGCACTGGAAAAGAATGTGTATTCTTTATTTTTGGGGTGTAAAGCCCTATGTAGGTCTATTAGGCCTCTCTCTTCAATCTCTTCTTTCAGAGTCAGTGTTTCCTTGTTGAGTTTTGTTCTTGTCGATCTATCTAGAGGCGATAAGGCCGTATTGAAGTCTCCAACTACTATTGTGCTGTTAGTGATGTCCTCTTTGAAGTCTGTTAGAAGTTGTTTTAATTATTTAGCCGCTCGTTCATTAGGAACATATACATTTAAGAGTGTGATTTCTTGGGGCTGGAGAGATAGCACAGCGGGTAGGGCGTTTGCCTTACACCTGGCCGACCCGGGTTCAAATCCCAGCATCCCATATGGTCCCCTGAGCACGGCCAGGGGTAATTCCTGAGTGCAGAGCCAGGAGTAACCCCTGTGCATCGCCAGGTGTGACCCAAAAAGCAAAAAAAAAAAAAAAAGAGTGTGATTTCTTTCTGTTGTACATATCCCTTGATAAACAGAAAATGACCTTCGCTGTCCCTTTTAATCTTTTTCAACCTGAAATCTATGTTGTCGGATACCAGGATGGCCACTCCAGCTTTTTGAAGGGGGTTGTTTGCTTGCAGAATTGTTTTCCATCCTTTGACTTTGAGTCTATGTTTACTCTGTTCAGGTGTGTTTCTTGCAGGCAACAGAATGTTGGGTTTAATTTCCGGATCCATTTTGCCACTCTGTGTCTCTCGATAGGTGCATTTAGGCCGTTGACATTGAGAGAGATTATTGTGATGGGGTTTTGTGTCATCTTTCTGTGGGATTTGTTGTTCTTATGGGGCTCCTACTTGTCTTACAGTAGCCCCTTTAGACCTTCTTTCAAGTTTGGTTTTGAGTCTATGAAGTTCCTGAGCTGTTGTTTATCTGAGAAATAGTGTATGGTTCCTTCGAGTTTGAGTGAAAGTTTAGCCGGATAAAGTATTCTTGGTGAGGCATTCATTTCGTTGAGTTTTTTCACTATGTCCCACCATTGTCTTCGGGCTCGGAGGGTTTCCTCTGACAGGTCTGTTGTAAATCTGAGGGGTGCTCCTTTGTATGTGATTTCCTTCTTTGACCTTGCTGCTTGCAGAATTGTGTCTCTACCCATAGCATCCGTCATTTTGACTATGATATGCCTTGGAGTCTTTTTATTTGGGTCTCTTTTTGCTGGTACTCTTTGGACTCCTTGTATCTGGATGCCTGCCTTCTCCAGTTCTGGGAATTTTTTAGCAATGGTGTCTTTGACTGTTTTTTTTTTTTTTCCATTGGGGTTACTTCCCTGTGGTTCTGGTACTCCAATGATTCTTCCCCAATTAGCTTTTGAACCCACACTCCGGACCCATCAAGGTGGATGAGTGCCTAGCCCAGAGCTGTTCAGAGTCGAGGGGCCTGGTCAAGCACATCTGCAAGCCAAGGGCGCTTGTGTGGTGCCCCTGGACACAGCCCGAGAAGTCCCCCTGGACAGTGTGTGGCCTGGCCCTGGAGCCACTTCCCTGCAAACATTTCAGTCAGTCAGAGACATCCATCATTGTCCCACACCCATCATCATCATGATGAACATTAGCCTTTCTGAAGCAGTGGTTTCTTTTGTTTGTTTGATTTTGGGTTGTGGTGTTTTTGTTTTGTTTTGTTTTTGTTTTTGTTTTTTGGCTTTTTGGGTCATACCCAGTGGTGCTCACAGGTTACTCCTGGCTCTGCACTCAGGAATTACTCCTAGCAGTGCTCGGGAGACCATATGGGATGCTGGGGATTGAGCCCAGGAGGTCTGCCGTGTGCAAGAAAACATTCTACCTACAGTACTATCTCTTCTGCCCCAGAAACAACAGTTTCTAATATGTTAATTTTCAAAATTAGTGCACAAGAACGAAGCATGCATAGCCAAAGTACGCAGAGCAACTAAGATTTTGAAAAGGAAGAAAAAATGTCATCTGCATATGCTGAGCTTACAGGTCTTTCCTTCCTGCACATCTTCTGTCCAGAGTCAGTGCCATTGTGAGGGCACAGGGGAGTCCTTTGTTTCCTGTGGGGGCCACACCCAGCTGCCCTGGGGATCCTGTGGTGCTGTGGATTGAATCTGAGCCTCTTGTAAGTTCAGCTGTGCTCTGCCTCTCGAGCCATCCCGTCCCGGGACCTTCCACTCTGGCAGTCAGCTGTGTTTGGGATGTTGTCCCCCGCCCATGTACTGAACTCATAGAGGTCTCAGGGAAGGTGCAGATGGGCCATGTGGGGTTAACGTGGAGCAGGTTTCTGAGGGGCTGTGTGTTGGAGGTGTGGGATATGGGGTTCGCCTCCCTCATTCTTCTCTCTGTCACTCTAGCTGAGGATCCTCTGGAGACTGCCGCAGGCCACAGCCCAGCGGGATCGGAGCCTCACTTACCAGTACAAGATACAGGACAAGAACGTGTCCTTTTTTGCCAAAGGCATGTCCCCTGCTGTTCTGTAGCCTCTCTTAGGGGCTGCTGAAACTGCCCTGGACAATCTGTTTTCAAAGGTTCATGATAATCAACAACGTAGGAGTGGATGTAGACGTGGGAAGCCAGGAGGGGCTGGCTTCTCAGAGTAAGCCGGAAATGGTGCCTTTGTTTCCCGAGTCCTGCTCAGGAAACACCGCTAGGGATCTGCTATCCTGGCCCTGCTGAGATTCAACACTGCATGTCAAGCCCTGTGGAAAGGACCCTCAGATCCTGCCAGCCGTTGGCCCAGTTACTTTTGATAAGTGCTTCTCAGAGCCAGAGTGGGTGTGACTGCTCTGTTCAGACGAAGGAACATCACCTGGCCCGCATCCCCAGTGACAAGACAGAGGATGATGGCCACTTGCAGAGAAGGAACCACGTGACCTCCCTCGCATTGTCTCCCTTACTTTTCAGCCTTAAGCTGTACAAGGCCTTTTCCCTTCCATCCAGTGAGGGAGGGGATGGAGCGCGATGGGAAGCATGCAAAGGCGAGAGAGTGGACTGTCACCCACGCCCGACATGTGCCTGCGCCCGGAGACTGGCTGTCTTGGAGAAAGCCTCTGACCCAGTTCACAGCTCTGACTTCTCTACTGTCTAGGGGGCCTGGCCCCCCATATGCTCATGACGACTGAGCCATCGGGGCCAGGCACCCGACGGAGGTCCCACAAGGCCCCAGAAAGTGACTGGAGGGACTGTTCTTTCTGCCAGGCAGGTGGGGCGCAGGCAAGGGGCAGGGCCTCTACCCTTGAAGGTGAGCCGGTGTGTGCGGTGCTGAGGGTGGACCCTCGGCCTTACGGATCTAAGACAAGAGTGTCCTTTAAAGCTCCGTGAGTCTGATTTGAAAAATAATGAAAAAGTGACTCGTTTGCAGTGACTATGGAAGTTTCATGTTTAAATTTTTACAACTTGAAATATTGGTTAAAGGGAACAGTTAATTATTCATTTTCCTCAAGGCATACTGTCGTGTTTGTTACTGTCCAGGAAGAGTGGAGTAACCAAGAGAAGCTGGTCTGGTTCTCGATATGTTACAGACCTCTATGAAAATTCGAAAATTGTGAGTGTAGAAGAGAAAGGGTTTAATAAAGAATCTTGTGTGTCCTTTTGCTCTTTCACTGGCTTATGTAGCAGTGGTTGGGGGACCTTGAGATGCCAAGGAATGAGCCCAGGTCTCTGGATGGAATGCCAGTCCTTCGTTTCATCAGAGAGCTCTCTCTCTCTCTCTCTCTCTCTCTCTCTCCCCTCCCCCCAGTACATCTTTCTTTATTCTCCAGTGTTTAATGAGCTGCATATGAACTTCATAAGACCTGCATGTTTTTCTTTTGTTTATTTGGGGGCCACACCTGGCTGTGCTCAGGGCTTCCTCCTGGCTCTGCTCTCAGGAATCACTCCTGGTGATACTTGAGGGATCATGTGGGAAGCCTGAGATCTAACCCAGGTTGGCTGTGTGCAAGGCAAGCACGCTACTACCTCTCCAAACCTGAGATGCAGTTTTGAATGACCAAGGTGCCATCAAACATAATTTACTTGATATGAATTTGATTATGTTTGTTCACTAGGGTTGTAAATGTTCATATGAAGTTTTGTATCTTCAATGACCGGTATTTGACAGTGTCATATTCCAAGTTGCTTTGCTCTTGTCTTGGCATTTCCAGTTGTTTTATAAACGATAGTACAAATACATGATTGTTAAAAATATAACCTACTTCTCTCAGGGGTAGGCCTTCGTACAGGGTGCCAGGGATTGAACCCTGGTCAGGCACGTGCAAGTAAATGGCCACCTGCTGTCCTATCACTCCAACCCTTCTCGTTTGAACTTGTGAATGCTGAAAAAAGACTTGGCCATTTCAATGGACTCGGCACCAATGATTAAGACAGATGAAACCAAAACTAAAATGGAGGCTGGAGCGATAGCACAGTGGGCGGGGCGTTTGCCTTGCATGCGGCCGACCGGGGTTCAATTCCCAGCACCCCACATGGTCCTCTGAGCACAACTAAGAGTGATTCCTGAGTGCAGAGCCAGTAGTAACCCCTGTGCACCGCCAGGTGTGACCCCCACCCACCAAAAAAAAAAAAAACTAAAATGGACTCTTCCCACTCACACAATCAAGTCTTATAGAAGAACATTAAATCAGATGTGGGTTCGTGTTGCCAAGAAGCATATTCTAGAAAGAAGTTGTGAAGACAGGCACATCTCTGCCAAGTCTGCCCAAATTCCAGGCAGTGTATCAACAAAAAATGAGTTGGTGAGAACCAGGTCAAGGCTTCAGAGAGTCAAGAGAACTAGGGGGAGAGCCGAATTCTGGACAGAGGCAGCAGGACCCTACTTAGGGATAGAGACCATGACAGGAGGAAGGGGGGGTTGGAAAACAAGATGGCCGTCAGAGCAGAGGAACCTAAGCCAATGGCCCAGAGAGGGGAGAATCAGTTGGGTGACACGGTGGGGGAGGGGCAGTGGGCACCAGGCCCCGTGGAACCCTGTGAGGTTCTCCCATCCTTTGTGATGCAGGCTACGCTATATAAGGCAGAGCCGCTTGCTCAAACCTCAGTTGCCTCAGGCAGCTCGCCGGCACGATGAGAGTCCTTATATGGATGCTGATCGTTTTGTTCGGTTTGCAAATTGAGAAAATGTTGAGCCTAGTCTCAGAATTTCTCGGTGCTAACTGCCCTACTCTTTACCTTGAAGTGGTTGGAGTGGGTCTATTTTTGTTTTGCTATGTAGTGAAAACATCCTATTGCACCTTCTGCAAAAAGAAATCAGAAAATAAGGTAGGAGCCGATACCAGCACTTGAGCGAGTTAGGGCGGTGGTTGTGTCGCCTGGTTCTGCTCGCACACCACAGAGTGGGCTTGCTCGCTTCAGAAGAACGCCTTAGTCTGAGGAGAAGGCAGCACCTCACTCTCCTCGGAAGGCAGACTGTGGGGCGGGGATTCGGGCAAGACAGGGCTCCCCTGTATTTCACAGGCTAGTGGGAGGGGTGGCAGGTTCCCAACTCAGAACCCCCAACTCCCCCATGACCCAGAGTCGGCTTCCCTTTCTGGAGACTTCAAGTTCTCCAGAGAGAAGAAATCTCCCAGAGAGACCTCCGGGGTTGGGAGGCGGCATCAAGCCTTCCTCCGTGTCAGCTCTGAGGAGAGCAGAGCAGGGATCGGGGCCCTGGACCAGAACTCATGTCCTGAGACAGGGAGACCGGACACACAGGGCCTGCCCTGCCAGGCAGCTCCTGGACAGGGGCCATCGTTGTTCATAGAAGGAAACCAAAAAAGCAGAACCAAAGCAAAGCGTTTGGTCACATCTATTGATGACTATGAGGCACAAACCCACCTGTTTGTGGCAGGACTTCTTTGGTTTGGGGTCACGGTGTCTGAGTTTGAGAGAGGGAAAAACTGGACCCAATGCTCATTGATTTTTGTCTTCTCGGTGCCAGAAAAAAGAGAGAAAAAGGAAAAGGAATTTGTCCCTCAGGGGTGAGTTACTGCCTTTCCTACCTGCGCCCTCCCGGGGTAACCCCCCACCTCACCCTCACCCCATTCCCACAGTCCCAGGGCCCTGGTCTCTGAGGGTGGCCGTTGCTTCCACAGACCTTCCCTGAGAGCAGGACCCTCAGAGGAGCTGCTGAGGGGAAGGTGGGCACAAGCCCTTGTCAGACCCTGCTGTGCCCACCCTGGGCACTGAGGCAGGGAGGGATGAGGCCATGGGTGCCCCCCTTGGTTGCCGTGGGAGACGAGAGAAGACTCTGCTCTGAGTTGGTCAGAATACGGGCTGTTGGCGGGGATCAGATCCCCCTGGATCTCCCGCAGCTCTCTCAGGGAACAGGCGTGGCTTTCGCGAACAGACGCCACTCTCTTGGATTCCTAGGTGCCAGGTGCGACCTCACCGCGGCAAAACTGAAGAAGCGGCGGATGAGCCTGAACCTGGACAGGTGACTGTCTCTGCGTCTCTTTCCGCCCCCTTCTGAGGAGGAGTGCGGCTGGCCTGGTGGGGGTTGGGGGAGGCACAGGGACAGGGATGGGGGTCAGGCCTGGGGGCGAGGCTGGGGGCAGATTGGGAAGTCAGGGCTGGAGACAGTGGGAAGTGGGGACAAGCTTCTGGGGCCCTCCCTCCCCAACCCTCCCCACCCCGTAGTCCCTGTCTGCTCCTCTCCATCTCTGTCCTTCCTGTTTTCTGCAGAACCCGGACCCAGGACGAGGATAACCTTACATCCAATGACAACCGGTGCAAGGCCTTAAAGAGCCAAACACAAGCCACGTTTCAGCAGGGCCCGGCAGCCCCGGACCATGCAGTGTCCAGTGGGTCGTTTTTGGCCCTGAAACGTGATTCTTTTTCCTCACCTCTGCCTGTTCCCTCTACAGCCTCCCCCCGAGATCCCGTTCCCATTCCTCTGGCCCAGCCTCGCCCGCCAGCCCGCCGCTTCCTCTCCACACTCACCCCCGTGTGGGGCCTGGTCTATGGTTCTCTACTTGGTGTGTCTGTCTCGCCAGTGCCTGTTGTAACAACTTTCGGCCCCTCGGCTTTCCACCTGCTCCGCGGCACTTTCCTCCGCCCTCTCACCTCCACCATCCTAAGAGTGTACACAAGGAGCAACTTCCTGGGGCCGGACCCTCCAGGGCCATCCGGACCACTAGCCCTCCCTCCCTCTGAGGCTCCCGTCCACTCCCCAGATCTCTGTCCTCTCGGGGGCACACACCACTCCGGTCCTCCACCACCAATGAAATTTAAGTGGTGCCCCCCGAAACCCCCCAGGAGTCGAGGCGGGATCCGGTGCAACACCACCCTAAACCAGCAGCACCCTGGGGAGGAGGAAATACGGAGAGACCAAGACAGACCCACACCCCTGGCCTCTGGTTCTGCCCAGTCCGGTGATGAGACGTCACTGACCACGGTCCCCGGCACGAATACAAACACCACCCCGTCTCTCTCTGTTCCCCGCTATACAGCCGTGAGGGATCTAAGCAGGGAGGATCTCCCAGAGCCTCAGACCCGGTGTAACAGCTGTGGCCCACAAATGGCACCGCCGGTAAACCGTTCCCACCGGGGGAATCGCTTTTTAAAGTTCTGGCGCAGGATCAGGAGGTCTCGGGCCCCAGCCACAAGGGGACAGGCACCCCGTGCACGACTTCTCAATAGAGCACTGAGATGCTGCCTGCCCTGTTTGTATGGCAGGATGAATCCCTAGAGGACTAAAACTCCCTCTACATGGGGGCTCTCCCACCCCTGCCCCCACGGGGACTTATGCCCAACCTTAAGAAGGCCTGTTGGGCACCACTGTCCCCATACAGGCACAAGTAACGGGCTGACACCACCATGATCCCAACTCTCCCCCATTAAATACCCTTAAATCCTGAGGAGTGTTCTGTCTGCTGTGTTGGGGGTTGGGGTCGGAGCTACTGGGGGGCGGGTGTCAGGGAAAGGAAGGAGTTTGCTCAGCTCTCAGAAAGCCCTTCCCGGAGCTCATGGGCATCAGGAAGCATCACGAGCCGCCTGTCCCAGCTGCTCCCCTGGGAGGAGCCACTGGACATCTTCCTCGAAAAGCCCAACAGCCCAACCCTTCTCTTGGACACTTTCTCACCACGAGAGGTGCAGGGTGGGGGCCCCGATACTTCTCAGCAGAATAGTTGTGAAGGAAGAGTGGCCTCCTCGATCGTTAGAGGCCAGTGATCGGAGGATGACACTGGGGGTGAAGCCGAAACGGGGGCATGCGGAGGGGGAACAGCTGCTCAGGCCATGGGACCTTGACCTGGTTGGAGAAGGGACCCTGACCTGGTTGTGTGGGACCCTGAATTGGGTGGGGAGGGGGCCTTTGTGCCCGGGTGAGGGGAACAACCCTGACTGGGGGTCTTAGTGGAATCTGAATTGGGTGTGGAGGGGACCCCGGTTGGCCTGGAGTCGGGACCCTCACCCGGTAGGAGCAGGGCCCATTGTCAGCAGGGAAGCCACCTTCTGTGCTGGGAAACATCCTTTCAACTGGACACTGATGGGCTCACGGCTCATGGCAGAGGCTCGTCAGCAAGTGAGTTTCTTCCCCAGGTCGGTCCTCAGGCTGCCCGTGGCGGGTGGGGGTGTGACCTCACTTCAGGACAGCAGCGCTTAGCTGATGAGCGAGCAGGAGGAAAGGGGAGCAGACAGTCACCTGGACCCAGGGTGAATTTACGCAGAGGAAAAGGCAAGATTCTGGGGTGTGCAGGACAGGGAGAAAACCAGGGAGGAGGAAAGATGGGCCTTGTGGCTGGACTGAGGTTTATGCCTCATCCCCACCCTGTCCCACCCCTCATGCCCACAGTCCCTCGGGCACCGCTGCGCTGATGGTCTGGGAGCTCTGGTGTGCTATCACTTAGGCTCAGTACTACTCATTTTCAAAAGTGAATAAATTCATCATTTTTCGGTTAGGCCATGACTAGCCATACTTAGGGGCTACTTCTAGCTCTGTGCTCAGGGCTTAAACTGAGGAGTACATGGGGTTGCCGCATGCAAGCTAAGTGCCTTAGCTCCTAGTTTGTCTCTCTGACAAGTTGGTTTTTCAATGACAGTTGGTTTTTGAATGAAGGATAATTGATGAATGTTGTGACTGGTGACTCCTCGAGACTGGCCTCCAGGCAGTATGGAGCTGCCCTACTGCCCTGCCAGATCTAACATTATATGTAGCACACTTGTTTGTTCCACTCTCTGTCCCCAGATTCTCCAAAAAGTCAAATGTTCCAGGAGGGATGTGCCACATCCTGAGTCTTGGGAAATGCAAATCAAACCGTGGTCTAGCACTTTAGCTACACAGGAGGGCTGGGATACAAGGATACAACCTCCGAATCAAACCTGGGCAGTAGATGGAGCCATAGGAACCCTCATACACTGCTAGTGGAAAGGAGAACTAGCTCCACGAGCTGGAGCTCACACTTTTTGTGCTGGAGGATCAGGTCTGATTTCCTGTAGCACCAAGACTGACCCCTGGTGAGCACCCAGGTGCTAATAGCCTACAAGGAATACTGAGTGAGCCCCCACCTCCCAACAAATAAAGAATTACATCCCCAAGTTCCCTTTACTCAGAGAAATGAAAATCTATGTCCACATGAGAACACATTCAGAAATATTCATTGTTCGTTATTCATAGCAGTTCAAGATGGAGGCACAGCAAGCCCCAGGAACTGATGCATGGTGTCTCTGGCGTATCTCCATGGAGCCAATGGTCAGGCACTGGGTATTTTTTTTGGGTCACACTGGCAATGCAGGGTCACACTAACCCTGCACTCAGGAATTACTCCTGGTGGTGCTTGGGGGACCATAAGGGAGGCTGGGAATGAACCCGGGTCAGCCGTGTGCAAGGCAAATGCCGTACCCACTGTGCTACCACTCCAGCCCCAGGCACAGGGGTTGGAGGAGGAGAATATCTAAGTTAATATTTGTCCAAATTCCAGGCGGGTTTTCAGACTAGGCAGTGAGATGGTGGTCTCCAGCCAAGGCTTCAGAGTGAACTGGAGCTCAGGCAAGATTTGGGTTAGACACAGAACAAGCAGGACATTTCATGCTTGTTCATGGGCATAAATGCATGGCATGAAGAGTACATTGTTGGGGCTGGACGGAGCCACCAGGATGAGCCCATGTAAACTGCTCCACACAAGGGCAGGAACATAGGGACCCATGAAAATGGACGAGATTTCTGGTGTGTCCTGCCTGGTTGGGATGAGGCTGAACATCTTCTTTTGGCTGCCTTAGTATATAACTTCCAAAATTATACGGAAATCGTCAGTCTTCGTTTTCTCACAGATTCTTGGTTCTATTTAACCTGTTTGTTGTCAGTATGCAGATCCTAGGTACCCCCCAGGAGTCGAGGCGGGATCCGGTGCAACACCACCCTAAACCAGCAGCACCCTGGGGAGGAGGAAATACGGAGAGACCAAGACAGACCCACACCCCTGGCCTCTGGTTCTGCCCAGCCCGTTGATGAGACGTCACTGACCACGGTCCCCGGCACGAATACAAACACCACCCCGTCTCTCTCTGTTCCCCGCTATACAGCCGTGAGGGATCTAAGCAGGGAGGATCTCCCAGAGCCTCAGACCCGGTGTAACAGCTGTGGCCCACAAATGGCACCGCCGGTAAACCGTTCCCACCGGGGGAATCGCTTTTTAAAGTTCTGGCGCAGGATCAGGAGGTCCCGGGCCCCAGCCACAAGGGGACAGGCACCCCGTGCACGACTTCTCAATAGAGCACTGAGGTGCTGCCTGCCCTGCATGTATGGCAGGATGAATCCCTAGAGGACTAAAACTCCCTCTACATGGGGGCTCTCCCACCCCTGCCCCCACGGGGACTTATGCCCAACCTAAAGAAGGCCTGTTGGGCACCACTGTCCCCATACAGGCACAGGTAACGGGCTGACACCACCCTGATCCCAACTTTCCCCCATTAAATAACCTTAAATCCTGAGGAGTGTTCTGTCTGCTGTGTTGGGGGTTGGGGTCGGAGCTACTGGGGGGCGGGTGTCAGGGAAAGGAAGGAGTTTGCTCTGCTCTCAGAAAGCCCTTCCCGGAGCTCTTGGGCATCAGGAAGCATCACGAGCCGCCTGTCCCAGCTGCTCCCCTGGGAGGAGCCACTGGACATCTTCCTCGAAAAGCCCAACAACCCAACCCTTCTCTTGGACACTTTCTCACCACTAGAGGTGCAGGGTGGGGGCCCTGATACTTCTCAGCAGAATAGTTGTGAAGGAAGAGTGGCCTCCTCGATCGTTAGAGGCCAGTGATCGGAGGATGACACTGGGGGTGAAGCCGAAACGGGGGCATGCGGAGGGGGAACAGCTGCTCAGGCCATGGGACCTTGACCTGGTTGGAGGAGGGACCCTGACCTGGTTGGGTGGGACACTGAATTGGGTGGGGAGGGGGCCTTTGTGCCTGGGTGAGGGGAACAACCCTGACTGGGGGTCTTAGTGGAATCTGAATTGGGTGTGGAGGGGACCCCAGTTGGCCTGGAGTCGGGACCCTCACCCGGTAGGAGCAGGGCCCAGTGTCAGCCGGGAAGCCACCTTCTGTGCTGGGAAACATCCTTTCAGCTGGACACTGATGGGCTCACGGCTCATGGCAAAGGCTCGTCAGCAAGTGAGTTTCTTCCCCAGGTCGGTCCTCAGGCTGCCCGTGGCGGGTGGGGGTGTGACCTCACTTCAGGACAGCAGCGCTTAGCTGATGAGTGAGCAGGAGGAGAGGGGAGCAGACAGTCACCTGGACCCAGGGTGAGTTCAAGCAGAGGAAAAGGCAAAAGCAGAGGAAAAGGCAGAGGAAAAGGCAAAAAGGGGTGTGCGGGAAGGTGAGAAAACCAGGGAGGAGGAAAGATCGGCCTTGTGGCTGGACTGAGCCTTGTGGCTGGACTGAGTGGCTGGCTGGACTGAGATGGGCCTTGTGGCTGGACTGAGGTTTATGCCTCGTCCCCACCCTGTCCCACCCCTCATGCCCACAGTCCCTCGGGCACCGCTGCGCTGATGCTCTGGGAGCTCTGCTCTTCGTCCCGCTGTCCTCTGTCTTGGTCCTCTGGTAAGAGCGCCAGACTTGACCTGCGGGGCTCTGTCAGCTTGGCCTTCGCCTCACTGGGCAAAGTTATCCTGGTCCCTTCTTTCCTTAGAGATCACATCCTGCCCGAAGTGTGTCCCATTCTCCGGTCATCAAAGAGGTGCCCCCTCAAGAATCACGGCGGTGGTGTTCTGCTGGGCAGATTTCCTCAGAGCACCCACGGGCCCTCGACCCAAGGCTGATTTATAGATGTCTGGGTCCACCATGGATGCATATGTTTTAGCATAAGATGGCATAAATACCCACTTTCACTACATGATGATATTTTCACCAGGCAGGAAAGAGCCACTGAACAATACACCTGCAGGTTGGGGACAGCGCTCTCCTGCCCCAGAGACACCATCTGACACACGCTCAATCTCGGAGGAACAGGAGGGACGGTGACTCACACAGACTCCAAAATGGGGGACTTTTCTGATCATGCTTGAGCTATTTTTCAGGAAAAGCGTTAGGAATACACTTTGATAAAACTTTTGTTATACCTTTTGAATACAGTTTGGTATACCTTATAATACCTTTTGATTGATTCATAAGAAAACACTGCCAGGGGCTAAAGAGACTATGCCGAGTGCCAGGCTCTTTGCTTGCTAGCTTGGCAGGTAGTAGATCAGTGACAATATGGTTTCTGGAGTGATCCTTGAGTAGAGCCAGGAGTAAGTCTTGAGCACCACTGGGTGAGGCCCAAAAAATAATCAAAGCGCGATCAAATTACAAGTTCAGTTCAACACTCTTATCACTGCCACAATTTCTTTTTGTTTTGTTTTGTTTTGTTTTGTATTGTTAATGGGCCATATCTGTTGATACTCAGGGGTTGTTTCTGGCCCGTTCACTCTGTACCATCTGTCTCTCAGACATAGTATCTTGTCCTAGGTGCAGTTTGACTTCTCTCCAAAACATTTATTTGCATACAACATTGGGGTCAAAATAACATGAGCTTCTTTTTTTTTCTTTTTGGGTCTCTTTTTTCTTTCTTTTTTTCTTTTCTTTTTGGCGATGCACAGGGGTTTCTCCTGGTTCATGCACTCAGGTATTACTCCTGGTGGTGCTCAGGGGACTATATGGGATGCTGGGAATTGAACCCGGGTCGGCCACGTGCAAGGCAAACGCCCTACCCGCTGTGCTATTGCTCCAGCCCCATAGCATGAGTTTTTCATGTTGACATTTCAGCTCTCCATTTGGGCCAATCTCGAGAGGTCACTGAAAGAATGCCTTCCTCAACCCCACACAAGAACTCATCTTACAGCGAAGATCAGTACCCAAGATTGTTCTCCCTTCAACAGAGTCACTGTGACATACAATAAGCATAGAAGTGGGAGATTATCCTTGTGATAGACTTGATTTTAAAATACTGAGAAAAATAAAATAAAATGCTGAGAAAACATTTATTATATACATGTCATGGTATAAATGTATATAATGTGTTTATATATGTGTGTGTATTTTTTTTGGTTCAAGCCAGTGATGCACAAAGCTACTTCTGGTTTGCACTCAAGGATCATTCCTAGGAGGCTCACAGGACAATGAAATATCAGGGATCCAACCCAGGTTGGCTATGTACAAAGCCAGCACTCTCCTCGCTGTACTATCACTCACTTTATTTTACTGAAAATTAAAAAAAAATTTTTTTGTTTTGTTTTGGGGCCATGCCTAGCTGTGCTCTGGGTTTACTCCTGGTGCTGCACTCAGGGATCACTCCTGGCAGACCCAGGGGACCATCCAGGATGCCAGAGGTCGAACCTGGATCGGCAGTGTGCAAGGCAAGTACCCTTCCTGGTGTGCTATCACTTAGGCTCAGTATTACTCATTTTCAAAAGTGAATGAGTTCATCATTATTTTTTTGTTTTTTGTTTTAATTTAAATTTTATTGAATCACCATGTGGAGGGTTACATAGTTCTCAGGATTATGTCAGTTATACAGTACTCAAACACCCTTCCCTTCACCGGTGCCCATATTCCATCACCAACCACCCCATTATACCTCCCGCCCCCTCCCGCCCCCCCAGTCCCCGCCCTTGTAAGTGATAAGTTTCACTTCGTTTACGCTTTATCTTGGTTACAGTCCATGTTTCAACACATAACTCACTATTGTTGCTAGGGTTTCCCCCAAAAAACGAAAAGACAGTCCCACTGTCAAGGAAGCATTTGGGCTCTCCATTGCTGAGAATGTAGAGATATTAAGTCCCGCTGTTTGTTACATAACTTTTCTATTTTTTTTCCCCCCTCGTCCCGCGCCACCGAGATCACGCCTGTTTAGTAATCACCACGCTGCCTGACAAAGGGAAAACAAACCAAAAAAGATGGTTATTTCTCGTCATCAGCCGGCGTGGGGCTCTGGCTTAGTTGATAGTCTGAATGTCTGCAAGCAGTTTCTGGAACCAAAAGTAATACGCTGGTATCGGCCCTGGCTCAAGATTCCACCAGCGTCCCGCTGTTCCAAGTACATAATAATTTATTCCCTTGTATCCCATTCCCACGCCACCAGGTCCGTGTCAGCTTAATGGACATCATACTATGGTTAACGCCACGCCTCGTTTCTTCCTGAGAAAGAAGGATATTTCTTCTCAGCCGGCGTGGGGATATGGCTTAGTTCAGTCTATAGAGATGGCTACCACTTTGGTAGCCTTCAATATTTCAGCAGAAGACTTACTATTCTTGTTAGGATTTCCCACCAAAGTCCGACCCGTTAAAAGGGAACCATTTCATATTGCTGATGATTAAATGACAATAGGTTGCGCGGCCATGGCAGCGGCCTCGCGGCTTTGAATTTCTGTATAAAGTCCAGGGAAAGTACAGCCAGAAATTATACGTCGCTACAAACTTTAACCCTATTATGGTCCCCCCAAAGTCCAACCCATTACAAAGGAACCATTTCATATTGCTGATGATTAGATGACATTAGGCTGCCGCGGCCACGCGGTTTTGGGTTTCTATATAAAGTCCAGGGAAAATTCTGCCTAAAATTCTATCGCTACAATCTTTTACCCTTCAACAAAAAACTTAGTACTATTGTTTGGAGTTTCCCCCCACGTTAAGCCCTGCCAAAAAGGAACATTTACACATTGCTGACAATCAAGAGATATTAGGTCTATCGCAGCCAAGCGGTTTTGGAATTCTATATGAAGTCCAGGGAAAATTCTTTTGGTATTGCATCACTCGCTGGCAGCGCCTGGGCCAGAAGCTCCGAGCACACAGTTTGGAGGCATTTTGGGGGCACCGCTCGTGTCCAAAGTGTTTCAGTTGCCTCCGGGGTCGATCTCTTGCGGGGCCGAAAAGGACCGTCCCCACATGACTCTGTGCTTAAATGTCGGCTGGCACAGGGCGGATCCGGAAGTCCCGCCCATCGGCTTTCCCGGGCTTCCTGTATAGTCTAAAAACCGGCTATTGCCTCACTGCGTTCAAAAAGAAAGAGTTGAGAGAGAAAAGACCATACCCTGCCGGCAGTGCCTGGGCCAGAAGCTCCGAGCACACAGTTTGGAGGCATTTTGGGGGCGCCGCTCGTGTCCAAAGTGGTTCAGTTGCCTCCGGGGTCGATCTCGCGCGGGTCCGGAAAGGAATGAGTTCATCATTTTTCAGTTAGGCCACGACTAGCCAAACTTAGGGGCTACTTCTGGCTCTGTGCTCAGGGCTTAAACTGACGAGCGCATGGGGTTGCCGCATGCAAGCTAAGTGCCTTAGCCCCTATTTTGTCTCTCTGACAAGTTGGTCTTTGAACAGCAGTTGGTTTTTGAATGAAGCATAATTGATGAATGTGGTGACTGGTTACTCCTCGAGACTGGCCTCCAGGAGAGTACGGAGCTGCCCTACTGCCCTGCCAGATCTAACATTATATGTAGCACACTTGCTTGTTCCCAGATGCTCCAAAAAGTCAAATGTTCCAGGAGAGATGTGCCACCTCCTGAGTCTTGGGAAATGCAAATCAAACCGACTGTGTTCTAGCACTTTAGCTAACCAGGAGGGCTGGGATACAAGGATACAACCTCCTAATCAAATCTGGGCAGTAGATGGAGCCATAGGAACCCTCATACACTGCTAGTGGAAAGGAGAACTAGCTCCACGAGCTGGAGCTCACACTTTTTGTGCTGGAGGATCGGGTCTGATTTCCTGTAGCACCAGGACTGACCCCTGGTGAGCACCCAGGTGCCAATAGCCTACAAGGAATACTGAGTGAGCCCCCACCTCCCAACAAATAAAGAATTACATCCCCAAGTTCCCTTTACTCAGAGAAATGAAAATCTATGTCCACATGAGAACACGTTCAGAAATATTCATTGTTCGTTATTCATAGCAGTTCAAGATGGAGGCACAGCAAGCCCCTAGGAACTGATGCATGGTGTCTCTGGCGTATCTCCATGGAGCCAATGGTCAGGCACTGGGTATTTTTTTTGGGTCACACTGGCAATGCAGGGTCACACTAACCCTGCACTCAGGAATTACTCCTGGTGGTGCTTGGGGGACCATAATGGAGGCTGGGAATTGAACCCGGGTCAGCCATGTGCAAGGCAAATGCCCTACCCGCTGTGCTATCACTCCAGCCCCAGGTACGGGGGTTGGAGGGAGGAGAATATCTAAGTTAATATTTGTCCAAATTCCAGGTGGGTTTTCAGACTAGGCAGTGAGATGGTGGTCTCCAGCCAAGGCTTCAGGGTGAACTGGAGCTCAGGCAAGATTTGGGTTAGACACAGAACAAGCAGGAAATTTCATGCTTGTTCATGGGCATAAATGCATGGCATGAAGAGTACATTGTTGGGGCTGGACTGAGCCACCAGGATGAGCCCATGTAAACTGCTCCACACAAGGGCAGGAACATAGGGACCCATGAAAATGGACGAGATTTCTCGTGTGTCCTGCCTGGTTGGGATGAGGCTGAACATCTTCTTCTTTTGGCTGCCTTAGTATATAACTTCCAAAATTATACCGAAATTGTCAGTCTTTGTTTTCTCACAGATCCTTGGTTCTATTTAACCTGTTTGTTGTCAGTATGCAGATCCTAGGTACTTAGCCTGTTTTTTGTGGGTATGCAGATCCTACATTGTTTGTTTTCAGTATGCAGAAGAACTTTGCATGATCTTCCTGTAACTCCTTTGTTGATGACCTCACTGTATTGAGCCCTCTGAACTGTAGGATGGTAATAAAAGATTTCAGGGCTCTCTACTTTGGTCACAGAGTCAGAGTGTATCTGTACCCTCCATGACATAAATTTCTTTCGAGTTCCTTGTCTCAGCACCTCTAACTGCATGAATATTCACCCAACAGTGCTTGAAGGGTGCAGAGGGCAGGAGAACTGAGGGGCCAGGAGGTGGGGGAGGGATGTGGGCATGCCCTCATCATGTGGTCTGCTCTCCACCGCCATGATCCCTTACCCTCTTCAATGTTCTCTGCGACCTTATAAAGCGGGGCCAGTACTCTCAAGGAGTGTTGCTATGGACACACTGGCTGGCTGACATTGACTGAGAGCTTGGGTATGGGAATAGTACAGATCTAGAATTCAAGTTCCAGTTTCAACACATGGGACTTTAGGCAGGTTACTCAATGCCCAGGTGACTCGGTTTCTTCTCTGTCAGTAGGCCTGCCTCCTTAGGGTCTGTGTCCAGAGCCTAGTAGATGAGACAGTATCTGAGGTGAGTTTCCCGGAAGCGGAAGCTGAACACTGAGATTCATGGTCTAATTAGGAGGTCATCGCAGACAGTACTACTTGGTCAGAGGGACATGAGTCATGCAAAGGAAAACATAGCGAGACCGACTTACCCAGAAAGTGTGCTGCCCTAGAGACCCAGCACCCCTCAGGGTGACGTCATCTGACAGGTGAGAAAAGCAGTGGCCATGGTCTCCTGGGTAATGGGAGCTGAGCTTTTGGACAGACTTGCTCCTCTTTCATTCCTGGTGCTTCTGTTAGCAGTGATGTCGGTGGGCCCACAGGTAACTTAGGTGAAGCGGGGACAAGAAAGACGGTCACTTTCTCCCCATCCACCTCTGCACCTGGGACCCAGAGTTACTGGGTTCTTGTCTCACCTGGAAGAAAATAATTTCAGGAGTAGACAGCAGTGAAGGAAAACAGATTTTATTTGGAGGGTTTTTTTTTTTTAATTTTTATTAAATCACCATGTGGAAAGTTACAAAGTTCTCAGGTTTATATGTCAGTTATACAATATTCAAACACCCATTCCTTCACCAGTGCCCATATTCCACCACCAGAAACCCCAGTATACCCCCCGCCCCCACCCCCTACCCCCTACTGTATAACTAATGAATTTCACTTCATTTTTTCTTTACCTTGATTACATTCCATAATTCAACACAAAACTCACTATAGTTGACATAACTCTCTCTCTTTTTTTCTTTTTCCTTTTCCCTTTTTTTTATTTTTTTTTCAGTAATCTCTTCATTTATTTTATTTTATTATTTTTTTTTAAATAAATTTTTAAATCGTGAGGGTACAGTTACTGATCCATACATCTTTGTGCTCATGTTTCCCCATACAAAGTTCGATAACCCATCCCTTCACCAGTGCCCATTCTCCACCACCAGTAAACCCAACATCCCTCCCCCCCTCCCCAGTCCCGTCTCCCCCCACCCCACCCTGCCACTATGGCAGGGAATTCCCCTTTGTTCTCTCTCTCTGATTAGGTGTTGTGGCTTGCAATAAAGGTGTTGAGTGGCCATTGTGTTCAGTCTCTAGTCTGTATTCGGCCTGCATCACCCTTCCCCCACATGACCTCCAACCACATCAAAATAACTTTTTAAGGTTGTGCGGGTGCTGGCTCTCTGAGGTTACACAGGGCTGGCTCTCGGAGGTTACACAGGTGCTGGCTCTCTGAGGTTACACAGGGCTGGCTCTCGGAGGTTGCACAGGTGCTGGCTCTCTGAGGTTACACAGGTGCTGGCTCTCTGAGGTTACACAGGGCTGGCTCTCTGAGGTTACTCAGGTGCTGGTTCTCTGAGGTTACACAGGTGCTGGCTCTCTGAGGTTACACAGGGCTGGCTCTCGGAGGTTACTCAGGTGCTGGCTCTCTGAGGTTACACAGGGCTGGCTCTCTGAGGTTACACAGTGCTGGCTCTCTAAGGTTACACAGGGCTGGCTCTCGGAGGTTGCACAGGTGCTGGCTCTCTGAGGTTACTCTGGTGCTGGCTCTCGGAGGTTGCACAGGTGCTGGCTCTCTGAGGTTACTCAGGTGCTGGATCTCTGAGGTTACACAGGGCTGGCTCCCTGAGAGAAAAGGTTGCGAGGCCGCATTAGCGGCCGCGCGGCTCAGATCTGTCCCAGTCCCGAATCCTGGAGCCGTGTTAGTTGCTGCACAGTGTCGCCGGGGTTCCATCCGGAGAAGGTGTGCAGACGGCACCTCCTCCCTCCGGCCCCCCGGTGTTGCTGGCCCCGGTTCGGGTCCGGAGCATTGTCCGGGCCGCGTTGCTCACCAGAATGCCTCCCTTTTCCCTTTTTTTTGTGTTTCCTTTTTCCCCCTCATCCCCCTTCCTGCGCCTCATAGTATGGTGTACGCCATGCCGCGTCGGCCAGCGTGGGGCTTTTGCTTAGTTCACAGTCCAGAGGTGGCTGCTACATTAAAAACCTTCAATATTTCAACAAAAATTTACTGTTATTATTTGGAGTTTACCCCCCAAGTCAGACCTGTTCAAATGGAACCGTTTCACATTGCTGACAATTATAAATGTTAAGTCCGCGCGGTTTTGGATTTCTGTATAAAGCCCAGGGAAAATTCTGCCAGAAATTACATAGCCCAGCTCACAGTCCCAGTGCATTGCTGTAAGAAGTCTCTGAATTCAAAGTATTTAGGCGAGAGGGTCCAATTCGCGCTCAGCGGCTCCGGATTTATCTGGGCCGAGGGCGTGCCGGTTACGCCCCTTCCCATGAGTTCCTAGGAGCCCCCAAAGTAAAATCTGAATACCTGTGGGTTTGGAGTCACAGAAGATGGCGCCTGCCACATGGGTGCCGCCAGCCCGCCGCTTTCCGTGCAGGAAGACAGGGTGGGGAGGAAAAAAAAATCCACCCCTGGCAGCACAGAGTTGTAGCCCAGTTTGGTGTCGCAGTGCATCGCTATCGGGTGTTGCGCTGGATGCCCGAATGTGTTACATCTTTGGAATCAAAGTCTTTAGGCGAGAGGGTCCGATTCGCGCTCAGCGGCTCCGGATTTATCTGGCTTATTTGGAGTTTTTGAAGGGTAGGAGGAAGAGAAAGTGGGAGAGAGTGGAGAGTAACATGCTCAAGAGAGAACCCGGGCTTCTCCAAGGGCTCTACACACATCCCAGCATTAGACAGGAAAGCATGAAAATGCACATCTCCAGAGGGCAGAGCAGGGGACCATGTGCTGGGCCACGTGGTACAAATAGTACAAGGGCTCAGACAGCATATGTGTGCCCTTCCTTCATTTAAGGTGGCCTTTATAGGGTTTCTCCAACCTACCCCCATGTGGGGCTTCTACCTAATTCAAAGTCTATTATTAAGGAGGTTACCAAGGCATTGGGAGTGGTGATGGTCTTCTTTGAAATTCCTTTCCTGGCCTTTCATTTCTACAGGAGCTTCTCTGGGTCTGTAGCTGTAGATAGGTGAGGTTCTTAGCAGGCCCTCGTTCCTGTTTTCTGCAAGGTTCCCCATCCACCTCTGTACCCGGGACCCAGAGTTACTGGGTTCTTGTCTCACCTCAAAGAAAATAATTTCAGGAGTAGACAGCAGTGAAGTAAAACAGATTTTATTTGGAGGTTTTGAAGGGTAGGAGGGAGAGAAAGTGGGAGAGAGTGGAGAGTAACATGCTCAAGAGAGAACCCGGGCTTCTCCAAGGTCTCTACACACATCCCAGCGTTAGACAGGAAAGCATGAAAGTGCACATCTCCAGAGGGAAGAGCGGGGTCACATGTGCTGGGCCACGTGGTACAAATAGCACAAGGGCTCAGGCAGCATATGTGTGCCCTTCCTTCGTTTAAGGTGGCATTTATAGGGTTTCTCCAACCTACCCCCATGTGGGGCTTCTACCTAATTCAAAGTCTATTATTAAGGAGGTCACCAAGGCATTGGGAGTGGTGATGGTCTTTGAGATTCCTTTCCTGGCCTTTCTTTTCTACAGGAGCTTCTCTGGGTCTGTAGCTGTAGATAGGTGAGGTTCTTAGCAGGCCCTCGTTCCTGTTTTCTGCAAGGTTGGCCTTCAGTACTTCAGGGCTATTGCGTCTCAGGAAATGTACTGCCATTGCCTTAGGAGGGGGCCTTCCCTATCTGCCCACCTGCCGACATAGCAGCAGCACCTTAAACAATTGAGCTCACCAGCCTCCAGGCTCTCTGGTGTGTAGTGGGGCTGGGATGGGAACCACTTGAAGTCTGAGTCCTCATCACAGCTCCTGACCCCATGCACTCTCCCTGGGCTCCAGAGACTCCCGAACAGTTAACTAAGGTGGATTACTAGCACCTGGACTTTCAGGCCCTATGAAGTGGTGGTGGGCTAGTAAAACAATTTACCAAATAGCCAGACCTCTAGTTGGGAGAGGAAAGAATGAATTGAATAAATGATACATTGTCAGAAGGACAGTGGGGTGTCCTCCCTTTTCCCTTAGGTCTTTCCAAGGGTCCACTTGGGAAGGACGGTTAGATAAGACATACTATTGTTTTCAGGGACTAGGGACTGTGGGAATCTGCTGAGTCTGCTGGGAGTGATTGGTAGAGCCAGGGATGTCCAGAGTGAATGACTGGAGGGGAGTGTGCTGGGAAGGACTAAGGAGAGGAGGGAGGGACCAGCTCTCTGAGGAAATCCTATTATACACTCTCATTTACAGGTGTGACCTGATTGGTCATCTTCCAGACCTTATTTGCATACAGCCGGTGACATCATTGCACATAGCTTCCATATAAGAGCATGTGTGATCTGATTGGTCACCCAGCTCACCATCCTCCAACAACCTCACCTGCATAAGAAACCAGATTGGTGATTTCAATTGGACCCTTTATATATATACAAGCACAAGTCACTGTCTAGAAGGTCACTTTTTCTCCCTCTGCTTCTGACCTTGCTTGTCTGCCTTTATGCCTGTCTTGCCTATATCAATTTGAACGGATAAATGAAAGTATAAAAGAGAACGGGGCTGGAGCCTAGCACAGCGGGTAGGGCATTTGCCTTGCACTCGGCTGACCGGGTTCGATTCCCAGCATCCCATATGGTCCCCTGAGCACCGCCAGGGGTAATTCCTGAGTGCAGGCCAGGAGTGACCACTGTGCATTGCTGGGTGTGACCCAAAAAGGAAAACAAACAAACAAACAAACAAAAGAGACCTGTGCTGGTTGGCACGCTAATCCCACATGACATCTACAAGAACCCAGATCTCTGTACTCCCTGTACTGAGGTAACAGTACAGGGAGTACAGAGCATTTCTGGGCATGTCAGACTGTTTCCATTAGATCTCTATGCACAAATGAGAGCAAACAGCCTGAGGTTTCTCCATGGAAACCTAGTCAAACTACTTCATCAACAGTGCTTGCTGCTTCACTTTGATACCTTGTGTGCGCTCCAGACATTGTCATTCACAAGAAACTGACCAACACTTAGTACTGTGGTACATCTTTTGGTAAAAGGAACAGGCTTTTCTCCACACCAAGCACAGTTAGACCTTTGTCCTGAAAGGGGCTACATGCCTGGTTGCATGTTTGGGAGCTAAAGATGTGTAAGTCCTCGGTTTGGGAAAAAAACAGCAGGACCTTGTAGATAGGGACCCCAGGAATGGGACTCAAGCAAATCAGTAAGGCCTTGAGCACTTAAATAGTGATATTTGAGCATTGTGTAGGGAAAAGGTTTGGGGCAGAGCCAGCTTTGTCTGCTAGACCATTAAAGAGAGCTCCCCAAAGACTGTAGAGGGACCCCTGAGAATCTAGGGAGGAAGAACTTCTGCCATTATTGTTAGCTGTTAGCTAAGATTCTTGGACCCTTTAGAGCCTTGGGGGAACCGTAAGGGCGTTAGGCTGCCCCTGGGCCCTGGAAAAGGGTGAGAGCAGAGACAATAAAGCAGGTGGTGGGAAATGGACACTGCTGAAGGGACAGGTGTTGAAACATTATATGATTGAAACCCCAATCATGAACAACCTTGCAACTGTGTATCTCACTGTGATTAATTTTAAAAATAAATAAAAATTGTTTTTTTTCTTTTATTAGCTTTTTGAGTCACACCCAGCAGTGCACAGGGGTTACTCCTGGCTCTGCACTCAGGAATTACTCCTGGAAGTGCTGGGGGATCATATGGGATGCTGAGAATCGAACCTGGGTCGGCCACCTGCAAGGCCAATGCCTTATCCTCTGTGCTATCGCTCCAGCCCCATAAAAATTGTTTTTAAAAATTTTAATAATAAAGCAGAAGGACAGCAACTATGAAGAACATGAGAGAGGGGGCTGAAGTGATAGTACAGTGAGTAGGACATTTGCCTCGCATGCAGCCAACCCAGGTTCAATCTCCGAGATCCATATCGTTTCCCAAACCAGCCAGGAGTCATCTCTGAGTGCAGAGCACTAGGAGTCTGCCCTGAGCACATTGGGGTGAGGCCCTAAAACCAAAAATCAAAAAACCAAAATACCCTTAAAATTCTTCTCAAAAAGAACAGGAGAGTTTTTTCTCTCTGTTGGATGGACAGATAAAACGTCCAGGAGAGAAAGAGCATCACAACTGAGAGATCGAGCAGCTAGTCACCCCTGCCACTTCCACCAGAGAGGCCAGCAGAGATCTCTGTCCACTAGCTCAGAGAGAACAGGGAGGGCAGAACTGCCCCTGTTACAGGTAGCTAAGGCAACTGCTCTCTTGCGTGCCTGACAGCCTTGTAAAGACCCTAAAAGCTTAAGCTGTCCCTGCCCTCAAGAGACCCCACGGAGCAATGAGCCTAGGAGAGAGCAAATGGGAACTGTATGTCAGCCAGCATGCGTGTGACTCCAGTACCAAACGTTAGATTCCTCCCTCAGGGCTGTCTCCTCCCCAGGCTACTTCCCCTTCTGACCCCAGAGACTCCCTGGCAGGTCTGACTGCTTCACAAATGGTGGAGAAGGCACGACCTGCAAATTCACTGCTCGGGCCCCATAGTCCCGGGACCATGATCCCTACACTTGGTGTAGTCGACAGTTTTGGGAGAGATGACCCTATACAGCCAGTGTGTAGGATAACATAGCCTCACGTAGTTTAGGTTTATTTGGTTACTCCCGTTACAGTGCTCCTATTCCTCTTTGTTTATTTGTAGCTTCTTTCTTAGTGTTCTGTTGACTTGTAAATAATGTTTTTCTCTTCTCCTTGAGTCCTTTGCATAGTTTATTCAGAGCAAGTCCTTCTTGTATGGACACAGGAAGACTTAACAAATGTTATGCTTTTGTAACCTGGGAGTCATTTGACTCTACATGATATTTTCCTCCAGGGCATCTGTTCTCTTGACCTAAGCCTCAGCTGCCCTTACTTCCTAGCACCCCCAAAGCACGGTCCCGACGTGGGACAAGAAGGACCCAGGGCAAGCGGTGAGTTGTGTGCTACCCTGGCATCGAGATGGGCCTGGCCAAAGTGCCTAATGCTTAACTATAAGTTAAGAGCTTGATCATGCACAAATGTTGTCATGATCCAAACAGTGATACTAGATTTGGACCCTGCTAGGGTGAGGAATGATTAATCTGGCCTGAGTGCTGTGGTCTGAGCCTGTGGCAAGATGTTGCCAGGAGAGCTGCCTTGCAAGCCTCAATGTATCTCTTGCTATGTCCATACAAAAATAACTAGTATTAAGATGTTAATAAGTTCCTGGACTAAGGAAAAGAAAAAAACCTTAAGAGTGAGGAAGGACTTTGGAGTGCCCTGCCCTCAGGAAGGGCTTTCTTAAGTTGATTTGGCTACCTGGCTGGTTGTAGCCCAGAGATCCAGGAGAGCTGGAGAGAAGCGGAGGGAGAGATTGAAATAAACGGATCGAGCAACCAGTTTGGCCTTCTTCCTTCTTCCTTCCGTCGCCTGCCCTCGACTGACAGCACACACAGTGGTTCTAGGGCACCGAATGCCGGCGGTGAGACAGAGCCGCCCGGAGAGCCCGCGAGTGCACTCGCCCCCTCGGCGCTCTTTAGTTTTTAACACCAGTGGAGTGACTCTGCATACAGAGAGGCCAAAGCTGGACGACTGTGGAGCATTAAGGTTGATGGTGAGGACAAAATTAGTGAGCACAGTGCTGAGCAGCTGAGACACCTGGTTCTAACTTCCTTTCTTGTCATCAATTTTATGACTTGGTGAGGACCTCACGTCTCAGCATAGCATTTTTCTAATCTTTAATGTAGGAGCTTGAACCCTGTGGAGGAATCACCATCGCCAATGTTTGATGAACTGACTTAGATCAAAGCTGCCCTGTGGGCCTCCTGGAAACCTTGACCTAGAGGAAAAACTCAGGTAATTAGTCATTAACATCTCCATTTGGGTTTTGTATTTTTTTTTTTTTTTTTTTTTTTGCTTTTTGGGTCACACCTGGCGATGCACAGTGGTTACTCCTGGCTTTGCACTCAGGAATTACCCCTGGCCGTGCTCAGGGAACCATATGGGATGCTGGGATTTGAACCCGGGTCGGCTGTGTGCAAGGCAAATGCCCTACCCGCTGTGCTATCTCTCCAGCCCCTCCATTTGGGTTTTGATTTCATTTTTCTGATAATTAGTGACACAGAGTATTTTTTTTCTCATATATCTTTTGAC
This sequence comes from Sorex araneus, assembly GCF_027595985.1. Classification (NCBI taxonomy): domain Eukaryota; kingdom Metazoa; phylum Chordata; class Mammalia; order Eulipotyphla; family Soricidae; genus Sorex; species Sorex araneus. The sequence goes on along the minus strand of NC_073305.1, from coordinate 44,295,731 downwards.
CTTCGGAAGTCTCTTGCCCCCGCGCCTGGCTGTCTTAACTGGGGCCCCTCGGAGGGGGATAGGTTGAGATTTCTTCTCCACTCTGAAACGAGCCCCTACAGCTGAAGACCTCCAGAACCCAGCCACAGCCATGCTCAAGGCCACTCTCCACACGTTCAAAAGAGCCTCATGCATGAAGGAACCGGCAGAGGAACCCAGTCAGGTGTGTGGGACCCGGGGCTGAGATCTCCAAGCCTGCTCGCATTGGACTGGGCCTCCTGCACCCAGATCTCTCATTTTCCAGTAGCTTGGCAGCCACACCCACAAACTGCCCCCAACGCCGTGAAATCCCATCAACGGCCAAGATTCAGAGACTATAAAACAAAGCTCCTGGAACCTCTTATAGCCTAGTTCTCCCTCTCGAAGAACCTGGCATGGTCCCAAGAGTATCCTGCCCACATGGCAGAGCCTGGCAAGCTCTCTGTGGCGTATATGATATGCCAAATACAGTAACAATGATGGGTCTCATTCCCCTTACCCTGAAAGAGCCTCCAATGCAGCACCACTGGGAAGAGCGAGTGAAGAGAGGCTGCTAAAATCTCAGGGCTAGGACAAATGGAGACGATACTGGCACCTGCTCGAGCAAATTGATGATCAATGGGATGACAGTGATGACAGTGATGATGATCTTTTGACCATCTCTATGACTTCTTTGAGAAGGGTTCTGTTCATATCTTCCTTTCATTTTTTTGGATGGTTTATTTTCTCATAAGGTTCTACCAGTACTTTATATTTATGTATATATATATACACATATATATGTATGTGTATATATACACAGTATATATAATGTATGTGTGTATATATATATACATATATATATATATGGGCTGGAGCTATAACACAGCGTGGAGGGCGTTTGCCTTGCATGCAGCTGATCCGGGTTCAATTCCTCCGCCCCTCTCAGAGAGCACAGAAAGCTACTGAAAGTATCTCGCCTGCATGGCAGAGCCTAGCAATCTACCCGTGGTGTATTTGATATGCCAAAAACAGTAACAAGTCTCACAATGGAGATGTTACTGGTGTCCACTTGAGCAAATTGATGAGCAATGGGATGATAGTGATACAGTAATATATATAGATATTTGATATCAACCCTTTATTTGCAGTGAAGAAGATCTTGAATTTGATATAGCCCCATTTGCTTATCTTCACACCAATTTTCTTGGCCAATGGCATAAAATCATTGAAGATATATCTAGATTCAATGTCATGAAGTGTTCCGCCTATGTTTTCCTCAACATAATAATCTATTGCGACCCTAAGCTTCAGATATTGTGGGGCTGGTGGCAGAGTTTTGTCATGGAGATAAGAGTGTGGCTGTAAGAGAACACTGAAGTAAACTCTTTCTTTAGATTTGCTTTCTCTCTTGTTGGATATCAACCCTAAGTGCTTTAGGCTTTATCAGTGAATTGCCCCTTTCCTCCTCCCAGAGAAGCTTACCATGCCCTAGCTAACATCCTTAATTTAGCCAAAGTCTATCTTCAACCTCCCCTTTGTGTTGGATATTAACCCTATGTGCTTTAGGCTTAATCAGTGTATTGTCTCCTTTCCTCCTCCTAGAGGAATTTATATTACCCTTGCTAGCATCCCTGATTTAGTTAAAGTTTATTTGTAATCTTTCCCTTGTATTTTACCTCACATTGTCACAGTCCCCCATGTTAATCTCGATTGCTTGTAAAACAAAACTTTCTGGTAATTCTGAACTTGTATTGATACTGCTTTATATTTGAAGTGCTGTATTTGGGGACTTTACTGTCGTTCTTGGTGGTGGAATATGTGCACTGGTGAAGGAATGGGTGTTCGAGCATTGTGTAACTGAGACTTAAACCTGAAAGCTTTGTAACTTTCCACATGGTGATTCAATTAAAAAAAAAAAGGGCAGCACATGAGCTCAGATAATGCAGTCATGTCAAGAACACACGTTGCATTCCAGGTCCCTGGGGGCAGATCTCTAGCCCTGGTGTCTGTGTTTCTGTATCAAAAGCTATGGACCCTCAGGTTCGCATTGGCTCCTCCTTCTGTGAACTTTGAGGAAAGATGTGGGGAGGACTGGGCATGCAGAGTACTCAAGCACAGGCTCCCAGACTTATCTGGCCTGTCTCCTTCTTTTTTTTTTTTTTTTTTTTTGCTTTTTGGGTCACACCCGGCGATGCACAGGGGTTACTCCTGGTTCTTCACTCAGGAATTACTCCTGGCGGTGCTCAGGGGACCATATGGGATGCTGGGATTCGAACCCGGGTTGGCCGCGTGCAAGGCAAACGCCCTACCCACTGTGCTATCGCTCCAGCCCCCTGGCCTGTCTCCTTCTTATTAGAAAAATATCTCTCAATATATAACCCCTGAAAAATCTGCATTCTTTTGGGAGAGGGATCAGGGGTACACCCTGTGATACTCAGAGGTTACTCCTGGCTGTGCACTCAGGAATCACTCCTGTTAGCACAGGGAACCAAATGGGGTGCCAGGGATCATCCTTGGGTTGGCTGCATGCAAGGTAAGTGTCCTACCCGCTGTACTATTGCTCTAGCCCCGATTGGCCTTCTTTGAAGCAAGTAAAAATCTATTTGCCCAGTTGTGTTGTAGCTAGTCATACTGCCCCAATATCGTTCCAATCCCTCAGAGGAGGGGTGATGTCACCCACTCTGGGGGACACACTCTGGAATGTGATGGAATGTGATACCTGCAGTAGGAGAGGAAGACTCCTCCTGCTGTATCTCTGTGCTAAAGGTAATAGAAAGGTAATGAGCAGGAGCAGAGGTGATCGGGAGTCTTCGTCAGGGACTGCAGCTCATGTGCCCTGGAGCATGGACATACAACTGGTTCTGGTTCTGGAGTGGGGCTCTGGGTCTGCATTTATGTACGTGTCTGTCTGTTTTGGTGCTTTGGGACCATACCTGGCAGTACTAGGGCTTGCTCCTGGCTTTGCATTCAGGGATGACTTGGCAGCAGTCAAGGGACCATACGTGGTGCCAGGGATTGGATCCGGGTTGGCTGCAGTACCCTACCTGTTGTACTACCTCTCGGCGCCTCAAGAGATTCTTAGTTACATGGTTCATGAAACAACATATATAGTTTTTTGTGATGTGGAGCAAGTGTCAATAATCTAACCCCAGTTTGTTAGGGCTTTTTGTGTGTGTGTGTGTGTGTGTGTGTGTGTGTGTGTTTTGGGCACTCGGGCGGGATTGGGGGGAGGAGGTGTGGCCAAGCAGTGCACTCAGAGTTTCTTAGGGGCTACTCCAGTTTGGTGCACTAGGGATGTTCCCTGCGGGCCCTGAGGAACCATGACCTCCTGGGGCTCTCACATGCAGAGTTTGTACTTGGTTCCTGTGAGCTGGCCACCATAAATACATGCATTTAAAAGGGAAATATGTATGAGATAATACCAAGAACCAGTACTGGGAATGGTAAAAACAGCACAGGGATTAAGACATTTGACTTACATGTGCCCGACCCAGTTTGATCTTAGGCACTGCCTATGGTTCCTTCAAACACGCCAGGGGCCACTCCTGAGCATAGAGCAGGAGCGAGCCCTGAGCACAGCCTGGGCATAGCCCAAACCCACCGCCTCCCCCCAGCCCCTAAACTGCAAAACCAGTACTGGATAATAATAAAAGTAAATACGTAAGCAAAAGGGGTCGGAGTTTAAATCAAGTGACAGATGTAATAGCAGATCTGCAAACAGAATGGGGTTGTGGGTGGGGGCCCCCGCAAGAAGCCGTGTGTCCGGTGGGGAGGCTCCCGTCTGCAGGTGTGGGGAGCCCCACATACGCTTGTGCACTGCAGAGCAGCTTCTTTGCTGGGCTGAGCCTGCAGCACACAGTGACCCCGTGTCATCTTCAGGGTATCAGCCTGACCACGGCACGGGAACGTGGCCAGCTCGTCTTCTTTGAAGGACTCAAGGCAGCGGTGGATGTCATCTTCCGGACTCCGCGGGAAGAGCCACAGCCCCTGCAGTTTCTCAGGTCAGTGTGTGTGCGAGTGCTCGCCCCTCCGAGCTCTGCTTTACCTGCTGCGCGCGGCGGGGAGAATGACAGGCTTTCCTGTTCTCTCCAGCCCCAGCGCAGCACTCGAGCACCCACCTCTGTTCTGCTCTTGCCTCCCTCCAAGGCCAGCTCACCAGGGCCACCAGGGGTTAGCAAACAGAGTTGCTGATACAACATAAACAGAGTTGTCAGCATGTTGCATTGGAATATAGGCACCTGCATTCTGGCTTCTCATCCCTGAGTGGTTTTGCAGCGCAGAAGCCAAGTTAGAAGCCAAGAAACCACATCCCCTCAAGCCTGAAATATTTGCGCCTGACTCGGAGAACACTTATCAGCTGCCTACTCAGGTGTCCTGCTGCTTGTCCTTATGGGCATCGGAGCAGACTCCCACCTGACTGCTCTCCTTCCTCCAGAGCCAGGGTGGCCTGGCACCAGCTGTGCCCACTGTCCCCACTCTGTTCAGCCTGGTGCCATGTGCCCGGTCCTGCATGTGGCCCTGACATATCTACGACCCAAGTCTTCACTGCCATCCTTTCTCATGGAGCTGAGCCCTGGGGTGTGGCTCTGGTGCTTTTGGGGTCCCTCACATCTTGCAGAACACAACAGCAAGGGTTTCACTGGGCAGCTGGAGGAGAAGCTGTTGTGTCCCTCTGCACGTGAGGCGTATGAGTGGCTGGGCAGCTTTTTTGTTTTTGGACCACACCCAGTGATCCTCAGGGGTCACTCCTAGCTCTGTGCTCAGCTGTTACTCCTGGCAGCACTCAGGGATGCCAGGGGTCAAACCCAGGTCATCTGTGTACAAGGCCAGCGCCATACTCCCTGTATTCTCTCCCTGGCCCCCTGGGTACCTTTTATACTGTTAGGACCTCTTGGGGAGGCTTCTCCTGCCTTCCCAGTCCAGACTCTTCCAGGTGCCTTAAACTCTCTTTAGACGAGAGACTGGCTGGCAGCGCTTAGGGCTCAGGGTCTGTTTGTGTTTCACGAATCTCTGGGACAGTGTTTGGCACCTGGACAGCCTCAGGGAATAGCTGACTGAAGAGCCACTTAGGTGCGTGTGCCCGAGCCTGCCTGACCGTTCCAGCCAGATCGTGACCCCTCAGCACCAGGACTCGGCCACAGCTGCAGTCTTTTCCTGCAGCCTCTTCCTGGTGCTGCTCCAGAAATGACTGTAGACAGGGGCAACTCTCGAGTCCCTTTTATCTTGTGTCCCAGGGAGGCCACCGTTGGGAGCCTGCTGCCACTGTATGAGTTTGTGCAGAAGTCACTGAAGCCGGAGGCCAACGAAGACACTTTGTGGAGGTGGCCAGTGCTGCTGGTGGATGACCTGAGTGTGCTGCTGAGTCTGGGCGTGGGGGCCGTATCCGTGCTGGACTTTGTCCACTACTGCAGAGCCACTGTGTGCTGGCAGCTGAAGGTACCCCTGCTCCCACGTGAGACCCGGGTGTCCAGGCGGGCCCCTCCAGCTCTCCCACACGGAGGCCACGTGAATTTGCTTGGGAGTGGGCTGTGTGGGGCTGCACGTAGCCAGGTTTCTGGGGCAGGGGCAGGTTAGTGTCTCTCGGAGTGTGTTTTATAGCTCAGTGGAGCTTATGGTGTCAGTGACTTTAAATCCTGGAAGGTTCATCACAAATATAGGTGTTGACCCAGAAAGGTTGCTATAAGATCAAATTCTGGGGCACAGAGGCCACTCCAGTTTCGTGCTTAGGGACTTCCTGGTGGTGTTTGGGGGATCCTGTGGTGCCGGGGATTGAACCTGGGGTCCCACGTTGGGAGAATGCTCCAACCCTTTCAGCCATTTCCCAGACCCCCAGTATTTCACCAGTAATAGACCAGCCTGTGCAGTAGGAATGGCTTTGCCGCCAGCCACACAGGATCCCAAGTGAGAGGAGCCCAAGAGAGCAAGGTTGGAAATGCTATCGACACTGTCCTGGGGCTGTTTGGAACTACGGTCCGGAGCCTGCAAAGGTCCATGCAGGGGAATGATGTTTGCAGCAGACTGGGAGACGCTGTGGGGAGACCCTTTGCAGGGAGGAGGCTCTGAGAGTCCCGTGCTCCTTGCCCTGTGCTCCTCCCAGTCAGAGCCTCTGTCCTTCTCTTCCCACTGTCACAGGGAAACGTCGTGGCCCTTGTGCATGACCGTGGTGATGCTGAGGATGAGGAGAACGCCCTCCTGCTGAACGGCCTCTGTCACCAGAGCCACCTGGTCCTGCGAGCCGAGGGCCTGGCCACTGGCTTCTGCAGGGAGGTGCACGGGCAGGTGTGCAGGGCTGCCCGGGTCTCGGTGGGCTGCTGAAGGGCCACTGGGATGACACCGGGCCTTCTCGGGGTGGTCCTGTAGTGGTGGGGAAGGCTGGGGCTCTGTGAGGATGCGGGCCAGGTGGGCTCCAGCCTGACCCAGGTACTAGAGCAGGTCTCCTGGGTGTCCGGTCTGTGCTCAGGCCACGCCCTGCAATGCTCAGGGCCTATTCTCACCGCAGTGCTCAGAGATCTCTCCAGCTAGCACTTGGGGCATCACAGAGTTCCGGGACTGACCCCAGGCCTCCTGCCTGCCTGCATGGACACAGGCACTCAGGTCTCAGGAGCAGGTTGTCTGCCTCCTTCCTTTAGTGACTGATGAGATGGGGGTGTAGATGCAGTGCCCTATGTCCACAGCAGAGGGCGCTGCTGTACGAGAGCAGGCTTTCTGTCCTGGCCAAGGGGACAGTTCCTGTCCAATAGAGACGCAGGGTCTCAGGTGCCTGCTTGCTCATGGCTGCCCCTGGCAGAGCCTGGCTTGAGCAGAGCCCAGGACAGGGCTCTGTGCACCTGTGGTGTGGCCCACCAGGCCCCCGAGTAAAGTCAGGGCAGCTGTACCCAGAATGAGGGCTGCGAGCGCCTCTGCTGAGAAGGCTCAGGCCTCGGGCAGAAGCTGAGATCCTGCTGGGAGTGAGGTCAGGTTCTCGCCTTCCCAGGCCTGCCATGGCGCTCTGCCTTTGGACACTCCTCCTGAAATCCTCTCCAAGGCCTCCCCGCGGCTCCCCGATTAGCTTTTTTTTTTTTCCTGTTACTAAGCAGTGTTTATTTGCCAGTCGCACTTGAACAGAATCAATGGGGGAAAGAGTTAGAGAAGTGCCACAATAAGACAGAAGTTGCTTGGGCCTTTCTTTTTTTTTTTTTAATTTGTTTTTAAGATGTTTTTTCCCTTTTTTAAAAAAATTTTATTTATTTTTAATTAGTGAATCACCGTGGGGGTACAGTTACAGATTTATACATTTTTGTGTTCATGTTTCCCCCATACAAAGTTCGAGAACCCATCCCTTCACCAGTGCCCATTCTCCACCACCAGTAAACCCATCATCCCTCCCACCCTCCCCAAACCCATTTATTAGAGCCCAGGGGACCACATGGAATGCTGATGATCAAACATGTGATGGTCGCAAGCAAGGCCAGTATCCGACAAGCTATACTGTCTCTCTGGCACCAAGTCATTTTTTTGCTTTTTTTTTTGTTTGTTTGTTTGTTTGTATATTTTTTAATATATTTTTTTTATTTTTAATTAGTGAATCACCGTGAGGGTACAGTTACAGATTTATACAATTTTGTGCTCATGTTTCCCTCATACAAGGTTCGAGAACCCATCCCTTCACCAGTGCCCATTCTCCACCACCAGTAAACCCAGCATCCCTCTCACCCTCCCCAAACTCATCTCCCCCACCCCACCCTGCCACTGTGGCAGGGCATTCCCTTCTGTTCTCTCTCTCTAATTAGCTGTTGTGGTTTGCACTAAAGGTGTTCAGTGGCCACTGTGCTCAGTCTCTAGCCCTCATTCAGCCCGCAACACCCTTCCCCCCGTATGGCCTTCGACTACATTATAGTCGGTGATCCCTTCTCTGAGTTGCCCTTTCCCCAGAATGTGAGGCCAGCCTCCAAACCATGGAGTCAACCTCCTGGTACTTATTTCTACAATTCTTGGGTGTTAGTCTCCCACTCTGTTATTCTATATTCCACAGATGAGTGCAATCTTTCTATGTCTGTCTCTCTCTTTCTGACTCATTTCACTCAGCATGAAACTTTCCATGCCGATCCACTTATATACAAAATTCATGATCTCCTTTTTTCTAACAGCTGCATAGTATTCCATTGTATAGATGTACCAAAGTTTCCTCAACCAGTCATCTGTTCTGGGGCATTCGGGTTTTTTCCAGATTCTGGCTATTGTAAACAGTGCTGCGATGAACATACATGTGCACATGTCGTTTCGACTATACTTTTTTGCCTCTCTGGGATATATTCCCAGCAGTGGTATTGCTGGGTCAAATGGGAGCTCAATATCTAATTTTTTGAGAATAGTCCATATTGTTTTCCAAAAGGGCTGAACCAGTCGACATTCCCACCAGCAGTGTAGAAGGGTCCCTTTCTCCCCACATCCTCTCCAACAGCGGTTGCTTTTGTTCTTTTGGATGTGTGCTAGTCTCTGTGGTGTGAGGTGGTATCTCGTGGTTGTTTTGATCTGCATCGCTCTGATGATTAGTGATGTAGAGCACTTTTTCATGTGCCTTTTGGCCATTCGTATTTCTTCCTTGGTAAAGTTTCTGTTCATTTCTTCTCCCCATTTTTTGATGGGGTTGGATGTTTTCTTCTTGTAGAGATCAACCAGTGTTTTATATACCATTGATATCAACCCCTTATCTGATGGGTATTGTGTAAATATCCTTTCCCATTCTGTGGATAGTCTTTGTATTCTGGTCACTGTATCTTTTGCGGTGCAGAAGCTTTTTAGTTTAATGTAGTCCCATTTGTTGATCTCTGTTTTTACTAGATTGCTTAGTTCCGTGTCATCTTTGAAGATACCTTTATCTTCAATATCGTGGAGGGTTTTGCCAACCTTGTCTTCAATGTACCCATGGTTTGTGGTCTGATGTTGAGGTCTTTAATCCATTTTGATCTGACTTTTGTGCATGGTGTCAGGTCAAGGTCTAAGCCCATTTTTTTGCATGTGGTTGTCCAGTTGTGCCAGCACCATTTGTTAAAGAGGCTTTCCTTGCTCCACTTCACATCTCTTGCTCCCTTATCAAAGATTAGATGATCATACATTTGGGGTTGTGTGTAGGGATATTCCACCCTGTTCCATTGGTCTACGGCTCTGGCTCTGCCTTTGTTCCAGTACCATGCTGTTTTAATTGTTACTGCTTTGTAATAAAGTTTGAGGTTGGGGAGGGTGATGCCTCCATCCTCTTTTTCCCAAGAATTGTTTTAGCTATCCGTGGACGTTTGTTGTTCCATATGAATTTTAGGATTGCTTGATCCGTTTCTTTGAAGAATGTCATAGGTATCCTTATAGGGATCGTGTTGAATCTGTATAATGCTTTGGGGAGTATTGCCATTTTGACAACATTGATTCTCGCTATCCACGAGCAGGGTATATGTTTCCATTTCCTCATGTCCTCTTTTATTTCATGGAGTAGCGTTTTTATAGTTTTCTTTGTAGAGGTCTTTTACTTCCTTGGTTAAGATGATTCTGAGGTACTTGATTTTCTGGAGCACGATTGTGAATGGGATTGCTTTTTTCGTGTCCCCTTTCTCTGCCTCATTGCGTATACGAAGGCCATGGATTTTTTTAAAATTTATTTATTTTTAATTAGAGAATCACCGTGAGGGTACAGTTACAGATTTATACACTTTTGTGCTTATACTTCCCTCATACAAAGTTCGGGAACCCATCCCTTCACCAGTGCCCATTCTCCACCACCCATAAACCCAGCGTCCCTCCCACCCTCCCCAAGGCCATGGATTTTTGGGTATTGATTTTGTAGCCTGCAACTTTACTGTATAAGTCTATTGTTTCTAAGAGTTTCTTAGTAGAGGCTTTAGGCTTCTCTAGATATAGTATCATATCGTCTGCAAATAGTGAGAGTTTGATTTCTTCCTTTCCTATCTGGATGCCCTTAATCTCTTTTTCTTGTCTAATAGCTATCGCAAGTACTTCCAGTACTATATTGAAGAGGAGTGGTGGGAGTGGGCATCCTTGTCTTGTGCCTGATCTTAGAGGAAAGGCCCTTAGTTTTTCCCCGTTGAGGATAATGCTTGCCGTAGGCTTGTGGTAGATGGCTTCGACTATCTTGAGGAAAGTTCCTCCAAACCCCATTTTGGTGAGGGTTTTCATCATGAAAGGATGTTGGATCTTGTCAAATGCTTTCTCTGCATCTATTGCTATGATCATATGGTTTTTATCTTTACTTTTGTTGATATGATGGATTATGTTGATTGATTTCCGAATGTTAAACGATCCTTGCATCCCCGGGATGAATCCCACTTGGTCGTGATGTATGATCTTTTTGATGAGTTGTTGGATCGTATTTGCTAATATTTTGTTGAGGATCTTCGCATCGGTGTTCATCAGGGATATTGGTCTGTAATTTTCTTTCTTAGTGCTGTCTTTGTTTGCTTTTGGTATTAGGGAGATGTGTGCTTCATAGAAACTGTTTGGGAGAGTTCCTGTTTTTTCAATTTCCTGGAAAAGTTTGAGGAGAACTGGCAACAGGTCTTCTTTAAACGTTTGGAAGAATTCACCAGTGAAACCATCTGGGCCTGGGTTTTTGTTTTTGGGGAGGTTATTGATTACAGTTTCAATTTCCTTAACATTGATGGGTCTATTCAGGTATTCCAAGTCTTCTTTGTTCAGTCTTGGGAGATTGTAGGAATCAAGGAATCCATCCATTTCTTTTAGGTTCTCCTTTTTTGTGGCGTATAGACCTTCAAAGTAGTCTCTAATGATCTTTTGAATCTCACTGGTTTCTGTTACGATGTCCCCCTTTTCATTTCTGATTTGATTTATTAAGGTTCTCTCTCTTTCTTTCTTTGTGAGTCTTGCTAGCAGTTTATCAATCTTATTTATTTTCTCGAAGAACCAGCTCTTTGTTTCATTGATCTTTCGGATTGTTTTTTTGGTTTCGATGTCATTAATTTCTACTCTAATGTTTATTATTTCTTTCCTTCGGTCTGGTTTGGGTTCCTTTTTCTGGTCCTTTTCTAAGGTCTTGAGTCGTGAAGTCAAGCTATCTATGTGGGCCCTTTCTTCCTTCCTGAGGAATGCTTGGAGAGCTATAAATTTTCCCCTTAACACGGCTTTAGATGCGTCCCATAGGTTTTGGTAGCTCGTGTCTTCATTCTCATTTGTTTCTAAGTATTTTTTGATTTCTTCCTTGATTTCCTTCCTGACCCACTCATTGTTCAACATTGAATTGTTTAATTTCCAGGTGTTTGATTTGATTCTCCGTATCGGTGAGTGGTTAGCTTCTATCTTCAGCGCATCGTGGTCTGAAAAGATGGTTGATACAATTTCTATTTTTCCGATTCTATTGAGGTATGTTCTGGGGCCCAGTACATGGTTTATTTTAGTAAAAGTTCCGTGTGCACTGGATAAGAATGTGTATTCTTTCTTTTTGGGGCGTAAAGCCCTATATAGGTCTATTAGGCCTCTCTCTTCAATCTCTTCTTTCAGAGTCAGTGTTTCCTTGTTGAGTTTTGTTCTTGTCGATATATCTAGAGGCAATAAGGCCGTATTGAAGTCTCCAACTACTATTGTGCTGTTAGTGATATCCTCTTTGAAGTCTGTTAGGAGTTGTTTTAAATATTTAGTCGCTCGTTCATTAGGAACATATACATTTAAGAGTGTGATTTCTTCCTGTTGTACATATCCCTTGATAAACAGAAAATGACCTTCGCTGTCCCTTTTAATCTTTTTCAACCTGAAATCTATGTTGTCAGATACCAGGATGGCCACTCCAGCTTTTTGAAGGGGGTTGTTTGCTTGCAGAATTGTTTTCCATCCTTTGACTTTGAGTCTATGTTTACTCTGTTTGTTCAGGTGTGTTTCTTGCAGGCAACAGAATGTTGGGTTTAATTTCCAAATCCATTTTGCCACTCTGTGTCTCTCGATAGGTGCATTTAGGCCGTTGACATTGAGAGAGATTATTGTGATGGGGTTTTGTGTCATCTTTCTGTGGGATTTGTTGTTCTTATGGGGCTCCTACTTGTCTTACAGTAGCCCCTTTAGACCTTCTTTCAAGTTTGGTTTTGAGTCTATGAAGTTCCTGAGCTGTTGTTTATCCGAGAAATAGTGTATGGTTCCTTCGAGTTTGAGTGAAAGTTTAGCCGGATAAAGTATTCTTGGTGAGGCATTCATTTCGTTGAGTTTTTTCACTATGTCCCACCATTGTCTTCGGGCTCGGAGGGTTTCCTCTGACAGGTCTGCTGTAAATCTGAGGGGTGCTCCTTTGTATGTGATTTCCTTCTTTGACCTTGCTGCTTGCAGAATTGTGTCTCTATCCATAGCATCCGTCATTTTGACTATGATATGCCTTGGAGTCTTTTTATTTGGGTCTCTTTTTGCTGGTACTCTTTGGACTCCTTGTATCTGGATGCCTGCCTTCTCCAGTTCTGGGAATTTTTTAGCAATGATGTCTTTGACTGTTTTTTTTTTTGGGGGGGTTACTTCCCTGTAGTTCTGGTACTCCAATGATTCTTCCCCAATTAGCTTTTGAACCCACACTCCGGACCCATCAAGGTGGATGAGTGCCTAGCCCAGAGCTGTTCAGAGTCGAGGGGCCTGGTCAAGCACATCTGCAAGCCAAGGGCGCTTGTGTGGTGCCCCTGGACACAGCCCGAGAAGTCCCCCCCGACAGTGTGTGGCCTTGCCCTGGAGCCACTTCCCCGCGAACATTTCAGTCAGTCAGAGACATCCATCATTGTCCCACACCCATCATCATCATGATGAACATTAGCCTTTCTGAAGCAGTGGTTTCTCTTGTTTGTTTGATTTTGGGTTGTGGTGTTTTTGTTTTGTTTTTGTTTTTGTTTTTTGGCTTTTTGGGTCATAACCAGTGGTGCTCACAGGTTACTCCTGGCTCTGCACTCAGGAAATACTCCTGGCAGTGCTCGGGAGACCATATGGGAGGCTGGGGATTGAGCCCACGAGGTCTGCCATGTGCAAGGCAAACACTCTATCTACAGTACTAGCTCTTCTGCCCCAGAAACAACAGTTTCTAATATGTTAATTTTCAAAATTAGTCCACAAGAACGAAGCATGCATAGCCAAAGTTCACAGAGCAACTAAGATTTTGAAAAGGAAGAAAAAATGTCATCTGCATATGCTGAGCTTACAGGTCTTTCCTTCCAGCACATCTTCTGTCCAGAGTCAGTGCCATTGTGAGGGCACAGGGGAGTCCTTTGTTTCCTGTGGGGGCCACACCCAGCTGCCCTGGGGATCCTGTGGTGCTGTGGATTGAATCTGAGCCTCTTGTAAGTTCAGCTGTGCTCTGCCTCCCGAGCCATCCCGTCCCGGCACCTTCCACTCTGGCAGTCAGCTGTGTTTGGGATGTTGTCCCCCGCCCATGTACTGAACTCATAGAGGTCTCAGGGAAGGTGCAGATGGGCCATGTGGGGTTTACGTGGAGCAGGTTTCTGAGGGGCTGTGTGTTGGGAGTGTGGGATATGGGGTTCGCCTCCCTCATTCTTCTCTCTGTCACTCTAGCTGAGGATCCTCTGGAGACTGCCGCAGGCCACAGCCCAGCGGGATCGGAGCCTCACTTACCAGTACAAGATACAGGACAAGAACGTGTCCTTTTTTGCCAAAGGCATGTCCCCTGCTGTTCTGTAGCCTCTCTTAGGGGCTGCTGAAACTGCCCTGGACAATCTGTTTTCAAAGGTTCATGATAATCAACAACGTAGGAGTGGATGTAGACGTGGGAAGCCAGGAGGGGCTGGCTTCTCAGAGTAAGCCGGAAATGGTGCCTTTGTTTCCCGAGTCCTGCTCAGAAAACACCGCTAGGGATCTGCTATCCTGGCCCTGCTGAGATTCAACACTGCATGTCAAGCCCTGTGGAAAGGACCCTCAGATCCTGCCAGCCGTTGGCCCAGTTATTTTTTTTTTTTTTTAATTCTTTTTTTTTTTTCATTTTTTTTTTTATTTTATTTATTTTTAATTAGAGAATCACTGTGAGGGTACAGTTACAGATTTATACACTTTTGTGCTTATACTTCCCTCATACAAAGTTCGGGAACCCATCCCTTCACCAGTGCCCATTCTCCACCACCCGTAAACCCAGCGTCCCTCCCACCCTCCCCAATCCCATCTCCCCCCCACCCCACCCTGCCACTGTGGCAAGGCATTCCCTTCTGTTTTCTCTCTCTAATTAGCTGTTGTGGTTTGCAATAAAGGTGTTGAGTGGCCGCTGTGCTCAGTCTCTAGCCCTCATTCAGCCCGCAACTCCCTTCCCCCACATGGCCTTCGACTACAAGCGTAGTTGGTGATCGCTTCTCTGAGTTGACCTTTCCCCGGAACGTGATGGCCCAGTTATTTTTGATAAGTGCTTCTCAGAGCCAGAGTGGGTGTGACTGCTCTGTTCAGACGAAGGAACATCACCTGGCCCGCATCCCCAGTGACAAGACAGAGGATGATGGCCACTTGCAGAGAAGGAACCACGTGACCTCCCTCGCATTGTCTCCCTTACTTTTCAGCCTTAAGCTATACAAGGCCTTTTCCCTTCCATCCAGTGAGGAAGGGGATGGAGCGCGATGGGAAGCATGCAAAGGCGAGAGAGTGGACTGTCACCCAGGCCTGACACGTGCCTGCACCCCGGAGACTGGCTGTCTTGGAGAAAGCCTCTGACCCAGTTCACAGCTCTGACTTCTCTACTGTCTAGGGGGCCTGGCCCCCCATATGCTCATGATGACTGAGCCATCGGGGCCAGGCACCCGACGGAGGTCCCACAAGGCCCCAGAAAGTGACTGGAGGGACTGTTCTTCCTGCCAGGCAGGTGGGGCGCAGGCAAGGGGCAGGGCCTCTACCCTTGAAGGTGAGCCGGTGTGTGCGGTGCTGAGGGTGGACCCTCGGCCTTACGGATCTAAGACAAGAGTGTCCTTTAAAGCTCCGTGAGTCTGATTTGAAAAATAATGAAAAAGTGACTCGTTTGCAGTGACTATGGAAGTTTCATGTTTAAATTTTTACAACTTGAAATATTGGTTAAAGGGAACAGTTAATTATTCATTTTCCTCAAGGCATACTGTCGTGTTTGTTACTGTCCAGGAAGAGTGGAGTAACCAAGAGAAGCTGGTCTGGTTCTCGATATGTTACAGACCTCTATGAAAATTCGAAAATTGTGAGTGTAGAAGAGAAAGGGTTTAATAAAGAATCTTGTGTGTCCTTTTGCTCTTTCACTGGCTTATGTAGCAGTGGTTGGGGGACCTTGAGATGCCAAGGAATGAGCCCAGGTCTCTGGATGAAACGCCAGTCCTTCGTTTCATCAGAGAGCTCTCTCTCTCTCTCTCTCTCTCTCTCTCTCTCTCTCTCTCTCTCTCTCTCTCTCTCTCTCTCTCTCTCTCTCTCTCTCTCTCCTCCCCCCAGTACATCTTTCTTTATTCTCCAATGTTTAATGAGCTGCATATGCACTTCATAAGACCTGCATGTTTTTCTTTTGTTTATTTGGGGGCCACACCTGGCTGTGCTCAGAGCTTCCTCCTGGCTCTGCTCTCAGGAATCACTCCTGGTGATACTTGAGGGATCATGTGGGAAGCCTGAGATCTAACCCAGGTTGGCTGTGTGGAAGGCAAGCACGCTACTACCTCTCCAAACCTGAGATGCAGTTTTGAATGACCAAGGTGCCATCAAACGTAATTTACTTGATATGAATTTGATTATGTTTGTTCACTAGGGTTGTAAATGTTCATATGAAGTTTTGTATCTTCAATGACCGGTATTTGACAGTGTTATATTCCAAGTTGCTTTGCTCTTGTCTTGGCATTTCCAGTTGTTTTATAAACGATAGTACAAATACATGATTGTTAAAAATATAACCTACTTCTCTCAGGGGTATGCGCGTTCCCCTGGAGATCTCTCCGGCCCGCGGAGAGACATCAGTGGAAAGCGCTCCTAATTGGGTGGGTTCTGTGAGCGGTTCCGACCTGAAATAAAACTAGTGAGGATAATAAATAGGGGGCCCAAGACGACACATGCCGATCAAGGGCAACTTTATTAACTGCCACGCTGGCTTTATACTTTTCTTAGCAGGGGGTTGGTACATAAGTTGTCAATCATCAGGGAAGTGTCTTCTCAGACCAAATAAGGAAAGGTTCGGGGTGTATTAGGTGGGCTTACAACATTCTTCAAGAGTAGATTGAGAAATAGTGGGGAGAGGAAGGCAAGGGTTTATCTGGCAGGAGCATCTGGAAGGAGGAAGGCACAAGGTAGAGGAAGGTATTCTACTTTAGGGCTTTATGGGGTCTCTCAGTTAACTGCCCTGGGCTACTTTTACCTCTTGAGTTTGGCTATTTCCTTTGTCACAAGGGCACCTTTGCCTCAGGTCATGCAAAGATGGTAATGGAATTTTCCAGTTTGTCCAGGGTAAAGGTTTCGGGGTCCTCTTTTGTTCAGGGTCCTGAGCAGTCCCCAACAGGGGTAGGCCTTCGTACAGGGTGCCAGGGATTGAACCCTGGTCAGGCACGTGCAAGTAAATGGCCTACCTGCTGTCCTATCACTCCAACCCTTCTCGTTTGAACTTGTGAATGCTGAAAAAAGACTTGGCCATTTCAATGGACTCGGCACCAATGATTAAGACAGATGAAACCAAAACTAAAATGGAGGCTGGAGCGATAGCACAGTGGGCGGGGCGTTTGCCTTGCATGCGGCCGACCGGGGTTCAATTCCCAGCACCCCACATGGTCCTCTGAGCACAACTAAAAGTGATTCCTGAGTGCAGAGCCAGTAGTAACCCCTGTGCACCGCCAGGTGTGACCCCCACCCACCAAAAAAAAAAAAAACTAAAATGGACTCTTCCCACTCACACAATCAAGTCTTATAGAAGAACATTAAATCAGGTGTGGGTTCGTGTTGCCAAGAAGCATATTCTAGGAAAGAAGGTGTGAAGACAGGCACATCTCTGCCAAGTCTGCCCAAATTCCAGGCAGTGTATCAACAAAAAATGAGTTGGTGAGAACCAAGTCAAGGCTTCAGAGAGTCAAGAGAACTAGGGGGAGAGCCGAGTTCTGGACAGAGGCAGCAGGACCCTACTTAGGGATAGAGACCATGACAGGAGGAAAGGGGGGTTGGAAAACAAGATGGCCGTCAGAGCAGAGGAACCTAAGCCAAGGGCCCAGAGAGGGGAGAATCAGTTGGGTGACACGGTGGGGGAGGGGCAGTGGGCACCAGGCCCCGTGGAACCCTGTGAGGTTCTCCCATCCTTTGTGATGCAGGCGAGGCTATATAAGGCAGAGCCGCTCGCTCAAACCTCAGTTGCCTGAGGCAGCTCGCCGGCACGATGAGAGTCCTTATATGGATGCTGATCGTTTTGTTCGGTTTGCAAATTGAGAAAATGTTGAGCCTAGTCTCAGAATTTCTCGGTACTAACTGCCCTACCCTTTACCTTGAAGTGCTTGGTGTGGGTCTATTTTTGTTTTGCTATGTAGTGAAAACATCCTATTGCACCTTCTGCAAAAAGAAATCAGAAAATAAGGTAGGAGCCGATACCAGCACTTGAGCGAGTTAGGGCGGTGGTTGTGTCGCCTGGTTCTGCTCGCACACCACAGAGTGGGCTTGCTCGCTTCAGAAGAACGCCTTAGTCTGAGGAGAAGGCAGCACCTCACTCTCCTCGGAAGGCAGACTGTGGGGCGGGGATTCGGGCAAGACAGGGCTCCCCTGTATTTCACAGGCTAGTGGGAGGGGTGGCAGGTTCCCAACTCAGAACCCCCAACTCCCCCATGACCCAGAGTCGGCTTCCCTTTCTGGAGACTTCAAGTTCTCCAGAGAGAAGAAATCTCCCAGAGAGACCTCCGGGGTTGGGAGGCGGCATCAAGCCTTCCTCCGTGTCAGCTGTGAGGAGAGCAGAGCAGGGATCGGGGCCCTGGACCAGAACTCGTGTCCTGAGTCAGGGAGACCGGACACACAGGGCCTGCCCTGCCAGGCAGCTCCTGGACAGGGGCCATCGTTGTTCATAGAAGGAAACCAAAAAAGCAGAACCAAAGCAAAGCGTTTGGTCACATCTATTGATGACTATGAGGCACAAACCCACCTGTTTGTGGCAGGACTTCTTTGGTTTGGGGTCACAGTGTCTGAGTTTGAGAGAGGGAAAAACTGGCCCCAATGCTCATTGATTTTTGTCTTCTCGGTGCCAGAAAAAAGAGAGAAAAAGGAAAAGGAATTCGTCCCTCAGGGGTGAGTTACTGCCTTTCCTACCTGCGCCCTCCCGGGGTGACCCCCCACCTCACCCTCACCCCATTCCCACAGTCCCAGGGCCCTGGTCTCTGAGGGTGGCCGTTGCTTCCACAGACCTTCCCTGAAAGCAGGACCCTCAGAGGAGCTGCTGAGGGGAAGGTGGGCACAAGCCCTTGTCAGACCCTGCTGTGCCCACCCTGGGCACTGAGGCAGGGAGGGATGAGGCCATGGGTGCCCCTCTTGGTTGCCGTGGGAGACGAGAGAAGACTCTGCTCTGAGTTGGTCAGAATACGGGCTGTTGGCGGGGATCAGATCCCCCTGGATCTCCCGCAGCTCTCCCAGGGAACAGGCGTGGCTTTCGCGAACAGACGCCACTTTCTTGGATTCCTAGGTGCCAGGTGCGACCTCACCACGGCAAAACTGAAGAAGCGGCGGATGAGCCTGAATCTGGACAGGTGACTGTCTCTGCGTCTCTTTCCGCCCCCTTCTAAGGAGGAGTGCGGCTGGCCTGGTGGGGGTCGGGGGAGGCACAGGGACAGGGATGGGGGGTCAGGCCTTGGGGCGAGGCTGGGGGCAGATTGGGAAGTCAGGGCTGGAGACAGTGGGAAAGGGGACAGGCTTCTGGGGCCCTCACTCCCCAGCCCTCCCCACCCCGTAGTCCCTGTCTGCTCCTCTCCATCTCTGTCCTTCCTGTTTTCTGCAGAACCCGGACCCAGGACGAGGATAACCTTACATCCAATGACAACCGGTGCAAGGCCTTAAAGAGCCAAACACAAGCCACGTTTCAGCAGGGCCCAGCAGCCCCGGACCATGCAGTGTCCAGTGGGTCGTTTTTGGCCCTGAAACGTGATTCTTTTTCCTTACCTCTGCCTGTTCCCTCTACAGCCTCCCCCCAAGATCCCGTTCCCATTCCTCTGGCCCAGCCTCGCCCGCCAGCCCGCCGCTTCCTCTCCACACTCACCCCCGTGTGGGGCCTGGTCTATGGTTCTCTACTTGGTGTGTCCGTCTCGCCAGTGCCTGTTGTAACAACTTTCGGCCCCTCGGCTTTCCACCTGCTCCGCGGCACTTTCCTCCGCCCTCTCACCTCCACCATCCTAAGAGTGTACACAAGGAGCAACTTCCTGGGGCCAGACCCTCCAGGGCCATCCGGACAACTAGCCCTCCCTCCCTCTGAGCCTCCCGTCCACTCCCCAGATCTCTGTCCTCTCGGGGGCACACACCACTCCGGTCCTCCACCACCAATGAAATTTAAGGTGTGCCCCCCGAAACCCCCCAGGAGTCGAGGCGGGATCCGGTGCAACACCACCCTAAACCAGCAGCACCCTGGGGAGGAGGAAATACGGAGAGACCAAGACAGACCCACACCCCTGGCCTCTGGTTCTGCCCAGTCCGGTGATGAGACGTCACTGACCACGGTCCCCGGCACGAATACAAACACCACCCCGTCTCTCTCTGTTCCCCGCTATACAGCCGTGAGGGATCTAAGCAGGGAGGATCTCCCAGAGCCTCAGACCCGGTGTAACAGCTGTGGCCCACAAATGGCACCACCGGTAAACCGTTCCCACCGGGGGAATCGCTTTTTAAAGTTCTGGCGCAGGATCAGGAGGTCCCGGGCCCCAGCCACGAGGGGACAGGCACCCCGTGCACGGCTTCTCAATAGAGCACTGAGGTGCTGCCTGCCCTGCATGTATGGCAGGATGAATCCCTAGAGGACTAAAACTCCCTCTACATGGGGGCTCTCCCACCCCTGCCCCCACAGGGACTTATGCCCAACCTTAAGAAGGCCTGTTGGGCACCACTGTCCCCATACAGGCACAGGTAACGGGCTGACACCACCCTGATCCCAACTTTCCCCCATTAAATAACCTTAAATCCTGAGGAGTGTTCTGTCTGCTGTGTTGGGGGTTGGGGTCGGAGCTACTGGGGGGCGGGTGTCAGGGAAAGGAAGGAGTTTGCTCAGCTCTCAGAAAGCCCTTCCCGGAGCTCATGGGCATCAGGAAGCATCACGAGCCGCCTGTCCTAGCTGCTCCCCTGGGAGGAGCCACTGGACATCTTCCTCGAAAAGCCCAACAGCCCAACCCCCCTCTTGGACACTTTCTCACCACTAGAGGTGCAGGGTGGGGGCCCCGATACTTCTCAGCAGAATAGTTGTGAAGGAAGAGTGGCCTCCTCGATCGTTAGAGGCCAGTGATCGGAGGATGACACTGGGTGTGAAGCCGAAACGGGGGCATGCGGAGGGGGAACAGCAGCCCAGGCCATGGGACCTTGACCTGGTTGGAGAAGGGACCCTGACCTGGTTGGGTGGGACCCTGAATTGGGTGGGGAGGGGGCCTTTGTGCCCGGGTGAGGGAACAACCCTGACTGGGGGTCTTAGTGGAATCTGAATTGGGTGGGGAGGGGACCCCGGTTGGCCTGGAGTCGGGACCCTCACCCGGTTGGGGCAGGGCCCAGTGTCAGCAGGGAAGCCACCTTCTGTGCTGGGAAACATCCTTTCAACTGGACACTGATGGGCTCACGGCTCATGGCAAAGGCTCCTCAGCAAGTGAGTTTCTTCCCCAGGTCGGTCCTCAGGCTGCCCGTGGCGGGTGGGGGTGACCTCACTTCAGGACAGCAGCGCTTAGCTGATGAGTGAGCAGGAGGAGAGGGGAGCAGACAGTCACCCGGCCCCAGGGTGAATTTACGCAGAGGAAAAGGCAAGATTCTGGGGTGTGCGGGACAGGGAGAAAACCAGGGAGGAGGAAAGATGGGCCTTGTGGCTGGACTGAGGTTTATGCCTCGTCCCCACCCTGTCCCACCCCTCATGCCCACAGTCCCTCGGGCACCGCTGCGCTGATGCTCTGGGAGCTCTGCTCTTCGTCCCGCTGTCCTCTGTCTTGGTCCTCTGGTAAGAGCGCCAGACTTGACCTGCGGGCCTCTGTCAGCTTGGCCTTCGCCTCACTGGGCAACGTTATCCTGGTCCCTTCCTTCCTTAGAGATCACATCCTGCCCGAAGTGTGTCCCATTCTCCTGTCATCAAAGAGGTGCCCCCTCAAGAATCACGGCGGTGGTGTTCTGCTGGGCAGATTTCCTCAGAGCACCCACAGCCCCTCAACCCAAGGCTGATTTATAGATGTTTGGGGCCCACCATGGATGCATATGTTTTAGGATAAGATGGCACAAATACCCACTTTCACTACATGATGATATTTTCACCAGGCAGGAAAGAGCCTCTGAACAATACACCTGCAGGTTGGGGACAGCGCTCTCCTGCCCCAGAGACACCATCTGACAAACGCTCAATCTCGGAGGAGCAGGAGGCACGGTGACTCACAGGGACTCCAAAATGGGGGACTTTTCTGATGATGCTTGAGCTATTTTTCAGGAAAAACTTTGATAAAACTTTTGTTATACCTTTTGAATACATTTTGGTATGCCTTATAATACCTTTTGATTGATTCATAAGAAAACACTGCCAGGGGCTAAAGAGACTATGCCGAGTGCCAGGCTCTTTGCTTGCTAGCTTGGCAGGTAGTAGATCAGTGACAATATGGTTTCTGGAGTGATCCTTGAGTAGAGCCAGGAGTAAGTCTTGAGCACCACTGGGTGAGGCCCAAAAAATAATCAAAGCACAATCAAATTACAATTTCAGTTCAACACTCTTATCACCGCCACAATTTCTTTTTGTTTGATTTTGTTTCGTATTGTTAATGGGCCATATCTGTTGATACTCAGGGGTTATTTCTGGCCCGTTCACTCGGTACCATCTGTCTCAGAGACATAGTGCCTTGTCATAGGTGCAGTTTGACTTCTCTCCAGAACATTTATTTGCATACAACATTGGTGTCAAAATAACATGAGCTTTTTATTTTCTTTTTGGGTCTCTTTTTTCTTTCTTTTTTTCTTTTCTTTTTGGCGATGCACAGGGGTTTATCCTGGCTCATGCACTCAGGAATTACTCCTGGCGGTGCTCAGGGGACAATATGGGATGCTGGGAATTGAACCGGGTCGGCCGGTTCAAGGCAAACGCCCTACCCGCTGTGCTATTGCTCCAGCCCCATAACATGAATTTTTCATGTTGACATATCAGCTCTCCATTTGAGCCATTGTTGAGGGTTCACTAAAAGAATGCTGCCTCAACCCACACAAGAACTCATCTTACAGTGAAGATCAGTACCCAAGAATGTTCTCCCTTCAACAGAGTCACTGTGACATACAATAAGCATAAAAGTGGGAGATTATCCTCGTGATAGACTTGATTTTAAAATACTGAGAAAAATAAAATAAAATAAAATACTGAGAAAACATTTATTATATACATGTCATGGTATAAATGTATATAATGTGTTTATATATGTGTGTGTATTGTTTTGGGTTCAAGCCAGTGATGCTCAAAGCTACTTCTGGTTTGCACTTAAGGATCATTCCTAGAAGGCTCACAGGACAATGAAATATCAGGGATCATACCCAGGTTGGCTATGTACAAAGCCAGCACTCTCCACACCGTACTATCACTCACTTTATTTGACTGAAAACTAAAAATAAAATTTTTTTGTTTTGTTTTGGGGCCATGCACAGCTGTGCTCAGGGATCACTCCTGGCAGACCCAGGGACCATCCAGGATGCCAGAGGTCAAACCTGGATCGGCAGTGTGCAAGGCAAGTACCCTTCCTGGTGTGCTATCACTTAGGCTCAGTATTACTCATTTTCAAAAGTGAATAAGTTCATCATTTTTCGGTTAGGCCATGACTAGCCATACTTAGGGGCTACTTCTAGCTCTGTGCTCAGGGCTTAAACTGACGAGTACATGGGGTTGCCACATGTAAGCTAAGTGCCTTAGCTCCTAGTTTGTCTCTCTGACAAGTTGGTTTTTCAATGACAGTTGGTTTTTGAATGAAGGATAATTGATGAATGTGGTGACTGGTGACTCTCGAGACTGGCCTCCAGGAGAGTACGGAGCTGCCCTACTGCCCTGCCAGATCTAACATTGTATGTAGCACACTTGTTTGTTCCACTCTCTGTCCCCAGATGCTCCAAAAAGTCAAATGTTCCAGGAGGGATGTGCCACATCCTGAGTCTTGGGAAATGCAAATCAAACCGTGATCTAGCACTTTAGCTACACAGGAGGGCTGGGATACAAGGATACAACCTCCGAGTCAAACCTGGGCAGTAGATGGAGCCATAGGAACCCTCATACACTGCTAGTGGAAAGGAGAGCTAGCTCCACGAGCTGGAGCTCACACTTTTTGTGCTGGAGGATCGGGTCTGATTTCCTGTAGCACCAGGACTGACCCTGGTGAGCACCCAGGTGCCAATAGCCTACAAGGAATACTGAGTGAGCCCCCACCTCCCAACAAATAAAGAATTACATCCCCAAGTTCCCTTTACTCAGAGAAATGAAAATCTATGTCCACATGAGAACACATTCAGAAATATTCATTGTTCGTTATTCATAGCAGTTCAAGATGGAGGCACAGCAAGCCCTTAGGAACTGATGCATGGTGTCTCTGGCGTATCTCCATGGAGCCAATGGTCAGGCACCGGGTCTTTTTTTTGGGTCACACTGGCAATGCAGGGTCACATTAACCCTGCACTCAGGAATTACTCCTGGTGGTGCTTGGGGGACCATAAGGGAGGCTGGGAATGAACCCGGGTCAGCCATGTGTAAGGCAAATGCCCTACCCACTGTGCTATCACTCCAGCCCCAGGCACAGGGGTTGGAGGGAGGAGAATATCTAAGTTAATATTTGTCCAAATTCCAGGTGGGTTTTCAGACAAGGCAGTGAGATGGTGGTCTCCAGCCAAGGCTTCAGGGTGAACTGGAGCTCAGGCAAGATTTGGCTTAGACACAGAACAAGCAGGGCATTTCATGCTTGTTCATGGGCATAAATGCATGGCATGAAGAGTACATTGTTGGGGCTGGACTGAGCCACCAGGATGAGCCCTTGTAAACTGCTCCACACAAGGGCAGGAACATAGGGACCCATGAAAATGGGCGAGATTTCTCGTGTGTTCTGACTGGTTTGGATGAGGCTGAACATCTTCTTCTTTTGGCTGCCTTAGTATATAACTTCCAAAATTATACGGAAATCGTCAGTCTTCGTTTTCTCACAGATTCTTGGTTCTATTTAACCTGTTTGTTGTCAGTATGCAGATCCTAGGTACTTAGCCTGTTTTTTGTGGGTATGCAGATCCTACATTGTTTGTTTTCAGTATGCAGAAGAACTTTGCATGATCTTCCTGTAACTCCTTTGTTGATGACCTCACTGTATTGAGCCCTATGAACTGTAGGATGGTAATAAAAGATTTCAGGGCTCTCTACTTTGGTCACAGAGTCAGAGAGCACCTGGACCCTCCATGACATAAATTTCTTTCGCGTTCCTTGTCTCTGCATCTCCAACTGCATGAATATTCACACAACAGTCCTTGAAGGGTGCAGAGGGCAGGAGAACTGAGGGGCCAGGAGGTGGGGGAGGGATGTGGGCATGCCCTCATCATGTGGTCTGCTCTCCACCGCCATGATCCCTTACCCTCTTCAATGTTCTCTGCGACCTTATAAAGCGGGGCCAGTACTCTCAAGGAGCTATTGCTATGGACACACTGGCTGGCTGACATTGACTGAGAGCTTGGGTATGGGATTAGAACAGATCTAGAATTCAAGTTCCAGTTTCAACACATGGGACTTTAGGCAGGTTACTCAATGCCCAGGTGACTCGGTTTCTTCTCTGTCAGTAGGCCTGCCTCCTTAGGGTCTGTGTCCAGAGCCTAGTAGATGAGACAGTATCTGAGGTGAGTTTCCCGGAAGCGGAAGCTGAACACTGAGATTCATGGTCTAATTAGGAGGTCATCGCAGACAGTACTACTTGGTCAGAGGGACATGAGTCGTGCAAAGGAAAACATAGCGAGACCGACTTACCCAGAAAGTGTGCTGCCCTGGAGACCCAGCACCCCTCAGGGTGACGTCATCTGACAGGTGAGAAAAGCAGTGGCCATGGTCTCCTGGGAAATTGGAGCTGAGCTTTTGGACAGACTTGCTCCTCTTTCATTCCTGTTGCTTCTGTTAGCAGTGATGTCGGTGGGCCCACACGTAACTTAGGTGAAGCGGGGACAAGAAACACGGTCACTTTCTCCCCATCCACCTCTGCACCCGGGACCCAGAGTTACTGGGTTCTTGTCTCACGTGGAAGAAAATAATTTCAGGAGTAGACAGCAGTGAAGGAAAACAGATTTTATTTGGAGGGTTTTTTTTTTTAATTTTTATTAAATCACCATGTGGAAAGTTACAAAGTTCTCAGGTTTATATGTCAGTTATACAATATTCAAACACCCATCCCTTCACCAGTGCCCATATTCCACCACCAGAAACCCCAGTATACCCCCCGCCCCCACCCCCTACCCCCTACTGTATAACTAATGAATTTCACTTCATTTTTTCTTTACCTTGATTACATTCCATAATTCAACACAAAACTCACTATAGTTGACATAACTCTCTCTCTCTCTTTTTTTCTTTTTCCTTTCCCCTTTTTTTAATTTTTTTTTCAGTAATCTCTTCATTTATTTTATTTTATTATTTTTTTTAAATAAATTTTTAAATCGTGAGGGTACAGTTACTGATCCATACATCTTTGTGCTCATGTTTCCCCCATACAAAGTTCGATAACCCATCCCTTCACCAGTGCCCATTCTCCACCACCAGTAAACCCAACATCCCTCCCCCCCGCCCCAGTCCCGTCTCCCCACCCCACCCTGCCACTATGGCAGGGAATTCCCCTTTGTTCTCTCTCTCTGATTAGGTGTTGTGGCTTGCAATAAAGGTGTTGAGTGGCCATTGTGTTCAGTCTCTAGTCTGTATTCGGCCTGCATCACCCTTCCCCCACATGACCTCCAACCACATCAAAATAACTTTTTAAGGTTGTGCCGGTGCTGGCTCTCTGAGGTTACAGAGGGCTGGCTCTCTGAGGTTACTCAGGTGCTGGCTTTCGGAGGTTGCACAGGTGCTGGCTCTCGGAGGTTGCACAGGACTGGCTCTCTGAGGTTACATAGTGTTGGCTCTCTGAGGTTACTCAGGTGCTGGCTCTCTGAGGTTACACAGGGCTGGCTCTCGGAGGTTGCACAGGTGCTGGCTCTCGGAGGTTGCACAGGGTTGGCTCTCTGAGGTTACACAGGTGCTGGCTCTCGGAGGTTGCACAGGTGCTGGCTCTCAGAGGTTGCACAGGGTTGGCTCTCTGAGGTTATACAGGGCTGGCTCTCTGAGGTTACACAGGTGCTGGCTCTCTGAGGTTACACAGTGTTGGCTCTCTGAGGTTACTCAGGTGCTGGCTCTCAGAGGTTACACAGGTGCTGGCTCTCTGAGGTTACACAGGTGCTGGCTCTCTGAGGTTACTCAGGTGCTGGCTCTCTGAGGTTACACAGGGCTGGCTCTCTGAGGTTACACAGTGCTGGCTCTCTGAGGTTACTCAGGTGCTGGCTCTCTGAGGTTACACAGGTGCTGGCTCTCTGAGGTTACTCAGGTGCTGGCTCTCGGAGGTTACACAGGGTTGGCTCTCTGAGGTTACACAGGTGCTGGCTCTCTGAGGTTACACAGGGCTGGCTCTCTGAGGTTACACAGGTGCTGGCTCTCTGAGGTTACACAGGGCTGGCTCTCTGAGGTTACTCAGGTGCTGGCTCTCTGAGGTTACACAGGGCTGGCTCTCTGAGGTTACACAGGGCTGGCTCTCTGAGGTTACACAGGGCCGGCTCTCGGAGGTTGCACAGGTGCTGGCTCTCTGAGGTTACTCTGGTGCTGGCTCTCGGAGGTTGCACAGGTGCTGGCTCTCTGAGGTTACTCAGGTGCTGGATCTCTGAGGTTACACAGGGCTGGCTCCTTGAGAGAAAAGGTTGCGCAGCCGCACTAGCGGCCGTGCGGCTCAGATCTGTCCCAGTCCCGAATCCTGGAGCCGTGTTAGTTGCTGCACAGTGTCGCCGGGGTTCCATCCGGAGAAGGTGTGCAGACGGCACCTCCTCCCTCCGGCCCCCCGGTGTTGCTGGCCCCGGTTCGGGTCCGGAGCATTGTCCGGGCCGCGTTGCTCACCAGAATGCCTCCCTTTTCCCTTTTTTTTGTGTTTCCTTTTACCCCCTCATCCCCCTTCCTGCGCCTCATAGTATGGTGTACGCCATGCCGCGTCGGCCAGCGTGGGGCTTTTGCTTAGTTCACAGTCCAGAGGTGGCTGCTACATTAAAAACCTTCAATATTTCAACAAAAACTTACTGTTATTATTTGGAGTTTTCCCCCCAAGTCAGACCTGTTCAAATGGAACCGTTTCACATTGCTGACAATTATAAATGTTAAGTCCGCGCGGTTTTGGATTTCTGTATAAAGTCCAGGGAAAATTCTGCCAGAAATTACATAGCCCAGCTCACAGTCCCAGTGCATTGCTGTAAGAAGTGTCTGAATTCAAAGTATTTAGGCGAGAGGGTCCAATTCGCGCTCAGCGGCTCCGGATTTATCTGGGCCGAGGGCGTGCCGGTTACGCCCCCTTCCCATGAGTTCCTGGGAGCCCCCAAAGTAAAATCCGAATACCTGTGGGTTTGGAGTCACAGAAGATGGCGCCTGCCACGTGGGTGCCGCCAGCCCGCCGCTTTCCGTGCAGGAAGACAGGGTGGGGAGGAAAAAAAAATCCACCCCTGGCAGCACAGAGTTGTAGCCCAGTTTGGTGTCCCAGTGCATCGCTATCGGATGTTGCGCTGGATGCCCGAATGTGTTACATCTTTGGAATCAAAGTCTTTAGGCGAGAGGGTCCGATTCGCGCTCAGCGGCTCCGGATTTATCTGGCTTATTTGGAGGTTTTGAAGGGTAGGAGGAAGAGAAAGTGGGAGAGAGTGGAGAGTAACATGCTCAAGAGAGAACCCAGGCTTCTCCAAGGGCTCTACACACATCCCAGCGTTAGACAGGAAAGCATGAAAGTGCACATCTCCAGAGGGCAGAGCGGGGTCACATGTGCTGGGCCACGTGGTACAAATAGCACAAGGGCTCAGGCAGCATATGTGTGCCCTTCCTTCGTTTAAGGTGGCCTTTATAGGGTTTCTCCAACCTACCCCCATGTGGGGCTTCTACCTAATTCAAAGTCTATTATTAAGGAGGTTACCAAGGCATTGGGAGTGGTGATGGTCTTCTTTGAAATTCCTTTCCTGGCCTTTCATTTCTACAGGAGCTTCTCTGGGTCTGTAGCTGTAGATAGGTGGGGTTCTTAGCAGGCCCTCGTTCCTGTTTTCTGCAAGGTTGGCCTTCAGTACTTCAGGGCTATTGCATCTCAGGAAATGTACTGCCATTGCCTTAGGAGGGGGCCTTCCCTATCTGCCCACCTGCCGACATAGCAGCAGCACCTTAAACAATTGAGCTCACCAGCCTCCAGGCTCTCTGGTGTGTAGTGGGGCTGGGATGGGAACCACTTGAAGTCTGAGTCCTCATCACAGCTCCTGGCTCCATGCACTCTCCCTGGGCTCCAGAGACTCCCGAATAGTAAACTAAGGTGGATTACTAGCACCTGGACTTTCAGGCCCTATGAAGTGGTGGTGGGCTAGTAAAACAATTTACCAAATAGCCAGACCTCTAGTTGGGAGAGGAAAGAATGAATTGAATAAATGATACACTGTCAGAAGGACAGTGGGGTGTCCTCCCTTTTCCCTTAGGTCTTTCCAAGGGTCCACTTGGGAAGAAAGGTTAGATAAGACATACTATTGTTTTCAGGGACTAGGGACTGTGGGAATCTGCTGAGTCTGCTGGGGAGTGATTGGTAGAGCCAGGGATGTCCAGAGTGAATGACTGGAAGGGAGTGTGCTGGGAGGGACTAAGGAGAGGAGGGAGGGACCAGGTCTCTGAGGAAATCCTATTATACACTCTCATTTACAGGTGTGACCTGATTGGTCATCTTCCAGACCTTATTTGCATACAGCCGGTGACATCATTGCACATACCTTCCATATAAGAGCATGTGTGATCTGATTGGTCACCGAGCTCACCATCCTCCAACAACCTCACCTGTATAAGAAACCAGATTGGTGATTTCAATTGGACCCTTTATATATATACAAGCACAAGTCACTGTCTAGAAGGTCACTTTTTCTCCCTCTGCTTCTGACCTTGCTTGTCTGCCTTTATGCCTGTCTTGCCTATATCAATTTGAACGGATAAATGAAAGTGTACAAGAGAACGGGGCTGGAGCCATAGCACAGCGGGTAGGGCATTTGCCTTGCACGGGGCTGACCTGGTTTGATTTCCAGCATCCCATATGGTCCCCTGAGCACTGCCAGGGGTAATTCCTGAGTGCAGGAGTGACCACTGTGTATCGCCGGGTGTGACCCAAAAAGCAAAACAACAACAACAACAACAGCAAAAAACCAAAATAAAACCAACAAGTAAGTGTACAAGAGAAGACCTGTGCTGGTTGGCACGCTAATCCCACATGACATCTACAAGAACCCAGATCTCTGTACTCCCTGTACTGAGGTAACAGTACAGGGAGTACAGAGCATTTCTGGGCATGTCAGACTGTTTCCATTAGACCTCTATACACAAATGAGAGCAAACAGCCTGAGGTTTCTCCATGGAAACCTAGTCAAACTACTTCATCAACAGTGCTTGCTGCTTCACTTTGATACCTTGTGTGCGCTCCAGACATTGTCATTCACAAGAAATTCACCAACACTTAGTACTGTGGTACATCTTTTGGTAAAAGGAACAGGCTTTTCTCCACACCAAGCACAGTTAGACCTTTGTCCTGAAAGGGGCTACATGCCTGGTTGCATGTTTGGGAGCTAAAGATGTGTAAGTCCTCAGTTTGGGAAAAAAACAGCAGGACCTTGAAGATAGGGACCCCAGGAATGGGACTCAAACAAATCAGTAAGGCCTTGAGCACTTAAATAGTGATATTTGAGCATTGTGTAGGGAAAAGGTTTGGGGCAGAGCCAGCTTTGTCTGCTAGACCATTAAAGAGAGCTCCCCAAAGACTGTAGAGGGACCCCTGAGAATCTAGGGAGGAAGAACTTCTGCCATTATTGTTAGCTGTTAGCTAAGATTCTTGGACCCTTTAGAGCCTTGGGGGAACCTTAAGGGCGTTAGGCTGCCCCTGGGCCCTGGAAAAGGGTGAGAGCAGAGACAATAAAGCAGGTGGTGGGAAATGGACACTGCTGAAGGGACAGGTGTTGAAACATTATATGATTGAAACCCCAATCATGAACAACCTTGCAACTGTGTATCTCACTGTGATTCAATTTTAAAAGTAAATAAAAATTGTTTTTTTTTCTTTTATTAGCTTTTTGAGTCACACCCAGCAGTGCACAGGGGTTACTCCTGGCTCTGCACTCAGGAATTACTCCTGGAAGTGCTGGGGGATCATATGGGATGCTGGGAATCGAACCTGGGTCGGCCACCTGCAAGGCCAATGCCTTACCCGCTGTGCTATCGCTCCAGCCCCATAAAAATTGATTTCAAAAATTTTAATAATAAAGCAGCAGGACAGCAACTATGAAGAACAAGAGAGAGGGGGCTGAACTGATAGTACAGTGAGTAGGACATTTGCCTCGCAAGCAGCCAACCCAGGTTCAATCTCCGAGATCCATATCGTTTCCCAAACCAGCCAGGAGTGATCTCTGAGTGCAGAGCACTAGGAGTCTGCCCTGAGCATATTGGGGTGCGGCCCTAAAACCAAAAATCAAAAAACCAAAATACCCTTAAAATTCTTCTCAAAAAGAACAGGAGAGTTTTTTCTCTCTGTTGGATGGACAGATAAAACGTCCAGGAGAGAAAGAGCATCACAACTGAGAGATCGAGCAGCTAGTCACCCCTGCCACTTCCACCAGAGAGGCCAGCAGAGATCTCTGTCCACTAGCTCAGAGAGAACAGGGAGGGCAGAACTGCCCCTGTTACAGGTAGCTAAGGCAACTGCTCTCTTGCGTGCCTGACAGCCTTGTAAAGACCCTAAAAGCTTAAGCTGTCCCTGCCCTCAAGAGA
Organism: Sorex araneus; assembly: GCF_027595985.1. NCBI lineage: Eukaryota > Metazoa > Chordata > Mammalia > Eulipotyphla > Soricidae > Sorex > Sorex araneus. The sequence goes on along the minus strand of NC_073305.1, from coordinate 44,264,557 downwards.
CCCCACGGAGCAATGAGCCTAGGAGAGAGCAAATGGGAACTGTATGTCAGCCAGCATGCGTGTGACTCCAGTACCAAACGTTAGATTCCTCCCTCAGGGCTGTCTCCTCCCCAGGCTACTTCCCCTTCTGACGCCAGAGACTCCCTGGCAGGTCTGACTGCTTCACAAATGGTGGAGAAGGCACGACCTGCAAATTCACTGCTCGGGCCCCATAGTCCCGGGACCATGATCCCTACACTTGGTGTAGTCGACAGTTTTGGGAGAGATGACCCTATACAACCAGTGTGTAGGATAACATAGCCTCACGTAGTTTAGGTTTATTTGGTTACTCCCGTTACAATGCTCCTATTCCTCTTTGTTTATTTGTAGCTTCTTTCTTAGTGTTCTGTTGACTTGTAAATAATGTTTTTCTCTTCTCCTTGAGTCCTTTGCATAGTTTATTCAGAGCAAGTCCTTTTTGTATGGACACAGGAAGACTTAACAAATGTTATCCTTTTGTAACCTGGGAGTCATTTGACTCTACATGATATTTTCCTCCAGTGCATCTGTTCTCTTGACCTAAGCCTCAGCTGCCCTTACTTCCTAGCACCCCCAAAGCACGGTCCCGACGTGGGACAAGAAGGACCCAGGGCAAGCGGTGAGTTGTGTGCTACCCTGGCATCGAGATGGGCCTGGCCAAAGTGCCTAATGCTTAACTATAAGTTAAGAGCTTGATCATGGACAAATGTTGTCATGATCCAAATAGTGATACTAGATTTGGACCCTGCTAGGGTGAGGAATGATTAATCTGGCCTGAGTGCTGTAGTCTGAGCCTGTGGCAAGATGTTGCCAGGAGAGCTGCCTTGCAAGCCTCAATGTATCTCTTGCTATGTCCATACAAAAATAACTAGTATTAAGATGTTAATAAGTTCCTGGACTTATTATTATTTTTAATTTTTTTTATTATTATTTTTTTATTATTTTTTCTTTTCCTTAGAAAAGAAAAAAACCTTAAGAGTGAGGAAGGGCTTTGGAGTGCCCTGCCCTCAGGAAGGGCTTTCTTAAGTTGATTTGGCTACCTGGCTGGTTGTAGCCCAGAGATCCAGGAGAGCGGGAGAGAAGCGGAGGGAGAGAATGAAATAAACGGATCGAGCAACCAGTTTGGCCTTCTTCCTTCTTCCTTCCGTCGCCTTCCTTCGACTGACAGCACACACAGCGGTTCTAGGGCACCGAACTCGGGCGGTGAGACAGAGCCGCCCGGAGAGCCCGCGAGTGCACTTGCCCCCTCAGCGCTCTTTAGTTTTTTACACCAGTGGAGTGACTCTGCATACAGAGAGGCCAAAGCTGGACGACTGTGGAGCATTAAGGTTGATGGTGAGGACAAAATTAGTGAGCACAGTGGCGAGGAGCTCAGACACCTGGTTCTAACTTCCTTTCTTGTCATCAATTTTATGACTTGGTGAGGACCTCACGTCTCAGCATAGCATTTTTCTAATCTTTAATGTAGGAGCTTGAACCCTGTGGAGGAATCACCATCGCCAATGTTTGATGAACTGACTTAGATCAAAGCTGCCCTGTGGGCCTCCTGGAAACCTTGACCTAGAGGAAAAACTCAGGTAATTAGTCATTAACATCTCCATTTGGGTTTTTTTTTTTTTTTTTTTTTTTTTTTTGCTTTTTGGGTCACACCTGGCAATGCACAGGGGTTACTCCTGGGTTTGCACTCAGGAATTACCCCTGGCCGTGCTCAGGGAACCATATGGGATGCTGGGATTTGAACCCAGGTCGCCTGCGTGCAAGGCAAATGCCCTACCCGCTGTGCTATCTCTCCAGCCCCTCCATTTGGGTTTTGATTTCATTTTTCTGATAATTAGTGACACAGAGTATTTTTTTTCTCATATATCTTTGACCTGCAGAAGTCTCTTGCCCCTTGCCTGGCTGTCTTCACCGGGGCCCCTTGGAGGGGGACAGGTTGAGATTTCTTCTCCACTCTGAAACGAGCCCCTACAGCTGAAGACCTCCAGAACCCAGCCACAGCCATGCTCAAGGCCACTCTCCATACGTTCAAAAGAGCCTCATGCATGAAGGAACCAGCAGAGGAACCCAGTCAGGTGTGCGGGACCCGAGGCTGAGATCTCCAAGCCTGCTTGCATTGGACTGGGCCTCCTCCACCCAGATCTCTCATTTTCCAGTAGCTTGGCAGCCACACCCACAAACTGCCCCCAGCGCCGTGAAATCCCATCAACGGCCAAGATTCAGAGAATATAAAACAAAGCTCCTGGAACCTCTTATAGCCTAGTTCTCCCTCTCGAAGAACCTGGCATGGTACCAAGAGTATCCTGCCCACATGGCAGAGCCTGGGAAGTTCTCTGTGGCGTATTTGATATGCCAAATACAGTAACAATGATGGGGTCTCATTCCCCTTACCCTGAAAGAGCCTTCAATGCAGCACCACTGGGAAGAGCGAGTAAAGAGAGGCTGCTAAAATCTCAGGGCTAGGACAAATGGAAACGATACTGGCACCTGCTCGAGCAAATTGATGATCAATGGGATGACAGTGATGGTGATCTTTTGACCATCTCTATGACTTCTTTGAGAAGGGTTCTGTTCATATCTTCCTCCCATTTTTTTAAGAGGATGGTTTATTTTCTCATAAGGTTCTACCAGTACTTTATATTTATGTATATATATATACACACATATATATATGTATGTGTATATATATACACAGTATATATAATGTGTATATATATATACATATATATATATATGGGCTGGAGCTATAACACAGCGTGGACGGCGTTTGCCTTGCATGCAGCTGATCCGGGTTCAATTCCTCCGCCCCTCTCAGAGAGCACAGAAAGCTACTGAAAGTATCTCGCCTGCATGGCAGAGCCTAGCAAGCTACCCGTGGTGTATTTGATATGCCAAAAACAGTAACAAGTCTCACAATGGAGATGTTACTGGTGTCCACTTGAGCAAATTGATGAGCAATGGGATGATAGTGATACAGTAATATATATAGATATATATATTTGATATCAACCCTTTATTTGCAGTGAAGAAGATCTTGAATTTGATATAGCCCCATTTGCTTATCTTCACACCAATTTTCTTGGCCAATGGCATAAAATCATTGAAGATATATCTAGATTCAATGTCATGAAGTGTTCCGCCTATGTTTTCCTCAACATAATAATCTATTGCGACCCTAAGCTTCAGATATTGTGGGGCTGGTGGCAGAGTTTTGTCATGGAGATAAGAGTGTGGCTGTAAGAGAACACTGAAGTAAACTCTTTCTTTAGATTTGCTTTCTCTCTTGTTGGATATCAACCCTAAGTGCTTTAGGCTTTATCAGTGAATTGCCCCTTTCCTCCTCCCAGAGAAGCTTACCATGCCCTAGCTAACATCCTTAATTTTGCCAAAGTCTATCTTCAACCTCCCCTTTGTGTTGGATATTAACCCTATGTGCTTTAGGCTTAATCAGTGTATTGTCTCCTTTCCTCCTCCTAGAGGAATTTATATTACCCTTGCTAGCATCCCTGATTTAGTTAAAGTTTATTTGTAATCTTTCCCTTGTATTTTACCTCACATTGTCACAGTCCCCCATGTTAATCTCGATTGCTTGTAAAACAAAACTTTCTGGTAATTCTGAACTTGTATTGATACTGCTTTGTATTTGAAGTGCTGTATTTGGGGACTTTACTGTGGTTCTTGGTGGTGGAATATGTGCACTGGTGAAGGAATGGGTGTTCAAGCATTGTGTAACTGAGACTTAAACCTGAAAGCTTTGTAACTTTCCACATGGTGATTCAATTAAAAAAAACAAAAAGGGCAGCACATGAGCTCAGATAATGCAGTCATGTCAAGAACACATGTTGCATTCCAGGTCCCTGGGGGCATATCTCTAGCCCTGGTGTCTGTGTTTCTGTATCAAAAGCTATGGACCCTCAGGTTCGCATTGGCTCCTCCTTCTGTGAACTTTGAGGAAAGATGTGGTGAGGACTGGGCATGCAGAGTACTCAAGCACAGGCTCCCAGACTTATCTGGCCTGTCTCCTTCTTTTTTTTTTTTTTTTTTGCTTTTTGGGTCACACCCGGCGATGCACAGGGGTTACTCCTGGTTCTACACTCAGGAATTACTGCTGGCGGTGCTCAGGGGACCATATGGGATGCTGGGATTCGAACCCGGGTTGGCCGCGTGCAAGGCAAACGCCCTACCCACTGTGCTATCGCTCCAGCCCCCTGGCCTGTCTCCTTCTTATTAGAAAAATATCTCTCAATATATAACCCCTGAAAAATCTGCCTTCTTTTGGGAGAGGGATCAGGGGTACACCCTGTGATACTCAGAGGTTACTCCTGGCTGTGCACTCAGGAATCACTCCTGTTAGCACATGGAACCAAATGGGGTGCCAGGGATCATCCTTGGGTTGGCTGCATGCAAGGTAAGCGTCCTACCCGCTATACTATTGCTCTAGCCCCGATTGGCCTTCTTTGAAGCAAGTAAAAATCTATTTGCCCAGTTGTGTTGTAGCTAGTCATACTGCCCCAATATCGTTCCAATCCCTCAGAGGAGGGGTGATGTCACCCACTCTGGGGAACACACTCTGGAATGCGATGGAATGTGATACCTGCAGTAGGAGAGGAAGACTCCTCCTGCTGTATCTCTGTGCTAAAGGTAATAGAAAGGTAATGAGCAGGAGCAGAGGTGATCGGGAGTCTTCGTCAGGGACTGCAGCTCATGTGCCCTGGAGCATGGACATACAACTGGTTCTGGTTCTGGAGTGGGGCTCTGGGTCTGCATTTATGTATGTGTCTGTCTGTTTTGGTGGTTTGGGGCCATACCTGGCAGTACTAGGGCTTGCTCCTGGCTTTGCATTCAGGGATCACTTGGCAGCAGTCAGGGGACCATACGTGGTGCCAGGGATTGGATCCGGGTTGGCTGCAGTACCCTACCTGTTGTAGTACCTCTCGGCGCCTCCAGAGATTCTTAGTTACATGGTTCATGAAAAAACATATAGTTTTTTGTGATGTGGAGCAAGTGTCAATAATCTAACCCCAGTTTGTTAGGGCGTGTGTGTGTGTGTGTGTGTGTGTGTGTGTGTGTGTGTGTTGGGCACTCTGGCGGGGTAGGGGGGGGAGGAGGTGTGGCCAAGCAGTGCACTCAGAGTTTCTTAGGGGCTACTCCAGTTTGGTGCTCTAGGGTTGTTCCCTGCGGGCCCTGAGGAACCGTGACCTCCTGGGGCTCTCACATGCAGAGTTTGTACTTGGTTCCTGTGAGCTGGCCACCATAAATACATGCATTTAAAAGGGAAATATGTATGAGATAATACCAAGAACCAGTACTGGGAATGGTAAAAACAGCACAGGGATTAAGACATTTGACTTGCATGTGCCTGACCCAGTTTGATCTTAGGCACTGCCTATGGTTCCTTCAAACACGCCAGGGGCCACTCCTGAGCATAGAGCAGGAGTGAGCCCTGAGCACAGCCTGGGCATAGCCCAAACCCACCGCCTCCCCCCAGCCCCTAAACTGCAAAACCAGTACTGGATAATAATAAAAGTAAATACGTAAGCAAAAGGGGTCGGAGTTTAAATCAAGTGACAGATGTAATAGCAGATCTGCAAACAGAATGGGGTTGTGGGTGGGGGCCCCCGCAAGAAGCCGTGTGTCCGGTGGGGAGGCTCCCGTCTGCAGGTGTGGGGAGCCCCACATACGATTGTGCACTGCAGAGCAGCTTCTTTGCTGGGCTGAGCCTGCAGCACACAGTGACCCCGTGTCATCTTCGGGGTATCAGCCTGACCACGGCACGGGAACGTGGCCAGCTCGTCTTCTTTGAAGGACTCAAGGCAGCGGTGGATGTCATCTTCCGGACTCCGCGGGAAGAGCCACAGCCCCTGCAGTTTCTCAGGTCAGTGTGTGTGCGAGTGCTCGCCCCTCCGAGCTCTGCTTTACCTGCTGCGCGCGGCGGGGAGAATGACAGGCTTTCCTGTTCTCTCCAGCCCCAGCGCAGCACTCGAGCACCCACCTCTGTTCTGCTCTTGCCTCCCTCCAAGGCCAGCTCACCAGGGCCACCAGGGGTTAGCAAACAGAGTTGCTGATACAACATAAACAGAGTTGTCAGCATGTTGCATTGGAATATAGGCACCTGCATTCTGGCTTCTCATCCCTGAGTGGTTTTGCAGCGCAGAAGCCAAGTTAGAAGCCAAGAAACCACATCCCCTCAAGCCTGAAATATTTGCGCCTGACTCGGAGAACACTTATCAGCTGCCTACTCAGGTGTCCTGCTGCTTGTCCTTATGGGCATCGGAGCAGACTCCCACCTGACTGCTCTCCTTCCTCCAGAGCCAGGGTGGCCTGGCACCAGCTGTGCCCACTGTCCCCACTCTGTTCAGCCTGGCACCTGTTCCCGGACCTGCATGTGGCCCTGACATATCTACGACCCAAGTCTTCACTGCCATCCTTATTACTCATGGAGCTGAGCCCTGGGGTGTGGCTCTGGTGCTTTTGGGGTCCCTCACATCTTGCAGAACACAACAGCAAGGGTTTCACTGGGCAGCTGGAGGAGAAGCTGTTGTGTCCCTCTGCACATGAGGCGTATGAGTGGCTGGGCAGCTTTTTTGTTTTTGGACCACACCCAGTGATCCTCAGGGGTCACTCCTAGCTCTGTGCTCAGCTGTTACTCCTGGCAGCACTCAGGGATGCCAGGGGTCAAACCCAGGTCATCTGTGTACAAGGCCAGCGCCATACTCCCTGTATTCTCTCCCTGGCCCCCTGGGTACCTTTTATACTGTTAGGACCTCTTGGGGAGGCTTCTCCTGCCTTCCCAGTCCAGACTCTTCCAGGTGCCTTAAACTCTCTTTAGACGAGAGACTGGCTGGCAGCGTTTAGGGCTCAGGGTCTGTTTGTGTTTCACGAATCTCTGGGACAGTGTTTGGCACCTGGACAGCCTCAGGGAATAGCTGACTGAAGAGCCACTTAGGTGCGTGTGCCCGAGCCTGCCTGACCGTTCCAGCCAGATCGTGACCCCTCAGCACCAGGACTCGGCCACAGCTGCAGTCTTTTCCTGCAGCCTCTTCCTGGTGCTGCTCCAGAAATGACTGTAGACAGGGGCAACTCTCGCGTCCCTTTTATCTTGTGTCCCAGGGAGGCCACCGCTGGGAGCCTGCTGCCACTGTATGAGTTTGTGCAGAAGTCACTGAAGCCGGAGGCCAACGAAGACACTTTGTGGAGGTGGCCAGTGCTGCTGGTGGATGACCTGAGTGTGCTGCTGAGTCTGGGCGTGGGGGCCGTATCCGTGCTGGACTTTGTCCACTACTGCAGAGCCACTGTGTGCTGGAAGCTGAAGGTACCCCTGCTCCCACGTGAGACCCGGGTGTCCAGGCGGGCCCCTCCAGCTCTCCCACACGGAGGCCACGTGAATTTGCTTGGGAGTGGGCTGTGTGGGGCTGCACGTAGCCAGGTTTCTGGGGCAGGGGCAGGTTAGTGTCTCTCTGAGTGTGTTTTATAGCTCAGTGGAGCTTATGGTGTCAGTGACTTTAAATCCTGGAAGGTTCATCACAAATATAGCTGTTGACCCAGAAAGGTTGCTATAAGATCAAATTCTGGGGCACAGAGGCCACTTTAGTTTCCTGCTTAGGGACTTCCTGGTGGTGTTTGGGGGATCCTGTGGTGCCGGGGATTGAACCTGGGGTCTCACGTTGGGAGAATGCTCCAACCCTTTCAGCCATTTCCCAGACCCCCAGTATTTCACCAGTAATAGACCAGCCTGTGCAGTAGGAATGGCTTTGCCGCCAGCCACACAGGATCCCAAGTGAGAGGAGCCCAAGAGAGCAAGGTTGGAAATGCTATCGACACTGTCCTGGGGCTGTTTGGAACTACGATCCGGAGCCTGCAAAGGTCTATCCAGGGGAATGATGTTTGCAGCAGACTGGGAGACGCTGTGGGGAGACCCTTTGCAGGGAGGAGGCTCTGAGAGTCCCGTGCTCCTTGCCCTGTGCTCCTCCCAGTCAGAGCCTCTGTCCTTCTCTTCCCACTGTCACAGGGAAACGTCGTGGCCCTTGTGCATGACCGTGGTGATGCTGAGGATGAGGAGAACGCCCTCCTGCTGAACGGCCTCTGTCACCAGAGCCACCTGGTCCTGCGAGCCGAGGGCCTGGCCACTGGCTTCTGCAGGGAGGTGCACGGGCAGGTGTGCAGGGCTGCCCGGGGCTCAGTGGGCTGCTGAAGGGCCACTGGGATGACACCGGGCCTTCTCGGGGTGTTCCTGTAGTGGTGGGGAAGGCTGGGGCTCTGGGAGGATGCGGGCCAGGTCGGCTCCAGCCTGACCCAGGTACCAGAGCAGGTCTCCTGGGTTTCCGGTCTGTGCTCAGGCCACGCCCTGCAATGCTCAGGGCCTATTCTCACCGCAGTGCTCAGAGATCACTCCAGCTAGCACTTGGGGCATCACAGAGTTCCGGGACTGACCCCAGGCCTCCTGCCTGCCTGCGTGGACACAGGCACTCAGGTCTCAGGAGCTGGTTGTCTGCCTCCTTCCTTTAGTGACTGATGAGGAGACAGGGGGGTGTAGATGCAGTGCCCTATGTCCACAGCAGAGGGCGCTGCTGTACGAGAGCAGGCTTTCTGTCCTGGCCAAGGGGACAGTTCCTGTCCAATAGAGACGCAGGGTCTCAGGTGCCTGCTTGCTCATGGCTGCCCCTGGCAGAGCCTGGCTTGAGCAGAGCCCAGGACGGGGCTCTGTGCACCTGCGGTGTGGCCCACAAGGCCCCCGAGTAAGTCAGGGAAGCTGTACCCAGAATGAGAGCTGCGAGCGCCTCTGCTGAGAAGGCTCGGGGCCTCGGGCAGAAGCTGAGATCCTGCTGGGAGTGAGGTCAGGTTCTCGCCTTCCCAGGTCTGCCGTGGCTCTGCCTTTGGACACTCCTCCTGAAATCCTCTCCAAGGCCTCCCCGCGGCTCCCGATCAGCTTCCTAACCCACACTGCGGACCCATCAAGGTGGATGAGTGCCTAGCCCAGAGCTGTTCAGAGTCGAGGGGCCTGGTCAAGCACATCTGCAAGCCAAGGGCGCTTGTGTGGTGCCCCTGGACACAGCCCGAGAAGTCCCCCTGGACAGTGTGTGGCCTTGCCCTGGAGCCACTTCCCTGCAAACATTTCAGTCAGTCAGAGACATCCATCATTGTCCCACACCCATCATCATCATGATGAACATTAGCCTTTCTGAAGCAGTGCTTTCTTTTGTTTGATTTTGGGTTGTGGTGCTTTTGTTTTGTTTTGTTTTTGTTTTTGTGTTTTGGCTTTTTGGGTCATACCCAGTGGTGCTCACAGGTTACTCCTGGCTCTGCACTCAGGAATTACTCCTAGCAGTGCTCGGGAGACCATATGGGATGCTGGGGATTGAGCCCAGGAGGTCTGCCGTGTGCAAGGCAAACACTCTACCTACAGTACTATCTCTTCTGCCCCAGAAACAACAGCTTCTAATATGTTAATTTTCAAAATTAGTGCACAAGAACGAAGCATGCATAGCCAAAGTACAAAGAGCAACTAAGATTTTGAAAAGGAAGAAAAAATGTCATCTGCATATGCTGAGCTTACAGGTCTTTCCTTCCTGCACATCTTCTGTCCAGAGTCAGTGCCATTGTGAGGGCACAGGGGAGTCCTATGTTTCCTGTGGGGGCCACACCCAGCTGCCCTGGGGATCCTGTGGTGCTGTGGATTGAATCTGAGCCTCTTGTAAGTTCAGCTGTGCTCTGCCTCTCGAGCCATCCCGTCCAGGCACCTTCCACTCTGGCAGTCAGCTGTGTTTGGGATGTTGTCCCCCGCCCATGTACTGAACTCATAGAGGTCTCAGGGAAGGGGCAGATGGGCCATGTGGGGTTTACGTGGAGCAGGTTTCTGAGGGGGTGTGTGTTGGGAGTGTGGGATATGGGGTTCGCCTCCCTCACTCTTCTCTCTGTCACTCTAGCTGAGGATCCTCTGGAGACTTCCGCAGGCCACAGCCCAGCGGGATCGGAGCCTCACTTACCAGTACAAGATACAGGACAAGAACGTGTCCTTTTTTGCCAAAGGCATGTCCCCTGCTGTTCTGTAGCCTCTCTTAGGGGCTGCTGAAACTGCCCTGGACAATCTGTTTTCAAAGGTTCATGATAATCAACAACATAGGAGTGGATGTAGACGTGGGAAGCCAGGAGGGGCTGGCTTCTCAGAGTAAGCCGGAAATGGTGCCTTTGTTTCCCGAGTCCTGCTCAGGAAACACCGCTAGGGATCTGCTATCCTGGCCCTGCTGAGATTCAACACTGCATGTCAAGCCCTGTGGAAAGGACCCTCAGATCCTGCCAGCCGTTGGCCCAGTTACTTTTGATAAGTGCTTCTCAGAGCCAGAGTGGGTGTGACTGCTCTGTTCAGACGAAGGAACATCACCTGGCCCGCATCCCCAGTGACAAGACAGAGGATGATGGCCACTTGCAGAGAAGGAACCACGTGACCTCCCTCGCATTGTCTCCCTTACTTTTCAGCCTTAAGCTGTACAAGGCCTTTTCCCTTCCATCTAGTGAGGAAGGGGATGGAGCGCGATGGGAAGCATGCAAAGGCGAGAGAGTGGACTGTCACCCAGGCCTGACACGTGCCTGCGCCCGGAGACTGGCTGTCTTGGAGAAAGCCTCTGACCCAGTTCACAGCTCTGACTTCTCTACTGTCTAGGGGGCCTGGCCCCCCATATGCTCATGACGACTGAGCCATCGGGGCCAGGCACCCGACGGAGGTCCCACAAGGCCCCAGAAAGTGACTGGAGGGACTGTTCTTCCTGCCAGGCAGGTGGGGCGCAGGCAAGGGGCAGGGCCTCTACCCTTGAAGGTGAGCCGGTGTGTGCGGTGCTGAGGACGGACCCTCGGCCTTACGGATCTAAGACAAGAGTGTCCTTTAAAGCTCCGTGAGTCTGATTTGAAAAATAGAATGAAAAAGCGACTCGTTTGCAGTGACTATGGAAGTTTCATGTTTAAGTTTTTACAACCTGAAATATTGGTTAAAGGGAACAGTTAATTATTCATTTTCCTCAAGGCATACTGTCGTGTTTGTTACTGTCCAGGAAGAGTGGAGTAACCAAGAGAAGCTGGTCTGGTTCTCGATATGTTACAGACCTCTATGAAAATTCGAAAATTGTGAGTGTAGAAGAGAAAGGGTTTAATAAAGAATCTTGTGTGTCCTTTTGCTCTTTCACTGGCTTATGTAGCAGTGGTTGGGGGACCTTGAGATGCCAAGGAATGAGCCCAGGTCTCTGGATGAAACGCCAGTCCTTCGTTTCATCAGAGAGCTCTCTCTCTCTCTCTCTCTCTCTCTCTCTCTCTCTCTCTCTCTCTCTCTCTCTCTCTCTCCCTCCCCTCCCCCCAGTACATCTTTCTTTATTCTCCAATGTTTAATGAGCTGCATATGCACTTCATAAGACCTGCATGTTTTTCTTTTGTTTATTTGGGGGCCACACCTGGCTGTGCTCAGAGCTTCCTCCTGGCTCTGCTCTCAGGAATCACTCCTGGTGATACTTGAGGGATCATGTGGGAAGCCTGAGATCTAACCCAGGTTGGCTGTGTGCAAGGCAAGCACGCTACTACCTCTCCAAACCTGAGATGCAGTTTTGAATGACCAAGGTGCCATCAAACATAATTTACTTGATATGAATTTGATTATGTTTGTTCACTAGGGTTGTAAATGTTCATATGAAGTTTTGTATCTTCAATGACCGGTATTTGACAGTGTCATATTCCAAGTTGCTTTGCTCTTGTCTTGGCATTTCCAGTTGTTTTATAAACGATAGTACAAATACATGATTGTTAAAAATATAACCTACTTCTCTCAGGGGTAGGCCTTCGTACAGGGTGCCAGGGATTGAACCCTGGTCAGGCACGTGCAAGTAAATGGCCACCTGCTGTCCTATCACTCCAACCCTTCTCGTTTGAACTTGTGAATGCTGAAAAAAGACTTGGCCATTTCAATGGACTCGGCACCAATGATTAAGACAGATGAAACCAAAACTAAAATGGAGGCTGGAGCGATAGCACAGTGGGCGGGGCGTTTGCCTTGCATGCGGCCGACCGGGGTTCAATTCCCAGCACCCCACATGGTCCTCTGAGCACAACTAAGAGTGATTCCTGAGTGCAGAGCCAGTAGTAACCCCTGTGCACCGCCAGGTGTGACCCCCACCCACCAAAAAAAAAAAAAACTAAAATGGACTCTTCCCACTCACACAATCAAGTCTTATAGAAGAACATTAAATCAGATGTGGGTTCGTGTTGCCAAGAAGCATATTCTAAGAAAGAAGGTGTGAAGACAGGCACATCTCTGCCAAGTTTGCCCAAATTCCAGGCAGTGTATCAACAAAAAATGAGTTGGTGAGAATCGAGTCAAGGCTTCAGAGAGTCAAGAGAACTAGGGGGAGAGCCGAGTTCTGGACAGAGGCAGCAGGACCCTACTTAGGGATAGAGACCATGACAGGAGGAAGGGTGGGTTAGAAAACAAGATGGCCGTCAGAGCAGAGGAACCTAAGCCAAGGGCCCAGAGAGGAGAGAATCAGTTGGGTGACACGGTGGGGGAGGGGCAGTGGGCACCAGGCCCCGTGGAACCCTGTGAGGTTCTCCGATCCTTTGTGATGCAGGCAACGCTATATAAGGCAGAGCCGCTCGCTCAAACCTCAGTTGCCTGAGGCAGCTCGCCGGCACGATGAGAGTCCTTATATGGATGCTGATCGTTTTGTTCGGTTTGCAAATTGAGAAAATGTTGAGCCTAGTCTCAGAATTTCTTGGTACTAACTGCCCTACCCTTTACCTTGAAGTGCTTGGTGTGGGTCTTTTTTTGTTTTGCTATGTAGTGAAAACATCCTATTGCACCTTCTGCAAAAAGAAATCAGAAAAAAAGGTAGGAGCCGATACCAGCACTTGAGCGAGTTAGGGCGGTGGTTGTGTCGCCTGGTTCTGCTCGCACACCACAGAGTGGGCTTGCTCCCTTCAGAAGAACGCCTTAGTCTGAGGAGAAGGCAGCACCTCACTCTCCTCGGAAGGCAGACTGTGGGGCGGGGATTCGGGCAAGACAGGGCTCCCCTGTATTTCACAGGCTAGTGGGAAGGGTGGCAGGTTCCCAACTCAGAACCCCCAACTCCCCCATGACCCAGAGTCGGCTTCCCTTTCTGGAGACTTCAAATTCTCCAGAGAAAAGAAATCTCCCAGAGAGACCTCTGGGGTTGGGAGGCGGCATCAAGCCTTCCTCTGTGTCAGCTGTGAGGAGAGCAGAGCAGGGATCGGGGCCCTGGACCAGAACTCATGTCCTGAGACAGGGAGACCGGACACACAGGGCCTGCCCTGCCAGGCAGCTCCTGGACAGGGGCCATCGTTGTTCATAGAAGGAAACCAAAAAAGCAGAACCAAAGCAAAGCGTTTGGTCACATCTATTGATGACTATGAGGCACAAACCCACCTGTTTGTGGCAGGACTTCTTTGGTTTGGGGTCACAGTGTCTGAGTTTGAGAGAGGGAAAAACTGGCCCCAATGCTCATTGATTTTTGTCTTCTCGGTGCCAGAAAAAAGAGAGAAAAAGGAAAAGGAATTCGTCCCTCAGGGGTGAGTTACTGCCTTTCCCACCTGCGCCCTCCCGGGGTGACCCCCCACCTCACCCTCACCCCATTCCCACAGTCCCAGGGCCCTGGTCTCTGAGGGTGGCCGTTGCTTCCACAGACCTTCCTGAAAGCAGGACCCTCAGAGGAGCTGCTGAGGGGAAGGTGGGCACAAGCCCTTGTCAGACCCTGCTGTGCCCACCCTGGGAACTGAGGCAGGGAGGGATGAGGCCATGGGTGCCCCCTTGGTTGCCGTGGGAGACGAGAGAAGACTCTGCTCTGAGTTGGTCAGAATACGGGCTGTTGGCGGGGATCAGATCCCCCTGGATCTCCCGCAGCTCTCTCAGGGAACAGGCGTGGCTTTCGCGAACAGACGCCACTCTCTTGGATTCCTAGGTGCCAGGTGCGACCTCACCACGGCAAAACTGAAGAAGCGGCGGATGAGCCTGAACCTGGACAGGTGACTGTCTCTGCGTCTCTTTCCGCCCCCTTCTAAGGAGGAGTGCGGCTGGCCTGGTGGGGGTCGGGGGAGGCACAGGGACAGGGATCGGGGGTCAGACCTGGGGGCGAGGCTGGGGGCAGATTGGGAAGTCAGGGCTGGAGACAGTGGGAAAGGGGACAGGCTTCTGGGGCCCTCCCTCCCCAGCCCTCCCCACCCCGTAGTCCCTGTCTGCTCCTCTCCATCTCTGTCCTTCCTGTTTTCTGCAGAACCCGGACCCAGGACGAGGATAACCTTACATCCAATGACAACCGGTGCAAGGCCTTAAAGAGCCAAACACAAGCCAAGTTTCAGCAGGGCCCAGCAGCCCCGGACCATGCAGTGTCCAGTGGGTCGTTTTTGGCCCTGAAACGTGATTCTTTTTCCTTACCTTTGCCTGTTCCCTCTACAGCCTCCCCCCGAGATCCCGTTCCCATTCCTCTGGCCCAGCCTCGCCCGCCAGCCCGCCGCTTCCTCTCCACACTCACCCCCGTGTGGGGCCTGGTCTATGGTTCTCTACTTGGTTTGTCCGTCTCGCCAGTGCCTGTTGTAACAACTTTCGGCCCCTCGGCTTTCCACCTGCTCCGCGGCACTTTCCTCCGCCCTCTCACCTCCACCATCCTAAGAGTGTACACAAGGAGCAACTTCCTGGGGCCAGACCCTCCAGGGCCATCCGGACCACTACCCCTCCCTCCCTCTGAGCCTCCCGTCCACTCCCCAGATCTCTGTCCTCTCGGCGGCACACACCACTCCGGTCCTCCACCACCAATGAAATTTAAGGTGTGCCCCCCGAAACCCCCCAGGAGTCGAGGCGGGACCCGGTGCAACACCACCCTAAACCAGCAGCACCCTGGGGAGGAGGAAATACAGAGAGACCAAGACAGACCCACACCCCTGGCATCTGGTTCTGCCCAGTCCGGTGATGAGACGTCACTGACCACGGTCCCCGGCACGAATACAAACACCACCCCGTCTCTCTCTGTTCCCCGCTATACAGCCGTGAGGGATCTAAGCAGGGAGGATCTCCCAGAGCCTCAGACCCGGTGTAACAGCTGTGGCCCACAAATGGCACCACCGGTAAACCGTTCCCACCGGGGGAATCGCTTTTTAAAGTTCTGGCGCAGGATCAGGAGGTCCCGGGCCCAAGCCTCGAGGGGACAGGCACCCCGTGCACGACTTCTCAATAGAGCCCTGACTTGCTGCCTGCCCTGTTTCTATGGCAGGATGAATCCCTAGAGGACTAAAACTCCCTCTACATGGGGGCGCTCCCACCCCTGCCCCCACAGGGACTTATGCCCAATCTTAAGAAGGCCTGTTGGGCACCACTGTCCCCATACAGGCACAGGTAACGGGCTGACACCACCCTGATCCCAACTTTCCCCCATTAAATAACCTTAAATCCTGAGGAGTGTTCTGTCTGCTGTGTTGGGGGTTGGGGTCGGAGCTACTGGGGGGCGGGTGTCAGGGAAAGGAAGGAGTTTGCTCAGCTCTCAGAAAGCCCTTCCCGGAGCTCATGGGCATCAGGAAGCATCACGAGCCGCCTGTCCTAGCTGCTCCCCTGGGAGGTGCCACTGGACATCTTCCTCGAAAAGCCCAACAGCCCAACCCTTCTCTTGGACACTTTCTCACCACGAGAGGTGCAGGGTGGGGGCCCCGATACTTCTCAGCAGAATAGTTGTGAAGGAAGAGTGGCCTCCTCGATCGTTAGAGGCCAGTGATCGGAGGATGACACTGGGGGTGAAGCCGAAACGGGGGCATGCGGAGGGGGAACAGCTGCCCAGGCCATGGGACCTTGACCTGGTTGGAGAAGGGACCCTGACCTGGTTGGGTGGGACCCTGAATTGGGTGGGGAGGGGGCCTTTGAGCCCGGGTGAGGGGAACAACCCTGACTGGGGGTCTTAGTGGAATCTGAATTGGGTGGGGAGGGGACACCGGTTGGCCTGGAGTCGGGACCCTCACCCGGTAGGGGCAGGGCCCATTGTCAGCAGGGAAGCCACCTTCTGTGCTGGGAAACATCCTTTCAACTGGACAATGATGGGCTCACGGCTCATGGTAAAGGCTCCTCAGCAAGTGAGTTTCTTCCCCAGGTCGGTCCTCAGGCTGCCCGTGGCGGGTGGGGGTGACCTCACTTCAGGACAGCAGCGCTTAGCTGATGAGTGAGCAGGAGGAGAGGGGAGCAGACAGTCACCCGGCCCCAGGGTGAGTTCATGCAGAGGAAAAGGCAAGATTCCGGGGTGTGCGGGAAGGTGAGAAAACCAGGGAGGAGGAAAGATGGGCCTTGTGGCTGGACTGAGGTTTATGCCTCGTCCCCACCCTGTCCCACCCCTCATGCCCACAGTCCCTCGGGCACCGCTGCGCTGATGCTCTGGGAGCTCTGCTCTTCGTCCCGCTGTCCTCTGTCTTGGTCCTCTGGTAAGAGCGCCAGACTTGACCTGCGGGGCTCTGTCAGCTTGGCCTTCGCCTCACCGGGCAAAGTTATCCTGGTCCCTTCCTTCCTTAGAGATCACATCCTGCCCGAAGTGTGTCCCATTCTCCTGTCATCAAAGAGGTGACCCTCAAGAATCACGGCGGTGGTGTTCTGCTGGGCAGATTTCCTCAGAGCACCCACAGCCCCTCGACCCAAGGCTGATTTATAGATGTCTGGGGCCCACCATGGATGCATATGTTTTAGGATAAGATGGCACAAATACCCACTTTCACTACATGATGATATTTTCACCAGGCAGGAAAGAGCCTCTGAACAATACACCTGCAGGTTGGGGACAGCGCTCTCCTGCCCCAGAGACACCATCTGACAAACGCTCAATCTCGGAGGAGCAGGAGGGACGGTGACTCACAGGGACTCCAAAATGAGGGACTTTTCTGATCATGCTTGAGCTATTTTTCAGGAAAAACTTTAGGAATACACTTTGATAAAACTTTCGTTATACTTTTTGAATACAGTTTGGTATACCTTATAATACCTTTTGATTGATTCATAAGAAAACACTGCCAGGGGCTAAAGAGACTATGCCGAGTGCCAGGCGCTTTGCTTGCTAGCTTGGCAGGTAGTAGATCAGTGACAATATGGTTTCTGGAGTGATCCTCGAGTAGAGCCAGGAGTAAGTCTTGAGCACCACTGGGTGAGGCCCAAAAAATAATCAAAGCACAATCAAATTACAAGTTCAGTTCAACACTCTTATCACTGCCACAATTTCTTTTTGTTTTGTTTTGTTTTGTATTGTTAATGGGCCATATCTGTTGATACTCAGGGGTTATTTCTGGCCCGTTCACTCGGTACCATCTGTCTCTCAGACATAGTATCTTGTCCTAGGTGCAGTTTGACTTCTCTCCAAAACATTTATTTGCATACAACATTGGGGTCAAAATAACATGAGCTTCTTTTTTTTTCTTTTTGGGTCACACCTGGCGATGCACAGGTGTTACTCCTGGTTCATGCACTCAGGAATTACTCCTGGCGGTGCTCAGGGGACCATATGGGATGCTGGGAATTGAACTCGGGTCGGCCACGTGCAAGGCAAATGCCCTACCCGCTGTGCTATTGCTCCAGCCCCATAACATGAGTTTTTCATGTTGACATTTCAGCTCTGCATTTGGGCCAATCTTGAGGGGTCACTGAAATAATGCCTGCCTCAACCCCACACAAGAACTCATCTTACAGCGAAGATCAGTACCCAAGATTGTTCTCCCTTCAACAGAGTCACTGTGACATACAATAAGCATAGAAGTGGGAGATTATCCTTGTGATAGACTTGATTTTAAAATACTGAGAAAAATAAAATAAAATGCTGAGAAAACATTTATTATATACACGTCATGGTATAAATGTATATAATGTGTTTATATATGTGTGTGTATTGTTTTTGGTTCAAGCCAGTGATGCTCAAAGCTACTTCTGGTTTGCACTCAAGGATCATTCCTAGGAGGCTCACAGGACAATGAAATATCAGGGATCCAACCCAGGTTGGCTATGTACAAAGCCAGCACTCTCCTCGCTGTACTATCACTCACTTTATTTTACTGAAGATTAAAAAAAATTTTTTTTTGTTTTGTTTTGGGGCCATGCACAGCTGTGCTCTTGGTTTACTCCTGGTGCTGCACTCAGGGATCACTCCTGGCAGACCCAGGGGACCATCCAGGATGCCAGAGGTCGAACCTGGATCGGCAGTGTGCAAGGCAAGTACCCTTCCTGGTGTGCTATCACTTAGGCTCAGTATTACTCATTTTCAAAAGTGAATGAGTTCATCATTTTTCGGTTAGGCCACGACTAGCCATACTTAGGGGCTACTTCTAGCTCTGTGCTCAGGGCTTAAACTGACGAGTGCATGGGGTTGCCGCATGCAAGCTAAGTGCCTTAGCCCTATTTTGTCGCTCTGACAAGTTGGTTTTTCAATGACAGTTGGTTTTTGAATGAAGGATAATTGATGAATGTGGTAACTGGTGACTCCTCGAGACTGGCCTCCAGGAGAGTACGGAGCTGCCCTACTGCCCTGCCAGATGTAACATTATATGTAGCACACTTGTTTGTTCCACTCTCTGTCCCCAGATGCTCCAAAAAGTCAAATGTTCCAGGAGGGATGTGCCACATCCTGAGTCTTGGGAAATGCAAATCAAACCGTGGTCTAGCACTTTAGCTACACAGGAGGGCTGGGATACAAGGATACAACCTCCGAATCAAACCTGGGCAGTAGATGGAGCCATAGGAACCCTCATACACTGCTAGTGGAAAGGAGAACTAGCTCCAGGAGCTGGAGCTCACACTTTTTGTGCTGGAGGATCGGGTCTGATTTCCTGTAGCACCAGGACTGACCCCTGGTGAGCACCCAGGTGGCAATAGCCTACAAGGAATACTGAGTGAGCCCCCACCTCCCAACAAATAAAGAATTACATCCCCAAGTTCCCTTTACTCAGAGAAATGAAAATCTATGTCCACATGAGAACACGTTCAGAAATATTCATTGTTCGTTATTCATAGCAGTTCAAGATGGAGGCACAGCAAGCACCTAGGAACTGATGCATGGTGTCTCTGGCGTATCTCCATGGACCCAACGGTCAGGCACTGGAGTCTTTTTTTTGGGTCACACTGGCAATGCAGGGTCACACTAACCCTGCACTCAGGAATTACTCCTGGTGGTGCTTGGGGGACCATAATGGAGGCTGGGAATTGAACCCGGGTCAGCCATGTGCAAGGCAAATGCCCCACCCGTTGTGCTATCACTCCAGCCCCAGGCACGGGGGTTGGAGGGAGGAGAATATCTAAGTTAATATTTGTCCAAATTCCAGGTGGGTTTTCAGACTAGGCAGTAAATGGTGGTCTCCAGCCAAGGCTTCAGGGTGAACTGAAGCTCAGGCAAGATTTGGGTTAGACACAGAACAAGCAGGACATTTCATGCTTGTTCATGGCATAAATGCATGGCATGAAGAGTACATTGTTGGGGCTGGACTGAGCCACCAGGATGAGCCCATCTAAACTGCTCCACACAAGGGCAGGAACATAGGGACCCATGAAAATGGGTGAGATTTCTCGTGTGTCCTGCCTGGTTGGGATGAGGCTGAACATCTTCTTCTTTTGGCTGCCTTAGTATATAACTTCCAAAATTATTCCGAAATTGTCAGTCTTCGTTTCCTCACAGACCCCTGGTTCTATTTAACCTGTTTGTTGTCAGTATGCAGATCCTAGGTACTTAGCCTGTTTTTTGTGGGTATGCAGATCCTACATTGTTTGTTTTCAGTATGCAGAAGAACTTTGCATGATCTTCCTGTAACTCCTTTGTTGATGACCTCACTGTATTGAGCCCTATGAACTGTAGGATGGTAATAAAAGATTTCAGGGCTCTCTACTTTGGTCACAGAGTCAGAGAGCACCTGGACCCTCCATGACATAAATTTCTTTCGCGTTCCTTGTCTCTGCATCCCCAACTGCATGAATATTCACACAACAGTCCTTGAAGGGTGCAGAGGGCAGGAGAACTGAGGGGCCAGGAGGTGGGGGAGGGATGTGGGCATGCCCTCATCATGTGGTCTGCTCTCCACCTCCATGATCCCTTACCCTCTTCAATGTTCTCTGCGACCTTATAAAGCGGGGCCAGTACTCTCAAGGAGCTGTTGCTATGGACACACTGGCTGGCTGACATTGACTGAGAGCTTGGGTATGGGATTAGAACAGATCTAGAATTCAAGTTCCAGTTTCAACACATGGGACTTTAGGCAGGTTACTCAATGCCCAGGTGACTCGGTTTCTTCTCTGTCAGTAGGCCTGCCTCCTTAGGGTCTGTGTCCAGAGCCTAGTAGATGAGACAGTATCTGAGGTGAGTTTCCCCGAAGCGGAAGCTGAACACTGAGATTCATGGTCTAATTAGGAGGTCATCGCAGACAGTACTACTTGGTCAGAG
Organism: Sorex araneus; assembly: GCF_027595985.1. Lineage (NCBI taxonomy): Eukaryota > Metazoa > Chordata > Mammalia > Eulipotyphla > Soricidae > Sorex > Sorex araneus. The sequence goes on along the minus strand of NC_073305.1, from coordinate 44,244,119 downwards.
GGACATGAGTCATGCAAAGGAAAACATAGCAAGACCGACTTACCCAGAAAGAGTGCTGCCCTGGAGACCCAGCACCCCTCAGGGTGACGTCATCTGACAGGGGAGAAAAGCAGTGGCCATGGTCTCCTGGGTAATGGGAGCTGTGCTTTTGGACAGACTTACTCCTCTTTCATTCCTGTTGCTTCTGTTAGCAGTGATGTCGGTGGGCCCACAGGTAACTTAGGTGAAGCGAGGACAAGAAAGACAGTCACTTTTTCCCCCATCCACCTCTGCACCCGGGACCCAGAGTTACTGGGTTCTTGTCTCACCTCAAAGAAAATAATTTCAGGAATAGACAGCAGTGAAGGAAAACAGATTTTATTTGGAGGTTTTGAAGGGTAGGAGGAAGAGAAAGTGGGAGAGAGTGGAGAGTAACATGCTCAAGAGAGAACCCGGGCTTCTCCAAGGGCTCTACACACATCCCAGCATTAGAAAGGAAAGCATGAAAGTGCACATCTCCAGATGGAAGAGCGGGGGACACATGTGCTGGGCCACGTGGTACAAATAGCACAAGGGCATTTGCCTTGCTCGGGGCTGATCTGGTTCGATTCCCAGCATCCCATATGGTCCCCTGAGCACCGCCAGGGATAATTCCTCAGTGCAGGCCAGGAGTGACCACTGTGCATTGCTGGGTGTGACCCAAAAAGCAAAACAAACAAACAAGCAAACAAACAAAAGAGACCTGTGCTGGTTGGCATGCTAATCCCACATGACATCTACAAGAACCCAGATCTCTACTCTCTGTACTGAGGTAACAGTACAGGGAGTACAGAGCATTTCTGGGCATGTCAGACTGTTTCCATTAGATCTCTATACACAAATGAGAGCAAACAGCCTGAGGTTTCTCCATGGAAACCTAGTCAAACTACTTCATCAACAGTGCTTGCTGCTTCACTTTGATACCTTGTGTGCGCTCCAGACATTGTCATTCACAAGAAACTGACCAACACTTAGTACTGTGGTACATCTTTTGGTAAAAGGAACAGGCTTTTCTCCACACCAAGCACAGTTAGACTTTTGTCCTGAAAGGGGCTACATGCCTGGTTGTATGTTTGGGAGCTAAAGATGTGTAAGTCCTCGGTTTGGGAAAAAAACAGCAGGACCTTGAAGATAGGGACCCCAGGAATGGGACTCAAGCAAATCAGTAAGGCCTTGAGCACTTAAATAGTGATATTTGAGAATTGTGTAGGGAAAAGGTTTGGGGCAGAGCCAGCTTTGTCTGCTAGACCATTAAAGAGAGCTCCCCAAAGACTGTAGAGGGACCCCTGAGAATCTAGGGAGGAAGAACTTCTGCCATTATTGTTAGCTGTTAGCTAAGATTCTTGGACCCTTTAGAGCCTTGGGGGAACCTTAAGGGCGTTAGGCTGCCCCTGGGCCCTGGAAAAGGGTGAGAGCAGAGACAATAAAGCAGGTGGTGGGAAATGGACACTGCTGAAGGGACAGGTGTTGAAACATTATATGATTGAAACCCAATCATGAACAACCTTGCAACTGTGTATCTCACTGTGATTCAATTTTAAAAGTAAATAAAAACTGTTTTCTTTTTTTTAGCTTTTTGAGTCACACCCAGCAGTGCATAGGGGTTACTCCTGTCTCTGCACTCAGGAATTACTCCTGGAAGTGCTGGGGGATCATATGGGATGCTGAGAATCGAACCTGGGTCGGCCACCTGCAAGGCAAATGCCTTACCCACTGTGCTATCGCTCCAGCCCCATAAAAATTGTTTTTAAAAATTTTAATAATAAAGCAGCAGGACAGCAACTATGAAGAACAAGAGAGAGGGGGCTGAACTGATAGTACAGTGAGTAGGACATTTGCCTCGCATGCAGCCAACCCAGGTTCAATCTCGAGATCCATATCGTTTCCCAAACCAGCCAGGAGTGATCTCTGAGTGCAGAGCACTAGGAGTCTGCCCTGAGCACATTTGGGTGCGGCCCTAAAACCCAAAATCAAAAAATCAAAAAATTTAAATACCCTTAAAATTTATCTCAAAAAGAACAGGAGAGTTTTTTCTCTCTGTTGGATGGACAGATAAAACGTTCAGGAGAGAAAGAGCAGCACGACTGAGAGATCGAGCAGCTAGTCACCCCTGCCACTTCCACCAGAGAGGCCAGCAGAGATCTCTGTCCACTAGCTCAGAGAGAACAGGGAGGGCAGAACTGCCCCTGTTACAGGTAGCTAAGGCAACTGCTCTCTTGCGTGCCTGACAGCCTTGCGGAGACCCTAATTGCTTAAGCTGTCCCTGCCCTCAAGAGACCCCACGGAGCAATGAGCCTAGGAGAGAGCAAATGGGAACTGTATGTCAGCCAGCATGCGTGTGACTCCAGTACCAAACGTTAGATTCCTCCCTCAGGGCTGTCTCCTCCCCAGGCTACTTCCCCTTCTGACGCCAGAGACTCCCTGGCAGGTCTGACTGCTTCACAAATGGTGGAGAAGGCACGACCTGCAAATTCACTGCTCGGGCCCCATAGTCCCGGGACCATGATCCCTACACTTGGTGTAGTCGACAGTTTTGGGAGAGATGACCCTATACAACCAGTGGAGTGACTCTGCATACAGAGAGGCCAACGCTGGACGACTGTGGAGCATTAAGGTTGATGGTGAGGACAAAATTAGTGAGCACAGTGCTGAGCAGCTGAGACACCTGGTTCTAACTTCCTTTCTTGTCATCAGTTTTATGACTTGGGGAAGGGACCTCATGTCTCAGCATATCATTTTTCTAATCTTTAATGTAGGAGCTTGAACCCTGTGGAGGAATCACCATCGCCAATGTTTGATGAACTGACTTAGATCAAAGCTGCCCTGTGGGCCTCCTGGAAACTCTGGCCTTGTGTAAAAACACAAAAAGAGAAGAGGGGGCCCGATGGGGCTCTATCTCTCACACTGCCTGCGTTCGGTAGTCTCCAGCCGCTTCCCCACCCCGGGGGAAGTTGATGGCGATGATGAGGCAGGCAAAGGAAGGAACGGAGCCAAGCTGGTTGGTCTCAATCACAGCTTATTCCAATCTCCTCTCTATACACTCCCGTCTCTCTCGTTGCTTCCTCCCCGTTCTCGATCTCTCTCTGGATCTTCTAATATTCCCCTTTCTGTCCTGCTTGCTCTCACTTCTTTCACTTTGTACTCTGCTTATGTGTGTGCCACTGTGCTCTCTGTGTCTGTCTCTCTGTGTCTGTCTCTCTGCGTCTGTCTCTCTTAGTCTGTCTCTCTGCGTCTGTCTCTCTGTGTCTTCTGTCTTCTTCCTCTGTCTTCTTCTGTCTCCTTCTTCCTCTGTCTTCCTTGTCTTCTTTCTCCTATCCCCGTCTCTTCTATCTCCCCTCAGTGCCCCATGGTCTTAGTTTACATAGCAAATTACATAGGGTGGTGACACAAAGGTGAGTTTAACATCAACAAATCAACAAAGAAGGGTAAGACCATATCTTGAGGAGATTAACAAAATCTCATCTAAGGAAATCTCATCTAAGGAGATCCACTCAAGGGTGGGGGTCCAAGGGTGTATCAGGGTGTGAGCTAGTAATCTACTTAAATAGTTATAGTAAATCTACTTCTAATATTTCTAGCAATGTCATTCTGTATGAGCACAGTAAGAGATATAAAGTTTGGTTTTTCCTGAGGGCATCTCCAGACCACAGTCCTCAGGCTAGGTTAATCTTCCTAACCCCAACAGGATCCTAATCTCATCTCGTTACTTTTGGATCATGACAGCATTGTCCATGATCATGCCCTCAACTTACAGTTGAGTATTGTGGCGCTGCTTTGGCCTGGCCCATTTCGATGCCAGAGTAGCACATAACTCACCACTTGCCCTGGATCCGTCCTGTCCCTCGTCGGGATCCTGCTTTTGGGGTGCTAGGAAAGCAGATGCCCAGGAGTAAATATTATTGGAGTCAATCAACTCCCAAGTTACAAGCACAATATTGTCTTCCTGTGTCCATACAGAAGAAAGGACATTGCTTTAAGGTAAACTATGTTCCCTAAGGCAAGGGTAAAAGGACAAACCCCATGTTATCCTACAGGCCTAGAGGAAAAACTCAGGTAATTAGTCATTGACATCTCCATTTGGGTTTTGATTTATTTCCCTGATAATTAGTGACACAGAGTATTTTTTCTCATATATCTTATGACCTGCAGAAGTCTCTTGCCCCCGCGCCTTGCTGTCTTCAATGGGGCCCCTCAGAGGGGGACAGGTTGAGATTCCTTCCCCACTCTGAAACGAGCCCCTACAGCTGAAGACCTCCAGAACCCAGCCACAGCCATGCTCAAGGCCACTCTCCACACGTTCAGAAGAGCCTCATGCATGAAGGAACCGGTAGAGGAACCCAGTCAGGTGTGCGGGACCCGAGGCTGAGATCTCCAAGCCTGCTCGCATTGGGACTGGGCCTCCTCCACCCAGATCTCTCATTTTCCAGTAGGTTGGCAGCCACACCCACAAACTGCCCCCAGGGCCGTGAAATCCCATCAACAGCCAAGATTCAGAGACTATAAAACAAAGCTCCTGGAACCTCTTATAGCCTAGTTCTCCCTCTCGAAGAACCTGGCATGGTACCAAGAGCATCCTGCCCACACAGCAGAGCCTGGCAAGTTCTCTGTGGCGTATTTGATATGCCAAATACAGTAACAACGATGGGTCTCATTCCCCTTACCCTGAAAGAGCCTCCAATGTGGCACTACTGCGAAGAGCAAGTAAAGAGAGGCTGCTAAAATCTCTGGGCTAGGACAAATGGAAATGTTACTGGCACCTGCTCGAGCAAATTGATGATCAATGGGATGACAGTGATGACAGTGATGATGATCTTTTGACCATCTCTATGACTTCTTTGAGAAGGGTTCTGTTCATATCTTCCTCCTATTTTTTTAAGGGGATGGTTTGTTTTCTCATAAGGTTCTACCAGTACTTTATATTTATGTATATATATACATATATATGTGTGTGTGTGTATATATATATATATATATATATATATGGGCTGGAGCTATAGCACAGCATGGAGGGTATTTGCCTTGCACGCAGCCGACCCCGGTTCGATTCCTTCGCCCCTCTCAGAGAGCGCAGCAAGCTACTGAGAGTATCTCGCCTGCATGGCAGAGCCTAGCAAGCTACCCATGGTGTATTTGATATGCCAAAAACAGTAACAAGGGGCTGGAGCAATAGCACAGCGGGTAGGGCGTTTGCCTTGCACCGGGCCGACCCGGGTTCGATCCCCGGCATCCCATGTGGTCCCCCAAGCACTGCCAGGAGTAATTCCTGAATGCAAAGCCAGGAGTAACCCCTGAGCATCGCTGGGTTGTGACCCAAAAACCCCAAAAAAAAACAAAAAACAGTAACAAGTCTCACAATGGAGATGTTACTGGTGCCCACTTGAGCAAATCGATGAGCAATGGGATGATAGTGATACAGTGATATTTATATATATATATATATATATCTTTGATATCAACCCTTTATTTGCAGTGAAGAAGCTCTTTAATTTGATATAGCCCCATTTGCTTATCTTCACACCAATTTTCTTGGCAAATTGCATAAAATCATTGAAGATATATCTAGATTCAATGTCATGAATTGTTCCACCTATGTTTTCCTCAACATAATAATCTATCGCAACCCTAAACTTCAGATATTGTGGGAGACTTCTGTCCATGGAGATAAGAGTTTGGCTGTAAGAGAACACTGAAGTAAACTTATTCTTTGGATTTGCTTTCTCTTTTGTTGGATATCAACCCTAAGTGCTTTAGGCTTTATCAGTGTATTGCCCCTTTCCTCCTCCCTGAGAAGCTTACCATACCCTTGCTAACATCCTTAATATAGCCAAAGTCTATCTTCAACCTCCCCTTTGTGTTGGATATTAACCTAAGTGCTTTAGGCTTAATCAGTGTATTGTCTCCTTTCTTCCTCCTAGAGGAATTTATATTACCCTTGCTAGCATCCCTAACTTAGTTAAAGTTTATTTGTAATCTTTCCCTTGTATTTTACCTCACATTGTCACAGTCCCCCATGTTAATCTCGATTGCTTGTAAAACAAAAATTTCTGGTAATTCTGAACTTGTATTGATACTGCTTTGTATTTGAAGTGCTGTATATTTGTACTTGCTTTTCTGTTTCCCCTATAGCCTTTTTATACGTTACCATAGAGCAATGTTCTTTGGTTAAACACAGAAAGACCGTTAATGTTGTGCTCCTAATATTTGGGAGTTGATTGACTCTGAAATATATCTGCCTCTGGCCATAATTACTTGATCATAACTACTTGACTCAAGCTTCAGTTTCTATAGTTCCTGACACCCCAAAGGCAAGGTCCCGCCGTGGGACTGAGATGGACCCGGGGTTAGTGGAAAAACTACCTGGCAGCAAAATGGGACATTCTAGAAAGCATAAACGCATGGTTTTCATGCAAACTGTTACAACTTTAGAGACAGGACCCCCCTGGGGAAGGATTAGATGAACTGGTCTGAGGACTTAGTCTGGGATTTATGGTAAAAGCCTTGTTTGCACTCAGAGCCCAGACAACCAAGTGTTTAAAGCCTTGTTTGCTCTCAGCCCAGAGAACTAAGTGTTGGAATCTTTGTCTCTTGCTGTGTTTATCCAAACAACTGCTAGTATCGATAACTTATACAATTAGAAGGAAACATAAAAGAAATACAGTTGCCCCTGGGAGACAGTGTGTCTCCTTGAGTTGATCTCCCTAAAAAATTTCCTCTGCCAAATGTTTATCTATGTAAATGACTATCATACTGGTCCTTACCTCAACCCCCCTTCAGATGTTCTATAAGTATGCTAGCAACCCTGCATTAAGCGGGCCATTTTCACTATCTGACTATGGTCCCCAGCCTCCTCGTCTCTCTGTGTCTCTATTGGGGGGCCCTGGGGAGGCGGGGAGGTGGCTCAGGGCTACCAAACGCACACAGGTGTCCAGCAGCAGCAGCAGCCACCAGAGGATCATCATCTTTTCTTTTTTGTGATTACACACTCTTTTATTTTCTGTTTTTGTGTTTTGCTTTGGGGTCACACCCGGCAATGCTCAGGGGTTCCTCCTGGCTCTGCATTCAGGCATTACTCCTGGTGGGTCCAGGGGACCATATGGGATGCTAGGGATTAAGCACAAGGTTGGCCTTGTGAAAGGCAAATGCCCTACTTGCTTGACTATTGCTCTGGCCCAAGATTTGCTTTCTTTTTGTTTCATTTTGTTTTGTTTGGGGGCCACACCTGGCAATGCTCAGAGCTTACCCTTGACTCTGTGTTCAGGTATCAATCCTTGTAAGGCTTGAGGGACAATTTGTGGCGAGGAGATCAAACCTGAGTTGGTCTTTTGCAAGGCAAGCACCCAACCCGCTATAATACTATTCTAGCTCTCTGCTGCTTTCTTGTTTCAGCAACAAGTATTCAGAAAGTATCTCTGAATAAAGTAGCTTCAAGCACTCTCTAGAACATTTACCCATTTTTTTTTTGGTTTTTGGTTTTTGGGTCACACCCGGCCATGCACAGGGGTTACTCCTGGCTCTTCACTCAGGAATCACCCCTGGCGGTGCTCAGGGGACCATATGGGATGCTGGGATTAGAACCCGGGTCGGCCACGTGCAAGGCAAACGCCCTACCCGCTGCGCTATCACTCCAGCCCCAACATTTATCCATTTTTAAGTTCCATTGAGATGTCTTCCCTTCAGATTTCTCTCTCTCTCTTGTTTTGGGGCCACATATGGCTGTGTTCAGGGCTTACTCCTGGCTCTGCGCTCAGGAGTCACTTCTGGTGTTGCTCAGGGGACCATATGGAATTCCAGGGATCAAACCTGGGGCAGCTGGGCGCAAGCAAGCACCCTTCCTGCTCTACTATTTCTCCAACCCCCAGCCTTCTCTTTTAATTGTAGTTATTTGTATGAAGATGTTTTGGCATGAGTCTGACATAAATAAGACTCTTGTAGGACCCATAAGAATAATTCTCATCATAAAATTAAAGTGTGCATTTGTGTTACATTAGCCAAAAACATTGCATGGGTGTCTGTTTTGGGTCACCAAATATCTGAAACCTAATTTCTGGCCAGGGATTGCAGGTGTTCTGGAGAAATTCACTCTGGCACTCCCACAGCTGTGATTATCATAGGTGGCACCTCCCCACTAACAGGTAAACAGGACACACTTAGGGCCAGGTCTTTTATATTGCTATCAAATGTGCATAGAGGTGACAAGATTAATTACCTGAAAGAGGCAGAGGCCAAGCCTGAGACATTCCCACAGACCTAATTTGGTGCTCACTTGATCTGTACATCATGGACAAAGGACAACCAGATGCTGTGCAGATCTCCCGGAGCATCAGCGTAGCAGTGCCAGAGGGACTGTGGGCCTGAGGAATGGGGACAGTATGGGGGCTGGGGCATAAACCTTGGTCCTCTTGTTTTTGGTCTTTGGTCCTGGTGTTTTCGCTGTCCCACTCACTACTAGGACCCTTGAACTTCCTCCCAGCTTGATTCCACCCCGGGGCGAGGTGGCTGTCTGGTCAGCTCTCCTACTGCTCAGCTAAGTGCTTCTGTTCTGAAAATAGGTCATCTCTCGGGCAGCCTGAGAAGCCACCTAGGGAAGAAAATCACTTGCTAAGGAGCTTTTGCCATGGGGCGATCAGTGTCAAGTTTAAAGGATGTTTCCCAGCACAAAAGGCAGCATCTCTGCTGATGCTGGCCTTGCTCCTACTGGGTGAGGGTCCCAGGCTCCAAGTCAATCAGGGTTCCCCCCGTCAGAGTCCCCTGCCCATCCACCAGGTTTCCTACCCCAGTCTCTCCCCCATCCAGATCAGGAACCCACTTTTGGAGGGGTCTCCTCCAAATGGCTCCACATTCAGTCTTTACTCCTCATGGAATCTTCTGATCACTGGCCTCTAAATATTGAGAAAGAGACCACTCTTTTCACAACTATTGTGTTGAGAATCATCCGGGCTCTTGATTCTCTTCACAGAAGCCTTGAGTCTCTAAAGGCTGTGAAACATTCACTGAGAGAAAGGTTGGACTGCTCTGCATTTTTTTTTTAAATAAGAATTTTATTTTATTGAATCACCATGTGGAAAATTACAATGCTTTCAGCCTTAAGTCTTAGTCATACAATGCTGAAACAACCATCCCTTTACCAGTGCCCATATCCCACCACCGAAAAAAAAAAACCACAGTACACCTCCCATCCCGCCCACCCCCGCACCCCCCCACCCCGCCTTGTAACTGATAAATTTCACTTTACTTTCTATTTACTTTGGTTACATTCAATATTTCAACACAAACCTCACCATTATTGTTAGGAGCACCCTACTAGAGTCAGACCTATTGTGAAGAGAAATGAGGCCGCGCGGTTTTGGATTTCTGTACTTTAACAACTAAGTCCAGGGAGATTTCTTCCAGATATTGGATCATTGCAAGCTTGTAAACCCCATCTGTGGTCATCATAATATGGCGGTTCCCATGCCCTTCATCTCCGGGAAGGGACAGGTGAGAGAGAGAAATACCTTTCCCCTCCTGGGCGGGCATGGGGTCGCGGCTTAGTTCTCTGGCTGGAGACAATCTGCAAGGAGCAGTCCATGTTGAAGTTGGTTCAGCTGGGTCTGGATTCACGCTTGTGCAGCTGTGGATGAGCCGCACGCACATGCGGCCCCCGGGGTCACATCTCAGCAGCGGCCTGCTCTACATTTTTATGTACACTAAGATCTGCAACTCCTCACAGAGGAATGGGGTGCCACAGGGTTTTCCTTTTTCAAATGAGCTCCAGAGGGAGCCAGAGAGACAGTACAGTGGGTAGGGCATTAGCCTTGGGTTAGCCGACCTGGGTTCCATTGCTGCCATCCCATATGATCTCCCGAGCACGCCAGGTGTGATCTCTGAGTGCAGAGCCTGGACGAGGCCCTGAACATCACCAGGTATGGCCCCCAAACAAAAACAACATCAAATAAGCTCCAGAGAACTCATTGTCTTTCTAATAGCTAAATAAACTCTTTCCTTTTCCTAAGCTTAAGCTCCTAGTAACTCAAGCCCCATACCCTTAACATAGCAGACAAAAATATCAGTGATTAAGCACTATTGGTTGGGAAGAGTTAAGTGATTAATTGTTCTGGGTATGTTTTATTGCTTGGACAGGTCCCTGGGTATAGTAGTCAGAGGTTGGTAGCTTCTCTGCCCATCTTGCTGCCCATAGCTGGTGCTTGAAGGGGCACGGGCTCCATTTGAGGTGTGGATGGAGAGTGTTGATCCAGAGAGGGTAAGACTTTCTAGGGCTGATTTTCCTGGGCTTCCATCCATCTCTCTCCTCTTGGCAGGATAAATCTGGTGAGTAAGGAGAGCTTCCGTGAGATGGGAACTGGTATCACTCAAATCAGAAGATTTCACTTGGTGTTCCATGAATTCACCTGGATATCTCTTCTCTCTGCTTTTCATTGTACCTTGCACTGAGTCTTCTTGAAGGGCATTTGGAGTAAGTGAACCACTGAGTGTCTCTGATGTGGATTGCTCGCACCTGCCCTTGCCTCTCCTTGGTGACACTGGCACATCTACTTTCTATTGCTAGGCAGCTGAACCCATCCTCCTGGGAACTGGTATAAATCAGTGGGAAATGCTGCAGGCCTCTCCTGAAAATGCCCTTAGGCGGTGCTACCTTCTGCAGTTTAAATCAGATAGTGCCTGTCCGGAGACAGAAATAATTTACCTATGAATCACAAGGTCCCCCAAAGTGCACCCCTCTCCCCCCTCTAAGGCCCTGTAGCTTTGCACCCAAGTAACTTTCTTTATAGCAGCTTGTGGGAGATTGTGGGAGATTCTTATCCTGACCCCTGAGGGAGTGCTCTGGCTTCTGACGACACTGACCTCCAGATTGAGGATGTAGATATAGACGGGCAGTTGCGGATGAGCACTTGTGTTTCACTCAGTGTGGCCTCTTCAAGTATCTGTGAGGAAGGGGCTGGCCACTGACCTGGCTTTGTTCTCTATTCTTCACCTCACCCTCAGCCCATCAAAGAGCTGATCTCTTCTCTCTGATTGAAGGTCTTAGGGAACAGAAACTTTTGGAGGGGAACTGTCTGTAGTCACACTGATCATTTGGGAGGTTCTCTGCTTGTTGTCACTAACGCTAGATCAAGGAGCATCAAGCCCCCCAGCCTGTGTATGTCCCCGGATTTTTTGGACTTGGGAAAAGGTGGTGTATATACCTCTGTCCCTGCATTGTGTAGCAGGTCTTCAGACAGGATCTCACTCTACCCTTTGCCTCCTCTCCTTGCCTCTGACTTGCCTCCTGGGCACCAGTTGAGACCCAGACCCCTCATGAAAACTGGAGAACCAGAGGGACAGATTGAAGTGAAAATGGATCTGGGACTTGAGATGGAGCCCCAGTGAGAGATAGGGGTTAGGATTCTTACAGGGTTAGATGAATTGGTTCCTCCTCTGGACTGTGGTGGATAGGAGTGTCTGAATCCTAGGGTAGAGGGGAAAAAAAAAAACCCAGACTCTATGAGGTTGTCTATACAAGGAAGTATTCCCCAAAAGAAGGCTCTGAGGACTGGAGGGTAAAAAATACCCCACCGTAAGTACATGATGGTAGGGAGGATGAGAGGATTGGCCTGAGCCTGCCAGATGAGTTGTGATACTGAGAAGCTTGAGCTGTCACAGAGTTGGTCAATTTGAGTAGGCCTGTCTGGAGAAGAATTCATCGGAGCAGAGGACTGAAATGAGTCAATGTTAAATTACAGTCTGTTTGCGATCAAAGTGTCATCATTGGTGGTTAAAGTTGAAAGTCATGGTTGAAAGTGGCGAGTTTCCTAAGGAGTCACTGTTCTTGAAAAAGTGCCATCAGGGCTGGAGCAATAGTACAGCTGTGTGAGTTCACGATGTGGGTGCATGACGCATTTGGTGGCTCAGAGCTGCCTCCCCAGGCCTTCTTTTTTTTTTTTTTTTTTGCTTTTTGGGTCACACCCGGCGATGCTCAGGGGTTACTCCTGGCTTTGCATTCAAGAATTACTCCTGGCAGTGCTTGGGGGACCATATGGGATGCCGGGGATCGAACTTGGGTCGGCCGTGTGCAAGGCAAACGCCCTACCCGCTGTGCTATTGCTCCGGCCCCTCCCCAGGCCTTCTAAGCAGAGAAAGCAGAGAATCAAAGAGACAGGGGACCACAGACTGATGGCCAAAATGGCCCATTTAGTGCAGAGCTTTTAACATACTTACAGAACATCTGAAAGGTTTTCAAGGTACAGGGCTACACATAGGTGTGATTGGTCATTTACAGAGACAAGGCATTTTGATGGAGGCAATTCTCTTGGGAGGATTCACTCAAGGAGACACTCTGCCTCCCACAGGCTACACAGAGAGGTTTGCTCAGGGGAGGCAAGCATTATATCGCTTTTTTCTTTCCCTATCTACTAGTAAATACTAAATAAACAAATTTACTTCTTATTAATACTTGCTGTTATTTGGATAAACACAGTAAGAGATCTAGATTCCAAAACTTAGTTCTCTGGGCTCTGAGGGCAAGCAAGGCTTTTACCGTAAATCCCAGCCTAAGTCCTGAGACTGGCTCAGCTTGTCCTTCCCCATGGGGATCTTGTCTCTTAAGTCATAACAAATGGCATCAAGACCATGCTTTAATGCTTTCTACACTGTCCCGTTTTGATGCTGGGGTAGCTTTGCTGCTCGCCCTGAGTCCATCCAGGTCCCATGCTGGGACCCCCCCTTTTGGGTTTTTGGGAACTATGGCAACTGAAGCCTGAGTCAAGTAATTATGATGGATGCCCAGGAGTAGATATATTTCAGAGTCAATCAACTTCCAAATGTTAGGAGCACATCATTAACGCTCATTCCGTGTTTAAGCAAAGAACATTGCTCTACAGTAAAATAGGAAAAGGCTATAGGGAAATAAAAAGCTAATAATTCACTACAAATCCAAAGCCCAGATTGCTTCTCGGCCTTTTGGCTAAGATTAAGCGTAGTACAAAGCCCAGAATCACCAGAACTTTTGACTTATAACTAACCAAGACTCACTTGAGGACTCTAGTGACTAACACAAAGGAAAGGTTAACGATAAACTTGGGGGGTTAGGGGTGTTTGCAAGAGCACTGTAAATTTCTCTGGGAGGCAGGGAGGAAAAGGGGCAATTCACCGATGAAGCCTAAAGGACTTAGGGTTAATATCCAACACTGCAGGTAGGACACTCGCTTTGCACTGATCCAGGTCCAATCCCCAGCACCCCGTATGGTCCCTCGACAGTGCCAGGACTGATCCCTAACCCCTGCGTACAAAGCCTCCTGAGCCCTGAGCATAGCCAGGTGCAGCCCCGAAACAAAATAGGAAACAAAGCCAAAAAGTGCAGTCAGTGGAATAAAGGTTATTAGGGACAAAGGATCCTTGAGATGGAAGAGAGGATCTGTTCTCAGAGCCTCACGTGGTGGTAGAGGCGGCAAGACAAGGGGGTTTGGTGGGGAAAGGGACACTAGGAATCGGGGAAGTGAGGAACTTTTCCCAAAACGCTGTGGTAGGAGATAGCAACTGAGCAGGGAAGGTGAGACAAAGACCAGTAAAGGGATCAGTGGGTGATGTGGGAGAATGGAGAGAGGTGAGGTGGTGGGGGGAAGGCTCTGCTGAAGAACAGGTCCTGGAAAGTGAACACCAGCTACATGAATGCACCATGCAGATCTCCTGTGAGCTAGATGGGGCCAGATATGCACCTGTTACCTCAGCGGTTGATGTTAAAGGCAAGAAGGCAATGTAGGAAAGTGAGAGCTCTAACACACACTATACAGGTGTAAGAAGTCATTTGGGGGGCTGGAGCAATAGCACAGTGGGTAGGGCGTTTGCCTTGCAAGCAGCCGAACCAGGTTCGATTCCCAGAACCCCATATGGTCCCCTGAGCACTGCCAGGGGTAATTCCTGAGTGCAGAACCAGGAGTGACCCCTGTGCATCGCCAGGTGTGACCCAAAAAGCAAAAAAAAAAAAAAAAAGTCATTTGGGTTGGAATCCTGGCACTGCTGTTAGTATGTTATGTTTTAATCTCTCCATCTATAAAGTGGGCATAAGGAATTCTACAAATGCAGTGAGTAACTCCAAAACATTTATGTTCCTCACATAGTTCTGTAGTTTTTCCTAAACACAAATTTTTTTCATGAAAAACTTCACTTTCACTACAAACACCCAACTTCCATAAGACTGACATGTTCTGGCTCTCAGACATGGTTTTCCAGGAGACTGGGAGGCTATGTACTTTTAAATGCAGCTCCACTTTTGGTCTCATATGCTGGAAATGTTAGTATTAGAAAGCCATACCTGGGCAGGACAGATCTTGGTTGACTAAGTGCAAAAAATAAAATAAAATAAAAGTAAAGTGTGCCCTGTCCCCAAAGAATAAAACAAAACAAAATGCCATAACTTTGCCTCTTTTTCATGACCAAGAATCACCCTTGTCCCACCCCTTATCACAAGGAGCTTCCCTCTCTATGAGACTTTATTGGCCTCTTTCCAATACCCTTGGGAGTATAGCAGATCCTCAATCTTATTCAGCATTTTTTTTTTATTAAATGTTGGTGAAAAAAGAAAGAATTCTTCCTGACACTGAACAATGGAAATAGTCTTGGTTTTGTTTTCTTGTTTGTTTTGCACCCCACCACGGTGCTGGCTCTATGCTTGGGGTTGCTCCCAGAGTGCTTGGAGGACCATGCGGTGCCATGAATCTAAACTGAATGTGAGATGTGCAAAGCATGTGCTCCAGCCCATAAACAATGTTCTTGGAGGACAGGGGTTTGCTAGATGTAATTTTCCTTGCACTCACAATTTTCCGAGAACCTGTGGCCAAGTCCCTCACTGGGAACGGTGGAACGGAACTGGAAGTGCTCTCTGCAACAGAGGCTCTTAGCTGGCGATTGGCTGAGTCCTTTTCCTCCTACTCAGTCTCCCTCTAGCCAACCACACGTTAAACCTCTCTATGAGTATAGCCAGACACTGCACACCAGTTCCAGTGGACACTAGGCAATCTCTCTGGGTCCCCCGACCCGATGGACCCTTCATCACCCTGCAACAGTACCTGGCCTGAGAGTAGTGTGGCACGGAGCACCTTGCCCTATCCACACACTGTTTCACAGCTCTGACTGCGGCCCTGGACAGAGATTTCCAAGCCTGAGCCCAGCCCTTGTCCATGATGCCACAGTGCCCTCCTCAGAGCCCCCATCCAGCTTAGGAGGGAGCACGTGCACAGGGCACCGAAGAGCAGGGGCTCAGCCCAGGGAAAGGCCCATGTGGTGAAGTAGCACCATGGCGTTCCATCCCGGGCCCCTCTGGGAGAGAGTCCTTCCAGAGGAGGACTGGGGATGAGAATGGTGGAGTGCCAGGATTTCCTGGGCAGAGGACCCATCCCCAGCACACCCACTGATGCTGCTAGGGCCCAATGCCTCTCAACTTACACGGGGCCCTGGTTGGAGGAGGCCCTGTGCTCTCAGCCAGCGCTGGGGGGTGAGAGTTCAAAAGAAAAAGCAGGGAGGGATCCAGGAGGCCTTCTGTGCCCTGATCTTGGGCTCCACCCATTGTCGCCCCTGCTGCAGTTTCCTTGTTTGGAGCAAGCCCCCAAGTGAAGGAGAAATGCTGTTTCCTACTGTGGGGTCAGGCTCTAAAGCTAGCCAGTGTTCCACAGCTGCTTCCACCCAGCAGGGTGCTCGGGGAGTGTCACCGGTTCTTGCTGATGCCTGGCCCCCACTGTGTTGCTCTGTCACCCACAAGGTGTTGGGCATTTCTGATCCAGGAAGTGGGGTGCCGGGTTCTGTGGGCTGGAACTCTGGTCCCTGTGCTTGCAAGGCCGGCATCCTTGCCTGTGGAGCCCTCTAGCAACCAAGCTTGGATTTTTAAAGAGTTGCTGGACCTCTAGAGAAACTCAGGGGTGATCGGTGGGAAAATTGCTTAAACTGTGTTTTGCCAAACAAAGCCTCCTCTGTGTCCAATAGTGTGAGAACTGCCAGAAAAGCAACCCAGTATGGCCTGGTGGCCCCAGAGCAGATCCCCAGAAATGTGACACCCACTGACAAGAAGACTGGACCGGAGCTCCAGGGCCTGAGTCCCTCCATATGAAGCCCCATCAACCCCCACCCCACAACAACACAAAACCATGGAAACTGAAAGCAGCTGGAGGCTGCTGGGGCTGAGGGTAGGCCAGGGGGGCAGGAGGGCAAGGGTGACTGCCCCTCGGAACCTGGTGTCCTTAGGGTGGTGAGAAGTTTGGGAACTAGACGGGGCGGGGGCGGGGGGGGCGCACATGGTTGCAGAGCAGCGTGACTGCAGTTCTGTGTGTTCTGTGTTTCACCTCAATGAGCCCCCCAAAAAGTCAAATCCACAAAAGTCATCCCTCCCGGGCTCAGCAGGCAGCCTCCACTCCCCCTGGCAGGACCTGGCGGGGGGTCCCCCTGACCACCTTTCCCACTGTGGGGTGACAGGTGGGGTCTGAAAGTCAGCTCCGCACAGGTGAGGGACAGAGATGAGAGGCCCCTGGTGGGGGCGAGGGGAGCAGGTGCGGAGATGTCGGCAGGAAGGGCAGGGACCCTGCACTGTGAGGCTCTCAAGCTGGCTACCCGCAGGAGACCCCAAGAAGGACTCTAAGCTGTGAGGACCTGGTGGCAGCCTAGGGGATGCCCTGCTGTGGACAGTGCTGGGGTGTCCTGGGGTGTTCCCTGCATATCCAGTCCCTGCATGTCCCCTGTAGCTCTGTTAGGTGGGGGTGGCCTGGGGAGTCAGGTCCTGAGACATGTAAGGTCACTGTGTTTGAGGTGGAAGCACCTTTATCCTGCCATGGCCTGCCTCTCTGGTCCCCTTTATTCACCCAATTCTAAAGCCTGGAGCAGCCCACCTGGATAACTGAGAGGGAGTGAAATGTCTAATGAAACTCTCCAACCAAGCTGCTTTCTCTAAGTCAGACTGTACCAGCATATTCTTAGGGATCACCTTGAACCCTCCCTACATGTTATCAACCAAGTTAGGAATTCTATGAGCGTGTGAGGGGTAGTTAGGGTGGTTAACAATACTGCCACGGGAAAATAGATGTGAACTGTATATGGTTCTTGAGACCAGGGCCTTGGGCCGCTGGATGAAGCCATCCATCTCCCCTTTGGTTCCCATTGCTGATAAGTGCAGATTCTTTAGTGAGAAAACTCAGGAAATGAGAAGATTCTGGATGACAATTAAAACCCAATCATGAATACCTTATACAAGTAGCACTATCATCCCATTGTTCATCGATTTGCTCAAGCGGGCACCAGTAACATCTCCATTGTGAGACTTGTTGTTACTGTTTTTGGCATATCGAAGATACCATGGGTAGCTTGCCAGTCTCTGCCGTGCAGGCAGGATACTCTTGGTAACTCACCAGGCTCTCCGAGAGGGGCAGAGGAATCGAACCCAGATTGGCTGCATGCAAGGCAAAGGCCCTACCTGTTGTGCTGTCGCTTCAGCCCATCACAGTTAGGAAAATTGAAAATAATGGTGGTGGGAAGGTGCAGTGGTGATGGGATTGGTGTTGTAATATAGAATGTAATAAATCATCATGAACAACTTTATATAAATAAATAAATAAAATATTTCCCAAAAGTGTCATGAGTATTTTTATAGGGATTGCACTGAATATGAGTAGTGCTCTGAGCAAGATTGCCATTTTCACAAAATTGATACATTCCATCTGTGAAGAGTGGATATGTTTTCATTTCCTTGTGTCCTCTTTTGTTCCTTATAGGTAGTGATTTGTAGTTTGCTCTGTATAAGTCCTTCACCTCTTCTGTTAAATTGATTCCCAAGTACTTAATTTTCCTTTTTTTCTTTTTGTTTTTGGGCTACACCTGGCAGTGCTCAGGGGACCATGTGGGGTA
Organism: Sorex araneus; assembly: GCF_027595985.1. Classification (NCBI taxonomy): domain Eukaryota; kingdom Metazoa; phylum Chordata; class Mammalia; order Eulipotyphla; family Soricidae; genus Sorex; species Sorex araneus. The sequence goes on along the minus strand of NC_073305.1, from coordinate 44,226,242 downwards.
TTGGGGACTGAACTCTAGTTGGCCTTGTGCAAGGCAAGCACCTTATTCATTGCTAAATACTTGATTTTTTTTTTTTTTTTTGCTTTTAGGGTCACACCCAGTGACGCTCAGAGGTTCCTCCTGCTTCTGCACTCAGGAATTACTCCTGGCGGTGCTTGGGGGACCATATGGGATGCCAGGGATTGATCTCGGGTGCTCGGGTGGGCTGTGTGCAAGGCAAACAGCCTACCCACTGGTCTATTGCTCCGGGCTCTACTTGATTTTCTAAGGCACAGCTGTGAATGAATGAGGTTGTTTGTAAAAAGATTATCTCAGGGCTGGAGCTATAGCACAGCAGGTAGGGCGTTTGCCTTGCACAGAGCCAACCGGGTTCGACACCCAGCATCCCATATGGTCCCCTGAGCACCGCCAGGGGTAATTCCTGAGTGCAGAGCCAGGAGTGACTGCTGTACATCAACCGGCTGTGACCCAAAAAGCAAAAAAAAAAAAAAAGATTATCTCTTCCATCTCATTATTTGCATATAAAAAGCCATAGGTTTTTGTTCATTGATTTTGTAGCCTGTCACTTTGTGGTAAGTTTACTGTTTCTTCTTTTTTCTCTTTCTTTCTTTCTTTTCTTTCTTTCTTTCTTTCTTGTCTTTCTCTTTCTTTCTTTCTTTCTTCTTTCTTTCTTTCTTTCTTTCTTTCTTTCTTTCTTTCTTTCTTTCTCTTCTTTCTTTCTTTCTTTCTTTCTCTTCTTTCTTTCTTTCTTTTCTCTCTTTCTTTCTTTCTTTCTTTTATTTCTTTTTCTTTCTTTCTTTTTTTTTTTTGATCCTGGGCCATATCTGGTAGCACTTACTCCTGGCTTTGTGCTCCAGGATCACTCCTGGCAAACTTGGGGAACCACATGGGGTGCTACTGATTAAGATAAGTGCTCTGTTCTCTGTACTACCATTGCTCTGCCTCTCCACTATTTCTAAGAGTTTCCTTGTAGAGTCTTTTGGTTTTCTAAGTAGTATCATGTCATCTGCAAATGGTGAGTTTGACTTCTTTTTCGACACAAATGCCCTAATAAGTTTGACTTCTCTTTTGATCCGTACCTCTCTTGCCTTATAGCTATGGCAAGGACTTCCAGTACTGTATTGGATAGTAATGGTGAGAGTGGGTAAACTTCTTTTGTGCCAAATATGAGAGGGAAAGCTTTCAAGTTTTTCACCATTGAGTACAATGTCTATTGTGAGCTTGTGGTAATGGCTTTAATTATGTTGAAGAAAGTTCCTTCAGTGCCCATCTTATTGAGAGTTTTTATTATGAATGGGTGTTGGGCCTTCTTAAATGTTTTCTCTGTGTCTGTTGTTAATGATCATATAATGTTTGTTTTACCTTGTATTGAAGTGTTGTATACATTGACTGCACATTTTATACCATTCTTGCATGTCCAGGATGACTTCCTCTTGGTGTGGTAAATGATGTTTTTGATACATTGTAGAATCTTGGTGACTAATATTTTGTGGAGGATTTTTGCATCTATCTATGTTCATCAGGGATATGGTCTATAGTTTTCCTTTTTCAAAAAATGATGTTTTGGGGGCTGGAGCAATAGCACAGCGGGTAGGGTGTTTGCCTTGCACGCGGCCGACCCAGGTTTGATACCCAGCATCCCATATGGTTCCCTGAGCACCGCCAGGAGTAATTCCTGAGTGCAGAGCCAGGAGTAACCCCTGTGCATAGCCAGGTGTGACCCAAAAAGCAAAAAAAAAAAAAAAAAAAAAGATGTTTCTGTCTGCTTGTGGTGTCAGAGTTAGGTTTGCCTCATAGAAACTATTTGGAAAGATTGCTATTTCTTCAGCTTTCTGAAAGAACCTGAAAAGGATTGTGAGTAGGTCTTTTTTTTTTTTTTTGTGGGGGGTGGTCACACCCGGCGATGTACAGGGGTCACTCCTGGCTCTGCACTCAGGAATTACCCTTGGCAGTTGCTTAGGGTACCATATGGGATGCTGGGAATTGAACCCGGGTCAGCTGTATGCAAGGCAAACGCCCTACCTGCTGTGCTATTGCTCCAGCCCTGAGTAGGTCTTTTTTAAGATTAGAGGGCCTAGGCTTTTATTTTGGGAATATTTTTTGTTACCTTTTTGATTACCTTGATAGTAGTTAGTCTGTTCAGGTGTTCTGTTTCTTCTTGGTTCAGCCTTTGGAGGTGTTTTGGAGTCCAAAAATTTATTGATTTAATCTAGTTTTTTCTGTTTCATATCATAAAGATCTTTTTCTTTTTCTTTTTGTGCCATGCCTGGAAGTGTTCAGGGCTTATTCCTGGCTCTACTCTCAGGGATTACTCCCAGTGGGCTTGGAGGACCATATGTGGGTACACCCATGTCGGCCACAAATAAAGCAAGCTCCCTACCTGCTGTACTATCACTCTGGCCTGGCATAAAGATTATCGAAATAATCCCTGATGACCCTTAGAGTTTCTGTGGTATCTATTTTTATGTCTCTCCTTTCATTTCTAATTCTATTTACTCTAAGGTTTTCTTTCTTTGTGAGTCTTGTTAATCTTTTTATTAAAAGCAACTCTTGGTTTTGTTGAGCTTTTTGATTTGGGGAGGTTTTGTTTTGTTGTTAGGCCACATGGTAGTGTTCAGAGCTTACCCGGGTTGGCTGCATGCAAGGCAAACACCCTGCCCACTCTATCATTCCAGCCCCTAAACACTGCTAGTGGAGTGATCCCACTAATTATAACTCAACAATTAATTCTAATCTTAATTTAATTATAATGATAATTCAATAATTATAATCATAATTCAATAATTATTCATCTCTATTATGCTTAGAGAACTTTAAATTTCACATGGCATGTTTTAAAATTCTAAGATCCTTTTATTTATTTTTTTGTTTGCTTTTTTGTGCCACACCTTGTACACTTAACAGGTAATTTTCTGGTATTTAAGGAGTACTTGCCCAGGATGGAATATGAACATTACTTAAGTTTCTTACTAGAGTAACAAATAGCCTTCCAAATCCCAGAGACTTAAATGAATGCATCCCTCATAGGACATGTCAGGGGCTTGGGTGGTTTCTCTGGTTCTGTTCCATGGTCTCCATTATGAAATCCAGATGGAGGGAGGTGTCCCAGGGTTGGATTGCTGTCCTGGGGAAGATAAGAGCCTCATTCACTATAAACAATGGCTCTGAAACCTTCTGCCAGACCCATGTAGGTCATGACCGCTCAACTTCATTGACAAATATAGAGCCAGAAATAAGTGCTATCAGATATGGCCCAGAATGGGCACTGGTGGAGGGATGGGTACTTGATCAGTGTATGACTGAAATGTAATTATGAAAGTTTGTAAGTCTGTAACGGTATCTCACAGTGATTCATTAAAAATAAGTAAGTAAGTAAGTAAATAAATAAATAAATAAATAAAATTAAAGAAAAGAAAGAGAAAGAGAAACAGTAGATTTATAATACAAAGTGGCAGGCTACAAAATCAATGAACAAAAAGAAATCCATGGCTTTGCATATGCAAATAATGAAATGCATGAGAGAATCATTTTTAAAAACAACCTCATGGGGCTGGAGTAATAGCACAGCCTTGCATGCAGCTGACCCGGGTTCAATCCCCGGCATCCCATATGGTCCTCCAAACACCACCAGAAGTATATTCCTGAGTGCATGAGCCAGGAGTAACCCCTGTGCATCGTTGGGTGTGACCCAAAAAGCAACAAGACAAAACAAAACAACCTCATTCACGGTTGTGCCTTAGAAAATCAAGTACTTGGCCCTGAGTAAGGTTCTTGCTTGCCTTGCACATGGCCAACTAGAGTTCAATTCTCAGCACCCCACATGGTCCCTTGAGCACTGCCAGGTGTAGCCCAAAAAAAAAAGAAAGAAAATCAAATACTTGGGAATCAATTTAACAAAAGAGATGAAGGACTTATGCAGAACAAACTATAAATCACTACCTAAAAGAAACAAAAGAGGACACAAGGAAATGAAAACACATCCACTCTTCACAGAAGGGAAGGATCAATTTTGTGAAAATGGCAAGCTTGCTCAAAGCACTACTCATATCAGTGCAATCCCTATAAAAATATCCCTGACATTTTTGAGAAATATTTTAACTAACTAATTAATCATTTTTAATTAATTAATTTTTTTATAAAATTGTTCATGATGATTTATTGCATTCAATATTCCAGGCAACTGGAGGAGGCCCATGCACTCGCCCTTCTGGGAGTCATCACACTCACTTTACAATGGGCTGCATTTCTCATCTGGTTTTGGAGAGGCAAGCATTGAAATCAGCCACCATGATGACCTTCCCCAAGTTACTTGATCTCTCAAATTGCATAAGTTACTATGTGACTTAAGTTACTTAACTTAGGCCTCAGTTTTACCATCTATAAAGTGGAAGATAATGATTTCTATATGTGAGGTTCATGGTGTTATCAGAATCAAGTAAGTGGTGACATGTGGAATAGACCTGGCACATGATCTAATAAAAACTGTTCTCACCTCACACAGTTGACTCATACAACATCATCTTTATCTTTCCTGCTCTTTTGTTTCCTGCTGAATAACATCCATAGCACTTACAAGTGTAGAAGCAGAAATTCAAGGGCGCTAAGGTTGATTATATCAACTCTTGATGCTGCCTTTGACCTTAGCAACAATGAGACCTCAGGTGAATAGAGAAAGTTCTGGGTGCTTGAGTTTTTGCTTCCTTAACAAGGGGTTATCTTCCTGTCTCTCAAAGTTATTGTGAGGTTTATATGAGATAATGTACACTGATGGAGGGATGGGTTTTGGAACACAATCACGAATAACTTTGCAATGGGCTATCTCACAGTGATTCACTGAAAAAAATATGAAATCATTAACTCAAAATATTGTATTTGCCTATAAGTTCATTGCAGCTACTATAAAGTAGCTGCACTGCACTGTAGCACTGTTGTCCCATTGTTTATTGATTTGCTCAAAGTAGCTAAGATTTGAAAATAACTAAGTGTCCCTTGTTAGATAATTGGATAAAGAACATATGACATATACACACATAATGGAATCCTATTTCTGAAAAAATGAAAATTTACTATTTTCAACAAATATGAAACTGGAAGGGATTCTATGAAGCAAATGAGTTTTTAATGGGTATAGACCAGTTAGTAGGGCACCTGACTTGCAGGCATGAGTCTGTGAGTTCAGTCCCTAGCACCGCCCCACATGCCATGTGTGATCTCAACAAGATGGTGCTATCATTGTAATCTCATGTATCACAATAAAGTGTATAGTCTCTGGCACATCTTTACAAATCATGTGTGAGCACCAGAACTAAATGTGTGTGACCCCTGCAAGCACCACAATGAAATTTATAATCCCAGTCATTTAACAACAAAGGGACATGGAGGGAACATTAAAAAGAAAAATGCAAAATGAGGAGCCGGAGAGATAGTACGGTGGGTAGGGCACATTACCTTGAATGTGGCTGACCTGGGCTTGATCCCTGGTATTTAGCACTGCCAGGAGTGATCTCTGTCTACAGAGCCAGGAATAACCTATAAACATTGCTGGGTGTTGCTCAAAAACAAAAATAAGAACAAAAACAAAAAAAAAAGAAGTCAGAAAAATAAATACTGAAAGTGTTCCTCTACATGTATGATATAAGGAAATAAAGCTGATAAGCATACAAGACAAAACAAAACAAAAACCCCTAAAAATACCAGGGCAGGGGATATAATTCATTGGTAGAGCCCTTGCCTTGCATGTGTGACACCCTGACTTTGATTCTTAGCACTACAAAAATAAACAAAAAACCCCAATGGACATTGACAAAAAAACTGGGGACACTAGATAGTGGGGGAGTCCAAAACAGAATAAAAAGGGTCTAATGGATGGTCATGAGTGTTACTTTTTTAATAAAAAATTATTTTAATGCCTTGGGGGCTGGAGTGATAGCACAGCGGGTAGGGCATTTGCCTTGCACGCAGCCGACCTGGGTTCAATTCCCAGCATCCCATATGGTCCCCTGAGCAGCGCCAGGGGTAATTCCTGAGTGGAGAGCCAGGAGTGACCCCCGTGCATCGCCGGGTGTGACCCAAAAAAAAAAAGAAAAAAAAAAGAAAAAATATATTTTGATGCCTCAATTGTGGTTATAAGAGTGATTACCGTTTATTGGAAGGTAGGAATTATATATGCTTTCACACCATTTTTATTTTTAAAAAGACCGCAGAGGTTGGTGTTCTTTGGTTGTATCTTGAATTAAAGGTCAAGGCTTCCTGAGGTGAGTTCCTGTTCCAGGCTGCAGGACCAAGGTTCAACCAGGAATCTACCCTAAAGCAGGCCTTTCCACTGGATAATTTTTTTTTTTTCCTTTTTGGGTCACACCCGGAGATGTACAGGGGCCACTCCTGACTCTGCACTCAGGAATTACCCCTGGCGGTGCTCAGGGGACTATATGGGATGCTGGAAATCAAACCCGGGTCAGCCAAATGCAAGGCAAACGCCCTACCTCTGTGCTATCACTCCAGCCCCCTCCACTGTATCATTCTGCCAGCTGCTGTCATGAATGCTGACTCTTGAGGATCCTGATAGTCCAAGGGACTGCAAAGGTGAACTGCATCATTATGCAAAACTTTCTTTTTCTTCTTTTAATTTACTTTTTGTAATGGATCCCTGTGAAGTGCAGTTACAGACTTACAAACTTTCGTGGTTACATTTCAGTCATACAATGCTCAGTACCCATCCTTCCACCAGTGCCCATGCTCCACCACCAATGATCCTAGTGTGCCTCCCCCCACCCCACCTCATCCCCTCTAACCCGATTCTGTGGCAGGGCATACCTTTTGGCTCTCTCTCTCTCTCTCATTTTGGGTGTTGTGGTTTGCAATAGAGGTATTGAGTGGCCATCGTGTTCGGTCTATAGTCTATTTTCAGAACGCATCTCCCATCACAAGCAGGCCCTCCGAGCACAACATTTTCATTTCTTTTCCTTTTTTTTTTGGCTTTTTGGGTCACATGCACACTCAGGGGTTACTCCTGGCTTATGCACTCAGGAATTACTCCTGGCGGTGCTTGGGGGAGCATATGGGATGCTGGGATTGAACCTCGGTCAGCCGCGTGCAAGGCAAATGCCCTACCTGCTGTGCTATTGCTTCAGCCCCAAGACACTTTCTTTTTCTAAGATGGGTATAGACCGAGGCAGCTGGCCAGTGGCTGGAGTACATGCTTTATAAGCACCATTGGGAGTGGTGATCAAACAATGTGGGGTTTCAGGTAGTACTCGCCCCCAGCATAAAACAGAACACTTAATAAAAACTTCAACTTCTGATGATGTCAGGGAGGGAAGAAAAACAAGCATTTCAGTTTTAATCACAAAAATGCAATTTATCCAGTTGTTGTAGGTTAACATTAGTCCAAAAACGGCAAAAAAAATTTTTTTTGTGGTTCTAAGGATCAGACTTAAGACCTCACATATACAAGGCATATGGTATACCACTGAACCACATCCTTGCCAAAACAAACAAACAAAAAAAAAACAGAGAGAAAAATTCTTAAATCTGGATGAACAGGATGTATTATTTTGTAATTGAAGCTTATTAAAATTATTCATCCTCAATAATTTAGTCCCAAGTAGAAATTTCATAATTTTTAAAAGCCCGTTGTTTTTTTTTCATAAACTACATTTTATTTATTTATTTTTGTGCTTTTGGGGTCACACCTGGAAATGCACAGAGGTTACTCCTGGCTCATGCACTCAGGAATTACTCCTGGCGGTGCTCAGGGGACCATATGGGATGCTGGGAATTGAACCCGGGTCCGCCGAGTGCGAGGCAAATGCCCTACCCGCTGTGCTATCACTCCAGCCCCCTAATAAACTACATTTTAAAAACTCTCAGTTCCATGATAAATCTTTACTCTGGCATATTTGTCAACGTCTTTAATTGTGTATCCTTTTGAACACAAAGAAATTGAGTAAATTCTGCCAAGACTTTAAATAACTATTATTAAAGTTCTTTAGTTTTCTTTTGCCGGGGGAGGGGAAATGTGACACACTCAGAGGTGCTCAGGGCTTACTCCTGTCCTGCCATGTGCAAAGCAAGTACATTAATCTCCAGCTCCTTAAAGTTCTTCTTATAATGTAATTGACAAGGCAGTTTACTCAATTTTATGGCATATAATATTTAATTACCCAATTAACCAACATGGCAAAGATTTCAAAAGCAATTAAGAAACTCCTGAAGGGCCAGAGAGAGAGCTCAATGGGTTGAGTTCACGCTTTATATGCAGGAGGCTCCGGTTTTCTTTTTTTGGGGGGGTTTTTGGGCCATACTCAGCAGTACTCAGGGTTTATTCCTGATTCTGTGCTTCAATGACCCTTGTTGATTCTTGGGAGACTTATGTGTGATTTTGAGGATTTGAGCCAAGGCCATAGTCGTCAGGACCACCATATGCAAGGCAAATCCTTAATCCCATGGAGGCCCCAGTTTGATCCCTGGTACCGTGTAGTCCCCCAGGCATCCCGGAGAGTGACCTCTGTGCTACGAATAGTCCCTCACTAACACTGGTGATGGCCCCCAAATGAAACAGATAAACAAAACAGAACTTCCTTTTGTAAATAAAACTTACTTCTTTCAAAATCAAGATTAAGATTGTTCTAATAACGTATGATGTCTTCATTTTCTGGGTAGACTAACAATTTACAATGTACAAGATGATCATGGTTTAATACTATTTTGGGGTTGGGGATGTGGTTCAAGTGGTAGAGGATATGCCTTGCAAGTTTAAGCTCTGGGCTTAATATTTGGTACTGTGTGTCCTTTGCCCTGCCGTACCCTGAGCATCACTAGGTATAGTTCCCATAACAATAAGAAAAAGAATATTTTCCCCTATTAGTAGATGCGAGAAAACAAAGGTTGGTTTTATACATACACATACCTTTAACGTAAATTTTTTTTTTTTTATATCTCCCAGATAGTGTTCAGGAGGCCTGGGGACTCCTGTTGGGGATTCTCAGGCAGCTGAGCTATTGGGTCCATCCAAGAGCCTGCGGATGCCATGCTTCTGGGGCCAGTGGTGATGCTCAGGAGTTTGCAGGGATACACCCAGTGATAGATTGAACCTGTGTCTGGTACATGTTAGACATCCGCCCCAATAGTTGTACTATCTCCCAGTCTCCCAGTTAAAATAATTATTATATAGATTTATTTGCTCTGATGTAGTTTGACACATATAATTCTTTTCCCTAAGATTCCTTTTTCATAAACATTTTTTTTCTGTTTGGGTCACACCCAGTGATGCACAGGGGTGATTCCTGGCTCTGCACTCAGGAATCACCCCTGGCGGTGCTCAGGGGACCATATGGGATGCTGGGAATCAAACCTGGGTCGGCCGCGTGCAAGGCAAACGCCCTCCCCGCCGAGCTATCGCTCAAGCCCTTCATAAACTTTTTCTTTCTTTTTTTCGATTTCTGGATCACACCCAGCAATGCTCAAGCGTTACTCCTGGCTCTGCACTCAGGAATTACTCCTGGTGGTGCTCAGGGAACCATATGGAATGTTGGGGATTGAACCCAGGTCAGCTGTGTGTAAGGCAAATGTCCTACTATTGCTCCGCCCCCTCTCATAATCATTATTCCAGGCAGGGATGTGACTCGGTGATAGAGCATTTAACATCACAATTGAGAACTCTAGGGTTTGATCTCTGGCACTCTATTTATTTTTCGGTTTTTATTCTTGGGCCACACTCCACGGTGCTCAGGCCTTATTCCTGGCTCTGCCATCAGGGACCACTCCTGGTGGGCTTGGGGGTTCATATGGGATGTTGGAGATCAAACCTGGGTCAGTTGTGTGTGAAGTGCTCCTACTATGCTATCTTTCTGGCCCACAATCTCTGGCACTTAAAAAAAATAACTTAAAATAACCCTTCTTCTATATACTCAAATCTTTTGCTTACTAGGCTCATTCATTTTGATTCTCTCTTTTGGAAAATCATTTTATTTTTCTTTTATTTAAAAGAAATCCAATGTCCTTTATCCTTCCTTTTCTGGAAATACATTCCTTTCTCCTTTTATTCTCCTTTTTCTTTTTTTTCCTTTTTGGGTCACACCCAGAGATGCACAGGGGTTACTCCTGGCTCTGCACTCAGGAATTATCCCTGGTGGTGCTCAGGGAACCATATGGGATGCTGGGAATTGAGCCCACCCAGGTCGGCTGCGTGCAAGGCAAATGCCCTACCCGCTGTGCTATTGCTCCAGGCTCTATTCTATTTGTTTTTCATTATTTATTTATCTTGCTTTTGGGCCACTATTGACTGTGTCAGGCCTTACTTCTGGGTCAGCACTCAGAGATCACTTCTGGTGGAGTTCCGGGGACCATATGCAGGGCCAGGGATTGAACCTGGGTCTGTTATGTGCAAGGCAAGCACTTTACTGGCTCTCCTATCTTTCTGGTTCCTCTTCTCATTTATTTCATTTTTAACTTTTAAAACTGAATTTTCATAAGGTTGTTCACATTAATTGACTACATTCAATATTTTAACACCAATCCCAACACCATTACACCTTCCCACCACCATTTTGAATTTTCCTCCTGCCATTCAAGCCAGGGCAGATGCTAGATAATTTATTTTCTGTTGCTTCTTATGAATATCATAGAATTTTAAAATTGTAAATGGTTGGGATGGCCAGAAACATCTCTGTAGGGAGCTCATCTATTTTGAGATTCATCTGGGAGTCTCTGGATCAAGGCCGTTGATGTGCTGAGATGGCGCCTGGAGGCAGATCGTGGGCATGACAACCAGGACCCCAAGTGTGTGGGGAGATAGGAAGGGACAGCCTGTCTCTGCTGCTGCCATGTGGCCTGGAATCTTAGTCCTTGAACCCGCATACCTGTGTTTGTTTTTTGTTTGTTTGTTCGGCTTTTTGGGTCACACCCAGCAATGCTCAGGGGCTACTCCTGGCTCTTCACTCAGAAATTACTCCTGGGGCTGGAGCGATAGCACAGCGGGTAGGGCGTTTGCCTTGCACTCGGCCGACCCGGGTTCGATCCCCAGCATCCCATATGGTCCCCCAAGCACCGTCAGGAGTAATTCCTGAGTGCAAAGCCAGGAGTAACCCCTGAGCATCGCTGGGTGTGACCCAAAAAGCAGAAATTACTCCTGGTGATGCTATGGGGGACTATATGGGATGCCGGGGATTGAACCCAGGTCAGTCACGTGCAAGGCAGAAGCCCTACCCACTGTACTATTGCTCCAACCCCATGCCTGGGTTTTGCTTTTGGAAGCTCGTGGCCGCCAGGTCTCATCTGGAGCAGGCGGAGACGGCACACCTGCTCCATTTGAGGTTCCCTGGGGGAATTATTTTTGTTTTTAAAAGTCTTTTATTTTTCATGTGTATTTGTTTTATTTTTAAATTTTTCTGGAATTTGCAATTAGAAAGATAGTACAAGCAGATAAGATACTCTGCTTATGGCCCACCCAGTTTTGAGCTATCACCCTAGCCAAGAATAGTAATTTTAAATATCATTTAGCACTAGATTTTAAAATTTTATAGAGGCCTTTGTGTATTCAGTCATATAAGAATACAGCATTTTATATGTGAAGCTCAGATAGAAGTAATAAAGTAATGCTCCTGAGCAGTGCTCTGGATATAGTAGTGCTCACCTATGGTACTAGGGGTCACCAAGGAAACCCCAGTAGTGCCTGGGAGGGCATATGGAGCCAGGGATCAAAATCAGGTCCCTGTGCATTCGAAACATGCATCCCTGACAACAGTTACTTCCCAGCCCCCACAGTATATGTTAATCAATTATTTTTACTCCCTCCCTTCACTATTTTTCAGGGCAGTAGAAAACTGTTTTCTTCTTCGTCACCAGATTATAGCTGTAATCAGTTCATCAGTTCATCGAAACAGAATCAGATAAGGTTATTGAATGGAGGGCTGGGGTTGGGGAGAGGCTGATAGCATATTTCCAGTAGCTTCCATAACAATAGACATCTATGTGTCCACACAGATGAAAACAAATTTCAATGAATGGGGTCCTAGATTACGGGTAGGAGTCCTATCTGTCTTCCCGCTCCAAAAAAGCCCTTACTAAGATTGCTGAGCATCCTGCTGGTGAGGGAGGGCCTCGGTGGAGGGGAAGAGAGTTTGGAAGCGTGCATCCCAAGGTGACTGTTTCTTCACTTATTTTCCAAGGAAAAATAAATATGTAATTGTGTTTACATAGTCAAAGTTGATCAATTTAGCCAAGGCATCTTTCTCTTGTCTGGAATTGCATTGGAGGCAACCAGCAATGGGACAGGAAAGAGAGGAACAAGTTTCTAAGGCAAAGAGTCATGGCATCTGCACAGGAGATACCAGAACAATTCTGGACGTGGGGCTTGGAATGAGAGCAGAGTGGCGGAGAGTGCCTGCCTTGCAAGCATATGGTTCTAAGTTCTAGTCCCTGGTGTCCCATGTGTGATAAGCATGATCCAGGCAGTTCCATTTGTGGCCGACAGCACTGCTATCTCTGATTCCCAGGACCATCAGTGATTTCCACCTGTACCACAGTCATGTGTGAGTAAGCACCACAAAAAGCTGGTGAGCAACGCAGCTAAAAGATGTGTGAGTATTGTGGTCACGGGAAGTACATGACCTCTGGCAAGTAAGTGTATGAGCACATCCAGGGTCTCTGGAAAGCACCACATTCTTTTTTAATCCCCTAATTTTATTTTAAGATTTTATTGCACACTTACTAATTGAAATTAATTAAAATACAAGGTATCAATTTAAATGTGCTGGGAGCATTAAAAAATAATTGGTTCGTAGAACAAGTATTTACTTGCAACCAACATATTTTTTTTTTGAAAGGAAGGATTCCTTTTATTTATTTATTTATTTTTTTTGCTTTTTGGGTCAAACCCAGCGATGCTCAGGGGTCACTCCTGGCTCTGCACTCAGGAATTACCCCTGGCCGTGCTCAGGGGACCATATGGGATGCTGGGAATCGAACCTGGATCGGCAGCGTGCAAGGCAAATGCCCTACCTGCTGTGCTATCACTCCAGCCCCCATCAACCAACATATTTCTTTCTCTTTTTTTAATTTAATAACCATTAAATACACAGTTACTAAGTTGTTTATGATTGGGTTTCAGTTATACAAGGTTCCAAAACCCTTCCCTTCACCAGTGTACATTTCCACCACCAACTTCCCCTCCTGGCCTCCCCTGCCCCTCCCTTACCAGTCAGTCTCTCTCTCTCTCTCTCTCACCACCACATTCTTTATTCTTTTTTATGGGGGGGAGGGTCATACCTGATGCTGCTCAGGGGTTACTCCTGGCTTTGTACTCAGGAATCACTTCTGGTGGTGCTCAGGGGACCCTATGGGATTCTGGGAATCGAACCCGGGTCGGCCTCATGCAAGGTAAATATGCTACTCGCTATGCTATCACTCCAGCCCCTCACCACCACATTCTTAACTTGTATGCTTCAGCTGAGAGTGTGGGTCCTGGTGAGCAAGTGTACAAACACTGTAGCTAAAGGAGTGCAAACCTCAGTGAGCTGCGTGGCCTATTGCACAAGCTCCACAACCCCATGTGCAACCTGGCCAGCACCACAGTTAAAAAGTGTGGGAACACCACAGTGGGGTGTGTGTGTGTGTACAATCCCCTGTCATTGCTGAAACTATAACAAAAGAATGGGGGAGGTGGGGAGGGAATAATAATTTTTTAAATTCTGGATCTGAGGTCAGTTTACCACAGCAGAAATTACTCCTAGGCTGGCTCCTCAACATTCGTAACCGTGCAGGTTAGGTTCTCTTGCTTGATGGGGTAACTGAGAGACACCATCAGGGGCAGAGGAAGCAACTGGCACCAAGTTGAATGATGGTGAATTTACATCCTGGAAAACTGTCTTGTCTGCTTTGCCAGAGATGCAGGTTTTTTTTGTTTTTTTTTTTGCTTTTTGGGCCACACCCAGTGATGCTCAGGGGTTACTCCTGGCTTTCCACTCAGGAATTACTCCTGGCAGTGCTTTGGGGACCCTATAGGATGCCTGGGATCGAACCCAGGTCAGCAGCATGCAAGGCAAACGCCCTACCCGCTGTGCTATCGCTCCGGCCCCAGGGATGCAGTTTTTAAGGAAAAAAAACAAAACAAAACAGGAAGGAGCATATATTTGGGCAGCACCAGTTGCCGGCCTACCAGGGCAGTCTATAGTGCCACTGTGGCCTGGTCCTGGATATTGCTCTACTGTCATCCAATGGGTTCCAGGTGACTTCTAGTGGTGTTTCTGTTTTGCAATTCTAAAGCTTTCCGATTAAGGGGTCATATAAACATATTTAAAAATTTTCTACAGGGGCTGGAGCAATAGCACAGCGGGCAGGGCATTTGCCTTGCACAGAGTCAACCCGGGTTCAATTCTCAGCATCCCATATGGTCTCCTGAGCACCGCCAGGAGTAATTCCTGAGTGCAGAGCCAGAGTAACCCCTGTGCATCGCCAGGTGTGACCTGAAAAGCAAAAAAAAAAAATTTTTTTTTCTACATGATGTTTTCCTTCTTGAGGATTTTGGAAGTAAGGACAAGGGAAAAATAAATGTTCTTCACATTTTAGCAGGTTCTCTCTGTGCTAGCTCAACAGCCCAGGCCCAGAGGAGTTTGATCTCAGTTTTGTTCTTTATTTTATTTGGGAGAATTTTAGCCACACATCACTATCACTTCAAATCCTTTTTTTTTTTTTAACATCAATGTGAGCATAGTCTATATACCTTTGCTCCCGCTCCAGCGTACGGGATGCACCCAGGGCTTTACTCATGCCAGGCATGCACTTTAGCACTGAACCATATCCATGGCCTCCTATGCGTCATTTGGATGTTTTCTTCCAGAGCACCTCTCGCATCAGAAATTATAAAATTCATTAACTAATTGTATGACTATACTTTATTCACCTCATCTGCATTTGCTGTACATCTCAGCTGTTTTTCATTTTCAGCTGTTACGCAACAGGAAGCGCGAATATCTTGCGCAAGCTCTAGCTAATTCCCGGGAACGCACCGTCAAAAGCTCCGGTGCGATTATAAGGACCCCGAACTCAGACTCCGGCTCCCCGCCCCTCCCCCGATCCCGGCTCGCCCCCGCGTCGCGGGACCGCGCCTCCTTCCCTCCCTCGGGGTAGTGTGGCGAGCGTCCGCCAGGGGACGAGAGGGAGCCGCGAGGCGGGGCTTCACAACGCATGCGCACTGCCCTGGGAGCACGTGCGGAGGGCGGCCGGGACGGGAGGGGAAAGGTAGAAGGTGAAAGGTGAAGGGGCGGGGAGTTGCGCGGGCGCCGGGCCGTCGAGAAGGAGAGGGCGGGCGCCACGCACCGTACCGCGGCCGGGAGCGCGCACGCCGCGGCCCGTCCCCGCCGCTGCCGCCGCCGCCGCCGCCGTCGCCGCCACCGCCGCCGCCCGGGGAACTGCTGCGGCCACAGGTACGCGCGTCCCCAGGGCGCCAGTCGGCGCGGCCAGCCGGGGCCTCTGGCGTGGAGGCCGGGGGAGTCCGCGATGGGGCCGCGGGGGCAGGGCCGCGCGGGCGTGGGCGCTGTCCAGCAGCAGCGCGGGCCGGAAAGGGGGCCGGGCCGCGGCGTCGCCACCCCCACCCGGGCCGCGCCCCGCGTGAGAGCCCTGCGGCTGTGGGGGTCGCGGCGTGGCCCGGCGGTCTCGGCAGCGGCGGCCTGGGTTTCCCCGAGAGCCGAGCGGTGGCGGCGACACTCGCTCCTCCGAGGGGGTCCTCCGTGGCTTCCAGGGTGCTGGTCTGCCCCAGCTCAGACTCGGCTCACAGGGCTTTGCTCGCCCTCTGGGGGTCCGGACTCGCGGCTGGGGGGTGGGGTGGGGTGGTTCTGGAGTCACGTGGGCGCTCGCGCGGTTGGAGTTGCGGAAAGTTGGTCGGGCCAGGCGGAGGTGGCTGTTGGCTGCAGGCACTGGGGGGCCCTGGCAGGAGCTCCCCCGCATTCGCGCCGCGCTGGTGGGTGGTGACACTTGCGAGCTGGGGGTACGGGCTCTCCCGACGTCTTAGAATGATCCTTGTGCCCGGGACCGTGGGATCTTTCATGGCGTGACCCTTTGATCTGACCACGCGTTGATGGAGTTTGGTCGCGTACTGACCGGCGACTCGAGTGAGGAACGAAGCTTCTGGAGAGCAGGTTAGCGCTGAGCGTGTCTGGTTACCCTGGAAAGAAGAGATTTTAGGTGTTTCTGAGAGATGCCTCGCTGATGAACTCCAACCCGCCTTCCTCCCGCTCCAGTGTATTAATACAGTTTAGGTTCTAGGCGTTTTATTAATTTTGCAGCATTCCCATTGGTCACGTTGGTGTTAAAAAAAAAATCCAAATACATTTAAAATATCTTTCTATAGTCTCTTACGTAGAAATGGAAAGAATCGTTTCTCGTTTATTTCGAACTGATTTCATTTATGCGGTCTGTTGTTCCTTGGTGTTTGTGGCAAGAACAGCACCTCAGCTGTCGAAGAGTGGCGCTTGCCTTGCACAGGCCAAGCCCTCTTTGATTCCTGGTGCTGCGTGTGGTCTCCAGAGCACAAAGCTGGGAATAGCCCCTGAGCACTGCTGGGTGTGGCCTGACTTCCAAAACAAAAGAAAACAAAGTACAAAAAACATCTCCAGTCATCCTCAGTTTATCGGTGAGATTGGACACCCTCATTTCCATAATCTAAATTCATTTATCATGAAGAGTTGGGTACAAAGCATACTCCTAGTTTATGATTAGAAAATGGAAATATAACAATTGAGGTGCACGGTTCATCTGTGAGCCATGCACTGGCCCAGCTGGTGAGCACACTCCTATCTGTGAGGTTCCCTGCAGGTGCGATAGGTGTTAGGGGTGCCCACTCCAGCCATGCATAGGAGTGTGTCTCAAAGACACTTAAATTCATGGGTGTTTGTTTACCTTCATTTGCTGGTCTCCTGCCTTAATTTTAGCGACTCTGAGAAATGCATCTGTGGATTGTATCCTCTCTCCTGCTGATGGGAAGACTGCCTGCCCCCAAAGAGAACAGGGCTCCTCGGTTTATTCAGCTTGTAAGTGTTGGATCCAGCTCGCCTCTCTGTTAGACTCAGCCACCTACTGCTTCCTTTGTAACTTGCTCCCTTCCTGAGCTGACCAGTGAAACAAAGTCCAGGTGGCTTCTTTTACCACCTGAAGTAATCATTCAAAATAAAATATTTATTGAGAATTTGTGCTGTCTAGGTACTCTGCTCTAATGGTGCACTAATAATAGCTTATCTCATTTGTCATAATAATCAGGGAAGGTGACTTGTTATCACCCCTTTCACTGATGAGTTTTCGGGATGTTATCTGCCTGCCCCTGGATAACCTCCTGAGTTAGAGGGAGAGCTCAGTGCTTACCCCTGTTTAGCTGACAACTGAGTGCCTGCTTGATGCTCTCCTTGCACCTTCTGGCTTCACCATTTTTTCCATTCTGTTGGCAGATGAGAGGTAGCAGAAAGAGTTAGTAGGGGACAAGAGAGGAAGCAAACATCAGACTTGAGTTAGAAGGTGAAACTCAGCAGGACAGAGACAGCAGCTTGTCTATAGTACTTGGCATTTTCCTTTTCTTTGTGTCCTGCCTCTAGCCAAGAGTGCTTAAGGGGTCCTCTGTGACCCATTCATAAGCTTGTGTTGTAGTCCAAAGATGGGGTGTGCACTCATCAGGATTGGACATGAATCTCAACAAACAAAACTTAATTATCAGGTTTACCTCAATTCTCATTTTCATTGATTTATAATTTATACTGTGTATTATAGTAGCATTTATAATTTAGACAAAAAATATACCTTTGTTGGAGATAGGTGTTCAGATTTTTGTATAGGGATCATGAGCCAAAAACGTTTGAAAATGGGAGCATGAAATATCTAAGATAATATGCCAGCTGTTTGTTTTATTTTGGGCCTCCCAAGTAATGCTCAGGGGGCCCAGGATCCACTCCTGGCAGTCTGGACTGGAGGTTCAGTGCTCAGACCTGAGACTGTGCTGCTGAGGCACTATGGCACCAGCATCACCAGGGCTATCTCCATGATGCTCAGGAAGCCATGGGTACCAGAGTCTGAACTGGATCTGGCACATACAAGGCATGTGCCCTAACCCGGGGACTGTATCTCTGGCCTGCCATTTGTTCCTGAGTTGGAAGTTAATATGATAAAGGATCTGGCATTTTAATAGTCTGTATGTCCTAAATAGAGCTCTACTTTCAAATTTGAAGCTATCATAATTTCTGTAGCCCTTCTAAAATTAAAACTTTGTTTATCTTCTTGTGTTTTAAACAAATTAAATTGTGGAAGCCAGAACAGCAAAACCATTAGTTATCCCAGGATGGCAGTTGTAGGTGTTTTCCAATGTTAAAGTATTTTCATGTGATTTAAATATTGAAATTCCAGAGGCAAATTGCTGTCACCTTTACAAGCTGTGTTTGATATACTTCGTGACACTGGACTCATCTCAGTGAGCAATTCCAGAATTCTGCCAGATTACGAAAAGTATTTCTCATCTTTCTGCTTATCATTTCACAATTGAACAGAGATTAGTATCTTGTCATGAATTTGCATTAAAGCAATTGAATGGGTTTCAAGCGAGAAATGTTTTCCTGGGATTGGAGCAATATAGTGCAGTGGGTAGGGCCTTGCACGCAGCAGACCAGGGTTTGATCCCTGGCATCCCATATGGTCCCCTGAGCACTGCCAGGAGTGATTCCTGAGTGTAGAGCTAGGAGAAACCCCTGAGTATCCTGGGTGTGACCCGAAAAGCCAAAGCCAAAGCAAGAAATGTTTTCCTAACTAACTAGACATCTAGATAGACATTGCTTCATACCAGTGATCCTCAGAACCATTGAATCACCTGGAGGGCTACTTTGTTTCTGCTTTGGGGTCACACCTGCAGTGCTGGGGCTACTACTAATTGGGGGATGTTCCCCATGCAGAGCATGCACTCTAGCCTTCTGAGCTGTTTCCCTGACCTTGGGGGAAGAGTTTTAACCCCACTTACAGAGTAGGAGGTTCTCTAGGTTAGAAGTAGACCCTGCAATTTGAACTTGAAACAGGTTACTGAATTTCAAAAAAGCGTGGGCGCACAAGGGGGGTCATGAGCATTCTGTGGTCAAGAACCATTCCTCTTGCTGGCCCACAGTGACAGATGGATGAGGGACCAGGGGAACGGAGAAACAGAGCCCCAGGC
This sequence comes from Sorex araneus, assembly GCF_027595985.1. Classification (NCBI taxonomy): domain Eukaryota; kingdom Metazoa; phylum Chordata; class Mammalia; order Eulipotyphla; family Soricidae; genus Sorex; species Sorex araneus. Next base: position 44,207,068 of record NC_073305.1, on the reverse strand, counting down.
TGGTTGGTGGACAGTTTATTTCTCTCCTCCCCTATGTAGGTCGATGTCTCCTCTTACAGCACAATGATTCTCTCCCTTTCCCCATCGTAGTCATAGCCACAGTTGTAGTCTCCCTTTTCCTTTGCCTCCTTCTCTTCCCTGTGTTCTTAGCCTCGTTCTCTCTCTTCCCCTTATAGCATAGTTATAAGGAAGTCATGAAGTGTGGGAATACACATAGGTGGAATTGAACATCATCATAACAACAAACATATGTAAAGCCACTCCTTCAGGGGAAATTCTAGATTAGCTCAAGGACAAGATCTCATTTGAGGGTTCGGCACTCTAGGTTACTAGGAGATATGCTCAAGGGGGGCTGGAGCGATAGCCCAGCAGGTAGGGTGTTCGCCTTGCACTCGGTGTCCCAGGTTCAATTCTTCCGCCCCTCTCAGAGAGCCCGGCAAGCTACTGAGAGTATCTCACCCACACGGCAGAGCCTGGCAAGCTCTCCGTGGTGTATTTGCTATGCCAAAAGCAGTAACAACAAGTCTCACACTGGAGACGTTACTGGTGCCCGCTCGAGCAAATCGATGAGCAGTGGGATGACAGTGACAAGGGCAGGATTCCATCTAGGGTATATTGCTTCCTCCTTTCCTCAGCTGGTAATCCATTTAAGCAATCAGTAAATTTATTTCTTACTAATATTTCTAGTCATTTTGTATGAACACATATATTAAGCTTAAAGGGTGCCTCTTCCTGGGGACATCTCACTATCTATCCTGGCTACAGTCCTCAGGCCAGGTTAGTCTTTCCTAACCCCAGCAGGGTCCTTATTCAGTTCCTTCATTTTTGGTCATGAGAGAGTTTGTTCCATGACCATGCTTTTATTGTACTTAGGGCTCTTAGCTTGTCTCCTTTCGATGCCAGGGTAGCTTACAGCTTGCCCTGGGTCTATTCAGTCCCTTCGTCAGGCCCCTGCTTTGGAGGTGTTAGGAAATAAGGGCAACTGAGGCTTAAGTCATGTAAATATGATGGATGCCCAGGAGTAAATATTATTTGGAGTCAGTTAACTCCCATGTTACAAAAGCATAACATCAACTCTCTTCCTTTGTCTATACAAAAAGGCATTGCTAAATAAACCATGCAAATGACATAAAGGAAAGAGAAAAGCCGTGTAGGATTATTAATGCCTGATGGAATTGGGTGTGCTTCAGGGATTGTGGGAGTAAGTTAATAAACCTAAGCTCCTTGTGGGAGGAGCAAGGACAACCCAGTGTTATCCAACAGTTACCAGGTACTGCTGGCCTTGGGTACCATACTTTGAGAGCACTGGCTCCATGCACTTAAAATCATGCTTGCTGTGTGTGTGTGTGCATGTGTGTGTATGTAGGGGGGCTGGTTTGAAGGCTCCACTATTGTTCTGGCTCCTCATTGTAGTTTTTAAATATAATCTAGGGTTGGTGATGTAGCTTCACTGGTAAGAGCACCTGCTTTGTGTGAGACCCTGGATTCCATCCTTGGCACTGACAATTCTTTGTCAATAATTTTTTTGGGGGCCACAATTGATTGTGCTCAGTGGTTACTCCTCGCCCTGCACTCAGGAGTCACTCCTGGCAAAGCTTGGGAACTGTAAGGGGTTCCAGTTATTGAACCTAGGTTGACCCCATGCATAGCAAATGCCATACCCATTGTACTATTACTCTGGCCCCTGGAGAAATGTCTATTTAAGTCTCTGCCACCCCTTTATTCCCCTGCCTCTTTGAAATCAAATAGGTTTTTATTGCTGAGTTTTAAGTTTTCTGGATGTTAATATTCTGGGTACTCTGGATATTAATCCTTTGTCAAATATATTACTTGCAAATATTTTCTCCCATTCTGTGTCTTTTTTTACACAGTTATTAGCATATTTTGATGGACACAGTACTTTTTTTTTTTTAAATACAGTTGTCTGTTTTTCCTTTGTGGCCTTAACTTTTTTGTGTCATATCCAAGAAATTATTGGTATGTTCAGTACGGTGAAGCTTTGCCTTGTATTTTCTATGAGTTTGAAGTGTTTTTGTTCTTTGATCCATCTGTATTCACTTTTGCTAAATTCTGGAAAAAGTTAAATTTTGAAAAGGTTTCTTTTTTTCTTTTGCTTTTTTTTTTGGGCGGGGGGGGGGCGGGAGGGTCACACCTGAAGATGGACAGGGATGCTCTGCAGTCAGGAATTACTCCTGGCGGTGCTTGGGGGACCATATGGGATGCTGGGAATTGAACCTGGGTCAGCCTCGTGCAAGGCAAACGCCCTACCTGCTGTGCTATTGCTCCAGCCCCAAAAGGTTTCTTTCTAAAAAATTAAAGTTAATTATATCAGCTAACAACACACAGCTCAGTAAGTCCTCAATGACTTTAATAACACCATTGTGAGAACAATTTTCATTTACTGAACTATTTTTTGATAATTTCACTTACCATCTCATTGTAACAAGCAACATAAACTAAATTATTTTGTGCTTCCCACTCGGGGGCAGACTTGGCCGGGTGGGTTGGATGGGAAACCCCGGACAATGGTGGAGGGAAGGGCACATTGGTGGTAAGATTGGTATTGGAACAGTGAATGTCCAAAACAACTATCTTATAAAACAGTTTCATAAACTACGGGTTTAAATCAAGTTAGAAAAAGAATAATGAAGTGGATGATGACATTCAAATATACACAAAAGCAGAGAGCAGTGAATTTGTACGTGTGTGTGTGTGTGTGTGTGATCAGTTGTCTGCAGTTAATCATGAACTCAGAGACCCTGTTTTTTTGGTTGTTGTTTGTTTTTTGTTTTGAGACCTTTTGTCTCAAAAAGGTCCTCATGCATGATCCTCTTCTCGTTACTTAATTTTCCTTTTCAATATTTGGTGATTTTTTAATGGTAAAATAGATAACAGTATTTACCATTTATATGTGTGTCATTCATTGTCATCAATCAAATATGTTCATAATGTATAAACATCACCACTATCTTTTTTTGTTGACTTGCATTACCTTGAATTACAAAGTTATTCATGATTGAGTGTTAGGTACCCTTTGCAGAACTTTGTCTTCTTTTCAGACAGAAACTCTGTACTCTGTATCCATTAAAGAACTACTTTCTCCCTCCCCCCACCCCCAGTTCCTGGCAGCTGTCCTACTTTTCCTGAAGTGGCCTATTCTAGCTCCCTTTTATAAGTAGAGGTATGCTGTCTTTCATCTTTTGTGTCTGACTTACTTCACTTTATGTTTTCAGTGTTTAATCATGTTGTAGCATGTACCAGAAATTTGTTTCTCTTTCAAGCCAAATAACACTATCATTTCATCTCCCAATGAACATTTGGGCTATTATGAATAAAATACTGTTGTGAGCATGGGTGTACAAACACTTGTTTATATCTCTACTTTCATTTCTTCAGGTATATTCCTAGGAGAGGAATTACTGGATCATTTAGCGAATCTGTTTTCTTTTATGAGGAACCATCAAACTATTTTCCACAGTGATGTGCAATTTTACATTCCCATTAGTAATGGGTGAGCGTTCCAGATTCATCCACATCCTTACCAACATTTATTTCAAATCTCTAAAAATAAGGGATAGGGCTGGAGTGATAGTATAGTGGATAGGGCGTTAGCCTTGCTTGCAGCTGACCCAGATTTGATCCCGGCATCCCACATGGTCTCCTGAGCACTGCCAGGAGTAATTTGGCATGCAGAACCGGGAGTAAGCCCTGAGCACTACTGGGTTTTGCCTCAAAACCAAACCAAACAAGAAAGCCACGACAGAGTGTAAAAAACTTCTGCCCTGCAGGAGCGGCCTGTGCCATGGGGCAGATGGAGGAGGAAACGAGGACCAAGCCGGTTGATTGATCAGTTGCTGTTTATTCCATTCTCTCCACGCGCCTCTTCCTTCCTAGCTCCTCACTCCTCCATCCTGCTCTCTGGATCCTCCTTCACTCTGGATTCTTCTTCTTCACTAGTCTCTCCAGCTACTTGTCTCTCTTCACCTTGCCCTATAGGCTACAAACAGTTAGGTAGCAAAATCAACATAAGAAAGCCCTTCCTGAGGGCCCGGGCATTCCAAAGCCCTTCCTGACTGCCAGCAGGCAAAATACCTCAAGGTTTTTCTCCTTTCCTTAGTCCTAGAACTTATTCACATCTTAATCACTTGTCACTGTCATCCCATTGCTCATGGATTTGTTCAAGGGGGCACCAGTAACGTCTCTCATTGAGAGACTTATTGTTACTGTTTTTGGCATATCTAATCCGCACGGGCTCGGTACTCTCCGTAGCTTGCCAGGCTCTCCAAGAGGGGCCGAACTCGGGTTGGCCGCGTGAAAGGCGAATGCCCAACCGCTGTGCTATCACTCCTTATAAACATTTTTCTTAACTTTTTTCCCAATCTTGGTTTCAAGAGTTCCTTCATTTGGAAACCATGGGTTTACCTCATAAACTACTTTAAAGCAGTACTGGAGTTGGTCTCCGGAAATGCAGAGCTCCAGGTCCCCTGCTCTGCGGGAGAGATGCTGAATCAAATCCGTACATGACTTGGCACGTTCATTCTGGCTTGAGAAACCATGAAAGATCCTGGGAAGACCCAGAATCTGTCCCACCCCAGTGGGGGACAGCTGCCAGGACTCCAACTCCTAACACCCCAAAAAAATAAAATCCATTCTCTCACTCACTCTCTAGAGCAGGGGTACACTGAACACTATTCCTACCTTTAGCTGGTAGCTCGTGCCCACCCAGGCACGCCAGCTGCAAAAAAATCACAAAGGCGGCGTGCTCACGGGAGGGAGAGACGCAATGATGTGCCGTGTTGTTCTGCCGTTCGAGGGCTCTCGGGACAGCTCTCTCCCGCACGTGCTGCTCGCATTTGGCATTTTCAAGCCGCTGTGCATGGACCAGACTGGGACAGCTCCTCCCTGTGCTCTGCTTCTGTGCGTGCTGCCACGCTCTTCTCTGTCCCTCTGTCTCCGTCTCTGCAGTCTCTCCTTTGGTCTCCTCCGACCTCTCTGTCTCTGCCTCTGGTTCCTCCTCTGTCTGCACTGTCTCCTCGCCTCTGCCGTCTTCCTGTATGTCTTGTGTGTCCTCTGTGTCCTCTCTTGTGCCGTCCTCTTCTATCTCTACACATCTTAATGCTAGTTATTTTTGTATGGACATAGCAAGAGATATATTGAGGCTTGCAAGGCAGCTCTCCTGGCAACATCTTGCCACAGACTCAGACTACAGCACTCAGGCCAGAATAATCATTCCTCACCCTAGCAGGGTCCGAATCTAGTTATTACTTTTTGGATCATGACAGCATTTGTCCATGACCAAGCTCTTAACTTATAGTTAGCATTAGGCGCTTTGGCCAGGCCCATCTCGATGCCAGGGTAGCACATAGCTCACCGATTGCCCTGGGTCCGTCTCATCCCTCATCGGAACCCTGCTTTTGGGGTGCTAGGAAATAAGGGCAACTGAGGCTTAGGTCAAGAGAACAGATACCCAGGAGGAAAATATCATGTAGAGTCAAATGACTCCCAGGTTACAAAAGCATAGCATTCGCTACAGTCTTCCTGTGTCCATGCAAAAGGACATGGCTCTGAATAAACTATGCAGAGGACTCAAGGAGAAGAGAAAAACAATATTTACAAGTCAACAGAACACAAAGAAAGAAGTTACAGATAAACAGAGGAATGGGAGCACTGTGATGGGAGTAACCCAATAAGCCTAAACTACCTGAGGCTATGTTATCCTACTATAGAGAAATAACTTCATGGTCTGTTTGCATTGTTTGCAGAAGACCCAGGTTCAGTCCCTGGCACCAAGTGGCCCCTCAGAAGTACTAGGAGTGACGCCCCCCCTCCCCCAAGTAAGCTGGGACTATATTACCTGAGCACTGCCTAGTATGTCACCGCTGCAAAATAAAACCGTCGATAGCAAGAGAGATAGTATAATGCGAAAGTATATGTATCCAATCCATGTTTGATCTCCAGTACTCAATATCGTCCCCTGTGCCATACACCATAAACACTGCTGGTTGTGAGCCATCATAATTGATGTGAAGTGTTACCTCATCAAAGTTTGGGTTTGTATTTCCTCATGATTAGGAATTGTTGAGCATCTTTTCATGTTTTTATTGGTCATTTGCACATTTTTTTTAAACATCACAAAACATCTTTGGAGAAATGTCCATTCAAGTCCTTTGCATATTTTTGAAGGGTGCTTTTTGTTTTTGATGTTGAGTTGTAGGAGTTTTCTATATTCTGGATATTAATTCTTTATTTGATAAATATGTATACACTCTCCCATTATGTTGTGGATTGTATTTCACTGTTATTTGTGTCCTTTGATGCCTCCAAATTAACCATTTTTGTCTCTTTATTTTCTCTTATCACATATGCTTTTAATGTCATGTCCAAGAAATCTCGTATCAAAATCCAAAATGATGAAGCTTTACTCCAAATTTTCTTTCAAGACTTTCATGTTTTTAACTTTTTGTTTAGATCTTTGATTCATTTTCAGTTACTTTTGTGTTTGATGTAAGGTAAGGGTCCATCCAGTTCTTTCTCATGTTGCTACCTCTTTTCCTCAGCACCGTTTGTGGAAACAGCAGTCCTTTTTCTCTAATGATCTTGAATCATTTGTTGAAAACAAATTAGTAATAATATGGGAAGGTTTATTTCTTGTCCTTTATTCTACATATCTTTTCTTAAGCTGATGACACATTTTAAATGTCTGTAGTTTTGTCAGAAGTTTATAAATCAGAAAATGTGAATCCTCTAATTTTTAAATTCTTTTTCAAGGTTGTGTTGGCAGTTTAGGATCCCTTGAAATTCATAATAATTTTAGTGTGTGCTTTTTTGTTTCTGTGAAAATTGCTGTTGGAATTTGACAAGGAATGCATTATTAAACTGTAAATTGCTTTGGATACTATTTTTATCTTAAGAACAGCGTCTTTTAGGGGAAGGGATAAAGCTTGCATATATGAGACCCTGGGTTTGTTCTCCAGTAACTTCCCTCCCCCAATGGTATTTTCTGATTCATAAGTAGAGAATATTTTCCCCTTTGTTGTTTATCATTTTTTATTATCCAGCAGTGTTTTGTAGAATATGCTTTGCCTCACCTTCCCCATTCTTTTGGTTAAATTCATTCTGTTTTTTTGTTTGTTTTGGATGACATGTGACAGTGCTAGGGGGCTACTCCCTGGGGAAGGTGTGGTGGGAGGTCACTCCTTGAAATGCTCACAGGACTAGGTAGCTTGAATCAAAACTGGCCTCATACATGCAAAGCATGCACTCCCAACACTTGGACCCATCTTCCTAACCCTGTTACTTGTCACTGTCACAGTCATCCCATTGCTCATCGATTGTTCAGCGGGCACCAGTAACGTCTCTTATTGTGAGACTTATTGTTACTGTTACTTGTATTCCTGACTATTTAAATAATTCTGATGCTGCTAGATACAGGATTGTTTCGGTTCATTTTTGGCTTCCTCAGTTGTTAATATGTGGAAATGCAACAGATTTTTGCATCTTGATTTTTGTTGAATTGATTTATTAGTTGTAGTATTTTTTTTTTTCTTTTTGGGTCACACCTGGCGATGCACAGGGGTTACTCCTGGCTCTGCACTCAGGAATTACCCCTGGCGGTGCTCAGGGGATCATATGGGGTGCTGGGATTCGAACTCGGGTCGGCTGTGTGCAAGGCAAATGCCCTACCCGCTGTGCTATCGCTCCAGCCCCCAGTTGTAGTATTTTTATATATGAAAATTCTAGGGATTTTTGTTTAGATTTTTGTTTTTGTTCCTGGATCATACCTGGTGGTGCTCACGACTACTCTTGATTGTGCTCAGAATCACTCCTTGAGGGGATAGTGGGGCCACTTAGGATTCTGAAAATCGATCCCCAAGTGCAGTGAAAGCGCTTTACCTACTGTACTGTCACTTTGGCCTGAATTGTGGTGCTTAATAGACATCTGAACAGATATGTCTATTAAGTGGGAATAAGAATATGGATAAAGAATGTGGGGAAGAGGTTTTAAATAAGCATATGAAAGTCATCAGCAGATAGATGAGTGAGCCAGGGACCACGGAGTCTGAGTAACCCTGGGTAAATGAGGAAGCTGCCCAGGGATGGAGCCCAGAAGCAAAAGTTTCTGTAAGGTTGGACCGCCATGGGGACAAGAAGTCATTGGAGACCGGGAAATGGTACATTTGATATTTTTCCATTTGGTGATAGTGTCTTCATAGTTAACTCTTTGATGCACAGGGGTCACTCCTGGCTCTGCACTCAGGAATTACCCCTGGCGCTGCTCAGGGGACCATATGGGATGCTGGGAATCGAACTGGGTTGGCTGGTGCAAGGCAAATGCCCTACCCGCTGTGCTATTGCTCCAGCCCCTCAGTGACTTCTTTTAATAAGGTTTGAGCTCTTTTGTGGAGCTCCTTTGTGAAGTTAATGATCTTTCTTTAAGCACTAAGCAGGTCTTCCTTAGAGAGATTAGAGGATTGAAAGAGTCATTCCTACACAGATAGCCCAGAGGACTGGGTGCTGTAGGATCAACATTTTTGTTATCTTACTACTTGGGTTCATACCCACTGGTACTCATGGCTTACTCCTGGCTCTGAGCTCAGGGATCATTCTCGGCAGTCAGTACTAAGGGAACTTGTGGAGTGCCTTGGATTGAACAGAGGTCAATCATGTACAAGACAAGCACCATAACCACTGTACTGTCTCTCTAGCCCCCTAGGATTATCTTTAATAAAAAGTCTTTGTAGATTATGTAGTGAACTGAAAAAACCAGAACGATAGTACAGCGGGTAGGGCATTGTTTGAGGCCAGCCCAGGTTCAATCCCGGCAGCGCGTGTGGCCCCCGTGCACTGTCAGGAGTAATTCTTTCTCTCTCTCTCTCTCTCTCTCTCTCTCTCTCTCTCTCTCTCTCTCTTTTTTTGCTTTTTGGGCCATACCTGGCGATGCACAGGGGTTACTTCTGGCTCATGCACTCAGGAATTACTCCTGGCAGTGGTTGGGGGACCATCTGGGATTCTGGGAATTGAATCCAGGTTGGCTGTGTGCAAGGCAAATGCCCTACCTGCTCTGCTATAGCTCCAGCCCCATAATTCTTGAGCGCAGATCCAGGAGAAACTCCTGAGCACTGCTGGGTGGGCCCCCCCACCAAAAAAAATAAAAACCAAAAAAACAGATGTGATGATGATGATGATGATGATGATGATGTAGTGAACTTCTGGTTAAAACAAAAGATTGTTTTAATGTATCTTTTGTTATCCATCTGATAATGGATGATGGCTATACAGCTCTATGAATGTATTTAATGAACTGAAAACCACTTAAAATGGTTGGCATGACAAATACTATTTCATTTTTATTGTTGTGGAACCCAGACCCAGCAGTACTTAAAGGGCCAACTGGGATACCCTGGCAGTGTCATGCAATGCTTGGGACCAAACCAAAAGCCTCATACAAGCAGGGTATGTGCCTCACCATCCCTAAAATGACGTTTTGTTTAGTTTGGGGGCCACATCTCAGGGTGCTCAGGGCTTACTACTGACTCTATGCTTGGGGACTTATATACAGTAAAGGACATCAAACAGGAGATGGCCACGTGCAAAGCAAGCTCCTCTACTATCCTGCCCCCAAATGTTATTTTTTAAAATTTCATTTTAGGCAGCATAGCTTACTAAACTGTTATTCATAGGGTTTCATGCTTGAAACATTCCAACACTACACCCTCCCCGCAGAGTTCCCATGTTCTCTGGCATTGACCCAGTGTCTCTCCCTTTCCCTTCCCTGTAGTAAGCTTCCAGCAGAAGGCTTGTTCTCAGTCCCTGCCATGCTGTATCCTGCATGTGAGAAATCACTCTGTGCTTGCCCCTCTCCTTCTAACTTCACTCAGCATGATACTCTCTAGGTCCATCCACGTAACAGCAAATTGCATGATTTCACTTTTCCTTAAAGCTGAGTAGTATTCCATTGTGTGTATGTACCAGTTTCTTTATCTGCTGATCTGTTTTTGGACACCTGGGTTGATTCTAGATTTTGCCTGTTGTTGATTAGTGCTGCAGTGAACATAGGAGTACAAATGTCATTTTAAAAGAGGGTTGTTGGGCCCGGGGCTGGATGCCAAGAAGTAGAATTCCTGGGTTATCCATATGTTCAATTCCTAGTTTTTTGAGGAGTGACCATGTTGTTTTTCCACCAGCGGTGGACATTCCCAATTGACATTCCCACCAGCAGTGAATGGGGGTCCTCTTTTGTCTATCCGCACCAACACTGGTTGTTTCTGTTCTTTGTGATGTGTGCCAATCTCAGTGGTGTGAGATGATAGCTAAATGTCAGTTTTTCAATTTGTGGTTTACTATAAAAACAACTGTGCTTTCTATTGTTTATTGTAAACATTTTGATCTTAATGTTTGAAAGACTCTTAAATAGGTGAAAACAAAGTATTTTGTTATGAGTTGCTTGAGAATAGTCTTTATTTTGGGAGTATTCCTGGTCTAGGAATTGAAACCTGATGATAACTCCTGTGACCTGGGTCGTATGACATGATTGCCTTAAATTTTCTTTATTTATCTGTAAAATTAGGGTGTTGTGTTGGGTGAGCCTTTTTCTCCAGTTCCAAAACTTTCTCTCTATTTGCATACTAAGGGTCTTAAAGACATGAACAATCCAGTCTTAGAAGATTTGCAAGAATTGTGGTCCTACAGTTTGTCGCAGTCCATTACTGCCCTCTTACTTGGATATTACTTAGGACCAGATGACCATTCCAAAAATGAGCAAGTAAAATTTGTAGTAACTCTTATCTTAAGGCAAGTACCCACCCCCACTCCTTTTTTTAACTTTGACAAAACACGGGGAATAGGCATTATGTAGATATGATTTCCTTTCATCTGTAAGACCACACACTTTGTGATTTGACAGGGACTTACAGCATTTAGAAAATTTTCAAGCCCAGCACATTACCTGGTATGGAAGAAGTGTATGACTGCAGGTGAATAGGATGAGCAACTTAGATGGCAGGTGGGGCATAAAAGGGCTGAGGGAGAGAGGGCTTCTTGGGAAAGGTGTGATTGGCAGTGACAGGTGAAGTTTGCAGCCAGCCTGCTGGGAAAGACTGCCTGAGTTTCCCTGGAAAGAATGTCTTACCTCTTAGCTCTCTTCTCTGTTTCTTTTCGCTGATCAGTAACCTTTTTGTACACAGTTGTGTTTGGGGATTATGTCTTCTGCAGTGCTTGTATTAAAAGGAGTTGAGATAGTGATAAGTAGAGATCCATTCATTACACACCCGTTGATATGCTCCTGCCAGTTCGTGCTGGCATGAGTCTGAGGATGCTGTTTCTCTGGACCAAAGTTCTTATCTTTGAAATGACAAGACTGCCTCCTTGGGACATGGGTCACTTATATCTTTGAGAGATTCTTTGCTCACATTCCTAGCTGTGGTTGTTTCAGTACTTTGTCATCTCTGACCAGGTCTGGAGAGACTAACAATGTAGGTAATTGGTATTATGGGAGAAAATCCTTAATGTGTTTGTGGATATTGAATTGTGAAGAGGATTGACATCATATGCATGGTTACTTCTGATGACTGTCACAACGGATTAATTTGGTCTTCCTTTAATCTGGGTTGTTGCTATGCAATCTCAACTGTTACTTTAAATTTGTCAGTAAAAAACCCTCCTCCAGATCCTTTATTTGCAGACAGCACATTCTCTAAAATCAGCTTTAGTTCTTTAACTCAAATTCTGTCCTTGTGAAAGTATAGTTAATATTTTTTACTGTTTCAGTTTAATTTTGATCCTTACAGAAGCATTGTCTATAGTCTTGATCACCAGTGCACTTGCATATTAGCTTTTCAGAAATCTTTTTTTTTTTTCCTTGTTGGTCACACCCAGCGATGCACAGGGGTCACTCCTGGCTTTGCACTGAGGAATTACTCCTGGCGGTGCTCAGGGGACCATATGGGATGCTGGGAATCAAACCTGGGTCGGCTGCGTGCAAGGCAAACGCTCTATCTGCTGTGCTATTGCTCTAGTCCCACAGAATACCTCTTGTTTCCTAATGATGAATGGTTTGCGCTAGCATACTAGTTGAGTGCAGTGACTTTCTGCTCAGCACCAGGTGAGGTGCTGGGAATTGTTGGGAATCCAAGTGTGTTTCAATTCTGACCATCTCCTGAGAGAAATAAGTGAGGGAAGGATGAGAGAGATAGAACACCAGGCAGTGAAACTACACGGCAACTGAAGCTCCGAAAAGAGGGCTGCTACTTCCACAAGAAAACTTTGTTCATTAAAATTTTGGTAAGAATGCATTCACCAGGCACAAAATTCAAAAGGTACCACAGAGTATAATTGGGGACAATTTCCCTTCCATCTCGGTCCTGCTACCAGATCCTTTCCCCAGAGGCAGGCGGTGTTACCAGTTCTCAAGTGTCAGTTTAGGGGGTTTTGTGCTGAATTCACACAGGTACAGAGAGCTCTTTTCTCTGATGTTAAAGTAGACACTATATCATTTGTGATAGTTCATTGTCAGTAATCACAACTTCCTTGTTTTCATCAAGATACTATTCCACAGTTAGTATGTACCTTATTTAATCAGAGCTGTTTTGAGGGACCTTCTCAGGGGCCATTCCAATATGTACTTTGCACAGCTTGTGGTTCTGACTGGCCTTCTGCTTTCTTTCTAGGGAAAGAGAAATTTACTCACCAATGTGTCTCTCCTCCAAACCCTCAGTTGTACCTCATGCTATAAACCACCCTTCCTGTCTCAAGCCAGTGTCCCCCTGGGGGTGGTATCTCCCACTTTGAGAGACTAGTTTAGTTCCTGGACCTGAGCTGTGGTGCTGGGGCCACATCTGATGCTATTCAGGGAGCTGGGAGCTGCCATGGAGGGTCTCTGCATGCACAGGACTTCTAGCCCTTGAGCCCTTGAGCCCACTTCCCAGTCCCTGGAGTGCTTTGAATTTTGCTTGTGCAGACAATAGTAGTGTTAATGACCACATGATCACATACCTTGGTCACCTGCTAAAGGCAGGAGTGCTGGGTTGATGTTTATGTTCTTACCAGGTAAACCTCCATCCTTTATGCCATTCTCTTCATTGCGGCTATTGCAATGAGGGGGTGGCAGAATCACACACTTGGTTATGGGGATTGCACATTGTGTTTGGTGCCAGGAGTTACAAATGTCAGTGCAGTTTGGATTAAACTTGGTGTGTGGGGTAGTGCTGGGGATTGAATTTGCAGGGGTTCTACCACTGAGCCTTCCTTGAGTTCTCCATGAGTTTATTTATTTATTTTTTTAATTTTCCCCCATATGTTTCCTTTTGTTTTGGGGACGAGGAATTTCACACACTCTTGGTTTCGGTGCTCACCTGGTCCTGCCAGAGCTGTGTGTAGAGCTCCCTGTGCTGCACCGGTACAGCCGGGCCACAGCCCTTAAGATGTGGTGCCTGCACTCATGCTTGCTGAGGGATGCTCTCTTAGTTGTGCTCGTGTGTGTTCTCTGTGTAGTTCTCCTGGCCTCAGTGCTCACACACTATGGTTATAGTGCTCACACTTGCCTGGCTGTGCTCTGGAGATTGTTCCTCGTTTCTGTTTTGGGGCTTCTAGACTGTGATGCTGCAGGGACTGGCCAGTGGTTATGGGTGATATTGGAGGTTGAACACACGCTTCATATCTTGAAAGTTGGGGGGCTGTTTTCCACAGAGCCCTCCAGACTGCCCATCGGGTTTTCATCCACATCCCCACCTCAGCTAGAGGTGGCACTGCCCCAAGCAGCCTCATCAGCATCGTGCCATACTTCAGCTGTGCCAATTTGATAACTGAAAAGAAATTTCTCAGTGTAGGCTTTTTCTCCCCTCCCCCGCAAAAAAAACTTTAGTTACTTTTGCAGAAAAGCAGATAGAAAGTAAATATAATTAGCACTCATGATATCAGGGATAGTTTTACTGTTTACTGCCTGTTGCTACAAGGGTGAAAAAACATTTTTATTTTATTTCCTGTGGAAAAAGCTGTTATCCTTTGTCAATTTTTCTGTTTTCATGCTTTAAAAAAAAAAACCTTATTCTAAAGTTAACTGGGGTTAGATGGTGCTGGGGTTAAGGCTCTATCTCTGTGTGCTTTTTTTTTTCGGTCATGGGACACAGGGTTTGGGACTACACCCAGAGGCACTCAGAAGTCACTCCAGGCAGTGATGCTAAGGAGACCACATAAAATCTTTGGGATTAAACCAGGGTTGGCCACACGCTTGGCAAATACCCCCGTGCTTTCTCCCATGCCCTCTCTCCACTGCCTGCACTATCTTGGTTTAGCTCTGCATATGGCAGTGGATGGCCCAAGCAAGGTTGGTGCAGTCATAGATGTTGTAATCCTTCAAGAATTGCATCATTGTCTGCTTAGTGTCTTCATCGGTTGCAAAGCCTGGGCAAAGGTCCTTCCTCAGGTAGTAAGCCTTTTTTTTTTTGCTTTTTGGGTCACACCCAGCAATGCTCAGGGGTTACTCCTGGCTTTGCACTCAGGAATTACTCCTGGCAGTGCTTGGGGGACCATATGGGATGCTGGGGATCAAACCCGGGTCGGCCGCATGCAAGGCAAACGCCCTACCCGCTGTGCTATCGCTCTGGCCCCCTCAGGTAGTAAGCCTTAAAGTCACTGTAATACCTTAGTCAGTGGTTAGATCAAAAAGGTAGCATTTGGAGAGAGAAACACCACTTGACAATGGGATGAAGATCACCAGTGAAGGAGCATTACCAATAATAAGCAAAATCCTGAAAGGTATGTTACTCCAAATGATACTTTTCCATTTTGCTGTGATAACAGTTCCAGGTGATGTCCTGGAAGAGAAGCTCAACCCTGCTCCTCCATCCCCTTCCCCCCAACCTCCATCAGTGCTCAGGAGGCCTGCAAGACTTCTGGATTCTCTGCCAGTTGAGGCCCGAGAGAACTGCTTGCCACTTTCGTCCTGTGGTGGTCAGCAGCCACCCTAACAGTGCCGAGGGCATCCTAACTGGGGCTTTCACACTACCTCTTCAGTTGCAGCGAGTGCTTGCTAATACGCCTGAGCGCCTTGGAGTTAGCAGTGAGCCAGATTGAATTTTTGTTTGTTATCTGCAGCTTTGCCTCCTAGCAAGCATGTCCAGAGATGAATAACTATCTCTGGAATTCAAGGGGACTGCATTATTAAAGATATATAATTTTTAAAAAGGAAAGAGAGCCCGGAAACCTGGCATTGAGTGGGTGGTCTGCAGGATGAAAGTCCTTTTAGGCGACTTTTCAGAATAGGGTAGGGCTCATCCTGCTTCATAAGGAAGATCTGTGGAGAGCTGCTATGACCCTTTTTCAAAAGGTGGTTTTGGGCCACACTGAGCAGTGCTCCGGTCTGGGGTCTGTGCTCAGAATCAGCCCTGACAGGGCTCAGGGGACCATGTATGGTGTTGGGGATCAAACCAGCATCAGCTGCCTGCAAGGCAAGCACCCTACCCACTATACTATCTCTTTGTGCACCCCGCACCCCCTGCCCTGCTGGGAGGGACACACCTGGGAGTGTTCAGGGCTTGCTTCTGGCTTTGTGTTCAGGGGTAACTCCTAGAGGTGCCCTAGGGACCATATTTGGTGCCACGATCAAACCAGGGGTGAGTACTTTACGAGGCAAGAGCCTTAACCCTATGTTGAGTTAGGTAGTCTAGATAAAATAGACAAATTCCTCACATAGAAACAAGACTGACTTAGAAATAGAAAACCTGAAGTCTTTTATTAAGTAAAGAGATTCACTTAGTAATTAAAATTTTTCTCATAGTAAAGGCCCCAAATGAGATTTTTTTCTTTTTTTTTTGGCCACACCTGGCTATGCACAGGGCTTACTTTTGGCTCTGCACTCAGGAATCACCCCTGGCGGTGCTTAGAGGACCATATGGGATGCTGGGAATCAAACCCGGGTCAGCTGCGTGCAAGGCAAATGCCCTACCTGCTGTACTATTGCTCTAGCCCCAAATCAGATAGTTTTATCATACATTCTGACAAACATTAAAATCTGGCACGTGCAGAGGTGCTTGGAGATTACCCCCTGGGTGGTGCCGGTGTTTGGACCAGTGCTGGTGTTTGGACCAGTACATTCCAGTGTGTGAAGTATTTGCTCCGGCTCCATAAATCTATCTCCCTAAACCCTCTGCAAACATTTAAAGATGATTTATTCTGAAACTTTTTTTTTTTTAGGAGTGAGCACTTTCCAAGTCATTCTATGACCATGAAATCAGCATTTCTCTGACGTTGTAAATGTCAAAGATAGCATGAAAAAGAGAACTGCATGGGGTTGGAGCCATAGTACAGTGTCAGGTATTTGCCTTGCACCTCCAGGAGTAACTCCTGAGTGTGGAGCCAGCAGTAACCCCTTAGCATCACCCGGTGTGACCCAAAAAGCCAAAAAGCTAAAAAAAAAAAAAGAGTACTGCATAACAGCATATTCCTTATGAATATAGACCCAGAAGTTCTTTTTTTTTTGGGGGGGGGGTCACACCCAGAGATGCTCAGGGGTTACTCCTGGCTCTGCACTCAGGAATCATTCCTGGCAGTGCTCCCGGACCATATGGCATACTGGGAATCGAACCCTGGTCGGCCACGTGCAAGGCAAATGCCCTACCTGCTGTACTATCACTCCAGCCGAGACACAGAAGTTCTTGACAGAATATTTGCAAATTAAATCCAGCAATTTAGTAGGATTATTTCTAGAAATGCAAAATTGGTGAAATGTAAGGGGAAAAAATCAGTGAACCATTTAATATGCCTTATTAGTCAAATTAAAAAGCCACATGAAAACACACACAGCTCCTTTATATTATAATAACCAAAAATCCCCACATTTCATAAAGTAGGGACTGGGAGTGGCCTCAACCTCATCAGGGCATCTATGAAAAACTCCCCCTGGCTGCTTCAGCTGAGGACAGAATGAACACTCCCTTTACAGGGTCAGGAAGAAGAATAGGAGCATTCTTACCACAGCAGGTCGACATGTCCTAGCACTCCTAGCCAGGACGGTGATATAAGAACATGAAGAGGTGTCCAGATTAAAAAAAAAGCAGTGGAAAGTAGGCCATCATCTCATGCATGTAGCCTAAGGAACACACACACACACACACACACACACACACACACACACACACAGAGAGGCACACAGGCACTACCTATTCAGGGTCACTAGTCAATCAGAACTAAATTAAGAGCTCAGTATCAGAATATAACTATTGGAACACCTAAAAAAAATGTAGTGATAAACAGATGCTGGCAAGAACACAAAGAAGACCTGTGCCATGTGGTGGAAATGTATGACAGCATAGGCAGTCTCTGGAAAGTGCTTTGACAGCTTCTTTGAAAACTTGACATACTACAGTACTCAGCAGGGTTTTTTGGTTGGTGGGTTTGTGGGGTTTTTGTTTTTTGGTTTTCGGCTTTTGGGCCACACCTGGCCATGCTCAGGAATCACTTCTAGCAGGCTCAGGGCACTGTATGTGAATCTGGGAATTGAACCCAAATTGCAAAGCAAGTACCGTACTCGCTGTACTATTTGCTCCTGCTCCCTATCGAGAAGTTTTACTTCTAGGCATTTCTTCAGAGCCATGGTATGGCCATTAAATATCTGCAGATCAGTTCTAATATGGCTGAAGCGTAGGGGAGAAGTTTCAGCAGATGAACCTGGGAAGCTTTGAGCAGAACCTGAACTCTGTTTCTTTTTCTTTTTTTCTTAATTTATTTTATTGAATCACCATGTGGAAAGTTACAAAGTTCTCAGGCTTATGTCTCAGTTAAACAATGCTCAAACACCTGTCCTTTCACCAGTGCCCATATTCCACCACCAAAAAACCCCAGTATACCTCCCAACCCTCACCCCTCCACCCCCGCATAACTGATAAATTTCACTTCATTTTCTCTTTACCTTGATTACATTCCATATTTCAACACAAAACTCACTATTGTTGTTGGAGTTTCAACACATAACTCACTATTGTTGTTGGAGTTTACCCCCCAAAAATACGGCCCTACTGACAAGGAAGCATTTGATAATTAGTTTTCCATTGATGAGAATGAAGAGATATAAAGTCGCGCGGCCATTACCGCGCCGTAATACAGGTTAAATCCTAAATACAGGTTTAGGATTTCTGTATTTTAGTAATTAAGTTCAGGGAGATTTATGTTGGAAATTGCATCATTTCCCTTCCTGGGGCAGCATGGGGCTGAGCCTCAGTTCATAGTCTAGAGACATGGCTGCAAGCACTTGCTGGGACCAGAAGTAGTGTAGCTGGCCTCTGGATCTTGGTCGTTCAGCAGCAAAGTGGCTGTGCAAAAGCATGGCCACCCGGGTCGAATCTCGGCGGAGCGCGAGTTGGTATCAGCCCCGGCCCGAGACTGGACTCTGTTTCTATTATCTCTCACCTTGCTCTCTCCACTGCTATTGGCACATTTATTTCTTTTCTTTATTATTATTTGGGGGGGGGCACATTTGGCAGTGCTCAGGAGCTACATCTTTGTGGGTCCAGATGTGGTGCCAAGGATTTGAATCAGGATCACAAGCCACCATGGTCTCATGCAAGGCAAGAAACCCTCTTGATTGTTTCTTTTTTTTTTTTTTGCTTTTTGGGTCACACCCAGCGATGCTCAGGGGTTACTCCTGGCTTTGCACTCAGGAATTACTCCTGGCGGTGCTTGGGGGACCATATGGGATGCCGGGGATCGAACCCGGGTCGGCCACGTGCAAGGCAAACGCCCTACCCGCTGTGCTATCGCTCCGGCCCCTCTTGATTGTTTCTTAATAGTGTGAGTTGGAGGTAGAGAATTTTTTTTTTAATCTAACAGGAGCCTTCTGTAGACCGCTTCTGCTTTATTTATTTATTTTTTTTGCAGGGGGGGGTGTCACACCCAGCAATGCTCAGGGATTACTACTCCTGGTACAGTCCTAGTGGTTTGGTATTTCCTGGTAATATAGCACATCTTGGGTTCAGCAACATTAAAGGGGAATGTTTTGCTAGGAATTGAACTTCTGTCCTTGTGCATGGCTTCAGAACCCTTTGAACTATCTCCCTTGTTCCTGAAGAGACTTGAAAGTGGCGAAAGTTTGGCAAGTACAGACACAAAATGGACCATCATCGTGGGGCTGGAGCAATAGTGCAGTCCCTTAGCCTCCAGGACCTCCATTATTTCCACATTTTGTGTCTGTTTAAGTTCCTGAAACAGTGAAGGAGATTTGCATCTGAGGCAACCTAGAAGTATTGGCTGTGTGAGAAAAATTGGTTTTTGTTTCATGTTGGGTAAATCTTGCTTTGGAGTAACTGCACTGAAATATTTGCAGAAGTAGAGATGGAAACCTGTTTTCTTGCAGGTTCAGGTAGGTAGGTGGGGTAGGTAAATGTAGTAGAAATTTTTGTAATAAGTAGTTTTTTTTTTCTTTTTGGGTCACACCCGGCGATGCACAGGGGTTACTCCTGGTTCTGCACTCAGGAATTATCCCTGGCGGTGCTCGGGGGACCATATGGGATGCTGGGAATCGAACCCGGGTCGGCCGCGTGCAAGGCAAACTCCTTACCGCTGTGCTATTGCTCCAGCCCAAATAAGTAGTTTTTTTACTTATTAGGGTTCTGGATCACACCCAGTACTCAGGGCTTGCTTCTGACTTTGTGCTCAGGGGTCATACCTGTTGGACCATGGGCATTGTTGGCGGTATAACTGATGGGCTTGGCTGCATGTATAGCACCTTATCTCTGGCCCTCTTGGTTTTTTTTTTTTTTTTGCTTTTTGGGTCACACCTGGCAATGCACAGGGGTTACTCCTAGCTGTGCACTCAGGAATTTCCCCTGGCCATGCTCAGGGGACCATATGGGATGCTGGGATTTGAACCCGGGTCAGCCGCATGCAAGGCAAACGCCCTACCCGCTGTGCCATCTCTCCAGCCCCTGGCCCTCTTGGTTTTATAAAAATTTGAAAGAAATTTTTTGTTTTGTTTTGTTTTTTGGTTTGTTTTTAGAGCACACCCAGTGGTGCTCAGTGGCTACTCACAGATTCATGCTTAGAATTTGTTCCTGATGGTGCTCAAGGACTGTGCAGTATTGGAAATAATGCCAAAGCCTCCTGTATACAAAACATGCACTCCCATTCTGGCCCCTCATCATCATCATCATCATCATCATTGTCATCATCATCATCACCGTCCCATTGATCATCGAATTTCTTGAGCGGTCTCAGTAACAGCTCCATTCGTCCTAGCCCTGAGATTTTAGAAGCCTCTCTCATCCTTTCCAATGGTGCCACATTGGAGGCTCTTTTAGGGTCAGGGAATGAGACCCATGATTGTTACTGGTTTTGGCATCGCCGTGGGGAGTTTGTGAGGCTATCCCATGTGGGCAGGAAACTCTCCGTAGCTTGCCAGGTTCTCCGAATTAGGCTATAAGATCATGGCTGTATGCTTCTGGGAGCTTGGTTTTATAGTCTCTGGATGTTGGCCCCTGGTGGGATTACATAGCGCTGGGGGCAGTCCCTGGGTATGACCACCTAGCTACTGGAAAATGAGGAATCTGGGCGGAAGAGGCCCAGTCCCGATCCAAGCAGGCTTGGCGGTCTCAGCCCCGGATCCCACATACCTGGGTTCCTCTGCCAGTAGTTCCTTCATGCGTGAGGCTCGTCCGAACATGTGGAGAGGGGTCTTGAGCATGGCTGTGACTAGGCTCCGGAGGTCTTTCGCCGCAGGAGCTCTGCTCAGGGCAGGGAGGGAAACTAAAGCCCACCCCTGCGAGGGGCCCCGGGGAAGACAGCCAGGTACCAGGGCAAGAGACTCTTTGGCCTCTAGAATTTTTTTTTTTTTACCTCTGTTTTTCAGGTGCTGCAAAAATTTTCAGTTAATAAAGATTGATGAAAGATAAAATAGCAAAATTCATGTCAGAAAAATAGAAACATGTTTATTGCAAATGGAAGAGAATAAGATTTTTTTCTCATCAGAAGTCCATATTTAAGTCTGGGCTGTAGAGATCCATGTCATTGTGTACCTTGTCCCCTCTCCTCCCCACCGCCCAGATGCACATACACTCAAGCATTGCTGATTTGTGGATTTGTGTGCAAAGACCAGAGGAGTTGGGACTAGTAGGGTCAGAATTTCTTGGTGGTCTTAGTCTTGGGGACACTTTAGGGCAGAGTTGCATGGCTTATCAGAGGACCTGGGTGGTAAGTTGATAGCCATCAGTCTTCTAGGATCCTGTTAAGTGATCTCTGAAGGTGTGTGCCTCATTGCTGTTTACTTCTCCCTGGGGGCAGTTTGTGGGGTTGCAGAGTTGCTGGGCCTGCTTTGATCTGTTATGCTAGGGCAAGTTTGGCCAAAGGTTGAGATAGAAAGGTGCACGGTTCCTTGAGATTTATGCTTTGAGCAAGGTGGAAGGTGGCTGCCATTCCTTACTGTGCATTGATTGTGGGTAGACTCCTTTTGCTTCTTATTTCTGGTCTAGACACTTTGAAGGAGTCCTCCTTTTGGCCTAAGTTTTCATCACTAAGTCTAACCAAGCCAAGAGCATATAGGCTCCCTGTAGCACAGACCAAGGAAAACAACAGTTTGGAACAGAAATGGATTTAAACTTGGATTCCATTGACAGTCTCAGGAAAAGATTTCTGGATTCCTGGACCTTTGGTACAAGTTTTCATGATAAATTTGTTGGTTTAAGGTTTTTTTGCTTGCAAGCAATAGAAATTTACTTTAGCTAACACATACAAAAGAGGATTTATTGAGAAATATAGGATGGCTTATGATTTTGTCTTCTAAAGGCTGGATTGGGGGACAGAGTGATAGAACAGAGGTTAAGGTACTTGCTTTGTGTGCAACTGATCTATCTGGGTTCGATTCCCAGCATCCCATATGGTACCCTGAGCACCACTAGGAGTAACTCCTGAGTTCAGAGCCAGGAGTAACCCTGAGCATAGCTGGTGTGGCAAAACAAACAAACGAACAATCCCTAAATTAATTAAGTAAATAAAAGGGCTGAATCAGAGCAGCTTGTAATCTTGGGCCAGGAACTTCCTAGGGATGGGGAGTGTACCACTATATCCAGTCCCTGCTTCTTGTGCTCAGAAGTCAGAGTCCATGGAGAGGCCCAACAGGCGTAGCATGGGGCGTGTGGGAGGCACTTTGACAGTCACATTTCAAGCTAAGTGCTGTAGGGAGAGGTATTTTCCCTAGACCAAACCAGGCTGTTGTTATTAACAACGGGGGCAGCTGCTGAAGTGTGCGTGTATGGGGTTCTTTGTCTTCACATGTCCAGGAACAACTGCAGGGCCAGGACCTAACAGTCCACTTAATACAGCTGCCAGTGTATATTTTGACTTGAATTTTACCTCAGGGGACTACACTTTTTTGTATATTTAGGTTGAGGTTTAGAAAGAGAAAACACATTTGGCAGAGAACAGCTGAAGGTGATGTGTTACACAGGGCTGTTTTCCCTTTAGAAATAGTTCCTACAGAAGAGGGTTAAGTGTTTGTTACAGAACCATCAGCATATTTGATGTGACTGATTCCAGGCTGCCCAGTCCTAGGAGCAGACTGAGGTCTGTGGGCGCACGTTGCTATTGATGGCTCCAGACCTTGCCTGTGAGCCTCCTGCAACACTTCCCAGCCCACACACTGTCACCTCCTCCACAACCCCCCCGGTGTGCAGAGCCCAGTACTCTTGTTAATTGGCTTTTCTTCCTTCTTGCCAGGTACCTGCAGATGGTGTCCATTGTCAGTGCTGTCCAACGTTTGCCAGGCTGATCCATGGTCACTTTCCGGGATGGCAGCAAGGTGACTTCAGCTGAGGATGACCCTGACTGAAAGGCTGCGGGAGAAGATATCTCAGGCCTTCTATAACCATGGGCTGCTCTGTGCCTCCTACCCCATCCCCATTATCCTCTTCACGGGGCTTTGCATCTTAGCCTGCTGGTATGTGTCTTGGAGCTGGTGGGCCAGTGCCATGGGACAGTAGGTCTTCCAGTGGCTGAAGCCTTTAGTCTGTGTGTGCTGTTTACATGATGAATGGGAGGCTCATTGGAGCTGCTGAGTGGAGAGCTCTAAACCTGAGCTGTTTAGCCACAGACCCTGAAATGGTCCAGACTGACTCTCAATGATGGAGCACATTTATTCATGTCACTGGTAATCTATCTCAGAATAAGATGTAGACACTTAAAAGTGAAACGTGAGAAAATGGAACGGCATGTTCCTCAAATGTTCCTCCAGAACCGTGTGGGTTTCCTCCTGGATCTGGTTAAGAGCAGGAGAGTATATGAATAGTCCTCCAGGCTGGCCCCAGGGGGTTGGCTCTCTTCTCTCTTATTCTCTTGGGACTGACCACTTTCTAATGTCTTGCTGGTGCCTTGATCTGCTGTGCTTACCAGGGTCTCTGATGAGAGTTATAGCAGCTTCCGTCCAGGACCTTGTCATGTGTCTTTCTAAAGATTTCTCGGAAGAAATCAGCTTGTCTCAAAACCTTGTCTCAGCTGAAAGCGTTCTCTTTCATTCTTATTTCTGGAGCAGATGTTAGAGGTCACTTGGGGTTTTGATCACTCAGTTGCCTTCACTTTGGGTTGGTACCCAGCCCTTCCCTCCAGTAAATTCTGTTTCTTGGACTCCTTTTGGGTATGCATTTGCCCATGGGAATGTATGTGGAAAGCAAATGTGAGGTGGATGACTGCATTGAAATAAGCATATTCTGTGTGGCAAAGTAAGTTGCACAGGTAATGACTTCCTTCCACAAAGGCTGCTCTAGCTGTCATTTTTGTCATTTTTGTCACTTGCTTTCTGGTTGGGATAGCCAGCTGCAACCAGGCAGCTTCCTGAAGGGAATGTAGGATATGTTTGGGAATGTGGGATATGTGTAGCTGCTGCCTGGGTAGAGTTGCCTTATCTTTGAGTAAATAATAGCTATTCAAGTGTTTGAGAAAGACTTCTTGGATTTATGGTATATGTGTGGGGGTGGAGGGTGGTGAGGGATGGTGTTCTTGTGATATGAAAAACTTCATGGGGAATTGGAGACATAGTCCAGTGATTAGGGCATTTAACATGCATCCTTGCATGCAGCCAAACCTGGTTTAAAGCTCAGCAACACATATGGTTCCCTGAGCACTGCCTGGAGTGACCCATGTTAACAGAGAGTCAGGAGTAGACCACGTGCATCTCTGGTTGTGGTCCAGAAATGAAAGAAAAACTTTATGAAATGACTGAAGTCTCAAGGAGGAGACTTCCTTGACTCAGGGTGAATTATGGGAAGGAAGGTTAGGGAAGAGTAGAAGTGTTAGTAACACGGACCAGAGAGATAGTATAGCAGGTAGGGTGTTTCCCTTGCATATGGCCAACCCAGGTTCTAAGTTTGATCCCTGACAACCTATATGGTTCTCCAAGCCCTGCCAGGAGTGATCCCTGAGTGCAGTCAGTAGTAACCCCTGAGCACTGCAGATTGTGACCCAAACACTGCCCCTTCCCCAAATGATTGTAACAGAGTGTTTAAGACTCAAAACAGGCCAGGTGCTGCCTTACATCCCACCGATACTTCCCCTTAACATCATTTGAGAAAGGGGTGGCGATACTCAGGGTAGAATTGGAGGTAGAAAGGAAAGGATAACTAGTCTTCATTGGTCACCCCAACTTTATAGGCCCTCAGGTGCTTTCTTACATTTAACCTGGTCACCTAACATCCTTGGAGGTGGTCGTTACTCCCTAGTTTGCTGTTCATTTTTCAGAGGATGGTGCCCTCTTAAAGGTAGTCTTATCATTTTTAAGATAGTGGTGCCAGGGGCCATTAAGGGCCATACCCAGCAGTTCTTGGAGGAGGGGCCAATAGAGCCAGAGTCAAACTCAGGGCCTTGCACATCCTGCCACTTGAACTGTACTTCCAACCCCTAGTTCCTTGAAAGACATTAGGAGTGAGTATATTAGCAGAGCTAATAAGTGGCAAGTGCTGTAAGTGGCCGATAAACATTTGTCCTTCTTCTGCTTCAGCTTCTTTGAAGCGCACTGTTTGTTACTGATACCTTTTACAGCAAGTTTGCTTCTTTAAACTGAAAGCCTGAAATAGAGGGACCCGCTACAGCTGGGCCTGAAACAGCGCCAGAGAGACAAAACAGAGCAACCTTTTGAAAAGCAATGACCTGACCTTTGTGACAAGAGGGGAAAGCATGAAAATTTGATCTTATTTCCATTATAACAAAGGTGGCTGTTCCACATGCCAGACATTGTATCAGAGTAATGTCTCCCTTTGAAAACGCCAATCTTGATGGGGACAGACAGTGTGCACAGTGGAGATGACCCATCAGGAAGTACCGGAGAGGCTTCCTGTGAGTCAGGCACCTGAGCCACACCCTGCAGGAAGCGCAGCGGTGATGGCTGCCCCACCTCTGGCTCAGCTGCTGGTTGTGGCCAGGCAGCACAGCTCTCCCCAGCCAAGACAGGGCAGCTCCTCAAGAACCTGCTGTTTCCGTGGGTCTCATCCCCTAGTCCCACCCAGTTGCAGTCATTTTTTCTTGGCTTTGCAGTTACCCTGTTATTCTTTGAAGAGAAAAGCCATTCTGTACTATCACAGACTTGGTGCTGCATACTTATTTTCCCAAATTATCTTTTCTTTCAAAAAAATATTTTAAAAGAGAAAAAATTTTTGGTCAGGTTTTTTTGGGCCATTTCTAGTGGTGCTCAGGGCTTATTCCTATCTCTGTGGTCAGGGATCACTCTTGTCAGTCCTCTGGTGACCACTTGCTGTCCTGGGCATCAAAACCAAGGTCAGCCATGTGCATGGCAAATGCCTTGACCTCTGTACTATCTCTCTGGCCTCTAAAAATGTTCTTCTTCATTTTTCTTTTATTTATTTATTTATTTATTTTTAAGAATTTTATTTTATTGAATCACCATGTGGAAAATTACAATGCTTTCAGGCTTAAGTCTCAGTTATACAATGCTGAAACAACCATCCCTTCACCAGTGCCCATATCCCACCACCGAAAAAAAAACCAAAAAACATTACACCTCCCGTCCCCCCCGCAAGTCCCTCCTCCCTTGTAACTGATAAATTTCACTTTACTTTCTATTTACTTTGGTTACATTCAATATTTCAACACAAACCTCACTATTATTGTTAGGAGTACCCCACTAGAGTCAGACCTGTTGTGAAGAGATATGAGGTCTTTGGATTTCTGTACTTTAGCAACTAAGTCCAGGGAGATTTCTTCCAGATATTGGATCACTGCAAGCTTGTAAACCCTGTCTGTGGTCGTCATAATATGGCGGTCACCACGCCCTTCACCCCCGGCAAGGAAGAGGCGAGAGAAAGAAATACCTTTCTCCTCCTAGGCGGGCATGGGGCCGAGGCTTAGTTCTCAGTCTGGGGACATTCTGCGAGGAGCTGCCCATGCCGAAAAATTTAGCTGGCGTCTGGAGTCATGCTTGTGCAGCTGCGGAGACGCCGCACACACGTGCGGCCCCCGGGATCACATCTTGGCGGCAGGCCCATTTTTCTTTTAAAGGGTTGGAGTGTATGCTTTGCTACAGGAGGCTTGGGATCCATCTTGAGAAGCTCATGGTCCCCCCCATCGCACTACCACTAGCAGGGCTGAACGTGATCCTGAGCACTGTTCCAAGAAGTAGCCCCTGTATTCTGCTGCGTAAAGTCCTAAAACAAACATGTTGTAGAATTTTTTAAAACTTGGGGAAAGGGGTCACACCCTGTTGTGACTCTGTTGTGCCAGGGATAAGCCCCATGGTGTCAGGGTTCCAGCACATGTGGCCTGCACTCTATAGACCTTGTGCCATCTCCCTGGAGTGAGTGAGTGTGTGTGTGTGTTGTGATGTTCACAATTAGCCCCAGGCTCTCTATAGACCTTGTGCCATCTCCCTGGAGTGAGTGTGTGTGTGTGTGTTGTGATGTTCACAATTAGCCCCAGGCTCTCTATAGATCTTGTGCCATCTCCCTGGAGTGTGTGTGTGTGTGTGTGTGTGTGTGTGTGTGTGTGTGTGTGTGTGGTGTGATGTTCACAATTAGCCCCAGGCTCACTCATGCTTGGAAAGTATTCTGCTAAACTACATCCTGATCTTATTATGTGATCTTAAAGGACTTTTGTGGAATGGGGGTAGGGGCCACACTAGGCAGTGCTCAGGGCACCTTGCAGTACCTGCAATTAATCCCAAGGCACACACGTTTGCAAAAGCTCCAGCTCTTTGAATTGTCTGAATCTAGGACAGACTTTCAGGTAGATGAAATGTCTCAGCCTCCAAAGATGATAGAAGTACTCTGAAAATCTGCAGATTCTGGGGTTTTACAGGGGGGGACTAGAGGTGGGTAGAGCTAGGGCATGGGCCTTGTTATTGTTTTCATCCCAAAAGCTTGTTTGCCCCAAGCTGTTCCCTGCTTTGTCAGAACCTCAAAGTACCAACAGAAAAAAAAATGGGGGTTGGAACCAGAGCATAGCAGGTAGGGCGCTTGCCTTGCACGTGGTTTACCCAGGTTCAGTTCCCCAGTATCCCGTATAGTTCCCTGGACACAGAGCTAGGAGTAAGCCCTGAGCACCACAGGGTGTGTCCCCCAAAGTGAAAAACAAGAAAACAGAGTAATGGGCAGCTTTTAGAAGGCAATTTTAGTAATGCTTGTGTTCCAGGTAATTGCTCACCTGTGACTGTTATGGGACTGAGAGTCATTTAGCCCGAACCCCAAGGACTCCTGCTCTTACTCTCTGTCTCCCATCTAATAGCCACCTGAGCTGTAGACCCCGCTCATCACTCCTGCCTCCCTGAGAGAGGAACTGACTGCTCTTTCCCCTGGGAAACCTGATGAAACTCATAGCAAGTTGGCTCTGTAACAAAAGCTGCCTCTTTCTGTTTCCTAAAGGCTAGGAAGCCCAGTAGGTTTGCTGCAGGGCCAAAGCCCAGTCAGGAGGCCAACGGGTGCTGTGGCCATGGAGCTGCCCTGGGAAGTGGGTGCTGGAGGGGTAAAGGAAGGGTGCCTGGTTATTTGCGTGGTTGGTGATTGAATCTTTGTGATTCAACAGCCTGATGCTTACTTATGGTTAAAGAGGATAGATTTCAATTCAGATAACGAGTTGCCATTCTGAACCTCTTGAAGGATGATAGCCGTGCAGCTGGCTCCCTAGGTACTGGAAAGCAGAGCTGTCCCTGTCCCCTTTTTCTCTGGAGAACAGAGGTACCTCCAGCCTGAAGCTTCAAGCTCTCCCCTCATCCACCCACATCTCAGGTGTCCAGGGGATCACATGGCACATTTGGGTTGTGTGCGTCAAGTAAGCTGTGGAAGAGACTCTTTACATGTGGTTTTCTTTCTGTGCCTGTGTGTCTGCTCTCAACACATTGATGTTCTCTTTCCATGTGTGAGAAAGCAGTCTGAGTAACTTAGGCCCTGTGTGTCCACAGTTGCGGAGCTGAGACCTGAACGTCAGCAGTCAGCTCCTGGCAGCCAGGCCTCCCTGCAGGCAGGAGTTGCCCCTGGTCTCACAGAAAGCTCTGCAAGGCCTGTGAATCAAAGACTGCTTGATCACCCTCAGTTTCCTCAAATGTAGAATAGAAAATCTCAGAAACAGCTCCTTTCCTCTGGGGATGTGGCTCAGTGGTAGATAGAGAACATGCTTTGTACATGAGTTCCTGGGTTTGTTCCCTCGTACGGCAATAAAGACATTAAAATAAATTATATACATATATGTATACACACACACATATACATGTCTATGACTGGATTAATAGCATATTGGATAAGGCATTTACCTTACATGTGACCAATCCAGGTTCTATCCCTGGTACCCCATATGGTACCCAAGCCCCACCACGAATGATCCCTGAGTGCAGAACCAGGAGTAAGCCCTGAGAACCACTGGCTATCACCCAAAATCCAAAATAAATAAGTCAGTGGTTCTCAGTGGTGTAGAGAGAAGTTTTCCTTAAAAAGAGAAAGGAAAAGAAAACCACTGATGTTTTTTTCATGATTCTGTTCTTGGTCTTGTGCTTGATCATTTCCCACCTCCATCCACCTCCAGGGAGGTGCCTCATGCAATATCTTCTCTGAGTGTCGTATCTGGCCTGTGCTTTCTGTCTGCCATAACCCTCAAGCTCCCTATTGTAGATAATGGGGGTGAAATGTAGAGCCACAGAGACATCTACACCATGAAAATACAGGAACATGTACAGAAAGAGCAGGTACAAGGACCCTTCTAGTTCATATGTTTGCATGGTCAGGGGCTTGCCCCGCAAAAATGCATAGCACCTTCTCTGCCATCTCCAAATGCCCTTCTGAGCCCAGCTTCCTTTCTGCATTCAGGCCCTACTAGGGCAGCTGCCGATCGACACTGGAACAGGGAGGGGCAGGCCAGGCTCTGGGGATATGGGCATAGGAGAGCCTGTCAGCAAGACCCTGTCCTAGGGAAGGGAACCATGTGGGAGGCTCCACTCTGAGCCCTCTGCACGTTGTTGCACTGGACTTCACGTGCACAAGTCCAGTTTAACGAGACATTGACTTGGGCTCTCTGTAAGGTGCTGAGGAGCCTAAACCCCGGCCCTGGGCCCTTCTGATCTGGGGCTCCTGTGAAACCCACCCCAGATAGAGCATCTGGTGGGTACATGATCAGCACACGATTCTCAGCCCTTTTCCATGTGCAGGTATGAAAGGGCATGCCCCCCTCTCCATGGGTTCCTTCTGTCAAGCAGACGGGTCCAAGTCTCCAGGATCCCAGAAGCTGCCTTGGGAGCGGTGAGAAGGCCCTAGCTGCCTTGGGCTAGGGGTGGAGGCGCTGTGGACTAGAAAGGAGTTGCCTAGAGTTGGGAGGGCGGGGGAGTGTTTTGTGTGGGTGCTCTTGGACAAGGAGTACTTCTGACTTCGGTGGGAGTACTATGAAGCCCT
The DNA here is from genome assembly GCF_027595985.1 of Sorex araneus. Taxonomy (NCBI): domain Eukaryota; kingdom Metazoa; phylum Chordata; class Mammalia; order Eulipotyphla; family Soricidae; genus Sorex; species Sorex araneus. Next base: position 44,177,216 of record NC_073305.1, on the reverse strand, counting down.
CCAGGAGGTGTGAAGTGCAAGGGAAGGGACAGTGTGTGGTGCGGGGCGTTGTGCCATGGGCATTGAGAGTGAGCCTCCACAGCACCGACATCCACTTCAGCACTCCCACCTGAATGCAGAGTTGCTCGGTACTGCATATCTTCACTGTTTTTTGGATTGTTTGGGGGTTTTTGGACTTCCCACCTGGTGCTCCATGGACCCCTCGGAATAATTCTTGGCCAACTGGTCTGGTGATCAAGGTAATCAAGGACGGGAAGTTGCAGTGCTGCTTGGGCCCCAAAGTGCCACCCTACAGGTAGTTGGGGGTCTCCCAGGGCTGTACCCAGTGATGCTCAAGGGACTTTGTGATACCGGGGATTGATCAGGGGTCAGCCACATGCAAGACATATGCCTTAACTTCCTTACAATCTCCAGCCCTGCGTTAGTTTTTTTTCAAATAGGGAGCAAGCCCAGATGGTGTTGTTTTATGAAGTGGATGAGGTGGCCTGCTGTGTTTGTTGAAAGCGAGGCCTTGCAATGCTAAGCTTGTACTCTACCACTTGAGCTTTCTCCCCTAGACGAAAGATGCATATTTCAGACCTTGAATTTCTATTATATAGATGCTTTTTCCCCCTTGTTTACATGATTCTTTAAAAATGTGAAAACCAGAACCTGGGATATGGCTCAGCACATGCCTTGTATTAGGTTTGCTTTCCCACTACTGAAGGAAAACATACCGCACAGGAAAACATACCTCAGGCCTTGCAGGCAGGGGGCAACGAGTGAATCCCCAGCTTGCCCCACGTGCCGAGTGTAATCCAGGGAACACTGCCACTTGGGATCCCATGCACCTCAATCAAAAGGTGTGCGTTCCCCAGGGCACCAAGTGTGTGTGAATACCACAGCCAGATGTGCTGCCCCTGAAGAGCACTGCAACCAAAAAGTGTGCTACAGTGGGTAGTGCTTTGGTCTTGCACATGACTGACCCGAGTTCTATCTCCAGCACCACATCTGGGCACCTGAATCCTGCCCAGATTGGTGTGATCCCTGAGCACAGAGCCTGGAGTAAACCCTGAGCACAGCTAGGTGTGGTCCCCTTCCCCCCAAAAGTGTCCTACCCTGGGTCATCACAAGGGAAGTTGTGGGGTAATGAAAAGCAGTGTTTTGGTATAGAAACTATTCTTAGCTCCCAGAGCACACAAAAATGGTCCATGGGCTTTGGTTTGCCAAGCCCTTCTCTGTCCAAGTCACAGCATCAAGGGCAAGGTCTGCCTTTAGGTCCCAGCACCTGTGACTTGTCTCACTCCGGTAGCCCCAGGAACACTCTCAGGCCAAGAATGCAAGTACTTGTACTTGGAATTTGAGCTGGCACACCTGGAAATAAGGTCAGAAGGGCTCTGGGGAGGCACCCGCAGTCTCTGGGGATGTGTTGGTTGGCTCTGTGTGGGGAGCTGGAGCAGGCTCTGCAGGGTGTGACAGCAGAAAGGTGTGTTGGCCTGGGGCTGGGGTGCAGTCAGGAGGAGATTTGAGTTGCATTTTCCTAACTAATTAGGAAGTAATTTCAGGCTAGAAACTAAATCTAGCCCTGGAGTAATTTGCTAGACCTGTCTCCATGTGAGAGTTGAGGGTCGCTTTGGTTAAGTGGATAGTGCTGGGGGTGAGGAGGTGTGGGGTGAGGTTGGGTATATTTTGAATATGGAGCCCCTTGGCATTTCTGTGGAGCAGATAAACAGCCCGAGAGGCTGGCAGGGTGGGGCGGAACCTGGTTCCTTTCCCTCCGCTGCTGTAAGATCTGGGCAGGCCAAGAGAAAATCTGTCCCAGAAACAAAGTGTGCAGCAGCAATATGGGGATGTAGAACCCACAAACTGCTTTTTTCTTTTAATTTTTGTAGTCCTTTCCCACCTGTGCCACACCTGGCAGAGCTCTGGCTTACTCCTGGTTCTGTAGCCAGGGATTGAACCTGTGTCCGCAAGGTGCAAAGCAAGTGTCTTAATAGCTGTGCCGTCTCCCTAGCCCCAATAGCCTTTGCTTCTGACCTTGGAAAAGTGAATGTTGCCCTAGCATTTCTTTTTAGCTTTCCTTTTGGTCTAGAATTTGGTAGCCATAGGAGGTATTTATTCCTTTATATTTTGAGAGTCTCTTGCCCACACACCTGGCTGTCTTCCCTGGGGTCCCTCGGAGGAGGGGGTGGGCTCCAGCTTCCCTCCCCACCCTGAACAGAGCTCCCACAGCCGAAGACCTCTGGAGCCTAGCCACAGCCATGCTTAAGGCCCCTCTCCTCATGTTCGGACAAGCCTCATGCATGAAGGTACCGGCAGAGGAACCCAGGAGTGTGGGACCCGGGGCTGAGACCTCCAAGCCTGCTTGGATCGGGACTGGGTCTCTTCCGCCCATATTTCCCATTTTCCAGTAGCTAAGTGGTCACACCCAGGGACTGCCCCCAGGCACCGTGTAATCCCACCAGGGGCCACCATCCAGAGACTTAAAACCAAGCTCCTGGACATCTTATAGCCTAGTTCTCCCTCTGGGAGAACCTGGCAAGCTACAGAGAGTTTCCTGCCCACATGGGAGAGCCTGGCAAACTCCCCACGGTGTATTCATATGCCAAAACCAGTAACAATGCTGGGTCTCATTCCCCTGACCTTTAAAGAGCCTCCAATGCGGCATTGTTGGGAAGGATGAGTAAAGAGAGGCTTCTAAAATCTCAGGGCTAGGACAAATGGATATGTTCCTGAGACGGCTCGAGAAATTTAACAATCAATGAGATGATGATGATGATGATGATGGCATTTTGTGTTTGTGTGGACTCTTGTCTGTTTTTCTTTTTCCCATATTAAAAGAGAGATGTGATCAGTTTGGTTTTGGGTCACCCAGGTGGTACTTGGGAGCTACTCCTGGTATGGTGTAGGGGACTGCTCCTGGCAGTGGTCATTCATGGTCAGATACCCAGGCCACCTGCATACAAAGCACATGTTCCAGCTCAGCCCATAACTTTCAAACAAAATAGGAATGTAATTGTATGGGGCCAGAGTGATAGTACAGTGGGTACGGCACTTGCCTTGCTCACAGGTGACCTGGGTTCAATCCCCAGGATCCATATGGTCCCCTGAGCCCTGCCAGGAGTTATTCTTGAACCAGGGCCAGGAGTAAGCCCTGAGCACCACTGGGTGGCCCAAAAACCACCCCTCCGGCCTCCCCAAAGAGAAATATGAGATGATAGACTGATAGGAAGAACTCATACTCTGGTACCAGACTGCCTGTGGTTACACACTGATTCTGTCTATTTGCTCACTGGTGCTATTACTTCTGGGTGCTGTGTTCAGTTGTGTGGGGCTTGAGTGAGCAAAGGTGGAAGGAACCAACTGTTGGTGCTTGGCACCAATACTTCTCAGTAGGTTCTCAGTGGGGATTAGAAACTGTTGCTAGAGGCACAGACATAGACAGGGCCATTGTCCGTGATAGGAGCCATATGGTTGCAAATGAGCCACTTTTTTTTGTTTCACTTTTTTTTTTTCTGGGGTCATACCTGGCAGTGCTCAGGGCTTACTCTTGCCTCTGTGGTCAGGGAATCACTCCTGACAGGGCTCAGGAGACCATATGAGGTACCCAGGATTGAACCCTGGGTCATGTGCAAGGTAAGCGCCCTAACCTCCTGTAGCCCTGGCCCCCCGGATGGAGCACTTTGGCAACTCACAGCAGGAGTGCTCCCACCCAGACTTCGAGTTGGCCATAGGAGAAAGACTTCTGTGCAAGTGATTCTATAGATGGCCCCTCTAAGCTCTAAATGGTCCTGGGTTCTTTTTTTCTGTTTCTTATTCTAGCACAGGAAAAGAAAAAGGGAAGGGAAGGAAAGGAAAAATTACCCAGGCAAAGTGTTCTAGCAGCACAGAGCTGTGGAAGCAAGGGAGCTGTGTGCTGGGCGAAGCTGGAGAATGACCCTGGTGATCGGCAGCTCAAGGACTATGGACTTTTTCCTAAAAGATTTTATCCTGTGGGAGATTTCCCAAGAGCTTTTATTCGAAGGAAGATTTCCCAAGAGATTTTATCCTCAGGGAGATTTCCTAAGAGATTTTATCCTCATGAAAGCGATTCTGGGGGATGCTGTTCTTTCCCTTTCTGCCACTGAGCCTAGACTGTTAGAACCCAGGGGTGTTTTTAATATTTCAGATTTTGAGAAATGGCCTGCCTTCCATTTAGCAGGTGTGTTTTGATCACTTTCTGCATGAAAAGAAAATGGTGAAGAAAATATTCCGCTGTTGGATGCCTGGGCAGTCTCAGGCCGGGGCCGGAGCTCGGGCTCCGGCCGAGATTCGACCCGGGTGGCCATGCCTTTGCACAGCTGAGTGGCTGCCGAACAAGCAGGAGCCAGAGCCAGCTATATGACTTGGGGTTCCAGTGAGTGCTTGCAACCATGTATCCAGACTGTGAACTAAGCATTTGCTCCATGCTGCTCCAGGAAGGGAAATGATTCAATTTCCAACTTAAATCTCCCTGGATTTAATTACCAAAATACAGAAATTGTAAACCGCACACCCGCTGCTGTGCGACTTTTTATCTCTTCATTCTCATCAGTGGAAAACTAATTATCAAATATTTCCTTGTCAATAGGGCTGTATTCTTGGGGGATAAATTCCAACAAAAATAGTGAGTCTGTGTTGAAACTCCAACAACAATAGTGAGTTTTGTGTTGAAATATGGATTGAAATCAAGGTAAAGAGAAAAGGAAGTGAAATTTATCAGTTACACGGGGGCGGGGGGTTAGGGGGTGAGGGGTGGGATGTATACTGGGGTTTTTTTTTATTATTATTATTGGTGGAATATGGGCACTGGTGAAGGGACGGGTGTTTGAGCATTGTATAACTGAGACATAAGCCTGAGAACTTTGTAACTTTCCACATGGTAATTCAATAAAATAAATTTAAAAAAAAAGAAAAGAAAATATTCCGCTGTATTGACACTAAAGTTCCAGCAGTCTTAGCCTTGGGTTTGCTGTATTGCACTTTTCCCCCAAAGAACCTCAACCAGATTCAGGGAGAGCTCATGAAAGAAGCAAGAAGAAGCAACTCTTCACATACAAAACAGTTTTAGAATGAGTAATGGTTGATTTCTTGAGGACTGGATTATAGCTTAATGTTACTGTCCTTGTCTCAAACATACGAGTCTGTGTTAAAGCCCTAGTATTCTCTCTTCACAAAATGTTTGATTTCTCCTCACAAAATGGAGACCAAAATAATATATATTTAAATTTCGTTTTATTTTGTTTCGTTTTTGAGGGGGTCACACTCAGCGATGTTCAGGGGTTACTCCTGGCTCTGCACTCAGGAATTACTCCTGGTGGTGCTTGGGCTACCCTATGGGATGCTGGGGATCTAACTGGGGTTGGCTGCTTGCAAGGCAAACACCCTACCCACTGTGCTATTGCTCTGGCTATATATTTAAATTCTTGAAAGAAAAAAAAAATCAGGGCAAAAAAAGAAAAAAATATCAGAGTTATGTTATTTTTTCATTATTTTACAAAACAATCTTTTAATAATAAAGGAGATATTAAGAAATTCTGGATAGGGCTGGAGCGATAGCACAGCGGGTAGGGCGTTTGCCTTGCACGCGGCCAACCCGGGTTCGAATCCTAGCATCCCATATGGTCCCCTGGGCACCGCCGGGGGTGGTTCCTGGGTGCAGAGCCAGGAGTAACCCCTGTGCATTGCCAGGTGTGACCCAAAAAGCAAAAAAAAAAAAAAAGAAATTCTGGATAGACAAAAGCTGAGGGAGTTTGTTTCCAGTGGACCTGCCTACAGGAAGCAGTAAAGGAAGTTCTTCAGGCTGAAATGAAAGGACACTGAATAGGGAATAGAAAGGGTAAGGGAACATAGTAAGGGCTGGAAAATTTGTATAGAGGTTAATGTGCTTGCCTTACATTGTTGTCCACCAGAAGCAGCACATATAGTCCCTCAAGCACTGCCTAGCGAGGAGTCTGAGCACTGAGTCAGGAATAGCGCCTGAGTGCCACAGGTGTGGCCCAAAAACCCAATAAAAGGAGGGGAGTGGGGAGTAAGGGAAAGGAACACTAGTAAAGGCAAACATAGCAACATAGCAACAAAGGCAGCCACACCAACCACATGTACAAACCAGTATCTGATTTGCAACTTACTCTTCTCTGATTCAAAAGGGAAATGTATTAAAATGATTTTAATGTTATTGAACATACAATATATAGTATGTTTTATTTAATAGAAATTAAAAAGGGAAAGGCAAACATCTAAAGCAATAGTTGTATGCTATTAGGATAATTTTAGGTGTCTGATTTTAAAGTTAATGGTTCTTAGTTTTGTTTTCTTTTTTTTTGGGGGGGGGGTCACACATGGTGATACTCAAGGACGTACTCCTGGCTCTGTGCTCAGGAATCACTCCTGGTGGATTCAGGGGATCTGTGGGGTGCCTGGGTCAGTTGTGACCGAGGCAAGTGCCCTACCTAACTGTGCTGTTGCTCTTGTCCCCTAATGGTCCTTTTTTCTGCCTGTTCAAATCTCTTGAGCTCTAAAGCACTACTATTCAGTCCAGGTGGTTACAAGTTGTAAATCATTGTAATCTTCAAGGTAACCACTAAAAAGGTAAATTAGAATATGTAGAGAAAGGTTGGTTGGTCTACATAACTCTAATTTACGGTTGGTCCAGGCTGTGACTTGGTGGCAGGCCTGGCATATATGAAACCTTGGCTTGTTCCCAGCACTACAAAATAACTAAGTAAAATGCAGTCAGGAAGAAAATCCAGATAGCATACTACAAAAACAAGGAACCAAATTTTTTTTAAAAAGTGATGGAAGAGGGGCTGGAGCAATAGCACAGCAGGTAGGGCATTTGCCTTGCACGTGGCTGATCCAGGTTCGATTCCCAGCATCCCATATGGTCCCCTGAGCACCGCTGGGAGTGGTTCCTGAGTGCAGAGTCAGGAGCAACCCCTGTGCATCGCCAGGTGTGACCCAAAAAGCAAAAAAAAAAAAAAAAAAAAGTGATGGAAGAACTGAGAAATAAAAATCATGTAAAGCATATAGAAAACAACTAATGACATAGGTAAATTGTTCCTTACCAGTAAACATGTAAAAGGTAAGTGCATAAAATTGCTCAATTGAAAGAGAGTGCTTATATTTGAAGAAGACAATCCACCTGTATGTGGTCTGCAGGATACTAATTTTATTTTGGTTTTGGGGGTTTGGAGCTACACCCAGATGTGTCAGGACTTACTCCTGGATCTGTGCTCAGGGATCACACTCCTGGTGGGACCATATATGTGGGCTACAGGGATCTAACACCGGTTGGTCATGTGCAAGCACCCTAGCTACACCCTGGCTGCTGAACTAATGCTCCAGCTACAAGGGGCACTTTATTTATTGTTTTTTTTTTTTGTATTTTGGGCCATTGCTGGCACTGCTCCGGGCTTATTTCTGGCTCTGATTGCAAGGATCACTTTTGGCAAACTTTGGAAACTGTATGGGATGCCGAGGAACGAACCTGGGTTGGCTGTATTCAAAGCAAACACCCTACCCTTATACTATCTCTCCAGCCACCTAAACAGACATTTACATTTTTAAAAAATTTTACTTATTTTTATTGGATCATCATGAGATACACAGTTACAAAGTATACACACAGCTCTGAAGGTTGGAGCACAGGACTGGAAGAAAGTGTAGAATTTAGGGACATGCCTAGCATGCACCCCAAGATTCGAAACTCCGCACCATGGTGCCCTCGAATATTGCCAGGTATGGCTTTGGAGGTCCCTTAGCACTGACAGGTGTGACCTGGCTACCCTTGGCACTGCAGAGCCTGGGCAGTATAGTGTCCTTGGGCCTTTGCCTCCAACTCACAGCCAGATTTACAGTTGAAAATGGGGGGCCCCAGGCCTCCTGTTCACTGTTTGGGATCCCCCTAAAAAAGATTGGAGTACAAAGCAGTTGAATATAAAAAAAAGAAAAGAATGCTATGTGCCAAATAACAAAAGAGTGCTGGGATATTTATTAGCAGATAACTTTATTTATTTTTCCTTTTTGGGCCACACTCAGCAATGCTCAGGGATTACTCCTGGTGGTGCTTGAGGGACCATAAGGGATGCCGGGGATTGAACCTGGGTCGGCCGATGCCCTACCCACTGTACTATCACTCCAACCCAGCAGATAACTTTTTCTTTTTTCTTTTTTTGGGTCACACCTGGCAATGCACAAGGGTTACTCTTGGCTCTGCACTCAGGAATTACCCTGGTGGTGCTCTGGGGACCACATGGGATCCTGGGAATCGAACCTGGGTCGGCCTCGAGCAAGGCAAACGCCCTACCCGCTGTGCTATCACTCCAGCCCCCCCAGCAGATAACTTGAAGGTTATGAGTACATGGCCATCAGAAGCCACAAAGAACATTAATTGATAGTGCATTGGTATAGCAAGAAGAGATAACAAGGCCAGATAATTTCATCAATGGCCATGATTCAGAGACTCATTGTCCTTCTCTCTCAGAAGAGAGCATAAAACAACACACCATAGCCATACTGCTGGACCCTGTGCCAGGCTGTTTCATTCTGGGCACCCTGGAGCGGGAGTGGATTTCCCTTCCTGCCCCAAGGGACCCAAACCCTGCAGCCGAAACCCTCCAGAACTTCACCACCACCATGCTCATAGCCACTCTCCACACGCTCGGACCGAGCCTCACCCACAAGTAAACCCATTCCTGGACATCTCATAGCTCCCACCACTCATATTCCAGGAGTAGCTTACCACATTAAACGGGGTTTTAAGGTAGAAGGTAAACAGTCTTAGAAGGAAGTCTATTTTTACAGACACACACATATATATGTGTATATATATGTGTATATATGCACATAAGGCTCAACCTTTAACAACATAATAGTAATCTTATAGAAGGGCTTAATGGCCCCTGGGTGGAAATACAACAATTATCACACACTCTCCCCTAGAAAAAGTTTTTTGGAGCATTTATAGTTTATTCATAACAAACAATGCAAACTAAATTATTTCGGTTCTGCTTTGTGGTAGGGGTTGGGGCTCAGTATGGAAACATCCAAAATATGGTGGTGGAAGGGTGTAATGGTGGTGGGATTGGTGTTTGAATATTAAACGTAATCAAATATTGTTAACTAACTGTAGCACTGTCGTCCCATTGTTCATTGATTTGCTCGAGCAGGCACCAATAACGTCTTCATTGTGACTTGTTGTTACTGTTTTTGGCATATCAAATATACCACGGGTAGCTTGCCAGGCTCTGCCATGTGGGCGGGATACTCTCGGTAGCTTGCCTCCGTCTCTGAGAGGGATGGAGGAATCAAACCCATGTCAGCTACATGCAAGGCAAACGCCCTACCCTCTGTGCTATCACTCCAGTCTGTGAACTAACTGTATAAAAATTTTTAAAAAAGAAGAGATAACAACTATAAACTTGTACACACAAGAAGCCCCAGACAATCTGAAGCAAAAATTGGGTAGGGGCAGGGCTGGAGCAATAGCACAGTGGGTAGGGCATTTGCCTTGCATGCGGCCGACCTGGGTTTGATTCCCAGCATTTCATATGGTCCCCCGAGCACCGCCAGGAGTAATTCCTGAGTGCATGAGCGAGGAGTAACCCCTGTGCATCGCCGGGTGTGACCCAAAACCCCCCCCCCAAAAAAAAATTGGGTAGGGTTGAAGTAAGAAACAGACAGTATGCAGTAATAGCTGGAGACTTCAGTATCCCACTGTCAGTAATGGGTAGAAGAACCAAACCAGATCAGTAAGGAAATACTGGGACTTGGGCAACATTCTCTGCCAATTACAGTATATTCAGAACACTGCAACTAAGAACATGATACATTTCCTTCTCAGGTTAACACAGGACACTCCAGGATGGACTTTGTGTTAGGCCACAGACAAGACTTCATAATTTGGGGGGTTAAAATGGATCACTCTTGGCAGTACTTGGGACTATGTGGTGTTGGGGATCAAACTGGGGTTATCTGTGTACAAGGCAGGAGTTTTAACATTTGTGCTCTGTCTCTAGCCCATGGCTTGATTTTTTTTTTTTTTTTTTGCTTTTTTGGGTCACACCTGGCGATGCACAGGGGTTACTCCTGGTTCTGCACTCAGGAATTACCCCTGGCAGTACTCAGGGGACCATATGGGATGCTGGGAACCGGACCCGGGTTGACTGCATGCAAGGCAAATGCCCCACCTGCTGTGCTATCGCTCCAGCCCCATTTTGATTTTTTTTTAAGGTTAAAATAATATGACATTTTAAAAAATCAAACTAGAATGGATCTAACGATCAGTAATGTTTACTATGTGAAAACTGGGAAATTCATGAATATGTGTAAATTAAACACACCAGTGGGTCAAAAAAGAAAATAGAAAACTTGAGATGATGAACACTAAAACAGAGTATACCAAAGCTGATGTCATGCAGTAAAAATAGTACAAGGGGGAAATTTGTAGCTGTAAAAAGTACTTGGATATCACCAAGAACTATAAATCCATAAGGAGTTCACTTTAAAAAAAAAAAAAAGGAAGAATGAAGTGTGCTTCACAAAAAAGGACATATCCGGGTGGCCATTGCAGAGAAACAGAGAGGGGCCAGAGCAAGTACAGTGGGCAGGGCACTTGACTTGCACGTCACTGACCGGGTTTGATTTCCAGAACCACATATGGTACCCCAAGCCCAACGGGAATGATCCCTGAGCACAGAGCCTGTGAGTAAATCCTGAGTAGCCCAAGTATGCCCCCAAAACAAAAAATAATTAGAACCACAGAGAGACACTCAGTCTTCCAAATGTTTTAAATTGGTTGGTTTGTTTTCTCTAGAGAGGGTATTTGGAACAGGTGAAATTGCTGGTAGGACTATGAATTCTAACTACCTTGGGAGCCTAACTCCTTCTCACGGTATACGCTACAGAAATGCTTCTGCTGTGGCCACCAGAAGCCAAATCTCAGAATGATCACCATCTGTTCTTATCACTTCAAGCTGGAAACAGACAGTGTTCTTCCACATTGGGATAGATAAGTGTGACCTCTTCGTGCGTCAGTGGATGGAGACGAATGACTTGTGACTGCATGCCCTGGTGCAGATTAATCTAGCCAAGATAATTTGTAAGAGACAGCCAATCAGGGGCTGGAGCGATAGCACAGTGGGTAGGGCATTTGCCTTGCACGTGGCTGACCCGGGTTCGATTCCCAGCATCCCATATGGTCCCCTGAGTACCACCAGGGGTGATTCCTGAGTGCAGAGGCAGGAGTAACCCCTGTGCATCGCCGGGTGTGACCCAAAAAGCAAAAAAAAAAAAAAAAAAAAAAAGACAGCCAGTCAGAAGGGCTGTGTATTAGTGGAATTGGCTGATCTCCTTTATATGCCACTCAGAAACAGGCAAAATGAATCGCAGTGATAGACATTCTAATCGCGCATTCAGTTGGAGGCAGGAGGGGAAGCTGAGATCACTGTCTGAGGTCTTCGCTATGTTTTCTAGCTTGAAATAGTGCTTCCACAGGTTTATCCTACTTAAAGTTCTTTGCTCTGTATGTGTCTTGTTCTACATAAAAGTTAATTATTTTGTTCTGTATTTTGGGGCAATGATTAATAGTTTCCAGAGATTGTTCCTGGCTCGGTGCTCTCTGGGGGGTCACTCCTGGCAGTGCTCTGGTGCTGGGGAGACCGTGCGGTGCTGGGGATCAAACCCAGGTCTCCTGCCTGCAAAACATGCACTCAGCTCATTGACTCATTTCCTTAGCCCTAAAAGTTCTCGATTTTTAAGGTTCTAAAAGCAGCTTTCTGTGAAACAAAATGCACATTGATACGCCGGCTTTTTATAAGGCCAAGGTTTTCCTTGGCAGATGGCGTGTCCATTGACCGCTGTTGAGCATTGTAATGGAAATCAGAGCTTCTTAAACTTTTCCACTTGCAGCCCCTTTTGCTCAAGAAGCGCTACACTGGTGAGCACTGCCAGAAACAGCTGGGGTGCATGGCATGTTTGAATTTTATTTATTTTTGTTTTTATTTTGGGCCACACCCAGCAATGCTCAGGGGTAACTCCTGGCTCTGCATTCAGGAATTATTTGTGGTGGTGCTCAGGGGACCGTATGGAATGCTGGGAATCTAACCCAGGTTGGCTGCATGCAAGGCAAGTGCCTTACCTGCTGTACTATTTCTCTAGCCCCTTATGTTTGAGTTTCAAAGGGGAAAAAAAATTGTGGGTGGGGCAGTGTGGGCCACACCTGTTAGTTCTCAGTGATTACTCCTAGCTTTCTGCTCATGGACTCCTGGCTCTGTGCTCAGGGGGACCATATGTGGGGTTGAACTGAGTTTGGCCATGTTGAAGGCAAGCGCCTTAACCTCTGTACTATCTTTCTGGCTCCTGAATTAGTTTTGATCATTGTGTACTCAGAAACATTTCACTCTTGCCAGATTTCTTGCAGTTCCCACATTCAGTTTTGTGACCCCATGACGTCACAGCTCACAGTTTAAGAAGCTGGGGTATGAACCACGTTCTCAGTGTGTTGTACTTAGTTTTCATGGTGCCCCTTTAAATCGGAACAGTTACCCTCTGTGGCAAAACCATTACAGTGAGACCAGTACCATGGCTCAGTGGTAAAGCTCTTGACTTGCAGGTGGGAGACCTCGGGTTGATTTTTTGCGACTATAGAATCAAACAAAAACACAGATGAAAGCAAGCCGTGCGATGAGCTGTGAGAAGCTGGTATAATGGATCCTGAATTTTCTGCATGAAAATAAAAGACCAGTAGAATCTGCACTGTTTAAAACATTGCTAATCTCTAGTAGGTTAGTTTATGTAACAAATCAGAGGATGAATAGGTAGGAACAATTCAGAACAAACTGAATTGAGATCCTTCTGGGTTTTTGTGTTTATTTATTTTGTTTTTTGTTGGTGCCAGAGATCGAACCCACGACTCCAGGTACAAGGCACGAACTTTGCTGCTGTGCCATCTTACAGTTAATTTGAGACATTTGCTTTTTTTCTGGGGTCTTTATTTTTGTTTTTGCATCTTGCCTATTACATTTCTAGAAATAATTTAGCTGGCTGAATTGCAAGTTGAAGACTTGTAAACTTCATGACCAATAATGAGTTTGAAATTCTGACCTAGATGGCCTCTGTGTGTGCTTCTGGTTTATGCTTTGAGTCATTTGTCCACTTCTGCATCCTCCAGGCAGTGTGAAGTGAGTGGGGTAACTGTGGTTCTGGAGCCACTGTACCTCAGCACAGACTTCCCCCCTGCAGAGCCTAACTCTTCGCTCTTTTTTTATTTATTCCAGTTACCCCCTGCTGAAACTCCCCTTGCCCGGAACAGGCCCCGTGGAATTCACCACCCCTGTGAAGGATTACTCGCCCCCGCCAGCGGCCCCTGACCACAGGCCAGGGGAGCCTAAAGAGCAGCCTGAGTGGGTGAGTGAGCCGTCACTGCACAGAGCCCAGTGCTGCAAGGACTCTGAGACAGAGTGGTGATGCTAGAATACTTAGTTACACGTTGAGGAGTGCTTTTGGAAAAGCATCACTGAAGGATGTGGTCACCAGAGCTGTGACCAGCTGGTCTGGCTTCAGACCTTGGGCTTTTAACACACCATGCATAAGTGCCAGGCAGTGCCCTGGCTGACCATCTCCCTCTGCCCTGGGGGGCCAGGACAACCTCTGAGCATCCCTAGTGAAAGCTCTCTCATCACAGTTGCTGCACCATTTGATATTTGTAGGGGCAACTAAGTTTCTCATATTCCTTAAGTCCTATTTTATCCTTACAGTGCAGGCATCTAAAATAATAGTTCTGGGGGCTGGAGAGATAGCACAGCGGGTAGGGCGTTTGCCTTGCACGCGGCCGACCCGGGTTCGAATCCCAGCATCCCATATGGTCCCCCTGAGCACCGCCAGGGGTAATTCCTGAGTGCATGAGCCAGGAATGACCCCTGTGCATTGCCGGGTGTGACCCAAAAAGAAAAAAAAAAAAAAATAGTTCTGATTTGGTTTTGGGAGAGTGGGAGTTGAGCGCCACACTCAGAAGTGCTTAGGGGCTATTCCAAGTTGGTGCAATGCCAGGGATGGAATCTGGGGTTCTAGGTGTTGTTTGTTTGTTTGTTTGTTTGTTTTTTATTAGTTTTTGGGCCATACCTGGCAATGCCTAGGGGTCAGTCCTGGCTCTGGCTCAGGAATTACTCCTGGCAGTGCTCAGAGAGACCACACAGGATGCTGGGGATCAAATCCCGGTCAGGTGCATGCGAGGCAAGTGCCTTATCCACTGTACTATTGCTTCAGTTTCATGCCCCTCAGTTTGATGCCATGCCCTCCCCACCACATGTAATGTGAGTTTTCACCTGTGACTTCCTTGGGTTATCCTGGGGGTGTCCAGGGGGCCATATGGATTTCCTGGTTGAGAAGCACTGTTCTTGCCAGCTGTCTCAGAGCACAGGTGTAAATGAGGAAGAAACTGTCTCCAGTTGCAGGACTCAGGAGTAGGCTCTCGCTCGCTGTAACTGGACCCTGGGTGGAGTCTCAGCATGGGCTAACCTGTCTCCAAGCCTTTGACCTGCCTTCTGGTGGATGGTGGAGATTCCCTTCCCATGTTGTGCTTTGGTTATGCTTTGCTGCTGGACTTGCCAAGTCTCTTACTGAAGGAGCGAAAGCCAAGCCTAGGGCATAGTGTTTCTCTGACAGTCATTAACACTGCTTCCTGTTTCCTTGTGGGGCATTGTAGACTGCAGGTAAACTTGGCTGTGCAGTTACTGATCTAGACATCCATTTGAAGTCAGTGGGAAGTACACCCAGACTTCATAGGGTTCTGTCCAGGAAGTCAGGGGAACATAGCCTGGTGCTGGCAGAAAGTTCAGTAAGTTCTTGTCCCAACTTGAGCATTAGCTCCCTCTGGGACCTTCTTGGCTCAGACTTTTTACCTTTGCAAACCTCTCTATGTGGTTGTACTACTTAATGGAACTAATGTTCCCAATTCTGTTAAGGAAACCCGTTGGAAGATGTTTCGTGCCATGTGGAGTACAGCGAACCTGATGTGTAGTGCCTGGCTGTTGTCTTATTTGTTGCTGAGTTCTCTTAAGCTTCTCTACTACCCTATTTGCTGGGGTAATGGTAGTCAGTAGGTGTACAAAATAACTGAGGGCTGGGGATTTTCCGTTTTCTCCCCCTGTCTGGTGTAGCCTCATCCCCTGTAGTATAGCGCAGGAAAGAGAGGCCTTGCTGTCGTCACCAGGTACTGTGCAGCCCAGCAGGTCACCTGTCTCACTGCCATTCATGGACTATGATCACCGCAGAGGCGAGGGAAAGAAGACTCAGTCATGTGGAGCACGCAGTGTCCGAGGGGTCACGTCCACACCTGGCCGCGCTCGGGGATTCACGTGGACCAGCAGTTGAATCCAAGATCTCACACAGACAAGGCATTGCTTTGCCACTCGATTTCCTAATAGTGGCTATATTAGCTATAGCCATGTCGCTAATAATTATTAGTTATATTATTTTTATTTGGTTTTGGTGTTTGGGCCACTATGGCAGTGCTCAGCGCAGGACCATGCTGTGCCACGGACTGAACCCTTAGTATGGGAACTCTTGCCACCATCTCACCAGCTCTATGTTCTTGCTTCATTCAGCCAAGTGGAGGATGAGACTGAGCAGAAATATTTACCTATATTCATCGAAGTCCAACAGGTGCTTTCTGCATGGCTTCACTGCTAGGCTGAGAGTGAAAAAGGATGGAAAAGTAGGAGGCTCAGGCATCTCTCTCAGTTTCTCTCTCAATCTCCCCCCCCCCCCCATCTCCCCGCCCCGGGGAGCATGTACACAGGATGCAGGAAGACTTAACAGCTTTCCTCAGCCAAGCCATCTGGTCCCTGTGCAGCCCCTAGGATTTTCCAAGGGGGCCACAGGTGACAATCACATAAATAGGGAACCATGACACAACATTAGGGAGCCAAACAATAGGACAGGGAAGTGACAGGAAGAAAATAAGGTTGGAAGGGGGTCACAGTCAGACACAGGTTGGGAAGCAGTGACCTGGGGGACAGATGAAGCTGTATCACCAAGTCTGGCCACGAAGCAAAGACAGAAAGGTCAGTTTAAAAGTACAGCGGCTCTGGAGCGATAGTATAGGCATGTAGGATGTTCATCTTGCATGTACCCAGCCTGGGTTCAGTGACCCTATATGATCCCTCAAGTGCCATCAGGAGTGATCCCTGAGTGCTGAGCCAAGACTTAGTCCTGGAAATTGCCAAGTGTGGCCCCAAACTTTAAAAATTATTTTAACTGTAAAAATAACTATATTGGGGCAGGAGCAATAGCACAGCGGGTAGGGCGTTTGCCTTGCATGCGGCCGACCCAGTTTCGATTCCCAGCATCCCAGGTCCCCTGAGCACCACCAAGAGTAATTCCTGAGTGCAGGGCCAGGAGTAACCCCTGTGCATTGCCAAGTGTGACCCAAAAAGCAGAAAAAAAAGATAAATAAACTAGCAGGACCAGAGGAATAGTACAGCAGGGAGGGGGCTTGCCTTGCAGGTAGCCAACCCAGGTTAGTGCTCCAGTGCCACAAGCGTTTCCCCACACCTGAGTGGGGCTCCAAAATAGAGTCGAATAAGTGCAGTGGGGTCAGAGAAAGAGCTCCTAGCCATGCTCTGGCACGGCATGGTCCCCTGAGCATCAGAGGAGTGGCCCAGCCAAACCACACTAAGCAAGCAAACAAAAGAGTAAGCTCTTTGGTTCTGAAGTATGTTGGTGCCTTGTTGAAATGGTCTGAATAGCCTTGGGGGTAGACTAGAGGCCCGAGACACTGTCACCTCCAGGACTGCTCGAGGTTCCACTGCACAGGCTCTGGGAGCCCAAGGAGGGAGTTGGGGGTCAGGAACGTTGAGGGTGGAGGGGAGATGAAAGTCGTAGGTGTGCCGGGTGGGGGCTTCTCGCCCCCCTGCTGTCCCTGGACTGTTCGGGGCTGGAGGACTCAGCCAGCGTGGTGATCTCAGGCGGCCTGAATGGGGCAGGAGGCCAAGGCAGGGAGGTCTCGTGTGCTTGGAGTCCTCCCAGGGAGAGGGTTGCTTCAGGCGGTCCTTCATGCTCAGTGTCCTGGCTCCCGCCTCTGGGCCGCAGTGTCCCAAGGGGATCCGTGGCCTGCTTTCCCTCTGCAGCTTGGGGTGGCCTGTCCCAAGTCAGGGAGGCTCAGGGTGTCCTTGTCTACCGTCACGCCCCACGCAGCTGTCAGAGCCACTCTCCCCGCCTCCTGCTCAGCTCTCAGTGCTACCAACAGGACCCCCACCCAGCCTCTCCGCCCTGGCTCTCACTCTGCTACAGCCATTCTAACCCGAGTTTGGGGGAGTGCACGGCACTGGGTACCCCAGGCCTAGAGTGACCCTTCAGCTGTCCTGTGTGAAGCACTGTGGTCCCTCACGCACCCGCCAGTCTCTCCTTGAGGATACAGGCAGGCTCCAGCCAGGAGAGTGTGTGGTGAGTCCTCACCGTGCCCTGCAGAACCGGGAACTGCAGCACCTTGCTGCCCAGGACGGCGGGGCTCTGTGAAGACCGGGTGCCACGCTCTTGCTCACACTCGATCCGCACGTGCGTACGCCGAGCGCTCATGTTGCTGTGGAGCGTGCATGCCCAGTGCTCAGGGGGATTGCTCCCCTTAACGAGACGCAAAGGAAATGCAGAGAAGCCTGTGGGTTTCCAAGGGCCAGGGGGTTGCTCAGAGCCTGTGGGAGCCCTGGGCTCAGTCCCAGCGCTGTAGAGTCCCCTCGCCTGGTGTGGCCCCAGAGCAAAAGAATCAATAGAGTAAATCCTGATCCTTTGCTCTTCAGGCACCTTCGCCCTGCCACTGCCTCCACTCAGGGCCAGGCACCATCACTTGGCAACAGGTTCTTACGGGGTTGGCAGATACTTTCCGTAAAAGGTTAAGTATTTAAGGTTCTGTGAATCACACGGTCTCTGTTGTGCTCTGCAGTATGTGTGAGCATCAGTGGCCCCTGCAAAGGGCCTGGTCACACTCCTTAGTAGCTGGCTGCTGGTGCCTGTGGGTTAGTGACTGAAATGAGCCATTGGGGGAAAGGGGGAGAGGGAATGGGGGGGATAGGAGGGGGGTCATTCAGGACCAGCAGCAGCTTTTACCCTCCTTCCTGTCTGCCAGCTGGTCCCCGCTCTGTGTGGACAAAGCTCACTTTACCTTTTCTGAGTCCGGGCTTGTGTTTCCCCTGTGCCAGGCTGACATCTCTCTCGCCCCTTTGTTTGGCAGTACGTGGGTGCCCCTGTGGCCTATATCCAGCAAATATTTGTGAAGTCCTCAGTGTCTCCCTGGCACAAGAACTTGCTGGCAGTTGATGTGTTCCGCTCACCTCTGTCTCGAGCTTTCCAGCTGGTGGAGGAGATCCGCAACCACGTGCTGCGAGACAGGTACCCCACTCAGGGACCTCGCCTCCCCGCCCCCTCTCACCTGAGGCAGGAGCAACCTCCTGTGGGGCTTCATCGAGCGCATCAGAGAAGGAGGCGTGGTGGCCAGCCTGTGGGTACACCTGGCTGCCATGCCCCACCCCAGGCTCTGAGGAGGCACTCACTAAAGGCTCCATGTTCATGTCCACAGGGCAGTGAGGGGACCTCAGGCGCAGCCCGGGGACTCTAGGAGGACACTAGTTTTGCACATTGCTTCACTGCCAGGTTTTAGTTAGCTAAGGCTTTGTCAAGTACTTCTATGAAAGAAATGAATCCCCTTAATTATCACCCTGCCCCCTCTTCCCACTGACTTGGCCAAAGGGTGAGTGGGTGGCATAGGCTGCTCACAGAACTCTCCCTGAGGCCCTCTGGAGGTCAGCCAGCCATGCGGGGGGGCTGGGGAGGGTTGCTTTTTTGACCCCGGGGGCCGTCTTCCTGCTGCCCAGGCTCCAGCAGTGTCCAGGCTGACCCGTGCTGGCAGATACAGCAGGGCACTTGTCCTGTGTCCTGTGCAGTGCTGGGAGCAGGAGCCTGGAGGAGGTGTGTCTGCAGGTGACAGACCTGCTGCCAGGCCTCAGGAAGTTCCGGAACCTTCTCCCTGAGCATGGCTGCCTGCTGCTGTCCCCTGGGAACTTCTGGGAGAATGATCGGGAACGCTTCCATGCTGATCCCGACATCATCAGGACCATCCACCAGCATGAACCCAAAACCCTGCAGACCTCGGCGACGCTCAAAGGTACCCCAGGAACCTCCAGGATGGTGCTCTCGAGCAGGCTGAGACTTGTTTCCAGGGTAGGAGGTAGTGGGTGGAGCGGGGCAGTAGGCCGCCCTTCCCCCACAGAGGCCGTGTGTTCCACCTGCAGAGTTGCTGTTCGGCGTGCCCGGAAAGTACAGCGGGGTGAACCTGTACACGCGGAAGAGGATGGTCTCCTACACTATCACTCTGGTCTTCCAGCGCTACCACGCCAAGTAAGGGCCACTGTGCTCTGCCCTCTGGATGGCCTTGAGTGGGCCCTGCTCTAGGGAGATTGTCCAGATTGGGGCCAGAGCCAGCAGGTAGGGTACTTGCCTTACCTGTGGCTGACCCAGGTCCAATCCCTGGCACCACATATGGTCCCCCAAGCACTGCCAGGAGTAATTCCTGAGCACAGAGCCAGGAGTAACCCCTGAGCACCACCAGGTGTGACCCAAAGAGCCCAAAAAAAAAAAAAAAGTGTCCAGAGTGTCAACCCTCCCAAGCCCAGAATTGCAATTTAAAAAGCTAGTATTCATGGGGCTGGAACAATAGTATAGCGGGTAGGGTGTTTGCCTTGCACTCGGCCAACCCGGGTTCAATTCCCAGCATCCCATATGGTCCTCTGAGCACCGCCAGGGTCCTCTGAGCACCTGAGTGCAGAGCCAGGAGTAACCCCTGTGCATTGCCAGGTGTGACCCATAAAGCAAAAAAAAAAAAAAAAAAGCTAGTATTCTTGGGACCAGAGAGTACAGGGGTTAAGACGCATGCCTTGTACACACCAGGCCCGGCATGTCCCTCGAGTCTCACCAGAGATTGTTCCTGAGCATAGAGCCAGGAATAAGCCCTGAGCACCTCTGGGCGTGGCACTGGTCCATACCTCCCCACACAACCCCTCACCCCCACACACACTCAGAGGAAGAGATTGTATCCCTCAGACTCAAGGGCACTGCTGCTCAAGTCTTAGCAGAGATGACCTGACGGCTGGGTAAGGGTTCACCCAGGGTCATGGGAGTTCTCAGTGGCACTGCAGACAGACCCTTGCCTCCCCATCCAGCTGTGCAGTCGGGCTCCCGAGCTAGCCTGACCGCTCTGTCACTGTCCCAATGCCCTGGGTGTGTGTGTGGGGGGGTGGTCTTGTCAGGACACACCAGAGAAGCTTCCTCCAAGCCCTGCTGCATCCTCCTTCCAGAATCTGTCTCTGGGCCGAGAGGGACAGTCCGTTTCCCCCATCACCCCTGACCAGGTTCCTGGACAGCCTGCGGGCCCGCCTAATGCTCCTGCACCCCAGCCCCAACTGCAGCCTCCGGGCAGAGAGCCTAGTTCACGTGCACTTCAAGGAGGAGATTGGCATCGCCGAGCTCATCCCCCTCGTGACCACCTACATCATCCTGTTTGCCTACATCTACTTCTCTACACGTAGGTCCATGCTGGGGCTGGGCCTCTCTCGCACCGCCTGCCTCCGGGGCCTCTTCAGGCACCGGTAGAGAAGTCACCCGCTGGGTACAAGAGCCAGAGTCCTTGGCTGAGTCTTGGACTTAAGCAGGTCTAGAACTCCTCTTTTCCTGGGTTCGGGTTCCCCAAAATTGTGCCATGTCCTTACTGGGAAGTGTACAGGACTGCACTTTTGGTCAAACCAGGGGCTCCCCTTCATTGTCGGAGTGTACTTTGCTCCCAGAGGACCTCTGTTAAGGGGGCCTATTTGTGCCAGGGACTTCTTAGAGGAGCTGCTGACCTGATGTTTCCTCTCTGCCCTCCAGGCAAGATCGACATGGTCAAGTCCAAGTGGGGGCTGGCTCTGGCCGCTGTGGTCACGGTGCTCAGCTCGCTGCTCATGTCTGTGGGGCTCTGCACTCTCTTCGGCCTGACGCCCACCCTCAATGGCGGGTAGGTGTTGTTGTTGTGTGTACACACACATACACACACACACCCCAGGTTCACTGGGCCATGGGCTCAGCCATTAGGACAGGACAACAGACCCTGAACTTTCGTATTGACCTACCCTGGTATTTGCTGTTATTGTGTCTTCACACTGTTATTTCAGTATTTCAGAGGTAGCATTTCTAAGTTACCTGGTATGCACGTGTAGATAAAATACACAGTGTTTATTTTGTATTAATACATATCATGTGTAATATATATCATATAATAATACATACGTATGATACTATGTGCCTCTGGTCATGTTTTGCTTATATAGGGTACACTGCATGCACATACTGATATGCGGTGCATGTGTGTATATGTGTAATGTGGGATGTATGTATTATAAACATGAATGTTACTTCTGTATGGCTTAAGTCACAGATGATGATGAAGTTAAAAAAAATTGTTTTTACTATTAAAACATTTAAGTGCCCCATAAAACAGATCATTTTGGAATAAGCCTTTTAAAAGATTGCACCTTTCCAGTTTGTTTTCCCTGGCTCTTTCTCTCTAAACATTCCTTCCCTGGTTTTCCTCAACTCCAGCTCAGCCCTGCTTACCTGTTTGCTGGTCACTGTCATTCACGGAAGATTCATGGAAGGGACTAAGATTTCTGTGTCTTGTTTCTGTTACATTTCTCTTGGGGCGGGTGGGGGTTTGAGGTAATTATAGGGCTTCCCAAGCAGTGCTCAGTCCAGGGCCCCCACTGGTTCTCGGCCAGCCTGGTTCGACGCAGGGGCCCAAGGGTTCGATGCTGCTTGGGCCCAGCTGTGGCACTGATTGCCCAGGCCATGCCAGGAATGCTGGGGGCCTCCAGGACTGCTCCTAGGTGTGCTTGTGAGTCTGTAAGGTGTCAGGGACCTGGCCATGCACCTAGTGGCTGTTCTGTCTCCCAGCCCTTTTCCTTCCCTTGCTTCGACAGCAGCTGCTCCTTTCCTGCCCCTGGCGTGTTTCCCGCATTGCCCCTTGAAGTCTCCCTTTCTCCACATAGGAGCCTGGCACCCTCCGGGACGCCCCCCCCCCCAAGTCCTTGCTTGAGCCAGCAGACCCTGAGAGGAGGAGGGTTTCCCTAGAAAAGGCCGTTCCTGGGCCTCCCTCCCTCCTGTTAGCCTTGATGGCTCGCCATGCTGGCAATCTGGCCTGGCGAGCCAGGGGAGCTGTGGCCTAGTGGCTGGGCAGCTGGAGGGTCTCCTCACCTGACTCCACCCTCCCCACACCAAGTGTGCTGATGGGTAGGAACAGGGCAGGCTTACTTGGGAAGGCTTTGAAACGCTGAGAGCTGTGGAAGGAGGCCTGTTGGGTGCTGGGCAAGAAGGTCAGGTTTCTGCCCTGTGCATTGGGGAGTCTTTCAGCAGGGGCCCAGCAGGGGCCCAGGCTCTGAGTACCAGATGTATGTTGAGGACCCTCTTCAGCACTGTCTTCACCCTCTCCTTCTCTGTCCCCAGCGAGATTTTCCCCTACCTTGTGGTAGTTATTGGGTTAGAGAACGTGTTGGTGCTCACCAAGTCAGTGGTCTCGACCCCAGTGGACCTGGAGGTGAAACTACGCATTGCCCAAGGTAAGTGTGTTGTGTGTGCACGCTTGTGCATTCATTAAAACAAAGGAGAGTGTGCGCTGAGGACTGTTCTTGGCCCTGGTTTGTGTGTCAGAAGGATCAGACGAGGGTCGGAGTGGGGAGTACAGCAGGTAGGGCCTTTGCCTTGCATGTAGCCGACCTGGGTTCAATCCCCGGCATCCCATATGGTCCCTTGAGCATCCCTAGGAGTAATTACTGAGTGCACAGCCAGGAGTAACCTCTGAATATCACCAGGTGTGACCTACAAATCCAAAAAAAGAGAAAAAAAGCAGAGGAGAATTGTCCAGGCTGGTACCTGTCTTCTCTTCCACCTCACCCCATTCCCTTGCCCAGCCCCCTGGGATTGGCCACTCCAGAGAGGCTCCTCAGCCGCCAGAAAAGCCCTCCCGTAACCTCAGTTGCAGTAATTGTGGATCTGGAGGATGTGAAGAAACGAGCCTAGGCCTCAAAGACACTCTTGCATATCCATGTCCTAGGCCTTGCCTGTGAACATTGAGACTGGGGCGGGCCACTCATTCATTCCAGGCCTCTGTGAGCTTCTCGAACAATGGATCTCACTCATAGGATGTTCAGAGGAAAAGGGAAAATGGCTAGGAAGTGGCTCTTCCAGTCCAGTCAGTTCAGGCCTTCCGTGTTGAGCCAGGTGACAGCCTGGGCCCAGAGTGTGGCCTGGGGAGAGTGTCGGAAAGAGCACAGCAGCTCTTGTCCCTCAGCCACTGTGCTGCTCCAAGGCAGCTGTGCAGCATGCAGAGGCTCACTGCTCTGGTGGATTGTGCTTGGCTCTCTCGGCTTGGTTCATTTCAGCCCTGTTTTCTCATGAAGACTGCCTAGTACCCTGCAGGCTGCCAGGGCAGCTCTGTGGAGCCCGAGCATTGGCCATATCCTGAAGGCGGCCTCAGAAGGCGGGTGTCTTCCCCCGGAGCCAGCTATGACCACAGGGATGTGCAGACTTGCAGCAGGCAGAGGCCAGGTGTTGACCCTGTTGTTCTCTGTAGGTCTCAGTAGCGAGAGCTGGTCCATCATGAAGAACATGGCCACAGAGCTGGGCATCATCCTCATTGGTTACTTTACTCTGGTGCCTGCCATTCAGGTAAGGGTCTGGGGCCTGCTGCTGAGCCCCCCAGCAATGCCTTCATTGCACCGGCTGCAAGTGTGTGTGGACCGTTCTGGGAGTTGTGGGCCAAACTCAGCATTGACCTCAGGATTTTCTCCCAGAGACCTTGGGGGACATGAGAACTGTCCACCTCTGGGCTGCTCACGCTCCATCCAGCTGTCTTAGCCCAGATTCAGTATGTCTGAGGTCTTAGTCCGTATCTGGAGAGCACGGAAATCTGAGCCAGAGCTTAGGGAGCAGAGGAAAACCCTGCATCAGTTTTTAAGGGCAGAATTCCCTCCTCTCCCGCCCTTCTGTGGTTGCTCATCAGGGTTTTTTTTGAGAGCTCCAGAGGGATCAGGGCCTCCTCTCTTGAGGGCCAGGGGACTGGGGAGGAAACCCATCCGCACCCGTTAGCAAGGGTGGGGGGGGTGGTCTCTGCTGCCCCCTGGTGGGGAGAGAGGGAAGGGGCAGTACTGCTGCCAGAGCCACACACACACAAATTGATACCCAAATTGATTGGGTTTGTGAGGTTTGTAAGGTCAATTTGTGAGG
Organism: Sorex araneus; assembly: GCF_027595985.1. NCBI lineage: Eukaryota > Metazoa > Chordata > Mammalia > Eulipotyphla > Soricidae > Sorex > Sorex araneus. The sequence continues at coordinate 44,152,916 of NC_073305.1, read as the reverse complement.
CAGGCACATGCACAGCCTTTACCACGCCCCTGCCCTGCCCTCCCGTCAGAAGCAGATGCCAGTGGGTCCAGCAGCTCTCCCAGGTGCTAGCCGCGAGGTCATGTAGTCCATGTGCTCTCCTTCCAGGAGTTCTGTCTCTTTGCTGTTGTGGGGCTGGTGTCGGACTTCTTCCTCCAGATGCTATTTTTCACCACAGTCCTGTCCATTGACATCCGCCGCATGGAGGTAGGAGGGGGCTGCCCCTGCTCACGGCCCTGTGTGGGCAGCCTCTGGGCCAAGGCACTGATCACTGCACTCCCAACAGCTGGCGGACCTGAACAAGCGGTTGCCCCCTGAGGCCTGCATGCCCCCAACTAAGCCAGTGGGGCGGCAGGCGCGCTTTGAGAGACAACTGGCTGTGCGGCCGTCCACGCCCCACACCATCACACTGCAACCATCTTCCTTCCGAAACCTGAGGCTCCCCAAGCGGCTGCGTGTTGTCTACTTCCTGGCCAGGACCCGCCTGGCCCAGCGTCTCATCATGGTACTTCTCCCCCTGGCCCTCTGTGGGACCGTGCTCAATTTCCCTGTAAATTCTGCACTTTGCCTTGGAGTTGGGGTGGGGCACATGGCGGGGGGCGGGGGGGAACAGGGGGGACACAGTCCTCTGTTGGTCCTGAAGCCCAGCTTTGAGAAGCTCCCCTAATCTCTGCCCTGAGACCCTAATGGTTTCAGAGACAATGGACCTCCCCCAGGTTTTCAGGTGAAGGAGTGAGACTCCCCAAGTGATGTGGACAGGCGTCCTCCTCCCCCCACCCCCAGCCCAAGGCACGGTTGGCCACTGTGCAGTATGCTAGCACCAGAAAATGCCAGGAGAGGGACTGGCTCCCCAGCACAGAGCCCCCGCAGAACTAGGAGAGCCCGAGCCTTTCCCAGAACAACTAGGCACTGACCTTTGACCTGTGCTCTCCATGACAGGGTGAGCAGTCCAGCTGAGACAAAGGCTAGGGCAGGGAAGTGCTCTGGCCAGTCCAGCAGTATGGCCTTGAATTTCCAGGCCAGATACCCCAGACCTGACCACAGGGAGGGAGTTATCTCCCTCACTGATAGTGGCCCCCATGGAAGGGGGAGGACTTCAGGATGCACAGGAAGGACAGATGGGGGCCTGTGTCCTTTTCCAGTCCCAGGCCTGAGGTCCACAGCTTTTGGGGCGAGGGGTTCTGAGATCCTACTGAGCTCCTGATGCCCCCTGCAGGCCGGCACCGTGGTGTGGATTGGCATCCTCGTTTACACAGACCCAGCAGGGCTGCGCACTTACCTCGCTGCCCAGGTGACGGAGCAGAGCCCGCTGGGGGAGGCTGCCCTGGCTCCCGTTCCAGTGCCCGGTGGCGTGCTGCCTGCTGGCCCCCCAGCCCCTGCCTTCTCCATCTTCCCACCTGAGGCCCCTAAGATACCTGAGAACCAGACATTGGCAGGAGAGCTGCCAGAGCCTGGGGGGCCAGCAGAGGGTGTCCATGACAGCCCAGTTCCGGAGGTGACCTGGGGGCTGGAGGATGAGGAACTTTGGAGGAAATTGTCCTTCCGCCATTGGCCAACGCTCTTCAGTTACTACAACATTACACTGGCCAAGAGGTGAGTTGAGCGGTGCCAGCTGCCTCCAGTTCCGTTGGTGATGCCAGCTCTGGACCCATGCATCCCTCTGCCTCAGATGGGAGACTCAGCTTTGAGTTCTGCGGCCCTTCTATGTCATTAAGCACCCACTTGTGAGGCAGGCACCAGGGCTCCAAGCAGCTGCCACATAGTGGCCCTGGATCCTTTTTCTTGGGGTGCCTGTTGGGGTGCGGGGGTGAACTCTTGTCTCCTCACCCCACCATGCTGGGAAGATGGTGGGAGGCGGGTTGGGATGTGGAGGCCGGAGCAGGGAGGGGCCTTCTCAGAGTTCCCCATCTGGTCCCAGGTACATCAGCATCCTGCCTGTCATCCCAGTCACACTCCGCCTAAACCCCCGGGAGGCCCTGGAGGGGCGGCACCCTCAGGACAGCCGCAGTGCCTGGCCCCCTCTGGGATCCCAGCCTGGTGGGCTCTGGGAGGCTGGCCCCAAGGGTCCAGGCATGGCGCAGGCGCACAGAGACATCACCCTGTACAAGTAAGGCCCGTGGGGGTAGGGTGGGGGTGGGTCAGGGCCTCGGTGTATCTCACGCTCCCACCTCGCCCTGCACAGGGTGGCAGCTCTTGGCCTGGCCGCGGGCATCGTGCTCGTGCTGCTGCTGCTCTGCCTCTACCGGGTACTCTGCCCACGCAACTATGGGCAGCCCGGGACTGGGCCTGGCCGGAGGAGGCGCGGAGAACTGCCCTGCGATGACTATGGCTACACACCGCCAGAGACAGAGATCGTGCCACTGGTACTGCGCGGACATCTTATGGTGAGCTGGGGCCCCCAGGGGCTGGCCACCAGCAGTGCCCTGCCCACACCCACACCCACACCAGCCATGCCACCTCCACAGGACATCGAGTGTCTGGCCAGCGATGGCATGCTGCTGGTGAGCTGCTGTTTGGCCGGCCACGTCTGCGTGTGGGACGCTCAGACCGGGGACTGCCTCACGCGCATCCCACGCCCAGGGTAGGTGGAGGTGCCACCTGCCTTCTTGCTCATCCTGCTTCCTGTGCCTCTTCCCCCACCCCCCAGCCCCCAGTACCCATGCTCTTTGGGCCCCCAGCAGGCAGCGGCGGGACAGTGGCGTTGGCAGCGTGTTCGAGGCTCAGGAGAGCTGGGAACGGCTGTCAGATGGTGGGAAAGGTGGCCCAGAAGAACCCGGCGATAGCCCTCTGCTGCGGCACCGCTCCCAGGATGCTGCTCCTCCTTCCCTCTTTGGGGACCAGCCAGACCTCACCTGCTTGATTGATACCAACTTCTCTGCGCAGCTACAACCCCCTGACCCTGCCCAGCCCGAGCCCCGGCACCGGGTGGGCTGTGGCCGCACCTGTGACACCCCAGGCTATGATTTCAGCCGCCTGGTGCAGCGGGTGTACCAGGAGGAGGGGCTGGCTCCTGTCCATACCCCAAGCCTGCGTCCCCCTTCTCCTGGACTCACAGTACCCCAAACCCTTGAGGACGAGGGGGGCTCTTCTCTTGAGAAGGGCTTCCTTCCCCTTACCTGGGCCCCCAGTGCAGATGGCTCCATCTGGAGCCTGGAGCTTCAGGGCAGTCTCATCGTGCTGGGACGGAGCAGTGGCCGGCTGGAGGTGGGCAGAGGGGCCAGAGGGGTGGGGCTGGGGGCAGCTGGCATTGGCTCATGGGCACTGGACTTGCAGGTGTGGGATGCCATCGAGGGCATGATGCGCTGCAGCAGCGAAGAGGTCTCCTCGGGCATCACAGCCCTTGTCTTCCTGGACAGAAGGTGAGCCTCACCTCCGCTGTGTGACTTGACTTCCCTCCTCTCATAGAGGGTAGAAGCCCCTAGAATAGGGCCACAGCCAGTGCTGTGATGTGAGGGAGCACACATAAGGCTCTCCCACCTAATGAGTCCCAAGCCCTCGGCTGCATTAAGCCTGTCCTTCCCCTGGGCAAGTCTCTGGGCTGTGGCGGTTCCCATCTTCACTCTCTGGTGGTTCTTAGAGCCCCATCTCTGGTGTCTGCTGGAGCAGAGTCTGCACAGTGGTTGGCCCTGAGACAAGAGAGCCACCTGGCAGCGCTGTTCTTTTCCAGGATTGTGGCTGCCCGTCTCAATGGCTCCCTCGACTTCTTCTCCTTGGAGACTCACACAGCCCTCAGCCCGCTGCAGTTCCGAGGTCAGAGGGCCTGGGCTGGGAAGGGTCTGCAGCCACCGGGTGAAGTATAGGGGCTTCCTACCTGCAAGGTGCTTCCAGAGACTCCTCATTTGGCTTGTTGTTCCCAGGACGGGGTAATTCTCCTGCATCCCCCATGTACAGCAGTGGGGACACAGTGGTCTGTCGCCTGACACACACAGTGCCCTGTGCACACCAGAAGCCCATCACAGCCCTGAAAGCTGCTGCGGGGCGTCTCGTGACTGGAAGCCAAGATCATACCCTGAGAGTGAGTGTCGGGGAGCGTTTGAGGGCCAGTCAGGGAAGGCTTGCAGTGTCCTGAAATGGATTCTGTGACCCCCATGTGATTCGGGCAACTCCAGAAACTAGCTCCTGTCCTGTTCTAGGTGTTCCGTCTGGAGGACTCGTGCTGCCTCTTCACCCTGCAGGGCCACTCAGGGGCCATCACGAGTGTGTACATAGACCAGGTAAGGGGACCAGGCGGAATGAAGACTCCCAAGCCCAGGACACGAGAACTATCCTGTCATCAGTGACCCAGCTTCCTTGGGCCTGTCCCTGCAGACCATGGTGCTGGCCAGTGGAGGACAGGACGGGGCCATCTGCCTATGGGACGTGCTGACAGGCAGCCGGGTCAGCCACATGTTCGCGCACCGTGGGGATGTCACCTCTCTCACCTGTACCACCTCCTGCGTCATCAGCAGTGGCTTGGATGACCTCATCAGCATCTGGGACCGCAGTACAGGCATTAAGCTCTACTCAATTCAGCAGGTAGGTGCCCCCCAACCCCCAGCATTCTCATGACTTATGGTAGACTTCAGACACTGAGCTCACCCTCTCCTTGCCTCCAGGACCTGGGCTGTGGTGCAAGCTTGGGGGTCATCTCAGACAACTTGCTGGTGACCGGCGGCCAGGGCTGTGTCTCCTTTTGGGACCTGAACTACGGGGACCTGTTACAGACAGTCTACCTGGGGAAGAGCAGCGAGGCCCAGCCTGCCCGCCAGATCCTGGTGCTGGACAATGCGGCTATCGTCTGCAACTTTGGCAGTGAGCTCAGTCTGGTGTACGTGCCCTCTGTGTTGGAGAAGCTGGACTGAGGGGGCTGTCCACACCCCCTGGGCTGCAGGGCTGCCCTGTGGCCATGCACTGGACTTAGACTTGGGGAGGAGCAGAGGCTTCTGGATGCTGCCTTGTGATTGTAATATTAAATTTTTTTTTTTAAATCTTATGTGCTCATTTTTTAAAATCTTATCTAAGGACTTTTTTTTTTTTTGCTTTTTGGGTCACACCCGGCGATGCACAGCGGTTACTCCTGGCTCATGCACTCAGGAATTACTCCTAATGGTGCTCGGGGGACCCTATGGGATGCTGGGAATCGAACCCGGGTCGACTGCGAGCAAGGCAAATGCCCTACCGGGGCTGTGCTATCGCTCCAGCCCTTTTTGAGCCATTTGCATCTTCACAGTGTTTCCAAAGTCTGGAGGCTGGAGTAGGGTGGGGAGAGGCTTTTTCCCCCTCCCTAAAAAGGGGTGGTACCATCCAAATAAGGGCTTCGACAGTGAGACTAAGCCTTGCTTTTAATTAGACTAGACTATTTTCACTTACTGGCTCCAATGGGAGTCAGGGGTTGAGATGAGATGGCTACAGGGGCGGGAAAGCTCAGCAGTGAACCCTCCTCAGCCATTTCACACGGTGGCCTCTAGGACACCTACAGTAAAGGTACACCAGGGGAGGCAGCAATGGACAGACAGTGGCCATGAACAGGTTGGTTTATTAATTACTTCAATAGCAAAGAGCTGAAAAATGTCATTTCCCACAAAGGAACAGAACCTGACCCCAGGCCTGTGATGCATCTCCACCCCACATGGGTGCAGGCTGGGCCAGGCAGGGCTGAAGGCAGCAGGAATGGGAGGAAGAGAATAAGCCCACGGCATAGGCCCAGCTGGGCATGAGTGAGCAGGCTGGGAGATGTAGTGTAAGGACCGGGCAGGGAACCTGTTCAGGTCTTATTGAGTGTCCAGAGTGGGTCCAGAAGGCTCAGGGGGTCATCAGTGGGCTGGGCAGCCCGCAGACCTTGCCCATTATGGGCCTGCAGAAAGTTCTGCTTGCTCATCCTCTGTTTCCCCCGCAAAGAGTTGTCCAAAGAGAAGGCCTCAGGAGTTAGGGATGCCAGCAGCTCCAAGGATGAGGACGGCGGCTCCAAATGGGGGGCCTCTGGTACTGGCTGTTCCTCCTCAGGTTGGGGGGTCTCAGGCAGGGGTGAAGAGAGCGGGGGAGGGGAGGAGGGTGGGAGCTGAGTAGACTCCGGAACACTGGCTGGCAGCAGACCTGGTGGCTCTACTGGCCCTGGCAGGCTGGCAGCTGGGGAATCCAAGCCTCCAGAAGGCCGGATGCTCAGTTTGGCGATGGTGGCCTGGATGGAGCTGATGGGCACATCCCCACCAAGGACCAGGTCCTGCGAGTCTTGAGGAAGGTGATTCTAAGAAGAAAAAGATGAAGAGGAGGAGGGGGTTCCACAAACTGGCCATCCCAGCTGCAACCAGTGGCTCCTCCCTCACCTTCTGGCTATTGCCTGTGCCAGCCACGGGCCTGCATGGAGGGGGAACACCATGGCGCTGCAGGACCTGCTCCACATGTCTCACTACCGCCTCATGGCAGAACCGGAGGTGCAGCTGCAAAAGTGGATTGGGCAGGGTCAGGGAGTGGTGGCCTTGAGGGGTGGGCAGAGGGCCTCCCGCTCCCGCCTGCTGCCCAGCCCCTCACTTTCTCCTGCAGCATGTGCTTCCTCTGTTGCCTCATGCGCCGCACTAGCTGAGGCAGCTCGGGGATCCCATTTCCAGCCTCCACTTCCTGCACAGCTGCATAGAGGAGCGCAAAGGCTCCCGTGCGGCCCACCCCAGAACTGCAGAGGAGAGGGGTGTCAGGTCAGGAGTCCCTGCATTCAACAGGAGCACTCCTCAGGTGGGGCCCCCCCACCCCCTACCTGCAGTGTACAATGACAGGGGTGTGCAGGGGGCGCTGGTGCAGGTAATGTGAGTGCACCTCCTGGATGAAGCGCAGCAGGTTGCTGGGGCTGTCAGGCAGGCCTCTGCGGGGGGGGAAAAGGCAGCAGGGGCTTGGGGCCAGACCCAGTCTGAGGCTCCCTCCCCCTCGCTCCCTTGATTATTAAAGGCTGCAGACGCACAACTCGGGCCAAGTGGAGAAGTGAAGATGCACGAGTGAGCGCTTGAGGCTTTGGTCCCGGAACTGCAGGCTCAGCACCCGCTCCACGTGGGTGTCGGTGGTGCGGACACTGCTCAGTGAGAGGCTCAAGGCGCCGTGTACCATGGGTTGGCCTCTCTCCGTGGGGAAGTAGCGGGCCACCTTTTGCTGGGGGCACACAGGTGGAGCAGAATTAGGGTGAGTTTTCTGGGGGTCCCTCCCTCGCACCCAGTTCCCTCATACCTTCTCCATCTCAGCTTCAGACACCAGCATGACAATGACTGACACTTTCTGCTCATGTACCATGAGCCAGAAGTCAGCTGCTGTACCAGGCAAGGGGGCCTGAGTGGCCACTAAGGGTGGACAGTACGGTGAGAGCCCCTCCACCATACTGGCATTGATATAGTCGTCCTTGCCAGAGCGCAGGACCACGCGGTTACTGTCATAGGGCATGACGTCCTGGTGCCGGTTCTTCAGGGAGTAGCAGCGAGCAATGGCAATGGAGCGGCCCCGGGCATCCTGCTCCTGGGCCTCCTGCAGCTCCCTCCAGACAGTGTCCAGAGCCCCTGCATCACCCAGCTGGCCCCGGAAGGCCTCCAGCTCCTGCTGCAGCCGCTGCAGCCTCTCAGGGCGCTCATAGGGGTCTCGCTCAATGAGCCGCAGGGCCTGAGGCCGCCGACCTTCTGCGGCATCCACCTTGGTGGGCTGCAGCAGAGGCTGCCCTACCCCGGGAGGCTGAGTGCCACCATGCTGGCTCTCAGGGCTGGAGGAGAGCAGGTCTGCAGTGGCTGCGCCCCGGCGCGGGCAAGGTGGCGGCTCTGCAGCAGGAGCCCGTGGAGGGACCTGGCTGGGCCCCGGAGAGGGCGCAGGTGAAGGCACTAGGTGGGGGCTGGGGGAAGGCTGGCTGGCCGGTGGGGGGCCTCGAATGGGGAGAGGGGTTGCCTGGGGGCCCAGAGGCCTGGGCGAAGGGGCAGGGCCATATGCCAGAGAGTGATGAGGCGGCTGAGGCGGCCCAGGACTGGGGAAAGGCAGTGCTCCTGAATGGGGGGGCAGTGGGTCCTGAGAGGGGCCGGGATAGATCTGAGTGTGCACTGTAGGTGGTGGCTGCCCCAGGACACCAGGCTGAGGAGCAAAGGGATAGGGGGATTGCGTGGGCGTGAGTGCTGGGGCTTGGGGTGGATAGAGATGTGGGTGCTGGAGTGGCAGAGGCTGCTGGTGGGGCTGGGGCCCAAAGGTGGCTTGTGGGATATGAGGCTGGGGCTGAGGCCCCATCCTTGGTGCTGGAAAACCTGTAGGGATTCCAGGAGAAAAGTGCTGGGTCGCGGGTGCCGGGAGGGGCTGCTTGGGTCCTAGTGGGTAGGTGTAAGGAACAGGCAGAGGCTGTGGTGGCACAGGGAAGCAAGGCTGAGGGGGAGGGGGAGGGATCGGGTTTGCTTGTGGTGCCGTGTGACTAGAAATGGGGGCTTGGATGCTATCTACTGTAGTGGTGGCTGGCCGAACCCCCATAGCCAATTCAGGGCCCGAGAACTGGGAGGGTGGGGCTGAGGGCAGGCCTGCACTGGGCTGGGGATGCCCAACCCGCCCGTAGGGGCCGCTCACCACACTGTGCTGTGGGGAGGAACGGGGCACCAGGCCCAGTTCTGGTGTGTAGCCAGGGGCCGAGTAGAGGGCAGGTCTAGGTGCCATGGCCATTGCAGGGTGCCCCGGAGCTGGAGGGACCCTGGGCTGCAATATCTGGGCAGGGCCTGGGTAGGTACCAGGGGGTAAGGGGCCTGGGAGATAGTGGGGTCCTGGCCCTGCAGAGGTGGGGAAGGGACCAGGAGGAAAGTGGAGGGGACCAGTCGTTCCCAGGAAGGTGTCAAGAGGCCGGGGGCCAGCCACCATGTCGGGGGGCAGGCTGCGCAGTTCCTCAGGCAGGTCTGTCTCCAGTGCGTCCCCCTCCTCCCTGCGGGGCAGCAGTGGCTTCGGGGCTGTGGGTCGGGGTGGCGGCTTCTTCTTCAGCTCCCTGTGGGAGCAGCAGGGGAGGCAGTGAGCCTACCCACTCCACCCCAGCCAGCCCCGTCCAAGGCAGCTGCACCCACCTGTCCAGAATCTGCTGACGGGCAGCCTCGCGGGCCTGGCAGGTGGACTGTGCCCGCTCCAGGAGAGCCGCCACCTTGCTCTCCAAATCGGCATAGAAGTCTTTGCCCTCCTGAGACTTCTTCATCAGATCCTCATAGGCTTCATAGGAGGCCACCAGGGTCTGCAGTGTGGAATTCCACCTGGCAGGCAGAAGGGCGGGCGGGCAGGCGGTGAGCTGAGCTCAGCTTCAGCGGGACTCCCGGCACACCCCAGGCCAGACACTGACTTCTGATCCAGCTCGCTGAGCACCCGCCGCACGGCCGCGTACTGCACATTTGCCTCTGTCAGTGCCCGGAGAACGTTGTCCTGGGCAGCCAGGTTCTGCTCCAGGTAGACCCTCAGCTGGTCATACTTCTTCAGCTGCTCCTCGAATAGTTTCTGAGGGGCGTGTTGGAGATACTCAGGCCTCACCACCTAAAACATGGAGCCCAGAACCAGAGCGCCCTGCTCAGCTCCCCCTACCTTCATCTCTGAGTGGTCCGCAGTGACCAGCGAAGCAGTGATGTCATCTTTCTGGATGAGCTCGCGCAGCTGCTGCTCCAGGGACACACGCTGGTCCCGCATCTCCTGCACCTTGGCCAAGATGCGCTTCAGGTTCTGTAGCACAGCCTTGTCCTCTGGGGGAAGGAGTGGTCTGTGAGGCTAGAGAAACCTCTAGCACCAAGTGCCCTGAGGACTGGACAGGCAGAGCTCACCTGGGGTGAGGGCAGGGGTGGGCAGGGCGGCTCGGACCTGGTCGAGCGGCCCACTGAGCAGGCGAAGGTTGCCGACGTGCAGATTCATGGCGCGGTGCAGCTCGCTGTTGGTGAAGGAGGCCTTCTCGTGGACCTCCATGTACTTGGCCCATTCTCGCCTCACCTCTGCCAGCTCAGCCTTAGAGACAGCTGGGCTGGACCCTGCTTGGCCTAATGCTTCTTGCAACTTCTGGTCTAGCAGCTCATCCTCCTCCATCAGATCCCTGATGTCCTTCAGAGAGGCCTCCACATCCGTGAACACACCTGAGAGCACTGTCGGGAAAGGGAACAGTTTCTCAGGTCCATCAACACCCCGAATCAAAAACACCTACTACTTATGAGCAGCCCATACCTCATGGAGCAATATGAGACACACAGGTGCCCTTCGGTCTCCCTGGACAGGAGAGCGAGAAGGCAGGGATCATCCATGTTTCCCTTCCACCGCTTGCTCTTCCAGTCCTTACCTTGCATGGACTGGACGAGGTTCTTGACAGTGTCAGGCCGAACGCTGAGAGCCGCACACTTCTCCATGAGCTGCGGGGGGATGTGGTTGTAGGCATCGAGGTTGTCCACTGTCTCAGGATCCAGCTGCATTGAATCCATGAACTGGCTGTGGGAAGCAACAAACCGTGGGGGTGCTGGGTGCTAGTCCAGCTCCTCAGATAGAAAAGGAACTCAAGGGTGTATGCCTCGCCAGGAAAGCCAGGTCTTGAGGTGCAAGAAGAGCAACTCAGCATCCCGACCTCTGCTACTAGGTGTGGCCTGGCCCCACAGAGTATGCCCAGGGCACTGCTGACGCCAGGGTAAGAGAAAGGAGATACTTGTAGAGGATTGGGGTTCTGCCACACAGCCTGCACATCAGCAGGAAGGGCAAATCCAGAAAGACATGGGAGTAGACATTTTGCTCCTGATAAGGGTAGCACAGAGAGTTCTAGTGTGCACCTCCCACCACCAGCCCTCAACTTACTCCAAGACCTCATTTTTGTCCTCAATCTTGGCCAGCATCTCCCGAAGTAACTTGGCTTTCTCCTCACTGCAGGAATGACAGTGCAGGTGCTGGAGTCTGTCTTCTGAAGACATCCCAGGCCTGCTATGATCAGGGCTGGCCCACCTCTCCCACCCACCTGTACAGTGATGAGGCCTCATGGGCAGCCATGGGTACCAGTTTGGCGAAGATATCAGGGCCTGTAACAGCAGGGTCTGTAGGGTTTACTGGCAAGGGCTTCACCAGGGGCGCACCTGGGGGTGGGGGAAAAAACCATGGAGACAGAGAAAGATCTCAAAGAGGTAGAGCACATGCTTGGCATACATAAAGCTCTGAGTGATCCCAAGTACCATACAGTCAGGGCTGTACCAGTGGGCTCAGTCTCACTTAGGGACCCAGATTCCTGAGCATCGCTGGAAGAGCCTCCGACATTAAAAAAAAAAAATGTGGAGACAGGCCCATGCAGATCTTTGGTCTGCATTCGTCTATCCCCTCAGCTTCACCCCCCCCATCCAATCCTCAGCCTCAGACCTTTCACAGGCTGAAGGGTGTCCAGTGCTGGGACAGCTTCATGGTAGATGAAGTCATTGTCTTTCTTGGCCGAATTGTACCTGGGATTAGAGGGGGAAGTGAGGAGTCCCATCAGTCATTGAGACCTAGCCTCCCATGTACCCATGGCACTGCTATCTTCCAAAACCCAGAGGCTGAGACTCCAGTGAGAAAGAAGCAGGACCAATCCCATGAACTCACTTTCCCCCAATGACATCCATAGTGAAGCGAAGCGCATCCTGCACAGTGTCAGGCTGGCCCTGTAGGGTTCAGAAATGGGAAGCCTCAGCACCACCCAAAAGCAGCACAGGACAGCTCTCAGCCATGCAGTGCTCCCCCCGTACTTCCTCCGCATTACCTTGGCCAGCTTGATGGCTTCATTGAGCTTATCCAGGGCACTCTGGAAGTATGCAACCTGCAAAAGCAAAGTGGAAACCGAGTTCAACTTTCCTTCCTTGGGCCCCATTCCTTCTACCACCCCACCACTGCCCTGCTGGGTCACCTGTCAAACCCTTAGCAGACAAGATTTTGATGAGGCAGCTTAGCTCCAGGCCCAGTTCAAAACATGGTCAGTGTTACCCTGTTCTACCTTACGCCACTAACCAGCCCTGCACTCAGAAGAGGGCCTGCCATGCCTCAGAACTGTCTTCCAGGAGTTGAGGTCTACATCGTGGAATCCCACACGGGGCAGCCTGGGTCCACAGTAGGGAAGGGATAGACCAGACTAGGAGCCCACCAATCAAGCTGGAACCAGTCATGCATCCCCTCCTTGTCACAGCTCACTTACCCGCTCCCCAAACTTCTGCTGTTCCTCAGCCTGCTTCCCCATGTGCAGCTGGGAAAAAAGAGCCACCATTTACTCCCCATTCTGTGGCACTCAGCCCTGCCCAGACCTTGCACTACGGCATCCTCACATGAGCCACAGCTGCAAAGTAGTAAATCTTCATCTGCACGAGCTTCTTCCAGTCCTTCTGAATCCGGCCCAGCAGTGAGGCTGTGTCGGGGTTCTCCAAGGCCCGGCAAGCCTCCTTGTAGTAATCTACCACCTGGGAGTCAGGATGGGCTCAGTGGGAAGGGGGAAAGGAAAACCAGGACTAAACAGAAGACTTGTCCTCAGTCCCATGAGGATAGTTATCTGCCTCCGTCCCTACCTGGGCACTGATGCGGGCCACCAGAAAGCTCTTCCTATTGTCCAACATGGACTTCTCCAGGAGGCACTCCTGAGCTTGGCCCTAGGACAAAAACCAGTTTGCTGCCCAATTCACCCAAAGGCCTACCTTCCCAGCGGCCAGGTTACACAGCTCCTGTTTCCCTTACGATAAGCAGCAAAGGGCACTGCTACCATCAGCCACAATGACCGTCCTCCCCTGGGTTCAACATGGTTCCAACAAGGGTGCCCCTCACCAGCATGAGGTTGACATTGAGAGTGAGGATCTGGCGGCTCATGTCAACACTGTAGGCCTGAGGGAAGTGCTCTCGGAGGTAGGCGAATGCTCCTGCAGCACACTGGAAGTGAGTACAGGAAACCTTCATGCCCTGGGGGGTGAGGGGAGGTAGAGGCTGAATCAGATAGTTGCCTATGTCCATTCCATGGTCAGCTCAATCCAGCACTGCAGGCTGAGAACATCAAGCACCTCCCAGTATCTGAAGGCCCACACTGAAGGTCTCCTCACCTCCTCAGACACCCGCTTGTCCATGGCCCCCAGCATGGAGTGCAGCGCTCCTGGGAAGGGAGAGGACCTGGGTCAGGGCCAACCAGGCTGCTCCCCAGGGGGTCTGAGTAAGCACATGCTCAGTATACACATGTTCTACGCCTATGTCAAGGGTAAGGCAAGTGACAAGAGTTGTCATCCATAATCAGGAAAACGTGTCTGAGAACTGGGACTATTGGTCAAGGCTGGGACAAGTAGGGAAGCTCAGAAAGTTCAAGCACCACAGGCCCCTGCTCTGCACCAGGAGGAGGTATGGGGGATGTCCCTGTCCACAGCCTAATTTGGAGGTCTTGTGGGACCACTACAGGGCTCTGAGGTGCCCCAGGCTTCCGGGGGCCAGGCTTAGATGTGGGGGTGAGGGATGTCTCCCAGCTGGGGCTCCGAGCAGCAGCACTACAGCAGGTGGCCCAGCATAGAGGTGCCCCGGCCTAGAAAAGAGGAACTGGCAGAGCTGTGAGGAAGGCAGGAGGGATCAGCGCCCCGGAGCCTTCTATCTATGAGCCCACAGCCACTGCTACCCTGGCTGTGAGGCAGGTGACGAAGGCACTCAGGTTGCTCACCAAGGTTGTAGAGAATGCAGGCCTGCTCGTATTTGATGTCCTCATGGGCCACAGACTTGCCTGAGAAGATCTCTGTCCTGCAGACATGTCACCCAGTCACACTGAGGGAAGGGGCTGGCCAGGGCGGCCAGATGAGGGGGTCAGCTGCCCCAGAATGGGCTAGAGGGAAGGAGACCTGGGGAGACCACACCAAGCCACTCCCCACACTGAGCAGCAAGGAGAGAAAGGGAATCCCTGCACTCGGGTTTCCCAGGCACCCTCCATCAGCTTCCTCAACCTTCCTCAGCTCTTACCAGGTCACAGGGACAGCAGCCTCCTGGCCTGAACCCATCGGGACGCGACTCTGCAGGTAGTGGAGCTGGCCCAGGTACTTTCGGAGGACACTGCAGCCCTCAAAGTCCCGTGGAACACGGACAGCATTCTGGAGGGCAAAGGGGAGAAGCAGAGCTGCCATTACTTGGAGTACTGGACAGACAGGCCTATTCACTCACAAGTGCCTGGAATATGAGAGGCCACAGCCTCCACGGGATGCACCTGAGCTACACCTGCCATCCGAGAACCACACTGTCATCAAACAGAGCAGACACGTGTGTTCAGAAATGATACTCTGCAAACCAGTGGGGTTTGCCTCCACTTATCTACATATGACTCATTTTTTTAAAAAAAAAAGAATTTAATTTACATGCTTTAGCTTTTAAGGCTACCTCTTTAACATATGCAAACATACTAATTATCCCTGTTCTGATAAAAAGAAACAATTTCCTTTAATCAGACCCAACATGCCTAAAGGTCTTGATCTTTCCACCTCCATCTTGAAGGCCAGTGGTCCAGCTACAGCTTTTCCCCTGCTCCTGCTATCTGGCCAGAGCCTCGGCTCTGACCTCTTATCAGTTTTTGCCCAGTTCTATTCATGGAGTTTTTGTTTTTGTTTTTTCAATTTTATTTTTTTTTAATTTTTTTTGGTCACACCCGGCAATGCACAGGGGTTACTCCTGGCTCTGCACTCAGGAATTACTACTGGCGGTGCTCAGGGGACCATATGGGATGCTGGGATTCGAACCCAGGTCAGCCGCGTGCAAGGCAAAAGCCCTACCTGCTGTGCTATCGCTCCAGCCCCTTGTTTTGTTTTTTGTAAAAATTGCAAAAGCAGAATACTTGCAAGGGAAAAACGTGTATTTAAGCTTTCTGTTACTTAATTCAAAGAAATCTTTTTAATTACTTTAATCCAGAGGTTCCCAATCTTATTTGGCTTATCACCCCTTTTCAAGAAGAAAAAAAAACTCACACAGTGCCCCCTTGGAAATGTACCTTCTGTGAGTGAACAAACAGAAAGCACCCCCCATTGAACCCCCAAGGCTGTTATCTCACACTTTCATTAGGGTGCCTACATTTTTTTTTAAATGCCAACTATTATTATTATTGTTCAGAAATTAGTTCTAGAAAGAACTGGTAACTTCAAGCAAACCCCAAATATATGGTAACAGACCCATTAGGAGTATACAATGGGTCGTAACACTCCCCGAAACAAGGCTTTTCCCTGCTTACTGCTGCCCCTTGTCCTTTGTTCTGCTGTTTCCAAGTCTTTCACAATGTAGCAGACAGCAAGTTTCTCTAGGTGCAGTGCCCAAACTCTTACTCCAGGAAACATGGCTGTCTGATGAACCACTCACTACTGTCCGGGATGGCTGGGACAGGGCCTGCCCTCATTCTAGACTGCCAACTGAAACCACTCTGCCATGTCACACTCTCTGGATCCCTCATACTACTCACTGTGCTTATTGGGGATTGGGGAAGGGGGAACTAGCTCTTCAGTCCTCTATAAAGTCGCCTGAGACTTTGTTTAATGCAACTTGTGCCACAATAGTGACTTTTGAAGTTATGTGGTATACTAAATTCCTTGAGTACAAGGAATCTTATTTAGTATACCACATTAACTTCACAGAAAATTTGTTTGTTGCTAAGTCCACAGGGCATGCAAGAATACCCGTATTAAGAAAGGATTCTGAAGCAAGGAATGCAGCTCAGCAGTAGAGCACTTGCCTTGCATGTGCGACAATGTGTGTACAATCCCTAGCACTCCAAAATAAATGGTTGAGATATATTTGTTAACAGGATAAAGAATGCATGGCTGGAACCCCAGTACATACTTGAGTGGGGCTGGAGAGATAGCTCAATAGGCTAAGCATAATACTTTGCTTGTGGGAGCCCAAGTTTGATCCCCAACACCATATGCTCTGCAGGAGTAACTCCCAAACACAGGACCAGGATGTACTCTCTAAGCACTGTAGAGTAAGGCCCCAGAACACAACAAAGCAAAATTTCCATTTGGAAATTAAGCACTGTCCTTAGCTTAAAGCAAGGACAGACGAGGTTGAAATATTTCTAAATTATTTTAAAAACAGAAAGAAAAAAAAAACTGAAGAAACAGTATAGGGATTAAGGCACACGCTTTGAATGCAATCAAGCTCCGTCTGATCCCTGGTACCACACTGAACATTTCAAAACAGAAAAAGCATGAAAAAGAGAATGTTCAAGCCTCCCCTCGCTTATCACAGACTCAGATAAATACCACAGAGATTTAAGAGTAGAACATGGTGAGTGGCGGAAACTCAACTAGATGGAAATGGGAAGTTATAACTTTGGTGGTAGGTGTGATGTGGTATCACACATTTGAATACATGCAAAAGTATACCCCTAAAACTTAACAGCAGTAAACCAATGTTAAATCAATCCTAAAAATGAACAGATTTAGTAAAAACCAAGACCATACAAGTACAACAAGCACATCAGTGACTATCACCCTGTTATTTGGATGAGGAAGGTTTTCTATGTGCATATCAAAGGCAGACAATGACTATAAAAGGAAAGATGAAATGGATGTGAGTTACAAACAACTAAAAACACATGGTCTTGTATCACTGAGCTAGTACAAAGGTTTAGGCACTTGCCTAGCATGAAGCTAAGGTCACAACCCTGGTTTGAATCCCGGTACTATATATAGTTCCCCAAGCACCACCTGGCATGGGCTCTACCAGATGTGGCCCCAAAACAAACCAACTAAATAATAACACATGGACCACAGAGAACATAACAGACTGAGTACATGCTTCGCATGCTGAAGGTCTGGGTTTGCCGTGGGCACCACTAGAAGCAGCACCTAAGCAGAGTCAGGAGTAGCTCCCATGCACTGCTAGGTGTAGCTCCAAAACAAAAACGCAGCACAAGGGCCAAGAAAATGCCTCACAAGACTGAGGCCCTGGATATTTGGTTTCCCGCACCACACAAATTATTTTAATTTGCAAAACAAAAACTTGAAAATATTTGTATTAAAGAGCAGTATCATTAATGCATGAATCTTGTTAATCCACAAGAAAAAAAATGTATTAATACCCTAATAAAAAACAGAAAATATTAATCAGCAATTCTTAAATCCATGCAAAAAAATTTTTTTTTTAAATTCTTTTATTAATTCACCATGTGGAAAGTTACAAAGCCTTCAGGTTAAAGTCTCAGTTATACAATGCTCAAACACCCATCCCTTCACCAGTGCATATATTCCACCACCAAGAATCACGATATACCTCCCCCTTCCCCCCACCTCCCCAGCCCTCCACCCCACATGTGAAACTGGTAAATTTCACTTTACTTTCACTTTACTTTGATTACATTCAATATTTAAACAAAAAAAAATTCACTATTATTGATTTGGAGTTTCTCCCCCCTAAAGTCGATCTGCTGAAAAGAAAGCATTTGGTAATTTGTTTTCCATTGCTGAGAATGAAGAGATATGAGGTCAGGAGGCCGCACTAGCAGCAGCATAGTTTTGGATTTCTGTATTTTAGTATTTTAGTAACTAAGTCCAGAGAAATGTCTGCCAGGAATCGCAACATTGTAAGCTCATGCAAAAAAATTTGAGATTCAGAGAGAGAGTATAGTAAGTAGGGTACCTGCCTTGCACACACTCAACTAGGTTTGATCCTGGCACTACATATGGTCTCCCAATACCACCGGGAATGATCCCTGAGTAAAGAGCAAGGAATAAGCCCTGAATACCACCAGATGTGGCCCAAATACACACAAAAAAAGAAAAAGAAAGAAAGATAATATGTAACACATGAATCTTACTGCTACCATATAACTAAAGATTAATTTCTAATAATGTCAGAAAAGAAAATAAAAAGGGAGAGAGTATAAAAGTTTAGGGGTGAGGCCCAGAACAATAATTATACAATGGGGCAGGCACTTTCCTTGCATGCAGCCAACCTGGGCTAGATTCCTGGTGCCCCATATGGTCCCCTAGCCCTGCCAACAGTAGTCCCTGAGTGTAGAGCTAGGAAGAAGTCCCGAGCACTGCTGGGTGTGGCCCCAAAACAAACAAAAAATGTTAAGGTGCTTGCCTAGTATGCTATGGCTGCAGCCATAACCGTGGGTTGAAGTCCAGGACCACATCAGCTCCAGGAGGGTCCCTGTGCACCAATGGTAGGGTCCAAAAGGTAACAGTGATACATCTACACAATGGAATACTATGCAGCTGTTAGAAAAGATGAAGTCATGAAATTTGCATATAAGTGGATCAACACAGAGAGTATCATAAGTGAAATGAGTCAGAAAGAAAGGGACAGACATAGAAGACTGCACTCATTTGTGGAATATAAAGCAACAGAATGGGAGACTAACACCCAAGGATAGTACAGATAAGGACCAGGAGGACTGGAAGCTGGAAGCTGGCCTCACATGCTGGGGGAAAAGGCAGCTCAGACAGAGAAGGGACCCCAAGTAAAGGATGCTTGGAGGGCCTGCTCAGGATGCGAGATTTGTGCTGAAAGTGGACTATAGACCGAGAATGATGGCCATTTCATACCTGTATTGCAAACCACAGCACCCAAAAGGAGAGAGAGTAAAAGGGAAAATGCCTGCTACAGAGGCTGGGGGGTGGAGGGGTGGGGGTGGGGGTGGGGGAGGGATACTGGGAACATTGGTAATGAAGAATGGGCAAAATGGGCACTGATGGAGGGATGGGTATACAATCATTGTATGAGTGAAATTTAAGCAGGGAAGTCTGAAGTCTGTAACTGTATCTCACCTCACAGTGTTTCACTGAAAAACCCAAAGCAAACAAACAAAAAAGGTAACAATGAGTTCAGGTGCACACATGCTGCTGCAATGGAGCAAGTACATCCTATTCCCACTAATTCCCACAGAAACAATCCTATATGGATGTAAGTATATTTATTGGTAAAAACCTAAAGATAGTATGTTCTCCAAAAAGAGACTAATTAAATTACAATGCAATATAATGGTCAGAGACCACTAAAAATACTACTGTTACATGTTCACTGACACAAAAGGATAGCTATAACGTTAAGTGAAAGATGAAGGCTATAATTAGTATAGGTGACATATAATCCTCTGTGGCTTTACAGGATATATAAATATAAGACACATATTAGGGCCAGAGAGATAGTACAGGAGTTAAGGTACCTACTTTACATAGTTGGCAGTTCAATCTCTGGCACCACATATGGCTCCCCAATCCCCACCAGGAATGATCCCTGAACACAGACAAGGTACCACCTAAGCACAACAAACTATAGCCCAAAAACCAAAAACAAATACATAAACTTAAGAGTATATAAAGCTATATAACATATGTCACATAGTATATAGATCATGCTGAATATTATGTAGTACAGAAACACATATAATATAAATAAAAAATAGCAAATATATAAATAAAAAATATACACACAAATCACTGTAAGGATTTTTGTTTTGCTGTTTCTTAGGTGCTATTACCTCACACATAAAAGCCTTGCACACTACTGCTGAGTGAGCCACTTATGTTGCATGTGTGACGCTGTGGGATCCACACCACAAAGAACCATAGTCCTACCTGTCGAAGCAGCTCCAGCTTCTTCAGTTCCTCATTGTAGGCTTCTGGGTTCTCTCCGTAATTCTTCAGAACAAACTAAAGAGAGAAAAGATCGTAAACCAGAGAGAGGAGATTCCCCTGTTGCCACCCTCTGAATCCTGAACAATCACTAGTCAGAGTAGGACCAAGAGGACCCATCTCCTGGATGGACCCTATGGGAAACTGAGCTGATTCCTCATGCCGAAGCCCTCTATGAAGTCAAGGCCTTTCCTAGTTCAAGACAACAGGGAACTTACAGGAGGCGGAAATAGAAAACTGAGGAAAATTCCCCACAGGATTACATTCTCAAGATGCCATCAAGAATTGGACCCTAAAGGGCTGGAGCAATAGCACAGCGGGTAGGGCATTTGCCTTGCACACGGCCAACCCGGGTTCGATTCCCAGCATCCCATATGGTCCCCTGAGCACTGCCAGGTGTGATTCCTGAGTGTAGAGCCAGGAGTAACCCCTGTGCATTGCTGGGTGTGACCCAAGAAGAAAAAAAAAAAAGAATTGGACCCTGGAGCTGAGGTAGTACGGGCCTTAAGGTGCTTGCCTTGCATGTGGCCGACCCAGGTTTGATGCCTGTTACCAGTGCTTATCTCTGTTTCTTTGCTCGCAGAAGCCTGTATTCTCTGGGTCAACATGTACCTCTCTCTCTCTCCCTACACGTGTTCTAAGTAAGTATCAATAAAAACTACATCGCTTCTCACACACACACACAAAATAATCACCTCTATCTGCAGCAGCAAATATTACTTTCCAGCCATGTGCCAGGCACTAAGTTGAGTGCCTAAAGAAAAAATAACCACTCAATCTTTACACAGTCCAAAGAGGTAAAATCATTGCCATTTTAAAGGTGATGAAATGAGGAAACTGAGACAGAAAGGCTGAGGCATTTGACAAGGTGACAGCACCAGTAACCAATGAAATGACTGAACCCAAGAGCCCCTATACACATCCCAGCATTAGACATGAAAGCATAAAAGTACATATTTCAAGAAGGGAGACGAGGGGCTGGGGCGGTAGCACAGTGGGGAGGGTGTTTGCCTTGCAAACAGCCGACCCAGGTTCGATTCCCAGCACCCCATGTGGTCCCGTGAACACCGCCAGGAGTAATTCCTGAGTGCAGAACCAGGAGTAACCCCTGTGCATCGATGGGTGTGGACCCCCCCCCCAAATAAAAAGAAGCAAAAAAAAAAAAAGAGGGGAGATATGGGCACTACATATGTTCAGGTGCCACATGTGCTCGGCCATGTGGGCACAAGCAACACATGGGCTCGGGCAGCATACACACCTCCATTCTGATTTTTTTTTCTTTTTGGGTCACACCCAGCGTTGCACAGGGGTTACTCCTGGCTCATGGCTGGAGAGACAGTTCAACAGGTTATCTTTGCATGCTTGAGGTTCAATCCCTAAGAGCACTTTCAAAATGACCCCTGAGCACAAAGCCAGGAGTAATCCCTGAGCACTTCAGGGTATGCCCCCCTACAAACAAACAAACAAACAAACAAAACAAAAACAACTGAGGGGTTGGAGTGATAGCAGTAAGGCATTTGCCTGCATGGCAGACCTGGGTTCGATCCCTGGTACCCCATATGGTTCTCTGAACCCCACCAGGAGTGACCCGAGAGCAGAGACAGGAGTAATTCCTGAGCACAAATGGGTGTACCCCCCAAAAAATATTCTACAATAGTTAGAAAACTAATCCCTAACCAACAACCAACACCCAGTTAATTAGAGAAGCAGTCAGAATATTTTCTAAAGAAAATATTGGGGGATTTTGGGTCATACCTGGCAGTTTTCAGAGTAACTGACATTTAACTTGTGCTGGAAGGACTATGAGGTGCCAGAAATTAAGCCGAGGTCTCTGACATGTGTGCATATCTTCAGCCCACTGAGCTCACTACAGTCCAGTATTTTCAATTTTTTTTTTTTTGCTTTTTGGGGGTCACACCCGGTGATGCACAGGGGCTACTCCTGGATTTGCACTCAGGAATTACTCCTGGCGGTGCTCTGGGGACCATATGGGACATTGGGAATCAAACCTGGGTTGGCTGCGTGCAAGGCAAACGCCCTACCCGCTGTGCTATAGCTCCAGCCCCCTATTTTCTAAATTCTTATAAGAATCCTCTACAGGGGCTGGAGAATAGCACAGCGGGTAGGGCGTTTGCCTTGCATGCGGCCAACCCAGTTTCAATTCCCAGCATCTCATATGGTCCCCTGAGCACTGCCAGGAGGAATTCCTGAGTAGAGCCAGGAGTTACACCTGTGCATCGCCGGGTATGACCCAAAAAGCAAAAAAAATAAGAAGAATCCTCTATAACTGCTTATGCCCTTAACTGAGGAAAGAGGCAATCTGGAGAAGTGGCTTCCACCTATGACCTATTTTTGCCTGAGAAATTTTTATGCAACTCAAGTATATAAAATAGGTATACAAATCAAACATTTATTGACAATAAGTATTTCAGAGTCTGGGGCTAGACCTAGCAATGCACAGGAGTCATTCTCTGGCAGTGGTTAGGGATTGTGAGGTGCCAGGGATCAAACCCAAGTCTCCTACACATGAAATATAAGCTCAGCCCTTTGTCCCATCTCTCCGTCCACAAACTTTAAAACAAACTTTTCACAATCCCCACATTTAGTTAGGCAACCCTATATGGGATCATGATCCAATTTAAGCATTCAGGCTCTCAAGTAAGGGACAGAGACCAAATCAGTTTCTCTGTGGCCAGAGTGCTGCAGTTAAGAACACTTGTGGCCAGGATCTGAAGCTCCCCGAGAAGGAAAGCCCAGGCGCAAAGCAGAAGAATGTGGACGCTGACACCATATACCAAGTGTAAGTAAAAAAACATCAACAGTCCCCGGTATAAAAGGTTCTTAGAGGTGGGAGAACCAAAGAACCTCCAGAGCCCAGCCAGACTGTGGAGCAGTTGAGGATTCTTTTCAGAGGGAATAGGACCTAAGTTAACTCTATGCTGAGAGAATGTCCAGGAAGGAGAACCGAAGGGTGGAGGGGTGGGATGAATTTGGCACATAGGGAAAAGAAGTAGTTATGAGTAAAAAAATAGTAAAAGGGATGGGGTTAAGCTGGTCGGGTTGGCCTTGCATGTGGCCAACCAGGTTTGATCCCCAGCATCCCATATGGTTCTCCAAGTACTGTCAGGATTGATCCCTGAGCTTAGAGCTAGAACTAATCTCTGAGCACTACCGTGTGGCACACAACCAAGATGGGAGAGAGAGAGAGGGAGGGAGGGAGAGGGAGAGAAAAAGAGAGGAGAGAGGGGAGAGAGAGAGAGAGGACAGAGACAGAGAAAGAAAGACAGAAAGAGACATAGACAGCAGAACTGGAAATATTCTCTCTGGAAATATTCTCGCTATTTCCAGAGAGAATAACTAAGACAGAATACCAAGATACCAATTCCTGGCAACGCCTCTAGGATGCTATGAGATCTGGGCTTTTTTGTTCATCTGTAAAATGTGGTTAATCCTCTATAGGCACATAACAGAATTCACAGGCCTGTCATACGGATATGGACTTGGGCTGTTTTTTTGGCTTTTGGTTTTTCTTTTTGGATCGCATCCAGCGATGCTCAGGTGTTACTCCTCGCTTTACACTCAGGAATTATTTCTGGTGGTGCTTGGGGGACCATATGGGATGCTGGGGATTGAACTTGGGTGGCTGCATGCAAGGCAAACACCCTACCTGCTGTACTATCTCTCCAGCCCCTTGTTTTCCTAAACAGAGAAGGGCATTACCAGGCTGAAATAATGTTTCCAATAAGCCAAAGCATGTATCAGATACTCATGTGCATTAAAACTTGATACTACATGAGGTAGACAATTAGTTCTGTTACAGGTGAGAAAAGTTAGAAACAGATTCATTGTAAAGTCATCTACATCTGCTTAAGCATACACCTTTATGTAGGTGGGATCTAAACCACGCCCTGACTCCAATGTCTATGTTATTTCCATGATACTTGCCCATTTATTCCAGCTCTTTTACTATGCAACAAATAGCACAGCATTTTTATAGGTAGATAGGCTCACTGGAAAAATTATCAGTCCTAGGGCCAGAGATGAATAACAGCAGATTTAGAGCCCTGAAACCAGACTGACTAACTCCTAACTCTGGGATATTCTTATCACTTTCTCTTGTAACAGCAATTTGTTGGTGTATCATTTTCCCCCTAGTGGTGTAAGTGTCCAGCATTTGCTCTCACTCTGATGTAACGTCTTAAAATTTTATGATACTGATTCAGCAGCCATGATCCAGAAACTCAAATAAATCTTGAAAGAGATCAACAAACAGCAGAGATTCTTCTGGATCCCAAACAAGGCTGAGTCATCCAGGGCAACCCAAAAAGTGTGTGCTGGGGGTTGGGGAGCAGGGGCTGATATAGAAGGCTTAACCTGTAACAACATTTTAGTAATCTCTTATACAAGGGCTTAATGGCTCCATGGTAAGATACAACAATCTTCACAAACTTTCTTCTAAGGAAACATTTTTTTATCATTCTTTAAGAAAATTATTTGGGGACTGGAGCGATAGCACAGCGGGTAGGGCGTTTGCCTTGCACGCGGACGACCCGAGTTCGATTCCCAGCATCCTATATGGTCCCGTGAGTACCGCCAGGGGTGGTTCCTGAGTGCAGAGCCAGGAGTGATCCCTGTGCATCGCCAGGTGTGACCCAAAAAGCAAAAAAGAAAAAAGAAAAAAAAATTATTTGTAGCAAGCAGTATAAAATAAGTTGTGGGCCCGCTATAGAGACAGGCTTAAGGAGTGGTTGGGAAAATTGGAAACAATGATGGTGGGAAGGTACAAGGGTGGTGGAACTGGTGTTAGAATACTGAATGCAACAAATCATCACGAAAAGCTTGGTAAAAATAAGTAAATGACCAAAAAAAGAATTTTATGATGCTAATTAAGGAATAACCCAAGAAGTAAAAGCAATATAGATTATCCATTGTCCACCATACACATTCTTTTTATCTCCACTCAACTCAAATATGGAATATTTCTTGCTTCCCACACAAGGTATTGTTAGTTAACATAATATATGCTCTGCTAGAGAATTTCAAATGAGATTCATTTTACTTAAAGAAAGGAGTATTACCACCAAGGGAAATCACTGGTTCTTTAAGTGAACACAAGCCTGAAACCAAATTATTGCTCAGGAGCACTTGGGATGAGAACAGAAGTTTACCCTCAGTCTAAGCCCAACAATTCAAGGTATCTCTTCCCGTATCTTTTCTGCTAGTACCTCAATCTTTCTGAACACCACTGAGGGAGATTCAAGTTACATCTCGTGGACAGTCTCTAGAACTAGACTATGTTATTCAGCCAATATTTGCTTAGTATTCTCTGTACACAGTATTTATTAGTTCCTGTGTAAAGAAGAGTCTGATGTGAAATGGATCTTCGGTATATGAGATTAAAATCAGAGAAGAATGAACTGGACAATCAAGGTCATCAACGCCTAGAGCCATTCATTATGCTATAAAACACAAGTGAACAGACAGGTCCTGGACACTGATTCTGTGACTCTAAATCTATGATAGGATTTCTGATTGTGTTCAGGGATCACTTCTGGCAGTGCTCAAGACATATTCCTGGCTCTATGTTCAGTGGAGCATATATGATATGCATGGATCAAACCTGGGTTGGCCAGGTAACAAGGCAAAGTGCCTTATCCTTTGTACTATCTCTTTGGCCTTTTGATAGAATTTTTGTCTACCTATCACTACTTATATCCTCAGTGCCTGACCTTTACTAGGCAGTTCCTCATTATTTATTGAATGCAGATTATTAATTTTTGGTAGCATTTTTATATTAGTATATAAAAGATAATTAACAAAACTATCCTCTATGGATAGGAAAGAAACTCTTAGTGCTGGGGATGTGGTTCAAGTGCCAGAGCATGTGATTTGCATCTGGAGAGAGAGAGAGAGAGAGAGAGAGAGAGAGAGAGAGAGAGAGAGAGAGAGAGAGAGAGAGAGAGAGAGAGAGGAGAGGAGAGAGAGGAGGGAGAGAGAGACACAGAGAGAGAGAGAGAGAGATGTGAGAGAGAGAGAGATAGAGAGACAGAGGCAGAGAAGACAAAACAAATCAAGACAACAGGTAACAGACAAAGTCCCTCTAGTCATCTTGTTTCCCTTTTTGTGTGTGGGGCAAGTTTTTTAAAGCTGTCCCTTGAGATATCTCAAAAGAGGTAAAACGTCAACAAACTTAAAAAAACAAATTCAGGGGCTGGATAGTACAGCAAGGAGGGCACTTGCCTTGTATGAGGGCGACCTGGGTTCAATTCCCAACACCCTTTATGGTGCCCTCAGTTTACCAGGAGTGATCCCTAAGTATAGAGTAAGGAGTAAGCCCTGAGCATGGCAAGTGGGTCCACCACCCCATTCTCCCCACCCCTCACCAAAAACACCTAAGCTCAACTTACATATGAATCAGTAATAAGAGAAATGAATCTGTCTGAATTTGGAGGCACAACTACTCAGCAACTAACAGAGAGACTTGCTCTGGTTCAACCTGGAGATGAAGAGGAAAAAAGAAATTCCAGTAAGGTCTGAATTAGCACAAGTACCTGATGTGGAAAAAAACAGAAGATGAATGGTCTACAGGAGTGGTCTAGGGGTGGGAGTAGGGGGTGAAGTTAGAAAGGTAGACTTGATGAGAAATGGAAGCAGGTCTCAAAGAGCAGGAAGAGTCTCTGGAAGCTGGTGAGAAAGCAGGCTTTGAAAAATCAGTTCAACTAGACTGGGGAAGGGCAGAGGCCAAGAAATCACCTGAGTGGCTTCCTTATGGTACATCTGCCCCTGATGATGAATTATTGTGCAGACCATTCATTAAAAGGTAAGCTCCACAAAGGCAGGGATTTTTGTCCTCACATACAGCCCTGATACCCATAACATGCAGTCAGTATCCAATGAATTAACCAAGGTATGGATGAACCCCTCAAGCTAAGTGAGTATAATTAAGCACAAATACAGTTGGTTTAGCGCAGCTGTTTAGGACAGGGAATGGGAAGAATTTCAAACATTAACACTTATAGTCAAATCACTCACTAGAGAGGACAAGAATCATCTTTATCACTTTTCCGTGAGTCAGCATTCAGGCTTCAAAGCACATGTAAGAAGGTGTGGGGCCAGCAGCATTTTCCCACTAAGAAATTAGGTGTCTTGGTATCCTGACCTTAAACTCGGCATCACAGAAAAGTACCTTGCTGTTTTGGCTCTCTTTTGACGCTATTCCATAATTGAAGGTATGTCCATTAGGAGTGAATTCCAAAAAATAATCATTATTAAAAGTTTCTCAGAAGTCCAGCCCTCACAAAGAACACAACCCTTTATCTAGGAAAACAATTCCATTTTCAAAACCAGCTCCTTGACAAGCCTTAGGCTGATACTTCTGTACAATGCACACTTTCACATTAGTGTCACCTCTAGTTTTTAAAAATCTCCTCTACTTGTCTAGGAATTCCATGGGGCAGGAGGAGAACAGGGGGAATCTTAATCTAAATCATTTGTAATACAGGGTTCCACATAGTGCTAGAAAGGTTTACTCAATAGGACCAATTTTAACCCTGCTGTCCTAAAATAATTTCCCTTAGCACAAAGCTACTCTTTATGTTCCCCAAAGCTCAGAACAGGGGTTAAAAAGAAAAAGAATCCCTGGGGGCTAGAGCAATAGCACAGCGGGTAGGGCGTTTGCCTTGCACGCGGCCGACCCGGGTTCGATTCCCAGCATCCCATATGGTCCCCTGAGCACCGCCAGGAGTAATTCCTGAGTTCAGAGCCAGGAGTAACCCCTGTGCATCGCCAGGTGTGACCCAAAAAGAAAAAAAAAAGAATCCCAATGGAAGGAGATACAATGAGGGCTCTAGGACTGGGCACAGTAGACACGGAAGTATGCCCAGGCAGCAGTGGTTTTTTGCAGTCTTCTCTGAAAGGAGTCCCAAGGTACCCAGAGAGAGCGGGCCATTTCAGAAACCAGCCTACAACAGACAGCTGTTCCTCTTCAGAGAGGAGAGAGAGAAACAATTTAAACTGTACCTTGAAAGAATCAAAATACAGAACTAGGACCAAGGAGACCAATGGTGGACAGACAACTTGCCTTACACCTAAAAGAGGTTCTGGCTTCAATCCCCAGCACCACAAACATATTAACAAAATATAGGATTAAAGAAGAGTCACATATTAGGGCCAGACAGATCGTACAGCTGGTAAGGTACTTGCCTTGTATGCAGCTGACCCGGGTTCAATCCCCGGCATCCACTATGGTCCTCCAAGCATCGCCTGGAGTGATTACTGAGTGCAGAGCCAGGAGTAAGCCCTGAGAATCCGGGTGTGTCTCCCCCTCACCCCACAAGTAAAAGAAAGGCCACATCCATACCAGGCAAACATGAGAGAGAGCTCTTCTACGCAGAAGGAATCACAAAAAGGCATAGAAAGGAAACTCAATAAATGATAGCTAGAGGGTTCAGTAGGTTAAGTTCATGCTTTGCATGTGAGAGGCCCCTGTTCAATCCCCAGGACTGCAGTCCCCCAAGCACCAATGGGAGCAACCAACTCCCAAGCACAAAGTCAAGCACCACCAGGTGAGCCCTCCCTGCCCCCAACTTTCCCCAAATGAACAGTAAGTGGCCGGTTGTTAACAGTATCTGGGATAACCATCAGAAGCACACAGATCAATCACATAGACAGCAGGTACTCGAAAGAATGCTGGAAAAAAAAAAAAAGCCTGAGTCTAAAGCAGTACATGTCTAGCCTATTTTAGGCTTGAGTTCAAACCCCAGAATCACAGAGGGTGGTTCTATGCCCCTGCTGAGCATGGCCCCTATTTATTCTTTTTCTTTTAAATGCTGAAAGAACTGGACTAAGTCAGAGAACTGTGAATGGCTAGGCTTGAACTAGAAAACAAAGGAATTGTTACATTCCAGAAAAATGTCTAATTGTATGGGAGTGTCTACGGAGAAGAGAGGCCAAGTCTAGGAAAGAACAACATTCTGGAATTTCAGATTAATCAAACTTCCTTCTTCGGAAAATGTGGAAAAAGAGGTGCAAAGAGGTTAATCGATGGGCTCACAGGAATACAAATTGTTACTGTGTGAATTAAGGCAGAGGCAGAGTAAGGAGAGAAAATGAGAGAGCTTCCTGGCCAACTTCCAAGCCTGTTTTCTTTCTTCTCGCATCCTTTTCTCAAGCATCCTGCTGAGTGATGCACCACTGTTAGGACTTAACTTTGGCAACCCACTATGGGTAACCTACAAAGATCGCCAAAGTGCAAAAGCTTCCCCCACTGTTCCTTTCACTTTTCCCTTGACCCAACTCGTCACCAAGTCACCCATCCGAAGGCCACGGATGTCTCCATGGGCAGCTGATGCCAATACAGCGCCTTGCAGATCCCTCACCTAGGTCAATTCTAAGTGGGCTTTCATTATTGTTCGTATTTGTCTCCCTTCCCTGCGTTATTGCTGAGATGCACACACTTCGCCATGGTACTCATGGGGGGAGAGGAGGGGTCTTTCATTTCAGTTGTGCCGCCTATAATATGCAACATGGGGTGGGGGGGAGTGCGCTGGGGATCAAACTCTGGGCCTCCTGCCTGGTTCCGTGAAGACGGGTCAACACACTGGCCGGCGGGGTCTCCCTCTGCAGGCAGTTGATCCCCTCAGAGCAGTTAGGAAACGCGGGAACCCACCGGACAACACGAACTAGGGCTTGGGCCAAAGAACAAGGTTCATCTTGTTTTGTTGTTGCTGCTGCTGTTTTGTTTTCTGGGCAACACCCAACTGTGCTCGGGGCTTCCTCCTGGCTCGGCACGCAGGGTTACTC
Organism: Sorex araneus; assembly: GCF_027595985.1. Classification (NCBI taxonomy): domain Eukaryota; kingdom Metazoa; phylum Chordata; class Mammalia; order Eulipotyphla; family Soricidae; genus Sorex; species Sorex araneus. The sequence goes on along the minus strand of NC_073305.1, from coordinate 44,123,541 downwards.
TTAGCGGTTGGTGCTCACTCGGGGGCCCACATCGGGGGCCAAGGACCGAACCTGGGTCGGCGACGTGCAAGGCAAACGCCCTACCCGCTGTCCCGTCGCCCCAGAATACAGCACTGAGTGTGGACCCCACAGATGGGCCCAGACGCGGGGACCGGCCGTCCCTCTGGGTCTCCGGGCCCCCCACAGCGCGGCGAAGGCGCCACCCGTCGCGCCGGCCCCCGAGGCCACGGTCAGGGCCGCCCACCGCGCCCCGGGGCTGTCCCGGCGCCAGGGGCGGGGCAGAGCCGGGTCCGCAGCGTCGCCCCGAGGAAGAGGGGTGCTGCGGTGCCAGCTGAAAACGGCCCGGGCCACAAGTCGGGGAGCGGTTCCGAAAGGATGGGGGCTGGCCCGGGAGGAGGAGGGGAGAGGACCGTCGGCGGGCACGACGGGAGCGGGTGGGCCCAGCCCACCGGAGCCCGCGGAGGCCCCTCCTGGCCTCACACGACCCTGCGACGGGGCCCGCGGCGTTGAGGGACGCCTCAGGGGGCGTCACGCGCGGGCAGACGACGGAGATTCGCGGGCCGAGAGGAGGAAGTGGGAGGCGCCCACTCACCTTCTTCACGGCCGGCTGGAAGAGGAAGTCACCGGCTTCCTTCAGATCCAGCCAGATCATCGGCATGCGGGGAACGGCCTCCATGGCGGCTAGTGCCCACCGGCCACCCACCGCCGCTCCCCTCGCTGCCCCGGGTGCTGCCTCAGCCGCGAGCCCCGCCCCGCCCCTCCGCGCCGGAAGTCACTGGTCACGCGAGGACCCAAAAAATGCCCCGCGGCCTGCTGGGAGATGTAGTCTCCGCTCCACTGGCGGCGACTGAAGCACATGCTCAGTACGGCGAATCGAGAGCCGGAGGCGAGAGGGCTTCTGGGAGTCTTAGTCGGCAGCGAAAGGATTTCTGGGAGTCGTAGTCTTTTCTCCATTTAGCTGCAAAGCTCTGCCACTGTTGGTTTCCTCCTGCTGAGCCGAGCAAGCTCCCGGCGTGGACTTCGGCCGCAGGGCGGCGCTCCTCCCTCAGGGGAGGATGAGCATTCGCCAACGCGCCGGTCAATTGGTAGTCTGAGTGGTTAGTAGGGATAACGTGGAGTCCTTCCCCAAAGAGGGAACTTGAAAAATCCTGGTAAGGGAGAGAGAAAGAGCCAGGAAGTAAGCAAGATTTCCTATCAAGTATTTTAAGACTTTCTGACTTAGGAACAGAGGCATGACTGAGCCAACGTAGGGCATTACATAAGAGCCGGTCGCATCCTCTTGTGAATACCTAGATGGAGTCTAAGGTAAAATTTGAAGGTCCAAAGCAATGTGGAATGGGGGTGAATCTATATATAAGACACATGTGTGCCTCAGGATGCCCAGACTATCTGGATGTGGATCACAGAACAGGAAAAGTTGTTCCTTCTACAAGTGACTTGTACACCAGCCAGGTTTTTAAATAGTGTACGTATTTTCCTAGCTTTAAAAATGAAAGAGGGGGGGATGGGGCTGGAGCGATAGCACAGCGGGTAGGGCGTTTGCCTTGCACGCGGCCGACCCGGGTTCTAATCCCAGCATCCCATATGGTCCCCTGAGCACCGCCAGGAGTAATTCCTGAGTGAAGAGCCAGGAGTAACGCCTGTGCATCGCCAGGTGTGACCCAAAAACAAAAAAAAACAAAAAAAAAAAAATGAAAGAGGGGGATAGAGAAATAGCATAGCGGGTAAGGCCCCCTGAATAGTGCCAGAAGTAATCCCTGAGCACAGAGGCCGGGAGAGATGGCTCAGTGGACTGCAGGGCACACTTTGCATGCAGGAGCCCTGGTTAGATCCCTGAGAATCTGCATGATTCCCCATCACTGAGCAGGAATATCCTCGAGTACCACTGGGTAAGGCCCCAAAACCTGAAATAAATGGGAGGGGAAGGTGATGGGTCTCAGTCTTACAGCATTTTCCCTGCCTCACACATGTGAGGCTTTGGAGATTCCTAACAATACCCAAAAACTCAAAATCTAAAAATACAATAAAAATTCTACCTCTAAATATAGTCACAGATGAAATACAGGGATTATTAGTACTTAAAAATAGTACGTAGGGGCTGAAGTGATAGCACAGCGGGTAGGGCGTTTGCCTTGCACGTAGCCAACCTGGGTTCAATTCCCAGCATCACATATGGTCCCCCAAGCACTGCCAGGAGTAATTCCTGAGTGCAGAGCCAGGAGTAACCCCTGAGCATCTCTGGGTGTGACCCAAAAAGAAAAAAATAGTATTTAAACATATTAATTTAGGGGCCAGAGTGATAGTACAGTGGGTAGGGCATTTGCCTTGCACGTGGCTGACCAGGGCTCAATTCCCGGCATCCTATATGGCCCACCAAGCACCACCAGGAGTAATTCCTGAATGCAGAGCCAGGAGTAACCCCTGAGCATCGCTGGGTGTGACCCAAAAACAAACAAACAAAACTCATATAAATTCAGGGGACCAGGTCAGTCCATATCATAGGGTAGCAGTTACCTGAACACAATCAGTGTGAGAGGCATCAAAGATCCAGAGGTCTCCTAAGGGGACTTCAAATGCTGAGGCAACGGGAGGAGATGGCAGGAAGGATGTCTCTGGGAGAAGTGGTTCTCTCTTTGTGGAAACAGTTCCTCCCAGAGAGTGACCTATGCTCTTAAAGTTTGTCTCGCACTGTTTTTCTCACTGTGTTGATAACAGATAAGAATCATTGTCAGTGTGTATATTTCCCCTGTTAAAATATAAATCAAGGGACCAGCAAGGCACTCACTGACCTAGGTTGGACCCTCAGCACCACCAGGAGTTATCCCTGAGCACAGAGCCAGAAATAAACCCTGAGGACAGCTGGATGTGGTCAACACACTACAAATATACAGTAATCAAGACAAATTACTTTTTTGGTTTTTGGGTCACAGAAGTGACCCATGGCTGTGCTCATGTGATCATAAGTGGGGATTTGAGTCCGGGTTGGCTACATGGAAGGCAAGAGCCCTCAGAATGGAACAGAGAACCTGCAATACTCCAGCCTTTCCCCTCACTTACCCAACTCCTGGAACAGCATCCCTCCCTCCAGAAGATTCCAAAGCTACTTTTCCTCTGCAAGAAGCACCACAAAAGTGTTTACAGATATGCAAGACATCAGGTCTTCTGAGGCCCAGCCTCAAACCAGAGCCTCTCTCTAGCTCTGCTAGCAGCTAACACTCAGGCCACAGAGTGGCAGCAATACTGGGCACTGGGGGGGCTGGAACACAGCGAGTAGGGCGTTTGCCTTGCACGTGGCCGACCCAGGTTCGAGTCCCAGCATCCCATATGGTCCCCCAAGCACCGCCAGGAGTAATTCCTGAGTGCAGAGTCAGGAGTAACCCCTGTGCATCGCCGGGTGTGACCCAGAAAGCAAAAAAAAAAAAAATACTGGGCACTGGGTCCACAAAAGCCCAGCAGGGTGCCAGAGCAATAGCACAGCGGGTAAGGCATTTGCCTTGCACATGGCCAACCTGGGTTCAATCCCCAGCATGCCATATAGTCCCCTGACCACTGCCAGGAGTAATTCCTGAGTGCAGAGCCAGGAGTAACCCCTTAGCATCACTGGGTGCGACCCAAAAAGGGGAGAAAAGCAGACTTGAAATAATGGGGTTTTGGCATTTAGTTTGTTCTTTCTTTCCTTTTCGTGTGTGTGTGTGTGTGTGTGTGTGTGTGTGTGTGTGTGTGTGTGTGTTTTGTTTTTTGGCCCAAACCCAGTGATGCTCTGGGGTAATCCCAGACTCTGCACTCAGGAATCACTCCTGCTCAGGGGTCTATACAGAATGCCAGGGATCAAATGCAGGTCAGCCGTGTGCAATGCAAGTACCTGACCTGCTGATCTACTTCTTTGGCCCATTCTTTCTTTCGTATTATTCTTTCCCCTTTTTCCCTTTTGCTCAGAACCAGGTTTGATTTGGGCCCTTGTGCTGGTATCTGTGAATGGAAGGAACCAAAGGAGGTTGTTCCTTCCTGCCTAGAACAAGACCTTAGTTTAGGTATAGATAAGGAAGGCCTTTTGGACCCCAAGATAGGGCTTTTGGGGCTACCCAAACTCACTCTTCTGAATTGCCTGGCGCCAGGCAGTGAAAGCTGAGAAGCTGGGTAGGACTTCTGGGATACACAACCTGCTCTATCGGGCTGGGGTGATTTCTGGAGGGTGCAGATGCCAGGACCTTCCAGGCCAGTGTCTCTGGGTCTGTGGACAGTGGAACACATGAAGGTTCTGAAACATCAGGAGTGTGGCCACACCCCTATTTCCACTTATGAATGTAAATAACTTATGAATGTTACTTGGGCAAGGGCAAGGGTTCCTGGACTTTGCCCCTTTGGTAATCACCCCATTACCCAAGGGGAAGCTGAGGCTCAGGAAGTGCAGAGCCTTGCCCAAAGGACTGGCCCCTTTCTTCATGGTTCTCTGGCCTTGGAAAGGCTTTGACTCCAGTTGTTTGCTCAGAGAAGCCTAGGAGCTGTGCAACATTCTAAAGGAGTCACAGATCTGTGCCAGCTCTGTGCAAGGCTTGGAGATGCTTGTGAGGAAAACCAATGGTTGTGAATGGGGGCCCAGGAAGATTGCACAGGGGTCACATGCTTTGCATGTGCAGGATCTTGGTTTTGATCCATCACTCCATGGCCACCACATACCACCCCAAACTGTGAGGTGTAACCCATGGGCTCAGAACCACAGGGCCCAAGTGGTACATCTTCAGGCCTGAGCACTAAACATCTACCCCCATTGGCCAACTGACCCTCGGGTCTCCTGACCCCTGCTTGGGAGCACTTCCCCTCCACTGTTTTTATTTGTTTGGGTTTTGGGGCCACAGCCGGCTGTTTTCAAGGCTTACTCCTGGCTTTGTGCTGAGGGATTACTCCTGGTGGGCTCAGGGTGCTAGGTATCAAACGCAGGTGGGGGGTTGGGGCCACAGCTGGTGGTGCTCAGGGGCGATTCCTGGCTCTGTGCTTAACAGCAAGCCCTGGCTCAGGATGCCATATGTGGTTCTGGAGATTTATACAATGGCTGGTCACATGCAAGGTGAGAACTCTAACCTCTGTATTATTTATTCTGTTCCCCAACTAAAATTTTTTAAGGACCAGATCCCTGACACCATCCCAGATTCCAAGGGTGTTTGAGCACTGCAGATAAAGTATGTCACCTCCAGTCATTGCTACAGTAAGGGAAAACAAAGGGAAAATAATTTGTGGTAAGTAATGCAAAAGTCTCTTTCCAGCTCCATAAAGAGAAAAGATTCACATTTTAGTGAACATTCTTACAGGCACCTTGTTAATAATACTTGCTGGGTATTGATAGTAGATGATTTCCATGCAAGGAATGACACTTTATATTAGGGGTTATACTGGCATAGTCTGGCTTGGTCTGTGCAAGCTTTTTTCCCCCACATCACACACACATTCCATTTCCTGACCTCTCAACCATAGGTCTTTCCTGCAGTTTAGGGAGTTATAAAATGTATATCAGTTTTTGAACGGGAGAGTTTTGGGATGTCTCAAATGGTAGAGCACAGGCCTCGTAGGTGGAGGCCTTAAGTTTGATCCCAAGAACTACATGGATGAACCACTGGTGTGTCACCTATTTAAAAGGGGAGGGGCGTGCAATTACATACATCCACCACTGTTTCTTCCTTTTGTTACCGAACATCATGTGCTCTTAAGATTGATCCATCCAGTTGTTATGTACTCATCTCATGTATTGCTCTGCCTCAGGATTTCCCAACCTCAGCCTTATTGACGTTTGAGGCAAGACCATTCTTCACTGGGTTTTGGGTTTGGGCTCTCCTGTACATTGAGGAGGGCTTAGCAGCATTATGGCCTAAAGCCACTGGACGCCAGTTGTGGAGATTTAAAACAAAAATCACCTTCGAGGGCCAGAGTGATAGTACAGTGGATAGGGCACTCGCCTTGTCCACAGCAGACCCAGGTTCAGTCCTATTCTTGTTGGCACCACATATGGTCCCCTCAGCCTACCAGGAGTGATCTCTGAGCACAGAACCAGAAGTAAGTCCCGAGCACCAGCAGGTGTGTCCTCTCACACACAAAAATAAATAAATAAATAAATAAATAAATAAAACCAAGAAACACAGCTCTAGATCTTGACAACTGTCTTGAGGAGGGGGTGAGGAACAAAATTTTCCCAGTTGATAACCATTGCTTAGCTACTGCAGAAAAGCCCACCATGGGTGCTGCCCTCTTCTCTTTTCTCTCCTTCCCGGTGATGGGTACAAGACTAGCTCCTACAAGGCCACTTAGAGTGGAGCCTCCTTCCTCTGCTAAGAACCTGTGGTATGCAGGACCTCTGATCACTCTCTGGATTTGTCTTCCAAAAAGGGACAGACACAGAAGAATGTGCCACAGAGTGAAGCATATGTAGTCTGAGACTAGTTTCCCACCATTCACCATGCCTGCGTGCATTATAAAATGAAACTTGGGCTCCAGGGACCCGTTGGGCCTAGGCAGGACTGTCCCTGCTTTGGCCCTTTCTCCTACTTCTGACTCTGACCTTCCACATCTACCCTTAGCTTTTAGAGGAAGAATCCTGAGCTGCTCAGTGCCTTGGTTTTCCCACCCGAGGGGTCCAGTGGAAGCACTGTTAGGTTGTTCTCCCACATTCTGAGTTTCCTTCAGAAAAGCAGGACAGGGCTGGAGTGGGTCAGGCTTGTCTTGTATGCAGCAGACTTGGAGTTTAATCCCCAGTATCCCATAAGGTCCACAGAGCCCGCCAGGAATAATTCCTGAGTGAAGAGCCAGGACTAACTCCTGAGCATTGCTCGGTGGGGCTCTCCCCACAAAAGAAGAAGAGTAGGACCCTGCAGCCCAGGGTTAACAGGCAAATCCCCCATGAAGCCAAGTCAAGATGAGGCCATTGCTGGTCCTCTTCTGAGCTGCTACCTGGAGTGCCTATTCCTGCGACATCACCCTGGTTTGGCTGAATCTCATATCCGGGCACCCCAGAGAGGGATGGGTGAGTCCCCCCACCTGTTCTAACAGAGCCCAGGCAGCCGAAAACCTCTGGAATCCAGTCACCACCATGCTCACAGCCGATCTCCACAGGCTCAGAAGAGCCTCACCCATGAATGAATCTGTTGAAAACTGAGGTATGAAGATTTTGTGACCAAAATCTCCAGGCTCTCACAAAATTAGGGATGAGTAACCCTTCCCCATCACCCTGTTCATCCAGGACCCTGGCAGTCACACCCAAGAACTGCCTCCAGCACCATATCATGTAAGCCCCATAACCAGCCATGATGCAGAGACTCACAGATAAATCTCGAAAGAGATCAAAAAGTTGTAGAGAGGGGCTGGAGTGATAGCACAGTGGGTAGGCATTTGCCTTACATGCAGCTGACCCGGGTTCGATTTCCAGCATCCCATATAGTCCCCTGAGCACCATCAGGGGTAATTCCTGAGTGCAGAGCCAGGAGTGACCCCTGTGCATTGTCTGGTGTGACCCAAAAAGAAAAAAAAAGTTGCAGAGATGCCTCAGACCCCAAAGTCACCATCCAGTTAAAAATTTAACTCCAGCTGTATCACTTTATTTGAAAATTTTAGAATTTCTGGAGCACACAGCTGCAACATCTCATACTCTATACCGCCGATATACCAGGAGTAGCCCACATTGGATAGGATGTAAGGTAGAAGGCAACGAATCTCAATTAAAATAATGTTAGCACACAAGACTCAGCCTGTAACAACATGTTAGTAGTCTCTTATAGAAGGGCTCGATAGCTGCACGGTGAGATACAACAATCTTCACACACTTTCTTCTGAGGAAACTTTTTTGATCATTTTTAGAGAATTATTCATAAAAAGCAATACAAAATAGCTTAGGGCCTGCTATTGGGGCAGACTTGGGTGGCAATTGGGAAAATTCAAAATAAATATGGTGAGTAAGGTGTAATGGTGGTGGGATTGGTACTGGAATATTGAAGGTAACAAATTATTGTGAGCAATCTTGTAAAAATAAAATAAAATTTAAAACAATTTAAAAGTAAAACTAAAAAAATCGGCAAAGAGTTGGGCCTTCACATACATTTTAAAATAATTACCCTGGTTCATATGTGGCCTGCTTACCTTGCCTGCAAGGAGTTCCAGAGAAAGGTGGCCAGTGAGACTCTGTGGAGGAGCTGCCACCCTCCAGCCATGTGGCACTGTGTGCCACTAAAGGTCAAATGTCACAATGTTTTCAGAGTTAGGCATCTGGATTACTTTGGTTTTTGGTTTCGAGACACACCCAGTGGTGTTTGGAGGCTACTCCTGACTCTGGATTGGAGGCAGCGATCAAGGATCAGTCTGGAGTTGGTCACATGTAAGTAACCAATTTGTGAGTGAATGAGTGAGTGTGTGTGTGTGTGTGTGTGTGTGTGTGTGTGTGTGTGTACGTGCACCTCTGCAGATTGGGAATCAAACTCAGATTCTCATATATGCAAAGCATGTGTTCTACCACTGACTTACATTCCTGCCCAAATTTTACCAAAAAAACCAAACCATATGTAGCACTGAAGATGGCAACCTGAGACAGCCTCAGATGGCACCACTCTTGTGCACTTGGCTGAGAAGCTATTATATACAGAGGCCATTGGTGCTGAGTATTTGTTCAACCAGGCATAAACAGCTGGAGGTTCTGGACTGTCAGAGCTGGAGGTAGCTGCTTCAAGGCCCTGTGGGAATGCTGAGGCCCAGAGTAAGGGTCGTGCCTACACTATGCCCAGCTCAGCGTTCTCACCCCATTCCTAGACCTGGCCTATTGCCCAGATGTCTTTTCCTCTTAGTCAAAGTTCTTTTGAAACATTGGTCAGTGTGGGGCCTCTAGCCCAGGAAAGGAGAAATCCTGTCCAGGGCGGCACACAGACCAACATGTTGCCAACACCCCTTGGGCAAGCTGGCCTAAGTAGGACTTAAAAGGGGCTGCAAGTGGGAGTGGAGGGGAGACGGGACAATGGCAGGAGGCTGGAGGGTGCTCATGCTCATAGTGGCCTTGGCAGCCATGGCCTGCGTGGCCCAACGCCATTCCAGCTATGAGGAGTTGTTCAGCCAGGCCTTACAGCTCTTCAACCATGAGCAACACGGGCAGCCACTCTTCGGCCTGCTGCAAAGCTTCCCAGAGTCCACTTTGGTGAGTCTAAGCACTCCAGCCAGGGGGGCAAGGCCAGCCTTATAGCAGCCAAGAGTGTGGGCAGGAGAGGCTGCGGGTAGCAGCAGTGTGTGTCCGGTGAATAGGAGCTGTTGTTAAAATCATAATGTTCCATAAAGTCTCCCTTCAGGCCTGGCAGCTAGATGGCAGGTATATGTAGGGCTTGGCCTAGGGATGAAATGTGGGTCTGGGGGGCTGGAGGAATATGCAAAAACAGTTTCAGAGGACAGACAAGAGTTAAGGGGTGTGACCTGCTCCTCTCCAGGGGGATCCAGTGTCCCCTACCCAACCGTCCACCCACTACCTCTCTCCTTGCAGCAGAGATACAACCACCCGTCCACCCATTACCTCTCTCCTTGCAGCAGACATACAGGGCAGACTCTTGCTCTTCGACGGAATGGGCCCCAGACAGCTCTGAAGTGCTGTTCTTTGGGGTGTTTGTTTTGGGGTGTGTCAAGTCCAGAAGTGCTCAGGACTTACTCCTGGCTCTGTGCACAGGGATCACTCCTGGCAGGGCTCGGGGGTCAGTATGGGGTGCCAGGGACTGAACCTGAGCTGGCCACATGCAAGGCAAGTGCCCCACGTGCTATAATATCATTCTGGCCCTGAAGTGGCATTCTTTGACTAGTTTCCAAAAGCCCCTCATCCCACCAGGCTTGTGTGAGGGCTTTGGTTTGGGGAGAAAGAACAGACCTCTGCTTGGGCCTTTCTAGTTTATCACTGTCCCCTCTCTCTGTGCTGGAAGATGGAGGATGGGAGAGAGATGACTAGAAACTTTCTCTTGCTTCTCTAGAATGCCACCAACAAGTACCTGTTCCATTTCCGGGCTAAAGCGACCATGTGCCAGTCAAACCAGTGGAGACAGGGCCAGAACTGTGACTTCCAGGATAATGGGGTAAGCACCGCCATCCCACCTACGGGGGAATATGTGCCTCTCCACCCCAATTGCCATGTGAGGTTTGACTGTGGGAAGACCTTTTTGCTTATTTCATTGTTTGCTTTGCTTTGAGAGCCCCTATCCAGTGTTGCTGAGGGGGTCTCCCAACTTTATGCTTCAGGTCACCCTTGAGGGCAAGGGATCAAACTCAAGTTCTTTGCATTGAAAGCATAAACTTAGCCCTGTTAGTTCCTATGATCCAGCCCCAAAAGCCTTATTAAAAGTCCCTTCACCCCCTACTTGGAGAGATGGTTCAAAATGGTTCGGGTGCTTGAGTCTGATTCCCTGCACTGCCAGGCGTCCCAAGCTACCCTGGGTATATCCTGGTGCTGGGGTGGCACCTAGCAACATTATTTTTTTTCCTTGTTGCTTTTTCTTAATATAAATTATTGGAAGTCCTTGTTAGAAAAAGCAACACATGCCTTTTAATTTTAAATACTAAATATGAAAAGAGAAAGAACAAGTCAGGAGCCTAATCCATCTCAAAGTAACTGCTTTTGGAGGGCCTTACTACTGGCTCTGCACTCAGGGATCATTCCTGGTGAGCTCGGGGGACAATATGAGGTGCTACAGATTGAACTCAGGTAGGCCACGTGTAAGGCAAGTGCCCTTGCCACTGTACTGTCGCTTTGGCCCCACAAAATGCTTTTATAATCACTTGTATCACTTGTATCACTTATCATCCAGTTGATCTTCGATTTGCTCCAGCGGGTGCCAGTATCGTCTCCATTTATCCCTGTCGAGTGCTAGTGCAGCCCAATAATATCTGCTTACTCCAGGAACAGGAAGAGCCTCAAATCGTTCATTCAGGGTTTTGACGAAGAAGTCTGACCATCTCGTTGGTGGGTGGCCACGTGGTCTTATGACATCCCGTGGGATCCAGTCGGTGACAGCTCTGGTCCAGCGGGCGTCTCTGAATCACATTACATGTCCAGCCCATCTGATTTTTGCTTTTATAAAAATGAGAAGAATGCCATTTTATTGTAGCAGACTAAATAAACATGGAAAGGGGCCAGAGCGATAGTACAGCGGGTACTTTTGCCTTGCATGCGGCCGACCTAGGTTGGTTGAATTGAATCCCATATGGTTCCCCAAGCACTCGAAGGGTAATTCCTGAGTGCAGAGCCAGGAGCAACCCCTGAACATTGCTGGTGTGACCCAAAAAGAAAAAAAAAAAAAGACCAAAAATTGAGAAAGAAAATACAATAGAATAAAATCTCCACCAGACCCACTACCCAGGGACAGTCACCATTCCTGTTGATGGTTTGTCATCTGTCATTTTTTTTATATGCATTCAGTTTTAAACAAACCCAACTTGCTCTGGGCGTGCTGACCTGTGAGGCCCTTTCCCAGCCCTGTTGGTTCCTATGCTTCCATCTGGCCTTGCCCTTTGCAACTGCGCCTGCAGCCCGCCAGGCCCTTACAGCCACAGTCCGTCTTTCCGAGGGCTCTGGGGTGATGGTCATTGTGCACCTCTGGTCTGAGGGGGATGGGGAAGAGGCAGTAGTGGGTCGGGGAGGGCGCATTCTCCAGAGCCAGGACTGCAGGGAACCAGGTGGAGACGTGGACATGGGGACACTCCCAGCGCTGTGACCGCTCCCTCACAGGAGGAGCGAGAATGTGCCGGCATCTTCTTGCTACCGGGCTCCAATATCCGCATCCTGATGGTCAACTGTGTCCCGGACCAAAGGTCACAACCGGAGGTGAGTCTTGCACCCCAGGACATAAAGCCACTGCCCCGCTTCCCTCAACCTCTACCCTTGGCTGCTCTACCTGTGTCTGTTTTCCTTCTGGCACCTCTGCCTGGTTTTTGTTTTTTTGGGTTTTTTTGGGGGGGTCACACCTGGCGATGAACAGGGGTTATTCCTGGCTCTGCACTCAGGAATTACTCCTGGCTGTGCTCAGGAGGCTATATGGGATGCTGGGAATCGAACCCGGATCGGCCGTGTGCAAGACAAACGCCCTACCTGCTGTGCTATTGCTCCAGCCCCTCTGCCTGGTTTTTATAGGATGACCGAAGTGCCGTGTCTGGGCCAATGACTTGGATGTGTGAGGTCTCAGTTTACTCATCTGGAAAATGGGACCCAAAAAACCCTTCACAATGCAAACTGAAGGGTGGCGGGTGTGAAAACTTATGGAATGTAGGGGCGACAGAGCTAGTGGATCACTAGGACACTAGCAGGAGAGCAGGGAGTGGAGTCCAGGGATGAGAGCTGGGGCCAGGTTGGGAGGGACAGTCAGGGTTATCAAGAGCTTGGCCCCATTCCCCATTCCACATTTGAGAAAACTGAACCCCCAGTGAAGCGTGATGGTGGGTGAGAGGAGCCCGAGGGTCTGAGTTCTCTGGGCTCTGAGGGAAAATGGCCATGGGCACCACTTCTGGGCCCGTCACCCACCTCACTGACAGGAGTGTCAGTATGGGCAGAACAGAAAGTTGGGGACACGAGTGATGCTCCAGAACTACCCCCACAGGTTTCCCGGGTGAGACGTTCTGTGGGAGCCTCTGAGGAGCTGACAACCAAGGACTTGCCACCTGCTATCCGGGACATGTATGAGAAGGCCAAGTACGATATCCTTGCCAATATCCTAAGAAATTTCTAAGGCTAGAGAATGTGGAGCTACGTTCCCACCGTCTTCCATCCCTCAGGGCTTGCTCATGGCTCTGCACTCAGGAATAACTCCTAGAGGGACTTCTGGACCATAGGTGATGCTGGGGATCAAACCTGAGATTACTGTATGCATGTGCCTTACCTACTGTACTATCTCTCCAACCACAATCCATTCAGTTATTATTATTATTATTATTATTAAGCTTTTTGGATCATACCCGGCAATGCACAGGGGTTCCTCGTGGCTCTGCACTCAGGAATTACTCCTGGCAGTGCTTGGGGGACCATATGGGATGCTGGGAATCGAACCTGGGTCGGCCACATGCAAGGCAAACACCCTATCCATTATGCTATCGCTCCAGCTCCTCCATTCAGTTTTTTAATAAAAATTTTATTGGGCTATAGTTGACACAGTTGGACATATTCAAAATGTACCTTTTGGGAAGTTCCACATAGTATGTACTATGAAAAAAAAAAAAACAATCACCAAGGCTTGCTCTTGAGTCTTTGAGTCTGTGCTCTCCCTTGAACACACATGTCGCTCACTTGTCTCTATATCTCTTTGCTTATTCCTTCTCTGGAGAAACCTGTGTTCTCTCTTGAACACATGCCCCTCCTTTTCTCTCCCCTCACATCTTTCTAAATAAATTTCAATAAAAATTATGTTGCTTTGCAAAAAAAAAAAAAATCACCACAATGAAGATAGTAGACATAGACCTCGTCTCCAAATTTCCTCTCACTTCTTTATAGTCCCAGTCCTGCCTCCTTCCTCCCACTTTCATTCCAGCTGTCCTTGGGTAACCTCTGGTTACACAGGTTCATTTGCATTTTCCAGAGCTTTAAATAGATGGAATCTATATAGATTAAATGTGTGTGTTGGACTCTTTTTTTGGGGGGTCACACCCACCTGGCAATGCACAGGGGTTACTCCTGGATCATGCACTCAGGAATTACTCCTGGCGGTGCTCGGGGGACCATATGAAATGCTGGGAATCAAACCCAGGTCGGCCGAATACAAGGCAAACGCCCTACCCGCTGTGCTATTGCTCCAGCCCCAGTGTGTTGAACTCTTAACCCCATGGGATGGTACTGGATGAACCAGTATATTGAGTCCTCGGGACCCGGGTAGCGTTCTCACTGACAAGACCAGGGAGCTCCCTACCCTTCCTCTGTTGGTTCTAGATTATGAAATGAACTCTGTTTTCTACTTTGATGCTGTGAAGTGCAGGCTTACATACTTCAGATTGTAGTGCTCACCAGATATCATACCTCTTTAGTTGTGGTGTGCAAGCACACAGGCATACACGCACGTGCACACACACACAGACACACACACACACACACACACACAAACCCTTGGCTGTGGGGCAGACAGAAATTGCTTGTAGTGCTGGATTTCAGACCATAGAGCTACCAGGATTGTGCTTGGTGCGTATGGTGATACCAGACACTGAACCTGTGGCCTTATGCTGGCAATGCTGGTACTAGTACCCCACTAGTACTAGGTCCTTCCTCTAGCCCACTGAGCTAGGCCCTCCTAGGTCCCCCGCTCTAACCCCCTTCCCTCTTCCTTTGCGCTTTTGCCATGTAGGATACACAGTGTGGACTGCCTGCTGGGAGCCAGGAAGTGGGCTCTCACTAGACACATCAGTGATTCTGCATCCCAATCAAACGTGCACCCCCACACACTGCCACAGCAACAACAAAGGAAAGGAAAGGTACAAAAAACCAAAACAAGTCTATTCATTTTGGGGGCTGGAGCAATAGCACAGCAGGTAGGGCGTTTGCCTTGCATGAGGCCAACCCGGGTTCGATTCCCAGCATCCCATATGGTCCCCTGAGCACCGCCAGGAATAATTCCTGAGTGTACAGCCAGGAGTGACCCCTGTGCATTGCCGGGTGTGACCCGAAAAGCAAAAAAAAAAAAAAAAAGTATCCTTTTTGTCTCTTCAACTAAATTGTTGGATCTAACAGAAGCAGATGTTCTATACAGAACCAAAGAGAGCACTCTGCTTGCAATGAAGGGGCTGTTTGCCCCAGCTCTTCCATCCCTGGGGCTAAACGTCCTTTCTGCTAGGGAAGCTGTCTGGCCTGCCTCCCCAACTATTCCAATAGGAGACCAGGGTCCAAGACCCTGGGGAGCCGCTGGAGGGATCTGTATGGGAGGTAGGAATTGATCTTCATTTCACTCTTCCTACCGTGCTAGCAATGGCCAGTAGAGGGTGCAAGGGCGCAGCACCGAGATTAGTTAGGAGGCCGTCACCGGGAGGGATGGTGCAGAGAAGGACTAGAAGCAGAGATCACGGAACTGGGTCCAGGTTTGGTTGACGGAGAGGAAAGAGTCGGATGACTCATCTCTTGTTCCTTACCGAGCCTACCCGAGGTTAAGTGAGCAAAGGGAAGATATGAGTACTATGAAAGTGTGGACATCTAGGGGTGACCAGGTTAGAGGACCCGTTTCAGACTCGGTCACATTGGGGTATATTCAGGTGAGGAGGTGACTCTGTGCCGACCCAGAGATAAGACCCCACATGCCTTCCTCCCATAGCAGAAAGGGCAGAGCTCTGAGTAAGGTCTCTCATCGTTGGAGGTTAGAAAGAGGCGGAGACGGGCACTGCAAGAGCGGATGGAGAACAGGGGCTGAAACACTGTGGGTAGGGCGTTTGCCTTGCACGCAGCCGACTCAGGTTCGATTCCCACCATCCTCTATGGTCCCCTGAGCACTGCCAGGAGTATTCCTGAGTGCAGAGCCAAGAGTAACCCTTGTGCATCGCTGGGTGTGACCCCCCCAAAAACTACATTTAAGAGTGGATGGAGAACAGAGGGGATCTCTGAGGCAAGGAGAGGGGAGCCTCTGCACACCAGGCCGGGCGGGCGGGGCAGGGGCCTGTGACGACGTAGCATGCTTGGGCTGTCATGGTAATCCCTGATGGTTGCCAGAAGGAATGAAAGGCCTCCAAATTGGAAGAGTAAACTTGTTTAGTCACAAGTGACATGAATGCATACATAGAAAATCCCAAGGAATACACATGCACATTTTCTTTTAATTTCTAATTAAAAAAAAAAATTTGGCTTTTTGGGTCAGACCTGGACATGTTCAGGGGTTACCCCTGGCCTTGCATTCAGGAATTACTCCTGGTAGTGCTTGGGGAACAATATGGGATGCCGGGGATCAAACCCAGGTCTGCCACATGCAAGGCAAACACCCTACCCACTGTGCCATCGCTCCAGCCTTCCACGTGGTTTTAAAGAGACAAAAACTAATAAATAATGTTAAGCAAGGTCACAGAATCAAGGTCAATATATAATGATCAATGGTGTGCAGGGCTGGAGTGATAGTACAGCAGGTCGGGCACTTGCTTTGCATGTGGCTGACACAGGTTGAATTCTTGGTTCCCTGAGCACCTGAGTGCAGAGCCAGGAGTAAGGCCCTCAGCACAGCTGGGTGTGGCTCAAAAACAGCAACAACAAAAAATCAATGTTGTTTCTGACACAGTACCACAAAATATCTGAAAATAAATTTAAGCACTCAATTCCATGTATAAAATAAAAGAATAAAATTGTTTAGAGAGAATTTAGCAAAGTGTAAGCCTTATACTGAAAATTTTATTAAATCTTGCTGTAGAAGTCAAGAATGATTTAAACAAAACACAAGCATTCCATATACAGGGGTTAGAAAGCCTTACACTATTGGGAAGGTCATTCTCCCTGACTGATATATTTTAACAAGTAGCTGTGAGAACACCAGCATTTTCTGTAGAAATTGATAAAAAATGATAAAAATTGAGCATAAAATTAAGTATAAAAGTTATGGGGGAATACAAATTACCTAAGATCAAGAGACTTTTGAGAAAGAATTAGATGGAGAACTTAAATTATCCAATTTTAAAATCTAATTTTAGGACTTACTCTGAGGTAAGTGGAATAATCAACATCACATAATCAGTGTGGTATTGGCTCAGTGATAAACATATGGATCAATGGAACAGAATAAAGAATCTAGAAATAATTCCTTACATTTATGGTAGACTGATTTAGACAGTTATCAAAACAAATGAAAGAGCGGTTTTTATAAGAGCATGCTAGAACAAATAGGTAATATCTATGCATGAAAAGATAATTTTTTTTCCAGCGGCACAACCAGTGGTGCTCTAGGGAGGGCCAGACAGCATGAAAGATCAAGCCTGGGCCTCTCACTTGCAAAGCATGTATTTCAGTATGTTGAGCTATTTCCCTGGTTCAGAATGATTAAAAAATAGGATTGGGGCTGGAGTGATGGCACAGCGGGTAGGGTGTTTGCCTTGCATGAGGCCGACCCAGGTTCGATTCCCAGCATCCCATATGGTCCCCCAAGCGCCGCCAGGGGTGATTCCTGAGTGCAGAGCCAGGAGTCAACCCTGAGCATCACCGGGTATGACCTAAAAAGCCAAAAAATAATTTAAAAAAAAAGGATTAACAAAACAAAAAAAAACTCAAAATGGACTACACACCCATAAAATAACTTAAACTATAGAGCTATTGGAACAATTTATAACCTTAGGTTGGGCAAAAAATTAAGGTATAACATCAAAGAGCCCTCCCCACCCCAAGGGACTCAGCCCTGGAAGCCAGAAACCTCCAGAACTCAACTGCCATCATGCTCAAGGCTGCTCTCCACAGGCATTGGGGCCGAGCCTCACCCACGAGTGAACCTATTCCTGGACTATGCGGCTGCATCTGCGGCCATGCGACACTTCATACCACACACCCTACCCATACCCCAAGAGTACCGCACCACATTTGATGGGGTTCAAAGTAGTAGGCAACCAATCTTAGAGGGAAATATGTACATATTTTTATGGATATATATATAAAAGCACACAAGGCTCAACCTTTAACAACATGTTAGTGATCTCTTACAGAAGGGCTTAATGGCCCCTGTTGAAATAGAACAATCTTCACACTCTTTTCTCTAAGGATACTTTTTTTTGTAGCATTTTCAGCGGTTTTTCATAACAAGCAATAAAAAATATGTTATTTAGGTTCTGCTTTGGGACAGGGTTTGGGGTTCAGGATGGACACATCCGAAATATGGTGGGAAGGTGTAATGGTGGTGGGATTAGTATTTGAATATTAAATATAATCAAATAGTGTGAACTACCTTATGAAATAAAAGAATTTTTTTAAAAAGATATAACATCAGGCAAGCAACTGGTCCTTGGTAGGAAGCTTGCCACAGTGTGGTGAGCAGTGATTAGGACAGGGAAGGGACCACTATGACAATGAGGGAAGTGGTGACTGTGGATGACAAGAGATAAAGTGATGTGCATGATACCCTCTCGGTAATAGTATTGCTAACCACAGCGCCTAAAAGGAAAAACGAAAAAAGGAAGAAGTGCCTGCCAGAGAGTGGGGATGGGAGGGAAACTGGGGACATTGGTAGAGGGAAGGACAACTGGTGACGGAACGGGTGCTCAGACATTGTATGCCTGAAACTCAATGATGAATAACTTTGCATCTCATGGTGATTCAATTTAAAGAGATCACTGTATCACTGTCATCCTGTTGTTCATTAATTTGCTCTAACAGGCGCCAGTAATGTCCTCATTTGTCCCTGTTGCGTGCTAATGTCGCCCAACGGCGTCTGCTCACTCCAGGAACACGAAGAGCACGTTGTTACTGTTTTTGGCATATTAAATACGTAACGGGTAGCTTGCAAGGCTCTGCTGTGCAGGAAAAAAAATAATGAAATAAAAAATAAAAATAAAAATAAAGAGGTCGCGTGGCTGCAAATGTAGTCGTGTGCTCCAGGAAAAATTGCGTCGCTCTCTTCCGGGAGCTTTGTTTTATAAATTTAAAAAGATATAAAAGATATAATATCCAAACCATGATTCATAAAAGTAGCAACTGATTAGGGCCAGAGATGTGGTTTAGTGACAAAATGCATGTTTTACTTGCATGAGACCTGAGTTTGATCCTTGTCCCCCTCCCTACGCCCCCTCCACATATACATATACTCAATAAACTACATCAACATTTAAAAATTTGTTGTGGGGTTGGTGGTGGATGAGGAGGCAGACTGATGGGAAAGGTATTCATTGGTCTTGAACATTACAGTGGTATAGAGGTGAGGCAACTATGTTCATTAAAACCATATGAGTCAGGTGCAGAAGAGAAAGACCAGCGGGTAAGGCACTTGCTTTGAATGTGGCTGACCTGAGTTCAGTCCCCAACATCCCATATCGTCGCCTGAACTCTGCCAAGAATAATCCCTGAGCACAGACACAGGAGTAAGCCCTGAGCACTGCCAAATGTGGCCCCAAAATAAAAAACAAAAATAAATAAAACCACAAAACTGTATGAGTCAATATTATTTTAAGCATGTGACCCAAGTGAAAATAAGTTGGTTTTTTTAAAAAATGTTTGCTTGAGAGAAAGTCTGGGGCCACTGATGGAGAGGTGGGGTCATGTGGGAACACTGTATGCTTGAAACAGTATTGTAAAAAACTATGTAAATCACAGGGTCTAGAAACAAAACCCAAGTGAGAATGCTAAGGAGGTGGGGTGGGTAGAAGGAAGAAGAACCTTGGTTCATGAGTGGGGGGAGACTGACACTGGTGGTGGGTTTTGAGCTGGAACCAAGACTTTGGTATCAACAGCTTTGTAAATGAGTGTCTAAATTTTAAAATATAAAGCTTTTATAATCCAAAGAAACTATTAAGAAAACAAAGAAGGGCTGGAGAGAAAGTAAAGGAGGTAAAGGCATTTGCCTTTGCAAGCAGCTATGTTTTCCATGATCCTGGTTCAAATCCTGGCACCACAGATGATTGACGTCACTTGAGCGCCAGGCAAAGAGCCCAAATAGTGCCCCCAGAGAACCCTGGGTATACTCCCCCAATAAAAACATCAAGGGAAAAAAAAAGAAAAACCAAGCCATAGTCTGGGAGCAGCAGAAGATATTTGTGAATCACAGATCTAAAAAGGAACTTGTATCCAGAATATGTCAAGAATTCTTACAAACACATGACATTAACACATGTGGTCCAATTTTAAAATGGAGAATATTTTAGTAGATATTTTATCTAATATGCATGTCTAATAAGCACACAAAAAGATGCTTAAAACCATTAGTTGTTAGAGAAATGTAAGCTAAAAGCACAAGATATTACTTAAATCCACCAGTATGGATAGAATCAAAATGAAAGACAATTCCATGAGTTGACTAAGACATAGAGAAGCCTGAACATTCAGACACGGATGATGGAAATGTAAATAGTACAGCTACTTTGGGAAAGCTGGTCAGTTTCTAAAAATGTTAAACATTGGGGCTGGAGTGATAGCATAGCGGGTAGGGCTTGCACGCGGCCAACCCGGGTTTGATTCCCAGCATCCCATATGGTCCCCTGAGCACCGCCAGGGGTAATTCCTGAGTGCAGAGCCAGGAGTAACCCCTGTGCATTGCTGGGTGTGACCCAAAAAGCAAAAAAAAAATGTTAAACATAAACTTAGCATATGGAATCACCCAGATTTTCTACTCCTAAAACTCTATCCTAAAATAATATGGACATTCCTTCAAAAACTAGAAATTGAGCTTTCATATGATCCTACAATACCACTTCTGGGAATATATCCCGAGGGTGCAAAAAAGCACCTGTACGTGCACTGCAGCACTGTTTACAATAGCCTGAATCTGGAAACAACTCTAGTGCCGGAGAACAGACAACTGGTTAAAGAAACTTTGGTATATCTACACAATGGAATACTATGCAGCTGTTAGGAGAGATGAAGTAATGAAATTTGCCTATAAGTGGATGAACATGAAGAGTATCATCCTCAGTGAAATGAGTCAGAGAGGGACAGGGGCTGGAGCAATAGTACAGCGGGTAGGGTTTTTGCCTTGCACACGGCTGACCCAGGTTCGATTCCCAGCATTCCATATGGTTCTCACCGCCAGGGGTGATTCCTGAGTGCAGAGCCAGGAGTAACCCCTGTGCATTGCCAGGTGTGACCCATAAAGCAAAAAGAAAGAAAGAAAGAAAGAAAGAAAGAAAGAAAGAAAGAAAGAAAGAAAGAAAGAAAGAAAGAAAGAAAGAAAGAAAGAAAGAAAGAAAGAAAGAAAGAAAGAAAGAAAGAAAGAAAGAAAGGAAAGAAAGAAGTAAGAAAGGGACAGACATAGAAGAACTGCATTCATTTGTGGAATATAAAATAACATAAGAGACGGACACCCCAGGACAGTAGACACGAGGGCCAGGAATATTGCCCCATAGCTGGAAACCTGCCTCATGAGCTGGGGAGAAGGCAGCTGGAATAAATAAGGGATCACTAAGTCAATGATGGTTGGAGGAATTATTCGGGATGGGAGATGTATGCTGAAAATAGATAAAGGAACAATCGTGATAACATCTCAGTATCTATACTTCAGACCATAATGCCCAAAAGTAGAGAGAGAGAGTATGAGGAAAATTGTCTGCAATGGAGCGTTGGGGAGGGATGGAAAGGGAGATATACTGGGAACCTTGGTGGTGGAGAATGTGCACTGGTGGAGGGATGAGTGATCACTGCATGATTGAAACTCAAACATGAAAGCTTTGTAACTGTATCTCACAGTGATTCAATAATAACTTTTTTTTTCTTTTTGGGTCACACCCGGCAATGCACAGGGGTTACTCCTGGCTTTGCACTCAGGAATTACTCCTGGCGGTGCTCAGGGGACCATATGAGATGCTGGGAACCGAACCCGGCAAAGGCAAATGCCCTACCCGCTGTGCTATCACTCTGGCCCCAATAATAAAATTTTTTAAAAAATACTCTATCCTAAAGGAATGAAAATATATATCCAATATGTCCACAAGGATTTATACATAATAGTTTCAAACTAGGAAAAAATCTAAATATCTATCAACTGCTGAGGGAGGGCAGGAAATGAATAAATAACGTGATCTGTTCAGACTGTGGAACACTGTTCAGTAAAGGGAACAAACCACTGATATTCTACAACATGGATAAAACAAACAGACACAAAGACCCCATAGGATATGTTTCTTTAATACTAAATGTCTAGGAGAGACAAATTGTTGGGTGCTAAGGGTTAAGACAGAAAAGGACATGACGGTAGGATTAGGGTGATAGTACAGTGGGTAGGACATTTGCCTTGCATGTGTCTGATCTCAATTTGATCCCCACATATGGTCCCCAGAGTCCCACCAGGAGTGATCCCTCAGTGCAGATCCAGGAGTAAGCCCTGAGCACTGTCTAGTGTGGCCCCCAAACCAGAACAAAACAAAAAAAGAAAAAAAAGGACAAGGTTTATAACACCTTTCGATGGAGAATTGCAGGTGTCTGAAGCTTAATGCTGCCCTAGTCGGGGGTCCTTTCACTGCTCTATCTCTGCTCCCCCTTTTGGGCCCACACCTGGAGATGCTCAGGAATCACTCAAAGAAGCTCAGGGGTTACTCCCAGCTCTGCACTTAGGAATTGCTCCTGGCAGTGCTGGGGGACCATGTGAGATGTCAGTGATCAAACCCAGGTTGGCTGCGCAAGGCAAGTGCCCTACCTGCTGTACTATCTCTCCAGCCCCTCAGAGTCCCAGGTTAGATTCCCGAGCACAACATGGTCCATCCAGCACTAGCAAGAGAAACCCTGAACACTGCTGGGTGTGACCCCAAACCCAAAACAAACAACTCCCCCTAAAATAAAAAACAAATTAAATAAACCTACTCCCCCAAAAAACAAAGCAAAACAAAATATCATGATGCTGTGCCTATATTCAAGGTACAGGAGAGGCACTTATACTATTCTCTGGTGAGAGACAAACAGGTCAGTGACCTGGAATGAAAATCAAGGACAAGCAGAGGGAGGGCACCGGGCTGACCGGAGATGCTATCCTGTTGGAAGAACTCCTGAGACCCCTAAGGGAGGCTAAGTGGGAAGAAGCAGCAGTTGTGAAGAATTTATCCACAACTGCAAACCTAGAAAAAGAGAATTAAGTAGAGAACTCAGCTCCCTTTGAGACAAAAACAACTGTATGCCATTAGAGAGGGAATTAAGAACACTTAAGTCTGGGATAATTTTTCTGAGAACTATGTAATTCCCTTCTAATTGTTTGGTTACATAATGTAGTACTGGGGCGGCAGTAAGAACTGGTTAGTGCTTGGCTTTGGGTGGAAGAGGAGTGGGGTCTATTGCTAGGAGTTATTATATCCCCAAATTATTTTAATTGTTATGCTAAAGTCATTGTTACAATCCTCTAAAATATCACTTAATTAAGGACACCAACATCCTCATAGGTTAAAGTTTAAGAAGACAGAATCCATATGCTGTTAGATTTTTTTTAAAAGAAATAAATAAACTTTTAATTAAAGAACTGAGATTTACAAAGTTACTGATAATTGAGTTTTAAGCATATAATATTTTTCTTTCTTTTTTTTTTTGCTTTTTGGGTCACACCTGGTGATGCACAGGGGTTACTCCTGGTTCTGCACTCAGGAATTACCCCTGGTGGTGCTCAGGGGACCATAGGGGATGCTGGGAATCAAACCCAGGTCGGCCACGTGCAAGGCAAACGCTCTACCCGTTGTGCTATTGCTCTAGCCCCTAGGAATATAATATTTCAACGGTAATCCCACCACCAGTATCAGCATCTCTCACCAGGGTTCCCATCTTCCCTCCATCGCCACCCCATTTAGGTTCTGAGTAATTAGGAACCACAGCGTGGTACTGACTATAGGATTTACTGTCAACATCTGTGCTGAGAAAGATTGGGAGGAAGCATGTCTGGCCCGGAGTCTTTTTTTTTTTTTTTCTTTTTGGGTCACACCTGGCGATGCACAGGGGTTACTCGTGGCTCTGCACTCAGGAATTACTCCTGGCAATGCTTGAGGGGCCATATGGGATGCTGGGGATCGAACACCCAGGTCAGCCGTGTGCAAGGCAAACGCCCTACCCGCTGTACTACAGCTCCAGCCCCCGCTGAGGCTGTAACAGATCATTTGCTCCTGTGTGAACTGTATCTTGCTCTTCCTTTTGATGCTTGGGTGAAATGTATCTTGTTCTCCTTACATCTTACTAGGATGTAGAAAAGTTGCTTTTTGATATAGATGTAAGTACAAATGTCATTAATCTTGCAAGATTTTAACTGGTAGTTTGGAATGTAGTGTTGGAGTATAAATACAAACAACCTTAATATCTGAAACTTTTGTCAAGTGGGTTAGAATCCTATGACCCTTTGTGATGAAATAAACTTGTCTTCCCCTTCTGTGTCTTGGAATCTCTCTGAGTTTCGATGAACTCAGGCATGACTCAGGAGGGGAGAGAAGTCCAAAGGACTCCAAAAAAGATAAGCAGGGCTAAAGACAAGCTCCAGCAAAAGTCACGGGGCTACTCTTGACCCAGGGGCTCAAGCAAGGAAGGGTAAATTATATGTGAAGGGCAGTTTTATATGGGCCAGAGTGATATTGCAGCAGGTAGGGTGTTTGCCTGGGACACAGCCAACCCAAGGTTTGATCCTCAGCACCTTATATGGTCTCTCAAGCCCATCAGGAGTGATTCCTGAGAGCATGGCCAGGAGTAAGCCTGAGCACTGTCTGGTGTGGCACCAAAACAAAACAAGTAAAAAAGGTCTATTTTATAGGCATCCAGTCTTTTTCCTACAGGAGAGCCTGCAGATAATCTGGCTTCCTCTCTGTCAGTACAGAGATGTCTGTTTTTAATAAATCTCTACGTTGCTTCTCTTTCCCTCGTTGCATTCTGCTTCTCCAAGGCAGCGGACCTTACCCCCACTGCATCAAGATGGCTGGTCAGCTGTGCTGTAGGTCAAGATTCAAGGGCTCCCCTCGGAGAGCTGAAAACCTGCCCTTCGTTCTTCTCAATACCGACAACTAACTGCTGAGTGGGCCGAGTGGCTGAGCCCGTCTAAGGCAGTTTTTTTATGCAGCAGAATGAGCTGCTGCACTAACCTAGTCCCTGGGCATCACCAAGAGGACCAGTGAGCATCACCAATGTTTGGGTGTGAGATGTGCTTGGAAATGTGTATGCCAGCCAACACACCCTCCCGAAACTGGAAAAGAAAGTCTGTCAGGGTCAGGGATATGGCCCAGCGGTCAGGCACATGCCTTGCCTGTGTATGTCCAATCTCTGGGATCAAGCCGAGAGCGTGAATCACCAGTGATGGTATATTGACTGTAAGCTAGCTGACTTGAGAATACGTGACTGAGGAGTTTCCTAACATCTACCATTACCACACTCCGGGTGTAATCTCAGGAAGGCAGATCTGGAATGTGACTACATTTGGGGAAGTGCAAGCTGACACAGTTCAGTTTTCACACTTCAGGAACATGGGAACCATCAAGGAGAGCCACCGCATGGCAGTGCCTGAGCTGCACCTCAGCCCAAGGGAATACTTCTCTGGGGAGGACTCTACAAATAAATCTGTGCTTAAAATTTTCCAGTGACTTTTAAGTGCATTAGAACTGAGCACTTCAGGCACAGAATATAAAAAGGAGCTGGTGGTTTTGGTTCCAGGCTGTCAATTTTTTCTTGGGGAGTGGAGGGGACTCACCCGGGGCAGTGCTCAGGGGGTCATACTTAGTGGTACTGTTTATTAAATCAGGGTTACATCAGAAGCAGCCACACGCAAGGGCATATGTGGATTTAGCTCCTATACTATCTCTCCAGCCCCTGACCTGCCACATTCCAATAGGGGATTCTTTTATAGTGGGAGGAAATCAGACAAAGGAAATGAAACAGACAGACAGGAACAGATAGACTAGCAAACACATTAATGAAGCCTTTCCTTATATTTTTCACCAGAGATTGACATCTCTCCAAAGACTGGTTTTACATCAGGTTTTCCCCTTATTTTGATAGGAACATTTTCACTTTGTTGAATATGTGTTTTGGCCTTACTCCTGGCTCTTCATTCAGGGATCATTCCTCGTGGGGCTTGGGGGACTATGTCAGGTGTCAGGGATTGAACGCAAGTCTGCTCACTGTCCAGTTATCTGCCCACTATCTCTCCAGTGCATTTTTCCCCCCACTGAATTCAACAAAAATATCATTTGTTTCTAAGATGTAAAAAAATAAATCAAGAAATGGCAAAAAGATATTAGGAGTGTACTCTTTATTTATCTTTGGTTTATTAACACAAAAGACATGCGTTCTATAAATAAAAGGGAATAAGATTCTCTGGAAAACAATAAATTGGTAGTAGGGAGAATTTTTATCTAGTCACATCTCTTGTGGCCAAGTCAAAGGCTGGCCCTTAGTTCCTATCTTGGCTTTGATCTCAGCTGAAACCCAGAAAAGAAGGCTCTGTGTGATACCTAAGGAAAATGCCCCAGGACAGTGAATGTCACCATCCCCTGCTCAGAGCTGGGTTAGACTTCCAAGCACCATTGGGCACAGCTTTATTGCCTCCATGTCATAGCCTTGTCACAATATGCTTGGCTCTGTCCCTTTTTCTCATGGTGCTACTGGGAAGGCTCCAACAGGAAGAGGCCAAATCAACCATTTAGTCTTCCCCATCAGATTAAGGGACCAATGGCAGAATGTGAAAATAGTAGTTTGTTCACTTGTGCTCAGAGCCTAGATCAAAGCACTGAATCCATCTTGGAAACACTGGTATCTGGTACAGTGATGTAAACTTCTGTACCAGAAAGCAGAAGTGGGCTTAGACCCACTACAAGAGCAACAAAAGTCAAGAGAAAAATGATCTATTCATTCCCAAAGGCAAGAGCTGGGCCAGCATCCTAAGGTCTAGGGGTTGGCTCACTCAGCCCCAAGTGATTCTTGAAACCTTCACAATCCAGGCTCATCAGTGCTGTTTCAAATTCACAAAAAGGGGCTTATAATAAGAGAAGCACTGCTACACTCCTTTTTAACAGGAAATGAAGACTCCAACGTTCTTCCAAAGTCTGGCTCTGGGGGCAAATGGAGTGGGAGTGAGAAATGCCGGGGCTCCACCACGAGCCCAGCCTAAACTATCAAATTGTTAAGTCTTTTAAAATAAACATTTTCAAGTGCTTGGAGTAGAGGCCCAGATCCTAAGTGGCAGACTACAAAGGTCCTTCCTTCTGGACACATGGCGATTGCACTCACTGGTAAACCTCACAGGCCTGGGGTGGGACGGTTGTCCCAGGCACCACAGTGCCTTTGTGAACAGGTTTCCAGGCCATCCCAGGCAGGCAGCAATGACAGGAGATCAACAGGTGGAGACCGACACCCTAAAACACAGTCTTGTGCTACAGGAATTGTATCCTCTTTCAGTCTCTACTGGAAGAAGTTCGGAAAACCAGATTTTGGCAGCAGCAGTTTGAGGACAGTCCCACTGCCCGGTGCACTGGTAACAGGAAGTGTCTTCCCATTTGGTCCCCACATTGCTACATCAAGATCCCATCCAGGAGGGTGGGAGGAGGAGCAAGGAATCTCTTCAAGAGGTCATTCACGAAGATCAGTGGAAGGAATATAAAATCGGTTCTGTACAGCAGCAAGAGATTCATTCAACCTTTAGTTCTTTTTTTACGTCACAAAGTTAGCTTTACTTGAATGTAGAAGTCTACCTTTGCTGGTCAGTCTGCCAAGGGCCAGGAGGAGGGAGGCCAGACCCCTGGAATTGGCGAGTGGATGGAAGAGTAGTGGACTGGCAGGGAAGACGAGGTTACTGGACCAAGCCAGTCAATGGCCGGCGGAAGGACCATGTCCCTGGTTAGGCTCTAGAGGTACAAATGGTCAGTGTGCTCCGGAAGTATCACCAGGAGGAAAGCTATCCAAGAATGGCAGACAGGCAAGTGACATTCTGGCCAGACTGGCTACTTCCTGCTGGTCAAGTAAGAAATGAGAATGGATGGATGGATGGATGGATGGATGGGTGTATTGGTGTGTGTGTGTGTGTGTGTGAACGGGTGTCATGGTGGCAGTGGGGGGCAGCCACAGGGATACCTGGAGCCTGTGGGGATGGTGGGCAGCTCCCACCTAGAAGAGTGGCAGTTTCGGTCGACTGGCGAAGCCTGTGATTAAAAAGTCCTCTGATGGCGGGTGTGAAGACAAACCCCGTGAGCACCTTGCTGCAGGACTAAATGAAGGGCACTGATCCCAGACACACCGGGGTTCAGAGGAGACCCCAAGTGCCACGCAAGGCCTTAGGACCCTTGGATCCGAATGGAGGGGCAAAATCTGCCCTTTTTCATGTGGGGTGGCTTTTCATTTGAACAGGTATTTATTTGCTGTTAGTGTCCTTTATGTTTTCTTCTTGCCCAAAAAAAAAAAAATTCGTTTATAAAAGCATCTCTTTCTTTCCAGTTTCTTTCAAGTGTTTCTTTGTGGAAATTCCCTTCTATATCTTTCAAGTATCTTATTCCATCTTCTGCTACTCCTGAATCAAATGAAACAGACCTCACTGAAACCCCCAAATAAAACAAAGAAAAAGCAGGTTGTCCCTGTTTTTCCTGCCATGGGAGTCAGGAGATGGCAAGAGGAGTTGGAGGCAGCCAGCCCACAGCTGTGGCTGCATTCTCACAGGCAGGGGGGCACCGGGCCTGTCCTGCCTGTCCCGGCCACACCCCAGTCTCCCCCTGGGGCTAGGCCCCTGCAGTCACCCTGCTGCCCACACGCTGGGCACAGCGGGGCTGGTGAGAGCAGGCGAGGAGCGGCATCAGGTGGATGGAAGGCTCTCTGCGCAGCGACGGTGGGAGCTGGACTTGGATGGAGCCTGTGGAGGTGTAGACCAGCAAAGCTGTCCTGTGTTGCCAGCTGTGGGACCCTGAGGGGCTTCTGTCCCATGCTGTACTTCTTGAGGACCTCGGGTGTGAAGGTCACCAGAGCAGCACAGTGAGGGAAAACTTGAGCACCTGGAAAGCTCGACCTCAGGTGAGCTCGCCTTTCCACCCCTCTCCTCATGTATTGCCCCTCGACGAGGGACCGTGCCTGGGAGAAAGTGCCTGTTTGTACCAGATCCCTGCCCCACCGCATCCTCCCTCTTGGCCTTAGATGGTGAGGAGAGGGATGCAGCCGACCCCAACCCCGCCCTCATGACATGCCATGGGGGCCATAAATGTCCAGCGGTCCGTCTCTGGGTCATACATCTCCACGGAGCTGAGGTTGGATTGTCCATCGTAACCCCCCACGGCATAGAGGCGCCCACAGCTGGCCACCAGGGAGACCCGGCTCCGGCGCGTGTGCATGGGGACGATCAGGCACCACTGGTCAGTCACGGAGCTGTACATCTCGGCAATGCTGAGGAAGCCGGAGCCGTCATAGCCCCCGCACACAAACATCTTGCTTCCCAGGGCGGCGGCCCCGTGCCGACAGCGCTTGTTGAGCATGGGTGCTGCGGGGTGCCAGGTGGCCGTGTGGTGGTTGTAGTGCTCCACCTGTAAGGGGGAGAGTGGCAGAGGGGCGGGATGGTCAGCGTCCGGGCTCAGTCCACGGTGATGGTGACTTCCCAGGGCCCAGCAGTCTGAGGTGAGAAACTCCAAAGGAACGAGATCTGCCGGGAGTCTATTCTGGCTCTAGCTCTGATGCCCAGATTCCTGCACAGTGCACCTGCTCCAGGGTTCAAGGGACAGCGGAAGCCACTGGCTAACCTGACCTTTTTATGTTCCCATCTCAAGCAACGTCCGAAGGAGTTGCCTGAAGGAGCGCCATTATGGAGGGCCAGAATGGGGTGTGTGTTTGGGGGGGAGGGGCTGAATGCCATGCAAAGTATGGCCTGGGTCAAAGGAAATGCCACTTAATGGCCCTTAAGGGCTTATTCATAAGAAAGGCAATTTCAAACCACATTCCAGAAGAATGCAACTGCGCAAATTTACCCCTTGAGTAACTGATTGGGGGCTGAGACCACACAGGTCTCAGGCTGCATTCGGAGAACTGGGCAGGGTGACAGGACTATCCTCTGCCCCTCCTCGGTGCCCAGGAGCATTTCGGACATGACCCCTCTCAATGCTGCCGCACCCAGTGAGGGCACGGCTGACACCTGCTCAAAGAGCTGCCTTTCTAAAGCGACTCTCAGAGGTGGAAGGAGTGTGTGCCCTTAGCCCAGGAAGAGCCCAGACTTACACTGTTGAAGATCTGCAAACCGTCGTGGCCGCCTGACACATATATCCTGCCCTCAAATACTGTAACCCCAGCAGCACTGCGATTTGAGCTCATCGGGGTCACCACTGTCCACCTTCAGGAAAGAGCCAAAGTAGGAGGGGACCGTGAGATTCGGTGTTCCTGTCCTCCCAAGGCTGCTCAGAGGGGTTGGCTGAGCAGTTGGCTGAGCCTGGACAACTCCCCATCTCTGTGCATCCCTCCCCACCGCCTTTGAGAACTGCTCTTGTCTGCTGGCACTCAGAGCCAGCAAGTTCCAAGCACAGTCTTTTACGCATAGGTTCCTCCCGTCTTCTGGCATCATTCTTGGGATCACCAGTTGTCTGGTAGTTGTGCTTTATTTATAAAGCTTGGCATGTTTAAGCTTTCCTTATCCTCCACATGCCTGTGGTAACCAAGTTCCCTCTATTTATTTGGTTTTGGGGCCGTGCCCGGCAATGCTTAGGGGGTTTCTTCTGGCTCTGTGTTCTGGGATCACCCCTGGTGATGCTTGGGGGGAACCATATAGGATGCTGTGGACTGAACCTGGGTCAGCCTTGTGCAAGGCAAGACCCCTGGTCCCTGTCCTACTTCTCGGCCCTAAGTTCCCTTTAGACAGTCTCCTAGTCATTGCTTGTCCCCTCCCCACACCACTGCTATACTATGGCTTCATACTTGTATCGCTGCAGCAGCCTCCTTACAAGGTCTGGTGCTTAGACTGGTCCCATCCCTCCCCTGAATGTACACCCTCACCACCCCCATCCCCCACCCCCCCAGCTCCTATTTCCTTGAAGGTACTGTCCCAAGTTCTTTACTATGGTTCTCTACTTGGTTCTACTTCCTTTACTGTCCTGTCCCACCCCTCAGCTGTTTCTCCATCATGAGGTGCACTTATTTATCTCCGAATCTTCCTCCTGCACATCTCTCATTCTCTCTCCATAATGGGTCTCCCTGCCTGGGAAGACATCCTTCACAACTGTGAGGCAATCAAGGCGCCCCACAGTACCCAATGGCTTGAGACAGCAGGCCCCAAGGCAGGATGATCACGGAAGCCCTGAGGCTGAGTGCTATTTACGGATCTTAGATTACTCTGCCGGAGACACAGGAAGTTAGCTGAGTGCAGGGAATATTGGTTTAGAAGAATTCTAATAAATCTATTTAAACTAATGGGCTTAATTTTGTTAAAGATTCAAATACCAAAATGACAAATTTGAGTTGAGCCTGCCAGTGGTTTTCAATGAGTGTTTCACAAACGAATCCTCTAACATGAAGACAGATGGCATATGAAAGGAGGTCAGCAAGTCCCTTCACCTCTTATTTTCAGTCCCGAATTAAGGAAAGAGAAGGACTCTAGTGGTATTATATACACCAGTGTTTTCTAAGCTTATATGGCTAGATCTATACTTTTTTCCAAATCATATCTGATCTACTATAAGAAATGCTTACTCTCTGGGGCTGGAGTGATAGCACAGCAGATAGGGAGTTTGCCTTGTACACAGCTGACCCAGGTTCGATTCCCAGTATCCCATATGCTTTCCCAAGCACCGCCAGGATTAATTCCTCAGGAGTAATTACTCAGGAGTAATTCCTGAGTGCAGAGCCAGGAGTAACCCTTATGCATTGCTGGGTGTGACCCAAAAAAGCTAAATAAATAAGAAATGCTCCTTCGCTCTCTCTCTCTGCTCCATCTCTCTCCTCTCTCTCTCTGCTCCCTCTCTCTCTGCTTCCTCTCTCTTCTCTCTCTCCCCCCTCACCCTTTGTTTTTTCAATAAAATGAGATGATTGGGGCTGAAAAGATAGTACAGGCTGTTTGTTGTTTGCCTTGCAGGCTGCTAACCTGGATTCAATCCCCAGCATCCTATATGGTTTCCTGAGCACTGTCAGGAGTAATATCTGAGTACAGAGCCAGGATTAACCCCTGAGCATCACCAGGTATGGCCCAATCCCCCACCGCTGCCTTTACCAAAACTGGGTTGATTAGTTAGAAAGTACAGACCATTATATGAAAGTTCCTAAGCATCCATGTGGATTAGTTGTTTTTCAATTATTCAATCATTCACAAAGCCCGGGTTAGTAAATACTGATTATGGTATTCTGAGTCTAGAAGGTGAGTGTGAGTTTTTGAGGGAGCTCAGGGTGCCCCAGGGAGCCAAATCCTTACTTGTCTGTCTCAGGTGAGTAGGTCTCCACGGAGTTGAGAGACGAGTTGCCATCGTAGCCCCCACAGACATAGATCTGCCCGTCCAGCACGACTGTCCCCATGGCACTGAAATGGACAGAGCGGTCAGTCCAGATGCGCAGCCTCTCATGCTCACGAAGAAATCAACGGCCTCTCCTCAGAACAGACCTAAGCCCCAGGGTCTGTGACTCAGCAAACGTATCAACTTGCAGGGCAAGAAGCTGCCCTGTGGGGGTTCTGGCTTCCCACCCACTGCCCAGCGGTACCTTGTCATCTCTTCTCAATCCCTGTGAGAACAGAAACGTTCCTCCACCTTCCCATGCTCAGGTCTAACTCACTGCTAAGGCTCAGGCCAAATTTTTCTCTCCTCAAAACTCTCTCAGCGGAATGAGTCTCTGGGAGCCCCTCCTGGGGCAGCTTCTCTATCACGGCACCTGGCCTACCCATTCATCCACGCACTCTCTCCATCATTTACCAAGTTTCCACAGCACATTTATATGGCACGTGCCCTCATGTGCCCTCCGAGGGCACCGGGTTTAGTGCTTAGAACTCTACAGTGCCATGATCTGATACCCAGAGGTACTGCTGGGCAAGTGGAGAACTCCTGGTCTTCATCAGTGCCAGCTCAACACTTTAGCTCAACACTGTACATAACAGGCTCCCAACGCAGTTACTGGGTTAATTTTTTCTTGCAACTAATCTTTTCGTTATGCATAGCCCTTACTCTGTTTAAGTGGGTGCTGAACAGCTCCTGTTCATGGTGCACTTCTTACAAGTGTCAGATCTCCAGCCAGTTCCTATCCTCACCACACCCCGCATGAAAATATCTCCATAACCAACTATACAGGCAAGTAGGTGCAGCCCAAGGAAGCTGGGTCCACCTTTCAAAAACTGTCTAAAGAGAAGCATGCTGCAATTTTAATAAGACAAGCCCAGCCTGACTCCCCCACTGTTCACAGGCTCTTCTAATATCCAAGATCCACGAGTCTGGTGTGATCATCTAATCCTCCACAAAGCCTCTTGAGAAACGAACACAAGTGCCTAGTTGTCTGATTTGCTGTTTTCAAACTTGATGCTAGAGATTAAAAACAAATCTGGGTGTCAAATAAGCAGGAAAATAAAGGATGCTGGCCTCATCACCACTCTTCAAATGTACACAGTGAGTCAAACTGATCACACAATGACCCTGGGAGGCACACTGTAACTGACCCTTCCTAAACGAACCTAAAAAGGACTGGCCATGGCAAGGACTGCGGCAAGATCGTGACTTCACCAGACATATTATTTGAGAAGTGAACCCAAGAAATAATACAAGAGGGGCCCAAAGTGATAGTGTGACAGTCGCTCTCCTTGCATGCAGCTGACCAGGGTTGGATCTCCAGCATCCCAAAAGGGTCCCCCAAGCACAGCCAAGAGTAATATTTTTTTTTTTTTCTTTTTGGGTCACACCTGGCGGTGCACAGGGGTTACTCCTGGTTCTACATTCAGGAATTACTCCTGGCGGTGCTCAGGGGACCATATGTGATGCTGGGAACCGAACCCGGGTCGGCCGCGTGCAAGGCAAACGCCCTACCCGCTATGCTATCACTCCAGCCCCAGCCAGGAGTAATCTTTGAGTGCAATGCCAAGAGTAATCCCTGAGCATGTGTGGCCCCCAAACAAAAAAGAAATGGGTCCAATGATAGGAGAAAGAATAATAGCTGCCACAAAACAGTGAGATTAGGGGCTGGAGCAATAGCACAGCGGGTAGGGCGTTTGCCTTGCAAGCGGGCGACTCGGGTTCGATTCCCAGCATCCCATATGGTCCCCTGAGCACCGCCAGGGGTGATTCCTGAGTGCAGAGCCAGGAGTAACCCCTGTGCATTGCCAGGTGTGACCTAAAAAGCAAAAAAAAAAAACAAAAAAAAACAAAAAACAAAACAGTGAGATTAACTATCAAATAAGTCATAGAGATAAAAGCAAAGAAAGAAGAGTTTAAACTATGGATCAGTGTGAACTAGAATGACCCATGGAAGCAGCCTAGATGACTAGAAGGGAAAAAATGATGGCAGGAAGGAGGCTGTCACTAACTAATAGAACAGAAAATCACATAGGATGTCAGGAGAAAAGTGATTAGGAACATTTTAAAGCAGTCTGTAATTTAAAAGGGATGGCACAGAACCAGGCCTATACTAGTAATAACAGGGCATTAATCACAGCAAGGAAAAGAAATGAATGCCCAGAAGACTTTCCTCCGGCCCAGAGCACAAATACAAGGAAAAGCAACTGATGGCAGTCAAAGGCATATGAGGCTGGGGACGTGGAGCAATGAGTCACCCGAGGCCCCAGAAAGCTGCACAGTCTCTACACAACAGGACAGGGAAGCATCTGAGGTGGAGATGAGATGGTGGGAAAAAAGATCCATGAGAGGAACAGATCTCAAAAGCAGATTATTTTCTTCCCAAAAAAACCTGCTTGGACCCTTTATGGATCTTGTTTTATTGTTTCAAAGACAGACACCTCCCAGCTCAAGGCTGCAGGCTTAATTAAGAATGCTGAGTGCGGAGCACCCTTGTCGCGATCATGACACTTTGACATAGCAAAGTTCTTCCACAGACTCTTCTTCCTCACCACATGTGAAATTACTTCATTCCTTTTCCTGCCATATCACCTGATCAGTAATGAAACCTAAGCATGGCCAGACAAAGTGGCCTGTGAGGCAAATACTTAGACCACACAGAATTATAAAGCTGGAAGCCCTTGAAGAACAACTGGTCTAGTGCCCCTTTCAAACAAAAAAAAACCTTATGTGAGAGAGAGAGAGAGAGAGAGAGAGAGAGAGAGAGAGAGAGACAGAGAGAGAGAGAGAGAGAGAGAGAGAGAGAGTGTATGTGTGTGTGTGTATGTGCCTGTACCAGGGATGAAAACCAGGGCCTAACGTATATGAGGCAAATGCTTTACCACTGACTTCTATCCCAAGCCCCTCTTTCTCTTCTCAGTCTCGAAAAGATAAACATCAGAGTCAAGATATCATGAGGTCGCACCAAGGGCAGAAGAGTGGAAGAACTTAACAAGTTACATCCTTGAGAATTGTTGGCCCCACTACCCCACGCTCCCACCACCCAACCATGTGCCACAATTCCACTCATATCTGACGGAGGCAAAACTGCCACCTGTCACTTTAGCATTACGGAAGCTAAATTTGAAGGTCCTAGGCCCATTCCATTTCTTATTCAGGAAACAGGAGCAGGCAAATGATGGAGGAAACAAGTACCTAGTCTGTGTCAAGTGACATACAAACTTGGTTACTTCCAATGACCTATGTGCTCACGCCTGGGAGAATGTGTGATGACTTCAAGTAAAAAACTTGGTCACTATGATTCATCTACTCCTGCGCAGTTCTTGGGGACTGGAGTGGGGGAGGGGGATGGGAAAGGAAATATCAAGGAAAAATTCCCTGGATTTCCTTTTATCACTAATCAAGTTAAATCTTTCTTATTTCCCAAGTTTCAACTTTAATCCCACCTCTTCCCTGAAATCTTCCAGATGGTCCAATCCAGTTTCTTTCCCTCCTTGAATCTTCCATAATACACATTTCCAGTCCTTATCTGGCAATTAAAATAATAATACAACTTCCACATGTCCATGTCTTGACTCCCCAGGTTCCTCAAAGACAAGGCAGGCATTTAACGTTTAAGTAGATGGGGGCTTGCTCCCAGGAGGTGCCGGCAGTGGCTGGCCTGGCTTGCAGGAAATTCCTAGGCCAAAGCTGTTTTACTTTATTGTGTGCCCCTGCTTGTCTAGCATGGTGCTCCCCAGAGGCTCATGTATGTGCTCGTGCTGCACCAATGGCTTCCAGAATACCTTCTCTTGCTATTCATGCTTCCCACTCTGGTCCATGCGTCCGTCTCTGGGTTGTAGACCTCCACAGTGCTCAGCCGGAGTTGGCCGTCATAGCCGCCGATGGCATAGAGCAGCCCGTCCACCACAGCCACTCCGACGCGGCTGCGGGCTGTCGTCATGGGATGGCACTTCTCCCAGCGATTGGCGACGGGGTCAAACACTTCCACCACATTCAGGGAATCACCTGCATAAAAATTTGCTACTCAAATTAAAACAAATGAGACCGCTTGTTTAGATCGCAGCTGATGGGCATCACTAACAAGACGCCAGATGCTCCTGACTCTAGTGGTTCTTCCCCGCCCTGTTCGTCAGAAGGGCCCGCTAAGCAATTTCGGCCAAGATAACCTCAAACCTTACTCCTAAAGGACGATCAGAATCAGACAGGAGACATTTCTGCAGAGGCCAATTTCAAGTTCTAACAAGATACTCCACGTGCTTCAAGCCAGAGATGAAGGGTCTTTCTTCAGGGGGCATACACAGTCTCCCTGAAGCCTTCCTCTGGCAAGGAGGCTTGCCCAGAGGAAAGGACATACGTCCCAATGCTGACCTTTCGCTCCCTAGATGGCCAGTGGCTTTCTCTCTACGCCTTCTGTTCTCACATGTGAAATGGAGAATTATGGAGAAGCTGCCGGAAGATTAAATCGATATGATAGGCAAAGCACCTAACAGCTTGAGAATATACCAAGTGCTCAATAAACAGTAGTTATGATTGCAGATAACCCCCCTGCCTGTTTGACTCTGCTTTAAGGCACTAAAGGTCCTTGCCATCTGCCTACAACTATTAGTTGAAGGAGGATTTCACTTTTCTGAGTTGCTTGAAGTTAAGAGGCAGCAAGTTCAGACCCACCCTAATACTAACTTTCAAATGAAAAACTGAACAACACTCCAACAGCTCCTCGCCCCCACAAACCTAGACTAATGCTATGGAAAGGCCTGGCCTTCCCAGCAGCCATGGCGGCACCTTGGGCCTCTCCCCCGTGCCAAGTAGGCAGGCGTCCCTGCTGCCCTCCCTGCTGCTCCTCTGCTTCCCTGCAGCGGTGCCCAGGTGGATGCTGTCTAATGCAAGAACTGCCATAACGCTGACTGTAAAGCACGTGTGTGCTTCTCAGGAGGAAGAAGGTGCAGAAGCAGCGGCCCCTCCATCTCTGGAGAGCCCTCCTAGTGGGGGTATTCTCAGAGCCAAGCTCACAGTTCCCTATGACTCAATGTGATTAGCTGGTAAGAGAACCAGGTCACTGACTGCATCCTGTCCAGGCCATAGGAAATGCCAGACGGTGTGGGACAAGGGAAGAGAGTGCTGGCTCAGGAATTGGGGCCTGAGTCCTTGTTCTGCCAAAACACCCATGTGAACATAGTGCTCTGGGATTTCCTCGCTGCAGGGTAAGGAGCCGAGGCCTCGGGGACTCTGCCAGGCCTCCTTGGCATTGATATTCTGATTCAATGACATGAAGAGCTGACTCTGTCACTGTGGAGCAGTGACATACCGGGAAGAGGGAAGGGTGGTGACAGGGAAGGAAAGGAGAGAGGAGCAGGGCTAGCCTGGGTTGCTTGCTGCTCTTGATCCACAGAGTCAAGTCAGGGTGCTGCAAAGCGGAGTTGCAAGGTACCTGCTGAGTTGAGGCCCCCCACAGCATAGATCAGCCCAGTGATGGACGTGCAGCAGCGAGGCCGAGTTCTGAAAGCTGGCAGGTGCGGCCGGCGCTCGGGCATGAGGTGATAGTCTTTTGCTTCATCCACCAGGTCTCTGGAATAAGATGCAAGACATTAAGACAAAGAGGGTGTCTTCCCCCATAGGGGCACACATTTGCATTTCTTTCTTTCTTTTTTTTTTGCTTTTTGGGTCACACACAGCAGTGCACAGGGGTTTTCCTGGCTCTGCACTCAGGAATCACTCCTGGCAGTGCTGGGGGACCATATGGGATGCTGGGAATAGAACCTGGGTCCGGCCGCATGCAAGGCAAATGCCCTACCCGCTGTGCCCCACATTTGCATTTCTTTTGTTGGCTTTTGGGCCACACACAGCAGTGCTCAGGGCTTCCTTCTGGCTCTGTGCTCAGGGATCATGCCTGACAGGGCTCGGGGACTACCTAGGGAGCCAGAGATCAAACTTGGGTCAGCCAGGTACACAGCAAGATCCCTACCCGCTGTACTATCTCTCTACCTCCCCACCATATGCATTTCTCTTTGGGGGGAGGTCTTTTCCTTTGTTTTTTTGGGCCATATCCGGCAATGCTCAGGGCCTACAATCGGCTCTGTGCTCAGGGATCACTCATGGCAGCACTCGGGGGACTACATGAGATGCCGGGGATTAAGCCCAGTCTGGCCGTGTGCGAGGCAAACACCCTACCCACAGTACTATCGCTGCAGTCCCAGAGATCAAGCACTTTCTGAAAGACAGATGCCTGGCGGGAGGAAAACAGGGAGTTGGCTAAAACAGCTGACCTAGGGGAGATTCAAACAGCCTACATCCTGACGCCATCCGCCATCCGACCAGCTCTTCCTTTCCATCCTGATGGCTCATATCCTGCAATTAACTATCGCATGCCCAGAATGTGGCAGTAGAAACCAACAGACAGAGGATCCTGCCTCCTGCCCAGCCCCCTCCCTAGAATAGTCCAAGTTCTTTAAGAACCTTCAGTATCTACCCACTGACGATAGCAAAAAGGTACAATTCTTCAACAGCACTCCTGAGACTGTTTATCACAGGGTCCTCATAATACCTCCACCCCTTCCTAACACACAAGTTTGCACTGTTTGCACCCAGGCACCAACTCCCTGCCAAACTATGTGTGAATATGACAAGAAATTTGAGAGCAGTGAATAGTCTTCTTTTACTGATCTACTTGCAATGCACAAAGCCACAAGATCTATCCCCAGTGGTACTCAGGGGGCCAGGCAGTGCTGGGGATTAAACTCAGGGCATCACATGTGCTAGGTGTGTGTCCTTCCACGTGGGCCATGTCTGCTCTGTTGCCCAGGTCAAGCTCTGCTTTGATAATGAATCTTTCAGAGGGCTGTCATTTTTTTTTTCCGGTTTATTTTCATTTTTGAGTCACACCTTGCAGTGTTCAGAGCTAACTGCTGGCTTTGCACTCAAGTACTGCTTCTGGCAGGCTCAGGGGGCCATATAAAGTGCCAGGGATCGAACCCAGGTTGGCTGCAAGCAAATGAGCACCCTGTCTGCTGTACTATGGCTTCAGCCCTGAGGGCTGTCATTTTTCTGAGCTGTTTTGGTGGCTCCATTGTACCATGTCATCTTTGATTTCTTTCAAGTTTACAGGCTGGTGAATGGTGAATGTGCCCCCCACTTATCCATCACTGTAAATGGGCAAACCCACTCGGGGCCAGTACACTGACTAATGCTTATTGAAGAGGGCAAGAAGGGCCAGGGAGAGAGTTCAAAGGGTGTAGACTTTGCACGTAAGGGTCCTGGGTTTGATCCCTGACAATGAATGGTCTCCCAAGCACCACAGGTTGAGAGTGACCCCTGGTGATGTAGGTAGGTAGATAGGGAAAGGCCCTTGGCAATGAAACAGATTAACAAAGCCTCTAGGAAGGAGAATCCTGAGACTGACCCACCTTGTGGATACAGAAAACAGACCTGATAAGACCTTCAGCAGACCCTGAGGAGGTTGGACCCCTCCCCATGAAGTTCCTCAATTCTGTCAACCTCTCCCTTAATCTGATTATAATGTGATCCAGCCTAAGGAAGACCCAGCCTCCCTGGTAACCTTAGCAACGGACTTTTACCTGGAAAGAAGCCCCCACGTGGGGGCAGGTTGCAGAAACCCTATAAAAGACACCTTGAACAAAGGAAGGGCGCGCATATGCTGCCTGAGCCCATGTGCTGCTTGTGCCATGTGGCCGAGCACATGTGTCGCCCGCATCTCCCCCCTTGAGATGTGTACTTTCATGCTTTCGTGTCCAGTGCTAGGATGTGTGTAGAGCTTCCTCCACCCTTGGAGAAGCCCGCGTTCTCTCTTGAGCGCGTTACTCCTACTGGTTCTTCTTTTCCACTTATCCCTTCCTCCCTCCCTCAGAAACCTCTGAATAAAATCTATTTACTTCACTGCTTGTCTACTCCTGAAATTCTTTTCCGCGAGCGAGACAAGAACCCAGTTACCGTGGGTCCCGGGTGTTTGAGGCGGTAGGAGAGAAAGTGACCGTCTTTCTCCTCCCCGCTTCACGAAAGTCACCCGTGGGGCCCACCAACATCACTGGGACCTCCAGATATGGCTCATAAACCAAAACCTCCAGATATGACTCATAAATATAAACCCAAATATGACAAGAAGGCAATGAGCCCTAGGAAGTTATTGCAGCTATCAGTATGGACAGGGTCAGAGTGTGCTATAATAACACAAGTTTTTAGCCCAATAGCCCAATGAATGGAGATGCTGGGGAAAAATCCTCAAAAGCTTAGAGGGGGAAGCCACTTTTGCCTTGATGCCTCACTTTTCATCTGTCAAGGGGTAGTAATTGGGTTCTTCCAGTTCTAGACAGAAGCAGATCAACACGCGGGCCATAAATTAGGACAGACTGCTCCAGATCCTTTCTCCTCTGATCGGAACAGATGACTTAAGTGGCCCAGTTGTCTTCTCTACCCAGTCATCTGCGGCACTCTGTACACGCCCATTTGATGTTAGCAGGTAGACTAGGGAAGGGCCCCATTCCCCTCCCCACCGTGGTAATGAAATTTAAAGTCACCAGTCTTAAGTCTGACCCACCTTATGGACACAGAACGCAAGATCTGTTAAGACTTTCTCCAGCAGCACACCCTGAGGAGACTGAGCCCCTCCCTACAGAAAGGGCCTGAAGGAAATTACTGGAGAACCCTCAGTTTCCTTCTTTTAATTCTTCCCTTTAATCTGATTAACCCTCAGCTAGCCCAAACCAGAGAAGACTGGACCCACCCTCAAGAGGAAGAGACAGCAGGAACAAAGGTCAAGAAAAGGAGTTTCAGGGCTGGAGTGATAGCACAGCGGGTAGGGCGTTTGCCTTACATGGACCAACACAATTGGATTCCCAGAATCCCATATAGTCCCCTGAGCACCACCAGGAGTAATTCCTGAGTGCATAGCCAGAAGTAACCCCTGTGCATTGCCAGGTGTGACCCAAGAAGCAAAAAAAAAAAAAAAAAAAAAAAGAAAAGGAGTTTCAAAGAAGACCACTCCCAACTCTACCTCCTTGGAAAAAACCCTTGCAACAGACTCTTATCTAGCTAGAAAGCCCCGCATGGGGGTGGTTTGGAAAAACCCTATAAAAGCCAGTTGAGCAAAGGAAGGGAATGCATATTCTACCTGAGCTCATGTGCTGCTTGTGCCCATGTGGCTGAGCACATGTGGTACCCAAATCTCCCCTCTTGAGATGTGTACTTTTATGCTTTATATCCAATGCTGGGGTGTGTGCAGGAGCTCCTCCACCTTTTTGAGAAGCCGAAGTTCTCTTTCTCACTTACACACTCTCACTTTCCCTCCCTTCCTCTCTCTCTCACTCTCTCTCCCCCTCAAAAACCCTCCAAATAAAATCTATTTACTTCATTGCTTGTCTACCCCTGAAATTCCTTTCTGCGAGGCAAGACAAGAAAGAACCCAGTAACCCTGGGTCCCAGATGGCAGAGGCGGATGAGGAGAAAGTGACATCTCTCTCCTCCCCGCTTCACA
Source organism: Sorex araneus (assembly GCF_027595985.1). Classification (NCBI taxonomy): domain Eukaryota; kingdom Metazoa; phylum Chordata; class Mammalia; order Eulipotyphla; family Soricidae; genus Sorex; species Sorex araneus. The sequence continues at coordinate 44,082,050 of NC_073305.1, read as the reverse complement.
TAAGTCACCTGTGGGGCCCACAGACATCAATTTCAGACTTTACCAGTCCTAGTCTTCCCAGCTGGGTCTCGGGTACCAGGTGCAGATTGGGAGAAAGTGGCCCTCTCTCTCCTCCCCGCCTCACATAAGCCACCCAAGGGGGCCCATTGACTTCACATTCACTCACCTGCATTTGTGGCAGCAACGCACCAAGTCCTCCTGTTGTACTCGGTCAGCCAGGAACTGCGGCCGGCAGAGGGGCAGGCGGATATTGGAAAGCAGCTCCGGAAGGCAGGGCCCTCTTTGGTCCCGGTCATATCGAACCCAGGCCAAAGCAGCTTCAAAGACCTGCCGTGATCAAGAGCAAAAGCTCTGGGAGCAATTCCTGCAACCCAAAGGCTGCACATCCCCAAACCCACCATCTCAGCACATTGACACCCTACACTGAGAGAGTTCCTTGGACTTATGAATTTTCCTCCCCCGTGTCTCCTGAATTTGCTGTCTTCTCTCCATTTCCCCAGCTATTCCATTCAGTCAGGTCTCCGGACCCACCTGGAGAGAGGTGAGGTCATTTCTTCACAGCTTCTTAGTTCTCCTGGCTTCCTAATGAGAACTCACCAGTGGTTCCTTCTTCCTTTCTGCACAGCAACTGTCTGTTTAAGTTCTGTCCTGGTGCTCCTTTCCCCTCCTCCCCGACGGACTCTCTCTCTCTCTCTACTTCCCACTCCTTTAAGGCCTGGCTCCCAGTCCATGTCCACCAAGGCTCCTTCACTAACGGCTCCAGCCACAGGACATCTCTCTTTATCACTGCAGTGAATGCGAGACGCCCCAGGTAGAGAAACAAAGCACAAGGCTTTGCTCTCAAAATGAGCCCCTTTTCTCATGTCACAGGGCCCCTGCGACTACGCCCAGGGTTACTGGGGCTCAAGGATTCTTCTCCTGGAGCTCAGGGCTCTTCCTGCCGAAGCAGTTTCAGGATAGACCAGGACTCTGAATTTCGAGTATCGGCTTGGCCACGGCCTTTGGTTAGACTTCGCGGCCCCCTGAAGCTGCTGCCTATCGATAGTGGTGTTTCCAGAGCCAAACTTTCTCCGCCCCTCGCAAGACCCCTCACAATGCCCCTTGCCAGCACCTGCTCCAGGTGGCACGACTCACCATCTTCAGAACAACTCAAAGCACACTTTGGTTAAGCAAAATGGATGGCCCTGAGGGCCAGGGATGCTGCTAGAATGGCAGAACATATGCCTGCTGAGTCTGCACCACACGGCCACAGCTGGGTATAGCCCCGGAGGGCCAGCACCACTGAGCGGGAGTCCTGCTGGGTGACCTTGAACTCCAAAACACTGTGGGGACCCCCTTTCCAAAACTAAATGAAAAAGGGTGATCCTTCCCTTCTCTCCTGCTACCAACACCCTACAGACTCATTTAGGCTTTTCTGAACACCTCGGGAAGTCATCTTCCTTATCCTCAGAGGCCCTTGCACAAGCTTCTTTGCCATGGGGTAATTCAGGCTCAAAGGACTAGAGCCCCCACCTGTGCGCGTGGAGGCCCCAGGCTCAATGTCTGCACTGCAAGGTTCCTTCCCCTCAGCCCAGCCAGGAGCAAAATCCCCACCCACTCCACCCCAGCTCAGCCCTGGGAGTAGCCAGAGCATGGCTGGGTGTGGCCGCCAAACCTAAGTAAATAAAGAGGTACTTTAGATCATTAGCTAAACAGTAATAACTAAATAGTAATAACCTCTGACAGCTGCCCTACACCCTACCCCAGTTCCTCTCCCAGGCCCCCGCCATATCTCAGGCCTGGTTCCTCACCTCTCCTCCTGCATGGGTGCCTTGAGGGGTCCACAAGCCATGCTCCTGGCTCCCTTAATCCCCTCCCCTGAATCCCATCTCTAACCCGCCCAAGCCTAGCTCTTTAAACCAACTCACCTCCACTCTGCACCTCCACCACACCGTGTGGAGGCAGAAAAATGCGAGCAGTCTGACACTGATACCTACATCCCTGCCTGCTCCTTCCTCTCCCTAGCTTTGTCCATTCACTCCCTCCTCTCCGAGAAGAATTGCTCACACCTCTTCTTGTGGTTCTCCCAACACCATTTTCTTATCCTCACTCTAAGTTGAGGAAACAGTACCTGTGGGGTCTCCCACCCCGCCCCTCCCTGCACCAAGCTCTCCCTCTCGAGGCTGGCAGGTTTGGACAGCCTTTGCTCCCGTCAAATATGTGCCCCTGTGCATTCAGCAACTACTCTTCCCTTCCTCCTGCACTGCCACTTCTTCCCCACTCTCCTCTAGACAATTCCCACCGTATCATTTCTCTCCACCTTAAAGTCAATCTTCTCTGGATTTTCCTTTTTTTTTTTTTTTTTTTTTGCTTTTTGGGTCACACCTGGCGATGCACAGGGGTCATTCCTGGCTCATGCACTCAGGAATCACCCCTGGCGGTGCTCAGGGGACCATATGGGATGCTGGGATTCGAACCCGGGTCGGCCGCGTGCAAGGCAAACGCCCTACCCGCTGTGCTATCACTCCAGCCCCTGGATTTTCCTTTTTAAATGCCCATCCCCACCCCCACGGCCCCAGTGCTCTGGTGGCTCTCAGAATAAGACTGTCAGGAAAGTTTTCTGTATTTATTTGGAAATAAAAATAAACATGGCAGCATTGTTTCTACCAATAGGTAAAAGGCAAAAATCCTAACATCCAATTATGAGGGATGCTGAGGGAATAAAAATAACTGAATAGTTGACTTAGAGCATGCTCAGTGGGGTGGAGTGGGAGCTTTGCATGCACAAGGCCTGGGTTTGATCCCGGCACCAGCTGGTCCCCCAGAGAGTCAGGAGTAGTCCTGGAGCATGGGAAGCCCCTCCCAAGTTAAACAAATTTTCATGAAAATTGTTTTTCATAAGCAAACCCATAACAAACAGGGGCACACAGGTCATGAGCTTTACTTGTGAAAACACAACAGAAAGAGAAGATCGGAAGGAGCAACTGACACTGGGTTGCCCGCTGCCCACCCCTGGGCTCGACAGACCTGCTCCTCTGATCTGACGTTCAGCTCATCCCGAGACACCAGCTCAAGCACGTCTTCCAAGGGCAGCGCCAGGAACTCTTCCGACATGGACACCTCCACAAAGTGCTGGTGGATGAAGCTGTTGGCCGCGTCATACAGCACAGCACACATCATTGTCTCCGCAAACTGGCGAACACCTAGGCAGTTTTTGGGGTGAAGCCTTTTGGCATTTAAAAAAAAAAAGATGAAAAGAGAAAAGTTAGGGGAAAAAAGAAATTTTGAATAGTTGAACTATCAGGTGATTCTGAGTAGACAGAGAACTGGAAGGAGGGAAAAACAAAACAAAACAAAACACTAAGCTTTGTCCTCAGCTTTGATGAACCTGTGTGGCATTAGTGCACTCTTTGGAACTCAACTTGTAAAGGTATAAAATACAGCAGATTCTTCTCAAAGGTTCTAGTCACTTGGGCCCAGTGCTCCATGCATTAAGGTACAATGTGCTACTTGGCAAGTCCTGGGAAGCAGCAATCGAGAGAAAACAGGAAAACCCGTTTGCTCTCCTTCAGCTTCTAACATTATTTATCTTTTAAAATTTTGAGTGGTGGGGGCTGGAGTGATAGCACAGCGGGTAGGGCGTTTGCCTTGCACGCGGCCAACCCAGGTTCAAATCCCAGCATCCCATATGGTCCCCTGAGCACCGCCAGGAGTAATTCCTGAGTGCGGAGCCAGGAGTAACCCCTGTGCATCGCCAGGTGTGACCCAAAAAACAACAACAACAACAACAACAACAACTAAATAAATAAATAAATATAATTTTGAGTGGTGGTGGGGATCGAACCTTGGGCCTCACATATGCAAAGCAAGTGCTTGCCCACTGAGCCACCGCCATAGCCAGCCGCTGAAATTTCACTTGAGAGTCACTTCTGGACACCGAGCGGGCAGTGCTGAGTTGTAGAGTGAGAACTCAAACTATGAGCAGGGAGCTCTCCAACATCAGAACCCTTAATGCTTATTTCTGTAACTAAAAATTAAAACAACCTCCCCACTCCCCAGCAACCCCAAGCGTCTCAGGATACATTACACACAGTACAAGACAAAGCAGGGCTCTCCGAGTCCCTCCCCTTCTTCAGGGGGTCTTGGATGCAAACTGTCTCAGGGGATTCTCAACATGTTAGGTGATGGGGAATGGATGCCCCAGCAGCTGCAGGTCCTTTTTCCTGTGTTGTTGCTGCAGCAGTGGCCGTGGTGGCATTTGCTCTTAGACATGCACCACCTTGTTGCTGAGACCAAATTTAGCACCACTGACCATTCATAAAGTGATCACCGAGGGCAATGCCACTGATGGCAACAATATCCACTTTGCCAACATTCAAGGCACACTGGTGGCCAGGTGCCCAAGGCAGTCAAATCTGCTCATTCTGACCATCACCACTTGTGTTTTAGAGATGTGCTGGCACTAGATGAGAAAAGGCAGAACAGGACAAAACAAAGAGCCCCCTTCTTCTTCTTTTTTTTTTAAATCAGAATGAGGCTCTATGGGCCTAACCGTCAATACTATTATTAGTGAGTCAAGTACTTTTTATACACATTCACTGATTTCTTTTTAGCAATGCTATAAAGTAGTCATTGCTTTTATTTTAGCTGGAAAACAGAGGCTCAGAAAAACTGGAAAATGTGGGGCTGGAGCAACAGTCCGGCAGGTAGGATATTTGTCTTGCATGCGGCCAAACTAGATTCAATCCAAGAGTATCACCAGGAGTTAATTCCTGAGTGCAGAGTTAGGAGTAACCCCTGAGCAACACTTAATGTGGATCCCAAACAAGAAACAAAGCAAAAAAACTAACAATAAGAACAACAAAAACCCAGAAAACATGCTCACATCCTTTCAGTGGTCTACTGAGATTGAACCCAAGTCATTTGTGCAGATACTCCTACGGGCCCAAGGCTGCCCTGCACTCAGCAGGATCAGGAAAACCATGTGAAAATCCTGGTCATGTGCCTACAGCTGAAAGCAGCTACCCACCAACTAGTGCTGTGACCATTATTAAAGAATGGAGGGAAAAGCACCCAGGGTGGCATCTGGTAAGAAGGTGCTATTTCAACGTTCCTTGTGGCTCTTACTAATATGGCATCTGAGAAAATTCCAAATGAGCCCAACATGGCTCTGGAAATTGAGTGAGAGGGATGAGCCTGTTCTCATTCTGACTGATCATCTGTGGACAGAGGTAGTATTTACCATATTAAAGCTGCCCAGGTTTACTTCTCATTTAGAATGCTTTCTCTCTTTCTGCCATGTTAATTTAAGGTTATGGGCATGAGTTGTACTAAGTGATCAAGATTCACCACTGTCCTGTGGCAGCAGACCCAGGGACTGAAAGAGCAAAGCATTTCTGCAGCCTAGTTTTACACTGGTCTTGATTCTTCACAGATGTTGCTTCATTCCAGCCTCAACGGGCTCTGCCCACTGCTGTGGAAATCTACATAGATTTCCAAAGACCAAGGAAACGTGGACACTGAACAACACCAAGGTGGCAGCATGGCCAGAAGCAATCATTGGTCTGAAGGTTAGCTGAGTCATTTGTCAAATTACACCTCCCTCCTGGAGCATTTACTATGAATGAACAAGACTTGTAAAAGCATTGTATACTTTGTGGTAGACAGGACAAACTTTCTCTGAATGCCTCATGTGTTTCACTTATCCCTGCTACTCTGATATCAAGAAAAAGACAGAAAATTCTGGGGCCAGAGTGATAGGATAGCAGGTAGGGCATTTGCCTTGCATGTGGCTGACCTGGGTTTGATCCCTGGCATCCTATATCGTTCAGGCCCACAAGGAGTGATCCCCGAGAGCAGAGCCAGAATATGCCCTGAGGACTGCCAGGTGTGCCCCTCACTACCAAAAAAAAAAAAAAAGGGATGAAAATACCATGGGGGAAAAAAGAAGAAAAATAGGGGGGAAATCCCTCTCACTTCAGCATTTCTGTACCTGATCGTTGCCTGTCTTTAGACTTGGTTTAGCATAATGTTGAACATAAAAAAAAAAAAACACCCTGGGGCCAGAGCCATAGTACAGCATGTAGGGGACTTGCCTTGCATGTGGCCAACCGAAGTTCAAACCTGGCATCTTACATGGTCCCCTGAGTACCACCAGGAGTTATTCCTGAGTTCAGAGCCAGGAGTAACTCCTGTATACTTCTAGATGTAGCTCAAAAAGCAAAACAAAACACACCCTGAATGCTCAAAACAAGGCTTTCACATCCAGTAGGATGGGACTGGGGAGAGAGTGTTAGTGAGGCATCTGGAGGTGCAGGAGGAGTAGAGAGAACAGAAGGAAAGGGGTAGAAGGGACATCAGGGAAATAAACTCAAATAATAAAGCGAGACAGAATTTTCATTAACTACTCTATAGTCTCCTTCCCTGCAAACTGTTGAGCATGGAGGCCATATAATACAGAGTGCTTTATCAGGAGTGGGAAGCTGTTACTGGAAGTACACTGCGATTTGAATTGCTACTCAAATTAAGTAATTTAAATTAAGCTGAATTAAGGCAGTTCCTTGAATTAAGTAAATTAGGATATCATTTGCTATTACCGAAGAGAACAGTTTTGACAATTGCTTTGTGAGAATTTGTTTTCCCCACAGTGCCAGGGGCTGAACCCAGGTCTAGTGCATGCCAGGGAGAGAAGCCTTTCTGGAAGAGAGACTGTTCTAGCATCCACCTGAAAACGAAAAGGCTCATATACCTGAAGACTGCTGGGAAAAGGGTCCTGGAAAAAAAAATCAACCCCAACTGCAAAGAAAAACAAAGTCCAGAGTTTATAATTCAAGTGGCACAGTTTGGGATGTGCAAGGCCCTTAGCTGGGTCCCTGGCACTCGGCAGGGATCTTCACAGCACTCGGCATCCTTCTAGGCATGGGTGCTAGGGGGGAAATCAGCAGGTTGGAGCTCTAGCAGAGCTACCTCAGCAGCACTACTCTAAGAGTGATAATAGGGCCCCAGCTTCTCCGGGGTACTAAGTCTTTTCCACTATCTGTCACAGTGATTTCTCTCGGGACATCAGTAATTGAACCTTGAGACGAAAGGGCCCTCGTTCTTGTCTTTTCAAGGGCCTATAAGATGGGAAGTGGGAGAATCCATCGTACTTTGTAGCCAGGTTCAAGGAGGAGAACAGAAGCAGTTATGATAGCTTTTTAAGAGGGAAACACGAATAATACAAGTCTCTGGCAGGGAATAAAGATAGGAACAGGATATGGACTTAAGCTTCTGAAGGAGTTATGCCGAACTGAATGAAGAAAACATCAAAGACTGACTCAAAAATCAGACTTTTGGCTTCAGTACCGCTGAACTGAATGAAGAAAACATCAAAGACTGACTCAAAAATCAGACTTTTGGCTTCAGTACCTTTTCCTAAAATAAGAACTGTCTATATCTGAAAATCACCTTTTTATTTGCTTTTTGGGTCACACCTGATGATGCTCAGAGGTTATTCCTGGCTTTGTACTCAGAAATAACTCTTGGAGGTGCTTAGGATACCATATGGGATGCTGGTAATCAAACACGGGTCGGCTGCATGCAAGGCAAACCCTAAACTAGGCTCCAGCCCCCAAAAATCTCTTTTAGGTCAGCCTGGATCCAGGTCATCAGTGATAACATTAAAAGCCCCTAGGTGGAGCTGTTGTCCCGGTGGTAGGAGTGGCTAACTACATCCAGTTCATAACGCCTGCTAAATTTCTCTCTCCAAGTTTTATGGTAACAGTCACAGACAGAGATGAAGTTCAGTCTGTGTCTTTAAGAAGCTCAAATATGAGACCTGAGTGATAGTACAGTGGGATAAGATATTTGCCTAGCACACGACCGACCCAGGTTTGATTCCCAGTATCCCAGATCTGGTCTCCTGTGCACGGATAGGAGTAATTATTGAGTATAAAGCCAGGAGTAGCCCCTGACCATCACCAGGTATGGCCCCCAAACAAAACAAAACAAAGAAGCTCAACTCTAAATAGGAGAGATGGTGAGTGTCCTGCGCCTCAACTCCACAGGCACCCTCTAGCGGCAGGGTCAAACCTGGCTCTACAGATGCATGTGCCCTCACTGCATGGCCTCCACCCACAAACCCACATCACCATGGAACTGCTCACTGTGCTCAGCAGAGGATGAACCATGTGGAGATACTACCACCACCACTGCTATTACAACTGGGTGCACACACAGCAGCACTCGGAGATGTCCACAACCACCACATAGGCAGGAAGTGGCAGGCGGGCTCCAGAGCTGCTGAGTGGATGAGACTGGTGGAGTAGGAATGGGAGACAAGGAGGTCAGATCTCAGAGGGGATGAGGCTTAGGAGGGCACATCTGAGGCAGGAAGAATGCTGGCTGGTTTTTAGGTCAGGTGTCTTGTGACCAGAGAGAGGCTAAGCATCGGAGGGCACCATGGACAGAGGGATGCTAGTCTGATTTCTCCCTCTCACGGGGAGCCTAGACCTACTACTCATCCTGAACCTCTAACGTGATTAAAAGATGGCTTCTGCCTTATTACTACAAGTTGTGCTACTTGAGATGGAGAAAGAGTCTTATTTGCTCGGTCATCACAGTTCAGTGGTGAATACTAGAATGGTAGAAGTCATATCCATGGTTCTCTGACAGAGCATACAATGTTCTACCAAGCGTTTGAAACAGACACAGAATTCCAGAGGGTAAGTTTTAGGTGGCTTCTAAGAGAGCTGAAGAAAAACGGAGGTCAACAAATTCAAGGAGAGAGTTAAGATCTAAACAAAGATGACTACAGAATAGTTAGGAAGCACTCAACAGAGGGGTTTGTTTCAGAAGTCAGCCAAATTAGGGTCTGGTCAGACTGGAAAGAGATCAAAAGATACATATCAGGTCAAGGAAGGGTTTAGACAGAGACCAGCAAATCATGTTTTTTTAAAGGTTCATCCCAAAGAACTGGGCACAATACTGGATTTCAAGAAAGGTCATTTCCATCGAGTATCCTTCCCAGCTCACTTCCTTTCTAAAACTCAAAATGGTCCAGAGACGTAGCAAGCTAGCAGCAGATCACCCTTGCCACCACTGGTCAGGACCTCTCATCACACACCACACCGCCTCACCGTTCTCGGAGGAATGTGCAGCAGGCGTCTTTGATGCTCTGTAGCTGCAGGAAGCTTGCACCCATCAGCAATGACTGGACATTCTGCTGGTCAATGGCAAGGTGGCCATTGTAGGCAAAGTTGATCAGAGCCTCCAGGGCACTAGGAGAAAAAGGAAAGATGCTCTTCAGAGTTGGGTTTGAACTCACAGGAGACTAAGGCTCTAAGTGAGCTGACTTTACTGCCTGGGGAATGGGTGGGCTCTACTTTAAAGACTCATTCATGCTTTTTGGAGAATATATGTGGGTGGAATAATGACTTCCCCATAGTCACAGACTCATTCCATTTGGTCAACTGAATACCCAAGTAACTTTATTACAGAAAATTCTAAAAGGAGAAAGCAATCACTGAATGAGTGAATGTTGGTCATTTTGCTAGGCTAACTTTTAATCCCTATAAACCTGAATGCATCAACTATATAGATACGATCACATAAAACTTAACATGCCCCTTCCCATATAGCTCTATTGTCTTCATAGTTATCACTTTCAGTGGCTGCTATGTAGCATTTCAACTTGTAAACTTGCCATAGTTTTTTTCTTTTTCTCTTTTGACCATACCCAGGTCAGTGCTTTGGGGCTGGAGATCCAACTAGGGCCTCCAGTATGTAAGGCAAGAACTCCAGCTTGCCAAACTCTCTCTCTAGCCCCTATGTTTTTTATCTGAGGAGCGATAACAGCTATTACTGTTTAACTGCCATCATAAGTAATATTTTTTATTATTTTCTTGGGATAAATTTCCAGAACATTATTTCCATTGTTTTTCTTGGCTTCCAATTTACAGTAAGAAAAAAATCAGGGCAGAGACAGTGTAGCAGGTAGGGGCTTGCCTTGTTTGCAGCTGATCTGGGTTCAATCCCCAGCATCCCATATGGTCCATCAGGCACCACAAGGAGTAATTCCTGAGTGCAGAGCCAGGAGCAACCTCTGAGCATTGCTGGGTGTGGCCAGGGGTGGTGGTGGGGGGCGGATTATATACTATCTATGGGCTTGGAAGCAGCCTGACTCTGAGTGATACCATTACCTCCTGCTCTTAGGCCACTTCATTCCATTCCAAAATACTGAATGCGCTCTCCCCTTAGGGCCTGAGCACTGGCTGCCCGCTCTGCGTGAAGAACTGCTCTCCAAGACATCTCACTCTCTCACTTTCATTAATGTCTTGGCTCAAATGAAACCTCTTTGCTGCAGCCTTCTCTCATCACTCTGAAGTTGAAGGGCCCTCCACCATCAGCCACTCGCCTCTACTCTGCTCTAGTTTCCACATGGGACTCTCTCTTCCCCGCTCTACTATGCGTGGGTTTCTTCTCTGCCAGATCGCCACTATTAGAAAGCTGGCCCTAGGAGAAGAGGTGCCTTCTGTCTTCACACTTGTCATGACCCAGTGCCCACTGCAGCAAACATCTCAGGGGCTCAGCTGGTCGCCATTCAGTGAAGCACCCAGACTGTGCATGGTGATCAGTGTGGCTCCTGAAACTTCAGAGAAGAGAGGGTGCAGCTGTCCCCGGAAGCCAGCCCCTGTGGCTCTCCTCACAGGGAGCTGACCTGGAATGTCCACCTTGTAGTGGACAAAGACTGGACATAATCACAATGGACACAGACTCCTCTCTGTGAGCTGATCACCTCCAATGGCCCAGATGGCGGGGGGGGGGGGGGCGGTCAACAGTCTCTTCAGTTCTTCCCCTCAGTTTTCACCATTATGAAATTATGAAGGTAAGTAACACGTGACAGATCACTGGGTGATGTTTCAGAGTCACTGGCCTCTTTATTATCTCTCCTCCCCCAAGAATAACACTGCCCTGAGTCAGCCTGTGTGTCCTGATTACTACTGCATTCCCACACCCAGAAAAATGCCAGGCACAAAGGAGGTGAGCAGTGGCACCCTGGCTACAGCTTCGATTATAAACACACAACCTCAGTTCACAGGCTTGTAGCAAAAAACATTTAAGTCAAATAAACAAGTCTTTTTCCTTTCAATATTCAAAATGTCATACTAGGGAGTATGGTTATATTGTCATCATAGAGAATCAGGAAAGCATTTCCATGAAGAGGATCTGGTAGTGACTCTAGGTGAGAAGATAATTAAAAATCAGTGCCTAACTGATGTGACTTCAGAGATCTTGTTCTGTATCATGACCTAAAATCCAACTAGAGTAGAATTTTCAACCTTGTCATTAATGACATTTTGGGCTAACGATTCTTTGTTTGGAGGGGTTTTCTGGACACTAAAAGATGCTTAAATGGAATATCCAGGGGTTTCATCTCTCTGGACTCAAATTTTCCCATCATTCAAATAACAATGTATTTGGCACTTATCTTGTCCACATAGTAACATTAGATTATCTAAATTAAATTAAAATTAATAGTCCTTAGACTTTAGTCCTAGTAGCTACATTTCAAGTACTCAATAGTTACATGTAGCTAATTCCTACCATTTTGTACAGTACAGAGAGAATATCTCCATCATTGTAGCAGATCCAAAAGGGCAACACTATTCTAGAATGAGAAGGGTGATAAATTAAGATACTTACTTGAAAATAAGTTTGTCAATTAAAATGGCTAGCCCAGGGGCTGGAGAGATAGCACAGCGGGTAGGGCGTTTGCCTTGCACTCGGCCGACCCGGGTTCAAATCCCAGCATCCCATATGGTCCCCTGAGCATGGCCAGGGGTAATTCCTGAGTGCAGAGCCAGAAGTAACCCCTGTGCATCGCCAGGTGTGACCCAAAAAGCAAAATAAATAAATAAATAAAAATAAAATAAAATGGCTAGCCCAGAAATTGTACAGAATTACACACCATCACCTTCAAATCCATTCTTAGTTTAAAGAAGTCAAGTTGGGCTCCAGTTCCTATTAAGTGTATTACTCTAACAGTAGTAAAAATAGCATCAAAACTTCTCATTTTGGGGCTAACGTGATGATACAGTGATGAGGGTGTTTGCCTTGCACATGGATAACCTAGGTTCGACTCCTAGTATCCCATAAAGTTCCCTGATCCTGCCAGGCGTGATCCCGGAACACAGTACTTAGGCCCAAAGTAAGCCCTGAGCCCTGCTGGGTATGGCCCCAATACTAAAAACAAAGCAAACAAAACAAACAAAAAAAACAACAGCAAACCCACACGGAACTCCTTAACTGTCTCAGGTCTCCAGATCTGGTCTGGTTTTTCTTTTTCTTTTTCTTTTTTTTTTGCTTTCTGGGTCACACCTGGCGATGCACAGGGGTTACCCCTGGCTCATGCACTCAGGAATCACTCCTGGTGGTGCTCAGGGGACCATATGGGATGCTGGGAATCAAACCCGGGTCAGCCGCATGCAAGGTAAACGCCTTACCTGCTGTGCTATCGCTCCAGCACCTGGTTTTTCATTTTTGTTTTGTTTTTTGGGGGAGCCACGTCTGGCTGTGCTCAGGGCTTCAGGGCTTACTCCTGGCTTTGTTCTCAGGGATCATTCCTGGCAGATCTCAGAGGACCGTATGTGGTGGCAGGGATCAAATCTGGGTCAGCCATGTGCAAAGTAAGACAGCTAGACAGTCTCTCCAGTCTGTCCAGCTGCAATTTTGACTTGTTTATTACTTGCCTACTGTGTCCAAGAGCTGTGTGAGACACTGGTCCTGCCGCAGGCCCAGAGACAGACAGCACCGAGCACAGGCTGATGCTGTACCTGGAAAGCAGCTGGTAAAATCCCAGTGAAAGAATTTTGTACCTTGGGTCCATTCCTTGCATTACAATCTCATCCTGCTTGCACTCCATCATGTCATTTGTAAACATAGCATGGAAGTATGGGATTGAGGCTGCTAAGACGATCCGGTGAGCACTGAATTTGTGGTCCCCGATCTGTAGGCAAAGTGGGAAAAAAAAGGAAAGATACTGAAGAATATAAACATAAAATCCCAACCTGCTCCCTTCCACCACTTAGCCCCTGGACCATCTGGAAGGTATCCTAGTAGAGGACAGCTGAGACACAGGAAACCTTGAAGCAGTTAACTTCAGTAAGCTCAGTTACAGTAGCACTGAAATGGCTGACAATATTTGGCGACTGGAGGCACCAAGCCATCATTATTTAAAAAAAATTAGAGAAGCACTGTGATGTCGAGTTACAAACTTATGAACTTTTGTGTTTGTATTTCACTCATACAGTGATAGTTTACCCATCCCTCCACCAGTGCCCATTCTCCTCCACCAATGATCCCAGTATCATTTTTACTTACACTTACAGCTTTCAGTTTTCACTACACCCCCTCTAGAAACACCTGATTCCTTTAAGGGCATCCCAACTCCAGTTTTATCAGAAGACAGGTGGAAGAAATACTGAGAGCCCTGGAGCACCTACTGGAAGGTTCCTCAAGAAGAGTAAGTATATAGTAGCAGGAAGGAATGAAGACAAGACTAGACTTGCAGAGGGGGCTCATGTGAGGATCAAGGACAGAACAGGTCCAAATGTTGGGAAATGACTGGGTACCAATCAGACTAAGGTAGCCAACAGGGGCCAGAGTCCCCCCTTAGGAAAAGGTCCTGGAAGCAGCCAACAGGGAGAGGGAGGCTGTGGGTGTGGGAGGTCTGTGTTGTGCGCCCCTCAGGCTCAGCCCCAGGCTTGCAGGAGACTTTCATCAATTTGTATCAAACCTCACAGACACAGCAGTAACCCGAGGAGCTCTAGAAAGTGCTTTCCAACTCTCTGCCAAAAGGACATTCTCTTTTACAAGCTTTGCCATTTATAGCTCCAAGACATATAAATATTTCCACAAAACAGTTTCTTTCCCTCACACAGTGCCAAGTCAGAACATCTCACGACCTGATGCTCAACTCTGAGCTTTGAAAACTGTCTCCCTGTCCCGTTACTGGCTCAAGTGATAAAAGCAGTCAGGTTTTGGGGCCCCTGAGATAGTATAGTGGATAAGGCACTCGTTATGTATATGGCCCATCAGGGTTTGATCCCCAGTAGCCCACATGGTCCCCTGAGTAAACCCTGAGCACAGTCGGGTGTGGCCACCAAAAAACAAAAACAGGGCTGGAGGATCGTAGAGCAGTACAGCGGGTAGGGCATTTGCCTTGCACGTGGCTGACCCGGGTTCAATTCCCAGCATCCCATATGGTCCCCTGAGCACCGCCAGGAGTAATTCCTGAGTGCAAAGCCAGGAGGAATCCCTGTGCATTGCCAGGTGTGACCCAAAAGCAAAATAAATAAATAAAATGAATAAATAAAGTGAGAATCAAAAAACAAAAACAAAAGCAAATAAATAAATAATGTAAAAAACCTTCACCTTCACAATTCTTTCTTACTTTTGACTGAAAGATAATACTATATTAGTCTCAATGATATAACATATTGATGTGATATGAGAATACATTACAATATAGTCACCACAATGTCTATAAATAACCTTTCCTATTTTTTGAAGATTTTCTTTAGAAAAATTTGGTGGTGGGGCGTGGGGTATCCCAGCAGATAGGACAGCAGCTAGGGCACATCTTCACATGCCCCAGACCTGGTTTTAGCCCCCAGCACCACACAGCCTCCAAAGTGTCACCTGCTGCAGTCCTAGAGCCCCTGAGTGCCATGGACTGTGGCTTGAGAGGCTCCTGAGCATCCCCAGGTGGCTCAGATAATCTGGGCACCACAGGGCTCGAACAGCATCATATCTTCAGGCCCTTGCAACAGTCCCTGGACAGAATCACCAGTGGGTCTCCAGTGTCTAAGGAATGCTTGGGAGGCTCCCAAGGCTATACCCAGCAAAGGTACCAGAGACGAAACACAGAGATTGAGCCACATTAATCCATTGAGTCTCTAAAGGTTCCTCTTTTAGAGAAAGCAAATCTTGGGTGCCAGGGATGTGGCTGAAGTGGTAGAGCACATACCTGGCACATGTAAGGCCCTGGGTTCCATCCTCAGCACCATATGACTTCCAAGCACCACCATGTGTGGTCCCCAAAACAATTAAAAAAAATTGGGGCCATAGTGATAGTACAGTGGGTAAGGCGTTTGCCTTGCACATGACTGACCCAGGTGGACCATGTCATATGGTCAACTGAGCACCACCAGTAGTAATTCCTGAGTGCAGAGCCAGGAATAATCCCTGAGCATCATGTGTATGACCCAAAAAGTCAAAACAACAACAAAACTCTCAGTCCCCTTCCATGAATGCAATGTTCTAACACACGTCTCGAGATATAATGGTTAAATTTTTCCTTCTCTCTGCTTTTACTATTCCCAAGTTTATTCTGCCCCATTTGAATTATTCTTTATATGAGGGCTAGGTTTGCCAACTTGTGGACTTCACATTGGGCAAGAAACTTCCATTTTATGGAGTACACCTAGAAAAAGTACAGAACTTTTTCTCTGCAGCTAATTCTCAGAGAAGGATCTTCCACGATCTCACAGGGAAATGTCTGCATCAAAACAGCCAGAAAACTGGGTGAGTGGAAGGTGGTCTGACCATTCACTAATTTGAATTCTGTTTAAAGCCCTTATTTTCAATCTTGCTCCATTGTCCATTCCCTCTCCAAGGGTTGGTATGCCTGAGCTCACAGTATCTAGCTCACAGTATCTAGCTCACCAAGACTAAGACTCCTTGAGAGAATAAGGAAAGGCATCTAATAGCTTTCACACAGACTTTTAATTATCTTCCTGTTTTCAGCATTTGGTTTCTCTCATTCTGGAGCACTCCAGTGTTCTGCATTACAAATCCTCTTTCTTCTTAGTTTCTCCCCCAAGCAGGAGCTTTCAGTTCCTTTAAGCCCAATAATCCCATTACACATACTTCCCCACCCCAACATTCTACTGACCTCTCATTTGCCAATATCTCTTCTCCCTCCTATTATTATCTTAATGGGAGGGAACAAAGGTTTAATGATAAGTTCAGTTTGCTATGTAAAACTGTAATGCACTTTTCGCTGAGAAAAGAAACAGAAGGAAAAGGAACAAACTTCATGGGCATGAACTGAATTTTCTGTAAAGCTCTGTTATGGGCTGGGGAGTCAGCACAAAAGGCCAGGGCACATGACTGTCATGCATGAAGTCCCGAGTTCAATCCCGGCTACTGCATGCCCCTAAGCCCCCACACTTCCAGTGTAGCCCTGGAGGCCCCCAGCAATGTTGGGTCCTGAACTGCCAGAACACACTCAAGCCCCCAAGCAGTGCTTAAGAGCGCCCCACTCTCATCCCCTCACCCCCAACTCCCACCCTAAAACAACGCTCAGCTAAACAGGGATATGAGAGCAAACTTACAGCTTTCTATTCAGTGAACTGGGCAAACAAAATTCATCTAGAAGAGAGAGATCAAGATGGCGAAGGATGTGGAAGATACATGTTCCGAGTACAAAGCAGAGCTGATTTGGGGAAAAAAATCAAATAAGGGAGACACTAATTGTCTTCAAATCCTAGGAAAGCTATCATATGGACGGGGCAACTCTGTAAGTCACAGGGAGACAGGGAGACAGCTTATGTTTCTCACCAATAAGACACTATCATTTGAGACTGTTCACAGGCACCAGTCTGGTATGGGAATCCATTCACAGTGGAACCCTAGACAAGAGACTCTGAGTTTCCTCCTGGTTAGTGGAGACTATAACTAAGCAAAAGGAACCGGAAGTTCTTAGCATCTCATCATCCACCTGATCTGATTCACCTGAATACACATGGAAGCACAGATACATACACAGCTTCCTAGGAAAATGGGAAATTTTCCATTCCTGGTCCTTCCCTAGTGTTGTCTTTGGCTCAAAAGGGACAGTGAAGCATTGCAACACAAATTCTGTTCCCTAACACAGGCAGGTGGGGCTCAAGATTCCAACAGCTGCTTACTCAAGCAAGCAAAGCAGAGGGGCAAAATCTGAGCTAGGAGTAATCTGAGATGGGTGCTTCCAAAGAAAGCAAAAGACACACCCAGACTAGATTTTTCTCTGATGGAAAACATCTTGGCACTGTCAAAACATTTTCATAGTTAACCTCCAAGGAGCTCACAATGAGCATAAATAGAACAGTAAGTGACCAGTAAAGTGCCCAATCCCTTTGATAGAATACCTTTGAGATGGTGAGTTTAAAGTTAAGCTTTTAACTTTATAAATGTTTATAAAGAGACGTTGAAAATATATGACATGATCAATACTAATTCTTTTTTTTTTTTTTTGGCCTTTTGGGTCACACCCGGCGATGCACAGGGGTTACTCCTGGCTCTGCACTCAGGAATTACTCCTGGCAGTGCTCAGGGGACCATATGGGATGCTGGGAATTGAACCCAGGTCGGCCGCGTGCAAGGCAAACACCCTACCCGCTGTGCTATTGCTCCAGCCCCACAATACTAATTCTTAATCTTACTGAGGTATAAAGTTGTACCACAAAGGCTATGAAGCTGGTGTACAAGAATAGGATCAAAAATAGAGTCAAAGTCAAAATAGGGTCAAAGTCAAAAATAGAGTCAAAGTAGATATGGATTATTATGGGGGGGAAAAAGATGGGTGCTGGAGGGGACAGAGATGTAGTACAGGGTACTTGCCTTCCATGTGTTCACCCTGGTTCGATCCCCAGGACTTAACAGGGTTCCCTGAACATTCGAAGAGTGACCCTTGAGCCCAGAGCAGGTGTGTCCCAACCCCCACTCCAAATAAAGTTTTTTTTATCCCCAAATAAAGTTTAAGAAAATAATTTTCTTTGCTTTTGAGACACAGCAATGGTGCTGGGAGCTACTCCCAGTTCAGTGCTTGGGGATGCTCCAGGTGGTGCTCAAGAGACCATGCAGTACTAGGGATCAAACCTGTGTCTCCTGATGGAGGAGAGTTAGTACAATGGATAGGGCATTTGCCTTGCACATGGCCGACCTGAGTTCAAGCCCTGGCATTCCACACTGTAAGAACCACCCTGCCCCCGCCCCAGCACCATCAGGATTAATTCCTGAGCACAGAGCCAGGAATAACCCATGAGCATCGATGCGTGTGGTTCTCCAGTCTCCCTCAGCTCCTCCCCACCACCCCCCAAAAAAGGAGTGGCCCCTGAGTATAGCCACATGTTGCCCAAGCTCTTCTCCACAAAAAAAAAAAAAAAAAAAAAAAAAAAAAAAAAGACTGCTGCGTTGGAGCCATACCTGTTGGGGCTGCTAGAAGCAGGGTGGGGGTGAGTCATGCAAGGTATGATGAGTCCTCTAACACATTTTCAGCACTAAAACTCCTTTATAAATCAGTAATTACAAATTTTTTAATAATATGATAGACATTATGGTTGATAAGAACCAGTATTCTGGAGCTAAATTAATTGCTGCTTACTAGTTATATGACCTTGAACTAGTTACTTAATCTGTTTCTCAATTTATGCATCTACAAAATGGGGTAAATAGCACTATCTCCAGGATCACTGTCACTGTCATCCCGTTGCTCATCGATTTGCTCAAGCGGGCACCAGTAACGTCACTATTGTGAGACTGGTTACTGTTTTTGGCATATCAAATACGCCACAGGTAGCTTGCCAGGCTACAGATTAAAATTAGCAAACATCTGTAAGGCTACGTGTGTGCTAATATAAAGTGCTATGGAAATGCTTGTCAAGTAAGTGTCTCAAATTAGGTCTTTTTTGGTTGAGGCACAGGGTTTGGAGCACACCTGATGGTGCTCACGGGATTCTCCTAGCTCCACAGTCAGAAATTAGTCCTTGTGGGCTCAGGGAAGCATGTGGGTGTCAGGAATTGAACCCAAGTTGGCTGCGTGCAAAGCAAGTGTCTTTCCCACTGTACTATTTCTCCATCCTATCAAATTAGCTCATTTTTATTTATATAAAATATGTAACTTACAGATATCACTTTTAAGACCTTCAGAAAGAGGTCAGCAAAGCTTATAGTTTGTATAAGCTTTGTGGGGAAAAATTTGACCTGCCTCTTCTTCATATACAATCCAAAAGCAAAGCTGTAGATTCTATACTTTCAAATAGTAGAAAATCTCCAAAGGCAACTAATAATACTTCATGACATGTGGAAACTGCATTAACTACAGGCTTCAGGGTCCATATGAATACTACTGAAATACAGGCTCTTCCATACAATGTCTAAAGTGAGCAGCTATGACAGCCCAAAATGCTTCAAAGCCAAAAATACTGACTGTCTGCCTCGTTATGGAAATACATGCTTTAGAGTCACAGGAACAAATGTTATGAAGAGGGAGGTAAATGCATTCTCTAGAAAGATGTTGAGATATTTAAGCAGCTAAGACACCCTTCTCTCAAGGCCCACAATCACAGCTAACTTTCTCTGTTTTTCTCACAAACTTTGCTGAATTATTAACAACTGTTTGCATTTTGTGGAATTAAAGATAAATCACACCTTATGGGTAAGGTGTTTGTCTTGCACACAGCCGACCCAGGTTCAATCCTTGGCATTCCATATGGTCCCCTGAGCAACACCAGTTAACCACCAGGGGTTAATTTTGATCCCCTGCAACACATTTGGTCCTTGAGCAACTTCAGGAGTGACTCCTGAGCACAGAGCCAGGAGTAGGGGAGTAGAACTACTCTGATCCTATAATGGTCATTTGTCAAAAACCATAGAACAGGGGTTAAAGCAACAGCACAGCGGGGAGGGCATTTGCCTTGCACGCGGCTGACCGGGGTTCGATTCCCAGCATCCCATATGGTCCCCTGAGCACCACCAGGAGTGATTCCTGAGTTCAGAGCCAGGAGTAACTCCTGTGCATGGCCAGGTGTGACCCAAAAAGAAAAAAAGAACAAAAACATAGAACATATAAGCACCAAAACAACAGAAGTGACTAGGTGGTAGGTAGAGCGCGAGCTCTGCATGGATGAGGCCCTGGATTCAATCCATAGCACCAAACAAAAGTGACAAAAAGTAAACTGTGGGCTTTGGAGATAATGATGAGTTGATGCAGGATCACTGATGGTAACAAATATGCTACTGGCTAAATGGAGGGGATGCTGGATAATCAAGACAACCGAATGGTCACTTTATTTTAATTTATTTATTTTGTTTTTGGGGGGCCACACCTGGCTGTGCTCAGGGATTATACCTTGCTCTGGACTAAGGAATTACTTCTGGCCTCGCACAGGGGACCATATGGGATGCTGGGGATGGAAGCCAGGTAGGCTGTATATAAGGCAAGCTCCTGAGCCCACTGTACTACTGCTCTGGCCTCCTGAATGGTCAGTCATTTTAAACATCCCTTACAGGGTTATAGCCAGTCAGGATGGGAATGGGTATTTTATATAGAATGGGTATTTTATATAAGCATAGGAGGCAGACAGATAGGTGGTGCATAAGCAGACAGGCAGAGCTGAGTGATTGTGAAAAGAAAATGACAACAAAGACCAACAGAGACCAGTGGAGAGAAGCCAGAGCCAGTGGAGTTAGAAGCTTCAAGGGCAGAGTGACAAGGGGCTGAGCAGCAGCAAGTGGCAACTAGGCTTGTTGTCCCAGATGTGAAGGTAGAGTGGCTAAGGACTCATGGAGACCTAGAGGAAGGTAAGGTCCTTGACCCAGAACTTAAAAGCACAAATCAGCAAAAATAAATAAAGTAAAACTTAAAGGCAGGGAAGTATTAGGAGTGTTACTCTTACTCTCTAATGTGAAGATTCAGCTGGTAGAAGAAAAAGATGGTAAATTATCGTAACAATTTGTAGAGGGCTTGACTCCCAGTTGAACAGGAAAGTAAACAGGTCACACTACAGTTGCCTTGTTGGAGTGTTTACAACATAATAACAGAAAGAAAAGGAGAGATGGTGTGTTTTCTTCTTGAAAGCTGGTTCTCCAGTCCAGCAGTCCAGAATCTGGAGTGGAAAGATGTTCATCCAGCCTACTATAAATCAAAATGAGTCCTACAAACTCATACGGATGGGAAGCAGAGTTAAGTATAATAAAACCCACTGGGTTCAATCTGGGACACTGATAACATAATTTTAACGCATTCTATCTAGGAGCTAGAGTGGGTAAAGTGTTTGCCTTGTGCATGCCTGACCCAAGTTCAATCCTTGGAGAACTGGAATGCCTCTTTCCACAGTTCTTGCTCAAGTTCTATTCTTCCTGTAAAGCACCAATCACATACTCTCATGAAACTGTCGCAAACACTCTGAACTAGAAATGTCATCCCTTTGGTATTCCTTTAGTCCTCTGGTGATACCTTTGCAGTTGCAGAATTTATCACACTGTGCCTTGTCTTATAATTGACAGGTACCCATTTCCTTACTGACAGTTAAATGCCAAAGACAGGGGCTCACTCCCACTCAGAGCACCGCCCTTCATGCAGCCAGTAGAGCATCACGCACAATTAAATGTGCTTTAATAAAATGCTGACTGAAGGAACATCTCAAACATAATCTCAGGGCCCTGTAAAGCAAGCACTATGGAGCACTTGAAACATGCCAAGACTGTGCTATATCTTAGATGGGTCACATGTTTCAGGGGTTCAACATCCAGAGGAAGGGAAAAACATTCAAACACATTTATGCTCTGTTCAGTTTTAAGAGTAGCAGGAAGAAGTCTCCTGGCAGTGCTGATGGTCCTGCTACAATGGAAAGAGTGAGTGCAAAAGGGTCAAAGTACAATGGAAGAGGGAGAGATTTAATGCCAATGAGGGGATCTGAGCAAACTGTCTTCAGAGAGATGGCTTTCTCAAACAGAACTGCATACACATTGTGACAAGATAGGGCAGAAGCCTGAAAACACCTGGAGTCTGTCAAATAGAAGCACACAGGTTGGCAAAGAGACTGACCACAGGACAAGGTCGAACAGACACAAATGTCAAGTGCGTTAGGCGCAAAAGGAGGGAGTATTTGGTTACTTCTTCCCTGCTTGAGAAAATACAAGAGGGAGCTGTGACACCCAGGTAGGACTCAGCTGCTGGCGAACAGAGGACATAAGAGATGGCCAGAAGTCAGAAACCTAGGGGAGAAAGGGAGAGACGGGCCAAGGTTGGAGGACCTTGAATATGAAGAACACAGCTGACTGTCCTCGAAAAGTCAACCCAATGGGACATCCTTAAGCATCCCCCGCTTCATCTCACAGATGGCAGGGACGGATTTCCGTGAGCATCTTAGAATAATCAGAGATTCCTTAAGTCAGCAGTCCTTCTCCTAATCCTAGTGAAAACCAGCTACCACCTGCTGCTACTGCAGTCCCACTGCCCTCTGGCTCTGCCCAGCTACCATGCTGATTCATACAGGGTGTGGGGAGGAACACTTTTTAAAACTACAAAGAGCTGAGTGGCTTCACTCTACTTCCTGGTCCCCTGGCAAGTTTCTAATCTCCTGTCTTTACTGCGAATAGATTTACTGCAGAATAGATTTCCTTCAAAAACAAGTGATAATTGCTCTCTCTGGTCCTGGCTATAAGCTTGAACTTCTCAGCGGAAGGGCAGAGTATAAGTGGAAAGTAGTGTTCTCCTCATGAGCTATGGAAAATCCCATCTTTCTTTTTGTGCTCTCCCAATTCTTTCCTCATAAATGAGTACTTCCTGTCCATTTCCATTCATTCATTTACGAAATGTTATCGAGCCAAGTCAAAGAACTATTGGGGTTAAAGTGATAGTACAGGGTAGGGCACTTGCCTTGCCTGCAGCCAACCCAAGTTTGGTCCCTGGCACCCATATGGGCCCCCAAGCCTGCCAGAAGTGATCCTTGAGCATAAAGTCAGGAATAAGCCAAAAAACCAAAAATAACTTAATAAAAACCCTTCCACTCTTCTCTTTCGCACTCTCATAACAGCTTCTTGCTGTTTCCCCAATATACAAATCTGCTCCTGCCTCAGTGGTGTGTGCGGAGACTACCCCCACGGAAACACTCCTCCCTCAGATACACTCACAGGCGACTTCCTTCAGATCAGCTACTTAGAGGAGCTAGCTCTGGTCACTCTAACAAAAATAGGACTCTCAGGGCCCTGGCCCTGCCCTATTTTTCTTCATAGTCCTTATCCCGGACATTTCTTATCTATTCATTTGTCTAGTATCTGTCACGTCCTCTGCCACTAGAACATCAGCTCACACTCACAGAAGTTTGGCCGGCTCTGCTCACTGCTGCAGCTTCTGCCCTTACAGCAGTGCTTGGCACACGGAAGACCCTGACCTACATGCTAAGTACAACATCAATGGGATGAAAGGGAAAGCCACTCATCCAGAGAACAGCATAATCTAAGCTGAGCCTGAAGAAAGACAATTCCATGACGAGTGCAAAGATCACTCATTCCCAAAAGGATTTGTAAGAATTTTTCATGGAGATTAACCAGCCACCAAAAGTATTCGGATGCCCCCTTATGGCTGAGATGTCTGAGGCACCCCAGATGGGGGCAGGTCAGCCTAGTGCCCACCCGAACAGAGCCCTGGCAGCCTCTCACTTCCATATGCCAAAATCACGGTCATGCCTCCAGTCAGACTCCACCATCTCTGGTCTGAGTTCACCGAGAATTAACCTGCCAAAAATTTACGCTGTGCTGGGGCTGGAGCGATAGCACAGCGGGTAGGGCGTTTGCCTTGCACTCGGGCAACCCGGGTTGGATTCCCAGCATCCCATATGGTCCCCTGAGCACTGCCAGGAGTAATTTCTGAGTGTATGACCCAGGAGTAACCCTTGTGCATCGCCAGGTGTGACCCAAAAAGAAAAAAAGAAAAAAAAAATTTAGGCTGTGGGGCCAGAGCAATAGTCCAGTGGATAGGGTATTTGCCTTGCACGTGGCCAACCTGGGTTCAATTCCTTACATCCCATAAGGTCCCCTGAGCACCACCAGGAGTAAGTCCTGAGTGCAGAAGCAGGAATAACTCCTGAGCATCACTGGGTGTGACAAAAAGGAAAAAGAAAATCCTCAAAAATTTAGGCTATTGTCTCAAGAAATGAAACCTCTAGACAAGAATTGAGTGCGAAAAGTAGATAAAGAGAAAAACATGATAACCTTTCAGTACCTGTGTTGCAAGCCATAACATCCAAAAGGAAAAAGAGAAAATGAATGAGCAAGAGAAAGAAAAGTGCCTGTCACAGAAGCAGGCTGGATGTGGGGTGCAGAGGCAGGAGGGAAACCAAGGACGCTGGTGGTGGAAAATGTACACTGGTGAAGGGACAAGTGTTGGGACATTGTATGACTGAAACCTGACCGTGAACAACTTTGTAACTGTGTTTCTCATGGTGATTCAATTAAAAAAATTATTTCATGGGTCTCTTTTATGATTCATAAGCAAGATGACATCATTTTCATGCACCTGTGTGACAGGTGCCTCCATCAAATCCTGCTATGATATTAGCATATTACCCACCTAATGGGCTGGAGCAATAGCACAGTGGGTAGGGCGTTTGCCTTACATGCGGCCAACCCAGGTTTGATTCCTCCATCCCTCTCGGAGAGCCCAGTAAGCTACTGAGAGTATCCAGCCCGCATGGCAGAGCCTGGCAAGCTACCTGTGGCATATTCAATATGCCAAAAACAGTAACAACAAGTCTCACAATGGAGACGTTACTGGTGCCCACTCGAACAAATCGATGAACAATGGGACAACAGTGCTACAGTGCAACGCTGCTACCCATGAAGGAAGGAAGGAAGGAAGGAAGGAAGGAAGGAAGGAAGGAAGGAGGGAGGGAGGGAGGGAGGGAGGGAGGGAAGGAAGGAAGGAAGGAAGGAAGGAAAGAAGGAAGGAAGGAAGGAAGGAAGGAAGGAAGGAAGGAAGGAAGGAAGGAAGGAAGGAAGGAAGGAAGGAAGGAAGGAAGGAAGGAAGACCTCATGAGCCATGGAGATGCCTCAAAGGGGAGTTCAAGCTCCAGCACCGCTTGGTACCTGAACACTGCCAAGTATAGTCCAAATAAGCCCCCACCCCAAAAACAAAACAAACAAACAAAAAAAACTATCTCAGCTTGCCATTGAAGTTACAGAAACACCGAATTAGGTAAAAACTGAAAAAGATCTAGATTAAGAGTGGGCTAAATACTTATTACTAAAAACACCTCAGTAAATATTTCAGCCACAGTCCCTTTCTTCATAGAATTTATATTATAAATATAAAATTATTGTGAGAAATTGCACAAGATACATAAAAAAAGAAAAATAAGCCAAAACCATTCCAGAGTTTCAGTCCTCCAAAACTAGATGGAAAGCGTGTTCTTTTCACAAAGGGGACAAAAGAAGAACCGGTTTAGAAGGAAAAGAGGACGAGAGCAGGACAGGAGGGAAGGTACTTGCCATACATGCAGCCAACGCTGGTCTAACTCCCTGGCATCACAGAAGGTTCCCCAACCATGCCCAGGAGCCTCACCTGAGCTAGGAATAGCCCCTCAACACCACCAGGCATGGCCCAAAAACCAAAACTAAAATAAATTAAAAGGAAGAAAGGAAGGAAAGTGGATTCATTTTAGTGATCATAACAAATATGAAGATCACCAGGACAAATGGAAATACAGATGTAGTATTTCTGAGCAAAATGAGGGGTGGAAATAAATCTATGAAACTAATTTTTAGTTTGTGTACTATGCCAGCATGCCTCTCCTCAGAAGACACGATGTATTCTGCTGGCTCTTGGTATAGCTCAGTCAAGATTACATGACACTTAGATTTACCCATCAGCACAGTACAAATAAGCATGCAGTGTGTGCACCAACTAAGTAAGTACCTCTTAGAGGAGATGACTCCTTGCAGGTAACGGTTTTGGTGTTGAGAATCATACATGTGAACCATCTATTCTGTCACTGAGCTACTACACCATCCCTTAAGATCACTGATTATCTAAAGTGCTGAGGTAATACAATTTGGCTTTTGGAGGTGGGGGTATGGGGTAGGCGTGAAGGGCTGGGACACATATGGTGGTACTGAGGCACAGGGGCTACTCCTGGCTCTTGCTCAGGAGTGAAATTGGGGGTGCTCAGGACTCTATGTGGTGCCCGGGATTTGAACTAGGATCAGTTTCTGCAGCCATGAAAACTGCCTTACCTCCTGCACTAGCTCTCTAGCTCCTATGATTTGCTTATAACAGTGAAGCAGAAAACTATAACAGTTAAAGGATAGAAACTATTACTCTTCAATAGCAAATGTTTCTGTTCAGTAGATTTGGAGACAAATTCTGTTCTTAGTGTGTCTACAGTTACAAAATGCTATGAGCCAGTAGTTTGAACCGATGTTTCACGGACTAGTCCAAAGGCATAAAAAGGTTAAAAACCACTAGTTTTGTTGTGGTTGTTGTTTGTTTTGGGGGCCAGTAGTGCTCATTTCACTCCTGGCTCTGTGCTCAGGGATCATTCCTGGCAGGGCTCAGGGGATTTTAGGAGATGCTGTGTATGGAACCTGATTGGTCGTGTGCAAGGCAAATACCCTACCCACTGTACTCTCACTCCAGCCCCCAGAGCCATTGTTATAGGCAATCTCACTTGCCCAACTAGAAGCATGAGGTAAAACACACACAACATGAAACTGCCTATTTTTCGGTGCAGTTGAGCGACTCGGTACATTCGCACTGTTGTGCTAGTTGTACCATCCATTTCCAGAACTTATCTGACTTCCCAGAGAGAATTCTCTAGAACATTACTAACCTGACATACCCATTCCCCCAGACAAACTGGGCCATCATTCAGCTGCCAATTCTCTACTTTGCTCATGGCCCTGAACCATGGTGAGGCGCACCAGAACAAAGAGCCGTCCCAGTCTCTTCTGGTCTGCCATTCTTCAAGCAGCTAAGCAAGCTCAGCCCCAACCAAGACAGAAAGGAGCACTGTGTCTTTTGTTCATAGCTTTGGAAATTCATCAACTTCCCAGTCCAGCAAGACTTTAAAGATGAAATGCAAAATTTGACAGTCTTTTTCCTTCCTGAGCTAATCAGTTACAAACTACCCAAGTCTCTTGATCACCTGCAATAAGTTCAAAAGATGAAATTCTTCACTTCTGGTTCATCTGTTCTCTTTAACAAGAGATGCTTCCAGTTCCTAGAGTTCTGAAACTAGTGAATTACTATGAGGGACAATAAAGAGATCATAACCTACTCCAAAAGCCTTGAGGATCACAAAGGTTGTAATCAGGATACAACAGAGAAGTGCGCTTCCATAACCAGCAGATTTGGCCCACACTTGTTTTTGTAAATGAAGTTTGGCTGGAACATGGCCATACCCATTTGTACTGTACTGTGTACAGCTGCTTTGGGGCTACAACATCAGAGCTGAGTAGCTGCAACTGAAACTGTATGACCCGCAAATCCTAAAATATTTACTATCTGGCTCTTTACGGGGGAATGCTTGCCAACTGGTTCACACATTTTGGGTCACCCTCTCTTCTTCCCAGCTGGAAGCAAGCGATGAGCTGTTTAGATGGAAAAGGCCTTTCTAAGTTAACTGTGGGGAAGCTGGCTGGTTCCACACCAAAGATGCAAGAGAGAACCACCACTCTATAAATCACAAATGGGGATGCAACTACCATGCTTGCAATTTAGGAGGGGCAAGGAACGCCTCTTTAGAAAATCAAAGTGGTATCATTTTCTATCAGTCTATAAGTTGAACCAAAAACTAAAAAAGAAAAAAGAAAGGAAGAAAAGGGAAAGGGAAAGGGAAGGGAAGGGAAGGAGCAAGAAAGCAAGCAAAGGAACTGCCTTCAGTAAGAAGCATCCCCACAGGCTTTTTTTGGGGGGTGGGGGAGCAGGGGGTTGGGGAAGAGGCTTTCAAGTTGTGCTGGGGTTACCAGAGCTACACCCAAGGATCAAACACGAAGCCCTATTCATCTCAGGCATGTGATCCAGCCCTCCGTGCTATCTCCCTGACCCTAAGACAGGCTTTAAAAATACACCCAGCTGGCCAAGCTCCAGAAGCCTTAAGGTGAATCCCATGAATGCTGTTCTTCTAGCGACTGATTTTTCCCAAGCTATATCCAATGCTCTTTTCCTCACCCACATGCCAGGCAGCATCGAGCTCTCTCATTCATCTACTTGGTCCAAATTTAACTGCTTTAACTCAGAACATAACTTGAACAAAGAATGCAAAACTGACTTTCTAATGAATATAGAGTTATAATACAAGTGTATATTGAGATACATACACATGTGCTCTGAAGAGGTTCTAATTGCTCATTATAGAGGGCAAGATGAAAATGAACACACCTCCCCAGAAAAAAGGTCAGCAGAAAATTTTCCTGCACCTGTGTGACAGGTGCCTCCATCAAATCCTGCTATAATAGGAAGGGAGAAAGAGAGGAAGGGAGGAAGGGAGGAAGGGAGGAAGGGAGGAAGGGAGGAAGGGAGGAAGGAAAGAAGGG
Source organism: Sorex araneus (assembly GCF_027595985.1). NCBI lineage: Eukaryota > Metazoa > Chordata > Mammalia > Eulipotyphla > Soricidae > Sorex > Sorex araneus. The sequence continues at coordinate 44,053,733 of NC_073305.1, read as the reverse complement.
AGGGAGGAAAGAAGGGAGGGAGGAAGGAAGGAAGGAAGGAAGGAAGGAAGGAAGGAAGGAAGGAAGGAAGGAAGGAAGGAAGGAAGACCTCAGGAGCCAGGGAGATCCTCAAAGGGCCGGAGTGCATACTCTGCATGCTTTAGGCCCCACCGGGTATATAAGCATAGGAGCCAGACAGGCAGTTGGCGCATAAGCGGACAGGGGCTCCGCTTAAGCGGAGTACCTTGGAACAAAGAAACTCCTAGGAACTAGGAACAAAGGATATTCAGAAGTACAAATTTTCCCATACAACACACATTTCAAGATCCAAAAGACTCAAGAATTCACATGTTCAGAAGAGCAGCAGTAAATGGCTACCTCTGTCTTCTCTCCTAAAACCACCCAGTGGTGCTGCATCCCTACTGGTTTGCATCACCTCTGGTTTGCTAATCTGACTCTGGAGATGTTGAGTGCTTCAAACCATCAACAGGCTAGGGGAGTTAATCGCACAGGATATCAAAGCGTCGTCGCTTCTAGAACAGCTGTGTTGGATCTCAGATAATATAGCTTTGTGCCTTGGGCATATCCCTTAATATCTCTAAGCCTCAGGGTTTTTTCATCTGTAAAATGAATGGCTTTGACAGATGTCCTCAATGGCTCTTTTAAATATGATCTCTCTAGATCTATAATTAGAGCTATATAAGTCACTACACCTAACATAAAAATGGCATGCATCAACAGGTCCTTAACTTCCTGAGTAGGTCCTTCCCCGCCTACTCTTTCATCATAAAATCAGCATGACAACAAAATTAAGCAAGATTCCAGATTCCAATAGCTGGTTCTGAAAGCCAGTGCGTGTGAATTATTCTAGTTCTAATTGCCTATGAATTCTAATTCCAGTTGTGTAAATTATTCTAATAATTTTATATATTTCTAATAAAACAAATTATTCTAATACTGGAGGAGGTAGTAGTACACTTGCTTTGCATGTGTTGAGGCTGAGTTCAATCTCTGACAACACGAGGGGGAAAGGAAAATAAGAAAATATTACAGTATTCTGCCTTTCACAGGGAAAAGACATATCCTTCTGGAGGCTACACTCTTGAGATCTGGGTCGAAAGAGCAGGGGTCTTGGGAAAATTCTGGAAAGATTTATGCCAGGAGATCATTGAAGAACCATGTATTAATGGTTACAAAACCGTGTGTGTGTGTGTGTGTGTGTGTGAGAGAGAGAGAGAGAGAGAGAGAGAGAGAGAGAGAGAGAGAGAGAGAGAGAGAGAGAGAGAGAGAGAGAGAGAGAGCGCTATAAGGGAAAGGTGCCTCTCCTACACTGATGAGTTAGTACAAAGTATGCAGGTTTGGTAGCCCCATTCAGCTCTTACAAATGAAAGAAACAGATAATGAGAACTTGAGGTAAAGGAAGAATAGGAATATGTAAATCAGATGAATCCAGATCTCATGAATTAGATTGTTCATGAAGATTGCTCACTGACTTTAAGAACTTTGCCCTACTTGCTCCTCCCAGATGATTGACAGATGCCGCCTGAGCATTGGGCTTCTTTTGTCTTGGTGCCACAACCAACAGGGCTCAGGAGTTTCTCCTGCCTCTGCACTCAGGAATCACTCCTGGCAGGCTTGGAGGACCCTTTGGGATGCTGAGGATCGAATCTGGGTCAATCACAGGCAAAGCAAGTTTCCTACCCACTGAACTATCCCTCCAGCCCCATGATCACTGGGCTTTGACAAATCAAATGAAAGAAGAGATTGATTATTGGAAAGACTTGGTGGATGTCAACCATGTCTCATACAATAGGTTATCAAGAGATTTTGCCTACTATGCTAATATTTAAGATAAAATGATTAGGCCAATTTAGGCTCGATTACCTGTGGTAGTACCAGGTTAAACACCTGCCTTGCATGCAGCTATCCTGGGTTGAATATCTGGCACCACATAAGGTCACCCCATAAGGTTTTGCAATTTTTCTTCAAGTTACGTTATGAATTAAAGCAGTTAAACTTGGACCCAAGTAGATGAATGAGAGCTTGATGATGCCAGAAATGATCCCTGATCAAAGAGCTGGAAGTAAGTCCTAAGCATTGCCAGAGATAGTGCAAACAAAAAAAATTGTCCAAGAAAGACAATGCACTTTTCTGCTGGATTCACAACCCAAGTGCCAAAGATGGGCTTCATGGAGATTGTGCTCAAGAGTGAATGCAAAATTTTGTACCCATATGTAAGCATGCAAATTTTTCTGAAATTCTATTTTGATCTTGAACAAATCCCTTCCTTTTCCGGTCTTGGGTCCTCACCAATAAAATGAAGACTACTGAAAAATAAAGCAATGGCTTGCAAACCCTTAAGGCAGTAAACATTATGTCTAGATAAAACCATCCAGAACTGGAGCGGAGAGACAGTACAGCATGTAAAGTGCTTGCCTTGCACATGGCAGATCTGAGTTCGAACCCTGGCACCCACAGGGTCCCCGAGCACATCAGGAGTAAACCCTGAGCAGAGAACCAGGAGCATGCCCTGAGCACAAAAGGTGCAGCCTCAGACAAAAAACAAACAAAATAACCCTCCCCCCCAAAAAAAAAATTTAAAACAATCCAGAATTCATCAGAAGCTACAACAAATTCAAAAGGGAATGTTTAACATAAAGTCTTTTACTCTACTACCTCTAGACATCTCATGATTATCTCTATATATATTGACTAATTGAGAATTTATTCCATGATTAAGTGTATTACCTAAGGTTATCTTCAACATTCCTTTTATGTAGGTGATGATCCCCATTTTACAGGTAACAATCTGCATCGCCCAACTTTTCACAACTGATGCTAGAGCTAGAATTTAAACCCAGACAGTTTGGCCCCATCTGTATTATATTATCTCTCTGACTGACACTTGAGAAATAGCAAGGAAAATGAAGTTGAAAGAGATTAGATTAGATATCTTACCAAATTTGGAAGGTGAAAGCAGGAAAGTAATTGAACTGAGAAGTAACTGATTTGGATGAAGAATACTAAGCACCGAGTTGGCAAGCCCTGCAGAATCCCCCACCCCTATAGCCCAATTATTAGAGACAGATTTCCTGCAAGGCAGTATTATTCAAGAACCGTAAGACCCAGTGCTGGTCTGCAGGTATAGAAAAGCTGAAAACCACTGGTCTACCTCCTTGGTTATAACCACTGCTCCATGAACCAGTATGCAGAACAGTGCCTGTCTCCAGGTGCAAAAAAAAAGTGAGCTCTGCTCTAAAGTGTAAGGGCTAAAAACAAGTAGTACAGGTCTCCTCCCTCAGGCAAGCCTCTTTTCTATCACTGCCCCCCAAAAAAGACTAAAGGTTTATTCACTGGAGAGGATGGATTAGACTCCACTCAGGTAATCAGGGTACCACTAGAGACAAGAATGTGGCAACATTTAGTGGAATGAAAGGAAAGTTGGCACACGGAAACAAAAACCCCAGTCCCCTCCTTCCAGGGGGCCTCTGAAAGGTAAGTCCAGGTTTATTCCACCTCAGCCCTCAGAAGTCTGATGGGAGAACCTGGAACTCGAAACAGATCCTACTAAAAGGCCAGGCCCATCCACTTTCAACAGTGGCTCTCAGCATGCAGCCCCAAACCAAGTTCAGCAGCATTAGGGACCTGTCAGAAATGAGAATTCTTGGGCCCAGGCCAAACCTACTGAGTAAGAAATCCTGGAGCGAGGCCCAACAATCAATAGTTGAACAAGGCTGCCAAGTGATGCTAATGTACTCGGAAGTTTGAGAACCAATGCCCTTCAGGCAGACCCATGTCAATAAAGCTTCCAAACAGCTTTTTGAGCTTATTTGAAAAACTGTCCAAATCCACCAGAAATTTAGAAAAGAGACTCAAAAAACATTTTTCAGAGCAGCACTGAAGGACAGTGATATGAGGGGTCTGCCCTTCCACCCATCCCTCCCCATTCTCCATCATTACAATGCCATTGGGCCACCCCTCAGATTCTACAGAATAGCTAGGGAACAATTTCACAGATGCTCCAGAGACCAGTCCAGCTCCAGTGTGTAAAGGTCTTTATACCCCAGATCTCTGAAATGAATACAGAGGGTTAGATGGATGTTCTAGGTAGAAACTAGTTCTAATACATCCTTGAGAGAGAGAGTGAAAAAAACGCATTTTAATGGGGGGGGGGAGATCCTTAACATTTCTATGCTACAGGGTATCATGAATGACCATGAAGAAAAACTTCTCATTTATATTTTCTTTCTCTGCCTTCTTTAATTCAGCTCATTTCTCAAAATTTCCCTCCCCATCTCGGCCACTTCTCTTCTGGAAAACAAAACTCCTTCCGGTGTCCGGAGTGCCAGACATTATGCAAAGAATACCGCAGATTTTCTTATTTAATCCTCCACCCTGCTAATAAGGGGAGTAAGGGATCACTTGCAATCATTTTCATACTGGAAAAGCGACACTTAAAGGCTACAACTAGGAAGGGACTCAAAAATCCTTCTATCTCCAAAGCTGCGCTCTTGACCGTTCTACACTACAGTCTGCAGACGTCTGACTCAAATTATGCAGAAGTCGCTTCTATAACTCTGTTGAACAGAAGTTAAAAGACTACATCGTTTTAGATTTAGTTGTTGCTCGGGTCTTAAAGGGTGTGGGGGGGTGGGGAGGGTCCTCTCAAGAGGCTGCGCGGCCGCGGGGCTCGCAGGAGCATCTCCCCAGCCGACCCCAGAGCAGCTCAGCCGCGCAGGAAAGAATGCGGGACGCAGCAGCGGGGCTGGGCGTGCCTAGCACGGAGCAAGAACAGGTGAGGGAGAGCTCGCTCCCCGCCGCCGGGACCTGAACTGTGCGGGGACGGGGGTGTGCACTGGCCTGGCCGCGGAAGAACTGCCCATCTCAAGAGAGCTCCAGATCCGATTTAAAACGCGCCTCGGCGGCGAGATAGCCACCGCACAATCAAGGGCAAGCAATGACTCCGAGGTTGGGGAAGCCGGCGCCTCTCCGGGCGCACAGCTAACTCGCAGCGGCACAAAGACCAGGTCCATGAGGGCGAGAGGGGAGGCTTCCGTGGGGCCCCTCGGCATGCAGAGGCGGATAAGTCCAGAACGTGGGGGGGAGGGGGGCGGGCACCCCGATTCCTCCAACTCCCAGGGCCGCGGCGGGGCACACCTCAGGGCGGAGAGGCTGCCCCCCGGGTGCCCACTCAGCCCCGACCCCGTCGGGGTCTTGCCGACTTGCTCTCCTTCCAGCCTCCTCTCCCCAGCCCGCTGCACGTCCGTGCTCCTACCCACCCGCCCCTCTTTCCTCTCCATCCGGCGGCGCTCCCCCTCGGACCCTCGCGCCGCCCGCCCGGCCCCACCTTGAGGGTCACGTCGCACAGCTTGCCCTGCCGCCGGATCTCTTCCATGACGCCGTAGCCGCGACTAGGCAACTCGGACACGGAGAAATGCACCAGGTCCTCCAGCTCCTCCGCACCGTCCTCCACCATCTTCCCCGGCCGCCGCGACTGCGCAGGCCTCGCCCGCCGGCTCCAAACTCAGCAGGGCGGGGCGAGGGCGGGCGCCGGCCGCAGCGCGGAGGGCAGGGCCGGAGCCGCTTGGGCCTGCGCGGCCGCCGTAGTCACGGGCCCCGCCGCGCCGGAAGCCTGGCCGGCCCGCGGGCCACCCGTGGGGCTGTCTTCCCGCCCTCGCACTGCCCGCTCTGGGCACCTCGTGTCTGCAGTTTCCACAGGCCTCCTGAAGGAATCGTTCCCATCTCCCGGCTTCGCGAGTCCGCCCCGAGCTTCCTCGCCTCTCCACAGAGGACCTAGGAGTTTCCTTCCGCCACCACCTGGGCACTTCCGGGATCTCCGGAAGCGGCCCGTTGCCATGGCGACTCTGTACACAGCCTGGCAGCCGAGCGCGCCGGGTTTCTGCAGCTGCGGCAGCCGCTGTTGTAGCTCCGAGAGAGCGGCTGCCTCGGGAGCGGTGAGGAAGGGCCTCGCGTGGCTGGGTTGGGAGAAGAGAGGTCGGAGAGGGGGGTGTGCCCGGTGCACGGCAGCTTCTGGGATCCGAATCCGGATTCATTAAGAGTCCCTTGGTTCCTTCTGTCTGTGAAACCCGGGCGGAGAAGGGCGCAGCATCGTGGGGCCCCCTTTCTGCCTGACAGCCGTCTAAAGTCTTCGGACCTAATGATCCCTGGTCCCATGACGGTTCTCCGTAGCTCTTGAGCCACGGGGAGCGCGAGGGTGGGGGGCAGCGGTCTTCTGGATTCTTTTGCTTTCTCCTGCTTTCGAACTGAAGGAACGAGAGGATCGCTCATCTGAGTCTTCGGTTTTGCAACTGGGGTAAACCACTTCAGAATACGATTCAGAAACGATTTCAAGACCTATTGCCTCCTGGGCCCTGTAGACAAGGGTCTGGCATGTTGGCAAGAGAAAGGGAAAAGGGCAGTTATGCCTGATCTGAGTTTTGTTTAGCCCCAAGCCACGCCAGGCTGCTGCAGCTCTGGTTGACTTTGAGGGTTCCGCGTTGGAACCCCGAAAGTACTCTAGGCACCCACCTGTGCCTGCAGCTAAATCAGAGACTTTCTCTCTTTGGGGGCCAGAGTGAGATTCCAGCGAGTAGGGCGTTTCGTTTGCTTTGCACGCCGCTGACCAGGGCTCCATCCTTGGTATCCCATATGGTCTCCCAAGCACCGCCAGGAGTAACCCCTGTGCATTGCTGGGTTGGGACCCAAAAGATAAAAAGGCCCTGAGAGAGGAATATTGTCCTAAAAGGGAAGGTGGGGTGAGTGAACCACCTAACTTTTTTACCAGTACTGCCACCAAACCAAGCACTCTCCTGGAAGGGCTTGTGGGATCAGGGATTTGGAGGTAGGTGTGAAGGGGAAGTCATCATATGCTCCTTGGGACTCTCTCAGTAGTGACAGAAGATGGACCCACATGTGGACATTCAGCCACCCTCTGACTTTCAGCCATGACCATCACCACCAACCGCTTCCTGAGCATCTGCTCTGTGCTGGGCACTGTTCTGCACACCGAGGGGGGATTCAAAAGACATAAAAACCACATTCCTGTCCCTCAAGCAGCGTGTAATTTAATTTGGGAGCTGAAACCCACTCTAATGATGCGGCGTAAGAATGGTAACAAGCATTATTTCAGTAAGTGCAAAGTGGCATGGAGGCCCCAAGTGTCTGGCTTGCTTGGCATGGATCTGATCCCTGGCATGCATGGAGCCAGGGATGTGAACTTTGGGAGGGGTTTGGGAAGCGCTTGGAGAGAAACTGCATGTGCATGTGCATGTGGGCCCCTCTGGAAATCAGAGACAGGAGCAGGCTCAGAGGGGAAGAGAAACTTACAGCTGGTCTGTGGGTGGCGGCTGGTGGAGGGGAGCCTGAGAACATGCCCCAAAACTTCCCTACTTCATGATCCTTCTTAGGAACATTTAGCCAGTACCGGATCTTTTATTTCTTCTTATTTTTCAAGGGTGTGGGGAGGCACACTGGGGGGGGCACCTCTAGGCTATTCTTGAATGGCCAAACAGGCTGGTGATTCGATTTAAGGGCTTGATGCAGTGCAACTCAGGCCCTGCATTGCCAGGAATTACCCAAGCCACCCCAGGGTACTTAGGGATCTCCAGGGAGATATCCAGAGATGCTCTGGGGACCCTGTGGGCTGGGGATTAAACCAGGGCCAAGTGCATGCAAGCCATGTACCTTCCTATCTCTCCAGCCCCTGAGCAACATCTTACCTGACCTGGGGAGGCAGATAGGGCTTCTGACTGATGCTGGGGAGTGACTCCCCGAGCTTTGGAGCCTAAGGATAAGTGTTGCTTGAGTGAAAATGAACTATAGATTTGAGCTATTTTTGTCATTTTTATTTCTAGGACACTTGGCAGACAAAAATTTTAGCCCTGTGGAGCCAGAGTGAGAGTACTTGCTTACTTTGTAATCAAACACAGGTTTGATCCCGAGTACAGCATATGATCCCCCAAGGCCTTCAACCATGATCACAGAGCTCAGAGCCTGGAGTAATTCTGAGCACAGCTTCTTCATCTTCATCTTCTCCGTTGTTGTCATCTTTGTCTTCTCCTCCTCCTCTTCTTCTTCCTCTTCCTCCCCTGCTTCCTTCCCCCTCCTCCCCTCATCCTCCTTCCTCCTCCTTCCTTCATCTTCTTTCTTCTTCTCCTCCTCCTCCCCCTTTCTCCTTCCTATCCTCCCTCTCTTCCCTCCCCTTCCTCTTCCTCCTCCACCTCTTCCTCTTCTTCTTTTTTTTCCATCTTCTTTCTCCTCTTTCTCCTCCTTCTCCTTCCTCCCACAACTGGTTGTGCTCAGGGATTAATCCTGACTCTGTACCCAGGAATTACTCGGGGTACATAGGGGACCATACAGGGTGTTGGGGATTGAATGCCAAACAGACATTTGCAAGTAAACCATCATTCCTGCTGTATGGCCCCAGCCTCTAAAAATTAGAAGGTCTGAATAATCTCTAGCTGGAGAGACTTCCTTAACTATGGACGTAGGGAGTGGGCATACATTCACATTCTACAATGGGAAAATATAAAAGGAACATGTTTGCTTATCAGATTTGACAGCTGAAGGCTAGTTTTATTTTGCTAAATAAACAAGTTATAGTTTTATTTTATCCATCTCATTGAAATTGTGAACTGAAAGAACAGTTTTATTTGTTTAAACCCCATTTAACTTGATCTATAAAGATGTGGTATTTTTTTTTATTTTTTATTTTTTTGCTTTTTGGGTCACACCCGGCAATGCTTAGGGGTTACTCCTGGCTCTGTCCTCAGGAATTACCCCTGGCGGTGCTCAGGGGACCATATGGGATGCTGGGACTTGAACCCGGGTCGGCCTCGTGCAAGGCAAACACCCTACCCCCTGTGCTATCACTCCAGCCCCCAAGATGTGGTATTTTTTTGGGTGTGCCAGGACTGAAACCCAGGGCCTCTGGCAGGTGACATGGGCACGTGGTGTGCTTTTTTAAAAGGTGGAATGGGGAGCCAGAAGATAAAATAGTGGGGTAAGTCACCTCCCTACCCACAAAAGAGAGATTGTGCAGCAGTTAGGGAATATGCTCTATATGCAGCTGACCCCTGGCACCGTGTATTCTTTGGAGCATTGCCAGCCGCATCCCTCAAAGCCCCCGAGCATTGCCCAGGTGGTTCAGGTAATCCCCAGCATCACATCCTCAGTTCAACTGGGCTGTTGAACTACCAGCCCAGTTGGCCAAGAATAGCCAGGAATTGTCCCCAGTCCACCCTGGGCACTGCAAAGAGATCCTCCTAAAAAATTGTGAAATAGAGGCCAGAGCTATAGCACAGCGGGGAAAGCCGTTTGCCTTGCATGCGGCCAACCCGGGTTCGATCCCCAGCATCCCATATGGCCCCCGGAGCACCGCCAGGAGTGATTCCTGAGTGCAGAGCCAGGAATAACTCCTGAGCATCGCCGGGCATGACCCAAAAAGAAAAAAAAGTGAAATAATTAGCCATAATTAGAAATCTATTGTACATGACTCCTTTTGTATGCATAGGTTTTAAAAATTAGTTTTTTGGGTTTGTTTTTTGTTTGTTTGTTTGATAACTGAACTTTGGGCTGGGATATTGCTCAGTAGTAGAGTGTATGGTTTGTATGTATGAAACCTTGGGTTGGAACCCTGCCAACTCTGTTCCCCCACCCCACAACACACAAATAATAAACCCTCTATCAGTTTACTTGCTAGAATGCTTGACATTTGCATGAGTAAGCTATTTTTCCCTTAATAACTCGATATTGCTATTTTCCAATTTGGAGAGGAAATTAAATCAGTTTCCTCTGCTTTATAGTTCCATAATTCTTTTTGTATTTTGTTTTATTTTGAGGCCATACCTGGCAATACTCGGGTGTTATTCCTGTCTCTGCACTCAGGAACCATTCCTGGCGGTGCTCAGGGGATCATATGAGATGCTCAGGATTGAAATCTGGTTGGCCGCATACAAGGCTAGAGCCTTACCTGCTGTGCTATCTCTCTGGCCCCTAGATTCCTTTAAAAAAAAACAAAACAAAACACCAAATCACTTGGTGGTTATCTATTTTGAGTTCTAGAAGTTACCTTTAGCTTCAACTTTTCTCTCCTGCTCCAATAGAATACAGGTTATTTTAGGGCAAATGCCTCATTTTCTTATTGCACTGGTTCAGGCCTGACCAGGAGAGAAAAAAAAATATGAATGCAGCTTTTGTCCTATACTCAGAGTGTGTCATGCAGACATCGTTTTTGTGTTTTGTTAGTTTTAGGGGCACTCTTGACTCTGCCTTCAGGGATCATTCCTTGTGGGGCTCAGGGACCATAAGTAGTGCCAGGGATTGAACTTCGTGGGCTGGCCACTTGTAAGGCAAAGCTCCCTGCCTGCTGTATTGTCACTCCAGTCCTTACCAGGATTTTTAACATTCTTTATTTTCATAGTTTTGTAGAAATGAAATTACTGAAATTTATGGACTTAAACTACTTGATAATATTCAAATTGCAAAAGAAAATAAGAGGGAAGAGAGGGGGAAATGAACGATTGATTTTAGAAAATATATATGAAAAATTAGAAGTTTTCATCTTTAAACAATTTTAAATTGTATCAAGTTCTCTTGCTCAGAAGTTACATAGTATATATACATATATATATAGTTTTTTTTTCTGGGTCACACCCGGTGATGCTCAGGGGTTATTCCTGGCTCTGCACTCAGGAATCAGGAATCAGGAATATGGGATGCTGGGGATCGAACCCAGGTCAGCCGCGTGTAAGGCAAATGCGCTCCCTGCTGTGCTATCGCTCCAGCCCCAACATAGTATATTTTTATAGATTTTAATTTTTTTCTCTTGCTTCACTAGATTTAGCACAATTGATTATTGCAAATGGAATTTACTTGGCTTCCTTTAGAGCTCTTGACATTTTCTCTTAATATTTAATCTATTGTAATGAATTAAGAGGAGTGAAAAAAGCAGAGGGTTATTCTATTTAATAACCCTCTTTGCATCTCATGCTATCAATGCTAGAGTCAAAATTTGCTGTCTAGTTCACATTAAATATATATTGATATTTTTTTGGCTTTTTGGGTCACACCCAGCAATCCACAGTGGTTACTCCTGGCTCATACACTCAGGAATTACTCCTGGCGGTGCTTGGGGACCGTATGGGATGCTGGGAATCAAACCCAGGTTGGCCACGTGCAAGGCAAATACCTTCCCCACTGTGCTGTCACTCCAGCCCCAATATTAAATATTTTTATACAGATGAACAGCGTTATGATTTGACCAATGAGGCCAATATTCAATGAAACAAGTTTCTTAGTCACCATTGGAAAGTTATATAATTCCAAATTTAGATTTTTATGTGATACTTTAGACAAGGGGCTGGAGCGATAGCACAGCAGCTGGATGTTCGCATTTCACGTGGCTGACCCGAGTTCGATTCCTCTGCCTCTCTCGGAGAGCCTGGCAAGCTACCGAGAGTATCGAGCCCACATGGCAGAGCCTGGCAAGCTACCTGTGCATATTGGATATGCCAAAAACAGTAACAATAAGTCTCTCAATGAGAAGACGTTACTGGTGCCTGCTCGAACAAATCGATGAGCAAGGGGATGACAGCGACTTTAGACAAGATTTTATAAATCAGTGAGCTCCCTGCTCCCCAAAATGTACTAGTCTGTTTTGTAAAATCTCTGCTTGTTGTGGTTTCTTTTGGGTGTTGAAGTCAGGGGAAGGTTGAGAGTAGGGGAATTAGAACCACTCTTAGGAGTGCTTTGGACTATTCCTGATTTTGTGCCTTGGTAAGACTCCTGGTAGTGCTCGGGGGACCATATGTAGTGCCCTGAATGGAACCAAGGTCAACTGCAAGCATGAGTGCAAGAACCTTCTATCTCTTAAAAACTGTACCATCTCTCCAACCCCTGCTAGTTGTCCTTGACTTTGCTTGACTGTTGGTAGTATTTATTGTCCTTGTTTGAGAAAATCTTTTCCATTACTAGATAGCTCTACCTAAGAGGAAGGCAATTCACTTAAATCTACCCCCTTTCTTATCTATGAATTTTCATTCTATACTATGAAGCCACATCATGGGGTTGGAGAGATAGTATAAGGGTTAAGGCATTTGCCTTGCATTCAGTTGACTCTAGTTTAATCCCTAGCTTCACATACTGCTTTCTAAGCATTGCCAGGAGTGGCTTGTGAGCACAGAGCTAGAAGTAACTCCTGAAGGGCTAGAGAGAGAGTACAGTAGGTAGGGCACTTTCCTTGTGATCATCCCCAGCACTCCGTGTGGTTCCTCAAGTGCAACTAGCTCAGGATTGACACCTGAGCAGTCTGAGAGAATAGCTGAGTCTATCCCCCCCCCCCAGAAAAGAAAAGGAATAACCCCTGAGCACCACCAGGTGTGACCTCCAAACTAAAATAACCCCAAAACCATAAAATATGAAGCCACATCAAAGATTAATTTTAACATTATAGGGCAGGGGAGATGACTCAAGGACGGGAGCACGTGCTTTGCATAAGAGATGCCCAGGTTCAGTCCCTGGCACCGCATAGTCCCCTGAGCACTGAGCCAGAAAGTATCTCCTGAGAACCACCAGGTCTGGCCCCAGATAAACAAAATTACGTATGGTAATTATCATGAGAATGCAAGTGAAGGAGTAGATGTAAGTGTCTGTCTAACCTAAAAGGTTTTAGTAAAGGAAGAAGATATAGGAAACTGTCTTGTGATTTTTCTCCCAGTGGAAGGCCAGAGAAGAAAAACTATTTGATTATGGGCTAGATTAAATATAATGCTCAGGACCTGTAACTCAGCAGTAGAGCACTTGCCTTGTATGTGTGAGGCCCTGGGTTCGACCCTTAGTACCACAAGAGAGAAAAAAAGAGGTTCAAGTATATTGCTAGGGAATATTTCTGATCTAAGTGCATCTAATGGAGGTAGAAGCAGAGATGCTTCATCTGAAGCAATATTTGTAAATGAAGAGAAGAAAATTCATTTAAATACAATTTTATAGTAAGAAGTTTGGAGGAAAATATAATGAATGAGGCCAAGTCTAAGTGTACTTAATATAGAACATTCCTAGAACCCCCCAACAGGTGCATTGGTTTTGTTGGTATTTCAGTCTGTTAGGGTTATTGGTGGGAAATGGTGTAGAAAGAATGTTTAGGTACTTGTTGAAAGCAGGGTTTTATGGGTAGGCTCTGAAATGCACAGTGGACCACACTTCACTGTTTTATAATCTTTTTTTTTTTTTTGCTCTGTTTTTTTTGCGCCATACTTGGTGGTGCTCAGGGCTTACTCCTGACTGTGTACTCCTTGAAGGGCTCAGGGGACCACATGTGCTATCAGGAGCCCATGTTGGCTGCCTGCAAGGCCTGGTCTACTGTACTGTCTCTCTGGCACACTCTTTTCCAGTCTTAATGAGTGACACCTTCTCTCTTGTCATTTGATGATGACCATGAAAAGTTTTACTGTCTTTTGCTTTTCAGGTAGGATGGGTACTAGGAAGAAAGTTCATGCCTTTGTCCGTGTCAAACCCACTGATGACTTTGCTCATGAAATGATCAGATATGGAGATGATAACAAAGTAAGTGTACTTTTTTGTCATGCCCTGCCTCAGCCCCTCTGTCCCAGCTCACTACAGTGTAATCCCCATTTGTACTCTTTTTAAGGACCAAACCTTTACAACATTGATAAAATTTTAGATGAACCCTAAAATCCATCAGGTCCAAACTGTTACTTCACAGTGCTATTAAGGAAAGATCCTTTGCCATATTTTGGTTTTCGTTTGGGAGCCACTTCCAGTAGGACAGTGGGGGCTCAATGCCAGGCTGTAGATTGGAACTTGGGGTTGCTGCATGCTCTGACCTGTTTCCCTGACCCCCAAAGACCCAACATCCCCTTCCTGGATGAACATCCTTCATCGTTGTTGTAATGACCAGGAGTCCCATATATACCTGGTCATAGTGTTCCTTTAGTTAGTTATATTGCTCTCCAGGAGTCCCATTCTTTTTTTGCTTTTTTTTTGGGGGGGGTCACACCCAGCAATGCTCAGGGGTTACTCCTGGCTTTGCACTCAGGAATTACTTCTGGCAGTGCTTGGGGGACCATATGGGATGCCGGGGATTGAACCCGGGTCGGCCGCGTGCAAGGCAAACGCCCTACCCGCTGTGCTATCACTCCGGCCCCTCCAGGAGTCCCATTCTTGAGGACCATTCTTGAGCTCCCTGGAGTATCACTTGCTACACTGGGAATCTCAGATAGTAGAGCTTCCAGAATCTTGCTCAGTGCAGCAGCAGCACAAGGACCACTTTAACTCCTGCAGGGCTGGTGCTCCAGGCCTGAGCTCCAGAGCTCTCCCCGAGGCTCCCAAACTCCTATTTTTAACTATTAGGTTTTTCTGTTTGTTTGTTTGTTTGCTTTTTGGGTCGTACCTGGTGATGCTCAGGGGTTACTCCTGGCTCTCACTCAGGAATCACTCCCGGAAGTACTCAGAGGACCATGTCGGATGCCGACCATCAACCCAGGTTGGCTACATACAAGACAAATGCCCTCCCCACTGTACTATCACTCTGACCCCTTAACTTATGTGGAAATAAAACTTTGTTTTTTTTTTTTTTTCTTTTTGAGTCACACCTGGCGATGCACAGGGGTTACTCCTGACTTTGCACTCAGGAATTACTCCTGGCAGTACTCAGGGGACCATATAGGATACTGGGAATTGAACCTGGGTTGGCCTCGTGCAAGGCAAATGCACTACCCGCTGTACTATTGATCCAGCCCCTGGCCCCTTAACTGTTAAGTTTTACCAAAGCCAAGGGAGAATCTCTCACTGAGAAAGCTAGGAAGATTGTCCATTCCCTTGCTCTTACCACTGTTCTGAAGACCCATCTGGAGCCTGTGACAAATTTAGGGCAGCTCTCCTGTGTTGAGTTCTTATTCAGCAAGTGTACATTTATATGTGGGTCTACGCAAGGCTGCAGTAAGGTTTGCTATAAAGGAAGAATTCCAGAATAAACTTCTCAAGGATCAAAAAAATCCTTGCAGTCATAAGAAAGAGCACATGCAACCCTGCGAATGCTCCTCTGGACAGAGGATCCACAAACACTAAGCAGAGTTATTTGATGTGTGGATGAACAAGCCTGTCTCTCTGGACTTAGATCTGTGCATTGGCTCTTGGACAAGGGCAGCCAACATAAGATTCCAGTGGGAGTCTGTTTATATCCAAATTCTCCATTGTGAAGATTGGATATACTATTTATCTAACCCCAACTTTCCAAACCAGTGGAAATCAGTTGTCACAGTGCTTTCTTGGAGGAATCTAAACCCTAAAAAAGTTTTCTTAAGTCTTTGCATCTAAAAATCTTCTGACAAGGGACTGGAGAGATGGTACAGAGGTTGAAGTGATTGCCTGGCATGCAGTTAACCCTGGTTTAGCTCCTGGCACTACATACAGTGTCCCAAGAGTGATCTCTGAGCATGGAGCCAGGAGTAAACTCTGAGTACCACCAGGCGTGGCACCAGACCCCCCAAATATGCTGACAGGCTGGGGATCTAGACCAGTGGTAGAATACTTGACCTAACAGGTCAAGGAAAAATTTTAACTGTTACACATAATCGTGCATAATTCCAATATATTATTAATATATTTTAATCTTATGCTGGAGATATGACTCAGTCATAGAATATAATGCCTTGTATGTCTTAGGTCCTAGATTTGATCCCTTGCACCAGCCCCCAAAGAAGAAAAAACCCAAAAGGGCTGGAGAGGGCTGGAGACATAGACAGAGAGCTGAGCACATGCTCTGTATGTGGGAGATCGAGATTCAGTCCCTGCCACCTAATGGTCCCCTAAGCACCAAGCTGGATGTAGCTTCTGAGCACTGTGAGGTGTGGCCCAGAAACAAAGGGGCTGGGACCATGGCTCAAAGGTCTTGAACACAAGTCTTGTATATAAGAGCTCTGGGTTTGATCTCTACTACTCTGTCTCCTACGCCCTGGCAGGAGATAGGGACCCACCCCACACATACTCTCCCTGGACTAAATTTAAAAAGTGGGCCCCTTTGGTTTGCTCTATACCACTGAATGACTGAGAGAGGACCAGAGCTGCTTACATGGTGATAATTTAGTCCTCACATTGGCACATTGTGTCTGGAAGCAGGTGCTTGACTACTGAGGGCAGACTCACCTTCAGTTCCCAGGTCTGGGCTCAGACTCAGACATCCATCACCAAGCTCACTTTCTCTTTAGCCTGCTTCAAGGCCTCCCAGTGCTGGAATATGTCTAAAGCTTATTTCATATAAATTTACTCAACCTTTATCATAGCTGGGAGAAAAAACAGAACCTTGCAAACTAGGCTGAGATGTACTAAAGCTAGTAAGTATGTCCGTCTCCCCACTGACCCTTCTGCTGGAAAGGTTGTTTGACTTCCTGGCCTAGTAAGTCTTCAGAACTTCAGCTTATACATGGACTTTCTGTTCTTCCTAAAATTCACTTTCTCCTATTTTATCCAGGTCAGTCCTTCAGTGTCCATGATTTTTTTTAACACCAATTCCCTTTTTGTTTGTTTGTTTTTTGAGCCACACTGTGTGATGCTCAGGGGTTACTTCTGGCTCTGTGCTCAGGAATTATTCCTCGAAGTGCTCAGATCACCATATGGGATGTTGGGTTAAACCAGGTTGGCCGCATGCAAGGCAAAAGCCCTACCTACTATACTATCATTCCAGCCCCTAACACCAATTTCCTAACATTTTTTTCCTTCTTTCTTCTACTCCTCCCTCCCACCTTCCCTCCCCCAAAGAGCATTGATATTCACTTAAAGAAAGATTCTCGAAGAGGAGTTGTCAATAACCAGCAGACAGACTGGTCGTTTAAGCTGGATGGAGTGCTCCATGATGCCTCCCAGGACGTGGTATATGAGACGGTTGCAAAGGATGTGGTTTCTCAGGCACTCAATGGCTATAATGGTAATTTAGTTCATTAACCATTTGCCTTACATAAGAACCTGCACAGCCCTTCCTGGAGGAAGAGGCACAAGTATTTTATGGTGAATAAAATAAATTATAACCTCACTTACTAATACTTGTTGACTTATTTGTCTCCATGTTCTTATGTTACTATTTTCTTGGTGACATGATGAATATAGCTTGGTTCCCTGTCCTAGGATCCTAGCTTCATAGGAAGATTAAATGACCCCAGAGCTCGATAGGTCATGAAGATCCAAATATCCTTTTTCAGCTCTCCTAAGTACTAATTTTTTAAGATAATATCCTTAAAATGAACTTGAAGGAGTCTGAAATTTTTTTCTCTTGGCTGCCTGCAAAAAGCTATTTCCCTTCATTATATCAGCACTGTCCATATAATTTCATATGGAGGAATGAGTACATATTCAGAAACTATATACATATGTAGCGAGTAGAATTTTATTTAACCAGTTGAAAGCAGCTTAATTGGGAAGTGTTTGCAAGCAATTCAGTCTAAGACTGTTTAAAAGTCTTCAAAAGATTTAAATCTTGGAAAGATTATGTCAGTTTATTGACTTTGCCCACCTTGAGACTGCTGATAGAATGTTCCCTGTTTGCAAATTTAAGGCCTTGTGTTTAAAAGTTTGTTGAGTGTAGATGCCCAAGTGCTGTGAAGTTTCTTGTGCTAATATGTAGCAGTGGTCCACCCTAAAGAACTATAACCTGGAAGATAATTAAGTCCCAGAGTGGGTTAAGGAACTTGGATCCTTGGTACTATCAAACTATAAATGGTCTCTGAGACCCAGATGAAATGACTCATATTGGGTTAAGAGATACTATTTCTGACTCTTAGCTCAGAAGTCAAATTAGGGCCCCTTGTGTATAAATGTAGTAATCTCAGGACCTAGAGCATTATCATTGGAGGGAAAACACTTTTCCATGACCCAGCATTCCCTGGCAACCTGAAGGTATTTTGTCTCTGGCAACCCAGGCCTGAGGATGAGCAGAAGGAAACTGGAGCTGCAGATCAGTGTGTTTCAGGTCCGAGAGCCTACAAGTGATGGTAGACTTTTAAGATGTGAGAGGCTCAGGTCCAAGTTCCCAGAGAAGGTAACGGGACCTGATAGGGCCCTGATTATAAAATGATTCATTTCTGGAAGGGGCATGGGACAAACCAGCATCCTTTCCTATGGGAACGTGGCAGTCAACAAAGACTTTCACCACTAATAGAAATGCCCTTCCCATTCTTATCCATTCCTTGGGACTGTGAAAGCCTTTCTTACCTCTTTCCTTGGAGAGCTTAGTAATTGCTTAACAGGAGCTAGAGTTCCTACTCCCTCCTAATCTTTCTGGGAAAATTCCCAGTGTCTCTTCCCTATGATTTCCTGTTCTTCTCAGAAGGTGGAAGGACAGATACTCTGTTTATAAAGGAGCACAGATGCAGAGCAGCAGTCTGTGATCTCACTGTTTGTGTCCCTGTGTCCCTGCCCATGCACTCTCCATGGCAGGAATTCCTAATGTCCTTGGCAGTTCCCAAACAGCCACCTTCAAGCCAGGACTCTAGCTCACACAGGGCATGCCAGGGGATGGGAGAGCTATCCTTGGAGCTGTTTTCCTGAATGTCAGCAAGATGTGTTTTGAAATGTTTGCAGGCACCATCATGTGTTATGGGCAGACAGGAGCTGGCAAGACATACACCATGACGGGAGCTACTGAGAATTACAAGCACCGAGGGATCCTCCCTCGTGCTCTACAGCAGGTAGAGAGTGGGCTAGTGGGTGGGTTACCACACAGGTCTCCTCTCTACTGTTGATGTGGCCTTCTCCAGGCAAGCTGCTAGAGAGTATGGGATACTGGCTTCAAAGGAGTTGCATTCTGGAGGGGAGAGAGGACATGTGTGTATGCGTGTGTGAGAGAGAGACAGACTTACAGAGAGAGAGAGAGAGAGAGAGAGAGAGAGAGAGAGAGAGAGAGAGAGAGAGAGAGAGGACGTGTGTATGTGTGTGAGAGAGAGAGCACGCAGGAAACGGAGGAACGGAGGTCAGGATTGAGATGGATCCACACCTGTGCTGAGCCTGTTTCCTCATTTCTGAGAGGGGACTCAGACAGGCTAATGGGCTTCCTACTGCTTCGATGGCCTCTGACCCTGTAATTGAGGATTTGGGGAGCCTACTCATGTTCCTTCCTAATTTGATGATTTAATGAGGAGCACATGGGCCTGTGAAGCACTTCCTCACTGGTCATCTCCAAGGAGCTGAGGGAAGAAGCCAAGAATGACACAGGCAGGACTGAAAAGTCCCAGGGAAGTGTGACTGAAGACACACAGAAGGGCCTGCCTTTGTTTGGATATAGGAAGCACAGGGCTTTTCCCTAAAAGTCTTTTTTGTCTGTTTTGGGGCACACCCGGCCCTGCTCCGAGCTTACTCCTGACTCTGTGCTCAGGGATCACTCCTGGTGGGCTTGTGGACCATATGTGGTAGGGATCAAACCTGAATTCACCTGGCAATCCCTGGCAAACCACATACAATTCAAGTGCCTTACCCACTGTACCCTATTTCCAATCTTGAGAAATAAATATATTTTAATTTTTTATTTAGTTTTTTCTTTTTAGGCCAGACCTGATGGTTCTCAGTGCTTACTCCTGGTTCTGTGCTTAGGAACCACTCCCAGTAGGTCTTGGTCACCATGTAGGGTATCAGGAATTGATTTCAGGTCAACTGTATGCAAGGCAGGTGCCCTACCCACTGAACTATTGCTCCAGCCCCCCCCCATATTTTATCTATTTATATTTCATAAAATTTACAGTTGAGGTCTGGGGAGATGACTCAAAAGACTGGAGCAAACACTCCGCATGTGAGAGCTCTGTGTTTGGTCCCTGGCACCATGTGCTTCACTGAGCACTGCTTGGAGTCATCTCCATTCATCGCTGTTGGTTTCTTACTCCAAAACCAAAATAAGTTAAAGTAAATTTAAAATTTTCAGTTAAAAAAGTAGATTGATTTATTTCAGTTGCTCCAAAGATACTTAAAAGTTTACCTGAAGGGGCCAGAGAAATAGTACAGTGGGGAGGGCATTTGCCTTGCATGTTACCTCGCTGGGTTTGAGGTAACCTGGCACCCCATGTAGTCCCCCAAGAACTGCCAGGAGTGATCCCTGACCTCAGAGACAGGAATAAACCCCAAACACTGCCAGGTGTGCCTCTCCCTCACAAAAAAATTTACCTGGAGCTAAAGAGAGAGCTGAGCGGACTGAGTGTGTGCTTTGTATGCTAGAAATCTGGGACCTAGCCCCAGTTCCAAATAGTCCTCTGAGCACTGCCAGGTGTTGCCCAAGAGCCAAAATAAATAAGCTTACCAATAATTGAATTTAGTACCAGATTTTATACAGAAACTAATTAAAACTTATTAACACTTAAAATCCAGTTCCTCATTTGCCTGAGCCACATTTAAGTGCTTAGCAGTCACCTGTGGATAGTAGACATGTCAGTGCAGATCTAGACCAGAATCCTCACACTTACTTGGCCTATCACCTCCTGCCCAGAAAAAAAAAAAAATCATACCTCCCTGGAAATCTACCTTTTTAAAGGGACTGATTGCATGAAATTACTTACCGTTCCCCCTTGGGTTGTTCCAGCTTCCTGCTTCAGGACAAACTGAGCTAGACTGTTAAAGCTAAGTGCTACCTCAAGGATCATCCAGCCCATCTATGTAACAGATAAGAACATTACAAAATAGGCTGAGAAGATAGCATGAAGGGCTGTAGAGCTGAAGCAAGGTCCCAGATTCATTCCCCAGCACCATAGGACCTGCCAGCCAGTGACAGCAGTGTGGCACTAGCACTGTCAAGGCTCGGCAGCACAAACACAAGTAGGTCAGATACCACTGTGAGTGGCCTCCGCAGCCTGATGACCACTGTTTGAGAGCGTCCTTCCCCCCAGTCAAAAGCAAGAAAAGGAAATTATGGAGGGGAAACTGTTCTAAAACTACCCGCTTCTAACTCAGAAGACTGAGTTCTGATTTGATTTCTGCCCTTAGTAGCTACTTAGTCTGAGTGACTACAGACATAATTTTATTGCATAAAACTTTTGTATTGACCCTGTTATGCTGTAATCTTATGAAATCCCATAAAATGAAATAATTGGTTTGAAAGAAATTTTATTAGGGTGAGACCCCTAAGAGACCCCTCCAGCGTCCTTTTCATTCACCATGCCTCTGCATCTTGGGACTGTTTAAGAATAGCTGATCCAGGGGGCTGGAGCAATAGCACAGCGGGTAGGGCGCTTGCCTTGCACGCGGCCGACCCAGGCTGACCCAGGCTGACCCAGGTTCGAATCCCAGCATCCCATATGGTCCCCTGAGCACCGCCAGGGGTAATTCCTGAGTGTAGAACCAGGAGTAACCCCTGTGCATGGCTGGGTGTGACCCAAAAAGCAAAAAAAAAAAAAAAAAAAAAAAAGAATAGCTGATCCAAGACCAGAGCCATAGCAGAGTGAGTGAAGTGCTTGCCTTGCACGCAGCCAACACCAGGTTCAGTCCCTGTCATCTCATGTGGTTCCCCGAGCTCTGGCAGAGCCAGGAGAAAGCCCTGAGCACTGCTGAGAGTACCCCCCACACACACACATACACATACACACAGCTGATCTGTAAGCCTAGCATCAGAAAACTACAAGTTGCTCATGATTATTTTTTGTGGGTTTTGGTTTTTGGTTTTGATTCACACCTGGTGGTGCTCAGGGCTTACTCCCGGCTCTGTACTCAAGGATCATTCAGACAACATGGGGTGCCAGGGATTGAACTAGGTCATCCATGTGCAAGGCAATTGCCTTTCCCTCTGTATTATCATTCTGTCTACATACCATAAATAATAATTGTACCATGAACAAAATAATCATTGATGACTTCATCACACCTGCCAGAATGTACATCTTGCTATCTCTTTCTGAGGCCAGAGCCCCTCGAACACTAGCTGATCAGTGGCATTTTGCTCTCTGTGAAAGTTATTTATCTTCCATCCAGGTTTTTCGGATGATCGAAGAACGCCCCACACATGCCATCACTGTGCGTGTTTCCTACCTGGAAATCTATAATGAGAGCCTGTTTGATCTCTTGTCCACTCTGCCCTATGTTGGACCCTCAGTCACACCAATGACCATTGTTGAAAACCCACAAGGGGTCTTCATTAAGGGCTTGTCCGTGCACCTCACGAGTCAGGAAGAGGATGCATTCAGTCTTCTTTTTGAGGTGAGATGATTGAGTCTGTGTTCCTTTCTGCCTTCCTTTCCTTATTCCTAGTTCCTCTGTCTGTCCCATCCTTCTTCTCCATCCTTCTTATTTATTCATTTTTTATTTGCTTTGACAACCAGAATAAAAATTACTGTATGGTCATGTAGCAACTTCAGATAGTACTGAAAGAGTTATAGAAATAAGGGGTTGGGGTGTGAATCAAGCAGCAGAATACATGCCTCACATGCACATTGCCTCAGTTTGACCTCCAGACTGCATGACCCCCTACCCTCCCCACTCACAGCACCACCAAGAATGGCCCTGCTGGGACTGCAGTGATAGCAGAGCGGGTAGGGTGTTTGCCTTGCACAAAGCTGACCCAGGTTTGATTCCCAGCATCCCATTTGGTCCCCCATGCACTGCCAGGAATAATTCCTGAGTGCATGAGCCAGGAATAACCCCTGTGAATCGCCGGGTGTGACCCAAGAAGAAAAAAAAAAAGAATGGCCCTGCCTTCACCTCAGCACCACCAGGAGTGACCCCCATCTCCCCCTCACACACACACTCAACTCACAGCAAGAAAGAAAATTGGAATAAAAATTCTTTTTTTGCAACAAAAGTGTATTTTTTAAGTTTCTATTTTTTGTGCATTTTTTTCTTATATGTTTGAAATTACATCTCTCCCCCCCGCCCACTTATCATTAAATCTAGGCATTAATATATTAGAAGAGAGCTTATGAATCTATTTTTTAAAATCTCCAATGTATCTTATTCTTTTAAAAGTCATACAGGGGCCAAGGCAATAGCACAGCAGGTAGGGTGTTTGCCTTGCACACGGCCAACCCAGGTTCGATTCCCAGCATCCCATATGGTCCCCCGAGCACTGCCAGGAGTAATTCCTGAGTGCAGAGCCAGGAGTAACCCCTGAGCATAGCTGGGTGTGACCCAAAAAGGAAAAGATAAATAAATAAGTAAAAATCATGCAGATTAGACCAGAGTGATAGTACAAAGATTAAGGCGTCTGCCTTGCATGCAGCTGAACTGATTTGATCCTTGGCACCACATGGTCCTCCAAGCATGTGAGGGAGTGACCTCCAGTACAGAGCCAGAAGGAGCCCCAAAGCACCAAAACATCACTGGGTGTGGGCCCTTCAACACACACACAAAAATATCATGGATATTGAATTTTTTTTTCAGTTATTGGGTCACACCAAAAACTTAGGAATTTGGGGTTGGAGTGATAGCACAGCGGATAGGGCGTTTGCCTTGCACGCAGCCAACCCAGGTTTGAATCCCAGCATCCCATATGGTCCTCTGAGCACCGCCAGGGGTGATTCCTGAGTGCATGAGCCAGGAGTGAACCCTGTGCATCGCTGCGTGTGAACCAAAAAGAAAATAAAAAACCTTAGGAATTATTCCTAATAGTGTCAGGGCATCATATGGGGTGTTGGGGATCAAACCCAAGTCATGTGTGTGCAAAGCAAGTTCCTTACCCACTTTTCTATGGCCCCTCATCAGTAATTTTAAGATTCTTTTTGTTTGGTTGTTTGGTTTTGTTGCTTTTTAAATGGTGTTTGGGCCATGCCTAGGACGCTTATTCCCTCCTCCCACAGGTCTTGGGGGCCATGCAGTGCCAGGGATTGGACCCAGACCTCCAGCTTGCAAAGCATATGCAACTAGTACTTCAATCCATCTCCTGGCCCAGGATTCTTTTTCTTTTTTTCTCTTCTTTTTGAGTCATACCCGGAAATGCTCAGAGGTTACTCCTGGCTCTGCAATCAGAATTATTCTCCTGCTGGTGCTCAAGGGACCATGCTGGATGCCAGTGATCCAACCCAGGTTGGCTGCATGCAAGGCAAACGCCCTACCTGCTGTGCTATCATCTCTCTGGCCCCAGGATTCTTATTTTTTTTATGTCACCCTACGCTTCAGAAAGTTATGCCTACTCACATCCCTTTGTAGTAGGTTGAAAGTATGAGCCTGAACTCCAGTTATTTTTTCTTTCTGCTAGATCATAAAGGAGGTTTGCCCAGAAGCCTGGCTGATTTGCAGTGCTGTGAGCTCACTTGTGTAACTGATGGTATACTTGAAATATCACCCAAAGTCTTGCTATTTAAGTTTTCAAAATGTTATCTACATTTTTCCCACTTCTCCAGGGAGAGACCAACAGGATTATCGCCTCCCATACAATGAACAAAAACTCTTCCAGGTCACACTGCATCTTTACCATCTATGTGGAGGTAATTGCAAGCTTTTTGAACTAGGGGCCTTCGTCCTTAGGATCGTCTCCCTGTGACAGTCGGATCTCTGTTTGGATGTTTCACAGGCCCATTCACGGACCTTATCGGATGAAAAGTACATCACCTCCAAAATTAACTTGGTGGACCTGGCAGGCTCAGAGAGGCTGGGAAAGTCTGGGGTAAGTGAGGGGAGCAGAAGGTTCCTTCTCGATCATAGATGCAGCTCGACAGTAGAGCAGTTACCTTGCGTGTGTGAGGCCTGGGAATTGATCCTTGGCACTGGGAAAAATAAGTAAATAAGTAAAAGAAATTTAAAAAAGGAAAGTGCCTTCTCAAACAGTCAATCATCACCCTTGTTTCAGGCATAGATTTCCCCTGGGCTGGAGTGATAGTATAGTACAGTGGGTAGGGCACTTGCCTTGCACTCGGTCGACCCAGGTTAGATCCCCAACATCAAATATGGTCCCCTGAGTACTGCCAAGGTAATTCCTAAGTGCAGATCCAGGAGTAACCCCTGAGTATAGCTAGCTGTGACCCCCAAAAAGACAAAGACTCAGGCATAGTTCCCTGTGCCTTTGTCCACAAACTCATCCCTCACTGGGAGTTGATGAGTGGAGTCATGAGGCAGCTGCAGAGGGGCAGGGAGCTGGGCCCTGAAGGCAGGATAGATGCTGCATAGAGAAAGCCTCATCCTCAACAGTATTCTGTGAATATAAAATGGGGTGATGGCTGCTATACTCTTAGCAAGGTGCCTGGTGCTCAGAAAGTGCACCATAAATGTTCCATGCTAGTGGTGGCACTTTTCCTGCAAGTCTGAATATTCACATGAGTATTTACATGAACAGTTCATTTCAAATAAATTTTCATGAGTACATACATATATTTATTTATAAGAATACTCATATGAGCATTCCTATTTGAGTGTTTATTTATTTATTTATTTATTTATTTATTTATTTTTTGCTTTTTGGGTCACACCCAGCGATGCTCAGGGGTTACTCCTGGCTTTGCACTCAGGAATTGCTCCTGGCAGTGCTTGGGGGACCATATGGGAAGCCGGGGATTGAACCCGGGTCGGCCGCGTGCAAGGCAAATGCCCTACCTGCTGTGCTATCGCTGCAGCCCCAGAGTGTTTATCTTTGTATGAATACTTTTCCCTATGTGTTTGGTACAATTTTCCTATGTGTATTCATTTTCCTGTGAATATACTACACACACACACACACATACACATGCCCGTGCACACATATTTCTTTTTGGTCCACACCTGGCAATTCTCAGGTGTTACACCTGGCCCTGCACTCAGGAACCACTCCTGGTAGTGTATGGGGGACCATATGGGATGGGGGGGATTGAACCTGGTCGGTCATATGCAAAGAAAGCACCCTACCCATTGTGCTGTCAGTCTGACCCTTCCTATGAGTGAGTCTTAAGTGAGTGTTCTTATGAGCATTTGCATTAAATATGCATATTCACTTGAATTTTTGCCTAAGCATTCCTGGGACTCTTCATGTCCCTACTCGGAGACCAAGATGGAGTAAAGTTGAAGAGTCTAGTTCTTAGAAGGAGTTCCCCAGCGCACTGTAGCATTCTGAGTGGAGCCGCCTCTCCCCTTGCCCAAAGTGAAACTGACCTTTGGTTTGCAGTCTGAGGGCCGCGTCCAGAAGGAAGCCACCTACATCAACAAGTCCCTGTCATTCCTGGAGCAGGCCATCATTGCCCTCGGGGATCAGAGGCGGGACCACATCCCCTTCCGGCAGTGCAAGCTCACCCACGCCCTGAAGGACTCATTAGGTGAGGGTGTGGCTGTGTGGCTGGTGCTCAGGGAGGAGGGACAAGCTCAGCTGCCCCTGGTGAGAATGCAGGTACTCCCTCCTGCTGGCCTGGGCTGCCCAAGCCTGTTCACAGCTGAAAGGCTGAACCCGACATAGCGCCCTCCTCTTTCACAATGAGCTGGACTGTTCGCTTCTCAGAGCCTTTGCTTCATCCTTTGTCTTCAGGCCTTCAGGAGGTAAAAGGCTGGAGTATGTGCCATGGATATTTGAGACCTTGAGTTTGATCCCCAGCGCTGCGTTCCACTCCCCAGTACAGTCAAGTATTGTCTTTGTGGCCCCTGAGCACTGCCAGTTGTATCCCTGATGACTCCCAGGGCCTGAGCCCCTGACCATCACTCAAATGCTGCCAGGCCAGGTTTCTCCAGGAATGGCCCCAGAACTATAGCTGGGAAGGCAAAAAATAAAAATAAAAAAGATTTTAGAGCCTCTGGGTAAGAGGAGGCTTTCTCCCATGTCTTTTCTCCCCAACAAAGGAACAGGGGGTATGGTTTTTTGTCATGTGTTCTTTGGCTTTCAAGTTGGGCCTGATGAGGTTGTCACTGAGTCTGACCATAGGTGGAGTTCCACTGTGAGCAAGACTCTGGCCCACATCTCCCCTCGGCCAGCTGCCCCGCCTTGCTGCCTCCCTCTTCTCCTGTTCCCCAGGCTCCTCTCAGGGACATCTCTCTCTTTTGCCTTTGTCTTCTTTCCTCCCAGCCTCATCCAGACCTGGGAATGTCAGCTTTGACTCTGTCCTATTCAGCTCAGGCTTCTATAACAAAATACCCCAGGCTGGGTGGCTGTAACAACAGACATTCTTTTCTCACCATTGTGGAGGTTTGAAGTGCTAGACTAAGGTTGGTGGGGACAATTTTGGGAAAGAGTTCTCTTGCTGGGCTCCCAGTGACTGTCTTTTCATTGCATTATCACATGGAAGAGAGAACTCTTTCTCTCTCTATCTTTTTTCAGCTTTTACTGTTTTGTTTTGTTTTGGGTCCTACTCAGCAATACTTGGGGCATACCTTTGGCTCATTGCTTGAGGAGCGTTTGGGACACCATGTGATGCCTGCTTTGAACCAGGGCCTCTGGTATGCAAAGCTTGTGTTCAGTCCTTTGAGCCATCTCTTTTTTTTTTTTTTTTTAAGTTTATTGCATCACTGTGAGATAGTTACAAGCTTTCATGTTTGGGTTACAATCACAAAATGATCAAACACCCATTCCTCCACCAGTGCACACTCCCCACAACCAATATCCCCAGTATACCCCCCCTTTCCCACCCTCCCCCTAGCTCCCTGGCAGATAATATTCCCCATACTCTGTCCTTTTGGGCATTATGGCTTGCAACACAGACACTGAGAGGTCATCATGTTTGGTCCATTATCTACTTTCAGCATGCATCTCCCATCTTGAGAGCCATCTCTTAAGTTTCTTCTTTCCTTTCTTCTTAAGGGCTAACTAATCCCATCCAGGGGAGTCCATCCTCATGACATCATTCAAAGCTAATAATCCCTACCTCCAAGTAGCATTCCACTGGAGTTTAGGACTCATGAATCTGATGGCATAGCATGCATACTTAACCCATAGCAAACCCTACCAGCATCAAAGGAATCTCTTGGCAGAAACTCACCAGGCTCAGGGTTACTTCTGTGTTGTGCTTCCTGCAGGGGGAAATTGCAATATGGTCCTGGTGACAAACATCTATGGAGAAGCTGCCCAGTTGGAGGAGACGGTATGTCAAGACTGTCAACAAGACCAAGTTGGTGTCCCCCGTAGTGGGCCAGGATTTTAGTACGACTAGTCCTGGGTTGGCAAACCTGGCACATAAGCCATATAGATTGTCAAGAGTGGAAGGGTCTGAGAAAATAAATGTTGGGGGTGTAAGGGGGCAGCCAGAATGCAACTAAATAAATACCAAGTCCTGGGAGTCAGAGCTGTATTAAGGAAGAGGCAGGGCAGGAGGCAGGCATGGTGTGGGGAGGAAGAGAGGAAACTGAGAACCTGTGGGGACAGCATCCCTGACTCACTGGAGGCTGCTCTGGTGAACGTGGGATTGAGAAGACAGTGGATTTTCTGCTTTATAATCAGCCGCGTTCAAAAACCTTCAAAGCATCCATGGTTTCCAGGCTGTGGTAATAGGTCAGAATGAGCAGAGGGATGTTATACATGTACATGGACAAGGCTTGGGTCGAGGTGGGTAGTGGGGGGTGGGGAGGGTGAGAATGGTGGAAATGAGTCATATGTGGCCTTGACCCTCAGAGTTCTCAAAGATGGCACTCAGTAATCTGAGGGGCCCAGATGGAGCACTCCATCTGGGAAAGGAGAAACATTTCCCGAAGCTGGGGTGAAGACGGTGGACACATGTGAAAAACTAAGGCATGCTGAAGGGCGTGTGCACTCTCAGGCTCTCCAGGCAGCTCTGTCTCACTGCCTGAGTTCAGTGCTCTGGAACCACTGTGTGTGGCTTTTGGTCAAGGGCAGGCGACAGAAGGAAGAAGGCCAAACTGGTTGCTTGATCAGTTTATTTCATTCTTGCCCTCTGCTTCTCTCCCGGCTCTGGATCCCTCTCTGGATCTGTGGATCTGGCCCCCAACCCACTCTTACAGCCTAGTTAAATCCCCCCAGCATGAGGGGTTTGGTGTGTACACATAGGTGTGGTCACAATCAATAGAAGTAAAGTTCTTTTCCCTCAGGGGATGCTTCTCCTAGGACTGATTCTCTTTCAGCAGGAGGATCCACCCAAGGGCGGAGTCCCTGAGTGTGTTTCTCCTCTCCTCATCCAGCAAACATATAAGCATTCATAATATTAATCATTTTGTATGGACACAATAAGAAATGCATTAAAGCTTATAGAATTGCTCTCCTGGGGCCATCTCGGTCTCAGACTACAGTGCTCAGGCCAGATCAGTCTTTCCTATCCCTAGCAGGGTCCTAGTCTCGTCATTACTTTTGGATCATGACAGCATTTGTCTATGATCAAGCTCTTAACTTATAGTTAAGAATTAGGCACTTTGGCCAGGCCCATCTTGATGCCAGGGTAGCACATAACTCACCGCTTGCCCTGGATCCGTCCTGTCCCTCGTCGGGACCCTGCTTTTGGGGTGCTAGGAACTGAGGGCAACTGAGGCTTAAGTGGAGAAAGCAGATGCCCAGAATGAATAATATTTGAAGCCAATTAAGTCCCAAGTTACAAAAGCATAATATTGTCTTCTTGTGTCTATACAAAAAGGACATTGCTTTAAAGTAAATTATTCAAAAGGCATAAGGAGAGGAGAAAGGTAATATTAACTTATAATATAAGTTCAGTATCCTAGGAAGGTCTGACCTTACAAATTAGCAGAGTCAGATTAGGGGGAGAAGCTGATTAATTATTTTTGGGGAAGAGAGCGTAGAGAAGTGATTACAGCTAAACAAAGGGATGGGAGAGATTCGGGAACACCTTGATGGGTGAGACTGTGGTAAGCCTCAACTCCGGGAAAAACCGGGACAAGCTCCTCGTGGCAAGGGGGGAGAGGACAAAGTAATATCATCTTACAGACATGGAGCTGGCTGGGACAAAAAGAATGAAATGGGGGGATGGAGATGTCCCCAGCAGTCAGAGTGGTAGGCCTGGAGGTAGCCCGTGGCAGGAACTCTGGTTGCTGCAGGAGAGAGGAAGAAGGAATGGCTGGCACTGGGTGACAGTGGGAGAGTAGCGTTGTGCCAGCCAGGTCGAGACCTTGACTATTCCAGAGGGGTCTGGAGCTGTCACTTGTGCAGGGAGGACTATGGCCAGAGTTGTGAGTCAGAAAGATGAACACAGTAGCAGAGTCAGGTGATCTGAAAAAAACCCGAAAGTTGGGGGGGTTCGAGGGGGGGTGGAGGGCTGGAGAGATAGTGCAACAGATAAGGCAGTTGCCTTACATGTGGTCAACCCAGGTTCAATCCCCAGCACCACATATGGTTCCCTGAGCACTGCCACTGAGCACCACCAGGTGTGGCCCCAAAACTGGGGAAATAAACAACACAGGCGACCGAGGAGGGCAGACGCTTGAGAACCAGAGGCCAGAATAGGGTCCTGTTTTAGGGCAAGGTGAGCTCACATGGGAGGGACCAGGTGAGCCCACACGGAAGAGCCCAGACTGGGGCTCCCTCCCTCCACCCAGATCACGGGCTGGGAAAGGTCTCCTCTCCGAAGGTATGTAGTCTTCATGATTTCTGACCAGAGCAAGCTTCCAACTTCTTTTTGCTTTTTGGGTCACACCTGGCGATGCTCAGGGGTTACTTCTGGCTCTGCACCCAGGAATCACTCCTGGCGGTGCTCAGGGGACCATATGGGATGCTGGGAATCCAACCCGGTTTGGCCGCGTGCAAGGCAAATGCCCTACCCGCTGTGCTATCGCTCCAGCCCCAAGCTTCCAACTTCTGAAGAAGCTCTCAGGTGGAACCAGTCATTTCCAGGAACCCATGGCACTGCGGGCCGGAGGCTCCTGCAGGGCCTCCTGCCTCGAACACTCGGAACGGTCCCAGCTTCCAGAGGGAGCGCTCTGGCTGCATGCCCAGGGCCCTAGGCAGGGGGGAGGCCAGGGAGAGGAGCGCCAGCTGACGTTCAGACAGCATTCCCAGAGGAAGGCTGCAGGAAAATATTGGTCTCAGAGCATAACAAGGCATGAGTGAACCCCAAGAGGAACCATATGAAATTGGGTCTCTTGGCTGCCTTGTTAAGAACGATGTCCTCTAAGACCAGGGAAGCTCCGTCCCTTCTGATCCCTGCCACCAAGAGAATCACTGAGCAGGAAGCAATCCTGCTGGGACCTGCTATCTCCAGGGGTCTCTGCTCCATACTGCTTGGGGTCTCCACCCAGGCCTGCGCCCGCAGAGCCCAGAGTTGCTACTGGAGTGGTCTAGTGGGACCAGAGCATACTGGGAGCGTGGAAGCTAATGATGCTCATCTCCAAATGGTTTAAAACTTGTAAGCTGTGCCTGCCTTGCCCAGCGCTGCCCTGGGGCAGCCCCACCTGTGTGCGTGGGAGTTGCCACATAGAGGAGTCTGAGCCCCACCTGCGGCTCTTTCTAGAGCAGACGCGGCTGCTTTCATGCCATGGAAAAGCTACCCCCAGCTGGAGTGAAAGAGCCTCTTTCAAAGGGTGGCAGAAGGCATGCGATGTGTGTCGCTACATCTCCCAGTGGCCCTGCAGGCAATGCTCCCTGACTTTACAGAGAAGTTCTGAGGCCTGTCCAAGCCTGCATGGGTGGTCAGTGGCTCTTAGTCACCAGAACAGAAGCCTAAGGAAGGGCCCTGTTTGTCCCTCCCCTGCAAGTCTCCTTCCCTGTTTCAGTGCTCCCAGTGAGTGAGGTATGGGCCCTGCCTTTCAACCCCCACACCCCACTGTCACATGGGTGCAGCAGAATATGTTGGCACTACTCAGGTGTCTGCCTCATGGCCCTCGAGCTATTCTTTCCCTGGCTAACTGTTCCTTCAGAGGAATTCAGACAAGACCCCAGATGTCACTGCATGGACTCAGGAGACCCTGTCCACGCTGGAGCCCGTCTCTGTGTGGTGACTCATCTCTCCTTGTGGACGCCTTTAACCTAGTTTCAAATATCTCTACTCATAAGGAACTGACTGATGAACTCATACTGATGCTGATGTAGAGGTCAAGAATGCATGTCTGTGTGTGAATGACAAACACACTCTCACAGTCTTTCTCTGTCCCACATTCTCTCTCTTCCCCACCAGGAGACTCTCCTGAGTTTGATTTGTGCCTTTGCCACAAAGTAGCCAAGGTTCCCCACTGGACTCTAGCTGCTTCCTCATTCATTTCCTGTGTACCCACCTCTGGCTGGCACTGTGATCTCAGGCATTCACAGCCCATCTCTTGCTTTTTGCTTTTTGGGTCACACCCAGCAATTTTCAGGGGTTACTCCTGGCTCTGCACTTAGGAATTATTCCTATTGATGCTTGGGGAAGCATATAGGATGCTGGAGATCAAACCCAGGTTGGTTGCATGCCAGGAGATCCCCCTGCCTACTGTATTATTGCTGTGGACCCCACAGCTTTTCTCTGTTCCACTACCAGCATCCACTGGCTCTCCTCTTGTGGCACCTCTGATTATTTATCATTTACTTAGTGTACCTCAGTCCCCACTAGGCGTTTTCCTGCCACTCACCTTTCTTCCCACTGGGGGCATGATTCCCACCATTGGAATACCCATTCTCTCCCTGGGTCCAGACAGACCACTGCTGCAGCTGTGCCCGTGCCCTCCCTCTCTCTCCACACAGGCCATCTTTTCTTTCGGCAGATATGAGCGTAGCCCAGGAACCGGAATGACCGGGCTGGATTCCTGCACTACCTCTGATCTGTTCTCTGTGGCCTTGGGTGTGTTTCTTCACCTCTTTGTGTCCACGTCCTCATCTCCAGTGAGGCTGACCACATGAATACCTCTTAATGGCTTGTGATGGCATTAATAACGTATAAGTACTTGCTGTAGGGCTTAGAGCAGAGCTTAACCTGTAGCAAGGACTGTGGAAGGCAGGGTCGGGCACTAGTCTATCTAGCCACTATCTCACCCAGCAAGCCGAGGCCCTTCCACTGATGGGCAGTCCAGTCCCAGCTGGTCCACACACACGCAAGGTGGGGCAGGAGAGCCATCAGCACGGCTGAGCAGGGCTGAGAGAGCAGGGGCTCAGCACCCCATCCTGTCCTGATCTAGCCTCAAGGCTGAGTGGTAGTGGGTTCCTGATTCTGAAGGCAGCTGATTCTGAGGGCTAGACCAGTAGCGGCCCGTGCTTGGAGGGAACAGTGAAGCCTTATTGGCCTAAATCCTGTGTAGGTTCTTCATACACAATAGGGAGGGCACCTGTGGCCTCAGTCTGCCCAACTGAGGCCGCAGGCAGGGTCCAGCTCAGAGAAGAAGCTGGACTTTGAAGGGAAAGTGGAAGATGGGTTTGGGGATGGGTTTAGGAGGAGAGGAAAGGGCCCTTGAGGCAGGGAGGTTGATTGACCAAAGACCTAGAGGTAGAGCCTGGCAATACGCAGCTCCACTCTCGGAGCTCAGGGCATCACATGGGGTGCTGAGGATTGAACCCACGTCAGCTTTGTGCAGGGTGAGTGCTGTATCCACCGTACTATCTTTCTGGCCCCAAAGTTGGTGAGGTTTGAATGAAGAAATGGGCCAGGGGATAGGCAGGCTGCGATCTGCTCTGTCAGCTCCCTGCTGCTCTCACCCCACAGCCTCACTGCTAAACGCCCGTAATGGGTGTCCCTGGGGGCTGCTGCACTGTCAGAGACTCTGAGAAGCCTGTTCTTTGGGGGTCTTCCTCGTGTAGAGAGCGGCCTGATGTCTGGCTGGTCTGTTTTTTCAGCTGTCTTCACTACGCTTCGCCAGCAGAATGAAGTTAGTCACCACTGAGCCGGCCATCAACGAGAAGTATAATGCTGAGGTACTTGTGGGCAGGGTGTGTGTGTATGTGTGTGTGGTGTGTGTGTGTGTATGTGTGTGCGCGCGCGCGAGCGCGCTGGGTCACACTCATCAGGTTTCTCTTCCTGCCTCAATCAAAGGTCTTTTCCACTCTGAATCAGGCCAGAGTCTTCAGTCTGGTGAATCCTTTGGGGCCACACAAAGGTGAGGTGAAAGGGCTGGGTCAGGCCACCACCCTGCTCGTGCATGGGCTTAGGGCCTCTGAGTACCCTGAACATCTACGTGAGAGCCCCTCAGAGCTTACTGTTCCAGAACTGATCCCTGTGCAGCTCCTTCCTCTCTGAATTCAGGTGATGTGTCACCACCCACCGCCCCAGCAGGCTGAATGATCCCTCCCAGAGGGCAGAGCTGCCTAGTCAGAGGGAATGCTCAGGGAAGTGGATATTAAAGCTTTGGCTACCGACAGCCAACTGCTGAGGCCAGTCTGCTTTCTCTGCTGTCAGACCAGAGCTGGATTCGCGTGTTTTCCCACCACGTTGCCATGTCCCGAGTCATTTTCCTGTTTCTGCGCCCAATAGAATATCTTCATGTCTATTGGGCGCAGAAAATAGGAAATTGAAAATAGGAAAATGCAGGAATTTCCCAGAATCTCTTTGCACAGAAATTGGTAGTACTACTCTGCTGAGGCCAATGAAAGCATCTGGATCAGTCTAGCATGAAGCCACACCTTCCCATTTTTTCCAGACTCATTTGTTTAAAGGAAAAAAAAAAAGAGAACTTGAATTCAGCTTTTCTGATTGTATAATGCTCTGCAGAAGATATGATTTATAAAATTTAAGTGGGGGTTAGAGGAGAAACAGACAACTTCATATAAATCAGTTTTGGAAATAATTATAAAAACTGAGGCAAAGTTTAAAAACAAAACGAAAAATCCTGGGGCTGGAGTAATAGCACAGCAGGTAGGGCATTTGCCTTGAGTAATTCCTGAGTAATTCCAGGAGTAACCCCTGTGCATCGCTGGGTGTGACCGAAAAAGCAAAAAAAAAAAAAAAAAAAGCCTTAGTGGACTTCAGAACTCAAACTGGCACAATCTAGATATTTTCTGACAAAGCAAAATAAAGGGGTGGACATTTAGAAATGGGACCATTTATCTACTTTTGACTGGTAGGTAATTGACACAACCACTTTGGAGAAAATATTCTGACAACATCTAATAAGTGAAAACTCGTTTCATTAAGGGCTGGGAATGTAGTTTAAGCTACCACTTGAGCAAAGCACGTGCCTTGCATGTATGAGGCCTGGGTTCCAGCCCTGGCACTCCATGCCACTTCCCCAGGTGGTGCTGGAGGAGGCTGTCACAATGATAAAATAAAAATGAAAGTAAAAACACATTCACCAAGGCCTGAGGAGATAGCTCACAGGGCTGAAGCTCATGCTTTGTAAGTAGGCATCCTAGATTTAATTCCTAGTACTTCATAGCCTTCTGAGCATTGCCGTGAGTGACCCCAAAACTCAAAACCATGAATAGTCCCTGCCACCACTTGCAAACAAAATCCAAAACCAAGCAACAAACACATTATCCAGTAATTTGGATTTTTTTATTTTTATTTATTTATTTATTTGCTTTTTGGGTCACACCTGGCTATGCACAGGGGTTACTCCTGGCTTTGCATTCAGGAATTACTCCTGGTGGTGCTCAGGGGACCATATGGGATGCTGGGGATTGAACCTAGGTTGGCTGCGTGCAAGGCAAATGCCCTATCCGCTGTGCTATCTCGCTAGCCCCTGGATTTTTTTAGATGCTGGACAAGTACTCTGTTTCTGAAGTATATCACTAATTCAGTAATTCATTTATTTTTGCTGGGGTGGAGGACATGGTAGGACGAATGGGAAACACTCCCAGCTATGCTAAGGGCTTCTACCTGGCTTTGTGCTCCTGGTGATACTCAGGGACCATAAGTAGCATCAGGAATTGAACCAAGATCAACTATATTCAAGGGAAGTGTCCTAAACATCGTACTATCTCTCCAGACCCCTGGCCCAGTAATTCTAATCCTAAACCTAAACTGAACCCTACACGTAAACCCTGAGAGTTAAAAAAAAAAAAAAAAAAAAGGAGAAACAAATCAAAATGCATGTGGAATCATAGTTATTGGAGGCAGGAGCATATATGTGCCTTAAACTAATGACCAACCAGATTCCAAATCCAGGTGGAAAACAGTGGTCCCTGTTGTGGTGTGGGCTGGAGCCATGGTTTCCAGGCTGAGGAGGGAGTCCGCTGAGACAGCGCTTCTTATTCCTGGTTGGGCAGCAAAATTGCCTACAAGGCGTAGGGAGCTGCGGATCACAGAGCCCTTTTCCAGAGACCTAGTTTCCACTGGGATGAGGCCTGGGGGTTCACATTTCTGACACGCTCCAGAGACTGCTGTCTCTGGCAGGGGCCACTCTCTGAAACCACTTGGCATAATAGTTCAGAGCCCCAGTGTCTGGATTGGATTAGTTGAGAATGAGGTTTTTTCCCTTATCAGTTGTAGAGGCTCAGCAAGATCCTTACCCTGTCGAAGCCTCATTTTCTGCATTTGTAAGTCAGGGGAGTAGATGCATCTACTCTCAAAAGAGGCTTTGTGGATGATGGGCAGAAACCTTTTAGCACAATGAGGTTGTGGAATAAATGCTCTGTAAATGTCACCTCGTATGGCTGGCTGTTCAGATCAGCAGGTTGGTAAATACCTCCAGTCTAGGGGAGTTCCCTAGTATATGTGTAACAACTCTTAAAGAAGATTGTTGCCTGTGGCCGGAGCAGTACTACAACAGGTAGGGCATTTGCCTTTCCTGTGGTCAAGCCAGGCTCAACCCTTGGCATCCCATGTGGTCCCCTGAGTCCCACCAAGGTGACCCCTGAGCTCAGAGTCAGGAGTAAGTCCTGAGCACTGCTGGACATGGCCCCTAAACAAACAATAAAATCAAAATAAAGAAGGTTGGTGTCCGGGGCTGGAGCGATAGCACAGCAGGTAGGGCATTTGCCTTGCATGCAGCTGACCTGGGTTCGATTCCCAGCATTCCATATGGTCCCCTGAGCACTGCCAGGAGTAATTTCTGAGTGCATGAGCCAGGAGTAACCCCTGTGCATCGCCAAGTGTGACCAAAAAAGCAAAAAAAAAAAAAAGGTTGTGCCCATGGTACTTATTATAATTTTGAAAAGTTAGGAACATAGAAAATAGCCTTCCTTAGTAGGAGAACAGCTAAGTGAATTATGGAGAGAGGAATCCAGAGCTAGCACTGTGAGCTTGAATGAGATAACTTTGAGAGGTTTTCTGGGCTGTTGGGGCTGACTGCGAGGCCAGAGACCACATTCCCGACCCCTGGCCCTCCAGTCTCCATGCTGAGTTGCTCAGATGCAGACTCTCAGGTCTTTTATTCATCTGTGAACTAAAAAGGTGGACACTAAACCCTTGTGACCTCCCGCTCCATCACTCAAACTCTGTGAGATGATGTATAAGCTGTGAGCCACAGAAACGAAGATAGTGTGGGCCCAGAGCACTAGCACAATGGGTAAGATGCTTGCCTTGTGTGTGGCCAACATGAGTTTGATCCCTGGCACCATATGGTCCCTGAAGCCCAGCCAGGGCTCTGAGTGCAGAGCCAGGAGTAATCTCTGAACATTGCTCTGGTGTGACCCAAAAATGGAAAAAAAAAAAAAAAAAAAGGAAGTTCACCAAAGAAAACCATCGTGGAGTATAGAGGGGTTGAGCAAGGACTTGAACCCTGCACGTTTCCTGTATTCAGGCTTTGTATCCTCAAACACCCAGAAACGCCAGGCTGACAGCTCTGTCACCCCTTCATATGGACTGGCCACAACTTTGGTCACCAATGCCGAATCCAGCTTAAGAGCTCCCTCCAGTGGCTATCTTTGGTAACTAACAGGAAACCTTCCAAGACGATGATTCTTGTTCTCTTAGATGCAGTGCACTTCCACAGCGATGACTTAACAATTTTGCTTCCGAGGGCTGGAGAGATGGTACAGTGAGTAGGGTACTTGCCTTGCACACATCTGACCTAGGTTCAGTCCCCTGAGCCTCATCAGTCCTGACCTAAGTTCAGTCCCATGAGCCTCATCGGGAATGATCCCTGAGCTCAGACCCAGGAATAAGTCCTGAGTACCACTGGTATGTCCCAAAACTAAACAGAAAGAAAGTCAATTATGCTCCCATAAAGGCAGCATGTTTCCATTCACCTAAATCTTAGGGAGCATTTATTGTTTGAAGGACTTAGTTACAAACAGAAACACTAATCTCGGTCCTTATAGAGTTGACATTCTGCTGGAAGAGTATGAAAGAAATCATAAATATAATTCATTCTTAAGTTCTAGATCCTTCCTTTTTTTTTTTTTTGCTTTTTGGGTCACACACCCAGCGATGCTCAGGGGTTACTCCTGGCTCTGCATTCAGGAATTACTCACTGGCATCACATATGGTTCCCTTAAGCACTGATAAGAGTGATCCCCTGAGCACAGAGCCAGAAGTAAGCCCTGAACACCACCGGAATGGCCCAAAACACAAAATAAAATGGGGGGCTAGGAGGGGATTGCAATTTTGTGCAGGGTTATTGGGGGTGACCCAAATTTAGGAACTTATGAACAAAGACTTGAAGGTTCTAGAGGAGTGAGCCATGGCAATGTCCAGGATAAAGTACAGGCAGCGTAGAGGCAGGCAATGTGCTCTTTTGGTGGAAGTGAGCTGGAATAGAGCAGTAGGGAAGCTACTGTCCTTGGGATCAGGCAGCTTAGTAGAGCCTCATAGATCACTGTGCCATCCTCCAGTCCCCATAAGGATACAGGTCAAGAGTAAGACATTCCTGCAGCAGTGGGCAGCAGCAGAGAATTCGAGGTAGCAAATTTTTTTTTTTCTCTTTGGGTCACACCTGGCAATGCACAGGTGTTACTCTTGGCTTTGCACTCCGGAATTACTCCTGGTGGTGCTCAAGGGACCATATGGGATGCTGGGAATCGAACCTGGGTCGGCTGCGTGCAAGACAAACGCCCTACCCGCTGTGCTATTGCTCTAGCCCCAAGGTGGCAAATATGGTTATTGATGGGAAATGGTGACACTTGTATGTATGAGGTGACTGGAAAGGATGGAGGTGGCAGGCACCAGGCAGAGGACACATCCTGGAGGCATGGAGGGATGCTCCGAACTAGGAGGCCCTTTGCCCTGGAGGTGTGGAAATATCCTCTGCTCCTGGGGGTTTGCAGATGACCCCATGGTGCCTGTGCTGACTATTCACCATTCCTCTGCTGTACGAAGGCTCCCTCAGAACCTAGATTCACCCCATGTAACAAAAATGCCAGCAGTGGGGAAAGAATCACCCTTGTGCTTGAGCTCACACCCCCTGACTTGCAGCTGTCTGGCCACAGGGTGGACGACTGTGGCCTAGAGGAAGAGGCAGGGTGGCCTCTCTGATTGTCTTCCGCTCCCCTTCCCCTATGCTTCCCTGGCAGCGGATGGTCAAGAATCTGGAGAAGGAGCTGGCACTGCTCAAGCAGGAACTAGCCATCCATGACAGCCTGGTAAGTCACGGGGCAGGGGCAGAGCCAGAAGCTCGAGGGACTGGGACAGGGCAGAAGAACCTGAAGGACCAGGGAAAGGAGGACAGAGGGGTCAGAGCAAGGAGTGGGATGGTGGGGGCAGGGGAGCAGAGGATCTGGGTGACTGTGGAGTTAGATAAGAGAGAGCCAAGAAGAGACCACGAGTAGAGCAGATTGGAGCAGAGTGCCGGGGGTCGGGCATGCCTGGGGGCAGGGCAACCGAAGGAGCAGAAGGATGTGGGCGGTCGTCTGCAGATGGGCCGAGGGGAGGGCCAGGTTGAGCTGGGGTGGGAGGGCAGAGGGAGTCATGAGGGCAGTGAGTGGGGGTAGCCTGAGCCACTGTCCCGGGTGCACGGGCCCTCCCGCTCAGGGCCTGCGCCCTACAGTCTGGAGATTCAGCCAGCAGCACCTCTGCTGAGAGGTGCAGGACCCCATCGGGCAGCACCTGCCATATTCCCCTACCCAGTGGTTCCTCGAGGACCCCAGGAGCCCGACCGCAAGGCGGGCCCTCTCTGCCAGGACTGAATGGCAAAGGGAGCAGCTGCCTGGGGTGACTGGCACTTGTGCACAGTCTCCCCACCCAACTCCTCAGAATGGCCCTGCGGTGCCCATCCAGGCTTAGGTGCCTGGAGCTTGTCGGCATATTCTCATCCTCCTCCCAGGCCAACCGGACCCTTGTGAGCTACGACCCCATGGATGAAATCCAGATTGCAGAGATCAACTCACAGGTGCGGAGATACCTGGAGGGAACGCTGGAGGAAATCGACGTAAGTACCCCTTCCTCTGATTCCCACCAGCTGGGTCTCCCTGCCCTGGGCACATCCTCTTCTTCCTGTGCTGACCTCAGACCGAGTGGGCACGGGGAGTGGGGAGTTGGGCCGGCGGGGGCGGGGGGTTACTTGAACGTCTAGCCCCAGGGGCCCTTTAGCCCACCAAGGCTTCAGCTTCCCCATTCAGGACTGCAGGGCTGCGGGTGCCCTCTGCATGGATGACCGCCTTCAGAAGCCTGAGCTACTCGCTCCGCCTCGTGTATTTCAGTGGCCTCAGCTGTGTGGCGAGGACCGGAAACCAGGCTGGCATTAGATGAGCTCATCAGCTCAGGTGCTGGCTGGGCCAGGCCGAGGGAGGATGATTGCCACGGTGGCTGGCCCGTGTCGGGGAGGAGGAGACAGCAGCCGTGCAGGAAGAGGCCTTCATGGGGAGAGGTGGTCTCCATATCTGGAGTTGCCAGGGCCCCCCCACCAATCTGGGAGATCCAGGGGTTGGGGCCTCACTCCTGCCACCCTCCTCCTCCTCTCCACCTGTTGCTATCATTCCATGCAGACCCGGAATAACTGAAGGTGATTTTCCCAGTAGCGGTGCCCCATTGCTGTAATGGGGCTCCCAAGGGTAAATCTTGTAGTCTGTAGGACCCAGAGACAGGTGGGAGGCCTTCCTCTAGCTTACATATGTACAGATCTGTACCTGTTCAGGAAGGCTAACATCAGAACCTTTGGGGAGAGAACCGAGGACCAAAAAATATATATATTATAATTTTTTCGTAGTATTTTTTATTTACTTTTGGTTTGGGGCCCCACTCAGCGATGCTCAGGGGTTACTCTTGGCTTTTCACTCAGGAATTACTCCTGGCAGTGCTCAGGGGACCATATTGGATACCAGGGATGGAACCTGGGTCATCTGCGTGTAAGACCAGTGTACTACCCACTGTACTATCACTCTGGCCCCTATTTTTCATAGTATTTTAAAGAACTAAACTCTTGGGGCTGGAGCAATAGCACAGTGAGTAGGACATTTGCCTTGCACACGGCCAACTCGGATTCAATTCCCAGCATCCCATATGATCCCCTGAGCACCGCTAGGAGTAATTCCTGAGTGCATGAGCCAGGAGTAACCCCTGTGCATTGCCAGGTGTGACCCAAAAAGAAAAAAAAAAGAACTAAAATCTGTTTTGTTTGGTTGGTTTTGGGGGTCACACATTGCTGTGCTCAGTTTGTTTTGGGGTCATACCTGGCTGTGCTCAGGTTTCATTTCTAATGGTGTTCGTGGTGCCAAGGATCAAACCAGTGTCAACCATGTAAGGCAAGTACCTGAATCCCTGTCCTCTCCCTCTCCAGTCCAAGAGCTACAGTCATTTTAATTGTATAGAAAAGGTGACTTAGGGGCTGGAAAGAGGCACAGAGGTTCAGGTTTGTGCCTTACATAGGGCTGATCCAGTCCCATCCCTAGCACCATATGGTTGTCTACTTATTGCTAGGAGTGATCCCTAAGCACAGAGCCAGGAGTAGCCCCTAAGTGTCTTTAGGTGTGGCCCCCCCATAAGAAAAGGTAATATTTTTTCTTTTTTGGGGAGTAGGAGGGTACACACCTGGCAGTGCTCAGGGGTTACTTCTGGCTCTGCACTCAGGAATCATTCTTAGCAGTGCTTAAAATATTATGTGAGATGCCAGGGATCGAACCTGGGTCAGTTGCATGCAAGGCAAGTGTCTTATCTGCTATGCTATCACTCTGACCTGAAAAGGTGATTTCCATAGCCTCATTAACTAGTTTTAAAACCATTAATGGAGTGTTTCTCAGTTCTTGAGCAGGGCATGCTTGCATCTTTGCTGAGAGGCTGTCTGCAGATTTCACCTTTTTCTTTTTTATTTTCTTTTTGGGTCACACCCGGCGATGCACAGGGGTTACTCCTGGCTCTGCACTCAGGAATTATCCCTGACAGTGCTCAGGGGACCATATGGGATGCTGGGAATCGAACCTGGGTCAGCCACGTGCAAGGCAAACGCCCTACCCGCTATGCTATCGCTCTAGCCCCCAGATGTTACCTTCTTGAGACAGATGTCCACGTGCTACCCAAGGGTTCTGGGGTTCCCCAGTATTAGACTCAGTTTCAGTCTGATGGTGCCTGAGTTCTCTCTGCTTGCTCTCTCCTCTCTAGGTAATCAGCCTCAGACAGATCCAGGAGGTGTTTAACCAGTTCCGGGTGATTCTGAGGTAAGGCAGGTTCTGAGGTGATGGCAGTCATCCATTTGTGCTTTCTGTAATCTGAATGCCAAGCACATAGCCCCGTCTCCTAGTGTGAGAGGCACCAGCTGACCAGAGTCCTCCGTAGATCCCTATAGCCCCTGACTGCCTCTACCCTTGACACTCAGATCCTCCTGCCCTTCTTTGCCCCCTGAGAAAGTGAAGCACACAGCCCCATCCCCCGTGGCTCAGAGAGGAAGTGGGCCCTGGTGGAGTTTCCTCATGCCAGCCCTTCTTGCGGCGAGTATAAGCCATCATGCATACATCCTTCCCCCAGCCCCGTCCTTCCCCCTTCCCTCTTGCTTCTCCCCCATTCTACTTAGGAGATCTTTGTGGCTTCAGTGACTCCTGGGTGATATCACAGAAGGGGTCTGGGACAATTCAACAGCCCTTGATAAAGATTGTTTTTGAAGCCAGCACATAAGAATGTCGACAGCCCTTCAGATTTCTTGACTTTTGACTGCACAGTGGGTCCATGTCGTGTGTGTGTGTGTGTGCTTGTTTTTGTTTTGTGACCACATCCAGCGGTGCTCAGGAGTTACTCCTAGCTCTGCATGCAAGAATCAACCTGGTAGTTCTCAGGGGGCCATATGGGATACTAGGGTTCAAACTCAGGTGGGCTGTGTGCAAGGCAAACACCCTACCCACTACATTGTCACTCTAGCCCCAGTGTGTGAGCTTGTTTTGGCTGGTCTGGTGCACGATGAGGGTGAGGCTCCTATGAGGGGTCACTCTTGAATGACTCCCAGTTCCAGTGTTTGATTCTTGCCCTGGTGGGTTCAGCATGGCTGCAGGTGCAAACTATTCTCAATCTCTCTGTCCCAAGCCAACAGGAACAAGAAATAGAAGCTGCTCTGCGCAGGAAGTACACCCTGATAGACAAGAATGACTTTGCAACCATTTCTGCTGTCCAGAAGGTAAGTACTTCTGGCTGACAGCACCCACTTTAGATTTTTCCCTTTCCCCCGCATACCCCCTTCTGGGAGGCAGCAAATATTCTGTATCCAAGCAGATCAAGTGGCAAGAGATAAAAGTGACACCAGGATGAGCATGGGGTGACCCATGTCAATTCAAATAGGTTTCCATAAGCTGGAGTTGTGACTAATAATAAAACCAATTCCTGTAGTTAGGTTGGAAAGAGGCTTGAAGATCTTGAGATTATGGAATAAGACCCTAGGCG
Organism: Sorex araneus; assembly: GCF_027595985.1. NCBI lineage: Eukaryota > Metazoa > Chordata > Mammalia > Eulipotyphla > Soricidae > Sorex > Sorex araneus. Next base: position 44,010,363 of record NC_073305.1, on the reverse strand, counting down.
GGTAAGAGGCGTTGAGGTAGAAAGTGGGCAGAAAGTGTCTGTTAGTGACAGCCTAAAGTTGGCAACAGCCTTATCTCAGTATGTGGCATGAACGTGCCCAATGAGTCCTTTGCCTCATACACATGTGGGCCCCCAGCCTTTCATCTAACCCATCATTCTGTGGCCGGCCTCTCTTTCTAGGCAGGACTAGTGGACGCTGACGGCCACCTAGTGGGAGAGCCTGACGGGCAGAACTTTGGACTCGGGGTCCTCCCTTTCAGCAAACCTGGGAAGAAATCCAAATTGAAGAAGTCAGTCAAAGAGCAGCTCACGTGAGTGACCTTCCCAGCTCTGCCTGTGCTGGCCTGCGTGACTGACCAAAGGGAGGCCAGGAGTTCTGTCCCTCACTCCCCGCACATCTGTGCTGTTGAGTGGTCACAGCAGGTGTCTGTGTGGTCACCGCCTGTGACATCTGTGGGGTCCAGGCTGAGGCTGCCACCCATTCTCCCCTACACCAGGAGGTTAGAGTAAATGCATCCACCTGATGATAAGGACACTGAGGCCTGGGGAGGGGCAGTCACTGCCAAGGCCAGCCCGTTGGTAGAGTGTTGGCGCCAAGGGAGAAGCAGGGCTGGGCCTTGCCCTCTGGCTCTTTCTGTGGAAACACCTTCTCACTAGGTTCCCTCTGCAGCCCACAGAAGGAATGTCACACGTCACTGTGAATCCCCAGTTCACCCCAGAGCAGGGTGGGAAACGGGTCAAGTTTCCCTTCATGAGCCACTCTCGTCTGGTCAGTCAGTCATAGAGGGCAAAGTACACAGGCCCTCCCGCTCCGCCCTCCTTTCACTCAGAGGATCCCTTCATGGTTGGTGGGCCCGTTTCCTCACCCTTATGCCCCTCATGTGGAAACAGTAACGGCACCCTAGCTGTTGGGCTTTGTGAGCGACTCCAGCCCTTCTCTGTGGAAACCCCCACTAATAAGGGGATGCTGCTGCTATTGCATGGTTATTCTCACTTGGAACAGGACAGAGATGGCTGTGGGAAATTGCTGTGTTTGGCACAGGGTTGGGCAGCAGAAAGTGCCACGCCACCCAGCCCGCTCTGTCCTGCCATCAGCGAGGTCATAGAGGCCGCCCTAGGAAGAGGAAAGGGCTGCGGTGCAGCCTGCCCAGAATGGGGGAGCCTGCTGCCGTCAAGTAGGTCTAGGGGGCAGAGTGGGGAGGAGCGTCTCTCCTGTGAGCCGGTGCGGGTGAGAGCAGAGACCTGTCGTACCTTACCACTGGGCTGGGTACACCCTTCTGGGGAATGCCCTGCGTCTCCCTCTCAGGGATGCCTGTGTGACTGACAGCATCCACGGGGGTGCTCCTTCCAACCTGGGACCCACCCTAGAGCCCACCTGCTCTCCCTCCATCTGGAGATTGCCAGGCGTCTCCTGCTGAGGCTGTAGGAAGCAAGAATGTTCTCTCCAGCCCCATCTACAGAGCTTCGGGTGGGGCTCCTGGCCTTCCTAGGTGGGCGTGTGATTAGGGTGGGAGCTGAGTAGGGTGGGCTTCAGGGGCAGAGGGTGGGAAAGGAGATGCCTCTCCATGGCTCGGGCATTTCCCTGCCCACCACCTGCACTCAGGTCTCTTTGTTTCTCCTCCCAGCTCCTTGCCAAGAAAGGATGGTGCCAGCAGCCCTGTGAGCGGCAAGGACCTAGATATTTCCCTCTCCAAGACGCAGCTGACCCCATCTTCGAAGGACACAGATGTCAAAGACATGTTCCTGAAGGACCGGGATACCTCCAGCTTTGAGCCCCTTCCCTTGGACTCCCCAAAAGAGGAACAACGCCCACCCAGGTGGCCATCTCACATTAGCTCCTGCACCAGACTGACTCCAACCTTACTGTGATTTTCGGGGCTGAGAGCTAACGAGAGACAGCTCTGTGGTCTCAAGCGCATGTTTTCCATGCTGGAGCCTGAGTTTAATCCCTGGGATCACACGATGGTCCCCCAGCTCCACTCGGAGCAACCCCCAAGCATAGAACTGGGAGTAGCCCTTTATACTGTGGGGTATGGCCCCCCAAAACAAAACAAAAACCAAGAGTATGATCCTCAGCCTGTGAAGAGCTGCTGCAGGTAGAAGAGCACTAGCAGATAGCCGGCAGAGGCTAGGAGCACAGTCCAAAATAAGGGAAGGAACACGGAGCTGGGGGCTGGGGAGGGGGCCATGCTTTTTGTGTGGGAATCCTGGGCTACATGGTACCACATGCAGTGCCTGGGGCAACCCCTGAGCCCCCAGCCCCAAAACACAAAAAGGAGGAACGTGATGACATCTCTACTTGAGGTTCCCCCCCTTAGGAGCTAGCCATGGTGCATGATCCATTATACATAGTCATTTAGACATTAGGGTGTTTGCCTTGTACATGGCCAACCCAGCTTCGATCCCCATCATCCCACGTGGTCCCTGAGCACCACCAGGAGTGATCCCAGAGTACAGATCCAGGAGTAAGCTCTGAGTACCACTGGATGTGCCCCCCTAAAAGAAAAAAGAGTCCCAAACCATCTTTTTTTTGAAAGTACCTCCAATAGCCTCCATTAGGAAGAAAAGGGACTTAGTGAATTATCTCTGCCCAGTAATTCAAGTTTAGGCATGAGGAATTTTTTCTCCAGTCTATGAACATTTCAAAACATTCAGAGAAGTTGAAACAGGTGTATAATAAACACCCCAAATGATTTTTAAGAGCTTTTTTTTTAAAAAAAAAAAAGCTTCTGTGTAAAAAGAGATAAAATTATATATGCTTTGTGACTTCAGACATTTTAAAAACGTGTCAAGGAAATTCTTGAAGTGTAGTTGCTAATAAGTCTTGAGGTTTTTTGTGTGTGGGTGTGTGTGTGGGGGGGTTGTTCAGCAGCTTCTGATGTGTTTTTTTTCACTCAGTGCTTTGGTGTCAGGATTCTAACCTAGGCTCCCATGCATGCATGGCAGGTACTCAAGCACTGAACTACATCCCTGGTGTTGTTTTCTGCTTTTCATAAATTTTCCTGTTTCCCGCATTATTCCTCATTGGTTCTGTGCACTGGGTTACTGAGGGAATCTTTTCTGCATGATTTATCTCTCATCTGGAGTGGGTGGCACCTCAGTAGTTGGGTCTCCACCCCCTGCAGCCCTGAGGAACAGAAATAAGGTCCTTGTGGCTCCAAGACAGCCCCGTTTCTCCTTCGCCCTCCCCCATCTGCAGGCCCAGCACCCCACCCTCCAAGCCTGCAGCCTTTGAGGACTTCAAGAATGAACGAGGTAGTGAGATCAACCGAATCTTTAAGGAAAACAAATCCATCCTGAATGAGCGGAGGAAGAGGGCCAGTGAGACCACACAACGCATCAATGCCATCAAGAGGGAGATTGACGTGACCAAAGAGGCGCTCAATTTCCAGAAGTCACTACGGGAGAAGCAAGGTAAACGTGACGACAGATTGACCTGGGTGCCGTGGGATCTGGGTCCTCTTGACCACGCTGGGAGAGGCCAGTAGGGAATACTGGGTTGGAGCCTTTGTTTCTGGGTCATCACTTGGCTCTGGTCAACCCTGAGGAGCCGAAGGCTTCCCTGTCAGACACCACATTGTATGATCTCAGACATAGAAAAGCAGGGTCCTAGCATGGTCTAGACTGAGTCTGGTGGGTCAAGAGACCCAGGTGAGAGATGAGACTATGGGACAGAGGACCAAGAATTTAGTCTCCCAGCCATACATTAGGCTGAAACTGACCCCCAGCTGGCCTGGCAACCCTTGACTCAGTGGACCCTCCAGCTCCAAGAGCAGGGGGCTCTGTATTGGGATGATGCTTGCCTCTTCTTATCCCTTAATTTGTTGTGGGCTCACACTTGGCTGTGCTCAAGGCCTACTCCTGCATTCACATATTGCTCCTACCGGTGCTCAGGGGACCATATTGGGTACCAGGGATCCAGAGCAGCCATGTACAAGGCAAGTACCCAGCCCGCTGGACTATCTCTCAAGTCCTGACCAGGTTTGTGGGCTGGAGAGATAGCTGGATGGGCTGAACCACACATCTTACATGCAGGAAGCCTGGATTCGACACCCAACATTGCATGGTCAGCAGAGCACTACCAGACACTCCTGAGCGCAGAGCCTCAGAGTATTACTGGGTGTGGTCCATAAGCTAAATAAAACAAACATGAAAATGAAAGAAAGATAGGTGGATTACCCACTGTTATTATTTTTTATTTTTATTTACTTTAAAAATTTTTAATAGCGAATCTCCGTGAGGTAGAGTTACATACCTACAAACTTTCGTGTTTGCGTTTCAGTCATACACTGATCGAGTACCCATCCCTCCACCAGTGCCCATTCTCCACCACCAGTGATCCCAGTATCCTTCCCACCATCCCCAACCCCTTCCCCCCACTCCGCCTCTGTGGCAGGCCATTCCCTTTTGTTCTCTCTCTCCTTTTTAACCACTGTTATTAATAAAGGACCTTGCGCATGTGTCTTGTACTTCTAGCTAGTGATGCAAGTTTGTTCTATCATTTACCAAAGCAAGGAACATTCACCTAAAAGAGTTATTGATGGGGTTTGAGATCAAAATAAGCATAGACCCTGAGTCCTCTCTATCCTCACCTTGGCCTAAAAGTGCCGGGGTGGCACATGTGACCCAAGTCCCCTGTCCTCATGAGGTGTCTGCTGGTAGTCAAGCCGCCTTATGCTCTCATGCCCCCACATGCCCAGCCCTTCCCCTGGTCTCCTGTCTTCATGCATCGCTTGTACTGTCCCCTCTTTCTGGGATGAGTTCTGACTTAGGGGCCCATCTCCCCCAAACTCTTCATTCCCCCTGCAGGTGAGTACGAGAACAAGGGGGTGATGATCATTGATGAGGAGGAGTTCCTGCTGATCCTGAAGCTGAAAGATCTGAAGAAGCAGTACCGGGAGGAATACCAGGACCTGCGCGACCTCAGGGCTGAGATCCAGTACTGCCAGCACCTGGTGGACCAGTGTCGCCATCGCCTGCTCACAGGTGCACCCTTGGGGAAGGTTGGCTGGCACTGAGGTCTTGGGAGGCACATGGCAAGGCCGAGCCTGGGTTCAAGACATGGCTTCATTGCTTCTTTCCAGTGGACGCTGGGCCAGGCAGGGCCTCCGAGTGTGAGGTTTCCAGAAGACTGGATGGGGGATGGAGATGGGAACCATATGAGACTCTGGGTCTGGAAGTGGAGCTGAGGGCGAGCCTGTGACAGGCTTAAAGCAGGCAGCCACACGCACTGACCTTCACCTGCTTCCCCACACCTCACAGTACTGTCTGTCTTCTCTTGCAGAATTTGACATCTGGTACAACGAGTCCTTCTTCATCCCAGAGGACATACAGATGGCCCTTCGGCCCGGTGGCAACATCCGACCAGGCATGGTGCCTCTGAGCAGAGTTGTGTCTCTGGTGAGTGGCACAAAGAGAGGGGTGGGCCTGATAACCGAGCATGGAGTAGTGAGCACTGGCCTCTCCCACTGCTGGCACAGGAAGGCAGGTTTAGGTCTCTCTGTCTCAAGGACGTGACATGGCCCATTGCTGACTGCAGCCTCCCTGCGGGGTGGTTCGCCCTGCCCAGCTGGCAGTTAAAGGGTGTCTGATGACTCTAGCAAGTGTGGCGGGCACACATGAGCTCTTCTGGTTTGGAAACTCAGCAAAGGGGCTGCCATGATGCCCACTGCAGGCCCTGCTGGGGTAGATCTGGACAGTGCCGGACCAAAGGACTGAGCTGAGCTTGCTTCCCCAGGGAGAAGATGACCAGGACCGGTTCAGCCAGCTTCAGCAGGCAGTGCTCCCTGAGGGCCCAGATTCTGCCTCCTTCTACAATGCCAAACTCAAGACAGAACATAAGGTAACTTGGGTGGGGAAGACCAGAGACCTTCCTGTACCCCAACCTCACACTTGCCACACACATTTTTATTATTTTTTTTTAAATAAGAATTTTATTTTATTGAATCACCATGTGGAAAATTACAATGCTTTCAGGCTTAAGTCTTAGTCATACAATGCTGAAACAACCATCCCTTCACCAGTGCCCATATCCCACCACCAAAAAAAAAACCACAGTACACCTCCCATCCCGCCCAGCCCCGAAACCCCCTACCCCGCCTTGTAATAGATAATTTTCACTTTACTTTCTATTTACTTTGGTTACATTCAATATTTCAACACTAACCTCACCATTATTGTTAGGAGCACCCCACTAGAGTCAGACCTGTTGTGAAGAGAAATGAGGTCGCGCGGCCGCACGGTTTTGGATTTCTGTACTTTAACAACTAAGTCCAGGGAGATTTCTTCCGGATGTTGGATCATTGCAAGCTTGTAAACCCCATCTGTGGTCATCATAATATGGCGGTCCCCACGCCCTTCATCCCCGGGAAGGGAGAGGCGAGAGAGAGAAATACCTTTCCCCTCCTGGGCGGGCATGGGGTCTCGGCTTAGTTCTCAGGCTGGAGACATTCTGCAAGTAGCTGCCCATGTCGAAAGTGGTTTAGCTGGGTCTGGATTCACGCTCGTGCAGCTGCGGAGGGGCCGCACACGCATGCGGCCCCCGAGATCACATCTCGGCAGCAGCCGCCACACATATTTTTAGAGGCAGAGGCCACAGTGCCTGCCCAGAGCTATCCAGTCACCTGAGTCAGGGGCAACTTCTGCATGAGCCAGCACCCTGCTCCTGGGTTGGACCCAATCCAATGCTAAGCCAGCCCCAGTGAAGTTCACAGCCCAGGAGGGGCCAGTGATGCTCCCCAAAGGCCACTGCCCTTTGGGGAGGACCTTCCGGGCAGAGCCTGGCCTGCATAGGTGACAGGGCACAGAGAAGCCCACAAGAAGCCCAAATAACTCTAGACCGCCTTGGTCCTCATGGACCAGCAGGTATTTTATTTTATTTGTTCTTATATGTTTTTGTTTTATTTTTAAATAAAGTTGTTTAAGATGATTTGTTACAGTCAATATTCCAACACAAATTCTACCAGCATTGCACCTTCCCACTACCAGTAGTTCCAATTTTCCCAACCACCCCTCAAGCCGCCCCTATAGCAGGCCCAATTATATTTTATATTGCTTGTCACAAATAATTTTCTAAACACAATCAAAAACTGTTTCTTAGAAGAAAGTGTGTAGGGCTGGAGTGATAGTACAGCGGGTGGGGCTTTGCCTTAAACACGGCCAACCCGGGTTCAATCCCCAGCATGCAATATGGTCCCCCAAGCACTGCCAGGAGTAATTCCTGAGTGCAGAGCCAGGAGTAACCCCTGAGCATTGCTGGGAGTGACCCAAAAAGCAAAACAAACAAACAAAAAAGAAAGTGTGTGAAGATTATTGCATCTCACCATGGGGGCTGTAAGAGATTACTAACATGTTGTTACCCATTAAGCCTTGTGTGTTTATATCTTGTTCATTGAGATTGTTTGCCTTCTACTTTACATCCCACCTAACTGTGATGTGCTACTCCTGGTTTATAAGTGATGTAGTTTGAGATGTTGCATGGCTGCAAATGCAACCGCAGACTCCAGGAATTTAAATTTTTTGAATGGGGTAATACAGTAGGAGTTACATTTTTAACTGGATGGTGACTTTGGGTGCCCCAGAAAACTCATCCTGGCCCGGGGTCTGGAAAAATCTCTAACTTTTTCATCTCTTTTGAGATTTATATATGAGTCTCTGGATCATAGCTAGTTAATGAGCCTATTTGGTGCCAGAGGCAGTTTGTGGCATGACTACTTGAAGAACAGGGAGATTGGGGGAGGAAGTCCATCCTGACTCCATGAGAGCCTGGAGATTTCAGTCACAAAACCTGCATACCTGAGTTTTTCATCAGATTAATTTCTGGATGAGGCTCGTCCTAAGCAGTGGGGTCCAGCTGTGAGCATGCCAGTGGTTGCGGAGTGTGGAGGTTTTTGGCTGCTCGGGCTCTGGGCAGGTGCTGGCTCACCTGCTCCACTCCAGGTGCACCGGACAACTCAGCCTGGTGCAGGATATGGAAGCATCTCTTAGCCAGCAGATTTTTTTTTCTTTTTGGGTCACACCTGGCTCTGCACAGGCATCACTCCTGGCTCTACACTCAGGAATTACTCCTGGCGGTGCTCAGGGGACCATATGGGATGCTGGGAATTGAACCCGGGTCGGCTGCATGCAAGGCAAATGCCCTACCTGCTGTGCTATCGCTCTAGCCCCAGCCAGCAGATTTTTAATGCTTCTAGTTATTGGTTTAGTTTGGTACCAGGGGCCAAGTTCCAGACCACATACATGTGCAGCATATGCTCTCCTATTGAGCTACATTCCCGGCCCCCGGACAGTGGTCTGGGCTAGAGCAGAGGTCTTCACTCTTCAGAGGCCTGCAGGGAGCTAGAAAAACAGACAACCTGTGCGCTGTACCCCTCTCTGTGCTCACAGGCTTTTTTTTTTCTTTTTGGGTCACACCCAGTGATGCACAGGAGTTACTCCTGTCTCATGAACTCAGGAATTACTCCTGGTTGGCCATGTGCAAGGCAAATGTCCTACCCGCCGTGCTTATCACTCCAGCCCCCTCACAGGTGATTTTTTTATCTTGAAATTTGGAGCCCCACTCAGCAGTGCTTGGGGATTACTCTAGTCTCATATGATGAAGGGGATGGTGTGATGCTAGTAGCTCCTGTGCATTGCTAGGATAGAACTGCTGTCAGCCAAGACTAGCCGATTGTCCTAATTCATTGTGTGAGGCTGGGACCTAGCTCAGCAGTAGAGCACTTACCTTGCATGTTTGCATGTGTGAAGACCTGGGTTCCATTCCTGGCATTGCAAACCAACCATCCAAACCACATATGAGTATCCCAAGCACTGCCAGGAGTAAGCCCTGAGTGCCGCTGGGTGTGTATTTCCCCCTCCCCCCATATTCATTTGATTTGGAATTAATATCTAGAATATAGAGAGAATTTGGGGTTGGAGCAATAGTACAGCAGGTAGGGCACTTGGCTTGCACTCTGCCAATACTAGTTTGATCTGCAGCATCCCATGTGGTGCCCTGAGTGGCCTAGAAATGATTTTTGAGCACAAGATTCAGGATTATCAGTATCTCAGCACAAATGTGCCCCCCCAAAAAACCAACCAAACAAACAAATAGAATATAAAGAGAACTTCTAAACAACCAAAACCAAACAACTCAGTTCAAAAGTGGACAAAAGACATTAAGAGGAGGGGCTGGAGTGATAGCACGGTGGTTGGGTGTGGGGGTCCCGTCCTGTCCAGCAGGGAGGACCCTTCCTGGGACTAAGGAGGGGACGCAGCCAAATGAACAGACGCAGAGCTAGAAGGAGGAGGAGGAGGAGGAGGAGAGAGAGAGAGTTTATTCTACTGCAGTTACAATACTTATACCTCTCTGCTGGAAGGGGGTGGTATAGTATGCATGCTTGGACCCCCATAGGAACAGTAGTAGAATGCCGATCAGGCATGGGCGTTGGCTAGCGAGAGACAAATGGCGAAATGATAAGATCACAGGAATCCCAAGCAGCCTCCGCTTGACTAGACGATAAGAGCCACGCTCTGTAAAATGGCTCCCTACAGGTGGGGCATTTGCCTTGCATGCAGCCAACCTAGGTTCAATTCCCAGCATCCCATATGGTCCCTCGAGCATCGCCAGGAGCAATTCCTGAGTGCAAAGCCAGGAATAACCCCTGTGCATAGCCAAGGGTGTCCCAAAAAACAAAAACAAAAAAAAAAAGACTGAGGCATTTCTCTTTTTCATATGCTCATTTTTTAATTCAATTTTATTTTTATAAAGTAGTTCACGCAGAACTACTTTATAAAAAAGTAGGTTTGTTTTTTTTATAAAGTAGTTCTTTAAGGGGCTGGAGGAATAGCACAGCGGGTAGGGCGTTTGCCTTGCACTCGGCCAACCCGAGTTCGAATCCCAGCATCCCATATGGTCCCCTGAGCATCGCCAGGGGTGATTCCTGAGTGCAGAGCCAGGAGTAACCCCTGTGCATCGCCGGGTGTCCGGGTGTGACCCAAAAAGCAATAAATAAATAAATAAATAAATAAATAAATAAATAAATAAAGTAGTTCTTTATAAAAAGTAGGGCATTTGCCTTGCACGCGGCTGACCTGGGTTCAGTTCCTCCATCCCTCTCGGAGAGCCCAATAAGCTACTAAGAGTATCCCACCTGCACGGCATAGCCTGGCAAACTACCCGCATATTCGGTATGCCAAAAAACAATAACAAGTCTCTCAATGGAGACGTTACTGGTGCCTGCTCAAGCAAATCGATGAGCAACGGGATGACAGTGATGATACAGTGATAAAGTAGTTAACAGTATTTGATTACATTTAATATTTGAACACAAATCCCACCACCATTATACCTTCCCACCACCATATTTTGGATGTTTCCATCCCGAACCCTGCCCCTGCCCCAAAGCAGAACCAAAATAATTTATTTTGTATTGTTTGTTATGAATAAACTGCTGAAAATGCTCCAAAAATCTTTCTTTAGAGGACAGTGTGTGAAGATTGTTGTATTTCACCCTAGGACCATTAAGCCCTTCTATAAGAGATTGCTAATATGTTGTTAAGGGTTGAGCCTTGTGTGCTTATATATCTTATAGTCTACTTCTCCCTCTGGGAGAACCTGGCAAGCTACCGAGAGTTTCCTGCCCACATGGGAGAGCCTCGCAAACTCCCCAAGGTGTATTCATATGCCAAAACCAGTAACAATGCTGGGTCTCATTCCTCTGACCCTGAAAGAACCTCCAATGCGGCATCCTTGGGAAGGATGAGTAAAGAGAGACTTCTAAAATCTCAGGGCTAGGACAAATGGAGACGTTACTGAGACCGCTCGAGAAATTCGACGATCAATGGGATGATGATGATGATGATGATGTGAGATATACATATATGTAAAAATATATTTCCCTCTAAGGTTGGCTGCCTTCTACATTGAATTACATCAAATGTGATACTCTACTATTGGACTATGAATGGTGTGAGGTATTAGATATTGCGTGGCTTCAAATGCAGCTGCGAGGTCCAGGGATAGGTTTACTCGTGCATGAATATCGGCATGTGGAAAGCAGCCATGAGAATGGTGGCTGAGTTCTGGAGTTTTTCGGCTGTTGGAGCTGGGTCCCTTGGGGTGGAGAGGGGCCGCACCCAACGCCCTCCAGGGCACCCTGAATGAAGCAGCCTGGTGCGGGGTCCGGCAGCATGGCTATGGCAGTGTCTTTTTTTCATCTTTATATGCTTATTATCCATATATACAAATGGATAATAAGCATATGAAAAGATGCTGTATATCATTAATCATTTGGGGAATTCTCGATTCAGTCCTTGGCTTTCAGTCCCTGGGTTCAATCTCAACACGCCAGAGTTTCTTAAGCCTCTCCAGGAGTGACCCCTTAGCACAGCCAGATGTGGTCCCCCAAACAAAAATAAAATAAAATAAACTACACTGAGGGATGGGGCCTGCATCTCAGAGGTAGAATGCTTGCCTTGTATGTATGAATTCCTGGGTTTGAGTCCTAGCAGCATTTAAAAAAAAAGCAAGCAAAATACTACAATGAGAGGTACCCATTAGGATGATTGACTATCAAAAAACAAACAAACCTAAAGCTACAAGGATGTGGAGTAATTTGATCCTTGTGAACTGTTGGTGGTAATGTAAAATGGCATATCCAATAAATGAAAGAAGCCCAGGGGCTAGAGAGATAGTACAGTGGGTGTGACTGCCTTAGACGCAGCTGGCCTGGGTTCAATCCCCTTGAGCCCCAACAGAAGGGATTCCAGAGTCAGGAGAAAGCCTTGAGCACTGCCAGGTGTAGCCCCCTAAATAAATAATAAATGAAGCCAGTCACAAAAAGACTATCATTCCCTGAACACTACTAAGAGTAGTCAAAATCAGTGACAAAGTTGGATGGAGGTTGTCAGGAGCTTGGGAGTGAAGGGATGGAGAATTATTGTTTGATGGGCTTAGAGTTTTTGCTTCACAAAATGAAAAGATTTATGGATAGTGAGGACTGCACCCTGTGAATATATTTTAATACCACCCAGGTTCATGCTTTAAAATAGTTTAGATGACGAATTTTGTCATGTATATTTTAATCACTTTTAAAGTGGGGCGAGGGGTGGTGGTGGGAGGGAAACTGGGAATATTGGTGGTGCGAAACGTACTCTGGTGAAGACAAGGGTGTTGGAACATTATATGACTGAAACTCAATCATGAACAACTTTGTAACTATCTCACTATGATTCAATTTTAAAAATATGCTTATCGTTAGTGGATTACTCTTAACAAGCAATACAAAATAAATTATTTAGGATCTGCCTTTGGGACAGGCTAGGGTGGTGGTGGTGAGAAAAACTGAAATAATGGTAGTGGTAATGTGTAATGTAGTGGCTTTGGTGTTAGAATATTGAATGTAATAAATTATTGTGAACAACCTTATAAAAATTTTTTTAATTTAAAATGTCAAAAAATTTAAAAATATGCTTAGCACTGTGGAATTTTTAAAAAAAATGTTTAAAAAGAAGTGGGGCAAAAAAGAATTAAAGCTTAATGTGGGAGCTGAAGTTTCCGTTCTCACTTTGTGTGGGAAATCGAGGGTTTATCTTATACCCTAATCTGTTTTTAGAATTTTCTTGTTAATTTTCTTGGTTTCAGTTCACTTTTTCTACTTGCTTGCTGAGAGCCTGGATGTACAGAAAAGGGCAGGATTTGTGAATATCTTATTGATTTGCAGAGGGTGGGCCCTTCAGAGTACCAGGATCCCCACCCCCACTGGAGACAGAACCCTCTTGTTTTCTTCTTGAATGTAATTCTTGTGAGAAAAATTTCAAGTGAGCCCTTGAAACATACATGCTTCCTTTTAAACATGCCTGCCACACCATTTTAAAATAGCTTTTCACACCTCCTTTAGAAAGAATGAAAGCGACTGAATGGAACATATTTCTCATGGAATTAGGGCTGGTGAGAGAAAGCAACGCAGTGTGAATATATGTGATGTGGCTGCTGAATCCCTGTTAGGTCTGTCCCCCTGAATTAATTCCTGTTTTCTCCCCTTTCATCTGTCCAGCACAATTACTTGAAAGCCATTATGAACTTCCAGCAGGGACATAGAAAATAGGGACTCCTCAAAGGACAAGACCACTGCAAGTCCTGCCTGCTCCGTTCACCTGCCTGCCCAGCGCTCCGGCAACTGTCCCAAGGCCCAGCCCAGCCGAGAGAACAGTGGCCATCCAACCAGGCGGAACATCCTGCTTCCTCTTCACAGAACGCTCTTGCTTGAATTCACTGTCTTATATGCAAGGACAAGATAAACACAATTTTCTAGTTTGGACTTTTATTATTTTAAAAAAAATTGTTTTGGTTTTTGGGCCATACCCAGAGGTGGTCTGGGCTGTTCTCTGGCTCTGCACTCAGGGCTCACTCCTGGTGGTGCTCTGGGAACCACAATGGGATGTGGGGGATTGAACATGGGTTGGCACAAAGCATGCACCTTACCTGTTGTACTATCGCTCTGGCCCCTCTGGTTTGGGCTCTTTAGTACTTACCCAAGAGCTTTATTGTTATTTCCTGTCCAAGAGGATGTCTTCCTAATGTGCAGGTTGGGTCAGAACTGAGTCTCCACAAGAAAAGGAAAAAACAGCTTGTTCCAGCTTTTTGGGGCAGGGCCTTCGCCCCAGCGAGTCTGTCTTTGGCGTGAGTGGGTACAAGCGCTGCCCCGGTTCTCACAGATCCCTCAGACCACTGGTTCTCCTGTGGCACCTTCTCTGTATTCTTGAGTGCATGAAGGCTGGAGGTCTTCCTGCTTCAGCAGCCGGGAGACGATTCATTCTACATGGAAATAGCTGAGAGGTAGATTTAATTTGGACAAGGTGGTGATACAAACCCCGGGCCTCTTGCACGAGCTACAACCCCAGCCCCTGACAGGCAGAATTTTAGCTCAAATTAAAGAAGCAACTAAAAAATGAGAGCAGACCTCCTATGAAGCTTTTTTTTGAGGGTTTTTGTTTTGTTTTGGAGTCACACTTGGTGGTACTCAGGACTTACTATTGGCCTGCACTTAGGAATCACTCCTGGCTGGCTCAGGGGACCACATGAGGTGCCGGGGATTGAACTGGGGTCAGCTGCGTGCAAGGCAAGCTCCCTACCCATGTACTATCACTCAAGCCCTTCCTGTGTCGTTTTATGAGTAAGTGCCCCACTGGAGGATATTATTAGGCAAGGAGAGTGCTTTACTTGACAGCATGTCAGATTGAACTAGTTGTCATCTACTCAGAACGCCATGGGAAGGACTTTCCTTCAGGGCTCTGCCCACTCGCCTCTTTTGCCCCATTCATTTTCACTGACTTAATACATGATGGTCAGAAATGGTGCTTTTCTTCTTTTTTTCTTTTTGGGTCACACTGGTGATGCACAGGGGTTACTCCTGGCTCTGCACTCAGGAACCACCCCTGGCGGTGCTCAGGGGACCATATGGAATGCTGGGAATTGAACCCGGGTCGGCCGCGTGCAAGGCAAAATGCCCTACCCTCTGTGCTATTGCTCCAGCCCCAGAAATGGTACTTTCTTTAAAAAATGCAGATTTGGGGCTCAGTGGGGCTCAGAATCTACTCTAGACAAGTTGCTGGCCCCACCCAGTGGTACTTGGGACCATGGGGTACTGGACTTCCTGCACTCAAGTCCTTTGAGCTATCTCTTTGGCCCAGTGAAAGAGCTTTTAGAGATTCTTACTATGCCAGAGCAGATTTTGTTTGTTGTTGTTTTTCTTTTCTGCTTTTTGGGGTCACACCTAGCGATGCACAGGGGTTACTCCTGGCTCTGTACTCAGGAATTACTCCTGACAGTGCTCAGGGGACCATATGGGATTCTGGGAATCAACCCAGGTTGACCGCGTGCAAGGCAAACGCCCTGTCTGCTAAAAGGTAATTACAGTGTCTTACCTGCTGTTCTATCACCCCGCCCCGCCAAAGCAGTTTTGAATTCCACTCGCCCCAACCTTATTTCCCTAAAGAACATACAGGGGTCTGTTACTGACCAGAACTGGTGTCTCCATATTTCCTTTGGTGGTGGCCAAACTCTCAGGTCTTGGTACTAGTGGAGGCATTAGGCAACATGTCTGGTTTCTCCCATTTTGGCTGCCCCACCTGTTAGCAGGACTTGTTTTGGGTTCAGAGACCTTTGCAAGAAAACAGGATGTAGCAAACAGGGGTGCACTGCCTTGTTGAATTGCAGGAAGTAGCCATTCATAACAATACAAATCCTTCTCCCTTCCTTTCCCTATCTCTTGCTGGAGTGGCATGGCTCTCAGGTGTGACAGCTAGTCCTAAGAGCTCACTGGCCAGTGAGCTAGCTAGCTGGGATGGCAGCTGGTCAGTCACCTTTGTCTCTAGCTCATTTTTCATTCCATTAGACCTCTTTGGTCAATTTTGTTATCTCTGATACAAGGATTCATCAATCATCAGGGTGGGCAGAGCCAGAAGAATACGCCAGCATTGGACTTAAGGGTCTCCTTCCACATCAGATCCACACAGACCAGTTGTTTCCAACACCACAGGGAGTTGGAGGACAGTGTGATCACTCGGGGCCTGTTGTTCTAGAAGGGTTTCCTCGGCACTCATCTAACCATCAACCTCACCTGAAGGGGAAAAAGATCGCCTGAAGGAACTTCCAGCTCCTTTGACAGAAAACCTGCAGACACTCACTCCTGAGACAAACAGATGCTGGCTAAGGGATAACTTTGAATTCTCAGGAAGGACAGGGAACTGCCAGGGGCTGAGACCAGGTTAATAAGCTGTGGCTGATAGGGGGTGGGGGGTGTGTGTGAGTGGATTGCTATTCTTGAGTGTCAGTGTTTACTTAAGTACAAGAAATAAGATCAGCGCCAGAGATGTACAGCAGGTAGGGAGTTTGCCTTGCACATTGTTGACCGGGATTCAATCCCCAGCATCCCATATGGTTTCCCAAGCACCACCAGAAGTAATTCCTGAATGTAGAACTAGGAGTAATCTCTGAGCATTGCCAGGTTGCTCCAAAAACCAAAATAAATAAATAAGGTTTAAGAGCAGAGTAGAGGTTCCAAAATGTATTGGCCTACCATCCCCTTTTCATAAATATATACTCAGCACTCTCCTAGAAATCCACCTTTAAGTGAACAAAGTGAGCCCCAATTGTGCCATGGCTACAACCCCACCCCCAGCATTATTCTAGTACCCCTCTGGGAGTGGTAAATGCCCACCTTGGGAAAGAATATCTTAGACTATGCCCCAGAAGAACTTGGAAATTGGACCTTCTGAGTAAAGTGGTTTCATCCTTGATGAAGAGGTGAGCTAATAAATGTTTCCCCCATGATAATGGGGGAAAAAAACTTTGCCCAGGGATAAAGGGAAATAGATTATTTGTTTTGGTTTGGTTTTGGGTCACCCTGCCCACCTACTGTACTCAGGGCTTACTCCTGGCTCTGTGATCAGGGACTACTCCTGGCAGGGCTGGGGGGTGGGAGGAGGGGACCATAAGTGGTGCTGGGGATTGAACTTGGGTCAGTTGCATGCAAGGCAAGTGTATTACCTGCTGTTCTATTGCTCCAGCCCTAAAGAGAAATAGGTCCTCTGAGAATTTGTGATTTATGATCTTATTTTTTTGGTATCATTTTGTTTGGGGGCCACATCCAGCTATGTTCAGGGCTGTGTACTCAGGTATCACTCCTGGCAGGCTTTGGGGGTCATATGGAGTTTCAGGGATGGAACCCAGGTTAGCAACATGCAGGGCAGTGCCTTACTGCTGTATTATCTCTCCAGCCCATATTTGTGTTTCTAAATTACACTAATAGCCTTGTTCTCCCTCTTGGAGAATCTGACAAGTTACCAAGAGTCTATTTCCTGCACGGGAGAGCCTTGCAAGCTCCCCATGGTGTATTAATATCCCCAATACAGTAAAAGATATATACACACCTCTCGGAGAGCCCAGCAGCTACCGAGAGTATCCCGCCCTCACGGCAGAGCCTGGCAAGCTACCCGTGGCATATTCGATATGCCAAAAATAGTTAATGATAGGTCTCATTCCCCTGATCCTGAAAGAGCCTCCAATCGTTGGGAAAGACGAGTAAGGAGAGGCTGCTAAAATCTCAGGGCTGAGTGTAATAGAGACATTATGGTGCCCGCTCGAGTAAATTGATGAACAACGGGATGACAGTGATACAGTGAAATTGCACTAAGTGTAGTTCAGGAACGACCAGGCTGAGAAATTAGCATTTTTAAAAGTACAGGCTGAAACACTAGAATTTATATTTCCCCCTCTTAATTTATTGTAGTGCTATAAATTGAACAGAGGGCCTTACTCAGTCAGGTCTTATGCTATGTTACTTAGTTACAACCCCAATCTCTGAAATGAAAAATTTAAAAACTACTATGCAGATCCTTTACCCACATAGCAGTCTCACAAAACCTCAGTAAACATGAACTCCAAAGATTATACACACACATGTACAGACACATACCTAGCTTGAAGACCCAGTGAAAGCATGAATAACTTCTAAGAACTACAGATAACAAATATTGAATAAAGCTTATACAACAAAATATGTATGCCTTCGAGATAAATGTAGAATAAGCTATCAAACTAGATTTTGTTTTTCTTTTTGGGTCATATCTGGCAATGCTCAGGGATACTCCTGGCTCTGTACTCAGGAATTACTCCTGGCATTGCTCGGGGAACCATATGGGATACTGGGGATGGAACCTGGGTCAGCCATGTGCAAGGCAAATGCCCTACTCCCATACTATTGCTCTGGCCCCAAACTAGATTTATTTTAAAAGCAGAATTTCTAGAAATGAAACGTTGTTGTTCTAAAAGTTAAAATAAAGCCCAGAGAAAAGGCGCTGGCTTGCAGGGTGCCTGCCTGCCTTGTGAGCATATGGCCATGTTCAAATCCACTTGCACCATCCTGGCAGCTCTGTACTGCAAGCCTGACAGCTCTGCTGTCTTTGGCCTCCCGGCACCACAAACAACTTCCAGCCACTCTGCAGCCAGGTGTGTGTGAGCACCACAAAGAAGGGTGTGACCCTTGGCAAACACCACAACTGACATGATGTGCCAGCCCCAAAGCCAGGAGCATGCAGCTGCAATAGCAATGTCATGAACAGCCTGTGGGGTGGGGAATAAGGACAGCGGAAAATGAAAACGGCCGAGTAGAACAAGGGAAAGTTAATCTGGATCTGAGGAAATTGCCCAGAGAGCAACACAAAGGGAGAGTGAGAGGAAATTGAAAGTGTGCAGGAGAGACTTGGCAGTCGGAAAGAGGAAACCCAGTGTCCCCTCACAGATCCAGAGAAGATAACAGGGACATCATTGTCTTGGTGAACTCATTCAGTTGTGGCTTTAAATATCCCATGCCGATCCTCAGTTTTACATATCATGCCTAGGCTGCTCTCCTAATCCCCAAACTCATACAGCCAACTGCTACTTGGCATCTCCACTTGAATGTCTATTAAGACATCAATGATCATTCTGTTTAAACCAAAGCTACTTGCCCCCCCACACCCCTGCCCCAACTTCTCTTTTCTTAATTCAATTCCTCAGAATAAAATCCTTGGCTTTGCATTTCACTTTGCTCTCTTCTCTCATACCCCACATCAAATCTGTCAAATTTAATGGACTTTACCTTTCTTCTATTAACAATATACTAGAAAGGGTGAGATAGGCAGATTAGCAGTATAATAGAGGTTATTCCTTTTCCTAGATTTAAGCTGTGACACATTGCAGCACTTTTCTAAATGGTGACCTCACTTCCTCCATTGCTCTTGGTCTAGTTTCAGAAGAGCAGCCTAGTTAATCCATTTGAAATATAAGTTAAAGCATATCTCACTTCTCAAACTTTTGTTTGCTTGTTTTGACCCACACCTGGCAGTGCTCAGCGGCAATCCCAGCTTTGTGTTCAGGTGTGGCTCCCAGCGGTGCTCAGAGGAGCATGTGGTGCCATTGAACCCGCAACTTCCACATACAAACGATGTACTTAGCCTTTTTTTTTTAATGTAGGAGTACTGCAATTTTTTTTTTCAGCCACCGATTAAGCTGACTGAAGCAGGCATGAATCCCACATTATTTTTTTTTAATTTTTTATTGAATATCGATGTAATAGACCATTACAAAGCTGTTCATGCCTGGGTTTCAGTCATACAATGATCCCACACCCATCCCTCCATCAGTGTACATTTCCCACCACCAGTGTCCCCATTTCCCTCCCACAGTTGCCAATACCCTACCCCCCCAACCTTCCTTTATTTTTGTGCATTATGGTTTGCAATACAGGTACTAAGAGGTCATTGTGTTTGTTGAGAGCATTCAGTATTTTTATCGGGACGGTAAGGCTGGAGTAGCTTTTTAACCGGGTGGCAGCTTTGGGATGTGGATGTGACTGCTGAGGCTTCCAGAAGTACAGGGACGTGGCATGGAAGTAGCCCATCCCCACCCAAGAAAGTCTGGAAATTCCAGTCACAAAACCCACATACCCAAATTATCAGCAGACTATATCTTGGTGAGGTCCGTCCTGAGACGGTGGAGTCAGGCTGGGGGCAATTTTGGATTGTGGAAGCAAGCGGCTGCTGGGGACTCTGCTTGGGCAAGCACCAGGCTAACCTGCAACCCTCCAATTTGCCCCAGTCTGTTCACGAATTCAAGATTAACTATATGAATCCAAGATTAACTGCTGCGTTTGATCTCTTTTGAGATTTATTTATGGGTCTCTGAAGCAAGGTCAAAAATAAGCTTGTATAGCTGAACCAGAGGTGATTTGTGGGCGAGACTCCCACATACTTAACTTTTGGCTGTTTGATTTCTCAGAAAATTTGGTCCTATGTTGTTGGGGTCTGGCCAGAGGCACAGCGGCAATTCTGGGGTATCAGGAAGTCTGAAGGCACCATCAGGCTGCTAGTGCATTCGCTCCACAGGTACAGATTGACCTGATGGTGGCACCGCACCACCTAGCCTTTTGATCTATCTGTCTCTCACATCTCAGACTTTCATTTTTTATTATGATCTTGTTTTGTTTTGATTTGGGGTCACACCTGGAGGTGCTCAGGTCTTACTCCTGACTTTGCATTCTGGAATCACTCCTATTGGGGAGGGAGACATGGAGTGCCAGGGATCAAAGCTGGGTTGGCTGCATGCAAGCCAAACACCCTACCTGCTATACTATCTCTCCAACCCCAAGTCTCAAATTTTTAATGGCTCCTAATTTCTCTCAGAGTGAGACAGCTCATGAAGCCCCACATAATCTTGCCTCCTCTGACTTTACTCTCATATCTTCTAGTCTCATGGGCAGAATAAACATGGGCCTTCTTCAATGTTTCTCAAACATGCCATGAAGCTTCTACCCCAGGGCCTTTGCACTGACTATCCATTTTGCCTGAAACATACCCCCCACCTCCCACCAGCTATCCATATGGTTCACTATCATTTCAAGTAGCAGGTGCTGTTATGCCCTGATGATGCATTTGCCATTCCTGCTAATAGTCTCCAAATGAAAGAATCTGCAACTTTCCACACAATTTTTCCTCAACCATGGGGCTGGAGAGATAGTACAGCTGGTATAGCACTTGCCTTGCATAGGGCCAACTTGGGTTCGATCCCCAGCATCCCATGTCCTCTGTGCATAGATAGGAGTAATTCCTGAAGGCAGAGCCCAGAATAACCTTTGAGTATTGCCAGGTGTGGCCCCCAAACAAAAAAACAAAGAGTAATCCTCCAGATTGAAGAGAACAATGTTAAGGCTCTTGCCTTACACAACTCTGGTTTGAGTTTTGCCTTGCACCACATATGGTCCTCTGAGCAACACCAGGAGTGAGCCAGAGCATAGTTGGGTATGAACCCCCACCTCCACAAACCACCCCAAAAAAGCAATGTTCAGTCGTTAGTTTAGTTGATGCATATCCCAATCTCCTTTCCTTTGGGTAGGACAACTCTGAAGACTCCTGTTATTTCCTGGGACTTTCCAATAGAAATAAAAATTCACACATTATATGTGGAACCAAAGAAGAAAAGATGTTATATTAAGTTACTGTGATTTTCTTTTTTTTTTTTTCTTTTTGGGTCATACCTGGTGATGCACAGGGGTTACTCCTGGCTCTGCACTCAGGAATTACTCCTGGCGGTGCTCAGGGGACCATATGGGATGCTGGGATTTGAACCCGGGTCGGCCGCGTGCAAGGCAAACGCCCTAACCGCTGTGCTATCTCTCCAGCCAAGTTACTGTGATTTTCTTTTTTTTTTTTTTTTTTTTTTTTTTTTTGCTTTTTGGGTCACACCTGGCGATGCACAGGGGTTACTCCTGGCTCTGCACTCAGGAATTACCCCTGGCGGTGCTCAGGGAACCATATGGGATGCTGGGATTTGAACCTGGGTTGGCCGCGTGCAAGGCAAACGCCCTACCCGCTGTGCTATCACTCCAGCCCCCTAAGTTACTGTGATTTTCAATGAAATAGTATAAAATTAAATTTGATGAAGGATGAAATCGATAGATACAATTTTAGTACTATAGAGTGAAAAGTATTGTGTCAATAGAGAACCCAGGTCTCTACCTAAGTGACTGGGACTCAGGTCAAAGCACAGCTCTGGATAATCTTGCCTGTCTTCCTTCCTTGACCTTGAATCTGAAGGGATCAGACACCTGTTGCTGGTTCCTGTGGTACTGCATATAGGTACTAGTCCACTCACTCGACCTCCAGCTGCACCCCAGGGTATTGCTTGATTATCTTACTGGACTTGATTGTGGATAGGTGGGCTGTGCTATTATAAAGCAATGTGATAGGGCCCAGCCTTGGGCTGGCACATCTGTATTTAAATTGGAACTCCATACTTCATTGGCATGGGACATAGGGCCAGTTGAACAGTTTCTCAGTCTTTCTTTCCCTGTGTGTAACACAATAATGAATGGCCCTGAAATTCTATGAAATGAAGGAATTAATGTCTATCTAATGTACAGCAGAAAGAGCCTCAACTACCTGAAACCATAATAATAACAATAATTATAATAATAATGAATGTGTAACATACCCAGAACGATGTCTCTAGATGGTGAGTTTACACAACACATATCCAAACTCACACACATATAATCACCATCACACATATCCACACACAAATGCACACCCACACTCAGAGCGAAGATTAGGCTCTCCTCCTTTTCAAAATAAATTTTAAGTTTAGAAAGGCAGCATTTAGACTAAAATAGTCTCTTTCCAATCATCGTTTCTCATCTGTGATGACTTTTTAAGATCAATCCAAAAGTTGACTTAGTAGAGAGAAGGAGCTGCTAAAAATATAGCTAGCACCACCTTGTCACCTCACCCAAGACACTGGCAGCCATGTGTCTTGGGTGAGGAAAGCAATAGTCCCGCTACATGCCATGTCTGCCAGGCCCCCTGGAAACTTCGCATCCTAGGCTGGAGATAGTGTCTTTAAGGGGTCAGATTCCCCAGAGGAAGGTGAACAGCCTACAAGTGGCTCTAAAATCTTGAAAACAGAATTCAGACAAGGAATAGTCCCAGAAAGCAGGGTCATTAGATCTGAGAAGTGAAGTGCAAAGAGGGCAGACTACTTTGGTATTTCAGAAGGAAAAACCTAGATAAGAGCTGTCCAGTGCTAGAATGAAAGTTCTTGGTGCAAGCAGGGGTGGGGAGAAGCAGTGTCTGAGCAGCACTGATAGGAGTACATGTGACAGAAAGAATTTGAAAGCCTCTAGGTTCCTTCTAATAGAAATGTGATTCTCTGGCTTCAGAGAAATAGTGCAGTGGGTAAGGTATTTGCCTTGCACAAGGCCAATCTGGGTTCAGTCCTTGGCACTGCATAAGGTCCCCAGAGCCCCACCGGGAGTGAGCACAGAGCCAGGAGTAAGTCACATGCACAGCTGAGTGTGGCCCAAAAACAAACAAAAAATAATATTCTATAAAAGCAGTTGAAGTTATTTAATATGCCTGTTGAAAATAATTCAAAGGCCGGGAATGTGGCTCAGTAGAGCAGTTGCCTTGAATGTGTGAGGGCACTATCAGGAGTGATCCCCTAAACTCCTAAACCGGGGTTCATACTGGATATGTGAGGCCCTGGGTTCAATTCCCAGCACTGCATGTTCCCGAATATTGCCAGGAGTGACCCCCTAAACCCCTAGGTCTGGGTTGATACTGCATAATTCCCTAAGCACTATAGATATCATCTCCTGAGCAAATGCTCTGGAAGTAGTCCCTGAGTACCATCATGTGTGGCCTGAAAAAAAAAAGTGTTTCAGATCCATGGACAAAAGTTGCCTTCCTTTGACAGAGATATCTTCCCTCCCTCCCTCCCTCCTTCCCTCCCTCCCTCCCTCCCCTTCCTTCCTTCCTTCCTTCCTTCCTTCCTTCCTTCCTTCCTTCCTTCCTTCCTTCCTTCCTTCCTTCCTTCCTTCCTTTCTTCCACCCTCCCTTCCCTTCCTTCCCTTCTTTCCTTTCATTCTTCCCTCCCTTCTTCCTTCTTTCTTTCAGTTGTGCTTAGGGTTTACTTCTGGCTCTGCCATCCTGGCACCTATCAGGTGCACCGTATGGGGTACCAGGGGTTTAATCTGAATCAGCCATGTGCGATGGAAGAACTTTACCCACTTTACTTTCTCTCTGGTCCTAGGCAGAGACATTTTCAATGTCCCCATAGCTTGCTGCTAGAAATGGCATGTAACCTTTGTGGCCCTGGGGAAACCTGAAAGCTTGTGTGTGACTTCTCTGCACTTTTCCCCAAATGTACCTTGGATCTGTTGCTCCTTTTCTGTATAAGAGAATAACAGGATTCCTTGGGGTCAACACATTTGTATAGTGGACAGGCTCTTGCTTTGCACAGGGCTGATTTGGGTTTGATCTCTGGCATCCCATATGGTTCCTTGAGCCCTGCCAGGAATGATCTGAGTACAGTCAGAATGAAGCCTTGCACCACTGGTGTGGCCCCCAAACAAAACCAAATGAACAGAAGAATCAAAGGATTCTTTAAAACAGGTTACATTGATCCAACTACATTGCTGTTTATCAGACTTAAAAATTTGCCAGTTGATTTTCTTAAGTTTTCAAGTAAAATCACCAATCATATCATGTGCAGAAAATGTATAAATTTTCTTCCTATTTATAGGTTTTAATTAATTTGGGGGGCTCTGTAATAGTGTTATCTTGCAGTGAACATGTTTCTAGCATGAATGGAAAATGTTCACAATGTTCTATCTCTATGTTCTCCATAACTTTTTAATAAACATTTCCATACTCAAAGAAATTTATTCTAATACTAGTTGATTAACTGCATGTCAGTCATGAATGTTAGTGTTTTTATATTTATTGAGATA
Organism: Sorex araneus; assembly: GCF_027595985.1. Lineage (NCBI taxonomy): Eukaryota > Metazoa > Chordata > Mammalia > Eulipotyphla > Soricidae > Sorex > Sorex araneus. The sequence goes on along the minus strand of NC_073305.1, from coordinate 43,986,058 downwards.
ATCATATGAAATTTTTTTGTGTGTGCGGGGGGCACACCTGGCAATCAGGAGCTACTCCTGGCTTTGCACTTAGGAATGACTCCTGGGAGGTGCTTGGGGGACCAAACACCCTACCCACTATACATTGCTCCAAACCCAGTTTTATGTTTTTATTTTTTTATTTTGGGGCCATACTTGGTGAGGCTCAGGGCTTACTTCTTGCTCTGTGCTCAAGAATCACTCCTGGCAGGGCACAGGGGACCATATGAGTTGCCAGGGATTGAAAACTTGTCAGCAGTAAGGCTAACACCTACCTGCTGTACTATTTCTCTGGCCTTAGCACATTCTTTAGACACAGATATTTGAGTGATTTATTTCCTCTGTGTTTATTCAAGCTTTATGATTTTTATTTTGTTTTGTTGTATTGGAGATTGAACCCAAACCTTACACATACAAAGTAAGTGCTCTATTGCTGAGCTACATCCCTGGTCCGTGATTCTTCTTGATTCAAGGTGACAATATTTTATCTTTCTAAGAATATCATCTATTTTTTACCTTCAAAATAAAATTTTTGTTTGTTTGTTTGTAGGCCATATACAGTGGTGCTTAGGGGCTACTCCTGGCCCAGAGCTCAGAAGTCACTCCCAGTAGAGCACAAGGAACCATACATTGCCAGAGATTAAACCCAGGTCTCAGGCTTGTACCACATTCACTTTGACTCTTCGAACTATCTTCCCAGTTCACTGCCTTTTATTTCATTTTTTTAAGAGGAAGAGAGTTTGAGCACAGAGATCAGTGGCTAGTTCGGGCTTTATGCTCAGGGGTCATTTCTGGTGGTGCTCATGGGACCTTACATGATTCCAAGACTCATACTGAGGTTGACCATATGCAAAGCAAATAACTTAAACCCTCTACTATTTCTCTAACTCCCCATAAATTTTTTTTGTTTTGGGGCCACACCCAGCAGTGCTGAAGGGACCATATGGGGTGACAGGGATGAAAACCCACTCAGTTGTGTATGGGCAAGTGCTCTACCAACTGTAGTTTCTCTCCAGCCCCTAGAAACGTTTTGTTTTGGGGTCACACCTGCAATGCTCACGGATTATTCCTGGCTCTGCACTCAGGAATCACTCCCAGTTGTGATCAGGGGGACCATATGCAATATTGGCTCTGTGCAAGGCAAATACCCTTCCCACTGTACTATCTCCCTGCCCCTCTGAACATTTTAAACTTTAATATACTATACCAATAAATGTTACATATCTGTGCAGCTATTTCTAAACTTTTCTTTTTAGCTATTTTGACTGACTAGAATTGTGTGGATATTTTCCCTAAGTGGCAACAATAACATTTTCTATCCAAAGTGCACTTCCTGACTCTTGCCACTCCCCTTTTAAGGGGTGGTTATATTCTCTTGAATATACACCCTTGGACTTGGGTGGACCTTGTGATTACTTCAATGAATGCAACAGAAGTAATGATATAAGACTAAGACAGGTCATAAAGTCATTATAGCTTCCATCTGGCTCCTTCTTTGGACACATACTGTTAGAAATGCCATCCTGCTTTGAGAGAGCCGTAGAGGTGTGGGAAGGCCCAAAACGAAGAACTGAGGACTTTGATTCTGAGTGTTGAGCTACTAGCCCAAAGGTTCCCAAACTTACTTGCCCCATTGCTCCCTTTTTGGAAAAAATTCAGTCACTCAGGCTGCCCTTGGAAATCTTTTTTTTTTTTCTTTTTGGGTCTGCACTCAGGAATTACTCCTGGCGGTGCTCAGGGGACCATAGGGGATGCTGGGATTCAAACCTGGGTCGGCTGCATGCAAGGCAAATGCCCTATTCACTGTGCTATCACTCCAGCCCCTCCCCTTGGATATCTTTTATTTAAACTAACAAACAGCAAAAACCAGCTCCCCTCAGCACCCCTCAGTTACATGGGAAGCTACTACCACCTCTCTGGGTTGTTCGAACCTCTCCCCCACCCCCCCAGCCAGCCAGCCCCCTTCTGTCAAGGGGCGCAATATCACCCACTTTGGAAACTGTGCTGGCCAACTGCCTGCAGCGCCTTGTGGGCAATGGGAGTCAGTCACCCTGGAAACAATCTCCTGGCTCTCAGTTGTTGTGCCACATAATGCCATGAGGATCAGAAACAAACATCCCCCATCTGAGTCCTGGCAAGATTGAAAATTAGCACAATAGATGATTATTCTTGTTGTAAGCCATTGTTTTGTTATGCAACAACTAGTAACTGATATATAAGGGCAAATCTTTAAAGTAGCTTTGAATAAAAAGCATACTGCTTCTGAATTTCGTTGTTTTATGTTAAAGCATTCTTTCCAGGCTTTCATGAGACCAGGTTCCTGTTTGTTTAAATTTACCTTTGCCCCTTTGCTGGCTTATCATTCTTTCTGACCTTCTGAACTATAAATACTGGAATACTGGTGTTCCCAAATGCTCGACCCTGTTTTTTTTTTTTTTTTTTTTTTAGGTTCCCAAGCCATGCTCAGGGCCTGGAGCCTGGAGGATGCTGAGTTGCTCAGTTCCAGGAACACTTGACCAACTGTGCTGGGTGGTTTATGCCTGGGGATGTGGCGATGCCTGGAGACCCGGTGGTGTTGGGGAAGCTCCAGGGCTATACCTCCTAGTTCTCAGTGGCCCTGGGGGCTTTGAGCATGTAGGACATGGGCTACAACCACTTGAACCAAATCCTTTATTGTTCATTTGTTCTGGTTTGAGGACCACACCCGACAGTGCTTAGGATTTACTCCTGGCTCTGTGCTCAGGGATATGTGGTGTCAGGGACTGAACTGGTATCAGCTGTATGCAAGGCAACCCTTATACTATTTCTCTTGCCCCAATAAATATGAATTTTATTTGAGGGGGGTGTTATAGGTGCAAATGATGGTGCTCAGGGGCTATTCCTCATTCTATACTGAGAAGTGAGCCAAGCAGTACTCCTGGGACCGTATGTGGTATGGGGATTCAAGCTAGGGTCGTGGTCACTATAGCCACATACAAGGCAAGTAAGTGCCTTACCTTCTTATCTCTTGACCTGCCTTTCTTTTTTGAGAGAAAATAGACTACCTATTTGCTTTTTTAATTGTTGCTTTTTAGTTTGGGGCCACATGTGGTGATGTGCATTATCTACTCCTGGCTCTGTGCTTGGGTGTTATTGCTGATGGTGCTTCAAGAAACCATGTGTTACCAATGATCATATCCAGCCTGTGGCATGTAAAGCATGTGTTCTGTTGAGCTACCTCTCTCTCTCTAGTCCCCTATTATTTTCTTTTTGGGCCACCTGGCGGTGCTCAGAGTTTACTTCTGGCTCTGTGCTTGGGGATCATTTCTGGCAGGGCTAGAGGGACCATATGGGGTGCCAGGGATAGAACCTGACTCATCCATGTACAAGGCAAGCACCTTCCCTGCTGTACAAGTGCTCTTTTAACCTTTCAAAGTGTTTTCCCTGTAGGTAGGAGCAATAATACAGCAAGGAGAGCATTTGCCTTGCATGCAGCTCACCTGGGTTCTATCCTTGGTATCCCATGTGCCCTGAGCGCAGAGCCAGGATTAAGCCCTGAGTACCATTAGGTAGCACTGTAGCACTGTAATCCCGTAGTTCATCGATTTGCTCAAGTGGGCACCCGTAAGAGACTTGTGAGACTTGTTGTTACTGATTTTGGCATATTGAATATGCCACGGGTAGCTTGCCAGGCTCTGCCATGCGGGCGGGATACTCTCGGTAGCTTGCCGGGCTCTCCAAGAGGGACAGAGGAATTGAACCCAGATCAGCCGAGTGCAAGGAAAAAACCCTACTCGCTGTGCTATCACTCCAGTCATATTATAGCCTCAAAATAAATAGCTTTCCTTTTCTTGTAATTTCTTTGTAGACCTTAGCAGTACTTGGGAGCCTGGGGCCACCACGGCTACACTTGGCAGTGCTTGAAGGATCATGCAGTGCTGCCGATTGAACTCAGAACCTCATACAAGACATACATTACAGCTCTCTGAGCTATTTCCTTGGGCCTTAGTGATTTCTTTTTGGTTTTGGGGGGCCATACCCAGCAATGCTCAGGGCTTATCCCTGGCTCTGTGCTCAGGGATCACTCCTGGTAGTGCTCAGGGGACCATATGGGATGTTAGGGATTGAACCCTGGTCAGCTATTTGCAAAACAAGTACCCTACCCTCTTTAACTATCTATCCGGCCCCTCAGTTTAGGTTCTTATTGTTTCATACTCACATTTTCTCCTTCATCTCCACCTAAAATTAAAACAGCCCTGTCTGTCCAATATTAAAAGTTCCCAATGTTGGGGCTGGAGCGATAGCACAGTGGGTAGGGCATTTGCCTTGCACGCAGCCGACCCGGGTTCGATCCCTGGCATCCCATATGGTCCCCCAAGCACCGCCAGGAGTAATTCCTGAGTGCAAAGCCAGGAGTAACCCCTGAGCATCGCTGGGTGTGACCCAAAAAAGCAAAAATAAATAAATAAATAAAAAAAAAAAATAAAAGTTCCCAATGATACAGGGCTTCGCACTATCCTTTCACAGCTTGAAAGATAGCACTGACTGGACACTTCTCAATGAGTGGCACTGGGCAAGAAGGTTTAATAATACAACATCTTCTGTGCTATGGGTAATACTCCTACTTTACAGATAAAGCACTGGAAGCATGAAAAATTGCCATGCCCAACGTCACATAGCTAGAGAGTGGCAGGGCTGGTATACAGTGCCAGGTAGAACTTGTAATCACTGCACCTCAAGGTCGCAAGTGCTGACTTGCACTGAAGGTTTAAAGCTTCACAAATACCTCATTTAATCTTCACAACAGTGAGAGGACCTGCCCACACTGATAGTCTCATTTTACAGAAAGAAGTTAGACTCCAACCTGAGGTTTAACATGCCCTCCTGGACCAGGATGCCGTGCCCAAAGGCCCTAGGGGAGAAAAAAGCCAACAGACTTCCAAGTGAGAAACCATGATGATAAAACACCAACAGGCATCTACACAAATGACACGACCCCCCAGCGCCCAACCAAAACGCTGTGGGGTTTTCTACTTGTGCAGGGAAGACAGGGGACCTGCCAAGGGGTTCTATTTCATAAGGGCGCTAATCCAGTTCATGAGGAACCCACTCTCAGTCCAGGCACTGCCCCCAAAGACCAAATAATGGGGTGGTGGCAGCATCTCCGCCAGAGAAAGGTGGGAGAGGGCACACATTCTGTCCCAAACCCGATCCCAAGCCACAGACACACACACGGTTCTATCTTTTTGGAACCCCCACACTTTCAAAATGATCACTTGGGGCAGTACTGGGATAAGGCCTTGCAGGCAGCCAAGCCGCCGGTAGGATCCTCAGCTCCACGCAGGGTCCCTGAGCCCTGAGCCCCGCCGGATGTGCCCTCCCCCCCACCCCAAAGATCAATTACCATAAACTTTTCAATGCCCGGAGAACTTAATCGCTTTAAGTCTCCTCCAAAAATACCTCCTCTCCACGTCGGGAGAAGGGGACGCCGCCCCGAGAGGGCCAGGACTCCGCAGGAGAGGGGCAGGGGTGTCCTGGCATTTGGCCTTAGGGTCGACCCCCGCCCAGCCCCTATCCCCCCTCCTCCCCAAATCCTCTTCCGGGTTCCCACTTCTGAGCGGGCGGGCGAGAAGAGGCCGCCGGAGGGCTGGGCGGGCGTAGAGGAGAAAGAAAAGGCAGCGGCGGCGGGAGAGGCCCCGGGGACCCGGCGGCCGCGCTGCCTCGGAGCCCGGAGGCCCCGGGAAGGGGCTGTGCGCGCGAGCGGGCTCCGGGCTGCGGGGAGCGCCGTCCTCCGGGGCGACGGGGCAGGAAGCCCGGCGTCCCGGCGGGCTCCGGCGGCGGCTCCCCTGGCGTCCGGGGCAAACCACCCCGGGGTGGGCCCGGCGCCGCCTCAGCGCCCCCGGCCTCCGTCAGGTCGGGGGCGGGGTCCGGGCCGTTCGCGGCCGGGGGCCCGGGGCTTATTGTTCCGGGAAGCGTCTGCCCCGGGCCCGCCCGCGCCGGGGACCCGCCGAGAGCCCCGGGCCGGCCCGTGCGTGTCTCTTTAAGGGGCCGGGCCAGCGCGGCGGAGGGGCGGGCGGGGTGTGCGTCGCTCCCCGTGTGAGTGTGGGGGAGAGGGCGGCGGGCGGGCGCCGGAGGGAGGGAGGGAGGGCGCGAGCGAGCCAGCGACGCGGGCCGCCCCTGCCGCCGCCGCGGTCGGACCAGCGGCCTCCTCCCCACCCCTCTGTCCCCTCCCTCGCGTCACCCAGCCGCGGGGAGGGGGCTCGCGCCGCTGCCTCCCGCCGCTCCCGATGAAGCAGCTGCCGCCGCAGCCGCCTCCAAAGATGGGGGATTTCTACGACCCGGAGCACCCGACCCCTGAGTAAGTATCAGCTCCGCGGCCTCCCGTCGGCGGCGGCCGCCTCCAGCCGAGCCGAGGGCGGCGCGTCCTGACGGGCGGCGGCGCGAGAGTAACGGGCCCGTCCGCGGGGGACTCGCGCGGGCGCCGGGGGGGAGCAGGCCCGCGCCGCCGCCTCGGGTCGTCTGGGCCGGCCGGCCGCGGGCCGGCGGTTGGGCCCGGCGTTGGCGCCGCTGCTCGCGTCGCCGCGACGGTTGGACCAGGCCGGTGGGGGAGGGGCGGCCACGGCCTCAGCCGCCGCCGCCGCCACCGCTGTGTCCTCTCGGTCCGCACCGAGCCCGCCGGCCCGAGGCGCGGAAGCGTCCGCGGACACTCGGCGACCGGCACCGGCGCCCTCGCCAGGCGAAGGAACTGAGTCCGAGGAGCCGCCGCTGCCCGACCTGGCGAGAGGGCGCTGGCGAGGGTAGGCCCCGAATCCCCGGGCTCGGGTGGAAGCTCAGCCCGTCGCCCGGCTTCCCAGTGACGGCTGCCCCGACCGGAAGGGCCTGGAGCGCGTCACTGGGCTCCGGGCCGCAGAGAGGCCCGCGCTGCCTCTCGGGCTTGGTTTTTCTCCCTCCCACCACCGCGTCCCTTGCCTGGAACTCGATTCCAGCCTCGGAGGCTTTGCGACTTTTTTTACATTCCGCACCTTTGGCACTTGGGTTTTGTAATGGTGGCGAGGTTTGTGCGGCCCGGCAGTTGAGGTGACACCGAGTTTGTTTTTCCGTCCGAAAATGAAAGCCTCCGGAGGGGCACGCATTCTTCGCCAGATTACGGAATTTGCACACTTTCGGACACTACTTCCTTGGTAACCGGAACCTCTTGCCTTAAATGGATGACTTTCTTCTTGCGAAGACTTAGTTAAACCGAGAATCCTTTGCGGATTCTCTAAAGAGACTCGTCGAGAAAACTGAAGGGTAGTTTTTTTGCCCACTAGGACCTTTTGAAGCCTAGGACCTTTCCCCCATTTCGGGCTACATAGCTGCTACTGTATCTGCCTCCAGAGAACTAGCACTACAAAGTCTGGATTCACTTATTTCCCTCCGCCTTCACGAGACTATTGTTTTAAACAGCTATTCCTTAATTCCTTTTGCTGGTATTGGTTGAAGACTCGACTGACGAGACTACACGACTCGTTTCAAACTTAACGGTGGATAGGAGTTTCCGATGAAACGGTCACCTGTACGACCAGGATGTGAGTCCAGGAGATTTGCTCATTTGACCCATTTTACCTTGGTTTTCTTGGGAACACTTAGCCAAAACTTTTCATCTTGGTTCAGAAATGTCTGAATCTCACTCAATAGTTGTAAGGTTCAATTGCCAATACACAAAAAGATTCGATTGGTCTGTTGATTACCTCAACACAGTAAGAAATGATTCAGTCTTTCTAAAAACCCAACTCTTACGTGTAATTGGGTTTTTTTTTTTTTTTTTTTTTTTTTTTGCTTTTTGGGTCACACCTGGCGATGCACAGGGGTTAATCCTGGCTCTGCACTCAGGAATTACCCTTGGCCGTGCTCAGGGGACCATATGGGATGCTGGGATTTGAACCCGGGTGGGCCGCGTGCAAGGCAAACGCCCTACCCGCTGTGCTATCTCTCCAGCCCCTCTTACGTGTAATTGTGAGTTGTCTCAGCATAGTGTTATCTTTTCATGGATTCTTTCATAAGTTAACATTTTTCTTAGGTTGTTTTGGTTTACTGCACAGTCATCAGACCAGTTAAAATAACTTACAGGCTTTGGGTTTCAGACTTGGAAAACTTCAAAAAATGTGTATCATGATTCAGTAAATCCTTATTGAGCTTATTCTTTACAAAGTAACTATGCCAGCCCCCAAATGGGCTAAGTATTAGTGCTACTTTCAGTTCCTTTGATCAGGTAGTTTGATGAAATGGAGTTTTAAGGATCTTATTATTGCACCTTGGGGATATTATTTTTCATGTTATCTGGAAACTGAACTCTAATGTGCAGCCTTAAGAGACATGAGGGAAAGGTGTTAATGTCTAATAGAAAGTTTTGTAGTTTTCATTTTTATTTCTGATTCCACAGTTTTGGATTTTTGACAGTGATTAAGTTCTGAAGTATATGGGTATATACTTGCACAGACTATAAAAAGAATTATAAAATGTTTTTGGTCAAATTACTTGTAACAACAGGAAGGGCTCTTGATATGCATCACCTGTTTTTCAGATGCAGAAACTGAAACTAGAGAATAGAAATGACAACAAACCCAGAAATAGTATCTATAAGTCAGTTATTGCATAAACCACTGGAGAGAGAAAGCCAGAATAGTGTAAGGTTAAAGAATTTGCTTTTTATTGCCAGGCAGACTTGGGCTTGAGCACTAGTTAAATCTTGGACCAGTAACTTCATCTCTCTGAACTTAGGTTTTTTCCATCTTTGAAATCGGTATTGTAATGATAGCAACCTCACATGGCTTTTGGGAGGACTGCATGAGAGTAGTCTGAGCAACATGTAAGTAGTTCTCAAACATGAAAAGATTTGAGTAGGCTTGTAGAAGAGGCATGACTAGCGGAAGGATTGACTAAGTACCTATTTTAGTTTAAAATAGTTCTTAGATACATGAAGTTTAGGCACAAAATGTAAATTCAGTTGATTGGAAAGACCACTGAATTCTGATATTCTTTATTTGTTTTTAAACACAGCTGTGAGACATAATTTTTCTATGGCAGGCAGAATTGTGTTTCAGATGGAATGCCTGTAATCACCTGCGTATCTGCATTAGGTATTTATTGTCAAGCTGACTCAAGGGCAGGTGTTGAGGACACTACTAACTAAACAAGTCTTAAGGAAAACTTCCTTTTTTTGTGGTGCTAGGGTTCAAACCCAGGGCCTCATTTGTATAAAAAACAGGTCCTCTACCATCAAGTTATATTTCTGGCTCCTCAAAAAACGTTGTTGAAGGTACTCTATGTAGTGCATCTGGGTCCCGGGGATTAAATTTGGGCTTCTGCAAGCAGAGCATCGCTTTAGTTCTCAAAGAACTCTTTTTTTTGTTTGTTTGGTTTTGGTTTTGGCCAGTTTTAAGCCATACTTGGTTATGCACAGGGCTTATTCCTGATTTTGTATTCAGGGATCACTCCTGCTGGGGCTTGGAGGACCTAATCCTGGCCAGCCACACACATACATGGAAAGTGCTGTACTAAGAAACTCTTTAATGAAAGATAGGCAAGGCACATGCTTTGCAGAGATAAAAAGTGCTATTCTTTGAAAGTGGTGGTGTCTATTTTGTACCAAATGTAGACACACAAGGGGTGTGGTGTACAAAATAAATTTTTGGATTTGTCTTTTGGGGCCACACTTGACAATGTTCAGGGGTTACTCCTGACTCTGCACTCAGGAATCAATCCTGGTAGTGGTTGGGGGAACTGTATGGGATGCTGGGGATCAAACCCCGGTTGGCTGCATGCAAGGCAAGTGCCCTACCTGCTGTACTATCTCTTCAACCCCCTAAATTTTGCCTGCATGTGCACTATGATACAGGAATGTTCAGAGGTAAATACTTTGGAAAATGGAGAAAGGTAAAGGGTATTCAAAATTGTTGGGGAAGAGGATGCAATTTCAATTGGGTGAGCCTTTTGCTCCACCCCCTACCTTTCCTTTGTTGTCTTTGTTTCAGTGTCGTAGGGGTGCACACTTGTGGCTCTGGCATCGCACTCAACAAAGGGGGCAGTGCTCTGGGGTGGTGCTGGGGATTAAACCCGAGGCCTCACACCTGCAAGGCTGGCACTCTACCGTTGAGCCACATCCCTGGGCATAAGGTGAGCTTTCTGTTGTTATTGTTTGGGGGCCACACCTGGCGATGCTCAGGGGTTACTCCTGGCACTGTACTCAGGACTCACTCCCTGGTGGTGCCAGGGGACCTATATAGGATGCTGGGAATCAAACCCGGGTTGGGTGCATGCAAGGCAAGCACCTTACCCACTATACTATCTCTTCCATCCCAAGGTGAGCTTTTATGAGAGTGATATTTAACAGTGAGAGGAGTGGCATGTTAGTATCCAGAGGGTGAAAGGAGCATTTTAAGTAGGGGCACTAGTTCGAGGCATTGAAGTCATAGTTTGTTCTGTCTTCTGTCTAGAATAGAATGAACTAAAAGGAGTCTAGTAAATTAGAATTGGGTGGAGGACAGATTTCAAAGGGCTCCTAAAGCCTAGCTACTTTTTGTTTCTTCGTGTAGGTTTTGGGTCACAGGGAACAGTGCTCAGGGCTTACTCCTGGCTCAGGAGACAGTATGGGGTGCTGGGGGATTGAGCCTGGGTTGACTGAGTGCAAGGCAAAAATGCTCTTACCTACTGTCCAGCCTTAGGCCTAACTTAAACTGGTTCTCAACTGGGATTACATAACTGAATGCGGGAGTTGTAACAACAACAACAAAAAATCTTTTTTTTTTTTTTTGCTTTTTGGGTCACACCTGGCTCTGCACAGGGGTTACTCCTGGCTCTGCACTCAGGAATTATCCCTGGCAGTGCTCAGGGGACCATATGGGATGCTGGGAATCGAACTCGGGTCAGCCGCATGCAGGGCAAACGCCCTACCCGCTGTGCTATTGCTCCAGCCCCCAACAAAAAATCTTAAGAAAATTGTTTTGGGGCCTGAGAGATAAAGGGTTGTTAAAGCACTTCCCTTATAAGCTGCTGATCCTGATTGGATCCCTGGCACTGGATATGATCCTCTGTGAACAGCCAGAAGTGAAACCTGAGCACCACTGGGGTATTCCCCAAAGCAATAACAAAAATTGTTTTAAAATTCTCTATGACTTCAGTATTTGATTTATATCGTTACTTTTTCATATCTGTATAAACCCAGGGTACAAAGGTGTTTTTTTTTTTCTTTTTTTGGCCACACCTAGCAGTGCTCAGGGGTTACTCCTGGCTCTGCACTCAGGAGTGCTTGGGGATTGAACCTGGGTCAGCAAGTGTGTAAGGCAAACGCCCTATCTGCTGTACTATTTGTCCAGGTTACACAAAGTTTTAAGAAGTCCTGTTCCCTAGTGACATTATTAGGATTATTTTCTGAGATCTCAATGAAGAAGTGACGTGGTCTTCAGGAATATTATTCAATTTTCATGGGGAAACAACAGTAGAAGCAGGAAGACTTGTAAGAAATCTAGTAATCTAGGAAAGGGATGCTGGTAGCAAGGGGATAAGAAGGTGTAAAAGAGTTGGATTTTGAATTTTTTTTGTTTTTGTTTCTAGGCCACACCCGATAGGGCTTACTCCTGGCTCTGTACTCAGTGATCACTCTAGTGATCACTCAGTGATCTGGCTAGGCTCACCAGATCGTATGGGGTGCTGGGGACCAAACTTGGGTCGACCACATGCAAGGCAAGCGCCTTACCAGCTGTACTGTTTCGCCAGCCACAGTATATTTTGAAGATCAAACCAATATGCTTGTTGATAGCTCAGGTGTGTTTCATGAGAGGGGATTAAAGGATAATTCCAAGGGGGTTGTTCTAAGCAATAGAAAGATACAGTTATTATCATCATCTAGGATATGAATGTGAGAAGAGCAGGTTTGGGAAATAGATCAGATTTATTTATTTATTTATTTATTTATTTTGCTTTTTGAGTCACACCTGGCGATGCACAGGGGCTACTCCTGGCTCTGCACTCAGGAATTACCCCTGGCGGTGCTCAGGGGACCATATGGGATGCTGGGAATTGAACCTGGGTTGGCCGCGTGCAAGGCAAACGCCCTACCCGCTGTGCTATTGCTCCAGACCCCAGATCAGATTTATTTTTTGGCATGGTAAGTTTAAATTGTCTACTAGATATTTAGATTGAAGTAATATCCAAGTCTGGAGTTGAGGAGAGAGACCTGACCCAGTGATAAATGTCCTGTGTAGAAAGAAAAGGATCCAGGAGGTGTGTTATAGAGCAGTAGTTTTTCAGTCTTTTTATACCTGCTATTTGGCACTGGTCTGTGGAGCAGCAATTGAAAACCACTACTATGGATGTTTTAACATGGCTGATTTCCATAAACTTAGGGTGAAAATCACTTCTTCAGTAACCTTTGGTTGGGAATTGAACCCAGGTTGACTGCATGGAAGACAAGCTCCTTATCTGCTATACTATCTCTCTAGCCCCTTTACATTTCTTTTAATTACTAATGTCGCTAGCAAACATCAGTTCTATTAACAGTACCTTTGATTTTACTATTGGTATAAATCACATTTTAGCAAAATATTTTAGTTATTGTAGATACCTAAAATATTATATTCATTACATCGAAATTACAGTAGATTTGATGATTTACCACTGAATTGCTATGAAGTATATACATTACAGCACATTTTCAGTTTGGTAATGCTCGGGATGCTCCTGATTTGATATGGTGCTCAGGGGACCACATGGTGCTAGGACTTGAATCTGGACTCTCACTTGTGTGACTCACACATGGAAGGCAAGCTCTCTACCACTGAGCCATGTCTCTGACCCCAACACTTGGGTTTTCTTAATATCGATTTTAATTTGGTCTTCTTTGTAACGTGTATTCTGTTTTATGCATTTAAAAATAATAAGCTGGGAAGGAATCCATGGCCTTCATTAGACTGCCAAAATGTTCCAGGGCACAAATAAAGTTAAACTCTTAGTTTTTAATAGCTTTATAAACCTGGGTAAATCATGACTGTTTGCCTTGGGGTCCTTATTTAAAAAGTAGGGATCATAATAGTATTTTTTGCAGAAGGTTTCATAAAGGAGGACTTAAAAATTAAGATAGGACTAGAGTGGTAGTGCAGTGGTTAGGGCATTTGCCTTTGTATGTGATCATCCTGGGTTTGGCACCCCATATGGTCCCTTGAACCCTTCAAGAATGATTCTTGAGCACAGAGACAGGAGTCAGCCCTGAGAACCACCAGGTGTGGGCCAATTCCCCTCCTTTTCCCTCTCTCCCCAATGAAAAGAATTAGGATAGTGTTAGCCCTTGCTAGTATTGCATGAAAATATATAGCTAGGAAAATAGTACTTATAATAAACCAGGTAAAGGATAGTAAATTTGGCAAAAATAAATCTTAATAGCTGGGGGGTAATTTGAGCATACTCAAAACAACAAAGTAGTGATGATGCTCAGATTTCTATATTTCACCCTAGTTTTAGTGGGATAGAGATGCCATAGGAAGCCAGTTGAAAGTATAATGTGACCAGATTTTACATTTGGTCTGGGTCTTAAGTAGCTTTGTGTTCAGTAAATTAGTGGGGAAATAAAAATATTTTTATTTTATTTTTTTTTTTTTTGCTTTTTGGGTCACACCCAGCGATGCTCAGGGGTTACTCCTGGCTTTGCACTCAGGAACTACTCCTGGCGGTGCTTGGGGGACCATATGGGATGCCGGGGATCGAACCCGGGTCGGCCGCGTGCAAGGCAAACGCCCTACCCGCTGTGCTATCGCTCCGGCCCCAATAAAAATATTTTTAAGAGAAGGCTTTTTATTGGTTGAAATATGGGCTCCCCTTTTTAGGCTGCTGAGGTACATAGCAAGCTAAAATAGTTCTTGATGTTTCCTGATATGAAAATGAGCTATATAATATTAAAGTAGTATTTCTTAGCCTCTTTTCTAACAGTGGCTGCCTTCTGGTCTTGTTTGCTTCTTGTGGCTCCTCTTTCATACCATTTGGCTTCCATGTCCCTCCTCATTCCACATTTATGGGGTATTCCCCTTTGTCCCCTTGGAATATTCTGGGGAAATTCTGGAAGCCATATTGCCCTGGTTGAGAAATGATGGGTATAGGATACTTCTCCTGTATTCATGTCCTTCTTTGCTTATACTAGATTTCTGGCCTCACCATTCTTCTGTTGAAACATTGTATCTTTAGAAAGGTATTAAGCTAATATTGATATTAGTTGTGTTTTCTCAGTGTATTTTTTCAAGCTGCCAAGGTATGTTTTTTTTTTAAAAATTAAGTCACTGTGAGATACACAGCTACAAAGCTGTTCATGATCAGGGTGCAGTCATACAGTGATTCAATACCCATCCTTCCACCAGTGTCCATTGTGTCCATTCTCACCCCAGTTGAGATTGGGGTGAGAGTTGAATGACCCCAGTTGCCAAGATTGTTTTATAAGAGTGTCTTTTTTTTTTTTAAATAAGAGTGTCTTGTCAGTCATATTTGCCTAATTTCTTTTGTGCTACTAGGTTTTCTCAAATATTTTTTGCTACTTCTCCCTGCATAAACTAAGCTATTCTCCCTTTAAAAAACCCGTGACTTTGAGAAACAGGGGCCACAAAGATAGTACAGTGAGTAGGAACTTGCCTTGCACATGGCTGACCCAGGTTCAATCCCTGACATCCCATATGGTCCTACATCTCCACCAGGAATAATTCCTGGCCCAGAGCCAGGCATAAGTCTTGAGCACCACTGGGTGTGACCCCAAAACCAAAAAACCTCAAATGCTTTGGACTGGAGATACAGTATAGTAGGGAAAGCACTTGTCTTGCTTGTAGCTGACTCCTCAAATTCTGTCACCACAACCACATACAGTATACTGAGCACTGCCAGTGATCATTCCTGAGCACAGAGCCAGGAATAGCCCTTGATCACAGTTGGGTGTCACCTAAATACCAAAACCAAAAAGAACAACCCTATAACCAGATGCATTATAATTTTCTCTTGGGGGGAGATGAAGGTTTGGACTATTATATGCTACAGGTAATTAAGATTTTTCTTGACCTTTGGTATTTGGTGGTGGTCTTGGCAAAACCTGGCCAGCCTGGGTTAAGGAATAAATTGACCAGCTTCATCATTTCTCTTCTTTCGGAATAATAGTATATGTGTTTTTTTTTTTTTTTTGCTTTTTTTTGGGGGGGTCACACCCAGCGATGCACAGGGGTTACTCCTGGCTCTGCACTCAGGAATGACTCCTGGTGGTGCTTAGGGGACCATATGGGATGCTGGGAATTGAACTCGGGTCGGCCATACACAAGGCAAGCGCCCTACACTCCATCCCCCATATATTTTTTATTGTGGTAAGAACTATATTGTAAGAATTGTAGAATTTTTTTTTTCCTAAGAAATTTGCTCTTGATAGAGGTTGGTAGAGGAACAAAGCCTTTTGAAAAAAATTTTCAAACTCACTGGGAAGTTATAATAATATATATGATATATTATAGTTGAATCCCCATATCTTTTCATTAGAACCAGTAATCAAAGTTTTGCCACATTTGCTTTATATATATATTTTATTATTTATTTATTTATTTTGCTTTTTGGGTCACACCCAGCGATGCTCAGGGGTTACTCCTGGCTTTGCACTCAGGAATTACTCCTGGCAGTGCTTGGGGGACCATATGGGATGCTGGGGATCAAACCCGGGTTGGCCGCGTGCAAGGCAAACTCCCTACCCGCTGTGCTATCGCTCTGGCCCTGCTTTACATTTTTTATGTTTTTTGTGTTTTTTTTTTTTTGGGCTACAGTCAGAGATGCTTAGGGGTTACTCCTTTCTCTGCACTCAGGAATTACTCCTGGTGGTGCTCCGGGAACCATATGGGATGTCTGGGATCAACCTTTTGGTTGGTTTTGTGTAAGTCAAGCATTATACCTGCTGTACTGTCTCTCTGGCCCCATGCTCTATATTTCTATATTGAAAAATATATTTTTTGCTTGTTTTGGTGTTTGGGCCAAATCTAGTTGTGCTCAGGGCTTATTGCTGGCTCTGTACTCAGGGATCACTCCTGGTGGACTTGGGTAATGTAGGATGCTGGGCATCAAAGCCAGGTTGGCTGAATGCAAGGCAAGCACCCTATTTGCTATACTCTCTCTCCAGGTCCTGGTAATATGTCTTAAGTTATATCTTGTTTTGTGTTTTGTTTGGGGATCATTAAACCCCAAAGCATACACACTACCACATAGTAAGCAAATTCCAGGGCAAATGATTTTTTAAATTACCAAAACAAATAATAATTGGTCTTTTTTTGGTTTGTTTTTGCTTTTTGGATCACACCCAGTGATGCACAAGGGTCACTGCTGGCTCATATACACAGGAATTACTCCTGGCGGTGCTTGGGAGACCACATGGGATGGTGGGAATTGAACCCGGGTCGGCCGTGTGCAGGGCAAACGCCCTACCCACTGTGCTATTGCTCCAGCCTCACAAATAATAATGGAAAAGGGTAAGGTAGCATCCATGTTTATAGAGGAACAGGTGAAAATTCCCCTTTAGCATCCTTTCCCTGCCCCCACCCTCCATTCTCACATCAAAGAAATAATCCATTAATTTCATGATCTCTCTCAAGACCTTTTTCTTTTATAATTATTACTGTTTCGTTTTGGGCCATACTTGGTGATGCTCAGGGATTACTCCTGGCTGTACTCCATATGGTATGCCAGAGATCAGACCCAGGTCAGCTGCATGCAAAGCAAGTACTTTATCTTTTGTTTAAATTTTATTACTATTCTTTCCCCTTCCTTTAATTGTTGATGGCAATTATCAGGGATTGCACATGCGCTAGATTGTGCCACTCAGCCTGGGAAGCTACCTGTGGCATATTGGATATGCCAAAAACAGTAACAAATAAATTTCACAATGAGAGACATTACTGGTGCCTGCTCGAACAAATCGATGAGCAACGGGATGACAGTGACAGTGACATATTTAGTTATGGTTTTCATCAGGAGTCACTTATCAGTGCTTGCCTACTGAACTCATTGAGGTTCACTCTCGCTTAGCTGCTGTGTTTTATGTGCTTGCCAAAGTTGTGTGCTCTTTTTTTTTTTTTTCCTCCCTTAGGTCACACCTGGCGATGCACAGGGTTTATTCCTGGCTTATGCACTCAGAATTACTCCTGGCGGTGCTCAGGGGACCATATGGGATGCTGGGAATTGAACTCTGGTCGGCCGCGTGCAAGGCAAATGCCCTACCTGCTGTGCTATCGCTCCAGCCCTATGTATGCTCTTCTTTGAGGCACACAAGTTATGGTTATGATGCTCAGGTTCACTATGGTGCTACACATATGCCAAAGGTTCAGAGGTTCCTAGCTGTGGCACTTACACATCTTTATTAAATTACTTATTTTTTATTGGATCACTGTGAGATAGACCCTTAAAAACCATAATTAGATTTCAGTCATGCAGTATTCCAACACCCATCCCTTCACCAGTGTACATTTTCCAGCACCAATGTCCCCAGGTTCCCTTCATACATCTTTTAGTTGTTGTGCTTACAGGGACTGTACCCCAGTGGGTTTTTTTGAGGGGGAAAGTTTGTGTGTGTGTTTTCCCCCCTCTTTTCAGTTTTTGTTCCACATGCAACTCCTGGCACTGCACTCAGGAATTACTACTGGTGGTGCTTGGGAAACCATATGGGATGCTGGGGATTGAACCTGGGTCAGGCATGTGCAAAGCAAGCACCCTACCCCCTCTACTATCTCTCTGGCTCCAGGATTGTAATCCTCTTGATGGTATTGGCACACATTTAATTACAGTGCAGCTTGAAATCATTTTGCACATCCTTGGAGCATGTGGGATACTGGAGATTTAGACTTAGACTTCAACACTTGCAGGGCAGGCACTCCAAGCCTCTGTGTATTCCTTTGGGTCCCCTTTGTTTAATGTTTTTACATAGTGGTGGCATTTTACGGTACATATTATCCTGCCCTTTTTTTTTAATGGAGTAGTTTTGGGATTGGAGTGATAGTACACGGTTAGAGCATTTGCCTTGCATGCGGCAACCTGGGTTTGATCCCTGGCATCCCATATGGTCTCCCAAGCACCACCAGTAGTAAATCCTGAGTGCAGAGCCAGGAGTAACGCCTGAACATTGATGGGTGTGATCCAAAAAAAGGAACATTCAGATTTTTGTTTTTCATAATGGAGTTTAATTTTTGTTCTTTTTTTTTGGGGGGGGGGTGACAGGGGGTTTTCCCCAGTAGGTTAAGAGCCTCTCAGACTTCATCTGACAGTGCTCAGGAGGCCTTGTGTTGCTCGGGATCAAACCTGGGGACATGTACATTCCAGTCTTGTGTTTCAGCCCTTTGAGCTATCTCCCTACCCTTGGGATTTATGGTTTGAAGTCTCCTTTTGTCAAAGGTTCCCAGCAGCCCTGCATGCTGTACTCTCTCTGCCGCCCCCAACTAACTTTTTAATGAAATTAAGGAATGGTATTTAGAATTTAGACCGTTCATAATCAGTTGAATTTCTAGTTTAATTAATCTTTCATATTAATTTTGATGTTCTTATAAACCCCCCTTATTTGCAGAAAATATGTCCTGGGATCTGAATGAATATCTGAAGTGGCAAATAGTACTGAACTTTGCACTGTTTTTGCTTATATATACAAATTGATAAAGTTCAATTTTCTAATTAGGCTTAAGAGATGAGTAATGATCATAATATAATTATAACAATATATAGAAGCAAATACCTTACTGTATTTAATAGTTTTGGACCACTGTTGTCAAATATAGTAAAGATTAATCGATAAATAAAGGGGGAAATTTTTTTTAAATTTGATGGGTGTCAGGGATTCCCTAATTAGTTGGCATTTAAAACTTTTTATATACATTTTTCCCCCTTCCTATTTTTTGTTGTTATGGTGGCTGAGAGATTACACACACTTGATTACAATGCTTGGCAGTGTTGCATATTTTATTATTTTTTTCTTGTTTGGGGGCCAAACCCACCGATGCTCAGGGGTTAGTGACTCCTGGCTTTGTATTCAGGAATTACTCCTTGCAGTGCTCTGGCGACCATATGGGATGTCAAGGATCAAACCAGAGTTGCCTGTGTGCAAGGCAAGCACCTTACCTGCTTGCCTTGCACACATTCCAGATCCTTTATTTTCAGACTTTATGATGCACATTTTAATTGTGCTAATCACACACACTTGGTTGTAGCACTGGGAATCCTGACTAGCATTATCAGATCTGGATCACACACAGACATTTGGGAGGGTGTAGGGATCAGACTCATAGCCTCAGACTTGCAGGGCAAGTCCTACCACTTACCATCTCTGGACCCCTGATTCTTCACTTTGTCTTAGTCTAATTGGTGAGGTAGTCCAAGTTTAACATAATTTTAGGACTTTAACTCATTAAACTTTAGACAGATTGACAGGTCACAGGTAGCATAAATGAGCTTTTATTATTTATAAGAGAATGTGGGATGCCAAAGGGAAATCATTCCTCAGTGCTCATACTTGGAAATTGAAATAGTTGTGTGGATTTATAGGAGAGGCTGTATCATCCTGGTTACTTTAAAATAAGAAGAATGAATTCTAATTTAATGATTCTCTGAGATTTGCATTATTCAAGATCGATTTTAATTCTTTTTTTGGGCAGATTTGGGCCATTGCTGGTAGTACTCAGAGTTCACTCCAGTAGTGCTCAGAGATCACTCCTGGTGTTATTCAGGATTAAACCAGATTAAACCATTAAACCATATGCAAGACAAGTGCCTTTACCTCGGTACTATCTAGCTAGCCCCTCAAGTTTATTTTAAAATAAGTACACATATCGCACATGGTCCTCCAAGCACTGCCTTGGAGAGACCCAAAAGCACAAAGCATAAGCCCTAAGCACCACCAGGTATGGCCCCAAAACAAAACACACCAAAAAAAGAAAACTTACTGAGTTTTGTGTTTTTTTGAGTGGTTTCTGTCTCCCTTTGCCCCGCCTTTTTTTTTCTTTTTTTTTCTTTTCCATACCTGGCAGGGCTTTTGGGGGTCTACTTGGAGTACCAGGAATTTAACCCAAGTCAGCCATAAGCAACTGTACTTTCAGCCATAAGCAACTGTACAGCCCTGTGACCGTACTTTCTCTCCAGCCCCCTAATAGGGAGATTCAAAGCATGACCTAAGCTCAACTGAAGTTTTCACTAGCAGTGTATACTTTCTTTCCTTTTGCAGATCTCTCTTAATCTGTAACAGTCCCTTCTGTTTGCTGTATTTTGGAGACTTGCCAATTATATGAGGCTTTCTTTTCATAGTAGTCTTACTGGTTACGTATTGTATATTATGTCAGGGGCATGTACAGGTTGTCTTTTAGTGATGTCAGAATTGATCAGTGTGTTCTGGTGTAGTCAGTCTAATCTATCCATTACAGTTTCCCATCAGCCTTTTTGCCTCCTGATTTTATATGACATTGATGATGATTATTCCCAGATTCATTTAATAAGCATCATAAGATGGTAATTTTTTTCTTTTTATAATTCCATTAATTCTTATGCGGCCGACCCAGGTTCGGTTCCTCCGCCCCTCTCCGAGAGCCCGGCAAGCTACCAAGAGTATCTCGCCCGCATGGCAGAGCCTGGCAGGCTACCCGTGGCGTATTCAATATGCCAAAAACAATAACAAACAAGTCACACAATAGAGACGTTAGTGGTGCCCACTCGAGCAACTCCATGAGCAACGGGATGACAATGACAATTCTTATGCATTTTTTTGCTGGAAATGTATAAAAATTTTTTTTTCAGTTATTTAATTTCTTGGGAATACATTTCATATAGAAAATGTAGGGGAGGGGCCAGAGTGATAGTACAGTGGGTAGGGCATTTGCCTTGTACTCGGCCAACCTCGCTCGGTTCAATCCTCAGCATCCCATATGGTCCCCTGAGCACTGCTAGGAGTAATTATTGAGTGCAGAGCCAGGAGTAACCCATGAGCATTGCTAGGTGTGACCCAAAAATAATATTGAGAGAGAGAGGAGGGGGGGAGGGAGGGAGAGAGGGAGGGAGGGAGAGAGAGAGAGAGAGAGAGAGAGAGGGAGGGAGAGAGAGGGGGAAATTTGGTTCTTTTCTCTGTCTTTTATCAGACAGTGAAGTAATGTCTTGTTGACAGTCTTTCACAGGTGAAATTGCAAATTCCCCACTGGTATTCCTTTCATTGCTGCTGTCGTTTCAATGACCCAAGAATTGCACACTTGATTGTGGTGCTCACACACTTGACTGTGGTGCTCACCAGGAGTTATACATATTAATTGTAGTGTTGGATACATTTTGGCTGTAATGTTTACTGGGCGCCTCTCAGTTATGATGCTTGTCAGAGGTTGAAACTTGAGTTATGATCCTACCATACACCTGGCTGTGCTCTGGAGCATTCACATTCTAAATAGAGCCTAAATAGAGTGTCCTAAATAGAGCCTACTTGGCACATGTGACAGCAGCAGGAACGGAACTCACACCCTCAGTGTAGGTGCTTTCCCTTAGATTACCTCCAATGTAAATTTCATTTTTTTAAATTGTGTTTCAGGCTACATCCAATGGTGCTCAGGGATTACTCCTGACTTTGGAGCTAGGAACCACTCCTGGTAGGGTTTCGGGGGACTATAGGGTGGTTCTGGTGATTGAACTGGTTTGGGCATTTGCAAGGCAAGCACCTTACCCAGTATATTATCCTGGCCCTATTTATTTGGTTTTTGAACCACACCATTGGTGCTTAAGAGTGACCCTGGCTGTGCTTAGGAGACTGAATGGTGCCTGGAATATGAACCTGTTTGGAGGGATTCGAGGGCTCTCCAGTGTGATTTTTGTTTTTTTGGGGGGAGAGTAGGGGGATCACATGTAGAGGTCCTCAGGACTTCTTCCTGGCTTTGTGCTCAGGAATCATTCCTGCTTGTGGCTTCAGGGACCCGATTGCTTCAACCCTCCAATATAGTGTTTTTTTTTTTTTTAATTTAGTTTATTAAAGTTCATATGTTTGCTATACTTCTTTATGTTGTACTACTTTTTGTTGTTCAGATAGTCCCCTTTGTGTCCTTTTGTATGATGTAATCTTTGATCATTTCTTGGCCATAGCTCCATAGCTCATTTATACACTACCTCACTCTTGAAATCAGCTGTTGCTTCTGAGAGCATAGGCCTTTTTACTGGAAAGTTAAGGATATATATTTTATTGGTTTTTTTGGGGGGAGGGTGGGTTTTTATTTTCTGGCTTATTATTTATTTATGTATTTAAAAAAATTAGTTTTGGGGTCAGAGCAGTAATACTGGGTAGGGCACTAGCTTTGCACATGATTGGCTGGTGTTTGATCCCTGGAATACCATATGGTCCCCGGAGCAATACCAGGAATAATCCTTGAGCATAGAGCCAGGAGTAAGGCCAGAGCACTGCCTGGTGTGGCACCAAAACTAAAAGTGAAAAAAAAAAAATAACCCTCCAGTTCATACTCAACTTTCTTAATTTGCATTTTAAGAGTTTTTGTTTCACAACTTCTCTTTGAGGGCCAGAGGAGTTGGTACAATAACTAGGGCGTTTGCCTTGCACAAGACTGACCCAGGTTCGATCCCTGGAATCCCATATCCCCTGAGTACCATCAGGAGTGATTCTTTAGTGCAGAGCCAGGAGTAACATTACCTTTGAGTATTGCTGGAGGTTTGTGGCCTAAAAGCCATCCAACCAAACAAAGACCCCAAACTCTTCTCTTTGAAGTTGAAAAATCTAATGATAATGCGATATTTTGGTTCATATGAATTTTACCAGTATATAGTAGTAAAACTACTACATAGTTTAAAATTTAGGGGGTGGGAGAAGGTTGAGCCACTCTTGGAGGTGCTTGGGGACTGTTCCAGACTTTGTTCTCAAAGTTATTCTCTGCAGTGCTTGGGTGACCGTGTGTGGTGCAGGTGCCACATATCCTGTTCTGTCTCACTGATCCTGGTTTAATACTGTTTCTTTGAGCCACATCTGGCAGTGCTCAGGGCTTACTCCTGACTCTGTGCTGAGGGATCACTCTCCTGGCGGGCCTTGGGGCTCCATATGTGGTGCTGGGAATTGAACTCCAGTAGGCTGGATGCAGGACAAGTGCCCTTCCTGCTGTCCTATTCCTCTGCTGTCCTTCCTCTTCTAATTTTAAGCTTTATCTTTTGCCCATTGGTTAAATTCCAGTAAGGAATATACTGTCTATAGTTTCGTTTGCTTTAGCTATTCATTTATGTTAATCACAACCTAATTTGGTATAGTTTATATAGTTTGAATTTCTAGAAATCATTTTTTACTTTGTCCCTTTAAAAATGCAACACTTCACACAATTCCTAAGTTCCTTTAATAAAAAAGTAGAGATAGTTTTCATTCCTGTTCTCTTACTATTTCCTTTATTTGACTCGTTTTTAATTTCATGGTATCTGTGGGAGTAACATTCAGCATTGCTTATGGACGGCTCCCAGCAGTGCTTGGAGGACCATGTGCTAGAGGTTGAATCTGAAGTTGAATCTGGGGCTCTAACATGGAAAGCTTGGGCTCAGCACTTTGAGCATTTCCTTTATCCTTAGTCTTTCTTTTAATATGTAATATTGTTTTTTTTTCATTTTGGCCGAGTCTTCTGTTTTACATTTTCTAAATATAAGCATACTTAACATGTTGTATGTGCCTCTTTTCACTCACCAAAATATTCTGATCATCATTCCAGAATAATGATGATAATAGGGAGCTTCATCATTAGTTGTAAAGTTGCATATTTTACAGTTATTCAGCAATATTTTTGTTTTGATTTGGGGGGTTACACCTAGCTGTACTCAGGGTTTATTCTTGTCTCTGCACTCAGGGATCACTCCTAGAGCGGACCTGGGGACCCTGTGGAGTGCGGGGGGGGGGGGGGGGGGGTGGGGTGGGAGGGGTGGGAATCAGACCCAGGTTGTCCATTTGCAAGGCAAATGCCCTTCCTGCTGTACTATCCCTCCAGCCCCATTCAGCCACTATTGGTGGACAAATAGATTGTTTCTAGTCTTGCTGTCAACTGAGGAACCTTGGTATTCCTCCTCCTTCCTTTGTTACTGTTGTGATGGTGTGGAGTTGGATCAGGTTACAGTGCTCATTGTATTCTTCTAGTTGCAGTGCTTACAGTGCTTGCTGGCCAGGGTCAAAAAAATCTTTTTTTGGGGGGATACTTAACAGGTGCTGTACCCATTGTGCTTTCACACACCTGGCAGTGTTTACCCAGAAATTGTTTGCTGTTGCCGCCTTCAGGTATCATTGATAGCAGAGCTGCTAGAATCATTTTCACTCAGATTGAATTTTCAGTCAAAAGGTAGCATTCTAGAGCTAGGAGTTACTTCTGGACTCAACCTTAGAATTTTGTTTTAACCTTGTGTTTTGCTCATGAAATGAGTATTTAGTACATTGTTTTTCACACTGGTCCAGCATTGTCATTGACACACCTTTCAAGACCACTAGTGTTTCAGGGATTTTGTTTGTTTGGGGAATAAGTATCTTTGCCTTGCTTTGTATTGTACTTGTGATAGTTGATTTGAACTTTACCACATCCCAAAAAATAATTTGCCATTTTTTGTTAGATGTATAAACTTTCCCCCAAAACCAAGTAAATAGATGGTATTTTGTTTATATTTAATGATTCATTTCTCAAGAAAACTTCATTTTCAAAGAAAAAAAACACAAGAAATAAGACAAAAAAGAAATGAAAACAAAAGAAAACTTCATTTCAATGTGGTTGTTTTTCTTTGGGGCTGGGGGGGTTGTGTAACCAAAATTCAGGAACAAACCAAGCTCTAAGTGTGTTTTTAGTTTGGTCTAAAGAAATGAGTTGTTTTATTCACTATGTTACCAAGATTAAATGTAGCTCCTGGGCTGGAGCAATAGCACAGCGGGTAGGGCGTTTGCCTTGCACGTGACCGACCCGGGTTCAATTCCCAGCATCCCATATGGTCCCCTGAGCACCGCCAGGAGTAATTCCTGAGTGGAAAGCCAGGAGTAACCCCTGTGCATCGCCAGGTGTGACCCTCCCCCCCAAAAAAAAAGAAATAAATGTAGCTCGTTTACATTTTTAATATTTATAATGGAAAAAACTTGTTTATGAAACATGAAAGAGTAAAATTATTCTCAGGAGCATTTTTAATAACTCCAGAGCAAGCAGTTATTTATGAGAGGGGAATCTGAATTACTTTTTTTTTTTTTTTTTTCTTTTTGGGTCACACCTGGCAATGCACAGGGTTACTCGTGGCTCTGCACTAATTACTATCTTAAATGTATAAAGAGAGGGGCTGGAGCGATAGCACAGCGGGTTGGGCGTTTGCCTTGCACGCGGCCGACCCGGGTTCGAATCCCAGCAACCTGGGTTCGAATCCCAGCAACCCGGGTTCGAATCCCAGCAACCCATATGGTCCCCTGAGCAGCGCCAGGAGTAATTCCTGAGTGTAGAACCAGGAGCAATCCCTGTGCATCGCCGGGTGTGACGCAAAAAAAATAAATAAATAAAACTTCTTAAAAAAAAAAATGTATAAAGAGAAACCCAATCTTTCTCGTGTTAATTTAATCACATTTCCCTTTAAAAATTTTTTTTGAAGATTATTTTTATACATTTTTAAAGGTTGTTTTTAAGGGATTAATAGATAAGAATAATTACAGTAACTTGAACTGACCACTTATTTTCATGTTTCTCTTTAATATGCACAAGCTACTATAAAGAGTAGGGCTGGCAAGCTGATTCAATTATCCAGTTTGGTAAAATACAGGGTGGGTACAGGTTAAACTGGGTAAGTTTATAGCCTACTGTTCGTCTATAATAAGCTGTCTCCCTCAGTCGGTAGTGGCAGCTTTCAGTGTAATAGCATATTTCTTATAGAAAACTGTAGTTTTAAATTGGAAAAAGTGAAAATCTCCATTGACATCCAAATCTAGCTCCAAGGAGTTAGACTCTCTTTCATGATAGCAGCCTATTCTGTTTCGAGGCAGATATTTTTTAGTATGATGAATCAAACTATA
Source organism: Sorex araneus (assembly GCF_027595985.1). NCBI lineage: Eukaryota > Metazoa > Chordata > Mammalia > Eulipotyphla > Soricidae > Sorex > Sorex araneus. Next base: position 43,960,020 of record NC_073305.1, on the reverse strand, counting down.
TTTCTCTTTAACTTTTTACTCTTTGCAGCCATTTTGTGTAATTCATAATGGCAATACAAGAGTCAAGGGCTGTACAGACCAATTGAATACTTAGTTCTTCCATTAACTAGCTATGCCTCTAGGTATCTTCATTTGTAAAATGGTAATGTAATGTTACATAGATTTGAGGGACAGATGATGAAATCTGTAAAATTATTCTGGTAGCTGTAATAATGGGGATGGTGGTTTAGAAATAGGGACTGTATGACCCAATTTAAGTATAACATAATTAATTGACTAAACATTTACCCTCAACTTTTTGGTATGATTTATTGGCTAGTATTAAAAATGAATTTCAGGGCTGGAGAGAGAGTGTTGGGCACTTATCTTGATTATGGCCAACCCTGGTCTTATTCTCGACATCCCATAGAGCTCCCCAAGCTCCCAAGAATATTCCTGAGCACAGAAGGATATGACCCCATAACAAAGAATATTTGTCTGTGTTATATTTATTTCTTTTGAATATTATTTGATATAGGGTTCCCCTCTCCCACATTTTGCTGATAAGGAAAATAAATGGAAATGTATATTAAACTCAAAATAATGAGTAATGAAAACTTACTTGTATATAACAATCTTTAAAATGTTCGAATTAAGTCACCATACCTTCTAATTTAATGGATTTTTGGAAAAGATAAACAAAATGTAATTTGCTATATGCAAGTAAGTAACAAGTAAATAATGCAACAAATTGGGAGATAAGCCATAGAATAAGATTTTAGTTATATGTGTGCATATAATAAAGTATGTATTACTGTATCACTGTATCACTGTGATCCCATTGTCAGTTTACTCAAGCGGGCACCAGGGCTGAGAGAGGGAGAGGGAGAGGGGGAGGGGGAGGGGGAGAGGGAGAGGGAGAGAAACTTGTTTTGGGATGATAGTCTTTTCCTCACTGACTATAGAACTACTTGATGGTATGTTTGAGATCATTTTTTTACTACTTTTTTTACTATATACTTTTTTTTACTATAGTATAAAAACATACCACATTAAAATCTTGCCTGAAGATCTCAAGATGTTACTTATTTTGTGTTTTTTTTTTTTCATTTTAATATTTTTGGTTTTGGGTTGCACACCTAATGGTGCTCAAGACTTATTCCTGGCAGGCTTGGGTCAGGGACTATATGGGATGTTGGGGATCAAACCCAGGTTGACCATGTGCAAGGCCAGTGCCCTAACCACTATACTATCTCTCTAGCCACAGGAGATGTAGCTTTGCAATGAATGCTTTGCTTGTGTGGGCATTCTTTTTGACCCCACTCATTTATTTGTGTGTGTGGGGGGAGCATTTTGGGGCCACACCTGACAGTGCTTAGGGCTTATTCCTAGCTCTGCACTCAGGGATTACTCTTGGTGGCCTGGGGAACCATATAGGATGCCAGGGATAAGATCTGGGTCAGCCACATGCAAGCAAGCGAGCGCCCTACCTGCTTGTACTATCACTATGGCACCTGAGACTAATACTCTTGCTTTGTTAATGTTGAACTTTTATTTCATTTCTCTTTTTTTGGCCCTTCATGGATTGTAGCTAGCCACTCTTGGAAATAGAGGCTAGCAGTTCAATGTAGAACCTAAGAATATGGTGCTTCTTGGGCTCTGTGGTTCTGGGGACCATCAAAGTAGTGCTCAAGGGACCTTCAGTGTTGGATTATAGTTCCAAGCATTTTAGGCTTAACATTTAGTTGTCCTTTCTCCGCCCACAGGGAGTTTTGGTTAAGTGAATTACACCCACCACAGTGCTCCCGAAGAACATGCAATTCCATAGGGGCACTCCCAGTGCTCTTTGTTTATCTTTAACCTCTCCTTTATGTTCTTCTTTCCCTATCTGTTAGTTACAAATATCTCCAAATCAGACATAGTAACTTACAAAGTCAAACTTCTGATAACTCTGGATTTTGTTTATGTAAGTGAAATATTTGCTTTTCTCTGTGTTTTATGCCCTTTGATATTTTTATTTTAGAGCAATGTCCTTTTTGTATAGACCCAGGAAGACAGTTAATGTTATGCTTTTGTAATATGGGAATTAATTGACTGTGAATAATATTTACTCCTGGACATCCCTTATATTTACTTAAGCCTCATTTGCCCTTAGACTGACCTTAGCTCCTTACACCCCAAAAGGTGAGTCCCATTGAGGGATTTGGATGGAACTGGGGCAAACCATAAATTGTGCTGGCTTCGACGTGGAGCAGCCTACGTGCCATAAGAAGTGTAAGTTAAGAGCATGGTCGTGGAACAAATTCTGTCATGACCCCAAAAGAAATAACTGGATAAGGACCATATTGAGATTAGGAAAAACTACCCTGACCTGGGAACTGTAGTCTGGGAAACATAGCAAGATCTCCCCAGGAAAAGCTACCATGAGTACAGAGAAACCATTTAAAGTTTAATCTAGGGTGTAGATGATAAAAGTCTCTTACTGTGTTTATGCAAAATGACTGGAAATATTATTAAGAAATAAATTTAATATGATTGTTAAAATAGATTACATGGATTACCAGTAAAGGAAAAGGAGAAAGCAATATGCCCCTAGATGGTATCCTGCCGGTGGGCAGATCTCCTAGGAATCTAGAGTATTGAAGCCCCTGGATGGATCTCCTTGAAGAATTTTCTCTGAGGAGGGGCTTTAACATCTGTTTATTGTTTTTGTACTGCAACATAGACCATGTTCAGGGACTATTCCTGACTCTGTTCAGGAGTGATCTCTGTACCTTATGTGGTGCTGTTAATGCTGACAGAATATAGCTTAAACTACATCTACAAATGTTTATATGTAATGATATACCGGTAAGACTTTCAAAGGAAATAAACTTCAAAAAGCATGTTCTTCCATTTGTCTGTTTTGTATTTACAAAAGAGACATTTGGGCCAGAGAGATTTCTCAAAGATCTGAGCACACAGGAGTGCTGGCAGGGTTTAATCCTAGTACCACATGTTCCCCTGAGCAGAGCTGAGATTAGTCCACCCAAACAAAACTTTAAAAAATAGATTTTCTCATATGCACATTTTTTTTTTTTACAACTTAAAGGTAGTTGTCCTTAGGAACAAAGACCAAATTGCAGTTTTATCTTTCTTGGTTAGTAAGATTTTTTTTTTCTCCTAGGTGCTGGTAGTTTTTTCAAATAAAGAAAACTAATTGTTCCAACTAAAAGTGAGCTAAAGTGAAAAGATCTGTCATTCTCTACATTTTTGTTTGTTTACACCTGGTGATGCTTAAACTTACTCCCGACTCTGCACTCAGGGATCATTCCTGGTGGTGTTCAGGCAACCCATATGTACAACACAAACACCCTACCCACTGTAGTATCTCTCCAGCCCACTCATCCTGTACTTTAATCTGTTAGTCATATGTTAGGTCCAATTTTTGTAATTTTATAAAATTAGACTATCTTTTAAATTTGCTCATATTTTGCCATGAGATCACTGTGGTCTTTTCCTCAAAGTAATTACAAACACTTCTGTCTGTTACTATTCCTGTATGACATGATATTCAGAGTAGATTCCCTTACTAATCAATGTTTTCTTTAATACTAATAAATGTTCATGATATGGTGAAATCTCTCATGAAGTCTCCCTATGGAAATTTTGCTTCTAGTGTCTTAGTCTGAGAGATTGGTTGGCTGATTTTATTAACTGTATCATTCTTCAATTTAGTCTTTTTCATTTGTGCCATGTAACCTAATAGAAATTTGTCTTTTTTGTTGACATGGATTAATAATTCAAAAATATTTTTGATTTGTAGCTTGTTGCTTGTCCCAGTGTTCATAGGACCATGTGGTGCCAGGGATTAAATTCAGGTCTCCTGCATGCAAAGCATGTACTTTAGCCCATTTTTCTATATCTTTGGCCCTCAATTATTGAATCTAACAATGCTATTACCATTAATTTATGAGGGAGTGTTTTATTGATTGGTTGCCATACTTCACCAATGCTTGGTTAATTAAGGCAGTGCTTCTGACTGATGGTGCTTGGGGGATAATAACATTTTTTTATTCCCAGGCCCCAAAAAATAATTTACAAAAACATACCAATAGTAATATGTTTTGTTTTGTTTTTGGGTTATAACTGGCGGTGCTCAGGCCTTACTCTGGCTCTGCACTCAGGGATCACTCCTGGCAAAGATTGGGGAACCATATGTGGTGCTGGGGAATTAGACCTAGGTCAGCTGCATGAAATGCAATTGCTCTACCCCCTGTAATGTATCTCTGGCCCCAGTAATGTTTTGTTTTTCAAGTCATTGTGACCTTTTTTGGAACATCATGTAGCTCTCTTGACGAATAGATTGGTGATGTGATACAGTATATATACCTCCCATTTTTCAAAGAGACTATGGAATGAATACAAAGAATGTTTGAGAACCACTTACTAACCCATAAAAGAAATGTTTCTCATGAGAAACAAGGCCACTGGACCTTGTTACTACCCACTACTTGACATACTGTTTTCCTTTTAAATGGTTTTTGTTTTGTTTTACTTTTGGGGTGACCAGGGGTTACTCCTGGTTCTGCACTCAGGAATTACTCCTGGTGGTGTTTGGGGGGCCTTATGGGATGCCGGGGATTGAACCCGGGTCAGCTGCATGCAAAGCAAACACCCTACCACTGTACTGTCACTCAGGCCCCAGGTTTGTTTTTTTTTCCCCCCAAATACTGTTTTGGTATTGTTTTGTTTTTGGCCAAATCCACAAAATGCTTAGGGCTTACTCTTGCTTTTGCACTCAGGGATCACTCCTGGCAGGGTTTGGTGGGGTCCATTTGGGATGTCAAGGATAGAACTTGATTCACCTGTATGCAAGGCAAGCACGTTAATATGTTATACTTTCTCTCCAGTCCTTGTTTCATTTTAATATCTGTGCCTTTGCCTGTGATATCCTTTTCCAAGGATCTTCTTTGAATAAAATCTTCAAAAACTAATTCTTTAATTTTTTAATGGCATTGAAATGTTTTAGATTTCAGATGTACAACACTAAAACTTCACATACTTTTACTACATTATGATCACTACCAAAAGCCTAGCTTCTTTTCTCAGAGGTACAGTCCCCCTTTTTATCCAGCTTACCCCCTTATCCTTCCCTTCTGGTAACCACTTTTATTCTTAATAGTCTGTTTCTTCTAAAGGTTAGTTGCATTCTTCTGTTTCCACTAAACTTACCTTCTCTTTACTATTATAATGTAGACATTTTTATTTAGATATTTACTCCATTATGTTGCAATTACTTTTGTAACAAAATTATATTTTGTATTTATAGAAATTATTATCTTAAGGGCAGAGACTCTATTGTATTCTTCTCTCAACCCTTTATTTCTAGCACTTAGTATCATTTAACATTGTGTGGTGTGCTCTTCAATAAATATTTTTTATACTTTAGATAATGCAGACTCTGAAGGAATGGGCTGTTCAATGGAATATACCTATAGATAATTAATATTTTAATTTTCAGAGGAAAATTTTATTTCAATTGATTTTAAGTATTTATGATTTCTTTTTATTCTTTTGCATGCTTCCTTGGCTGGATTGCAATAGAGAAGAAGAAAATGAGGCAAGTATGCTTTTTTTTGTATTCAATAATCATGGGGTTGGAAGCATTGAAATTTAACTATTATTTTGGGTGTAAATGACTAGTTTTTGCTTAATTTTACTTTTGGGTCTACAGTGAGTCTTTTTAGTGATAGATGATGTTTATCTTAAACTGATGTTATTTATTTATTTTTTCTTCTTATTTTTTTTTGCTTTTTGGGTCACACCCAGCAATGCACAGAGGTCACTCCTGGCTCATGCACTCAGGAATCACCCCTGGTGGTGCTCAGGGGACCATATGGGATGCTGGGATTTGAACCCGGGTTGGCTGCGTGCAAGGCAAACGCCCTACCCGCTGTGCTATCACTCCAGCCCAAACTGATGTTATTTTTGTTTTGGGACTTCTTTGTTTTTGTTTTTGGGCACCACACCTGGCAGTGCTCAGGGATTTTTCTTGGCTCTGCTGGAGATGGGGTGAGAGTGTATGTTTCCAGCAGTGCTAGGGCTAACCTGTTGGTTTTTAAACTTGGGAACTTAAAGAGCTGTAGGCAAAATGAAGGAATCTGGTACCTCTAGAGACCGCCATTAACTTTTCTTTATGTATTGATCTTGCATAGAGGATTTAATTTGGAAAATAGACTTTGTTTACTAGGAATATTGAAAGAGAGGCTGGAGAGATAGTAGAAGAGGTAAAACACTTAATTGCCTTGTAGGCTAATGTCATGACCCAGTTCAAATCACAGCAAAATTAAGCACAGTCTGCTAAGCACCTCTGGAAGTAAACTCTAAGCACTGTCAGGTGTGGTCCCAAAACAAAAACTACTCGAAGAGTGCTTTTCTCTGACAATATGTGAAAACATTTGCTTTCCTACTTGAATACTATATAATTGTGAAAAGAGATGGCAGCTTTTATCATGTTGAAAGAGAAATAGTTGTTCTCTGTAATAGCCAGAGTTGTGATTAAAGAATGTTTCTGACAAGTTAGAAAAGTGTCACAGCTGACATGTGTATAATCCTTTTAATTTGTATTTTATATATGTGTGTATGTATATATTTTTTTCTTTGGGGGCTGGGGGCCACACCTGATGGTGCTCAGGGATTACTTATGGTTCTGCTCTCAAGGATCACTCCGGTGGTACTTGGGGGAGTACCATATGAGGTGCTGGGGTTAAAACCTGGTTTAGCTGTGTGTAAGGCAAGCACCATACTCACTGTGCTATTGCTCTAGCCCTAGATAAATCTTTTTAAAAAAATTTTTATTAGAGAGGGGCTGGAGTGATAGCACAGCGGGTAGGGCGTTTGCCTTGCACTCGGCCAACCCGGGTTTGAATCCCAGCATCCCATATGGTCCCCTGAGCACTGCCAGGAGTGATGCCTGTGCATCGCCAGGTGCGACCCAAAAAAAAATTTTTTTATTAGAGAACCACTGTGATGTATAGTTACAAACTTAAGAACTTTTGTGTTTGCATTTCACTCATACAGTGATCACCAGATAAATCATCTTAACACTACTTTGTAATTGTTTCACTTTTGGTAGAATCAGACTAAATCAGCATGACAAAAGTATGTGGGTCCTAAGCAGAGACCATGTTAATGAGTGTGACAGAGTGTGGGTGATTTTCAGGAAGGCAAAAAAGGTCAGGTCTTTATTTGGCTATTTCATAATAAAATGATGGAAGATTGTTTTTACCAGGCTTTTCAAAAATCTGGCAAGATCGTCAGAATCTCTGTGATGGTTTTTTGTTTGTTTGTTTGTTTTTTCTTCCTCTCCCCATCCCCATGTGATGCTTGTTTTTAAAACAAAACCAAATTTCTTGTCCACCTTAGATTTGTTGAATCTGTATCTGGAATTTTGTCACAGATCTTTAGTTTCAGTAAAACTGATTCTGTATAATGCAAGGATATATGGTTGTAGAGCATAGGATTGTAATGATTTCACTTTTCCCCCCCACAAACAAAGCAAACTATTTTCATTACTGAGATGTTAACTATTGCTTTCTGTCTACATGAACTTTCTTGTCTTTCGTATTGCATTTTGAGAGAGACCTCTGATATATATATATATTTTTGGGGGGGAGGCAGTGTTGTTAAAAATCTGCCTGGAAGATAGTTATGCTGCAAAGAAACTAAATTCTGAACTTAGTTTTGTACTGAGTTCCTCCCCACATGGGGAGTTCTTTTCCTCTCTTCGACTTTTCAATCAACTTTTCTACTTTCAAAGGAAAAAAAAAACCCAGAGAGATTAAGTTCTTTATGTAACACACTAGAATGCGAAAATATAGGTAATTGTAACCAGAGTGGGTACTAAATTCTCTATACTTATAAGTGTATTAAAATTTCCATAATAAAGGACTTTTAAATGATTACAGTCTTCAGGAATTCATGTTATTTGTCACTAAAAAGATCTTTTTATTTCCCTGACATTTGAAATTATAGTAGATTTTTGAAAGTGACTTTATTATAATAGTAACAGCTTGTTTTGTTCATTTATAGGCAAAGATTGAAAATGTGCAGAAAACAGGTTTCATCAAAGGACCAATGTTCAAAGGCGTTGCTTCTAGTCGGTTTTTACCCAAAGGCACCAAGACAAAAGTTAATTTGGAAGAACAGGGACGACAAAAGGTGTCATTCAGCTTTAGCCTTACAAAGAAGACTTTGCAGAATAGGTTTCTGACTGCACTTGGTAATGAAAAGCAAAATGATACTCCAAACTCCCCATCTGTACCTCTTCAAGTAGACTTAACCCCTAAAATTAAAATGGACGTTGGAGATACCTTATCTACTACAGAAGAATCTTCTCCACCAAAATCAAGGGTAGAATTGGGCAAAATTCATTTTAAGAAACATCTGCTTCATGTAACATCGAGGCCTCTGCTAACTACCACTACAGCAGCGGCATCTCCTCTTCCTCCCATGGTATCATTACCAGCAGCCATAGCAGAATCAACAACTCTAGACTCACCACCCTCATCTCCACCTCCACCCCCTCCACCCCCCCCAGCCATAACACCCTCGCCACCAGCACCAGTAATAGAGCCAGTGGCTTTGCCACATGCACCAGTAACGGTTCTGATGACAGCACCAGTAGATGTAGCAGCTAGAAACCTCAAGGAATCCCCTGTTACAGTTGTACCTGAATCTTCAGAAATGGACACTAAACAGGACACTGTATCTAATAGTTCAGAGGAACACATAACTCAAAATTTGAATGAACAAGCAGATGCGCCTTTGCAAAAAGAAGATTCCCATATTGGGAAGGAAGAAGAAATTCCAGATAGTTCTAAGAATAGTCTGGTCTCAAAAAAAACAGGTTCTAAGAAGAAATCCTCACAATCTGAAGGCACCTTTCTTGGTTCAGAATCTGATGAAGATTCTGTACGGACTTCCTCAAGTCAAAGATCACATGATTTAAAATTTTCAGCAAGCATTGAAAAGGAAAGAGATTCAAAAAAGAGCTTAGCACCTTTAAAATATGAGGATTTGGGGAAATCTTCACGATCTAAAACAGAGAGAGATGATAAATATTTTAGCTACTCAAAACTTGAAAGAGATACTCGGTATATATCTTCTCGATGTAGATCAGAGAGAGAACGGAGGCGAAGCAGATCTCGTTCTAGATCTGAGAGAGGCTCTAGAACTAGTTTATCCTATTCCAGGTCAGAAAGATCCCATTATTACGACTCTGATCGCCGCTACTATAGGAGTTCCCCTTATCGAGAGCGGGCACGGTATTCTCGGCCATATACAGATAACAGGGCACGAGAGAGTTCTGACTCAGAAGATGAATATAAGAAAACATATTCTAGGCGCACCTCATCTCATTCCTCCTCTCACAGAGATCTGAGGACATCATCTTATTCTAAGTCTGACCGGGATTGCAAAACCGAGTCCTCTTACTTAGAGACAGAGAAAAGAGGAAAGTATTCTTCAAAATTAGAAAGAGAATCCAAAAGGACTTCAGAAAATGAAGCAGTAAAGAGATGTTGTTCTCCTTCTAATGAATTGGGATTTCGACGGGGGTCATCGTATTCCAAGTATGATAACAGTGCTTCCCGTTATAAATCTGCTTCTTCAAAACCTGTACCCAAGTCTGATAAATTTAAAAATTCTTTCTGTTGTACAGAATTAAATGAAGAAACAAAACAGTCTCATTCTTTTAGTTTACAGACTCCTTGTTCAAAAGGTAGTGAATTAAGAATGATTAGTAAAATTCCTGAAAGAGAAAAGACTGGTTCTCCATCACCATCAAATCGATTAAATGATTCACCTACTTTTAAAAAGCTAGATGAATCACCTGTTTTTAAGTCTGAATTTATAAGACATGATAGCCATGATAGTATTAAGGAATTCGACTCATCTAAAGTAAGGAATGATCAATTAAGAAGTTATTGTCCCATAGAATTAAATATAAATGGATCTCCTGGAACAGAATCTGATTCAGCAACATTTTGCACTTCCAAAACAGACACAGCTTTGATGTCTTCTGATGATAGTGTGACTGGATTGGAGGTATCCCCTTTGGTCAGAGCACGCATGCTTTCATCAAATGGATTTCAGAATATTAATAGATGTAAAGAAAAAGACTTGGATGATACTTGCACACAGTGTAATAAGTCAGAAAAATCACTTAGGGAAACAGATCCTTCAGTGTCGCCACACCAAGATAAACTGACATCTTTGCCACTAATAACCATAGATTATTCCAAAACAGTAAAAGAACCAGTTGATATGAGAGTTTCTTGTTGTAAAACCAAAGATTCAGATTTATATTGTACTTCAAATGATAGCAATCCTTTATGTCATTCCGAAGCTGAAAATACTGAGCCTTCAGTTGCAAAGATTTCTCCAAATAGCTTTATGAATGTGCATTTGAAATCAAAAACAGTTACATGTGATAATAGAAATATGACAGATCAGCACTCAAAATTTGTGGTTGAGGACAATAGACAGGGCATTGGTAGCACTACTTCAGCTTCAGTTAATCATTTTGATGATTTATGTCAACCCATACATTCAGGAATTGCTTCGTCTCTTCCAAGTGTTTCACCAGGAGTAAAAATGGACAATTTAACTCTCTTACAATGTGGAGAGAACACATCCCCAGTTATGGATGCTGTGCTGAATAAAAGCTCAGATTTTACAAAGCAAGCAGAGAAAGAAAAAATGGAAGTAGGTAGTGACCTTCCTGATTCAGCCAGGGTAGCTGCTTCCTGGGAAAACAGGCATAATTATGGGTTACCTGGAAAATGTGTACAGAAGACTCAAGAAGAGGGAAATTCCATAGTGCCTGATAGAAGAGAAAGACCAGAAATCTTGTTAGATGAAGATGGAAGAGAACATGCACATACTTCTGATGATTCGCAAGTAGTATTTTCTTCTTGCGATTTAAATTTAACCATGGAAGACAGTGATGGTATAAATTACACTTTAAAATGTGATAGTAGTGGTCATGCTTCAGAGATTGTGTCTACTGTTCATGAAGATTTTTCTGGTTCTTCTGAAAGTTCAAGTGATGATAGTGATTCAGAAGATACAGATTCTGATGATAGCTGTATTCCAAGGAACCGTCTACAGTCAGTTGTGGTTGTGCCAAAGAATTCTACTTTGCCCATGGAAGAAACAAGTCCTTGTTCTTCCCGGAGCAGTCAGAGTTACAGACACTATTCAGATCACTGGGAAGATGAAAGATTGGAGTCAAGGAGACACTTGTATGAGGAAAAATTTGAGAGTACATCGAGTAAAGCCTGTACTCAGACTGAGAAGTTTTTCCTTCATAAGGGAATGGAGAAGAATCCAGAAATTACTTTTACACAGTCCAGCAGAAAACAAATAGATAACCATTTGCCTGAAATTGTTCATCCTCAGAGTGATGGGGTTGATAGTACAAGTCATACTGATGTGAAATCTGATTCTCTAAATCATCCAAATGTTGAAGAAACAAATTCCAAAATAGCTTCAAGGCAACAGGAAGAGATGCCCGTTTATTCCTCTGATGATTTTCAAGATGTCACAAATAAGTCTCGGCAACAGACAACTTTCCCTAACAGACCAGATAGTAGACTGGGAAAAACAGAAATGAGTTTTTCTTCCTCTTGTGAGATTTCCCAGGTAGATAGCTTCCATGCATCTGAAGAGCACAGAAACCTAGGGTGGGAGTTCTCTCAACAAGAAAAGCCGACGACCACATACCAGCAGCCCGACAGTAGTTTTGGAGTCTGTGGTGGACACAAATATCAGCAAAGTGCAGAACAGTATGGTGGGACACGTAATTACTGGCAAGGCAACGGCTACTGGGATCCAAGATCAGCAGGCCGGCCACCTGGAACTGGGGTTGTATATGACCGAATTCAAGGGCAAGTGCCAGATTCCTTAACTGACGACCGTGAAGAGGAGGAGAATTGGAATCAGCGTAGTGGATCCCACTTTTCAAGCCAATCCAGTAAATTTTTTCTGTCCCTTCAGAAGGACAAGGGATCAGTACAAGCACCTGAAATAAGTAGTAATTCCATTAAGGACTCCGTAACAGTGAATGAAAAGAAAGATCTTTCAAAAAACTTAGAAAAAAGTGATATGAAAGATAGAGGGCCTCCTAAAAAAAGGAGGCAGGAATTGGAGAGTGATTCTGAAAGTGACAGTGAACTTCAGGATAGAAAGAAAGTTAGAGTTGAGGTAGAGCAGGGAGATACAACAGTGTCCCCAGGCTCAGCATTAGTTGGACCTTCTTGTGTCATGGAGGACTTCAGGGACCCACAACGATGGAAGGAATGTGCCAAGCAAGGGAAGATGCCTTGTTACTTTGATCTCATTGAAGAAAATGTTTATTTAACAGAAAGGTAATTAATACTTAATTGACAAATCTTTACCTCTTATTAAAAAATACTAGTTTTGGGGCCTAGGGAGATAATTCAGAGGGCTGAAGTGTATGCTTTACAGTAAGGAGTCCAGAGTTTGGTCCTGGTCATCAAATGGTTCCTTGAGTACCTCTGGGTTTGAGCTGGGAGGAACCCTCAGTACTGCTGGGTGTGACCCAAGCACACAAAAAATTGACCTTTCAGTACTTGATCATATTAGTTCAGTCCCAGGAAATAATTACGTGATCAAATATAAATTAAAATATATGAGTCTAATATGAGTATATATGCTTATATTTGTAGAGTTCTTTTGCAGGTTTTTTTTTTTTTTTTCTGTTAGAAAAGAGATGTTCTGGGGCTGGAGCAGTAGTACAGCAGGTAGGGCGTTTGCATTTACCTTGCACGTGGCTGACCTGGGTTCGATTCCCAGCATCCCATATGGTGCCCCAAGCAGTGCCAGGAGTAATTCCTGCGTGCAGAGCCAGGAGTAACCCTCTGCATCTCTGGGTGTGACTCAAAAAGCAAAAAGGAAAAAAAGAGATGTTCTCTTTTTGTCTCATTTATTATCTCATACTAAAGGTATACTTTATGCCATCCTCATTTTTCTTAAACTCCTCATATAAAAAGCAAGTCAGTCATATTTTTAGGTAAGCATATTCCCATACTCATTAATGAATTATGTATTTAAGTGACTTAAATGAGTAATTTTAAAGTTTTTAATTGAAGTCATTATGACACTATTTTGTACTTTCATAAAGTACTATATATATTATAGTTTATGGAACTATTATAGAATGCATAATCACAGTGGAAATTAGGAGATTGAGGCAGCTACTTAGACTGTGCTTTCATTGTCCAATATTTGAAGAGTAGTTTTGGTTCCCTAATTTTAAGTTCTTATTACTATTTTTTAAATTTTAGGCTCCATGGTTTATAAAATTGTAGGATCCCATGCATATAACATTACAGCACCACATCCTCTTTCAGTATATCTGTTTCCCTCAACCATCCTCATCTCACACCTTGTGATAAGCTTCCCATGATGACCAGTTCTCAGTTTCTGTTGCCTTTGGGCATTTATTACTCCCCTAATATTTTTATTACACATAAATCTTTACATTAATCTTCACATCCCCCTGAAAAATTTTATTTAATCAAACTTGATGTTTTTGACCATTTTTTTATCAATGATCAAAAATAGCTTGACATAAAGGCAAAGTAAAGATGGTATGTTTTTTTTGGTTATTTTTTTAGTTTTGTTTTTAATTCTGACTAGATTTTTATGAGTTCAGTCACTTTTTAATAGCTTCCTTTTTCTCCTCAGTTTGGGTTGAGAAATTTAGACCTCTGAAATGTTTACTTATAGCTATATTCTTTTCTTCTATAAATTATTTCACTTTCTTTTAAGCAAGATATCTGTGTAAAATATCATGGTAGTGCTGTGTTGTTACTGAAAGATTATCTAAAGCAGTGTTTCTCAACCTTATGGCTCTTATATACCTCTAGGGTATTCTTAGAGAACCATAGATGAGAAGGGTATAAGTGGGGGTCCCTGGCATGAGATTTGGGAGCTAAGCAATGGGACTGGGGGCCACAGGAAGGAAACAAGGTTGGAAGGGGGCCACATTGGGAAGAATATTGAGTAACACCAAAGCATTTGATTGCATTTAACTTGTAATTTAAAACTTTCAGCAAGATGTTTTTTCTTCAGATTATATCTCAGTTATCATTTGTTCATGTGAGGATAAATTCTTTAATCAGCTCTTTCAGTATTTGATGGTGAGTTTTTCTATTTTTTCCCGAGCCAGATATGGCTATTAACACTTGGAAATTCTCAGAATTTGAGATTTAGTTTCCAGCAGCTATAAAGCTACTGTTCTAGCTGGTCAAGGGCATGGGCTTTCACCCTCTCCTGTAAATACCCAATAAAATACTTGAATTTCTCCTCCCCTCAGCCCACCCTCCAAGAGATTTAGCTGATCTGGAAACCTGGACTAGAGAATAAGTGCCCAGTACAAAATTCAGGGCTTGAATTTGAATTTGCTGTATTCTCCAGTTTGCTTCTCATCCTTTCTTGCAGCACAGTTCTTAGAATTTTCTGTTTCTGAAGTACTGAAAAAACAAACCTTTTTTAAATTATTGACTAGAATCTTTAAAAAATTAACGACATTTATTTTTTGTGTATTACATATCACAAGATTTAACAAATTTTTATAAAATTTTACCCCATAGAAAGAAGAACAAATCCCATAGAGATATTAAGAGAATGCAGTGTGAGTGTACACCTCTTTCTAAGGAGGAAAGAGCCCAAGGTGAAATAGCATGTGGGGAAGATTGTCTTAATCGACTCCTCATGATTGAATGGTAAGTAAGGTGGGATGCCCAGTTATTTTATTAAATGCCCCGATATTAAAAATATTAATGGAGAGTTTGACCTCTCTTCTACATATTGTTGAGAGTGTATGTGCAATAAAAACAGCTGGTGTTTAATATTAGATTTCTTTGTTTTGGTGCATTTGATTATAATACACAATTGTAAGTTCTGCTTATAGTCATATTGTAAGTACTGTGTAAATTCACTTTATTATTGATGCTAATGGACTGGAGCAATAGCACAGAGGGTAGGGCGTTTGCCTTGCACGAGGCTGATTCAGGTTTGATTCTCCCATCCCTCTCGGACAGCCCAGCAAGCTACTGAGAGTATCCCGCCCGCACGGCAGAGCCTGGCAAGCTACCTGTGGTGTATTTGATATGCCAAAAACAGTTACAAGTCTCAAGTGGAGACGTTACTGGTGCCCGCTCGAACACCAGTTGAACAGGACTACAGTGCTACTCCAAAAGGATATAAAACCCTAACAGGAGCTTGAGGGGGAGTACAGTGGGTAGGGTGCTTGCCTTGCATAATGGACAACCCTGGTTTGATCCCTGGTATCCCAAAGGGTCCCCCAAGCACCACCAGAAGTGATTCCAGAATGTAGAGCCAGAATTTACCCCTGACCTTTGCTGGGTATGGTCTAACATTGGAAAACTACATACTCTTGTTCTAAACCTCAGTCCCTCTATTTTAAATCTCTCTTGGTAATTTTTTATGCCTATAACAATGTCACTAGGTGTTTTTTGTTTTTTTTTTTTTTTGGCTTTTTTTGGGTCACACCTAGCGATGCACAGGGCTCACTCCTGGCTTTGCACTCAGGAATTACCCTGGCAGTGCTCAGGGGACCATATGGGATGCTGGGAATCGAACCTGGGTCGGCCGCGTGACACCCTACCCGCTGTACTATCACTCCAGCCCAGTATTTCTTTTTATTTTTTATTATTATTATTTTTTTTTTGCTTTTTGGGTCACACCCAGCAATGCTCAGGGGTCACTCCTGGCTCTGCACTCAGGAATTACCCCTGGCCATGCTCAGGGGACCATATGGGATGCTGGGAATCGAACCTGGGTCGGCTGCGTGCAAGGTAAACACCCTTCCCCCTGTGCTATCACTCCAGCCCCCCTGTATTTCTTTTAGAAATCTTATAGAAATCTTAACTTTTTTAACTTTGTCCCCATCATATATTTATTAAATATATTTTGATAATTCATTCTGTACATACAGACCTATCCTAATACTTTATCTTGGCTGCATTATGAATTCATAGTAAACTCGTAATTAATGATCTTCTGTTGATAGACTTTGCTTTCTTTTTCTTTTTTTTTTTGCCAGTTACCAATAACTTAATATAAATAAGGCTATTTTGAAATCTTAAAAAATATGCAAAGGCCAGAGCGATAGTACAGAGAGTAAGGTACTTGACTGACTGGCATGTAACTAGCCTAGATTCAGTCCTCAGCACCTATGATCACTGCCAAGTGGGACCCTCCAAAAAAGGAAAATATGTATTATACTTTTTGGGTGGCAGGTAAGTTGGGGCACAGCTTCTATGTTTTTCTTATAGTATCTTTACATCTAAAATGCATGTTATTTTTTAGTATGAAAAGTATTTTTTTAATATGAAAAAATATTAAGGCGATTTGTAGTTTTGGCACTTTTAATATTGAGGGGTTTTGTTTGTTTCTTTTTGGGAGGTGAATATTTGGGCCATACAGTGCTCAGGGACTGTGACTAGCTCTGTGCTCAAGAGTGACTCCTGGCCTTGCTTGGGGACCATATGTTGTGCCAGAGATTCAGACTGGGTTGACTGCATGCAAGGCAAGTGCCTTACTTCCTGTACTATCTCTTCAACCCCTAATGAGGTGTGGTTTTTTGTTTTATTCTTCTTTTTGGGTCACACCCATCGATGCTCAGGGGTTATTCCTGGCTTTGCACTCAGGAATTACTCCTGGCGGAGCTCTGGCGATCATATGGGATGCCAAGAATTGAACCCGGGTTGGCCACATGTAAGACAAATGCCCTACCCGCTGTGCTATCACTCCAGCCCCCCAATGAGGTATTTTATTTCCAAAGTAAAACATTAAAGCAAAACCAAAGACACTTGGTATTCCTTTTTTTTTTTTTTTTTGCTTTTTTGGGTCACACCTGGCGATGCACAGGGGTTACTTGGGTTACTTCTGGCTCTGCACTCAGGAATTACCCCTGGCGGTGCTCAGGGGACCATATGGGATGCTGGGATTTGAACCTGGGTCGGCCGCGTGCAAGGCAAACGCCCTACCCGCTGTGCTATCTCTCCAGTCCCGGTATTCCTTTTCTAAAAGGAAGAGATGACAGTCTATATGTAAAAAGAGATGTAAGAGCATTGCCCCTAGTCATTGTGCATTGTTCTTTTTCTGCCAACCTTCTAAATATATTGAAGAAAAAAATTTTTTGATGTTGTTTCTACATTAATTATTTTTTTTTGCTTTTTGGGTCATACCCAGCAATGCACAGGGGTTACTCCTATCTCATGCACTCAGGAATTACTCCTGGTGGTGTTGGGGGGACCATATGGGATGCTGGGAATTGGACCTGGTTCGGCCATGTGCAAGGCAAATGCCCTACCCACTGTGCTATTGCTCCAGCCTCTACATTAAATTTTTTTGTAAGTCTTAGAATTAGCTCTAATTTTCCAACCCTTTCTTATAATAAATCAGCAACCTATCTTCCCATTCTTTAGCAACTTACCTTTCCTATCAGTTACCCTTAGCTTTTTCTTTAGTTATTCCTTCGAAGTTATTCTTAGACTTTCCTCAAATAGGTCTCACTTCCTGTTTTTCACCCAAGTGAAGACTGTATCTCTTGTTTGTTTTCCTTATCTCTCCATATCCAAGAGATTCTCCTTTAATCCTGCTGCCTTCTGAAAGCTTTCCTTCACTACTTCCCCTAAGGTGATTGCTTTATCCTCTGAGCATCTGTGGAAATGTTATTTATTGCTGATTTGGCAGTAAATGTTGGAAATGATTAGAAATTTCTATTCTAGTGTTTCACAGTATTAAATGTTTTTGTACGTGCTAGATTTGGAATATTAAAAATTCAGTGAACATTTGCTTTTACTGTATCCTAGGATTTATTAAGGAATCTTGCCACTTTGTATTGTTTGAGCAGTGAAATGTGTAAGATATTAGTTTCTCGTAAAAAAAAAGATAAAATAGTTAAGTACATTCAAAAGATTAAATTGGGGTTGGGAAGATAGCTCAAACTGTTAGAGCAAACTTCTAGCACATTTGAGGCCTGGAATTGGATCTTGGGTGAAGTTGCTTCCTGGAATGGCCCACTCACTGAGCTTTCATATCCACATTGCCAGGTAGAAGTTTATCAAACAAGGCCAGGAGTAGCACTAGCCACCCAAACACATTTGAGGGTTGCCCTGTTGCCTTCTAGCACCACTGGACCCAAGTGGTACTGCTGGTCAGTGAACTGTCAGGCTGGTATCTCCAGGCTGAGAATCACCAAGATTGGACCCAGAGTCCTCTAGCAACCACTGAGAGTGGCCCCTTATTAAAAGAAAGGTTAAATTAATGATTAATGCGGAGTATAAGGGGGGGTGTGTGACAGAAAACATGTCAGTTCTACAGAATTGTCAGTACTTTAAATTTAGATGTATCTCAGATATTCAGGAAATGGGAGACAGAACTTTCTTGTGATGACCAGATGACACTATTGTTTTGTGGGTATCATCTGTTTAACAGCATATTCAGTTCTAAAGAGTGTTCATATTGGAAGGAAAAACTCAGGAAGGCTCTTTTGGAGGTTCATCACACATGCTGATAATCATGCCATAAAGCTGTGAATAATACAAATAATTATATAACACATTCTGCCAAACTTGTGTTTATTCTTTTGCTGCTTTAAAGAATTAATTTCACTATTTTCATCTTAGTTCTTCTCGATGTCCAAATGGGGATTATTGTTCCAATAGACGGTTTCAGAGAAAACAGCATGCAGATGTTGAAGTCATACTTACAGAAAAGAAAGGTTGGGGCTTGAGAGCTGCCAAGGATCTTCCTTCGTAAGTTATGTTTTGATCATTTTTCACTTCACTTTGTATTGTTGAAGGTGTAGATACTTTGTAGGAAAATAATTTGTCTATTACACTGAGTTAATAATTATTGTAAAGAATGACCGCTTAGTAGCTAGTAAACATAAACAAAATTCACTTTAGTTCAGGAGATTAAAAAAAAAGTCCCGTCTTTTGTCTATTATAGAGAACATTTTGTGGGGTGAGTAATAGTTGCGGAGGGTAGGGTGTTCGCCTTGTACAAAGCCTATTTGGGTTAGATTCCTGGCATCAAATGTGGTCTCTTGAGCCCCGCCAGGAATAGGCCCTGAGTGCCCTTGAGCTAGAGCAATAGTATAGCAAGTAGAGCTCTTGCCTAGAATGTGCTGATATGGTTTTGATACCCGACACCCAGGATGGTCCCCTCAAGCTCTCTGGGAGCGATCCCTGGGTGCAGAGCCAGGTATGACCCAAAAACAATATAAGGGAAATTTTGTCAACATTTGGACTAGGAAGCTTCTTCATTGCCTCTTAATTATATTTTCTTATGCTATTACTGTTTACTATAGACCCTTAGAATACCTGTAAACTGTAAAAAAGAATGGGGACGTAATCTGATTTGGGTTGAGTAAAAGAGGATAGTTACTAATAGAAAGAGTATCTGGAAAATTAAAGCATACTTGATGCTAACTCAGAATTTGTTGAATACCTAAATGCTGTTCATCACCTAACCCACTACACTTTTTTTCAAGCTCCCATATTTTATTTCTCCTCCCTGCCACCCCACATTTCTTAATAGTTGTTGATATTGTGATCACTAGAGATTACACATGCTTTTGGCTGTGGCACACACATGATTTTAGCTGTGGTGCTAAGAATCTCATGTTAGGCTTATACAAAGTACCATTCAGCCATGTCACTAGCCTGTTATTATCAAATTGAGATGTATTTCTTTTTTTTTTTTGCTTTTTGGGTCATACCTGGCGATGCACAGGGGTTACTCCTGGCTCTGCACTCAGGAATCACTCCTGACAGTGCTCAGGAGACCATATAGGATGCTGGGAATCGAAGCCAGGTCGACCGCGTGCAAGGCAAACGCCCTACCTGCTGTGCTATCGCTCCAGCCCCCGAGATAGTATTTCTAAGAAACACAAATCCTATTTCTTAAAAAAGTCAGTTTTAAGAACTGCATGATAAGCTTTTGTCTGGCCTTAGTTTTATGGATGTTAGACCCTATTGAAAAGTCTGGCAATACTCTTATAGTTCCTAAATCACTAGGACTTTGAGACTTGTGTCTTAGTTGCTTCATCAAATCTAGACTTTTTCCCCCATCAAATCTAGATTTATGGGGATTGTTACTATTCTTCAGATTTTCTTCTGGTGTGAAATATTTACTTTTTTTGGATGTTTTGATAATCTTAAGCTTTTGAAAACAGAGTGCCAGTGCACTGGGTAGTCTGCTTTCTTTACATGTGTGGCCTATCCAGGTACTAGCTCTGGCCAAAGAGTGCTCCAGAGCACCAAGCCAGAGTAAGCTCTGAGTATGTGGCCTACTCTGTGTGGTCCAAAAATCAAAAAGAGAAGTTTTTGAAAATAGACAATTTGAGAGCAGTGAGAGCAAAACATAGTATTTTATTGTACTAAGAAAAGGTTTCAAGTTCAGGGAAGAAAATTTATTTTGGTAGATTTGAAATGGAATTCTTTTTACCACTTACAAGGGAATAAGGCATATTTAGTATTCTTTTTTTTTTCTCTCTTTTTGGGTCACACCCGGCGATGCACAGGGGTTACTCCTGGCTCTGCACTCAGGAATTACCCCTGGGGACCATATGGGATGCTGGGAATGGAACCCGGGTCGGCCGCATGCAAGGCAAACGCCCTACCTGCTGTGCTATTGCTTCAGCCCCTAGTATTCTTTATAATATTTATTCTACATGGAAGAACTTGGCAAGCTCCCCGTGGTGTATCTGATATGCCAGATACAGTAATAATAACAGGTCTCATTCCTCTTACCCTGAAAAGAGCCTCCAATTGTTGGGAAAAACGAGTAAGGAGAGGCTGCTAAAATCTCAGGGCTGGGACAAATGCTATTACTGTTATTGACACCCTATTAAGTAAATCAGTGAACAATGGAATGACAGTGATACAGTGATTTATTCTACAAGTCTGAAGTAATTCTGCTTATTTTCAAGGAAGGGAGCTAATCCCAAAAATGGAGGTTCTAACACTATAGTTTCACAATTTCTTTTTTTCTTCTGGGAATGGCCACACCAAGTTGTGCTCAGGAGTTTCTCTCAGCCTACTTGGGGATTGTTCTGGTTGTGCCAGGGTTTGAACCTTGCTGCCTGCATGTGAAGGATGCACTTTATCTTGTTGAGCTATCTCTCTGACCCTATGAGCTCATATTCTGTGGTCATTCTAGTACATTACTTTAAAAAAATAAGCTTCTGGGCAAAATTTTTTTTTTCCTCTTTTGGCTTTTTGGTCATGCCCAGTGATGCTCAGGGGTTATTCCTGTCTCTGCACTCAGGAATTCCTCCTCACGATGGATGCTTGGGGGACCATCTGAGATGCTGGGGAATGAACCTGGGTCGACTATGCAAGGCAAGTGCCCTACCCTGCTGTATTATCTCTCCGGCCCCTTCTGGGAGAATTTAAGTGTTGTGGGCCAGAGTGATAGTATAGTGACTTGGATACTTGCCCTGCATGCAGCTGACCTGGGTTCAATTGCCAGCATCTTATATAGTCGCCCATGCACTGCCAGGAGTAATTCCTGAGTATAGAGCCAGGAATAAACCCTAAGCACTGTTAGGTGTGGCCCCAAAATAAAAAAATAAATAAAACTTAAAAAGGAATTTAAGGGGCTGGAGTTATAGCACAGCGAGTAGGGCATTTGCCTTGCACTTGATCGACCCGGGTTCAAATCCCAGCATCCCATATGGTCCCCTGAGCACTGCCAGGGGTAATTCCTGAGTGCAGAGCCAGGAGTAACCCCTGTGCATGGCCGGATGTGACCCAAAAAGCAAAAAAAATAATAATAATAATTAAAATAAAAATGGAATTTAAGTGTTCCTTATAAGAAAATAATTTAACCTTTTAGAAATACCTGCTAGTTATCAGATTTTTATTATTAAAACATGAATATGCTTATGATAGATCAATATACAAATTACATGCAGGTCCTCAGCATTGTGCCAGATGTGGCCTAAACCCCAACCACCACCACCGCCAGATTTCTTTGATTATAATTAGGTGTGTAAGTGAGAGGATAAGTGAAAATTACCAGGTCATTTTGGGTCAGAACTTGGGGGCAAAACGTAGTTAAACATCTCTTTGCATGAAAATAGTAGTTGAAATCATTGCTGAGAATGAACTTCCATAAAATAAAAAGAGGGGTAAGAGACTGAAAATTTCATATCTAAAATAGCAAAGAAATAGGTAATAAACTAAGGAAAGAACATTTAAAGATAGGTGGCAAGTGACGTAACTTGAGAGCAATTAATCATATTTATTAATAGATGCTATGGAAAACTCAGAATGCAGAGAATTATAGTACATTTTAACCTTTAATATTACTAGATGGGGCTGGATCGATAGCACAGTGGGTAGGGCATTTGCCTTGCACACGGCCGACCTGGGTTCGATTCCCAGCATCCCATATGGTCCCCTGAGCACTGCCAGGAATTACTTCCTAAGTGCATGAGCCAGGAGTAACCCCTGTGCATCGCTGGGTGTGACCCAAAAAGCAAAAAATATATATGTATGTATATATATATATCACTAGAGACCCTTGAGTAAATGATAGCAACGGAGCGGCTATATTTAAGTTTCCTTTTGGCCTAGAACATTAAGTTTCTAATTTTTCACTATCTTCTGATTTCTTTAGAAATGCTTCTCAGGTGAAATTACTGCTTACATGATAAATAAACTAGGCTTGAGTTTATTGAATAAAAAAAGCTTATTATCTAAAAATTTTATTATTTATATTAATTATTAAGTATATGCATTTGCTAGTCACTGTCACTGTCATCCCATTGCTCATCGATGTGCTCGAGCGGGCACCAGTAACATCTCCATTGTGAGACATGTTGTTACTGTTTTTGGCATATTGAATACGCCATGGGTAGCTTGCCAGGCTCTGCCATGTGGGTAGGATAAATTATAAAAATCAGAACCAACTTTATTTAAAAAGAATTAGGGAAAATTAACTTCTGTTTGGTACTAGCTACTTCACATATATTTTAATTTTATCTTACGTAATACAGAATGTGTTTGCAGTATTTCTTTAAATTTATAAATTTTTTCATAGTTTATTTTTTTGATAAAGAACCTATATGGGAAATACTATTATTTTTCTTCTGTGTTTTCAGGAACACCTTCGTTTTGGAATATTGTGGAGAGGTACTTGACCATAAGGAGTTCAAAGCCCGAGTAAAAGAATATGCACGAAACAAAAATATCCATTACTATTTCATGGCCCTCAAGAATGATGAGGTGAGCTGCATGGATGTGTTTGCTTTGATATGGAAATTGTTGAGTTTGAAAGGATCATTGATGTCAGTTGATCTCTAAAATGCAGAGAGGTTGCAGGATCAGTGACTTGTCTTTTGTTTACCAAAAGGATGGACAGTGAGATTTACATTTTTTAACTGAAAACATACTTGTTTTTATGTTATAGTTCTTAAAAATTATTTATGATGCCCCAATAACTTTTTTAAATAGGCTATGTTTATTATAATACAAATTAAGGGGAGAAAAAATTTTAATCATTTTTTAATAAAAAATTAAGAAATAACAATGTGTTGGCACAGATAATATTTTTTTAAATGAAAATTAGCTATTTCCTAAGGAGTTGCATATTTTGCAGAGCGCTTTAATACCTTAATAAAATGTTGCTTACATTTTTTTTTTTAATTTTAATTTTTTTTTTTTTTTTTTCCTTTTTGGGTCTCACCCGGCACTGCACAGGGGTCACTCCTGGCTCATGCACTTAGGAATTACCCCTGGCAGTGCTCAGGGGACCATATGGGATGCTGGGATTCGAACCTGGGTCAGCCGTGTGCAAGGCAAACGCCCTACCCACTGTGCTATCGCTCCAGCCCCTGTTGCTTACATTTTTATATCTACCTCTATATTCGGTCTGGAAATACATGTTTTAGGAACCTACTGCCACTACCCTGCTGAATATAAATCAAGGTGGGCTCATCAAGAGATGATTTTCTGTTTTTGGCCACTCCTAGAAGTGCTTGGGAGAGACAGTTTGGTGCCAGCAGTAGAACATGGACCTCCCACAGCCTGTTGAACTCTTTCCCTGGTCCTTAATTAAGGGTTCTAACAAGCTTTCCAGGGGATTTAGATATGCACTAAAATTTGAGAGCTTGTGTGTCCTACACAGAAATGCAGCTGACTCCAGATTGAGTGCTCTAGTAGCACAGGTATTTATTTTACTTTATTTATTTTTTGGTTTGGGGCCACACCCAGCAGTCCTCAGGGCTTACTACTGGCTCTGAGTTCAGGGATCACTTCTTGCAGGCTCACAGGACCATTTGAGGTGCTAGGGATCGAACACCGGGTAGGCCATGTGCAAGGCAAATGCCCTACTACCCTCTATACTATCGCACCGCGCCCCTTCCCCAGCATATCCACTTTAAAAGTTTCATATTTGTGAAGTGAGATTGAATTATAATAGAATGTAAGAAGTAAAAGTAACATTGAAGATACAGAGATAATTTTATCTGTAGGTAAAATATTTAAAGTTGGTAGATCTTGCAGAGCAAATAATTGGTTACTTATCACTTTGATATGTAAATATGAGAGTTCTCTAAAAGAAGGTGAATGGTAGGGAATATAGCGTTAAATTTTAAGCTTTTTCTTTACAAAGTCTCATTTTTTACTTTCTTTCCCTAGATAATTGATGCTACACAGAAAGGAAATTGCTCTCGTTTCATGAATCATAGCTGTGAACCAAATTGTGAGACTCAAAAAGTAAGTTGAAGTAGATGTGGAATTTAAGGTATTTTGTTGTTGTTGTTCATTAGTTTCAAATTTTGTATGAGAGATATCCCTAGGTTATTTTTTTAATCTTTGCACATCAACTGATGGTGTAGCAGGGTTTGAGGGAGACACAGAGTGCACAGATGTATCATCAACCAGTCATACTGAAGAATCACAAAAGGATCCCTACTGATTTAATTTTTTGATGATCTTAGTATTTTCCCCTACTTTATTGCTAAATATTAAATTTTGATTTGATTTGTTTTGGTATTTGGGCCATATTCAGTGATGATGAGTGTTGACTCCTAGCTCTGTGCTTGCAGGTAATTTCTGGTGGTGCTAGGGGAGCTATATGTAGTGCTGGTGATTGAACCAGCACTACATGTAGTGCTGGTGATTGAACCAGCACACAATCATATGGTGATTGTGTGCCAAGCAAAATGCTTTAACCTTTATACTTTCTTTCTCTGGCCCATAAACATTTAATTTTGTTTCTGGGGTTTTTTTTAGTTTGTTTGTTTTTGCTTTTTTGGTCACACCCGGCAATGCTCAGGGGTTACTCCTGGCTTTGCACTCAGGAATCATTCCTGGTGGTGCTCAGGAGACCATATGGGATGCTGGGAATTGAATCTGGGTCGGCCACATGCAAGGCAAACTCCCTACCCGCTGTGCTATCACTTCAGCCCCAACATTTAATTTTGAAATAATAGGTTACAAAACAGTGGTACAGGGCTTCTGTGTACCATTCTTTATCTAACTTTCCCAAGTGTTCACATCATACATAAGCACAATATTATTAATCTAAAAATTATTTAGATACAAGGTTAGCACTCGGCTCACTGTATAATTGCTTTGTCCTGGTGAACATGATCTTCAAAAGTCTAACCTGTAAATATCTTCTCCATTTTAATTCTTGAGTATTATATATATATATCTGTTCTGATGCTTCCCATTCTTTTCATAAACTCAGCCATATAACCACCACTTTATGAATTAAACTTTTGCAATGTTTTTCTGGTTCTATCTTAGTGCATGGTTTTAATACAAAATGAAGTAGTATGTCTTCCTGTAATAGTGTGTTAATTGAAGCATTTATTACTTGCCTGTTCTTAGGATGAGTTCATTCTTTACTGTGTAGTAATGCACGTTGAGATGTTATGATTGTTTCTGAGAGACATAGAGACATATTAAGGGTGATATTCAGTCTTGTACTTCATTAAGAAAGTATAACACTTAAATATGTTTATTTTTAAAAGTCTCCTATTTTGTGTTTGGAAAAAATTTATTGCCTAAAAGAGAACATGCATAATTAATGCAGATATTAATGTTTTTTAAAATGCAGAATAGTTACTAATTTATTTTCTTTAAAAACAATATCTCAGTGGACCGTGAATGGACAGTTGAGAGTTGGATTTTTTACCACCAAACTGGTTCCTTCAGGCTCAGAGTTAACATTTGACTATCAATTTCAAAGATACGGGTAAGTGTTGTTTCCATTCTGAAGTATTGTTTCCATTCTGATTTGTACCTTCTGATATGGGACTAGAATGTCGGGATATAGAGATACACTTTGATGTGAATTACTGATAAGTTATTTATATCAGATCTAGCTATAATGTATTGTCTTGATTTTATGTTCTTCCTATGTTATGGCACTTCTGGCTACTCATAATTCTGTGACTTTATGCTATCTTATTTTTATTTTTATGTTCTTAATACTATTAAGAATTCATTACAAAAACTTAATTGCATAATTAAAAGTTTAATAGTTAACTGTGAAAAGAGATTAGTATAATGAATATTGATGTATCCATCATTTATCAGTGTCATCTTAATCTTGTCTTATCTAAGCCATATCATACTTTTTTTCCCTCCTCTGAGTTTTGGCTCACATCTGGGTAATTCAAGGGTAACTTCTGGCTCTGCGCTCAAGAATTATTCCTGGTGGTGCTCAGAAGACCATCTGGGATGCTGGGGATTGAACCTGGGTTGGCTACATGCAAGGCAATCACCCTGTCGACTCTGTCCTGTCTTTCCAGCTCCTAAGCCATATTGTTAAAAACTAATTTGTACCTTGTTCTGTCTACTAAGAAAAATAGTTGATACAATAGCAATGAGTACTTAATGACATTTATATTGTCACCTTAAAAAATAATTTTTCACAAAAAAGAAAATGTTGTCAAATTTGAGATAGGAATTGATTAGGGTATTCCTGGTTTATCATGTCATCATTGTATCACTGTCATCCTGTTGTTCATCGATTTACTCGAGTGGGGCCAGTAACGTCTCCATTTGTCCCAGCCCTGAGATTTTAGCAGCTTCTCCTTACTCATTTTTCCCAACAATTGGAGGCTCTTTTCAGGGTCAGGGGAATGAGACCTGTTATTGTTCCTGTGTTTGGCATACCTAATACACCATAGGGAGCTTGCCAGGCTCTTCCGTGCAGGCAAGTTACTCTTGGTAGCTTGCTGGGCTCTCTGAGAGGCATATATATAATATATATCACTATGATATATAATATATATTATTATATTATATATGATATATATTATTATATATATTGTCATATAGAAAACTATATAAGAAGCAGGATTGATAGTACAGTGGGTTGGCTCTTACTTTGTAATGTGGCAGACCTGGGTTTGATCCCCAGCATCCCCTGTAGTTCCCCGTGCCCACCAAGAGTTAATCCTGAGCACAGAGCCTGGAGTAAGTCCTGGCCCAATGAAAGGGGAATATATATTATATTTATTATTAATGTAATATATAATATATATTGTATATTTTTTATATATTGGAGCGATAGCACAGCGGGTAGGGCATTTGCCTTTCACGCAGCCGACTCAGGTTCAATTCCTCCGTCCCTCTTGCAGAACCCGGCAAGCTCCCCAGAGTATCACGCCTACATGGCAGAGCCTGGCAAGCTATCCGTGGCGTATTCAATATGCCAGAAATAGTAACAAGTCTCACGATGGAGACATTATTGGTGCCTGCTCAAGCAAAATCGATGAGAAACAGGATGACAGTGACAATGACAGGGATTTTATATATATTGAAGCGATAGCACAGCCAGTAAGCTGTTTGCCTTGCATGCCGTCGACCTGGGTACAATTCTTCTGTCCCTCTCGGAGGAGATCCTGGCAGGCTGCCGAGAGTATCCTGTCCACATGGCAGAGCCTGGCAAGCTACCCGTGGCATATTCGATATGCCAAAAACAGTAACAACAAGTATCACAGTAGAGATGTTACTGGTGCCCGCTTGAGCAAATCGATGAACAATGGGACTGAAGTGCATATTATTAAATACATTATATATATTCAGATTTGGGGCTGGGGAGAGTTCAATGAGCTGCAGCTATTTTCATGAAGAACCAAATTTGATCCTGATAACCACATGGTTCTCTCGGTACTGCCAGAAATCATTCCCCAGCAAAAAAGAAAAAGAAAAAAAAAGACAGGATTAGCTTCTGAGGACTTCTGGGTGTGGCTTTTTAAAAGAAGACAAAAAAGATTAGTTATCATTCTACAGGAAGACTTTAAGAATCTCTGGGGCTGGAGCGATAGCACAGCGGGTAGGGCGTTTGCCTTGCACGCGGCCGACCCGGGTTCGAATCCCAGCATCCCATATGGCCCCCTGAGCACCACCAGGAGTAATTCCTGAGTGTAGAACCAGGAGTAACCCCTGTGCATCGCCGGGTGTGACCCAAAAAGCAAAAAAAAAAAAAAAAGACTTTAAGAATCTCAAATAAGCTGTTCCTTGCCATAAGTGGAAGAAATCTTACTAACCCCTGTGCATCATTAATAATATTGGGGCTGGAGAGATAGCACAGCGGGTAGAGCGTTTGCCTTGCACGCGGCCGACCCGGGTTCGAATCCCAGCATCCCATATGGTCCCCTGAGCACCACCAGGAATAATTCCTGAGTGTAGAACCAGGAGTAACCCCTGTGCATCGCCGGGTGTGACCCAAAAAGCAAAAAAAAAAAAAAGACTTTAAGAATCTCAAATAAGCTGTTCCTTGCCATAAGTGGAAGAAATCTTACTAACCCCTGTGCATCATTAATAATAATGGGGCTGGAGAGATAGCACAGCGGGTAGGGCGTTTGCCTTGCACGTGGCCGACCCGGGTTCAAATCCCAGCATCCCATATGGACCCCTGAGCACGGCCAAGGGTAATTCCTGAGTTCAGAGCCAGGAGTAACCCCTGTGCATCGCCAGGTGTGACCCAAAAAGAAAAAAAAAAAAAGAATAATAATATTGAGCACATATCCTACCTGAGCCCATGTGCTGCTTGTGACCATGTGGCCGAGCACATGTGTCACTCAGTCTCCCCTCTTGAGATTTGTACTTTCATGATTTCGTGTCTAATGCTGGGATGTGTGTCGGGGCTCTCTCTGCCCTTGGAGAAACCCGGATTCTCTCTTGAGCACATTATTCTCCACTCTTTCCCATTTTCTCTCCCCTCTTCCCTTCAAAAATCCTCCAAATCTATTTACTCTAAAAAATTAATGATAGGGGCTGGAGCAATCGCACAGCGGGTAGGGCGTTTGCCTTTCACGCGGCCGACCCCGGTTCGATTCCCAGCATCCCATATGGTCCCCTGAGCACCGCCAGGAGTCATTCCTGAGTGCAGAGCCAGGAGGAACCCCTGTGCATCGCCAGGTGTGACCCAAAAGGCAAAAAAAAAAAAAAAAATGATAATATTTGCACTATTCACAATACCCAGAATCTGAAAACAACACAAGTGCCTGAGAACAGATGAGTGGATAAAGAAACTGCAGTACATCTAGACAGTGAACTACTATGCAGCTGTTGTTGGGGGGGTATGTAATCGTTAACTTTGCTTAACCATGGATGGACATAGAGAGTGAAATGAGTCAGAGGGAGGGGCTGGAGTGATAGCACAGCAGGTAGGGCATTTGCCTTGCACGCGGCTGACCCGGGTTCAAATCCCAGCATCCCATATGGTCCCCTGAGCACCGACAGGGGTGATTCTTGAGTGCATGAGCCAGGAAGGACCCCTGTGCATTGCTGGGTGTGACCCCCCCCCAAAAAAAGAAATGAGTCAGAGGGAGGACTGACATAGAATAATTACACTCATATGTGAGATATAAAGAAACATAGTAGGAGAATAATGCCGGAAGACAACAGAAATGAAGGCCAGGTAAATCAGCCCTTAGTTGGGAGCTTGCCACAGTGGGGCAGTCGGAGTGGACAGGGAATACGGAGGTAGGTCAGGGAAGGGACCTCTAGACAACGATAGGGAAAGTGATAACTCTAGACTAGAACTGGGTGCTAGGTAAAGTAATATACGTGATACCCTAACAGTATTGCAAACCATAGTGCCTAAAAGGGAAAAATGGGAAAGAGAGAAAGAAGTCTGTGGAGACTGCCTTAGAGATAAGCTCTCTTGTGTATGGGGGGACAGGGGAGGGGAGTTGGGGACATTGATGGTAGGAAATGTACACTGGTGAAGGGATGACTGAAACTCAATCATGAACATCTTTGTGACTGTATCTTAACGGTGATTCAGTTTACAAAATAATAGTAATATGGGACTGGAGCAATAGTATAGTGAGTAGGGCATTTGCCTTATATACAGTCAACCCAAGTTCTACCCCCAGCATTCTATATGGTCTTCTGCACACTGCCAGGAACAATTCCTGAAAACAGAGCAAAGAGTAACCTTGAGCTTCTCCGTGTGTGCCCTCAAAACAAGACAAGACAAAAAATAATAACTGCTGGGCCTAGAGTAATAGTACAGTGATTACAGTGGGTAGGGCATTTGCTGTACTCCCTGGCACCCTACATGATTCCCTAGCCTGGAAAGAATGATCCTTGATTGCAAAGCCAGGAGTAAGCTCTGAGCACAGCTGGGTATACTTCTCTCACCCCCACACCACTCCCTACTCTCTCAAAAAGAAAAAAATAATAACTGCAGTGATTTGAAAAAAATTGTGTTAACTCTGGACATTAACTGTGCATCTTACAGTGATTTGTTTGTTTTGGGCGACAACTGGCAACGTTCAGGAGTAACTCCTGCTCTGCATTCACGAATTACTCCTGGCAGGCTCGGGGAACCATATGAGGTACTGGGGATTGAACCCGACTTGGCATTATGTAAGACAAGCGCCCTGCCCACTGTACTATTGCTCCAGCCTGGTATTTAAAAAAAAAAAAAGCCGGGCGGGGGGTGGGGTATGGTGCTGCCAGGAGGTCAATCTGTACCTGCAGGGGAAGTGCATCAGCAGCACGATTGTACCTTCAAAAATTGATACTTCAAAAATTATTACTGTACCTTTGGTTCGATCCCAACAACTTGGGACCAAGTTTACCAAGAAATTAAATGTCCAAAAGTTAGGTATGGAGGAACCATGCCCATAAACCACCTCCAGCTCAGCTATACAAGCTCATTTATTGGCCTTATTACGGAGTCCCATAAATAAATCTTGAAAGATATCAATCCACCATACCCCCGGCCTGACTCCACCATCTCAGGACAGACCTCACCAATACATAATCTGAAAATTCTGGTGTGTGGGTTTTGTGACTGAAATCTCCAGGCTTTCTCTTTAGTTGGGATGGGCTAACTTCCCCCACTTTTCAGTACTCCTGGACACATACGAAGTCACACCTACAAACTACCTCTGGCTCAACTATACAAGCTCTCATTTATCATATTTGCTTCAGAGACCCATAAATGTCAAAAGAGATCAAAAGCCGCAGTTAATGTCTGACCCATGCAAGGCTGAACAGACTGGGGTAAATTGGAGGGAAGCGAGTTGGCCTGATAAACTCCCAAGCAGAGCCTCCAGCAGCCGCTTGCTTCCACAATCCAAAATTACCACCATACCCACAGCCTGACTCCATCTAAGGACAGACCTCCTTAAAGTATAATCTGCTGAAAATTCAGCTATGCAGGTTTCATGACTGAAATCTCCAGGCTTTCTTGGAGTTGGGATGGGCTACTTTCCCCCACTTCCAGTACTCCTAAAAGCACTGGCAATCACCCCCTACGAACCAACTCCAGCGCCACCATGTAAGCTCTACTACAGGCATTGCTTCAGAGACCCATAAATCTTGAAAGAGATCAAAAGCTGCAGTTAGGGGCTGGAGTGATAGCACAGCGGGTAGGGCGTTTGCCTTGCACGCGGCTGACTCGGATTTTTAATCCCAGCATCCCATATGGTCCCCTGAGCACCACCGGGGTGGTTCCTGAGTGCACAGCCAGGAGTAATCCCTGTGCATCTCCAGGTGTGACTCAAAAAGAAAAAAAAAACTGCAATTAATCTTGGACCCACACAAGGCTGAACAGACTGGGGTAAATCAGAGGTGGGGGGCAGGTGAGCCTGGTGACGACCCAAGCAGAGCCCCCAGCAGCCACTTGCTTCACAATTTAAAATCACTGCTATCCCCTCGACCTGACTCCACCATCTCAGAACAGACCTTACCAAGACTTAATCTGCTGAAAATTCTGGTGTGTGGATTTTGACTGAAATCTCCACACTTTCTTGAAGTCGGGATGGGCTACCTCCTTCCACCTCCCTGTACTTCCGGAAGCCTCGACAGTCACATTCATACCCCAGAGCTGCCACCCAATTAAAAAGCTACTCCAGCCTTACTGTCCTGATCAAAATACTGAATGCCCTGAAAAAACACCATGACCTCTTAGCACCTGTATTGCAAACCATAATGCACAAAAGAAAAAGGATAGAGCAAGGAAAAAACCTCCCTTAGAGGGACACTGGGGGGTGGGGTGTTGAGGAATGGTGGTAGGGAAATAGGGGACACTGGTGGTAGGAAATGTACACTGGCGGAGGGATGGGTGCTGGATCATTGTATTACTGAAACCCAATTATGAACAGCTTTGTAATGGTCTATCTCATGGATATTCAATTAAAAAAAATGTGTGGAATTCATGTCCACTTTAGTCAGCTTAATCAATGACTGAAGTGCTCCTACATTTAAAAAAGTGCTGTAGTGCTCCTATATTTTTTTTAAGCCACATTAAATTGTAGTTAAGGGCAAACAGTGAATGATTTTGAAAACTAGTTTAATATTTTGTTTTTGTTTTGGGGGCAAAACTGACAATGCTCAGGGCTTATTCCTTGCTCTATAGGGATCATTCCTGGCGGGGCTCAAGGGACCATATGGGGTGCCAGAGATTGAAACCAGGTCAGCTGCATGGAAGGCATGCATCCCTACCCCTGTGCACCTTTCTTCCCCTAGTTTAAATTTTTTTTTTCCTTTTTGGGTCACACCTGGCAATGCATAGGGGTTACTCCTGGCTCTGCACTCAGGAATTACTTCTGGCAGTGCTCAGGGGACTGTATGGGATGCTGGGAATCGAACCTGGGTCGGCTGCGTGCAAGGCAAACGCCCTACGCGCTGTGCTATTGCTCCAGCCCCTAAAATTTATAAAAAGACATCTGTCATGCCTTTTTATGGAGAATTCTAGTTTAGGTTAAAGTTGATGAAAGAAAGTTCTTTTTAAAGATTATTTCAGCTAATGAAGTGTGGTAATTACATCATTTTGTAACACCCCACATGAACTAATGGATCTAAGAAGTGGTTATCAGTGACAGTCAATATCACAAAAAGACAGCTATCTGCCTCCTGATGAAAAAGAGCTATACTGCCTATGAAATATTCTTGTCAAGAGTTTTTAGAGGAAGGAAGGAAGGAAGGAAGGAAGGAAGGAAGGAAGGAAGGAAGGAAGGAAGGAAGGAAGGAAGGAAGGAAGGAAGGAAGGAAGGAAGGAAGGAAGGAAGGAAGGAAGGAAGGAAGGAAGGAAGGAAGGAAGGAAGGAAGGAAGGAAGGAAGGAAGGAAGGAAGGAAGGAAGGAAGGAAGGAGAGATGGACTAGAAGTAACATAAGGACAGTATTCTAAGATCTTAGACACTTCTGTGGTGGTGAAGGTGCAGTAACTTTTTTTTTTTTTTTTTTTTGCTTTTTGGGTCAGTACCCGGCGATGCTCAGGGGTTACTCCTGGCTCTGTACTCAGGAATCACTCCTGGTGGTGCTCGGGGAACCATGTGGGATGCTGGGACTCGAACCCGGGTCGGCCGCGTGCAAGGCAAACACCCTACCCGCTGTGCTATCGTTCCAGCCCCAAAGGTGCAGTAACTTGTTCATTCAAAACCATAGTATTAACACTTATAATCATGTTAACCTGAACCACATGAAAAAACATTTTTAATTTGAAAATTAGTTCTTGATTTAATCTCAGGAAATACACAAAACAATAAATGGCATATAGGTATAAAATCAACAAAATATGTACTTTTGGAAATAGTAGGAAAAATAACAGCTTTATTAATTACAAGAAAAAGAGGTGGGGACTGGAGCAGTAGTACAACAGGTTGGTGTTCGCCTTGATGCGTTCGACCTTGATTCAATCTCTGGCATCCCATATAGTTCCCCTAAGCCTGCCAGAAATTATCCCTGAGCGCAGAGCCAGGAGTAATTCCTGAGAGTATCACAGGGATCACCCAAAAACCAAAAAAAATACAGGAAGGTTACCCTTTAGATCAGGATACATTGTTACAGTTAAGTATATATTCTTACTATTGCTCTGGCAGCACCTTTGGCACCTGTAAAATTTCTAACAAAGGAAATTAGATAGCTACCTGAGCAACAGCAGTTGCTAAGGATCCTGAGCACTGCCAGGTGTGGCCTCCCCCTAAAAAAAGATAGAAACCAGTGCAGTTGAAATGGTGGAAATATACCATATAGTTAAGAACTGGAGACGTACTACCCACTTTGCTACAGTTCCGGCCCCATGTTGTTTTTTGGACCATACTTAGTGGTATTCAGAGGTTATTCCTGGCTTTGTGCTCAGGAGTGATCCTTGGCAGTGTTCTGTATGGTATCAGGAGATTTGAACCTGGATTGTCCACATGCACCTTAACCTCCCTATACTGTCTCTCTGGTCTCCTTTTATTGGGCAGGGGCGGGTGGTTGCAAAGCCTGGAATTGAACCCAAGATTGCAGACTTATAAGGCCAAGTGTTCTACTACTGAACCACATTTCTGGCCCAGAATATCTAACTTCATTTTTGGGGCCACACCTGCTAAGGGGTTATTTCTGATTCTGTGCTCAGGGATCACTACTGGAAAAGGCTCTGTGGACCATAGCAGGTGCCTAGGATCAAACCCAGGCCAATATGTGCAAGGAAAGCACCCTTCCTGTTGGACTATCTCTCCAGCCCCTAATAGTCTAATTTTTTTTAAGTTGGACTACTATCTGAATTGTTAGCTTCTGATATAATCTGAGAGCACACAGTTTTCTGGATATATTAGTACCTTTCCTGCAGTCATATGACAGGGATTTAATTCTCTATCCAGAGTTTTGTATCACATATGACATTGAAAGTGTTTAAGAATCACTTATAGTTTCTGTTGTTCTGCTTATAATTTCTGTTGTTCTGCAGTGCTCATGGGTGACTCCTGGCTTTGCACTTAATAAGCTCAGGGGATCAATCATATGCAGTGCCAGGGATTGAACCTGGATCAGCTGCATGCAAGACAAGCATCTTCGCTGCTGTACTATTTCTCCAGCCCCTATTCCATGCTTCTATTTCAGAACTTAGCACTGAAGTTTTTTTCATATTAGAAATTAATCAGATGGTCATTATTCAGGACAACTGTCAAATAATAATTAAGATCCGAGAGGAATAGGTAGTATACTTCCCTTGCATGGGACAAACATGCTCAATCTGGTTCAATCCGAGACACCATGTATGCCCTGAGCATTGTCATGAGTGATCCCTGAGGGCAAAGTCAGAAATAAGCGCAAGTCAGGTGGTTAATTCTTTGATTACCTGCTTTTCTCTCTCTCTCTCTTGATTTTTGGTTTTTGGATCACACTTAATGGTGCTCAGTCCTCAGGACTTAACTCCTGACTCTGCTCTCAAGGGTCACCATTATTTTGTTTCTTTTCTTTTCTTTTTTTTTTTTCTCTTTGGGTCACACCCAGCGATGCTCAGGGGTTCTTCCTGGCTCTGCACTCAGGAATTACTCCTGGTGGTGCTTGGGGGACCACATGGGATGCTGGGGATCAAACCTCAGTTGGCTGCGTGCGAGGCAAACACCCTACCTGCTGTACTATCTCTCTAAACCCTCCCTCCTTCCCTCGCTCCCTCCCTCCCTTCCTTCCTTCCTTCCCTTTTTCCCTCCCTTTCTTTTCTTTTTTTCTTACTTTTAATTAATTGAATCATAGTGAGAAACAGTTACAAAGTACAGATTTGTTCATTATTTGATTTTTAGTCATATCATGTTTCAATACCTGTTTCTTCAACATAACTTTTTTTGACTAGTTAATTTTATTACCCTAGTTACTATTGCTCTCTTATTTATGTAATGACTTTAGTACTTACATATTCTGTAATATTCTGTACTACTGCATTTTATAATCTATGTATAATCTATGTATAAGTGTTGCCTCCTTAGCACAGTAGACAGCGCGTCAGTCTCATAATCTCTGCATGCTCCTTATAATAATATACTTAGTTCTGTTTGTCAAGCATTTACTTGTAAATAATTGTGAAATTATTTAAGCAGTTTTGTTACTAGATGTTATGTTTACAATTGTTTCTACACTGTCACTGTCAGCCTGTTGCTCATTGGTTTGTTTGAGCGGGCACCAGTAACATATCTCATTGTGAGACTTATTGTTACTGTTTTTGGCATATCCAATATGACACGGTAGGTTGCCAGGCTCTGTCGTGTGGGCTCTATACTCTCGGTAGCTTGCCGGGCTCTCTGAGAGGGGCGGAGGAATCGAACACGGGTCTGCCACGTGAAAGGCGAATGCCCTACCGCTGTCATAAGGCATAAATCCTAATGAAATGGAAAAATTGCTCATTAACTTCTTGGCTGGTTTTCTCTGAATAATAAAGGAAGATTGGAAAAGAAATACTTCTTTTTTGTAGCGCTGAGAGTTCAACTCAGATCCTTGGGGAGTGGTTAGTACAGTGGTTAGGGCATTTTACCTTGCACACAACTGACCAGGTTTGATCCCTGACACACACTCTGGTCCCCCAAGCCCATCAGGAGTGATCTCTCAGTACAGAGCCAGGAGTAATCCATGAGCACTACCAGGTGTTTCTCACCCCTCAAAAAATCCACCCATGGGGCCGGAGTAATAGTACAGCAGATAGGGTGTTTGCCTTGCACACGGCCGACCTAGGTTCGATTCCCACCGTCCGTTGTGGTCCCTCAAGTATTGTCAAGTATAATTCTGGAGTGCAGAGCCAGGAGTAACTCCTGAGCATTACTGGGTGTGACCCAAAAAAAAGTCCACCCATCCCCCCAAACCAGAGCCTCATGTAAACATTACTGGCCACACCTGACATGCTAGGGATTTACTCACAGCAATGTTAGGGGAATGGATGTTGCTGGAGATTACATACAGGCCTCTCATTGATGTGTCTCTGCAGCCCAAGAATGGATCTTATTCATTCATTCATTCATTCATTCATTCATTCATTCATTCCTTTTGTCCGGGATTTGGGCAATACCTAATTGCTCAGGATTATTCCTGTTAGTGATTGGGGTACCATATGTGGTGCCGGGAATTCAACTCAGGCAAGGCTTACCCACTCTTCTGTCTCCTTGGGCCCATGAATGAATATTTGTTGTTGTTGTTGTTGTTGTTTCTTTTTTGGGTCATACCTGGCAATACACAGTGGTTACTCCTGGCTCTGCACTCAGGAATTACCCCTGGTGGTGCTCAGGGGACCATATGGGATACTGGGAATCGAACCCGGGTCGACTGAGTGCAAGGCAAACGCCTTCCCGCTGTGCTATTGCTCCAGCCCCATGAATGAATATTTGTATCTTTTTGGTTATATGGCTGTACTCATGAGTCACTCCTGGCACTGCTCATGAGACAGTATACGGTGCTGGGAATTGAATCCAGGTCAGCTGCAGGAAAGATAAGCACTTACTTGCTGTACTGTATCTCTGGGCCATAATTTTTTTGTGGGGGAAGTCAGGACCTACACCCAGCAGTGCTTGGCCTTACTCGTGATTCTGCACTCAAGAGATTACTTCTGGTAGTGCTGGGGGACAATATGGGGTGTCAGAGATTGAACCCAGATTGACTGCATGCAAGGCAGTACTATTTCACCAGCCCCTGGACCATAATTTTTAAAAGAATTTTTATCATTTTCCTTACTTGGTAGCAGGTATGTTTGTTTTGACTGGATTGACTTCTGTCTTGTGTGCAGTTGTTTTATGTCTACATTTTTATATGCTTAAATTTCACATAACTTATCACATTCATCTATGTTTTTGAACAGAAAAGAAGCTCAGAAATGTTTCTGTGGGTCAGCTAATTGCCGGGGTTACCTGGGAGGAGAAAACAGAGTAAGCATCAGAGCAGCAGGAGGGAAAATGAAGAAGGATCGATCTCGTAAAAAGGATTCAGTAAGTGTTCCTTTCACATTTCAGCTTTTATAAAATACATTTTAAGAAGTGAGGTGACTTTTAAGGTTGAATTTTGCAGTCTATAGCCAGAGAAATTTAGAATCGCAATAAAATAGATATGAATGAAAAGAAAGCATGCTTAGGTTTTTTGACTTTTGAATACTCAGGGCACCAGGCAGTGCTAGGGATCAAACCTGGTTCTCCTGCATAAGAAGCATGTGCGCTGTCCATTTGAACTGTCTCCCAGCCTTGACTAATACTTTTTTTTTTTTTTTTTTTTTGCTTTTGGGTCACACCCAGCGATGCACAGGGGTTACTCCTGGCTCTTCACTCAGGAATTACCCCTGGCGGTGCTCAGGGGACCATATGGAATGCTGGGATTAGAACCCGGGTCGGCCGCGTGCAAAGCAAACGCCCTACCCGCTGTGCTATCGCTCCAGCCCTGACTAATACTTTTATATCTGGTACATAGAAATTAAAATTTGGTATTAATCTTGAAAATTAGGCTTTTTTACAAGCTAAGAACAAATTATATGTTGTTCACTTTGATTTATTCACATAAATCATGAATTCATATTTTTTAATCTATACTTTAATATGGGTTGTCTTTTCTTTGGAATACTTAAGTTTGTAACTGTTCTTTGAAATAGTTCTGAAAACCATCTTTGGAGTGTACAATTATTTATGAGAGGTTATAAAGAATCCAAGAATGAGAATGGAAAAGTCTAAGACTTTATATTTTATCTTTTTTTGTTTTTAATTTAGTATGTTAGGGAAGTAGTTGATAGCCTTGTTTTCCTATCCTGGCTCACCTGAGTTCCTAATAGAGCTGAGAGGATTAGTGTTGCTAAATTACTAAAAGAGCTGGGACAAGGACTTGGTGTCTTAAATACTACTTTTCCTCTTTTCTAAGAATACTTCACCATAACAGTTTTTCTCAACCAAAACCATTTTTGGTGTGGTCTGTGGTAAAAATGCACATTTTCCAGCCTGACCCCAGACCTTTGAACACTGGGAAAGGGGCTAGGAGACTAGAGATGTCGGTCAGAAATTGCTCTGTGATTCTTTTCCATTCCTGGGCTTTTCAGAAAAGTTTTTATTTGGGACTATAAATGACAGTATTTAGATGAGAAAACAGAAGGTAGGATTGGAGGAGAAGATAAAAATATAATGATTAATAGGTTGTTTATTAAGCCCAGACTAATATTTTTGTTTCTAGTTCTTTGTTCTTAATCTTAGTTCTTTTTTTAAAATTTTGTTTTCTAGACAGGGTATGGGGGAAAACTGGGTTTTTGAACTGTGTTTGAATCTGGGACCACTCTGGCTCTGTGCTTGGGGATATATTCCTTCTGGTGCTGGGCTGGAGGTAGAGGAGGATGTACTGGAGATTGAACGGTTCAGCTGCATAATACCTGTACTGTCTTTCTGTCTCCTAAATCTCATGATCCTTTTTTTGAGGGGAGGAGTGGGAGCAGGGGCGGGGGATAGACCTGAAAGGGCATTATTCCTGGTAGGCTGACTATATGGGGTACCAGGCATACAAGGTGGGTCATCCATGTGCAAGGCAAACACCCTACCTGTTGTACTATCTCTTAGGCCAATCTTATAATTTTTAATACATGTCTGACTTGCATGTGCCTTTGTTTTGATTCTGACAATCGAACACAGGGTCTCATACATATAAGGCAGGTAAGAAAGATGCTCTGCCATATCCATTATCTATAGCCATGTTTATATTTTATTATGTTTATTCTTGGAGGTGGAATTACTAGGTCATAGCTGACTCACCTTAAGTACTAGGAAATATTTTCCCTTTTTTTTTTTTTTTTCACTTTCATCAAAATTGCTTTTATTGAAGGGGGTTTCTCCCCACTGCTGCTCAGGGCTCTGGGAATACTGCTAGGGGGACACCAGGCCACACCCTCTGGTGCTATGATCAGACTCAGGACCTGATGCATGAAAGATATGTTCCAATCCTTTGAACTGTTACCCTGGCCAAGGTTTCTTTTATTATTTTTTGTTTGTTTTTTTGTTTGTTTGTTGGGCCATACCTGACAATGCTCAGGAGTGACTGCTGGCTCTGCACTCAGTAATCAGTCCTGGCAGTGCTTGGGGGACCATATGGGATGTCCAGGGATTAAATGTGGGTCAGCTGCATGCAAGGCAAGCACTCTACCCACTGTACTATCTCTTCAGCCCCTTAACTTTTAACAATCTTAACTATTAACAAAATTCACAAACTATAACTTTTATTTATAAGAAATTGTTGTGACCCATATGGTCCCTAAGCATAGAACCAGGAGTAATCTGGGTGTGGCCCAAAAATAGAAATTAAGGAGGGGAAAAAGGAAACCATTAATGGCATTTTATCCTGCATCCCCTGTGTAGACTTTGATTATGCATTAATTTCTTGCTGTTATGATTTACATCTATGTGATGCTTAAAGACAGGTGATTGATTGTTCTTGTTGAATATGTTACAAACTTAGTGATTATTTGATAGAGATGTAATAGTAAGTCCCTTAGTCACAAGTTTGTGATTTGTAATTTGTAACATACAGATTGGAAATGATCTGAACTATTCAAAGTACAGCAAACAAGTATCTGGGTCCATAATATATTTAGAGTTGATAGTAATTATGAAAAAAAAACCTACACAAAGGAAAATTAAACAGCTCCCATAGATAGCTAACTACTCAATAAACATGAAAATTTATTCAGCATCATTAATAATCAGAGGAATATCATCCACACATTCACAAGATAGGTAAAAATTTAGTCTAATGGTACACAAGAACAGCAGGTGATCTCGTACAGTGCTGGTGGTGGTATAAATGAATTTAACAACTTTTGAAAAAACTTTGTTACGGGGCTGGAGTGATAGCATAGCAGGTAGGGCATTTGCCTTGCATGCGGCCGACCCGGGTTCGAATCCCAGCATCCTATATGATCCCCTGAGCACCGCCAGGGGTAATTCCTGAGTGAAGAGCCAGGAGTGACCCCTGTGCATCACCGGGTGTGACCCAAAAAAAAAAAAAATTTGTTACTTATTGAAGATGAATGGACATATATAAGCCACTAGTTGCACACTTGTGTATGTTACAGAACAAAAGGGAAACCTGCTACAGTATTTTATCAGGAGTCATAGCATTATTGCTTTCATGAGCATAGAATGAAAACTCAGCTATCCAGTGTGAGCATAAATAAGTTATGTAAATACTTTTAAGATTAAGAAAATGTAGAAACCATGGCTGTAGACAACGATATGGGTAACTCAGGAGGTACAGTTAAATGAAAAAAAAAAAATAATGAAAATAAAAATTTGGTCCAAAGCTGTGGAGTTAGTATAATA
The DNA here is from genome assembly GCF_027595985.1 of Sorex araneus. Taxonomy (NCBI): domain Eukaryota; kingdom Metazoa; phylum Chordata; class Mammalia; order Eulipotyphla; family Soricidae; genus Sorex; species Sorex araneus. The sequence goes on along the minus strand of NC_073305.1, from coordinate 43,918,424 downwards.
GGTTAAGAAGGCTCTTGCCTTCCATACAGCTGATCTGGGTTCTAAACCAGATACCACATATGGTTTTAAGAGTGTGGCGCCCCCTGGTAAGCTACCCGTGATGTACTTGATATGCCAAAAACAGTAACAACGAAGGTCCTCACTCACCTGATCCTGAAAGAGCCCTCAATACGCCATCGGGCTACACTAGCACGCGACAGGCGCAAATAGAGACGTTACTGGTGCCCGCTCAAGCAGATCGATGAACAATGGGATGACAGTGATACGATTTTATTTCAACATAACAATCAAAATAGACAAAATGAGGGGCTGGAGTGAGATAGTACAGCAGGTAGGGCGCTTGATTTGCTTGGGGCCGACCCAAGTTCAGTCCCTCATATTCCATATGATTCCTCAAGCACCGTGAGTAGTGATCCCTGAGCACAGAGCAGGAGTAACCCTGATCATTGCTGAGTGTGGCCCAACAAAACAAAATATACAAAATTTTAGGAGATACATCTAGAACAGATGTGTTACAAGGAAGGATACACACTTAACGAATGCTGTGAAATTTTTTTTGGTGGGTGGGGCCATACCTGCAGAAACTTGGGGATTAGTCTTGGCTCTCTGCTCAGGGCTCACTGCTGGTGAGATACTAGGGATCCAGTCTGAGTAGGCTGCTTGTATGACAAACTTCCTACCTGCTGTACTATCTTTCCAGTCCCAGTTCTTTGTGGGTTTTTTTTTTTTCTTCTTAACCCAAGTGTGGTTGCATAGGTCTTTGGGCCAGAGAGATAGTATAGTGGGGAGAGGCATGTCATTGCAAGTGGCTAAACTGGGTTTAATCCTTTGCACTCTGAGCCCACCAGGAATAAGTCCTGAACACAACTGGGTGTGGCCCCAAAACCCAAAATAAAAATAGACCTGTTTCTTTACTAAACAGATGATTGCTACATTTTATCAGAAAACACTAAGAATTGTTAAGAATTGTGTTTAGAACTGGGGATTTGTGACTCATTAGTTGAGCACACTTTGCACATGTGAAGCCCTGGGTTCAATTCTTAAGACTTTATGGTTCCCCAACATTGCTGGGAGCAGTCGCAGGCACCTCGTGCTTAAGGCTCATTAAAGACAACTCAGCCAAAAAGCCAAATTATTGAAAAGGGAGAGTATGCCCCCTCTCAGCCCACCCCTCTCCTTCATTATCTTGTCTAGATTTCATTCTATAACTGCTTCACTAATTATTTTCAAGTATTAATGGTTCTGGATTCCTTTGATTAATCATCTAAAACCCTCTGTATTAGATCCTAACTCTTAACACGAGCCCTTTTTTTGCAGTGCTGGGGGAGTATGGTTTTGGATCATTTCTGGCAGTACTCAGGGTACCATGTGGTATTGGGAATTGAAACCAGGGTAGGCTGCATTCAAGGAAAGTGCCTTAACCTTTGTACTATCTCTCTGGCCTTTTTAAAAAATAGCTCTTCTTCTCCCCCCGCCCCACCACCTTCCCACTTCTTAGCCATATTTTATCCATTCCAGTCAGACTGAATATTTGAGATCAAACGATTCCCCTTTTCCTTTTGATTAAAATTTTCCTTCTATACTACTGGATCACTTTTCTCCTTTTTTTATCTTATCAATTTCAAATCAACTTCTGTGAATTCAGTTCTGGTGACTTTTCAGTTTAACTACTCCCTTCTTTTCATAGCCTTTTATCTTTTCAAAAATATTAATATGGTTAACATTTAGGGGTCAGAGAGATATCAGGGGTTATGGTGCTTGCCTTATGTGAAGCTGACCTCAGTTCCATCCCCAGAATCCCCAAACACTACCAAGAGTGACCCCTGAGCTAAGAATAAGTCCTGGGTACTTATTTTCCCTCCCAGTATGGTTAACACTTTATTGTTTACATGAATTAATTTTATTTCCCCTATACTAAGTTCTTTTTATATTGCAACATAACTACAGAATAATCTGGAGTATATTGATTTTTTTTGCTACTTGTTATTTAAATGTAAGGTTTGAAATGTACAAAGATATTTGTAAACTCTAGCATAATTATATGCTATAGCATAATTTTATGACATTGGTGGTAGGAAATGTACACTGGTGAAGGGATGGATTTTGGAACATCGTATGACTAAAACCCAATCATGACCAAGTTTGTAACTGTGTAACTCATAGTGATTCAGTTATTTCTTAACAATTATATATAATTATAAAATACTTACTTCTCTGCTTCCTGTTCCTATCTATATCCCAGAGTTTATCACTATTTTGAATTTTGTGTCTTAATGTTCGATTTTGGTTTGTTCTGGGGCACACCTAGTGATGCTCCAGGCTACTTCTAATTCTCTATTCAGGAGTCATACTCTGCATCACTTAGGGGACCATGAGGCCTCTGGGATTAAACCTGGACCTCGTGCGTGCAAAGTGTGTGCTCCAGCCTATTGAACTATTTTTCCCCACCCCTATTCTATCCTTTTTAAAATGAAAATTTTCAGGGAGCATTGGGGACAGCAGTGGTACTTTGATTCCTGGTAGTACCACACATGCCTAGTGCAAACCTGGCTAATTTTGCTGTTTGGGATTTCTCTGTAATCCAAAAACTATTTTGAAGTGCATTAAAATTGATTTATACAGTGTGTAATCTTCTCAACATCTTTTGTTTACGTAGCATTGTATTTGTAAGATTGACATTTAGCTATACTTGATTTCCTTTCACTCTCTATGGTAATTAATTGTTTGAACATCTCAGTTTATTCAACCTTGCCACACTCATTTGTTGCAGTTGTTTTTTTTTGTTGTTTTAAAAAGTTGTTCAGCAAACATTTTTGTGAATCTATATTCATGTAGTTTTCCTAGGATTTACTCTTAAGTGTGCAGTTGTTAGGCATAAGAGATATAAATACTTTGCAAACTAATCTGTTTTTTTTCTGAAGTACTTTACAAATAGTATAATTTGCTCTTTGGCAGTTATTTTTTTGTTGTTTCTGTTTTCATTCACTGCAACCTCTTTAGCCCTAATACTTACATTTGATATATAGTAAGTGCTTGGTAAATACTGGGTGAGTGAATGAAATGTTTTTCAAATTGATTTCATCAAGGGCTGGAGAGAAGTGTATCAGTAAAGCACTTGACTTATGGTTAGCATGGATTTGATCCTCATCACCACATTTGGTCCCCTGAGCAATGCCAGGAGTGATTGCTGAGTACAGAGCCAAGAGTAACCCTGAGCACTCTCTGATGTGTCACAGGCTCACCCCTACACCAGAATAAATCAAACTGGTCTCATCAGTTTATACTTTATTTAGTAGCAAGTAAAAGTAGACCTACATCTTTGTCTAAATTTGGTATATTAATCAGGTTTTTCCGTATTTACCACAATAATCAATTGTGGCATGGTTTCTTACTGTGTTTTCTTTTTCGGGGGATTAGAGGTACACCTGGTAATGTTCAAGGCTTACTCTTGCTCTGCACTCAGGAATCACTCCTGGCAGGACTAGAGGAACCATATGTGGTACCAAGGCTTGAGCCTCAGTCAGTTGCATGTAAATACCCTACCAGCTGTACTGTTGCTCTGCCCCTCTGTGTTCTTAATTGTGTTTTTTTTATTACAGATGGTGTTGAGGATGATGTTGGGTGTCTTTTAGGTTGATTGTTAATTTAGTGGTTTGAAGGATCAGAGAACTAGGTAGAGCACTGCTTTGCGGGACTATATCTGATGGGGGGAATTAAACCAAAGTTAGCCACATGCAAAGCAGGTGTCCTCTCTGACTTCAAAAGATTTATTTATTTATTTATTTATTTGCTTTTCGGGCCACAACCGGTAATGCTCAGGGGGCACTCCTTGCTCTGCACTCAGGAATAATCACTCTTGGCGGTGCTCGGGGGACTATATGGGATGCTGGGAATCGAACTCGGGTCAGCCCCGTGCAAGGCAAACGCCCTACCTGCTGTGCTATCACTCCAGCCCCTCCAAAAGATAATTTTTATTGAATGAAATTTACTTAGATGTGAGGAAGAGAGGAATACAAGTTCAAGAGAACATAGGCTTGAAAAAGAAACCTAGAGCTCTAGGTTTGATTCCTTACATTTTGGTCCCCTGAATACTGCCAAGAGAGATAACCCAGGGGTATCCCCCAAGCACCAGGACAAAAACAAACTGTTAAAAATTGGTTCATTGAATTTTTTCTGTTGTTTTATAACCATATATTTTTCTCTGTTGTGGCAGGTGGATGGAGAGTTAGAAGCCCTGATGGAGAATGGTGAGGGTCTCTCTGATAAAAACCAGGTGCTCAGTTTATCCCGACTAATGGTTAGAATTGAAACTTTGGAGCAGAAACTTACCTGTCTGGAGCTTATACAGGTGAACAGTCTGATGATAACTTACTTTCTGTTTCTGAATTTAAGGTGGGATGTTTAATATAGAATTTGGAATAGAGAATACAGAAAAATAATTCTAATAAGTGATTTAGCTTTAAAATGGTGTTTGATGTGATTTTGAAAGCCATCTTTGTTTTATTAGGAACATGGTGGGATTTTTATTTTTGTAAAAATTCATGATACTTGATGTAGTTTGTTTTCTCATTAGCATGTCAGACCATTTTTTACTAGAGGACTTCAAAGCACTGAATTTTAACTATAATCTCTTTGTGATAATTGCCACAAGTTGGAAAATTTTTTTTTCTTTGAGTCACACACAGCAATGCACAAGGGTCACTCCTGGCTCTGCACTCAGGAATTACCCCTGGCGGCGCTCAGGGGACCATATGGGATGCTGGGAATTGAACCCAGGTTGGCTGTGTGCAAGGCAAATGCCCTCCCGCTGTGCTACTCCTCCAGCCCCCACAAGTTGGAAAATTTTTTTTTAAAAAATGATGATAAAAAAAAAGCTAAGTAAAAAAAAAATTCTTTGTTAGTATCTGAACAGAAAAAAATATCTAGAAATAATTTTATTTATTTATTTTGCTTTTTTGGGGGGGGTCACAGCTGGCGATGCACAGAGGTTACTCCTGGCTCATGCACTCAGGAATTACTCCTGGCAGTGCTCAAGGAACCATATGGGATGCTGGGAATCGAGCTTGGGTCAGCCAAGTGCTAGAGAAAAAGCCCTACCTTCTGTGCTATTGCTCCAGCCCTAGAGAATAATTTTTATAAATTCTTTTTCAGTAAAAATAGTGACTCAAATTTGTTTCCTGGCTTTCAGAATTTTCATTATAAATAAGTTCTTAATGTTTATACAGTTCCCTAAGATTTACAGTTTCTAAAGTTGTACAGTTTTAGTAACGTTAAAGTTTACTATCTAGTTTTCATAGTTCTACAGTTCTGGTTGAGTTAATAAAAATAGAATTTCTGTTTTTGTGTATTAATATGATAAAACTCCTTATTCTTTTTTTTGTGGGTCCTCTTTAATACTCTTTCTGGTATTGTCTCCTTCCCACTGTCAATTTCTTGCATTCTGATTCCTTTCACCTTTGGAAGAACACACACTCACAATCTTGCCTGAAGTCCTTTCTGGAACGTCATGGACTGTCTCTGTTGTGGATCTGGATGGCAGAACTGGGTGATGGCCGGGAAAGTAACCAAAAGCTGCAGGAAGAGGTCAGTCCACATTCAACTTCCTGGTTTCTAGAACCACTATTTTGTGTAGGCAGGAGGTTATGTGATAATAACGACGATTATAAATTCAGCATTGTGTATGCTGCTGATATAAAATAATTTTATCATCCCAATATTTTGTAACTATAAATTTTATATACATTTTGTTAGCAGTGAGGTTATATCCATGGTTTTCCTTATAGTATCTTTTTTTTTTGTTTTGTTTTGTTTGTTTGTTTTTTGCTTTTTGGGTCACACCCGGCGATGCACAGGGGTCACTCCTGGCTCATGCACTCAGGAATCACCCCTGGCGGTGCTCAGGGGACCATATGGGATGCTGGGATTCGAACCCGGGTCGGCCGCGTGCAAGGCAAACGCCCTACCCGCTGTGCTATCGCTCCAGCCCCATTTTTTGTTTGTTTTAAGGAATGGTCCACACCCAGAGGTGCTCAGGACTTACTCCTGGCTCTGCTCAGGGATCACTTCTGGTGGGGATCAAACCCGGATTGGCCACATGTAAGGCAAGTGCCCTACTTGCTGCACTATTGCCTCATAAAGTTCTTTTTTAAAGTTGGTATGACATGATTGGGAAGTGTGAGCACAAGATATATTAAAAAATCTAATTTGCAAATACAGTTCTAAATTTAGAGTTATAAGTTTAGTTCTAAAAATAGACTTAACTACATGAAACCTTAATTCTGAGGTTCTAAAATTATCATTGAAATCTGGATGGCAAGAGAGTAGTTTGAAAGAAAGAAAAATTGTTTTTTCTTCAGCATCACAGGGGTGGCCCTGACTGGTAATCCCCAGCACTGCAGGGCCTGAAACACAACAGATCCTTAGGCTGTTGTGTAAACCACCAGCACAGTTGGCTGAGACTTGCTGGTGAGCTGCCTGAGTATTATTTGAGAGGTCCCCATCCTCCCCCAAAAATGCTTTGAAAAAATTCTGAGTGATTTTTTTTCATTGTTAGCATTGTTAGTGGATTTGTGATATTACTTTACCATGAAATAATGTTTTCTACTTTGATTTGTTGGCAGTGTTGTTAGTGGAAATTGTGTTGTTGATTGCTTTCCCATGAAATACTATTTCCTCTTTTCCTGACAGTGTATGGGGTGAAAAACAATGTGCTGGGATCAAACCCGGGCCTGTTGCATTTGGAGCATGCACTCCAGCTCATTGAGCTATCTTTCTGGCCCAAAATCTGTTTTCTAATACGGCTTATATTTAGTTATTTTTAATAACAGTTTCTAATATAATCCCAAATTCATTTAATAACATACTTCAAAAACCAGAATCATGAAAATGGTAAAATTAATGATTGTGCTTGCCTTCATCATTCTCCCAGGAGGTTTGGTAATTAGATATTGTATAAGCCTTAACGTTCCTGTAGAACTATATAGGGGAGTACTTAGCTACATTGTTTTTTTTTTTTTTTTTTTTTTGGTTAAAAATTGTTTTGTTTTGGTTTTGGGCCACACCAGGTTATGCTTAGAGATTATTCCTGGAAGTACATGGGGGACCATCTGGGATGCCAGGGATTAAATGCAGGTCAGCAGCATGCAAGGCAAGCACCCTACCTGCTGTATTATATCTCTGGCTTGGGAGTACTGTGCAAGAACTTTTTGAATTGAGGGGATGTGGGTTACTGAATGAAAATAAGAGAATTTCTGTGTTATGTAACTATGAAAGCTAACGTGGTAATAGCTATATTTCTGTGTGTGTACGTGATAGATCATTTCAGTGCTGTTGCCGCATAGTTCCCAAGTGTATATCATAGCCACTTGGGAAACCTCTTAACAATAGATTACAGGGGCTAGAGCAATAGTACAGGGGGTAGGGCACTTGCCTTGCCTGAGGCTGCTCTTAAATTCAATCCCTGGCACCAGTACAGTCCCCTGAGCACCACTGGGTGTAGCCCCAAAACAAAAATAAGCAAAAGTAGATTTACAGATGAGGTTCAGTAGTGTATATATATATTTAAAACTATGCAGGTGGGGGGCTGGAGTGATAGTATAGAGGGTAGGGCATTTGCCTTGCACACAGCTGACCCAGGTTCAAATCCCAGCATCCCATATGGTCCCCTCAGCACTGCCAGGAGTAATTCCTGAGTGCAAAGTCAGGAGTAACCCTTGAGCATTTCGGGGTGTGACCCAAAAAGCAAAAAAAAAACAAAGGACTATGCAGGTGGAAAATATTAGTGAATTCTGCTTTATGTTGTGAGCAGTTCTCTGTCACATTTTATTTTATTATTTTGACTTTCGTGGAAACCTGGCTGTGCTTAGGCCTTACTCTTGGCTCTGATCTCAGGGACCATTCCCGGCAGTGCTGGGGATTGAACCCAGGTCACCCCTCTTTCAAGGCAAGTACTCTCACTCTCTGGCCCCTCTTTCACATTTTATTCTTGCTGGTTAGTCTTACTAAAAATATTTGGGGATCACAACAATAACTTGAGGACATGCTATGGATGTGAAAACCCTAGATTCCCCAAATATCATAAGTAGTGCCTGAGTACCACTGTGTGAATTCGGCTCCCCACGCCCCTCCAAAAAAATAGGCCCAACAGTTTTTTTTTTTTCTTTTTTAAAGGGGGCTGGAGTGATAGCACAGCGGGTAAGGCGTTTGCCTTGCAGGCGGCCGACCCAGGTTCAATTCTCAGCATCCTGTATGGTCCCCTGAGCACCGCCAGGAGTAATTCCTGAGTGCAGAGCCAGGAATAACCCTTGTGCATCGCTAGGTATGACCCAAAATGGAAAAAAAAAAAAAAGAAAATAGTGTTATGACATTTTAATTCTTCTGTGATTAGACTTTGGTTTTAATTTAATAAGATGGTTTTTTTAAAAGCTCTCACTATTCAAGGCAGAAATTAGCTGAGCCTCATCCAGTGATTTGAAGTCACCTGATGTGTTTTGTTTATTTTTAAAATTTTGTTTAACCAGATTATAAAGACTTTGGAACATTTACCAATTCCTACTAAAAATATGTTGGAAGAAAGCAAAGTACTTCCAATTATTCAACGTTGGTCTCAGACCAAGACTGCTGTTCCTCAGTTGAGTGAAGGAGATGGCTATTCCAGTGAAAATACATCTCGTGCTCACACACCACTTAACACTCCTGATCCTTCTGCCAAGCTAAACACAGAAGCTGAGACAGACACCCCAAAGAAGCTCATGTTTCGTAGACTTAAAATTATTAGTGAAAATAGCATGGACAGTGCAATATCTGATGCTACCAGTGAACTCGAAGGCAAGGATGGCAAAGATGATCTTGATCAGTTAGAACATGTCCCTGTAGAGGAAGAGGAAGAGTTACAGTCACAACAGCTACTCACACAACAGCTGTCTGAATCTAAAGTTGATAGTGAAATGGCTGTGGAGACCAGTAAGTTACCGACATCTGAACAAGAGGTTGACACTGAAGTAGAGCCTAAAGAGAGCAATGGCACAAAACTGGAAGAACCTATTGTTGAGGAAACACCATCCCAAGATGAAGAGGAGGGTGTATCTGATGTGGAGAGTGAGAGAAGCCAGGAACAGCCAGATAAAACAGTAGATATAAGTGACTTGGCCACCAGGCTCCTGGACAGTTGGAAAGACTTAAAGGTAAGAAAGCTTTTTTTCTTTTGGTTAATTTTAACCTGAAATACTCAGGTTTGGAGTTCCTTAGACTTTAAATTGAATTTGCCTATTTTCTTAGCAATACACGGAATCTGATTTTTCTTATTGTCAGCCAATCATTAATGTGTCAGAATGCTCTATATCATGGCAAGAGGTATATCTGCCGAACTAATACACATCATCAATTAGAAAAGTGTTCATGACAAAAAAGATAAGCGTTCACAACAGTGAAATCAGTTATTCAAAGTGTTTTTTTAATTGTCAAGGAATTTGAGTAACATGTATGATTTGTTTTTAAATACTACATAGAAGTCTGCATAAGAAAAATATGAATGTTTAAAATAATTGAAATTTTCTTGGACATACTAGAAATTACTTAAATTAGGAAAACTAAGTTAATAATTTCTCATAAAAAGTAGAATTTTAATTTTATTTATTTATTTATTTTTGCTTTTTGGGTCACATCCAGCAATGCACAGGGGTTACTCCTGGCTCATGCACTCAGTAACTACTCCTGGCGATGCTTGGGGGACCATATGGGATGCTGGGAATCGAACCCAGGTCGGCTGCATGCAAGGCAAATGCCCAACCAGCTATATTGCTCCAGCCCCAGAAATAATTTTTGTTTCTTTTTTCTTTTTTTTTAATGGCCACACTCAGTTGTGCTCAGGGCTTATTCCTAGCTCTTTGCTCAGGGATCACTTCCTGTTGCGCTCAGGGGAGCATATGTGTTGATGGGGATTGTACCTGGATCTGCTGTGTGCGAGGCAAGTGGCCTACCTGTATATTATCGCTCTGGCCCTGATTTTTTTTTTCTTTTTTAATTTTTGAGTCTGTTCAGTTAAACGACTTATATGAAGGTGGTTGGTACTCAGTTTCATTATTGTTTTTGAAATTGTACTGTTTTTTAATGCTTATTTCCTTTTGGACGATATATCAAGAGGAAAAAATAGATTTGGGACCCTTCTATTAATACATAATCTCTTGTTAAAGAATGTAGCAAGATGTACAAGGTTTGTTTTACAGAAAACCCAATCTGGATCTTGGGTAAACATAGAAATGAATAAATGTATCAGTCTAGGAGAGATGTGGTACATTTTTATTGTAAATAAACTGGAAGTCAGTTCTTGAAAACCAGTGAGGGAACAGGTTACTTCCTAGGGTTTACTTTTTCTGGCTGTTCTTTTTGCTGCAAGATGTAAAACAACCAGATAGACCCAATACAGATATATTTGCAGCAAGATGAACACTTGAGTACTTTTACCCCAATATAACCATAAAGCTTATCCCATTAATTCTACAGTTTAACCAATATGAAACTGGCCTAAGTAAAATGAATAATTTGTTTGGTGTGCACTGTGCTTATTTTCAACATTCTTAGTTTACTGTGTTGAAACCCTTCTTTATGTACGGGACAGTTTTAGTTCTTACTGAACCCACTGACCTCTTACTCATGCTACTCTTTCATCACTTACTGAGCCTTATGAAAAAAAAAATCTGACCTTTGGATAGTCAAGGAAGGATTCATCATAAATCTGCTATGATAGAATACGTGAATATTGGAATTATAGTCAAAGGAGAAAGATGCTTTATGGTCACCTGAATTAGACTTTAATTTAAGGCCTTTTTCATGAGGACACAGGAATCCCTGGAAGAAGTCCTTTTTGTATTTGGAGACTGCTAGTAGAGCATGTACCATGTCTGGGTCAGAAAGGAAGGAGGAAGTAAAGACAAGTATACAAAATATAGAAAAACCTTTTACATAGAAATACAGAGAGAATAGGGATGTAGAACCAGTTCATATTTGTTTGAGACAACTCTAGTTGATGATTTTTTTTTTACTAAGACATAATAATAATTTCTTAAAAACCTCAAGTTCTGAGAAAGTGATTTTTGTTTATATCATGGTAGTTTTTTTCTGTAATTATAAAGGTTGGAATTAGTCTTTGGGATATTCTTACCTCAGATATATGTGGTCTTTTATACTCATGCTGTAGCCAAATATTTTTAATTCTATAAAGTTATTTCTTCCCCTTCTTGTTATCTTTTCCACTCCTATGTAAAATATTAAGCCAGTTGCACAGTACTATGTAACTTGATGATACTCTTGAATGTATGTTTAAGATTTCATTTGTTCTTACAACATATTCTTCTTAACCGTCATACTTTGGATTTACCCAATTCTTAGTATCAAGGAAGCCATTAAATAAAATTTTCCTTCTTCAAATTTTAATTTGCTCTGGAATCATTACCCATCTAGAATTCACATGTGATAAATGTTTCTTCTTTAATGAAGTGTGATGTTTGTTGCACGTTGATGTTGAGATTCTTATTTTATCATTCCAATTAGTGTTTACCTTTATTCTTGTTTCTGACTTCAATATGGTTGTCCTTACAAACAGATGAGAAGCTGTATTTTGCATCTAACCTAAACAGTAAAATTGGGAACCATAATTCAAACATGTATTAGAGAAACACATCAACTTCGATGACTGTATATTCATACTATATTGGCCTTGATGAGAGTTAACTACTTCTGTCCGACTTTCACCTATGTATTCAAGTAGACATTGGCAAAAAAGAAATTTACTCAACCAATCTTAATTAAGCACCTTTTGCCAAGTGCTATGTTAGTTGCTAACTCAATATCAGTCTAAAAATGTATTGATCTAAGATTATGGTCATGTTAGCCACTCCATGCTTCCCTGACCTCCTGGGATCACTGTAACATTGTGGGATATGTGTTCCATTTGGCCTTTCTACTAGATGGACTGAAGAACTAAAAGAGTGCTTCAGATTCTTAATTTTGATTTTTCTCTGAAGGCAGATGATAGGGATCATCAACAAATAAAAGAGGGTGGGAGGGAAGGGAATGAAGCTTCATGAATGACTCTTTGTCCTCCCACATCTGATGATGATCCCCTTTGTAACTTGAACCATTTCCATCTAGCTTCTCAGGGCAGCAAGGAGCTTGTTAACATCACCAGCTGACCATGTGTCTCCTTTTCTCAACTCCATTTTCAACTTCGTGCTGAAGAAAAACAAGAACCTAGCGTGCATTCTGTGAAGAAACAGGAAGATGGTTGGGAAGTTGGATGATGCATGAAAAATATAATAGGTGAAAAGAGGACAGAGGTGGTTAACTCACTGGCGCCGGCGTTATTTTGGTGCGTCCATTGCCGACAATGGATGTCGTTCCGGGAAAATCCCGACTCCTGGCGAGAAAGGATTAAGTGAGCTACTTTTTCTATACCTCTATACACAGGACCAATGCCTTGGGCTTCACAAGGCTTACACACCAGACTCCTAAAGTAGACCTCAACAAGATACATTACCTAGAACACTACACATGGCCACATATTCATTTTCACATTTACTGGGCTACATTTTCAGCAGGGGCATGTGCATATATTTCTTTTTTGCAAGAGAAATTGTTGTACATCACTCCCATGCTGAAAATATACCCTAGACTTTACAGGGCAAAACATCTGGTTACAAGTGAAGATTACTTTAACTTGACTGGAAAATCGTTCATTTGGATCATGAGAAGAAGAGGTAAGGTTCCCAAGAATTTGGCAACATCAATTCAGTTACCTTAAGAGGTTGTGATGGCTAATGATTCCAGAGCCTCTCTTAAAGAATACTTTGGTTACAGGATATGAATCCCTGAGTGAAGTCTGAGTAGTAGAGATTTATACTTTGACTAGATGATTTCGGGATGTTATAAAAAAAAAAAAGTATACAATGGAGACGTTACTGGTGCTGTTTGAGCAAATCGATGAGCAATATATAAGGGTGTGTGTGTGTGTGTGTGTGTGTGTGTGTGTGTGTGTGTGTGTGTGTAGCAAGTCGATGAGCAATGGGATGACAGTGACAGCATATATAAGGGTGTGTGTGTGTGTGTGTGTTCCTGGTAGGGATGTTATATATGTACGGTGGGGTGTGTGTTCCTGGGAATCAAACCCAAGGACCTTGTATGTGCCTGGCAAGTGCTCTACATCAGAGCCACAACCCTCGCCCTGAGTTGAGCTCTTCTTAATGGCTGTTCATGTTCTTTTTCATCTTTATTTCATGATGTTATCATTAATTAAGGAAACATTTTCCTAGAAAGCTAGGCATTAAATTCTACAGAAAAAAAAATTAAAAACCTAATTTCCCAGCTATGCAATTTGAGTCACTGCTTGGGATTTATGTTACTAACTGATGCAGATACATGAAATCTGCTAAGCATCATTTAAAAATGAAGTTAATTTTTTTTTTTTTTTTTTTTTTTTTTTTTTTTTTTTTTTTTTTGCTTTTTGGGTCACACCTGGCGATGCACAGGGGTTACTCCTGGCTCTGCACTCAGGAATTACCCCTGGCCATGCTCAGGGGACCATATGGGATGCTGGGATTTGAACCCGGGTCGGCCGCGTGCAAGGCAAACGCCCTACCCGCTGTGCTATCTCTCCAGCCCCAAGTTAATGTATTTTTGCAATAAACACCAAATCCTAAGTAGAGATTATTTTTGTATCTATAAAGATTGCTGTAAAAATTTTTCTTTAAATTTGGACTTATTAAAGAATGCTGTTTTTAGGGTCCAAAAAGATATACAATGGGCAAGGTGTTTACCTTGCATGGGGCCAACCCGGGTTCAAAATCTGACATCCCATAATCTCCGCTGAGCACTTCCAAGGGTAACACCAGAAACAAATTTTAAAAACAGAATGCTATTTTAGATTCTGTTCCTTCGAAAATACTTGTTTCTTGCTAAAAGACCAATATGTTTCTTGGGGCTGGAGCAATAGCACAGCAGGTAGGGCATTTGCCTTGTGCACAGCCGACCCGGGTTCGATCCCCAGCATCCCATATGGTCCCCTGAGCACTGCCAGGAGTAACCCCTGAGCATTGCCAGTTGTGACCCAACAAGAAAAAAAAAAAGAAAGAAAGAAAAAAAGACCAATATGCTTCAGATATTTTCATCTAAATCAGGGGTTGCTCAAATCTTCCCCACTATCTTATTTTCTTGTTTTTTGTGTTTGTTTTTTAACTTGTTTCTATTAAGGCTATTCCTAGATTTGCTTGGCTTGGTGTGATGCTAGACATGCAATGCTGAGGGCTAATAGAATTACAACCCATTGATGCTTCGGAAGCCTTGTAGAGTTAAGGATTGAATGCAGGGTCTTTCACATGCCAGGCATGCTCTCTGCCACTGTGCTACTCTCCAACCCCAGATCATTTTGTAATATAGCCATGCTTATTCATTTCTATGCATTTATCATGATTGCTTTTGTGTGGAATTGATGAAAGTTATCAAGTAGTTGATTCAGACTGGATGGCCAACATAGCCTGAAATATTTACTGTCATTCCTTTTTTTTTTTAAATGAATTTCCGTGAGTTACAGTTGCAGGTTTACAAACCTGCATGCTTACATTTCAGTCATACAATGATCTAGTGTCTTATCCTTTAAGGAAAAGGTTTGCCAACATTTGATCTGAATGATAAAGTATATAATCTGGCTATTCTGAACATTCAGAGATTGAAGGAACTTGTTTGAGCTCTTAATTCTGTTATCCTAAAGATAAAATGATAATGTCTTTGTAGACTGTGATGTTAGTTTTTCTTTAAAGTCTTGTCTCTTGAGGCTAGAACTATAGTATAATATGTAGGGTGGTTGCGTAGCATGCTGCCTACCCTGGTTTGATTCCTGGCATCCCATTGTCAGTGCTGACAACCCAAGTCTAGTCAGCACTGCTGGGTGTGGACAAGAAATTTTTTTAATTAAGGGGGGGAAAAAAAGATACAGTAAAAGATAAATACTTCTCAGAGAGCCCAGCAAGCTACCGAGAGTATCCTGCCCACACAGCAGAGCCTGGCAAGCTACCTGTGGCATATTCAATATGCCAAAAACAGTAACGATAGGTCTCATTCCCTTGGCCCTGAAGGAGCCTCCAATCGTTGGGAAAGCCGAGTAAAGGAGGCTGCTAAAATCTCAGGGCTGAGTGTAATAGACATGTTACTGGTGCCCGCTCGAGTAAATCAACAAACGGGATGACAGTGAAGAAAAAAAAAAAGGATTGAAATAGGTTACATATACATAAAATCGTATGTTTTTTTGTCAGTGCCACAAACCACACCTAGCACTTCATATGTGTTTTTACCCACTGAGCTATTTGCCTAGTCCTAGGAGATGTTACACATTATATGATTACTGGACTAGATATTTATGGAATCTTGTTCTTTCCTTAGCACTATGGTCATCTGAGTTGAATATTCGAGAGTAATAACTGATAACTTGACAGGAACTAGTAAACATAATTAAAATACATTTTCCTTCTTAGTATAGTATTCTTACCTCTTTTTGCTTGTTTCATGTTTGGTTTTCATTGAACCACACTCAGCTGTGCTCAGGGCTTTCTTCTGTGCTCAGTACTCAGTGCTCAGTACTGGCAGGTCTCAGGGGACCTTAGGGGGTTCTGGGGATCAAACCCAGATCAGCTGTGTGCAAGGCAAGCCTCCTACCTGCTGTACTGTGGCTTCAACCCCAGTGTTACTATTCTTGGCAGGGACGGAGGGCACACCCAGCACAGTGTTCAGGGCTTCCTTCAAGTGCTGCATTCAGGTCACTCCTCTCGGGCTTGGGAGACCGTATAGAGTGCCAGGGATCAAATCCAGGCCACCTGTGTGCAAGGCAAGCACCCTACCCACTGTATTGTCTCTGGCCCCTGACCCCAGTATTCTTATCTTTTACTTATAACATGATTTCAAACTTAAAAATTGCAAGAATAGTTTTGTGTGTATTCTGCACATAATATAGATGATAGTGAAAACTAGGAAAAATAGCCAAAAAATAGTTTTACAAAGATTTTTTCTGATGTTTTGCATCATTTGTTTTAATTTATATTTTGGGAGGTAAGGAGGTGAGAGTGACTGTGCTCAAGGACTATTCCTGTCTCTGCTCAGGAGTGCTCAAAGAACCATATATGTTCTTTGTCAGGGATTGAACTAGGTTTAGACACGTGCAAGCAAGCACCTTAACCTCTATACTATCTCCCTAATTATAATTCTTGTAAGTTTAAACAATAAGTTATACTATCTAGATAATAGGTTATTTAGACTTCATTTAGAGTTTACATATTTCTCCACTAAAACAAAATTAATTTGGGGAGGTCCATAATCTAAGATGAAGTGTAATAGTGAGTTGTATCTCTTGTATCTTTTTGTCTGAAATAGTTTATTGGGTCTGAAATTTTATTTTCTTTGGATTCTTGTCATGCTTTTTTATCAGGAGTATTAAGTTGTGTTTTTCTCATAATTGATTTGTCCTAATACTGGCATTGTCATCTTTGACCACTTGGTTAAGATGGTTGTCTGTCAGATTTTTTAAAGTAATTTTTCCCTTTATAATTAAAAAGTGCAACATTGATCCCCATTTAGTAATACATAAATTTCATTATTCACTAAATTTATTTATTAATGTCAACAGCCAATGATTTAGCTGAATTAATTATAACTTAATGGTTACCAAATGATTTTCCAATATTTAATTTTTGTCATTTTGGTTGGCATTGTAAAAAATTTATTTCCATGTCCCCTTGTGGTTGTTGTGATAACTGGGGCCCCACACAGTGTGATGCCGGGAAGGGTGGGGTTTGCATACATTGTGTATGCACATTTTGCTTACCAGGTGTTGCATTCTTTAATTGTGCTATTGTTTTTCGTTTTGGTTTTGATTTTTGGATCACATCCAGCAATACTTAAGGCTTACTACCTGACTCTGCATTTAGGGTTTATTCCTGGTGAGCTCACGGGACCAAATAGGGTGCCAGTTGGAACACCTTCAAAACAGGCACCCTACTCGCTCTAGCATCTCTCCAGCCAGTAGGGCAGTTCTTGCACATTTTGATTGCAGTACTTACTGGGAAGTATGAATTTAATTTCAGTGTTTGTCAACGGCTGCATACCTGGCTGCCATCTTTTTTTCCTCTTTCATTTTTTTCCTTGAATCACCATGAGATACAAAGTTGTTTATGATTGCTCAAGTCTCAGTCATACAGTCAAAACCAGTTCTCTCACCAGGGCACATTTCCGCCACCAATGTTCCAGTTTCCCTCGAATCTACCCCACCCTGCCCCCACAGTCTGCATCTAGGACAGACCTCTCTCCTCTCTCCCTCCCTCCCTCCCCCCTCTCTCTTTCTTCCCCTCCTTTCCTCTTCTCCTCCCCCTCATTTTCCTTTTTGGCGTTGTAGTTGCATTACTGTTAACTGAAAGGATATTGTGCATATCCGCTTTATCTCCTTTCAGCATGCAGTTTGTGTCCAGAGTGATCATTTCAACTCTCATTGTCATGATGGTTCCTTTTCTGTCCTAACTGCACTCTTCCTCCCCCTTGGTGGCAAGCATCCTACAGTGGGAAGCATCCTCCTGTGTGTGGGTATAATTTAAATACTTTTTTAAAATACGTGTGTGTGAGTATGTGTGTTTGTGTGTGTATTCTGCAAATGAGTGCAGTTCTTGTTTGTTTGTCACTTTCTCTTTTCACTCAGCATGATACTCTCCATGTCCGTCCATGTATAAACTAATTTCATGACTTTGTTTTTCCTAACTGCTGTGTAGTGTTTCATTGTATAGATGTATCATAGTCTTTATTCACTCATCTACTCTCGGGCACTTGAGTTGTTTCCAGATTTTTGGCTGTTGTGAACAGTGTTGCAATGAACATAGGCTTGCAGATGGCTTTTCTGCATTTTGGTTTTTGGCTTACGGTATATTCCCAGGAACAATGTTGGCTGGATTGTATGGAATTTCATTTTCTAGGTTTGTTTTTTTTCTTTTTGGGTCATACCCGGCAATGCACAGGGGTCACTCCTGGCTATACACGCAGGAATTTTTTTTTTTTAAAGTGATAGTCCAATTTATTTTTTTTTAAATTTATTTATTTTTAATTAGAGAATCACCGTGAGGGTACAGTTACAGATTTATACACTTTTGTGCTTATACTTCCCTCATACAAAGTTTGGGAACCCATCCCTTCACCAGTGCCCATTCTCCACCACCCGTAAACCCAGTGTCCCTCCCACCCTCCCCAATCCCATCTCCCCCCCACCCCACCCTGCCACTGTGGCAAGGCATTCCCTTCTGTTTTCTCTCTCTAATTAGCTGTTGTGGTTTGCAATAAAGGTGTTGAGTGGCCGCTGTGCTCAGTCTCTAGCCCTCATTCAGCCCGCAACTCCCTTCCCCCACATGGCCTTCGACTACAATGTAGTTGGTGATCGTTTCTCTGAGTTGACCTTTCCCCGGAACGTGAGGCCAGCCTCGAAGCCATGGATACACGCAGGAATTACTCCTGGCGGTGCTCAGGGAACCATATGGGATGCTAGGAATCGAACCCGGGTCGGCCTCGTTCAAAGCAAACACCCTACCCGCTGTGCTATCATTTCAGCCCCTCATTTTCTAGGTTTTTTTTTTTTTTTTGAGGAATGTCCATATTGTTTGCCAGAATGGCTAGACCAATTGGCATTCCCACTAACAGTGAATGAGAGTCTCTGTCTCTTCACATCCACACCAACACTGTTTTTTCTTTTTGGTGTATGGCATCTCATCTGTGGCATGAGATGATATCTCATTGTTTTTGCATCTCCCTAATAATAAATGATATAGAGCACTTCCTTAGTTGCCTTTTGGCTATTAGCGTTTCTTCTCTGAGGAAGCTTCTGTTTATCTCTTCTCCCCATTTTTTCATAGGGCTGTTTGTTTTGTTTGTGTTGTTGTTAAATTCTACCAGTGCCTTATATATCTTGGATATTACCCCTTATCAGATGAGTGTTGCGTAAATAATTTTCCCCATACTGTGACCATTGAAACAATAAAAAGAAAAAACAGAAGCAAAAACTTCTTAGTTTAATGTAGTGCCATTTGTTTATCCTTGCTTTTACTTGCTTGCTCAATGGTGTTTCATCTTAAAGATGCCTTTAGGGATTGGAGCAATAGTACAGCGGGTAGGGTGTTTGCCTTGCACACAGGCCAACCCAGGTTCGATCCTCGGCATTCCATATGGTCCCCTGACCACTGCCAGGTGTAATTTTTGAGTACAGAGCCAGGAGTAGCCCCTGAGCATCTCTGGGTGTGACCCCAAAAAGCAAATAAATGAAGATGATTATTTTAGCTTCAATGTCTTGGAGAATTCTGCCTGTTTTCCTCTATGTACCTTATGGATTCAGGTCTAATATCAAGATCTTTAATCCACTTTAATTTGATTTTTTTGTGCATGGCATTAGAGATCGGAGGTTTATTTATTTTTTAATGTTGCTGGCCAGTTTTTCCAACACCACTTGTTGAAGAGACTTTTCTTGCCCCACTTCATATTTTTTTGGCTGCCGTCTTTACATATTTCAGCCATAGTGTTTGCATGCTTTTGGTTTCTGTACTTTGGAACTTGCATACTTTGTTTTGATGCCAGGATTCCCCAACACAACACCAATATTTGCTTCCCACATGTTTTGATGCTGAGAATCAAACTTTGCATCATACTTGCAAGCAGGTGCTTTGTCATTGAACTTTCTGGGCACCTTGGTGGGCTGGGGGGTGGGCGGTGGTGTGTGTGTATGTGTGTGTGTGTGTGTGTGTGTAAGCAAGAATTTTTATTGGGCTCATATTTACTTTTGTATTCATTGATCTAATTAAATTCAGGGACTCTTGTTTTATTTACTGGATTAGGATCTATCCATTTCATTTTTAAATTGGTGTTTAAATGATCACTTACAGCCAGTGAGAGACCCAGTAAATTACATTCTCTGTAATTTTGACATGTTTTCTTTTTTTTCAACCTCATACAACTTGCTGTTTTAGGCTTTTCTTCTACTTTGTCCTGGAATCTGCCATTTCTACAAGAAACTTGTTCTTTGTGCGGGAAATGATCATTAGAAACTAAGATCCAGGCTAAAATTCTTTCTTTCCTCACTTTCTTTCCGTGGGGTTGAAATCCATAATCTCACACATGCAAGTTATATGTGCTTCCACTAAATCACCTCGGCGATCCTTCTTTGCCATTTTTCCTTATTTATATTTTACTTAATTTAAACACTGATTTACAAAGTTCATCAGAATACAGTTATTATAGGCATTAAATGTTCCAATATCAATCCCACACACCATTATGACTTTCCCTCCACCATTGTCCCCAGTTTCCCATCCAGCATCCCCAAGCGCCCTCCCCACTGTACTGTTGCCCCGGTAAGTGCCTTAATTCCTTTAATATCTGTCTGGATCAATAGTATTAGTCTTTAAGAATATATATAGGGGGCTGGAGCAATAGCACAGTGGATAGGGCGTTTGCCTTGCACGAGGCCGACCCGGGTTCGATTCCCAGCATCCCATATGGTCCCTTGAGCACCACCAGGAGTAATTCCTGAGTGCAAAGACAGGAAGTAACCCCTGTGCATTGCCGGGTGTGATCCAAAAAGCAAAAAAAAAAAAACCCAAAAAAACAAAATAAAAATAAAAATAACGTATTTTTTAAGTTTAGATACTGTAATGTACAAAGTTATTTAACAATAGGATTTCAGGCATACGATGTTCTCATCTCTAATCCCACCACTCTGATCCCTCTCCTCCACCAATTCCCTCCCACCCCCAGCTTGACTCTTTGACTGATGCCTTTTTAAGTTTAATGTAGTTTGGGTCCCATACTTCCAGTAGCATTGGGTTGTAGTGGCTAAGGCCCCTGACCCTTGCTCCCTGCGTTATTTCCAGACCACCTCTTCTTGCTCTCTCTTTCTTTCCGAATGTTTTGCCCATCTTTAATACCTTTTGTTTCCTTGATGTGTTATTTCACATGCCACAGATTAGTGAGAATTTGTCCTTTGTCCAATATTTGTCCCTGTCCTTCTGATCTACTTTACTTAACATGAGACCCTCCAAATTGTATGATTTCATCATTCCTTGTGGCTGCAGAGTATGTAGCTCCATTGTGTATGTATACCATGCCTTCATTATGTGCTGTTTCTTTTGATGGATGCCTGGATTTTTCTGGCTATTGTAATAAGTTGCAGTGAACATAGTTGTATATGTGGCTTTTTGTTTTTGTTTTGGATCTACATCCAGCAGTGCTCAGCGTTTACTCCTGATTCTGTGTTCAGGAATCACTGGGACCTATGGATGCCAACGATCAAACCTGAGTCATCCTCTTGCAAAGCAAGCACCTTTGTACTATGTCTCTGGCCCCATATGGATTTTTGAATGTGTGATTTTTTTATCTCTATATTGCCTACAGTGTTATCTTTCCCGCCTGCCCCCCCACACACACACACTTTTTTTTTATATGACTTTTTTTTTTATATCACCATGTGGAAAGTTACAAAGTTTTCAGGTTTATGTCTCAGTTATACAATATTCAAACACCATCCCTTCACCAGTGCCCATATTCCACCACCAAAATCCCCAGTATACCCCCTGCCACTGCCCCCCCCTCAACTGTATGACTGATGAATTTCACTTCATTTTCTCTCTACCTTGATTACATTCCATATTGCAAAACAAAACTCATTATTATTGTTGGAGTTTCCCCCCAGGGAAGACAGCCCTACTAAGGAAGCATTTGATAATTGGTTTGTCATTAAAAGATTGTATATTTTCAGTTTTTAGAAAAGGCCGCGTGGCTCGGATGTGTTCCAGTCCCGTAACCCGGAGCCATGTTAGTTGCTGCTCAGTGTCGCCAGGGTTCCATCCGGAGAAGGTGTACCAGCTGTACCTCCTCCGTCTGGATCCCTGGTGTTGTTGGCCCGGATTCGGGTCCGGAGCATTTCTCCGGCCGCGTTGCTCACCAGACTGCCTGGCCTCTTCTCTGTTGAAGGTGGGAAGATGGCGCCGAGGGTGGGTCGAGGGCGTGACTTCCGGCGGCCGGGACCATTTGGAGTTCGGGCAGACGCTGCCCCATTCCAGTGCCCCCCCCCCCCCCCCTCCGGCTCGGATGTGTTCCAGTCCCACAACCTGGAGCCGTGTTAGTTGCTGCTCAGCACACACACTTTTTGGGTCACACTCAGCGATGCTCAGGGGTTACTCCTAGCTTTGCACTCAGGAATCACTCCTGGTGGTACTTAGGGGACCATATGAGATGCTGGGAATCGAACCTTGGTCGGCCCTGTGCAAGGCAAACACCCTACCCGCTGTGCTCTCACTCAAGCCCTACAGTGTTATCTTTTAATTTAAAACCACAGATTTATCAACAGAAATCTCTAGTAACATCACAGAGCCACTGTTACTCAAAGATCAAAGTATTTCTTTGTCTAATCTTTCCCAACAGTTTCTTTTATTAAGTGCATGAATCACTTAAGATTGTCCATATGTATTCATCTTTCTGTGTTCTTGTTCTTATTACACGAAATATCCTTTCCATCTTTCAAAAATATCTTTAGAGTTGTAGTTGCAGTTTGTTTTCCTTTTCTCTATTTGCAGTGGTAGTAATCATAGCAGATTTCAAACTAAAACTTTTGACTTTCTCCTCTCTGGACCATTAGATTTTTTAAGGAAAATAACTATTTCTTTTTTTTTATTTTTATTTTTTTCTTTTTGGGTCATACCTGGCAATGCTCAGGGGTTACTTATGGATCTGCACTTAGAAATTACTCCTGGCTGTGCTCACGGGACCTATAGGATGCCGGCGATCGAACCCAGAGCTAATACCCTACTTGCTATACTATTGCTCCAGCTCCACAATCACTATTTCTTAATCTTTGTTATATTTTTATTATAGTATCTTAAGGGAAATTTTAGATTTGGAGTTAATTTGCCTGGAAAACTGAAATTGGGGAAACATTTAATAATCATCACCTCAGTTCTTCAGTGATATCAGCGTGAATATATGTTTATACACACTATGGGCTAGAGAGACCTTGGAAGCAGAGACTTGAGTCAGCTATTCACTTTTTATGCTCCAGTGAGTATGCGTACTGTATGTGTATATATCTATATATGTATATACATATACCTAAATAACTGAATAGTTCACTGATTGTTTATATTAATTTTCCAAAGTTTTTCCATTATTTGTCCAAGAGTTGTTAAGTCTTTTAGAAGTAGTATTAATAGGGGCCAGAGAGATAGTATAGTGGGTAGGGATCTTGTTTTGCATGCATTTGTGTTTGATCCTTGGCATCCTGTATGGTTCCCTGAGCACTGGCAGGAGTGATTCCTGATGCTGAGACAGTAGTAAGCCCTGAGTATTACCAGTTGTAACAGCAACAACAAAAACCAATAAAAATAATGTTATGGACCTGGAAAGATAAACTACCTTGCATGCAGCTAATCCAGGTGCAATCTCCAGCATCACATATGGTCTTTGAGCACCACTGGGTGTGATCCAGAAACAAATTTAGTTGAACAGGTTCATTCAACAGATAACTTAGCTTTCAGCTAATGTCAGACACTCCTCTTGGTGCTAGAGATAAAGCAAAAAAAAAAAAAAAAAGTGTTTGGCATTTAACAATTTTAGCTTTGGCCTGAGTAACACCACATTGGGCCCTAGCATCAAGCTGTCAGACATACACTGTCTGGTCTATTATATCCAGAAATAGCTCTAAGGGGGCTGGAGTGATAGCACAGCGGGTAGGGCGTTTGCCTTGCACACGGCTAACCCAGGTTCAATTCCCAGCATCCCATATGGTCCCCTGAGCACGTCCAGGAGTAATTGCTGAATGCATGAGCCAGGAGGAACCCTTGAGCATCGCTGGGTATGACCCAAAAACCAGAAATAGCCTTAAGTACCACCAAGGAGGGCCCTTCCAAAACCAAAATTTTCATAAATTTTATTGTTAGGGCCTTTCCAGTGTTGATAAGGAGTGGAGGGATTAAATCTGAGTTTGCAGACTCAGTTTTATATACATGTTTGATTAGATTTTGGCTTTGGGGAGTGAGGGAAGCACAGGGTACATCCTGTTACGTTCAGAGGACCATATGGTAAGGGGAGATTAAGCCCAGACTCCCCATATGTGGAGCATATGCTCCAGCCCTTTGAGCAATCTCCCTTACCTCAACAGCTCTGAATGAGAGGGTCAAGTCGGTAACTCTCTAAGGCTTTCAGCCTAGATTAGTAGGTAGAACTTGTTTTCCCATAGTGTTAGACACACACTAATAATAACGTAGCTCTTTGTCTCTATTCAGTTGTAATTACCTACCTGTGAACACCAAAATTCTATTTCTACTTATTAGCTTATCTCTTTTCTTTTTTTGGGGGTGTTGGTTTTCGGGTCACACCGGCGATGCACAGGAGTTACTCCTGGCTCTGCACTCAGGAATTTCTCCTTGCAGTAGTGTTTAGGGGACCATACAGGATGCTGAGAATTGAACCCGGGTTGGCCATGTGCAAGGTAAACACCCTACCTGTTTTGCTATCACTATAGCCCCCTTATCTCAGTTTTTGAACGGAATTAAAAATTAATTCTTGGGGGGCAAGAAGAAAGCACAATGGGCTGAGGGCATGCTTTGTATGCGGGAGGTCCTGATTCGATCCCTGACACTACATTGTCCCCCAAGCACCACCAAATGTGCCCCCAAAAGTAAAAAAAATATTTTGTATATGAGAAATAGTTCAAAGAAACTGAGTATGTATTTCCATGAAGTCGGTCCATATTTGATTCCCAGTACCAGATAATCACCACCTGAGAACTACCGTGTGTGAAAACCTCTGAGCACAGTAGAAGTAGTGCTAAACAGCCTTGCACATGACTTGAGTTAAATAGATACAGACCTCATCCTTTAGGAATTTTGTAGTTTAGTAAGAAAATGAAAGTAAATGTAATGATATGGACAAAAACACCAATATAGATATTATAAATATATAGATATTAAATATATAAATAAAAATGTTAAAATATATTGGGGGGGCAGAGAGATAATAAAGCAGGTAGGGTTGCTTGCCTTGCATGTGGCTGACCCGTTCAATCCCCAGCACTTCATATAGTTCCCTGAACACCGCCCAGAATGATTTCTGAGTACAAATCCAGGAGTAATCCCTGAGCATCGCCAGATGTGGCCTAAATAAAACAAAAACAAATTGTGTGTGTGTGTGTGTGTGTGTGTGTGTGTGTGTTTGTACACATATACACATTTGAGGTCAGGTGATAGTACAGTGGATAGGGCTTACCTTTGCATGTGTCTGATTCAGGTTTGATCTCCAGTATCCTATATGGTCCCCTGAGCCCCTCCAAAAGTGATCCCTGAGTGCAGAGCCAGGAGTAAGTTCTGAACACCACGACACACACAAATCCCCAAAAATGTTTATTTTAGGGCCAGAGAGCTAACTCAGAAGGCAAAGTGCTTATTTATATACAGTAGATCCCATTTATTTCCTTGCACCCCTGTGGGGAGTGGTCCCCTAGCACTGTCAGATGTTACCCCTGAAAAATATTTTATTAACCACCACTACTGAATCAGTATCCTAGTTGAGATCTGTATAATGAATTAATATGACCACTTGTAATGAATACTTATCATGCCCAAACCTTATGCCAAAAAGACTAAATCTGTGTAGTTCTCAGATACCTATATCCCTTGAAATGTCTATTCTGAACATTCTTCAGGAATCAACATGTCATCTTTTTCTTTGTTTTTCGACTTTCCAGTTCATGCTGGGGGTGATCAGAGCCACATCCCCTGGTGTTCATGGGCCATGTGGTGTAGTGATAAGGATTCCAGCCCTTTGAGATATCTCCTCTGTCCAACATGTCATCTTTTTGGAAAACAGATTACATTGCTAAACACACCAGTCATTTTCAAACCTTTTAAGTTGTCTCTGTAGTGTGGGCAAATGCTGATAAGTAACATTCCCCCACCCCCAAATTTGGTAACCTCTCTGAGTAGTTAGCAAAGGATCCATACAGAGCTTAGATTGTCAGCTTTGATCTCCCTATTTTTATTGCTGGTTTTCTTATTCCCAGCCGTGTACCTAGACATCTGGACGATTTTAAGCATCTCTCTGTGGATCAGGGTGTATATCCTCTCAGTAGGCAAAGCAGCCTAAGAGGAGAGGGAGCTCTGGAGCTCAACTGGCTCAGACTGAGATCAGGCATGGCCTCAAAATAGTCTCTCAAA
Organism: Sorex araneus; assembly: GCF_027595985.1. Lineage (NCBI taxonomy): Eukaryota > Metazoa > Chordata > Mammalia > Eulipotyphla > Soricidae > Sorex > Sorex araneus. Next base: position 43,892,160 of record NC_073305.1, on the reverse strand, counting down.
TTCTTTTCTGTGACATTTGAGTGAGATAATACAGTCAGTCTGTGGTCCTCAATCTTCTCCCAGCATTAGGATTACTGGCGAGCTTCTGAAAAATACTTTTGCCTGAGAGACATGCCCAGAGTTTTAAGACTCAGTTTGTCTCCAAATGACATTTCTATAAAAAGTTCTCTGAGGGGCTGGAGAGATAGCACAGCGGGTGGGGCGTTTGCCTTGCACGCGGCCGACCCGGGTTCAATTTCCAGCATCCCATATGGTTCCCCCAAGCACCGCCAGAGGTAATTCCTGAGTGCAGAGCCAGGAGTAACCCCTGAGCATTGCCGGGTGTGACCTAAAAGATGCAAAAAAAATAATAATAAAAATAAAAAATAAAAAGTTCTCTGAAATAGTCTAGTTATTCACCTAGAGTTGGGAATCAGCTTTAATGGAGGTCCTATGTAGAAAAGGCTAGGAGGGTGTAGGATGCCACTTAGATACATTTTTTAAGTCCCCCAAATGACTTTCCTTTCTTAAAATAATGCTGTTAGACTGTTTACAATAGCCAGAATCTGGAAAAAACCCAAGTGCCCAAGAACAGATGACTGGTTAAAGGAATTTTGGTACATCTACACAATGGAACACTATGCAGCTATTAGAGAAGATGAAGTCATGAAATTTGCATATGGGTGGATCAACATGGAAAATATCATGTTACGTGAAATGAGTCAGAAAGAGAGGGATAGACATAGAAAGATTGCACTTATTTGTGGGATATAAAGTAACAGAATGGGAGACTAACACCCAAGAACAGTAGAGATAAGTACCAGGAGGATTGCTCCACAACTTAGAAGACAGCCTTGCATGTTGGAGGAAAAGGCAGCTCAGATAGAGAAGGGACCACCAAGTAACGGGTTACTTGGATTGGGAGATGTGTGCTGAAAATAGACTATAGATCGAACATGATGGCCACTTAATACCTCTACTGCAAACCACAGCACCCAAAAGGAGAGCAAAAGGGAATGCCCTGCCATAGAGGCGGTGTGGGGTGGGGGTGTTGAAAGGGATCCTGGGACCGTTGGTGGTGGAAAATGGGCACTGGAGAGCTGGGTACTCGACCATTGTATGACTGAAACGCAAGCACGAAAATTTAAGTCTAACTGTACTTCATAGTGATGCACTAATAAATTTTTTAAAAAATAATGCTGTTAGGTATATATATCTATATCATCTAATACTAGCTAGAAATTTAAAATGTTCTGAAATTAGACCATCTTCTGTCACAATCTTGGCTGACTGCTAAATCTTTTAAAGTTTTTCCACCGTTATATGGAGTCAATAGAACTTACCTCAGGGGTGGGTTGGGAGCTCAACTAATTCTTTGGATAGGAGATAGGCCAAGGAGTAGAGCATATGCTATTCACTATTCATGTAGATTTTCTTAAGTTCAATCTCTGATACTGCGTGTCCCTCTTGAGACTACACTGATCAGCTGAGTATCACGGGAAGTGACCCCCAAGCATTGCTATTAAGAATGTTGAAATGCTTAGTATGCTACTTAGTTTGTATAAGATATCCGCACACTTAATAATGCCATGTTTATTAAATCATTTAAGTTATGTAATATTGAAGGAGTTTTTTGTTTCTGTTTTTTTGTTTTTGTTTTGTTTTGGGGGGGCCACACCAGGCAGTACTCAGGGCTTTCTCCTAGCTCTGCACTCAGGAATAACTCATAGTTATTGGGGTACCTCAGATCAGAACCAAGTCAGCTATGTGCAAGGCAAATGCCCAATCTTGAAGTATTATCATTCCAGTCTCTTTGAAGTTTTAAAATCTGCATTCATATAAATTGCCCTGTATCATTGTGGTACACATTTGTCATTTTTAATGACAACTTATTAACATTTTAACCTTGCTCGGTTTTGTTACGTGGTAAGAAATGTTGAAGTAAATGTCTTATTTTCCACAAATATCACAGGAACCAGCAATCATATGGAAAGAGTTCTTTGTCTTGTATACTTGCTAGGAAATTATTATTGAATTTGGAGCTGGAATGATAGTACAGCGAGTAGGGTGTTTGCCTTGCATGCAGCCAACCCGGGTTCGATTCCCAGCATCCCCATATGGCCCCATGAGCATCACCAGGAGTGATTCCTGAGTGCAGATCCAGGAGTAACCCCTGTGCATCTCCAGGTGTGACCCCCAAAAAAGAAATTGTGACTGAATTACAGGCGTGGTAAGCATTTAAAGATTAGGAATCAGGGTAATAGTTCAGAAGATGGTATGTTTTCCACGTGTGCGTGCAACCTAGCTTGGTTCTATCCCTGGCATCCAAGTCCCACCAGGAATGATTCCTGAGTTCAGAACACCAGGAGTAATCCCTGAGCACAACCAGTTGTGTTTCCCCTCCCTGCCAAATATTTTTAAAGAGAGCGTATCATGTGAAATACCATTGGGAATATGGACCTACCATTTATTTACCTCATGAGATGAATATATAAATAAACATGGTGCCCAAGAGCTACTAGAGAGAGTGAGTAGAATCAGGAATTGTCAGGGAGCAGAGCAGCAGGTTCTAGGTCTAGATTCATACTGTAAGAACAGGTACCTTAAGACTTGAAGACTTGGGGCTGGAGCGATGGTACACCGGGTAGGGCTTTTGCCTCGAATGCGCCTGATCTGGGTTTGATTCCTAGCATTCCATATGGTCCCCTGAGCACCGCCAGGAGTAATCCTAAGTGCAAAGCCAGGAGTAACCCCTGTGCATCGCTGGGTGTGACCAAAAAGTCAAAGAAAAAAGAAAAAAAGACTTAAAGACTTGGGACCAGAGCAATAGTATAGTGGGCTCGATCCCTGGCATCCCATATGGTCCCCCAAGTACTGCCAGAGTAATTCCTGAGTAAAAAAAGGGGGGGGGGGACTTAAATGCATATCTTGTGGGTGGGGGTATGTGTATGTGTGTTTTATAAAAGATTGAGGTCTGAGCCATTCCTTGAAGTGCTCAAGAGATCATATTTGGTACCAGTTCAGCCAGGGTTATTTGCATGCAAAGCCACATACCTTAAACCCTTGTACTGTTTTGTCTCTACCAGTTTATTTTTTGTTGTTTTTGTATTTGGGGCCACACACAGCAATGCTCAGGACTTACTCCTGGCTCTGCTCAGAGATCACACTTGGAGAGGCCCAGGGACCCATATGTGGTACTGAGGGTTTTACCCAGGTTGACCACCATACAAGTCAAGCACTCTGTTCTCTGTGCTATCACTTTATTTTAGCCCCTAGTTTACACTTGTTAAGAATAGGTTTTTTACGATTGCTGGGTTTTGGTGGTTTTTCATTTGTTTGTTTTTTGGGGGGGTGTTTGTTTTGTTTTGGGGCACACCCAGCGATACTCAGGTTTACTACTGGCACTGCACTCATCGATCACCCCTAGCAGGCTCAGGGGACCATATAGGGTGCTGGAGATAGAGCCCAGTTTGTCATTGTGCAAGACTAATGCCCTACCTGTTGTACTCTCTTTCTGGCTCCCAAATCTTGCCCCTACGCTCCACTTTATTTAAACACCATGGTTTATAAAGTTGTTCATGATTGTTTGTTATAGGCATTCAGTATTCCAACACCAATTCCACTACCACTGTCACCTTCCCTCCAACATTGTCTCCAATTTTCCCAACCACCCTTCAAGCCTGCCCTCAAAGCAGGCCCACAGTAATTTATTTTATACTGCTTCCTACCACAAAATGGCTAATGAAATGACAAAAAAAAAAAAAAAAAAAAAAAACCTTAAGGGGCCAGAGTGATAGTACAGCATGCTTTGCACATAGCCGACTGGGGTTCAGTCCCTGACATTACATATATTCCCCTGAGCACTACCAGAAGTAATTCCTGAATGCAGAGCCATGAGTAACCCCTGAACATCATGGTGTGTGACCCAAAAAACAAAATACTGAAGTAGAAAAAAATTGAAAATCGTGTCTCACCATGGGGACATTAGTCCTTGTCTTAGGGCTTACTAAACTGTTGGCAAGTTAAACTTCTATGGTAGTTAAACCTTTTTTGTTAATTGAGGTTAGTTGGCTTCTATAGTACATTCCCATCTAATCTGGTGTGCTTTTACTAGAATGTTAGTATAGAGTTTGGAGATGTCCGGTGACTGTGAATGCCAAAAATTTGGAATATTTAGCAGGGCAGTCCGACCAGAGGTATGGTGGCAGCTATTGGGGTGTGAGTGCAGCTTTGGTTGGGTGGGAACTTGTCCCATCCCCTCCCAAGATCACCCTGGAGTCTCAGCCAGGACCAGGTATCTGAGAAATTTTTTCAGCTAGTTGATTTAATTATGAGTCACTGGAACAGGGTCAGTGAATGAGCTTACATGTCAGCAGCAGTAGGACTTGGGTTTGGCTGCTGGGACTTCCAAAAGTATATGGAAGTTGAGAGGGTCACCCTCTACAAGACTCTGGGAAGGCCCGGAGTTTTCCCAGCTCCCACTTCTTAAAAATAGTTTTGCCCTAGTATGACATTGCTATTTTTAAAAGAATAATGATCTAATGTTTCTCTTTTGGGGGTCACGACATTGTTTGGGACACACCTGGCATTGCTCAAGTGCTTACTCCTCATCTCTGCTCAGGGATCACTCCTGAAGGGGCTTGAGGATCAGATGGGGTGCCAGGAATCTAACTCTGGTCAGATGCATGCAAAGCAAGCACCTTAACCCCTGTACTATCTCTCTGGTCCCTGTCTTTCCTTTTTAAAAATAACGTCAGCAATGTGAATATAGCAAACTTGGTATCAGTAATTGTCTTTGTATTTTTCTGAAATGCTGTTGTATAGCGGAGTTATTAGTTATCTTTTCTTCCCTTAGGTAAGGATGCAAGTGCAATATTGTTGTTTTTATGAATACTTTAATTAAAGAAACTATAGATAATATCAGGATATATACAGAAGTCATATAGGAGTTAAGACAGCAGGAATTGGATAAAGAGAGGTGAAGAGACAGATTTTAAGTTTAAGGATGCTTATTTACAGTGAAATAACCTCTGGGCAATATATTGCGTTGAATACCAGTATATTCTTTCACATTTGTTGCCATATGAAAATTGGTCTGCTTAAAAGCAGTCACCACTAACAACATTAATAACCTTTCTTTGTTTTTTTGTTCTGGCAGGAGGTCTATCGAATTCCCAAGAAAAGTCAAACTGAAAAGGAGAACACAAGTAAGTATTCAAAGACATTCTATATATGTAACTTTACAAATATTATTTTGGAAATAGGCAGAGACAACTGATAACTTTTTAAGCTATTTTGTGTTTTAAACCAGGTATGTAATTGGTTAAATATTTTGTGTAAGAGTTTGGAAACATATTTGTTTTTAGTGAATTTTGGCAAAAATGCCCCTTGTACTACCTGTGTTGCTTTTTTTAAAAGTTGGAGCCTTTAGATTTTTCATCTATTTACTCCCCTACAGCAGACATTCCTAAAACTGTACTACTGACATCTTTGTAAGCATCTTGATCTCAGTGTTTGTATATAAAATACTTATATCTTTATCTCAACATCTCAATATTTACATACAAAATTTATATACAAAATTCTTAGTATAATTCATATTTCTGGGGAAGTGTAAAATATTTAATTTTTGAGGAATGAGTCATGGCTGCTCAGTAAGGTTAAGAATTATTATTAAAGGTTATGGCAATGTAATTTTTGGGCTTTGCCACTTATATATTTTCAATATTCTTTTGAAGAGATTGAAACAGTGGTAAAAATTATGGTTGTTTCAATCTTTTTTTTAAAATTGAATCACCATGAGATAGCTAATTACAAAGCTGTTTTTGATTGGATTTCAGTCATACAGTGTTCCAGTACCCATCCCCCCACCACTCCACCAGTGTGCGTTTCTCAGCACCAGTGTCCCTAGTTTCCCTCCCATCACCCCCAGCCTGCCTCTGTAATAGGCCACTTCTCTCTCTCTCTCTCTCTCTCTCTCTCTCTTTCTCTCTCTCTCTCTCTCTCTCTCTCTCTCTCTCTCCCCCTCCCTCTCTCCCTCTCTCTCTCCCTCTCTCTCTCTCTCTCTCCCTCACTCTCTCCCCCCTCTCCTTCCCTCTTCCCCCTTCCCCCTTCTGGTCCTTTGTCTATCCACACACCCCCACCCCTCACCCCAACTTATGTTAGTTTTCAACCATTGACTAGTATTCCTGGCCCCTGTTTTCTATGGCCTTTGGTATTCTCATACTATCCTTTTTATACACCTCTAGTGAATGCAGTCATTCTATAACTTCTCTCTCCTTCTGACTCATTTCACTCAGCATAATACTCTCCATATCCATCCATGTATATGCAGATTTCATGACTTCATTTTTTTCTAACAGCTCTGTAGTATTGCATTGTGTAGATGTACCACATTTTCTTTATCCACTCCTCTGTTTTCTTGCACTCAGATTGTTTTCAGATTCTGGCTATGGTGAATAGTGCTGCAATGAACATAGAAGTACAGATGGTGTTTCTGCTGTGTGTTTTTGGTCCTCCAGGGTATATTCCCAGTAGTGGTATTGCAGGGGCAAATGGGAGCTCAATTTCTAATTTTTTTTAGGAATGTCTATATTGTTTTCCAAAAAGCCTGGACCAGTTGGCATTCCCACCAGCAGTGATTCAGAGTCCCTTTCTCCCTGCATCCACACTAGGACTGGGTGTTCTTGTTCTTTTGGATGTGTTGGTCTCTTTAGCCCCTCTATTACTGATCCACTGCAAATGGAGTGAATGTGCTAGCACAGTGATTTTTTTCTTTTTATGCTTTTCAATAATTTGGGCCTGAAGGGTTTATAGTATTAATTTTTTTTTCTCATTTTTTGGGCCATACCTAGTGATGCTTAGGGGTTAACTCTGGCTCTGCATTCAAGAATTAATCCTGGTGGTGCTTGAGGTACCTACCATATGAGATGTCGGAGATCCAACACAGGTCAGCCACATACAAGGCAAATGCCCTATTTGCTATGCTATCATTCCTCTCCTAAATAATTTTTTATTGGGGAATGGTGCTCAGGGGCTATTCTTTTTGTTTTGTTTTGTTTTGTTTTGCTTTTTGGATCACCCCCAGCGATGCTCAGGAGTTACTCCTGGCTCTGCACTCAGGAATCACTCCTGGCGGTGCTCAGGGGACCATACGGGATGCTGGGAATCGAACCCGGGTCGGCCATGTGCAAGGCAAACGCCCTCCCCACTGTGCTATTGCTCCAGCCCCTCAGGGGCTATTCTTGACTCAGAGCTCAGGGACCACATGTGGTCCTGGTAATTTAAACACAGGGTCAGTACGTACATGGAAGGTAAGTACTAGTACCTTATCCCCTGCAATGTCTATTCAGCTCATAATTGTAAATCTTACCAGTTACTACTTAAAGATTTCTAAAATTATCTTTGCATCATTGTTGTCTTGTGGGCAATTGGGGGGGCACCCACATTAAATGGTGGTCTAATGGCTCTGCTAACGGCTTGTTCCAGGGACCATGAAGTGCTGGGCAGTAAACCCAGACCTCATACATGCAAAGAGTGTACTCAGCCCATTATCTCTCAGGTCCTTCTTTTATCTTATTTTAATTAGAGATAATTAAAGTTAAAGAATTCAAATTATCTTTCACGTTTTAATTCTACTGACTTGTGTTTTGATAGCTACATACCCTAATAGGGCAGCAAAGAATTTTTCCCATAAGAAGAAAATTGGGGGGCTGGAGAGATAGTACAGCAGGTTTGGTGCTTGCCTTGCACACAGCTGGTGTGATTTCAATCCCCAAACCCCATATGACCCCCCGAGCTCTGCCAGGAGTAATTCCTGAGTGCAAAGTCAGGAGTAATCCCTGAGCGTTGCTGGGTGTGGCCCAAAAAACCAAAAAAAAAAAGAGAATTTGTTGGGTCTAGGGAAATAGTACAGTGCCTGTGGTGTTTTTCTTGCATGTGGCTGACCAAAGTTGGATTCCTGGCACCCCATATGGTTCTCTGAACCCTCCAGGAGTGATTCCTGAGTGCAGGGCCAGAAGTAACCTCTGAGTATTGCCAGGTTTAGTATCTGTATCTCCCTCCCAAAAATTTGAACAGTGCTATTGGCAAAGCCACTTGTCAACTGCACAGTGGCACCACTTAACAGAGTTGATCATTAGAAGCTAACCTAAGTTATTAGCTCACTGAGTTAAAATCATAAGCAAGATAAGCAAAGCTTAAATATCTATGAGGGTTTTTTCTTCACCCCCAAACCTCTACTCCCATGTTTTATAAATTTCTAGTCTTGTATAATCTTGTATTTCCTAGATTTATAGTAGATGGTTTACAATAAACCACTGTAATCTTCAGGAAGAAGCACTTTGAGTGCCAGTTTCATTTTTTTCCATATGGAAATCCCTTTCTCAGTCTCTGGCAAGACTAAAGAAAAATGTACTAACAGTGTTGAGCAGTTAAAAGGTTAGAACTTTTTATTGTTGTTAACACTCAGGGCTTTTATTAACTTTTGGAAATAAAATTCATTTGGCTTTCATCAGAAAATCAGTCTGGGGGCTGGAGCGATAGCATAGCGGGTAGGGCGTTTGCCTTGCACGCGGCCAACCCGGGTTCAAATTCCAGCATCCCATGTGGTCCCCTGAGTACCGCCAGGAGTAATTCCTGAGTGCAGAGCCAGGAATTACCCCTGTGCATCGCCAGGTGTGACCCAAAAACCAGAAAAAAGAAGAAAAAAAAAAGAAAATCAGTCTGAATACATAAAGAACCTCGTCCTCACATACCCCAACATACAGGTGTAGAACTTGAATGTTTGGCATGACTTTCCTTAATTTACCACGATTTAATGAAAAGAAAATAGCCACATTTTAACCTGAATTTAAAGGAGGAACTATAATGACTATAGGCAGGTTCAAATGAAGACTAAATTGAGAATTTGTGTGGTAAAAGGTACTAGAAAATATTCACAGATGAGACTTTAGAACTTAGCACTCACAAACCTACAAAATAATTTTCAGGGGACAGAGAGATAGTACAGCACATGGGGTGCTTGCCTTGCACTGGTTGACCTGAGTTCAATACCCAACACCATATATGCTTTCCTGAACCCAGCCACTAGTAGTCCTTGAGAGCAAAGTGAGGAAGAAGCCCTGAGCACAGCTGGGTATGGTTCAAACCACACCTTTCCACCCCCCAAAATATATTTCACCTAAATTTAAGACTGGATTTGATGAGAGAAGTCAAGATCATTTGTTGGCTAGAAATTTCATATCAGTATAGTGTCATGATGGAGGAAATTCTATGTAAAATTTATTAAACCCTTTTTCCTTAGTAATTGAACGAGGAAGGGATGCCGTTGGCTTCAGAGATCAAACAGCTGCCCCAAAGACTCCTAATAGATCCAGAGAAAGAGATTCAGACAAGCAAACTCAAAATAAAGAGAAAAGGAAACGAAGGGGCTCCCTCTCTCCACCCTCTTCTGCTTATGAGCGGGGATCAAAAAGACCAGATGATAGGTAAGTGATCTATGTAAATTATTCACTTCTGGGCAAGTCAGAAAGTGTCCAAGCCATACATTTCTGAGTTTGGGCACCAAGGACTTTGGAATAATTGTCTTTTCTTGATGAAGGAATGTAAAAGTTCACTGATAAATGCAAATTCATATTTCCTTTTGACAGCAATAATATCAAAAAGAGACTTGTAGACTTGGGTTGTTTTAATAGTTATAATGAAAAGCCACAAAAGCCCTCGACTTTTGTGGCTTTCAGTTTCTATTGCTAAAATTTATAATAGTATAAGTTCATTTATTAGTGTTATTGTTATATCATCTTTTGTTACCAAATGCTGTGTATGGTGCTATTTTGATTGTTTATTTTGGTGTTCATGTGCATGATTTTCTATTGGATGAGTAGAATGAGTGAGTTTGATATTGCATACTCAATTTTATATCATTTTCTTCCTTTTCATTTCTAAATGCTTAACTGAGCTCTTTTTACAATTCTGCCTGATGTTCGATAGTCTATCGTTTTTCAGTTTGTTTGATTGGTTTCTTGTGCTATATCTGACTGTGCTTAGGGCTTACTTCTGGTAGTGGGATCACTCCTGACAGATTTGGGGGAACTGTATGGGGTGCTGGGGATCAAACCCAGGTCGGCCTCTTCCTAGGCACACTCCCTACTGTCTATACTATCTCTGCAGCCCCATCAGACTATGTATTTCTTGTTTGTATAAATAATATCCAGGGCCCTAGTGATAGTGGTTAGATGTTTGCCTTGCACATGACCAATCTGGTTTTGATCCCCTGTGCACTGCCAGGAGTAATTCCTGAGTGCAGATCCAGGAGTAAGCCCTGAGCAGCGCCAGGTGTGGCCCAAAAAGAAAAAAAAAAAAACCGGAAGGGCGGGGAGATGAGGGGAAGTCACCCATCCCCGACTCCTTGAAGCCTGGGGTTTTCAGTGGATTCATTCTCATGTGTGGGAGGCTCAGGATGAGCCTATGAAGGTCTGCCATGAGCATGGCAGTGATTGGGTTCTGGAGGTTTGTGGATTTCAGGGTTCATTTGGGGCAGATGGAGTAACACATGTGGCCCCCCCCCTTCGAGGTGCCCTGGTGAAATCAGCCTGGTGTGTGATGGGGAGACGTCTCTGTGGCGTGCTGCTTTCCTCCACGATTCATTTGTGAGTCTCTGAATCATGGCCATTAATGCACTTAAATGGCCTGTTTTTGATCTCTTTCAAGATTTATTTATGGGTCTCTGAAGCAGGGCCAATAAATGAGCTTGTATAGCTGAGTCGGAGGTGGTTTATAGGCGTGACTTTTCACATATCTAACTTTTGTCCGTTTAATTTCTCGGGAAACTTGGTCCCAAGTTGTTGGGGTCCGGCCAGAGTCACAGTGACAATTTTGGGATATCAGGAAGCCTGAGGCTGCTTATGTACTCACCCTTCAGGTACAGGTTGACCTGCTATGCAGCACTGTATCCCTGGGATAGACTTTGTGATTCTCTTTTCTTCTTTCTAGATATGATACACCAACTTCTAAAAAGAAAGTACGGATTAAAGACCGTAATAAGCTTTCTACAGAGGAACGTCGAAAGTTGTTTGAGCAAGAGGTGGCTCAGCGAGAGGCTCAGAAACAACAGCAGCAAATGCAGAACATGGGAATGACGTCTCCACTGCCTTATGATTCTCTTGGCTATAATGCTCCTCACCACCCCTTTGCTGGTTACCCACCTGGTTATCCCATGCAAGCCTATGTGGATCCCAGCAACCCCAATGCTGGAAAGGTGCTCTTGCCCACACCCAGCATGGACCCCGTATGTTCTCCTGCTCCTTATGATCATGCTCAGCCGTTGGTAGGACATTCTACAGAAGCCCTTGCTGCTCCTCCACCAGTGCCAGTGGTGTCACATGTAGCAGCCCCTGTGGAAGTTTCTAGTTCACAGTATGTGACTCAGAGTGATGGTGTGGTACACCAAGACTCTAGTGTTGCTGTCTTGCCAGTGCCAGCCCCAGGCCCAGTTCAGGGACAGAATTACGGAGTTTGGGATTCAAACCAACAGTCTGTCAGTGTACAGCAGCAGTATTCTCCTGCACAATCTCAAGCAACTATATATTACCAAGGACAGACTTGTCCAACTGTCTATGGTGTGACATCACCCTATTCACAGACAACTCCACCAATTGTACAGGTAACTAAATTTGGAACCTTTCTTGTCTTACAATCTGTATATGAAATGATATATTTGATACAAGATGGAAGTCCTGCAATTGATTGATAAATTTTGTATGTATTCATTTTCTGTTGTATAACAATGTATTCAAAATTTAGTTTTAAGACAATTAATTATTGGGGCTAAAATGATAATACAGTATGTAGGGCTTGCATGTTGCTGACCATAGTTCGATCCCTGGCATCCCATATGGTCCTTCAAATCAGGAGTGATTCCTGAGTTCAGAGCTAAATATAACCCCTAAGTATTGCCAGAGCTGGAGCGATATAGCACAGCAGGTAGGGCGTTTGCCTTGCATGTGGCTGACCCAGGTTTGATTCCTCCGCTCCTCTCAGAGAGCCCAGCAAGTTACCCATGGCCAAAATTTTTTGATATGCCAAAAAACAGTAACAACAAGTCTCACAGTGGAGACGTTACTGGTGCCTGCTCGAGCAAATCAATGAGCAACAGGACGACAGTGACAGAAGTATTGCCAGATATGACCCCAAAACTTAAAAAAAAAAAATAGCCTAAGCCCCAGTGCCACATACACCAAAGTGATCCTGACAGCCATATGCTCTGGGATCCCTATCAAGGGCCGGGGTGGCATAAAGAAATGTGCAAAGCATCATTATCTTTGTATTCTTGTCTCTCCTATCACCCTTCATCGCCTTTTAAAGGTAAATTGTTGGGGCCAGATAGTAGAGCTGGGTAGGGAGCTTGCTTTGCACGCCGCTTACTAATTTCAATAGCCGGCACCACATATGGTTCCCTGACTTACCAGGATGATCCCTGAGTGCATGGCCAGGAAGAGTAAGTTCTGAGCACTGTTGAGTGTGGCCCCAAAACATTCATACACACAGAAATCAATGTAAATTGTTTGGAGAGACCTCAAGGCATGTTTTTGGAATATATTATAAAGTTTTTGTGATGAAGGTTTAGTATACCCAGGTTTAATTTAGTCACACCAGGTGACCTGCTTTAATTTCTAAAATCTTAGCAGTATCTTTATATATATAAATGCATAATACATTTTGATGGCTATATAACATCCCATTTATTAATATTAAATGTTATTTATTTTTTGGAGTAGTTATTTAAATTAAAAGTTATTTCTAATTAATAAGGATTACTTAGTGCATTCAAGCAGAACACCATGGTTTGAACAATTGCATTCAAGTTTGCCAGGCAAGTTCTTTAAGCCACTAAACTATTGTCTAATAATTATTAATAATTTAATAATTCCCCTAAGCAACACTGAAGTAGCCTAGTCCCCTTTCCACCAAAACAAACTCACAAACTCAGTAGGGAAAAGAAGCATGGGGTGCAGAGGTAAGTGGTCTTGAGCATATGCTTTCTGTGTAGGAGCCCATGTTCCATTCCTTGGGAAACATGGTTCCCAAGGCATTTCCAGGAGCAGCTTGTAAATATTGAGCCAAGAGTACATACCATCCCCACCCCAGACATTGATGGGTGTGACCCAAATATAACAAAAGCAGATCTCCTCAGTAGAGACTTGTTAGTCCTACAGTTGTTGTTCAAAAATAGAATTTGTGGGGCTGAAGAGATAGTATAGCAGGTAAGATGCTTGCCTTGAAGGCAGCCAACCTGGGTTTGATCCACAGCATCTGATATGGTCACCTGAGTGCTGCCAGGAGTAATTCCTCTGTACATACACACATATGAACACACACACACACACACACACACACGTGTGTGTGTGTGTGTGTATGTATATATATATATATTTTAATATAAACTGTAAGAATTTGCTCATAAGAATAGCAGATAGTTCAGGGGAAAAAAGAAGTTTGGCATTCAGTACAATGTCTGGTACTTTGCTTTGTGGACTGGGAAAGAAATTTGTGCTTTTGACCAAGATTACCAGTACATATGTATTAACTAATCCCTCACTTGCATAGTAACCTGCCTCTTGTATTCACTCCTGGGTATACTTATTTTTGTGTATCAGGCCTCAATAGAAATTTTGGAAAAACTCATTTTTCAAATAAATTGGTGATCATGACATGTTTTATTTAGAATATATGTATTACTTTTAAAAATATCGCCTCGGGCTGGAGCAATAGCACAGCGGCTAGGGCGTTTGCCTTGCACACGGCCGACCCGGGTTCAATTCCCAGCATCCCATATGGTCCCCTGAGCACGGCCAGGGGTAATTCCTGAGTGCAGAGCCAGGAGTAACCCCTTTGCATCGCCGGGTATGATCCAAAAAGAAAAAAAAAAAAATATATATATATATATATATATATCACCTTGATTATGTGATAGATAAAAGGTAGTTTGGGGAGCAGGAACTGAATTGAGAGATAATACTCAATTATTCATATTCATCTGTTGTAGTTCAGATTTCCCATCCTGTACCTTTAACATTGTTGAATATCCAACAATGGAAATATTTTTTTGTTTGTTTTGATTTGATTTTTGGGCCCTCTCTGGCTCTTCTCAGGGCTTATTCCGGGCTCCATATTCTGGAGTCACTTCTAGCAGAACTGGGGGACCATATGTTATACTAGGAATTAAACCTACGTTACAGTTCCCTACTTGCTGTACTGAATTTCCAGCCCCACATTTTTTTTTTTTTTTGCTTTTTCGGTCACACCCGGCAATGCTCAGGGGTCACTCCTGGCTCTGCACTCAGGGATCACCCCTGGTGGTGCTCAGGGGACCACATGGGATGCTGGGAATCGAACCCCGGTCGGCCGCTTGCAAGGCAAACGCCCTACCTGTTGTGCTACCGCTCCAGCCCTTCCAGCCCACATTTCTATTGCATACATTTTCTCTGGTTTTTAAAATACTATCCTGATTATTATTATTATGGACTGGAGCGATAGCACAGTGGGTAGGGTATTTGCCTTACACACGGCTGACCCAGGTTTGATTTCTCCATCCCTCTCGAAGAGCCCAGCAAGCTACAGAGAGTATCCCGCCCGCACGGCAGAGCCTGGCAAGCTACCCGTGGCATATTAGATATTCCAAAAACAGTAACAAGTCTCACAATGGAGACGTTACTGGTGCCTGCTCGAGCAAATCGATGAACAGGACAACAGTGCTACAATCCTAATTATACTAATTCTCTTTTGACAGCCTTGAGTCTGATTTATAATCTATATAGACTAAGCTGTTTTATATTATTGAATCAAATACTGTATTCCTTTTTTTTGTACCATCTAGTAATTAATATCAATCCAGAAATCTGTTAGATTGAGAGTATTGGCTTGTTAAAATTACCTCGATTGTGTATCACTTGATGTAATTGTTATATTTGAGTACTTATTAGTGTTCAAATTTTACCTATTGTTTCTCAGTTCACTGTCATCCCGTTGCTCATCGATTTGTTCGAGCGGGCACCAGTAACGTCTTTCATTGACTTACTGTTACTGTTTTTGGCATATCCAATACGCACGGATAGCTTGCCAGGCTCTGCTGTGCGGGCTCGATACTCTCAGTAGCTTGCCGGGCTCTCCGAGAGGGGCGAAGGAATCGAACTCGGGTCTGCCGCATGAAAGGCGAACGCCTGACCGCTGTGTGCTCCAGCCCTGTTTCTCAGTTCATAAGATACAAATCCATTTCCAGGGGTTGAAGAGATAATATAGCAAGGCAAGATGCTTGCCTTGCATGCATCTGGCCAAGGTTCAATTCCCAGCATCCCATATGGTCCCCTAAGTAGTGCCTAATGTGACCCAAGAAAAGAAAAAAGAAAAAATTATGAGGCTAGATGATATTACAGCGGGTAAGGTTCTTGCCTTGTATGCAGCCAATCCAAGTTCTATCCCCAGCATCTCATAGTCCCTCAAGCTTGTCAGGAGTGTCTCCTGCCTGAGTGCAGAGCCAAGAGTAACTATTAGCGCTGCCAAGTATGGACTCTTCCTCCCACCCTCCAGCATTTTTTTTTTAAACTTACAGGATTGGAGAGGTGAGTTAGTTACTTGTCTTGCACATAACCAACCAGATTTCAATCCCCAGCAGCAGGTATGGTCCCCAGAACACAAGTGGTGATCCCTCAGCACAGAGCCAAGAGTAAGTCCTGAACACCACTGGGTGTGGCCCAGAAACCAGGGGGAAAAGGAAATCTGACTTACCTAGAATATATATCTATTTTAACTTCTTGGTAGTCAGCACGTTTTTAAAACAAATTGTTTTTCAGGGCTCCTTAACCATCTGGACCAGCTGTTTTTCCATGAATGAGAAATAATTCTAGAGTAGGTTTAAGTTCATGCTAGTTAAAATTTCTGAAGTAATTCCAGGCCTCTGCTGATCAGGACTGAAACGAGATAGTATTTATGTAAGGGCTTTCTGCCTCAACAAGCATTGTATATAAATCAGTGTGTGATAAGAATTTCATATATTTTGTCTTTCTTGGAAAGAGATTGTATTATGAAAGACTCAAAAGGTTAAAAATCTTTAAAAAGTTGTTACATTCTTCCTCTACTATGAAGCCTTTATTCTTACCTTTTCCTATCAGAATAACTTATTTATAATTAGAAATTTATTAATGAGTTCATGCCCAGTTCAGTCAGATTAATCAGTGGCTGAATAAAGCAATACTCCTACATTATGAAAGAAAGAAATCAGTAGTAAAAAGATTTCCTAAAAAAAGGAATTTGTGGGACCAGAGAGATAGTGCCTGGTTAAGGTGCTTGGCAAGTGTGTGATCAGACCATTAGGGTTCTCTTCTTTGATTCCTCCCGTCTTCTCATTGGAAGCTAAACAGTTTCTCATTAGACAGCATTTAGGAGATTGTGCCCCAATCCTTCAAAAAAAAAGTTTTCCAAGTTCTTCTGGTAGAGTAAACTCTAAGCAATTAAATGATAAGGGTTATGGGCTGAAGCAATAATACAGCCGATAGAGTATACTATACTATGATATGGTATGATATGATATGATATGATATGATATGATATGATATGATATGATAGAACCTTGCGTGTATATGACCTGGTTTTGATCCCCGTCACCCCATAGGGTCCCTTGAACCCCCCAGTAGTGATCTCTTAGTACAGAGCCAGGAGTAAGGCCTGAGCGTTACAGGATATGGCAAGAATTAAAACAAAACCCAATAAAATTTAAATGATTAGGGGAATTGTTAAAGGAACTTATGGCTTTGTTGTGGGACCACACCCGGTAGTGTTTGGGGCTACTCCTGGTTCAGTGTTCAGAAACATTGCTGGAGGAGTGCCAGGATCAAGCTTAAGCCTACCATATGCAAAGCATGTGCTCCAGCATCATGAGCTGTTTCCCCAGAGACTTCTGTATTTGAAATAAGAGATTATTTTACACATGTATGCTCACCCTAGGACCCTCAAGGAATTGCTCCTGAGCCCCACCCAAAAATAAAAAAGGTGTGCTCACACTCGTTCCCTCTCTTTCCCCCCCCCCTTCTGCATGTATCTTTCAATAAGATTATGCTAACTTGAAATCAACTGCTGATTTATCAGCACTAGGAAAATAAATTAATTTTTTTTTTTTTGCTCATTTTATTTTGCAGAGTTATGCCCAGCCAAGTCTTCAGTATATCCAGGGACAACAGATTTTCACAGCTCACCCACAAGGAGTTGTGGTACAGCCAACTGCAGCTGTGACAACAATAGTTGCTCCAGGACAGCCTCAGACTTTACAACCAGTAAGAAATGTTCCTATTTATAATTGGGTCTGCGCTTTGGTTCACTCCTGGTGTTGCTCAGGGCACTGTATGTAGTACTCGGGATTGAACTGAAGTCAGCTGCATGCAAGGCAAGTGCCTTACTCCCTTTTCTATCTTTCAGCTCCGGAATGGAGGAATTTTTGAAGGAGGAGGGATGGGAGCCACAGTAGGCTGAGCTCAGGGGCTACTCCTGTAAAGGTACTCAGGGATCACTCTTAAAGGATCTCTGGGGACTGAAACTAGGCCTTCAGCATGCTGAGCATGTGCTTTCCCTTGGAGCTATCTCCCCAGCTTCAGAATGGAGAAATTCAGGGAAGTACAAAAAATGAACTGCTATATAAAGTAGTGATTAAGTTGGGGGATGCACAAGGATGCTCAGGACCCATGTTTGATGTCTTTAGGCTTATATAAATCGAACAATTCTGGGGCCTGAGTGCAGAGCCGGGAGTAACCCCAGAGCATTGCCAGGTGTTACCCAAAAAGGAAAAAAAAAGAAAGAATGGAATAAACAATTTCACATATGTATGTAATTATAGTTACTGTATTATTAGTCTGCTAGGGGTGCTACAACAAAATACAATAGATGGAGAAAAGACAGAAACTTATTCTCATAGTCCCAAAGTCTTAAGAACAAGGAGTTGCGGGACTGGAGTGATAGTACAGCAGGTAGGGCGTTTGCCTTGCACTCGACTCCTAACATCCCATATGGTCCCCGAGCACTGCACTTTGCCTGAGGGCAAAGCCAGGAGTAACCCCTGTGCATTGCCGGGTGTGACCCAAAAAGGAAAAAAAAAAAAAAAGAACAAGGAGTTGGCAGATTTGGTATCTTCTGAGACATCTCTGCTTGACTGAGGGATTTCTATTCATTTATTCCTTTGTTGTATAAAAAGAGAGAGATAATGGGGCTAGTGAGGATAGTACAGCAGGCTAGGCACTTGCCTTGAACACATCTGACCTAGGTTTGATTTCATGCGCCACGTTGGGTCCCCTCAGCCCACTACGAGTGATTCCTGAGTTCACAACCATTAGTCAGCACTGAGCATAGTGGGCTGTGGTCTCAAAACAAAAATAAAAAGAGAGCAGGTTGGGGGGTGAGATAGTAGAGTGGGTAAAACACTTGCTTTCCATGTGGCTGACATGCATTCAATTCCTGGTCCCCTAAGCACAAAGCCCTGGCCACAGCTGTCTCTAAAATGAGAAACAGTGAGAAAGGGACTAGGATAGCTCAAAGGGCTACAATGTTTGCTTTGCATTTGGGAGACTTGGGTTTGATTTTCAGCATCACCAAGGGTAAGCTTAAGTTGTCACCATGTTGACACTGGGTCTGCTGGTGTATTTGGGACCAATAGTCGTTCCCCTGGCAAAATGAATAGAACAGGCTAGTAACTGGCAACCGATGTCCCAATTCAGGCACCATTTGTCACTGTCCTGCAGAAGCAATATTCCCTGGTGTACTCAGGACGGATATACATTCCCCTGAATGATGGATGGAAGGACAGGTCACAGGTTGATGGCCAGCAGCATTTTAATACTGAAATGAGATTGGGCTAATGTAGGGGAAAAAGAAGCTGCTCTCTGAAATGCGTGGGTGGGACTGGGTTTAACACAGCACAAGAAGTTAGACATAAACACTGACCATTAGGCATGCCCCAATGGAATTGGGTGTGCCCTGGGAGCATTGTTGTGGATATAATTTCATTTAACATAGCTCTTAGCCAGGAAGAGGACAACCACCCAGTGTCGAGCCCAAGCTGGTTGGAGCTATGAAAGGATAAATGATTAACAACTACAAATTACAGGGAAATTGTGCCCCTTTTGGTACTGCCCTTCCCCATCTCTGGAGTGTTGTCTTCGAAACCCTTTCTCCTCAAGGAGAACCCCTGAGGTTTACTCAACAGGGTGGCAACACCCAGGCAGTTCAGAAGCAGCACTGTCTGGGAATCCAACATAAATAGACTTTTTTTTCCCTTGGATAAGCCAGATTCAGATAAGTCACTGATCAAGAACTTGTGTTGTTTCTTTCTAGCCTGAAATGGTTGTGACAAATAATCTCCTGGATTTGCCACCCCCATCTCCTCCCAAACCAAAAACCATTGTCTTACCTCCCAACTGGAAGACAGCTCGAGATCCAGAAGGGAAGATTTATTACTACCATGTGATTACAAGGTAAGCTAGGCTTCCTGGCATTCCTAAGTCAGTCTTTTTGGTCAAAGAAGCTAACACCACAGCTAGAGGTTTGTTACTGGTTTTCCACTTTTCCACTGTGCCCAAGGACTGCTGGCTTTCCAGAATCACATCTAAATGTTACATCATACTTAAGACTTGCATCCTTTTTAGATACATTGTATATATTTTTAATGTGCAAGACTGTTGAAGACTCTTGACTTTATCAGCATTGTTGACATCATGGATTATGGGCAGAGCTTTTCTTATAAGGCTGATATCAGATATTTTTGGCATTACCAGCCAAAAAAATCCCAACAACTATATTCAGTTCTTTTGGTTTTTAGGCCACACCTGGAGATGCTCAGGACTTACTCCTGACTGCACTCAAATTATTCTTGGTATTGTTCCGGGACCATGTGGGATGCCTGGGATCAAACCTGGGTGGGCCATGTGCCAGACAAGCACTGTACCTGCTGTACTGTCTCTCCAGCCCTTAGCAATTTAGTTCTGTCACTGCTCTACAGCAGTCACACTTACAAATGAATGGACTCCAATAACATTTTTCTGTAGAAGCAGGCTGTGAATTATATTTGGTTTACAGGCCATAGTTTGCTTTATATTAAAAAAGATTTTTTCTTAAATTTTGTAAAAAAATTTTGGATAAATACCTTTATACCAAATTAATGCTTTCTATGTGTATGTGTATATGCATTGGTATATAATCTTATGTTTGTTAGCCTGCAAATTTTGTAATTTATACTATTCCTTTTCTATAATAAAAAATAGAATTCTTTCTTCTGGATACTTTCCATCTCTTTTTCTAGGCTTTTCCTTAACTATTTCCTAAGTATTGACACTTCCTCTCCTGTTTTCATACTAAAATCCCAGCTTTTTGTGGTTTTTGATTACCGTAAGAGTGTTGAGCCCTGAGTCTGAGTGATTGTACAGCAGGTAGGGCACTTGCTTGCACATAGCTGGCTCGTGTTCTCAATCTTTGACATTTTATGTGGTCCCTGAGTGTGCCAGGAGTGGCCCCAAAACAAAAGAATTTTTTGAGCCCAGTTTAAATTAGTTCATTGGTCAGAGCTAGTTCTATTTTCACAATGGACCTGATAAACTGATTTATATTGGGACCAAAGTGATAAATTTGCCTTGTACATGGCCACCCTCCCCAGCACCCTTACATAGTCCCCTGAGCACTGCTGGGTATGCCTCAAAACAACAAAAATTACTTACCTTGTGTCTAGTGTTGTTGACTAAAGATTGGTGTGGTAGGAAAGTAAAGAACTGCGATGGTAGACTGGTAAAAGGCTTTTGCTCACAGTTCTCTGAAACTTTTTGAGTCTTCATTGTGGGGCAGCAGGCCTTGGGAGAGGGTACATTCAGTGATGCTCAGGGATCATTCCTGGTGGTGCTCTGGGAGTCATGTGCAGTGCTGGGAATTGATCGATCTCAGGTCAGACACTTACAAGGCAAGTGTCTTTCCGGCCCCAAGACATTTTCAGTGATTCCCTTTAGAACATTCCCTTTAGAACATTCCCTGTGAAAGCTGACTTCATTTTTCTGGTACAGATTTTCTTTGTTAATTCATAGAACTTGCTTTTAGGGAAATAAAATCTTTGTTTTCAAAACAACTCTAAAAATACAGTGTGTTAAAAGAAAAAAAATACAGTGTATTAACATGCCCAAACCCTTCTTTTCTGGTTGGGTGAGAATAGTTTTGGCAGAGATTATGACTTTTTAAATGCACGTATGATATTGGCCATTAAACCAGTTGAGTGGAGCTGGAGCGATAGCACAGCAGGTAGGGCATTTGTCTTGCATGAGACTTGACCTGGGTTTGGTTCCCAGCATCCCATATGGTCCCCCAAGCACCACCAGGAGTAATTCCTGAGTGCAAAGCCGGGAGTAAGCTCTGTGCATTGCCAGGTATGACTCGAAAAGCAAAAAAATAAGTAAACCAACTGAGGCACAACATAAACAAAACTTAAAGCAAGGAATAGCTTTTTCCACTTTGAAGAGTGCATTGTGATTTATTTTAGTTTGCTCCAAGTATGTGCTAGATATAATCACTGTTTATCTCTTCATTTGGAAAGGGTGTTATAGGTACACATATTTCATCAGCTTTTCTAAATTGTATTTTCAAGTCATTAAGTGCTCCTTAGGCCATAGAGATAGTACAGAGGGTAAGGTGCTTTCTTTGTATGCAGCCAACTCTGGTTCAAATTCCTGGTATCATTTACTCTCTCCTGAGCACCACCAGGAGTTATCCCTTAGCACAGAGCCGGAAGTAAGTCCTGAACACTGTCAGGTATGACCACAAAACCAAAATAATAGAGCCTGCTAAGAGAGAGACAAGCTGTTTTATTTTTAGTGCTGTGTTTAACAGTGAATGTTGCCAGATTGTTAACTGTAATCAATAATGGGTTAACCATTGTGAGAAGGAAGTGGGTATGTATCTGAAATAGAATCAGTGTTACTGGGGAGATGTCAAAAAACATTTGTCTCAAGGGCTAGAGAAATAGTACAGGGTATAGGGAATTTGCCTTGCACACAGCCATCCAGAGTTTGATCTCCAGCATACCATAATGGTCCCATGAGCACCTCTAGGAATAATTCCTGAGTGCAGAACCAGGAGTAAGCCCTGAACATTGTCAGATGTGGCAAACCCCTACCACCACCACCACTACCACCAAAAACTGTTTGTCTCAGGGCCTGATTGATAAAGCAGTGGAGAGGGTACTTGCCTTGCATGTGGCCAACCCAGGTTTGATCTTCAGCACCCCATGTGGTCCCAAGCCCCTCCATGAGTGATCCCTGAGCACCAAGCCAGAGGAATAAGCCCTGAGTACTGCCAAATATGACTCAGAAATGAGAGGGAGAGGGGAGGGGGAGGGGAAAGAGAGAGAAAGAATGAATATGCCACATAGAGCAGCCTTAATCTGTGTATTGCTGCATGATTTCTTTTATGATACAGGAACAGATATCTGTGCTAGAGTTCTGTTTCTGGCATGACAGCATGGCTGTTCTTACCTTCTAGGCAGACTCAGTGGGATCCTCCTACATGGGAAAGCCCTGGAGATGATGCCAGCCTTGAACATGAAGCTGAGATGGACTTGGGAACCCCAACGTATGATGAAAACCCCATGAAGGTGGGTGTACTTTACATATGTGTATCTGATCATTTGGGAATCTGTGTCCTGTCATTTTGTAGAGCCAGCAAACACATGGTCTTGGGATCTCACTTTCCTTATTCTAGATAATCACACAAAAGTGCTTGAGGGGTTGGGGCCAGAGATAGTACAGCAGATAGGGCACTTGTTCTGCACTGGCTGACCCAGGTTCAGTCCCTGACATCCCTTATAGTCCCCTGAGCAATCCAGGGGAGAACCCTGAGCTCAGTTCTAGACGTAAACCCGAAGTGCAGCCAGGTGTAGTTAAAAAAAAAAAAGTATTTGAGGGAGCCAGTACATCCAAATTAAAGGTCCGTTTTTATTCTCATACCATATGAACAAAAAGTGTGGCATGAAAACAGAATCAAACTTTTATGTTCATCTGCTCTGATTTCATCATATTCTGCTCTCTAGAAATAAGTAATACTGTTAAACTTTTAATGTAGGCTTTCTCAACAGGAAGCCCTTTTGTTCCTCAGGTCGCATTTGGTAGTATTTAGCAACATTTTTGGTTGGTGCAACTGAGAGGATGTTACTGGCTTCTGTTAGGTAGAGACCGGGTCAGAGAAATAGCACAGGTAGGGTGCTTTTCTTTCACTCAACCAACCCAGGTTCGTTCCTCAACATTTCATATCATCTCCCGCTCTCCCCCAGCACCACCAGGAGTAATTCCTGAGCATTGCTGGATATGGCAAAAAATAACTTGTAAAAATATATATGGTGGGGGGCTGGAGAGATAGCACAGCGGGTAGGGCATTTGCCTTGCACTCGGCCGACCCGGGTTCAAATCCCAGCATCCCATATGGTCCCCTGAGCACGGCCAGGGGTAATTCCTGAGTGCAGAGCCAGGAGTAACCGCTGTGCATCGCCAGGTATGACCCAAAAAGAAAAAAAAATAATAAAATAAATAAATATATGTATGTATATATATATGTACATATATATATATACAGGTTTTCTGTTGAAAATTGAATAATCAAAGTAAAGAGAGGGCAAAGTGAAAATCATCTGCCACACAGGCAGGATAGGGGGTATACTGGGGTTCTTGGAACATGTGCACTGGAAGGGATGGGTGTGTGTGTATATATATATGCATATAGGTGTGTGTGTGTATGCGCATATATATGGATATATATATATATATATATATATATATAGAGAGAGAGAGAGAGAGAGAGAGAGAGAGAGAGAGAGACTGAGGAGGCCTCTAACTTACAGTATATGTACAGCCTCCCAAACACAACTGACTCATAAGGTTGTTAATGCCAAAAGAGAGAAACTTTGCTTGGTGAAGGTTCTTTTAGACTTTTCTGGAAAACACATAAACATACACAGATCTTTTCTCTTTTATTTTAAATACTAGTAGATTGAGAACTGATATTTCCTATAACTTTCTGTAATATATATTCCTTCGGGGGTAGAGAGTACAGCATGTTGTGCGCTTGCCTTGCACGCGGCTGACCGGGGTGTGATCCCCAAGGTCCCTTATGGTTTCCTGAGCACCACCAGGAGTAATTTGTGAGTGCAGAGCCAAGAGTTATCCCTGAACATGGCCGGGTTGGCCCAAAACAAACAAAAGTGAAGAAGGTGCTAACCTTGCCTGCACAGGTCATATGCTTGAGGTATCAGTCTTTGGATCCCTGACATAGGGATCACATTAGTAGGATACCAAGACCTCAGACAACATAAATCTAACTTCCATATTTTTTCTACTGGGTCTAGTAACCCTATATGCACCGAAATTACTGAAATTACTTCCAAGGGGATTGGAAATGGAACAAGGGGACTGAAGATACAGTACAGCAGATAGGGCTTTTGCTTTGCATGAAGTCAGATGTTTCAGGTTTGATCCCCAGAATCACAAGTGGTTCCATGAGCTCTGCCTGGAGTGACCATTGAGCACAGAGCCAAAGTAAGCCCTGAGCACTGCCGGATATAATTCTTCTCCTCGCCCCTCCCCCAAAATAATAATAATGATTATAAAATATGGGACTAAAGGTATAGTACAGCAGTAGGGTGCTTGCCTTACACATGTCTGACACCCCATATGGTATCCAGAGTCCCACCAGGAGTAAGCCCTGAACACTGCTGTGTGTCTCCCGAAAACAAAAACAAGACCAGGAAAAAAAGACCCAGGAACCAGTGGGTGAGACACTTACCTTGCACATGGCTGACCTGGATTCTATCCCCAGCACCCCACACAATCCCCTTAACACTGCACTTGTCATCCCAAAACAAAATAAGTTAATGATCAATTGGCCTAGAATGTAGTACAGTGGATAAAGTGCTTGCTTGCCTTCAATCCCCAGCCCTGCATATGGTCCCCTGAGCAATGTCAGAGATAATCCCTAAGCACAGAATTTGCAGTAAACCCTTGATATGATCCCCCTCCCTAGCCCACCCCACAGAAATGGGGCAGGGGCCCAAGAGGGTACAAGGGTAAGGCGTTACCTTGCACATGGCTGTCTCTGGTTTGATCCCTGGCATCAAGTAAGGCCCACATTGCTGGGTATTCACCCTTTCACCCACCCGTATCCCCACCCCAGAAGTAAAAAGTGATCTGTTGAGACGTTAGTTAGATAACTGCAATTATTAATTGGTTGGGCTGGAGCGATAGCACAGCGGTTGGGCTTTCGTCTTTCACTCGGCCAACCCGTGTTCTCTTCCTCTGCCCCTCTCGGAGAGCCTGGCAAGCTACCTGTGCATATTGGATATGCCAAAAACGGTAACAATAAGTCACTCAATGAGAGACGTTACTGGTGCCCGATTGAACAAATCAATGAGCAGTGGGATGACAGTGATACAGTGATTTTTTTTTAATTTTTTTATTGAATCACCAAGTGGAGGGTTACATAGTTCTCAGGATTATGTCAGTTATACAATACTCAAACACCCTTCCCTTCACCAGTGCCCATCTTCCATCACCACCCCCCCAGTATATCTGCCGCCCCCTCCCACCTCCCCAGTCCCCACCCTTGTACGTGATAAGTTTCACTTCGTTTACACTTTATCTCGATTACATTCCATGTTTCAACACACAACTCACTACCGTTGCTGGGGTTTTCCCCAAAAAAGAAATAGACAGTCCTATTGCCAAGGAAGCATTTGATAGTTCTCCATTGCTAAGAATATAGAGATATTAAGTCCTGCTGTTTGTTACATAACTTTTCTTTTTCCCCCTTGCCCCAAGCCACCGAGTTCACGCCTGTTTAGTAATCGCCACACTGTCTGACAAAGGGAAAAAAAAACAAAGGATGGTTATTTCCCGTCATCAGCCGGCGTAGGGCTCTGGCTTAGTTGATAGTCTAGTAGAGTGTCTGCAAGCAGTTTCTGGAACCAAAGGTCTTGCACTGGTATCGGCTCCGGCTCGAGATTCCACCAGCGTCCCGCTGTTCCATGTACATGATTTTTCCCCTTATATCCCATTCCCACGCCACCAGGTCTGTTTGCTTAATGGACATCACACTATGTTTGACACCACGCCGCGTTTCTTCCCAAGAAAGAAGGATATTTCTTCTCAGCCGGCATGGGGATATAGCTTAGTTCAGTCTAGAGAGATGGCTACCACTTTGATTGCCTTCAATATTTCAGCAAAAGACTTACTATTCTTGTTAGGATCTCCCACAAAAGTCCGACCCATTAAGAAGGAACCATTACATATTGCTGATACTAAGATGACATTAGGTTGCGCGGCCGCAGCAGTGGCCGCGCGGTTTTGGGTTTCTGTATAAAATCCAGGGAAAGTACAACCAGAAATAACATCGCTATAAACTTTTACCCTTTTATGGTGCTCATAAGATGGAGAAACCTAGAGAGAGGTTCGGCGTCTCCATTTTGCACTCAGAAAGCCGTGGACCCTGCACTGCAGTGATACAGTGATATTAATTGCTTAGTAAAGTTAGATAGATAAATTTCTAGCTATGAGAATCAGGTTAGGTTCTGGTAAAAGTAGGTGAGTCAGAATATTCACATGTATATCCCTGAAGAGATTTAGGCCTGTTTGGTAAGGTGAGATTAATAGATATAATTGCATCATCGTATTTGAGCAAGGTGACAGAAAGATCTAAGAGTAGCCATGTTGGGAATTGATGATGCAAATATATTTGGTGGGCTTTGTTCAGGACTTAACTACAAGTGGGTATGAAAAAAGCAAGGTTGGGGGACTGGAGCAATAGCACAATGGGTAGGGCGTTCGTTTGCCTTGCACTCAGCCAACCCAGCATCCTATATGGTCCCCGAGCATTGCCAGAGCTAATTCCTGAGTGCAGAGCAGGAGTAACCCCTGTGCATAGCCAGGTGTGACCCCCAGAAAGCAAAATAAAAAAAAAAAAAAAGGAAAAAAGCAAGGTTGGACTGAAGCAATAGTTTGCCTTGCACGCGGCCAATCCAGGTTCGATCCCCAGCATCCCATATGGTCCCCTGAGTGCAGAGCCAGGAGTAACCACTGTGCATTGCCAGGTGTGACCCAAAAAAAAGCAAGGTAGCCTCTTCCCTTGTTTTTAAGCTTGAGTTGCTAATACTTGAAAGGAGATTGTCAGAAACCAGAGCCAAAATTCTGTTAGTTAATTAATTTGCCCAATAAGAAAAACCTGGTCATCAAGTGGAGCAAGCAGAGGGGGGAAAACCCAGGGCTCTACTGCTCTTAAAACCCGGTGGTTCTTAGTGATATCTTTTGGACCGTAGTTCCAAGTGTTTGATAAATTCCTCGTCTCTCTGAGTAGAGCAGATGGAGCTTGTTTAATGTAGTCAGATTTTTCAAAATACTATTTTAGAAAGTTGTTTCTAGAAACATTATTTCTAAGAACTTTAAACGTGTTTTGTTTTTATGCCACACCTGACGATGCTTAGGAGTTAATCCTGGCTCTGTGCTCAGGAACTACTACTGGCGGTGTTTGGGGGCCATATGGAATGCCAGGGATCGAACCCATGCTGGTCACATGAAGGCGAACACTCTACCCACTGTACTATCACTCTGGCCCTTTAAGCATCTTTTTTAGTGGGGGGATGGGGGAGGGCGGAGGGCGGTCACACCCGGCGATACTCAGGGGTTACTTCTGGCTCTGCATTCAGGAATTACTCCTGACAGTGCTCCGGAGATCCTATGGGATGCTGGGAATTGAACCCAGGTCGGCCACATGCAAGGCAAATGCGCTATCCGCTGTGCTATCGCTCCTGCCCCTTAAGCATCTTCTTGTTCCTTCCAGCTCTTGCCTCTTTGACAGGTTAAGGTGTATCTAGAACTTACCTGGAACCAAATAATGAAATGTTTATTCTTTTTGCTACCAAAGACAGTAGCAACTTGAACACTTCAGAATTTTCTGAAGTAGTTTTGGCTTTGCTTATTGGACTTTTGGGGAGAGAGTGAGGGGTGTTGATGGTTTATTTGGGGGGGTTGGTTTGTTTTTTGGTATGGGTTATTTAGTTATTTATTTAGGATTTCGACTTCTGGAAGACCCCAGCAGTGCTCAGGGTCTTCTGGCCCTGGCTTCGTTTTTAGAGGACCATATGATGGGGATCCTGGAGTTCCTGCATAAAAGGCACATACTCTAGCCTTTTGATTTGAGTGATTTTCCCAGCTTCTCTTACGATTTTTTTTTCAAGGATCCTTTTTCATTGATGTATATGTGATTTGCAGATTTTAGTTTGAATCTTTTGTAAAGTTTCTGATAGTTGAGCTTTTGGAATCATGCTTTCCTGAAGATAAAGTTCTTCACTGAGCAATGTAAAGTATGGAGTTTGTATTTGCTGCATTATGCAGTCAGCATTGTATGGTTATCAGAGCTATCCAGTAAACTTAAAGCTATTTCATACTAAGGCAAAAGGACACAAGCTTCTCCTTGAAGATATTCAGGCCTTCTCTCATATCATACCAGGTCATATTCCAACCAGATTCTACTTCTTAGGATGCAAATATATTTCAGCTGAAGACTGAGAACAGGATGAGATTTCCTGGCTTTCCTCTAAGCCTCTGCTCCTAGTTTTATTGTGGCTATCTGGCCACTGCTCAGCAAAATCCTTTATGTACTAAAGCCCATATGAGCCAACTTACAGAAAACACAAGCTGATTGTTACTGAGGACGTGGGAACACATTACTTTTTGTTTTGAGGTGTTGCGGTTTTTTTTTTAGGGGGGGCGGCTCAGGGGTGAGGGTTGTGTGGGGAATTGGAGGAGGTCACTCCTGGCAGTGCTGGGAGATCTAACACAGATTAGCCACATGCACAGCAAGCACCATAACCCCAGTACTAGCTCTCTGGCTCTGTGGCCACTACAACATCGCTTGCTTTTTTTTTTTTTTTCCCCTTTTTTTTTTTGGCAAGAGGTGGGCAGGCCACCCCCAGTGATACTCAGGGATTACCCTTGGCCTGCATTCAGAGAGTATTCCTGGCAATGCCTGGAGGGTCTGTATGGGATGCCAGTGATTGAACCAGGTCAGCAAGTGCCCTTCCCATGCACTATATCACCAGCCCTACAACATTGCTTATTTTTTGTAACTTAGTGCCCATTCTTGCGAGTTCCTAGGATCTCAAGAAACCACTTATTGCTCAAGTAGGCAATCCCTTTCCCAAGAAATAGTCTGTTAAATTTTGGAGTCCATTGGTCAAAATCATTTTTGGTGCGAAATTATTTTTAATTGGCAGTAGATATTTGGGGAGGCTAATAATACTTTGTTTTAAAAGCCTTATGTTGTGGAAATGTTAGCACTTTAAGGACAGAGAGAAAATAGTATGGGTAAGGCTTGTATACAGCTAACCCAGATTCAATTCCCAGCACCACATACGGTCCCCTGAGTACAGCCAATATGGTCCCCAAAACAAGGGGGAGAAAGAACTGCTAATTTTTGTTTTGTTTGGGTTTTTTGTTTGTTTTTTGTTTAAATTTGGTATGGCTTCAAATTTTTCCATAATGGTGATTAAGTGCAATGCAAGTACCCAGAGTGCCATGGCTGCTGACCTATCACTTTGTGACAGTGCCTGACCAAAGGAAGCTTGGTGGCCTTCCTTCTGCGACTGTTGAAAGGGAGTATGGTAATACCCCTCAGTTTGTCATCATCTTAACAGTTTGGCAGAGAATATCTTCCTTGTTAGCATCTACTCTTCCTTGTTAGCATGACTCAGTGAACCTTGTCTTCTCATTCCCACACCCCCTCACTGCACCTCTACTCCCCATCTTGATTGCTCTTTGTTCTTTTCACTCCTGAACTGGAGATAACAAACTTCCCAGAGATCTCCCCTGCATATGCTCTACAACCTCAGTAGCTCTGCATTTGGAGGAAAAGTGATGAGAATCCAGTGTGAGTTTGAGGGGTTTGATGAGTTGTTGGATGGTTGTGGTCATTAGACCTTTGTTTTCAGTGGTGAAAGGTCTTCAACACAGAGCATGTTACCATTGTCTGAGAATCCTGGAATCTCATAACCAGGAAAGGTGAGGCTTGTTGACAGGATGTCATCAAGTCACTTAGTACATTCACCTGCAGAAAAAGGTAACTGAAATAAATGGAAATGTATAACTACATCAAGGATGTAGCTTTGCACCAGAGAGAGTACAGGCCATAAGGCACTTCCCTTATGCACAACTGATTCTAGTTTGATCCTCTAGATCACTTGTTTCCCTGAGTATAAGTGTTCATTTAAAAGGAAAAAGAAAAGATGTAGCTATGAGTTAGGGTAGAGAATTAGAGCTTGGTGTGTAGGAAGGAGGCCAGAGTTAGAAGTACAGGATTGAAACATGAGCTGAGAGTGGTAACAGCAGCCTAATTGACTCCAGACCATGTTCCCTAAGGAGCTTAATACCAAGAGTCAGGTATCCCAACTGGGAGAAAGAAAGAAAGGTTCTGTTCTGGAACAGCAGGGCATTGGTAACCTGACCTTCCATACCAAAATTTGTTTTCTTTTCCATTTCTAGACTTCAAAAAAGCCTAAGACAGCCGAAGCAGACACCTCCAGTGAGCTTGCTAAGAAAAGCAAAGAAGTCTTCAGAAAAGAGGTAGGTTGGATGGAGTGGGTTCTAAGTGCCATGGGCTTAATCTTGAGCCTTTTCTCTTCTTGTCCTAAGTATGAGCAACTATTTATAATATAGGTTGTGATGACACATTGGTATGATCCTTTGCAACTAGATAAGAATTTCATACCGGTTATCTCATTTCATCCCCCAAATAGTACTCTGGTAGGAAAGGTAAAAAACATTTACATAGGTAAAAAAACATTCCTGTTAGACTGGTGGAGGAACTTTTTAGCAATTTTTAGCAACTTTTTAGGCAATTTTTAGCAGGATATCTTCCAATTTAAATAAAAGGCCAGTTCTCCCTGGTGAAACTCATTCAGGGGCTGCTCAAGGGATTAGAGAAATGCAGCTGTGATATATGCTATTACGTGTGTGTGTTTCCA
Organism: Sorex araneus; assembly: GCF_027595985.1. Classification (NCBI taxonomy): domain Eukaryota; kingdom Metazoa; phylum Chordata; class Mammalia; order Eulipotyphla; family Soricidae; genus Sorex; species Sorex araneus. The sequence continues at coordinate 43,861,112 of NC_073305.1, read as the reverse complement.
CTCGTAGTACATTAAACTACATGTCTGCCTTGTGGCATCTAGATTATAAACTCTCTAATAGCTCATTGTGCATTAGAGGAAAGAGAGCTATAAAAAATACTGGCAGTGGGGCCGGAGCGATAGCACAGCGGGTAGGGCGTTTGCCTTGCACGCGGCCGACCCGGGTTCGATCCCCGGCATCCCATATGGTCCCCCAGCACCGCCAGGAGTAATTCCTGAGTGCAAAGCCAGGAGTAACCCCTGAGCATCGCTGGGTGTGACCCAAAAAGAAAAAAAAAATACTGGCAGTTTTGTGAAGAGTGTGCCACAGTAGGCTTGACAACTAGAGTTTGAGAAAGGACTCTTGGATTAGGTATAGATCAGGAGGGACATAGCCTCAGGTAGTAAAATATATAAAAGCAAGAGAAAGCATCCAATTAATATAAATGATACTGTGCTCTTTTCTGTAGGATCTGAGTTAGCACTGCAGGATTTTCAGCTAGATATAATGAAATCCCTATGTATATTTAGGAAAATTGTTTGAAAGGAAAGAGTATAGAGACTAGGGACCACTTTAAAAAAAAAAACCCCAAAAAAAAACCCCAAAACTAAAGTCCTTACTAGGGATAAAACTTAGTTCTTACTAGTGTGAAATTACTGTTTCAGCTCAATCACCAGCAGTTGTTTCTTTAGTGCTTACCTTATTTTTTGAATGTCTGAAGGCTCGCTGGGTTTCAGGGATGGAGAGACCCTTTTGAAGGTACTCCCAGACAAAGTGACTTTTAGTGGCCTCCTCTCTTCCTTTTCCTTTTGGGATTTGAGAGCTGTCATGTAGAACAGATACTACAGAGACAACTCAGGAAATTATCTATTTAAAAGGAACCGATCCTGGATATTCCCTCAGCAATTGTCATAACAGTGTTTACATCTGCTGCACGTTGTTGGTCTGAACCAAATGAAGTGTGTAACACGTGAAAATCTAACCTTCAGTGACAGAGGCCTGCATAGTTCCTCAAGTGACTAAGCCTTCTAGTAGCACTGTAATGCCCTTTCTTCCCTGCCACAAGGGGCCAGCAAACTCAGCTACAGTCTCTTTATGTTAAAGCCTTGGAGATTTTATTAGCTATTAAATGGGGGATAGTGTCATATTAAAAATTGAGTATTCCGCTGGTCTAAATCAGACTTGCTCAGTCCAATAGTAATGTTGCATTCCTGGAACTGACCTGGATTCTTTCCAGAAACCACCTGAGTGTAGGAAAAGGAGCCTGGCAAGCTACCCGTGGTGTATTTGATATGCCAAAAAAACAGTAACAACAGGTCTCAAAATGGAGACGTTACTGGTGCCCGCTTGAGCAAATCAATGAGCAACGGGATGACAGTGACATTGATACCCTTTTCTCATTATTTTGTGAGCACTTCTTGCCCTCTTTGAGCAGCATATTTTTTCTGTTGCAGATGTCCCAGTTCATTGTCCAGTGCCTGAATCCCTACCGGAAACCTGACTGCAAAGTGGGAAGAATTACTACCACTGAAGACTTCAAACATCTAGCTCGCAAGGTATTCTTCCCTTCCTACTGTGGTCTTATTATATAATATTCTGAGCAAACTGCCTTGGAGAAGATGGCCCCTTTCATCATAGAAAGCTCAAGGATGTATCCCAGCATTAGAACATTTATTTGTCCCTGTGAGGAGAACCTGGATTAAGTCCTTAGCAGACACTGCAAAAAAAAGAAAAAAAGTTGCCCTTGCCATATGCCTGAGCTAGGAACAAGGAAGGGAGATTTGGGACGGGAAAACATCTGGTGGTGCTCAGGACTCCTGGCTCTGTGTCAGAGATCATCCATGGCTCGTCAGGAGACCCTCTGTGGTACTGGGTATTGAACCCGGGTCAGGCACCTTACTCTTTGAACAGTTTCTTTGGCCCAAGTTGGAAGATAGTGATTTTCTAAGATTGTTCAAGAGCTAAGTTCCCCTGTCTGGTGATCCCAGCACCAACCTGCCCAGACTACCATCTTTATTCGACTCCCTGTGTTGATGAGAAGTTCCCTGAAGCAAGAAACTGGCCTTCCTCTGTCATTAATAACTTCTTTCCTCACTGACTGTGGTCTTTCTTTCTTTGCCCTGAACAGCTAACTCATGGTGTTATGAATAAGGAGCTGAAGTACTGTAAGAACCCTGAGGACCTGGAGTGCAATGAGAATGTGAAACACAAAACTAAAGAGTACATTAAGAAGTACATGCAGAAGTTTGGGGTTGTATATAAACCCAAAGAGGACACTGAATTAGAGTGACTCTTGGGGCCAGGGTTAACCAATGAACAGGTTGGACTGACTCCGACGAGAAGAAATCCTGCGGACCCCCTCTGACCCACCCCACTGTCAGGGTTGTGCTACTGATGACACACCACCCTGGGGGATTCAAACCTACAGATATCAGTTGAAAGCCACAAAAACGAGCTCCCATCTACAATAACTGATCCCTAGTCATGAGATGTTGGGGTATGGTTAGCGGCCATCAGAGGCAAGGGCTTGGGACAGCCCCTTCCCTCTAAAACCCTGGCTAGACCCGACCCTCATCTCAAACCTGGGTCTCTTTGGCGGTGCTGTCAGCGCACAGACCCATGCGCATCCCCACTCATGACCCCTTACCCTGATGAATTGTATTATATTTTAATGTATATGTGAATATATTGAAAATAATTTGTTTTTTCCTGGTTTTGTTTGTTTTTTGTTTTGCTTTTAGCCTCTATGTGCTAGGATCACAGGAAGACTTTGTAAGGACAGTTTAAGTTCTCCTGCAAGGTTTAATTTGTTATCATGTAAATATTCTAAAGCAGGCTGCCGTGTGGTTTTGGCCAGCCTTGTGCTATGTTGATAAGATTGATTTACTGCTTAAAATCACTTTACTTTATCCAATTTTTACTGAACTTTTTATGTAAAAAATAAAATCAATTAAAGAACTTGGTGTGTGTGCTCCCTAAAAGTTGGTCACAGGTTTGTGTGTCACCAGAGAGAGGAAAGATGGTGACTTTTAAGTGTCTGAAGTCTAAATTCTTGCAGTTTCAGTTAGATTTTGCACAGATCTTATTCTTTCCATGTGCCCGTGACTGATTCAAACATTTGACAGAAGACTGGCACTTGGGATTTTTTTTTGGTGATGGGGTGCCACACTGATTGTGCTCGGGAGTTACTCCTGGCGGGGCTTAGTGGACTATATTTGATGCCAGGGATCAAATCTGGGTTGGCTATTTTTTTTTTTTTTTCCGCTAATAGGGGCAGGAGAAAGACAGCTTCTTTCCCTTTATATCTTCTAACAGGAGAGAGACATTGAACCTCTCTCTTCCCTCCAGATATGAGTCTCCTGACCCCACTGAGATGTTTGTTTGGTGTTTGCACTAGCACACTAGATCAGTGTAGTTCACAGGTTGTGATGAGTAAACATCTGGAGATTAGGAAACTCAGTAATTCATCTCATATCTTCATATTAAAACTTTTTTTTTTTGAGACAGGAGCAGTCGTTTTTATTGTACATGGTAGAAATAGCTGTGAGTCCTGCTTAAAGGAAAACATCTATTTTAAAGCCACAACCATTATGCTACAAACAATTTACCCAGATGCTTTCCCAAGGTACTGCAAGCCTTCAAAACTATTAATAAAAGCACATAATGTCAAATGGATGAACCCGAGTTACTTAACCCTCTTGCATTTTAGAGGTTTCTTTACTTACTGTTTGGTTTTGGGGCCACCCTGGCAGTACTGAAAAGCTCTGATCAGGAGTGACTGCAGACTACTTAGGGTACCGTGTGCAGTGCTGGGGATTGAAACAGGGTTTTGCATATAAAGCAAGCAGCTTAACCCCTTGTACTATCTGTCCAGCTCCACATTTAAAAATTTTATTATTAGAGGGGCTGGAGCGATAGCACAGCGGGTAGGGCGTTTGCCTTGCAGGCGGCCAACCCGGGTTCGAATCCCAGCATCCCATATGGTCCCCTGAGCACGGCCAGGGGTAATTCCTGAGTACAGAGCCAGGAGTAACCCCTGTGCATCGCCAGGTGTGACCCAAAAAGCAAAAAAAAAATTTATTATTAGAGAATGTTTTGATGTTAATTGCTTGAGCAAATTAAAAGGTTTGTTTGGGATGGTAGAGAGCGGGTAGTGTGCTTGCCTTGCAAATGGTAGACCAAAATTTGATCCTGGTATATCGCATGATTCCTTGAGCCCTGTCAAGAGTGATCTCTGAGTGCAGAGCTAGATGTAAGCCCTAAGCATAGTTGGGTGTGGCCTCAAAACGAAAAAATAAAGATAAAATGTTGGTCTGGGGGGCTGGAGAGATAGCACAGCGAGTAGGACGTCTGCCTTGCACGTGGCCGACCCGGGTTCAATACCCAGCATCCCATATGCCCCCCCCGTGCATTGCCAGGTGACCCGAAAAGCAAAAAAAAATGTTGATCTAGGCCCGAGAGGTAGTACAGTGGATAAGGCACTTTGATTTGCATGCAGCTAACTTAAGATCAATCCCCTGCACCCCATATGGTCCCCCTGAACTCTGTCAGGAGTGATCCTTAAGCATACCAGCTGTGTACCTCCTTCCTCCTCCCCCCAACGAAGAAAAAAGACTGGAGATAACGTACAGGACGTGAGACACTTCTCTTGCAGGTAGCTGCAGTGTCTGCAACCTCTAGCACCACACAGTGAGTGCGATCTCCTGAGCACTCACTGATGGGTACAGCCCAAAATCCAAAATAGTAAAAGCATTTCTCTTAGAGTAGATTTGCAGTCCAAGGATGTGGCCATATGACTTTGATTGGCCAAAGTTCAATTCATGGTTTTAACTCTAGGCTCCAGATTTTCCAAGGAAATTTAAGCAGCCTCCTATTACAAGATGTTGACAGGCTGTCAACTTTCAGGTAAGACAAAGTTGAGGAGAAATTCTAACACTTTACTAAATTTTTAAGATCTCCTTTCTTTTCACTCACCCATAACACCTCCAGGTTCAAATAATTTCACTCTCATTGCTAATCCATCTTTTCAAATCCCTGTGACTTGATCCACAAGTAAGTGCAGTCTTCAGCACATTGTTCTGATTCTAGCTGACCTACCACTGGACTTGTTCTACTTTCCTGGGTCATTTAATATGAAAGTGGCTGTAAACCTCTTCCTTCTTTAGATTGTTTATAGAGCCAAGCAGCCTTAGTAAACTTTTTGAGGAGTTGCAGTAGCAACAGTCTGAGTCTGATACTTAGAACAGACCTACTCACATCTCAGCAAAGGGATAGGATGTTGAATGGTTGTGCTTCTTAACCACTGATGCTGGTAGATGGCAGGATGGCAGCCATCGTTCCTAGGCAGTCTTGATCCTAGGTATTGTCCTGTAGCAATACCTTCTGAAGGCATGATAACTAGTTTGCCTGCTGCTCCCTTCAGCGTTGAGCATATAGATAGAGTGTCTGTCCTGATCTGCCCCTCTGTTGGGTAAGATGACACTTGCTCTTGAGTTGTGAGGAAATCAAGTAGGCCGCGGAAGAAGCAAGTTTGGAGTTCACTCTCCAGAGTCTGGGCTGTGGATCTTACAAGGGGAACTCTGTCTTCCCTTTTTCTCTTCTAGAGGTGACACGGTCCTTCCTTGGTAACTAGTCCCAGGACCAGTCTAACTCCTGCCTCCCAACTAGAGGTGCAGACATCCAGCCCCTCTTGATCACAGACATCAGGAAAGTGATCCTCAAATCAAGACCCCCTCACTGATTACTCGGTCTTGGACCTCAGTACTGTCTGGGAGTCTTTGGGTGGGTGGGAGGAGGGATGGGGATCTAATATAGGTGCCATTCTATTTACTGTTGTTCAGCTAAGGGAGCTAAAGATTTGCAAGGTAAAAGCTTGCTAGCTTGACTGAATATGGATGCACTGGATAAGCATCTTCTATGGGCACATGCTGCCTGTCTGCTCCGGTGCCTTTCCCTCTTCCTCAGGACCCAATTCTTTCTCTGGGCTACCCAACTGCTTCAAGGCCCGAAGAGTCAGTCAGCACACAAGTCTAAACCAAAGTGGCTTTTAATACGGGGTACAAACAGAAAAGAGTGGCCGAGGCGAAGGAGAGGTGCAGAGGATCAGAGCAGGAACAGTCCCCATTGTCAACTACCCCAATATCCCTGTCCCAGAGGAAGGTAGAGAAAGGGGCGGTGAGTGGCAACTTGAAACTTCGTGGACTCCAAACCATGTGTCCTCAAAACAGGAAAGGCCAGTGAAGGAAGAAGGGGGGAGCACCAGAATAGCCCCCTGAGGGGCTGGGCAGGGGAGTTAGCGCTCATACCACAGAGCAGCCTTCAGGCGGGGAACTCAGAACCCGGACCACATCTTCCCGGCCCATGGCAGTCAGCGCACTCTCTAGCACCCTGAGGGTGGCACTGCTGCCCTTCTGGACAGCCCAGTCCCTCAGCAGGGTGTGGGCTGGCACCTGGCCCTGAGCCATAGTCGCCACAGCCTCAGTCGGGTAGCCCAGACGGCCCGCCAGGCCCTGCCAGCCCGTGTCAGCTTCCTCTGACACCTCCAGGAGCCGCTCCACTTCCTCCTGCTGCTGCCGAGGGAGATGAAGATAAAGTCTGCAGCCCAGCTCAGGATGCTGCCCTGCAGGGAAAACAGAGTATCAGAAGGGCTGAACAGCAGGGCAGAACCAGGGCCTGAAGGACTGTAGAATAGGGACCGGGGCTCACCCTGGCTGGGGGCGCAGGGGTCCAGATTAATAGGAGTGTCCAGAAAGATACTGCTCTCTCCGTGCATCTGGCTCCCCAGCTCTGCCGTCCGAGCTTTGGCCAGCTTCTGTTTGTGTTTATGTGAGCGCCAGCTGGGGTTGGGGAGGGTGAGAAGGATGCAAAGAGGACCTGTCAACCAGTTCCTGACACAGCTGGCTGGGGGTCACCGTGGGGGTGGAGGTGCCCCCAAGCTACCTACCACTTGAAGACTACATAGGAGAGCAGGCCGAGGACCACAGCTGCCAGGAGGGCACAGTAGACTGGAATGATGCTACTGGAGGCTCCGGGAGGCTCCGGGGGGAATGAGGAGGTGGCATTGGGGGCCAGGGCTTCCCCTTCCCCTCCCCACGGTCCTCTGTCCTGCCCCGTCCATGTCTTATCTGTGAAGGAAAGGAGAGACAGGGTCAGGGACAAGGAATCCAGGCCGGGGTCCCTGGGCACACTCATAGGTCTGAAAGCAAATCCCTGACCATGCAGTGTTACATGCTAACCGCAGGGCCTCGGCACAGTGGCCTGCTTTCCCACAGCCTCTCCTTGAGCCACTCATGAGACACCGAGCTTTCTCCTGGGCTTGCAGAGTCTGCTCCTGCTCTGCGGTGGTCTCTGTCGGACAGAGGCGGGACTCTCCCCTGGGAATCCTTTCCCCGGTGTCTCTCAGGTCCCGCCCTTCTCTAGCTGCTCTCTCTCCCTTGTCTATGATGGCGCTTGTTTCCCCCCACCGCCTCTGAGCTGTGAGAGCACACTGATTCCTACTCGGCCCCACGGCGGCCTCTGTGCACAGGAAGCCCAGCAGTTTTACAAAGCAGAGCTGAACTGGAAGGGTAATGAAGGCTGCTGCTCACTTCTGCCTGGAGGCCCCTTGTCCCTCCAGACCCAAGGACAGCAGAACCTGGACTGGACTAGTTTTTGATTTACTCACAAAGGGGGCTCCCCCCAATCCATCCCAGTGTCCCACACCTAGACTGAGAGGTACTTACCCACGCGGACCACGCCTGCCCCATGGCTGGAGTTGGGCGGCAGAGTTCTGTAGGCTGGTAGTGCTCCAAGAAGCTCCATCTCTAGGAGGATGGATTGGGGGGTCAGAGGCAGCACCCCAAGTGCACTTGCTGGGAGACCTGAGTTCAGAGGTGTTGTGTACAGGGACAGCCAGGAAATCCTTGGGCCTTACATGGGGCATCCTTGGTAGTGGGGTAGGTCACTCCATCCTGACTCCTTCTGAGGACGGGTACCCCTGCACGGCTCCCAACCATGACCCAGTTCCTTCTGATGAGGGGGTCGGGAGGGCGCACAGGGGCACCTCCTGGTCATAGCTGGCCAAAGCTAGAGGAGCGAGCTAGAGGGTGAGCTCAGGGCAGCTCTATTGCAAAACAGAGCTAGCGTGGAAGGGTAATAAATGCTGCTGCTCACTTCTGCCTGGGGGCAACTTGTCCCCAGTTGAAAGCTACCCTGTCTCCAACCCAAGTACATTCAGGCAGAGCAGAGCAGTCAAGGGGACTCCACCCACCTCAGCCAGAGTCAAGCCCCAAATTTGGCTAAGGGACGCCCACAGAATTCCCAGACTGAGCCCAAGAACACAACACCCTGAGTGTCCAAGGCCCCACTCCCTGGAGTGCGCCTGCTCCCAGCGCTGCCTCAGCGTGCCCAGCCCTCATCACCTCCTGCTGAAGAGTCTGGACAGGAGGAGGCCTCAGGAGTCCCGAGAGGGTCCAGGGGGGTGCCCGTGGGCTCGGAGACTTGTGTTCTTTCTCCTCTTGCAGGTCAGAGGCCTGAGGCCAGGCCCACCCATTCCCAGGCCCACTTTGGACCCACAGCGCTGACCTGGTTGAGTCTCACCACCTGAGGCTCGGGATGGAGTTTTGGGGGAGAGGATAGAGGGGAGAAGCCCTCTGACTCCACACACAGACTTGGTCCCCCCCCCCCCGCCCCCGCTCCAAACTCACTTCCTGGGGGCCTGCGCACAGGAAGGTGCACAACTGGCCGGGGCTGTGGCCCAAGGCTGCAGTGACCCTTGTCACGTGTGGGTATTCCGTGTCACTTACCACAGTGAGGGGCTCTTCCAAGATCCTGGCTGGCGGGTGACCCAGGCCGGCTTTTGTCTGCCAGACCAAGCCCGAGCACAGAGACAGGCACCTCTACCCCGACTCCGGGCCCACGAAATATGCTCAGAGTGCCACACCCCGCACTTGGCAACTGTGCGGGCTGCCCACACACATCCCAGCGCGGGCGCCTGTGCTGACAACGCCCACGGGGTGGGACTCGCGGTGGGCAACAGACGCAGCCCGCGGCTCTGGGCTTCTGTCCCCAGCCCCCTCCTGACCTGCGGTGGTCGCCCCTCCACTGGTCCCGGGATCCGCTCTCCGCCAGCCGGCAGGGAGGCCCGGCTCCGGCGGCGCGGGGCCGAGTCCGACGGTGCAGCCGCCTGGGGAGAGGCCCGGGTGTGGGCTGCCGGCGCGAGGGGCGCGGAGGGGCGGAAGGGTGCGGCGGGAGGGGCGCGAGGGGAGGGGTGCGGCCGGCGGGGCGGCTCTGCGGTCTCGCCTCCGCCCCGCGCAGGAACGCGCACACGTGCGCAGACACGGCGCCTGTCGGGGCAGGGCGGCCGGGCCCCGAGGGGCAGAGGTGGGCCCAGCTGGGGAAACTGAGCCCACGCAGAGCGTGGCAGAGACGCCCAGGAGAAGCAGCAGCCCCCCTAGGACGGTGACCAGGACGGGCTGAGACGCGCGCGTACAAAGGCGAAACGGATACAAAACTAGGCCAGGTTTATTGCCGAGATTAGGAGAGCGGAGGGCCGCCTTCAGAGATTAAGGCACAGCCCGGCCCCTGTGCTCTGCCGGACGGGGAGAACCTGGGGGCCTGAACCCCCCAGCCCCGAACTGTGCAAAAAAGTGCTCGGTACGGCCGCCAAGGCCGGTGCTGGGACTCTGGGCGACCCCTCTGCCGGCGAGGGGCGGGACTTCCCGGAGTGCTGCCGTCCACGAATCCCTGAGCGCGACGGGGGTGGGGCCCCGCCCACCCCCTGAGTGCGGGCCAATGGTCTCGGCGTTCCTGCCGCCCCGGGGCGGAGCTTCCTGCAACGGAGCCGCTGGGGGCGGAGCCTGAGCGGCCGGCCAGGGCAGGGCTCAGCGGGCTTCTCCAGGTCTGTATTCCGTCTCCCCAGAGGACACTTGGGAAATGCGCCGCGAGGACCGCCACAGCTTGCGCGCGAACTGGCTGCTGCGCACCTGGAGGGAGCAGGGCCGGGAGGGGTTAGTCAGAGTCGTCGTTCCGCTCCCCGCGCCGTCTGAGGCCCACTCCCCCACCTCAAGCCTCACCTCGGAGGGCTGTCCCGCGCCCACCACGATAAGCTTGCCATCCTCCAGGCCAATGAGCACGTGGCTACGCTCCTTGGTCACAGCCACGCTGCGGATGGGCACCTTCATGGGCAGAGGAGGAGCGGCCGGGAGCAGCCTGCAGGGAAAGGGGCACAATCATAGCTGCAAGGGAGCTCCGCATCCAGCAGACCAGGCTGCTGCCTTCATCCCCGTCCCTCTCCTCTGAAGGCCCGCCAGATGCAAACCCTGACACATAAAGAGAACTCCCACAGCATGTGGCTGAGGGAACGAGCCTTAAAGGATGTGCAGAGGCTCTGGGTCCACGACATACGCCCACTAGTCTCCTCATCCAACAGCCACTACCCTGAGGGGCCAGGAGCCCAGAAACGGTGGGGCTCACGTGTTGAGGTGTAGGATGTGCAGGGCACACTGGGCCGTGCCCAGCAGAACAAAGTCCTCCGTCACTTCCAGGGCCGTGGGTTGCTCCACCAGCGGCAACGATGCCCGCAGCCTCCCGTTCACGGAGTACAAGTGCAAGGAATAGGCGACCTGGAAGAAGCAAGTGTCAGGAAGGAGAGGATGCCTACACAGCCTCGTGCAGTGCAGTGGGTGTCCCATCTCATACCTGAGCTCCCAGACGCTCTCGGGCTGAGCTCTGTACCACAATCTGGCCCTCGGACCCCAACGCCAGGTGGGACACAGGGCCAGGCAACGAAGCCCCTGGCGGTTGGAGGGCTGCCACAAAATGTCCTCGGCGCACAGTGTGGATGATCACAGTGCCAACCTGGAGCGGGGGGTAGGTGAAGCAGCTTAGCAACTGGCAGCAGGGGCCGTGCCCAGCAGACAGCCTTCCGGGGTACTGGCCTGCACGCACCTCAGATCCAGACACCGCCATGTCCAGTTCAGTGCTGATGGCCACACAGCTTACTGCAGCTTCGTGCCCATACAGGACTTGCACAGGCTTGGATGCCAGCCCTACTGCCAGACCACCCTGTGGGAGCCAGGACTGGGTCAGGGCTGGTGGAGGCATCCTGCTGCCCCAGCCCCTAGGCAAGAAGGCTAAGGGCCAGGAAAGGGAGGAGGAGGCTCAGAATTGCAACCCGCAGTCCACTGAGGGGAAAGTGGGCATCACTGGAGCATGGTGGGGAGGGCTGCAGGTCTGGACGAGGGGCCCTCAGGGCTGTTCGCCACCCCTCTCCTGGGTACCTGCAGCAGTAGCCGCCACACCATGCACGTGGTGTCGCGGGAGCCGGAGATGAGGTAGATGCCACAGGTGTCCAGTGCGAGGCAGGTCACGACATCTGTGTGGGGAGGGGAGGGCACAGCAGAAAAGATGGCTCACACCTTCCCTAGCCAGGGGGAGGCCCCCCCGTGCCCACCCCCCTACTCCCAGGCTGCTTACCCAAGTGGTGGCGGAGCTGGCTCAGCAGCCTGCCCCGGGGCAGCGCTGTCACCCGGAGGCTGCCGTCCCAGTGGCCACCACTGAACAGCAGCTTTCCATCGGGGGCCACTGCCAGGGCGCGCCCGTTCACGCCACTGCCGGGCGCCCAGGGGCCACTCAGTAGCCGCTGCATCCTGATCCGGACAGAGGGTTGGCAGGTGAGGCACAGCAGGCCCCGGCTTCAGAGCCTCTGGACCAAGCCTGTGGCTTGGCCGGGAGAGGACTCAGTATAGAGTACTTAGAACCCCCCCTCCCCACACACCCCGGTCCTTTGTCCTACTTGGGGTTGCTCATGTTAGGGTCTTTGCTGAAGCTGAAGTAGTTGCTTATATTGCGGTCATAGGGCAGCCAGCTGTGGGTGCCCAACAGTCCATTGGCACTCACGGTCACCTACAGGCAAAAGCGAGCAGAAGTAGATGGGGGCAGTGAGAGATGGGGTGGGGCTGAGGTGGGGTTCTGCCCAGTGCACTTACCAACAGGTCTGGGGAGCTCTGGGTGATGAAGGAGTGGGGCTGGCGGTGGGGTACCAGGGCCAGCACCAGGGGCACGCCCTCGCTGATGACCTGCAGGGTGGGAGGCAGCCTGCTGAGTCCCCCTGCACTGCCCCCTCTCCCGCACCACCGCTGCCTCTGGCCTCAGAACTGGGCGTCTCAGGGCCAGTGAGGCATCTCAGCGGCCAATTTCCCTGGGAGATGCGCCCGAGATTTCCCTGGAGAGCAGTGCGTCCCCAGGAGGACGCCTTGAGAAGCTGGGAATAACAAGCGTGGTCTTGGTATTGCTCCCCTCTCCCATAATTGTGAGCCCCCAGCCTGGGGCATCAGCACAGAAATCAAACCATTAGACCCAGGTCTGCAGGAACAGGGCAGAGGTTAGAGGCCCTGCCTCCAAGAGTATGGCTGGGCATGGTTCTGGAAACTCTGCTGCCTGCCATTCCCAGAGCCACAAATGATACCCAGCCTTGTCACACCCAGGTGTATATGGGCAACACACACACACACACACACACACGTGCACACGCGTGTGTGTGAGCATCACAACTAAAACCAATTGTGCAAGCACCATGGCCAGGAAGTTGGACCCCTAGTAGGCACCACAAACACAACTTGTGTGCCTCAACTTGGACCGCAAGCCCTCGAGACCACTGTGCAGGCCCCGAAACTAAAGGGGTGCAAACAACCCCTCGGAGCACAAGCATGGCACTGCAACAATAAAAAGGTCTTTAAGAAGTCTGGCCTGGGGGCTGGAGCAATAGCACAGCGGGGAGGGCGTTTGTCTTGCACGTGGTCGACCCGGGTTAGATTCCCAGCATCCCATATGGTCCCTTGAGCATCGCCAGGAGTGATTCCTGAGTGCAGAGCCAGGAGTAACCCCTGTGCAAAGCCAAGTGTGACCCAAAAAGCAAAAAAGCAAAAAAAAAAAAAAAAGAAGAAGAAGAAGAAGAAGTCTGGCCTGGAAGCATCTAGAACACAGACAAGAAGGAAGGTGAGGCAGAATGTCCAAGGTTAAGCAAGTCCTGAACTTCGTCTTTCCCTCTGCTCCGGATACAGTTCTTAAATCCCCTCTTGATCTAGCCTTCAAGACGTTGAAAAGGACAGCAGGAGCAATAGCACAGAGGGTAGGGAGCTTGCCTTGCATGCAGCCGTCCCAGGTTTCATCCCCAACATCCCATATGGTCCCCTGAGCACCGAGCACCGCCGGAATAATTCGTTGAATGCAGCCTCTGAGCATTGCCAGGTGTGGACCGCCCCTCCCCCCCCAAAAAAAAAGAAAAAGAAAAGAAAAGAACAATAGGTTTGATGCTTCTCACCTCTGCAAAGAAGGCCTTGAGCTGGTCCAGGTGCTGGAAAATGCTCGGTGAGTTTGTGTCCAGACGAGCAAGGCGCTGGGCCACTTCCTCAGCAGAGAGCCGAACTGGATGCGGTTCCTATGGGCGAGTGGCCGGTCAGCACGACAGCCTGGGCATCCTGGACCAGCCCCCCCTTGCCAGCCTCACCTTCAGCAGCTGACAGGGTGTCTGCCCAAAGTTTCTGATAATGCCTTCCAGGGCCTTCCGTTCCCGTTCATCTGCCACATGGTCCAGGTCCACTGCCCCTGAGGTGGGCAGACAGAGCAGTCACGCCTCTCTCCTCATTGTCCCCGCCCCCCTCAGCTGTACCCCACAGGGCCACGGGATTCTGCCCACCCTCGTAGGTGCAGTAGTAGAAGACGTTGAGGGCCTCTTCGGCCGCCCGCCCCCGCTGCTTGTACCCGAAGATGAGGTCGATCCACTCATGCAGGTGGGCAGACACATACTCGGACTCCTGGGGCAGGAGGGGCGGTCAGTGCAGGGACAGGACCCCAGTCCGCCCTTCCCTGACCCCTGGCAGGCTGTGGGCCCTCCGCGGGTGCTCCCCTGCTCACCAGGGCCCGGCGGTGCTGCTGGATGAAGTCCTCCGGGGAGCTGGCCCAGGGGGGCAGCACCACGTCGCCCACTTTCTCATTGGTCAGCTGGAGGCAGCCCAGGTCAAAGCCTGGTACAGAGAGCGGGTCAGCCGTCTGCTGCGCCCTGTGCCCCCCTCACCCCCGCGCCCCCATGCCTGCTCCTACTGTTCTGGTTCTGCAGGAAGTCAGGGAAGTAGAAGAATTCAGGAATGAGCTCCTTCACGTCTGCAGGGTTCTCCAGGCGGGTCTGCCAGGCCGCCGCCACCGAGTGGAACTGCCGGTCAGAGCAGTCAAACCTATGGTGAGCAGGGGCACGGTGAGGGAGGAGGGGTGGCAGGGGAAGGAAAGAGACGGAGGCCCCAGAGGGGCCACAGATATGGCTCAGTGGCAGAGTGCGTGTCTCCCATACGAGAGGCCCTGGATTCAATCCCCGGCACTGGGTGGGGCAGGGGGAGTCTCAGAGGGTCTAGGATGTCCTGAAGACCTGCCGCCTCCTTTCATCTGTTCCCCACCCCCACCACTGACCCTGCTACCCGCTTCCCCCTGGCTGCACGCACCGGCCGCTCTGCAGCTGGACATGCAGGGAGGTGAAGGGCTCCACACGAATGAGGTAGTGCATCACGCCAGCCGCGTTGGAATAGTGGGTACCATAGTGGAACTTGTCAATGGTGCCTGCTGGGTCCTCGAAGCTCTCATACCTGGGGCCACATTGAAGGGCAGTCAGCAGAGCCCCACTCACCCTCTGCACCCCCAGGTCCAGCCCCACCTCCCGGACACTCACTTTTCCCGAACGAGTTGGGCGTGTTTGGGGTTCACCACACCGATGGGCTTGGACAGATCTCGGAAGACTGCGGGGTTGCTGAGGTCCAGGGTTGGGGACACGTAATCCTGGAGAATCCAGGGGAACTGCGCCCCCAGGCGGGAGCTGTCTGAGGGTCCTGAGACCGCCCCATCCACCCTTGCAGGAGGGAGCACAGAGCTTCGGGGTGGGGGTATACCCGCTGGGGGGCTTCAGGAGAGTAGGAGGGACAGTCCTGGGAAGTATCTCCTTGGGGAGAAAGACGGGGTGATCTGTGGGAGTAGGGGATCTCAGATAGCACCTCCTCGGGACAAGCTCAGGGCCTGGCATGCCAACAGTGCCAGGGCTGGTGGTAAAGAGTCAGGGGAGGGGTGCCAGGGGCCCTTACCACAGGGTATTGAGACAAGTCGTTATAGGTCCGCCCCGCAATGGTGTTGAGCTGCATCAAGTACTCAAAGTTGGAGATCTCCCGCTGCACCCATTTCTGGAGGGCAAGTGCAAGCAAGAGGTGAGCAGTGTACTTTCCCCACCCTTAGGTGCTCCTGCAGCACCCCCACCCCCAGGAGGGCTCTCACCTGGGTGAGGCCAGAGGCACGCAGCATTTCCTGGGGGGAACGGCAGCTCAGGTAGCCTTGGGCGGGGGGCCGCAGGCGCAGGAGCCATGAGTACACCTGGTTCCGAACCTGCGTGTGGGGTGCGGCAGGGCGGGGCGGGGACCTGGGGCCCTGGGAAGGCGACGAGGCCGTGGCCCCCGAAGCTTTGCAGGGGAAGTTGAGGAAGTAGTTGGCCTGGTCAATAAAGAAGAGCTCCAGTGCAGAACGTCTCAGGTTGAAGCGCCGCAAATGGACCTCCCGCAGCTGGGCCAGAGGCCGCCGGAAGTCGTGGCCGATGCCTGTGGGGACAGACAGCAGGTACAGGGCTCACTTGTCCCAGCTGGCCTTAGCCCTCGCATCCCAGCCATCGCCTGCCCTCCCTCCAACCAGAGCACACCCTCCTCCGTCTCCACACGCTCGGCGCTGCCATCGTAGAAACACACGTGCTGTGTGGTGACCTCCAGCAGCCCTGGGACCACGGCCACCACTGTGACCAGTTGACACTCAGCTGACAGCACCAGCTTCTCGTGCTGCTCGTCCAGTTCCGCCGCCTCCATCCTAGGCACCAGACCGGCTTCAGACTCTAGGCTCTGGGGTCCCTTCCCACCAAGCCAAAGCCACACTCTCCCAGTGCTGCTACATCAGGGGCGCTGCCCTCACCCCGTGCTGCTGGGGTCATCTCTCAGGCTTCCCTGACTCAGGCCCTCCCTGGGGCCCCCCCTCTCAGCTATGTGCGTTTCTCCTGGGGTGCCCGGCCATGAAGAGCAGCGATCTGCTGTTCAACTTTTCCCCACCCGCAGCCCTGACTTGGATCAGTTGTTTCGGGGCTATCAGGCGGGAGGAAGAGGAACTGGACCGAATGGTTGGTCGCACGCAGGCATTCCCAGGTCCACTCACGCCATCTCCAGGGCAGCTAGCTCCTCCTCGCCCAGCTGGTCGTCCTGCAGCTCCTCTGGGGAAGTGCTGACTTTGGCTTCTTTGGACACTGCCAGAGGCAGCGAGGCTTCCTCGGTGGGTGTCAAGGGGACCTCACCTGCAATGGGCCCAAAGGTGCTCCATCAGGGCCAGCATGGACCAGGGAACCTGGGAAGCGCCGGTTCAGTCTCCCTCTTACCCAGGTTGTCCCGCAGGGCACTGGCTTCCAGGTGCGGGTTGAAATGATGGTTGGGCACCAGTTTCAGTCGCATGCGGGAGTACGTCTCAGCGCTGGACAGCTTCCAGTGAGGGGTGGGCGGGTCCCTGCACGGACCGGTTCCAGGGGCGGTCACGGAATAAGACTGCGGCCTGTGGACCTCCTCCTTCCCCGCCCTTCCCGAAGTCTCAGCATCCCCAAAGGCAAGATCTGTATTTCGAGGTCCCTCCCCCGTAGCCCCGCCCGCCCCAAGCCACACCCAAACCAGACCGCATAGCCCCGCCCAGAAAAACCACGCCCCTCGTGCCCTTAGCCCCGCCCCAGGCCACGCCCATAGAGGCCACGCCCACCTCAGAGCCCAGGCCCCACACGGACAGGACAGTTGTCGCCACAGCGCCCCCCAGTGGAGCAGGGCGGTGGCGTGCTGCGCCGCCTGCTGCTTCAGAGCCCCGTTGTAGCGCTGCTCTTCCAGGCGCGCCCGCCGCTGGGCAGGTTCCAGCACCAGCTCCTGCGAGGAGCCAAAGGAGAGGCAGGCGCTGGGGGCGGAGCTCGGCGTCCCGCAGCGGCCCTGTCCCCGCGTCCCCGCCGGTCGGCAGCTCCCGGGCACGCCCCAGGGCTGCACACCTGGAAGGCGCGACGGCTCCGTGCCCGCTCCTTCTGGCGCCGCTGCCCCCTGCTCATGAGCGTGTCGTAGCAGGCGTTCCAGAAGCCGGACATGAGGTCGTGGCTCTTGGCGTAGGTGTCCATTTCAAACTCCGACATGGTGGGCTGCACCTGACGGTTGGGCAGGAGGCGAAACCAGGGCTGGACGTGGGCCCCGGACCCGTTCCCGCCCCCTTTCTCTCCCCACGCCCCCAACTCCAGGCACCTGTTTGTCAATGAAGTGGCGCCATTCGCTGGTGCCACAAAAGGCCTGAAAGTCCTCGAAGAAGGTGGGGCTGCCGTTGGTGGGCGGCAGGGAGGGCAGCCCCCCCTGCAGCCCCAGTGGCTCGTAGGCGCGGTCCAGCAGCGTGCGCACCAGCGGCACCAGCCAGGAGCAGCGCTCTGTGGCCGCGCTGGGGGGCTTCTGGTCCTCGGGGGCCGTCTCTGAGGTCGCGGTGGTCAGCGCCCGCGCCAGCGCCGCCTCAAGCTTGGAGAGCACGTAGCAGGCCTCCTCCCGGCGCATGGGCTCCGCGGTCTGCAGCAGCGAGTGCAGCTTCACGTAGGCCTGGGCGTGCAGCTGCCGTGGAAGGAGCTGCCCCGTGAGTCCCGCTGCGCCCGGAGCTCCCTACACCCGCCACTCCGCCCCTCACCCCCTGCTCACCTGTGGGTCCTCCAGCAGGATGTAGCCGAGCACCAGGCGCAGGCCGATCTGCGCCATCTCTCGGAGGTCCGCCGTGCCGTTGGCCAGGTGCGGCCAGGCTCCCAGGCGATCAAGCAGGCTGCACACGCCTTCAAATAGCTGCCAGCAACACAGCGGGCCCCGGGGCCATCATCACCAGAGGTGGCCAGGGCGCAGGGAAGGTTTGGGCTGGGGGCCAGGCAGGGTTTGCACAAAGCTCCACTCTGACACCCCTCGCCCACTCTCCCCCTCCCCCTGACTGCAGCTAGACTGCCAGCCCCGTGCACGTGCCCGGGCACCATCCTACCTTCTCGCTCCACAGCTCCTGGTTCCCGTGGCCCTCCGAGCACAGGAAGTCCTGCAGCAGGCGGAGCAGCCACAGAGCCTGCTGTGTGAGGCAGGCCAGGCCCCCAGGGGATGCCTCTTTGATGTCACTCAAGGCTGACTCCAGCATCATCTCCAAGAGGCTGGGGGTGGGCAAGAGACCAGGGGCTCAGCCTGCCGCCTGCCTTGTCCACGGACGCCCCTTGCCCTCGTGTGCTCCCCGGGGAACCCACCTGCGTTTGATGTAGTCTGGAGGGCGCACAAGCATGGCTGACGCCCCTAGCTGGGTGAGCACCGAGAAGACCTGGCCGCGCTCCCGCCAGGCGGCCTCGTCACTGCCTTCCACGCCCCGCCACGTCACCGAGAACAGCACGTTGGTGAGCAGGTTGCACAGCTCCTCCTCAGAGGTTTGCTGTGGGCACAGGGGGGATGCTGTCAAGTTCCCTCCCACCCCCCCCACCATCCTAGGAAACCACCCACCCCTGAGAAGGGACAGCCAGAGACGGAGCATTCAGTAACAGCCACCAGGGGGCTCCCACCATCATCTGAGTCCCAGGAAAGACCCAAGAAAGACCCCAAAGAGGTGATAAGGCATTTACTATATATATATATATATATATATATATATATATATATATATATATTTGCCTCATCCTGGCTCTGAACTTAGGATCACTCCTGGTAGTGCTTGGGGGACTATATGGAATGCCGAGGATAGAACCCGGGTTGGCCACATGCAAGGCAAATGCCCTCCCCACTGTACTGTGGCTGTGGCCCCTGCCACTTACTAAATTACCCCACAGCCCTCCAAGATCTCTACAACAGTCTTTCGGGAGGGTGCAGGGTAGAGCAGGGAGATAACGTCCCAGGCTGAGCACATGCAAGTTGGGAAGCCCAGGTTTGATTCCCACACCATATGGCCCCCTGAGCACTGAGCCAGGAGTTGTCCTTGAGCACTACTGGATGTGACCCCAAAACCAAAATAACAGTCTTGGAGTGCTCACTGGTAAAGAGCATGACTCACATGCATGAGACCCGAGTTCGATCCTCACTACCAAAAGAATATAAAAATAAAAGGCCCGGAAAGATCATTCAACAGGCTGAGGACATGCTTTGCCTGCAGGACATTCTGGTTCAATTCCTGGCACTTCCAGCAGTGAAGGTTTGGGACCCCAAAACAAAATAAAGCAAAAACAAACTTGGAATTCTCTGGAAGAATGCTACAGAGCCCTCTCAGTCTCAGCGGCACTTGGGAACTGCACTGTCCCCAGGCTGGTGAAGCTTCTGCCCTAGAGTCTATCTTGAGGCACTTCCCAAACCAGGCTGGCACCCTTGTGACTTGCCCTGTTGCCCAGAGTTGGGGGGAACACAGCTGCAGACTTACAGAACAAGAGGGGCAGCACCTGACGCCAGCAGAAAGTGCCCACTCTCAGCAAGGCCGCCCTGCTGGCCCCATGTCCAGGCACCAGAGGGCGGCCACTCACCTGCGGGTTGCTGGTGTTTGAGGTGTCATCCCCACTGACTGAGGGATCCAGAATACTGCTGTCCTCCAGCACGTTGGACAAACTGGAACTGTGGCGGCCAGGGACAGCCGGGAAGGGCCGGGGCCCGTCCAGCGGGGACGGTGTGCCAGGCTGGCTGGCCGGTGTGAGCGTCCCGCTGCTCCCGCCCGTGGTGCTGCTGGAGCCCACGCTGGCCCGCTCCATGCCCAGGTCAAAGGATGTGCACAAGGGGGAGAGAGCGTGGTAAAAGGCCTCAGGGTTGGGGCCGGGGACCTCCGAGGGCAGGAAGACATCCGAGGACTCGGGTGAGCCTGTGGGTGTCTTGGCAAGAGCAGACTCCGGGGGCGTGGGCAGTTCAGGGGAGCAGGGCAGGGGACTGGCCGCCTTGACGGCCTCCAGCACATAGAGCCGGGTCAGCACGTCCTGCCAGCCCGCCTGCTGTGCCAGCAGCTGCACTATGTCCGGCTGTCTGTAGATGAGGCGGAAGAGCTGCAGGGGCAGGACACAGGGAGTGAGGGATACACTCCCGGGGCCATGCAGACCCCGTCGCACAAGCGAGTGAAGGTCAGTCCCGAGGTAAGAGCCTCTCCACTGCGCCCCGTGCCCTGAGCTTTCACCTCCTGCACTCACCTGTCGACAAATGTCCAGACGGACACTGAGGTCAGCCTGAAGGGACAGCTGTATCACAGCCAACAGGTCTGAGAGGTTCAGCCCATCTGGAGAACAGCCGAGGCAGGTCTGAGACAGGGGCTGGGCTAGGGCTGGGGGGAGGGCCCATGCACCCCCATCCCACCGCTCAGCCCTGGCGCCCCCCGGGTCCAGCCTCTACCCCCATCTCCCTGTTTCTCTCCACCCGGCCTGCCTCACGGCCCCAAGCAGATGGTACCTGCCCCCAGGAACAGCTTGTAGAGGCCCTGGCAGAGCTGGGGGGAGACAGTCCCCTCGGGTAGGCAGGTGACCAGACCCTCGAGTCCACAGTCTCGCAGCCGCAGCCGCTGACGGCTTCGCTCGGGCAGGCGCTCATTCTGCTGCAGCCTGCGCAGGATCTGTGGGGAGCGGGAGGGCGCTCGTGGAGGGGCGCGAGGCAGGACAGCAGGCGCCGGCTCTGAGAGGCCTGCGGCACCTCCCTGCTCCTCAGGCAGTGTGGCAGTGTGAGAGCCCGGCTCGGGCGTGGGCTGAGACCCTACCTTGCAGACTCGGTCAGGCAGCAGGGGCAACGGGCTGGGCCGCACCAGCAGTGCCAGCAGCACCTCCAGGTTCCCCGGCTCCAACAGGAAGACGGTCAGAGACTCCTGTGCAGGTGAGGCCTGCAGCAGCGCCAAGACCAGGTCCAGGACGCCCACCACCTGATGAGGGACAGGCCCAAGCTGGATTGTCCCCGGGCCCTAAACACGGGACCCAGGGCCACCCCTCGCCCGAGGCTCACCATCACCCACGTGGTGCCTACCTGGCCATCATCACCTGAAGCAGCCAGGAAGTTCAGCAGGACCTGCATGTCCTCGGCTGCGGGGTTCCGAACTAGGAACTCGTAGGCCGGCCCCAGGAGCGACGTCTGCATGGTGCGCAGGTCGTCGGCCGCAAGGGGGCGCTCGCACGACGGGCTGGGCGCACCCCAGCAGCACACACAAGCAGGCCGGGGCAGGCAGGGGCAGGACAAGGGACAGTGGGCAGGTGAGCTAGGCACTGAGGCCAGAGGTCACCACATCAGCCCCCGACTCCCCGCACCCCGCCTCACCTGTAGTGGCTGTGCAGGGCGTCCAGGATGAACTGGACCCCGTACTTCTTCCGCAACTTCTGCCTGTGCTCATGCATGATGCTGGACATGTACTGGATGTGGCCTGGACGGGTATCAGCAGGTGGCTCAGGCCCCCTCCCAGCCTCCAGGGCAGGCCGTGCCCCTGGTATACGCCCTTCAGGGCAGTGCCGAGGTCCCGCAAATGCTCCAGTATATCCCCGCAGATCCCCCACCGTGGGACGGCTGCCTCTCCAGCTCTCGCCTCTACCTCCCACCTGCCCGGTGGCACGTCCACACCCCAGCCCCGTCCATACCCAGGCGCACAGCAAAGTCACTGGGGGTCCAGAGATGGAAGTTGAAGAGCAGGTGCTGGTAAAGCAGGTAGAGGAGGGGCCCACTGCCCTCAGCGGCCACCTGCTCCATCAGCAGCTGGGCGGACATGAGCACGTTCATGTCCATGGCCCAGCTGGGCACCTGCAGAGGAGCAAGGAGCTGTGGTACCCTGGCAGGGTCCTGCTGTTGACCCGCCTTGCGCTGCCTGGCCCAAGCAGATGGACAGACAGACATTCAGCAGCTCACAACCTGCAGGGGCTCTCTGCTATGTTTTGTTTGGGGAGCATAGCCAGCAGTGTTCAGGCGTTACTCCTGGCTCTGCACTCAGGAATCACCCCGGGTAGGGGGGACTGTATGGGATGCCCTGTGCAAGGCCAGTGCCCTCCCCACTGTGCGGTGGCTCCGGGCGCTGCAGCCTCTGCAGGCGAGCTCCCGGTCTACTCCAGACCATGCAGGTACATCCCCTGGACCCGCCCCGATACCCCTCTGGCCTGGCTTTCAAAGCCCCACTCAAATGCTACCCCCTCAGGAGATTCCCCGACTGTGGGGGGGGAGGGGAGGGTTCGGGCACCCCCTGGCTCTCCCACAGGCCCCACCTTGCGCAGGAGGGCACCGAGGACGGCCGGCCCCTGGCACTGCACCAGACTGTCCTGGTTGACGGTGTGGCCCTGCAGGAAGTTCCGCAGCATCAGCAGGAAGGCGGCCACCGCGTTCCTCTCCATCCGCTCCTCTGCCGGGAGGAGCAGAAGCCGTCAGCGACTCTGGGGGTCCCCGGCCTCCCAGCAGGCCAAGGCTGCCGCAGCCCCAGCCCGGGCCCGGGCTCCCTGGAGACTGACCTGAGGACTTGCCCAGCGGGAGCAGCAGGCCGGAGCTGTTGTGGCCAGAAGTCAGCTCGGGCCCCACCAGGTCATGGGTTTCCGTGGGGCCCGCCTCGGCCTCCTGGGGCTGCGCAGCCACTTGCTCCAGCAGCGGCATCAGGGCCCCCATGCCCCCCACACAGCTCACCACATCCTGGAGACGGGCACAGCGGTGAGGGCGCGAGGGAGGCCCCAGGCATTCTCTGCAGACCCCCCGCCCATGGCGTGGCCTGGGTGGGTGGGTGGGGGGCACACATGGGCCTGCACACCCACCTTCACGTCCCACGTCTCCACCCTGTGGCCTGTCAGGCGGCCGTCTAGCCCGTGGCCAGGGGACAGGTCCAGGCAGATGTTGTTCTTACAGGCCTGGGGATAGACGACGGGTGGGGTGGGGGGGGGTGTTGAGCAGGCAGCAGGGGTCAGAGGGAGGAAGGGGTGCCTGAGAGGGAGGGGAGCTGGGGGAGGGAGTGGGGTTGAGTCCACGGGCCCCAGACCCACGAAGTACCTGAGGCGAGTAATGGAGGAGCAGCTTGGTGCCCAGCTCATGCAGTTCACCCTCGGGCTTGAAGGGGGCTGTCTCATTGGGCCCTAGGGAGGGACTCGGGGCTTCAGACCGAGACTCTGATAAGCCCCACCCACAGCCACCGCCCCGGACACCCCCTCCGCTCCTGGCCTGGGCGTCTCTTGGGGTGACGGGGCAGGGGGCTGGGGAAGGGGCTGCGTACCCAGGGTGCACAGCGCCCGCAGGGATGTGGCAGGAAGGGCTTCGTGGAAGATGGCCACGGCCCCCAGCTCGCCCTCCAGGGACGTGGGGCTGCCCCAGCGCGTGTCCTGCGTGCCCGCGAGGGTGGAGCTGATGTTGCCCTCCTGCAGGGGGGCCACCAGCCCCGACCCCCAGCCAAGCCCTGAGGTGGCCGGGACGGACTGGGAGCGGGTGAGGGAAGGGTGAGAGTGCGCCGGGGCGGTGGGCACTGGTGGTGTGGGCAGCCCAGTGGTGGTGGTGGTGGTGCGGTGCCCAGCGGAGCCGATGCAGCAGGAGGAGAAGGGCTGTGGGGGCAGGAACGGGGGGGTTGTGGTCAGGTCACTGCACAGCATGGGCTGCCACCCGCACCAGCACTTCGGAGACCACCCCCCACACGCCTGTCCAGACTCCAGAGGATACCAAGGGAGTGGGGGAGGGGCTCCAGGTCCCACCTGCCCTCCTCCTCCCGGTCCCCCAGCTCCCCGCGTCCTGCCCAACCCTGCCCGGCACACCTCACTGAGGCAGGGGCAGCGCAGGGGCGCCGTCTTGACCAGGTGGCCATCTTTGTAGACGTGGACCAGGTTCTGGCTAAAGGGCCGGCGCCCAGGTACATGGACAATGGCCACACAGTGCTAGAAAGGAAGGCACTCCATCAGGCGGGAGACTGAGACTCGTCCCCTGCCACTGCACACACACACACACGCGCACACATACACACAGGCACACACACACACATATGCACACACACACAGGCGCACACATATGCATACATAAACACACATACTTGCACACACATGCAGACACACAAGCATGCACACAGGCACACACATGCACACAGGCACGCACACACACTGTCCCCTGCCCTTGCCACAGGACAACAGAGGCTCACCCAGGTGGAGTCAGCAAAGGACACTTCGGGCAAGCTCATGGTCAGGTACTCCTTCCGGGTACACACGGCCACCACCAGGGTCCCAGCTGCCGTGAAGAAGGCCTCAAACCCTGAGCCGTTGTTGGTGAAGAAACTGGGGACAAGTCCTGGCGGTTATGCCCAGGCGCTCTCCTGCCGTCCCTGCCTGGGCTGGCCCCGGGCAGACACTGACCTGTACAGCTGCTTTCGCTGCAGTGGCCTGCTGGGGGCCGGGCCAGGTGCCGTGGCTGCAGGGTGCAGGCAGAGCCAGGCATGGAAGGTGAAGCCCGGGCCCGGCCACCGCTGCACCGGGGGCACCATGATCCCTGCCATGCTGGGTGTGAGGTCAAAGTAGCGCAGGGCGCGGGCAGGCCCCTGGTGCCGGGCCATGCCTGATAATGCCCGGATGATGGCACCGGCGTGGCGGGCGTCCCCGCACTCCAGCCCTGGTGGCGGGCGCAGCAGGCGACGCAGCTCCAGGGGCCTGAGCGACACGCGGCCCAGGGCCTGCAGCAGCACCAGCAGCTGCTCCTGGCAGCGGGTGCCCAGGGCAGCACCTGTGCCCAGGGTCTCCAGCAGGCAGCCCACCAGGCCTGCCTGCACACAGGTGGCACGGCTGGCTGGGCAGCTGTCACAGAGCCACCAGAGGCGTTGCGCCAAGAAGAGCCGCAGCTCGGCCGTGGGCAGGGCCGGCAGCCACCGAGTCAGCACCAGCACCGGCTGTTCGTTGCGGATTGGGGGCGGCGGACAGGTGCTGTGGTCACCCTCCACGGCCTACGGGCAGAGAGGCGGGGGTAGCTCCCAGGTCGATGGCGAGGGGCAGGCCACTCTGGGTGCTGGCCACCACCCGGGGGTAGCACGAGCTCTGCCCACCTGCTCGCAGCCTTGCTGGAGCTCAGGGGCGTGTGGGGGGGTCACGTGGGTGACTGCCCCCACTAACGACAGACCCTCACTGAGCTCGCCCACCCGGGCCCCCTCACTCCCGAGCCCTGGCTCCTGGCCTGCTGGCCTGAACCCTGCCTGCATGTTACCAGGATGATCCCTGACTTGCTAACAGCAGTGACTTCTAGGCCCCCGATGACGCTGACACAGGTGGGCCGGCCATGCCATCCCGACATTGCGTGGCCAGGCCCATGGAACCCCAGACACCCAGGGCCCTCACCATGTTGAGCAGCTCCTGCAGCAGCCGGTGGGTGGGGGGGCCGTGGCTCTGCAGGACCTCATGCAGGTGAGAGTAGCCGATGCGCTCCTTAAACACTTCCTGTGCGATAGGGCCGGGTGCGGGGGGGGAGAGGGAGGGGAGTGGGCAAGCAGGTGAGGGCCCCTGCACACCTGCAGTCCTTGGGAACCCCGGGGCAGCACTGGCCCTCAGGACTTGGGTGTAAGGTCACCTCAGAGGACTGAAGCATACACTTTGTGGGCTCGAGGCCCTGAGTTTACTCTCTGGCACCACCCAGGCCCTGAGCACCACGGAGTGTGGCCTGGCATCGCAGGCCTGTACACAGACCCGTCAGGCTGGATCCTCCGCCCCTGGATGGAGGGTCTGTAGAGTGGCACTCGGAGAGGTCCCCCCCATGGAAAAATAACCAACAAAGGCTGTGGACCAGGTCTCCTCCTACATCCAACTTGACCCTGGGTCCCCAGCTCCCGGGACGGACCAATGACCACAGTCACCCCTGAGGGCAGGACAGTGCCCTCCCCAGCTCAGTGGTTCCAACAGCCACGGCCAGGCGAGCCCCGGGACCGACGGCCAGCTGCCCCATCCTCGCGCTCACCTTGGCGGAAGGCGAGCCGCTCATGATGCAGGCCAGCACCCGGATGACATGCACTGCAATGGCGTCGGCGTCCTGGTCCAGGACCTTGTTGGAGGAAGGGGCCGTCAGGAGAGGCAGGCGCCAGAGGCACGAGTGAGGCCCCCACAGGAGCAGGGGTACCAGGTAGGGAGCTGGGCCTGCTGGGGCCCTGGGAGCGTGGCAAGGGGGTACTGGGCACCGGGCCCTCTATTCCTGGCCCAAACGACTATGAGCGGGCCTGCGGCATGGCAGAAACCAGGGCTGGACAGGGTCGCATCAGGTGGGCAGGGGGGCTCACCATAGCCCCCCACCTCATCAGGCCTCGTCCGGCTCACCCCCACCCCAGCCAATCCCACGTGCAGGCAGATCAGTGAGTGCCCCTCACCCAGGATGATTGTGGGGGGTCGGGGGTTCAGGGACAGTCAATCATAGCATGTGAGAACCAGAAGAACCTTCGAGACCTGAGTCCTGTCCTGTCCCTTCTACCTGATCCAGGAGCTACAGAGCCCCCTGGCCAGACTCAGGGCCGGCTGCCCACCAGCAGCCCCTGGTGGGTGAGGGCTCAGGGGGCCCTAAAGAATTGGTGAGCAGTGGCCAGGCCATGCTTTGGCTCAGAGAGCTCCGGGTTCTGCCCGCCCCGCCCCCCCCAAGGGCTGTAGGAAGCTTTCTGCTCCCTCCAGGCCTCAGCTTCCTCATCTGTAAAAGCAAGAGGTGGTCACCCTTGTCACATCTGCTGCTAGTGATGGATGGACGCAGGCGCCTGGGGGACAGCTGAGTGCCCACACCCCAGGCTGCCTCCTGCAGATGGCCATGTGGGGGGACACAGCCTCCACTGGCACTGGTAGCTTCCCTGCACCCCAGGGCATGCTGGAACCTACTCAGGGCAGGTGCGAGACCCCTGGGAAGAAGCGGCCCAGGGCCTGTTTTCCTCCCCGAGTGACCCAGTCCCTCCCACTCCCCATGACACTGGTTTCGAAGGTTCCATCCGGCTCTAAACCAGCCCCCCCATGATTGTATGCCAGTGTGGACCACTCCTGGCGAGGCAGTGCCAGGCCTACCCGCCCCTATGTTCATCCCCCTGCCGGTGCAGAAAGGGCTCAGAAAGGAGCCAAAGGGGTGGGTGCCCAGGGAGGCGGGGCTGGAGCCAGGCAGCCCCAGGGCGGTACCTTCTGGACATCGGGCTCGGTCAGTAACCGGGTAGCCAGGTCACTGTCCCCCTCAGGGGGCGCCCGGGCCTGCAGGTATAGCTGTGGGAAGGGGGAGGCATGGGGTGGAGGAGGCAGAGAGAGAAGAGGAAGACGAGGTGAGTTACAGCGGGACCTGCGGCAGCTGCAAGGGCTCTGCCCAGAGAGAGGGGTGCGCCCCAGGAGAGTGTCCTGCTGGCCAGAGGAAGAGCAGGAGCTGGGAGGGACAGAGCAGCTGTGCATGCATGCAGGAGAGACTGGCCTCTCACAGCTCCACCCCTCCAAGTAAGCCTGCCCCCTACTTGGGGCTGTAGAAAAGGGAAACAAGGGGCCAAGCCCCGAGACCTTGCACAGCAACCCTGGTTGGGGCGGGGGGGGGGGGGGGGAATCCAGAGCTGCAGGGACTGGGACCCAGGGGCCGCAGGGAGTCGGACCCAGGACCGTGCCTCAGGCCCTTCCTCCCACCAGCCCAGGGCCACTCGGCCCATCCAGCCCAGGTGTGCGTGGCACAGCTGGGCAGCCACACACTTAGGGCCCTCTCGCCCTGGAGCCAGCCCCCCACCGGCGCCCACCTTGCTGTTCTGGATGAGACGGGTGAGATGCTCGAAGCAATTGTTGCTGAGGAAGGTGGCCTGGAGCACTGGCCGGTCCTCGCAGGCGAGCATCATGGGGATGGCGTCTGCAGAAGGGGCAAGGGTCAGGCCCCGTCCGGTGCCCTCCCCTCCCAGCTAGCTTCAAGGGCTAGGCACATGCTTGGCATGCAAGAGGTCCAGGCTTAATGTCCAGTCCCACGTGGTCCCCTGAGCACTACTGTGAGTGTCCCCTGCGCATAGAGCCAGGAGTAGCTCCAAGCACTATCAGGTTTGGTGGCCCCAACAATTTTTTTAAAAAATCCCTTCAATCTTGGAGCCAGAGCGATAGTACAGCGGGGAAGGCATTTGCCTTGCACGCAGCCGACCCGGGTTTGATCCCCGTCATCCCATATGGTCCTCCAAGCACCGCCAGGCATCATTCCTGAGTGCAGTCAGGAGTAATTCCTGGGTGTGACCCCCCCCCCCCCACACACACACACACACACACACAAATCCCTTCCACCTTTAACCTTTTCCCTCACACTGTCCAGTCCAGTCTTCCCAATGCACTCCACCTCCCAGTGTGCAGACCCCCCGAGTGTGCCAACCCGGCCTCCCCTCCTGGCGTACAGAGCCCCCCCCCACCACCACCAAGTATGCCAACCCAGGTTCCTCTCCTGGCGCGCAGACCCACCGAGCATGCTGACCCTCAGGGCAACAAGGGACTCTTCACGGCCCGGGTTCGGTCCGGTTGGCCAGTCGGCATTGAGGACACGGAAGTAACCCTCGAGCAGGGCACGCAGTTCTGGGCCGCGAGGGGGTGCCCGACTGGCATGCAGCACATGAACTGAACCCACCAGGGCCTCCAGTGCCAGTGGGAGGAGGTGGGTATCCTGGGCTGGCCGCTGGCCCCAGTCACGCACCACATCCAGCAGGCCCTGCACCGAGCCGGCACTCACGGCCACCTGCCCGTTCTCCTGTGGGTGTGGGCAGAGACGGGTAGTGAGCATCTACTCACCCGGCAGAACGGCCCAAACCGCCTCCCTTGGGCTCCCGGCACCCGCAGGCCTACCTTCCCCCCGGCGAGGATGGCGCAGAATAGGTGGATGAGACGCAGCAGCAGCGCCGGCGGCAAACGCCCCGCATCGTGCAGGCTGTCTGCAGGGAAGAACCGCACCGCTCAGCCTCACGAAGGCGAGGCCTGGGTCCGTGGCCCCAGGGCGCAGGGACAGGGGACAGCATCTGAGGGACCTCAGCTGGTCTGTGCCGAGGGGGGACCTAAAACATATCATGGATGGATTCGGGGAAACAGTAAAGTGGGTAGGGTGCTTGCCTCGCACACAGCTGACCCGGGTTCAATCCCCAGGACCTGATAGATCTCCAGATCCCTGCGGGGAGTGATTCCTGAGCACAGAGCCAGGAGTAAACCCACAGAGCATTTGGTGTGACCCCCCACAAACAAAAATAATAATAAAATAATAAAATATATCATGGCTCTAAAGCGAGCATCTGAGAGGTGACACAGCCCTTCCTTGGGAAGCTTGAAGACAGACAGAGGCCTTCCTTGAAACCCCGAGAACCTAATCGGTCCCCAACTGGGGGTCTCTGGAGAGACACATCTTACCCCCACTTCCCCACAGATACCAGGACTGCAGTTTCTCAGAAGCGAATCCCGGGTCCTGTGAGGGTGCAATGCTGGAGGGGCCCCACTCTGGGACCCCAGGCCCCCACAGTACCGTCCTGACCTGAACCCCCAGGGCTTCTGCTGGGGCTCCCAGCCCCCAAATGCGCTCCCCCACCCAATCCGCCCCACTCCAGCATGGAGCAGAGAGCAGAGAGCTTACGTGGAGGTGCAGGGTGGGGGCAGGACTGGCTTGACCCTGGCGTGATGGGTCATTGACCCACTCTTGGGGGGACAGCCTTTCAGGGGGGTCTGAGAGAGCTGCAGGAGACAAGATGCTGCCTTGGAAACGAGGGCATGATCTGACCCCAGGTACACCGGGCAAAGCCCAGTGTTTCCAGAACAGCACCCAGGCTAGGGGGACGTGGACAGGGCACTCCACAGGGGCATCTCCCCTCCCCCAGGCCTGCAGCTCACAGTGCACCCCAGGGACACTCTCCCCCCCCCTTTTTTTTTTCTTTTTATGTTCATACCCGGCGTTGCACAGGGGTTACTTCTGGCTCTACACTCAGGAATTACTCCTGGCAGTGCTCGGGGGACCATATGGGATGCTGGGGATCGAACCCGGATTGGCTGCATGCAAGGCAAATGCCTTATCAACTGTACTACAGCTCCCATTCTCTATTTTTTATTTTTTATATTTTGGGTCACATCCAGCAATGCACAGGGGTTACTCCTGGATCATGCACTCAGGAATTACTCCTGGCAGTGCTCGGGGGACCATATGGGATGCTGGGAATCGAACTTGGGTCGGCTGCGTATAAGGCAAACAAACGCCCTACCCGCTGTTCTCTTGCTCCAGCCCCATAGAGCTCCCCTTCTTAACATGCCGCTGCTCCCCAGGCCTGCCCAGCCCGAGGAGAGGAGGGTCAGCAGTGTCCTGGGGTCCCTCCAGCAGTGAGTGGAGACACCTGGACACAGTGTCCTGGGGAGGGGAGAGGCCGGCTGAGGCTACAGGGAATACTAAGTAGGTTCATATGACCCAGCAATTCCACTTCTTGGCATCTACCCCAAGAGCAAAAAAACTCTATTCAGAAAAGACATGTTCATTGCAGCACTATTCACAGTCGCCAAAATCTAGAAACAACCTCAGTGTCCGAGAACCGATAGCTGGACAAAGAAACTACAGGACACATACATCAGGGAATACCACTCCACTATAAGAAAAGGTGAAAGCGAGCAATTTGCTGCCACACTGTAAACCACCTACAAAGCCAAGCACAGAGGCCAGGGCGATGGCTCTCAGGTCTGAGGAGCACATGTCTCACCTGCCAAGGGTCCCGAGTTCAAGGCCCCCTGACTCCACACCTCCTGGTGTAGTGTGGGAGGTCTCTGTGTCACACCCAGCACCACCCACCGGGCCCGACCCAAGCAATGAACTGTCTGAGCTGAGTGTCAGTAACCCGTAACCCTCCTCAACTCCAGAGTGTTGCTTGGGGTTTTAAAAAAAAGAAACAAAATGATCTTCATCGGACAGGTGCTAGGTAACAGAAAAAAAGGGGGAAGGAAACTGACGCCCCTCCCCCCACGAGATAGCCGCCTCCAAAAGAGAAATTCCTCCTTTGGCCCAGACATGCCCTTTCTCTCCCCTCAAATTCCTGGGCACCTCCCAGCCCCTGGTGTGCCACCACTAGAGGGGGTCCTGTCCTGCTGCGGGGTAGGGGCGCGGGTGGGGGGCGGGGCCGACCTCTGAAGAAGGTGCTGAATTCTCCAGGCAGAGCCGCAGGACGAAACTTGTATTTGCTCTTCTCCTTGAGGCTGATGAGTTCCCTGGGGGGGTGGGGAAGGGGGGGAAGGGGGGGCGCCAGATGAGGCCAGGCTCTTCACCCTGCTTGGGTGATCCTGCACATAGGCCCCCCCAGCCCCCTGGAGCCCCGAGCCCCTCCTCTGCACTCCCCCACGGTCCAGCTCCCCCAGGGGTCGGCTCTCACCCTCTGCGATGGCGCCTCCAGGTCTGGTAGGGGTCAAACAGCCCCTCACAAAGAAGCAGGGCGTGCAGGCCCACCGTCTCCAGCAGCGGCCCCACACCCTCCTGCGGGGCCGGGGGCTGCTTCAGCTGGGGCGGGCAGGGGAGAGAGGTAAGCTGGATCCTGGCACCCCTCCCGGGCCCCTTCCCCGCCCCTCCCCCCCATGCTGGACCCCCGCCTCACCTCGGTCACCACTCGGGTGAGTAACGCCAGCACCCGGGGCCCCAGCACCTGGCCCCAGCCTGCTTGCACATTCTCGGGGTTCCTGAGGAAGGAACGATGGGAAAGTGCCCGGTACTCGGCCCTGGCCCGCCCACCGCTGCCCCCCCAGACCTCCGCTGCCCACTTTGGGGGGACAGGAAGCCTCACCTGCAGAGGATGACGAACAGCTTCAGCCGCAGCAGCACCTGCTCCAGCTCCTCTGTGGCCAGCTGCTGGGCCAGCACCTGCAGCGTGTCCAGCGGCAGCGGCGGCACCTCCGGCCCCGTCTCCTCTGGCCTGGGGGTGGCAGGGGGCAGTCACGGGGACCCCTGAGTACCCCTCAACCTCCCCGCCCTGACCCGGCCGGCCCCTGGGCTCCAGCCTCACCTGCGGGGCTCCAGTGAGGACACAGAGATGCTCTTCTCGAAGGCGCCCACAAACGCCTTCAGCCATTGCTGCAGGTAGCCCAGGTCCTTCTGCCAGTGGAGGTTCGGGGGACACGCAGGTGGACATGGGCGGTGGGGATTGGAGGCAGTGGGGTCACAGAAAGGGGGGGACAGGAAGTTGCAAGGTCAGCATCCGCGGATGCTGTCCAGACTGACATCACTTCCATGCCCCCACCTGCTTCCTCAGACTCCCAGTCTCTGTCCCCACCTCCCCGATCCCAGGGGACCAGGCATGCCTGACAGGGGCAGGGGAGGGGCTTAAGGGCGCACAGGATGGGTTGCAGCTGACAGACACCCACACTGGTGCAGTGGCTGGAGGGCTCCCCAACCCCCAGCCACCTCGTCCCCACGCCTCAGGCTCAGCTACCTTCTCCTAGCTCAGCGGCCACCACCTCCAGAAGGCCTTCCTGGACTGGGGATCAGAAGCCACTTGCTCCTCATCAGCCAGGCAGACCTGTGTGTCTCCAACGTACACACATCCCCAACGAGGACCAGCAGGAGATCCTACCTGGTGCTGGAAACTTCACCCACCCTGGCTAGTTACCTGGACCCCCGGACCCAGAGCTGGTTCCATGGGCAAGAGGGGCTGTGGCTGTACCCCAGTCTGGCCGACGCCAGGGAAAGTTCGGTACGAACGGGAAACCTCTCCCCTCCTGACCAGGCCTGGGCAGGAAGCGCAGAGTCACTGTGAGGGAGGGGGGCCGCTTCCTCCCGGCAGACCGCAGGGATGTGGGGGTGGGGGGGCCAGGGGCACCCAGGGCCCTGCAAGAGACGCTGTGAGGGGCCTGCCCAGCATCGGGAGGGGTGGGGCCCGGGACACAGATGGGCAGGGCCACTGTGCTCTGGGTGGGGCTTGCGGACCAGAAAAGAATTTCAAAGGTGTGTGGGGATGAGCTGAAGGGAGGGTCAAGGCTGGACTCGACCCCTGCTGCTAGGTGCCCTTGGTTCAAGAGAATCTCAGCTCCTTGACCTGGGTCTCTGCCTCAGGCCCCAGGGCAAGACACCTTCACACCTTTGTCCTGTCCTCCCCTGTCCTCACTGTCATGTCCCCATCCCCTGCCACCTCTGGCCTCCAGGGACACGGCGAAGGGGCGGGAGTCAGAGTGCAGAGAGGAGGGCACTTGCCTTGAACACGCTGACCTTAGTTTGATCCCCAGGACCACCCCCCCCCCATGGTCTCCCTCCCCCTACCCCCACCAGGAGCGATCCCTGAGCAACATCCCTGAGCAACAGCGGTGTGGCTCCTAAGCCCCCCTAAACCCACAAAAACACAACTTCTTGTCCAACCCCCCCGCCCCCTGCTTTTGGGCAACAGGCCCCTAAGCAGGCACCAACCAGCCTCCTCGAGCCTGCACCTGCGCTGGTCACCCACACTGCAGCACCTCTCCTTCCCCTTCCTCTGTTTTTGTTTTTGTTTTTTGGGCCACACTGGGTAGTGCTCTGGGGTTACTCCCGGCTCTACACTCAGGAATGACTGCTGGTGGTGCTCGGGGGATTCTAATGGGTGCCAGGGAGCAAACCTGGGTTGGCTGCATGCCAGGCAAGCCCCCGACCTGCTCATCACTCCCGCCCCCACAGCACCCTCACTTGTGTGTCTGGCCGGTCCCGCCGACTCCGGCAGGCCCATTTTGGCCACAGTAAAGACAGAAGCAATCAAGGCAGCCTTTGTTTTTGTTTTGTTTTGGGGTCACGCCTGGCGGTGCTCAGGGCTTACTCCTGGCTCTGCGCTTAGGAATGACTCCTGGCGGTGCTCAGGGGACCACATGGGGTGACAGGGATTGACCTGGGTTGGCTGTGTGCAAGGCAAGCGCCCTCCACACTGCTGTACTATCGCCCTGGCCCTCCAGGCAGCCCCTGTGGCCCCAGGCGAGGTGGGGGTGCTGCGAGGGAGCCACCCTGGAGAAAGTGTGTGCCCTCCTCTTCTTCCTGAGGCCTCAGCCTGGCTTGGACCTGGACCCCACAGCTTGGGGCAACAGAAGCCAGAGGGGGTGAGGGTGTCACAGCATTTGCTGTAGGTGGTGGTGGGGCGACTACGTACCAGGGGACCCCACTCCTCTCAGGGGACCTCCTGCAGCTCTGAGCAGGAACGTGCAGGGCCAGTGGGGCACACACTTGAGAACACACTCAGCACAGGGACTTGGTCCTGCAGGCCCCCGCCCCGAGCCCGGGTGCTGCCTTGCCGGGCACAGAGGGAGAGATCTCGGGCACTGCCCAGGCTGGGCATCCCAGCAGGGTGGGACAGGAGAATCATCGGGGAGCATGTTTGCTGGGGGCCCCAGGCTAGAGGCTCCGTGACAGAGGAAATTCCTCCCAGTCGGGGGCAGTGAACGCCCCATCTCCTGGGACAGCAAGCCGAAATGGGACAGGGAGGGGTCTGCTCGGAATGACCTGTCTGGGGATCTTGTCACTTCGCCTCACGGGGAGGGCATGTCAAGGACGGGAGTCAGTGTGCAGGGGCCCCGGAGAAGGGGGCTGGTTGGTCCTCTACCTGGGGAGAGGAGGGAACGGGGTGACCCTCTGGTCTCTGTCACACCACAGGGCTGAACCTTGCTCGTGTCCTATCACTATGGAAACCAGGAATTTCCTCCCAGGGTCCCCATAGTAACCGACCCTGTTTCCATAGAGACCCCACACTTCCACATCAGCTCCCCAGTTGCCATAACAACCCCAGCGATTACCAGCCCCTCCCCCAGCACGCTGCTGGCGCTCCCTCTCCTCACCTCTGCCCTTCCCCCTTCCCCTGGTGGGGGGTGGGGTGAGGGGAGGCCCCCGGGGTCTGCTGAGGCTTGAGGGGCTCCATTTACTCAGGAGCCCACTCCACCTTCCTTCTCACCATGTGATTAGGGTACACTAAGTCACAGGAGGGGAGGGTCTCACAGGCTCCAGGAGGCAGAGTCCTCAGTTCTAAGTGAGAGACCAGGGAGGGCACAGACCTGGCTGTCTCCCCGGAACCTGGAGCTCAGAGTCCTCAAAGGCACAGGGGAGGGCAAGCCTGTCCTCCCCGCCTGGGACCCCACGTCGGGCCCCCTCCCCGGGCCGTCTGAAAACTTCAGTCTGAAAACTCTGTCTGCATCTTGCTCTGCATGATGTGACCCGCCTGGGGGGCTGTTTCCAGTCCCCTCATCCTCTAGTCCTTTCCTTCACCGTCCCTGGGGAAGCCGTGGCGGGTGAGTGTCAGATGTGCCCCAGCTCCTCCCCCACCCCGTTCTCCTCACTCCCTGCCCCGCCCCCTCTTGACTGACAAGGTGCTAAAGTTTGCTCCTGTGGCTCAGTGCCCGGGTCCCCTCAGTTGCTGACCACCTTCCCCAAGGGTCCCAGGGAGCCCTCCAGACAACACCTCCAGCTAATACCAGTGTCCTCTGGTCAGTACCTTCATCCAACTCCGAGGAACGCCCAGCCCGCCGAGGGTGAGGGGCAAGATGAGGACTGGGGCAGCGGCCCTGCCTGGTCTGGGTGCACAGGGCAGGACGGTCTCCTCAACCGGGAGGGAGAAGCTTTGTGCCACACAGACAGCTGGGCATCCTGGAATGCAGCCCGCCCCCCATACCACCCCCCCCGCCCCCGCCACAAGGCTCCCTGTGCCCAGGAACACCCCTCACTGAGGGAACACCACTTAGGCAGATCTGCTGGTCTCGACCCCAAACTAGTGCGCTGTCCTTGGTTCAACCCTGCCTCGGTTTCCCCCCTGGAGTGATGTCCGCCAGGTGCTCTGGGAGCCTCGCATCGCTCCTCCCTCACCCGCAGCCCCAGGACCTAGATGGGTGGGTCTGAGCCTAGGGTCCATGAGGGCAAAGGAGGGCAGAGAGTGGGGTGCTCTGTGGGGCGGACCTAGACCTACAACTGGGGGAACAGGTTTGCCAGCTGATGTCAGCTCTCATGCTGAAGGGAGGGGCAGTATTGGGGATGCGTCCTGACAGGGAGGCCGGCCCGCCCAGGGGACTCCTACCGTCGCTATCTGACTCCCCTTAGGCACACGCAGGGGGAGCACGGCCCGCTGCAGTTGCCGGGACCAGCCCCGAGGGTGGGGACGGTGTTCCGGGAGCAGCAGGAAGGTAGCGCGGGGTGGCCTGAGCTTCCTCTCCCAGCGGCCGGCCCCTCCCGGCCCGCTCACATCCTGGATTTGTTTGCCGGCCCCAGGCCGCCCCCTGCCTGCACAGGCTTCCAAGCCGGCGAGCAGCCCGGCTGTGCCAGGTACCTGCCCCGCAGTGCGGAGCCCGGGCAGGGGAGGGACCAGCCCAGAGAGGGGCACCCGGCTCCCCAAGAATGTCCTCGGGATCTGGGAGCCCAAAGGAGCCTGCAGCAAGGTACCTGCCCCAGCAGCATGCTGCCCATGAAGACCCACTATGAACATCCCTCACTCAGCACAAAGGGGCCAGAACCCCCTCTCACCCCACCCCACCCCCGACACACACCTGTGACAGGTGAAGAAACTGAGACCATAATCTGTGCCCAGCCCCAGGGCGATCAGAGGTGACAGGGGGGGGGGTGGAGGAGTGGGGAGTGTCTCCTGAATTTTTCACTTTCGTTCCTCACAAAGACTAATCATCAGAGATGGGAACAGAAGGGCTGTGGCGGGGGAGGGGGACACCTGGGGACCCCAGTAGAGGCTGGGACAGGGGACACAGGAGTCTTCTCCACCCTGGCTAGCCTGAGGTCAGGGCTGTGACAAGGCAAAGCAGGAAACAGAGACTGAGGGTTTCACAGCCCCGGTCCCAGCCCTGCAGGTCTCTCCTGCGACTTTGCAGCTGAGGCCATGACAGCCCCCCACGGCTGGGTCCCGGGACTGCCAGCCAGCTTCCCTGCAGACCTTGGCTTGAACTTCCCTCCAGTGTCCAGATTAGGGGCGCACAATAGTCCATTGTGCCCGGCACACCTGAGCCAGGAGCGTGATGCCAGGCAGGTGCAGAGCGGGAAGCTGGTGCTGCGTTAAGGGGGGCACGCCCCTGGCATCCTGCTTTGCCTTGGGGGCCGTGTGGGACGTAAGAGCTTGCGGGACACCTGGGGCAGCGTGGCTGCCTTCCCCTCCTGGGGCCACCTGAGGCAGTCCCTGGCCACGGGGGCGCTCTCCATCCCTCTCAAACACTACCTGGCTTACAAACCGAACCCTCTTCCCCAGGCATGCAGGCAAACCTCTTCCTCTGGCAGGACCCTGGGGTCCAGCGCCCTGAGCACAAGGGTCGCGGTGGGGTGTGGCCGCCTCGGGTCTGGAAGCTCATCTCAACCAACTGGTTCCCTGCGGTGCAGTGGGGGTCCGAGTGGACCCCAGTCTGACACGCAGTAAAGGGTCGCCCACTCCCCGCGCTCCGGCCGGGCCCCCCAGAGCCCTGGCTGGCGGGTCCTGACAACCCCCGACGCAAGTTAAGCTCCATCCTCGTCCCTCTCGCCCCTCTCCCCCGCCTCAGTTTCCCCCTCGGTGACAGGGAAAAGTGCCGGCCTCCCCCGGGATCGCCGAAGCTGCGCGGTTCCCCGCTCCCGAAAGGCGCAGGAAAGGGGCGCGCCCGCGAGGAGCGTCCCCCCAGGTAGACGCGCGCGAGGCGCGGGCGGGCGGGGGGCGCACGTGAGCGCGCAGAGCAGACGCGGCCGCGGGGGCGCGGGGCGCAGGTGCAGCGGGCGCGGGGCGCGCGGCCGGGGCGGGCTCACCTGCGCGTAGTACAGCAGCCACAACTCGTAGAGCCGCTCCGAGGCGGCCATGGCCCGGCCCGGCTCCGGCCCTGCTGCGAGCCACCTGCCGCCGCCGCCTCCTCCGCGCCGCCCGCCGGCTGCCTCCGGCCAGGCCCATGAGCGGGGAGCGTCACTCCGGGGCGGAGCGGCGAGGTACTACTGGGGGAAGTAGTACTGGCCCCCGCCGCTCTGGGCCACCCGGGTCCGCTCGCTCCTCCTCCTCCTTCTCCTCCTCCTCCTCCTCCTCCTCCTCCTCCCGGCCGGCCGCCGCCCGGCTTCCTGCACTTGGCGGCCGCCCCGCCTTTCCCGGGACCGTGCAAAGGGCGGGGACCCCGGCGGGAGGAGGAGCCTGAGGTCAGGGCGTCCCGGGAGGGCACCCTGCCGCCCCGCCCTCCGCAGTCTGCGCCCCCCCACCGTTGTCTCGGCTAGGGCCAACCTTGGAGGTTTCCTGAGTATCCCTGGGTCTAGGTTCGCCGGGGATGCAGCCTGGCTGGCTGCACACACCATTAGTGCAAGGGACCGGCTGTGGGGAAGGAAGGGCCAGGGACGGTGGACGGCGTGCAGATGGCTAGGGTCTTTCCAGTAATAACCACGACGACCACTTGT
Organism: Sorex araneus; assembly: GCF_027595985.1. Taxonomy (NCBI): domain Eukaryota; kingdom Metazoa; phylum Chordata; class Mammalia; order Eulipotyphla; family Soricidae; genus Sorex; species Sorex araneus. The sequence continues at coordinate 43,822,862 of NC_073305.1, read as the reverse complement.
AGCGCCTCTACCACGTGCCAGGTGCTGTAACAAGTTCTGTGGAGGAAGCACTGAATGCCGCTTCTTTGCTGCCACCGTATGAATTGGGATTGGGCGGGCAGGGGAGCTGACCAGGGGTCAGCAGGAGTAGCCTGAAACCCCCTTCTGGGGAGCAGTGCCCTCCGTGACTCTGGCAGACCCCTCGGGAGGTTTCGGGAACCTTCTCCAGGAGCCTTCCTAGATGCTGCCGTGCAGGAACTCCTGCTCCAGGAACCGCACTTGCTTCAGGAGTTTGGAGATTTTTAATTAATCAATTAATTATTTGCTTTGTTTTGTTTTGGGTCACACCCGGTGGTGCTCCGGGGTTACTCTGGACTAAGGAATCACTCCTGGCAGGGCTCAGATGACCATAAGGGTTGCTGGAGATGGAACCGTGATCTGCTCGCATGCAAGGCAAATGCCCTACCCACTGTACTATCTCTCCAGCCCACCAAGTTATTTTAACTTTTATCTTATGTTTTTAGTTTTTTGGGGGCCACACCTAGTAATGTTCAAGGGTTATTCCTGGCTCAGTGCTCCAGAATTACTCCTGGTGGGCTTGGGGACCATATGGGGTGCCAGGGATTGAACTCTGATGGGCGTGTGCAAGACAAACACCCAGCTCGCTGCTGTGCTATCTCTCTAGCTCCATGTTGGTTGGAGATTTTTTAAATCTCAAGAGGGTAAAGGTACAACGTTGCCTCACATCTGTTTTACAGATTTAAAAAAAAAATCGAGGTCCATGTGGATCACATGGACACCAGCTGGACTGGCAGGAACACAGGAAACAGAAACACATGTCTGAGTGCACTTTGCTAGACTACTATCATGCCTAATAACAAGCACCTTTGCCCTCCCCTTCTCTGCCAACCTGGGAAATGAGAGGAGCCTCTAGTGTTGGGCAGGGGTCAGGCCCTTTGTTGAGGCTGAGGGGTAAGTTTGTGGGCACAGAGAGGTACCATCAATAACAGTAATTAACAGTCTAGACTCCCCTCAACCTTGGAAAGCCAATGGCTGTCTATCACTTCTGTCTTCTTGTGTCCTCCTGGATTCTTAGCTAGCCCCTCCAGGCTTGGCACCTGCTTTGTCCATCCTACATCTGAACGGATATTTCCAGAGCCCCTACTACCTGTGCACTAGGCCCTGGCAGGCTACACACTCAATAAGGTGCCAACAGACTCCGTTTATCAGGTCAAAGGGTCTTTTTCTGCAGGTAGGTGCTTGACATTCTGGCACAGGGGGCTCTGGCGAGGGTTGGAAGGGAGGAATGGGCACCCACCAACTGCCACCCAGAAAAGAGAGGTCTCACAAATACAGCAGCCTCGCTGAGTCCTTGGTGGTTTGTGTGTGGAGGGCAGGAGGGCATGGCCTCCTCCGCCATGGCGGGAGTAAGTGTGGTTCGGTGGACCCCTGTATATTGTCCGAAGCTCTCGACTCCAGCCAGAATGGTATCTGGGTGCTCAGGGCATGCAGGAAATACGGCCCTGGCAGCTCTTGTGGGGGCCCCTCTGCAGTGCACCTGCTGTGCTACAGGCTAAACCAGCCCAGCTTCAATCTTGGGATCTCCTCTTCTCTAGGTTAGTCTGACACTGGGTACTTTGCCCCTACAGGGGGTGCAGGAGGAAGGATCACCTATGAACCTACAAGTTCAGCCAAGTCCTATAATGTGCACCCGAACTGAGCGGAGTGGACACAGAGGGCCAGGGTAAAGCGCATCCAAGGAGCCACGGGGAGAGGCAAGTTTTTCATTAGACTGAAGTCAGAGTGGGGAGTCGGAGAAGGCTTCTTGAAAGCATTCGTGTCTTGAAGAATCAGGACAAAGGATGGCTCAAGCCTTCACTGAGTAAGGTCCAGTCCTCACTAAATGAAGCCCTTAGGCAAAAAACAGAGATCGACGCACTCTATGCCCTTTCTCTCAGGTCTGATTACACTTGTTGCTTTCTCACTGATCGGCGTTGGATTAATCGAGCCTGAGAGCATTTACCTTCGCCGGCTCCCGGGGGAGGTAGGAGTGGGCGACTCCAGCAACTCAACACTGATTGGCCCTCGGGACTTCCCGGTCTCCCCCTTCCGTCCCTGGATTGGCTGTGAGGGGGCTCCATCAACTCCTAGGGCCTTGCTTATTGTTGGAACGAGAGAGAGAGGCGGGAGGGTCGGCGGCCAAGATGGCGGCTGCTGCTGCCGGTGTGGGCCGGCTGGAGGAAGAGGCTTTGCGGCGGAAAGAACGGCTAAAGGCCCTACGGGAGAAAACCGGGCGCAAGGTGAGGACTGCGGAACGGGAGTCGTGGCCGGGGGAGGCAGCGTTCGGATGTGCAGCTGGGACAGGAGGACAGGGGACGACTGAGGGAAAGCGGCAGCCGAGGGCACCTGTGCGCGCGCAGCCGGCGCATGCGCACACGGGCGGCACCCGCCTCCCGAGCCTGGGGCTGCCCGGTGCGCATGCGCCGCGGGACAGCGCGTGCTGCCCTCCTCGAGCTCTTGGACTCCGGGTTGTCGCGCTCGTGGGGTCGACGGCCACGCTCACTTGCGGACACTCGTGGGTGTAAGGGATGGTTTGTGCGCGTGTGCGCGCGCCGGAGCGGCGTTTTCCCCACGCCCCGCTCTGCAGCCTAGCGCGCCCGGTGGGGTGGAGCCCGCCCGCCTGTACTTTGGCAGGACTGCGGGACCCAGCGCCGGTGGTTCGGAAACATTTTGCTGCAAGCATCCAGAGAGCAAACGCCTTTCTAGCTCGGGGGACCCTCAGAGACAAAGGACAGACCCATTTTTGATTTTTTTTTCCACCCCCTGACTGCTCGGGGAACGGACCTCCTAATTAGTTGTCAAACTTGGAGGCAGTTTTCTATTCACTGGGACACCAAAATGCTCAGATTTCATTTCTGTTTTATTCCCATTAAAAAAAAATAATGATTTCGCTGCAACGGGTCAGACCCAGGGCCTCACGCGTGCCATGCTAGGCAAATGCCCTTCTGCTGAGCTCTAAAATCCGAGGATGAATTCAGTTCATTGTGTATATGCAAATCCTGACCCTGTCGTTTGGGGCTGTGGGACTTGGGACACGTTGCTTCCTCTCCGCGAGCGCCTGTTTCTTCATGTCTCCTCTGGAGGATAACAACCTCTACATGTTTATTCTCACTGGGTTATTTTGGGATCTAACAGGATAATGTGTGTGACGGGGGCCCTAGAGGTTATAGAGTTGCAGGAGTTGTTGGTTCTATTGTTGAATGGATGAAAGGTCTGTTCTCCGCTGTACAGAATGCAAAGGCTATTAAATATCTAGACTTTTAAGGCATGGGCATGGTAGGGGTGAGGAGAGTAGAGACTTACACTTTTCAACTTAAAAAAACCAAAGTTGGGGGCCCTGGAGAGATAGTACAGCAGGTAAGGCGTCCCATTTGGTCCTGGAATTCTGCCAGGAGTGATCCATGAGTGCAGAGCCAGGAGTAAGCCCTGAGCATTGCCTGGTGTGACCCCAAAGCCCAAAAGTAAAAGTTTAAAAATAAATTACAGGAGCCAGAGCGACAGTACAGCGGTTAGGGTGTTTGACTTGGATCTGGCCGATGGGGGTCAATCCCCAGCATCCTATATGGTCCCCAAGCACTGCCAGGAGTAGTTCCTGAGCACAGAGCCAGGAGTAATTCCTGAGCACAGAGCCAGGAGTAATCCCTGAGCATCACTGGAAGTGACCTAAAAGCAGAAAAAAAAATTACAGGATTCATCTGACCTGTCTTCCTTCCTTCCTTCCTTCCTTCCTTCCTTCCTTTCCTTCTCTCCCCTCCCCTCCCCTCCCCTCCCTTCCCCTCCCCTCCCCTCCCCTCCCCTCCCCTCCCCTCCCTTCCCTTCCCCTTCCCTTCCCTTCCCTCTCTCCCTTCCTTGTGTTTTGGATGGAACTTCCCCATGTGGCTCACCACATGAAGTTGGGAGGAGAGAGGTGGCAGCCTCAAGAAGGAAATCTGCTGTCTCTCTACCTACCTCAGTCCCCCAGGGAAATGCCTGGGAGAGTTAGGACTGCACGGTACAGAGCTCACGCAGACCTTCTGTCTCACCAGCCCCAGGAGGCAGCCAGCCGTCAAGCTGCGCCTGGGTTCCACTTGTTCCTCACAGTTGTGGGAAATGATCCCTAGCACCCGATTTCTCGGAGAGCCATGGGCTCAGGCTGGGAGCAAGGAATTTTTCATCGTGGGGAAGGGAAGTCAGTCCTAGACCTTTCCCAGACTTCTTGTGTTTGTTGCCCTGCCCTCACAGAAAAGAATTTAAGGGAGGAGACAAACAGTGAAGTAAAACATTTTTAATTAGAGAGCTGAGAGTATACATCCAGGTGGAGATGCAGGCAATCCCCCAGAATGGGGAGGTGTAAAACTTGCCTTTGCTACTTGGCTTTATAGGTTTTCCCCCAAGCTACACCCATGCGGGGTCTTCCTGACTAGTTAAGAATCCATTGCTAAGGTGTTGTTAAGGAGAAAATTTTTTAAATTTTTATTTATTTTTGTGTAGCCACACCTGGCAATGCTCAGGGCTTACTACTGGCTCTGTTCAGGACCATTCCTGGTGGGGAGGCAGATGCCCTAACCACTCTCTGGCCTTAAGAGTTTGAAACCTTGGGGCTGGAGCGATAGCACAGAGGGTAGAAGGTTTGCCTTGCACGTGGCCAACCCCGGGTTCAATTCCCAGCACTCCATATGGTTCCCTGTGCACAGCCAAGAGTAATTCCAGAGTGCAAAGCCAGGAGTAACCCCTGTGCATCGCCAGGTGTGTGACCCAAAAAGCCAAAAAAAAAAAAAGTAAAGAGTTTGAAACCTTTTTTTTTTCCTTTTTTCTTTTTGGGTCATACTCGGCGATGCTCAGGGGTTACTCCTGGCTCTGTACTCAGGAATTACTCCTGGCGGTGCTTGGGGGACCATTTGGGATTCTGGGAATCGAACCCGGGTTGGCCACGTGCAAGGCAAATGCACTACCCGCTGTTTTAATCGCTCCAGTCCCGAGTTTGAAGCTTTTGATGGTCAACTTCCCTGTCTTTATAACAACCCTTTGTTCCTCCTGGAGCTTCTCTCAGCAGTGAGTCCACTGTCTCTGCGCCTGCACTGATGCCTCATACCGAGCGAGTCTCAATTCCTTTGTCCACAGTGGGTCTGGCAGTAGTGCTTTTAGCAGCTTCCAGGCTAGTGACACCTAAACTTCTTCAAAATTCACCTCGGTTTCGTTATGCATTGCCAGGGGCTCCCTAACCACCTGCCTACTTAACTTCCTTTTCCAACAGACTTGGGATTTGAACCCAGGGCCTCGCACAAGCAAGGCCAAAACATATCCCCGCCCATTTTTTCCCTTTCTACTTGACCCTGCCTGTGTCCTATGAGAAATCGAAAGAGGAAGTAATAGAGTGAAAGTTCGCCAGATTGGCTTCTGCTTTTGTTGGCACTCTGTGGGCCCTGTCTAACAGTTGGTTATCCTGCAGAGTGCTCAAGCCTCGGCTTGCAATAATTGATAGTCAGCTGCACTCTTGGCTTGGATTTAGAGTCCAGATAAGAATATAAAAGACAAGAGGGATCCCCTAGAGTTAAGGTGCATGCCTGAGGGAGTTTGCTATGAGCTCCTGCATGGTACAGACCTCACGCAGACCTCATGTCTTGCATGCTGTCCCTGGCACCACATGTTCCCCTGAGCATCACCGAGTACAGCTCTGGAGGGCCCTGGCACCGTTGGGTGTCACTCCCAGACTGGCTCAGGTAATTTCTGCCCCTGCAAGACTGGAGCCTCTTCACATCCTCTAGCCTTCACATTGCACCACTGGCCTTATTACAGGCTGAGAATTGCTGGGAGTGACCCCCAGATCCTTTGGGTATTGCTTGGAAAGCACTAAATAAAAAGCAAATGAATAGCAAGACAATATTCCAGGCCAGTTGCCATAAGAAGGATGCACCAGGCTTTTAAAATTTTTATTTTTTTACTTTTGGATCATATCTTGCAGTACTGGGGGCCCACTATACCTGGTAGTGCTCAGGGGAACTTTTGGTGCCTAGGATCAAATCCTGCCCTCATTCATACAAAGCATTTGCTCTAATCCATGTAGCTATTTTTCTGGCCATTTATATATTTTCTGTTTGGTTTATAGGCCTCCTGGCTCTGCATTGAGGGATCACTCCTGGTGGACTCAGGGGACCATGTGGGGTGTCAGGGATCAAATCCAGGTTGGCCGCGTGCAAGACAAGTGCCTTATACACTATACTATTTCTCTATTCTCATCTTTCTGGCCGTTTATTTTATTTTATTTTTAAATTTAATTTTGGCCATATCTGGCGATGCTCAGGGGTTACTCTTAGCTTTGCACTAAGATATTACTCTGGTAGTGCTTGAGCAGAACTTGGGGTACCATATGGGATGCCAGGGATCAAATCTGGGTCAGTCCTGTGCAAGGACGCTAGTCCCTTTTCTGACCTTTTTATTATTTATTTATTTAGGCCTTTTGGGTCACACCAGGTGATGCTCAAGGGTTACTCCTGCCTCTGCATTCAGGAATTACTCCTGGCAGTGATCAGGGAAATGACATGGGATGCTGGGGATCGAACCTGGGTCTGTTGTGTGCAAGGAAAACTCCCTTCCCCCTGTGCTATTGCTAAACACCCCCATTCCCCCCCACACACCTTTTTAAAGAAGTAAAGAGATTCAAGGTCTGAGGGACAGAAAATATGGCCTGGTATTTTCCCTTTGAGTTTTTGGTGGTGGTGGTGGTGGTGGTGGTGGTAGTAGTTAAAATGTGCATCACATAAACTATCATTTTAGGGGCCAGGGAGATAGCTCAAAGGGTCAGAGAACTTGCTTTGCATGAGAGAGATTCAGGTTTGTAACCCAGCAATGATCAGGACTAACTCCTGGTTCTGCACTCAGGAATTACTCCTGGTGGTGCGTTGTAGACCATATGGAATGCCAGTGGGGGGTGGGGGTGGGGGGCTTACCTTCTCTCTCCAGCCCCACATTTTGTTGATTCATTTAACTGTTCATGGGCACCAGCTTGTTTCTGCCCTTTGGCTCTTGTGAGAAATGAATGTGCAGATGGGTATTTGCATCCCCGTTTTCAGTTACTCAGAAGTGAAACTGGGAACCCTAGAGCAATCCTATGTTAACTTTTTGAGGAACTGCCATGCTGATTTTCAAGGTGCTGATTTTATTGTGCATTTCCTGCTGCAGTGCACCGAGCTTTGGTGTCTTCATGCCTTCACTAATACTCGTTGTTTCCTTGTTTTCAGCCGTCCTGGGGGTGTGAAGTGGCTTCTCACTGTGGTTCTGATAAGCCTTTCCCTCATTATCAGTCATGTGGCCCATATCTCTGGCGGGGGCCCTTCTCTATTTTTTTTGGCAGAAATGTCTCATCAGATCTTTTGCCCTTTTCTTTTTTTTTGGTTTGTTTTTGGATCGGTTTTTGAATCACACCCAGTGGTGTTCAGGGGTTATTTCTGGCTCACTCTCAGGAGTGACTCCTGGCGGTCGGTGCTCTGGGAACCATGTGGGATGCCGGGGGTTGAACCTGGGTCACCCATGTGTAGAGCAAGTGCTCTGCCTGCTGTACTATTGCTCTACCCTTTTTTTTTTTTTTCAAATCGAATATGATGGTAGTAGTGTGTAGTTACAGGAGTTCTTGAATATTCTAGATAGTAACCCAGTTTCGGATACCTTCTCGTCTTCCAAAAGTTCTTTTTACTTTTCTTTCCTGATTAATATCTTTTGATGCATAAAGCTTATTTTGATTAACTTCAATTTATCTGCTGGTGGTGTCAGACAGACAGTACAGCGGTTAGGGCAGTCGCCTTGCACACAGCCGACTCTGGTCAGTTCCCGGCTCCTCATGGTCTCCTGCGCTGCTCCGGAGTATCCCTGAGCACTGCAGGGAGTCCAAGCCCGCAATGCCGTTGTTTTTTTTAAATTTTATATAACCAGTATATCTACTTTACTTTTATCTTTTATACTTAGATCTTTAATCCATTCTTTTTAATTTATTTATTTATTTATTTATTTATTTATTTATTTATTTATTTATTTATTTATTTATTTATTTGCTTTTTGGGTCACACCCAGCGATGGTCAGGGGTTACTCCTGGCTCTGCACTCAGGAATTACTCCTGGCAGTGCTTGGGGGACCATATGGGATGCCAGGGATCAAACCCAGGTCGGCCGCGTGCAAGGCAAACGCCCTCTCCGCTGTGCTATCGCTCCGGCCCCTTTTTAATCCATTCTGACTTATTTGTGTGTGTGTGTGTGTGTGTGTGTGTGTGTGTGTGTGTGTGTGCGCAGTATAATGTAAGAGTCCAGTACATTCTTTTCATTTGAACATCAACTTTTCCCAGTACTGTTTGCTGAAGACATCCTTTCCCTGTTGGTCTTGGACTCTTGTTGAAATCATTTGATTATAAATATGAAGGTTTATTTCTAGTCTCTCTTTTTTATTCCTTTTTTTTAAATACATCTATCCTTGTGTTTTTCTAGCACCAAATTAGTTTTTTGTTTGTTTTTGTTTTTCCATGTTTCTTATTTGTTTTTTGGGCCATACCTGGTGGTACTCAGGGCTTACTCCTTGCTCTGTGCTGAGGGAACCATATGGGATGCCCTTGATTGAACCCAGGTCTGCTGCACGCAAGGCAAGTGTCCTACCCCCTGTACTATCTCGTTTCCCCTTATGTTTGCTTTTATTTATTTTTGCTTTTTTGGGTCACACCCAGCGATGTTCAGGGGTTACTCCTGGTTCTGCACTCAGGAATTACTCCTGGCGGTGCTCTGGGGACCATATGGGATGCCAGAGATTGAATCCAGGTCGGCCATGTGCAAGGCAAACGCCATACCAGCTGTACTATCACTCCAACCCCCTTAATGTTTGTTTTTAATTCTAGTTTTGTAGTGCATTTAGAAATCTTCTAAAGTTCTAAGTTGGAAGTATGTCTTCCAACTTAGTTCTTTTTAGGATCATTTTACTCTTCAGGATCCTTGAAATTTCATTTGAATTTTAACATAGAGGAGGGTTTTGTGTGCAAAAAAAAACAGTGATATTTTAATAGACTTGTATTGACTCTCTTTTTGTTTGTTTTTTTGGGGGGCCACTCTTGGTAACGCTCAGGGTTTACTCCTGGCTCTGTACTCAGGAATTGGGAGAACCATATGGGATGCTGGGGATTGAACAAACGTGTTCAGGGCAAGTGCCCTACACACTGTACTGTCTCTCCAGCCCCTGTCCCTGTATTTTTATAAGAAATATATATTGCATGCACTGATAATTTTACTTCTGTCCTGATTTGGATGCCTTTATTTCTTGGTCTTACTTTGTCGGTTTTTGTTCTAGCTGGAGTTTCCAGTACCACGTTGAATAGGAATGTTAAAATGAGTCATCCTAGGGCTGGAGCAATAGCACAATGGGGAAGGCGTTTGCCTTGCACGTGGCCGACCCAGGTTCCATTCCTAGCATCCCATATGGTCCCCAGAGCACCGCCAGGAGTAATTCCTGAGTGCAGAGCCAGGAGTAACCCCTGTGCATCGCCTGATATGACTCAACAAACAAACAAAAAAAGGAGTCATCCTTACTTTATTGCTGACTTTCAGTCTTTCACTGTTGAATTTGGTATTTACAGTGTGTTTTTCATTTGTGATGTTCATCATGTGAGGAAGTTTTTTTTCACCTTGTTGAATGCTTTAGTTAGGAAAGGGAATTTTTTATTTTATTTTATTTTTTTTTTTTGCTTTTTGGGTCACATCTGGCTATGCACAGGGGTTACTCCTGGCTCTACACTCAGGAATTACTCCTGGCGGTGCTCAGGGGACCATATGGGATGCTGGGAATCAAACTCGGGTCAGCCGCGTACAAGGCAAACGCCCTACCCACTGTGCTATTGCTCCAGCCCCTATCAATTTTTTTTTAACAAATTGAGATGATCATATGGATTTTGCCCTTCATTTTATTATTGTATGACTTTGATTGACTTTTGTTTTTTTGAGCCAACTTTACATTCCAGAGGGAAAATTTCTCTGTGGTTGTGGTGTATAAAAACCTTGAATTTTTTTTTTTTTTAATTTGAAAGTTTTTCCTTTTTTTTGGTTTGGGAGCCACATCCTCTGGTGTTCAGGGTTTAATCCTGGCTCGTTGCCCATGGATCATTCCTGGGAAGACTGAGGGCCATATGTGTGGTACCTGGAATTGAACCAGGGTCAGCAAGGCAAGTGCCTTAACCCCTATGCTATCTCAGCTCTGAATAAGCCTTTTATTTATTTATTTGTTTATGTTTTTTGAGCCTCAACTATTTATATTTTTTGGGCCACAGCTGGTAGTTCTCAGGGGTTACTCCTCACTCTACACTAGTAATCACTCTTGGCAGTGCATACATAGGGGACCATATGGGATGCCGGAGATCAAACCCAGGTTGGCCACATAGAAGGTAAGATAGTACCCACTGTACTCCCTCTCTGGCCCCTGAATAAACCTTTTAATATGCTGCTAAACTCAACTTGCTGTATCTTGCTGGGGATTTTTGCATGAGTATTTGTAAAGGGCACTGGTTTATAGTTTTCATGTATTATTGTCTTCTGTGGTTGTTATCAGGATAACACTTCACCTCACTAAAGAAGTTAGGAAGTTTGGGATGCAGTACCACCAGCAGGTCAACCATACCCACAGGCGAGTACATCAGCAACCTGATAGTACCTTAAGGCTTCCTGATACCCCAGAGTTGCCATGTGCCTATGGCTAGACCCCAACAACTCAGAAACAAGTTTCTCGAGAAATTAAACAGCTAAAAGTTAGGTCTGTGGAAGCCACAGCCACAAGCCACCTCCACCTTAGCTATACAAGCTTATTTATCGGCCTTGCTTCAGTGGCCCATACATAAATCTAGAAAGAGATCAAAAGCCACAGATAAATTCAGACCCACTCAAGAGTGAACAGACCTGGGTAAATTGGAGGGGGCATGGGTCAGCTGGGTGCCTGCCCTAGCAGCCCCCACAATCCAAAATTGCCACCATGGGGCTGGAGCTATAGCACAGCGAGTAGGGCGTTTGCCTTGCATGCAACCAACCCAGGTTTGATTCCCAGCATCCCATATGGTCCCCTGAGCACTGCCAGGAGTAATTCCTGTGTGAATGAGCCAGGAGTAACCCCTGTGCATCGCTGGGTCTGACCCCATAAAAGAAAAAAACTAAAAAACAAAATTGCCACCATGCCCCCAGTCAGACTTTTATTTCTGGGATGTCAGCGAGATATAATCTGCTGAAAATTTGGTTATGCAGGTTTTGTGACTGAAATATCTATGCTTTCTTGGGGTCAGGATGGGCTATCTCCCCCCACCTTCGTGTACTTCTGGAAGCCTTGAGAGTTATGTGCACACCCCAAAGCTGCCAACGGATACAAAAGCTACTCCAGCCTTACCTCCTCGGCAAAAATACTGAACGCCCTGAACAAACACCATGACCCGTATTGCAAACCATAATGCACAAAAGGAGAGAGAGAAAGAAAAGTGCCTGCCATAGAGGCAGTCTGGGGGAGTGGGGTTGTTAGGAAATCACTGTATCACTGTAATCCCATTGCTCATTGATTTGCTCGAGCAGGCACCAGTAATATCTCCATTGTGAGACTTGTTGTTACTATTTTTGGCATATCAAATATGCCACAGGTAGCTGGCCAGGCTCTGCCATGTGGGCGAGATACTCTCGGTAGCTTGCTGGGCTCTCCGAGAGGGGTGGAGGAATCGAACCCGGGTCGGCCGCATGCAAGGCAAACGCCCTACCCGTTGTTCTATTGCTCCAGCCCTTGTGAGGGAAATTGGGGACTTTGGAGGTGGGACACTGGTGGAAGGTTGGGTGTTGGATCATTGTATGACTGAAACCCAATCATAAACAGCTTTGTAATGGTCTATGTCACCAGTTGTTTCAAATTAAAAAAAAAATTTTTTTTAATCTCTAAGGACAAAAAATAGAAGTTAGAAAGTGTTTCCTGGGGGCTGGAGTAATAGCACAGCGGGTAGGGCATTGCCTTGCACGCGGCCAACCCAGGTTCGATTCCCACCATCCCATATGGTCCCCTGAGCACCGCCAGGAGTATTTCCTGAGTGCATGAGCCAGGAGTAACTCCTAAGCATCGCTGGGTGTGACCCAAAAAGCAAAAAACCAAAAAAAGAAAGTGTTTCCTCCGTTGAGGGCCGGAGAGATAATACAGTGGATAGGGCGCTTACCTTGCCTTGCCTCTGACTGACCCGGGTCCAATCCCCAGCATCCCATGTGGTCTCTCGGGAGACCAGGAGTGATTCCTGAGAGAGAGTAGCCTTTGAGCATTCTTGAAGATTAAACCCAGTTATAGCAATCAGCATGTTAAAACAATTGGGTAATTGTTTTGGAGGGTCATGCCCCCTTCAAAAAAAAAAAGTGCTCTCTTTTTCAATTTTATGGAAAAATGTGAGGAGAATAGGTATTGATTTAACGCTTCCTTAAATATTTGGTGGAATGTACGAATGAAACTGCCTCACCCTGAGCTTTGTTGGGGATGAGTGTTGATTGCTTATGCAGTTTCATTGTTTATGTCTTTTCTAATTTTTATTCATGAGTCAGTTTAGGTACATTGTATGTTTCCAGGAATTTGTCCATTTCATCTAGGCTACCCAATTGCTTTGGCACGCTGATATCTACTTTATTTATTTATTTATTTTTGGTTTTTGGGTCACACCTGGCGATGCACAGAGGTTACTCCTGGCTCTGCACTCAGGAATTACTCCTGGCGGTGCTCAGGGGACCATATGGGATGCTGGGATTTGAACCCGGGTCGGCCGCATGCAAGGCAAACGCCCTACCCGCTATGCTATCACTCCAGCCCCCTGATATCTACTTTAATTGGTATTAATCGTCACAGTTCTGGCATCAGAAAGCTCATGGCTGTGAACTCATTTCTGGAAAATGTACATTTATAAGTCACATGGATCCTCCCCCAGAATCAAGAGCCCACTGGCCTTTAGAGTTCTCTTGCATTTCTTTTAGTTTTTCTTGCATGCCACATTCTTGGTTCTTGTTTTGTTTTGTTTTGTTTTGGGGCCACACCTAGCTGTGCTCTGGGCTTATTTTGGGCTCTGCACTCAGGGATCACTCTGGCAAGCTTGAGGGACCATATGTGGTGCCAGGGATTAATTCCAGCTTGGCTGCGTGCAAGACAAGTGCTCTGCCTGCTTTACTATCACTCAGGTCCACATTCTTGGTTCTTGACTCCTCAGACCTTTTTCCTCTCCTGTCCTATTCTATTTTAGAAACATAAGCCAGAGGGAGAGAGAGGAAGGGGGAGGGGAGAGAGAGAGTCCTGGAATTACTCAGGAAATACTCCTGGCAGGGCTCAGGGGACCATATAGGATGCCCGAGATCAAACTTGGGTCAGCTGTGTGCAGGCTGATGGCCTACCCACTGTACTATATTGCTCTGGCTCCAGATGAGAATGATTTTATTTATTTTTATATTTGGGTCACACCTGGCAATGCTCAGGGGTTATTTCTGGCTCTGCACTCAGGAATTACTGCTAGCAGTGCTCAGGGGACCATATGGGATGCCTGGGATTGAACCCAGGTCTGCTGCATGCAAGGCAAAGGCCCTACCCGCTGTACTACCGCTTCGGCCTCCAGATGAGAAATTTTTGACTACTCAGTTTCCAGACAGTTTTCAGCTGTGGAGCAACACGTAGTAAGTAGCTTGGTTTCATCTGAGCAGCTGGGACCTGGAACTGGTAAAATTTTTTTTTTTTTCATAAAAGTTTTTGGCCTACACCCAACGATGCTCAGGGGTTATTCCCGGCTCTGCCCTCAGGGGTAACTCTTGGAAGAGTTACCCCTGGCAGGGGCAGGGGAGGCATGTGTGGTGCTGGGGATCTGCAGCAGCCACGTGCCAAGCAAGCGCCCTACCCACTGTGCTCTTGATTTCTCCTTTCCCTGTCCTGGGTAATTCACTCGAGCAGCAGATGTCCTGGTGCTCTCTGCATGCCGGTCAAACAGGCTTTGGCAGCTACCGCAGTGAGTAAAGCAGACAGAAGTCTCTGTCCCAGACAGTTTCCATTTGATTGAGAAGACAGGTCAAGTAAACTTTAGCAAGTGTTATCAAGATGGTGCTGTTGGGAAAGAAAGTGATCAGGGCTGTAGCTCATTGGTAGAGCACATGCCTTGCATGTATGAAGCTCTGGACGGAGTCCTGGCACATGTTTACCCCTACACCCCCGTATGGTAAAGAAGGAATGAAAAGTGGATAGTACATGGTCTCCCTCTTTTCCTCTATAGCTCTGAGGATTTCGCTTGCTTATGTAAAATGATAGTGACTTTTTTATTTTATTTATTTATTTATTTATTTTTTCGGTTTGAGGGCCATACCCAGTGGTGCGAGGGCTTCCTCCTGGCTCTGTGCTCAGGGATCACTCCTTGTGAGACTTGCCGGGCCAAATGGGGTGCTGGGGATCAGGCTCCAGTCAGCCATGTTTCAGGCTAGTGCCCTACCTGCTGTACTATCTCTTCAGTTCCTCTTTAATTTTTTTTTTCCTTTTTGTGGTGCCAGGGATCAAATCCTGGGCCTCACACAAAAGACATGAGCTTTTACCGCTGAATCACAGCGCTGGCCCTTTACTCCCCCAGTGCTTAAGTGAGGCGCAGGCTATTCCCAAGATTGGTCTCACTTTCCTGCTCAGCCTCACACAGGGGCCAGGTGTGTCTGTGAAAGGCTGGGCCCTGGGGACGAGGGGGGAGCATGGCCTCCTTCCTGCTGCAGATGGGAAGCAAGGAGCTGGTCTCAGGCTGCAGGGACCTGTAGGACGAGCCCCCCTTAGCCTGCTCTTGCCATGGGAACCTGCCTGTGTGCCCCGAAGAGCTGCCCCCTTACTGCTCTCATGGCACTTGGTGGCAGGCCTTTGATTGGATGTCCACTGTGCACCTGGTTTGATGAGAGGCATGATTTCAGGTGTGGGGGTGATTCTGCTCTGGGTTTTCTCTCTGTCACTCACACACACACACGCACACACACACACACATCCCAACACATACCATACCACACACACATTACACACATTCATATCACATACACCAAACACCGCCCCACACCAACACCCCTCCCACTCTAACCTCCCCCCTGCACACATACCACACCCTCACCACACCACACACACACACACACACACACACACACACACACACCATACCACACACCACACACACTATAAACTTAACAATTTCAGGGGCTTGTGGAGGGCTGGGCTATGGGGTGCTGGCAGGTGGAGAGAGAACTGGCGTTGTGGGTTTCCGTGTGTGACAGTCAGACTTCGTTGTGACTGTGGCAGCTTTACCGAGGGTCTGCTATTTGCCCACCAAGTGCAGCTCATCTGTGAGGGCCAGGGCCGAGTCACGGAGCATGCAGCCCCGGATTCCAGCCCATGGCACCCCCTACGGAGGGGACCGCTGATGGCAAGGGAGGATTGAGACAGCTGGAAAGAGGGTCCCAGGGGAAGGGCTAAGGGGGAGGAGCGCGATGCGGGGGGTTGGGCAGCTAGCAGTGGTTGGGGCTGGAAGCCTGTAGGAGCCCTTTTTGGTGTTGTCCTGACCCTCATGCTTTGGCGCCCCGGTGAGTCGGGATTCCTGCAGGCTGCTCCTCAAGGCTGTGCCCTGGCCCCTGCAGTGCCGTCTGGCCACAGGAGCCCCTCCATCCTCAGCAGCCAAAGGGAAGCGCCTGAAGGCACTGGCTTGGCACAGACACTTGCCCTTGGCTGGGGACTTGCCGAGCATTTGGCCTCCCCTGGCTGACGCTGCCCTGAGACAGAAGGAACTGTCCTCTACTTAGCCTGGAGACCAGGGCGTCGCCGCTGTTAGTCCATGTCCCGCTCTGCCTCTGCCCAGCTAGCCAAGAGCCACATGTGGCTTTTGAGCCCCTGTAGTGTAGCTAATACAAGGTTTTATTAGCCTAGTAATTGCATCCAAGAGCAATTAATTTGCAGTTAAACTGCCACACACGTCCCAGGCAGAGCTTCTCTCTGGAGGACTTGCTCCTCCCGCCCCAGCGCTGAGAGAAGGCGTCCCTGCGTAACCTCCGTGTCCTAGAGCTGAGCAGGGACGGTAGAAACCCACGTGAACTTCACATCAGCCTTGGGAGCCTCCTGCTGGGCCCAAGCCCGCGGACTTGTCTGTCTTCCGTGTGTGCACCCAGTGACTTAAAGGACCGTGTCCGGGACACGGCTGGGATCCGCACAGCCAGAGACGCAGGACTGTGCCAGAGTAGCGGGGAGCACGCTCATACTTCCTGACCCAAGGGGAAGGGAGCTGGAGGGAGGAGCTAGGACGAGCTGTAGGCTGCGGTCCAGAAGGAGGCGGTCAAGGAGAATCCAGGGTTGTCTGGGTCCTGCCCATTCCTCTGGAAGTTGCCTTGATCCCCCATCCATGGGGCCTCTTCCAGTGCCCAACAACCTGGTTGTCCAGTCAGCCGAGGAGGTCACTGCCTCTCAGGTTGACAGCCTTTTGCTGACTGGACATCATAGTGGCGGGGGATTGACCCCAGGACATGCAAAACAGGTGCTCTGCTGCCCAGCGGCGTCCCTAGCCCTGGCTATCATAGTGTTTCTATGGCAGCTTGTGATGGCTATCGTGACTTGTTCGTTCCTGGGAGCAGTCCTTTGAGAGCTTCTTAGACCAGAGACCCAAGACTGAAGGATGAAGGATCCTCATGATGCTCTGGGATTCTGCCAGCTGAGATGATCTCTTAAAACATAGTATCCCCCGTCCCCAGTGCTGGAGAACCGGCAGCTCCTAGGAGGGGCTCCTCTCTCTACCGAAATCAGCATCAGCGGGCCAGAGAGGAGGGTACAAAGGCCGAAGTGCGTGCTTTGCACGTCGGAGCCAGGATTTGGTCCCCAGCACTGTATCGTCTCTCGGGCACCAAAGCGGTAGAGTGGCCTAAAAATCAGTTTCCAGTGAGAGCTGCCTGGCCTCATGGAGAGCATGGGCTTTGGAGCTGCGCGGTCTGGCTCAAATCTTAGCTCCATTCATCCCGGCCCTCAGGCCTCCCTCCCCTTTGTGAAGCTGAGGCCTGGCTTTAGATGCGCCATTGGTGTTAAGAACAGAGAAAGATGTGTGTGGAGCGTCCCGCGCAGGGCAGTCCACACAGACCTCTGGTGGCCGCGATGCCTGTGCCCGGTGGCCGTGGGTGGAGCAACCTTGTTGCCGGCGGAAGCCGAGAGTTTGCTCTCCTAGTCTCAGGACCTCACCCAGCCTGGCCCTTATTCTTTGAAGTCGGAGTTCATTTTCAGTGCAGTGCTAGATTAGTGAGAGTGTGTTTGCAGGACCACAGCCAAGAGGGGCTGTGTCACCCTCCCCCCACACCTTCCAAATGACTGGGTCTCACAGAGAGTAAGATAAAGAACCTTGGGGGTGGGCGATGTATGCTCGCTGCAACCACCCGCTGGTGCACTCTGTGGAAACTGGATTGAGTCATCCCCCTGAGGGCCGTGACTTATCCTCCTGTGAAATGCAGATGTTGGGCCAGTCCCAGGCACTCACACACCCACCTGTGTGTCAGGTGACCCGGAAGACACTTTGTAGTCTCTTTCCAGTCCCTTGTTCCCCCCTACCGCCCCCCCACACACACCAGAAAAAAGTTCCCCAGAGGATTCCCCAGCTGACTCACTTTTCTCGAAGTCTCTCTTTGATCTGATCACTGTCGTGACATTCTGCCGTGGGAAATAGAAAAGTGCCTTATTTTCTAGAGCATTAGTGCTGCAGGAGTCTGGAATGAGTATTTATTGAGCACCAGCTGTGTGCATAGCCTGGGGGCTGGTCCCTGAACAAGATTGCCCCCCTGCTTCCAGGGGCGTCCAAGGGCGGCCAAGTCCAGGGGAGAGTGGTGGGGCCTGATTTGAGGGGCACACCCTGCTGTCTCGGGTGCTTCTCCTGGCTCTATTAGGGTTGCTCTCGGCAGTGCTTGGGGACCATGTGACACAGGGGAGCCCCGTGCTTGCTCTCCAACCCCAGGGCAGTTGGGAGTGGGTTCTTAGACAGCTGGGGGAGAGAGCCTTGCTTACTTGCCTGGGGCGGGTGTGAGGCCTGGGGCTAGAGGAGGGTTCTGGAAACAACTCCCCCACACACCCACCAGTGACCCCAGTGACAGAGGCCTGGGGGATTGTGTGTTCTTGTTTTGCTTTGGGGGATTTGGGGGCCACATTCAGTGATGTTTAGAGGCTACTCCTGGCTCTGTTTTGAGAATGGGATGGCGGGGAGTATAGTAGAGGGGTGGGCTACATGCAAGGCCAGTCTCTGGACCCCTATGTGATCTCTCCAGCCCCCTGGGGAGGAGGCCAGTAGGGCAGAGGAAGCCCGGTGGGGACTGGGCTAGGTTTGGGCAGGACCAGGCGAGCTGGGGCCAGTTGTTCAGGAGAGTGTGTCTGTGAGATCCAAGGCTAGCAAGATTGGCGTGCAGCATGGTGGGCCTCCCTGGGCATTGCGCCCCCTCCCCATTGCTCTGGGGGGTTCCCCAGAGAGGAGGCACCAGAGACAGTTGCCTCTGGGCCTTGCTTCTCAGCTTCTGACTTCCTGCCCCTCCCGAGATGCACCTGCAGCTTCAGTCCTGGAGCCACGCCCCTGAGTGGCCTGGACAGATGGCCCCCTTGCTCGGTCCCAGTCCCGGCACTGCAGCAAGTGCTGGCTTCCAGGCTGGAGCAGGGGTGACCGGGGGGCCTGGTCACAGGGGGGCCTGAGGAATGGGAAAGGCAGGGAATGGGGCCCAGAGGGCCTGGGGGATGGGAGGGACGCCTGTGCCTGCATTCTGCTGCTGCCTCTTTCCAAAAACCCCTGACTGTAAAACCCAGCAGCGGGACCCAGAGAGGCCCAAAGAGGGGTCACACAGGCCTGTCCCCTGGTGCCTGGCCCGGGTCACGATGGGTGGAGGGATCCCACCACCCCCTGACTAGGTTCTAGGGGGTGAAGTTGGTGTGACTCCTCCCCATCCTCTTGGAGCCGCTCAAGGGGAGCCACCTCGGGGGGCTGCTGGGAAGAGGGCGAGTCTGTCCTCAGGCCCCATCCACGTCCTGGGAAGAGGCTCCCAGCCTGGGCAAGGGCTGCCCTCTCCCTGCGTGTCCCTTCGAGGTGGCCACACGGTGCTTTGGGCTCCGTCACAGTTCAGAGCTGGCCACAGGCAGCTGACGCCTGGAGCAGGAGTCTGGACAGGAGGCCAGCAGGCCTCACCACTGACAGTGGTCCTGGGGTGACTGATCCTGATGGGCGGGTTGTCGGGAAGCAGAGGGCTCTGGAAATTCATGCCAGCGTCTCATCTTCCTGTTGTTTTGGCAACGAAAAACTTACATGGTGGCTCGGATGTTGAAGCCCTGAGTTGTTTTCTTGGTCTCCAAGCACTGAGGGTGAACTGCCCTCTCGGAATCCACAAAGCATGCTCCAGGGTATGCGTGGGGACATCTCCTATCTTCTCGACACAGCCTTCTCTAGCGTTTACTGATCCTCCCTCCCTCCCTCCTTTCGGTCTTGGGCCACACCTGATGATGCTCAGGAGTTACTTCTGGCTCTGCACTCAGGAATTAGTCTTTTTTTTCTCTCTCTCTCTCTTCCTTCCTTCCTTCCTTCCTTCCTTCCTTCCTTCCTTCCTTCCTTCCTTCCTTCCTTCCTTCCTTCCTTCTTCCTTCCTTCCTTCCTTCCTTCCTTCCTTCCTCCCTCCCTCCCTCCCTCCCTCCCTTCCTTCCTTCCTTCCTTCCTTCCTTTCTTTCTTTCTTCCTTAATTTTTCTTTCCTTCTTTCTTTCTTTCCTTCTTTCTTTCTTTCTTTCTTTCTTTCTTTCTTTCTTTCTTTCTTTCTTTCTTTCTTTCTTTCTTTCTTTCTTTCTTTCTTTCTTTCTTTCTCTCTCTCTCTCTCTCTCTCTCTCTTTCTTTCTTTCTTTCTTTCTTTCTTTCTTTCTTTCTTTCTTTCTTTCTATTTTTTTTTACTTTTTGGGTCACACCCAGCGATGCTCAGGGGTTACTCCTGGCTCTGCACTCAGGAGTCATTCCTGGTGGGGCCCCATGACCATGTGGGGTTCTGGGATTAAACCCATGTCAGACACATGCATCCAAGGCAAGAGCCTTTTCTGTACTATTTCTCTGGTCCCTGGTATTGAAAACCATGGTGGTTCTCAGTTTGTTTGTTTGTTTGTTTTTAATCCTAGCTCTGCACTCAAGGATTGGTCTTGGGACATACTGGGTGTTGGGGATCCAACTCCATTTGGGCACATGCAAGGCAAGTGCCAACCGGATATCCTATTGTTTTTGTTTTTGTTTTGCTTTTTGGGTCACACCCAGCAATGCACAGGGGTTAC
Source organism: Sorex araneus (assembly GCF_027595985.1). NCBI lineage: Eukaryota > Metazoa > Chordata > Mammalia > Eulipotyphla > Soricidae > Sorex > Sorex araneus. The sequence continues at coordinate 43,802,532 of NC_073305.1, read as the reverse complement.
TCCTGGCTCTGCACTCAGGAATTATTCCTGGCAGTGCTTGGGGGACCATATGGGATGCTGGGAATCGAATCCAGGTTGGCCGCGTGCAAGGCAAATGCCCTATCTATCTGCTGTGCTATCACTCCAGCCCCGTCCTATTGTATTTTTAAATGGGCCACCACAGATATTTGGACTGGGATTTGTTTGATTTGTAGCACAAAGAATTGTAGTAGAAAAATAAAATGCAATTTATGTTTACTTCATTATGTGTATTTCATCCTGGGATACAGAAGGACATCACGCCCAACCCTTGTAGCCAGTCCCCCCCCCCCACCGTGTCTCCAATCCACCCACAATGCATATTATCCAGGAAAAAGTGCAGAAACAGTTGAAGAGAGGAGAGGGGCTGCATTGGCATGAGAGCAACTGAAGTTGGGGAGGGCGTCCACCATCCCGCCCAGCAGCCCAGGCGAGGGAATAGGGGTCTGGGCCCAGCAGAGGCAGTGATGTCCAGCTTATACAGACTCCAGTAGTGTTTTTAGGAAGCTGACACATATGTATTCATGAGGGAGAGACCGCTAAGCGTGCACAGTTAAGGAACATGCAGTGAACATGCGTCACATGTGAAAATGGCAGGGGAGCGTCCTTGGGTGCCTTTCGTGGTGTGGTGGTGAAGGGGACTCGGAGCCAGGCAGGGGCTCTGCTGCGCAGCGTGTGCTGGCCGCACCGTCTCGCCAGGGCCCAGGGCTCTGGTCTGTAGAAAGGTGTTTCCTACACTTCTGCCTGGGCCCAGTCAGAGCCTCCAAAGTGAGAAGGGCGTCTTCCCCTGGGACACGTGGTTGCAGCCTCCGAAGCTCAGGCTGTTTTAGCTTTTCTTAGAGCCCCCCTAAATTTTGGGGGGCAGGAGAAGGGGCAAAGTGACACAAACTCTGATGATGCGTGTACATTAAAAGCTCACTCCCTCCGTATGCTGTGCCCCACATCTCCTCACCCTTTCCCGAGTCTTCCTCCAGATAGGGGCACCTTCAACTACACCCACTCCCTGTACACCCCAGCCCTAGCCCTCCACCCCGTGACATGATCCCCCCCCCACACACACACACACTTATCCTCTGTCTCTCAGCAGCTGGAAGACTGGGATGGGCCATTCCTAAGCAGTTGCAGAGATGGGACATCCCTCAGTACAGCTTGGGGGGCCCTTGGCTCTGCAGCCCCTTCCCTTAATCCCCCGTGCCCTGGCTTTGGGTTTTGTTTTGGAGGGAAGCAACAGCTTGTACACTTGAAAGAATTCCAAGAGGAAAAGCGGTGGCTGTGGTAACCATACCCCCTGGGAGTGAAATCCACTCGGGGCTCTTTTCATTCAGGAGCTGCTCTGTCCTTGGAAGATGGGAATGGCGGGAACAACACCTTTGTCATTTCAAGGTCACTGTCTCTCCCCCTCCACACCTCTGCCGCCCTCCCCCCTCCCCCCCTCGCCACCGTGCCCTCCACACTGTGTTCAGGGCACCAGGCCACTGATTTCCTGCAGGCTGAATCCAAAGGAGAAGCTCTGGGATTTGGTACCCAGGAAAGTCATCTGCTGAGGCCAGACCTTTCCCGTCCTGCCCGCTTGTCCGACTCAGGCGGGTTCCGTCTACTCAGGGAATGGGTGAGGGGGAGCTCTGGGAGCCCGGGGAAGTTACTCAATACCAGTGAGCTCATCAGCCACCCACAGTGGGTGTCATTGCTTGTCCTGTGGAGCCACCGCTGGGTGCCAGGCCCCCAGAAGGGCCAGCAGAATGTGGTCAGGCGGGGCCGTGGGCCCCAGATCTGTCAGCCGATACAACACGGAGGTGTGTCAGCTGCGGGGCCTTGGAGGGGGTGCTCGCTGCCGGGGTGGGGGCGCGGCACGTGCACCCAGCAGGCTGCAGGCTTTGGAACCCAGTATGAGTTTTCTCTCTCTGCCAGGCCCCGGGCATGACCCCGTTTGGGCTTTGGGTCCCACGCTGTGAAATCTCCAAGTCAGAGGCTGGCCTGATGGAGGAACTCTGAGGTCAGGAGGGGTGGAGCAGGCAGGAACCCATATGGCAGGTGGGAGCGGTTGGGGTTGGCCAAGGGCATTTGTGGAAGGCCCAGCCCCTCCCGGTTCCAGGTTCCCTATGTGTGCTGGCCCTTTCTGACTTGTCTCCAGCATGTGCTGTGCACGGGAGATGTGTGCTGCTCTGATCTGCTCACAGACACGGGCTGCATGTCTGCTGGCTACTCTGCTGACGTCTCACAGTGCGCCAGACACTGGGCCTGTCTGCCGCGGCTGCTGATGAGGCAGCTCTGAGATGCCGAAGCATTTGCCCGAACCTAGGGCACGTGTTATCAGTGCCCGGAAGTTGCTTCCTTGTGTGCAGGGAAGCTGAGCATATGGTTAAATAAAACACATGCTTTGTCTCTAGAGGAAGTATGTGTAGGTGATGATGAAAAGACCTTGTTTAAGCAATATTTCCCCCTGCAAATAAATGTGCCAGTTCTGACTTGTAGTTTAAATTCGGTCTTAATTAGGATTTTATCACTTGTAGATCACACCAGAGAGGAGCCGACGCTCTTACCTTGACTTCTCGGATTGTGACACTCCCGAGAAGCAGCTGATCAGAGGTTAAAATAGCTTCTGGTCTCTGAGGAGCTGCAGCGCACCCGCAGCTCTGTGAACCTCTGCTCTGCCTATCACTTGGCTTGTAAAGAATTGGCTTTTGGGTTCTGGTGCCGACACTGGGGCCCTGGGCAGTTTGCACTCCGCCCCGTTGGGATGGAGGGACGGAAGATGCCTCCCTCAAGCCAACGGAGTGCCTTGGCTTGCTTGTTTCACAGCTGGCTTCTGTGAGGGGCTGGGGACTGGGGAGTTGGGGTCCAGTCCACAGGACACTTCCCACGCTGCACCCAGCGTCCCCATTTGCAGAGTGGACATCAGAGCCTTCGCCAGGATTACTTCCCAGGGTGTCCCTGCCAGCCAGAGAACCTGTGGAACCTGAGCCGGCCTCGAGCCCTTCCAGACTTCTGATCCTACAAGAACCTGATCCAGAGATTTTTAGAAATGGCGCTTCCCAAGTCACCGTTCAGACTTAGGGCTCATGAGCAGGTCCTCAGACAGTGTTGTTTAATTCAGAGTTGTGGACTGGGATTGCTTGTTTTTCTCAGAGGAGGTGAAACAGAATGATTGAACTAATGGAAGACATTACCTCAAGGACCCTCTATGATTTGTTACGAGGCTATAGATGTTCTTAATGAGCCAGGGGGCGGGACTTCATCAACACAAGCATCACATCCGTTCTGGCTTCTTTGTTTCAGAAAGAAGAGCCTGGCGCTAGGGAGATGGTTCAAAGAGCCGGAGCTGCATGCTTTGCACCTGGGGGCCTGGGGACCCTAGCCCAGTACCACACGGCCCCCAAGCACCTTTTGGCGTAGCCCTAGCCCCTCTGGGTGTGATTTCTACCTCCCAAAACGAGGGCCAGTCTTGGAAGTACACTGATGGAAAGAAGTCTATCGTTTCACAGGGGGAAGTGACCGTGCAACCACGGCTGCCGGCATACCTCAGCGCCTGCAGCTCGCGCCTCACCCGGTGGCTCCTGCCATCCCTGGTGAGCTCAGGCTTGTGCAAGTACCACGAGGGGGAAGTGTCTGCTGCAGTCCCCAGCCCTCCCCCAGGGTTCAAGGTGGCACCTTCACCAGCAAGGGAGAGGCCCTGGAGAGTCAATGCAAATTCTGGTCACTTTGCTTCCTGACTCCAGGCTCCATGATAGATTAGTCAGCTTAAAGCCAGGAGGCCGGGCAGGCCCACCCTTGCTGCACGCTTTCCCTGGGTCCCAGTGGCCCTGTGAGCGATTGCTCCGCGAACACCTTCAGCCGCACTTGACAGCCTCGTCGTATAGGTCACTTCCTCTCCTGGGCCAGCCTTTTCTAACTATGTGCTCTGACTCACAGGGTCTCCGCTTGGGCCCCGTGTTAGAGTGGGCCCCGGAAGTGCTCAGACTCCCGGAACTGTCAGATTCTCAGGTCCTACTCTGGAAGTTTCTAATTTGGAAGGTTCTATTTATAGCCCCTTTCCCAGGCCAGGGGACCTATCTAGTTCATCCTGTTCTGGACACTTCAGTGGCCTTTGCCGCCCTCACGGTCTGTGGCCGTCTTACTCTCTTCCTCTGGCTCTTAGACCAGTGAACGGATGTGGCCATCCTCCTCTGACTACTGTGCACAAAACAGAAAACTTGGGCTTAAAGCTGTGTAGTCTTTTTTCAGAGATGAGTCATGAATCAGGCTCTGATGTGTTCTGAACAAATTTGTTTGGGGGAGGGGTTTAACACCTGATTCCCAAGGCCCAGAGAAACAGAGCAGGCCCAGCACTAACCCTAATCTCCTGGGCATGAGAAGATGGACCTTTTGACCCATACCCTGCTCGCTTGTCGCTGACCTCAACTAACAGCCCTTGGCCTTTCTGGTCTTTTCTGACTGTGCTCTCTAAATGCCATGCTGTGGCCGCCTTCCCGCCTCCCCTAGACTTTTGCTCACCTCTTGGTACTTGGGAGATCGTCTGTGGCCTGTCGGGCCCTCCCAGGCTGGCTTCTCCCGCTGCACCCTGCCTCTTGGGTATCTCCGCTTCCCTGGATCCTCTCCATGGGTGCAGGGCATCTATTGCAGCTCAGTGCTCCATTCCTCCCAGTGACCCCAGCGCGCCCCGCCCCGCCCACCCGCTCTGGGTGCCCGTTCATGCTGCCCTCCCGGGACAGCCCCACCCCACTTCCTGCTGCTCCACTTCCTGCCCTCCTGGTGGGCGACTTCAGTTTTCTCCTCTTAGCTCTGAATCACTTGGCCTGCGGCTTCCCAACCACCCATGAACTCAGGAGCACCGGGTGACTGCACATACCTGTCTGCTTCCCCTGCTCCCGAGCTCCCTGAAGCCGTTGTCAGGCCTTAGTCACTGTGTGGTCTGCCAGACACCCAGTAACTATTCCGGTGAAGCAGCTGTGCGGGTGCTTGGATTTGGGAGCTGGCTGAGGCCTCCTCAGAGAGAATCAGACTTACCCTTCGGGGAGAACCCGGGGATGGGTTGAACAGCCCACAGTTGGCAGCTGCGCCAGCTAATGGGATGGGCTGTGGATGACGTCTGTTAAGACCATCAAGTTTCGGGGCTGGAGCGATAGCACAGCGGATAGGGCGTTTGCCTTGCACGTGGCCGACCCGGGTTCGATTCCCAGCATCCCATATGGTCCCCCGAGCACTGCCAGAAGTAATTTCTGAGTGCAGAGCCAGGAATAACCCCTGAGCATTGCAGGGTGTGACCCAAAAAGCGGGGGGGTGGGGGGAGACCATCAAGCATCAAGTTTCCAGGATCTCGGTTGGGCCTGAGCCGGGAAGGGGTGTACGGGAACTCTCCACATGGACACATCTGCGTACGTCTGCCTCCTTGGAATGAGTCAGACCTATGGTGTGGACAGCAGGCCCTCCCATGCCCTGTTGGTAGCTATCAGGAACCCGCGTTTGTGTGAAAAGGCACCTGTACCTAGGGTGCACATGTGGGAGGAGAGAGCATGTTATTTGGGGGACCTCTGCTGAGGGGTGCAGCCCCTTTGCGAGTTACTCCTGTGAGATCCAAAGGTGGTAAGGACACAGTAGCCAGGTGCCCCTCCCTCCTGGGCTCTGGGCCGAACACCGTCACCAGCCGACGTCACACAGAGTGGAGAGGGTCAGGATCAGAGATTCAGATTCATCCTCCGAAGTTGTCCAGCTGGGCCCCCATGCCCGCTGGCTCTGGCCCTCCTCTTGAGGTGATGGGGAGTTCCAGGCCCACGCCTCTGTACCTCCAGAGGCCGTCTCCTTCCAGGCCTGGGGCCTTCTGCATCCCGGGTGCTTCGGGGCTTACCTCCCTCCAGCAGAGACGGGGTGGGGAGGAAATCCTCCTGACCGTGTGTGCTGCTTGCACAGAAAGGGGAACGGCGGTCGAGGTCTCTTCCTCTCTGCACCATCAGTCGATTCTTTTATTATTTTTTTCTTTCTATTTTTTGGAGCCATACCTGACAGTGCTCAGGGGTTACTCCTGACTCTTCACTCAGGAATTATTCCTGGCAGTGCACGTGACCGTATGGAATGCAAGGACTCGAACCCAGGTCCGCCATGTGCAAGGCAAGCACCCTACCCACTGTACTATCGCTCTGGCCCCACAATTAGTCGATTATTTTTTTCTTTTTTTGGGTCACACCCGGCGATGCACAGGGGTTACTCCTGGCTTTGCGCTCAGGATTTACTCCTGGCAGTGCTAGAGGACCATATGGGATGCTGAGAATCGAACCCAGGTTGGCCGTGTGCAAGGCAGACGGCCCTACCCACTGTGCTATCGCTCCAGCTGTCTGGGGTCACTGAGGAGCTGCTGGCCAGGCTGCTGCTGGCAGGTCAGGCTCCCCTTGCCCTTTTATGAGAAGCATCTCTCGAGTGGCTCTTACCTCCCGGGGAGGCCTTCCTGGGATTCCGGTTCACAAACCCCCCTGTCTGCGGCTCTGTCCTGTCTCCAGGATTCCGACACCAGATTCTGCAAGTCTCGGGGAGGACCAGGAGTGTGGTCAGAGTCGGGGCTTGGGCGTGGACCTGGCAGCCCCCCACCGTGTGGCTCCCTGTGGGTTCCTGAAGTGCACGGGCTGCCCTGTCTGTCACCGGCTCCTCGTTTGGGACTTGCCCCTGGACGTGCTTGGGTGACCCCGTGGCTGCGGCTGGATCCTAGCTCTGCTGCATGCAGAGCCCGAGCCCGGCCCTCTGAAGAGGCGAGTCAGGAGCCCCCGAAAAGCTGTCTGCCCAGCAGCGGCTGGTCTGGCTGCGAGGGGTCGGGCCCGGCTCCCTCTGAAGCCTCTTGTGGTTCTCAGCATGCAGCTGCTCTCCACTTGCTTGTTTCGTGTGTGGGGGGTTGGGGAGGGCAGGTGGGGGGGAGGTAAGAAAGTGGGGAAACTGGAGCAGACATCTGGTGCCCCCGGAGGAGGCAGCAAGAGCCAGGGCGAGTCAGCCCATCACTGATGGACAGAGGACTTGGGCCACCCTTGATGCCTTGGTGCCGACAGACCTTTTCCCACGGTGGGTATTAGGTGGGGTCCAGCACCAACTGCGGATCCAAACTACCTTTAATCCTCAGGTATCCCTGCCGCGGTCGCGCCCCTTTACCTGGGATGGAAAGGGAACCGCGAGAGACACCCCACAGCTTGCCTGCTGAGCGGGTAGTGGCGGAGCTGGGGTTCACCCTCCCTCCCCCCGCCCTGCCTGTCCCAGAGCCTCCCACAGGGAGGGACTGGCAGGAGCCTGGAGCGGTGCCCGGCAAACTGGGCCAGGCTCCCCGCCTGCCCAGTGTGACCCTCAGGCGGGCGGGGGGTGGGGGGAGCTGCTCCCTTTCAGCCCTCCAAGATGCAGGACAGATTGTGGTGCACGCCCGCCCCAGAGCCCGGACACCCCCCACTCACCCAGTGCTGCTGACGTTTCTCCCCTTTTCTCCTCTGGGCCCTCGTCCCCTTGGGAGTCTAAAGAGCTCCAGCGTCCTCTCCACAGGACACGGTCACCAATTCTGCATCCCGTCCGAGGCCCCAGCTCAGGAGCCAAGCCCAGCCCTGCTTTCTCCATTCCCTCCTCAACACTCAGCCCCGAGGCCTGCCACAGGACCAGGTGTGGCCCCCAGCGCCCAAGCCGTCCCCTCGTGCCGCATCATCTGGCAGCAGGGACAGGGCGGGCGGTGGGGGACCAACCTGGAGTGAGCCTCCTCTCTGCGTGCTGAAGACACCGAGGGCGGCGTGGGTCCCTTGCTCGGCCTTGACAGCAGGGGCCTCGCATCAGACCCTCAGCGCGAGGCCCCCGCCACAGCCTTTCCCTCTGTCCCCTCCTCGCCACCACCTCCTTTGTCAAAGGCGCCTTCATTCTCCCCGTGAGTCACCGTCACAACCCCAGCTAGCTTGGACTCCTCCCTGTGGCCTGTAGCTTCCAGGCACCCCCGTGTGGGTCCCCCGCCACTGCCCTAGTGCCTGCTCCTATCTGCACTTCTTATCTCTGGCCGGCTTCCTCTTCCCGGGCCTCCTGCCCCCACACTTGGGCCTCTCACCCAGCCCTTGGGGAGCTGCTGCCCGCCTGCCTCTCCACTCACCCGGCTGCCCCCCTCCCCACCCCCGCCCTCACCGCCGAACTCTCCAAAATTCCTGCTGAAGCGCCGGGAGGGGAATCGGCTCTCGGCCCTGCACAGATTGTCTGACACGCCTGACATCTTGGCTCCGCCGATTTTATAACCCCACCGTCTGCTTGCCACTGTAGGGGCCAGGTGTGGCCGATAGGGCAGGAGCTTATCGCATCCCGCTCAGACGCCCATCAGCGGGGCCCTGCCCGCGCCCTGCTCCCTGCTCCTCCGGAGCCGCGGGCGCACCCCTCCTCCCATGCCTTTTCATTCAGTTCATTCACCCATTCTGCCAGGATGGATGCCAGTCGAATGGTCCCTGTGTTCAGAGAAGAGGAAAACGGGCCTGCCCAAGGTCACTCGGCAGGGCGGCATGGAGCCTGGGGGCCGGGGCCTGACCCCTCGCACTCTCCCCTGTGCTGCGCCTGCCCGCTGCTGGGGTCCTCACCTCCTCTCGGGCCAACTGTGGGCACAGGAGTCAGGGGTGCTGGCAGCAAACCAGGTGCCAGGGTCTGTGTGTGAGGGGTCTACACTGGGCACTGTGGCTGCCCAGAAGGCTGAGGGCGCCCCCTACCCCCCACTGCAATCTCCTGCTTTCACATGGAGGTGTGGCAGCGTTCAGCCCAGGGCTTATCTCTGCATCTTCCGGGCGGGCCGGCGGGCGAGGCAGTCTCCCTCCCTGGCTGCCCTACCCCCAAGGCCCCGGAGGTCAGCTCTGCCGGGCAGGAAGTCCCTCCACCCAGCACGGGCTGCCCAGGCACAGCGGAATGATGAAACCTGCAGGTTTGCCCTCCCGTCCTGTCACTTCCTGCCCCCCTGTGCTAGGCCCGCCCCTGCCCATCCCTTTTTGACCCTGCCCCACTGTGGGCCCCAGTCAGAACTGGAAAGGCTCCGACGGGGCTCTTTTCGGGTGAGGGTGCGGGACTTTGTTCCCTTGTGACTGTTCAACAGAGGGCTGGGTGTGTGGGCCATACCCCAGACACACTTGCGCCCGTGAAGCTTGTTTGCCCAGGCCCGGGAGGCGGGGGGGTGCACCCCAGCTGCTTCAGCAGTGGTCTCCCCCCGGGGAGGAATCAAGATTAGGAGTCGTGTGAACATCCTTGCCCGCCTCACCGTGCGCCACCCCCGCCAGAGCCCGGCCCTCCCTTGCTCTGACCACCCTCCCCAGCACACGCAGGGGCGGCTGCAGGCCGGGCAGGTCCAGCAGGGCGTACAGCAGCCGTGCCCGTCTCCCCACCCTTCCCGGGCGCCGGCCCTCGTGCTGCTGTCTCCACACTCAGGGATCTGCTGCCTGCTTTGTCTGTGTGGCGAGCCCCCACCCTTAGCTGCTTGGAATGGGGGTTGAAGGGTCCCCGCCTTCCCTGAAACACTTTCCCGGGTTCGGAAAGCATGGGAAAAGCCTCCCACACCGTCTCCTGCTGTGCGCAGGCCCGTTTTCTGAGCCTCTCCTGTGTGGCCCCTGAGGCTGGGGTTCTCGCTTCCCTCGGGCTCCTGCCCCCAGGCACATGCAGGGACCACGTAGTCATCCCACTGTCAGCCGAAGTTACAGTTGATACTCCCCCGTGTCACGTTCCCGCAGCTCGGGAGGGACCCTCCTAGGAGACTGAGGAGCAAACACGGCGTTAGAACCCCAGGTCCCGGGGCCGGGGAGGGAGCTTCGAATGATGGAGGCCCCACGTTGGACCCCTGGCAGACAAACACGTAGAAACAACCCCAAAACCCAGTATGTCCCGAAGTCCATAAGCTTCTAGCCTTGCTGGTCAGGTAAAGGAGAAATGACACAAATTGTCCGTGTCCGAGAGCTGACCAGCAGTGAAACCAGGAGCAGACGATAAGCAGCTTTACGACATTATATTGGGTAACTTAGGTGAATGGGTATTATTTGAAAAACAGATTGCAGCACATGCGGTGCCTGAGCGCATGTGTCGCCCGCATCTCCCCTTTCGAGATGTGTACTTGCATGCTTTCCTGTCTAATGCCGGGGTGTGTGGGGGGGCTCTCTCCACCCTTGGAGAAGCCCGAGTTCTCTCTCCAGCACGTTACTCTCCACTCTCTCCCACTTTCTCTTCCTCCTTCCCTTCAAAACCTCCCAATAAAAACTAATTTAAAAAAAAAACCCCAGATTGCTTCAAGGAGACACAGATTCGTGGCTGGGGAGATGGGGCGGGGTTTAAGGCACATGCCGGCTTGGTCCCCATCATCACTGTTCCTTGAACACCACCAAGTATGGCCTTGGAGAGCTCAGCCACCACCGGGTGCACCCCTGGGGGTCCCCGAACATCCAGATACTCCCCAGCACTGCAGCCCCGAAGCAGCACTTCATCCCTAGGCCTCGAGCTGCCGGCCCCGTGCGCCAACAGAGGAGAAACAAAACTTTCGAAGCCCTGTAACCTCACAAAGAACTTGAGGCCAACATGGCGTCACTGAGGCCTTGCCAGACAGTTGAGGAAGAAGTGAAACCATCCTGCACGACCCTGCTTTGACCTGGACCAGTCTGTTCCTGGCAGAAGGCCCTCGAACATTAAGAGTCGGGCTGTGTTTGGGGCAGGGTCCTTTGAGACCCCTGGAGCCTTGCCTCACACCCCTTTCTCCTGCGTGCCCAGTCCACCTGGGCTGCCCCCAGGACGGTGCCTGTGCCCAGATCCAGGGGTGGGGCTGGGATGGAGCCACTCGCAAAAACTAAGGGCCCTTGAGATGGGCAAGAACACAGCGGGAGGGGCCCGGGGCACCTTCATCTGGAACTGCAGTGCCGGTGGACCCGGCACCTTGGCCGTGTGTGGTCCCTGCCCTTCAGGGCTGGGAGAGCTTCTAACTGCTGGGGTGGCTGTGTGTGTGTGTGTGTGTGTGTGTGTGTGTGTGTGTGTGTGTGTGTGTGTGTGTCTGGGGGCGGGGGTGTCTGCGTGTGCTGTGCAGGAAATGAGGGGCCTGGGGAAGTAAGTCAGCACTGCTCCCGCCCTCTCCTGAGCAGGCTTTGTCCTGTGTGACCACAGCCCACTGTCATGGCCGATTTGTGCCCTGCTCCCAGAACAGCACCCCAGGCTGGCTGGAGACCCTTCACCTCCAGCTGGCGGGGGACCCTTCATCTCAGGGCTGGCTGGGGACCCTTCACCTCCAGCTGACGGGGGCCCCTTCACCTCTCCCCACTGGCTGGGGACCCCTTCACTTCTGAACTGGGTGGGGACCCTTCACCTCTCTGGACTGGCGGGGGACCCTTCACATCTGGGCTGGCTGGGGACCCTTCACCTCTCCCTGCTGGCTGGGGACCCCTTTACCTCTCTAGGCTAGCTGGGGGCCCTTGACCTCTCTGGGCTGGCTGGGGACCCCTTCACTTCTGAGCTGGCCAGGGACCCTTCACCTCTCTGGGCTGGCTGGGGACCCTTCACCTCTAAGCTGATTGGGGACCCTTTACCTCTCTGGGCTGGCTGGGGACCCTTCACCTCCTCCTGCTGGCTGGGGACCCCTTTACCTCTCTGGGCTAGCTGGGGGCCCTTCACCTCTCCGGGTTGGCTGGGGACCCCTTCACTTCTGAGCTGGCTGGGGACCCTTCACCTCTAAGCTGATTGGGGACCCTTCACCTCTCTGGACTGGCTGGGGACCCTTCACTTCTGAGCTGGCTGGGGACCCTTCACCTCTAAGCTGGCTGGGGACCTTCACCTCTCTGCGCTGGCTGGGGACCCTTCACCTCTCCGACTGCAGTGCCGAGGCTGCCCCTCCCCCTCCTGCCGGCTGCACCTACAGTGCCGCTTGTTCTGCGGGTTGTTTTCTCACTTATTAATGAATAACTTGGTCTGTGTGAGGCCCTTGAGAGGCTTCTGGGGACTCAGGAGGGGGTGGCGCCAGTGGCCTCCAAGTGCCCTCACTCAAGGGCTGAGAAGGAGCAGGGCGCCGGCAGAGGCTGGGCTCCTGCGCCCCTGGGTTCTCTACCTCGTGCCTCGAGTCCCGCCGGGAGGAAGAGGCTGTCCCAAGGTGGGGGAAGCCGGCGTTACCGCCCAGAGCCCCCCGCAGCAGTACGGTGGAAGGAGCTTCTGACTTGAATGCCCAAGCCCCGGTTTGCGTGATGAGTGTTTAGGCCAGGAGGGTGCGTGCGTGGAGAACCTCCCGCGTGCTGTTGGGAGGCTGTGGAAGGTTCTGCCAGCAGCCCAGGAGAACTGCGCTTGCCCCGTGAAGAGTCCAGACTCAGCGCAGTGGAGCACTTGCTTTGCACGTGTGAGGCCCTGGGCTTGGTCCCTGCCGCACTGGGCCGGCAGAACAGTTTTGTCCTCGGGCCTGAGAGATGGGTCAAGCGGAAGCACATAGACCAAGCATGTGTCAGGCCCTCGTTCAGTCCCAGCACTGCTGGAGTGGCCGTGAAGCACCGGGTGGTCAGGCACATTCTACCAGGCTGAATGTCACGGAGAGGCCCCTGTAAAAGAGAGAAAAATTGTGGAGAGGGGGCTTGGCGGGGGGGGGGGGGCGGCGTCTAGGGATGTAGCTGTAGTGCCGGCTCGCTTGTCTTCCATGTGTGTGGCCTTGAATTCGGTCCCCAGCACTACGGGGACCAGACAAGGAGTTTGTGCTCCACTCTCCCTTCCCCTTCGGCCGCCACCAGGCAGGGCCTCTCTGCCCCGGCGTCTGCTGCCAAGCTTTTGGCACCCCAATGAGGGTGTTGGCAGGCTCCTGTCCTGGTCCAGGGTCTTGTCTGGACCTTTCTCCAGCAGCTCGCCCGCCTGCCCGCCCTCCCAGCCAGGTCTGAGAGAACTGGCCAGAGCCCTCAGTGCCCCCGACCCGCCTTGTCCATCCCTGCCTGACTGCTGCTCCAGCCACCTGCCTGTCCTCAGAAGCACCCCCTTGCTGCAGGGGCTGTGCCCTCCAGGAATGCCCTTCCTCCCCCTCTCCCCACCCCAGCCCATCGTCCTGACCCTGCCAGCACTCAGCAGGAAGTAGCCCGTCTCCTCCCCAGCAGAGCCAGGTGGCTTTCCTGCAGCCTCGTCTCCTGGATCCCCGGAGCCTGGGCTGCCCCGGGCGGGCTGCGAGCAGGGGAGGCCATGGAGAGAGCCACCTGTCCCCTCACAGAAGCCTTCCAAGGACCAGGCCGCCGGCCGGTGTGTGTTCCCTTCCGGCTAGGGGCGGAGACAGCAGCTAAGGGCAGGGTCTGGCTGCCCTCGGGGTCACGGGATGAACACTGCAAAAAGGGACTCGCGTATCAGATGCCAGTCTCAGGGTGCCAGCTGTCCGTGGCAAAGCAGGTTTCCGGGAGGGAAAACTGCGAGTCCCTCCTTTCCTTACACTGTCGACCTCAGCCCCAGCTCATTCTGCGCCTCATCACAGCCGCTTCCTGCTGGCAGGGACTCAGAAATGTCACAGTGACCATCAAAGGCAGGTCGCCGCCAGTGATGGCACACACGCAGACACCCTGCACGGGCGGTGTCGGCAGGGTCCTGTCCTGGACTGCTCCCCCCACCCTGCACGGAGGGCACTCACCTAGGCCCGTCTGTCCGGGGGTTGGGGACAGGCTAGCTGCAGTGAACGCGCAGTGTGGGGCGCCTTGACTGCTGCATGGAAGCCCAGGGGCCGCGCCCCTCCCGGAACACAGGTTGCTCTGTGTCAAGGTTGAGATCAACTTGCATTCTTTTTTTTTTTGCTTTTTGGGTCACACCCAGCGATGCACAGGGGTTACTCCTGGCTTTACACTCAGGAATTACTCCTGGTGGTGCTCAGGGGACCATATGGGATGCTGGGAATCAAACCCGGGTCGGCCACATGCAAGGCAAACGCCCTACCCGCTGTGCTATCACTCCAGCCCCCCAACTTGCATTCTTGAGCCTTGGAAAGAGATGTGGAGGTGGGCACAAAGGTACCAGAGCCAGCCCCCCGCATGCCGTGGCCCCTCTGACCCGCACCCACACGGGTCCCCTCACCTCCCGAGCTCTGTGACCCGAATGCGTCTTGTTACGAGTCTGGCTTTTCTGGAGCAGCTCCGGCCTGGGAGCTGGCCTGGGCAGCGGGTGACCGCGTCTCACTCCCCTGGCCCTGCCCCTGCAGCTCACTGAGTGGCTTCACCCAGACCCACAAAAGTGGGCAGACACCCCTACCCCCCTGACTCTGCAGGAGATGGCGAGGAGGAAGGTTCGGTGCTGCACCATTGGCTGTAGCAGGCCCTGCCTTGCTTGGAGGCTGGGGTGCCACGCGCGGGTCACTGCCAGACCGACTGGCCTTGCGGGCATCAGGAACTGCAGTGGGCGCCTTTGTCTGAGCAGGCTTCTCTCCCTTCTCTCCACAGGACAAGGACGATGGGGAGCCAAAGACCAAGCAGCTCAGAGACGGAGAGGAGGAAGGCGAGAAGCACCGGTAATCCGCTGTTCCTCCACGCCTGCTGGTTTCTGTGCCCCCCCTCCCGGCCCTCCCAGTCTTCCGAGGTCCTGCCCCTCCACCTGAATCTTCCCCACAGCCTGCCCTGTGCCCCGCCCCTGAGGGCTCCCTGGCCACCAGCATTTTCCTCCACCCTCCTTCAGCTCTCACTGCCTCCTCCCCCAGGCAGGCCTGGCCAGATCAGGCCTGACCCGGGTCATCCGGTCCTGTCCAGTCTCCTCCGGTTCCCTTACCTGCCTCTTGGCGCTTCAGGGACTGTCACCGGAGTCCCTTTGGCCTCCTCTCCGCCTGAACGGGGCGGGCTCCCTGGGGACTCTGCTGCTCACAGGCCCTGCCGTGTCTCAGCCCCGCCCCCCCTTTACCCCTGTCACAGGGACAGTCCTTCAGGTGGGCGTCTTCTGCCCGGTCCCCTGCCTTGCCCAGACCCAGCCTCCCTTCCCCCAGCCTACAGGCCTGCACCCAAGGCTGGAATTTCCAGAGCTGCTTGGCTTCGAAGCCGGTTTAAGAAACGCTTTTCAGGAGAGTGGGTGGCATGGCGAGGAGCCGGAGGTTACGCCGCGTGGGCCGGGGCCAGGGGCCCTCACGGGGCAGGCTCCTGTGCCTGGTCAGTGCCAGCCCGGCCCAGGGCATGTGGAGCTCAACGGGGAGGGGGCCGTCAGTCAGGCACAGGGTCTGTGCGGGCTCCTGCTCCTTGGCGGGGACAGTCTCCACCCTGGAGGGTGCTGCTCCGGGGAACTGGGTGGGTGTGTGGCAGCCTGCCGCGGCCTCGTGTCGCCCGTGCCAGCCCCATCTCTGCCTCCCTTTGCTGAGGAGACACAGCAAACAAGACGGGACCTTTGCAGATCTGCACCCGGACGCATGTGTAGGCGACTTGGTAGTTTGTGGGTCTTTGGGAAGGGTGTGGGGGTCGGGGGGCCGTTGAGCACAGCCTGCAGCACTCAGGAGCCAAACTCAGCTCTGTGCTCAGGGGTCACTCCTAGCAGTGCTCTGGAACATGCAGTGCGGGGATCACACCTGGTGCTCACACCCAGGCATCACACCCTGACCTCTGGAAGCCAGGCTCGAGCTCAGCCCGTCCTGCCTGGGACTGCTGATCCCCAAGGTGCACGCACTGTGTGCACACAGCAGTTGCCGGGCCTGGCGCCTTCCTCCTGTTCTTGGGATGCCACAGCTGCAGGCGGAGAAGCTGCTGAGGCTCAAAGATGGTGCAGGACCCTCGGCCCCTGTGTGCTGAGTTCTGCCAGGGGACCCACACGCCCCGTGTGCTGGGCTCTGATGGGGGACCCTCACCCCCTGTGTGCTGGGCTCTGATGGGGGACCCTCACCCCCCCCCCCCGTGTGTTGGGTTCTGCTGTCTTACGGGATCTTAGTGCCCCCCACCCTGTGGCCTCAGGGGTCCTTCCTGGTGAGAGATGAAGGCGTTTGGTCTTTGTTCCTTTGCCACATGCCCACAGCTGTGGGTGACCTGGGCACAGGTGTCAATACCGTGTCTACCTTCCGTGGTGACTCTGAGGGGCCTTTTGCTTTTCTCATTTGCTCTGAGGTTCTCATGCCATTGCTCCAGTTGTCTCATTTCTAGACTTTTTTTGTTTTTCTGCTGGACAGTCTCCTCTCTGGTCCTTGTTGATGAGAAAAGGCAGGGGCACTGTGGGTAGGGGCATGGCTTAGGGTATAGATTTGGGTGGTGATGTGGTTGAGTCTTAACCTTGGTGTTGAGTGAAGAAAAAACAAACATACTAAATTTAGAAGCAGTACAATGATATTATGCACCTGGTCTTCACTCAACACTAACTTGATTAGAATTTCTTTATGACTTAGTATATGATTTGTATGCCTATTTTGTGTGCCTATATGCCAGGTGGTACATAAAAATTTTGCAGAAAGAAGCAAAAAGGTCATGAGTGAAAATTAAGAAGCATTGGTCTGGGCCGGAGTGACAGTACAGCAGGTAGAACACTTGCCTTCATACAGGCCCAGGCACAGGCAGGGAAGCTCTGTGGGGATCTGGCAGAGGCCATGGCCACCGGGGTTACCCTGCGTATTCTTTCACCTTGACAGAACCTACGGGAACACACTTTTTGTTTTTTGGTTTTTGGGGTTTTTTTGCTTTTCGGGTCACACCCAGCGTTGCACAGGGTTTACTCCTGGTTCATGCACTCAGGAATTACTCCTGGCGGTGCTCAGGGACCATATGGCATGCTGGGAATCAAACCCGGGTCAACTGTGTGCAGAGCAAACACCCTACCCACTGTGCTATCGCTCCAGCCCCGGGAACACACTTTAAAACTGTTCCTTGTTGAGCAGCAGTGCCCCAAGTGTGGGAACGCGGAGGATGGAGAGAGAGGCCCAGAACTGGGGGGCAGCTCGGGCCTGGAGGCCTGGTGCTGCCACTCCAGCTTTCTGACCCACCCTGGCCGGGTCACATGGCCCCACCGAGCCTCAGCCTACTGTCTGCGGCTGAAACGAGGGAGAAACGTTTACTTGCTTTCCTGCGGCATGGGCCGGAGGCTGCGTCTGTCCGGATCGGGGTTTGGGGTGACAGAAGACACTGAGAGCATCACGGGGCTGCAGATGTGACTGGAGTGAATAGGATTGCCCCTTACAGAAAGCCCTCGATGACTTGGTGCCCAAGCCCATAGGTGGGCAAGCAGTGGACGGCTGCTTTAACGCCTCCCTCACTCAGGGGCAGACAGATTCAGTTGTCTGAGGGGTTCCCCGTGGGGCCCGAGGCTCGAGACAGAGGAAATGGGAATATCCAGCAGGGGCAAAGGCAGCTGGGCACCCCAGGACCTTGCCCCTCGCCCCCACCTTGACTTCTCAGCACATCGCCACCAAGACCCTCTACAGAAGCTCGACTCTGCTAGGTCCTTTCACCTTTCTTGCAAATTTTTTAAACTCTTGTTCATAGCAATGAAAAGGCTTTTGTTGTTGTTATTGTTTGTTTTTGCTTTTTGGGTCACACCAGCGATGCTCAGGGGTTATTCCTGGCTCTGCACTCAGGACCTCTGCACCCCTGGCGAGACTCGAAGGACCATATGGGATGCTGGGAATTGAACCCGGGTTGGTCGCATGCAAGGCAATATAGCCCTACCCACTGTACTATCGCTCCAGCCCCAGCGATGAAAAGGTTTGCTGTAACTTTGGAACCTCACGAACCCTCTGGATCAGAATTTCCATTTTAACGTTTTTGTAACTCTCCAGGATGCGTCCAAGCCCATCATGGCGGGGAGCGGTCCTGCCGGGCTGTGGGGGAAGGACAGCCCGTCTAGAGAAGCTGGGAGCTGGCAGTCTGGGAAGCAGCCTCCAGAAAGGGGTGTTTCTGTCAGCTGCTGCCTGTTATTTTCACGCTTGCCGTCACTTCCTGCCACTCGCACGAGGGCCATCACTGGCAGTCAGGCCGCCCTGGCTGGTGGGAGGAGAGGGGATGCGGGCATGGTCAGGGGGCAGGCCTTGTAGGGTGGCCCTCACGATCGCTGCCTCCTGCCCGTGCAGCTCTCAGCTCCGCACCCAGCTGGCACCAGGCACGGACAGGAGTTCACCCCAGGGTGGGTGTCAGTGGCCGCAGACCCTTTACGTCTTCCTTTGAGCTGGAAACATGTTCTCTGGCTCCATGCGCAGAGCGACCCCACCTGAGCCTCAGGCCTGGCCCAGTGCTGGCCCCAAGCCCTGGCGGATGGACAGGTGCCCCCCACCCCCTGCCCCAGGCTGGTGTCTGCCAGGGTGTCTCCATGACATCAGCCCCACGTGGAAAATGTCGCCCCATGCCAGTGGCCACAGCCCACGCTTCCTGAGTGACATCACTCCCCGCCAGGCCCCAGGAAGGCGTCCTGACTGTGGGTAGGGGGCTGGTCGTGGCTCCCCGAATGACCCCGGAGGGAGAGTGGACACGGGGAGTTTAGGGCCCATGTGGGAGCCGGCCTGCCTTGGGCACCGTCCAGGCAGGGGCGCCTGGTGCCTTCTCCTGGCACCGCCTGGATCTTGGCCCGCCTTCAGGGCCCAGGCCCTCCCCAGGCATCCGTCCTCCCTGCTCTGGGAGGGTGCCGAGGGAGCCAGGCTGTCCCCGGGCCCAGCGACTGGGCGTGGAGGAGCCTCTGCACGCGGGCTCCCAGGGCGGCCCCCACCTGCCCTGCGCCCTGCGGCCCCATTGAAGAGGCTCGGCCAACCCGAGGGGCGGCCAGGGGCGACGAGAGGCAGAAGCCTCTCCTGACAGCGCAGGGCCCCTGCCGCAGGGATGGGGGGCTCGGCTGCGCCCAGAGGTGCAGCCCAGCGGCTGTCCGCCTTGACCTCTCTCCTTCTCAGTCTGAGATGTGCTGGAAGCTCCAGTGTTCCGGATGTCTAGTCAGTCTGCCGGAGATTTGGGAGACACAGCTTACCCGGCGTCTGTCTGTCCTGTTGTGCATGTGGCTCCCCACGTACCACATCGCAGCCCTCTCTGGAAAAATTCTCACTAGCTGCTGAACTCTCTTGGCAGCTAGGCTAGGGGCGGAGTGTGAGAACATTGCACCGTCCCCTGCCTGGACGGCCACTCACTGGCTGCCCCAGCACCGTCCTGCGGGACTGGGCCCTGGACGCTTGTCCGTCCTGGCCACTGGCAGGGTGGGCTGCACCAGAGCTGCTGTCCTGGAGGGATCCCACTCGAGGTGGACCCTGACGCCAGCGCAGGCTCTGGCCCCCTCCCCTGCCTCGTTCTTCCTGAAACCCCGTCTGCCTCTCACCCAGGAGCCCCTGTAACCTTGGGGGCTGGTGAGGGTCCTCGCAGCGAGCTGGGGGTTTGGGGACCAGCCAACCTCCCGGGGTGGTGTCGGGCAGTGGAGGCCGGTCTGTGGCAGTTTCCCTTCAGGGACACCCTCGGGCCCACATCACTGAGCTGCCCCTGAACAGAATTCCCAGGTCCATTCAGTTTGTTATTTCGGTTTGGGGGTCCACACCGGGTGGCGCTTGGGACTTACTCCTGGCTCTGCACTCAGCGATCAGTCATGACAGGCTCAGGGGACCCTGTGAGATGCCGAGGATTGAACCTGGGTCCACCGTGTTCAAGGCAAACCCCTTGCCCGTGGTACTATCTCAGAACACCCACCTCGTGTTCCATTCTGGTCTCTCCGGGGTCTCTAAGGACATTCCCAGGTGCTCCGGCTGCCCCCCACCTCCCTCCCCATATACACATCAATATACACATCACCCTGTCTCGTCATTCATGTTGGGGGCCTGGGGATGAGTCTCCACGTACAGGGCCTAATGTGACTAAGAGGAATTGGCGAGGAGCTTTCCCAGGGGACCCCTACGCCGTCTCTCTGTTGCCATGGACACCTGCTGGGGGCTGCAGATCTGTCAGCACAGGCCGGTCAGGGCTGCTCCGAGCCTGTGAGCACCAGTGCCCCAGCAGGAAGG
This sequence comes from Sorex araneus, assembly GCF_027595985.1. NCBI lineage: Eukaryota > Metazoa > Chordata > Mammalia > Eulipotyphla > Soricidae > Sorex > Sorex araneus. Next base: position 43,782,665 of record NC_073305.1, on the reverse strand, counting down.
AGGAGCCCCCGGGGCAGACGGGCAGTCAGCGCCTTGAGCTCAGGGAGCAGATGGTGGGGAGCTGCTCTCCCCTGGCTGCTTTCCAGGGACCCCGGGGCAGGCTGGGGTGGTGTAGAGGGCCCGGGGCTAGCACAGCTCTGGGAGCCGGGGGACTTCCTCCGCTCAAGGTTTCACTTAGTCATTCTAGAACTCTGCCCCCAGGTTCAGACTCCTAGAGCTGCGTCTTTTCTGATCAAGTTCTGACCTCATTTCCATCTTCCTTCCTGTGTCCCCCTCCTACCATTTGGCCCCCAGTCCCATGTTGTGGGCCCCCTGTTTACAAGATTTTTTAAAATGTTTGTGTTCTTGCCTTCCTTTTTTTTTTTTTTGCTGGAGGTGGGGTGGGGGAGGATGACAGACACACCCAGCAGCGCTCAGGGCTTCCTCCTGGGCTGCACTCAGGAATTAGCCTGGTGAGGCCCAGGGGGCTAGGGGTGCAAGGCCAGCGCCCCCTCACTGTGCTGCCGCTCCGGCCCTTTAGGGGATTTTTACCAGGGGTCCCTGGGGCCCTTGGCTGAGAAGGAGAATTCTAGAGAATAGCAGCTGCTGTTTGGTGCTGTTTGGAACGTGCGCTTTCTCCATCTCTGTGCTTTACACCGACCAGGTGTGAAAGAAGACCCCCCCAAGGGGTGATTTCCCCAGACTCTCCCTGGCCAGCCCGTCCCTGGCACCCTGTGGCCGCCTTGAGGAAGAGCCCACCCCACTTCCTCAGGCCTTCCGACAGCTCCCCTGGAACCGGCAGAGGAGGTGGGGGAGAGCAGGGGCAGGACGTTTCCCTGGTGCAGAGGGCGGCTGGGAGCCTGTGTGTGTGTGGGGGGGGGGACACTCCACTTCGCACCGGCCCCGCCTTAGGCGTCCTCCCTCCCAGCCACCAGCCACTGCCCTGACCTCCTTTGCCTCGGTCTCTGCAGGCACTGCTTGGAGCTTCCTGCATTGTTCCTGCAGCATGAGAAGGCCCTGAGACCCCGGGCTGCCTGCGCATGAAGCTCTTTCCCTGTCCTCCGAATTCCCCACACCTGCCCGAGGCAGTCGTGCCCAGACACGGCGGCAGCAGCGGCTGGGAGTCGGGCCCCTCTCTCGCAGGACAGACACTCAGCCCCGAGCCTCTCGGAGCCTCTCGCTGCCGGAGGGAGGGAAAAGGGGCGGAGCTGTGCCTGGCGGGGGACCTCTGGGGAAGGGGAGAGGCACTGCCCCCAGCTTCGCTGGAAGCCTAACCCCAGGCAGGCCTGGCTGTGGTCAGAAAGCAGGTGTTGCGACCAGGACTGTATTATTGGGGGTGGGCCCACGCCCCAAGGTGCCCAGGCTACTCCTGCCCTCTCTCCAGGGTCACACCTGGCGGTCGGGGTGGGGTGGGCATTTGAGGTGCCAAGGATGAAACCAGGGGCAGCTTTACTCCTGTGCTGCCTCTCCAGCCCTAGGACCACATTTGGACTTGGTGTGGGGACACTGTGGGCCTAGCCTGGAGTGGGGGAGTGGACGCACCCTGGGCTGTGGGTGCTGCTCAGACAGTGATGCCAGTATGACGGGGTCTGTGAGGGCCCAGGGCAGGGGAGTGAGAGGAGAGGGCCGGCTCGGAAGCGCTGGCCTTGTGGGGCTTCTGTCTGGCGCGTGTCTGGCCACCCTGTAGGGCCCCTTCGGTGTTTTTGTGTTGGGTTGGTGTGGGGGCCATCCCCGGCTGTGCGCAGGGCCTGCTCCTGGCTCTGTGCCTGGGGGTCACTCCAGGCAGGGTTGCAGGAACCGTGCATGGTGCCGGGGATTGAATCCAGGTTGGCTGTGTGCAAGGCCAGTGCCCCCTGCTGTCCTGCCCTTCAGTATTTCCTAAAGAACAAACATCCTCTATGACTGACTCTAAGTTTCGTCTACACAAGTTTTTCAAGGCCATTTTACCTAGATTTTATCATTCCACTGTGATATTGCTTTGACTTTCAGCTCTTCTCACCTCTCCACTGGTGAGGCGATTAGCCTGGTTCCTTAGCTCTGCAGTCGGTTTACGTTTCTCCTTAAATAGTGGGTGTCTTTGTCCCACCTAAGGCTTTCACTTTGTCTTCGTTGTTTGATATTTTGACAGTGATTTATTTAGGTATGCCTTTTTTCTTTTTAAAATCTGTGGTTTGATGCGTTACGTTTATTTTATATCACGTTCAGCTTTCATACATTTAAATGTTGCTTCTGGGCCTCTGATTTCAAATATTGGGTCTTTCCACCATGTTCCATAGGCCTCTTACACTTAACACTCTTTCCTGTATTTCCAGCTTTCCTTCCTCTGGCCCTCAATTTGGGTATTTCCCTGCCTACTTACAGTTCACTAACCCCACCTACACTGCTGTTGGGCCCATTTACTGAGTTCTTAGTTTTGCTTATATTTTTAGCTGTAGAGTTTCCCTGTCATTTTATTTTGGAGAGGATTTATTCTTGCTTCCAACAAACAAATAAATTCCTGGGAGTGTCCTGACCAATTCCAAGATGTGCAAGGAGGCTTCCACTCACCTCCGTGCAGTTCCAGTGCTCCGGCCACTGGCTGGGCCCCTCCACTTGCTCTGAGAATGGGGGTTATGAGGTGGGGCCAGGGCCCTCCTCCATGGCTGCCAACGTTTTTGTCTCATCCCATGCAACTTCAGCAAACTCTACTTGTAAGTAAAAATAATGCTCTCGGGGGGCAGAGTGATAGTACAGCACATAGGGAGTTTGTTTTGCAAGTGGCCGACCTGGGCTCGAACCCCGGCACCCCTTCCTTATGGTCCCCCAAGCACCGCCAGGAGTAAGCCCTGAGCACTGCTGTGTGTAACCCAGAAGATGGAAAAAAGAAAATAGAGAAAATGCTGCCAGGGAAAGCGGTGCCCAGCCCGAGGCTCGCCGTGGCGTGTTTCATTGCAGCCCCTGAGGTGTAGATGGCCTGGCTGCTTCTCCGAGGCCAGCAAATAGAGCCTAAAATCCCCGTCTGCTGTCCAGGTTTTTGTTTGTTCATTTTTGTTTTGTGGCCACAAGGGTGTTGTTCAGGGGTCACCTGGTGGTGCTCCAGGGACCTTGGAACCGCCGGGTATGTAAAGCATGTGTTCCGGCCCGTTGCTCTCCGGAGCTCAAGGAGCGGGGGCAAGGGGGAGGGGGTTGGTTTGTTTGGTTGGTTTAGGGGGAGCACATCCGCCATTGCTCAGGGCTTATTCCTGGTTCTGTGCTCAGGGGTCATTCCTGGCAGGGCTCAGAGTGCCATATAGGGTGCCGGGGATCGAGCCTGGGTTGGCTGCGTGCAAGGCGAGTGCCCTACCTGCTGTGCTATTGCTCTGGTCTCCCTCAGGCTTGTATTTGTTGTTTTTTTTTTCAAAGTGGTTTGTGGGGGACTGGTGGAAAGGGCTTATCCTTGGTCCAGGTGGCAAAGACCAGCCCTAAGAGCAGAACCTGGAGTCCCCTGACCTTTTCCAGAGAGTCCTGCCCTCCGATGATGGTGTTAGGGGACAGTGTCTTCACCAGCTCCCGCAGGGAGAATCAGGGGAGCATATCGCTCTAGTCCCCCCCTCGCCCCTTGTATTTGGCCGCAGAGTCGAGCCCCTCCGCCCCTGCGACTCAGGTGCTTCTGCCCGTCGGCCCGGGCTGTCCCCACCTGTCAGTGCTGCTCTGCCCTGTGTTGTCCAGCCTCTCGGTGTCCCCTGCTGTGCCCTGCCCCTTCGTGGTCTGCCACGCCTGGGGAGCAGGAGTCCCGGAACTGTCCCCCCAGACCTCCCTCCTAGCAACCGACTCCCCTCCGAGCCCCGGCAGTCGTTGGTTTTCCCCTCACTCATCCCTGCAGTTTCCTTCCCACACCCACTTTCTCTTCCTCTTTTCTCCCCACTCTGTTGTGACCACAAGTCGTGCCCCCATTCACACCCCACTTTCTCTCACAGAGCCTGCGGCCGCGACCAGACCGTCCCCCCACTAGGGTTGGGGCACAGGGTGGGTGTCCCCGCCTCCTCGGCTGGGGCGGCAGGTTTCTGCGTTCAGCTGTGCTGCCCCCCAGGGTCAGCCCGGCCCCAGCCTGCGGGCCTCGGCGGTGTCAGCCGGGGCCGAGAGCCGGGGACGGGACAGGTGGGCGGTCAGCCCTTGTGTCAGCGGGGCAGCAGGCAGGCTCTGCACGGTGGGCCCCACACTGGGAGGAGGATGCAAGCCCCTGGCTTCAAGGGGGCCCTTGGAAGGGAAGGGTGGAAGGGGCTGGGGAGTCAGCGACCCTCGACCTGCATTGCAGTTCAGGGGGTACTTGTGGGGGGCTCTAGGCTGCCCCTGTTTTCCATCTTAACCTTTGGGAGCTCCCCCCTGGCAACCAGATGGGGTTCGTGACCTCTCTTTCTGCTGTTTCTCATGAGCGCGTGTGTCCGTGGGGTCAGGGGTGGGCAGGAGGAGCTGCGGAGAGCCGGGGAACCCCGGGAGTCTGAGAGGAGAGTGGGGCAGGCTGCTGCCCGCCTCAGCGGGCACCCTGGCCCCTCCACTCCCTCCGAGGGGCTCTCGGGGCCTGCCCCAGTCAGCAGCACGTTCAAGTCCTCTCGTGGGGTGTTGCCTGTGCTGTTGTCAGAGTCGCTGCGTGGACCGTGGCTGCCCCATCCTTGCAGCCGCCCTTGCGGTGGTCCATGCCCGCTCCCGCAGCCCCCGCCAGCCAGCCCCGGGCACCACACATATGTGAGTGTGAGTGTGTGTGTGTGTGTGTGTGTGTGTGTGTGTGGTGGGGGGGGGGTACGGGGACCAGATGCCGCCCTGGCCTTCTCCCTCAGTGCAGCTCAGCCCGCAGCCACTGTGGGAACGCCCTGGGGGGCCAGCTGGTGGCCCTGCCAGGACCAGGGCCTGAAGTCTCGCCGCAGGCCAGCCTGCCCGGGAGGGTCCCGGCATACAGACATGGTCTGGAGGAGCCAGGCCTGCACCAGGTGGCAGATGGGGGAGGGCGCAGAAGCCCAAAGAGGGACTCCGGTCCCCAGGATGCTCCTGCCCCCGCCTGCGCGGCTCTCACTGACCCGAGCAGCGAGAGGTCAGGGTGTGAGGTCAGGGAGCCTGTGCCCGCATCATCTCTGCCCTTCTCGGCCTGGCAGGGAGCTCCGGCTGCGCAACTATGTCCCCGAGGACGAGGACCTGAAGAAGAGGAGGGTGCCCCAGGCCAAGCCCGTGGCAGGTAGGCCGTAGCTGTGGCGTGTGGGCGAGGGGCACTGAGCACTGAGGAGGCTGCTGTGCCTCTGCCTGTTCGCCCGGCCCCTGGGGGGACCTCTCTGGGCCCTGGAATGTCAGGGTGAGTGGCCCTGTGACAGATCCCCCATCCCTGTCCAGTTTTGTTTTGATTCTTTTCATTAGCATTTTGTGGTTGTTTGTTTGGGGGCCACGCCTGCTGGTGGTGCTCAGGGGAACCACGTGGTACTGGACATCAGCACCCTGGACCTTTGAGTCCTCTCCCTGGCCCGTGGTTTTTGATCAGAGATCAGTGACTGTGTCCCACGTCCTTGCCCTGTCTGCCGGTCACTCCTGGCCTAGCCCCTGCTGGGTGGGGGCAGTGAGGCGGGGCAGAGAAGAGGACTGAGGAACTGGCCCAGACCTCTCTGCCCGGGTCCGTCTCCCCGATGGCTGGAAGGAGTTGAGCAAGGTGGGCGCCCGGATCCCCAGCCCCGCCCCCTCAGGAACACCGGGCACTCCCTCGGAACCATTGGAGACGGTGATGGTGCCCGGGCTCCCCGCCGGCATCCTCCAGGTGTACCTCTGAGAGTAGGATGGGCCCCGGCCAGTCCAGGACCCGAAGGATGTCTTGGCTCCGGAAGCCCTGAGGAGATGGGAAGAGCAGCCCTCGTGGCCTGTCACAAAACTGGGCCTGGGTAGATCCAGGCTGCCCACTCCCGCATAGTTGGGGGCGCCGTGGGCTTCCTGGCAGGGGTCTGGGCTCCATCTCTAGCTGGCGCCCTCCTGCCTCCTCTCCTTCATCCCAGGGTTGCCTGCAGCCTGAAGGGCAAGCCCTTCCGCCACTGCTGCCTTTGCGGGGAGTGGGGGGTTTCCCCCGCGCGGCTGGGGTGCAAGTGGCCACGCTTGTTGTCTTGCGCCCTCTAGTGGAGGAGAAGGTGAAGGAGCAGCTGGAGGCCGCCAAGCCAGAGCCTGTCATTGAGGAAGTGGTGAGTGTGGGGTGCCCGGCCTGCAGGGGGGAGAGGAAGGGGGCTGCTCTTTTCCCCAACCTGCGCTCCCCAACTTCTCTTCACTTCTGTATAACCTTCCTCTTTCCTCTTCCTCCCGTTCCTACCTCTGTTCCGCCTTACTATTCCCTGCAGTGCAGGGCCCCTTCACATGTGTCTCTTTCCTTCCAACCCCCGCCCCTCCCAGGACCTGGCCAACCTCGCGCCCCGCAAGCCTGATTGGTGAGTGTTGCCATGTCAGTCGGGTGCAGCTTCCTGTCGGCGCCTAAGGGGGGGGCTGTCAGTGGGTGGACCTGGCGGGGACGGGATGAGTGTGTCCACGGAGCCCTGGGCTGGAGACACTCGGCCTCCTGGAGATTCCTTGCTGGCAGGGCTGGGCTGAGCACGTGGCCAGCAGGATGGGCAGGCCAGTCCGCTGAGAGGCCAGACCCGAGAGAGGCCCCTTGACAAAGCACAGGCCCTGTGGCCAGTGGGTCGGGGGTGCCGCTGGGGGCATTGGGAGATGGAAGAGGCCCTCCTGGCCTACCCACAGGGCTGTCCCCTCGGGGACCGAGCCTCGCTCAAGGCCCAAGGCCCCAAGACCTGTCTTTAGCTTCGCCTCCACACCCCCCACCCCCCGCCTCCTTGCTTCAGGGACCTCAAGAGAGACGTGGCCAAGAAGCTGGAGAAGCTGGAGAAACGGACCCAGAGAGCCATCGCCGAGCTGATCCGTAAGTGGGGCCTGGCAGGTGGACCTGTGCTTCGGGGAGCAGGGGCAGGTGCCCACCAGAGCCCCCCCTCCACCTGTCTCGTCTGCTGTCCATGCAGGGGAGAGGCTGAAAGGCCAGGAGGACAGTCTGGCCTCTGCAGTGGCCGCCCCCACCGAGCAGGAGGCCTGCGACTCCGACTGAGCCTCGCCCCTGCTCGCTGCCTGCCTTCGCCTCCGTGTGGCTTCAGGGCGGGGACCCGCCGCCCGTCTCTGTGAAGCCCCCCGGCAGCCCCCTGCGCTGTCTGGGCTGCTCACTCTGTACATATGTATGTTTCCAACTTTTTTTTTTTTTTTAATAAAAACAAACCTGTGCAAACAGAAACAGGGAGAACTCTGTGTGTGCAGAACCAGGAGGCCTTGCAGTGCTCTGGGGTTTGGACCCCAAATCGGAGTGGCTGCCACGGGGATGCACAGCAGATCAGCTCTGTGCTGGGCGAGTGTCTGAGAGGCTGTGGGCTGTCCTTGGTCACTGCGGGCACTGAGTGACAGAGACCGGGCCTGAGAGAGTTCCCGTGAGCCCCCACATGTCTAGGCCTTCGCGTATCCACGGGCTGCCGCCATCTGTGGTCCTCTGGACATTCATTCCCAGTGGGAAAACCCGAAGGAAGAAGCGGCCTGTGCGGGGAGGGACGCGGGTCCTGGGCCGCCCCAGACACCATCAGCCTCTGCCCCGCCCAGGGAGCCTCCCTCCCGCCGAGCTCGACTGGGGCTTCCCTGGGACAGGCTCCAGCACCAGTGACCTGAAACACCCTTAACACCGGGCCACTGAATGAAGACTGCAGAGAAATGTGTCAGTGCCGCGGGGAGCTGGTCAGAACATCTGGAATACAGAGGCAAAGAGGTGAACAAGGCGGCAGAAGGCTGAGGCCTGCCCTTTGCCTTGAGATTTGACGTACCAGGGGAAACCCAGTGAATGTTGGGGGACAAAGAGCGCCCAGTACTTGTCTATAATGAGGGGCAGGGTAGGCAAGGTCAGAGGACAGTGCTCTCGTGAACTAACAATCAGCGCTCCTGAAACTCCAGGGGGAAGCTGGCCTTGGCTTCATGCCTGTAGAGCAGACGGAGCCAGCCCTCATGTTGGTGCCCACTGGAGAAGCTCCCGTTTATGGTGGTCTCAGACTCTTGAGGGAAGGAAACACAGATCCTACTTTGGACTTGTTCTCATTCCCTCCCCAGCCCCCCATATCCCCCATTGGAGCTCCAAGAATGATGAGCAGTTACAGAAAAGCTCAACAGATGCCCATATGCCATCAGGGTGATCGAAAGCCTTGTAACCTCATATGTACCAGCAGTTGCTGTACACACATGAATCTGAAACTCATCCGACAGTTCCTTGGATCGGCTGGTGGGTCTACCTGGGAATTGGGTAAGGGGGAGCAGAGATGATCTCACAGCTGAGAGCTTGTCTGTGGCTCCTGAAGCTGCTCCCAGGACTCCCCAAAGACTTTCTAGGTGCACAACATACACATCAGCCCGTGGTCTTAGGGGCCATTAAAGGGTCGAGTGGACGTGACAGCTCCATAAATGCTGTTCTGAAACATTTAAACAGCCAAGAACGTGGCTCAGCGGTAGAATCTGCCCTGGCTTCAAGCCCCAGCACCACCAAATACAAATGATGATGGGATCTTCAGACCAAAGGGACACAGTCCCAGATGGACAAGTGGGAGTTCACAAAGTAAATCTCGGGGGCTGCTGCTGCAACACTTATGTGTGTTCGGTGGCCCAGAGCCCCTTCCCCACCTCCCCAGGACTCCCCAACAGGGAGATGGGGAGACGAGGGGTGGGGACTACAGTCTGATGGTGAAAATGGCCTGTTTAATGCAGAGCTGCTCGCATACTTACAGAACATCAGAAAGGGGATTGAGGTAAGGACATAGCTGTGATTGGTCATTTACATTGATAAGCATTTGGCAGAGGATTCTCTTGGGGAGATCAACTCAAGAAGATACTATGTCTCCCAGGAACATCGATATCGCTTTTATCTTTCCCTCTAGTTGTATAAGTTATCAATACTTGCAGTTGTTTGGATAAACACAGCAAGAGACAAAGATCCCAACACTTAGTTCTCTGGGCTGAGAGCAAGCAAGGCTTTTAACACTTAGTTCTCTGGGCTTTGAGAGCGAGCAAGGCTTTTACCATAAATCCCAGACTAAGTCCTCAGGTCAGTTCAGCTTGTCCTTCCCCACGGGGGTCCTGTCGCTTAGGTTGTAACAGCTTGCATCGAGACCATGCATTTATGCTTTCTAGACTGTCCCATTTCAATGTCGGGGTAGCTTTGCCACTCACCCCTGGTCCATCCCAGTCCCATGGCAGGACCTCCCTTTGGGGTGTTAGTAACTATAGCAACTGAAGCCTGGGTCAAGTAATATGACCAAGTAATTATGCCCAGGAGCAGATATATTTCAGAGCCAATCAACTCCCAAATATCAGGAGCATAGCATTAATGGTCTTTTCTGTGTTTAACCAAAGAACATTGCTCTATAGTAAAATATAAAAAGGCTATAGGGGAAACAGAAGAGCCGGTACAAATACACAGCACTTCAAATACAAAGTAGTACATATACAAAGTTCAGAATTACCAGGAAGTTTTGGCTTAAAAGTAATCAAGACTGACTTGGGGAACTGTGACAATGAGAGGTAAAATACAAGGGAAAGAATAAGGATGAACTTTAATCAAATTAGAGATGCTGGCAACAGCATGTTAAGCCTCTCTGGGAGGAAGAATGGGAGCAATTCACTGATGAAGCCTAAAGTACTTAGGGTTGATATCCAACAGGCAACCTGAGATGTCAGAAGTCAGGAGGAAGAAGGAAACGTAAATACGCACTGATCCTATAAAACGTATTTGTGGAGCAAAAGTTAAATAAGGCCAACTTAGAATACATTACAACCCTAGCAAGTAAGATAAGGTAGGAGTGGCCGGGTAATAGCCCTCTGCAAAACTCACTGAAGAGAGAAAAAACTCAAAAGTCTAAGAGAAAATGTAGATCAAGTCAGTGAATCCCAGCTTCTCTTTAATTACAAATCATGCACTCGGTGACTTTTTTTCACAGGGAAGGGGCACACTCAGCGGTGCTCTGTTCACAAGTGACCATGGCAGTGCTCAGAGGACTATATGGTGCCTAGAATTAAAACCAGGGTTACAGCCATTGTGGCCACATGCAAGGCATGTGTTCCTCCTGTACTAGCTGTCTGGCCTAGATAGCTTTTTAAAAAGCTCCTTGTATAGGGGCTGGAGCGATAGGATAGCGGGTAAGGCATTTGCCTTGCACGTGGCCAATCCGGGTTCAATTCCCAGCATCCCATATCGTCCCCTGAGCACCGCCAGGAGTAATTCCTGAGTGCAGAGCCAGGAGTAACCTCTGTGCATAGCCGGGTGTGACCCAAAAAGCAAAAAACGAAAAAAAAAAAAAAAAGCTCCCTGTATAGTGTCATTTATATAAGAGACTTCAGCCCTGGGGCCAGAGAGGTAGTACAGTGGGTAGGATGTTTGCCTAGCATGCGGATGGACTCGGGTTCGATCCTTGGCATCTCAATGGTTTCCTGAGCACCACCAGGAGTGATTCATAAGTGCAGAGCCAGGAGTAACCCCTGAGCATCACCAGATGTGACCCCAAACCCAAAAAATTCTTGTATCACTTGTAGTCCCGTTGATCTTCAGTTTGCTCGAGCGGGCGCTAGTAACGTTTCCATTTGTCCCTGTCTCGAGCTAGTGCAGCCCAATGATACCTGCTTACTCCAGGAACAGGAAGAGCCTCAAATCGTTCATTCAGAGATTTGACAAGAAATCTGACCATCTAGTTGGTGGGCGGCCACGAGGTCTTCTGACGTCCCGTGGAATCGAGTCAGTAACAGCTCTAGTCCAGCGGTCATCTCTGAATCGCATTCAGAAAAAATTCTAAAAAAAAAAAAAAACAACCCTTCAGCCCCAGGAAGATTTAAGAGAGGGATTGGATAAGCTTGGCCAAGCACTGAGTCCCCCAAAGAAAGCAGAGACAGACGGGTTGGCGAGGGGAGACTCGGGCATCAGCCTTGCTGGCCACCCTGGCTTGCAGAGGGGCAGTAAGCTGCCCACCTACTGCACTGGAAATGTCGGGAGCCACCCTGAGCCCACCTTGTGCCACAAGATCGGGGCTGGGGAAGCCAGGGACGCATGGTACCTGGCTGCGTGCACGCCATCGCTGTGTGCTCAGGACCCGTGTCCTCACAGGGCCCAGTCAGCAGGGAAGTGAATCACGGGCCAGGCTGCTGGAGCTCGGAATCCAGGAGAAATGGCTATTTAGATGGTGCAGCGAAACACCTCAGCCTCCAGCCTGGGGTGACGCCGGGCCCGGAAGCAGGCAGGGATCCTCAGCAGCAGCTCCGCGGAGCCTCTGAGCCCTCAATCCTCTCAGGGCGTGAATGGCCAGAGTTCATTTTGGATCTTTTATTTTTTCCCCTTTTTCTCCTCTTCTTCTCCTCCTCCTTTTTTTCTTCTTTCCCTTCCTCTTCCTCCTTCTCCTTCTTTCTCTTCCTCTTCCTCCTCTTCCTCCTTTTTTTTTGTAGGAGTTAGTGAATTTTTTTTATTTAATTTTTTTTTTAATTGAATCACCATGAAAAAAGTTACAAAGCTTTCAGGTTTAAGTCTCAGTGATACAATGATCAAACCCCCACCCCTTCACCAGTGCACATTCCACCACTAAGAACCCCAGTATACCTCCCATCCCACCCCTCACCCCCACCTGTGTGGCTGATGGTTTTCACTTTACTCTCTCTATACTTCGATTTCATTCAATATTTCAACAGAAAACTCACTATTATTATTTGGAATTTTCCCCCAACAAGTAAACCTGCTGAAAAGGCATCATTTGATAATTTGTTTTCCATTGCTGAGAATGAAGAGTATATGAGGTTTTGGATTTCTGATAATTTAGTAATTAATTCCAGGGAAATTTCTGCCAGAAGTTGCATTAACTGCAAGCTTGTACCTCTGGTTAGTGGGCTCTATAAGATGACGGTCCTTTCAGAAAGAAAAGGCCGAGAGAAAAAACCCTTTCCCCTCCCGGGGTGGCACCGGGTCGTAGTTCAGTTCACAGTCTAGAGGCACTTCTGTAAGAAGCCCCTGGGTGTCAAAAGTAGTTAGTAGGCCTCCGGGATCATGGTCTTTTAGGAGCAGAGGAACCGTTTGTGTGCGGCTGCTCAGGGTCTCGTCTGGGCCGAGAGCGCCTTCTTCCTTCTTTATTCTTCCTGAATTCAGATGTTTAAGAAGAGAGAGAAAAATAAAAAAACTAGAAATGGAGTTCCCATTTGACCCAACAATAAAAATTCTGGAAAAATATCCTGGAGGTGCAAAAAAGCACAGTAGAAATAATATCTGCACTTGTATGTTTATTGCAGCACTATTTACAATGGCCAGAATCTGGAAAAAACCCGAGTGCCCAAGAACAAATGACTGGTTAAAGAAACTTTGGTATATCTGCACAGTGGAATACTATGCAGCTTTAGGAAAGATGAAACAGTGAAATTTTCATATAAGTGGATCAACATGGAGAGTATCATGCTAAGTGAAATGAGTCAGAAAGACCGGGACAGACACAGAATGACTGCACCCATTTGTGGAATATAAAGTAACATAATAGGAGAATAACACCTAAGGATAGTAGAGATAAAGGCCAGGAGGGTGGTACGACAGCTTGGAAGCCGATTTCATGTGCTGTGGGAAAAGGCAGGTGGGATGGAGAAGAGACCACTAAGCAATTGATGGTTGGAGGTATCACTTGGGATCATAGATGGCGTGCTGAAAGTAGGCTGTGAACCAAACATGATGGTTGCTTAGTGCCTGTGTTGCAACTATAACAGCCAAAAGGAGAGAGAAGAATGTGTCTGCCACAGAGGCAGGGGGTAGGAAGGGGTGGTGGTGGCGGAGGGACACCGGGAACATTGGTGGTGGAAAATGGGCACTGGTGGAGGGAGGGGTACTCGAACATTGTTTGATTAAAACGTAATCATGAAAATTTGTAAGTCTGTAGCTGTATCTAACGATGAGTCATTAAAATAAAAAAAAGAGAAAAGGGGGGAAAGGGCAGAAGCTTCCGATATTGGGACGGAGGGAGGGTGTTTCCTAAGCAGGATAACCCCACACCACCACCCAACACTGTTATGTATGTGCGTGTGTGCGAGTGTGTATCTGCATATGTGCACGTGGGTGCAAATACTATTATCATTCAAATTGGGAAGAGAATCCATACTCTAAGGAGTGTGAAGTGTATGGTGGATTTTGCAGGGGGCAGGCATGGGTGGCATCTCCTTGAGGATGCCAGGGTACAAGTCCCTCTTGCCTGGACAGTTGACAAAACCACGACTCAGAGACTGCACACAGGAGATGGAAGGGCTTATTTAATTTATTTATTTATTCATTTGTTTTTAATTTTTGTGTGGACTGGAGCTATAGCACAGCAGGTAGGGTGTTTGCCTTACACGTGGCTGACCTGGGTTCGATTCCTCCATCCCTCTCAGACAGCTGGCAAGCTACCGAGAGTATCCTGCCCGCACGGCAGAGCCTGGCAAGCTACCCGTGGCGTATTTGAAATGCCAAAAATAGTAACAACAAGTCTCACAATGGAGACGTTACTGGTGTCCGCTTGAGCAAATTAACAGCACGATAGTGCTACAGTGCTAATCTTTGTGTAACCTATTCTAGGTGTTTGGACTTTATTTAATCACCATGAAATCACAAAGTTATTCATGATTGGGTTTCAGTCATACAATGTTTCAACACTGAAACTTTCACCAGAGTCCACGTCCATCCACCAACCTCCATTTGCATCCCACCCAGCAGTCCCCTTCTAAGAGGGGAGTTCGGAGGAAAGGCATTTTAAACTGGGTACAGTGCCACCACACTGGAACTTGAGGCTCCCCGAGAACGGGCAGGATGTGGGAAGGTGGGATGCGAGGACACAGGGTGAGCCAAAAAACGGTTTTGGGAAAACCAGTTGTTTCACTCAAGATGGAGACGTCAGAAATGATGGAAGGTCTGTCAGGGTCTACTGTGGGACACCCTCCCACCTAAAAGTGACAAGCTGAGGTAAAGCGCACACCATCACAACTCACCCAAGATGAACTAGTTATTTGCATAATTTTATATTAGGGATATTCTCATTTGCAGGGGCACACCTGTTTGTGCTCAGGGGACCATAATTAAGTGATGCCAGGATTGAACAAGGTGATGCAAGGCAAGTGTCTTCAGGGTGAAATACAACCCTGAAGGACTTTCTCTCTGGCCCCTACCCAATTATTTTTTGACAAAAGCACAAAACCTAATGCAGGATAGCCTTCAGCTAATGGTGTTGGAACAATTAATTGGAGGGCAAAAAGAAAAAGAATTCCACCCTAAATTTCAGACCTTATGCAAAAATTAAGATGGCTCATTGACTTCAATGTGAAATGCAGGGCCAGAGAAATGGCTTAAAGGTCTGGAGCACGTGATTTGCATGTGCAAGTTCTGGGTTTAGTCCTGGGCACAACATGATGCCCCAACCACTACTAAGTGTGGTCCAAAGGAAAATGTAAAATACAAATATATATAAAAAAAACTGCAGGACCTAGTGCTTATAGTGTAGGACTGGAAGCAGTCTGGGGTGGTGGAAGGGGAAGGGTAAACTTGACACTGAAGTTTTTACTCCAACAAAGACCCTGTTAAGAGATAAACATCAGCCAAGGAAATGTTTGCACACCTGTATGTAGAATATATAGAGATTTCTCGAAGTCAACAGTGAAAAAGCAAGTCCATTAGAAAGTAGGCAGGTGAGGTAGAGACCGTTTATGGAAGAGGAGATGCAGGCAAACGCATGTATCAGTAGTCATTAGGAGTGAAAATTAAGGGGCTGGAGCAATAGCACAGCGGGTAGGGCTTTTTCCTTGCACGAGGACGACCTGAGTTCGATTCCCAGCATCCCATATGGTCCCCCAGCACCGCCAGGGGTAATTCCTGAGTGCAGAGCCAGGAGTAAACCTGTGCATTGCCGGGTGTGACCCAAAAAGCACTGCACTGTAGCACTGTAGCACTGTCATCCCGTTGTTAATTGATTTGTTTGAGCAGGCACCAGTAATGTCTCCATCATGAGACTTGTTACTGTTTTTGGCATTTCGAATACACAAGGGGAGCTTGCCAGGCTCTGCCGTGTGGGCAGGATACTCTCGGTAGCTTGCTGGGCTCTCTGAGAGGGACAGAAGAATCGAACCCGGGTCGGCCTCGTGCAAGTCAAACACCTACCTGCTGTGCTGTGACCCAAAGAGCAAAAAAAAAAAAAAAAAGTGAAAATTAATGCTATGATGAGAAACTGTTTGAAAAGCTAAACTCAAAAACAGTGATGGGGTGAGAGCTGAGACATGGAGCCTGTTGCATGCGAGAAAGCTGACTTGCATGCCTGGTACTGACTGGCTCCCGAGCACTGAGCCAGGAGTGGCCCCTGAGCACTGCTGGAGATGACTTAGAAGAAGAAGAAGAAATACTGGCATTACCAGATGCTGCCTCAGATGAGGACCCTTGTGCAGGCATGAGTACCTTGCTATGGCCCCCAGCTTCGCAGAGGTGGGGGCTTTCACTGACCAAGGGGTGTGGCCACCCCAGTCCTGCAGCAGTTGGCATTATTTCCCAGCAGCACGTGCTCACCATGTCGAGATTTTTTTTTTGGAGGGGCGGAGGCACATCCAGCAGTGCTCGGTGACCTATGTGGTACCTGGAATAGAATCCAGCCCTTCTGCACACAAAGCCCGTGCTTGGAGCTTTTGCATCTGCGCCGCCCTTAGTTGAGGCATGTGGTTGTTTGTTGAGACAATGCTGCTGCACACTTGTAAGATGACAGTGTAGACAGTGTAAACACGACATGCCTCGGGGAACCCCAGTCTTCCTGCTGCTCGCCTGATTTTGATGTTTGCTTTATTGCAGACGTCTGGAATGCAGCCTGCAGCATCCCTGCAAGGTGTTTGTGTGCGTTAATAGCCCCGAGAATGACCCAGGCACTCAGGGAACTATGTGGCAGGGCTTGAAGCTAACCTTAAAGTTACCAGATAGCCATACTCCCGGGCTCTCTTTCCAAGGAAATAAAAACTCCCCACACTTAAGCCTGTGCATAAATGTTTATAGAAACTATTCAAAACCACAAAATGTTGCATGCACTATTGCTTAATGAATACTAGGTGGTTTGAATTTATTGTCTAGGATATGTCAAGTCGAAAACAGCACAGGGCAGGGGCTGGAGCCATAGCACAGTAGGTAGGGCATTTGCCTTGCACGTGGCCGACCCAGGTTCGTTCCCCAGCATCCCATATGGTCCCCCGAGCACTGCCAGGAGTGATTCCTGAGTGCATGAGCCAGGAATAACCCCTGTGCATTGCTGGGTGTGACCCAAAAAGCAAAAAAAAAAAAAAAAGAAAGAAAGAAAAAGAAAACAGTATAGGGCTGGAGGGATGGCACAGAGGCTAGCTAAGGAACGTGCCTTGCATTCTGCTGCGGCCGTAACAGCAGGTGTGACCCCTAGTCACCATGGGTGTCCCTCCCTCTCTGCCCCACCCCCCAAACCATAGGTTTTTCCAATTAATAGAATTTGTCAGGTCATCATCAGATGAAGATCTAGGTTGTAATATAATTTCCTTTCCTTTGGTTTGGATTTAAACTAGTGCAGGATGCCGGGGATATGATTCAGTGGTGGAGCACATAGCTCACATTTGTGGAGTTCTGTATTTATTCCTTGGCACCACCAAAATTTAAAAATATATATATTACAGGTACATATTAAATGATTTGCCAATAAATACAGCAATATATTAATGACATGCAGCATGCCATTTATGAGGGCATTCATCACATGGTGAACATTTGCGGGGAGAAGCTGTATTCTGTGAAGCAGCAAACTGACCCACAGACTGACTGCCTTTTGGTGTGTGACTGGTTACAGGGGAACATCCGTCCTCC
This sequence comes from Sorex araneus, assembly GCF_027595985.1. NCBI lineage: Eukaryota > Metazoa > Chordata > Mammalia > Eulipotyphla > Soricidae > Sorex > Sorex araneus. The sequence continues at coordinate 43,765,804 of NC_073305.1, read as the reverse complement.
AGAACTGCGGTCAGCAGTCAGAGGGCGCTGTTGGTATGCAGAGCTACTGGATGGGCCGAAGGGGGCATTGAGAAAAACAGCCAGAGATTCCACCCTGTTGTTTTCCTATTGATAACATTCTTGTGATGGCAATCAGAGGGAAGGCCGAGGCTAGGAGAGATACCTGCATTTTTGGCTTGTTGGGGGGGCCACACCCAGGTGTTCAGGGCTGTTCACAGCTCTGTGCTCTATCTCACGCCCACTAGGGAAATCTTTTTTGTTTTGTTTCAGTTTTTGTTTCCTGGCAGTGCCCAGGAGTGCCCAGGAGACCATAGGTGCAGGGATTGAACCTGGAGCTCCTGCATGTACTTTATCTCTTTTGCCCCAAACATCCCCTTTATATCATGTCCCACATTATGAATGCTGGGTCCAGAGACAGCCTCAGGCCTTGGAGCTCTTGCTTGGCATTTGAGAACCCTGGTTTCAATCCCTACTACTGCATAGTCGCCCAGCACCATTGGGAATGCTCCGGGAGCCTTGCCGGGTGTGGCTCCAAGACCAATAAATACAATTTTTCAAGGGGGGCTGGAGCAATAGCACAGCGGGTAGGGCGTTTGCCTTGCACGCAGCCGACCTGGGTTCAATCCCCAGCATCCCACATGGTCCCCTGAGGTAATTCCTGAGTGCAGAGCCAGGAGTAATCCCTGTGCATTGCCGGGTGTGACCCAAAAAGCAAAAAAAAACAAAAAAACAAAAAAACACCCAATTTTTCAAGGACTGGAGAGAGAGAGAGAGGATAGAAGCACCTGTCTTGCACAAGGCTGTCACCATCTGATCCCCAACACCACATATGTCCCCTGAGCACTGCCAGGAGTGATCCCTGGACACAGAGCCAGGAGTAAGTCCAGAGCACTGCTGGATGTAACCGCAAACCCAACACCCACCCACCCCTGTCATTTTTTTAAGTGATGGGGAAGCCTGGAGGAGAACTTCCTTTGCAGCGGTGGCAGCGTGGCGCTGCGGGTGGTACGGTGGAGAGACTCCCCAGGCGCTGCCATTTCCGTGCTGTATGACCGTGCTCTGTGCTCTCTCATGGAACATGGAGCCTTGGGGCAGACTTCCTGGCAAACGATACATAGGTTTGCTCTTCGCTATCTTCTTATCTCCCTAAGACCATTTCAGAGTTGAAAGTTTAAAGAGAATTAGGCCCAGAGAAATGGCTCAAAGGGTTGGAGCCCGTGCTTTGCAGTCAGGACAGTTTGATCCCTGGCAACACGTGGTCCCATGATCACTGCTAGGAGCAACTCCTGGTTGCTACTGGGTGAGACGCCCAAATCCGCCTCCCCCCCCCAGAAAAAAAGAAAAAATATTTCCAATGGGGAACAAAGAAAGGGGTAAAATGGGATAGCATTAAAGTATAATGGAGTCAATAATTTTTTTTCTTTTTGGGTCACACCCAGAAATGCACAGGGGTTACTCCTGGCTCTGCACTCAGGAATTACTCCTGGCGGTGCTCGGTGGACCATATGGGATGCTGGGAATCAAACCTGGGTTGATTGCGTTTGCCTTGCACCGCTGTGCTATCGCTCCAGCCCTGTCAATAACATTTTTTAAAAAATCAAATGTATAATGGGGGTGGAGGCTGGGGGGGTGTTGCTCGGAGTTCAGTTTCCAGCCCCAGGTGCCCCTGAGCACCCCCGAAACAGTCCCAGAGCTGCTGTCCTCGGGATTTGCCGCCTCCTCCCCAGCACCACCAGGGGTGGTCTCCCAGGTCTCACCAAAATAAAAAAATCAAATGCAACTTGTTTTTTGTTTATTTGTTTGGGGCCACACCTGTAAATGCTCAGGGCTTCCACACCCAGAAATTCTCTCAGGGATCGCTCCTGGTTGGGGGACCATATGAGATGCTGGGCATTGAGCTCAGGTCGGCTGCTTTCAGGGCAACGTCCCTGCCTGCCGCACTATTGCTTTGGCCCCTAAAATGCAATGCAATTTTTTCAAAGTGTGCTTTTTTTTTTCTTTTTGGGTCAAACCTGGCGATGCACAGGGGTTACTCTAGGCTCATGCACTCAGGAATTACTCCTGGCAGTGCTCGGGGGACAATATGGGATGCTGGGAATTGAACCGGGGTCGGCTGCATGCAAGGCAAATGCCCTACCCACTGTGCTATTGCTCCAGCCCCTAAAGTATGCTTTTTGTGGGGATTTTTGGCTTGTGTTTTTGTGACCACTTCCAGCCCTGTGCTCAAGGATGGCTCTGGGCAGTGCTGGACCCCACACCCTGCAGTGTGGGGTCCAACCTCTGCCTCCTGAGGGCAGAACATGTGCTCTAGGCCCTGCGCTCTCTCTGGTCCCATGTGCTTTAGCATAAGACAGAACAAGGGAGACACAGAGAGAGAGAGAGAGAGAGAGAGAGAGAGAGAGAGAGAGAGAGAGAGAGAGAAGTCCCTGACATAGAGGCAGGTGGACAGAATGGGAGAGAGGGAAACTGGGGACATTGGTGGTGGGAAATGTACACTGGGGAAGGGACAGGTGTTGGAACATTATATGACTGAACAACTTTGTAACTGTGAATCTCACTGCGGTTCAAATACATATACATATATATGCATTTATGTATATATATAAAGAAAAAAGAAGAAAGACATAGAAGTAAGGCAGAAAAGGCATTGGATTAGGGGGCTCACAGCCTCATGGATCGAAAGCCTGGACCATCCTCCACGTACAATATTTATTGCTTAAACCAGAAATCATCAGAAAATAAACAACATTCTTCGGTCAAATGCCTAAACTACCTTAACCTAACCGGGCTAGACTTGCACATCTGAGGGCCTTTGTTTATCAGAACACACATCTTTGTAATGGGTTTTCTCTAGCAGAGACTTCCAGGAGAGGGAGCAGAGAGAGATAGAGAGAGCAGCTACAGGCCCCTCCCCCCGTCCCCAGGGCAGCATTCCGTCTCCAGCACCAGCATCCTGGCTCGAAAGGGCCCATGGACTCCGCGTCCTGTCTTGCTCCTTTATCCACGCGTCTGGTCCCCAACACCGTGAGCCCTGGGGCCCCCGGAGGCTGCCAGGCCAGGAGTGTTCTGCAGCAGAGGTCAGCCTCTGTGCCTTGAGGAAGCCCCCCTGGTGCTACTGGGGCCGTGTTCAGGGGTGGGGACTTGGGCTGCAGAGAGGTGCAGCCCCTAAAGTTGAGAGAAAACATGTAGCCACATGCCATGGGCCGGACATGTCAAGGTGGCCACTGTGGGCAGGTGCCACCACCACCACTACTGCTCCCCTCGCCCCTGCCTCCGCCAGACCAGCACCTGCTGGCCGAGAGAGCCCCATGTCCGTGCAGCTGCTCAACACCTGTGGGGGACACCACTGTGTCTGGGGGGGCTCTGTCCACCCCTGCAGGAACTGGGGCTCGGCCTTTCAGGAACTGACCTTTCTTCCTGGTGTTACTGTGCTGAGAGTCAAACCCCTTTCCTCAGGCCAGTGAAAAAGGCCTCACTTTCCCAGGACTGTCCGGCCAGGCAGTGGGCACAGCGAGCATGGGGGTCTGGGGTCCCCTGTAGCCCTCTCGGTCCGCAGGTGAGGGGCACAGGATTTCCCAGCTGCGTTTAAGGGAACCCTAGGCTTTATTTTGCCACTGTCCTCACATGACCACTAGGGGGCAGCAGGAGAAGCTGCTGTGTCCGTGTCTCCGAAGGGTGCACAGTCTGCTATTTCCATTGCAGCCAGGACTCACTGGTCACACACCTCACCCCACCACATAAAGCACGCGGCCCTCTTCAATATTAGCAAGGGACTGATGTTGAGTGGCCCATAGCAGGGATGCACCCAGCAGTTGGGTTTTGGTGAACTTGACACCAGAGCAATGAGCGGGGGAGGAGTCTCTCCCAGTGCCCCAGGCTGCCCTCTCAGGTGCCGGCGCCAGAACTCTAGGAGGGGGAGATGCCAGCCTGGAGACACCAGCTCTTGGGGCCCTGCGTGTGGGGCACATGCACGCAGAATGCCCGGGGATGTGGCCCATGGCACCTGACGGTGCCCTGGGCCCATGGTCCAGGCCTGCTGTGGCATTCTCTGAGCCAACCTGAGCGCATGGCTGAGTAAGACTCCCAGGATGTCAGCTGTCGGTGGCAATAAGCAGTGCAGAGTGAAGTCAGGCACACGCTGGGTCCCACGGCTGCTGACCTCCCTGGCCCCGCCCGGCCTCAGAGCCTCTGGCAGCCACGGGCCAGGCAGAAGCGTCCAGGCTGAGTTTCCCGGCCAGCCTGCCCCTGCTCTATTTACTGGTTTTCGTTCAGTGTTCCCATTACTCAGGCCTCCTCCAGTCGGCACCGAGACAGAAATAAATCCCGCAAGGCAGCCCAGCCAGAGGCCGGGAATCTGATTCCCCATCAAAGGCCAGAAGAGGCCCCTGGGGCGCACATGCCAGACCACAGTGGCCCACACACTCCCCATGGCCACGAATGTGGCTGCACACATCCAAGCACACACATGCACGTCTGCGTTCACTGGCGTTTCACACACACCATCCAGGTGTGCACGTGAGGACACGGGTCCCCACTCACAGATGGGTCTTGTGCATCCCGCCCCAGCACTGACTTGACACACATGCGCATGCATACACACACGCACACACATGCACATGCATACACACACGCACACACATGCACATGCACACACAGCTATGTACGCACACTCTCACACACACACACACACACACACACACACAGATACACTCGGGTCACAGCCATCCTCACCGCTGTGCCGAATGGGAGGGTGCAGTGGCCGCAGCCGCACCGCCCCTCGGCAGCTCTGGAGAAGCCTGGTCTCCTGGGAGCACAGGCCCAGGGCTGCCAGGGCTTCTGAATTTTTAGAGAAGTTGGAAAGCTGAATTTTTATGTGAAATATCCTGATTTTTAAATGTTGGCTCACGATGTTGAAAATACTGGGCGGGCCAAACCAAACACACGTCTGGGCCAAATTCCACCCACAGGCGGCGTTTTCAGACCGTGGTTACACACACACACACACACACACACACACACAGACTTGCACACAAACATCCAAACAGATGACACTGGTACACACAATTGCGCAGACCCCAAGAGGCAGACACACACAAATGGACATTCTGACATACTGACAAACAGTCGTATCCAAATAGAGCCTCCAGGAGACACACATGCAAATAGACACTGTCCCTAGCACCTACATGAACAGTGACACACATTGATGTTACAGGCCCCAATACACTCAGGTCCACATATACACACATGTGTGCTCACACACGTGCCCTCTCTCTCTCACTGATGCCTCTGTACTTTGGTGGGGCAGGCAGTGTGACCTGACGGGGCTTGTGGAGAGGGCCAGGGTGTGGTCGCACCCAAGCTGTTCCAGCAGAGGTAAAGGTGAGAACAGGGAGGGTGCTGGGACAGGGAGCCCCAGGAGAGAGACAAGGGGTCAGGCTGAGCGACTGGCATGGGCAGTTAGGGGCTGCACACACCAGGCCTGGGGCGTGCGTGACCGCAGTTGAAGTCACTAAGCGCCAGAAGGAAGCACTGGCGCCCGTCAGGTCACCCTGGGGAGCTGCTTCTTCCCCAGCGCAGCACCTTTCCCCATGGGGACGCTGCCCCAGCCGAGTCTGTGGGGGCTGCAAGCTGCAGAGCTCCCTCTAGCGCCTGGCAGTGCCCCGACCCGAAACCAAGACAAAACCCTGGCGCCGTCCTATCAGGAGGCCGCTGGGGGCTTTGCGGCTCAGCTCCCTGCCTGCACCAAGGCAGGGAAGGCCGGAGTGATGGGCCATCACGAACGGAGGAGACGACACCCAGCCCCTGGCCCCGTCCTCGGCAGACGGGAGGCTGAGGGCAGCAGGGCCACTGGAGGTCTGTGCTAGGTGACCGGTCTAGACCACGGCCATTCCCGGCCTGTCTTGCTGGGGCTGCAGGTCGGTCCTGTCCTGGGTGCCCACCTGCCGCCACTTGGCACGTCTGTCCATAGAATCATGACATTGAAGAAAGGGAGCCTGTCACTGGGCGATGTCCTGGCCCCCCCACCCATCCGAGGGCGGCCTAGCGCCCTGTCCAGGCAAACCCAAACTCAAGTGGGGGGAGGCTCACGAGGGCCTGGCTGGGCTGTGTCACGAGACGCTGCGGCTCAGAGGGCCAGGCCAGGCCCCTGCCGCTGCTCTGGGCCCTGGTCGTCTTGGCTGGGATCTCTCCAGGAGTCCACGAGGGGTTCAGGAAGCAGACCTAACCCCGCCTGGGCCGAGCTATGCACAAACCGTTCCTGGGCCCTCCGGCTCACACCCCCACTGACATTCCCAGCAGCCAGCTAGGATGAGACCAGCATCCTCTCAGGCCTTCAGATACTTGAGCAGGGCTGCGGCCTCAGGCCCCTGGGTTATGACAAAGGGTCATGCCCCTTTGGCGCTCTCTGACCTCGGCCCCAGGGTTCTCTGTGAGCAGCAGCAAGTGAGGCCCAGCTGCTCAGCCCTGGCACCTAATGGGGTAGGGGTGAGTAGAGACATCTCTCAAAGCCCTTAGCGCTCCCCCCTCCGCCCCCTGCCCTGTCCATCCCACGGGGAGGAAGCTTGGAACTTGTCCAGCGTCCCCTTTACGTTTAGTTTTTCAGAGGTTCCCGGCAGGGGGTGGTGGCAGCGGGAGCAGAGGTGGCACGGTCTGTTCCTGAGGTCTAAGGGGGCCTTCAGACGTTTTCTGCTTCCCGTGGCGGGTGAGAGGTGGCACTCACCATCTCACCGTCCCGAGGATGGGGCGGCCTTGAGGTGCCCAAGCGCAGTGGCCTGGGGGGAGCCCAGAAGTCGGGGTCCGGAGGTGTCCTCCCTCTCTCCCCAATCCCTCCGAGGCATGCCTGGTGTTTACATGTTCCCTGCGGCTTGGCCGGGCTGTGAGACCTTGAAGGGAGAAGTGACCACCTGGCCCCAGCCCCTGCTCAAGGCGGATGGCCCTGCCTGCCCGCCAGGCCCACTGAGGGCTCCCACTTCCTCTGCCAGCACCTGGCTGGCCCAGCCCTGGCTCAGGGCTCCAAGTGGGGAGGCCGAGCTAGTCCCGGGGGTCCAGGTCGAGGGGAGGGGACCTGGCCCGACCTGGGGGGACCAACCAGGCGACCCAGCCCGAAGGCGCCATCTAAAGGGTGGACAGGCCTCCCGAGGGGGCTCAGCCCTCACTGGGGACGTGTCCTTGGATATGGCACAGCTCTCGGGGTGCGTCTGCGGGCAGGTGGGAGTGTGTGGGGGGTGACACGGCCATGTTCTGCCGGTGGGTGCAAAGGAACCAACTTCAGACCCTGGGGAAGACGGGGCCCAGGAACCTTGCTGAGGCGAGGGCAGGATCTGGAGCTCCGGGCTCTGGCCCTGGAGGCTCCTGCCAGGGTGCAGGAGGGGCTGTGGGGCTGGCGCTCAGCACTCCTCCCCGCCCGGTGTCTCATCAGGGGCCTCAGCCTCAGCCCCCTGAGCAGCCCCCCGCAGCCCCCTCGCCAGGCCTCGCCTTGGGCTTCTGCATTAGAGCAGAGACTCTTGAGGGCTGACATACCTTTTTTTTTTTTGCTTTTTTTGGTCAAACCAGGGGGTGCTCCTGGCTCTGTGCTCAGGAATGACTCCTGGCGGTGCTTGGGGGACCATATGGGATGCTGGGGATAGAACCAGGGTCTGCCACATACAAGGCAAATGCCCTACCTGCTGTACTATCGCTCTGGCCCCTGATACACCTGTAAGCTCCCCCTAGGACTGTTTTCTGGAGCTGGTTGCTGGAATGATCTGGGGACAGTAATAGCTTTGGGTGCAATGGGAAGCACCTCCAGTTTGCTCATTTAAGAGGCAGATTTCCAGCGGGGCGAGGGGGGGGCACTGATTATTGATCCTCAAAAGTGGGTGGTAGTAGATTTGGAAACTTCAGCTCTGAAATTTCAGTGACTCCTGGGAGTCCCTGATACTCTGGCAATGCTCCGGGATGACTCATGGTTCTGTGCTCAGGGCTGACTCCTGATTCTGTGCTCAGAGCGGACTCCTGGTGGTGCTGAGGACCAAACCGGGGGAGACAAGTGACTTAGCTGCTGTACTATCTTTCAGCTCCAACATTTTGGTTTTGGGGCCACACTTCCCGTGGTACCACGTGGTGCCAGACATAGACCCCGCCCTCAGCCTGTGGCCCTGTCTCCCGGGCCTCAGCAGACTGCTGCAGGAGAGGGGCAGGGAGGGGCAGGCAGGGGTACCCGCGTGTGCAAAGGCCCAGGACTGGGTTGTCCAGGTTTGAGAAAGGACTTTGCCAAGGGTGCGGGGAGGGGGTTTCTGTGTTGTTGAAGGCTCAGAGTCGGGTAACCAGGGGGCGTGGGTGAGTGCCGGTGGGAAGGAGTTTGCAGTGAGGAGCATGGCCAAGTCTTAAAGCCCTCTGGGCTCAGCCCCCAGCACCCCTGCCTCCCTGCCCCCTGCATCCCCCCCACATCCCTAGATCTGGAGAGGCTTCTCAGGCCTGGGGTGGCAGGAGGGGGGCTGTGGCAGGGGCAGAGGGGCCTGGTCCCCTGTGGGGTCCGCCGACAAGCTTGGTGAATGTGGTGAATGGCCAGTGCTGCACCTCTCAGGGGCAACAGCTGAGGCCCAAGTCCCCTGGGTCCCAGAGGTTGTGTGACCCTATGTTTACAGATAAACATGGGACCCAGGCACCTCCCCTCAGCGAGCCCCTGTGAGGGCAGGATCACTGCTCTGAAGTGCCCCTACTCATCCCGTAAGTTTCTGAACCTACCTGCCTACCTCTCACTTTTCAGGATCAATAATCAGTGTCCCTCCTGGAAATCTACCCTTAAGTGAACAAACAGGAAGTGCCCCCCACCCCCGTTGCATGCCCTTAAGTGAACAAACAGGAAGTGCCCCCCACCCCCGTTGCACCCCCTTAAGTGAACAAACAGGAAGCGCCTCCCCCTTGTACCCAAAGCTGTTACTGTCCACAGGAGGCTTGGTGAACGGTGCCCCCAGCCCCAGAATTGGCCCAGGTACCTAGACGGCCCCTCTTGAGGTGAGAACCCCATCTCTCCTGACTCCGGGCCCTTCCCCTGCTGGAGTGAGCCCCCACCCCACCCCTAAGTTCAGACCACACCGCATCCTTTTCCCTTTTTTTCTTTTCTTTTCTTTTTTTCTTTCTTTTTCCTCCTGCCGTCTGTCCTCCTGGCCACAGCCCTGAGCAGGAAACTTTCCAGCCACCCATGCCTTGGTCCCTCCTGTCCATAGGTCCAACTCTGGTCACATGACCGTCTCCCACTCTTCTTGCAGCAGGGCCGGGGGCCGCTCGGGCCCAGAGGCCTCCTCGTCCAGTCCGGAGCAGGAGCCGTTGAGAAACCCATCGTCCTTGGGCGTCGCCAGGGCAGGGGGGGTGGTCTGGGGGGCTGGGGCCCCTGGTTTGGCAAGGCCAGGCAGCCGGGGGTGGCCGTTGGTGGTGGCGGCAGGCAGCAGGCGGGGGCTGAGGGGCAGGCCGAGGCCCGTGCGGGGGCCCACGTTGGTCACACTCGTGTGGGACACCATGGGGCCGTAGCTGTAGCTGCTGCTTCCGCTGCGGGCCTTGCGCTTGAAGTCCAGGGCCAGTGTCCAGCGGCTCCAAGATTTCTTGATCTCAGCCTGCACCTGGAATGGCAGTAGGAGGGTGGGCGGTCAGGTGTGGCTGGCCCTCTGCCACCTGTCCCCCCAACCTCAGCAGTACCCACATTCCTGTCCTGTCACACCCAGCTCTGAACGGAAACAGGCACGACACCGTTACTGGGCAATTCCAAGGCCTGGTGAAACGCTGTCCCCCTCAGGTCACTGACACACCCAGGGAGTTCCCACTGGCCCCAGAGGCGGCTGAGCTTCTGGAAAGATCCAGAAGCTGCCTATGGCCGAGATTCTAGACCCCGACAGACCCGGAGCTGGAACCCTCTGGACAGATGAACCTCTTTGCTTTCACAAGGTCCCTCCTCTCAAAGGACCAAAGAACCAGGGAGAAGAACAGGGGGACAGGATCTGGGGCTCCCCGTTTCCTCCCTGCCCCCGCCCACCTCCTCACCTCGCCGTTGCAGAAACAGTATATGATGGCGACAAAGAATCCCTGTGGGGAGAGAGGGGTGGGTCAGGCCCCTGAGCCCACCCCACGCCCAGCCCGCCGCCCCGCCAGGCCCCACACCTGGAAGGAGTTGAAGAGCATCTCGTAGTGCATCTGGACTTGCCAGAGCGTCCCTGAGACCTCGGTGTAGGGCGTGGCGATGAAGACGATGTAGTGCACGCCGAAGAGCGGCATGAGCACCAGCGTGGATTTGAGCAGCTTCCTGCACGGAAGGGCAGGGGTCAGTGCCTGGCCGGCCCCTCAACCACCCGTACCTGCTGGGCCACCATGGGGGGTCCAGGCTCTGGCTGCCAGCGGAGGAGCACACTGATGGCCCTGGGGCTCCAGGGGTCCTGGAGGGGAGCACAGGTGACAGTCGCACTGTCCCAGGGCCCTGTGCTCCTGTGCTGGCCCTCGGACCCAAGGCACTCACCCCACAACCTCCAGCACACTCAGGCTGCAGCTCGTCCAGGCCCGGCCCATGAGAGCCCCTCTGAGGGGTTGGGCTGGCTCCCCTTCACAGGGCCCCGGGAACTGAGGCTCAGGGTGGCTTGGGGAGGGTGAGGAAGCTGGCCAGCCGGGTGGGGCAGCCAGGATGGGTGTGGGGCCCTTCCCGGAGACAGCGTGTGTGTGTGTGTGTGTGTGTGTGTGTGTGTGTGGCGCCGTCACCCGGCCGGAGCCGGCAGTGTGGCTCACCCACCGGTACTGCTGGCGCGTGTCGCAGCGGCCGGCGTTGGTCTCCCGCAGCTTGGTGGCGAGTACCCGGACGATGTTGATGAAGAGGATGAAGTTGAGCTGGGATGAGGGAGGGCTGCGTTTCCAGGCTGCACCCCAGCAGGGCGGGGGCAAGGATGGGGACCCGCCCATCGCCACCCAGCCTAGGCTGTTCCGCCACCCCATCTCCAGGGGACTCTTAGAAACTGTGTTTCCCTAGCAGAACTGGGGTGGGGAATCACTGGCCCTCGGGCCCTAGTATTCTGGTCCTGGGGTCTAGTGGGGGCCTCTGGAAGTTCCTATCAGCCAGGAAGGTCCCTGGAAGCCAGGGGTCACATGCCCACCCAGCCCTGTGGCCACCCCGCCCCGCTCACCACAATGGAGGCCAGGATGGGCACCTGGATGATCCACTTCTTGTTCCCGGAGCTCAAGTCCCAGCACCTGCGGGAGGTTGCGGCATCAGCCCCACCCTTGCTGGCCCCTCCCTGAGCAGCCCATGCCAGCCCAGCCAGGCCCTTGAGCCAGCCTGCTCTGACACGGACTGGACTGTGGGGCCCAGAGAACAGTATGGGGGTGCTCGGGTCGGAGGCGACCCCCAGTGCCCTCTTGGGAGCCACTTCACCACCCTGAGGGGCCACAGAGGGGACGCTGAGGAGGGTCTATTGAACGCCACGCACCGGGCGCTCCTCTTATTTACTTCCCATGGCAAGAGGGTGCAGGGGTGTTTCTGGCCTGAATCCAAACCCAGTCCCTGAACCCAAACTTGCTCCAGACCTACCCAGTGTTGGCCAGCATGGCCCTCACGCTGACCCACACAGCCACGAAGATGGCAGGCACACCTGTGGACACAGAGGGTCAGTGTGTGAGGGACTGCCCAGCGGGTCGGCCAGGATGGCTCACTTCACCCTCCTCATTCCTCCCATCCCTGAGGTCCCCCAGCTGCCCCCGGGTTGCCTCCCCCCAGCCCTCTGCCCTCCCTCAATTCCATGGCTCTCACAGTGCCAGGCATGTCCATCAGAACCTTTGAGGACAAGGCGGCCTTAACTTTAGCCCCAGTGCGGTCCCTGCCACCAAGGGGCTCTCTCCAGGATGGGGATCATTACAGGGAGGGGGCAGTTTTCTGCCCCAGGGCTGTCCTGTCCCCACCCAGTTCCAAGGTCCTAAGCCCCACGCATGAGGCGACTCAAACGGGGACTGTCCTAGGCTGGGCCACCTGTCCAGGGGAACCAGGGCTGAGCCATCTCAGGCGGAACGAACACCTTGCTGGTAAGCTTCTCACTGGGAAGGAGCCCCAGGCCCCCCTACACACCGCTCATCCGGAGCCCCATGCTCCCTTGGGAGAAGCAGAGCCTGGCCTGGCTCTACAGTGAGAGGAAGCTGTGACAGCCCAGGCCACAGCTCTGCGTGTGCCCCAGACGGGGTGCTTCTGCCCCAGCACTCTCTAGCGCTGGAACCAGCGCCAGTCCTGAGAGCAGGCCCAGGACTCCCCGACTCTGGCTTGCCATGGGGGTGGTGGGTGAGGTCCAGGTCCCCGGGGGTGGGCCAAGAGCAGGGAGGGGGTGCTTAGACGTTAGAGCACTGCTGGGTGTTGAGCCTGGGAGGGCCGCAGCCACTCGGCCCACCCCTCGGCAGCCTGGCCCCTTGCCCCGGAGCCAGGCCAAGTTTGGGAGCTGCCAACAATAATGGACAATTATCAGTAACTCTATCCCAGAGCCCAGGGGTCAGAGTAGCCACCCATTCTGCAGGGGGGAGGATATGAGAGCCTGCAGGCTCGAGAGGCCGGGCCCCGGGCAGGGCTGCAACCTCCAGGGAAAGCTACTTGCATTGAGGGGACAGGTGGGGAAGTAGGAATGAAGAGACTCCAAGACCCCAACTCCTGCCATGCCCTCTGACCTGAGATCCCCTGCTGACCCTAACCTGAGCCTTGTTGCTTGTGGGGATTGTCTGTCTGTTTTGGGGACACACTCAGCGATGCTCAGGGGTTACTCCTGGTTCTGCACTCAGGAATCCCATATGGTTGCCTGGCTGTGTGCAGGGGACCATACGGGATGCTGGGATTAAGCCAGCAAGTGCTATACTATAAGTTATATATGCTCCACTATATATGCTACGCTTGTAAGCACTGTGCTCCTGCTTTGAGTCCAGCCTCTGTACCACCTTTCCCTGAGCTGAGCCTTGTTCCAGTAGTCCCAACTCCCTCTCCTGGGATGAGCCCCAAATCCTGTCTGTCTGCCTCCAGCTGAGCTTTAGCCCCAAGCCTGGGCTGGGCTCAGCATCCCAAAGGATGGACAGGTCCGGGGCCAGTGTACTGGGTGGGTCCCGAGCCATCTAGTACCACCTGACCCTGTTCTTCAGGGCCCCGACCTTGCCCGCACCTCACCACCCACCAAGCCTGCGTACCCCAACCGAAGACTGTGAAGCCCCACAGGTACTTCTTCTCTGAGAAGAAGGCCATGAAGATGAGGCTGTGCAGGTACAGCCCCTCCACCAGGATCCAGTAGTAGTTGGTGGCCAGGAAATAAAGGAAGAAGGTCACCGCCACCCTGCAGCCCGCCTAGGAGAGCAGATAGTGTTAGCCAGGGGTAGAGCCTGTGTCTGGGAACACAGGGCTGGCTGGGGATGTGGGGGTTCTGGGGAGATGGGAAAGTGAGGCAAGCTGACAAAAGGGGCAGGCCAGGGCAGGTATGGGGCGGCAGACACAAGTGGCAGGAGGCCAGGTGAAGAGGTGGGGTGGCTCGGAGAACGGGGCTGAGGCAGGAAATGGGACTGGCAGCAGGGCTGGAGGGTGTGAGGGGCACTGAGATGGGCGTGGGTGGCCCAGGGCCAGCGGTCACAGGAGACAGGGATGCGGGGGCTGGGATGGAGTTGTAGGGTGCACACGAAGCTGGAGTGAGCAGGTGTCCTGTACCCCGACCCGAGAGGGCACTCACATAGCCGGTGGTGGCGACGGGTGGCGGGGGTGCCTGGGCGATGGCACGCAGCTCCTCCTCCGTGAGGCGCTCTGCCTCATCCAGCGTGGCGCCTGAGTAGAGCACCGCGTCCTTGACGAAGATGCTCACGGCGCGCAGCATGAAGGACAGGAACAGGTGCATGTGGATGTAGTTGCGAGTGCAGTGCAGCCGCCTACAGTGCATGCAACGTCACCGTGGGTGGGCAGGAAGTGGGACCGTGAGTGGAACAAGCAGCAGGGGTGGGACCCCAAGAGGGGGAGTGGTTAGCAGCCAGACCCAGCCCCGCCCCTGCCCTACCTTCTTCCATCCTTAGGCTTCCATCAACCACTCATGCCTGTGTCTTATCTCCCCCCTTCCCAGCACACCCTCACTCCACCTCCTTGCACCCCTCACCGCACATCATGCCATGCCTCCTCCCACCACACCAGGCCCTTGATCCACCACGCTCTGTCCCCATCCCGAGTCCTCTCATGCTTCGTCCCTGATCCGCTATGCCCCGCCCTCACCCCACCTTCTCCTATCACACACCACCCGGATCCACCATGCCCCGCCCCCGCCCCGCCTCCTCTCACCATGCTCCGCCCCTGATCCGCCATGCCCCGCCCTCACTCTACCTTCTCCTATCACATCCCACCCTGACCTGCCATACCCCGCCCCATCCCACCCCGCCTCCTCTCACCATGCCCCGCCCCAATCCACCATGCTCCGCCCCCATCCCACCTCCTCCTATCACACCTCGCCTCTGATCCGCCATGCCCCGCCTCCTCCCACCATGCCCCACCCACCTAAAGTAAGCTAGGATGAGCACAGCCACGGTGAGGGAGGCCAGCGACACGGAGTAGCCCACGGTGTAGATCATGCCCAGGCGGTCAAACACCTCCTGTGACGGTGAGGAGACACCCTCAGGGCACTGAGACTTGAGTGTGTGCATCAGGTTATGGGGCATAGGCCAGGCTGAGGTTACTAGAGGAGTCAGGGTTAGGTCAGGGGTCACCATGGGGGTGGGGGGCACGAACAGTCTTATCCAGGCAGTTTGGGGAAGGGGAAGGCTTGTACCCGTTCACGAGTCTCGTTAGTCAGGAACTTGACGCACTCGCTGTAGTTGGCCCATGTCCGGTTGTGCCCGGGCACCAACTCCCAGCTCCCGTTGCGGTCACAGCGCCGGTAGGCATGGCCTGTAGGTGCATGGAAGGGGTAAGGGCAGGCAGAACAGGCTGAGGCCCTGAAGCCCTGCGCTCTAAGGCCCCCCTTCCACCCCAGCCCACCTTACCTTTGTGATTGAAGTCATAAATATAGTCAGGACAGGGCACGGCCACCACCTCTCCTGGTGCCCCCAGTGGCCAGCACACGATGTGGTCCCACTCAGGAAGGCAGGGGCGCCCTGTGTCCAGAGAGACAATTGTGGGGGTGAACATGCTTGTGCTGTCGGCTCTCAGGGAGAGATGCACCCCAAGACCGGAGAATCCAGATGTTCCAGAATGTGAAGAGCCCTTCTGCCCCTTTGTACCCGCGCCCCCTGGCTCGCAGACTTCACCCTAGTCTCTGTGGGCAGGGACCACGCTCACCCTCCTTTCTGGATTGGCTGGCAGGGGCCAGGTGAGGTGAGTGACTTGCTGGAGCCATCCAGCCCTGGGCCCTGACTTTCTCAAGCAGCTTCCCCAGCCTCAGCCCCTTTCTCTCTCGGTTCCACTTTCCAGGGGTCGTGGAGAGGGGTAGGTTTCTAAACTGACTTTGCTGAGGATGAGTTTTGATGTGACCCTTGCCTGGGTCTGTGGTCAGGAGGCATAGCTGGGTTTCCTGGGTCAATTGGACACTCTATGAGGCACCTGTCCCCCTCCTTGCACCTCACTTCCTTCCCTGGGGAGCTGGGATTGACCACACCTGCCTGAGCTGCTGCCATCTTCCGATGCCCTGCCCAAGCACCTGCTGTCGGACTCCAGCAAAAGATGTAATCCCCTCAATCTAGGTGGGTCTCAAGGCAGGGTGGCATGCTGTTCCATTTTGGGGCCCCAGCCTCACAGCTCCTTCGAGGGTCCCCAGCCACTGAATTGTCCATGTGCCACCGCCTGCTCCCACCCGCTTCGGTCCCCCTCAGGGGTCCAACCACAGCACTCTCCAGCCACCCTGGAAAGCTGCCTTTCTGGCTGGACCCACCCCATGCCCCAGATTGGTGAAAGACTCTCTGTCCCGGGCACCATATTCCCAGCCCCGGCTGGCCAGGCCCACAATTCCCTCTGGTCCCTGGGGAGCCACAGGGTGACCACAGCCTCCCAGATGTGGCCCATCTGGAATCTGCTGCCCACCCAGCCGGTTCAAACCGGGCCTGTGGCTGCAGCCTGGGCTCCGTGTTTGTCTGTTCTCACCTCCCCGAGGGACAACAAAGCCCGGAGTCTCCCTCCCTCTCTTCTCCCTTCCTTGTCCCCCATGGACTGGCCCCATCCCTTCATGGCTGCCCCCTCAGCTGCTCTGTAGGACCCACCTCACTCTGACTTGGTGACAAAAGGTTTGGGGCCCTCAGCTCATGCTGTCTCTCCGCAGTTCTGTCTGTGTGTCTCTGGTTCCTTCTCAGCCCTGGGCCACATGTTTCTATGTGTCTCTGTCTCCATAGATCTCTCCCAGTCCCTCTGTCTCCTGGGGTTCTGTGCCATCTCTCTCTTTGAGGGGCTGTAGCCCTGGTTCACTCTTGCGGTGGTGGCGAATGAGGTCCCTGCCACAGCTCCCAGGGCTCAGCCTAGCCAGCTCACCTGCCTCCTTACCCCCGAGTCACCACCGGGGACAGGGCTGGGGCCGGGCGGGTCTGCCACTGTTGCGGAGAGGTGCGTGGAAGCACGAATGTACCTGGGCGTCTGCTGCCAGTCGGTGCCTCCTTGTCCTCCTCAGACTCAGGGTAGGGTTTCCCGGACGTCTTCTCCTTCCTGGGTTTCCCTGATGTGGACGCGGATGTCCATCCCTTGTCGGGTTCCATGATGCTGGCTGGAGACACCAGGGTAGGAATGGGTTTCAGCCTGGCCATGGCAGGTGGCCGGGGCACCCGCCTGCCTCAGACACCCCTCTGTAGGGTGGAGGTTCTCCCCTAACCTGTGGACACCACAGGCTGTTGGGATTGCAGAGGTGCCAGGCCAGGAAGAGGGCTATCGTCGGTAACGTGCTTGCCAAGAGCAGAAGTCACTGAGGGGATGGGGCCTGCTGGCCAGGGCTTCAGGTGGGAGCGCACACCCTACAGGTGTGGGGTCACTGAGTGGGCTGAGAGGAAAGCGTGGGCAGAGGCGTCTCCCCGCCCAGGAGTCCCAGCCAGAGCCCGTGCAGGAGGCAAAGGTCCCACCAGGGGGCGCAAGGAGAAAGTAGACAGGGGTGATGGCAACCGGGAGGCGAAACAGAATGCAGGAAGCCAGGCCCTGTGTGCGGAAGACAGTTGCAAGACAGTCACGGGTGGGCCCCCAAGTCTACCTCTGTCATCCCTTGGCCTAGAGCACTAGGGTACGGGGCTCACAGCTGCCACGAGGGAACCTGGAGTTTCTCCATCTGAGCTGGGGCCTAGCGTGTCTCTGCAACCGGAGACAGGCTTGGGGTCTCTCTTCCTGGGCTCCCAGACCCTCCCATGTCAGGTGTGTGGCCTCAGTGGGAAGCTCACTGGGCAGGCCCTGGGGCTGGCATGGCGGCGCCCTCTGTGCCTGCTGTCCCCGAGGGTCAGCAGAATGGGCAGAGCAGGAGGAGAGGGCCTCCACTGCGAACAGAGCCGGGGGTGAGCCTCCAGGCTTCCATGACCAGGAAGAGGACTGGGTCTACGGCCCAGAGAGAGGAGGCCTCGCTGAACCCCCTCCCCTGATGTGACTGGGGACCAGGGAGTCGCTGTTGGAGCTGACGTGGGTGGGCTGTGACTGCACAGGCCACGTGAGGCCACGTGCCACAGGGCTGGGGCCACTGTGTGCTGGCGCTGGGTCGCCAAGCATCAGCAGGGAAGGCACCCGCTGCAGGGTGGCTCTCAGCTGGGATCTGGGCTGCTTCCCGGCTACTGAGATGAGCCAGGTATCAGAGCCTGGTCGGGGGTCAGCGAAGCCCTGCCTCTGCCCTCAGGAAATGGACTCAATGAAGAAACCAGCTTGAGACGGCAGTGGGGGGAGACACCGTGACTGGGGGAACTCCCAGTGCAACCTCACAGGGGCAGGGGCTCCTTCCCCAGGGGCCCACGACGGACCAAGTCAGATACTCGCCCCTATTTCCTCTATTCCTTCTCCCCCTCCAGCCCCGGGGACCCTCGGTCTCCTGACTGTGGACAGCCTCTGTCGTGTCCCTTCTGGAACTCCCTTGCACATCTCCTGCTCCGGGAAGCTGTCCCAGCCCACCCCACTGGAGATGACACCTGATCAGTGCTCAGGATCCTGACTTCTCTCACCAGCTCTAAGCCAATGGGGATGGCAGGGTGGTTGAATGCAGCTATTTCACCTCCCACACACCCCACTTGCCCCCACCCCCCGCCCCCTTGGCTCAGCAGGTCTCTGAGTGCGCTGACTCACTGAAATTCTGGGTCCTCACTTTGACCTGGCTCCCCTTGACCTGCTCCCACCCGGGCCTGGTACCTTCACTTGACCTCCCCCCTGGCCCCGCCTTCTCTTGGCCCCGCCCCACCCCGCAGACGCAGGCCCCGCCCCCGCCCCCGCCCCCACCTGGCCTCTGCTGGACTTCTTTGAGCTTCTTCTCACACTGGGCCTGGGCACGGTGCAGCAGGAAGATCTGCTCCTCTTTGGTCATGACGTCATCCGCGTCCACCTACCAAGCCAAAAGTCAGACCTCTGGTGGGACTTCTCCAGACTCAGGGACAAGTCCCATAGCCACCGTGGCCTCCCTGACTCTGGAATGCGGGACATCTGCCCTAACCAGCTCTGCTTTACTGTCCTCGGAAGGGTAGGGTGGCTGCCCTACCCGACCCGAGTGAGATGGGGGGAGGGGGCTGTCCCCCTGCCTGTCCGCACGTAACCCAGGGGCTGTAGCCGCTGCTATTCTCTGTGCAGCCCTTCCCCAGGGGCCATGGGAAGGGATGGAATGTCCCAGGATCCTGGCTGCCTGCTGGGGACCTGGGTGGGGAGGAGGCTGCAGAGTGGGGAGCTCTGGGGAAATAGTCCCGACCTGGGTTCCTTCGCATCCTGGTGTCCTGGGGGGCTGGGGGGGTCTTGGGAGTCACTGATTTCCATCCTGCCCACTGTTTCCTCCAGCAAATGCCCAGAGCCTCAGCCCCTCCCACTCCTGCGGTCCCCAGAGGGCCAGTATGGGGAGCCTCTGGCCAGTGGTGCGGTGGGCGGGGCACCCCTGTGTGGGCTGTGGGTGAGAGTGCCCTGGCTTATCTGAAGCCCCTCCTCCAGCGGACCCTGTGTTCTGGTGACCAGCCCTCCCCCTTTGCCTGCAAAGCCCTTCCTTCCCTTCCTCCAACCAGCACACCCTGGGCACTGGCGGCCACCGCCTAGGACTCAGGCAGGGGACAGGAGGTTCATGGTGGGAAGTTAGAGGCTGGTTATTAGAGGCTCAGGGGCTGGGGGCTGGGAGCGGGGGTGGAGGTGAAGGAGTGTCCGAGGGTGGCGGCATCCGGGAACAGCTTACTATGCCCAAGCCCAGACACTCCCCTGAGTGGAACCCACAAGCAGATAGTTAATGCAACCTCTCAGGTCCCCAGGACATGGCCATGTCCCCAAAGACTCCTCAGCGTCAGGGCAGGGCCATGCCCGCTTGGATGACACAGCAGGACACAGCCTCGTTCCCCCCCCCCTCCCCCGGATTCTCCGCAGGCAAAGCTGCGTCCTCAAGATGTCCCTGGCCAGCCCGGGGCTGGTCATCTGCGTAGGGCTTTGCAGGGCTGGAGCGCCAGGAGGAGGCTGGGAAGAAAAGAGGCCAGTACGGGGAATGGGCGGACACTGGCGGGTGGGGGCGGGCTGCCGGCCTGCCTGCTGGTCAGGGAGCCTGGCTGCAGGGAGAAGTTAATTGACCGCGTCTCTTGGTGGCAGCGGCAAGGGCTTCCAGGGCCAAGGAGTCTCCAGTTCGGCCGGTCTCAGGCTCTGCTGGTTTCACTTAACGGAGGCGGGCGCGTGTGCTGTGCGCAGGCATGTGAGCAGCGGGGCCGCCCGAGGGAGCCGTGCACATGGCCGGTGTGTGCACGGGGCCGTGGGGGCGAGGTAGTATGCTCATCTGGGAAGGGAGTCGAGGTGTCTGGGAACCTGCAAAGGGCCAAGCTCGTGTGTCTAGGGGTGTGCGTGAGGTGCCCTGCTAGGCGGTGTCCTGTCCGGGTGTCCGTGCATCTCTCTCTGGAGTCCGAGCTGCACCCAAAGCCCCTGGTTTCCCCCAGGGAAGAGCAGACTCCTGTGTGCTCCATGCTGGTCCGAGCTCTCCTACTCTCCCCCTTCCCATATCCCAGCGAGGCTATTGGGGCAGAAGGAGCTGCCCGGGCTGGACTCGAGAGAAGACAACCTGGGTCTGTCCCACGGCTCATGGGATGTGCTCTTTGTGCCTCTGGCAATCAGGGTTCAGGATTTTGAGGGCTCTGAGTCCTACGTCTCTGCCGTGTCCAACACTATTCCCTGTCATAGCACCGTACTGCCGCCACCACGGCACCTGGTGCCTCCCTTAATGACCACCACCACCACCACGGTCTCCACCGTCACCCGCATCAGCAGCACCGCACCATCCGATGGCACTGCCTCCGGCTGCACCAAGCAGCCGCAGCGCTGTTACCACCACGAGCACTTAACGACCATTACCAGATAGACCATGACCACACCCCCGCTGGCAGACCCTCAATCTCATCACCGTCCTCAGCACCACCAGTGCAGCACTAGGGCCTCCGGAGCAACCACCACCAGCACCACTGCTACCAAAGACATTAGCACCATGGTAAATTGCCAGCAGCCCCATGACTTCTCCCAGCACCTTTGCCCCTTTGAGTCCTTACTCCCTGCCCACACCACCTTCCCCACTACTCTTTCTCCTTTTTTGTCTCCATCCCTCTCGAGATAAGTGATGCACCACAATTTCCCGTAGAAAGAGTGCCTGAGTGACTGACCAAGGCTTCCTTCAGCCTCTGAAGCTAGAGAGATACACCTGCCCTTGCAGTAGACAAGTCAGCCACGGATGTGCACGCGGGGAGGGTCTCGGCTAATGGCTTAGCGTCGCCACATGCAGTTATGGGTTGAAACTATCCACGTGGTACCTGGGTGAGACCAGAAGCTCACCATCAGGTCCCCTCACAGGCCCGGGGTGTTTACCTCCCTGCTGCTGTTGCCTTCCTTCACCCTCTGCACGGCCAAGAGGTGACACCCTATCTTTTCTCATTTCCATGGTGAGCCTGGGAAGGCCCATTAGCTCCCAATGGCCATTCCTTCAATTGTCTGCAGAGAATATCGCTCCTTTCACCTCCCTGAACTGTAGGACTCATTTACCTGTCACCCAATCATGGCAGAAGTGCCCTTGTAGCAAGGGAGATTCGAGACAGCGAGAAGGAGGCGCTTCCCTGGGGAGCGGGGGAGCTCTGGACCAGGTGCATTCCACTTCCCCGGGACGTGGCACGTGGCTCCCCTTCCTGCATGCGCCCCCCACCCCCACCTTCTCATCCGAGGAGATGCTGTGGCCACCACAGACTGGCTCTATGTTTCAGCGAAACTGCTTAACCCCATGCACCCCAGTCTTCCCCCTATAAAATCAGGATAGGCCAGGACTTATTTTTTTGGAGGGGGTAACAAACCTGGAAGTGCTGGGGTCACTCCCAGTGGCACTCAGGGGACTATGAGGTGCTGGGTGAAACCCAGGACTCCCACATGCAGACCATGTGCTCCAGCCCTCGGCACTCTCCCTGGCCCTCGTGACAGAACTGTGAGGACTAAGGGCGGGGACTGCACAGAGAGCCTGGGTAGGGCTGGGCCCAGGTAAAGCAGGTTGGCTGTTTCCCCAGCAGCAGGTCAGGGCTGCCCCCTCTGGTCACTGCCAGGCAACATGGGGGTCCCCTGAGTGGCAGGAGGCTGGGGACCCAGAGTGGCAGGGCATGGGGTAGGCAGGTGACCAGGTCCACACAGGAGGCCCCAGGGAGGAGAGGGAGGGGGAGGAGAGGGGCTCCTGGTGAGGTACATGGTGCTTTTTCCAGGGGCTGGGAAGCCCAGTGACTGCACTCTAGGCAACTTGCTCAGCTGGTGCTATGATTCAAGGTCACTGTAGGGCCCCCCAGGCTTGGACTGGGGGAGGGGTCAAAGGGTCTATCCTCGGCCTGTGTGGAAAAGAAGGATCAACAGGGAGTAAAGAGGGGAAGAGCCCTGCCCTGACTGTCCTCCAGGCCTGGGGCTGCTGTCTCCCTCTCCCCTGCACTCGAGGGTCTTTGCCCAGCACCTGAGAGTTCTCAGGCTCGTATTTTATTTTATTTTATTTATTTTTTTTTTTATTTTTTGGGTCACACCTGGCGATGCACAGGGGTTACTCCTGGCTCTTGACTCAGGAATTACTACTGGCTGTGCTCAGGGGACCATATGGGATGCTGGGATTCGAACCCGGGTCGGCCATGTGCAAGGCAAACGCCCTACCCGCTGTACTATTGCTCCAGCCC
The DNA here is from genome assembly GCF_027595985.1 of Sorex araneus. NCBI lineage: Eukaryota > Metazoa > Chordata > Mammalia > Eulipotyphla > Soricidae > Sorex > Sorex araneus. The sequence goes on along the minus strand of NC_073305.1, from coordinate 43,743,514 downwards.
CAGGCTCGTATTTTAGATCCAGAGTTCATGGATCTTGGATCTCTGGTGGGAGGACAAAGGGACCTGGGTTGTGAGCAGGACTGACTCGATCCATACCCACCGGCGGGGGGTGGGGGGGCTGTCCAGCCTTGGCACCATCGCCAGATCTCCTGCACCCCACCTTTTAGGAAACTCTGGGTCATGACCCAGTTTCCTCTCACCTGCTTCAAGATGCCCCCACTGCAGCCTACGCTTCCCCCCATCACCTGCACACCCCCCCCCCGCCCAGAACATGCATGTGCATGATGCAAGGGGGGGGATCATGCAGGGGTGGGTGCGGCCTGACTTGGCCCTGCACGGGGGGAGCAGGTAAGAGGCAGCCTGGGAGCTGGTACCAGGCAGGACACAGGTGGGGGCTGTGGCCCGTGTGTTGTTTACAAACACAGGAGCTGCTGTCCCAGCACACCGAGGAGTGTGTGGTCGGAGTCCCGGATGTGTTTCTCATTTCCTGACTTCAGAAGCCAGGACCAAGAAAAAAGCCATCTGCTGGCTCCTCCCCCTGGGGGGCTGGCGAGCTGCATCTTGGGGTTCTGTGCCCAGAGTGACTCCCCCCACGGAGGGCACGGCTGAAGCTGGGGCTGACAGGATGGTGGGGTGGGGCTGAAGACAACTGAGGTGGCCATGTCCAGGCTGCCGGCAGAGGAGTGAGGCACTCTGGGCCCAGCTCCTTGCCATGGGTCCAATTCCTCCCCTTCCTGCCAAATTCCACACATTTGGGGCCTGTTTTCCCCGGCAGGCCCCAATCCCCGACTCTAGGGGAAATCAGGTGGAAAGCCAGGGACCCTTTTCCCCCTTTTCAGCTGCTGACCTCGCTGTTCTGGGCACCTTCCTCTGTCCTCTGCCTGAACCAGCCTGCGGCCCTGCAGCAGCCACTCTGCGCACCTCTGGAAAAGGCACCTCTGCCCGGTGGGCATCCCTAGAGGTGCCCAGACTCCTGCATCTGAGTGTCCCTCTGACTGCTGACTCCGGCCAGGAGTCCAGGGCTTTTGGGTGGGGAGGGTGTGTGTGTGTGTGGAAATGAGGGGTGCTTGCAAACAGTGCTCAGGGGGCTTGGGGCCCCTTCTGACAATTCTCAGCCAGCCAGGCTGGCAGCTCAATGCCAGGGCCAGAGGACACAGTGCTGCCCTTACCCCGGCACCCTGGCCGTGCTTGGGGACCTTCAGGGGTGGTGCTCAGGGATCAAACTGGGGTTGGGTGCATGTGAAGACTGGGTCCCTAACTCACGTACTATTGTTCCCACCCCAGCACCACCCCTCACCCGCCCTGGAACTCTACCAATACCCCCCTCCCTTCCCACATCATCCCCACCTGACAACAGGAAAAGGGGCGAGCGACTACATCAGAAGTAAGTTCTGCTTGACCGGAAGTAACAAGTAACGGCCCCAGAGGAGGAGGGGAAAGAAGGAGGAGGAAGTGAGCAGCAGGTCGGGGCCCCAGGTGCCAGCCTCAGCAACCCTTTCCAGAGACGCCTGAAGTTTTGCTGTACCAAACAAGAGAGTCCCCCACAGAGGCAATTTAGGGGTGCAGGTCAAAGTCAAGGTGACCTGCGGGGGGGAGGGCGGCAGAATTCTAACGGGGCAGAGGAGAGCTAGACCCAGAGAGAGAGAGAGGGTTCCCCCGATGGGAGCAGGACACAGACTCCCTGGTGACCTCCTGGCCTTCCTGCACACTGGAGCCTGGGCTGGCCCCCCTCAGAGTCCCCACGCCAGCTGGCTGGAGACTGCTGCCTGCCCGGCGTGCCGCCGTCTGTCCGGCTGGCCCATGCAGGCCGAGACGGGCTCCCTGCCGGGGACACTCCTGCTGGGCCGCCACCACTGACAAGTGCTGATTTCTCCCCCCACACCCCCGGCCGGCCCTCCTGAACAGGCGGTCTGTGTTCGGGCTGGGGAGGCTCCAGCACTGCTCACCTTGGCCAGCGCGGACGCCCGGGGCTGGCAGGGGGCTGGAGCCCGGACGGCAGAGCTGGCGGCTCGGACCAGGTGGGACCTTCCCTTGTGGCCTCTACCTGGGCTGAGGGACCCGCTGTGGCTAATCTGACCAGAGTCTGGTCAGCAGAATAGGATCTGGCCGGGTCTTGCCTCCGGCACAGGGCTGGCTCCAGACGAGGGGTTCTTACGCACTGGGAGGTTTTTGATGTTTTTTTTTTTTTTTTCTTAAATTTTGTGACTGAGCAGAACTGCACCCTCTCCCCGTCACACTATATTTTGCAGACAATTTTCGGGGTCTGCCAACCGCCCTCCCCCTTCCTTTTCCCGGGGACTCTCTGAAAGAGCTGCCTTCCTGATGTGGTGGCCGGACCAGGGAGTGTCCCCAGAAGGCCCACAACAGGAATCTGGGGGAGGCTGCTTGACGCCTCATTAAAACATTCCGAAGAAAACCCAAGATCCCGGGAGGGCTCGGCCCCCTCCTCCTGCCCTGTCCACAGGCAGGCGGTTCCCAGAGCTGGGGGCGCTGGAGACGGTGTTTAAGGGCAGGTGATATAAAAAGCTTCAACAAATCAATACAAAGAAGACAAATAACCCCTAGAAAATGGGTAATGGCTCCGGCAAGCTCTTAGGAGGTGGACAAGAAACCAACTATAAAGACCAAAAGCTCCCGGTAAGTGGCAAATTAAAATGACAAAAGACACCATTTTTCACTGGTAAGACTGGTGAGGGTGGACAGAGTGGGGGGGAGGGGAGAGGCTGTGTGTGGGCAGGAGACCCACCTGGTCACCACTCCCGCTGCTCTGAGTGTGAACAGGGCACGGGAATTTGAGGGTGAGATTTAGCTGTCCCAGTAAAAGAACACCCTTGTGTGCTCGCAGAGCCAGCAGTGACAGAACCTCCAGCCACCCTGCGGGGAAATGGTCACACAGAGACAACAGGGTTTTCCAAGGAGTGTCCCTGCCACGGTCTAGAATTACAAACATACAAATGAAAATTATTCAGAAATGCTCTAATTGTATATTCCTAGGAACTACTTAATGAATCCCAGGCTTTGGAATATTATGCAGCATTAAATAAAAAGATAAATTTAGACTGATGTGAAGCTCTCCAAATCACAAGCTTTAAGTAGAAAAGCAGGGAGAGGGAGAGGGAGAGGGAGACGGAGAGGGAGAGGGAGAGGGAGAGGGAGAGGGAGAGGGAGAGGGAGGGAGGGAGAGAGAGAGAGAGAGAGAGGGGTTTAGGCATTTGCCTTGCATACAGCTGAGACCTGGTTATATCCCCAGCACTGTTGAAGGTCTCCTGAGCACTGCCAGGAATGAGCCCTGAGCACATCTGGGTGTGGCCAAAAAGAACCAAAATGAAAACAAAAAAGCAAAAGGCAGAGACCTACTGACACCAGTGATTTAAAAACAAAGCAAAAAACACAGATCATATCTAGATGGTTCCAGAACAATATCTTTAGGAAACATACAGAAAGGATTTGGGAGACCTTCAGTTACCAGACTTTTCGTGTTTTGGGGCCACACCTCGCCTTTTGCTCAGGGAGAACTCCCAAGCAGAACTCGGGGGACCAGGCAGTGCCAGGCATCTAACCTGGACCTCCAGCATGCAAAACATGCACTCTGGCCCCACCACCAGACTTTCAAAAAAAATTTTTTTTTTCTGACTGGGGATATGTCTCAAAGGGCTAAAACTCAGGAACTGGAGAGCTAGTTACACTGGGTAGGGTACTTCCCTTGCACGTGGCAACCTGGGTTCAATCCCTGGAACCCCACATAGTCCCCCGAGACTGCCAGGAGTGGTCCGTGAACTCAGAGCCAGGAGTCAGCCTTGAGCACTGCTGGGTGTGTGCCCCGCTCCCCAAAAAGCAGGGAGGTGCTGGAGCTCATGCTATACATGAATGAGGCCCCGGGCTTGATCCTGGCACCTGCTGGGTGTGATCCAATGACAAGGCAAAACAAAACAAAACATAAAGATCAAAGTCAGGGAAGAGGCTTGAGAATAGTGAAGATGGCCTCTCTTTAATTTCTATTACTTGACTCTTTTATAAGAATATTTCCAAGCACAAGTTATGAAATGAAAAACAAGCTAAAAGGAAAGGAACAGAAGCATTTTATTGAAGAAGACAAAGAGAAGCCAGAGCGGAGACTGGGGGCCTCAGCTGTGTTGGAGAGGGAGCTGGGAGCTGGGAGTCGGGGGTTTGAGTGGTGGGGCTCCTGGGCTGGGGGGGGGTGGTGGGTGGCCAGGCAGACGAAGAATCTCTCATGACTTTCTAGCTTAGAGTTCAACACATTCTGGGGATCCTGGTGACCACGCCACCCCTGGCACAGGCTGGGAGGGGACCCCTACACTCCGGGCCACCAGAGTTTGTCCAGTCTGATCCCGGGCATCCTCTCTGCACTCTAGCCTGCCCCTCTGCTGCTCTCCAGCCTCTCCCCTGGTGCTGAGAGGGTGTTCTTTGGATAAGGCATCCCCAGGGACTGCCTCTTTGCCCCCCCAACTCACAATCTAGGCTCGATCTTTCCTCTGAACTTTACTCCCCCTTAACCCCCAGCGACACTTGCTTCTCTGCTCAGGTCCACAGGATACAGGATCCAGCCTCGGTCTCTCACAAGCAAAGCAGGGCTCAGCCCCTTAGAACCCCCTCCCTGGTCCTGACATGCTTTGGTTCGTGGAGATGGGAGCCTAGTCCTGGAGCCAGCGAGGCAGACAGCGTCCGGGTTTGGTGCCAGAATACTGCGGGTGCCAGATCTGGGGGTTTGGTGCCAGCATACTGGCGGCACCAGCTCAGAGCTGGGTGCAAGGGGCAGTCCCTGGGGAAGGAGAGGGGCTGGTCGCTCTGTCTCGGGTGTTTCCAGCCAAGCCAAGGGGACCCACAGAGCACTGTGTGACCCTCTGGCCGTATCGCCTTTGGCCCTGAGGTCCGGTGTACTCAGGACCTAAACGTCCAGCCAGAGGGGCCTCACCAAGGCAGACCCGGCTGTGGGCATCTTTGCTCCTTCCTCACCTGCAGCCTTGGACCAGGGCAGCCAGGCAAATTCTCAGCACGCGTCTCAGCCTCCCCAGAGATCGGTGTGGGGTCCTGGGGATCCGTATCCCCGCATCCTATGTACAGAGGCACACAACTCGGCACTAGTTGGCAGGCAGCAAATAGTGGTCCCATTGGCGATATGTCTCAGGTCAGTTAGAAGGCGGGGACAACAGTGGAACCTGCCTCAGAGATGCTGGAGCTGAACTAGTTAATAGGAGGTTTCTGTTTTGCTTTTGTTTGGGGGCCACACCCAGTGCTGCGTAGGGGGGCTACTCCAGGCTCTGTGTTCTGGGGCAGGGGTGCTGCAGGTCCTCGGGGGACCATGGGGTAAAAGTGCTCAAACCCAGATTTCCTGTGTGCAAAGCATGTGCCCAGCCCATTGAGCTGTCTCTCCGGATCTTAGTTAACATCTGATAAAGTGCCGAGAAAAAAGGAGAAACCACCCCAGAAATATTTATGAAAAGAAAACCTAGAACACAACAGACCCTGCATTCTGTATTCTCAAGTGCGCGCGAACACACACACACATACACACACACCCCTGCGCTCCTGCAAGTCATGTGCAAACAAACGAGTGGGCTCAGTACTCACACAGCCCCACAGAGCTCTGTCCTGACAGATACCCAGGACACCAGCCCCTCTCCCTACCTGTCTCTGCAGGCCCACAGGCGGCCGGTCCACTCACCTCGGAGGGTCACTGGGAAAGGTCAGAGAGGACAGTGGGGTCTAGGTCCTGGCATAAACCCTGCACTTAGAACTGCTGTTTTTGGGGCTGGAGCAATAGCACAGCGGGTGGGGCGTTTGCCTTGCATGCGGCTGACCCAGGTTCGATTCCCAGCATCCAATATGGTCCCCTGAGTCCCGCTAGGAGTAATTCCTGAGTGCAGAGCCAGGAGTAACCCCTTGTGCATCACCTGGTGTGACGCAAAAAAAAAAAAATAATAGAACTGCTGTTTTCTTTTTCTTTTGCGGGAATTGGGGGTTGCTCCGAGAGGTGCTCAGGAGCCATGCGGTACTGGGGATCAACACAGGGCTCCCGCATGCGGAGCGTGCGCAGCCCTTCGACTCATCTCCCAGCCCTAGAACTGCTATGAATCCAAATGTAAGTCTGTGTAGTGTGATGTCTCTGGGCCTGGGGAGGTCCCACAGAGCAGAGCTCTCATCCCTGGACTTCTCTGCCTCAGACCGGGGAACTCAGAGCAAAGTCTCTGTCTCTCGGTGGTCTTTTGGCAGACGGGAAAACAGAGACATGGAGCGGCTGGGCCCAGGGTAAGGCCTCCGGGAACCCAGGGACTCCAGGGCTCTGCCGGGCAGGGAGCCGATGGGGGGGTGGGGGGGAGGCTGCCTGCCAGTCAGCCTGTCTCTCTAGAAGGCAGATGCCTCACCTGGGATCCTGGCAGTCAGACACTCGGGCAGACGGCTTGCTCAGCAGCACGAGGTCCCGAGGGGGGAGCCCGCACACCCGTCCTCACATTAGGAAGGTGCTACCCTCCCGGCTCCAGCCCTGCCTCTCCCTTCGTGCCGCTCTGGCTCCATCCACTCCTGCTCCGGGGAGCTCCCATCCCCAAACTTCTTTGTCTTTCTTTTCTTCTCTTCTTGCCTCATTTTCCCCAGGCTCTTTCCCCTCTGTGCCTCTCGGCCCCCACTCTTAGGAGGATGCAGGCTGGGCTAGGGGGATTGGTGTCTCCCATTTTCTGGGGGTTCCCACCCTCACCGGAGTGCTGTTCTGTGATGTCTCAGCGTCCGCTTGAGGACTCCCATGCCACGCTCCACTCACTCTGCAGGGCAAAGAGCTTCCATTCTGGGTAAAGCTGGGCATGAGTGCATGTCCATGCATGCGTGTCCTCGTGAGGGCTGGAGGGGACCCCGGCGTCCTGCCACCCAGCCTGGGTGACTCTGATCTCAGACCCATAGCCCTGTGTGGCAGAGCGCAAACAAAACTTGCTGTCCAGGGCCCCCCAAAGCCAATCTGAGGGACCCGATACCAGTCTTCTGCTTGACCACGCTCATCTTCCAGGGATGGACACCAAGCCAGCAGTATTCATAGAAGCAGAAGTCAGGGGTGCCCCAACCACAGATGTCATGACCTGGGACCCCAAGCACAGCCTTCAGGAACAGGGAGACCTCAGGAAGTCACAGCCCAGGCACCGCCAGATAACGAGCTGGGATTGAGGACTCACAGTTGGAGTGAACCTTCACCCAAATTAGGTTACTGAGACTCCCAAGCCTGGCACCCCAGAGGAAGCCCGCAGCCTGTCCTGGGGTGCGGGCAGGGAACCCCAAGAAGAGATCAGATCAGTCTGTCCTGTGGTGTGGGCAGGGTGACCCTCGGGAGAGCTCACAGCCTGTTCTGGGGTGCCGGCACAGGCATCTCAGAGAGAGCCCACAGCCTGTCCTGCAGCGCGGGCAGGGGGGACCCCAGAGAGAGCCCCCCACAGTCCTGGGGTATCGACAGGGGGACCCCAGAGAGAGCCCACAGCCCGTGCTGGGGTGCGGGCAGGACACTTACCAGCGCGTACGCGGAGGTGAGCACCGGGCAGCAGAGCAGGAGCGCCAGGCCGGGCGCGATCCGGGCGGCCCCCATCGCCAGCGCCTAGGGCCCTGTCCCTCGGGGCAGCCGCCGTCGCCGGCCCTGGGGGTGGTGGTGGTGGTGGTAGTGGGGTTCAGAGCTGCGTCAGGCGGGCCGGCCCCGCCCACGCTCCGGCCTAGGGGACCCCGGCGGCCCGGCGGCCCGAGGCCCCGGGGCCCGGCGCGGGGCCCATGCGCCCAGGGCGAGCGAGCGGACGGGCGCAGAGCAGAGCGAGAGGGAGGGAGGAAGGGAGGCAGCCGGGGGCCGGGCGGGCGGCGGGCGGGCGCCGAGCGCTGCGGAGCTGCCCGTCTGCCTCGGAGCGGAGAAATCACATCCATATGGCCGGGCCCCCCGCCCCCGGCCCGCCTCCCACCCCCCGCCCCCCCTCCGCGCCGCCTTTTCTTTCTTTCTTTCTTTCTTTTTTCCCTCTCCTCCTCTCTTTTGGGGAATTGGGAGCTGTGGCTTCGCCCCACGCCCAGTGGGGGGAGGGGCGGGGGAGGGGTTGGGGTCGTGGTCTGCAGGGGGCGAAGCGGGCTGTTATTTTTAGCTCTGCCGCGGGAGCAAATAGGGGGGCAAACTGGGCGGGGCGGAGCCGGGGGGCGCGCGGCTCGGCTCCGCGATCCCAACTTCGGAGCGACAACTAAGTGCTCGGGCGCCCGGTCCCGCCCGGCGGGCGGTCGCCACCCGCGCGTCCCCTCCGCAGCATCCCAGGCCGGGCCCGGTCCCTCCGCCCGTCCGTCTGTCCGTCTGCGCGCCTGTCAGGCGGGCGCACCTCCCGGGTCTCGGCCGCTGCTCCTGCAGCAGCCCCAGCTCCATTTCGGTCACTCCCTGGCTCGCTCCCTCCCCTCCCCCTGCTCGCGCTCGCTCTCTTTCTCTCTACGAAAACATTTGCAAGTTTCCAAAAAAGCCACGGAGCCGAGCGGCGCGGGGCTGGCGGCTCCCGCCGCTCCGAAGAGGCGCCGCCGAGGGACCCCCGAGACGGCCGGGGCCTCCCCCTCCCCGCTGTCCTCCCGCTCCGCTCAGGCCCCGGGGCCGCCCCGACCCCACTCCGGGCGCCGGCGCCCCCAACCCCGACTTACTCCGAGCGAGCCGCCGCGGCCCCCGCCTAGCCATGGATGTCGGGGACCCCCCGACAGCCTCCCCCGGACAGCGCCCCGTCCGCGGCCCCGGGGGGGCTTCATGGAGCGCTCGGGCTCCCCCAGCGCCGCCCGCCGCGCGCGTCCCTCGCCGGCGTCTGCCGCTCCCTCCCCCGCGCGCGCCGCGCCCGCCCCCGGCCCCCGCCCCCCGCCGCCCACCCGGGCGCGTGGACGGGCCGCGCCGGACCGTGCCGCGGCGGCCCCGGGTGTGCGTGTGACATCGGGCCGGGAACGTGGCGGCGCCACCGCCGCCGCTTCTGTCCCCCGCCCGGCACGGGTCGCTGTTTTTATTTTTCCAGCTCGCCGGGCCCCGGGGAGGGGGATGATGGGGAGGGCCCACCGACCCACCCACCCCCGACCTCACGGGCCGGGCCGCTGCCCCGGAGGAGCCCCGCGCGCCCCGGGCCCCGCGCTGTCGGTTCGCCCGCGGGACTCCCCGCTCGGGGCTGCGCCCCCCCGCCCCACGCCCCGCAGCGGGCGCCTCCCCGGAGGGTCGGTGCGCCGGGCCCTGGACCCGCCCCGCCCCGCCCGCAGTTCGGGCAGGCTCGTCCCTCTCGCCCGCCCTCGGTCCCTCTCCGGGTCGGGCTCTCCGGGAGTCCCGACCCCTCCAGATGCCCGCCGGCTCCGCCCCTGGCTCCACCCCGGCGCCTCGAAGCTGCAAGACCCGCGGCTCTGCGGAGACTCCCGACCCTCGAGCCCCCCACTAACCTCCGCCCACCCCATCGCTGTCGTCTTAGCGGGTTCGAGTCCACCCGGGACTTGGGGGCAAGGGAAAGAGGAAACTGGGAGCGGGAGCCGGACAGGGGCGGAGCTTACTGGCTGGTACCCACTTGAGGCCTCGAACCCCTGCCGGCCACCTGGGCACCTGGGAAGGCTTGGGATGCTTGAGAGAGGGTAGGGACAGTGGCAAAGTCACTGGGCCCTGGGGGGGCTGCATCTGAGCTGAGGGACATTTCTGCTTTGCCTCTTACCAATTGTGTGTCCTGGGCACGACAGCTGTCCCACTGTTCGGAAGTCAGTTTCCTCATCTGTAAAATGGGGATTTGGGAAGTCGATTCAAAGGATTCTTTCAACTCCTCTATTTCAGTGGTTGTCTGGGCTGAGAGCTCTGGAGGCCCCCCAGACATGGTCTGTGGGAACTGAGCTCAGAGCCCTGGGGTTGGCTGGGGGCACTGCCGATGTGCAGAAGCCCCCACCACATCTCCAGAGCTCTCGATGGCCACACTCTCCTCCAGGGCCCAGGGCGTTTGCTGGAGGCAGCCTCTCTCCCCAGGTTCACGCTCTGCCTCTCCCCTGCAGGGTCTCTGCCGGCATCACTCTCTGCTTGGTTAGGACCGTCCTTCCTTAGGTCCCATCTGCTCTATTGGAGGGCTGGGGTGGGGGAGGTGGAGCTGCTGGGGAGGAGGGGCAGGAGCCCGGCGGCCCAGAGTGAGCATCTAATGAACACCCGAGGGACTTGGGCATTTTATTTTGGCTGGTCTCAGCTTCTGGTCTCTGTGCCCAAGAGCTTCTGTCCTAACTTTCGTGGTTCGATGACCGCTACCACCAAGCAAAAAGAACATCCATGTATGATGGGTAGGCGGCCCTGGGAGATAAAAATAGGGGTTGATGGGAGTTCACCTCAGGTATGACAAGGCAAAGCTCAAGATCTGGTGTGTGTGTGTGTGTGTGTGTGTGTGTGTGTGTGTGTGTGTGTGTGTGTGTGTGTGTGTGAGAGAGAGAGAGAGAGAGAGAGAGGGAGAGAGACAATAATATTTGCCTTTGGGAGAACCAGGATGGGCTGGAGATGAGCTGCAGAAGGGGCTCCGGTTGGCTTTGGGCCCCTTTACGGCATTCCCTCTGCCTAAACCTGTGTTCTTCAGCCCCAGAGTCCACCGCTGTGGGTGGGGCCATGGATCCCCTAAGTCACCCCCAGACCTCTGGTTAAAATACCACCATGAGGCTGTGGGTGTCACATATTAACTGGGGCCAGCACCCCAGGGCCTGGCACAGCCAGTCTGTCCTTTTTTGACAGCAACCCTGGGGTCCAGGTCAGTTTCAGGTCAGTTTCAATGGCATTAAGAAGTTGTTGGTGGAGGGTGTGTGTGTGTGAGAGAGAGAGAGAGAGAGAGAGAGAGAGAAGGGAGAGAGAGAGAGAGAGACAGACAGAGATGGAGACAGACAGAGACAGAGAAAGAGGAGAGAGAGGGAAGAGAGAGAGACAGAGACAGAGACAGAGACAGAGAGGAGAGAGAGGGACAGAGACAGAGACAGACAGAGACAGAGATACAGAGAGAGAGGAGAGAGAGGGAGAGAGAGAGACAGAGACAGAGACAGACAGAGAGACAGAGAGAGGGGAGAGAGAGAGAGAGAAGAGAGAGAGAGAGAGAGAGAGAGAGAGAGAGAGAGAGAGAGAGTGAGGGCCCCTGTGGAGAGTCCCCTCTGATGCCCAGGCTGGGACCCAGGAGGAAGAAGAAGTGACAAAGTGTCACTGCAGCGCACGGCTGACAGGGTGCCTCAGCTGCTGCCATGCCACAACTGTGAGAAGGGCTCTGGCCAAGGTACACAGGCCCTGGGCCCACGGTGGGCGCCAGACTCAAACAGGAAGGACGAGGGCCCGGCTCCGAGCCCTGCAGCCCAGCCGCGCTCAGAAGCCCCTTGCTCCAGCCTGGGGCTCGCCGGGGAAGCTCACCCAGAGAGCCTCCCCCCTGCTTCACTGAGCTTCCTAGCCGGGGTCCCCCCGTCAGCCCCCACCCCAGTCTCCACCCTACCCTCCACCCCAAGCTTCTCCACTAAGTGGAATTCTATCCCAGTCTGACCTCTAACCCCTGGCTGAACCCTGACCCCACCAGAGCGTCCCTGGAGCAGCAACTCTAGACCGCTCTCTGGTTCCAGGCCCCCTCTGGAAGCCTTTCAAGGCAAGGTAGGGCAGAGGATGGCCAGGCCGCGAGTGAACTGAGGTGCCACTTTTACAGCCATTTCGGCTGCTCATAAACACCCCCTGCCCGGCTGAGTCACTGGGGGCTCCCAGGGCAGCGGGTCAGGCAGCCCCCTCCCCTGGAGCAGGAAGCCTGGCCTTCTCACCTCTCCAGAGGGTGGAGGGAGGGAAGCAGGGGGCGCAGGGGGCGTGGGGGGGGTGTGGGGCTGGCAGTGTGGGCTTCCTGTCTCTGATCCCAGGGTCACAGGCCCCCTGCCGCAGGAACCCCCATCGCAAACATGCCCCCTCCCACACCTTGTCTGTCCCTAGCCTGGGGACACACGTGCACCCAGCCTCATCCCTCCACCCTGCACCCCACTCCCCTGGACCCCGCTTACCTGGAACTCGCAAGGCCTTCTCAGAAGGGCCCGAAGCGACACCGCCGGCTCAGGTTGGCTCCGGGGAGGCCATGGGTAGCCCTGAGCTGCCCGCGAGGGCAGGCTGAGCAGGGCTGTCACTGTCGGCACAGGAAAAGGCCTGAGTCAGTTTTCACTGAAAAGAAAAATTAATTATTTTTTACCAAGCCCAGCACTTGCCTAGGACTTTGTCCCAGAGCCCCGGTGTGGGGCAGAGGCAGGTCCGAGCATAATAGTGTTCAGGTAGCCTGGGCCCAGCCCTGGCCACCCCTCTAGCCCCCATCTGTCTTCCAGGCTCCCATCTGCTCAGGCCCTCAGGGGTGTGTGTGTGTGTGTGTGTGTGTGTGTGTGTGTGTGTGTGTGTGTGTGTGTATCAGTGGTCCTCCCCTGGCTCAGCCAAGCCTCTCTCTACCTTTCCTTCTGCCTGTCTCATGTCCCTGCCTGCCCTGGCCAGTCCCTTCCACGTCTGAGATTGTCCAGGTCACCAGGAGTGATGAGCACACCCACTCTCTGTGGGTGACTTCATTTGGATTTGGGCACCTGCAGAAATCAGAGGCTGAGTCTGACACATATTTAGGGGACAGGCAGGAAACTGAGGCCCAGCAGGCTAATTGTCCAACCTGGGTCCTCTGCTAGGAGAAAGGTGGGGACCCTCGTGTCACCCAGCCTTGGTGCTGACCCCTTTCTCCCCAGAGTCTCCCGTATCCCATGCCCGAAACTAGCTGGGTAGCCTGCTCTGTGCCCCGCTCCCGGACACCACCCCGAGCCCTGGGCCTGTTGAAGCAGGTGGAGGTCACAGAGCAGGGGCCGGTGGACAGGGTGACCTCCTTTCGTGGGTCTGTGTGACAAGCAGTGGCACAGTCAGAGCTGCACCTGAGGGTAAAAATAGGCGTAGAAGGGGGAGCGCATGCACAACTCTGGGAGCTAGCCCCGAGCCCCGGGGCCCCTGGCGGGAGCCCGCCCTCCTGCCCGCGCCCAGCCGCTGCTGGTTTGCACCTGGGAGCTCCAGGCTGGGTCTGACGAGGTGTAATGATTCACGTGGCAGCCAACGCTCAGCACATTCCAGCCGTAGCCCCCAGAGTCCAGCACGTGAAGCCGCTGACCCCAAACCTCCGCCACCCGCCCCCCCCCCTCCCCCCAGCTGCTGGGGCATGTCCCTAGAGCCAACGTCGCCAGAGGTGACCCCTCCTCAGGCCAGGTTTCCCAGATTCCTGGGGAGGGGACCTGTCTTTGCCGTTTCCTAAATACGGTCTAGTTCTCAAACCAGAAAGAAACCAAAAAGTGGTGGTCTAGAAGGTGGACTGGACTCATCGTCCGTCCCCCATCCCCAAAAAGGCTGTGTCCTATGTCCCATAGCATGTCCAGGCTCTGGCCCCTTGGCCCTGGGCTCTTCCCAGGTTTACTGAATTGAAAGGGACCTCAAGGATAACGGTTGTTCTGTAAGCAGGCGGGCGGGTGGGGGAGGAGCTGTGGTTGTGGGGGGCAGGTGAGTGGGCCTCAGGCTAGTGGGCAGCTTGCTCAGGGAGGGCAAAAGTCTGCCCCCCATCACCACCCCCCTGCTCCGTACCCCTCCGGCTGTGTCCAAGGAACCTCTTCCTCTTCTGAGTGACCCTCCCTGCCCTGCCCACTGTTCCCATCCTCAATGGCCAGGGGGACAGGAGAGCGAGTGCCCTGACCTGAGAGTGTTCTGTGCTCGTGGCCTCAGTGTCCTAACCTGTCAGTTCACACTTGGGTCTTGGGTGCAGGCCCTGAGGGTCTGTGGCCCCGCCCCCTTCGCATCTTGGGGGTGACTGTGCATACCAGGCCAGGTCCCTCCAGTGGGCCCCAGCACAGGACTCTGAGGGGTGGGCCTGGCCCTCAGCTCCGGGGACAGGAAGTCGTATTTCGGTCCTTGGTCCTGGGGAAAGAGGACGGGGGAGAATGGGCGCTCAGACCCAGTCGTGTTTACTCGGGCCCGGCCCCCTCTGCGCTCAACAGCCCCATTCATTGGGAGCCCCATAAACCCTTTGGGGCTCCCGGAGGCTCCAAACGCCAGGACGCCAGGTCTGGCTGCCGCCTTCCAGCCCTGCGGGGGACCCCGGGCAGCAGGTGGGGCACGGATGCGGCAGGGCTGAGGGTGACTCTCGGAGCCTCAGACACACTCGGGCTCCAGATCTTTGCATCGGGGAATGGGGCCTGCACATTTCGAACAGCCGAGGGACCTCCAGGGGTCTCCAGGGCCCCTCAGCATGGGCTCCTGGGAACAAATGTCCGCACACCTGACTTCCTCATGCTGGGCTCTGGGTCTGCTCAGTTCTAGCACTGGGGACCGGGCGCCTCCACGTGGGCCCCTGCCAGAGCGCCTCATCTCTGCTGTGGAGACGTCGGTGGAAAGCATGGTGCCAGGGGGCCGGAATCTACCCTGCTCCCAGGTGGCCTTCAAATATTCCTTCTAAAAGCCCAGGTTTCAGGTCCCCCCTGCAAACGGGGGCGAGAGAGGATATTCTCCCCTCTACACCCCTTCCCCGATCCCCGCAGGTCGGGGGTCCCTTGTGGGGCTGCTAGAGGCAGGAGGGACAGGCTGGAGCAAAGCCCCCTCCCGGGTCCCTGGCGGCTGGGCTGCTGACTCCGTCCCGCTCTTCCCAGACGCCTTCCTGGTGGGGTGTGTGACTTCCCGCTCCAGCAGTTGTAAAATCCCCAGAAGCTTGGTGGGTCCCAGTGGGGGAGGGGGGTCTGCTCCTCGGAATCCCCCCTCCCAGGCGTCTTTGACACGTGTTTCCGCCTCTCCCAGCATGGGCTCCCGTGGCTGCTATTTATAACCTTTAAGAGCTCCTGCCGACAGCAAAGTTTTCTTAAACTCAAAATATCACTGAGGTCCTGGGCACGCGTTCCAGAGCGGGCCGGGCCCTGTGGTTTGAGGGGACGAGGGGGCCGGCAGGAGGAGGTGACGGGGAGGATTTTGCTCAGACACGGGTCCTGCCTAGCATGGTGGCACAGAGACCCTGGAGGTGGTGGTGTGGGTGGGTGAGTGGGTGGGGTGGGGGGGATTCCTGGGTCATGACACTTGGTACTACTTGGCCTGGACGGAGCCTCTATGTGGGTGGTCCTTGGGCAGGCAGGGCCATTCAAGGCCTCAGTTTCCTCTCATTCTGATAGCCTCGGGGGACACGAGCTGGGTGAGGCAATGAGCTGGCAGTGACACTGGGAGCATCTTGGGCCGTGTGGGCCCGACTCCCCTGCACCCAGCACGGAGCTGGGCCCTGAAGTGCATGGACGTTGGCTGAACTGGCCAGAGAGGGGAAGTTTATAAAGCTGTGTGGGATGGTGATGTCCAGAGCGAGGCAGCGGTGTGCCAGAGGTCACCCAACTCGTCCAGACCGAGTACTCCGGAGCCTTCCAGCACCGATGCCCTCAGAGTCACGAGGCTGGTGGCAGGGTGGAAGGGCCCTGGGCAGGAGATGGGGCGTCTCTGCCTTGGAGGAGGCTCAGAGATGAAGGGGGGGGGCAGTGCACGTTGCTCACGGACCTCCCTGCAGCCCCCCAGGCCCGGGAGTCACAGCCCAGCAACTGTGTCCGGGTCCCTCTGCTCCCTCCCAGGGAGGAGACGCTTCGGCCTGGTGCCCCACTGGGGCACAGAGCTCTTAACTCTGGGGTCCTTCATGCTCTCTGTGGGACACTAGTGGTCGAGGGCCCCTGCCCCGCTACTGATCCCCTTTCCTTTCTGCCCGCAAGGGCTGGGATACAGGGTGCGGAGGACTGACTTTCAGGCCTTTGGGCATATCTGATCCCCTCCAGCACTGCCTCCTCCCGCCCTTTCCCTGGCCCAGCCTGGCACCCTCCACCTCCCCGGCTCAGGATGCCTCCTTAGGCACGACCACGAAGGGCCCCTAGCAGCCAGAGAGGGGTGTTGAACAAGGCCTTGCAGAAAGAAATCAGAGAGAGAGAAAAGACAGAGAGAGACAGAGACAGAGACTTAGAGAAAGAGAGACCGAGACAGAGAGAGAGAGACAGAGACAGAGACAGGGACAGAGACAGAGACAGAGAGAAAGAGAGAGACAGAGACAGAGACTTAGAGAGACAGAGAGAGAGACAGAGAGAGACAGAGAGACAGAGAGAGACAGAGACAGACTTACAGAGACACACACATAGAGAGAGAGAGAGAGAGAGAGACAGAGAGTGACAGAGACAGAGACAGGAGACGTTTTTGGAAGGTCCTGCCTGACGAAGCCTGTCCCGTGCGCCCTCCTCTGGACTCTGGGCCACTCATTGCTCAGACACTGCAGCACTTGTCAGGTGCTGAGCTGAGCTGGGTGACTTGGCAGCTCAGAGGATGGGGCACATAGGGCCCACCCCCCTGCCAGACCAGAGTGAGCCGTCGGCTTCCCACTATGACTTGCCCTTCCTTTTATGCATCTCGGAGACTCTTGTTTGCCCTTCAAATGTCCCCTCCTCCCCGAGGTCTTCCTGGGCCTGCAGCAATCCCCCCCACCCCGGGGCCCCTGGCAGAGTAAGATGTCAGAACTCCCAAATTCTGTATTGGAGGCGGCATATCCGGCAGTGTTCAGAGCCTACTCCTGGCTCTGTGCTTAGGAGTCCTCCCTCCCAGCAGTGCTCAGGGAACCGTGTGCGGCTGGGGAGGGTACCAGGGTCTCTCACATGCAAAGCAGGGGCTCTCCGGCCCTGGGACTCCTGATTCTTGCCTTAGACCTAAGAGCCTGTGGCCCCCGAGGGCAGAGCCTGCGGCTTCCCGGAGACCCTGCTGAGTCCTCCCTGGGAGCAAAAAGCATCCCCTTGTCCTGCATCTCTGCACAGTCATTGATTGGAACGTGGGGCTCCAGCCCCCTCTCGTCTTAACCCTGCTCCCCCAGCCCCATGTCTCCCCGCCGCTGCCAGCTCTAGTTTTCTCATCAGGAGAGAGAAGCTTAGGATCTCACAAGGACTCTTCTCTGGCTCTGAACGTGTCCCTGCCACATGCTCCCCTCCAGGGAATCTTAGGAGCACAAACTCTTCCATGGTACATTCCCGGCAAACCAGGTTAGAGCTCAACAGGGCCAGTAGGAGGCGCCAGCACGGAGGCCTGGGGCTGCGTGGAGGGCGGCCATGCTATTGGGTGTCCTCAGCGCAAGGGAGGGGGAAGCGCAACACATCCTTTGTCTGGACCTGAAGGTCGACCAGGCCCTGCCCGGCTGCCGGAGGCGGTGATGGCTCCTGGAAGCCACAATCAATGGTGCCTCTTAGTGGCTCCCGACCCCAACCTGCATGAACTGTGGTTAGAGGCCTGGCAGGGTTGGGGGGAAGCGTGCACCCGCCCTCGCTTGCTATGGTTCCCACTGTTGCGTGTACACCCGCATGGAGGCAGGACCCCTCTTCAGATAGGTGGGGCTGGCTCTCAGCGGGTACCGAAGTTCCCCTGGCCTTCCGGTTCAGGCTTATGTGCAGCCCCGGGTTTTGTGCAGGATTCCAGCCACTGCCCCTGGTGGACTCAGCTCCATCTGGGTGCAGCTCAGGTCTCTAGCAGGCCCCGGGACCCGGGCAGGGAGCAGAGGCCTCTGCAGGCGAGGAGAGACTGCGGTGAAGGATGCCCCAGGCCGACCACACTGGGAGGACTTGGTGCCCGCTACTCGGCAAATGCCTAGATCTCTGAAGGGGATGACCCAGGGGTCAGTGAGGGGGCCAGGACCAGAATGGGGTGCCCAGCTGACCCTAACAACTGACTCTAGAGCCAGCACCCTGATTGTTTTGAATGGGAAATGTGTGTCTCCTGACTTTCTTTCATCTATTTATTTATCTATTTTTTTTTTTGCGGGGGGAGGGCCACATGTGGTAGTATTCAGGAGTCACACTTAGCTCTGTGCTCAAGGGCCATGCCTGGCGGTGCTGGGGGACCTTGCGGTGTCAGGGCTCAAACCAGGGCTGCAGCGCCCATAGCTGCCACCCCTGCAAGCGCTGTGACCTTTGTACTAGCTCTCTGGCCCTCCTGGACCTCTCTATGCCGCCCCCCCACAGCCTCCTGCACCCTTCTGAGACATGCCTCAAGTCGTGTGGAGCACCTGCACGGAGCACCTCCCGTGGCTCCCCGGTGCTGAGGCTCCCACTTCGTCCATCTCCATCTGCTCCAGGCCCAGCCCCGGCAACCCCTGGGCTGCTGGCGGTGAGGGCTCAGGCCATGTCCCAGGGCCGGCCCCTCAGAGTCAGCCCCCAGGCCGGCCCGGTGAGGACCCGCTTGTCTGCAGTCATCCCTCTTTCTCCTCTGCCTGTTCTGGGGTCCGGGAGCTGGGAAAGGAATGGGTTGGGAGCCTTCCAGAGAGCCCTTTCCCACGAGAGCCGAGCTCTGACCCCGGTTCTTATCGGGCCGGGCTGTGCCAAGAACAACACAGATGGTAAGGCTCGCAAGACCCAAACCTGGGGACACTGACCTCCGGAGGCCCAGCTGCTCTGTTGCAGCCTCTGTTTCCCTCCTGTGGCCAGAGGCAGAGGCAAGCGGGAAGGTTCCGAGCATCTGGACACACACGCTCACACTTGTGCACACAGGTCTGGCTGGACCGGGCTGGGCTCCTGACTGCCCTGGCCTTTCTCTGCTTCTCGTCCTCACCCGTCCCTTTCCTCGCCCACCCCCAGCCGCCTGGGGTGTAATACACTGCGGTTCCCATAGTAAAGGTGTGCAGGCTTGCGAGGGTGCAGGGGTGACGGGGCCATGCACAAGTGTCTGAACACACGTGTACAGAGCTGGGTTTCGAGACTTTGCAGGAGGATTTGGGTTTAAAGGTGGGTACCCGGGTATCTGCCAGGCTGTAGGCCATGCTCCAGGGGACCGGGGCTCCTGAGTGAGGGAGAGTGTGGGCACATGCATGGCCACATACACATGTCTGTGGGATTCCTGTTAGCCCCGTGTGCAGAACGCAGGGACGGATGAGTTTTACTAGACAGAGGCAGACACACAGTAGGAGAGAGGTTAGTCTACCTGGGGCTTCCTCTGTGCCTGGGTGTGCGCGTGTGTATGTGTGCATGTATGTGTGTGTGTGTGCGTGTGCTCGTGTGTGTATGCATGCCTCTGTGTGTGTGTGTGTGTGTGTGTGTGTACATGCGTGTCCCTGTGTGTTGTATTTTAGACATAACCACACTGGGCAGCGGGTGGGTATATAAATACCCACACAGGCAAAACAGGCAGGTACCGGAATTGACTGGAACTATTCCTGGCGGGGGGCTCAGGCCACTTTTATTGCAGCGTCCACACCCTGGGCCACAGTGCGTTTTTGTGTGGCCACTGGAGGCAAGGCCACAGCTGGTGTTGGGTGGGGTGGGTGGGGACAACCCTGGTCTGGTGGGGCCACCACAGCTAGGTGGGGTCTGAAAGGGGACAGAAAGGGAGACTGGCCAGCCACCATGGATGGAACCTTCTGCTCTCCGCAATGATGTCACCTCTTGGCCGTCCTGCCTTCGCCTCCACCACTGTCCCCTGCTCTTCTGCCATTGTCCCCTCTATGCCAGCTGCCCACAGTCTCTTCCTTCGTGGCAGGCAGGAGCCCACCAGCCCATTTTGGGGCGTGGAGGTGCGTGTCTGGGAGGCAGGAGGCACGCGCTATCCCCAGAGGGCGGGGAGCCCTGGTTCTCGGCACTTGGATGCTGGGGCCCCCTTTGTCTTCGACCCCCTCATCCACCTCGTGCTCCTGTTTCTGAGCCCACCCCCGTCTGTGTCTGTGGCTCCTTTCTGTCGCTGTTGGGGTCCCCATCTCCCATTTCTGGGCGATGGCCCCCGGGGCTTGGCCCCTCCTCCCAGCCAGCGGGAACTGTTTGCCTGGGACAGTCGGTCCATCCAGCCAAACAACCACCCAATTCAGCCGCCTCGTCTGACTGACGGTTTTTTTTTCCCCTGCTAAATTTACTTGCATTTGGGACTGAATTGGCCATTCAATAGAGGTTGTGTCCACATGCCCCTACGCGGCCCCATGCCAACAGATGAATCGGCTCGCAGGCAGACACGTCCTCAGGACCAGGAGTACCAAGCCACGTCGGTCCACACGGGGCCGCGGCCTCGGGAGACGCGCAGAGCACAGGAGTGACCAAGGCCCACACCACTGCCCAGCGCTTTGGGGCTACCTGCGCGAGCCCCACTTCGCTGGTAGCACGTGTTCACGCTCAGTGCCTGCACAGCCTCGCACCGACTGGAGGAAGCCACGGGCGGGCCCCACCCCACAGCCTGGGCCGACCTCAGGGCCCGCGCGTCCACATCCTCCCTCCCCGGCCCTCACCTCATCTAGGTGGGGTATCTGGTCATCTTGGGCCACCGCTGAGCCCCTGCAAACCGTAATAGCAGCTCCCAGACCCTGATCCTAAAAGGGGACTCATTTTTTTTTTTCTTCCAAGGACAATAAATATTTACTCTTTGGGAACCTGCTGGTGGGAGAGTACAGGGTTTGGCCCCGTGGCGGGGAATGTGCAGGGCAGTTGAGCGAGGCCGCCGGCGGCCTGACTCGGGGGAGGAAAGGGCCCCCGCAAAGGTCAGCCCAGTGGGCAGCGTGGACAGCCAGCACTGGGGCTCTGCCTCTGCTCCTTCCCGCTGACCCCGTGAAGGCCTTTATTCTCTCTGTGCCTGTACCCCTCCCCTCAGCCCTCCCATCTCGGAGCCTTTCTCTCCAGCCACCCCCCAGTGCTGTCAGGGTGCATGGTCCCAATTCAATATCGGGTTCAGTGATGTGAGATGCGAGTAGATCAGCCTCGCAGAGGGCAAGACCGGTGCCCCCAGCTGGGGTCCCCCTCTCACACTGGTTCTCTGAGAGCAAGCTTGGGCCCTCCTTCTAGAACGGGTCGAGCTTGACCAACGTGTCCCCACCAACCCTGTCCCCCATGAGGTCCCTGAAGGCTCTCGCCGCCCACCCCTCCCTCGTGCTCAGTTTGGGCTCCCAAATATAGCGGCTGTGGCCACAGCCGGCCAGGACACCACAGCCCCAAGCGTCAGTCCTGGGCCGGGATCAGAGGGGCAGAAGCTGATTATAGGTCCCTGGGCCAAACCCAGGACTTGCCTGCCAGCCCGCTGCGCCCTGCCCCCCTCACCCCCAGAACCACAAGGTTGGAGCATCTGGTCCCCGTCAGCACAGTGGGCAGGGGAGGGGCCTGAGGGTTGTGTTTGGCCTGTGAGGACAGAGTTGCCTGTGTGTGGCGAGGGGGTGGTGAGGATGGGCTGGGACCCACGGGCAGGGACCGTCCCCTGCGCCCCGGATCACCTGGGCAGATGGGGAAACTGAGGTCAAGAGGAGCCCAGAGCAGCCAGGGGCGTGTGAAGCCTCCGGCCTTCCCCTGGGCGGCTCCTTCCCATCTCTCGAGTGTGGGGCTGTGTCTCTGGGAAGCCGGCCACATCCTGCTGGTGGCAGAGCAGCCCTGCTGGGACGTCTTCCTGGGAGCCCCGCTTCCAGCCGGGGTCCAACTGTGTGTGTGTGCTGCTCGCCTCCCCGCCTCCTTCTCCTGCTCCGGGCTGCAGGGCCGCCTGGCCCACCTTTAGGCAGAGTAGCAGCGCGGCTGGGCGGAGACGAGGGCCCTGCGCGGGGTCCAGGCTAATGGTCATCCAGGCCCAGGGTGGTGGACCGACAGCCATAGAGAGGTAGCCCTCAGTCCTGGGGGTGGGCTCGGGCCCAGGGGCCTGTCCATGACTGGACAGGGTCCCCAGGACCCACTGCATGGCAACGTTTGACCTACTTCTAAGGCTCTGGGTCTGGCCCAGGCCGCGTTCTCGACTCCTCCGGGAAGTGTGGGCCTGCGTCCCAGCCCAGAGGCCGCGGGCCAGGAGGGGCGGTCTGGGGCGGGCCAGGGCGGTCTGTGGAGCCTGTGGCCAGGGGGACAAGGGTACACGGGGAGCCCAGTGCTCGCTCCCAGCCTCTGGTTCCTGGACCTAACAGGCAACCGGGCCTCACCCTTCCTCCCCTCCCCTCCCCCTCCCCTACCATGTGGCCGCCATACTCTGAGCTCCCGCAATTGGCTCTGACAGGATGAGGGACATTCCTCATGCCCTTCTGAACATTACCAGGAAGGCCTGCCAAGCATTCCCATCCCGTTTGCCAAGAGTTTGCCCCCCTGCCCCGCCCTTGTCTACACAGTTGGGCTGGCAGTGGCCGTGCCACGTGGAGCTCCTACAGGCCCTGACCTGGGTCCTGGTGCCACTTGTGTGTGGGGGCCTGGAGGCCGGGGTCAGAGCTCTCTGGGGCCTCGGCCCGGCCTCTGGGGTCTGGGTCGGCCATGCTGGGTGTGGGGGTGCTGGTGCCCAGGGCGGGCTCAGGTGCTGGCTTCTGAGTTCCGGATTCCCTGGCCTAAGTCTGAGGCCTGGGTTTGGGATTGCATTGCAGGTTCCAGATCCGCAGTCTGGGTCTCTGAAGTCTGGGACCAGAGGGACGTGTCCCCAGGCAGCCTCTAGCCCGCTCCCTCCTATCCTGGCGGGATCCAGATTCTGCCTCTGGGCTGGGATTCTGGGTACTGGGGTCTGGGTTCCCCATCTGAAGGCCAGTTCCTGTCCCTTCTGCGCCCTCTGCTGGCCGATCACCAGAGTGCAGCGAGTTCGGCTCAGCCTGTGGCTCCCGGACCCCTCCCACTGCTGAGAGGGACCCTCCACTGTTGGGCGCGGGGAGTGGTCTAAAGAGCAGCTGGGGGTGAGTCCTAGGGGCTGCTCTGTCTGCATCTCGGCCTGAGGAGACTCCTGCACTCGCCAGTACTTCTGCCAGCCGGTGGCAAATCCCTCCCGTCCTCAGGTCCCTCCTCGCCCTCACCCTCACTCCCGGGAGTTCCGGTGGTGCTGAGAGAAAGCAGCCAGGCCTCTGGGGGATTACTCATCCAGCATTTATTGAACGCCTTCTGTCTACGAGGCTGTGGTCTAGATCCTGGGGCTGACAGTGGTGGATGAACATAAGTCCTCCCACGCTGGCCGCCGGCGTGCCGAGGGACCGTGAGGGCCTGTGACTAGGGCGGCCAGCTTGTTCTCAGGGGCTGGGGATGGAGAGTCAGAGGGAGCGAGCCTCAAGGAGTCTGTGGAGGCTTCTCAGAGGAGGCGACATCTCCCTCAGAGTGGGCCTGACAAGGACTGACAGCCGTGACGGGTGTGTGTGTGGGGGGGGGGGGTGGAATCCTGGGCCACGGCCCGAGGCTGCGGAGAGCCTGGGGGAGACGAGCCCACCAGGGCTGTCCTGCCTCTATCTGAACACCTGCACATGTCAGAGTCCTGTGGTCAGAGCCGGCAGCACCCTGGGCAGGGGGAGGGAGCAACGTGGCTGTCCCCAGGGGGCCCTGGAATGGGTCTGCGTGGACGCGGGCACTCAGGAGCCGAGAGGGAAGGACCCAGGCCCTGTGCCTAGACTCGGCGGCCCCCAGCGTCCTGGCGCTGGCTGGTCTGCAGGGTCTTCCCGAAGGCGGGAGCTCAGGCTGGCACCTTGGCCAGAGACAGGAGCCCTGCCTCCCTGCCCTGCAGCCCGCATCTCCCTCCCCTGCCCATCTGCCTGCTCATCCTGGCCCTGCCCAGCAGGTGGCAGGGGTGTGGGGTGGTGCTGGGCCCTGGAGGAGGTAGGTCTGAGAAACATCCCAAGGGGTGAGCCAGGGGACACACTTGCTCCCGGGAACCAGAGCTTCTGCAGAACAGTCTCGAGTAGGCAGAGGCCAGCCCCAGCCTCTACCTGTGCCACGAGGAGCCGCTGTTTCCCCTGTGCCCCACTGAGGCCACACCTGTCCTGTGCCCGAGGGAACGGGCCGAGCCTCTCCCTCACACCCCAGGCCCGGTGCAGAGTCCAGTCACTCACTTCCCCTTGGCCCAGCTGAGGCAGTGCGGATCCAGAGAAACACGACGGGAGGTCTGGGGTACAGGGGGAGGGCTGTGGTTGGGGCCCCCTGAACCCCGGTGGGGCTGCATTCCTGGGCCTCAGCTCCCCTTGTGATGAAGGAAGGGGCCGTGGGCCAAGCCTGTGAGTGCCCGGAGCCCCTGGAGGCCATCCAGAGCGGGGTGTCGGGAGGGTCAGCTGGCCCGACCTCGGGGCTGCCCCTTCTGGCTGGCCTCTCCCCCTGCGGTATTTCTGGTTCTTCTACGTGGACCCTCCCCCACCCCTTTCTTAATATTGTTGCCAAACATCTGGAATAAAAGTGAAAAACTTGCCCTCCCCCAGCCCCGGATGTTGTCAGATTTCCAGATGCGAGCTATTCTGCCCTCCAGATGAGGGAGGAATGAGGAACGCGCGGGGCTCCAGCGAGGAGGAGGCCTGGCCCCAGCGCTGGACCTCAGGGGGCCCCTCACTGCTAAGCAGAGGGAGAGGATGAGGCAGGCCGGGATGCAGGGGAAGGTGTGCGGGCGCCCCAGTGGAAGCCCCCTCCGCAGTCTCACTCCCAGCCCCAGGAGGTCCCCCGGGACTGGGGGGTGGGGTGGGGATCGCCTCTGAAGTTTCTATCAAAGGCTCCAGGCACTTAAAAATAACAAGGAACACCTCCTTCCACCCCGCACGCAGCGCGGGCTGGGCAGGCGGAACCCCATGTGCTCACAAGATGTCCTTCCTCTCAGGTTTCGGTCCTGGGGGGGCCTCTGCACCTCTCCAAGGGTGGCCCGGCCAGGCCTGTCGCTGCCAGTTGGGTGAGCACTGGAGTGGGGATGAACGGGGCTGAGCATCCTGCCCTGGAAACCAGCCCCCTGGGGTGTCTCAGCGTCCAAGACACACGTGGGGTGGTGGCAGTGACACCCCAAAGTCTTCTGGGAGAGGGGCTGGAGTGCGGCGGGGAGAGTAGGGCGATGACCTGGCGTGCAGATGGCTGGAGTTCCATCCTCAGCCCCACGTATGGGCCCCCGGACACCACCAGGAGTGACCCCTGAGCACAGAGCCAGGAGTCAGCCCTGAGCACAGCTGGGTGTGGCCCCAAACTAGAAACAAGATAATAAAGTAAAATTAGACAGAAATTGATGAGGAACGACTCAGAGCTTGCGGGAAGATGAGCTCTGGATGTGGCAGGGGTAGGGGCCATGGGAGAGGTAGGGTGTGTGCAGGAAGCAGGGTCCAGGTGTCGGGGATGGGGGAGGCTGCACGGAGATAGCACAGCAGGGAGGGCGCTTGTCTGGCTCGAAGCAGACCGGGGTTCGATCCCCAGCGTCCCATGTGGTCTCCTGAGCACCGCCAGGAGTGATCCCTGAGCGCAGAGCCAGGAGTAGCCCCTGAGCACCGCCAGGTGTGGCCCCTAAAGAAACAAGAACAAAAGCAAAACAGCTGTGCGGGAGGGCGCCTGGGTCACCCACTGGGGGATGAGGAGGAGGGTGATAGGCAGCGAGGGGGTGCCCAGAGCCTAGCCCAGGGCCCGGGGCTGCTCGTGAGGGGCTCCGAGCGGCGGGTTGTGGCCGGGGCTGTGTTGGCTTTGAGGGAGCCGCATCCATTCTCCCGCCACTCGGGGTGTTCTGGAAACCCTTGACCCGTTGCTGAGGCAGCAGCTGCCTGTTAGCCATGACCAGAGGCTCGCACAGACCCGTCTAAACAAACACCCAGACACTCCGGCGCACGCAGACAGAGCCGGCTCTCTTGTAAACAGCCGACTCAGGCCCCGAGCGCCAGGGCGCAGCAGGCAGGACCACCCCGACTCAGGCAGCACAGAGGGACCCCCAGACAGCAACACACTGAGATACGCGCAGACCTACCTGCCGTGGAGACCCGGAGAGCCTGGAGCACACAGCCGAGACACACACACACACACACACACACACACACACACACACACACACCACACATACACACACACCACCACCACACATACACACATACTCCCCCCACACACACGCACCCCACACACAAAGACACATATGCACACATACCCCCACACATACACAATACACCCCCCAAACACATCTCCCACACAAACACACATACACACCCCCTACATACACCCCCCCACATAAACACACATCCACACATGCACCCCAAATACACACCCCACACACAAATACACATATATACACATACCACCACACATACACACACCCCACACACAAACACACATACACATATACACATACCATACCATGCATACACACATATAACACCCACATACACCTTCCCAACACACACATACCACACACCTCCACACATACACACACTCCATGCACAAACACACATACACACACTCCACACCACGGATACACATACACACACACCATTCCCCCCACATACACACACCCACACACAAACACACATACACACATATACCCCCACATATACACACCCTTTGTGCACACACATACACACACCATACATATCCCCCATACCACACCCTCCCATGTACAAACACCCCAAAGGTAAACACACATGCATACATCACACATATACACACACCATATATACACACACACATACCCCACATACTCATGCACACACCCCACACACAAACACGCACATATACACACCACACATACATACATATACACCACACACATACACACCACACACACATACATGTGCACACACACACATACATGGGACTTTCATGCCCTCCACATGGCCATGCAGACGCCTGGGAGTTTGATGTCCTGATGGAAGTTCACTCAAGAGGTGCCCTGAGCTGACCCCCACCTCGGCCCCCGGCTCCGGGCACTGAACCTTCTGCACCTGTTCAACGTAATGGGCTGCTGAGGGGTGGTGGGGACCCTTTGATGTGTGTGCGAGTGCGTGCATGGGCTGAGTCGTGGCCTCTGAGCCCCTGTCCCCCACCCTCCCGACAGGTGATTGGAAGGAACCAGAGTCCTGCCTCTCCCTACCCATTCCTGAACAATGCCCTCCCCAGGCCCCAAAATAGCACCTGCGCCTGGCCAATGCCCTTTTATGGCCCTGGCCCTATAGTGCTCGGAGGGGTGGGGCTGGGGTCAGGAGGTAGGATAAAGGCCCAGAGCTCCCCCCTCCCCGCATCAGCCCTCCTCCCTCCTCCAGCCTTTCTCCTCCCTGCATCCCTCTCTGCTCGCAGCTCCCATGGCCCCCAAAAAGCCGGAACCCAAGAAGGAGGAGGCCAAGGCAGCCCCCAAGGCAGCTGCGGCTCCAGCCCCTGCGGCAGCCCCCGAGGCGGGTCTTGAGCCCGAGCTTCCCAAGGAGCCCGAGTTTGACGCCTCCAAGATCAAGGTGGGTGTGTGGGGGGCCTGGGCCGTGCTGGAAGGGCCGTGCAGGTAAGTCCTCCCAGGGAGGGCCCGTCCAGGGCAGGCTGGGCCAGGCTCCAGAGGAGGGCACTGGGCTGCAGCGAGAGGCTCCATGCCAAGGTCAGCGTTCCTGGCATCAGAGGGAGGGACGGGGCTCCCCCAGGACGGCCCCAGGACGGCCAGTGGGGACACCTGCCCTGTGACTTGGAAACTGATCTCTTTGCCCATCCTATACTTCCCCCCGGCCCCACATGTTGGGGAAACTGGAGTCGCCTGTACCCCCAGTGCAAGATCTAGCTGTGGGCCCCCGAGTCCACGCTGGGTTGCCTGGCATGGGTGGAGAGGGGCGGGGGAGGCGCAGCTCCAGGTCGGGGGTCACTCACTCGGTGGTGGTCCTGAACCCCAGGGCTGGTGGGGACTTGGCTTTCTTTCGGTGGGGAAACGGAAGCAGTCCGGGTCGGCCATGCAGGAAGCTGGGTGCAGAGCTGTGCACGGTGACCCCGAGAATCCTGTCCCGGCCGGGACGCGCAGAGTCTAAACTGGGAGAAGGAACCGTGACTCCCACCTGTGGCATCTGCATAGCGGCACGCTCGCGCGCCCTGCCCGCTGTTTCTGCTCTTGGCTGGCCACCGGCCCTGATGTCCTGGCAGCCCACGACGGGCCCTGGGGAGCCTGCCTGCTTCTCACATTCCCATCTGCCGGGATCCTGTTGGAGAGCACTTCCTGGGGATGCCCGTCGTGTCTGTCCCCGCCTGGAGATGTGGGTTCAGATCCTGGCTCCTCTCCATCTCCTTTGCTCTGGGGTGGCACCAATCAGTGCCGGAGACTGAACCCAGGCCTCCCACATGCAAAACCTGAGCACCAGCCTGTGGAGCTGTATCTCTTGGACCCTCCCTCGAGCCTTGGTTTTCTCAGCTGTGAAATGGGTCCATCGGCATGTCCTCCTTGCTGGCTGCTGGAACCCACTCATCACAAATGCTTCCTGGGCTGACTCCCTGCTCTCACAGTGCCCTGTCCCCCACCCCCAAGCCCTGGACCTGTCCCACAACCTCCTTGGTGAGGCTCCTGTGCACTGGCTCCCCTGGTGCCATTGTCCGGTCTCCCTGGCCTGGACAGTGAGTGACATGCCTTGTCTGCCCACCCGTGCCTCTGACTTTGCAGAGACCCCGGGAACCTAATCTCAGCCGGCTTCCCAGAAGGCAGAGGGAACTCGGCTCTTCCCTTCCACAGCGAGCTGGGCCCCGGAGCTGGGGGGACACTCATGGCAGGACTGGGGGTCACAAGGGAGGGTCAGGGGTCGGGAGGCTCTGTGCTCTGGGCTGCACAATGGAGGTGGGTGGAGCCCCAAGGGGGCTGCAGTGGGGGCGACCCCTCCCCCAGGCTTCCTTCCCTCGGGTGACCTTGACCTTGGTCAAGTGGCACCTTGGGGCCAGCGACTGCAGTGACAAAAATAGCACTGGTATCAGTGAGGAGGGGGACCTCTGGGCTCAGGTGGCTGTGAGCAGCCTCACAGCCTCAGCGAACACTCAGCAGCCCTGCCCGCCCCTGCCCTCCCCCTCCCCCCCCCCCCCCCCCCCCCCCGTCTCCCATTCACTCTTGTGGATGGTCTTTCTCTCAGGGCTCCAGGCTTGGTGGGGGGGCCAGGGGGGCTAAATGCTGGTCAGATCTCACTGCTTTGGGCTCTTGAGGGGAGCTGTCGGGGATGGCTGGACATTGATCCCCCCTCACCTTTGCCCCGTGGGGAGCGATCAGGCTGCTGGTGTGGGGGGGGCACATTCAGTGCACAGGCCCCCAGTGAGAGGGCTTGTGCTGGCAGGTGGCAGAAGAGTGGGGGGTGGATGCTGGGGGTTGGCGTGGGGACAGTCTGGGACAGCTGAGGGGTGGAGGGGCCTGTGGAGGGGACCTAGCCACATGTAGTCTCTGAGCCAGCACTTACATTTGGGGGGTCTCTTTACAGATTGAATTTACACCGGAGCAGATTGAAGGTAAGTGTGACGGGGCTGGGGGAGTGAGTGTGGACGGGTGGGCTGGGGGCGGTGTGGGGGCGCGGCTGGGGGCCCCTCCCTACTCACAGCCTCTTCCGCAGAGTTCAAGGAGGCCTTCCTGCTGTTCGACCGCACGCCCAAGGGCGAGATGAAGATCACGTTCGGGCAGTGTGGGGACGTCCTGCGGGCGCTGGGCCAGAACCCCACGCAGGCCGAGGTGCTCCGCGTGCTGGGGAAGCCCAAGCAGGAAGGTGGGTCCCGCCCGAGAACCCCCACAGACCCCGTCCTGGGAGGCGGGGGTGGCAGCGGGGACACCTCTGTGCTGTGCACATGCTCTGTCCTTGCTGTGGTCTCTGCCTTCTCTGGCGCCAGTCACCGGGCTGGTCTGAGGGCGGCCGGGGTCTCCCCCTGCGGCTGTCCTGGGCTTCTCAGCTTCTTGACCCTCTCAGGGTCTCTGTTGGTCTAGGCCTGATCCTCTCAGCTCCTGGGCCCGCCGGAGAGGAGGGGTGAGGTGCAGGTCCAGGCCTCAGGCCCCAAAGTCCCAGGGCAAGGCTCTGATTGGCCAGTTTTCCCAGGAGGCGGGTCTCTCAGCCCTCTGTGTGTGTGTGTGTGTGTGTGTGTGTGTGTGTGTGTGTGTGTGTGTGTGTGTGTATGGGGGGAGCGGTGGGCGGCATCTCAGTGGAGCAGAGAGATGCTGGGTGGAACCCACCGGGACGCTGTAGGAATACCGGAAACAAGGCACTCACTGCACCCTCCACCTCTGTCAAGTCCCTTGGTACGGGGACAGCTTTGTAAATAGCCAGTTGGGGTCGGGGGCTTCAGGAGAGTCAGAGGATAATCACGCCTCCTTCACCCGGTCGAGCCTGGCTCTCAGGACCGTCTCTCCTCTCTTCACAGACCTCAACACCAAGTTGATGGACTTCGACACGTTCCTGCCCATGCTGCAGCACATCGCCAAGAACAAGGACACCGGCACCTTCGAGGACTTCGTGGAGGGGCTGCGGGTCTTCGACAAGGAGGGCAACGGCACCGTCATGGGCGCCGAGCTCCGCCATGTGCTGGCCACCCTGGGTGAGGGCCGCCCCCGCCCTGCACTGCCCGCCGGGCCTGCTGGGAGGGACTGCTTGGTCACTCGGTCGCCATCCAGGCCCGTGTCTCTGCTGCAAAGGAGAAAGAGTGGCACCGGACAAGTGGGGAGCCAGGGCGGTTGGCGGGGGGGAGAGGGGGTGGGAGGGGTTGCTCAAGTCTGCTCATTGGCGCAGACTTGAGTCCTGGCACTTGGCGCCTTCTGGTCCCTCCCTGGGACAGGAGCGACCGAGGTGCTCTCTGTGGCTTCTCGGGCCTCCTGGCACCACCCCTGCAGGTGCCTAGCTGGGGAGGCAGCCCCTTCTCGAAAGCACTTTTCCCTCAGCAGTTCCTGCTACGCGCCCAAACCTGGGTCTCGGGCTTACGGGAGTAGACGTGGTGGGGGTGGGGTGCAGCCCCCACAGAAGCATGGGGCCAGGAGCTGCTGGGGGCCAGTGCTGATGTCTCCTGGTCCCTTCCGTGCTCATCCTCCCTGGTCCCTAGCTGCACCATGGGTCCTTTCTTAGGGGGGATTTCCAGGGACGGAGGCGCCCCCAGCCTGTCACGGACGAAGCCTAGAGCTGGTGACTAAGCACTGCTGTGGCACAGTCCAGCTAGGGCCAGGCCTGGAGGTGGCCCAGCCTGGAGCTCCCCTCGTCCCCCCAACTGGGCCTTGTAGCCGAGCCTACTGGTCTCAGGATGGGGGCGCCAGGACCCCGTGAGCGATGATGCTGTGCTGGTCCAAGGTGTGGGACAGCGGGGACGCAGACAGACCCCCCCACCCTGAGAACTCCCCTGCCCCTGCCCCCAGGTGAGCGGCTGACAGAAGACGAGGTGGAGAAACTCATGGCTGGACAGGAGGACTCCAACGGCTGCATCAACTATGAAGGTAGCCCAGTGCGCAGGGTGCAGGGGCCTCCGGGGTCCCTCGGGCACCCAGTGCCCACCCTGTGCCCTGCTCTCCTCCTCTTTGCAGCGTTCGTGAAGCACATCATGGCCAGCTGAGGCTCTCCCTTTCAAACTGCGGCCACCTCTGCCTCTCTTGTTACACCGCTGCCTCGCCCCGCGCCTGCCGCATCCGGCCCTGCCCCACCGCCGTCTCCGCCAGCCACGCTCCCCGTCGTCCCCCGCTGCCCCTGGAGCCCGTGTCCTCAGGGAGCCCCCCGAGGGCTGTGCTGGGGACAGACCACCGCCCACGTGTGAGACTGACACCAGTGGCCAGGGCAAGAGGGGACCCCTCCAGACTTCCCTGCTGGCTGTCATTGCTCCCCCAGGACTGCACTGCTTGTGGCTGTACCCCTCCTCCCACCGCCTCAGCAATAAATAGCTCCTTCCTTCCTTCCTTCCTTCCTTCCTTCCTTCCTTCCTTCCTTCCTTCCTTCCTTCCTTCCTTCCTTCCTTCCTTCCTTCCTCCCTCCCTCCCTTCCTTCCTTCCTTCCTTCCTCCCTCCCTCCCTCTCCTCCCTTCCTTCCTCCCTTCCTTCCTTCCTTCCTTCCTTCCTTCCTTCCTTCCTTCCTTCCTTCCTTCCTTCCTTCCTTCCTTCCTTCCTTCCTTCCTTCCTCCCTCCCTCCCTCCCTCCCTCCCTCCCTCCCTCCCTCCCCTCCCTCCCTCCCTCCCTCCCTTCCTTCCTTCCTTCCTTCCTTCCTTCCTTCCTTCCTTCCTTCCTTCCTTCCTTCCTTCCTTCCTTCCTCCCTCCCTTCCTCCCTCCCTCCCTCCCTCCCTCCCTCCCTTCCTCCCTCCCTCCCTCCCTCTCTCCTCCCTCCCTCCTCCCTCCCTCCCTCCCTCCCTCCCTCTCCTTCCTTCCTTCCTTCCTTCCTTCCTTCCTTCCTTCCTTCCTTCCTTCCTTCCTTCCTTCCTTCCTTCCTTCCTTCCTTCCTTCCTTCCCTCCCCATGTCCCTTCTATCCTTCATCTCTCTGGCCCTTGGTTGATTTTCATAAAGTCTGTGGGACACATTTGGTGAGTCCCAGACAAAACAAGGGTAGTCATTCTTAAATATTTCATCAGAACTGTCCCATCTGGTGCGCCAAAACTTTGAGCCTGTCCAGGGCAGTGGGGTCGAAGCTGGCTGGCCAGAAGGCGGCTGCATTCCCTCCCTTGCTCCTCTCCTCTCCCCTCCTGCCTGAACAGGGCATCGGGCAGCGGCCTGTGGGCCAGACACAGGGATGTTTCTTAGGAGCACTGTCTGAGTGCTCCCACTCCACAGACAGCAATCTAGAAACCACAGACATTGGCCAGAGCCACCCATGTCACAGAGAGGGACACTGAGGCCAAGAGCAGAGAAGGAGTTTGGCCTGAGTCGCACTGGGAATGGCTGTCAGGGCAGGAGTAAACCTTGCTTCCAGGTAGTCAGATCCAAAGGGGTCGTAGGCCCTGGTCTCACTCAGGTGCCTGGAATGTGACTCCGGGACAGCGTCTGGGACTTCCGAGAGGTCCCTTAGCTGCAGATTCCGGGGGTGGGCTACATGGTTTGTAGCACCTGTGGGAGGTGCACAAATCCTACAATCTCTTGCTACATTGCCCCATTGCCCGCACCTGACTCGGGGTCAGGACCCTAGATTTCCCTTACAGCCCAGTGGGAGAATGAGGAGAAGCTTCCTGGAGGAGGTGATTCCCACAGACTTTATGGGGGAGGAGGGGCAATGCCCTGCAGGATGTTTGGGATTCTGGAGATGGAACTGAGAGGAGGAAAGGGAGTGTGCGTGTATGTGTATTATGCATGTGTATGTGCGTCATATGTGTGTATGTGGAAGGTTTAGTGGGGACTGACATGTTTAATATGAGATCAAAGATTCCCTGAGAAGGGAGTATTTGGGCAAAAATTTAATAAAGAGGAGATAATATTCAGAATATATGAAGAATTTCTACATGCGACAAAAAATACTTTAAAAAGAGGCAAAGAAGTTGAAGAGACACTGCTTCCAAGGAACTATGCAAATGACCAATAGTACATGAAAAGTGCTCAGCATTTTTGATCATTATAGAAATGCCCAACAAAATCACCATGAGGGGCTGGAGAGACAGTACAGCAGGGCAGGTAAGGCGCTTGCCTTGCCTGTGGTTGACCTGTTTTTATTTATTTTTTCTTTTTGAGTCACACCCAGCAATGCATAGGGGTTACCCTGGCTCTGCACTCAGGAATCACTCCTGGCAGTGCTCAGGGGACTATATGGGATGCTGGGAATCGAACCCAGGTCGGCCTCGTGCAAGGCAAACGCCCTATCTGCTGTGTTATGGCTCCAGCCCCTGAAGTGGGTTTGATCTTCCGAACCTGCCCGGAGTGATTCCTGAGTGCAGAGCCAGAAATAACCCCATGAGCATCGCCGGCTGGGGCCCCAAACCAAAGCATCTGAAATACCATTTCCTTCCTAGTAGGATGGTGAGTGTGAAGAGCAACAGGAAAGAATAAGGGTTGGTGTGCACCTGGGGATGTGGGAACACTGGGCCTGGGGGCAACAGTACTAAAGCTGTCACAGAAATGGTGCTGCGAGCCCTCAAGCTATGAAATGCATTGGTACCACGGGCTTGAGTAGTTCCAGGCTGGAGATTTAACCCAGAGAACTGAAAGCAGGTCTGTACACCTGTGTCTCATGGCCTGTTTCCAGCAGCCAAAGGTGAGCACCACCCAAGTGTCTCACCGCAAATGGATAGACCCCACGTCCACGCGATGGAGCGTTCCTCAGCTCTCAGGAGGGAGAGTTTCGACAAGTGATCTGAGGTGGGTGAAGCAGGGGGTGTTATGCTGAGGGCAGTCAGAGGCCCAGTCCCCACTTGCAGGAGGTTCCTGGAGAGGCAGATTCCCTGAGTGCAGAGTTGGGGGAGGGGGAGGAGGCAAAGAAAAGAAAAACTAGGGACTAGAGAGAGTACAGCAAGGACGGTGCTTGCCCTGTACGTGCCTTACCCAGGTTTGATTCCCGACACCCTATGTGGTTCCCCGAGCCCGGCAATAGTGAATCCTGAATGCAGAGCCAGGGATAAGCTGTGAGCACTTGCAGGTGTGGTCCAAAAACCAAGAGAGGAAGAAAGAATGAAAGAAAGAAAGAAAGAAAGAAAGAAAGAAAGAAAGAAAGAAAGAAAGAAAGAAAGAAAGAAAGAAAGAAGGAAGGAAGGAAGGAAGGAAGGAAGGAAGGAAGGAAGGAAGGAAGGAAGGAAGGAAGGAAGGAAGGAAAGAAAGAAAAGGAAAGAAGGAAAGGAAGGAAGGAAGGAAGAAATACAGACTAGAGAGGGTGTGTATATCTGTGTCTGTGTGAGTGTGTGTCTGTGTGTGTTTCTGTGTGTGTGTGTGTGTGTGAGAGATAGTGTCTCTGTGTTTGTGTGTCTGTGTGTGAGTGTGTGTATGGGTGGTGGAGCTTTCCCAGGAGCAGGGCCTGACCACAGGTGTGCTCCAGGGAATGGCCTAGTGAGCAGGGGGGGCTGATGGGAAGGAAAGGGAAGCCTTGAGGCACAGGAGGGTCAGCTAGCTCTGGGGACCATGGTGGGGGTCAGTGTCCCCAGGGGGTGGTGGGAAGACCTGGTGAGGAAGCTGGACCGGGACCCACTGTTGCTAGGCGTGACAGGGCCTCCCAGGAGGTGTGGCACAAACCAGGCACTCCAGCCTCTGCTCCAGGGGACCCTGTGGGTATCTGAGGAGAGACAGGCCAGGGGCACGGGCACGAGAGCCTGCTAATGGAGCAGAAAGCCGAAGCCACTTCGCCTTGTACACCGTGCCCAGGACCCACCAGCTCTCCTCTGAAAGTGGTCAGGAGCTTAGTTGTCACTGGTTCCAGCACATTCTTTGTTTTCTGCAGTGGAGGGCACACCCAGCAGTGCTCAGGGGTTACTCCTGGCTCCGCACTCAGGAATTACTCTTTTTTTTTTTTTAAATGTAAGAGTACTGATATTTATTCAGCCATTGATTAAGCTGATTGAATTGGGCTTGAACGCCACATTATTTCTAAAAAACATTTTTTAAACTGGATATATGAGATAGAGCATTACAAAGCTGTTTCATTATTTGGTTTCAGTCATACAATGATTCAGCACCCATCCCTCCACCAGTGCACATTTCCCACCACCAATGTCCCCTGTTTCCCCACCACCATCTCTCAACCCCCCACCCTCTACCCCCAGCTTCCCTCTACGGGAGGCACTTTCAGGAATTACTCTTGGCGATGCCTGGGGACCATACGGGATGCCAGAGATCGAACTTGGTCGGCCTCATGTAAGACAAATACCCTTCCCGCTGTACTATCATTCTGATCTTTAGGTGCCAGCACATTCTTTCTGGAATTTCCCACCTGGGATGGGGTCCTCCAGGCTGGAAGTGGTCCTGCCTTCAGGTTCACATTGGGTCCCAAGTCCCAGGAGGAACCTGTCCCCATCTTTCGAGAATGCTTTGTTTTTCAGGGTGCTCCTGCATCGCCTCCCCTCATGTCCTCCCTCTTGCAGTCCCCCCTAGCTCCTGGATGCTCCCACACACCCTCCTAGGACACCCTGAACCCCCACCTGCCAGACTTCCTGTGTGGATGAGGGCGAGTGGGCCGGGTGGTGATGTGTTTGGGCCCATTCTTTGGCGGGGCTCAGCCTTTGACTTTGTTCTCACTAGAGCCACACAGCCACGCCGGGGCCTTGACCCGTCACATGCAGCTGTGCCGACCATGTACAGGTGTCATTAGAAGGCTGTGGGTGCAAACATCGAAGCAGATGGGTGTATGTTGGGGCTGGACTGAGCTACCAGGGCAAGCCCATGTATACTGTACTGTACTACGGACAGGAACATAGAGACCCATGAAAATGGGCGAGATTTCTCGTGTGTCCTGACTGGTTTGGATGAAGCTGAACATTTTCCCCCTTCAAGCTGCCTTCAGAAAAATAATTTCAGCATACTGAAAAGAGCAGTTTTCCTTCTCTCACAGAAGCCTGGCTGGTCTTTGACATGCAGATGGTGTTAGCCAGGCCTGACCTTTGATATTGTAAATTGTAGGCTCTGGCCCAGCCTAGTCTTTGGGATGTAGATTTCAGGTGCAGGGCCCAGTTTTGTCTTTGGGATGTAAATCCAAGTGCTTTTAGCCCAAGGAAAGTTTCAGTTTTGGTTTTGCATCTTTTTTTCTGGAGGCCTAGATTACTGGCCTGCAGATACAAGGAAATAATGTTGCCTCAATGTTCTTCCTGTAACGTCTTTTGATGCCTTTGGTGACGTCACTATATTGCACCCTTTAGAGCTACCATGATCAATAAAAGGAGGTTCACGAGGCCCTCTGCCTTTGATAAGAGCCAGAGAGAGCCTTAGTCCTCCAACCAAGACATTTCTTCTGTGTTCCTTATCTCAGCACCTCCAACGGCACGAACGTTCATGCAACAGGTGTAGGGACCTAGAGGGTGCCACTCAGCTGTAGAGGAGCGGGCACCCCTCACTCCACATCCTCCCCTTGCCTTGGTGGGAGTGGGGGACATGCCTGCATTTCTCTGTATCACCACACATGCGTGGGTCTCTGTCCACCGTGCCTGAGTATCTGTGTCTGGGTGTGCCCGTGCCTGTCCACGTGTGTACCTGTGCGTGTGCGTGCGCATGCGTATCTGTGGCTGTCTGCGTGCATATGAGTGTGGACGTGCCCGGGAGTGCTGAGTCAGCGCTAGTGCCGGGCGGGCGGCACTGCCAGCCAGACTGTGGCCTCCCCACAGTTGCATAAACACTGGTCCCAGCTCCCCCTCGAGCAGGGTGGTCCAGCGTGTGGCCCTGCGGCCTGGGGAGAGGGATGGGAGGGGGCGAGGGGTTTGCCTTCCTGTGAGCGGGGTCCTCCCTAGGCCTCAGGAGCCGGGTCACGCGCTCCATAAGGCTGGGTCGGGTCTGGGGTCTCTGTCCCTTACGTTCTCCACATCTGGCCTGAGGTCTGCTCTCTGAGGCATCTCAAAAGTGGCAGGACTAGTCATTTCTCTAGTTCTGGACCACACAGACCCCGGAGGGGTGAGTGGGGCAAGTCAGGAAACTGGAGACTGGGGACCAGGGTCAGAGTTCAGCCTCAGACCCTCAGAACAAGTCACCTGCCTCTTCTCTGACGCCCACAGCTCTTGGCAGCCAACCACATCTTGCCTCCTCTCTTAGACACCCGCCGCCAGAGTCCTGGAGTGAGCACAGGGACGTGGCACAGATGGTACGGGGTGGAGGGGGTGGAGGAGGTGGAGCAGGAAGTCCAGAAATTCAGGCTGGGGTAGAGTGAAGTAGCGCCGGGTCTCGGAGAAATCTGACGTTGGAGGACAATTTTTCCAGGTCGCATGGAGGGAAGAATCAGAGGGCGGGCACTGTGAGTGAAGGTGTTCAGGGGCTGGGCGTACACTCAGCTCAGAGTTGGTGTGGAGAAGAGTCTCAGTAACAGAGGGTGGGAAATGGGAGGGGGGGCAGGCAGGAGTAGGAGGAAACTGGAACCTAGTGTGACAGGCAGCCCTAAGTGGGTGCCTAAGTGGGTGTTTGGGGCTCTTCCAAAGTGCCCTGCCGGTGTCTGAGGCTTGGAGGGGAAGGGTCAAGGATACCCTTCCCACCCCGGATACCCTTCCCACCCCGGGTGAGCTGACCCACTCACCTTGAAGAAGGGCAGGAAAACCCGCAACTTTAAACCCGGTGACCTGGATCAGAAGCAGCTCCCTGGGCTGAGCCCTCCCTTGCCCAAATTTGGGGTTATTTGCTCCCCACCCTGTCAAAGCCACACAATCCTGGTTTGCCCAGATGCTGACAACGCACAGCTGGAATGTGGACCGTGTGTGAGCGTGTGTGCTTGAAGCTCCCCAGAGCCTATAGCCTAGTGGCACCCCACCCCCACCCCCCAGGGCCAGCAGCCTTGGATGGGGAAGAGCCTAGAGGGTTAGGATTGTAAGGGGGTCCTGCCTGCTCTCCCTTCCCCAGCCTGGCCGAGCACCTCTGAGCTTCCGCCATTGCTTCCCTAGCTGTCACCTTCTCTGGCCAAAGGATCCAGTATCTCACGTATTTATAACTTGACTAGAATGAGGACATCATGGCCTTTCATTCAGGATCTGGGGAAGTTGGAAGATTCTGGACTCCAGAGAGGGAGGAGAAAAATGGCCCCTAGGACATCTCAGACCCTAACCAGCTTCCAGATTTTTATACTTTGCTCCAGTTGAACATTGGCACCTCCTTGTCCCCACTATTCCTGGGCCCTGGGAAGACAGTAGCCTGTCTTCTTTCAGGGCTTTCCCCACTTCACTCCTCTCTGGGTCTCTTTCCCTCTTCCCATGTAGGCCCGGAAGCCATCACCAACTCCTGAGCTACCTGTGATGGGCAGTGAGCACCCTGCCTAAAGAGTGTGTAACCAAAGGGAACCAATTCTAGTCAGGAAGCTTTGGTGGAAATTTTACTTGGTAGATATTTGACGTTCATGGGTATCCTAAGCCCCGGGGCCTGAACCGCGATGATATCCAAGAAAGTCTTCATGAAACAAAAATAATGTCCCTGTTGTGTGTTTTCAGTAAAGCCCAATTTCTGCATCTTCGAGGTCTGGCTTTCTTCTGGATTTGTTTCTTTCCTTTTTTCCTCCCTTGATAATATCCTTCTGTTTATAAAACTATGATGGTGGAAGCTGGTGATTGTTGTTTTCCATGTCTTTACTTGGCAGAGCAAGACCTTACAAGTCATTTTTTGAGTTTCAAGGAAAGTTTACAATTTGTAGCAGACATTTCTCTAAACCCTGAATAGATGCATCCTGAATGCAGCAGATCATTTCCTCATTTGAATCAACTTATCACCCATCTATTCCCACAACACCCATCCAAACATCCACCTATTTATTTCATCCATCCATTCATTTATTTCATTCATGCATCTATCCTTCATCCATTTGTCCATCCATCCATTTTATCAACCATCCATCCATCCATCATCCATCCATTTATCCATCCATCCATCCATCCATCCATCCATACATACATCTCATCATCCATCCATCCATCCATCCATCCATCCATCCATCCATCCATCCATCCATCCATCCATCCATTTCACCATCCATCCATCCATCCATCCATCCATCCATCCATCCATCCACTCATCACTGTCTCCCGACATGCCATGACTAACAGATACCTGGCACTGACAGTGTCATGGTACATGGACTCATTAGGGCACTGCAGATGCTTTGGGACGAGTAGGCATAGGTCGAGTCGGGACACAGGAGGTGGGGACAGAAGCTGAAGATGTTTCAACTGCCTTCATTGTGGTACCTAACACTGAAGATTCGAGTATCCCCAAACCAGTGGATGCCCATACATGTCCATACCTCTGGATCTGCAGCTGGAGGCAGGCATCTGTCATTGTGGGGGTATGATGGTGGCCATTGTTGCAGGAAGCAAACGTTCACTGATTTCAGTCTGCTAAGTCAGAGTGATCTGAGTGCAGGGAAGCTGGGCATCTCCCAGTAGCTTCAGGGGCTCCCTCTACCTGGTCTGGTCTAAGTGAAGGGGTCCTGGCTGGGAACCCACAAGTGGGTGCCACCAGATCCTACAGCTCTAGTGCAGACAGCACTGAATCAGTGAGTATCTCCTTCTTCTCTGAGGAACTCGCTGCGGTTGGACCCCTACTGGAGCCTTCCTTGCAGGAGGGGGTCCCTGGAGTGCTGCATAACTAGACCTGAGCTTCCCAGGGCCCCAGGCTTGCTGTGAACAGGAGGAACCTGCCAGAGTGCCTCCCACAATTATCTCCCGTGCACCCGAGGTTCCAGCCATGAAGTCTGAAGCCTACCCTCCAGGCTGTAGGGTCAGCGTGGATAAGACAGTTACTGCAGGTCAAGAGTGACCTCGAAGGGGCTGGAGTGATAGCACAGCGGGTAGGGCGTTTGCCTTGCACGCGGCCAACCCGGGTTCGAATCCCAGCATCCCATATGGTCCCCTGAGCACTGCCAGGGGTAATTCCTGAGTGCAGAGCCAGGAGTAACCCCTGTGCATCGCCAGGTGTGACCCCCCCAAAAAAAAAGCAAAAAAAAAAAAAAAGAGTGACCTCGCAATGCAGTCCCCAGTAACCCCCAGGTTGCTCTCTCACCTGGACTCCTGTCTCAGATTTCCCTGTGGTCAGAATCTCCCCCTGGGTAGAGGCCCTGATCCCTGGAGGCTGCCTCCAACCCTCTAGTAGAGCTGAGGCCAGCTCTCATTTGGCTCAGAGTGAACGCCAAGGATCACTTGCCTGCTGTGCCCCCACCCAGCCTGTGCAAGGGGCGGGCGGGGCCCAGCAGAGAAACCCCTGCTCTGGCCAGGGCTTGATTCCCAGAGCTCTCCTGTCCTGATGCCTTGGACTGGGTTCCCTGCTGTCCTCGAATGGGCGGACAAGGATCCCTCCGTCTGTGCACCTGGAGGGGGCTCTGTGCAGTCCCAGATTCCAACGCTGGGCACGAATGGCCTCACTCACTTCAGGAAACTTTGAAGAACCCAGCAGAGGAAGCTCGCCTTCTGTTCACACAACAGTGTGAAGCAGGACATAAGGGTGTGTGTGAATGGCAGGCGGGGGTGGAGAGTGGGGGAGAGAGAAAGGAAGACAGGGGTGGGGCGGAGAGAGTGAATGAGAGAAAGATAGAGAGGAAGAAAGGGAGAAAGAGGAAGAGAGAGAGGGAGAGAGGGAGGGAGAAAGAATGTGTGTGACAGAGAGAGGGAGAGAGAGAGAAGTGAGCAGGAGATTAGACCTCTGCTTTATTTGGGACAGACTCTGGCCCAATCTCCAGCACTGAATATGATTCCCTGAACAATGCCAGAGGTCACTTTTGAGCAGAGTCATGTACCCTGGTCACCTCTGGGTGTGACCCCCAAACAACACCCCCGTAAAGAAAAAAGCAACGAAAAGACCAAACACGAACAAACAAACAAACAAACAAACAAACAAACAAACAAACAAAAAGCCTGTCCAGGGCCTCTTGTATTCTTGGGAACTGGGTCCTCAGGACTGTTTCTCCCAACAGCCCCGGCAGCTGGGAGGTTCAGACGCCAGCCGTGCAATTTCCTAGGCGGCTTTCTTGCTCCAGGGTGGGTCTTTCCTTCTAGGCTACTGACCAGTGGGGACTCAGTTTGTTGGGGCCCTGAGCAGGGCAGGGTCCCTGAGCACTGTCTTAGCACCAGCAAGGGCTGGTTCTGCACTGCAGAGAGGGTCCCCTGAGGGCACGTGGGGGACAGGTAGTCGGAGGCTGGAAAAGAGGCATGAGATAGTGTTTTGGGGGGGAGGGGTGGGGAGCATGTGGGAGGATCCAAGTCAGAGGGGGGCTAAGTTCAGGTGCAGATTGTTGCGGGGAGTCTTGACAAGGCATCCTGGGCCCCCCACCCCCCCATCCCTATCTCCGGGCCTCAGCTTCCCTCCCCTGACGGGGCTGGGGATACGAAGCCTTTGGTGTTCTGAGCCTCGCAGAGGCCCCTTCTGGACTCTGAGCATGGGGTAGGGGGTGACTAGGGGAGGCGACAGCTGCTTTGAAATGTGGAGAATAATAAAGTGAGGAATGTCTGAGCTCAGGGGAAAAAAATAACCCCCGCCCGCAGGGCCTCCCACCCGACCGGGCGTAATGAATTAAACTCGGGGAGGCACGTTTCATGTGGGGGCGCCGGCTGGGGAAGCTAGAAGGCCCCTAATGAGAAACAGGGTCTTGGGTGGGGCCCCTGGAAGCTGGGGGTGCAGCACTACCCCCTGACCCTTGGGAGCCCCTTACTCCCGGAGCCTTTCAGTCTCCCCATGGGCCACTGTCCCACTTTGGACTGACCTCTGACCCCAGGCTGTGCCCCAGAGCTAATCCAGAAGGTCAGAAAGCAGAGAGGGATGCATTAGCTTGGGACCACCTCTTCACTCTCTCCCTTTCCTCAAGCACCCCCTAGGCGGGTGCCACCTGCAGGCAGAGCAATGGGGTCAGTGCTGGACAGTTAAACCTGCAGGAGCCTCTTTCCAGCAGCTGGTGGTTTAACCCCCAGGCCACCTCCTGCTTCCAAGCTCTGTGCCTCCCCCCTTCTTCCTCCAGGCCCTCTGCCCCATGAGGTCTCATCTTCCTTTGCGTCCTACATTCCTGGCCCCTGCTCACCAGCTGCCCTCACCTCCTCTTCCCTACTCCCCAGGGTGTACAGCCCAGCAGCAGATCCTTTCTCCACTTTCACCCTTATATGGCGTCAGCGTGGGGGACCTTCCATGGACGTCCCCTGCCATTCTTTCTCTCCCACCAGCTTGTATAAGCAGCCGGCACCCTCTTGTCTTTCCTTAGGCTTTCCCTTCCTTTCATGAATGGACTTCCATTTGTACCCCCCCACCCCCACCCCCGCCCCCAGGGATTTCTATGAGACCCCGTTTCTCAGAGAGGCTTGGGAATTGTGGGTAAATAAGTCACTTATCAAAGGACCAACTTTTAACGAGGG
This sequence comes from Sorex araneus, assembly GCF_027595985.1. Classification (NCBI taxonomy): domain Eukaryota; kingdom Metazoa; phylum Chordata; class Mammalia; order Eulipotyphla; family Soricidae; genus Sorex; species Sorex araneus. The sequence goes on along the minus strand of NC_073305.1, from coordinate 43,701,000 downwards.
CACCGAGGGAGGTGTGGGTAGGTAGAGGTGTTCTGGGGGTCCCCGAGGATCCTGGCCTCCCAGCCTCTGGAAGCTCGGGGCAAGGCTCCCACTTTACTTTTAAGAAGTCTGGCCAGGAACTTGGAGCTCCTTGAAATATTCTCCCCCACCCACTTTAATTAAAACCATTGTTTTTCAAGCACATGTTAATTAAAAAGCAAACATGTTTTGCTAAGTAATTTGGAAGCTCTGGTTATGCAAACCAGAGTCATCCCAGTTAAAAAAGTCCCTCACCCAGCTTGCCCCCGTGTCTTGGGAGCCGAGGGCCCCTGTGGCTTCGGGAGCTGCACAGCGACTGGTACTGACCCTCCGGTGCAGGCTCAGCTCGGCCTCTGCTCCAAGGCCTAGCGCGCCTCACCACCCCCTTGCAATCGTGTGTGTGCTTCCAGTGCCAGGAGAAAGAGCTGGCCAGGCTGGCTCAGAGAGTTACATGCCACAGTCCACAGGTATGGTCCATGGCTCAGAAGTGGGGTGAGGGCAGGATGAGGGGGGCATGGCAATTCTGTGACTCTAGTTAAGAATGCTGGTAACACTGGTGCTCAGGGCTACCCTCCTTTCCCCTCCCCTCCAGGTCTCCATACAGCTGAACTACAATTAGCTAAAGCAGGGACAGTTACTTCTGAGGTCAAGGAGGACCCGAGGTAGGAAGAGGTGGGTGGGTTGGGGACCCTCTGGCTGCCCAGCTCCAGCTGCCCTGCCTGTGTCTGGAGACGCCTGCAGAGCCGAGTCCCCACCCTGGCTCCTGGTCCCGAGGCCTGTGAGGTCCTTCATTCCTTGGTCAGTGTCCTCCAGGCCCTTTTCAGGGAACCTTAAACCCCCCAGACACTGGGTCAGTGTCCTCAACTCTGCTGCCAGCTGCTAAGGGTCTCGATAAACTTTATGCCCCCCCACTCCACCCCCCGCCCTGGTTTAAACCCATTTGTTGGCTCTCACAGCTCAAGGTACTGATGCAATCTCTGAATGCAGGAGGCGAGGGATTGAGCCCCAGCACTCTCTGAGCACTGCCAGGAGCAGCGGACACAGAGCACTGCTGGGCGTGGCCCCAAAAGTGGGGAGGGAAAAAATAATCTGGCCATAGGAGTGTCCTTTCTGTGTGAGAGCCCAGGCCCTGGGCTGCTTGGTGCCAGGTGTCTGTGTGGATCCCTTAGTCCCTGTGTATCCCAGGGTCTCTCCATCCCTTCTGAAGGGGAAAGAGCCTGAGGTGAGGTAGAGGGCGGGAGTGACCGGATGTATTCAAGGGTCTCCTGGCCACTATTGGGACCCCCGTGCGTGGTGCTGAACTCCCGCACACGTTTTGGGACCCAGACCCCGGGCGACAGTAAGTCACAGGTTTTTAATTTTTATTTTTGAGCCACATCCATGGGTGCTCAGGATTCCTCCTGGCAGGGGTCATGGATGCCGACTCTATGGGGTGCCGGGGTTCGAACCCTCGCCGGCCACACGCTAGGCAAGCACCCACTCTGCTGTACTGTAGCTGCAGACCTCGGAGCCCCAGCTTTGGGGCCCAGGGCCGCTTTCTTCCGGCCCCACGCTGCGGTTCTGTAAGCCAGGAGTAAGGGGCACTCGAAGCCCCCCATCGGCGACAGGCCCGCTCACACCCACAGCCCGGGACCGGCCACAGCTCCCGCTTCGGTCCGCCGCCCCCGGCCGTCTCGCCCAGACTCCGGCCCTCGCGCGCCCCCTGCAGGCAGCGGCTCCAGGACTGTCCCCGCCCACACCGGAAGGGGCGTGGCCTCCAGCCCCCGCCCGCTTTCTCTGCGGCTGCTCCGCCGCCCGAGTTCGGTGCCGGCCAGGGGCGGGCCGCGGGGGCTGCGGTTTCCCGTTCCCACTTCACCACCCCATCCACCCTGTGTGCTGTCTGAGGGTGTTCCTTGCCAAAGCGTGGGGACCCCACCCCACGCCCCCCAGCTAGACGCCCCCTCCCCGGCCGGCAGGCATGGACTTGCGGCTCAAGCGTCCCCGCCGACTGGCCCTGGCCTCTCTTGTTCCTCTTGGAACAAACACTCTAGTTTCTACTGGGAAAGCAGCAGGGCCCTGACCACCGCCTGTTTTTAATAAGGAGCTGGTATTTCCCCGAAATCGCAGGCCCGTGGCTGACCTCACGGGGATGACGGCTGGCGGCGGGCCAGGAGGCGGGAGCCGGCTCCCGGGTGCGCCCCTGACGCCTGGCCTTGCGGAGAAGTGGGGCAGAAAGGAGAGGCTCTGGTTTCTAGTCCCAGCCCCGAGGCGGGCGCCTCCAAAAATCTACCCTGCAGCCTCTCGGCTGAGCTGTGTGCCCTCGACCGGAATGCCCAGGCCTGCCCCTGCTGGCCCCTGGTCACCTTCTGTGGTCCTGCCAACTCTCCTCTTTCCTTCCCTGGGGCATGGGGCAGGTGCGGGGGGGGGGGTGTAGGGCTCCCCGTGGACCTGGGGATCAGGGTGGGCAGTGGGAGGAAAGTGACTTCGGTGGGCCTTTGGGGGACTGTAGACGCCCGCATTCTGAGCAGGGTGTCAGCAGAGACTTTCTAGAGACGGGGTCACGGTGAGCCGGGAGGTGCAGTTAGCCTGGTGAACATTTTGGGGTGCGGCAGAATCCTTAGGCTCTGAAGGGATGGAGTGGAGGACAGGAGGGAGGAAAGTAGAACCAGACACTCAGTGTCCGGGGCTTCTCCACTAGGGAGCCAGGCCTCCTCCCGGGCACAGGGAGACCGCCCTTCCGCGCAGAGTCAGAGGAGGCCATGGGGTCTAGTGGCAGGAACCAGGTGGCGGGAAAATTGTGTTTGTCTATGCTGGGGCTACATTTTCCAAATGTTTGAGATTTTCCAGTTTCCCAGAGTGGCGGCGACAGTGACTAATCCCCAGGACTCACAGGGTGTCAGGCCACGCTCTAGGTGCTTACAAGCCTCAATGTTCTCTATTCTCACTGCGCGTCTGCGAATTCATCAGTCCAGATGTTCATTCATTGTGTCCCAGGTGCTGGGAGTATTAGACAGAAATCTGCTCACATGGATAACTCACACACAGAAGGGAAGAGAGGCAATTCGCACATGAGTCAACATGTAGTATGCTGCATGGTGAGAAGTGCTGAGGGGGAGAGAGGAGGCGGGTAGAGACTCAGGCGGGGAGAGCGGGCGTCACTGGCGCTGAGAGGGCTCCTGTGAGGGCTCGTGAGGAGGTGGCATTGGAGGATAGATCAAAGCTGGCCACCACCTCTTAGCTGAGAAGTCTCTTTCCCTCCATCCCTCTGTCCCTCCACCCCTTCCTTCTTTGCTCCCTTCCATCCTTCCTTGATGTGGGCGGAGCTGGGGATTAATTTATTGTTGAGGATTGAAGGTGGGGGCTCCCCCATGTCTGAGCTGCAGTCCTCAGAGCTCTGTCCCAGGCCTTCACTGAGACTGTTTCTACAGAAGAGCATTTGCAACAAATCTCCCTTTGATCTCCTTAGCAGACCTAAGACCACTGTCACAGTCGTCCCATCCCGTTGTTCATCGATTTGCTCAAGAGGGCACCAGTAACGTCTCCATTGTGAGACTTGTTACTATTTTTGGCATATCGAATACGCCACGGGTAGCTTGCCAGGCTCTGCAGTGCAGGCGGGATACTCTCGGTAGCTTGCCGGCCTCTCCGAGAATCAAACCAGGGTCGGCCGCGTGCAGGGCAAACATACCCGCTGTGCTATCACTCCAGTTTAGCCAAAAGATAAAAACAAATGAACAAACAAAATGTAATCCACTTCTCTTATTCTACTTTGAATGTCAAAATGTAATAAGAAGCCACACCCTCCCCAAATTAAAAATAAAAAAGGATGTATGTTCCCTCTGTAAATACCTACATAATAGTCTTGATTTTGGTGTTTTGGCCCACAGATCTGGTGTTAGTTACTCTCTGCCCTCTACTGAAGATGTTTACTGGCGCTTTTTGCTAGAGACCCAGGAGTGTATAGAGGAAGTGAGCTGTGTCGATGGGGGGGGGGAGAGGGGCAACAAATGCTGAAAAGGGCCCCTGAGGGGGGTGGGGTGGGGCCAGGGGCATGGGGGGGGGCGCTCCTGCTGAGTCCTATGTATTTTTAAAGAATGTGTGTGTGGCTGTCATGAATAGAAAATCATTTCTTTTCGGTTCTATTTCCCATTTGTTATGCTACTGGGCCGAAGGTTATTGATTTGTGTATTCTTATCCTTTCCCCCAGCCTCTTAGTTAATTTTAAAAATAATTTTATCAATTTTTCAGTAAATTCTCTGGAATCGTTTTAGAAGGCAATTATATATTCTACAAATGGTGCATTTTGTGTCTTCCTGCCTATATAGTTTAGTTTCTTCCTTTCTATCTACATCCTTTTCTTTTTCTTTTTCTTTTTTTTTTCTTTTTGCTTTTTGGGTCACACCCAGTGATGCACAGGGTTTACTCCTGGCTCTGCACTCAGGAATTACTCCTGACGGTGCTCGGGGGACCATATGGGATTCTGGGAATCGAACCTGGGTCGGCCGAGTGCAAGGCAAACGCCCAACCCACTGTGCTCCAGCCCCTACACCCTTTTCTTTACCTCCCTTCTCACCCTTCCTACCTCTTCTCTCCTTCCCCTGACTCCTCTGTCTTTTCTTCTGCTCCCCTCTTACACCCATTTTCCCTTTCTTTCCTTCCCTTCTCCACCTCTTTTTCCTCCTCCCCCTTCTGAAACCTTTTCTTCCCCTCTCTGTTATTTTACTTTCCTCCTTTCCCTTGTTCACATTATCAAGTGAGAGATTATCCTTATCCCTCATGTACTTTGCTGGCATCTCTGAGTCGGGGGCAGGCAGCTTGGTCCCCTGATTTGCCCTGGATGCAGATGTGGGGACTGGGAGGTCATACTCCAACAAGTATTAGTCACAGTTATTCTTGTTTCTTTTAGAAAGGCCCTCGAGAATCTGGAAAATCAAACTCTAGAGCAGACAGACAAAATCTTCCAGGGGAAATAGGTTGAATGTGCCGACTGGAAGATGCTCTGAGACAAGGAGCAGAGCATGGCGTGAGCATAAAGGAGACTGGTGGGAGTTGTCCCCAGGCAGCTGGCTTCTGTGGTATACCCAGAGTCCCAATTTCACCCTTTCTCTGTGTTCTGCCAGCCTCAGGATCACGGTGGCTTGCAGGAGGTTCTGCACTAGGTCTTTGAACCCACTTGCTTCCATGCACTCCAGGAAGCCTTTGCTCCCGAGGTGCTCGGAAGCCTTCCTGAGTCTCATTGACGGACAATAAAACAGCTCTTCCTCCTGATCCAACAGTTGTGGCCTTGCATGTGATGAAGGTGAAACTGGGCAATGGAGTGTTTCACAAGTCACACCTCCTGGAGATTCCTAGTAAAAATGGAAGGCATAGAGAAGAGGACTCTGCCAGGGTCCCTGTGTAGACACACAGCTGAGAACCTGCATCAGCTTTCTACTGCCATTCACTGTGTACAGTGGAAGGTCAACACTGTGCACTGCCATTTTGCAGTTTTTACTGAATTTGTGCTTACCTACAAGTCTGAAGTGACGCTTTCAGACTTGTAGGTAAGGTCAAGCCTTAGCAAGTTGATCCTTTCTTGAAACTGAGAGAAGACTCTGTTTCCTTCCCTCCCAGCTTGTAAAGGTGGAAGGCTTGCATTCCTTGACTTGTGACCTTTCCTCCATGTTCAAAAAATCATCTTTATGATTCCTCATTCATAGTCATACCTGAATAGAGACAAGAAAAATTTCCCACACTTAAGGATCCCTGCGGATGGATTGGCCTCACCCAGATAATCCAGGATAAGATCCGTATGTCAAGATCCTGAATATTAATTCATCCGCAAGGGCCCTTTTTACCACCCATGTAAAGTTACATTCATAGGTTTGGGGAATATGAACACGGGTCTACATGTATCTTTTTAAGGCCCTCTTTAAATTCTCCCCCTTCTTCTCTTCCCTTTGCTATTGTGCTATGATGACCAGGAGTCGCACACGTAATTGGTTGATGGTGGCACACTTGTTCTGGGGATCACAAATGGCAATAACTCCCACATTACCCTTGCACTTGGGGCAATGGCGGAGTGAGAACTTCTGGCCTCATGCCTGCAAGGTAGGAACTCTACCATGGAGGCTTTCCCCACACCCCGCCCTGTGCTTTAACTATTTGGGTATATACCTAGAAGTGGAATCTACGATTATAAAGTAGTTGGTTTGGGGTGGCCTCCAAAGCAGTGCTCAAGGGTCCTAGAATCTGTCCTGGTGACAGTTGGCCAATGACCAGACAGTTCATGGTAGGGGCTGGCGATGCTGTGCCATCAGGGTCACATCTGGTGGTGTTCAGTGGCCTGTAGTGCTGAGGATGCCAGTTGGGTGCATGTGGCCCTGATCCCTACACCATTTCCCTGGACCCAATACACTAGTTATTAATTTTTTATGATTTGACTTTTAAAAAACCCAACAAAATTAATGCAACACATCATTTTCCTTTAAACATCCTCCACCCTTTCCCCCATGCCCTACATTCTTCCCCTCAGGTAACCTAAAATTTTTTTTGCCAATGTCCACTGAATCATTTTAATTTTGTTTTGTCTATTCATTAGTTTTATTTCCTTACATTGCATGCACAGGCGGAATCATCTAATATTTGCACAATCTTCTCTAGTTTCTTAAAAATATTTTGCTGCAAAATTTTACCTTTCATTATAGCTGGAGTATGCTATTCCATACTCATTTTTTTAAAATGTAGGAGTACTGCTATTTATTCAGCCATTGATTAAGCTGATTGAATTGGGCATGAACTCCACATTATTTTTTTAATTTTTAAAAAAGTTTTCAATTTAATGTGAAGATTGTGAGATAGGCCATTACAAAACTGTTCATAATTAAGTTCAATAGTTTCAGTGATACAATGATCCAGCCCCCATCTCTCCACCAGTGCACATTTCCCACCACCAATATCCCCTGTTTGCCTACCACCATCCCCCAACACCATCCCCCATTCCCCCAGCCTCCCTCTATGGGAGGCACTTTCCTTCTTGCTCTCTCTCTCTCTCTCTCTCTCCTCTTTTCCTCTGCTTTTTGTACTCTTTATCCAATGACCTATTGATGGACACTTTGGTTGTTCTTATATCTTGGGTATTGGAAGTAATGCTTTGAAAAATGATGGGATGGACATAACTTGTGAGTTAAATTTTGTTCTTTGGAAAGATACCCATAAATGGAATTTCTGAATCATATAGTATTTTTAGTTTTAGCTTCTTGAGGAAGTTCTATATTATTTTTCAAAAATATTTGTACCACTTGTTGTCCAGAGTACATGAAATTTCCTTCCTATTTACATTTTCACCAGTAATGGTTATTATTATTATTGTTATTATTATTATTATTAGTTTTGTCTTGTTTTGGTTTTTAGGATGGAAAAATTCTTTTTTTTGTGGGGGATGGGTGGGGTTTGGGCTATACCAGTGGTACTTGGGGGCTACTCCTAGCTCCTGGTGGTATTCACAGAACCATGTGGTGCTTGGGGGCCCATTTGGAGTGTTGGGGATTGAACTGGGGTTGAACACATGTAAGAAAAGTGCTTTAAACCCTATACTATATCTCTAGCTCCAAGATGGAACAATTATTATTGTTATTATTAGACATTTCCAAAAAGAGGTTTTCAGTAAATAACCTCTCCAGTAGAGAAAAGAGAAGGGAAGAAAATAACCTACAGCCCTAAGAAGCTGTTCCGCCCATGGTGGAGAAGCTTGTTGGTCTGAGCAGTGGTAGGGAGGTATGTACTTTGCTTCCTTTGCTCTTCGCACTGCTTCCTGAAAGCATCAGGTGAAGTGTCGTTTTCCTGCTGGATCAGATGTTCTAAGAAATCGTCATATTCTATCTTGCACTTTTCACGCTCAAATAGTATCAATTCCATGTGCACATTCTATTCATTCCTTTTCAAGAGCATGACACTGGCTTGAAATCTCGCTAGGCTGCCCAGTGCTTTGGATTGTCAGCTAGCAACCTAAGTCAATACCCAACATTTTCTGCACCCCTTCCTCCAACCCAAAGAAAGGCAAGGTGTTCTGTTGCTGTGCCTTTGTCTTCTCCTTGGCTGCTGCCATTGGAAAACCTTCGAACTGAGCGGTGGCCTGCCAAAACCCATTGTGATATCCTTTTTGATGTAAGCCAGTCTCACAGGTGTGAAGTGCTATCTCATGTGGTGGTTTTGATTTCTATTTTCCTAATAATAAGTGATGAGCATTTTTTCCATATGCCAATCAGTCATCTGTATTTCCTCTTTGGAGAAGCATCTATTCGAGGGGCTGAAGTGATAGCACAGCAGGGAGGGCGTTTGCCTTGCACGTGGCCCACCCGGGTTCAATTCCCAGCATCCCATATGGTCCCCTGAGCATGTCCAGGAGTAATTTCTGAGTGCAAAGTCAGGAGTAACCCCTGTGCATCTCCAGGTGTGACCCCCAAAACAACAACATAAAAACAACAACAAAAAAGAGAAGCGTCTATTTGAATCTTCTGTATAAGGAGGGCATTGGTAGTTGGGGTTTTTTGTGTGTGTAGGAAAAGATCCAGGATGAGAACGCTATTTGGGTATCCCAAAGAGGAATCAAAAGAGCTATGCTTGGAGTATCATGTTTCACTCAAGTGAGAGAAGGAATCTGGAGTTCCGACCTCCATTGATGATCAAGAATCAGGGACGCTGTCTCGTTTGCCAAGGCATTGAAAATCAGATGGGCTGGCCATGTAATGCGATTTAGAGACGACTGCTGGACTAGAGCTGTTACTGACTGGTTCCCATTGGACGTCAAAAGAATGCCTGGCCGCCCACCTACGAGATGGTCAGACTTCTTCATCAAGACCCTGAATGAATGGTTTAAGGCTCTTCGTGTTCCTGGAGCGAGCAGACGCCATTGGGCTATACTAGCACGTGACAGGGACGAATGGAGATGTTATTGGCGCCTGCTCAAGCAAATCGAGGAACAACAGGATGACAAGTGATACAAGTGTAGGAAAAGATGCTGTCTGGAATGCAAATCTTCATATTTATGTGGATATTCCAGCCACAAGAGATCTATTTACTCGAGCTGTTAAATAGAAGAGTTGTACCCCTGAAGAGCCCCATTGGTCAGCATGGTAAGCTTATGCACCATTTACAAGAACTCAGAGCAGGTTGTAAACTACTGTGACGCCATAGTCAAGTGGAATTTTCCCATCTATGCAAGGATGTTTCAGGATACACAAGTCAATTATGAGATACATTACATTAATAAAAGGAAAGAAAAAAAACATATGATCATATAAATAGACATTGAAAGAAACATGTGAGAAGAGGAAACAGCAATTTATGATAAAAACTTCACACAGGGGGGTTGGAGCGATAGCACAGTGGGTAGGGCATTTGCCTTGCACGTGGCTGACCTGGGTTCGATTCTCAGTATCCCATATGGTCCCCTGAGCACTGCCAGGAGTGATTCCTGAGTGCAAAGCCAGGAGTAACCCCTGTGCATCGCTGGGTGTGACCCAAAAAGAAAAAAAAAACACTTCACACAAAATGGGATAGAAGAAACTTCCCTTGAGGTAGTAAAGGCCATGTGTCACAAATTCACAGCTATTATCATTCTCAGTTGTTAAAACTGAAAGCCTTTTTTCTAAGATCAGACACAAGATAGGATGCCCATTTTTGGGAAGATTGCATCTGTGCTAAGGGCTCTTACTCCTGGCTCTATGGTTAGGGATCATTCTTTGTGGGGAGTTGGGGACCATATATAGCGCTGGGGATTGAACTTGGATCATCTGCATGCAAGGCTTGTGCCTTACCTGTTATCTGTCTGACCCCTGAGTGCCCGTTCTCATGACTGTTACAGTATTGGAAATCTTTGCAAAAGAAATCGGGCAAGAAAGAGAAATGAAAGGGATTCAAATTGGAAAATAAGAACTCAAATCATCACCATTTGCACGTGGCATGACATTATATATAGAAAACCCTAATGATGCCATAAAAATTTGTAGAAACAATAAACCTATGCCATTAAATGGCATAATTAAAAAATGGTAAGTATAACTCTATTGCATTTTAATGTGCAAACAATGATATAATAAGAAGGAAATGAAAGTAAAAAGTCTCATTTACAACTGCATCCCAAAATATCAAGTACCTGGGTATTTACAAAGGAGATAAAATATTTGCATTAAAAACTTAAAAGATCACTTACAAAAAAATAGTAAATGAGTAAATGGTAGAAGGAAATGGAAATATGTTCCTTGATAATAGATTGGAAGGGTTAAATTTTTTTTTAAATTTTATTTTATTGAATCACGATGTGGAAAATTACAATGCTTTCAGGCTTAAGTCTTAGTCATACAATGCTGAAACAACCATCCCTTCACCAGTGCCCATATCCCACCACCGAAGACAAAAAAAAAACCCACATTACACCTCCCATCCCGCCCACCCCCAAACCCCCCCCCCCCGCCTTGTAACTGATAAATTTCACTTTACTTTCTATCTACTTTGGTTACATTCAATATTTCAACACAAACCTCACCATTATTATTAGGAGCACCCCACTAGAGTCAGAGCTGTTGTGAAGAGAAATGAGGTCGCGCGGCCACAGTAGCGGCTGCGCGGTTTTGTATTTCTGTACTTTAACAACTAAGTCCAGGGAGATTTCTTCCGGATATTCGATCATTGCAAGCTTGTAAACCCCATCTGTGGTTGTCATAATATGGCAGTCCCCACGCCCTTCATCCCCGGGAAGGGACAGGCAAGAGAGAGAAATACCTTTCCCCTCCTGGGCGGGCATGGGGTCGCGGCTTAGTTCTCTGGCTGGAGACAATCTGCAAGGAGCAGTCCATGTTGAAGTTGGTTCAGCTGGGTCTGGATTCACGCTCGTGCAGCTTCGGAGGAGCGTGCGGCCCCCAGGGTCACATCTCGGCCGCGGTGGGAGGGGCCGGTGCCTCCCACTGGAAGGGTTAAATTTAAAGTGACTCTCTAACTCTAACACTATACAGTTTCAATGCAGCCCCCATCAGAATTCCCTTGTCATTCTTTTTTTTTTTTTTTTTGCTTTTTGGGTCACACCTGGCGATGCACAGGGGTTACTCCTGGCTCTGCACTCAGGAATTACTCCTGGCGGTGCTCAGGGGACCATATGGGATGCTGGGAATCGAACCCGGGTCGGCCGCGTGCAAGGCAAATGCCCTACCCGCTGTGCTATTGCTCCAGCCCCTCCCTTGTCATTCTTTAGGGATATAAAATAAATACTGCTAAAATTCATGTGGAGTAATTAAACTTCTTCAAAGTGTCAAAGCATTCCTAAGGGGGGAAAATGAGATGAATTCCTTTTCTTAACTTTAAATTATACTATAAAGCTATAGTAATTAAAAACAAAACTGTGTGGTACTAGAATAAAGGAAGACTCCAAGCACAATGGAATAGAATTGAGACCCCATAGGTTAACCCTCATACACATGGACAGTTAATCAAAGGAGCATGTGTATGAGCCCCGTGGAAATGCCTGGTGAGCACTTCCATAATGTGTATAAGTGCCCTAACTGAAAGTTAAGAAGTTAAAAATGTAGCTAGAAACTGAGACTTAAACGTGAAAGCTTTGTAACTTTCCACATGGTGAATCAATAAAAGAATTTAAAAAATGTAGCTAGATATTTATGAAAACAGTGTAATAATCACAAATCACTGTATCACTGTCGACCCATTGCTCATCGATTTGCTCAAGCGGGCACCAGTAATGTCTCCACTGGTCCCTGTCACATTCAGGGTCAGGGGAATGAGGCGCATTATTGTTACTGTTTTTGACATATTGAATATGCCAAGGGTAGCTTTCTAGGCTCTGTCGTGATTCAATAGTCAAGCATTTCTGTGCCATGCACAGTATCAGCTAACTTCAGCAGATAAAGGGTCTAGAACAGGAAGATGTTGCAGATGCTTTAGCGGAGGAAGGCTCAGCAGAGCCAAAACATCAGCAGGACCTGTTTGTTCCATACTCTTCATCAGGCTCTGGAAGCTTTGTGTAATTACAAATATCCTAGACAAATGTATCTAATAAGCCATTGATAGAGATTAAATTGATCTCTAAGAAGTAGACATAAACAACAGTACAGCAAAAAAGGGGAGAGGGGCTGGAGCAAGAGCACAGCGGGTAGGGCGTTTGCCTTGCACGCGGCTGACCCGGGTTCGAATCCCAGCATCCCATATGGTCCCCTGAGCACCGCCAGGGGTACTTCCTGAGTGTAGAACCAGGAGTAACCCCTGTGCATCGCCGGGTGTGACCCAAAAAGAAAAAAAAAAAAAAAAAAAAAAAAAGGGGAGAAAGATGAAATAGAGAACACATGGAGAGATGTAAACCTTAAGCTTAATCATATTGATAATTACATTTAAGGCATATGTTTTGGATAATGTAATTAAAAAGACAGACTTTTTTGACAGAAAAACTATATGCTGCCTAAAGAACATGCATTTTATATATAACACTCACGTTAAAAGTAAAAGGTTGGAAAAAGTCATACTATGCAAATTCCACTATTAGGAAATCTGTAGTGGCAATATTAACATCAGAAACATAGACTTCAGATGTCAGAAAACGTGCCTGGGTAAAGGGATGGACGTTGGCACATTATATGACTGAAACTTAATCATGAACAACTTTGTAATGGCATATCTCAAGATGATTCAATTTAAAATTTTTTTTTAAAAAAGAAAATGACTTTAGGGAAAGGAATGTGATTATAAAGAGAGATTTTACAAGGCTGAAAGGCATAATTGATCAAGGAGACATAAGAATCCCGTCTATATATGGGACTGCAGTTCTAGCTGAGTAGGCTGGAGTGCATGGCTTTGCATGCATGAGGACTGGGTTCAGTCCCCAGCACTACATGGTTCACCAAGCATGACTGGGAGTGATCTCTGAGTTCAGAGTAGTTTTGGGGAACCACCAGGGATGGCTCAAAAACAAATAAAGAATCCTGCATATAGATGGACCTAATTATAGATTTTCAAAATCCATGAAGAGAGAACTGACAGAAATTAAGGGAGACTGGAGAATTCATAATTATAATTGGGGACTTTTTCATTGCTCTCTCAATAATTTATAGAGCAAGTCTACAAAAAAGTGAAATAAAACCAAGCAAAAAACTATCAGGGTGTTGAAGACTAGAGTAGCACTGTGAAGTAATTTGATTTCATTGATATTTATAGAGTACTTTATCTATAAATGCATGTTCTATAAATGCACCATGTATATTCAAGATTCTTATGTCTTCTCAATGAATTATGTCTAACAACTGCATAATGCACATTGTTTTTAAGTGCACAAAGACTTTGAACAAGAAGAGCCATATTCTGAGTCATAAAACATGTCTTGGTAAATGTAAAATGATTAATAACAGAGTATAGTCTCTCATGACAATGGAATGAAACAAATAGTAAAGGAGAGATGAAAAACCCCAAATATCTAGAAATTAGACAAGAAAATTGTATTTATTTATTTATTTACCCCCAGTTTATTTAAATACCGTGGTTAACAAAGTTGTTCATGATGACTTAAGCAAGAAAACTTTAAGCAGAAATCACAAAAGAAATGAGAAAATATTCTGGATTAAATTGTAGCAAAATTACAACATCAAATTCTGTGGAATGTAGCTGAAGCAGAGTTTAGATGAAAGTTTCTAAATTTTTCTTAAATAGGGTTCTCATATCTCCCAGCCCATAACTTTAAATGCTTATTTAGAAAAGAGAAATATTTTAAGTCCACTATCCAAACTGTGTCTTATGCACAAGGGGAAAACAGGGCCAGGAAGATATTCCAAAAGGCTGCAGGGGGGTGCTGGAGTGATAGTACAGCCAGTTAAGCCACTTGCTTTGCACACAGCCAACCTGGGTTTGATCCCTGGTACCCCATATGGTCCCCTGAGTATTTCCAGGGATGGTCCCTGAGTGCAGAGCCAGGAGTAAGACCTGAGCACCACCAGGTGTGCACCGCACCCCCCAATAAAAAAGATTAAAAGGTGACCTGGGTTCAATCCCTAGCATCACTTAGTCTCCTGACACTATAGGGAACTATGTCCAAGCAACTTGAATAAAGTGGCCCCTGAGCACCACTGGATTTGGCCCCAAACTGAAACAAAACAGAACAGAAACAACAACCCCACCATCACAACCCTCACCCCATTCCACCCCAAACAACAACAACAACAAAAAAACACCAAAAGCAACAGTACGCTAGAGATAAAAATAATCATTCATAAATGAAGACCATGAAAAATACTCTTTAAAGGCAGTGAAAATAAATAGTGATGGATTTTAAAAAGGAGTTATCAGGGATGGAGAGATAGTACAGCAGATAGGGCTTCTCCCTTGCACATGGTCAGGGTCGGTCACTAGTACGGTCCCCAGAGCTCATCAAGAATGATCCCTGAGCACAGAGCCAGATATCTTCACAAGCCTTGGGCACCACAGGTGTGGCCCCCACACCAAAAATACAAGAAAATACATAAAAATAAAAAGCAATTATCAGATATTTAGACCTCAGAACCATCTTAACTCTCTAAAGTTATTGAAAGTTCTAGAGATCTGGTTTACATCTTTTTGTTTGTTTGGGGACCACACATGGCAGTGGTCAGGGCTTCTTCTGGCTTTGCAACCAGGGATCAATCCTGGTGAAAGTCAGGGGACCTTGTGGGTTTCTAGGGATTGTACCCAGGTTGGCCATGTGCAAGGCAAGTGCCCCACCCACTGTACTATCCACTTTAGTCCTGGTTTATATCTTTTATCTCTAACAAAGTTTATTGGTTTGAATATTTAAAAATAAGTATTTTATTATTTATTAAAAAAATAAATATGTAAAAAATAAAACACAAATAAAAATATGCATGTAAGCATAGCATATGTTCAATGAAAAAAATATTTTCTAAGAGAAAAAATGTTTAGTGTGAAGGATGATATTGTTTTACACTGTTCCAAACTTCATTATTGTCAAGCTTAATAGAAGACAGCTGAATTGTCATTCTTTTCTGAAATTTATTGTTTTGATTTAATATATGAAGAAAATCCAGTCTCACAAAGATATAAAGTTGGAAAAGGAAGGAATATCTTAATAATTTTTTTCATGTGGTAGTGAATTTTTAAGAGCTGATTCATAGCAATTCTGGACAAGGGGGGGATCATCAAATCCACTTGCTTGCTGAGTGCCTCCTCTGTGGTAGATGCTCACCGATGGCCTTGGAGTGGAGCAGAAAGAGCTGCACCCTCTTTCCACTCCCAGAGATGTATTCAGGTGCTTCTTCCAAGATCTTCAAACTGGCTCTTCCTGAACTTCCGACCAGCTAGATATGCCACTCACCACTGCTCAGGGGTCTGTGTAGATTCCTATTCAAGCCACACCAACTTTTTTTTTTCTTTTTGGGTCACACCCGGCAATGTACAGGGGTCACTCCTGGCGGTGCTTGGGGGTGGGGGGGACCATATGGGATGCTGGGAATCGAACCAGGGTTGGCCGTGTGCAAGGCAAATGCCCTACCCACTGTGCAATTGCTCCAGCCCCAATCACACTTACTTTTAAAAAATTTTTTTTTCTTTTTTTGGTCACACCTGGCGATGCACAGGGGTTACTCCTGGCGGTGCTCAGGGGACCATATGGGATGCTGGGAATCAAACCTGGGTCGGTCGCATGCAAGGCAAACACCCTACCTGCTGAGCTATCACTCCAGCCCCCACACTTACTTTTAGACCAAGTAAATGACCTACTATTTGAGGTACTATGCACATGTTTTCTCCTCACTACTGTTTTCAGGATCACTCCTAGGTGGGATTCTAGTATAATGGAAATCTATTTTCACCTGGCACCAAGGTTATGAGCTCATCTGTGAACAGGCTTAATTTTCCCCCTCTTTAATTAGCTGGTCTTAAGACACTACCCATAAGGTTATGCGTGTGACCTGAGATGGAGAAGCTTACCAGCATACAAGTAGGTGATGTGAGGGTCCAGGTCACTTCTGTATGAAATTTACTTAATGTTTCAACTCTGCAGTGACCCAATCTCAAATGCATTACTTCCATTACTGAGGAATTTCCTCGTCCAACTGAGTTGGGTGATTTGATAAGTAGGACTAAACATCAGTTTCTAATAGGGGGTGCCAGCCTCATCACTTTCTGCCCATAGACTAAGTTAGATGAAGGGTTGGGAATCAGGGATTGCTTTACAAATAATAAGCAGTTTTTTTCTCTGCTAGCTGTATGATGTTGCTCCAGAACCATGGGGGTTTGTGCAATGGTTCCAATTGAGACAAAACTCCTTACAGTGTTTTGATTTACATCAGCAAGCTCTAACACCATGGGGATCTGTCACATCATATAACCTAAATGACAGGGCTGACTCCATCAATCTCCAACCCTTCCCTTTGTTATTGTTGTGATGGCCAGGAGTTACAGAACTTAGTTGCAGTGCTTACTGTGGGTTGCACATTTTAGGTTGTGGTTCTTTCACACACTTGGTTGTGAGGTGGCATACATATCCTTTGTGTGCCAGGATCACAGGAATTGTGGCAGACTCTGCTGGAACTACACCCAGCTCGGGGGACTGTGCTGGGGATCAAACTTGCAGCCTCACACAGGCAGGGTTCTGCCACTGAACCACAGCCCTGGGCCCCTGACTTCATCTATTGATAGAAGAAATCAAAACATTGTGGCCAGTTTTGTGAATTTAATACAAGATAATCTTCTCTTTATATTTGAAAATTATTTTTTCAAATATAACACATTCTTTTGCCATGGAAGACTCAGCAGTTGGAATGTAGACCTCTCTGGGAAGCCAAATTTCTTTTTACTATAGGGCTGTTTCTAGGTATTTCCTGGGTAGGCTGGTAGGTTTGTTTTATAAGAAACTGCCAACGTGGTTTCCACAGTGGGGATAATATTTTACATTCCTGATGGTGGTGCCCTGTGGGTTGGTGAAAGAATTTTCCAAAGTCAGAAGTAAAAGAAGGCAATTTGGACTTACTCGGAAGTGTGGGCAGGTCTTGAAGGAGGGACCACTCTCTGAGTGGGTGGCAGGGCGTATCTTTTACAGGAAAGTGACGCCACATTTTGGGGGTTGTCTGATCAGAGAACAGGCCTATGTCCATCATTTGTAATCAAGGAGTCCCAATTATTTCTATGAGAAAGTGACTCTTAGTAACATTTGGTTAGTATAGTCTTTCTGTGCAAAATTCATTTTTGAGGGGCTGGAGAACTAGTACAGAGGTTTAGGTGATTGTTCTTGCACACATTTGGCCCTGGTTGGACTCCCAGTCTGATACCTAGCACTGAATATAGCCCCCTAAGCACCACCAGAAGTCATATCTAAGTACAGAGCCAGGAATAAACCCTTATGCACCGCTTGTGTGACCCAAAAACAAAACCAATAGACAAATATACAAACAAAAAGAAACGTGAAGATACAGAATGTACATAGGAAATATAAATAATAGCCTAAATGAAACTTTGGAGCTATAAAGCATAATAACTCAAGTGAAACATTAAAGTGAGTTTCAATAGCAAAAACATTCAATTAGAAAACGTACTAAGTCAGTTTGAAATCAGATTATTTGTACTTACCTAGTCAGAGGAACAAAAGTAAATAGAAAATAGTGAAGAAAACCAAACAGTTTGTGAGTCGCTATCAAGAGAACCACTGTTAGATTGGGAATATATATCCTGGGAGTCCCTCAAGAGAAAAAGAAAAGTGTAGGGATATTATTTAAGAAATAATGTCTACAAATTTTCCAAATATGAGGAGTGAAATGGAAATTCAGTGTCATGAAATCCAAAGAAATCAGATCAGTTGAGTTGGAGGAGGTCTTCACTAAAACATGAATATTGAGGCCAAAGAGAGAGCACAGTGGATAAGGAGGTTGCCTTGCATGCAGCTGACTGGCTTTGATTCTCAGCACCATATCTGGTTCTCTGAGTATATCCAGAAGTGATTCCTGAGCACAGAACCAGTAGAACCCCTAAGCAATGCTTACTGTGGCTCTAAAATCAACCAACCAACCAAAAACACCCCCCACCAAAACAAAAACAAAGACAAACCAACCAAACAAATAACCAACCCACGAATATCAAAATTAGTGACAAAGAAAGAAAGACTTTGAAAGGCAGGCTGAGGAAGGGAACGCCTCATTTCCTATCTAGGAAAGCTCATAATACTACCAGTGAACTTCCCAGTAGAAACACTGGAATCAGGGAAGAGTGGCATGTGCACTGAAAGTTCTGAAGGGAGAAAATTGCCCATAAAGAGCACAGTGGTACCTGAAGGGTCTGGGAAGAGGGTGGTAGCAAATCTGCCTTGCCAATGTGAGACCATGAGTTATATCCACATGCTACTGTGTGCAACCCTAGCTGCTCTGCTGTTTGGGACTCCCAATTCACAACTAAATGTGTGATCTTCAGTATACATGGCAATATATAATGTGTGCCAGTGACACAACTGAAGTGTAAAACCTCTGGTGGCAAGTTCACTGATTCTAAGGGTAATACACAAAGTTCAATTCCCTTGGGACCAAAGCAATAGCAGTGCATGAAGACACTTGCTTTGCATGCATCTGACCCAGGTTTGATCCCCAGCACCACATAGGGGTTCCCCAAGCGCCTCCAAGAGTAATCCCTGAAAGCAGAGCCAGGACTAAGCCCTGACAGCTGCTCAGGGCTTAAACAAACAAACAAACAAACAAACAAACAAACAAACAGAAAACAAATTTCAATTCTCTTACAAAAGCATTTATGCTTTCATGAGCAAAAACCTGCATCACTGGTTCTAGATAGGTTCCTAGACAGCAGATAGGGTGCCTGTCTTTTATGCAGCCAACCCAGGTTGGTTCCTGGCACCACATAGTTGTTATAGTCAAATATTCTATTGTTCTCCTATTTTGCATGTCCAAGAAGGTGTTTTCTTAAGAAAAGGGTATGGAAAAGCATCAGTTACTCACAGATTTTTCTCCTGTTGCTCTATTTATTATGAATTTATTGTTAACATTTTCTTGATTTTTTTTTTCTGTTATGGGTATGAAGTCAGATGTGCTACCATTGCATCACGGAGTGGGTGAATGTTTGCCTTGCACGAGGCCAACCTGGGTTTGATTCCTCTGTCCCTTTCAGAGAGCCTGGCAAACTACCGAGAGTATCCCGCCCACACGGCAGAGCCTGGCAAGCTCCCTGTGGCGTATTCAATATGCCAAAAACAGTAACAAGTCTCACAATAGAGACATTACTGGTGCCTGCTCAAGCAAATCAATGAACAACAGGATGACAGTACTACAGTTATAGGTAGGAACACAGGTAAACCATGATAATGTATATTGGGGAAAATTATGTCTGAAACCTGAACCTGCCCAAAGGCAAGGAGACCTCTGACACAAAAAACCCATCTCAGGAACCCAGAAAGCCACAGAGATACAGAATTCCAGGCCAATTGCACCAGAGAACCCCCGAAAGGAAGCAGCTGGACCTCTGGGGACAAGAGGCACCACCCTGTAGCAAAGACCAGGTGAAGAATATTTAAGGAAGACTATCAACTGCTCCCAGTTTTCCCTCTTAGCAACCACCCTAGCAACGGACTGGGGTGGGGGCAGTTTGGGGAAAGTGTATATAAATTAACTTGGCAGAGGAAGAAGCTGATGCATGTGGCCAACACCCATATTGCCAGTGCCCGGGGAGCCCATCACATCCCCTCTTTCGATGTGGACTTTCATGCTTTAACATTGGGATGTGTACTGGAATCTATCCACTCTGGAGATGCCTGTGTTTTCTCTTGAGCACATACCTTAATTTACCTCCCCACCTCTCTCCCTTGGTTTCCCATTAAACTTGTCAGATTTCACTATTTGTCTCCTCTGAAATTCTTTTCTCTGTGAAAAACACGACTGAACCCAAAAGGCTTGGGTAAGATTAGGACCGACTTTCCCGTGAGGAGCCATCCCTTGCTCCAGTCAGTGAAGCCCACAGCTCCTAGGGATGCTCCCCCCGCCAGGCCCAGCTTCACCGCTGCACAGGTGGGTAGAGAAAAGATCCTGAATTCCTTCTTGACGCTGCCACTCTCTCCTCCTCACTTCACATTAACCGTCTTGGGAACCTGCACCCACAACAATTCTTATTTTCTTTATTGTTTTTGGACCACACCCAGCCGTGCGCAGGGCTGATTCCTGACTCTGAGGTCAGGGATCACTCCTGGTGAGCTGGGGGGTGGGGAGTAGGGGGGACCATGTGGGGTGCAGGGCATTGAACCCTGGTTATACTATCTCTCCAGCCCTTTCTCGATTCTTGTCAACATAAATCCTGTCTGTTATAGTCTTAGACGCTATACAATATAATAATAAAATTACTATCCCCCTCTCTTTAGCTTAATATTCATTTTTTGCTTATCCATTTGGTGTTTTCCCCCCATGGTCCAGGAGTCCCTCGCAGCAGAGCTGGTGGTGGGCGCGGGACAGGACCCCGGGGCTGGGGATGCTTTTCCCCAGTGGGGAGCTGAGGGCTCGGTTCCTGGCCAGGCGAATCGGCGCTGCTGGGCGTGTGTCCCCGCTTCTCGCCCAGCCCCTGGCCCTCTGCAGAGGTGAGGCCCTGCGCCCCGACACCCCGAGCGCCCCAGCCCGGAGAGCCAGCCCCGGCCCCTCGGCTTCTCGCTGCCCGGCCTTGGTGCCAGGGGCAGTGGGCAGGGCTGGGCCCTGCGCCGGCTCGGCCGTTCAGAACCGCGGTTTCATGCGGGCGAGGCCGGGCCCGTGGCGGGGGTCCCGTGATGCGGCGTGGCCGGGCCCGGCGGGAGCGGGGGGTGGGCGAGCAGGCGCACCCCACTTCCGGTCACGCCAGGGCAGGGCGGAACTGGCGCCAGGCTGGTGTGGACGTGGCCATGGCGAACTGTGCCCGCAGTGGCGCTGGGCCCCTGGGTCTCGGGCTCTGCCTCTTGCTCCTTCAGGTCCCCCCGAGTAAGGCGGGCCGGGCCGGGTGGCTCAGCAGGCGGGGCCGAGTGGTGGGAGTGGGCAGCGTGGGGCCGGCCTGCGAGGCGGGGGAGGAGGCCCGTGGGGAGACCCTGTCCTTGCTGCCTTCTCTGCTCAGGTGCGGGCTCCGGACTGACCTCCGCAAGCCCGGAGGGGCCCTCGCCCCCCGCGCCCCCCAGCTCGCCCAGACCTCCAACACTGGCGGTAACTGCACAGTCACCAGCTCCCCGAGAGCGAGGGTCCCCGCCGGTTCCCGCAGGGACCTCCCGGCCGGCTAGAGTCGGATCTCTCGGCCGAGGCTCCCTGGGTGGGCAGCGGGCAGAGAATCTGCCCACACTCAACGAAGGTGAGCAGCAGCCCGGTTGGAGATGGGAGGGCTGAGATCTCAGGGGAGACCTGGCAGTGCCATAGAGGTAGTGGTGAGAGCAGAAGGGGTCCAACGGCGTCCCCCTCTGTCCCTTCCTTTTGCCGAGCCAACCAGGATGTGGCCTCCGGGATGTGATGATACCTGGTGAGGAGTCCACCTTGCATAAAAAGTGGCCCTGGCAGGTGAGCTTGCAGACCAGTGGCGAGCACGTGTGTGGAGGCACGCTCATCTCCCGCCGGTGGGTGCTGACGGCTGCTCAGTGCATATCTAGGTGAGTGCCCAGGCTGGGCTTGGGCCCCGGTCAGGAGCTGAGCTTGCTTTAGTCCAGACTCTCCACAGAACTGCTTCTTGCTCTTCTGCAAATAGTGCTCACAAGCCACTAGGCTTAACCGGTTGTGGAGACTCGAGAATTTCCCTCTCTCCCAAGTTCTGAGTGCTGCCAGTCTGGGTTCTGACAAGAAGCAGCCGTGGCTGGAGTGTTCTGGGACCCACTGAGGAGACATATTTTCCTGTGAGGGAAGACTGAGGGCTGAATGGTGGGTGAAGCCAGGCAGAAGTGTCATGCGTGCAAGAGTGGGACCGTCTGTGATCTCTGTGAAGAGAATATCTTTTTCCCCCACAGCCTTCAGGAATACATGGTGTTGCTGGGAGACACCAGTAGACACGGTGTTCACCCAGTAGCACTGTATGTTCCAGTTCAAGACATCATCCTCCATAAAAACTTTGGCAATAAAACTATGAGTGCTGACATTGCCCTGATACTTCTAAGTTTCCCTGTGAATTATACTTCATGGATCCGGCCGGTGTGCCTTCCAACACACCCTTATGAAGTCAAAATAAACACCACGTGCTGGCTGACAGGATGGAGTATATTGGATAAGCCTGGTGAGTCTGGAAGCAGAAAGCTGCTGGCGGGGGATCTGGGACAAGGCTCTGGGCAGGCCTGAGGGCTAAGGGAGGGGCTGGCTTATCCATTTTGTTTCCCCGCCCCCCCTACCTATTCCTCTAATAGGTAGGCAAGGGAAGAAGCATTTCTAGTGGTATGTAGAAACTGGGCTCCTGGTTGCCAGGATGGGAGTATTGTCCAGGGTGGATTTCAGTTCTGGGGGCTGATGTGTCTGTGGTGGGGTGTCCCTGTTTGAGTAAGTTTGCCTGCTACGAGGGGACCTCTCATAGCCCCGAGAGTAGGAGGAGCCAGGGCTAGCTTGTGGCTAAGGCTGTAGGGCCTTCTGTGTTGGGAAGGGGTTGCAAGGTTCTTGGGGGTGCTCCAGGTGACAGACAGCACCTGTCGTGACTGCAGCTCAGTGTGACAGGTGCTTGGTTTGAGTTTTCAGGAGATGAGGCTTTGTCTCTTAGAACCTGAGGTTTGTCCTCAGGATGAGGGACAGCAGAATGGGGACAACAGAATGTGAATGCAGGATGAAGAATCGGGGTGGATCCTGGGGCTCCTGTCCTGTCCTCCTTACCCACAACCTCACTACTGTCTTGCCTCTCTGTATTTCCAGAGGAGATGCCAGTGGACCTTCAGGAGTCTAAACAAACTCTTATTCTAGACTGGATTTGCGTTTACATATCAGACAGCATTCATGTTTTTAGTAAAGGGATGATCTGCTCCAATAATGAGAAGAACTCTACCTTCTTTGTGAGTCAAGGTCCTATGCTGCGCTTACCTTGAAGTTACTCCTTCCACCCCACCCCCACCCCGAGTCTCTTATGCCAATGTAACAGAGTCAGGACCTCTTGCTTGCCCCTTTGCTACCCTTTAGATGAATTATGGCCTTCATAGGAGAATCTCTTGATGCTTTTCTTGACCTGATCAAGGGAACAGATTCTGCTGCTTGTGGGGTAGGGAGGCTGCCAGAGGAGCCTCTATGAGGATGTGGTGTTACTCTTAGTATCAGTGTTGTGAATTTCTCTGGTTGGCACTTACTGAGCCAGAGTTTAACCACATAAGCTCAGGGACCCCCAAATTGCTATGTTTATAGATATCATAGCAATACGACAATGTGGGGAGGCTCAAAGATGTGACAGACATGGCACCTGTTTAATGCCTGCAGGACTCCTGGTCCCACAGTCTTTCCTGTGCTCAAGCTGCCACACTGAAAAGCTTTGTTTGTTTGTTTTGTTTTTGGGATACACCCGGCAGTGGTCAGGACTTACTTCTGGCTCTGTGCTCAGGGACTACTCCTGGTGGGCTTGGGGAACCATAGTGGGTGCCAGGGCTCAAATCCCACTTGACTGTTTGCAAGGCAAGTGCCCTACCTGCTGAACTATCTCTCCAGCCCTTGAAAAGGGGTCTTTGAGCTATTTTTATTTTTTGGTTTCAGGGCTCTACCCAGTGATGTTCAGAGGTCACTCCTGGCTCTGTACTCAGGAATCATTCCTGGTGGGCTCAGGGGACCACATGGGATGCTGGCAGTTGAATTTGGGTAGCCATGTGCAAGCCAAGAGCCCTACCTGCTATCCTATCTCTCTGGCCCCTGAGCTCTACTTAGAGGAAGTCTTTGGATTTCTTGGAAAGAGAAGAACAGCGCTGTAGAGTAAAGGAACAGCTTGTGCATTGGTTCAGAATTCAGAGGGAATTTGTCAAGTTGAGGCTATGTCATAAAGAACTGCAACAATGAGGGGACAAGATGACTAGAGAAGGGGGCTGGATCCAGAGTCTGAATATCATGCCAAGTTTCTAGACATGGTCTAGATGGGACTGTGGGCTCAGAGTTGGTTTTCTCCATCTAATAATGATGATCTGTCCTAAGTGAAGTGGGTATAGGAGGCCTTGTTGAGATTGAATCCTGTGTTTGTGGTGACCTGTTGTTGTGAGAATGAGGAAAAGGAGAGTTTTAGATGATCCTTTGTTCTAGCTGAGGTGGGTGGTGAGACCACAGGTGCAGTGTTCTCAGTAGTGGGGTGTCAGTGTCTGGAAGTTTTTGGATAGAGCAGGACTGATGATTGTGAAGATGCTCCATTGCTTAGATGGATTGCTCCATTGCTTAGAGACACAGAGAAAATTTTCAAGTTAGAGGAGATTTGGAGATCCACTGATCAGGGTGATTTTGAACTTATTTCAGAGCTACGGAGGCTGCTAGGAGAAGTTATTCATCTTTGTGGTAGAGTAGGTCTCTGAGGAGGGGAGTTCTTACAACGTGGGACACCTCTTTCTCTAGCAGGTCATGGGAGATTTAGATAGTATCACTGTGGGGGATTCAGGAGCAGTGGGACGATATAAACCTCCACTTCCATCTCAGAATGTTACCAGTTATACTTCTGCAGCAGGCTCAAGGTTTCTGTCTTGTGTGTTGTCCTTAGTGTTGGGAAGAAGTATTTTCTGGTTATTTGGTTTCACTTGAAGTTTTTAGCGCTCAAATCTGAATCAAAATCCTGGGTCTGAGGGGTGCTGGGAAGGCCCATGATGCCAGCCCGCACCGCGCCTGCCGTGAAACCGACCTCTTCTGATGCTGATTATTTTCCATGTTTGTGTTTCTTTCCTTTCTCTAGGGAGACTATGGGGGTCCCCTGGTCTGTGAAATTAATGGAAGATGGTTCCAAGTGGGGATTATGAGCTGGTTTAAAAAATATTCTCCCCAGGAAGTATCTTCAGTTTTTACAAAAGTGAGTTTCTACAAGGAGTGGATCACTGGCCACCTGTTGCTTTCCTTCAGCAATTCAGTGGATTTCTTCTTATCGCTATTTCTAGTGCTGCCCTTGGGTATCCTGGTGACCCTGGATTTGCTGTTTTGAATGTCCCAATTGTTATTTTCTCTGATCTCCTATTCCTTTCATTGTCCTCTCCTCAAATTCTGGTTGGCATTTTCTGACCCTTTGAGATCAAAGAGAAGTAAACCTGGGGTCTTAAAAGGGTCCCAACCTGGCATTCAGATCACCAGCTTCTCCCACCCATGGCAGTGCCCTGTGGACCAGAGGGAGGGCTGTAGCTGTTCCTGCTAGAGAGCCAGACCACCTGTCAGAGGAGTATGGTGCTTCACTGACATCCTGGAGAACACCTGTCAAAGGGTTGACTTCTTCATCAGTTAAAAAGTGTTAGGCCGGGGCTGGAGTGATAGTATAGCGGGAAGGGTGTTTTGCCTTGTATGTGGCCAACCCTGGTTTGATCCCTGGCATCCCATATGGTCGCCCAGGCACTGCCAGGAGTAATTCCTGACTGCAGAGCCAGGAGTAACCCTCTTCCCCAAAAGCATTAAACCTGGACATGGTTTCAGGGGTTTCCAATTGGTCTGTTTAGTGATTGTATAGAGAGAATTTGGGGCCCCTCATGGGCTTGCTGGGATGTAAGGACCAGGATTTTCACATATTCCCAGTTGTGCGGGTTGGGGGAAATTCCTCTGCACTGAGTGTGGGTCCATGTGTGAGCACCTCCTCATGGGCAACCCTGTGTGGATTCCCCTTCCTCTCTGCCCTGGTGGTCCATGCAGGTCTCCCTGCCCACCCAACAACTCTGTGGAGGTAGTTCTATAGTTTTGATATTTGATAAATCAGCCAAATAAATGTTTGAAGAGCCCATTCTTCATTTTGTTGTCTGTTCTGAAGGTTGCAGGGTAGCATAGTACTTCCTGTGTAAAGCAGGCCTTTTTTTTTTTTTTTTTTTTGCTTTTCGGGTCACACTGGGGAATGCACAGGGGTCATTTCTGGCTCTGCACTCAGGAATTAACCCTGATGGTGATCAGGGGACCATATGGGATGGTGGGAATCGAACCCGGGTCGCCCGCATGCAAGGCAAACGCCCTCCTCACTGTACTATCACTCCAGTCCCAAGCAGGACTTCTTAAAGGTTCCCTATCATGCCCCTTTCCATCTGAGAATGACAACATCATGAATATTAACAAAAATGCCATGAATTCATTATAATCATGGATTTTGAATGAATATTTTGGTCATTATGTGTTCAGAAAACTTAATATTGTCACATTTTTCATGGCCCTCACATTCAAATTTATGACCCCAGATGGGGTCATGAATCATGGAGAGCTAATTCCCACTTACCTCTGGAAGCTGTCTGTGGTGCATCAGATCCTAAGAACCAGAAGTCAGGAGGAGCCGGCATTCCATGGGATGTCTGGAGAGAGGCTTTTCCTGTGTGAATCCTCACTCTTGTGTCTGATAATGTTATTTTGTTCCAGAAGGCCAGGGTTATAATGTCCAGTCATTATTTTAAAATTTTGAATCCTCCAGGTTAAGGCTTGGAAGAGAGCAAAACTCTAGGATATATTTAACGAGGGAGTAGATGAATGGGATAAATAAGTATTCTCATCTCTGTCCCTTGTTTATTTTCCTCATCACCATCTCATCTCACCACTCTGTCCCTCTTCCATTCCAAACTAACTGGGAAAAGGAGTGAAAACCATGAGCAGATAGACAAATGTTACAGCCCCCTGCTGTGGAAAAGCCCCAAGCCCCGGGAAGTTCATGGTCCATATGGGGTGCCCTATGGTGTGTTTGAAATGTGTTTCTTAGGGGAGAACAGAAATCCAACTGGAATAGCTAAATTTCTGAGTATCGTGCTCTGGCTATCAGACAATCCTGGCACCAACCCTGAGAGCAGTGCATCAACTGCTAAGACAATGGTAACCAGTTTTGCTCTTTCCAAGCAACATTGGTCAAATGTTTTGTGAACCAGGCACTGGGATCAGCCACAATTAAGATGTGGGTCACTCACTCTTTCACTGTTGGTGGGAATGCCGACCGTCCAGTCTTTTTGGAAAATAATATGAACAGTCCTTCAAAAACAGGAAATTGAGCTTCCATATGACCCCGCGATACCACTTCTGGGAATATATCCTGAGGCTTCAAAAAAGCACAGTAGAACAGCGGGTAGGGCGTTTGCCTTGCACGCGGCCGACCCAGGTTCAAATCCCAGCATCCCATGTGGTGGGATTTGAACCCGGGTTCAAATCCCAGCATCCCAGCATCACCCCTGAGCACCGCCAGGGGTGATTCCTGAGTGTATGAGCCAGGAGTGACCCCTGTGCGTTGCTGGGTGTGACCCAAAAAGCAAAAAAAAAAAAAACAGTAGAAATGACATCTGTACTTATATGTTCATTGCAGCACTGTTCACAATAGCCAAAATCTGGAAACAATCCAAGTGCCTGAGAACAGACTGGTTAAAGAAACTTTGGTACATCTACACAATGGAATAGTATGCAGCTGTTAGGAGAGATAAAGTCACGAAATTTGCTTATAAGTGGATAGGCATAGAGAGTATCATGCTATGTGAAATGAGTCAGAAAGAGAGATATAGAAGTACTGATCTCATTTGTGGAGTATACAGTAACATAACACAAAACTGACACCCAAGGACAGTAGATAGAAGGGTCAGGAAGATTGCTCCATAGTTGGAAGCCTGCCTCAAGAATGGGTGGGGAGAGGACAACTGGAATAGAGGAGGGATCACTAAGAAAATAATGGTTGGAGGAATTGGTCAGGATGGGAGATGTGTGCCGAAAGTAGATAAAGGACCAAACATGATCTGCATTGCAAACCATAATGCCCAAAAGTAGAGAGACAGTATGGGGAATATTGTCTGCCAGGGAGACAGGGGGATGGTGGGAAGGGTGGGAGTATACTGGGGATACTGGTGGTGGGGAATGTGCACTGGTAGAGAGATGGGTGTTTGATCATTGTATGATTGTAACCCAAACAGGAGGGCTTGTAACTATATCTCACGGTGAATAAATAAAAAAAAAGACGTGGGTCACTGACGGGAGGAAGAGGTCATTATCAGAAAGCTTTCAGGAGCTCAGTGGCTAAGTGGAAGCACACCCACACAGAGAGTCAACACTGGTTGGGGAGGAGTTTGGAAGCAGGCAATGGATTCTCCGAAATTGACCTTTGAGGCCAGAGGGGTAGACCGAAGGACTGAACACATCCTTCGCATATGGGAGGCCTATGTTCATCTCTGGCACCATGTGGTATCCTGAGCACTGCTGGGAGAAACAGCTGAGCATAGAGAGGGAGTAGCCCCTCAGCACCACTGGTGGTAGTCCCCAAGTAAAAAGTAATTTATTTTAATTGGCCTTCAAGGGAAAAGGAAAACAAGCAAAAACTCCTGGGGTGCTGGTGGCCAGATTGTAGACTTGAACTATGATTCCCCACGCAAATAAATCAGGATGCTTAGAAAAATGGCTTGAAATAATTCTAGTTTAGGGAAGAAAGTACATAAAAGGAGAGTGACATTTATTTATTTTATTTATTTATTTTGTACTTGCTTTTTATTTATTTATATATATATTTTTAATTTTATCACCATGTGGAAAGTTACAGAGTTCTCAGGTTTATGTCTCAGTTATACCATATTCAAACACCATCCCTTCAACAGTGCCCATATTCCACCACCAAAATCCCCGGTATACCCCCCGCCCCCCACCCCAACTGTATAACTGATGAATTTCACTTAATTTTCTCTTCACCTTGATTACGTTCAATATTTCAACACAAAACTCACTATTGTTGTGGGAGTTATACCCCCAAACAAGATAACCCTAATAAGGAAGCATTTGATAATTAGTTTTCCATTAAAAGACTGTATGTTTTCAGGTTTTAGAAAAGGTCCGGAGCATTTTCCGGGCCGAGTTGCTCACCAGAATGCCTGCCGCTTCTCTGTTGATTGTGGCAAGATGGCGCCGAGGGTGGGTCGAGGGCGTGACTTCCGGCGGCCGGGACCACTTGGAGTTTTGGGCTGGCGCCGCCCCACTCCAGTGCCCTCCCGCGGCTTGGATGTGTCTCAGTCCCGAATCCTGGAGCCGTGTTAGTTGCT
This sequence comes from Sorex araneus, assembly GCF_027595985.1. Lineage (NCBI taxonomy): Eukaryota > Metazoa > Chordata > Mammalia > Eulipotyphla > Soricidae > Sorex > Sorex araneus. Next base: position 43,671,905 of record NC_073305.1, on the reverse strand, counting down.
GCTCAGTGTCGCCAGGGCTCCATCTGGAGAAGGTGTGCTGGCGGCACCTCCCCCTTCCGGCTCCCAGTGTTGCTGGCCCCAATTCGGGTCCAGAGCATTTTCCAGGCCGCGTTGCTCACCAGAATGCCTGCCGCTTCTCTGTTGATTGTGGCAAGATGGCCAGGAGAGTGACATTTAATGTCTTCTGGATAGCAAGGAAATCTATTCAGACTACTAGGGTCATGTCCGAATGACTCTGGCCAATTTGACGTGGTCTCCTGTCATAGCATCTGTGGAGAATCACACCTGTTTCTGCTGATGGGGGTCTCGAGTTCCAGCCACATCCCTCACAGAAACTGCCCTCAGAGGCAGGGAAAAGAGCCACTCAAGAGGACATCCCCTCAGAGGGCAGAACCTGAAACAAGTGACTGCCAAGGCAGGATAGAAAGGCCCTGCCTCCATGCTTCTACTTGGTACAGTTTGCAGGGCTTCTGTGGGGAACCAGCAGAGACCTCCAATGCGGCTGCATTGTACCTCAGCTTCTCCTAGTGCCCAGGAAGACCTCACTTTCTCCCTTTCAGATGTATCTGCAAGAGTACCCCTCAACAAACCCAGGCTTGCAGAGGCCTCAGAGTCTCTTTCAATGAATCTACTCCAAGCTGCTTGATGTGGATAGGATGGGAGGAATTGATTTTCAGAAAGTGTTTCCAGGTTCTATTGCTGTGTAACATACCACCCAAAACACAGCGGCCGAGGCAGGTTGTGTTTCATGGCTTTTCTAATATGTGGATTAGCCACAAGACTGAATCAGCAAACACTGAATACTTGCTTCAACAGAAAAGAATAGATTTTTTTTCTGGAAATCACCAATCATAATAGTTCACACATTTTCAAAGCACTTTATGTCTGCTGAGATTTTGGGTAACTTTATTTGATCCACCCTACTGATTCAGGACAGTTCATGGTGAACAGCAGTAAATTCAATCCTTTTTGTAGGTCACTAAGCACATCAATGTTTGCTTCAATACATGCCAGGACTCAGTCATTGAGAACAGCTGCTAGTGTGACTCCGGTGTGGGTAGGGTCATTAAAGTTGTGAACTCAAAAGAAGCACAACTTTAAAAATATTCCACCACAGTATATAGAGTAAGTAATATTCACCTAGGAGGAAGAGGGTTCCTTTGTCTTATTTAACTGAGTGCTTGTTTATTGGCTGAAGCCAGTTTTAGGCCCTCTGTACACATCTGAGAATAACTGATAAGAGTGCTGTATTGATTTTTGGTTTCCAGATCATTTTTTCTTTGTGTGTGTGTAGGCAAATACAGAAATAGAGACTCGTGAATGATGAGGATTATTTTCGAATTGTTGTCTTTTCTTATTTCCTTTAAATGTCTTTCTAAGAATTTTTCCTTCTAGATGTTGAAATTTGTTAAAATTTATTTATCGTCCTTAAATTAAGCTCTTCCAAGTTATTAATGCCATACAACAGTGCATACAAGACAGTTGTCAGAAAGACCATTGAGCAGGATATGCCAGCCCTCATCTGCCAACAGAAACACCCATTTATCAGCTATCAGTCTAGGAGATATACCCACTAGCACTCTGAGATCCAGGTGTAAGGCTTATAGTAAAGCTTTTCTTTAGTCAGACTTTTCTCCACATCAGAAACTCAGGCTTTTGGGTCTGGAGCAATAGCACAGCGGGTAGGGCGTTTGCCTTGCAGGTGGCTGACCCTGGTTCGATTCCCAGCATCCCATATGGTCCCCTGAGCACCGCCAGGGGTAATTCCGAGTGCAGAACCAGGAGTAACCCCTGTGCATCACCAGGTGTGACCCCCCCAAAAAAAGCAAAACAGAAACTCAAGCTTTCACCCTAAAAGGAGTGCTTACCTGGTGATACATGCCTAACTGCAGGTTTGCAGGAAGGTCCTGGCATTGTTCTGGCTTTGTTCTCTTTCTATTTTTTTTGGTAAACCTCTTCATTATTTATTTTTTTAATTTTATTTTTTATGAATCACTGTGAGATACAGTTACAAAGTTTTCATATTTGATCCACCACCAAATGCCCGCATACCCCCCTCCCACTCCCCCTCTGCCTGTGTAGCAGACATTTTTCACTTTACTCTTTCCTTACTTTGATTACATTCAATTTTCAACAGGAATCTCACTATCATTATTTGGAGGTTTTCCTCCAACAGTCAGACATATTGGATGGCATCAATAGATTGTATGTTTTCATTTTTCAGAAAAGGACGTGTGGCTGCTTTAGCAGCCGCGCGGTTTGGAGATGTCCCAGTCCTGCATCCCAGAGCTGTGTTAGTAGCTGCTCAGTGTCTCTGGGGCTCCATCTGGAGAAGGCGTACTGGCTGTACCTCCTCCGTCTGGCTCCCCGGTATTGCTGGCCTGGTCTGGGGTCCGGAGCAGTCTCTGGCCTGCGCCGCTTACCAGAACACCCAGATTCTTCTCTGTTGAATGCGCTGTTCCCTTTCTATGAAATGAGTGCTCTCAACATAGATGGAACCATAGGATATCATACTGAGTGCAGTCAGAAGGAAAGGAATAAATGCAGAATGATCTTATATGTGGAACCTAAAAATATACAGAGAGGTAGCATCAAAGGGCCAAAGACAACACAAGTAGAGAACTAATCCACAAAACTGAGTTTGTAGGAAGGCATAAAGGGGAGCGGCATTGGGATCCTTAGGGGCAGCAAGGGGGATGTGGTATTGGCATATGTACACTGGAAACCATCATTAACTATATCATAAATCACCTTAATATAAAGAAGAAAAGAAAGAGAGAGGGAAATTATACAAATGACCAAAGGCAACATAACACAGAACTGGTCTATAGAACTGAGCCACCACAGCGGGGAGGGAGGGAGGCAGTGGGTGGAGGGGGGGCCACAGGCATGTAGAGGAAAGAGGACACTGCAGGGTGTGGTGGTGGAACATTGTATTCATGAAACTCTATCTTTAACAGTACTGTAAGTCACAGTGTCTCAAAATTAAAAAGAAAAAGGAAAATGAGGGGCTAGAGGAATTGTACAGCTAGGGCGTGTCCTTGCACATGGCCGACATGGGTTTGATTGCATTCCATAAGATCCCCTGATCCTGCCAGGAGTAACTCCTGAGTCCAGAGTGAGGAGTAAGCCCTGAGCACCACTGGGCATGGTCCAATACAAAAACCAAAGCAAGAGCAAAAGGAAAACAAGAAAAAAATGAGTGCAGTGAGACTGGGGGGAGCAGCTGCAAGAAAGAAGAGTAGGGGGTATGGTGCCACCAGCAGGTCAACCTGTGCCTGCGAGGCGAGTGCATCAGCAGCCTGGTGGTGCCTTCAGGCTTCCTGATACCCCAATATTGCCGCTGTGCCTTTGGCTGGACCCAACAACTTGGGGCCAAGTTTACCAAGAAATTAAACGGCCAAAAGTTAGGTATGTGGGAGCCACACCCACAAACCACCTCCAGCTCAGCTATATAAGCTCATGTATTGGCCTCATTTCAGGGACCCAAAAATCTCAAAAGAGACCAAAAACCGCAGTTAATCTCAGACCCGCATGTGGCTGAACAGACAAGAGTAAATCAGACAAGGGCGGATTAGTCTGGTGCCTGCCCAAACAGAGCCCCCGGCAGCTGCTTGCTTCCACAATCCAAAATCGCCGCCATACCCCTGACCTGACTCCACTGTCTTAGGACGGACCTTACCAAGATATAATCTGCTGAAAACTTGGGTACACGGGTTTTGTAACTGAAATTTTCAGGCTTTCTCAGAGTTGGGATGGACTACCTCCCCCCACTTCCCAATACTCCTGGAAGCACTGGCAGTCACCCCCACAGACCAACTCCAGCACCACCATGTAAGCTCTACTACTGGCTTTGCTTCAGAGACCCATAAATAAATCTCGAAAGAGATCAAAAGCCACAGTTACCCTCAGACCCATATGTGGTGGCTGAATAGACAAGAGTAAATCAGACAGGGGCAGGTTAGTCTGGTGCCTGCCCAAGCAGAGCCCCCGGCAGCCACTTGCTTCCACAATTCAGAATCGCCACCATACTCCCGGCCTGACTCCACTGTCTCAGACAGACCTCACCAGGATACAAGTTGCTGAGAATTCTGGTATGCGGGTTTTTGACTGAAATCTCCAGAATTTCTCGGGGTCAGGATGGACTACCTACCCACTACCTCCTTGTACTTCTGGAAGCCTTGACAGTCATATTCACACCCCAAAGTGGTCACCCAATTGAAAAGCTACTCAGCCTTACCATCCTGAGAACAATACTGAATGCCCTGAACAAACACCATGACCTCTTAGCACCTGTATTGCAAACCATAATGCACAAAAGGAAAAAGAGAGACAGAGAGCAAGAAGGAAAGTACCTCCTATAGAGGAAGGCTGGGGGTGGGGTGGGGGTGTTGAAGGATGGTGGTAGGGACACAGGGGACATTGGTGGTGGGAAATGTACGCTGGTGGAGGGATGGGTGCTAGATCATTGTATGACTGAAACCCAATTATGAACAGCTTTTTAATGGTCTATCTCATGAATAGTCAATTAAAAAATTTTAAAATAATAATAAAAAATAATGTGGAATTCATGCCCAATTTAGTCAGCTTCATCAATGGCTGAATAAATAGCAATACATTAAAAATAAAGAGTTATTGCTGCCACTGGAGATGTCATTGCCAGAGCTACTGCCCAATAAGAGGGTTCCAGAGAGTTTGGGAAGAATGAACAGTATCTTACCCAGAGAGAGAGACAGGGAGAGAGTAAGAGAGAGGGAGGGAGAGGGAGAGGGAAGAAGAGGTGGGAGGAAGAGGGGGGAGAAAGGGAGGAAGGGAGTGAGAGAGGGAGCAGGAGTGGGAGGAAGGGAGGGAGGGAAGGCCGGAGTGGAAGAGAGAGGGAGGGAGAGGTGGGAGGAAGGGAGGCAGGGAAGAGAGATATTGAGACAGACAGAGAGACAGAGAGAGAGAGAGAGAGCACATTCCTGAAGTGCTGTTAGCTGGGACTGCCATTGCTCTCGGAGGCTGCTGTTGGCTGGTCATGAGCACTGCTGCTCTGAGGGCCGTAGTGGTGGTGGGAGGATGGAGGCTGGGAGCCATCAGATGCTCCTTCATCCCTGAGAGCACAGGCAGAGAGTCCTTAGAGGGCACACGGCTCCGTGAGTGCAGAGAACAGAAGGGTGACTGGAATGAGGCTGCTGAAACGTGTGCATTATGAATTTCCATCCACCAACCATCCGCGTGGCTGGTCTCCTCCTTTGGTTGCTTCCATTCCTTGACCCAGACTCCCAGAAGAACCGGTTGCTTCCCAGATGGTAAAGAGAGCAGAACCTGGGGCTGAAGCAATACCACAGTGGGTAGGGCGTTTGCCTTGCACACGGTCGACCCGGGCTCGATTTACAGCATCCCATGTGGTCTCGAGAGCACTACCAGGAGTCATTCCTGAGTTCATGAGCCTCAGTAACCCCTGAGCATCTCTGGGTGTGACCGCCCCCCCCAAAAAGAGCAGAACCTACGGCCCCAGGCCTGACACTGGCAAGAGATTTCAGCATCTGGTTAGATCCCAGGCATGAGGAAAGACACATAGAGCAGGGTCAATGTATTATTTAACTTTACCTACATCATCCAGGGTCTTCAGAGTGAGCAGCGAGAGATCTTCTCAGGACACGAGGTATGCATCCAGGAAGTTTCTCCCCTTGCTGTGGGGCACCTGACCAGCCTGCTCATACCTCCAGGCATCTGGTCTGCTGTCCTCAGCAAGGACTTAATAAGCATGAATTGATTAAAATAACTCCTAGAGTGATCTCTGAGCAGGCCTGTCACTAGTGGGCCTTCCCCGAGTCTCCTCCTGGGTTTTCCCTGTGAAAGTCAAGAGGAGACTGTAAAGATCGAAGAGGGGACTGCATTTCCAGTATGCGACTCCCAGGATCACCAAAAACTGGGGAAGGGGACACCCCTGAGGGACCCGGGTAGAGTATGCTGCCATTCCTATACGCAGATTTCTGCCCTACCTGACAGGAGCCAGGAAACCTCATAACAGCATCTGTGAACTGTTAGTTACAGAACTCTTAGTCTGTAACTAAGAGGGGTGGACCTTGAATGTATGGAAAGGAAAAAACTTTCGAGTCTGGAACCCTGTTCCCGAGCCAGGGTCCTAGCTTCGAACATGTGACTTCATAAGCTGTGTCCATCCATTGATCCCTGTGAGCTTGGGGGTTCCTGGTGGCTCTGATGTTTGGGATCACCTGGACCACAACCATGTGTGTGCTCTTTGCCCACCATGGTCAGGCATGTGTGCAAGCTACACGTCTAAAGATGCAATTATTGCTGACCACTGTGACCAGAATGTGGGGGAGCACCACAGCTAAGGAGTGAGATTCCCACATGAGCATGATTATCAAGTGCTGTCACTCATCTGACCTAATCGTCACAACCCCCCCATTCCCCAGGCAGCAACAGAATGGGAAGTCTGAGAAATTTGGGGGAAAAAATCACTAAGAGGGCCAGAGAAATAGTACAGTGGGTAGGGTGCTTGCCTTGCACGATTGACCCCGGTTCAATCTTCAGGACCCCATATGGTACTCCAAGCCCACCCAAGGATCGGTCCCCGAGTTCAGAGCCATTAGTAAACCCTGAGCACAACTGGTAATGGCCCCAAACAAAAAACAAATATACAAACACACACACTTTGAAAAAAATGGTTGAGAACAGGTGAATCTGGGAAGAAGGCAGAGCAAGATGTATCAGGAATCTGTGTCCTTAAATCACAATATAAATTGGGTTAATTTCTGTTCGTTTCAGTTCTCTGCAGAGTTGCATGCCCTCCCTTCCCTTGCCACCTGCCAGCATTATGGCAGCAGAGCGTTATATGTCAGTGGGCAGCTGGTGGGAGTTAGTGGGTCTATAAAGGATCGAGTCCTCCACACGCTGGGGTGTGCGCTCTGGCAGCAGATGAACACTTGGGAATATATTGGTGCAGAAGTAGACAGGGGTCATTGTTATACTTTGGCCCATTGTTGAAGGCCCTGCTCCCTCTGCCCCAGTCGATTGAAAAGACTGTGCCCTTTCCTTCCTCTTTATTTTTCCCATTTTGAGGGTCAGAAAATAGAGACTTGCAAATTGCTTAGATGGGGCCGATTAGAACAGGATCTTGCATTCCTGTTCTCCTGTGGCTGAGTGGTCTCCTCGTGGACATGCATGTGTCAGTGGGGCCTGGTGGTGGGAGGCAGGCCAGGGGCACGCAGGTGCACAACCAGAGTGACTAGGTGAAGGTGAGCCCAGTGGGGCAAGTCAGTGGCAATAGATAGTGTTAAATCTAGGCCCTGGGAGGTTTGTGGGCCCTGGTGGTGAGGGTGTACTCTTTGGCTATAAGAATTCTGTGGCGGGGTCCAGCGGTGAAGTGCTAAGCTCACATCTTGCACTTGGAAAGCAACAGACACTGGGCAGGCTGTGGGTCCCTGACTCTAGCAGGGGTGGAGGGAGGGGAGATGACTGAAGGTCCCAATTGTCTGGCATCTGGAATGGGAAATATCTCTGGAGTGAGAATAGGTGAATCACCAAGGGGCTTGGGAGAGCTGGACCCACTCTCACACTCACAGAAAGCTGTGCTCTCTCAGCAGGAGGGCTGCCTTAGCCCCACAGAGCAGATCCTGGGAGCCACCATCACTCCCACAGGGGTTGATGTGGACCCCTCACCCCTGCTTTTCTTCCTTGCTCCCAGTCATCTCTGTCCCTCCTCATGACTCAGATTTGCTGACATTTATACAGGTGTGTGCGTGTGGTAAATCGATAAGTTCTGTGTGCAAGACCAGAGACGGGGAGACTGGTCCCCATCCTCCTGTTCCTTTCCTGGTGAGGGCAATTCTCTCTAGCTGGGAAGTTCCTCTCTCTCTCTCCCTCCCTCTCTCTCTCTCTCTCTCTCTCTCTCTCTCTCTCTCTCTTTTTGCTTTTTGGGTCACACCTGGCAATGCATAGAGGTCACTCCTGGCTCTGCACTCAGGAATTACCCCTGGTGGTGCTCAGGGGAATCATATGGGATGCTGGGAATAGAACCCGGGTTGGCCGCGTGCACGGCAAACGCACTACCCGCTGTTCTATCACTCCAGCCCCTGGGAAGTTCCTCTCTTGCAGAGTAGTGTGTGTTTAGGGGATGTGATGGTGCAGGTACAACAACTTTTTCCCCTGTTCTTCCCCGTGTCTCAGGAATTTTGTGAAGTGGGTTCCAGAGTCGCACAGAGTCTGATCTTGTGTGGGAATTGTTGCTAATAGTGCTTTTGGAGCTGCAACTGAGCAGCTGATGTCTGAAGACTTTCACCTGGACATTTGAACTGCTTCATGTTCTGGCTAGTGTATTTAGTGTTAGAATGACCGTGGGTATGTGTATACCTACTTGAATTAATGCCAAGAAGTGAAATCACTGAGATGTTTGGTATCCCTGTTTTAATTTTTCTGGGGAATCTCCATCCTGTTTTCCATAGAGGCTGAACCAGACAACATCCCACCAACAGAGAGTGACAGTTCCTTTATTTGACCACATCCGTAGCAACACCAGAATTTTCTAGTCTCTGAGAATGAATTCTCTCTGGCTTGTGGTGATAGCTCATTGTCATGTAGGTTTGCAATTTCCTAGTAATAGTGATGATGAGCATTATTTTGTATTGGAGTTTGTGTGTTTTCTTTGGAGAAATATCTGTTAATTTTGATGGGACTATTATTTTATTCTTGCCATTGTTGAACTTTGTGTGGGGTTTATGTATCTTGAATATCTGTCCTGAATCTGTGGTATTGTGTGCAAGGATTTTCTCCCATTCAGTAGGGTTTATTTAAAAAAAATTGCAGTTGAGTTTCTTTTGCCATTATAAACTTTTTAAGGAACTGGAGAGATAGTATACAGAAGGTAGGGCATTTGCCTTGCATGTGACAAACCCGGGTTCCAACCCTGGCATCCCATATGGTCCCCTGAGCACGTCCAGGAATAATTTCTGAACACAGAGATTATTTTTATTTAATTCAATATTTAGTTATTTTAATAATTAAATAATATTTAATTATTATTCAGAGATTCTGAACACAGAGAGTAATTCCTGGGCATTACTGAATGTGGGCCAGAAACAAACAAAAAAATTAATTTGATGTAGTCCGATTTGTTTAATTCTGCTTTTTCATGCCAATGCAACCAAATCATTGGGAGAGGGGGTTGGGCCACCCCTCATGGTGCTCAGGGGTCTCTCCGAGCTCTGTGCTTATTCCTGGCTGTGCTTAGAGATCATGCCTTGTTGGAGGCTGAACTGGAGTAGCTGTATGCAGAGCAAGTGCTTTAACCCTTATGTGTCTCTCTAGCCTTGGATCAACTCATTGAAGGTAACTCTGAGGTCTATGTCCTAGCAAGTTCTACCTATTTTTCACTCAATCAAGACCTGTTGTTTTTCAGTTTACTTTTCTTGTAACGTGCCTGTGTACTTTGACATTTGTGTAATGCAGATCCCAAAACACCATTCATGAAGGATTCCCTCCTTTCTATTTTTGTGGGAGGCTGTGGATTCCTTAAATACTCCTTAAATAGATGGTATTACTTGCTAGTGAAGCAGACAGCTGGATCAAGTTTTTGACTACGAATTTAATATTAAATACTAAATAAAATTTATATTTAATAAAATTTAATATTAAACACTATAGGGCTGCAGACATTTTATTTTTCCTTCTGTGATTTTTAGTGGTTTGTCTTTCACAGCACATGTTATTAAAAATATAGGATGGAGAATCTTATATTATTTTTTACCTTCTGTTCCTTTTTCTTTTCTGATATTGGAAATTTGTCTGATCTTTAATTACTTTTTTAAAAGGAAAAGCTTCTGATTTTAATGTTTAAGTTGAAATTTTGTTTTATTGATATTAGCTCTAAGTGTTTTTCTTTGTTCTATAATATTAGATTACTCTTCATTTATTTCCTTTTTTCTCTTTTTCTTTTCTTTATTTCTTTCCTTCTTTTTTTTTTCTTTGTGACCACTTAGAGCTTACTCCTCTGCATTCAGGAATTCTCCTTGCAGTGCTTGGAGGATCATGTGGGATGCCAGGGATCAAACCCAAATCAGCCACATGCAAGGCAAGCATCCTACCTACTGTACTATTACACTGGCCCTATCTTCTGTTACTTCTTGAGATGTGAGTTTAGTTAATAGATTTTAGATTTGTTTTCTTTTCTGATTTATTCATTCAATGCCACAAATTTTCCTCAGATACTTTTTTAGCTTTACAAATTTGATATCCTATGTTTTAAGTAGTAAGCCCTGACCACCACTGGGTGTGGCCTCCAAACTAACTGTAGCACTGTAGCACTGTTGTTCTGTTCCATTGTTCATTGATTTGCTCGAGCAGGCACCAGTAACATCGCCATTGTGAGACTTGTTACTGATTTTGGCATATTGAATACACCACAAACCATGGGTAGCTTGCCAGGCTCTTCTGTGAGGGCGGGATACTCTTGGTAGCTTGCTGGACTCTCCGAGAGGCCATTGGGTGTGGCCTCCAAACTAATTAACTAAATAAATAAACAGTAAGCTAGGGATCAGGGGGCTACTTCAGGGGTCAGAGGCACATATCTTAAGTGCACAAAGATGCAAGTTGGATCCTTGCCAGAGCACAGGTCCCCAAGCATCATGAACCCTAATATTCAACTCTCTGGCCCAGTTGGCTAAGTATTGATGGGAGTGACCCCATGATTCTGTGAGCACTGTTTGGGAGTCCCATCCTTGACTTACCCCCAAAACAGACAGTACTAGTCATTACTTCTGACAATCAGCAAGTAAGCACACACCTGTTACCTTACAGGTATGCTAGCCCTTACTTTCAGTAGAGTCTCTATCCCTCATCTGGCAACATGAGTCTGAGGAAACTCTCCTTCACATTGTTTGGTGAGCAAAGAAAATCTTGTTGTCCTGAAGTGTTAGCTAGTATGCCAACCTGAATTCTGAACATTTTCCCACAGTAACAAACAGTTCATAAGATGTCTCATACCAAGCATATGATACTTTATCTCAAGTACATCGTGCATATAATAACCTTTGGGACCAGCCTGGTGACCTGGTCATAGCTTATTATATTTCTCTGAGTGAACACATTCCAAACTCCAAACACAAGAGTAAAATACATTTAAGGAGCAACACAGATAAATGATAAATGATAAGTTTATCAGTTACAAGGCGGGGTGGGGGACTGGGGATGGGGGGGTGGGGAGGAGGTATATTGTGATTCTTGGTGGTGGAATATATGCACTGGTGAAGGGATGGGTGTTTGAGCATTGTATAACTGAGACTTAAACCTGAAAGCTTTATAACTTTGGACATGGTGGACATGGTGATTCAATAAAAAAAAAAAAGCAACACAGCTTCCTTACATAAAGCACAAACTTCTAAAGATAGGTATATGAGAATTTCCTTTTAACAACACTCTGTGACAAATAAATATGGCTTAGATATTCTACCAAGACTAAAAATGTTCAGCATCAGTCCCTTCGGAGCTCCTGTGTTTAAGCCTTATGAAATCTCTCTGTGACCCTTACTAGCTAGTACTTTTCCAGGCAACATATGACAAAAAATTTAATTTTTAGAAAAAAATTATAGAAAAAAGTTAATCTCCAAGATAAATGTCCCTAACATGTTCTACACTTCCATCATATTTCCTATCTTGCTCTATAGTAATTAATTGGTTAGTTGCCTTCTTTCTGGTCAATTCTATAAATGAGAACTACATGTTTATTTTGTTCCCACTGTATCTCCAAAGTTTGTGCAGGATCTAGTGCAGCAGGTTAGGTGCTTGCCTTGCATGTAACCAACCTGGGTTTGATCTCTCACACCATATATACTCCCTAAACCTCAATGGGAGGTATCCCTGACTGCAGAGCCATGAGCCTGAGCACTGACAAGTATGACCCCAAAAAACAAAAAATAAAAAAGCTCAGAGAAAGAGATGGAGGAGGGGGAGAGGGAGAGAGAGAGAAACATCATAGGACTAGGCTCAGGACTTCCTAGAAATACTAAGTTTAAGCTTCATTTTGCTTAAATAGCAAAGTGATTTTCCTAGGATCCACAGCTTTGAACTCTTAGAAGTCACATTTTTAAAAAAAAGTTTGATTAGTGACATGTATGCATGGTTCTTTGTGTCTTTAAATCAGCTTTAGTGGTATATATATATATATATACATATATATATACATATGTGCATACACACACACACACATATATCATACAGTCTAGTTCTCCCTCTTGGAGAACCCGGCAAGCTACTGAGAGTATCCTGCCCACACAGCAGAGCTTGGCAAACTCCCCATAGTGTATTCAATATGCCAAAAACAGTAACAATGATGAGTCTCATTCCCCTGACCCTGAAAGAGCCTCAAATGCGGCACCATTGGGAAGGATGAGTAAAGAGAGGCTGCTAAAATCTCAGGGCTAGGAATGGAGACATTACTGGTTCCCGCTCAAGCAAATCAATGAACAACAGGATGACAGTGATACAGTGATACAGTGATATTTTAATTTTACATTTAAAAAATTTATATTTACTTCATGATTTATCTTTTATCCATGGTTCATTTAGCAATGTATTACATCCTTTCTAAGTATTGGAACTCTTATTGTATATTTTTCTTATTGATTTATTATTTAGTGCTATTATAATTTGAGAACCCACTATATATGCTCATTAGATGTATATGTATCAGTAAATAAATTGATTAATATTTCTGCTTAACCTGTATATTTCTTTATGTTATTCCATCTACTTGGTCTATTAATGATAAAGGAATGCTGATGTCTCCAGCTATACTTGTAGGACAATATAAATCTCCTTTCATATACATTAATTTTTGGCTTCATGTTGTTTTTCTGTTTGTTTACTTTTGGGTCACACCTGGTAATGCTCAGATTACCTCCATGCCTACGATTGCTCCAGTGGTATTTGGAGGACGATACTGTACCGGGGATCAACCCATGGAAAGTCTGCACTCAACTCATTGAGCTATCTCTCCAGCCCAGGTCTGGTGTATTTTGAAGCATTATTGTGCACAAGTTTATAAACAGAGTTCTTAAATTGTTTAGGAGAAATAACCAGCTTATCACTCATGTAATTGAGAGGGTCTATCTGGAGTGAAGCCTCATGAATTTAATCTATTCAGGATGATAAACTATCTCACAAGAATACAAGGAACAATGCTTGGAGCAATAGCACAGCGGGTAGGGTGTTTGCCTTGCACTTGGCTGACCCGGGTTCAATTCCTAGCATCCCATATGGTCCCCTGAGCACCGCCAGGGGTGATCCCTGAGTGCAGAGCCAGGAGTAACCCCTGTGCATCGCCAGGTCTGACCCAAAAAGAAAAAAAAAAGAATAAAAGGAACAAGAATATTCTTTCAGTAAAATTGCACACAAGACTGTGAAAGTAAATCAACAGGCTCCTCTGTACATACAAACATTGCATATTGCTTCAGAACAGACATATAAATCAGCAATTTAGGAATCTAACCACTTAAAGAAAAATCTGCCAGGAATTACTTAGTCTTACTGTTTCTTTTACAAATAAATAAATATATGTGTGCATATATATGCATATGTACGCAAACATATAAATATACACAAATATATATGTATATATTATGGGTGGCAGTGTTAGGCCACATCCAGAGATGCTCAGGTCTTACTCCTGGCTCAATGATTATGGAATTACTCCTGTTGGAGCTTGTGGGACAGTATGGGGCACTGGGGATCAAATTCAGATTGGCTGCATGTAAGACAAGTGCTTTATCTGTTGTGATATCTCTTTGGCCCTTCCTTTATTCTTTATAAATGCAGCTATTTTTCTTTTACTATTAAAATTTTTTATTGAATAACCATGAGATAGTTACAAAGCTTTCATGATTGAGTTTGTCATAAAATAATCGAACACCCTTCCGTCCACCAGTGTACATTTTCCATCAATAATATCCCCAGTATCCCTCCCACCACCCCTACCCGACCCCGCCTCTGCCTCTGTGGAAGACTATTTCCTTCTTACTCTCTCTCTCTACTTTAGGGCATTATGGTTAAAGGCAGTTTTTTTTTTTTTTAATTGTAATAGCCCATATAATATATAATCTCTCACACTCAATTTTGGGGACTGAGATTTACCTAAACCCTCCATACCTATGTGGAGATTACTTTCATCATTCTCTTTCCATGTTGTTACCTTATTGTTTATTTTGTTGTCCTCATTCCTGACCAGTAATGTCCCACTATCAGTAATGTCCCACTTCCGCCTGGTAATCTTAGGTACTTGAAAGTTTCCTCTTTCTGAAATATGTAGAGCTAGTCTCGCCTTCTTTTCTGTTTATGTTTTCATAGCATGTTTTTGTCCATCCCTTTAACCTTTAATATCTAAAATTTTCTATTTAAATATATAATACATAATTACTTCCTGATTTTAAAAATATTCACTATGATGTTAATGTGACTTTTTACCATTCCTGTTTAAAGTAAATGCCACTGGGGCTGGAGTGATAGCACAGTGGGTAGGGTGTTTGCCTTGCATGCAGCCAACCAGGGTTCAATCCCCAGCATCCCATATGGTCCCCTGAGCACCGCCAGGAGTATTTCCTGAGTGCAAAGCCAGGAGTAACTCCTATGCATCGCCAGGTGTGACCCAAAAAGCAATAAATAAATAAATGCCACTATAGTTTATTTAAAGGTGTCATCAGTTATCTATTTTTTTGTCTTAACTGTATTGATATTTTAAAAACAATTTCCTTCTTTTTCTGTCTTATTTGGATCTAATTGAAAATGATAAGATCATTGTTCAGGTATGGCTTTGATTCAGATATATGAGAATTTTGTTGATAATATTCTATCTGTGGCTTAAGAACATAGTCTGTCTAACACTGATCCTGAGTATGTTGGTTTTGCTTTTGTGGTGTGTTGCCTAATGTTCCCTTGTTTAAAATAGGAATGAGCATTTTCTGACGGAAGTGGTAAATTCATCACATTACTATTTATATACAATTATTAGTTGCAAGCCAAATATTTTGTTTCTCTTAATTTTGCACATCCAAGTGCAGTGACTTTCTTTTGGTTTTAGATATTGTCTTCTTAAATGAAGAGTATGAAAAGCACCAGTTACTGATTTTATTTTTCTGTTGCTTTACTTACTATGGGTTTTATCATTAATATCTTGATTCTTTCTCATTCCTTGTCAAGATAAATCCTGTTATATAGTCTTTGTCTTAAACACTAAGTGAAGTGATAACAAAATTATCTTCCCTCTCTCTTTTGCTTATTTCTCATTTCCTGCTTATCAATTTTGTCTTCAGGGCTGATTCCTGGCTCTGAGCTCAGGGATCACTCCTGGTGAGCTGGGGGGTGAGAGGCGGGAGGTGGGGTGGGGAGTACGGGGGACTATGTGGGGTGCAGGGAATTGAACCCTGGTCATGCTATCTCTCCAATCCCTTCTTGATTCTTCTTGTCAACATAAATCCTGTCTGTTACATAGTCTTAGACGCTATACAATATGATAATAAAATTACTATCCCCCTCTCTTTAGCTTAATTTTCATTTTCTGCTTATCCATTTGGTTCCCCGCCCCCTCCACCATGGTCCAGGAGTCCCTCGCAGCAGAGCTGGTGGTGGGCGTGGGACAGGACCCCCGGGCTAGGGATGCTTTTCCCCAGTGGGGAGTTGAGGGCTCGGTTCCTGCCCAGGTGAATCAGCGCTGCTGGGCGTGTGTCCCCGCTTCTCGCCCAGCCCCTGGCCCTCTGCAGAGGTGAGGCCCTGCGCCCCGACACCCCGACACCCCGAGCGCCCCAGCCCGGAGCGCCAGCCCCGGCCCCTCGGCTTCTCGCTGCCCGGCCTTGGTGCCAGGGGCAGTGGGCAGGGCTGGGCCCTGCGCCGGCTCGGCCGTTCAGAACCGCGGTTTCACGCGGGCGAGGCCGGGCCCGTGGCGGGGGTCCCGTGATGCGGCGTGGCCGGGCCCGGCGGGAGCGGGGGATGGGTGGGCAGGCGCCCCCCACTTCCGGTCACGCCAGGGCAGGGCGGAACTGGCGCCAGGCTGGTGTGGACGTGGCCATGGCGAGCTGTCCCCGCAGTGGCGCTGGGCCCCTGGGCCTCGGGCTCTGCCTCTTGCTCCTTCAGGTCCCCCCGAGTAAGGCGGGCCGGGCCGGGTGGCTCAGCAGGCGGGGCCGAGTGGTGGGAGTGGGCAGCGTGGGGCCGGCCTGCGAGGCGGGGGAGGAGGCCCGTGGGGAGACCCTGTCCTTGCTGCCTTCTCTGCTCAGGTGCGGGCTCCGGACTGATCCCCACAAGCCAGAAGAGGCCCTCGCCCCCCGCGTCCCCCAGCTCGCCCAGGCCTGCAACTCCCAGTGGGACTCCAGTTCACGGGAGTTTGAAAGGTGAGTCGCACCTGACTGCAGCTGGCAGCCGAGACCTGGCGGTTCCCTGAAGGGTGTGGTGGGGAGCTGGAGGGGGTGCAGCTGCCCCACGCGCTGTCCCTTCTCTCTGCTGAGCTAACCAGGATGTGGCAAACGGGACATGAGGATCTTTGGTGGAAGGCCCGCCCAAGAGAAAGCGTGGCCCTGGCAAGTGAGCTTGATTGTCAAGGGTAAACACGTATGCGGAGGCTCACTCATCGGCGGCCAGTGGGTGCTGACAGCTGCTCACTGCATTTCTGGGTGAGTGCTCTGGGTTCTGGGGTTCCTAACTTGGGGGGACCCCTCCAAGGCCTCCCTGTATTAGTTGGATAGACCATCCTGCGCTTTTCTATGACCCATGAGTGGATATCCGGTTTGTTGCCCCTTTTTAGTTTCTAGGAATAATGTTACGCTAAATAATCATACGCATGTCTTTGGACATATGCTTTCACTTTCTGAGAGCATTCGGACCCTGGTTCATGGTTGGGTGTGTGTGTATGTGAGTGCATATGTGTACATGTGCACACACTGGTTTTAGTCTAGATTCTTCACAGAGCTGATTCTTGCTTGCCTGCAAATGGTGCGCAGAGGCCCCTAGTTTTAATTGGAGATTTGGCATTTCTTCCAAGTTCCAAATGCTGCTGGTGGAGGTCTAGGATTCTCACTTGGAACAGCAGTGGCTGGAGTGGGTTGGGGGCCAGGGAGGTGTGTTTACCTGGGAGGGATGGGCTTAGGACTCCATGTAGGATGCAGCCAGGCTGGACAGAACAGGAAGGTGTGAAAGAGGGGGAGCCCTCCCACATCTCTCTGAGGTGCATTGTGTTTTCCCCACAGCAATCATGATTATTTGGTGAAGATGGGAGACACATTGGTGTTTAATAATACCAAAACAACAACTTTGGCTACGGTTCGAGACATTGTTATCCATAACTCTTTTGAGATGACACATTTGCGTTTTGACATTGCCTTGGTCCTGCTAGATTTCTCTGTGACTTTTACACCATCCATCCTGCCTGTTTGCCTCCCAGAACCATCTCAGGCAGTGGAATCAGGGACTATGTGCTGGGTCACAGGATGGGGCAAAACTATATTCAATGGTGAGTCTGGAAGCAGAAAGCTGAGGGATGGATCTGGGACAAGGCTCTGGGCAGGCCTGAGGGCTAAGGGAGGGGCTGGGAGCATCTCCTCTAATAGGTAGGCAAGGGAGGAAGCATTTCTAGTGGTATGTAGAATCTGGGGCTCCTGGTTGCCAGGATGCAAGTACTGTCCAGGGTGGATTTCATCCTTGGGGCTGACATGTCTACGGCGGGGTGTCCTTGTCTGAACAAGGTTGCCTAATAGGAGGGGACCTCTCATAGCCCCGAGTGTAGGAGGAGCCAGGGCTAGCCTGTGGCAAAGGCTGTAGGGCCTTCTGTATTGGGAAGGGGCTGCATGGTTCTTGGGAGCACTCCTCTGAGAGTCTTTGGTTCTGCTCTGCATACAGCAACCGTCGTGATTACTACTGCAGCTCAGTGTGAGAGGTGCTTGGTTTGAGTTTCAGGAGATAAGGCTTTGCCTCTTGGAACCTGGGGTTTGTCCTCATCCTGTTGGCTTTGCTGCTTATCTCGTCCTCTCTCCTTGGCAACTTGGCTTTAATGGGGACAACAGAATGTGAATGCATGATGAAGACTCAGGGTGGATCCTGGGGCTCCTGTCCTGTCCTCACTGCCATGTTGCCTCTCTATTTTCAGACTTAACTCCAGAACGACTACAGGAAGTTGAACAAATTATTATTGAATACAATGAGTGCAATAAAATACTTCAGCGCAAGCTTAACATTCATTGGCGCTTAGTTCATAAAGGGATGATCTGTGGCACTTATATGGCGAGCACACCCTGCTTTGTAAGTTCATTTAGTCTTGGTTCTGTTGCCCCTTCTGAGTCTTTTCATCTGAGTGGCAGCGAAGGGCTCATTTGCCACCTCACCTGTAACCCCTTATTGAATTAAGGAGATTGATAGGGAGAACCCCTGATGACTGCTTTGAGAGGTCCCATATTTTCTAGAACAGAGAAGTTTCTGTTGCATTGGGTTAAGGGTTTGGGGATGAGAGCTTCCGGGATGTTATGGGGGCTGGTAGTGCTCAATTCGTTTCTTTAATTGAGTTCCTCCTGTTGGTACTCACTGAACCACGTTAGCTGAGGGATCCACATCACACCCTGCATGTAGACCTCATAGCAATTGCACATTGCAAGGAGGTTCAGAGGCATGACCGCCAGGCCCTCTTCTTGAGTGCCTGCAAGACTGCTTGCAGTCTTCCGCGGGCTCCAACTGCCTTCCTGAAAAGGGGACTTTGAGCTGTGTCTTAGAGAAGAGTATTTGGATTTCTGGGGAAGAGGAGAATAGCACTGTAGTGAGAAGGAACAGCTGATTGAGTTCAAAACCTCAGATGGAGATTTTGTTATAAAGAACTGGAATCATGAGGGGCCGGAGCAATAGTGGGTTAGGTTCTATCCTTGCACATGGCTGATCTGAGTTCAGTTCCCACATAACTCCCACTGATCACAGCCAGGAGTAATTTCTGAGTACAGAGCCCCAAACAAAAAACAAAATGAAACAACAGCAACATTAACAAGAGCTGGAATAATGAGGTGATAGGATGGCCAGAGAGGCGGGTTGGCCTTCAAGCTGGAGTGGGGACTCTGGAGAATGCTTACTGTCCAGGGCATCCCTTGAGTTGGTGGCTCATGGGAGGTTTGGAAAGGATCATGGAGGGGATGAGAGGGGTAGCGGAGCTCTATGAGCTTTCCAAGTCAATTGCGATATGTTATCGGATGTTCCTACCAGGCCTACTTTTTTCAGTATTCATGTATCCCTCAGTTCTGGGAAGAAGTAGTATTTCTAAAGGGTTATTTAATTTTCTGCTTAAAATTTTCACCTCTTAAGTTTAATTCACTGTTACTGGGTCTGGTGGATGCTGGGGAAGGCCCATGGGTGCCTCTCTGCCTTGCACCAGGCAGTCCAATTAGTCTGTTCTCAAGTTGATCATTTTACATTCTTGTGTTTCTCTTCTCTCTCCAGGGAGATTCTGGGGGCCCCCTGGTCTGTGCAATTAATGGCACATGGTTCCAAATGGGCATTGTGAGCTGGGGCATAAAATGTGGAACCTCAAGATTTCCCACTGTTTATACAGATGTGAGTCTCTTTAAGGACTGGATCGCTTATCACATAAGGTATGCATCCTCCTGTGACACCGTGGGCTTCTCATCACTGCTTCTGCTGCTGCCCGTGGGTCTCCTACTCACCCTAGGATGATCCAGCCCATTTGTCTCCTCTTTCTCAATGTCCCACTAGTTCTATTCTCTTACCTCCCACTTCTTGTCAATTCTGGTTGGCATTATTGACTCTGTGAGGTCAAAATAAGAGGGAGTGGCAGTAAGAACGAAGTCCTAGTCTCCCAGCCGCGTGCTTACATCACCAGCTGCTGTCACCCCTACATTGTGGTTGTATTCTGTGAACTGCAAGGAGGGCTACAGCTGTCTCTGCTAGAGACCCAGCACACCTGTCGAAGGAGCAGGATACTTCATTACACCTTGGAGAACATCTGCCAAAGAATTGAGCTTACCAGTGATGAAACAGCATTAGATATGGTTGTGGTTTCGGGGGTTTGTAGCTGAACTGTTGGGAGATTGTTTATAGGGGATTTGTGGCCTTCCATGGGCTTGCTGAGGTATGAAGCCCAGGATTTCTGCATTTTCTCAGTTGTGTGGGTCTGGGAGAAGTTCCTATGCACACATTGTGGGTTTATCTATGAGCATCCAGCCTTTGCCACACCCTCCTGTTGAGGCAACCCAGTGTGGACGCCCCCACCCCTCCTCATTTGCCCTAGTGGAATATGCAGGGTCACCTCACGCTCTTTGGGGGTTACTCTGTAGTTTTAAGGTTTCAGAAATCAACCAAATAAATATCACGGTTCTGCATGTCTGGTCTCTGAAGGTCATGGGTTGCGTAGAATATACTCTGTAGAAAAATAACTTTCAGGGCTGGAGCGATAGCACAGCGGGTAGGGTGTTTGCCTTGCATGCGGTCGACCCAGGTTCAATTCCCAGCATCCCACATGGTCCCCTGAGCACCACCAGGAGTGATTCCTGAGTGCAGAGCCAGGAGTAAACCCTGAGCATCACCGGGTGTGACCCAAAAAAAGCAAAAAAAAAAAAAACCCAAAACAAAACCCCAAAAAAGCTTTTATTCTGCAGTCCTCTGACTGGTGCCCATCTACAAAATTCTTCTGGTTCATAAAAAAATTGATTGCTGCCCAACCCAAGGTATTCTTGGTTCATATAATAGTACTGTTTTAAATATTAATATGTAAAAATTGATACAAAAATAGTTATTTTCTTTTGAGGGAGTATCAAACAGTGCTCACAAAACCTTAGGCCCCCTTCTGGCAATTCTCAGCCAACAAAGCCAGTGGTTCACTGCAAGGACCTAAGGATGTGGTGCTGCCTGGGTCCTGAAGTTCTGGAGATTACCCAGACCACTGTGGTGGTAGCTAAAGGGTCAACAGCACTATATCCAACAATAGTCAAGAATCCCCAAGGCTGCAGTCAGCATGTTAGGGGGACTGTTCTGTACCAAGTGTCAAATTTGGGTCACTCTTAGGCAAAGCACACATCTTAACCCCTGTGCTATTTCTCTTAAATATTTTTATTTTACTTTTTGGGTCACACCCAGCAATGCTCAGGGATTACTCCTGGCTCTGCACTCAGGAATTACTCCTGGCGGTGCTTGGGGGACCATATGGGATGCTGGGAATCGAACCCGGGTCGGCCATGTGCAAGGCAAACGCCCTACCCGCTGTGCTATTGCTCCAGCCTTAAATATTTTTATTTTAAATGATATTTTAAAATTTCTGTCACTGTGGTCCATCATATCTGTTTGCTATGTGAAAGGTTGCAAACTACTGTTTGTAACTGTGGAGTATGAACAACAGCTGTAGATGACTAGTTTCCCATTTAGCTGAGAAATTACTGAAGGATATTATTAACCTAGAGTCAGAGTTGGGTTACTCCTGCTTAGATGTCAGTCCTAGGAAAAGGGGTGGTATCCTGGGCCCTGATCACCTCTTAGTCATTGACATCCACAGGGTTATCTGTAGCTCAGTTTAACAGACTTTGCTGCTCAGTATAGTGAACCTCTTGAGAATGGGATCAAGGGTGATGCTGAGGCAAGAGAATATTCCTCTGATTCTTACTTGCTTCTATAGCCCCTGTGTTATCACTATCCCCTACGTTTGTGAGTAAAATTTTTCCTTCCACAGGGAGGATACAGTAGAGTTTCATTGAACCAGGCACTGTTTCTTTACCTGCTTTCTAGGGTCAAGTGTTCTAGAGTTCTCCTTGGTGCCGATGTTTCCTTTACCGTCCATCTCCTGTCCTTACAGGGATCAGTGTCTTAACTTCAAGGTTTCTGTGGGTTTCAGAGGTCAGACCGTGTTAGCCCTCATGTTGATTGAGAAGTCAGGGTTGGGAGACTGAGTGCTTATGTAAACTCAGTTTGTTAATGTGTTTTGAACAGTTATACAATGCACTGGATAACCATGAATTAAATAAATCAGACTTTCCCCCCTATACTCTCCCAATCAGATGGGGTGGTGATAAGGGGGAGGCAGACTTATACAGGCACTGAGAAAGACCTCGGACACTTTGGTGGTTTAGAGATGAGGTTACTGTACACATAAAAAGTCAACTTTAGGAGCTGGAGCGATAGTACAGTGGGTAGGGCGTTTGCCTTGCACGTGGCCGACCCGGGTTCAATTACCAGCATCCTATATGGTACCCCGAGCACCACTAGGAGTGATTCCTGAGTGCAGAGCCAGGAGTCAGCCCTGAGCATCGCTGGGTGTGACCCAAAAAGCCAAAAAAAAAAGAGTCAACATTAATGTTGACTATAAAAATAAAAAATAATTAAGAATGAGTTTGATAAATAGGTGGGGTGGGGAGTGGGAGGGAACTGTGGCACATTGGTGGAGAGATGTTGACACTGGTGCTGGGTTGGGAGTTGGAACAGTGGTTCACATTCTGAGTGCATTAGAACTCCCTAGAGGGTGGGCTGGAGTGATAGTAAGTGGGTAGGGTGCTTGACTTATACACAACTGACCCAGATTCAATCCCTGACATCCCATATGATTCCCCAGCCACTGCCAGAAATAATTTCTGAGTAAAGACCCAGGAGTAAGCCTCTGAGCATCAATGGGTGTGGTTCCCCGCCACCCCCAACAAAACCCAACAATGAAAGAATTCTTGGGTTTTATTTCTTTGTCAAAAACACAATAAAATAAAACAAAATCACTGGTTCTACTTCTGGAGTCTTTAATTCTATAGGTGAGACAGGGGTCTGAGAATGTACATCTCTAACAAGTTCCCAAGAAGCGCCGCTGGGGCTGGAGTGATAGCACAGCGGGTAGGGCGTTTGCCTTGCACGCGGCCAACCTGGGTTCAAATCCCAGCATCCTATATGGTCCCCTGAGCACCTCCAGGGGTGATTCCTGAGTACATGAGCCAGGAGTGACCCCTGAGCATTGCTGGGTGTGACCCAAAAAGCAAAAAAAAAAAAAAAAAGAAGAAGCACCACTGCTCTTTTGGGGACTCCAGTCTGAGGAGAGGCCATGGTATCTTGGCCTGGGTGTGGGAGTCGCACATACCACTACTACTCTTTTCCAATTGGTGGGAACTCATCACATGGACACCCTTAGGCATCAGGTGGGAGTCTCCAGAGCTGGCTTGCCATACCAAAGGAGGCAGGAATCTTGGTGTTCATCTTCCAATCTCTGCCAAACCTGGAAGACCCAACACAGGCCCTTTGGATTTCAAAATCAAAAAGTGAAAATCAAAACATGATCTTTTGAGGAGTTCCTGCTCGTCTGCAGCTGCAGACAGATGAAGGTGCCAGCCTAAGGCCAGGACCACCAAGGAACATTAAGGGACCACCATGGAACCATTAAGAGATAATTCATCAGTCTTTCCTTGACAACACCCTTCTAATGAACCTCAAGCTGGGAAGCTTGGAAACCCCTATAAAACCAGTCTTGCAAACAAATCAGGGCTTACTCTACCTTGCTCTGGGTAGTCATTCACATCCTTCTACTCTGAGTATGCAAACTTCTTTATGGGGGCAAACTCCATTTTGGTGGCATCCCTGTGTCCCAGTTTTGGATATACAATGCTTTATAGGACTCTCTCCCATGTGGAGTAGCCCATGTTCTCACTGGAACATGTTTCCTTTTCCTCTCTCTCATCCTCCCTGTTCCCACCCCCCACACCCACTTCCTAAATAAAAACCTTCCTTCATTGTCTCTGGTGTTCTCTGTAAAAATAGACAAAAAAACTTGGGTGGAGGTCAGAACTTCAAGGTGTACCTCTGGCAGGATCATTGGACTTTTATGAATACTGCACCCCCTTTACTTGGCACTTCACCAACAAGGTCATGCCAGGTCATGCAGGAGGGTGATAAGCAGTAGCATACTCTGTACCGCTGCAGAAACGCCCCGTGAGAACCGCAGGTCTTCCTTTAGCTTTGACTATCATCAAAGACCATGCCAGGCTGACCTGTGCCAGTTCGGGGGCCTTTCAAGACTCATTCATCAGTGGAATTTTGGTCATGGTCTCAAAGATGTCCTCCCTGATTCATGGACTGTTACTGCTCTGTCCTTGTGCTTTCTCCATCTTTCCCAGTCTCAAATCCATCTCCACAGTGAAATCCTCCAAAAGCCAACCAGGTAAAGCCAGGATGGGGTCAGAGGCCGAGCCATCAGGAATAGTACCGTCACAGGTCTGGTATCCAACTATCCCCTTCTCATGCGGAGTCTGAGGCCACAGTCCTCAACTCGAACCTTTTATAGCGTTGGCCACCACTTCAGAGGTGACTGCGGAGACCCTGGGGTCATCTTCAAGAGAAAGATGACAAATTGGGAGTGTGGGACATGGGCGACCAAAGTGCTGAGGAGTGTGTGGGTTAATACGTTTGGGGTTCCAGGGACACTCTCGCTTGTCTGGGGTTCAGAGTTGGAGGGGTTCTGGAGGACCACTTTGGGTGGAAGGATGGGGTGGGAGTGGGGTAGGGGTGGGGGCGGGGGATGTGTCTGCCGGCATCCGAGACGAGGCGCTGCGTGCTAGAGGCGCCCTTCAGGCATCCGAGAGGAGGCGCTGCGTGCTAGAGGGGCCCTTCCGCCTGTGGGAGGGGGAGGAGGGGCGCCCGGCGACCCGGCTTCTTGCGGGGCCGTTTCTACAGCCTCTAGGTGGCACCTCGTGGCTCATGGCCTCGTCGCTGTCCCTGCGCAGCTCAGGGCCAGAAGCCTCGAGACCTTGGGGCCGAGGTGGTTGTTTTCTGTTGCTGCTGCTGTTCCGACTGCTGCAGCTCAGCGCCGGTGAGGTGGAGGCTCTTCGGCACGTCCTGCATTCCGGGCCGTGACTGGCCCCCGGGGGCCATTAGTTCTGGCCCCTCGGGATGCTCAGAGCTTGCTGGGGTACCCGCCTGCCTTTAGTCGTGTCTCCTTCCCATCTCTTGGCCATGCCCGACTTCACAGGACTGTCCCGATCGTTTCAGTTGGGTCTCTCCGCTTCCCAGCGGGCCTGACGGGGACCCCGCCTTCCTTATGCGGCTAATTCTGATTAATGCCTGGGTCTCCTGGCCTCGTTTCATGCCCCCACCGCCCTTACCCCTTTACCCGCGGGGGCTCTTTTCTGAGAAATGTTAGTGTCCCTTCTTTGCACTGTCTTGTCTTCGCATCTTTGAGACCTAGCACACCCACCTCTCTTTCCAGAATCCCCTTTGCCCCGTCACCTCTTCAGGGACCACCTGGCACTGGTACTCACGGGTCGCCTGGTCCCTGCACTGGTCTTGTGCAGGTGGCTGTGTGTTTGCTGTCTGCCCTGCTAAGGAGCATGTTCCTTACGGGAGAATAACAGGGTCCGTCCGTGGGAAGCATTTCCTCCCCACAGTTCTTACCTCAGGTGCCGGATGGGGAATGGAGTGAGAGATTAGGGAAGATTGAGCCCATGAATGAGCTAAGGAAAGACGCACCTCTTCCCTATCATCCTGATACGACCTCTGCTTTACCTCTGCCCCCTTTCTCTTTTCAGGTTACAAAGAGAACACCAACACACCAGGTGGGTAGGGGAAGCCCAGGAAGAAGAAAACCCTCAATTCCTGGAAGGATGTTTTCTAAAGAGGCTCATATCGTGTTTCTGAATGTTGGGTAGTGGAAATTTTATTTATTTTTTTATTTTTTATTTTATTTTATTTTTTTTTTTTGCTTTTTGGGTCACACCTGGCGATGCACAAGGGTCACTCCTGGCTCTGCACTCAGGAATTACCCCTGGCGGTGCTCAGGGGACCATATGGGATGCTGGGAATCGAACCCGGGTCGGCCGCGTGCAAGGCAAACGCCCTACCCGCTGTGCTATCACTCCAGCCCCCGGAAATTTTATTTAAATGGTCCCGCTCTCCAGGGGAACTTACAGACCTTTAAAGGAGTGCAGTCTTTGAATGCAGACCGGGCTTCAGGCCATCAGTGGCCACGTCTGGGGAGCTGATGCAGGCCCTTTTCACACAGAAACCTTTCTGGGCTTTAAACTCTTGAGCTGCATTTGGGCCCCATTGCTGGTGTCTGCAGAGCTCCGCTCTTCTCAGTTCTCTGAATTTTTCTTCAGACTTCAGGGGTGGAGGTTTGGGTTGACTGCCCATTCCTGGGATTCTGTTGTCTTGGGACCTGCCAAGACTGCATTCTGATTCATTATGCATATTGAGCAATTTAGTTACTTTTTCTTTGTCTAAACTCATCTAATTCTTCCACTTCACCTTTCCAACCTGTTTTACATGTTCAATAAATGTATTTGTTTGTGTGTATTCCTATCAAAGTATATGTTATTGTTTTGTGTGCATTGAAAAAAAATCACTGCTGTATTTTTTGCTTTGGGACTGCTCCAAGCTCTGTGCTTAGTGGTCTTTACTGGTGCTGTTCAGGAAGCCATGTGGTACCATGGATCCAGACTTCATGTGTGCAAAGCATGTGCTCAGCCTGTTGAGTTGTCTTGGCCCAGTGTGCAGGTATTTTTAACTTACATAAATAATATGTGCTCTAGGTCTCTATTTCTTTTTATTCAGCCCCATTTTAAAAAAGAGTCTGGAAATAGTTTTAAACTTAACAAATGTTGTGACTTTTTTTTTTTGCCTCCCAAGTGCCTGCTTAATGCCAAGGCCTCCAGAGCTATACCAGGTGATGCTTTGGGGGACCATGTGGCCCTGAACACTAAACTAGGGCTGCCTTCCTGCATGTACCTTAACTCCTGTATCATTTCCCTGGTCCCTTTGTTTTGACATTGTGCCAGTTGATCTATGTTGCAGTTTCTCTTTCCTAGGATGTCTGTCTCTTTCTGGATGCCTTTAACCTCTCTCATTGTCATCTTTTGTTTCTAGTTCAATGCTTTCAGGAAGGTCATGAACCCTTCTCTCCAGACCTCCAGTCTCTTCCTCTTTGAAGTGGGAACAAGCCCTTGAGTTTATAACCCTGTATAAATGAACTCTAGAGAGTCTCTTGGTCTTGGTCATTCTTACTCTGCTCTATGTGGTCACTGTGTCTCCCTGTCACACTTGTTCCCAAAGTTTGTGGCAAGCCCTGGTGGTCGGAGGATTCAGAAATAAGCCGCCATTGGCCGTGGGAGGTGAGCCTCCGGATTAACAATGAGCACGTGTGTGGAGGGGCCCTCATTGACCCCAGATGGGTAGTGACCGCAGCCCACTGCATCCAAGGGTGAGTTAGCCCATTGTGTGTGTTGAGCTGAAACCCAGGGCTTCATCAGGCCCAGCCTAGCCTCCTCATGCCCTTTGTGAAGCAACATGGGAGTGGGAATGGATGTACACAACAAGGATTGTCATGACTTGTGTATGAATCTCCCAGCAGGGCAGAATCTGACCTTGGACAGGAGTCCCGAGGAGCAGAGACCACATCCTAAGCAGGGCAACGGAAAAACCCAGCATACATGTCCCAACCACTCACACATAAGAACTTGTATGCTTATTCACACCTGCACACACAAGAGTTCAGGCTCATTGGAATCAACTCGAACAGTAAATAAGGCAGCAGTTATGGACTGAGCGGCCATATCAAGGATGATCTATGCTAAGGGATGGGTCATTGTGAGAGGTGGAACATGGCATTGTTTGGAAACCTGACATCTGCTTGGTGGATCTCTATTTCTTATAGCACCAAAAAGTACTCAGTAATTCTTGGCACTTCCAAACTGAAACCTAGAAACGTCAGCACAGCTCTCTTGATCCCTGTGAAGGACATCATTATACATCCCAAATACTGGGGCCGGACCTTCATCATGGGCGATGTTGCTCTTCTCCAACTTTATATTCCTGCCACCTTTAGCAAGTATGTGCAGCCCATCTGCCTCCCAGAGCCCAACTACAACCTGAAGGTTGGCACCCAGTGCTGGGTGACTGGCTGGGGCCAGGTTAAACAGCGCTTTATAGGTGAGTGACATAGGCTGGGAGTGAGGGTGGTGCTACAGAGAACACCCTCCTTTCTTCCAGAGCTTTGCCTTCTGCACCCCTTTCATGGTACCTTTCAGGAAACTTGTGATGGTTAATTCTGATCCTGATTCTACAGAGGAGTTAGGGCTGCTCAACACGGGGAACCATGTCACTTTAAAAAAAATAATCACCATGAAAAACAGTTACAAAGATTTCATGTTTGAGTTTCAATCATATAATGATTGAACACCCATCCCTCCACCAGTGCACATTTTCCACCACCAATGTCCCCAATATCCCCATCTTTCTTACCCTCCACCTGCCTCTATGGCAGACAGTTTCCCCCATACTCTGTCTGCTTTTGGGTCTTAATGGTTTGCAATATAGACACTGAAAGGCTATCATGTTTAGTCCTTTATCTACTTTCAGCACACATCTCCCATCCCAAATGATTCCTTCAACCATCATTAACTTAATGCTCCCTTCTCTATTACAGCTGCCTTCTTCCCCAGCTCATGAGGCAGGCTTCCAACTATGGAGCAATATTTCTGGCCTTTGTGTCTACTGTCCTTGGGTGTCAATCTCGTATTATGTTATTTTATATTCCACAAAAGAGTGCAATGATTTTATGTCTGTCCCTCTCTTTCTGACTCATTTAATTTAGCATGATACTCTCCATGCCATGTCATATTTTTATACCATCATACTTGCTGTGTACACCCAACCCTATGAATGCCTGGATGAGGTATGAGTTACCTCTCAAGTTGAGAATGGAGTAGCCATGAATTTTCTCATTTTTTTCATTCCCTTGGCAAATTTTTTGAGTATCTGCTACATGCCAAGCTCTTGGTATTATAAGTACATGACCAGGGCTGCAATGATAGTACAGTGTGTTAGGGTGTCTGCTTTGCACAAGACTGACCTGGGTTTGATTCCTGGCATCCTGTGTAGTTCTTTGAGCATTGCCAGTATACATGACCTATCTGCAAGGAATATGCAACTGAGTTGCACAAGGGTACAGGGAGTGTGGGGGCCTGATAGGGTCAGGATAAAACTCAGTCTGGAGAGAAATAGGGTGTGGTTGGGGGGAGACTCAGTTTGTAAGTGATTACAAGTCTGTGCTTGGTTCCCAGAGGAAGCGATCCTGAAATAGTGCTCTAGAGGAAAGGGTGAGGGACTTGCCAAATAAGGTCTGCTTGCAGGAGGGTATGAAGTGGGCTACAGGTTTCAGGTCTCAAGAATGGAGGGATGGGGTGAGGGGTGTGAGGAGTTGGTTCTTATCCCCCACCCCTGCTTCCACCCTTTTCTCCACAGCCAACTCCACCCTGTCTCCAGACCTACAGGCGGCTGAGGTGTTTATCATGAACAATAAGAAGTGTGACCAGATTTACCGCAAGGAGCACATCATACCCCAAATTGTCCCTCTTGTTCTGGGGAACATGGTCTGTGCCACCAATTATGGAGAAAACTTGTGCCTTGTGAGTTTCTGGGAGATTCTGGAAATTCTCCTTCTGTCGGGACACTCTGGGGAAAGAGTGCATTTCCTAGGGAAGGGGTTTCCTTGGCCTCCCTCTACCACCATCCCCAAGCAATGCTCTGCTATCATCTTCCTCATCCTATTAGTTTGAGTTTGGCTGATATTCTGGGATGGAAACCTACCCTGGCAACTGTAGGAGGACCCCAGGTAGTAAGATCCTCAGTGAGTGACAGTCATTGAAGCAAAACCCAAAGGGCAGGCATTCTGGATCCCCGGGTCCCCTAGTTGCCAGCTGGGTCCTGAACCTTCATCATTTCTCTTTACCCAGGGAGATTCTGGGGGCCCATTGGCTTGTGAACTTGAGGACAAATGGATCCTGGCTGGTGTGTTGTCCTGGGAAAAGGCCTGCTCCAAAACCCAGAATCCAGATGTGTACACACGTGTCACTGAATACAGCAAATGGATCAAGAGTCAAATAGGCAGTAGAGCTCTCTCAGGCCTCCATCCCTCCACCTGGCTCCTCCTGTGCTGGCTGCTGCATCCTCTGATGGGGTCCTGAGCTTCCCACTCCACTTTCCTGCTTAATGGAACCAGATCAAGGTTTGACCAAGGTCATGAGTCTCATCCAACAAGAGTCAAGGAGCAGAAAGAGTGGTCCCTGGGAGAGTTGGCCCTGCATGGGCTTTCCCACGGGGAATGATGTGAGGGGTACCTCAGTGTTGGGTTGTCAGGAGAGGGGAGGTATGGCCTAGAAGGGTTCTGAAATTAGGGAGCAGGGCAGCAGGGATTAAATTTGTACAAATGTGAACTGGTTCTATTTTTTCCTGCGTGACCCTGAGTATTGGGGTTAATGGGAGGGCACGGTGTCTTGGAGTTATGCCAGGTGGCTCCCCAGAGTAGATACTGATGAGTTTTCTGTATCATTAATGCTAAGGCACAGAGAAAGGGCCTGGGACCTCAATTTCCACATGGGTAGAGGAGGCAGGAGCAGGTAAAGGATCTGGTGAAACCTGCTCTGTGGACTGGCAGTAGGAAGCACCCACATACAGTGATTAGGAAACAGCTCTCTCTCTCTCTCTCTCTCTCTCTCTCTCTTCATGACCTAAAAAAAACCAAAATACTGCTTACAAAAATATTACAAGTTTGGGCTGGAACAATAGTACACCAGGTAGGGTCTTGCACACAGCCGACCTGGGTTCAATCCCCAGCATCCCATGTGGTCCCCCAAGCACTGCCATGAGTAATTCCTGAGTACAGAGCCAGGAGTAACCCTTGAACATTGCTGGGTATGACCCAAAAAGCAAAAACAAAATATTACAAGTTTATGTACTTTATTTTTTAAGTTAAAAAAAAACCCTAAATATATTCTTGTGATCTAAAATAAGTCAGAAATAGATAAAATATATATAAATAGATACATAATATAAGATTATGTATAATATAAGATAAGATAATAAGATAAATTATAAAAGATACAAAGATATAATAATAATGCATATATAAAATGAATATATATAATGAAGATCCATGACAACTGCCACCATCTAAACTCATCAGTCCACCTCCACAGCTTCTCTACTAATCTCTGAAGAGAGCAAGTCCAGCTGCTCAAATTTATGGGGACACTGTTCTTTCTTCCAGTTGAAAACTCTGGGATGCTCTTGGGAGGAGAGTGAAATCTCTGCCCGACTGAACGCCCCCCCCCCCTCACCCCCAGAGTCACACCCACATCCCACAGCTACGTAAACTTAACAGCCCAGTTTTATAGATCCTGGAGTTTCTGGAGCGAGAACAAACAAGGCAGCACGACCCCTCTCATTCCACAATACTCACAGCCCAGTAGCAGCACAGCAAATTAGGTGGGAAAGTAGCATAGAAGCCAACTAAGCTCAATAAACAAAAACAATAGCACAGAAGGTTCAACTAGCAACAAACAGCTTAATAAACCTTCAGATAAGGACCTAATGTCCCCCTGGTGAGATATAACAATTTTCATAAATTTTCTTTTACTGATGTATTTTTTTAATAATTCCACTACCTATTTAATTATAAAAAGCGTTAAAAAACCCAAGCAATAAATTATTTTATGCCTGCGTGGAAATATGGGGACAAAGGACTGTGTGGGAAACGGGACAATGGTGGTGAGAAAGTCACACCGGTGGTAGGATTGGTGTTGGAACACTGAATGCCCATAATAACTGTATTATGAACAAATTTGTAGACCACAGTGTTTTAATCAAGTTAGAAAAAAGAGATCCCCCTCTCACGCCAGTGGTGCCCCCCTCTCTAGAAGTTAATTTCTGCTAATATCCTTAAATGAAATAACTTTATGATTTTTACAAATAAATGACGTCTACATATTCATAACTGACATTTAGAAAAATCACATGCCTGAAAGCCTCTCTTAGTACCTAGAGCTGTTCCGGAGCTTTCATTAGTGCATTGTTCCTGGGGGGATGTGACATGTGTGTAGCATCTGTTTTGAGGCTGTTTCTGACTTGTCAGCACTGGCATGCACAAAGTCCTGCATGCAAGGGCGGATGGGGGAAGACACAGAAGCATTTTGTCAGCTGTCTTTCTGGGAGTGGGCTGAGAAGGAGGGTCCAGTGAAACACAGACAAGCCGTTTTTGATGGGTGCTATTAATTCAGCCCTCCCAAAAGCCGCATCAGTTTATATTCACTCCTACGGTGGACAACAGTGAATGTTTCCTCTTCTGCTGAAATTTATTCATCTTTAAAAAATTTGCCTATCTAATGGTTTAAAAATTATATCATAGTTTTATGTTTTTTTTTCCTTTGGGTGGGCGTCACTTAGGAATTGAACCCAGAGCCTCACAAATGCCAGTATTCTATTGCTGAGCCACATCCTCAGCATTAATTCAGTTTTTTCTTTGCCTTTTGGTTTTTGGGCCACATCCTGCTGTGCTCAGGGTTGACTCCTGGCTCTGTGCTCATGAGTGACACTCAGGTTCAGGGGACCATATGTGGTGCTGGAGAATGAAAAAGGGTTGGTCATGTGTAGCTGGGGTTAGCCACTATACTACCTCTCTGATCCTTACTTTGCTTTTTTTTTTTTTTTTTTTTGCTTTTGGGTCACACCTGGGTTTGAGCCTGCTTATTGCTATTAAAAAGATAAAGAGGGGTATGGTGTGACAGCACGTCAACTGTACCTGTAGGGTGAGTGCATCAGCAGCCTGGTTGTGCCTTCAGACTTCCTGATACCCCAATATTGCCGCTGTGCCTTTGGCCAGACCCAAACAACTTGGGGCCAAGTTTACCAAGAAATTAAACGGCAAAAAGTTAGGTATGTGAGAGCCACACCCACAAACCACCTCCGGCGCAGCTATATAAGCTCATTTATTAGCCTTATTTCAGAGGCCCATAAATCTCAAAGAGATCAAAAGCTGCAATTAGGGCTGGCATACTGCGGCCAGGCAAGCAGATGCACCCTGCAGGGCATATGCCAATGGTATATTTCTCTGGAAAAGATAGAAACAAGGCTGGAGTGATAGCACAGTGGGTAGGGCATTTATCTTGCATGCAGCCAACCCGGGTTCGATTCCCAGCATCCCATATGGTCCCCCAAGCACTGCCAGGAGTAATTCCCTGAGTGCATAAGCCAGGAGTAACCCCTGTGCATTGCTGGGTGTGACCCGAAAAGAAAAAAATATTTAAGTTTATTTTTTAAAATCCTTTGGTGGCTCGCTGCCGAGATGTGATCCCGGGGGCCACACGTGTGCGGCCTCCCCGCAGCTGCATGAGCATGACTCCAGAGGCCAGCTAAACTACTTTTGGTATGGGCAGCTCCTTGCAGAATGTCTCCAGACTGAGAACTAAGCCGAGGCCCCATGCCTGCCCAGGAGGGGAAAGGTATTTCTCTCTCTCGCCTTTTTCCTTGCTGGGGGTGAAGGGCGTGGCAACCGCCATATTATGAGGACCACAGATGAGAGTTACAAGCTTGCAATGATCCAATATCTGGAAGAAATTTCCCTGGACTTAGTTGCTAAAATACAGAAATCCAAAACCACACGTCCGCGATAGACCTCATATCTCTTCACAACAGGTCTGACTCTAGTGGGGAACTCCAAACAATAATAGTGAGGTTTTTGTTGAAATATTGAATGTAACCAAAGTAAAGAAAAAGTGAAATTTATCAGTTGTGGGGGCTGCCAGGATGGGAGATATACTGGGCTTTTGGTGGTTTTTTTTTTTTTTTTTGTGGACTATGGGCACCGGTGAAGGGATGGTTGTTTCAGCATTGTATAACTGAGACTTAAACCTGAATTTTCCATATGGTGATTCAATAAAATAAAAAAAAAATAAAATAAATCCTTTGGTTTAGGAACTGGGAGAGATAGTACAGCAAGGAAAGTTCTTACCTGTACATAGCCCACCTGGATTTGATCCCTGGCATTCCATATGGTTCCCAGAGCACTGCCAGGAGTGATTTCTGAGTTCAGTATATACCATCCTGTGACTCAACAGTATGTTCCAGAGAGTCAGTGAGTTGTAGTGTCACAGAGGTGTGTTGATGCTGTTGCTGGGCTTGATGCCTCCATTCTACCTCTGATGGCTGTGGGCTTGTTTCCAGCCAGGGTTCTGCCCCCAGGTGCTGTCGTCGCCGCTGACCCGCATATGCCCGCATGACCATTCTAGGGCTTGCCATGCTGCAGGTGGCCTCTTCTGAGTTTACTGAACCATCTCGGACTGTTTCCCACAATGGGGGCCCCTGGTAGAGCCTGAGCCACACTTTCCCCATGTCCACGACAACACTGGCATCAGAGTGGAGCAAGATCGAGTTGACCCCGTGGGCCGTGTGAAGACCGTGGTGTCTTTGCTTGAGGGAGCATCAGCAAATGGTAGGAAGCGGAGAGGGGGTGTCCCAGAATTCATTTATTTGCTGCATCTTGATGGCCTAGTCCTGTGTGATGCTTCCTCTCAGGAGACTCCCTGCACAGGCCAAAAATGCCTGGCTGGCCTCTCTCCCCCGCAGCTGTTTTCTTAAAAATACAGACCCTATGGGAAAGAGGAAAAGCTGCAAGTCTGGTTCACTCACTGACCACAGGACCTAACCCGCTGCTCTCCTATTCCCAGAGGGCCTGGGTCCACGTGAGGGGCTTTGCGAAGGAGCTTGGATTGATACCTGGTGCTGTCACGAGTTGGGCTTGGGACAGAGGACACTCTTAAGGCCTAGGCAGCCCAGCCATGGGCCAGATACCAGTGTTCTCACAGGCTCAGGGCTTGGCACAGGAAAGCCAGGCCTGGGAGGTGCCTGGCAGTGATGCCCCATTTGTGACCTAGTGTGGCCTCACTGTGACCACACAACCTCCTTCTCTACATCCTGCTGCTGCCCTAGCTGGACCAATCCTCACTCCTGGGTCTGAGGCCCACCCTTTTCTGAATAAGCAAGTCATGGGTTCTAGAATCCTCACAGAGCAGTGACACCTGGCCCCCACTCTGCCCCCCACATTTTATTATGAGCACCCTTGAGGCTGGACTTCTGTTCGCCATGGCATGTGGGACACAAGATCTTCAAGGCCCATCACTATTTTCATCTGCAAGATTTAGGGATCACCTCGATGTCCACGGTAGGACAGAAACATGGCAGGAGAGGTCACTTTAGCCAGAAGACTTCTGTCAGCTGTCCTCAGCTCCAAGGTCCCCCATCTGCCCATATCCGGATGAACACATCCACTCCAGGTGACCTGGTGCACGAAGCTGGGAGTGCTGTGTCCAGGTCGTTTCAACATGCAGGGCAACCTTGAATGCGAGCAGAGAGTCACGCCAGGTTGGGGAACACTCTTCCCCAGAGGAGATGTTTGTGAGGCCCACACCAGAGAACCAGGATAGTGATGGTGATGGAGGCGCTGCTCAGCCCGTGTGAGGCTCTGCCCGGACTGGAGCTTGGTGCCAGGAGCTGGGCTCTCCCATGGCCTCTCCCTAGCTCTCAGTGGGAGACAGAGGCCAGACCACTTCAGTTTGTGGGATCAAGCTTCAGCGCATTCTTCTGGAAAGTGAAAAAAGAAAAATTGTGGACCCCATGAAACAGGACGTCTCTGGGCTCCCACTCAGACCCATCACATGTTCTCTTGTGCTGGCTGCTGTCTCCATGGGTTGAGTGGCCGAAAATGTGTGGACATGGTGGGTAGTGACATCCTCTGAGTGGAGACTGGTGTCTCCCACAGGTAAGGGTGTGTGCACTCTCCTCCTCTCCTCTGCACTCCCTGCTGGCACGTGTGCTGATTTGGGGCACTGCTGTGCCCAGGAGGATGTGTGGGCAGGGCTTGACCTTAGAGACACAGAGGTCATGAGCTGATACTCATCTTCCGCGCCCACATGTGGCTTTAGAGGAGGGTTTGAGGAGCGGGTGCCCTCTGTCTTTGGAACTCCAAGAGTGTGGGTCAAGGCATGTGCAGGGCAATCCTTTAAGCCAGGTGCTGTGAAATGATGCCCCCGAGTCTACAACACGGTTGGTCTGCAGCACCTCACACACCAAGTCACCCACTTGAGCACCTTCCAAATTTATCTCCTGGACGTGGTGCTGACATCAGCAGGCTGAGTCTGGGAAACTCTGACTTGGGTTTTGCAGAAGGAGGTTGGAGTCCATTGTCCTGGATGTGAGTTCCAGGGAGTGCTGGTCTCTGAGACCCAGGGAACATAGAGGCAAAGTCATACCCGTAACCCCCACCCCTGCACCCCAGAGCTGTCACTCTTCTGGGGGAGTGGGAGTGCCAGGGATTGAATGCAGAGCCTCAGACACAAAGAACTAGAGCTAGCATTTTTTTGTGCATGTGGGGGGGTTCATGGGGGCTCCCAAGTAGTGGTCAGGGAGCCTGGGGGGCTACTCTTGTTTTTGTTTTATTTTGAAAATTTTTATTAATTGAGTCACAGTGAGATACACAGTTACAAACCTGTTCATGACCAGGTTTCAGTCATACAATGATCCATCACCCCTCCTTCCACCAGTGTCTCTTTCCCACTACCAATGACCCCAGTTCCCCTCCCTCTACCCCCACCTCCCCCAGCCTCTGTGGCTCTATGGCAGGTACTCTCCCTTTCTCTCTCTGTTTTCCTCTTTCTCTCTCTCTCTCCCTTCCCCCAACCCTGCTATGGTCTGCAGCACAGATACTGAGAGGTTATCATGTTTGTTCCTTTACCTACTTTCAGCACGCAGCTCCTGTCAAGGGTGATGGGGGCGACTCTTGGTCATGCCTGGCCAATTTGTCCAGGAGTTCAGGGCTAGAGTCTGAGGTTTCAGTGCTGCTCAGGCCCTGAGGTACCATGGACCACCAGGGCCACCCTGGTAGTGCCTAGGAGCCTCCAGGGCTACACAGAGCATGCAGGTCCGAGGATTGAGCATGGGTGGTTTCCCACCTTCCCTAACTCCTGGACCATCTCTTCAGACCCTAGAGCTGTCACTTTTGAAAGTAGTGAAATTAGGGATACTGGGAACATTGGTGGTGGAGAATGGGCACTGGTGGAGGGATGGGTACTCGATCATTGTATGACTGAAATGTAATCATGAAAGTTTGTAAGTCTGTAACTGTATCTCATGGTGATTCATTAAAAAAAATAATAAAGAGGGGGCTGGAGAGATAGCACAGCGGGTAGGGCGTTTGCCTTGCACGCGGCCGACCCGGGTTCAAATCCCAGCATCCCATATGGTCCCCTGAGCACCGCCAGGGGTAATTCCTGAGTACAGAGCCAGGAGTAACCCCTGTGCATCGCCAGGTGTGACCCAAAAAGCAAAAAAAAAAAAAAATAATAATAATAATAATAAAGAAAATGAAAAAGAAAATGAAGTGGTGAAATTCTGAGCCTTGGCTCAGGGCCTCAGTGTTGTGTGAGAAAGAAACGTTTCTGGGTGCCCAAGAATAGTAGAGATAAGTACCAAGAGGAATACTCTGCAGCTTGGAAGCTGACCTCACATGCTAGGTAAAGAAGCAGCTCTGATAGAGAAGGGATCACCAAGCAAAGGGTGCTAGGCGGGCCCACTAGGGATGGGAGATACGGGCTGAAAATAGACTATAGACTGAACATGATGCCTACTTAAAACCTCTGTAGTAAACCACAACACCCAAAAAGAGAGAGCGAGCAAATGGGAATACCCTGCCACAGAGGCAGGGTGCGGTGAAGGGAACAGAGTGGGGGTAGTGGGAGGGATTCTGGGACCATTGGTGTTGGAAAATGGGCACTGGTGGAGAGATGGGCACTCGATCATTGTATGACTGAAATGTAAGCATGAAAACGTGTCAGTCTGTAACTTTGTCTCATGGTGATTCACTAATAATAAAATAAAATAAAATAAAAATTTTCTGGGAACCCTCCTTTCTTCCCAATGTGGGGCAGTCCTGAAGGGGACTGGATGTTGCTGACCAGCCTCTTTTCCAACTCCTCTTCTGGTCAGATGGGCCCCTTGGGGGCCTGCAGAAGGCCATGCACATCACTATCTGTTGTTTTCTGGCCACAACTGAAGGGCCCCTCCCCTCACGTCCCCTGCTTGATTGATAACTCACCCCTCTGATGATTTTCTCTTTGCTTCACTGCTCTAAACCGTTGGCTGTGTGAACAGGGTTAGGGCAGGTTTGTATTCTGTGTGATAGTCTGTAACAAACCTCAGAAAAGTTGGCTTCTGCTCCTCATTATTTGGCAGCTCTTTTGGGAGGGGGGCTCCTCAGCTCAGAAGGTCAGAGGGCACTTCTGGCAATTCTTGGTCAAACAGGCTAAAGGTTCAATGCAACGGCCTGGGGACTCGATGCTGCTCAGACTCTAGGACACCAGTGACGCCCAGGGCCATGCTGGTGGTGCTCAGGTGCCTCTAGGGCTGCACCAGCAATAGTAAGGGGACCAGGTAGGGTGGAGGATTGAGCGGGGTAGTTGCCTGCCTTCCCTAACCCCTGTACCATCTCTTCAGCTCCTAGAGCTGTCACTCATTAAGAGGTGAAATTCTGATGAACCATATAGTACTGGGATACAGCAGTGCTGGGGTCCTCTAGGACACAAGCCATGATGCTCAGGGGACCATGTGGTGCTGGGAGTTGAATTAGGATTGGGTGCTTGCTAGGCATATACCCCAGCCTCCTAGCTCCCTGGTGGGTTTCTTGGTAATGTGGGGCACCTGCTGCCTTGGGGCCTTTGATTGGGTTTGGTGCCAGTGGGGAGGCCACATGTGCCTGATCAATTGTACCTGGTCAGTTGTGATGGCTGGACAATGACTCTCTCTCTGCCTCCATGATTTGCTGTGTGTGGGGTCTGAGAGCTGCTCTTGACTCGAATGGGGTGATGCAGCTGGAGTTAAAGTTTTAACTGGATGGTGACTTTAGGTGCTCCATATGACTCAGCCTGGTGCAGAGTCCAGAGGCATCTCTATAACTTGTTGATTTCTTTTGATA
Organism: Sorex araneus; assembly: GCF_027595985.1. NCBI lineage: Eukaryota > Metazoa > Chordata > Mammalia > Eulipotyphla > Soricidae > Sorex > Sorex araneus. The sequence continues at coordinate 43,633,123 of NC_073305.1, read as the reverse complement.
TTTATTTATGAGTCTCCGATCATGGCTGGTTACTGATCATGGGCATGACTGCCAGGCTGCTGGAAGTACAAGGAGATGGGGAGAGGTTGCCCATCCCTGACTGAATGAGAGCCTGGACACTTCAGTCACAAAACCCACATACTGGCTGTGAGGATAGCGGGGATTGTGGAGTGTGGAGGTTCTCAACTGCTGGGCTCTATTTGGGTGGGTGAGCCCACCACTGTTATCATCCACACACTGCTATTTTATTTTTCATTACTTTTATTATTATAACACCATGACATAAAGTTGTTCCTAATACATTTGTTTCAGGCCATGTTTTGACACTAATCCCCGCCCTAGTGTGACCTTCCCTCCACAGTGTGCCCAGTTTCCCACCTACCCCTCAAGACTCTACCCTTAGCAGGCACAAAATAATTTATTTTATATTTCTTGTTAAAACAAAATGGTAAATGGAATGATCAAAAGATAGTCCAGGAAAAGAAAATTTGTGAAAATTGTTATATCTGACCATGGAATTAAAAATAATATTAATCACTGTGAGCACTGGTCCCAATAACCAGAATCTGGAAATAGCTCAAGTGTCGGAGAACAGATAACTGGTTAAGAAACTATGGCACAAAATAGAACAATCTTCACACTGTTTTCTATATGAACACTCTTTCGTAAGCATGTTCAGCAGTTCTTCATAACAGACAATACAAAATATATTCTTTCATTTGTGTTTTGGGACAGGGATTGGGGTTTGGGATGGAAACATCCCAAATTTGGTGGTGGGAAGCTGTAATGGTGGTGGGATTGGTGTTTGAATATTAAATTTAATCAAATATTGTGAAAAAATTTTAAAAAAAATTTTAAAAAAGAGAAAAAAAGGAAACTATGGCACATCTACACAATGGAATACTATACATCTGTTAGAAAAAAACGAAGTCATGAAACTCGCTTATAAATGGATGGACATGGAGAATGTCATGCGGAGTGAAATAAGTCAGAAGGAGAAGTTCAGACAGAATGATGGCACTCATTTTAGGGATATAAAAAATCCCAATGGGATTATTAAAGTCTTTGTCTGAGGATTTACTGAGCTGTTTGTTGCTAGTTGAGCCTTCTGTGTTATTGTTTTGCTTATTGAGCCTAGTGGGCTTCTGTGCTACCTTCCATCTTACTTGCTGTGCTCCGACTGGGCTGTAAGTATTGTGGAATTGGGAGGTGTCGTGCGCACTCCAGGAGCTATAGGACTGGGACTCTGGCATTGGGCTTGGAGCCTTGGCTTAGAGCCTCTTGAGATTAGTTGGGAAGCTGTGAAGCTGTGAAGCTGGGCAGTGAATATGCTGGACGCTGTGGAGTATGGAGTGGCTGCTGGGGCTTGGCTTTCCCACCCAGCCCACTCTCCTCCTGAGAAGGCCCCGGAGTTTTCAGCCTGAAGACCAGCGCACCTGGAAGTTTCATCAGCTTAGGATCTCTTCCAAGATTAGTTGGGAAGTTGTACTGTCTTTTGCTAAACAGCAATATTATTTATTTATTTATTTGTTTGTTTATTTATTTATTTATTTATTTATTTATTTATTTATTTATTTATGTGTGTTTTGGGCCACACCAGGGGATGCTCAGGACTTATTCTAGGCTCTGTGGTCAGGGATCACTCACTCTTGGTGGTGCTCAAGACCATAGGAGGTGCCAGGGATCAAACCCAGGTAGGCTATGTGTAAGGCAAGTGCCTTAACCCCTGTGCTATCTCTTCAGCCCCCTGAATTGACAATTTAGGTTTTATTTTGCTAAGCATAGGCCCACATTTTATTTTCTTATTAATTTTTTGTGACTTTTTAATGAAATCCTTCCTTTTTGCTGAGGATTGAGGATTAAGGATACATTCCTATTTTCTTTTATAAAAGTTTGAAAAATATGATTTTTATTTTGTAAAAGTGTGAAATAATAACCTTAAAGTATATTTTTATTTACTTTCCCCTGTGCAGTACCATTAGTACCAATGCCCTTTATAAAAACAACACAAAACAACCCACCAAAAATATTTCTCATACTGATTGTCTCCAGTGCTCCTATAAACCAAAACCCCATATGTATGGGGCTGACTTCCGAGTTAGACAATCATTTTAGTCTTTTTTCTTTTCTAACACAAGTATTTTATAGTCTACGCATTTCCCTCTAGATATTGATTCAAGTTAATGCCACATCTTCTGATTGATAACATTTTTATTGTTATCCGCTTCTAAATATTTTATGTAATTACCATTTTTATTTCCTTTTGAATCATGACTTATTTAGAAGGATTTATTTTTCACATTTCCAAATACATGTTTGTCTCTTTTGGTTATTGATTCCCAGCTCTATTTCCCTATAGTCATAAAATTAGTTCCAGTGTAACACCATTTATGTGCAACTGTTCTGATGCTAAATTGTTTAATGTTTATTTAATTACTTTCTGTTTCCATTACATTTTCTCTTGCTTCTCTTGGACTTGCTTTTCTTTTTCTTTCTTTCTTTTTTTTATGGTGGGGGTACACACACTCAGCAATGTTCACTGGCTACTCCTTGCACAGTTTCGGGGGTCAGTTCTAGAGGTGCTTGGTGGACCATGTGGTGGTGGGGACTGAACCTGGGCCTCCGGCACTCAAAACATGTGCTCAGCCTGTTGAGCTAAATCCCTAGACTCTTGATTTTATTTTCTTTTTCTGCCCTTTTGAGCAAAAGAGTTGTGTTCATTCTAGTTTTGTCTTAAGTTTTAACCCTTTGTAAAAAGCTTTATACTTTTTACCCTTTTGTTCCCTTTAAAAAAATTTATTTTTTAATAAAGTTGTTTAAGATGATTTGTTACATTCAATATTCCAACACCAATCCTACCACTATTACACCTCCCCACCACCTTTACTTCCAATTTTCCCAACCACCCTTCAAGTCTGCCCCTATAGTAGGCCCCTGAAAACTTTATTTTATATTGCTTGTTATAACTAATTTGCTAAAAATGATTAAAACATGTTTTCTTGGAAGAAAGTGTGTGGATTTTTGTTTCTCCCCATGGAGCCATTAAGCCTTTGTAGAAAAATTATTAACATGTTGTTACAGGTTAAACCTTGTGTATTTATATTTTCTTAATTAAGACTGGTCGCCTTCTAGGGGCTGGAGCAATAGCACAGTGGGTAGGGCGTTTGCCTTGCACGCGACCGACCAGGGTTCGATTCCCAGCATCCCATATGGTCCCCTGAGCCTTGGGGTGATTCCAGGAATTGCCAGGGATGATTTCTGAGTGCAGAGCCAGGAGTTACCCCTGTGCATCACCGGGTGTGACCCAGAAAGGAAAAAAAAAAGATTGGTTGCTTTCTACTTTACATTCCATCCAATGTGGTGTGCTACTCCTCATACATCAGTGATGTAGAGTTTGAGATGTTGCACGACCATGAATGCAGTCGTGTGTTTCAGGAATCCAAAAATTTTGAATGGGATGAAAAAAAACTGATCAAAGTTTTAACTGAATGGTGACTTTGGGTGCCCCAGATGACTCAGTCTGGTGAAGGTCTGGAAGCATCTCTGCAACTTCTTGATCTCTTGTGAGATTTATGTATGAGTCTCTGGATCATGGTTGGTTAATGAGCAGATAGTGAGTTTATTTGGCGCCAGAGGCAGTTCATGGGTATGAATGCCAGGCTTCTGGATGAACAGGGAGATGGAGAGGTCCCCATCCCGACTCCACGAAAGCCTGGAGATTTCAGTCACAAAAACTGCATACCTGTGTTTTCCCACAGATTAATTTCTGAATGAGGCTCATCCAAGCAGTGGGATCTGGCCATGTGCAAGGTGGTGACTATGGAATGTGGAGTTTTCAGCTGCTGGGGCTCTTTTGGGCAGGTGCTGGGCTCACCTGCCCCTCTCTGGGGTGCCCCAACAACTCAGAATTGTGTGAGGTCTGTAACCATTTCTCCTCTTTTACCCTTTTACCTTATTTATCATCATTTACTTTTCTTGGTTTGAATTTTTCCCCTATTGAATTTTGTGAAACTTTGATGTGCTCACATTATCATTATTTTTCTTGATCTTCGTAATGTTTGTGTTGGGTCTAAAGGCATCTTCTCCGTACTGTAGATATAGCACAACAGATAGGGTGTTTGCCTTGCACACAGTTAACCCGGGTTTGATTCTCGGCATTCCATATGGTCCCCTGAGCACTTTCAGGAGTAATTTCTGAGTGCAGAGCTAGGAGTAACCCCTGAGTATCACGAGGTATGACCCAAAAGTAAAGAAAAATAATAAAGTATCTTTTTCTCCCTAAAGCTATAAATTGTTTCTTGTTCATGTTCTTAATTATTTACTTTCAATATTTAAATTTTGATTCATCTAGAATTTCATGTTGAGAGAGGGAATCCATTTTATTTTTTCCCAAATGTATCCAGTTATGTAAAATATCTTTATTAAATACTTACGCTCTTTTTGGCAATGGATGAGAAATGCCCTCCTAATTATATTCTACATTCCCATTTTATTTTGGTCTGTCTCTGCTCTTACATTTCATCCCTTGCCACTACCATTGTTTTTAAGACTAGTGTAGCTTTATAATTTATTTTTGTATGTTGTAAAGCAAATTTGTCTCCATTATTCAGTTTCTTTTAAGGGATTTACCTGACTCTTCTTCCATTTTGAGTTTAATTGATCAATCAGTTTTTTGTTTTGTTTTGTTTTAGGCTACACCTGGATGTGCTCATGGCATACTCCTGGCTCTATGCTCAGGGATTACTCGTGGCACGGCTTGGAGAGGGACCATATGAGATGCTGGGGATTGAACCAGGTCAGTGGCCTGCAAGGCAAATGCCTTAACCGCTGTATTATCTTTCTGGTCCTAATTGATTAATATTAATAAAACAGCAAAAGTAAAATTGTGGCAATTTTTATGGATATTAATAGAATTTAGGGAAATAAGCTCTTAGGATTTTCTGTGTTTCAGGAGTATTTAGAATAGATATGTGTGGCTTTCTTCATGTCCATTCGACATTTGACTTCTAAAGTTGATTCCTAAGTGTCTTATTTTGCATCTCTTATAAGTAGTATGTTTTCTTTAATTAGATTTTCTTTTTTCTTTTTGGGGTGGGGGTGGGAAGGGGCAAACATGGTGGTGTTCAGGGATTACTCCTGGCTCTGTGCTCAGGATCAGTCTTGGTAGGGCTTGGGGGCCCATGTGGCGTCCCAGGGATTGATCTTGGTTGTATTTTCAGTTTGTACAATATATTGATTTTTGGTCAATTGGCTTTGTAATGATGAAACTTCCAGGATTTGGTTATTTTCTTCAACTCAGTGAGCCCAGAGACAATATCTGCAAGCCAAGACATTTACCTCCTCTTCAAGGTTATGCCTCATATATATTTTCTTTTTTTTTCCTTTAATTTTTTAAAAATTGAATCACTGTGAAATACACAGTTACAGAGTTGTTCATGATTGGGTTTCAGTCATAAAATGTTCCAACACCCATCCCTCCTTCAGCAGTGCACATTTCCCACCAGCAGTATCTCCACTTTTCCTCCCCCACTCCCTACCCTCACCTGCCTCTATGGCAGACACTTTTCTTCTCTCTCTCTCTCTCTCTCTCTCTCTCTCTCTCTCTCTCTCTCTCACTCTCACTCTCTTCATTTGGGCACTATGGTTTGCAATACAGATGCTGAAAGGTTATCATGTATATCTCTTTATAAACTTTCAACATTAAATTCTTGTCCAGAGTGATCATTTCTAATATTACTGTCATGCTGGTCCCTTCACCCTCCACACACTTGTGGGAAGCTTCGAACCATTGACCAGTCCGCTTGGCCCCTGTTTCCCCTCGCCTTGGATATTAGTCTCATACTATGTTTTTTTAACCCACAAATGAATGCAGTCGTTCTATGTCTCTCCCTCTCCTTATGACTCATTTTACTCAGCATGATACTCTCCATGTCCATCCATTTATAGGCAAAATTTCATGACTTCATGTTTTCCTAAAACTGTGTAGTATTCCAGTGTGTACATGTACCATAGTTTCTGTATCTAGTCGTCTGTTCTCAGGTTCTTGGGTTGTTTCCAGATTCTGGCTAAAGTAGACTGCAATGGACATAGGATGCATATGGTGTTTCTTTTCTTTTTTTGGCCCCCAGGGTATATTCCCAGAAGCGATATTGCTGGGTCAAATGGGAGCTCAATTTATATTTGTTTTTCTTTACCTTTGGCAAGAAAAGGATTCTATCCTCAGCACCTCATATAATCCCCTGAATCCTCTGGAAGTGATCCCTTAGTGCAGAGCCAGGAGTAAGCCCCGAGTACCTCAGGGTGTGGCCCAAAAACAAACAAACATTTTTCTTTTGTTCACCCATTTTATGTGTTGATTTGATTTCTTTCCACTTCATTTCTCCTCTGTGGTAGCTTACAAGTTCTAGTTTGTTTTCGTTCTGCCATTGTTTTTTTCACTCACATGTTAAAACTTGAACGCCTTGAGTAAATCTATCTGCACCTTCCCCCTGAGTGGGAATAGATCCTTCTTCTTCCACTGTTGCTTTTATCATCCCCCTTGCTTATTCTCTCATTGAAAATATCTGGAAGCTTATGAAATGTTACTATTATGTCTAAGAACTTTCAGGGCGTTCTCTGGGGCTCTTTGGGCCCGTATTCAAAGGAGCTGCAATTAGTAACCATTTCACTACTTCACTGTCCCTGATTTTTATTGATTTCATTATTGTAGCTATGCTTCTTTCTCTTTCCTTACCTTCAGGGAAGGACTGCTTCCCTTTCACTCTGAAACGTGGTGCTAATTTGGCATGCCAAGCTGTTTCTGACTATCTCGTGTGGCATTTTATTTCAGGAATGAGTACAGGGCTTCATAAATCGTGCTTCTATAAGCTAATAGGGTGTCTCCATGCTCCAGCCTGACATCCTCCTGATCTTGGTGTATTTTCATTTCATTCATCACTTGACTTCAGATTTGTAATATTATTTTTTTTTCAGAACATGTTTAATTAATTTATTCATCTCACAGACCCCCTGTGCTGGGCCCGGAGCCAGGCATGTGACAATGCTGGTGCATGGCCCAGGCTAAGTGTAAGCCCAGACGTGAGTGGGCCTCTGCGGCGTCATGCATGCAGCCAAGCCCACCCAGCCTTTGGACTTAGTTGTTGAGTTCCTCCAGCGAGGCTGGGCTCCATTGTAAAGTCTCCTGGGGAAAAGAATTTCCTCTGCCAAATAACAGAGCTAAGATTGTGCTTCACTTGAAGTATACTGGTCCATGTTCGGAAACATCTGACAGGACATAGATGATTTGCTCCTCAAACATTTGGTAGAAGTTGCCTATGAAACCAGACCAGTCCGTTTTGCTTAGAGAGGGGTCTTGGGCAATAGTTTGAGTTCTTTTGACCATGATTATTGGATTTACATAGTTTGCATTTTCTTAGAAATGATTAATTTCAGGAGACCAAGAGATAATGCACTGGGTAGGGTTCTTGCTTCACATGCAGCAAACCTGGCTGTGATCCCTGACACTCCATGTAGTCCTTGGAGTCCTCCAGGAGTGATCTCTGAGTGCAGAGACAGGAGAAAGTGTGGCCAGCCCCCTCCCCGCCCCCATCATTCATTTTATCCAGAATATAACTCCATCAAGGAAGTTGAAACGGGCTGGAGCAATAGCACAGCGAGTAGGGCGTTTGCCTTGCACGCGGCTGACCCGGGTTCGATTCCCAGCATATTATATGGTCCCCTGAGCACCACCATGGATGATTCTGGAGCGCAGAGCCAGGAGTAATCCCTGTGCACTGCCAGGTGTGACCCAAAAAGAAAAAAAATTAAAAGGAAGTTGAAACAGTCCATTTTTCTTGCATGTCAGTTTCAGTGACTCTTCTGCTTGTACCACCAACCCTGCACTTTCCCTCTTTCCCTTTTCCTTGGTAGTGCCTAACCCAAACTATTTTTCCCCTTTCTTTGGGGGTCAGTGGGACTCTCAGGATGGCCTTCACACATGCAATGGCACTGGGGCTTGAGCTCTGGGCCTCACATGTGCCTGGCAGGTGCTTTAAGTCACTGATCATCTTCCAGGTCCCTGATATTTTTGAAGAACCAGCCATTGATTTTATTTTCTAGTTCTATGATTTTATACTTTCTAATGCATGAATTATCCATTTTTGTCTTTATTGATTCCTTTTCAAGAGTTTTAAATTTAATGTGCAGTAATGATAGTAACGAATCATTTATTTTCATTGGCTGGAGTAATAGTACAACAGGCAGGGAGCTTGCCTTGCATGCAACCAACCTGGGTTCAATCCCCAGCATCCCATAGGGTCCCCCAAGGACCACAAGTAGTGATTCTTGAGTGCAAAGCCAAGAATACCCCTGAGCATTGCCGGGTGTGGCCCAAAACCCAAAAAACAAACCAAACTAAAAAATTATTCAGACAAGTCCCTTTGGTGTGTAGTTCAGGCCTATATCTTTGCTCGCCTGTAGTGTTTTTATCTTCCTATATTGTATTAATTGTAGATTTATATTTTTGTTTAATATTTTTGCAAGTCAATTTTTCAATGTTTAATGGGGTCATTCACACATTATTATTGGAGTCTGGTTTTGTTTCACTGTGGTAAGAGAATTTCCACATACAAGCTCTCTCATTCAGTGTCTTTCCCCTCTTTTTTTCTGGGTCCCAGAGTCCAGTTAATCTTCTCTGAGGCCAAGGTCGCTTATGTTCTCATAGTGCTAATTTGAGCATCACTGACTTGATCTTCTCTTTCAAATTTACCATTCATTTTCTTTCCCTGCAAAAATGTTATGTACACAAGTATATGCATCTTTAAAAATGTCTTTTTTTGGGCCAGAGTGGGTAGGGCACTTGCCCTGTATGTAACCAACTTGGGTTCAATCTCTGTTATCCCATATGGTCTCCTGAACCCAGAAGTTATTCCTGAGTGCAGAGCCAGGAGTAAGTCCTGAGTACTGCTGGGTGTGGCCCCAACCCGTCTCCTCCCCCAGAAAAAAGTCTGTATCTTTGGAAAATTCAGAGCTTCTGTATGTGCATTTTAATTTATCTAGGAGATATTATGTCATATATACTAACATCCTGTCTTTGTTGAGGAGTTTAAATTTGTCTGCATACCCTATGTCAAGTTCTCCAACCTCTTCCAAACATGATCTGGGGGCAAGTTATGAAATGTTCTATCTCACTCTAACAATCAAGTTGGTCGGTGCTAGCTGGCAGGGGATACCCTCTAAGTGAACACCCCTGGAAACTCTTCAATTCTCTCTCTCTCTTTATCTCTCTCTCTCTTAATATCTCAGGGTTTCGTTGGATGTGTTAGTGACCTTCAGATGCTCTTAGACACAGCAAATGCACTCTTAATTCATCCTCTATCTTCCATGAGATTTAAGGTCCTTCTTTGAACAGATAGTTCCAACTTTAATGTAATAGCCTAACAGACCTATTGCCATTGCAGGTTTGTAGATTTGAAATTTTATCTTAAAACATATACTTCATCTTCATCCCTGCTCCAAGTAGAGCCTTGACAGTTGAAGACCTCCGGAACCCAGCCACAGCCATGTTCAAGGCCACTCTCCACATGTTCGGACGATCCTCACACATGAAGGAACCAGCAGAGGAATCCAGGTGTGCAGGACCTGGAGCCAAGATCTCTAAAGCTGCTTGGATTGGGACTGGGCCTCTTCGACCCAGATCCTCCATTTTCTAGTAGCTAGGTGGTCACACCCAGAAACTGCCCCTGGCACTGTGTAATCCCATCAATGGCCAACATCCAGAGACTATGAAACCAAGCTTGAGAAGCGTGGCTGTGAGACATCTTATAGCCTAGTTCTCCCTCTTGGAGAACCTGACAAGATACAGAGAGTTTACTGCCCACTCGGAAGAGCCTGGCAAGCTCCCTGTGGCATATTCATACCCCAAATATAGTAACAGATACATACATACCTCTTGGAGAGCCTGGCAAACTACCAAGAATATCCCTTCCGCATGGCAGAGCCTGGCAAGCAACCCATGGTATTTTTGGTATGCCAAAAACAGTAGCGATAGGTCTCATTCTCCTGACCCTGAAAGAACCTCCAATTGTTGGGAAAGACTAGTAAGGAGAGGCTGCTGAAATCTCAGGGCTGAGTGTAATAGAGATGTTACCTGTGCCTGCTCGAAAAAATCAACGAACAATGGGATGAGAGTGATACAGTGATACTTCATCTCAAGTCATAAAATTGTAGTTCTACATTTTTTTACTTGCTCCTATTGTCTGTATTTGGTGGGGAAGCAGGGGTTGAGGCTGCACTTGGCAGGGTGCACCAGGCTCGGGGCTTACTCCTGGCTCTGAACTCAGGGATCACTCATGCCAGGGGCAGAACATATGTAAGTGATGGGGAATCAAACCCAGGTTGGCTGTGTGCAAGGCACGCTCCCTATCTTGCTGGACTATCTCTGGCCTCTGCTTCTATCTTTTTTAATTCTTTACATTCAGTTTGAATTCCTGCAGAGATTTGTTATGATAGGAGTTAACTTTATCATGTTTCCATTCTTGCAGACACGACATTTTCTGGAGAAGAGGCCAAGCTTCCTTTCATGCAGGCAAGAGGCTGGTTCTCCACCTTCCCTGTTTCTCTTCCCAGGCCAGTGCTACCATGTCTGTAATTAAAGTTTTGAACTATTCTGCTCTCTGCACAACTCTCTTGTTTGCTCTTTCTGTCATGGACTTTTACCAACCATTCATTGTATTCCAAAAATTCATGGTACTCCAAGAATTCATGGACTATTACCTATCCTTCAGTCTAAATTTTAAAATCAAATCATCAAGGTCCTGAAAAAAACCTAGCCAGCACTTTATTTTGCATAGCCTGAACTTTGGAGATCACTGTAAAGATAGTGGACATTATTACCATTTTTGCTTTTACTCTCTGTTGCATGAACACAAGGGAATCTTTTAAAAATATGTACTGAGAATAAAGAAAAATATAAGCAACACCTTTGTCCTTATCACTGAGTTCACACACTAATTCCTTATTAACAACTTTGAAGCTTCCCTGTGTGAGTTCTTCTATGCTTGGATTCTGTTCTGATATATTTTTGTTGCTGGCTGGCGTTGACTTGTGGGACATCATCTTCCCTTATACTGGGGTGATGTTATAGGAGTAAGGACTTCACAGAATTTTCTTATGTTTTGAGGGAGGATGCATCCAGCAATGCTCAGAAGTTACACCTGGTAGTGCTCAAGAACCTTAGAGGATGCTGGGGAGTGAACCTGGGTCAGCTGCATGCAAGGCACGTGTTCTAACCACTATACTTATCTCTCCAGCCCCTTCTTCACAGCATTTTCTATGAGAAACTTCTGTAGCATGGCTCAAGGGATTAGACAGAATCCACCCTTGCTTCTTTCTGGGGTTTAAGCCTCTGACCACCTCAGGATCCCTTTCAATACCAGTCATGGCGGCCCAGGGGTCTTGGCCCCATGAAGTCCCATAGGATGGGGTTCCCCAGTTCAGATGGGATAAGCTCTTTTGCAGGAGTTTCCCTTTTAGGGTCCCTATCCTGGACAGGTCCTGGTTTTTGTCCTTTGCTTTCTGTTCCCATGAGCGAGACTGGAAATCAAAGCTCAGTTCACTTTGTGGTAAGTGCCATCTGTGGGCTTTGCCAGCTCCCTCTTGAGAAGCCCATTTTCTTGCCATGTCATGTACACTGTCAGAACAATCCTTTAAAAGTCTCACAGAGTGATCATCAGTGAGGTGGAAATGACTTCTTCCCTATTGCAAAGAACCAAATACTGCTGGTGGACACACATTTAAACCTTGCTTTAAATCGCCTCTTTACCAGCAGTGACATTGCTGTTCTACACTCATATGACATATGAACATTAATATGTAATAAGTCTTTACTTATGCTCTTCATATAAATGAACTCCCCCCGCCTTAAATGTCCTACGTCCTCTCCATGAAATGACATTTTCCTCAAAATAAGCAAAAAACAAAAAAAGCCCAAAAGTAGACACAAAAAAATGAGATTGTGTGTGTGAACTGTTTTTCTGACTTAGAACACTTTCCAATAATATGGACACGCTGAGAGAGAATTCTAAAAGATAGAAGAAACCCACCGTCAACAGAAATAAGAGCTCTAGTAGTTTGATGTCTGCGGTTGTAAACATTCTCATACTGCTGCTCTTTGCACAGTACAGAAGAGGGGGGGAGCTTGGTATTTCAAATAGTTCTCTCTGCAAGCAGGGTTGCAGGAAAGGAGGGAAGAGCATCCTCTGGGGACCCACCAGGATTTGGGGAGGGGGTGCAGTCAGGGGAGGGCACAAGGAGTAAGGGAAGAGATGTAGCAGGAGAATGAAGAGAGACAGGTGTGGTGCTGGAGCTGGGCCAGGTTCAGATCCTCTGTGACTCGAAATACTCCAAGTCACCCTCGATGCTGGGGACAGAACCAGACCTAACACAGCTCCTGCTAGGGGGTGGTCCCAGCGAGGTCAGTCTGCCCCTTCCCTCACGCCCCCTTCTCTCCACAGGTTAACCCTGGCAGCCCCCTTGTCTGCCAGATGAATAAGACCTGGGTTAAAATGGGGGTGGTGAGCTGGAGCTTTAGCTGCCCCCAGAGTGCCTTGCCAGGCGTCTACACCAGCACCTCCTACTTCACCCAGTGGATCAGGAAGCTGATCGGTGGCCTGGGGTTCATCGGCTCTTCCTTCCTGTGCTGTCTTCCTGTGCTGTCTTCCTCACGGGCTACATCCTTCTGGTCTCTTTGGGCTTCCTGTGGCTCCTATGAGAGGTGTTTCTAGGGAACACGGCATTTTCCTCTTTCTCGTGTGCCTCAGAGTAGAGTTCAGAGCCATGGGAACATAGTTTTTCTTAGGGGAGGGTCCCAGAACCACTCATTCTTTCCTTTCAGTTCAACAAAAACACCTTTAAACTAAGCTCCACTGAAAGCATCACTTTTTTTTTTTTTTGGTCACACACGGCAATGCACAGGGGTTACTCCTGGCTCTGCACTCAGGAATTACTCCTGGCAGTGCTCAGGGGACCATATGGGATGCTGGGAATCGAACCTGGGTCGACCGCGTGCAAGGCAAATGCCCTCCCCGCTGTGCTATTGCTCCAGCCCCCTGAAAGCATCACTTTTCTTCTTTTGGTTTTGTTTTGGTTTTGGGGGGGGGTCATACCCGCAGGGCTCATGGCTTACTCCTGATTCTGTGCTCAGGGATCACTCGGGCAGGGCTCCAGGACCATATGGGGTGCCGGGGTTGAATTTGGATCAGCCACAGGCAAGGCAAGTGCCCTACTGCTGTACTATTGCTCCAGCCCAAATCATTTCTTCCTTGACTCTGCCCAGAGCCTGTCAGAGGCTCCCTGGCATCTCAAAGCCCAGCTGTTCTCTCAGACGGAGCCTCCTGACAGTCTTCCTGAGCTTGTTGTGTTCCACTCCCCGAACTCCACTGTCCTCCTTTGCCAAATGTCACCCTAGTCCCTGCTTGGGACTGTCCCAGCACTCTGGTTGGTTCAGCCCCTCATGCTGCTCCCTTCAGACCTTCGAGTGAGAGTTGGCCTCTTCCCAAGAAACTCTGTGACCAGGCCCTGTTCCAGGACACGAGGATCTCTGCCAACCTTTCAATCTCCCTAAAGGGGCTTCAGATCCTAGCCAGTTGTTTCCCTCTTCTCCGCTGGAGCTGGGAGGTGTGGGGGGCTGACAGGGAAGAGTGCCAACTAGGAGGGGTTGTGCGAAATAACTGCTCCCCACCCTCTTTGCTCCTGAGGTCCCGGTAGACTCAAGGCTGAGCTGTATCCCTGAGTGGAGCTGATGTGGGCCCTCTCAGGGGCTGGGCCTCAGGCTCAGAGTGGCCGTTACCTGCCCTTTCTCTGGGCAATAGGTGGTAGCAGATGTGATTCACGAGCTTTCTGGAGACTGTGACCCCGAGGGTTTCCCAGGACAGCAAGTTAGTGTCCTGGCTGCGTCACGCGTCCCCTCAACGGTTCTTAGGCTAGAACTTTTCAACAATGTTGAGAAAAAACTTCTCAGGGATTCTCCCCACATGGTTTTTTCAGTGTCCAGAGTCATTCCAGTGTCCCCCGTTTCAACATAGAAGGTAGCCTCTGGCCTTTGGAGAAGCCTGGAGCTTGCCCCAGTCACCGCAAGGCAGGATGGCTCCTCTGCAGCATGGTGGCTGAGGGTGACAGTTCAGAGAGGACTGGGGCGGTGAAGCCACCCTCCCCTGGGAGCCTGCAGTTTCCAGCTCTGCCTGTCAGGTCCTTAGCAACCAGAGTTCCTGTCTCTCCAGGGCCTCAGCCACGGCTGGGAGCACAGGTTACTCTTGAGCCCTCAGGCCTAGAGTAGGGCCTGTGGCGGGATTCTTTTGAGCAGACAAGCTTGGAATGTGACTGTGGGCTCCAGGCCCACCCCGCCACTTCGGGCCTTCCCTGCCTCAGACAAGCTGAGGGGAGCTGGGACTGTGCCTGAAAACGGTCTCAGAAGACCCCACAAGGCAGGCTCAGGGCCATTTGCACACAAGGCCTGGACTCACTTGGGGGCCCTTCATGCCTCCTCCCTGCCCCTTACAGTGCCCGCAGTCCTTGTCATCTCGATTTAACAGCAAACCCCAAGAGCAGGAGGGTTGTCCAAGACCCCTCTCTGGCTCCATGGCCCTGAGTCCCAGGAGCCCCTTCAGGGACACCCCAATCCTTTTCCCACAAGAGAGCTGCCGTTCCCTGTGCCCACATGGAGTCAATTGGCCTAAAAACACCCCCAGGATCTCCAGCTCAAGTGTGAGTGTGAGTGTGCATGTGTATAAGTGTGTATGTGTGTCTAAGAGTGTGTGAGAGCATGAGTGTGTGACTGTGAATGTGTGTGAGTGCTTGTATGTGAGAGTGAGTGAGTGTGTGTATGAGTGTGTATGTGAGTGTAAGTGTGTGTGAGCATGCGTATGTGACTGTATGTGAGTGTGAGTATTGTGCTTGTGTGTGAGAGAATATGTGTGTGAGTATGAGTGTTGTGTGTGTGTGTGAGTGTGCGTGAGCATGCATTTGTGAGCATGGGCATGTGAGTGTGAGTCCCACCGCCCTATGGGAGCACTGTGGTGACCCCTGTGTATTTTGTAGATGTGTCGGGGACCTGGTGGGACGCATGAGCATGAGGGTTCCACGTCTTCCTGTGTCTCTGATCCAGAGTGGGTCTGTATGAGTGTGTGTGTGTGTGAGAGAGAGAGAGAGAGAGAGGGAGAGAGAGATGGAGAGAGAGAGAAAGTGTATGTGACTGTATGTGTGTGGAGGGTGAATTTTGGTTATCTCTGCTGTGACAGTCTCCTGTCCTGACCCCAAAGTTTCAGGCTAGGGCTAGGGACCACAGGTGAAGGGGGGATTTGAGAGTAGGCGGGGAGAAAGGAGAGTCCTGGCCTTGAGAGTCACAGGAAAGGAGGCGTCTGGGAGAGAAGGGGCTGCCGACGCCGTGGTGCTGAGGTGACAAGGCTCTCTGGGAAGAAGGCCTTTGTGGCTGTCAGTGCCCAGGATTCCAGAGTGGGGCTTTTGGGGAGATCAATGGGAGTGGCCAGTGGGCAGGACCTGGACACTCCCCAGGGCTGCCGGGTGGATGACTAGAGAGGAGCAGAGTGAAAACAAAGACCAGGCTGGTGGCAGCAGGCATGGGAGCCTGGACCGTGCTGGGCACAGTGCCCAGTCCCAGCCCAGCGTGAGAAGGTGGGCACCAGCCACAAGAGTGAGAAATGTGACAGCTTCTATCACAGGGCCTTCAAAGTGCCCTCTCAGATACGGACCCCCACACCCCGGGGGATCTGTGGGGGCGGGAGTGAGGTCTGCTGTGTCCACACCTCTTCTCCTTGCTCACTCACCCCAAGGGCACCTGGTCAAAGTGAGGAGAGGGGCCCCCAGGATAGGGATATGATGGCAGGGTTGCAGGAATAGGGAGGGGGAGATGGGGAGGCTGGGGAAAGTGAGAGGGAGCCAGGGAGGAAGGACACAGGGGCTGGGGGAGGCAGGAATGGGGAGGGAGGATTGAGAGGAGGAAGGCGAGGGTCACTGTCCGAGGGGCAGAGGAAGGCCTGGAGGGTCCCTTTCTGTGATGTGACAGGCTGGGCTGTGATGGGGTGGGAGATGTTTGCAGTGTCTGAACTGGGCCGTGTCTCCTCTGGCCTCCCTGTCCCTTCCGCCCCACCCTGCCCCATGGGAGCACTGTAGTGACTGTAGGCTATTCTGTGGATGTGTCGGGAACATGGTGGGATGTGCGAGCAGGGTCTCAACCCTCCAGGGGGGCAGAGTCCTGCGTCTTCCTAAGTCTCTGATCCACTCCGGGTCCAAAACAGCTTCAGTGTTGGGGGTGCTGTTTGCCCTGTCCAGAGCCTGCTCCTGCACCCTCTGCTGCCCCTCTGGTGTGCTTGGACCCTGACCTGTGTACTAGAGTCTCTGGGTGTGCCTGTCCTTGCCAGGACCCCTGGGTGCTCTGGCCGCGGCTCCCACAGCTCCCTCACCCCAGGCGGTACCCAGTGAATCATGCCTCTTTCCCGTACCCTCTCATACCTGGGCCTGTGGAGCGGAAATGAGTCGGTCAGAGGCAGAGCAGGGAACAGGGGTGTTCCAGGAAGTTTATTTTGTAAAGCGCGAACCCCTGGATCTGCCTTTGCAAGGGCCATGGCCCTAGGGGAAGATGGAAGGACCGTGATGGGACAGTTCTGAGGCCAGATGATAGGTCTAGAATGTTCCAGCGAGGCTGACCCTGGACCAGCCAGGATGCGGCGGGAGGTGAAGGTGAGGGGATGGTGCTGTGTCTGGGCTGGGACCCGAGCGCGTCCTTTGGGGGATACTCTAGAGGGCCAGGCTCTCCTTGACTTTGGCCAGTGACCAGAGGGATTTGCCCAAAGTGCTGAAGACATGAGTGTGGGCCCTCTAGCGCTGAGCCAGGCACAGACAGCATTGGCATGGGACAGTGCCCGCACTCGGCAGCCCTCTCTCGGGGGGACAGCTGGCAGGGTGGGGAAGCCTGGACCTGGCAGTGACAAGTGGCTTTAAGTGGCTCCCTCCACCCCGCCAGGGTGTCTCTCCTTTGAATGACAAGCCCAGGGGTTGGGCTCACTGTGCCCATCTTGGGGCCGAGTCCTCAGCTCTGTGCTGAAGGTCGGGGCCTGGTCCCCACTCCTTGGACCAGAACGACCTTCAAGAAGCAGAGGAACGAGAAGCCTAGGATGGGTCTCTGGGACCAGGTGCCCAGCACTGGGCTGAGGCCACTGAAGGCCAATGAAGAGTCTTGGGGGGAGGTGGGGAGGTGGAGTGGCCACTCCTTCCCTGGTCCTCAGCCCTCCCCACCGCTGGCCGCAGCTGCTTGGCCACTGGCTTGCTTTCCAACTCATCCCCACTCCGACTGGGAGGACAAGCCCAAGAGGAACTCAGCCGGGTTGGTGCCACCGGGCACCAATGGCTGTTAGGAAAACCCTGGGGATGCCTCCTGTCTCTGGTGCAGGCCTGAGAGGCCCTCAGCTTTGCTGACATGCCACACCAGGGCAGTGCCACCATGTCAGCAGCCCCTGGATGGGAGCCCCGGGACCCATCCCGGGAGCCCCGAGCATCTCCCCTGCCCCAGGACCCCGCCTCAGGGGTCTGTGTGTGTGCTGCCCCCGACCCTGGCAGAAGACGGTTGCCGGTGCTGGGACCGTCTCCAGAGGAAGGCTGGTTGCTGCCTCTCCTGCTTCGAGCCCCCCTGCTGATCCCCTAGGGTCCAGGTACTCCCCACCACAGCCCCGTGTGCCTCTGGAGGTCCAAGAAGGGGCCCAGGTCCCAATTTCCTTTTTTTCTCCCTCTGGCCTGCTGGCCTCAGCCCTCGGCACCCCGAGCCTCCCTCCCTACCCGACTCTAGCCTCCAGCCCGGAGGCCTCTGCGGAGTCTCCCTGCAGGCCCAGCTCCAAATCCATCTCCCAAACTAATGCTCTGCATTGCCTGGAACTGGTTCTGCTGGGCCGTGGGGCCTCCTGCCTAGGGGGTCTCTTTTGCACACATTGCTGGATCTGTGCCAGGCTCAGTTGGCCACGTCCGAGCAGCCCCTGCTACCCCCTCCACAGTGCCCAGTGCCTCTCTCCCCGTCATGGCCCGCCCCCGTCCCCGCCAGGACGAGCCTCGCCCTGTGCCCCTCTAGAGCTAAGGCTGTTCCTCGAAGAAAGGTGGGGCAGAGGCAGGTCTGGGTGGGCAGGGGTATGCTGGCAGGCCACAGAGGGACAGTGGCCAGGGGCCAGCCTTGCTGGGTGGCCACGAGGACGGGGGGAAAGGAGGGGCATCTAGGCTGGGAGGTAGGACTCGGGATGCAGCAGTCTTGTCTCTGACGTGACCGTGGGCCTCACTCCCCCTCGAGCAGGAAGAGGGTGTAGCACCACCTCTGTTGTGATCCAGGGTCCAGCTTGGAACCAAAGGTGCCTGGACTGTGGTCAGGACGTGTCCAGGGCCTGCCAGCCCGATGCCGCCTCCAGGAAGCTCTCCTCACTTCTCTCCTTTCTTCTTCTTGGCCTCGTTTTTCTCATCCTCCTCCACCTTGATGGCCACTGTGTCCACACTGTCCTTCTTCTTCTTCTTCTTCTTGTCCTCTGCAGGGGAGGGGGAGGGAGAGGAAAGAGGCCATTTGAGGTGCCACCCCACGCCTGAGGCAAACGCTAGGACTTCCCACAGCCAGCCCAGCCTCAGGCTTCCCTGGGTCCTCCTTCCCCACATCCTCCTTCCATGTGCTTCCCCCCCCACCCAACACACTCACAGAGAGAGAGAGAGAGAGAGAGAGAGAGAGAGAGAACAGTGCCTGGTCTTCTGGCCTCACTCGGGCCAATTTCTGGGGCTCTGGTCCCAGGGCCCCTCAGGGCCCCTCACCTCCGGGGATCTCTGTCAGCTCATTGAGGGGCGGCACCGTCTCTAGCTTGTCCGTGTACATCTTGGCTGCCTTTCGCTGCAGGTACCGGGCTTCGATCTCCTTGCGGGTCCGTGGCACGCGGCAGTTGAAGACACAGCACAGAGTGATGACTGTGGGGAGTGCAGAGCAGGCTGGGTCAGGGCTGCCCCTCAGACACGCACCCTGCCTCCCCGGGGAGCCCAACCGCCAGCCTCCCTCCGGCAACCTCAGTGTGTGTGTGAGGGCCAGGAGGCCTGGGTTCGGGGGTTTCCAGAGCGGGGCTGGCTCAGAGGCGTGTAGTGCCCAGCCCTGAGGTGGCGCTGGGTTAAGGGCTGTTGTGAACGCCTTAATCGGTTCTGAACAAGAGCTGTCCTCTGTCCACTTGGCGCTGGCCCTGTTAGTGCTGTGCCTGGCCTGGCCCCGAGGGTGTCCCTGGCTGGGCTGAGAGATCCCAGAGGACAGCGGCCAAGTGCCAAGGGCTGGGCCAGACTCAGTTGCAGCTCTCTGGGGCTGTCCTGTGCTTCGGGCCCTAGTGACTCCTTAGTCGCCACCTCAAGGCTCCCCAAAGGACCCAGACTGGGGAGCACCTGTCTCGGTCCCCCTGAGGACAAGCTGAGCTCTTCCAGGCAGGACGGGGGCTGAGAGGCCCCAGCCTGGCCCAGGGGCATTCACCTCATATGGTTTTAGCAGGAGAGGCTTTCTGGCGGGAGCAGCTGTGTCCACACAAGCCGGGCTGCAGCATGAAGCTGGCCTGTCCAGTGAGGGGCAAGGCTGGGCTGGAATGTCAGGACCTGGCTGGACTGGGTTTTATTTTCCTAAGCCCCCACCCCATCACCCAGTCTGACCACCTGGGCTCCAGCCCGCATGGAGGGGACAGAGCTGCTCCGTATTATGAATCAGATGACCAGACGTGACTTCCTGACTAGCTCCTGGGGCATGAGTGACAGGCAGGACAAGCCAGACTCTTTTTTTTTTTTTTTTGCTCTTTGGGTCACACACAGAGATACTCAAGGGTCTTCCTGGCTCTGCACTCAGGAATTACTCCTCATGGTGCTCAGGAGACCCTATGGGATGCGAAAGATCGAACTGGGTTGGCCGTGTGCAAGGCAAGTACCTTACCCACTGTACCATCATTCCAGCGCAGGTTTGGGTCATTTCCTCCAAGCCCTCTTGGGCTCCCTGGCAAGGCTGGTGCCAGGCCCCTGGGGTAGGGCTGGTGAGCTTCCCAGACTGGTGAGCTCCCCAGTCCTGTCCCCGCCAGCCGAGGCCTGGCTGCTTCTCTCAACAGAGAGAAACGAATTGCTTTTGATTGAACTCCAGAACCAGGTGGAGCTTGGGATAGAGCCCCTGAATTGGAGGGGACCCCTGTCCCCACCCTACCCCATGTCGTTCTTCTTCACAAAGTTTGGAGGTGATGCTTCACGGGAGGCCGGAGTCAGCACCTGCCTGCCCAGGACCTGTGCAGCCCGCTGCTCACAGACCTGGCACGAGCCCTCCCGGGGAGGGGGGCGGGCACAGGAGGTGGTCTGCGTGGGGCAGTCTGGGCGCTGCTGGGTGTGAGCTGCTGTTTCCTGAGTGTCCAGGTACTGCCACCATCCGGGGCTGAGGAGAGCCAGGGAGCGGCTGTTGCGGGTCTGGCACCACCCGATGGCCACACCTGCTCCCCAGGCCTGACCCCTAGACTATTCTGTAGACCCTTTCAGGGGAGATGCCTCCCCCAACCCTGCCTCTCTGTGCTGGGTTGAGGCAGGTTGCTCAACCTGTGCTCCCTGTAATTACTCCCCTGTCTGCACACCTGGGCTGGGCTGAATGTGTGTATGAGTGTATGAGTGTGTGTGTGTGAGTGTGTGTGAATGTGTGTGTATATGTGTGTGTGCTTGTGTGTGCATGTGATGTGAGTGTGTGCATATGTGTGTATATGTTTGTGCATGCATGTGTATGAGTGTGTATGTGGGTATACATGTTTGAGTGTGTGTGTGTGAGTGTATGCGTGTGTGAGTGTGTGCGTGCATATATGTGAGTTTGTGCATGTGTGTGTGAGTGTGTATACACTTGTGTGTGCATGTCTATGAGTGGGTGTGTATGTGTGCATGCCTGTGTGTGTATATGGTTGTGTGTATGCGTGTCTGTGTGAGTGTGTGTGTGTGCGTGCATGTATGTGGGGCCTCGGCCCAGGCTCAGCCTGGCTGACACGCAGCCTCTTGCCCAGCCGTGAGGACATGGTGGCAGTGGTGTGATGTTTTCCTGCGGAAAGGACACTTCTGATGCCAGGAGACACACATGCAAATCAGATGGCCTTGTCCCCAGGGAGCCCCCACATCTGCTTGGCCCCGGGTTCTTGGTCCTCCCCTCTGAGAGCTCATCCTGGAACATCTTGGACCAGGATTGTCACGCTGCTTTAGCCCACTCCCCACCTACAAAAGGGCTACCTGAAACCCCTTCCTGCCCCGCCCCATCCTCCTACTCTCCTCAGCTCCCCTCTGAAGTCCTCGCAGGCAGAATGGGGTTCCTTTCCCTTTACCCACGCCCCCCAGGATACACACAAGCCCCTCTGGACTCAGGAAGCTCCATCAGACTGGTGGGTGCTTAGGCTCTCAGCCAGCCTGTCTCAGCCCCCCTGCCCCACCTCCAGACCCCCACTCTGGAAGCCAGGAGAAAGGGTGCACATTAAGCTCATTTCTATTTCAACTTTGTGTCAAGCAACTCCCAGTCCCAAGAGAGGAGGGGTCGCCTGCTTTTAATTGAGGTGGGTGTGAGTCATTCCGGAAAAAACGGTATTTGACAAGGCCGGGTTGTAGCCACATCTGCTGGGCATCTGGGAGCCTCCCGGCTGAGCGGTGGCCAAGGGTGGCCTTGCTGGGGCCCCAGGGTGTGGGTGCTTTAAGCTGGCCAGACTGCAGGAAAAGCATCGGGAGGCCAGAGATAGGGAGAAATGACACGTCCTCGTCCCGGTTCAGTGGTCCCCTGTAATTACCATAATTGCTGTGTGGCTGCGTCCCTGGTCGGCAGAATACTTCAGGTCACCGCCGGCCCGTCAGCCCTCCACAGGGACTCTGTGTGGATCAGGAGGTGCCAGAAACCACAGTGGGCCTCCTGCAGGCGCCTGGCCTGCTTGCACTGCCCGGAATTTGCCGTTCCGAGCCCCTGGGGGTAGTGCTGGGGGCAGGGGTGGGGAGGGCGAGGGGGGCTCCCACTGCAGCGTGGCAGGGAGGCAGGGAGCAGCTACTCACTGATGGACAACACGAAGAGCGAGAAGATGCCCACCACGTGCCACAGACGCATGTCCCAGAATACCACCGTCTCCTTGGTCAGCGGGGGTGGCTTGGGCTTTGGCGGTGCCGTGCTGGGCTGCAAATCAGGAGAGAGGGAGTGAGCCTGGGCTGGACAGGGCAGAGAGAGGCCCGGGTCCCAGCACAGACTCAGCTCCAGGAGTTGAGAGCTCCGAGAATCAAGACTGCCTAGGATGGTCACGCCCTGCCCTGGACCTGGGGAGGGTCACCATGCAGAACATAAGAGGGCCAGAGCGTTAGTTCAGCCCGGGTTCGATCCCCAGCACCCCATAGGGTCCCCCAAGTCCCGCCAGGAGTGACCCCTGAGTGCAGAGCCAGGAGTAAGCCCTGAGCACGGCTGGGTGTGGCCTCACAAGAGAAACAAAAACAAAAACAAGAAGAACATGAGATGAGAACAGAGCGCCAGCGCCCCAGAGCCAGGGCCATGGAGGGTGACGACGGTGATGCTCGGGAAAGAGCCTGGAAGGGAACCGGCAGTGGAACATCCCGCTGAGGTCCCTGCCCTGGGGCAGCTTCTCCTCCAGCTTCAGACCCCCCTCAGGCACTGCGGTCTCTGCACCAAGGCTGGAGATGCCACCAGGCCTCGGGTGGGGTGGACTGTGAAGCTGGAGTCGGGACTGAAGTCGCCTGGCCCGGATCCCAACCAGGTGGGCTCAACAGTTGCTTGTCCACCGGCACCACCTCCCCTGACCAGCCATTAGCCAGTAGGAAAGATAACTGAGGGTCTGCAGGGCCACAGTGACATCTGGAGGCCAAACTCTGGAAGCGCAGCCGGAGCCCCATCGCCTCCCACTTCCCGGTAGGACCCTAACCTTGGTCTGGAATGGAAGGGACACAAGTTGACCTGGGCAGGGGCCACTGTACAGCCGGAAGGGTGTTTGCCAACTCATATTCGATCTTCAGCATCCCATATCATTCCCTGAGGACTGCCACGAGTGATTCCTGAGCCAGGAGTAACTCCTGAGCATCACTGAGTGGGTGTGGCCCCAAATCCCCCCTCCCCCCTCAATGCTAGTTGGGGGTCTAGGAGCATGGCCCTGCCATGGGGGACTGCAGAGATACAGTCCCTCACCCCCAGGGCTTTGACCTAGTCCTGCCCTAACGTGTGGGGCCCTGAGATATGAGGTCCGCGGGGCATTGAGGTGCAGGGGCAGCTCTTAGTCCTCAGAGGGTCAGAGGCGCACGAGCAGGGAACTGTCCCAACAGTCCTAACCAGCATGCAGAGTCCTGCTGGTTCTCTGGGAAGCAAAGGTGAGCACAGCTCACCCCTCCAGGGCCAGCTACTCGCTCGTGTGTGAGAGCAGGGTGAAGCCTTAGGCACTAGTGCAGGGGTCAGGGCACACATGGGATCAACGTACACACGGGAGTTAGGGCACACACGGGGTCAGAACACACATGGGGTCTGGGCACACATGGGGGTCAGGGCAAACACGGGGGGATTAGAGTATACATGAGGGTTAGGGCACACATGAGGGGTCAGGGCACACATGAGGGTCATTGTACACAAGAGGGTTAGGGCACACATAAGGAGTCATCATATACACGGGTGTCAGGGTACACATGAGGGGTCAGGGCACACATGAGGGGTCAGGGCACACCTGGGGGTCAGGGTACACATGGGGGCAGAGCACACATGAGGAGTCAGGGCACACATGAGGGTCATTGTACACATGGGGGTCAGGGTACACATGGGGGTCATCACACATGAGGGGTTAGGGCACACACGAGGGTTGGGGCACACGTGGGAGTCAGGGCACATATGATGGATCAGAGCACACACAGGGGTTAGGGTACACATGGGGGCAGAGCACACATGAGGAGTCAGGGCACACACGGGGGTCAGGGTACAGGGGTCAGGGCACACATGAGCGGTCAGGGCACACATGAGGGTTGGCGCATTCATGAGGAACAGGGCACACATGGTAAGGGCAGACATAGGGGTCAGGGCATACATGGGAGTCAGGCAGACACGGGTTGGGGCATACATAAGGTAAAGGGCACAGATGGGTCAGGTCAGCTTGATGAGGGAGTGAGCTTGTGGCTGGTGGAGGGGACTGAGGGTGTGCTTGGATGAGCCCCCAGTCGGCAGCTTGGGGGCCAGGACCTGGGCAGTGGTGGGGTTCCCTGACTCTCGGGTTCAGCCTGCTGGCCCAGCCGGGGCCTTACTCCACAGCAGAGAGCCGGGCAATGTGAACTCACACCCCACGTCTGTGTTCCCACCTTCACTGAGGTGACTAGGGGGCTTCAGGGTCTGGAGCAGACAGTGACAGGGAACGACCCAGCTTCTCAGGGTGGGGGCCCTGGAGTCACTAACCTGAGGAGTAGACCCTGCCTGAGGGGCTGTGGGGGTCTGCCCTGGCCTCCAGCTCTGCCCTCTGCGGAGCCCCTGGGCTTGGCCAGGGCCTTGCTCGGCTGCTGGCTACACTCCTCATGCAACCCCCTTGCTGCGCTGTGGAGATGCGCTCCTGGGATTTGGGAGAAGAGTTTCTTGGCTCAGAACTGCCTTGGCGGCTCAGTTTCTGTGCCTGGGGGGTGCAGGGACACCCCAAGGTGCCAGCCTGGCTCCCCTTACAGGGACACTGGAGCTGACATCTGACTCCCGCCCAGTGGCTGGGCCCATGCCCGGGGCAGCAGCAGGCCCTGGCCTAGCACAGGCTCTGGGCCTCGGACCCCACGCGAATGGCTCTGTCCTCCCTCTTCCCTTGCCCGCTGTGCTCCCTGCCTGGAGCACCGGCCCCGTGAGGGTCCTCGCTGCTCTTGTGTCCGTCCCAGCTCCGGCCCCTTGGCCTCCGTCCCCTCAGTGCCATCTTTCCCCTGCTCCCCGTCCGGAGCCCTGTCTGCTTCCTGGGCCTGCTCCCTCTGGCCTCAGGAACTGAAACCTGGGTCCAGGCTGCCTCTGGCCTTTCCTTCCCGGCCAGTAGGAAGAGGGCGGAGGCCGGGGTGGGTGCCCGTGGTCCCCCTCCGCCCCAACCCTTCCACGGCCCAGACCCCCTCCTGACCGTCCCGAGCTCTCTCTACAGCACCCGGCTTCTCCCAACAGTCCCATCTTCTCGCTGTTCTCCTCCAGGCCCCGGACACAGCCCCACGCCCCTGCTCTGAAACCTTGTCTAGTGCCTCTTCGTTGCACCAGGTTGAAGGAAGACCCTGGGAGAAGGGGTGTGTGGGGGTGGGGGGAGGGAGGGTCTTCCTCCCTGCAGCTCTGCAGCTCCTGAGCTGGGGGTTCTGACCTGCCCGAGGCTTCTCTCCCAGGGCCCAGGGCCCCACCCCAGGTGAGCGCCACACCTGTGTGCTGGGGAGTGCCACCAGTGCCACCCTTCTGCCCAAACCTCTCCCTCGCCCCCACTAGACAGGAGGATTCTGTTTCCTCCAACAGCTCCCGAGGGCGGGTACCAGAGGCCCCCCTCATCAGCTGGGAGTCACAAAGATCCAGGACTAACCCCCCTTGTCCCCCTCCCCCAACACACACCTCTTAGGTTAGAGAGGGTCTGAATGACCCCATGGTGGGCAAGGCGGTGTGCCTGGGCTGCAGGCTCTAAAATCAGGGGGGTCCTCCCCACATCAGAGTCTCTCAAGTCAGGGCTACGCCCTCGCCTCCAACCAGGGATCCCCAGACTCGGAGCTGAGCCTCCTCCCCAGCCTGGAAGCACTTCTTGGGGTTCAACAGCTCCTGACAGCCCCCCACAACCCCCGAGGGCCGCCCCTCTCACCTCCACCAGCTGCCCGACGACCCCCGCGAGGCTCGCCCCCAGGGCGGCGGCGCCCAGCGCCCAGAGGGGCCCGGTGCCCCGGGGCCGGCCCATGTCCGCCCTGCCGCCCGCTGGCCGCTGCTCCCGCTCGCCTGCACGCGCGCCCCAGCGATAAGCGCAGGCTGTGAGCCAGCATCATTTATTCATCATCGTCGGTGTCTGGTTCCTGCCGCTGGCGCAGGGCCCGCCCCCCGGGGGGTGGGGAGCTCAGGCTGCAGACCCCCACGCACCCCCACCCCACCCATCTGGCTCTGCTAGCAGAGGTCCTTGAACAACAGGTCCACCGGCCCTCCCCTGGAAAGGCCTCAGTTTCTCCGTCTGGGCTGCCCCAGGAGGGGCTGGAATCTGCTGATGGAGGAGGCCCTTCCCCTTGGATATTCTGAATCTGAAAACCCAGGTGAGGGAGGGGGAAGAGGACCAGCAGGTTGCCATGGAGATGGGCGCTCAGGGATGTCCTGTGCTGGCTGGGCTGGCTTCCTGCCCAGAGGCAGCTCTGGTCACCCTGGACACCAGAGCTGGGGGGAGGGGGAGTAGGGATCAAATGGTCAGAGCTCACAGCTGCTGTGCTGTGGAACGTTCTGGAAGGAGCAGCATCTATGGCCAGCTCGAATCAGGGTGGGCTCCCCTGGAAGGGCCAGAGGCTGGTTAATCCTGGTGCCCCCTCCCCAGCCTGACCCTTATCTTATGCTGAACCTGGCCCCAGGGTGAGCCGCACAGGCCTGGAACAGAAAGAGGGAGGGCGTGAGGGGCTGTGGGGGCCTGGGAGGATGGTAGGAACAGCAGGGAGGCTGGGCTGGGAAACATCTTCTCCTTCCCCGCTCTCCTTTCTCTCCTTTCCTTGTTAGGAACCCTGGCCCCTGGAGACAGAATACCGGGGACCCTGCTTGCCTTGTCAGCCAGGACATCAGAGTGAGGGGCTTTGGGCCTTAGGAACACGAGAACAGGAGACCAGCAGATAGGCTGGGTTCTTGCCTTGTTCTCACCCGATGAGGGTTCAATCCCATCGCCCCATATGGTCTCTGAGTCTGCCAGGAGCGACCTCTAAGAGCAGAGCCAGGAGTAAGACCTGAACACTGCTGGCTGTACCCCCCAAGTCAAACAAACAAACAAAACAGAACGTTGTGGGCCTCCTGTCTGGAGAAGCCCTGGATGGCAAGGCATGAGGTGGCTGCAACAAGGCTGGGGGCAGGGGGGCGGGCAGTCAAGGAAACGGGAGAGCCTCTGGCCCAGGATGGCCAGCCAGGAGGCCCTCAAGTTCAGGGGAGACGGCCTAGCAGGCTGGAGCACAGACTTTGTATGCAGGAGCCCTGGGGTTGATCCCTAGCACAGTGTGGTCCCCTGAGCATTCAGACTGGGAGTAGTAGCTGTGCTCTTGAGCACTGTGAGGGAGGTGTGACCCCTTCAAGAACAAAATCAAAAGGTGGGTGGCAAATTCTGGAGGCTGGATCGCCCCATTTGCTTTAAGTTTAATCATGACCAGACAAATAGGATTTCCCACAAAGCACAAGTTGTGGTTCTCTGTCCCCAACCTTCTTCATGCTATCATGGGCTCGCCTGGGAAAAGCCACACTGACTAATCCGGAAGCTCAGCCCTGGGACATGAAGTCGAGACACCTTGGCTGCATGAGGGTTGAGGTCAGCGGGTGCCCCTCGGCTCATCAACAGAGACAGCAAGTCTCATTCAGGGCTGGTGTGAGGGCTGCAGGAAGGAACAATTGTGGGCTGCGGGGTACAGGCTGGGCCTCCCTGATGGGGAAGCTAGGCCCGGGAGGGGAGCTTGTCATTGTTTCCTGTGAAGTTCATCATCTTTCCATCCACGAAGTAGGGCAAGCCCAGGGAAGCAATCGGAAAGGGATTATAACCACATATGTCCCCAATGTCCCCCGAGAGGGCTCAGTGCCACATGAGCCTCGCTTTTTTGTAGGCTTTTGAGACAGCACAGCTGAGGTCTCATTGGATACTCCTTTCGGTCACCTTCTCCCCAACACCGGCAGCTTAGGGACGTCTCGCCCCAACACACACACTGTCGAATACGACAAGACACACAGTCTTCAAAGTCCAGCTGCCTTGGAATAAGAGAACAGAACTTTAAACATCGGGTGCCCTGGGCCCCCTCGTGCAGTTTCAGGTTTTGATGACTGCAGAAGCCCAAGGCCACCGATGTGAAGGCTCACTACGGGAAAGTTAAATTGTTTAGATTTCTTCCGTGCTTCTGAAGCTGGCAAAGGGGGAATAGAACAACAACAACAACAAAAAAAAAAATTCAAGCTGTTACTCAAAGTTCACAAAACTAAATTAACCTAAAGAAAACTGAAATCAAATTTCAAAGTTCTTATAAAATTATGGCTTTCTACTATATCACTTCTGAAGTTTATAAAGCTTAAAACTAAGACTTCTGTGGGCTGGAGAGATAGTACAGCAGGTAAGGGGCTTACTTTGCATGCCCCCTGTCATGGGTTCAATCCCCGGCACCCCATATGGTCCCCTGAGCTCCGAGTACAGAGCTAGGAGCGAGCCCTGAGAATTGCTGGGTGTGTCCCCAAAACAATACAAAACCAAACCAGATCCAAAAAACCCAAACCAACCCACCCAGAAAACAGAAACCCCAAAACCCAAACTTCTGGAGCACTGCTGTTTTGGCAGGGGTGAGCTCTCTGGCCTTATTTCCCTCATCTGTGAAATGAGTATAGCTACAGTGAACTGTTTTTCACGAGCTCTCAGTCATGCTCATGGCTAGGAAGGTTATTGTCACTTATGTTCGGTATCAGACTGAAGAAGAACCTCACGATACCTTGCTTATTTGCCTCCCTACTATTGGACGTTTACTTTGGTTCCTTTCTCAAGGTGAGAGGAAAATCCACAAGCTGAAACCTTTCCCATCTTCCAGGGCTTACCTTTCCCTCCCACCTAATCAGGTGGCATTGAGACTCAGACTCTGTCTTTAGCCCCAGTCCAGGGCTCTACCCACGGTCCAGTACTGTTCCTACATCTTATGGGGTCTCCTTGTCCTCTGCACTCCAGTTCCAGTTGGCCCAGCAGATTCGGGGGCACAGACCTCTGAAGCGTGTCTCCTCCATGCATGGTGGCATCAGGGCTGGCCTGCAGAACCCCACTTGTCCCTGTGTGCTATTTTTAGCTCTTGTGGGTTTCCTGTAGGGACTCTGTCTAGTCTCCAGGGCCTCTGGGCTGAAAGTCATGGACAGCGTGCTTGGCAGCATTCAGGGACCTTGTATGATTCTCTCCTGAGACGGAAACCCCAGGACTGAAGGCTCAGCTCTTGGTAAGCCAGGGGTAAGGAGCAACCCCCCTCCCCACCCCCTACCTGTCATAGAGCCAGGAAACTGAAGGGGGGGCGCGGGGGGCTGTTGGGGTGCGTGGGGGGCGGATAGGGGGCAGGAGGCAATCTTGGAGTTTTCCTGGGCTGGGGTGCGGCCGGGCAGCCTAGGCCTGTGTGACACAGCGACTGGGGCTGCTGGGAGCTGGCAGAGTTTGACCTTGCTGGCCCTGGCCCAGGCCCGGAATAGCTGTGGGGCTGGGTGAGACCTGTGTGTAAACACACCAGCCCTGTGTCCCAGGGCCCTAGAGCCTGAAGGAGCGCACGGCACTTGGCTTCTGTGTGTCTCGTGTGAGGGCCATGCTGGGTGTGTTTGTTTACACGGTCATGTATATGGTCTGCACACATGGGCCCACCTATGGAGCCGTTCCCAGAGCTCTGTAATACAGAAGTCTCCAAAATAGACTGTGCAGAGGCCGTGGAGGTGACCACAGAGGGCTGGAGCAAGCACATGTTCTGCATGCTAGAGGCCCAGGTTGATCCCCAGTACCACACGTTCTCCAGAGCTGTGTGCTGGCAATAGCCCCTGAGCACTGCAGGTACGACCTCAAAACAAAGGAAAAGTAGGTTGTGTGGCACACATGTGGCCTTGTATTCCCATAGTGTGTGCAACTGCATAAACATGGGGTGAGGTGGTGGAGGGGGCACATAGCGGTAGTGCTGCAGGGGCAAGGGCAGGTGGACGGAATAGAACCCGCCTTTGGGCACTAGTAGGGGCCAGGGGCTCCACCTGGCCCAAGCCAAGGAGGAGCTAGGAAAGGGCTGGGCAGCAGGTCTTGCCCCACTTGGCAGATAACAGAACTGGGCTTGGCAGTGCCCATGAGGTGACTTAGACAGTGGGACGAGGTGAAGGAGGCCTGGCGCCTGCCCAGAGCTCAGCAGGCATTCCAAGTCCCTGGGTGCAGTGAACAGGAAGACCGGGCTCAGGGGAGGAAGAGCAGCCCTCCCCTCCCGGTGTGAGTCCAGGCAGCACTGACTGACCTCGGCCAGAGCTACAGGTGGGAAAACTGAGGCCTGGAGAAGGGAAGGTCACCAGGGACACCAGCACAAGCTCACAGCCCTCCAGCCGGGGGCCCTGCTCCACTGCCCCTGGCTGTTGTTAAGGGTGAGAAGTGACCCTCACCCCCACCCCAGACAGCCCTGCCCTTTCCATGTGGGCAAGGCCACTTGGGTCCAGCCCTGGACCAAAAGCCACATCCTCATTGCCAGCCCACTCCTATGTTCCAAGGGCTCCACAGGTTCCCCCGGATCATTACCTACAAAAAGTCCCTCAACCTGCAAACGCACCCTCTGTCCCACACGAGGGAACACCTTAGTCTGCCAGCAGGGGGCGAGCATGTGCAACCTGCCCTCCCCCCAACCTCCTCTCTTCTTTCAAGCCTTCGGATGGGGGATGGGCTCTCCCCACCGAGGTCTTGGCTGTGAGAGGGCCAGGATGGCCGGATGACTCTTTGGGACCTCGTGCAAGAAGTGATGGGGAACTGAGGGGGTCCAGCCTGCAGGAGGGCGGCCCCTTTGATGCAGGTCCACCCCCTTCCGGGGCCTAGGCGGCTGTCACCTTTTCCAAGGTCACATGCCACGCGCTGGCACAGACAACCGCCAGGTTTCACGCTCCACCGGCTCTGTGAGACTCGGGAGTGGGGGCAGGGGTACTGAATACCTCCCGAAGGTCACACCAAAAGAGTGGCAGTTGGCCAAGGGCACCGGGCAGCCTCGGTTGAACCCACCCCGTACTCGGCTTTTGCTGACCTCTGAGACTTGGTGCAGGTCTAGAAGGTCATGGGGCCGCAGCCCCGGCCTGCACGGCTTCACAATCTCATGTGTGTGAGTGTGTGTGTGTGTGTGTGTGTATGTGGGTGGGTGGGTGCGTGCCTGCGCCTGTGCATGTGCGTGCATCTATCTGCAATGCCCTGCGTGAGTGTGTGAGGGCACGACTGAGGAAGTGGGGCCTCAGTCTTCCCCCTGCCGCCTTCCCTTGATCCCAGGACCCTGAAGACGCCAGAACTTCAGGAAAGCCGTCCAGGCTCTACCGCCAACTGACGCAGCGTCCTGCCGCCTCTCAAGCTCCGCGTCCAAGCAGGGCAGGGCAGGGCTGGAGGGGCGGGGCCTAGGGCTGGCTGGGGCGGGGCCTGGGTCTAGAGGCGGGGCTAGGGGCTGGGCGGGGCGGGGCCTGGAGCTGGAGGCGGGGCGTTGGCGCCCGGGGGGCGTGTCAGCGGGCTATGGGGGCGGGTGATAGGAGCCTAGGGGCGGGGCTGAGCAGCCGGGGGGCGGGGCTGAGGGAGCGGGCGCCGGGACCCGCGCTGGCCCTCCGGGGAACTGCTGCGGCCGCAGAGCCCGCGCGGGCCACCCGCTGGGCGCAGGTAAGGCTGCGTGAACGTCGCGCGTCTGGGCGGGCCGGTCGCTCCCGGTGGGACTTTCACCTCCGCACCCCTCACGCGGCTGTGTGTGCCTCCACGACTCCGAGTCCCCCGAGTTCACGAGTCTGAAGGGGCCCTCTGTCCATCGGGATTCGGCTTCAGGCTCCTTGCTCCCGGTTCAGCTCGTTCGGGTTCAGGGGCAGCGCAGAGACGGTCTGGAGGCCCCTGTCAGGGGCTTGGTGCCAGGCAGAGCTTGGAGGCTGTCAGGAGGCGGTGACGCCGGCACCCCAGGTTTGGGAAACTCCAGTGACGGGTGTGCCCGGGCAGAGAGGAAGGGAAGCTGTGGAATGCGCAAGCAGAGACTGAAAGTGGGGGGCGAGGGGCGTGGTTCTAGGGGAGCCGTGGGAGGGACGGGGGGGGAGGGTGCAGGGGGGAGAGGCCAGGTGTACACTGGAGGGTTCGGCTGTGACAGTGCAGTGTCCCCTTTCTGGGGGCAGCTCCTGGCCCCCCTGCCTGCATCTGGGCATGCTGGTGCATCTGGACGCTTGCAGCAGCCCGGGACAAGCTCCCCTGCAAACAGAACTTCCGTGCCATCCAGACCAGGAAATTCCAGAGTGGGTGCCATAACAGGGTGCGGCCCCCAGGCCTGAGGGGCCCTGGAGAAGGCTGGGGAGGCCTTGGTGACCCTGCCAGAAGGGCCCAGCGTGGACAGGGGCCAGGAATGCAGAGGGGGAAGCAGGTCTGACTGCTCCGTAGATCGCCACGGGGACAGAGTGTTGACTCACCTGGGCACGCCGAGACTGGCCAGTGGTGTCCTCGCCCTGCCCCCTGGTGAGTGTCAAGGCTGCCTGGGAAGGAGGCAGGCTGGGCAGGGCCAGGAGCTGCTGTGTGCCCTCAGGTAAGTCACTCAGCCTCTCTGAATCACCTAGCTCAGGTGAGCCCGGTGGAGCTGGGCCCTGAGCTGTATGCATACTCTGTGGATGTCTACATGCTCTGGGCTGTCCTGCTCCTCCTGGCCTCAGTTTCCCCATATGTCCATCCTATGTGGACTCCTACTGAGGGACTTTGAACCAGGTGGAAGAGAGGTAAAGGGACTGTACCTGTGAGCAGAGCTCTGTGGTTGGAGAGTGGACTCATACCCTGACCCTCCCCACCACCAAGTTCAGGCTCAGCACCTCCTCCTCTGCCCCCTGCATACACATACTCACGCACAGCCTCACCTCTGTCCCACACTCCCGCCCCTAGCAGCCACTGTGACTGTTTGCTAGAATTCCAGATCACTTTGGGGCCCTAGGCTAGGAGTCCTGCAGCGGGTCAGGCTGAGGACCAGGGCCCCTGACCTGGAGCAGCTCCCCTCCACCCACCCCTCCACCAGTTCCTGCTTTTCCGAGGAAACTACTTTCAAAGGTTCTGTCCCCCTTCGTGGACTTGGCCCCCACTTCTTAGAGGAGGTGACCAGGCTCAGAGAGGAGGAGGGTGACGGGTTGTGCCAGGGCTGGACAGCTGAGCAGGAGCCAGATAGGGTGTGGACAGTGTGTCTGGGCTAGGCACACATGGGGGAGAGGGGCTTGAGGTGGAACATTGGCTGCAGGTGGGCTACCTGGCCCCTGAGTGAATGTGGGGGTTGCCGAAGGTTCCCCAGAGTCAGGTGTTCGCTTCTGCAAGTTTCCCCTGGCTCTCCTGTCTGGGTTCTCATCATACCTCCCATCTGGACCCCACCCTCCTCCCTCTGATATCCTTCCTCTCAGCCTGGACCCCCCGCCGACTACCAGCGACTGGGAGAGAGTCACCCTGGAAAGGTCTTTACTGTGCAGTGCTCTCTGGGTACCCTGGTGTGGGCCCAGCTCACACTGGCTGCTGCACCCTGACCACTTCACTGACCTGGACCAGCCTGTCCCCTCAGCCCGGAGCAGGGCCTGGGGGACAGGGGCCAGTGGGTGAGAAGGCCGCTGTCCCCAGCCACTTCCCCTTCCTGCCCCTCCCTCCGCAGGCCTCTCCCTCCTGGAGTCTCAGCAGCAGGAAAGGTGGGGCTGGAATGCCTGGGCCGGCCTTTGGCTAGAGCACCAGGCAGGCCCGTTGTGCCTCTGAGCCGGGCCCTTCCCCCGGAGGAGTCGGGGCTCTGCCTGGGGCCCAGGATGCCGTGTAGCTGCCTCAAGGTGGGATGGAAGGCTGGGCCCCTTCCTCTTTGGCCCCTTAGGCTTACCTGGGTTACTCGGCAATCCTTGGCTGTTTTGGTTTAGTCTCCAACCCAGCCCAGTCAGCTAACTAGAGAGCCCGGGGGTGACACTCAGGAGAGGCAGAGTTCACAGCTCATGGGCTAAAAGACCTTCTGGGCACCTGCGTGGGGTTGGTGCTCCAGGTTGTGTCTGACTGGAGGCTCCGATTGCCCTGCCTGTGCGGCGATGGGTTTGAGCCCAGGCCCCCAGCTTCTATGCTTGGTGGTCAGGAGGCCACACTGCCTGCCTGGCTAGCCCTGGGAGGGTCACTCCAGCAGGGAGCCCACGGCTCTGGCCTGTCTGCCCCCGATGGCATCCACGTGTTGAGTGGGGCCCACAGGCGGGGTCACAGAGGCTGTGCCACGCTGACCGCCCCCTCCCCTCTCCCACCTTTCGCACCCAGGCCTTCTCCCTAGCTCTGATTTCAAGGTCCCCCATTTTTACGTGGTTTCTCCGCTCTTCACTCAGGTGCTTGTGGTGGACGTTCATGGAACCTGGGCCCTCAGGCCCATGAGCCACTGCCCTAAGCCTTGTCCACTTGCCCGCTTCTTTCCTTCCTGTGCCTCCTTCCCGGCTCCAGATCTTTCCTTGCTTACAGCCCTCCAGGGCCATAGGGAGTCCTGAGCTTGTTTCCAGGGCCACGAAGCAGAGGGCCTGGTCAGAGCGCCACTGCACGCTACTCTGAGCCCTCGGGCACTGTGGTGGGTGTTGGGAGCAGGAGGAGCCGTGGACCAGGGCTGGGCTGGGCACCTGCTTTCTGAGTGGACTGCAGTCCTGAGCCTCCGCTAGGCTCCTTTTCACCAGGCGGGCAGTGGCGGGCAGGGCTCCGAGGCCTGCCCAGCATCTCCCTTGCGAGGTGACCTGGGATCACTGTGTGATTCCTATGTCAAGGTGGCTCTTGCTTCTGGGCCTGAGGGGGACACTGACCTATGTCCTCTCACCCCTGCAGGCCCCGAGCCCCACACTATGTGCAGCCCCCAGGAGACAGCCCTGCTGCGCCTGGAGGAGGTCTTCTCAGCCACCCTCTCCCGCATCAACACCCTCGTCCTCCAGCCCCTGCTCACGGCCGGTGAGTGTGGGCTCTGCGAGGGGACGGGAGGGGCCCAGGCAGGCCCCGGGGACAGGTCAGCTCTGTCAGACCGTCTGAGCTGAGCTGCGGCTCTCTCAGCTCCCAGCCTCAAGGAGGGGCAGAGACACAGGGTACCAGCTGCTTCTGATGCGTCAGGGCCTTGCTGCCCGCTGCTCCTCCCCTGTCCAGGGCACCCCCAGGGGCCCAGCCCCGGGCCCTGTTCTAGTGCACATGCAGCGCCTCTCTCCTGGGACACAGGCCTCGGGGTGCTCTGCTCGAATGTGAATCTTGAAAGCCAGGGAGGCGGCCCCGTGCCTTGGGGAGGTGCCAGGCGACAGCCCTGGCAGTGCTCAGGGCTCACTCCTGGCTCGATGCTCAGGAATCACTCTGGAAGGGACTTGGATGGCCACATAGGGTGCCAGGGACTGAACCTGGGTCTGCTGCAGGCAAGGCAAGTGCCCTCCCCACCTTCCTAATTGCTTCCTTTCAACATGGATTTCACCTGTGACTCAAGGGACCGTGGGCAGGTCCCTTCTTCTCAGAGGTCTGTCCAGGCCTGTGTGAATGACAAGGGGCTCTGGGACCCCAAGGACTCCACCTTCCAGTCTGGACGCCCAGAAATGGGGGGATGTAGCGTATAGGACGGGCTAAGGAACCTTGTGTGCCCTAGCCGCTCCAGCCCGCCCCTCTAAGCTCCCGTCCAGCCCCACCCACTGCAGGGATGCAGCACACTATCTGCAGCTCCAGGGCTCAGGGGTCTCACAGGCCCCCGGGAAGCGAGAGCAGCCCGACTGTCCCTCGCTCACCCTCACTGAGTGCTTGCACCCTCAGCCCCAGAGCCCTCGGACCCGGTGGGCAGAGAGTGTCTGCGGCTGCTGCAGCAGCTGCACCAGAGTGCACAGCAGCTCTGGGAGGTGACGGAGGAGAGTCTGCACGCACTGCGCGAGCGGCTGCACTGCCCAGCCGCCAACGCCCTCGAGTCCCTGCCCCTGCTGCGCGGAGCTGACCGGATCCTGCAGGTCCATGTGGAGTAAGACGACTGGGGAGGCCTGGGGTGGGGGAGGGGGTTCTGGGGCTCTGCGGGCACTGGGGGCTCAACCTGCAGAGGGTGGATTCTGCCCCAGGGTGGCCTCAGTGGGCTGGGCCATTGGGGACAGGGAAAGGCCTAGACACCCAGACCTGAGTCCTGGCGAGGTACAGTGGCCCAATGGGGCCCATGGGAGCCCTGTCACCACACAGGGAACAGAAACGGAGGGGCTGGGGTCTTGGCTGGGCCTGGCCTGAGGGTCTGGTGCTCGCTGCAGGTACATCAATGCCTACACAAACTGCGTGGTAGCCCAGGCCTTCCAGAAGACAGGCAAGAAGAGGAGGTGAGCTGGGGCTGCTGCGGGCGCCATAGTCCTCCTCTAGACCACTCCCCACTGATCCGGCCCGGGAGAGAGGCAGAGTAGAAGCCCCACAACCACACCTGGGAGGTGGGGGGGGAGGGAACCTGCTGGGGGAGGGGCTGCAGTCAGCCCCCCAGCGAGCTGCTGTACTAAGCCTCCCTGTGCTGGCTGGGCCTGGGCTGCCAGAAGTCGGGGAATGAGGGGTCTCTGCTCCTCCCCGCAGCCAGCTCTGGCGGGGCCAGCGGAAGATGCTGCGGCAGCTGGCATCGGGCAGCAGCTCGGAGAGCCCCGTAGGCTCGGCCCTGCTGCAGGCCCTGTGCCAGCCCCTCATCCACCACGTGCAGCAGTACGACCTGCTTCTGCTCAGCCTCGGGGACACCATCGAGGAGGTAGGCGGCCATGCAGGAGCCGGGGACTGGGGGTTGGGGGTGTTCCATGTGTTAGTCCAGTGGGGCTGGTCCAACCAGGGGGAGGGAGCAGGGGGCCCAGGAGTGGGAGGAGCAGAGTGGAGTCCTAGATGCGGGCAGGTTCCCAGCTTCTTTCGGGAACCCAGTTTTGAAAAGGATCAGTCCCTGCCGTGGGGGGGTAGGAGGAGCCCTGGGCTTGCCTGGGGCTCAGAGCAGGGACAGAGCAGTGCCCCGGGAGGGGGGGTCTCAGACACACAGCCCTCCTGGTGAAGCCCCGGGGGTGCGAACACAGGCCAGAGACCCAGCTGGGGAATCCCTTCCACAAGGAGAGCGGGGCAGAGGGGCTCAGCCCCCCCCCCACCTCCTGATAAGTGGCCATCCCTGGCCCTCCCCGCAGTGTCACCCGGCCCACGAGTGGGTGGTGCATGCAGCCACCATCTTCAGGAACCTCCAGTCCTTCATGAAACAGGCGCTGGACCAGGCTGTGGCCACACAGACCCTCTGGCCCACCCTGAGCAGCCGGGCAAGGGTGAGTCAGTCCAGCAAGCAAAGGATGCTTGGAGGGCTCGCTGGTAATGGGAGATGCGTGAAAGTAGGCTATGGACCAAACGTGATGGCCGCTTGCTACCTGTATTGCCAACCAAAAGGAGAGAGAGAGTAAGAGGCAATGCGCCTGCCACAGGGGGAGGGGGAGGGGTGGCGGGGGTGGCGGGAGGGATACTGGGAACATCGGTGGTGGAGAATGGGCACTGGTGGAGGGATGAGTACTCAACCATTGTATGACTGAAACGTAAGCACGAAAGTGTGTAAGTCTGTAATTGTATCTCACGGTGTTTCATTTAAAAAAAATAATAAGTAGGCTTTGAACAGGAGAAAAAAAAGGGGGAGTCAGTGACCTGAGGGGCA
Organism: Sorex araneus; assembly: GCF_027595985.1. Taxonomy (NCBI): domain Eukaryota; kingdom Metazoa; phylum Chordata; class Mammalia; order Eulipotyphla; family Soricidae; genus Sorex; species Sorex araneus. Next base: position 43,595,566 of record NC_073305.1, on the reverse strand, counting down.
GTTGGGGAAGGCGTTTCTGTGGGGCTGTGGGGTGGCTGGAACTGCTTGCATTACTGATGCTCTCTGCCTCGGTTTCCCCACCAGAAGAGGTGGAGGGTGTGATCTGGGCCAGGTGGCTGGAGGTCTGTCAGGCCATCCTCCTTCCTTTGCTGAGCACTTTGGCTATGAGCAGTCAGAAGGGATGTCACCTGGAGTCATGTCCCCTCCCCTGCCCCAAGCCTCTTGGCAGGTGCTGCCCCCAGGAGGGATGTCCTTAGTGCCCCAAGAGAATGTGCCAGCTCAGGTCCAGGACAGAATTAGAATAGGTGACAGGGACAAGAGTTGACAGAGAGGCGAGGGTGGCAGTGTCCTGGTGAGAGCCGGGAGCCAGTTCCTGGCTCTGATGGGGTGGGAGGCGGAGGGACACTTCCGGAGGGCTGTCCTGTGGGTGTGGCTGGCAGCGGCCCTCTGGACCCAGCACTGACCAGAGTAGGCTCCTGGAGATGGTCCCGAGTGCAGGGCCGGGTGGGATGAAGGGGACAGGGCTGGGGGCAGCAGGCCGTCAGGGCCAGGACAGGGGCGCTGAGCTCCGCCCTCGCCCCCAGGAAGCGCTGTACAGTCCCACCCGCCGACTCCTGCAGGACAGCCATGACGTGCCGGTGACTGTCAGCCCGCTGCGGGCGGACCGTGTGCTGCTCTTCCGAGATGCCCTCATCCTCCTGCAGGTCTGCGAGGGGCTGACACAGGTCCTGGGGCTGTGGTGGGGGATGGCGAGAGGCTGGAGTCTGGTAGAAGACGGAGGGGAGAGATATAAGCAGATGGGAAGTGGCTTCACAAACTCTTCGAGAAGGAGGGATGTTCCGTGGGTTGGTCCAATGGGGCTGGTTCGGCCACTCCAGGCTGAGGGCGTAGCGGGGCCCAGATGCAGGCAGAGAGGAGCGGGGCCCAAGCCGGGAGGCTCGAGGGTGAGGGCAGTGTGGTTTGGGGGCTTCATGAGCAGGGGTAGGGGGAGGAGGAGCTTCAAAGCATTTATCTTCAGGGCCGACGGGGCCACCGGCATTGCCAGAAGACCCCTCTGGTGGCTCTGATGGGCTGGATGTGGGGAGAAGGGCCCCTCCTGGCTCTCAACCAGCCCCTGGGGAGCAGCTTGGTGAGGGACTGTCTCCGGATGACACCTGCGTCCCCTTCTCTAGGGCCACCATGTCCACTCCTTTGACCTGAAGCTGGTGTGGGTGGATCCTGGGCCAAACCGGTAAGCAAACTCCTGCACTGACCTCCACTCCCAGTCCAGGTCTCCAGCTCGCTCTCCCTGCCCCCAACCTGCCGGGGTGGGACCTCCCCTCATGTTTGTCTGTCTAGGTGCATGCTACACCTCCTCACGCCTGAGGAAGAGTTCTTCTTCCATGCCAAGGACCCACAGGGCCAGGTGCGGACCATGAAGTGGAGTCAGGGGAACTCAGGGAGGGAGCTGTGAGGCTTCCAACCTGGAGGGTGCCGGGGACCAGGGTCTGGGTTGGCCAGAGAGAACCAGGGTTGGCCTAGGGTTAGGCCTCAGCCTGCCACAGTGCTGCAGTAGGGAAGCCAGTATTGGGGACCTGGTGATCCTGTGTGGCCCCTTAGAAATGGCAAACAAAGATCTCAGGCCTGGATGGAGGCCCTACGGAGCAGCTGGCTGTCCCCCTAAGTGACATTGGGGTTGGGGAGAGGAGGGGTGGTCCTTGGAACCACCCCAGAAAGTTTCTTAGAGGGGTTACTTCCAGTGCCAGCAACTTTCTTGTCCCCTCCAGGCAGTCTGGCAGTGGAAGGTGACCCAGGCTGTATGCCAGGCTCTGCGTGGGCAGAAGGACTTCCCGGTGCTGGGGGCAGGCGTGGAGCCCCCTGAGGCACCTGTCTGTCGCTGTGTGCCCTACACCTTCCGCGCGGAGGGCCGACTCTGCCAGGCCACCTACGAGGGAGAGTGGTGCCAGGGCAAGCCCCACGGCAAGTGAGTGGTGGCTGTGTGTGGGTCATGGCAGGCACCTCCGGAGTATGGGGGCTGTGGGTGGGGCGAGGAGGGCACCCCTGGAGTGTGGGGGCTGTGGGTGGGGCGAGGTGGGCACCCCAGGTGTTTTGGGGCCAGCAGCATCTGTGTGGGTGATTGATCACAGTGTGAAGCTAAGGCAGGTCCCTGCTGTGTCCCTTACCCAGTGCTGACTATCCTCAGAGGTTCTTGTGGACCAGTCTGGCCCAGCTGGTATGTGCCCAGTGGCCCTGATGGTGCGACCTGGTGGCCGGGCCAATGCAGCTGCTTCCTGGGGTTCTCAGGAAGGAGGGAGGGGAGCACTTCTGCTGTGTAGGCAGCATTTCCGGCACCGTGGGAATGGCACAAACACTCTCTCTCTGTTTGTCCTCACCTGAGTGTGCGGGCAGTGAGTTGAAGCCCAGAGACCAGCACAGCCCTCCTTAGGCCCCTCCTAAGGACAGGTGACAGGTAGAGGCTGGCCTTGGTGGCTGCTCTTCATGACCCCACCAGGCAGGTCCCTCAGCCTGGCTGTGGGGGAAACCAAGGCCCAGGCAGCTCAGGAGCTGGCCAAGGTTCTGCCCCCAAGCACATTCGTTCACTTCTGGCCTACGCCCAGAATAGGCCTGGGGAGTCTGTGGGTGAGAGCATGCAGCGTGCCCGGGTCCGAGCAGGGCAGCAGCAGCTAGCAGGAGATTGGTTTGAGCCTGAGTTTTCTGCAGACCAGAGATGAAAGGGACCCTGGATGTTTCTAGGGCTCTTCCCATGGTGGGCAGTGTGCACCCCATGAGGCTGCCAGGGCAGTTGTGCCAGGGGTGAGGCTGGGCTGAGAGCCTCCCTGCACCGCCCTGGCATTACGGCTCAGAGGTGAGGAGCTGCATGGAGTCTGAGGTCTGAGTGTTGAGGGGTGAATCCTTCGGGTCGACTGTGTTCCAGGGGAACCCTGAAGTGGCCGGACGGGCGGAACCATGTGGGGGATTTCTGCCAGGGCCTGGAACATGGGTAAGGCTGGGCGATTGCTGGTATGTGTTTTGGGCTCGGAGGAGGGTCCGTGGGGTTGGGGTCTTGGGTCAGAGCAAGGTCCCACCCTGCCCACCCACCCACAGCTTTGGCATCCGCCTGGTGCCCCAGGCCTCCGAGGACAAGTTTGACTGTTACAAGTGCCACTGGCGGGAGGGCTGCATGGACGGCTATGGCATCTGTGAGTAAGTGCACCCTGGCCTGCTCGGGGTTGGGCCGCCCCAGAAAGGAGCTCTGTGAGGCAGTGCCAGTCTCCGTGCCCCCAGGTACAGCACTGAGGAGGTGTACAAAGGCTACTTCCGAGAGGGCTTGAGGCACGGCTTTGGGGTTCTGGAGAGCGCCCCCCAGACCCTCGAGCCCCACAAGTACACAGGCCACTGGGAGAGAGGCCAGAGGAGCGGCTATGGCGTGGAGGAGGACGGGCACAGGTGAGTGCGGGCGCTCAGAGGGAGCCTCTCACACCCGCCAGTCTCAGCCCTGCTGCCTGGGGTAAAGTCCCTTACTTCCTGTCCTTGCAAACCTGGGGCATCTCAGTCGCAGGGACCCCCGCTCCTCCATGGTGGAGCTCTGTGAGCCCCAGGCCCCTCACCGGCACTGAGAGGCAGGTCGGACCCAGACCTGAACCCGCATCAGGGCTCCCCAAGGGTCTCAGTGGCTGACTCCAGGGCCCCGCCTCTGGCCACGCCCACCCCATCCCGCCAGTGCCTGCTCTGCTCTTCTAGACCCCACCGTGTCCCTACAGACCTGCCATTCACCGCCTGCTCTCTGATCTGCACACCTGTGCATGGCACTCCCCTCCTCACCCTTCCCGGTGTGCCCCCACCCCCCACTCCGTTCCTCCCAGGGGTCCGAGTCCAGCAGATTCATGGCATTGCCCCTTCCTCTCCCTCCCATGCCAGCAGAGCGCCCGGGAGGTGTATGGGGGCGATTCTGACTCCGCTTTGGCCACGCTCTTCCTCCCCCAGGGGCGAGCGCTATATTGGCATGTGGCAGGCTGACCAGCGCCATGGCCCCGGCGTCATGGTCACCCAGGCGGGCGTCTGCTACCAGGGCACCTTCCAGGCAGATAAGATGGTGGTGAGTGGGGAGACCCCATGTGTTCTTGACGACCCCTCCCTGTATCACAGCCGACATTCTGGAGCCCCCACAAGCTCAGCAGAAGCAGGGTGGATGGGGCAGGAAGCTGGGGTCCCAGGCGCCGGAAGGAGCCATAACGTGAGCAGGAATCTTGTTCTCTGACTCACCCTCCATGGTCTTGGCCAAGGCCTGCCCTGCTCCTCCCAGCCTCAGTTTCCCCCATCGGCGATCCAGGCTACCGGCTTATTGTAATCAGTGCTGGGAGGTGCTCGGCCACCCAGCATGGTTCCTGGGAACTCCCCAGGAGCCCCCTGGGTCCTGCATCACCCCCAGTGCAGGGGTGACAGGTGGAACTCCCACACTCAGAGAACAGCCTGTGTCTCATGGGACTGGCAGGCAGAGCCGAGACTCACGGGCAAGTGCTCTGAGCATGGGCATGCCCTGGCGCTGAGGAGGGGCAAGCAGCTTAGAACTCAGGGGCCTCAGACAGTATCCTGCTCCGTGGGGAGCCTCCTGGTAGCCGCACAACACGGGAGCCAGATCAGTTCCACTGCCCTGGGCCGCCAGGTCAGCACCTCCTGAGCCCCAGAAGGGGAAGTGGGCTCCCAGGAAGCTTTCTGAGAGAAGCTACTCAGAAAGAGAGGGCACCCCTGGGCCAGTCACCCCACCCCACCCTGGATCAGTGTCTCCACCCAGCACCCAGGGATACCCCTGGATCAGCACTCCCCACAGTCCTGGGGACACCCCTGGGTCTGTGTCCCTTGCTCCCCTGCCCCCCAGCCCTCGTCTCTGGCCCTTCCTAACCCCCACCCGCCTGCTCTCCTGGCCTCCTTCCAGGGCACAGGCATCCTCCTCTCTGAAGACGACTCCCTGTACGAGGGCACCTTCACCAGGGACCTGAGCCTCATGGGGAAGGTGAGGGGTACTGCTGCCCACTGGGACCTCAGCTGCCACCTGTCACGGTGCCTTGGACTTGGGGGTGCGGCCCTGTGTGAAGGGAAGGTGATCCTCTCCCTCTGGGTGTGAGCCAGGAGCGTGCCTGGGGCAGAGCAAACTGTGGCAGTGCCCCCACCTTTCACTGCCACCCCCCGACTCCCTGTCCTGCGTGCATATGCCCTGAGCTGTCCCCACAGAAGGCTGGGCTGTCTGGGCGGGGGACCTCCCCTGTGGCAGTGACACTGGGCATGGGGCATCTTGGGGAGAGCCGGAGACGTGCCCACCCCAGGCCACTGCCAACCTCCAGATGAGCCCCCAGGTCCCACAATGGGGTTCTCCCCCTGGCTCTTGTGGGTCGCCTTCCTCTCTGCCCATCTCCCCCCTCCAGGATGAGGCCCTGGGTGGCGGGAATGGCTGTTGGTGGGGACCCTACAGGGGCAGGGCATTAGGAGCCCCTCAGGTGGGACCAATGGAGGGTCCAGAGCGCTGATCAGTGGCTGGCTCTGGGAGGCGGAGCCACGAGCAGCTGGGAGGACAGCTGGACAGAGGTCATGGCTAGGCTCACCGCTCCATTCCCATCCTCCAGGGCAAGGTGACTTTCCCCAATGGCTTCACCCTGGAGGGCTCCTTCGACAGTGGCTCGGGGAAAGGACTGCATACTCAGGGCGTGCTGGACATGGCCGCCCTCCCGCCCGACCCCAGCGGCACCAGCAAGAGGTAAGGCCGTGTGCTCCCGGGGCTGCCCCTGTCCCTGCCTCAGGCCTCATCAGAGCGCCTCCTCAGTACCTGCTCTGAGCTCTTGGGAGAACGGAGAGAGCAAAGGACACCCGACCCACAGGGCAGAGACGGTCAGACTCTAGGACAGCGGCTCACCTGCCTCAGGGGAGAGAAAAGCTTGGAGGCTTTGCTTAGACCCCACACTTTAAAAAAAATTTTTAAAAATTAATTAAAAAAATTTATTAGTGAATCACCGTGAGGTAGTTACAGACTTACAAACTTTTGTGCTTGGGTTTCAGTCATACAATGCTTGAGTACCCATCCCTCCACAGTGCCCATTCTGCACCACCAATGATCCCAGTATCCCTCCCACCACCCCCACCCCAACCCCCCACCCCGTCTCTGTGGCAGGGCATTCCCTTTTGTTCTCTCTCTCCTGTTGGGTGTTGTGGTTTGCAATAGAGGTAGGTATTGAGTGGCCATCGTGTTCGATCTATAGTTTACTTTCAGCACGCATCTCCCATCCCAAGCAGGTCCTCCAAACACCCTTTACTTGGTGTTCCCTTCTCTATCTGAGCTGCATTTTCCCCCAGCATGTGAGGCTGGCTTCCAAGCCATGGAGCAAACCTCTTGGTACTTATCTCTACTATTCTTGGGTGTTAGTCTCCTACTCTGTTACTTTATATTCCACAGATGAGTGCAATCTTTCTATTAGATCCCACATTTTTCTAGGACATGGAAGAGATCATTTAGAAGCCGGGGAAAATAAATAAGGTTGAAGTAGAAAATAAGAAGCACAGCTTGAGTTTAAAAGAAAGAGAGGCGCTAGGCTAGAGAGAACACAGTGGGTAGCGCATTGGCCTTGCACGTGGCTGACTGGGTTCGATCCTCCGCCATCTGGTTCCCAAGGACTGACTAGAGTGACCCCCGAGTGCAGGGCCAGGAGCAAGTCCTGAGCACCACCAGGTGTGACCCCAAAACCAAAAAGGTAGAAAAGAAAGAAGGAAAAAAAAAGAGAGGTGTCACTGGGCCCTGCCATGGTGACAACTGAGCTTTTGCTTGGCTCTGAGCTCCCCGGCAACCCCAGTGGGGAAGGAACCATGCCACTTGAGGTGTGGGAGAGGGTAGAATTCTGCCCTCTGGGGACAAAGCTCTTCCTCCGGAGACCAGTGCAGTGATGACTTGCCAAGCCCCTGGGGGAAGACCTAATTTTGCACTGATGAGGGAGTGAGGTGGCAGGTGACCGTAATGGTCCTCAGCAGTGTTTCAGACCTGGGGAGGGGGCAGTATTGACGGCCCTGACCCATCATCTCTGCGCCCAACAGCAGAAGCTGGGTGCAGTTGGCAAAGCCCAGGAGCCCAGGGGCTAGCCTGAGTCAGGTGACGGCAGACAGGCTGAGTGTGACCAGGGACCAGCCTGGGCGGGGGCCCAGTGTCAGCAGGAGGACTGCAGGCCTTCCTTGCATCCGGCCAGCACTGGCTACCGCAGGTCCCTGCTCGGCAGGGGTGCAGTGGGAGAGGGGCAGGAGGGGCCTGGCAACAGAATCGTGGGCTGTGCTTACGTGGCTCTCTCTGGCTCTCCAGGGCCTGTCTCCTTTGCAGGCCTCTTCGTGCATCTGTCTCTCTTCCCCTGAGGAGTAGACTCTAGTCCCTCTCTGCCTCTCTTCGCTCAACGCCCCTTTGTCCCTTGATCTCCCATTCCTGGGCCCTCACTCTGGGCCTTGCTGGGTGTGTGTCCCCGCTACCCACCCCTCGCCTCCAATACCACTACCCCATGGATCCACGCTGCCTGCCAACCTCTCCCTCGCAGGCAGCTGGGCCTGGGCGCCTTCCCCGTGGAGAGCCGCTGGCAGGGCGTCTACGGCCCCTTCCGGGACTTTGTGGGCGCCGGCTGCCCCGGGGAGCTGCAGGAGGCCCTGCTGGGCTTCCACATGCCCAGCTCGAGGGAGCTGCGCCAGTCTCAGGAGTACCTGAGCTGCGAGCGGTGAGTCCTGGTCGTCCGAGTGCATGTGTGTGTGCGTGTGTGTGTCTGTGTGTGCGTCTTGTATGTACGCATGAATATGTGCGTGTGCACCCTTGTGTGTGTGCATCCCGGGCTCAGAGGAGGCTGGGAGGAAATCTGGAGGGGACCATCCCGGGCCGGGTGTGGTTAGAGACTGACTGTGCTTTGCCCCCAGAACTTGCCCTGAGGACAGTGCAAGCAGGATGGAAGACTTCCTGGAGGAGCTGCTGCAACACCGTGAGCCTGAGGCCCTGCAGCAGTTGCTCAGGAAGGTGAGGCCTGGGGAGAGCTGCCCCCTGCCTGCAGGGGACTGTGGGCTCCCTACGTGGGAAGCCTGCTCTGAGCTCTGGGAGCCGCCTTGGGAGTCCCTGCTGGGCATGGTGCCGAGGCCCTGGTTGTCTCCGCACAGGCTCTGGGCAACTCGCTGCACCCCCTGGGGAAGCTGCTCCGGACCCTGATGCTGACCTTCCAGGCCACGTACGCAGGCATCGGGGCCAACAAGCACCTGCAGGGGCTGGCCCAGGAGGAGGTGAAGCAGCACGCCCGGGAGCTCTGGGCCGCCTACAGGTGAGCTGGGCATGCTGGGGCCCTGCTCTCAGATGCCCAGGGCGGGAGGGCGCCGCTGCCTCTGCTCGGGAGCAGAGCGCACCCAAGGGGCCGGCGGTGTGCGAGTGCAGAGTGGGCGACACTGATCCAGGGGATGGGATGCTCAGGGGGTCGGCAGTCGCCTCGGGTACAGTTGGGGGGTGCTTTCTGTCTGTTCCCCCCAGCAAGGTAGATTTCCAGGGTGCCACTGAGTGATTTTTGTCCCGAGAAGCAGGCAGTAGGCCCACTAAGTTGGGAAGCTCTAGTCGGCGTGTGTGTGTGTGTGTGTGTGTGTGTGTGTGTGTGTGTGTGTGTGTGTGTGTGTCTATGTGGGGGGTAGATGACAGTAAGACCCAAAAGCAGCCAGAGTTCAAGTCCCAGCCAGGCCCTGGTCTGCCCCCCGGCCCCCTGTCTCCAGTGCTGGCTGAGCTGTGACCCGAAGGCCCTGCAGGTGGCTCGTCCTGCACTTATGGGGTGGAGGGTCTCGGGCTAATTTCCTGTCCCCCCAGCTGACCCCTGAGCTCTAGGCCACATGAGTCTTCGGGAGGAGTCTGTGGGCCCTGGAGGTGGGGGTGTTGATGGTGAGGACAGAGCTCCAGCTGCGACTTATGGGTGGGGTGGGGTTGGGGGGGCCATGCCCACCTCTCTCCTTGACCTGCAGGGGTCTGCTGCAAGTCGCCCTGAGGCGCAAGGGCCAGGCCCTGGAGGAAGAAGATGCAGAGACAAGGTGACTGTCCCGGGGCCCCCAGCACCCACCCAGGTGCAGGGCCACCTCCCAGAGCAGCCACCTCAGACCCCTGGAGGCCGCAATCCTTTGTTCCCGTGGCCCTCCTCGGGGGAAACAAGTGCTTCTGGGGGTTCATGTGAATGACCAGACTTTGTTCATTGACTGGTTGAAGATCAGAATGACCTCTGACCTTCGTCTCTCAAGCAGCCCAGGAGAGGGCTTTGCCTCCCCTGTCAAGCTCATCTTTGCTGTTTTCTCCAGCCTCTGCCTCTTGGGGGCAGTTGCCCCCATACCCTCCTGCTCCCTGGACACTTGGGAAACAGGCCTCTGGGGATGGACCTGAGGTCGCATAGAGCAAGGGCTAAATGGGCTCCCACCAGGCCCCAAAAATCACATTGCAGAGGCCTTTGTGTGGTTGTGTGGCAGGCAGGTGGGAAAGGGGGCTGGACATTGGGGAGCACTTCCCCTGCGGTCCTGGGAGCACAGAGATGAGGCAAGACTCTATGGGCGAGACAGCTGCTGAGCACTTTGCAGTGAGCCATTATGCCCCCATACCCTGGTGTTGACTTGCAATTAAACGGGGGTGCAGATGCAGGCCGACTGGCCATGTGGGCAAGTGCAGACCCACGGCCACGTGGGCAGGGTCAAAGGAGAGAACAAGGAGAGACAGAGCCATGGGTGTGAGAGGGCTTCGAGGGGGTGGAGGCCAGGGGTCCTCTGTGAGGGGTGAAGGGGCTCTCTGGGCTCTGCGGGGCAGGCCCAGGAGTGACCCCGCCTGTTCTGTGGCCCCCACACAGGGACCAGCAGGTGCACAGATGCATGCTGCCCCTCGTGCTGCCCAGCTTCTACTCGGAGCTCTTCACGCTCTACCTGCTCCTACATGAGCGTGAGGACGGGCGCTACAGCCAGGGCATCGCCAGCCTCAGCCTCTTCCCCGACACCAAGCTGCTGGAGTTCCTGGATGTGCAGAAGTACGGCCGCCCCGCCCGCCGGGCCAGAGGGTTCCAGCGCCCCTCAGCCTGCCCTCCACACAGGAAGGGGGGTGGTCCCGGGCCGGGCTCAGCACAGGGCCAAGGGGAGCGGCACTGCACCCTCTGAGCTGTGGCCCAGTGCCCCTATATCTCCCGGCAGGGGTGTGTACAACCCCCCCCCCCCCGCCACACACACACACACACACACACACACGCACACACACACACATACAAGCCTTTTTTCCACTTGCATCTTGGTGACCCCATGCCCGGGGGCGGGCTGGCCGACCACTTCCCCCTTGCCTCCCCACACCACAGTTTCCATGTCACGAGGTGTGGTGCCCTCACATACCCCTGCTCGCCCGCCCGCAATGGCTCCCCAGGCCTCAGGGATGTGTCCTCCCTGCACCCCGTTCAGCCTGACCCCCGGGACTCGTTCATGCAGTGGCCCCCGTGTTCCATCCAGGTCCTGGTGTTTGCAGGCGGGAAGAAGGGCTGCTTTCTGCGCGCCCCTCCTGGTCTCTCCTTGCGGGCTCTCGGGCGGGCGCTCAGAATGCCCGTGTGGCCTTTTCCTATGCTCCGCCCTCCGGGGGCATGCCGTGGCCCTGGAAGTGGCCCTCTGATGGTAGGACCTGCCCTTCCCATGCCCCAGACTCCCGTCTCACTTCTTACATTTCAGGCACCTGTGGCCCCTCAAGGACCTCACTCTGACGACCAATCAGGTGAGAGTTTGGGCCCACTGGGGACCTGACCCCCCCCCCCCAGAATCAGGCCTGAGCGGGGCACCCCAAGGTGGCTCAGCTCTGGCTGAGCACTCTCTGCCTCCTGACTGCTGGTGGGGGAGAGCCGGTGGGCTTTGGTGGGTGAGGAAGAGGATGCCACCTTCTCACACTGCTTCGAGGGACAGACAGTGACCGTTCTTGCACATAGAGCCTGCCCTTTTTCTGGCTGTATGACCATGGGCAAGACATTAGGTCTCTGTGCCTCAGTTTCCCCATCTACCAGAGCTTCCCTGCTGTGCTTCCGGTGTTTCCGGTGGGGTGGGCAGGAGGAGGAGGCCGGCCGGGGAGTGGGGATTTTTTGCTGCGCCTGCAGCAGTATCTAGAAAGGCAGAGCCGTTCTCAGGCAAAGCCTGGAGTGAGTCAGAAACCTGGGGAGGGGGCATTTACCCAGAGTTTGTTTCTCAACAAGCCCTTGGGCCTAAGAGCCTCTGACACGGGTGCGTGGAGGCCGTGGGCGCCCTGATTGCTTCTATCTTCCACTGTCCCAGCTCTCGGGGCCCACTGCCCCGTCACTGTGGGGGCATTGAGGCCCACGGCAGAGCTGCCAGTGATTGGGCAGTTTGGGGGGGTGGGTCCATGGGAAGGAGGCGGCAGGGAGCGGAGGGGCGGCACATCCTCATTTGCCCTGCTGCCCCCCACAGAGACACTCCCTGGTCAGGGACAAGTGCTTCCTGTCAGCCACCGAGTGTCTGCAGAAGATCATGTGAGTGTGCTCCCGGGAGGACCCCCGGCCGGGACTCTGAGCCCCAGGGCCCTGCCTGAAGTGGGTTGCCTCGCTGCAGGACCACCGTGGACCCCCGGGAGAAGCTAGAGGTGCTGGAGAGGACCTACGGGGAAATCGAGGCCACCGTGTCGCGGGTGCTGGGCCAGGAGCACAAACTGCCCATGGACGACCTGCTGCCGCTGCTCATCTACGTGGTGTCGCGCGCCCGGTGAGCTGGGGGTGCTGAGGGACGCTGTGTACCCCGGCTCCCTGAGCCCAGGGCTGGGGTCCCCCCAGTGTACCCCAACCTCCCTCGGCCTCGGGGCTGGGGGACCCCCACCGAACCCCAACCTCCCTGAGCCCAGGACTGGGGTCCTCCCAGTGTACCCCAACCTCCCTCAGCCTCGGGGGGACCCCCACTGAACCCCAACCTCCCTGAGCCCAGGGCTGGGGTCCCCCCAGTGTACCCCAACCTCCCTGAGCCCAGGACTGGGATCCCCCCAGTGTACCCCAACCTCCCTCAGCCTTGGGGCTGGGGGAACCCCACCGAACCCCAACCTCCCTGAGCCCAGGACTGGGGTCCCCCAGCGTACCTCAACCTCCCTCAGCCTCGGGGCTGGGGGACCCCCACTGAACCCTGACCTCCCTGAGCCCAGGACTGGGGTCCCCCAGTGTACCCCAACCTCCCTGAGCTCAGGGCTGGGGGTGTCCCCAGTGTACCCCAGTCTCTCTCAGCCTGAGGCCTGGGGGCGCTGCAGGGATGCCGCTTACCCAGACTCCCTGAGCCCAGGGCTGGGGGAACCCCCGAGTATGCCCCAGTCTTCCTCAGCCTCAGGGCTGGGGGTCCCCCAGTGTACCCCAACCTTCCTAAGCATAGGGCTGCAGGTCCCCCAGCACCCCCCAACCTCCCTGGGCCTCAGGGCTCGGGGCCACAGCTTTTCTGTGCACCAAGGCGGAAGTTGAGGCCCACAGAGGGGAGGGTGCCAGGAGCAGAGATCGGGACACACCCCAGGTGCCCCGGGGCCCAGCTGCTGGGGTGCCCCTTCTTACGGGCTCTTCTGCAGAATCCAGCACCTGGGAGCCGAGATCCATCTGATCCGTGACATGATGGACCCCAGCCACACGGGGGGCCTGTACGACTTCCTGCTCACTGCCCTGGAGGTGAGCGGCTCGGCGGGGCAGACCGCTGCCTCCTACCTCAGGCACCCCTCATGGGGGGCCCCAGGGTCCTGCACGGGATAAGGGGGTGGGGGAGGTGACAGCAGTCCCCCCGGGCGCCGGGGCCCTGAGTGTGTTCACGGTCCCCGCGGCCCCCGCTGGCCTCAGCCCTGCGTCTCTCCCGCAGTCCTGCTACGAGCACATCCAGAAGGAGGACATGCGGCTGCACCACCTGCCAGGCCGCTGGGGCTGCAAGGAGCTCTGGTAGCCCCGGGTTCCCGACAAGCTGCAGGACCGACAGGCTGCCATGGACTGTCCCAGGGCCCCTGCTGGCCTGGCCTCACAGCCCGGGGGCCAAGGGCAGCGTGGACGCCTGGGGCTGCTCTTACTGGAGCTGAGCTGAAGGCTTCTGGCAGCGCACACCGCTGCTTCCCTGCCCTGGGACTAGCGCGAGGGCTGTGGCCCCAGTTGCGGGCCTCTTACTCCGGGGTCACCTCCCTGTGACTTCTTCCTGAAGCATCTCCCAGCCCCTGGGGCTGGTGGGAAGTGCTGAGCCTTGTTCTTAAACTAATGGACCTCAGTGGGCCCAGTGTGGCCACGTGTGACGTGCTGGACGGGTTAGTCTTTATATAGACCTTCTTGGAAGAAGCAGGTTGAAATCTGGCGTTTTCTTGACTTGGCATCTGACTGTGTCTGTTGGGCTGTAACTGAAATCCTCGCGTCACACCGCTGATGACTGCTCTGTTTTGTGGGTGCCCCCGTCTCTCCCAGGGTCTCTTGGGGGACCTGCCTCCTGGCACCCCTCGGCCACAGGGCCTCAGAGCTGCAGGGCAGAAGCGGCTCCTGCCCATCCCGAGCGGCCGGGGTGTGGGGGGCTGACCAGGCGCTCCCCTTGCTACCCTTCCGGGCTGGGTTTGGAGGCCTCTGAAGAGCAGTGTCCAGACAGAAATGGGTGTCGCAGGGGCGGTGATGGAGCAACGGGGAGGGCTGGCCGGAGAGGCTCGCCCCAAGCCCTCCTCAAGGCACTGGTAAGTGGCGCACAGTAACATCTGCGGGCCAGGCTGGAAGAACGGGCCGAGCCTGTCCCTTGCCTACTTTAACCCTCTGGCTGAGCATCCTGGAGGGATGGGCAGAGAGGGGAGAATTTGGGGGGAAGGAAGAACTTTGTTTTTGTGCAAGGGGTGGCCCCGAGCTGATCTCGGGGCTTCTGGGAGCTAGTTGATACTGGAGACGCTCAGTCAGCCCGGCTGCATGGGTCAGTGCTCACTGCCCAGAGCCCCCCAGGCCACACGTAGCAGTGCTTGGGAGGTCATGGGGTGCTGGGGATCGAACATGGGCCTCCTGTGAGCACAGCACGCAGCCCCAGCTGGTTGAGCTCTCCCCTGCCCCTGCATGGCTTCACCGAAAGGGGGGTTCTCCTGTGGGACTGGCCGATGAAGGAGCTGGGTGTGGGGCAAGGCCCACCCTGGCTCGGCCGCTGCTTCCCGCACCGAGAGCTTGAGGCAGGTGACCTGTCAGGGCCGGGAGGGGCCTCCTGCCCTGCCAGACAAGGCTGACGACGGTGCGTGTGACTGTGTTCTAAGAGGCCCCGGCGGAGGCATGGGCGGAGGGGGACTCGGGCAGGGCCCAGGCCCGGAAGACAAGTCAGGCACCAGCTCCTTGTCCTGGACAGTGTGCAGGCGTGGGTGGTGGCCTGGGTGCCGGGTGTGCTTCCACATCGGGTGCTTGACTGCTGCCTGCGGGGGTCATCACCATACATCGCTCATGGCCAGGAGAGACCCTCGAGCCCCACCAGGTGTGGCCCCAAACAAAAAAAAGAAAAATCTCCAGAGCAGACAGGAAGTTGAAGCCCAAGTCTCAGAAGAGTGAAAAATGGACCTTCTCCACCCATTTCCGAGCTGCAGGTGAACCTCCAGCCTACCAGAGGCTCTTCCCACACCTGGCCGGGGTCAGCGCTGGGCCCACAATGGCTACAGAAATGCCACCTTCTGGCCGGAGTCCAGCTGGGGACATCTCCCTCTAGGAGCCGTTGGCTTCCGGGGCACAGCCACAACCACGGCCAAATCTCATGGCTGGCTTCGGTCCCGCCACACACGGCTGAGTCTCCAGTCCTTGTTCCTGGAGAGCAGCGCCTTCGGGCCTCGTGGGTTCTGTTCTGTGGGGCAGTGGGACAGTCTCCCAGTTACACCCCCCGGGGGTTGGGGATACCAGTGAACCCACACAGATGCTGGCGGGCTGTCATCAACACCGAGAGCATCAGGGATGGTGGAGGTGGCGCCCCTCACCCCTGGTGCGTCAGACAATAGAACACTAAGCCAGGGGGGCTGGTGACAGATGCTGTGAAGGTGAGTCACTCGGCCATTGGGGGAGGCTGCGGCCAATGACAGCGCCCAGTGGTGCATGTGTGTGAGTGAGCTGTATGTGAACGTGTGTGTGTGTGTGATGTGTGTGTAGGTGATTGTGTGTATGTGAGTATGTGAATGTGCATATGAGTTTATGTGTATGAGAATGTGCATGTGAATGTGTGTATGTGATTGTGTGTATGTAAAGAGGTGTGTAACTGTGATCGTATATGTGAGAGTGTCTGTATGAGTGACTGTAATTGTGTGTGAGTGTGTTGTGTGAGTGTGTCAGTGTATGTGTCCTGGTGTCCCCCTGCTCAGGTCCCATTGGGGACACAGCCCGAGGACACTGCCAGCCTGTGTGGCATGCAAGAATCGGGCAGCAGCCCCTACAGCAGGTCCAGAGAAGTGATTTGCTGATGCAGGAAAGGGGAGATGAAAGCTTGTCAGCAGGAGGGAGGGCCTGGCATGCCCGGAGTGCAGAGAGGGAAGGAGAGGCCCAGCTTGGAGAAAGACCTTCAAGTCCCCGGAGAGGTTGAGGAGGCGGCTTCAGGGAGGCCTTGGGTTCAATTCCCAGAGCTGCGTGCTCCCCCAGCCCCACTAGGTATGCCCCTAGAGGCCCCTCAGCACTCATCAAAAACAAACCCAAACAAACTACAAATAGAGAACTTTTTTTCTGTTTCTTCTAATTTTGTTTGTTTGTTTCTTTGGGGCCACACCTGGCTATGCTCAGGGCTGAATCCTGGCTCTGTGCTCAGGAATCACTCCTGTCTGTGCTTGGGGGACCATATGGTGTGTCGGGGATCAAGCTTGGGTTGGCTGCATTCGAGGAAAGTGCCCTGCCTGCTGTACTATTACTCCAGCCCCATTTCTCTGATTTTTATCACCGACTTCCCCCTGCTGGAAGGGCAGCTGTGAACCATGCACTCATTCCTTCACATGCTTCCTATCAAGGCCTGAGGGCAGAAGGCTCAGGTGCTCCCTGGCCCCTGGCCTGTGCCGGGCAGTGCTCCCTCTGTGTGCTTCTGTGCACTCTAACCTCCTTCTGAGACATGTGACCCCCCTCTGCCCTCCCAGAGAGAGGGGAGAGAGGAGACAAGGGACATGGGGAGTGAGGAGGTGTGGGAGTGTGGGAGGAAGAGACACAGAGGGACAGGCCAGGAGCTGGAGAGAGGGAGGGAGGCAGACAGGCACAAGCAAATCAATTCATCCAGCTGATCGAATTAAACAGGAACTGGACCCAGTTCGTGTCTCCCTGCCCCGTCAGTCACTGGGCAGCGAAGGAGCTGGGGAGAGGAGCAGCCTCCATGTCCTTTGAACAGGCCAAGGGGCACCCTCAGGGGCCACTGTCTAACTGAGTCCTACCAACCCCAGGTTCATGGGCAAAGTAAATAACCACTTTTGATAAGTCACTGTCTAAAGGTGGCATTTAAACATTTTTTTTTCTATTTTGGGCCACACCCAGCAATGCACAGGGGTTACTCCTGGCTCTGCACTTAGGAATTACTCCTGGCGGTGCTTGGGGGACCATATGGGATGCTGGGGATCAAACCCGATTGGCCGTGTGCAAGGCAAATGCCTTTCCCGATGTACTATCACTTCAGTCCCTAAACAAGTTTTCAAAAAAACGAGAACACCATGATTTACCAAGTTGTTCACAATACAGTTATCTCAGGCATTAAGTGTTCCCACACCGATCCCACCACCAGTGTGACTTTCTCTCTCCCAGAGTCCCCAGTTTCCCACCTACCACCCCAGCCTGCACCCTTGCAGGCACACACAAACTCACTTCCTACTGTGTTACGACACAAAGACGAATGGAACTATCAAAACCTAGATCTAAAAGAGTCAATTCGTGATCATTGTTCTATCTCACAATAATGCTACTAAAGTCATTGTCTGAGGATCTACTGTGCTGGTTAGCGCTAGTTGAGCCCCTGTGTAATTGTTTAGACTCATCGAACCTGGTGGGCTTCTATGCAACCTTCCAATCAGATTTGCTGTGATCCTACTGGACTGATACTACTGATACTAGAAATTTTAAGGTGCTGCACAACCGCATATGTGACTCCATGGTCCAGAAACTATAGATCTGAAACAATTTGGTGGCTCTGTGTTTTATCTCTTTCCTTTTGGGCATTATGGTTGAGGAACACTCTTCTAACACTGATTTCAGCCCAAGGAGAGCCACATGGAATGTCTGACCTACAGAACAGAGAGCACCCACTGATGGTACTTTGAGCTACTAATGTGTGAGCACTTCTACAGCAACAGAAAACAGATGCTCTGGTTGACGTACTAGTTTCTCTGGGGCCGAGAGAGCTCAGTAGGTCTGAGCACATCTTTCGTATGCAGGAGCCCTGGGTATGATCCTGGACTCCTCAAGGTCCCCCCAAACACTACCAGGATAACCATTGAGCACAGAGCAGGGAGTAACCCCCGAGTACTGCCAGGTCTGAACCTTACATCCTTCCACACCAATTCGCTTTATAAATATGACGGGTGTGGTATTATTCACCACCTCTTACCTTCTGCTGAGAGGGTCCTTATAGATGCTAAACCTCTCCAGACTTTCTCCTTGCTAATTCATCCCGGATTAATGCCCAGGGCCCAGAGGAAAGGTTAATACAGAAACTAGAGAAGAAAGGTTTTCTAAGGAAGGTACTGACCACTGGTGGGTTTGGTTCAGCTGGTGAACCCCAGAGCTGGGGGTGGAAGGGGGGCCAGTGGCTGTAGTCAATATTGCAGGTGGCTGTACTCTGAATTCCTGTTCACAAAAGACCTGATCAAATGCTAGTTGAGTCTAACTAAATGCATTTGGCTCCAGTCTATGCCAATCAGAAGAATCAAAGAGGCTTCAGGGACATTCACCAGCAGCCAAGACGGTGCAGAAACAAGGGGTGGACGGTGTTGGGAGTCTCTAGCAGCTCTGCCCGAGCAGGTGCACCGGGCACGTCTGCGCCAGACTGTCTTAGCAGGATGTTTTCGACAATGCAGACTTCACAAGATGGTCTCTCTCTCCAGAGAAGGGGCAGAGCTGCGGCACTTGGACGTTAGCTCAGGGAGAGCCTTGTCTTACTGAATCAAGGCAGAGAGCAGGCAAGCGTACTACCCGTTTCAAAATCTCAGTTATTAAAGATGTGCGGTCCTGATGTCAGGTTTTGACCCTGTCTCTCTTCCTGTCTTCCTGCCCGGAACAGTGTTCAAGGAGCCACCTTGAATGCAGTCACTCACCTGGCTAGTGTTTCCGCTGGGCCGTGCCTTCGACCCAGGGGCTCATGACTCCAGCATCTGACGACTGTGCTGACAGGTTGGGTAAAACCCCAGACTTCCCTTAGTGTATTTGACAAATAAGTTTTGAAAGCAAAGGAGGATGACTTTCCCCAGGACCTACGCTACACCCATAAATAGATTTTCCCAATAAGGGCCCACCAGCAGGATTTTTGCAGCTCAATAGGATCCACTTTCAGGGGTGTGGTACAAGAACCCGTGGAAGAATGCAGTGCCATCACCACCCCACTGAAGGTCAGGCATGCATGGGAGCCGGTCTGGCTCCCTGGTTTCTGGCCTCAGTCCTTAGTGGGGGCTGCCAAGGGGTCAGGACATCTCAGCTCTGTTGGGATTGTTCTCGCTGTGGCAGGCCTGGGTCACTGAACAGGAGGCATTTGAGGGAGGCTAGAGGAGGGGAAGAGGCGACCCAGGACATTTCTTTCTAGCTTTTCCTCTGGTGATGCCTCTCTCGGGAATACCCTCTAAACATGAGCTCCCTGGGGGCTCCCCAGCTCTCAGAAAACCCTTCCGGGTGACCCGGGTTCCTCCAATAGGCAACTCTCTGTCCTTGCAGCATTAGAGGCCAGAGAGCTGTTGCTGAGGATGGTGTGACCCTTCTGGTATCTCAGTCTCTGGGGGACACATTCTCTACCGAGTTTCATCACATCTCCTTCTCCTTTTTTGCCCTTGACAAAAATTGCTATGATCAAGAATTTTTCCAAGCCTTGACCAACAATCTTTCTTGAAAGCTCTTCCCTCTCTCCACCTTCCTTCCTTCCTTCCTTCCTTCCTTCCTTCCTTCCTTCCTTCCTTCCTTCCTTCCTTCCTTCCTTCCTTCCTTCCTTCCTTCCTTCCTTCCTTCCTTCCTTCCTTCCTTCCTTCCTTTCTTCTCACCTCCCTCCCTCCCTCCCTCCCTCCCTCCCTCCCTCCCTCCCTCCCTCCCTCCCTCCCTCCCTCCCTCCCTCCCTCCCTTCCTTCCTTCCTTCCTTCCTTCCTTCCTTCCTTCCTTCCTTCCTTCCTTCCTTCCTTCCTTCCTTCCTTCCTTCCTTCCTTCCTTCCTTCCTTCCTTCCTTCCTTCCTTGCCTTCTTTCTCTTTTTTCCCACTTTAATTTTGTTCTTTCCCTTCTCATCTCCCTTCGTGCTTGTCCCAAGTCCTTGGTGACTTGGGAGCTATTCTCCAGGATGAGCTTCTGGGGATGGGGAGGAGCTGCCTGGGGGCCCCAGTCACAACTGAGGGGCACAGACCACCCATCTTGAGAAAGCCCCTTGGGGTAAAACAGCACAATCCTATTTACTAGGGGGAAACCACAGGGCAGCCGCAGAGCACGCCCCGGAGCTGAGCTCAGACTTGGCGCTGAAAGACAGAACACACTGAGAGAAGCTCCCAGAAGCACCACACCCCTCTCCAACTCTTCATTTTATAGGCCAAGTGGAAACATTCGGACAATTATGAAATACCGAGAGCTTCCTGGTTAGGAAGTGGCCTTGTGAAAAGGAGAGGCCTCTGAAACACAGCCACCGACACGGGCCTGTTTCATGTTGACTAACTCAGACAAGCTGAGCGAGCTCTCTGCTAAACGCGGGGAAATGAGTCCCGAGCACCCTGGGCTTCTCAGCCCTGCCCTGAATGGCGCTATTATTTAGGAGTTTCTTGTGGAGCTATGTGCTTGTGCCATATGCAAACCCTCCATTCATTTGTCCAACAGATATGTTCTGTGTCTTGAAACTTATTATGAGTGGTGTTCCAGACCCCAGGCTGTGCCAGATGCCAGGGCAGCCAAGACCGTGGCCTTCACAGTCAGCCTCCAGCCCCGTCCCTGAAGTGAGCTCTCGGTCTTCCTTTGCGTACCTTTCCCCATACCCAGACCAGCTGGCTAGAATCTCTTTTCCCTGCCTCTCCCACTGTATTTCTCAAATTCTCCCAAAGCTGGCTTCCAGCACAGCACAGGTGCTTTGTTCTGATGCCTTCCCATCAGTTACAGACCAGGAAACTGTATGTGTATTCTGTCTTTGGGGAGTCACATTTTCCAAGGAGCACTAATCAGACCTTTTAGAGGACACGGAGCCCGTGGTGCAGAATGCACTGAGGGTGGAGTTTCAAGGCCCCATTCATCCTCCAGGGACTCTTTGTGGAACCTGAAAAAATGAATCTTATATTATCTACCTGGCACTTTCCAGGAGGTGAGCCAGGTTCTGTAGAAACATGTTCTTCCCAAAAGAGACTCGTGTGTGTTTTAAAAATAATAAGTTAGGGGACAGAAGGATAGTACAGTGGGTAGGGTGCTTGCCTTGCACATGGCTGACCTGGGTTGGATCCCCGGCATCCCCTATGGTCCCCTGAGCCTGCTTGGAGTAATTCCTGAGTGCAGAGTCAGGATTAAAACCTGAGCACCACTGGTATGACCCCAAAACAAAAACAAAAACATGATGAATTAGGGGCCAAATAATAGTGCATTGGGTAGGGCATTTGCCTTGCACACAGCCGACCCAGACTCACTTCTGGCACCCCATATGGTCCTCAGAGACTGCTGGGAGTGATCTCTGAGTGCAGAGACAGGAGTAAACTCTGAGTACCACTGGATGTGGTCCAACACACAAAACAAAACAAAACCAACACAAAACAAAGATGAGCTACAGGCCTGAAAGAAAATTCAATAGATTAGAGCACATGCTTTTCCTGCAGTAGACCTGGGTTCAATCCCTGGTACCACATGATTCCCCGGGCACAGCCAGGAGTAGCTACTGAGCACAGAACCAGGAGTAACACCTGAACAGTTAGGGGGTGGCTAAAAAAATAAGCGATTCATGTAGGTGGACATAAAATGTTGACTTTATGTCATCTCCATCCTAAAAGAGTAGCTTCATTCTGCTTGTGCGCATGTACTTCACACACAGACACAGACACACAGACACAGACACACACACACACACACACACACAAACAACAATCCAGAAGAGTTGTAACATAAGCAAGCCAAACCCGTTCAAACTTCTGGGTGTCTTCAGGAGGGCAGTGCAGGCACCGCTCAGCCCGCCCCTCTGCGGGGGTTCCCCGACTGCACTCATGTGTCTGCCGAGTCCTCTTTCTCCTCTATCCCATGGATGCTGGTTGAACTCAGGTCCTTGCAGTAGGCGGGGACTGAGTCTGCTTTCTCTTGCTGATGGTTGGCCTGGGCCATTTTCTGCCTCTTTGAGGGACCCACAGTCCTTTCTTTCACTGGATGACCTTCTCATGGGCCTCTCGCACTAGGATTAGGAGATTCTTTTAAAATATATTTTTTTAATTGAATCACCATGGGATAACCCATTACAGCTCTGTTAATGATTGGGTTTCAGTCATACAGTGTTCCAAAACCCATTCTCCACCAGTGTACACTTCCCAGGACCAATGGCTCCAGCTACGCCCCAACCCCACCCACCCCCAGCTCCCTCTATGGCAGGCACTACTTCTCTCTCTCTCTCCTCTCTCTCTCTCTCTCTCTCTCTCTCTCTCTCTCTCTTTCTCTCTGTCTCTGTCTCTCTCCTTTTGGGCATTGTGGCTTGCAATCCAGATCCTGAAAGGTTATCATGTATATCCCTTTACCTACTTTCAACACTCAGTTCTTATCCAGCATGATAGGTACAGGAGGTTCTTTGTGACTTCAGAACCAATAGCACTTTATGCCATAGCAAGGAGGTGGATGGACGGGAGCCTCACTCTTCCCGATACCCAGAAGGCTCCTGCCCTGCTCTGTGTCCCCAGGATCATGGCCCCTGTGCACATGGTGCCTTGCAGCTGCTCCCCATCTACCGCCAGCACCTTCTCAGGCTTTTACACGCTGCACCTCTGTTCCCAAGATCTAGTTCTGTTTGCTCTTTTGGAAGCAGCTACCCTACACTGACTGTTCTTTTGAACCTGAGAAGTGGCTGGGTAGTGACAATGACATTTTAAGGATCAGAATCTGTGTGGTGAGCATTTTACTAGGGTGGCCAGGCTATATTTTGACTGAGTTGATGGACAGTAAGTTACCAGTGCAGGCAAGTAGTGATTGACAGGAAGCAAAGACACAATGAACACACACAACAGGGAAGGTAAGACAAATGAGTTTTACTAAAAGTACTTTATTATTCTCTAATGGTTTAAGATTAGTATATATTTTTACTTAGCTGATTTTGATCCATGCAAGAAAAAAATGCCATGAGATCAATTTCTTCTCAATCCTTATTTTAAAGACTATTTACACTATATTAATGTTTGTAGTAACAAGTCTCACAATGGAGATGTTACTGGTGCCTGCTTGCAAATCGATGAACAACGGGACGACAGTGCTACAGTGCTAATGTTTGTAGATAGTTGCATTTTCCTTCTCATAAAAATAAAACAAGATGGGAAGCTAGCCCAAAGGGATGGAGCACATGCCTAGCTTGCATGGAACACCAGGTTTCATCCCCAGGATTGTATGCGGAGGCCCTCTCTTCCTCCACTCCCCCAGCCAAAAAGAAGACGAGAAAGGATTCCATGAAATTGTATCTGAGGAGTGGAACGACCGTGACGAGTTAAAATATGACCATAAAGATCCTCTTTCTTCATCTGCTTGGAATTTAAAATATTTGGAGTTCAAAATAGAATTATATATAACTACAGTATGCTGCATGGAATTTAGACATTAAATAATCTCATTTTAGGGACGCTGGGGGATAATATCCTGGTCTTTGTGCAGAGAGGACTGACTTGGCTCCTCATCCCACTTAGCACTGAGAAGGGACTGACAGGGGGCCCCTGTCAGGTGGGATGGGAGGGCAGACAGAGCAAGCGTCAGTTACTGTAAAGGGAGTGGCGCAGGTGGGCAGTAGCAGGAGCTTCTAGCAGAGTGCCCTCAGCGCTCTGAATCCTCCTGTGTCAGTGCAGCAAGAAGCTCCCGGCCGACACTGGCCCGCTTTTCAGTCTCATCTGAGTTGTTCCTCAGCCTCAGCTTTGTTTCCAGTCTCTGCTTCCATTCTTCTCTGAGCCTGAAAAGAAAAACAGAACATGCACAACAGAGCCTGTCTTCCCATGGCTGCTGGGTCAGGAAGCTTCCTTTCTTATTTTCCCTAAAGGCGCATGCACATGCGTGCATGTGTATGTGTGTGCGCGCACGTGCTTCCAGAGTAAATAGATTCATCTTGTAACTCTCACGTCTGCTCACAGTATTCTAATCTTAATCCTTTACTTTTTTTTTCCCCTCAGCTTTTTGGGTCACACCCAGCAATGCTCAGGAGTTACTCCTGGCTCTGCACTCAGGAATTACTCCTGGCAGTGCTCGGTAGACCATATGGGATGCCGGGGAATTGAACCCGGGTTGGCCACATGCAAGACAAATGCCCTACCAGCTGTACTATCCCTCTGGCCCCTACTTAAAAATTTTTTTAAATTATTTATTTATTTAGTTAGTTTGGCTTTTTGGGTCACACTTGGCGATGCTCAGGGGTTACTCCTGACTCTGTGCTTGGTAATCACTCCTGGCATTGCTAGGGGGAACATGTGGGATGCTGGGAATCAAACCCAGGTTGATCAATGCAAGGCAAATGTCTTTCCTACTGTACTATTGCTCCAGCCCCTCTTAATGTTTCTTAATATTTTCTTTGAATTTACAGATATCCAAAGAAAGGATGTGTGTGTGTGTGTGTGTGTGTGTGTGTGTGTGTGTGTGTGTGTGTGTGTGTGTAGGTGAGCAAATGTGTGTGTGAACTGTGAACTGGTCAGTCTATTTACCTACTCAGCAAAGTTATCTGTCAAGGTCATGTTTCAAAATTAGAGATTTGGGACCAGAGGGTGAGGGTGGGGGTGGGAGGTAGGGCCACACTGGGCAGTGCTCAGGGCTTATTCCTGGCTCTGAACTCAAGGGTCATCCTGGAGGGGTTTGGGGCACCATATGGAGTGCTGGAGATTGAACCTGTAAGGCAAGCACCCTATCCACTGAATTCTAGTCCCCCCTCCACCACGCCCCACCCCCAGGTAACGATGTTTTGAGAGCTGCAAGAGCTGAAGGAATCCATCACAGCCAACTATCACTACCAGACAGCTTCGAGGACTATTCTCAACTGAGGAATTCTGATCCCAGACAGAAAGCTACATAATGGAGATCAGAGTCCCAGAAAAAGTTGTGGTGTGGCTACAAGTGAACAGGCTATTACTGTTATTTAAATCTCTCTTAAAAGAGGGGCCAAAGAGAGATTACAGTGAGTAAGGGACCGTCTCTGCACATTACCAACCCAGGCTCACCCCTGGCACCACATATTGTCTGCTGGGCTCCACTAGGAGTGATCCCTGAGCACAGAGCCAGGAGTAAGACCTGACCACAGCCAGATGTGGCCCCCAAACCAGAATAGAAACAAGATAATCAACAGTTGAAAACAAAACTGGTTATCTTTTCTCAATGTGGCATTTATGACATAAGCAAAAGTCATACTGTAATTTGTGTCCATCACCAGGCCGGCAGGGAAGGCCATAAGTATATACCCTTGGGAGTTTCTGGCCTTGCTTGTGGTAAGGTCAGGGTGATAAAAATCTTAGAGCAGGGCCAGAGTGATGATAGTACAGCAGGCTGAGCACTTGCCTTGCATGTGGGAGACCCGGGTTTGATCCCAGCACCCATATGGTACCCTGAGCTCACCAAGAGTGATCCCTGAGTGCAGAGTCAGTAGTAAAACCTGAGTACTGTTGGATGTGGTCCAAAAACCCAAAAAAGGAAAAAAAAATAGAAATATTAGAGCAACCACTCAATCACATGAAAGAGAAAATAATGCTAATGCAGCAAACAAAATGGAGTGATAAAAATATTTAATCCCCAAAAAAGCAAAAACAGAGAGGGAATAGTGAGCAGGGCTTGGGTGTGGTTTGAATGTGAGAGACTTACCTTGAACATCTGAGGCTCTGATTTCAATCTGGGTACCACATGCCCTTCTCCCAGCACCACCAAGTGTACCCCCTGCCCCAGATTAACTTTATTTGAAATAATTCATTAATAAAGAAATACAACAGAAATGCTATCTCCACTTCTATGTTCATTGCAGGACTATTCACAATAGCCAGAATCTGGAAACAACCTGAGTGCCAGATAACAAATCACTGGTTAAAGAAACTATGGCACATCTATACAACGAAATATTATATCAGCTATTAAGAAGAATAAAGTTATAAAATTTGCTTATAAATAAATGGGCATGGAGAGCATCATGCTGAGTGAAATGAGTCAGAAGAACAGATATAGAATGACTGCACTCATATGTGTGATATTATATAATATGTGTGTGTGTGTGTGTATATATATATATATACATATATATTATGAGACTAATATCCAAGGTCAGGGTAAATAGGGGCCAAGAGGACTGGTCAACAGATGGAATCTTGCCTCAAGAGTGTGTGTGGAGCAAAGGATAGTTAGGGTAGAAAAGGGAACAACATGACAATAATATTTGGAAACGATAATTTTGGACAGGAACTGAGTGTCAAAAGTAGGTAAAGGGATATACGTGAAAACTCGTCATTATCTATATTGCAAACATAAGGTGCAAAAGGAAAGTAAGAGAGGAGGGGGGAAGGAAGGAGAGGGAGAGGGGGGGAGAGAGAGAGAGAGGGGGGGGTGACTGCCATTGTTTCAGGTGGGGCTGGGGACAGGGAAACAGGGACTATTGGTGGTGGGAAATGTACACTGGTAAAAGGATGGACATCGGAACATAGTATGACTGAAACTCAATCATGAACAACTTTGTAACTATATATCACTGGGATTCAATAAAGTTAAAAAATAATAATAAAGAAACAGGGCTGGAGAGATAGCACAGCGGGTAGGGTGTTTGCCTTGCACGCGGCCGACCCGGGTTCAAATCCCAGCGTCCCATATGGTCCCCTGAGCACGGCCAGGGGTAATTCCTGAGTGCAGAGCCAGGAGTAACCCCTGTGCATCGCCAGGTGTGACCCAAAAGCAAAAAAAAAAAAATAATAAAGAAACAGGCAGCCAAGCTGCACACCTTCTCAGTGCGCTTCTTCCCAGACGGTATTCCTCTGACTCCCGGTAGTAGGTCTGTTTGCCGATTTCTCTTTCCCAGAAGCGCTTGAGCTCGTGACAGGTGTTCCGGCAGAAGATCTCCCGGCGGACGTACTGATTGTTCATCCCCTGAAGAAGAAAGCATCACCTGAACCCCCATAGGACACACTCTCTTGGGCTCTGGGGGAGACAGGTTGTTGGAATCCACACCTGTTCACTACCTGAGGGAGAAGCTGTTGGTGCTGAGGGCTACTCCCCACGAGGGGGTCCCCGTAGTGCGCAGGGACCATGCCGTGCTGGGGATTGATCCCGGGCTCCTGCATGAAAGCATGTGCTCTAGCGCTTGAGCCATCTCCCTGGCCCTTCCCCACAGACTTGCAATTAGTGTGCTGGGCATTTTCTGTCCACTCCACTTAGTTATTCCAGCTTCCTTACAAGATGAGCATCACTTTCCTTCCCACTTCAGAGGGAAGATGTTTGAGGGGCTCCAGAATCTGCCTGTGGCCCCATATCTCTATCTGGCAGCAGACCACATACTTCTGGCTATTCTCAAACAGTTTGCGAGAGGGGCTGAGGGGCTGTCACAGAAAACCCTCTTGATGTCCCTGCAGAGCAGGCAGCTCTGAGATGTGTGCATGTGTGTGTACATGCTTGTGCATGGAATGTGCATTGCAGACTCTCCACTGCGCTTGGTTTCACGAAGATAGTGCCCGACTCCAGGCCTCACTAGATGCTCTGCGTGCCGCTGGGCACCCCACCCCGAGCCAGGTGCGAGCGGCAGGAGCTGCTGTAGCTTCCCTCCTGGAGCCCACTGTGCTCAGGGCAACCAGGAGTGGGCTGTGGGTGAGAGAAGAAGGGCTGGACCTGGGGCTGGAGTGATAGCACAGCGGGTAGGGCTTTTGCCTTGCACGTGGCCAACCCGGGTTCGATTCCCAGCATCCCATATGTCCCCTGAGCACCGCCAGGGGTAATTCCTGAGTGCAGAGCCAGGAGTAACCCCTGTGCATCGCCGGGTGTGACCCAAAAAGCCAAAAAAATTAAAAAAAAGAAGAAGGGCTGGACCGGCCTTGTATAAGAGGTTCTGAGTGGAAGACAAGAGTAGGGCAGGGAAGGGAGCTCACTGTCACCAGGGAGAGGTGTGCCTGGAGTGGCGGGCAGGAACAATGGAGATGGCCCAAGGCTGAATCAAGAAGATCTGGAATGCCTAAATAGTCCTATTAATATCAAGGAAATTGAAACTGTATTCAAAAGTCTTCCCCAAAACAAAAGCCCAGGTCCAGATGGATTCACTAGCAAATTTTTCCAAACATTTAAAGAGGACCTATTGACAGGTCTTCTCAAGCTTTTCCAGGAAATTGAAGAAACAGAAATTCTCGCCAACAGTTTCTATGAGGCTCATATCTTCCTAATACCAAAAGCAAGCAAAGACACCACACACACACACAAAAAGAATACTATAGGTTGATATCCCTGATGAACACGGATGCGAAGATTCTTCAATTCCTCTATTACAAATTATAACACCCCAAAGGAGAGAGAACAAAAGGGAATGCCCTGTCGCAGAAGCGGGGTGAGGAGGTAAGGGGTGGGGTGGGGGTGGTGGGAGGGATATTGGGAACATTGGTGGAGGAGAATGGGCACTGGTGGAGGGATGGGTAAACGATCATTGTATGACTGAAATGCAAACATGAAAGTTCGTAAGTTTGTAACTGTACCTCACGGTGATTCACTAATAAAAAAAAAAATGGAGGGGCCGGAGCAATAGCACAGCGGGTAGGGCGTTTGCCTTGCATGCGGCCGACCCGGGTTCGATCCCCGGCATCCCATATGGCCCCCCAAGCACTGCCAGGAGTAATTCCTGAGTGCAAAGCCAGGAGTAACCCCTGAGCATCGCTGGGTGTGACCCAAAAAGCAAAAAAAAAATAATAATAAAATAAAATAAAATAAAAAAATAAATGGAGCTGGGAGGACTCCAGGCCATGCTGGAGGGATTAGCTCCCCATGGAGACCACAGTGTGGCATCCTTGGAGTCTCCCCCATCCCTGCCGGTGCAGAGATGGAAAACACAGGACCTGAGGTCGAGCTGCTGAACAATGTCATCACAGGTGAGCTCAGAAGGGCCCTGTGGACCCTAGGACCTGGGACTCAACACAAAGGCTGCAGCTTAGTTCTTCCCAGACTGAGTGGCAGTGGCAGAGAGAAAGGACAGGGGTGTGAGACCAAGTGCTTACTCAGACCCAATGGGATTGTGGGAAAATGGTGGAGGGATTTTTGTTTGTTTGAACGCCACAGCTGGCTGTGCTCAGGGCTTGCTCCTGACTCTGTGCTCAGGGCTCACTGCTACCTGGTGAGGCTCAGGGGATCATCTGGGGTGCTGGGGATCAAACTCCGATTGGCTGTATGCAAGGCAAGTGCCCTACCACTAAACTATGGGTCCTGCCCCAACCCTTCCCTTCCTGTCCCTGTCTCTTCAGTTCCCAATTCTATTGGCATGTTTCAAGGTTCGTTTCCATTAGGGACTGTCTAATTGCTTTCTTGTTTCTTCATACTTCACATTTGAGCAAGATCATCCCGTATTTATCTTTTATTTTCTGACCCACTTCACTTAGCATGACACCCTCCAATTCTACCCATGTTGCAGCAAATTTCAAAATTTCGTCTTTCCTCACAGCTTGAGGTGAATATCTCTACCAGGTGAACTGAATAGCTAACCAGCAGTTCTTCTGGAGAATGCTGGTGACACGCCATGAAAACAAGCAAGAACATGTCTAAGAAGAAAATAATCTTTGCGTGTAGATAAATACCCTGGACTCCGATGGCCCTTGTTGTTGCCTAATGCAGAACTGCCATTGCCTGTGTATTGGCCACAAGGAAACAGCATCAAGAACAATTTTGGAGATACTTCTAGAAACAAACAACAAGGCAATAAAAATGATAGATTAACAAAGTGATACTTGAACCACCTCTGAGGACTGATGCCAGGACTGATTCCCCTCAGGTGTTTTCCATTGTTACAGGGACCACGGTGATTACATACTCAGCACTTCCCATGACGAGCTGGACTGGGGGCACAAGGAGAGCCCCCAAACTTGCAGGATGTGTAGAGGTCTGTGGGGAGACTCCTGGAGACCAGTGTCCCAGAAGCACGTGGGGGTGGGATGGGGCAGGAACTGACTGCAAAGGGGATTCAAGGGTTATGGACTGTTCTAGAACTTATTTCCAGTACTAGTTACACAGCTGCATGCAACTGCCAGACTATCAAACTGAACCCAGGAAAAGTTCATGACTGCCTCACTATAGGTGGGAAAAACTATCGTCTGGAATAAAGATTCAGCTCAGCTCAAGCCTCTCACCCAATGGGGAGCCCCTGTCAGTATCTCTCTCTTTTTTTTTTTTTTGGCTTTTGGGTCGCAGCGATGCTCAGGGCTGACTCCTGGCTCTGCACTCAGGAATCAATCCTGGCGGTGCTCAGGGGACCATATGGGATGCTGGGACTTGAACCCGGGTCGGTCGCATGCAAAGCAAATGCCCTACCCGCTGTACTATCGCTCCAGTTTCGTGTCAGCATCTCTTGTTGGAGTTTAGCCTCTGCTTCCCTGGTGACGCTGGTTTCTGGGAGCACCTGTGTTTGTGTTTCCCAGCTCTAGCACGAAAACCACAGCTCTGTTGCAGAAACGTAAGGAGAGGCTTATGGAGAGCAGCAAAGTTGGAGACACAGGGCTGTGTCCTCAGTTAATAAGAGTCTCTGCATCTGTGCCCCCTCAGCCAGGAGTGTCGCACCCCAGATGCAGGCTGAGGAGAAAGTTAGTCCTGCTTTTCCCAGCTCATCATCAGACTCTGAAAAGCCTTAACTTCAGTGACCATAATGCACTGAAGCATTTCACAAAACTGGTTTATGTTTGCAAGTGGCGTAGCACACAGGGCAGGAATGCATACAGGAGGGAGACTTGGGTTCCATATCCAGCACCCATGGTCCCAATACAATACTACTGGGCCTTGAACACTTCTTGGGAGAGACTTTCCCAAAGGAACAAGAAGTCAGACAAACCAGTTAAAGCTTATTGAGGACCACAGCATTCGATATCTCCTTCTCACTTCCCGTCAAACAAGCCATGTTGAAGGTTTCACATGTGAAGGCAGGATCTGAGAGTGAAGGTGTATTTGTAGGGAGAAGGCGTATTTGTGACTCAAAAGCCAATTTGCTGTGCCCGCCTTTCATTCCCCCAAATTTCAGGTTCCTCAACATCATAAACCCAAACTGTGGGACGAGAGGAATGATTTTAGCTTCTACTCATAATTCTGTGAACTGTGCCTCCTGGCCAAAGACAATAGTATAGTAACATTGTACCCCTAAAATAATAAACATTTTACATCCTATAAGCTACTTCTACCTCAATAAATCAATAACTTACAAATAAATATTTGCAAATTACATATATGACAACAATCTGAAAGCAAATAGCTCAATTGACAGATGGGCAAAGTTCTTTAAAAATACTGCGACAAAGAAGATACACAGATTTAAAATAAGCACACTAAAAAGATACTGAACAACGTTAGTTTTTGGGAAATACAAATTTACACCATGTAGAGGGCAGGGGAGATAGTGAAGCAGGTAAGGTGCTAGTCTTACTTGCAACTGTCCCAGGTCAAATCCCTGGCACAGAATGTAGTCACCCAAGCACAACCAGGAGTGATCCCTGAGCACAGAGCCAGGAGTAAGCCCTGGGCACTGTTATGGGTGGCCCCCAAACTAAAACCAATATAAAAGAAAAAACCAACTATGGGGGCTGGAGCAATAGCACAGTGGGTAGGGTGTTTGCCTTGCACAAGGCCGACCCAGGTTCTATTCCCAGCATCCCATATGGTCCCCTGAGCACCACCAGGGGTAATTCCTGAGTGCAGAGCCAGGAGTGACCCTTATGTATCACCGTGTGTTTGGGTGTGACCCAAAAAGCAAAAAAAAAAAAAAACCCTATGTTGAGATAGAGGTTCCTGTACCTCTGTAAGAGCAGCCAGATAGGGAATCAGAGATAGGATGAACCCTGAGCACCACTGGGTGTGACAGCATAGCATAATAATATAATATACCATAATACACCACAACACAACATAAAAATTAACATAACATGGTCAAATTGAAGCATTGATTGTATCAAGTGCAAGAGAGGATGTTGTGGCAAAATTGGAACTCTCATACATTGCTATAGGTGCTGCTGTTATTCCAGAAAAATGTGGCCATTTCTTAAAAAGTTAATACTAGAGGCTGGAATGATTGTACAGCAGGTAGGGTGCTTGCCTTGCATGTAGCTGACCTGGCTTCGATCCCTGCACTACATACGATCAGCCGAGTACCACCAGGAGTGATCCCTGAGAGCAGATCTGGGAGTAAGCCTTGAGAACCACTGGATATGACAAAGCAAAGCAAAACAGCAACAACAACAAAAAAGTTAAGAATAGGGGCTGGAGAGATAGCACAGCGGGTAGGGCGTTTGCCTTGCATGCGGCCGACCCGGGTTCAAATCCCAGCATCCCATATGGTCCCCTGAGCACGGCCAGGGGTAATTCCTGAGTGCAGAGCCAGGAGTAACCCCTGTGCATCGCCAGGCGTGACCCAAAAAGCAAAAAAAAAAAAAAAAGTTAAGAATAGAGACACCAGATGGAGCAATCACACTCCAGCATAAAGAAATGCATACTTGGGGCTGGAGCAATAGCACAGCAGGTAGGGTGTTTGCCTTGCATGCGGCTGACCCGGGTTCTATTCCCAGCATCCCATATGGTCCCCTGAGCACTGCCAGGAGTAATTCCTGAGTGCAGAGCTAGGAGTAACCACTGTGCATTGCCTGGTGTGACCCAAAAAGCAATAAAATAAAATAAAATAAAATAATAAAAAAAGAAAAACAGAAAAATGGAGAATCAGGAGTCAGATGATTAAAAAAAATGCACTTTCGTTCTAAGAAAAACTGGACACATTTCTATTCACAACTGCAAAAATGTGGAAGCAGCCTCACAGTTTTCTCAATGAGTAAATGGATTAGAAGAAAGAAAGAAAGAAAGAAAGAAAGAAAGAAAGAAAGAAAGAAAGAAAGAAAGAAAGAAAGAAAGAAAGAAAGAAAGAAAGAAAGAAGGAAAGAAAGACAAACACTGCTGTGGTCCATCTATACAGTGGGAGCTGTGCCTCCTTTCTGTCCCGCAAGAGAAAGGAGTGAAGGATGGATGATGAATCTCAAAGACCACAAGACGGTGTAAGAAGCCACTTTTTAAAGACTTTATATTCTCTGTATTTTCATTTACAGGACATTTGTGGACAGTCAGAACTACAGAGATCGCTGGGGCTAGAGGCAGGGGAGAGTGGATTCTGCTATCATACTACAAAGGCGTACTTGGGAGAATTTTGGAGGTGCTGATGTTGTTCTGTACCCTGCGTGTTGTGGTGGTTACATGGAGCTATACATGTGTGTTCATGGATAGAACAGAGCACACTGGAGAATCGCACTTTACTCTGTGTTAAAATAAAAACAAAGCACTTAGCACAGAGCAGGAGGGTGCAGGGATGACTCGAAAGGGCTGGAATAGATGCTTTGCCCTGAAGGAGTTCTGGGTTCAATTCTGGTGCCACATGTTTGTCTGAGAATAGAGGAGAATGAATCCCCAGCACCACTCCCCCACTACACACACCCACCCACACACACACACACACACACACAGACACACAGTGAGCTGATAAGTAGCAGTTGAGTACTATTGAGTGTATTTCCAAATCCAAAAAAAGAAAAGAAAACAGTGTGGGACTTGTTTGAGTAAGATGCATTTTGACTTTTGCTGAATGGATAAGATTCAGCCATTGACAAGTCTCATGATTAGTTATTGTCATGGAAACGCCACTGAGCCCTATTACCACTGTCCCAACAGCAACAGGGTACCTCTATCCCAGCCCAGTGGAGGTGTTAACAAATGCAAGACTTATCAAGACCAATATCTGAATGATCAAGACCAAAAACATGAATTATCATGTTTTATGGGGCCGCACTGTGGGGTGCAGCCTGGGCCACTCCCTCTCCCTGAGGTGCAAATTCTGCACTTTTCCTCCATGTACATAGAGAAGAGGAAGGGATTCTACTGGGAATTACAGACCTAACTAGAGACGTGAACCTAGCACCTCAAATTGGTTCAGCCCTGGGTATCTGAGAAGCGCCCCCCATATCTGAAAATTCCTTCAGGGCTTCTCAGAGACTTCCCCCTCTCTCCCTCACCCCCAACCACTTTCCTTCAGACTAACATTTTCAAGTGCCTTATTCCCTGAGCACGAACACTGAGTTCTAACTTTCTCCCTGAATTTACGCCTTTTGAAGGCATCATGCAAATAAATTCATTAGCTAGGGGGAAGCCCCATTTGGATTTTGACATCAGCCCCAAACAGAGGCCAGGTTCAGAGGAGAAGATGAATCCCAGGAGCCGAAAAAGACAGGCTGATGAGGTCTGTGTCTGCTCTCCCTCCCAAGGGGGTGGGAGCTAAACTGCCACGGCAGGCACATACTCAACTCAATAACCTTTACCTTGGAAGTAAATCTGCGGCCGCTGTCTTAATGCGTGAAGACGGGTGGGAGAATTGCAGGTCTGGGACGTGCGGAGCCAGTGCTGGGTCCCGGCACCTCGGGATCACCTCTGGATCGCCACCCTTTATATGCAAGGTGGAGGAGCTGCAGAAAGGCCTTTCAAGGTTACAGGCATCAAGTTAATAGCAGAATCATGGAGACTCATTCCAGGGACACGGTGGCCTCTCCCCCTCCCACACACTGGACATTACCCCACCCCCATCCTCAGCTCTATCCCTGCCAGGCCCGGGGCAGGCGAGACTGGGCTCTGGCAGACCCTGCAGGGACCATGACTTGGCTGGAAGCAGAGATACTTTCCAGAACATGCTCTGGATTATCCATGAGCACGAAACTGCCGTGCATCAGGCAGCGCTGCCCTGGGATTGGGGGTGGGGGGGTGGGGAAAGAAGCCCAGGGTGGTGTGACAAGTCACACTTTGGAGTGACCTTACAGGGTGACTGAGAGCGGGGTGCTGTCTTTGGAGGCCGCAAAGCCACGCACAGAGCCGAGTGATGACACTTCACAGCCTGATGAGATCACGGAGTGGGAGCAGCAGTTGACCCGGGTCTTTTAGAAAAAGACGCCCAGCAGTGCTGCTCGGTTGAAAGGGGCCTAATGTGATTTCCAAGGGCACATCATGTTCTTGGGTTAAACGTCATCGTTGGGTCATCCTTAAACCCTTTAGGTCATGAGCCATTTGCTTGTAACTTCCTCACATAGAGGGGCAGTGTTGTTGATCCTCAAAACCTCCCCCAAACAAGCCAGGGCCGAGCAGCCAGGTGGAAGAGCACTGGGCCCGAAGGATGTGAGACCTGGGGAGGCGTTCCAGGAGCTTCCCCTGCACACGGGAACCCTCACGAGGCCGCAGAACCTGGGCAGGCCATTGAGGCTTTTGCCTAGCAGAGGGGGGGAACTGGGTCTGCGAGCCAGGCACCACCTATTACAAATGAGTTTTGTTTGTTTTGTCTTTTCGGGCCACACCTGACTGTGCTCAGGGCTTCCTCCTGTCTCTGCACTCAGGGATCACTCCTGGTGTTGGGGGTGACTGAACTGGGATCAGCTACAAGCAAGGCAAGCACCTAACCCCTGTGCTCTCTGCCCCCAAGTGATTACAAGATCCTCACCACAGGCACTGAAAATGCCCATTTTACTTGTAGTGTTTTTTTTTTCTTTCTGCTAATAAAGTTATCTACAAGCAGAGAGAAGAGGATAGAAATGAAGTATAAAATGTTTTTACACTAGGGGCTGGAGCAATAATATAACGAGTAGGGCATTTGCCTTGCACGTGGCCAACCTGGGTTCAATTCCCAGCATCCCATATGGTCCCCCGAGTACTGCCAGGAGTAATTCCTGAGTGCAGAGCCAGAAGTAACCCCTGTGCAACGCCAGGTGGGACCCAAAAAGCAAAAAAAATATTTCTACTCTAATATCCATTTCCTTTATTTCTCCTCCCTCCCCCCTCCTTTCCTTCCTTTCTCCTCCCTCCCTCTCCCCTCCCTCCCCCCTTATTTCTCCTCCATCCCTCTCTCCCTCCTCCTCCCTCCACCCTCTCTCCCTTCCCTTCTACTTTCTTCCTTTCCCTTTTTCTTTTTTGAGGAGGCCTTCCAAGCAGCACTCCGGGGGTCTGGGGGCTACTCCCACTGATACTCAGTCAACCGAGCTGGCTCTCAGTGCTCAGGTCCAGGGTTCTGAGGATCAAACCTCGATCCCCAGGCACTCCAGCCCCTTGAGCCATCTCCTGGCCAGGAGTGGTCTTTTTCTCTTAAATGTTGTCTTGTTTAACCCCCGGGATGGTGCAGGATGCAAACCACTGCTGGGATGGGCTGTGCTGGAAGACACTGGAAACTTCACCAGCCCCGAGGCTTCCAGACTAAGGAATACAGGCTGGGAAAAGGAACGTCCTTTGGAGCTGCTGTTAGCTAAGAGGCCCTTTCACGTGCTTCCTTCCTGGTGTATAAACTAGTCTTTTTCCTTCTCTCTGCTGCTTGGCTTCCCCCCCCCCCCATCCTTCTTTCCCTGGCAAGGTAGGCACTTGCTCCAAGAGTGTTGGAACAAATGTAAACTTTGAGGCTCCAGATTTGAGTCTGAGCCCTGTCACTACTTGGCCCAGACCTCCTGTTAATTAATTTTGGTAAGTCTCAGCTTCTACATTTTAAAATAGAAGTGATAAAAACCTGTGGGGAGATATAATAACATAAAACAACTGTCTTATTAATATTGTAAATAATAGCTAACATTTGTTAACTTTTTCTAGGTGTGTAGTCTTTTCTAGACAATACAAATAAAAAAGTACAGTGTGATATATCGCCCTCTTTATTCAGGGGTTTGGGGGTCACACCTGGTGGCACCTCGGGACTACTCCTAATTCTATGGAGGTGACTCCTGGCAGTGCAGAAGGGACCAAACCAGGACTGGCCGCACGCAAGGCAAGTGTCTTAACCCCTGTACTCTCTCTGACCCCTGCACTTCTAATGGGAAAATTTCATTATCCCCGTATCAATGAGGAAACAGAGGCACAAAAAGAAAACTGAGGCACAGGAGAGGTCTGAGGTCTCATGGATGGCAAGAATCCAGAATCTGAACCCAAGTGGTCTGACCTCAGGGCCATTAACACAAAGAAACTCTGGCTCTTGGGGTTGGCATCATCTGAGCAGCTTTACTCACAGGTTTTTTTTGCAAGGGAATGGTGCACTGGATGGATGTGAGGACCCTATACACAGACGGAGGGGGCTAAGCTAGACACCCTGAAATTTTATAATGCTGTGAACTGACGGTACACCAGTTTTTTAAAAGGAGGGAAGAAAAACAATGTTGAAAATCCTTCTCCAAAGGCACTGGGATATAAAGTGGTGTTGATTAATCATTTTGCTTATGAACTATGCTTTAATTAAAATATTTAAAATTTAAAAAATCTTAAAATTTATGTAATTTCTTTCCTGATGTCTCTTACCTTTAGTATGGCAGGAGCCCTTCTGGGAGTTTCTTTGAACTTTACATCTCTTACAGATTATTCCTTCTTTCTCCTGTCCAGGACCTCCTCTTCTTCTCTTTAATGAACAGTATTAGTCTTTTTGTTGTTGTTGTTCTACGTCTTATGAGGGGGGTATATGTACCTACTTTATAATCAGTAATGTTCAATACTCTTCCAGTGTTTTACAATGAGCAATCAAATGATCTTGTTGGTTTTAGAAAAATTTTTTGGAAGGGGTCATACCTGGCTGTGCTCAGGGGCCATACCAGGTGGTGCTTGGGGGATCATATGTGGCACCAGGATTTGAATCAGGGCCATGGCTGCAGCTACATACTAGGCTAGTGCCATAACTTCTGCATTATCTCTCTGGCCCTGGATATACACACATATATATATCCATTTCCTTTCTTCTGTATCTACATATAAATATCTATCAATAGATATATATCTCTGTAGAGATCCCTATATATGTTTAGAATTTGTAATAAAAATTAATAAAATGTTTAAAATTTTAAATATTTTTTATTGAAACACAGTATATATAGAGATTTAGCACTTGATAAACATTCATTGTTCTTTATTTCATTTATCACACTACAAAGAATATAAATTTTAGGAGCATGATGTTGCATTAAATGTACAATGTCAACATGCTATACTTAGCACCAAATAACCTGCACCACTGTCCCAGGACATTTCCTATCCTCTCCCCATACCCTTTCCTGACTTAGTAACCTCAGTTTTGTCGTCAGGGCCCAAGGGGTTGCTTTCATAGGACATTGTCAATTCTTTTTTTTTGTGTGTGTGTGCCATATATGGTCCAGTGCTCACGTGTTTCTCCAGCTCACTATTCAGAGTCTGATACCAAACCTGGGGCCTCCTATCTGTAAAGCTAGGTGCCTTCGAGTTATCTCCTCAACCTTGCTTTATTTCTTTATATACCACATATATTTGTATTTCTCCCTCTGATTATGCTTAGCATGAATCCTTCTGGCTTCATCCATGTTAGGGCAAACAGCAAGATTTCATGTTTTCTTACAGCTGAGTAGTATTTCATCGTGTATCACATACCACAATGTCTTTATGCACTCATCTGTTGTTGGGCATTTGGGTCTCGTCCAGACCTTGGGTGTTGTAGATAGGAAAGTTTTGAAAAGGAGGTGAAAGAAAATAAGCTCAGGGAGCTCCCCAGAAACTGCATTCTAGCTCCTGGCTCAGCCAAGTACTGGGCGGTCCTCACTAATGGTCAGAGCTCCTTCTTCCCAGGAGCAGCTGGGGTCAAGGGCTGGGGCCACAGATGGGAACAATCAGGAGCACTAGTGAGGGAGGACTTCCGCAAGGTAAGCATGGGATAGACACTCTCCCTGAATTCTCTTTTTTGTGGGGGAGGGTACTTATGCCTCATCTAGCAGTGCTTCGGGGGCTATTCCTGGCTCTGCTCTCAGGAGTAACCGGGGTGGTGCCTGGAGGACCATGGGTGCTGGGGATCAAACCAGGGTGGGCCAAAATGCAAGGCAAGCACCTTACTTCCTTGTTCTCTCCAGTTCCCCCCCTTTTTTTTCTTTATGGTTTTGGTTGTTTAGGACCTTTGCAGAGAAAGATTTTTTTAAAAAAAAATTTTTATTAGTGATTCACCGTGAGGTACCGTTACAGACCTACAAGCTTTCGTGCTTGCATTTCAGTCATACAATGATCAACTGCCCATCCCTCCACCAGTGCCCATTCTCCACCACCAATGGTCCCAGCATCCCTCCTACCACCCCCACCCCATCCCCTCCACACCACCCCGCCTCTGTGGCAGGGTATTCCCTTTTGCTCTCTCTCTCTCCTTTGGGGTGTTGTGGTTTGCAATAGAGGTATTAAGAGAAATATTGTTTTTTTTTTCTTTTTGGGTCACACCTGGCGATGCACAGGGGTTACTCCTGGCTCTGCACTCAGGAACCACCCTTCGCGGTGCTCAGGGGACCATATGGGATGCTGGGAATTGAAGCCAGGTCGGCCTGTGCAAGGCAAACGCCCTATCCGCTGTGCTATTGCTCCAGCCCCAAGAGAAAGATCTTTAACAGAGAAATTGGTTAATACCTCATTCCTGAAGTATCCAAACTATGAAAAGAAGGAAAATATTAACCCAGATTGTGGCATGGCTGTTTGCTGAGTACTGTTGGCCAAGCCCTCAGAGACATGTGACGGCACATGATGGGTTTGTGA
Organism: Sorex araneus; assembly: GCF_027595985.1. Classification (NCBI taxonomy): domain Eukaryota; kingdom Metazoa; phylum Chordata; class Mammalia; order Eulipotyphla; family Soricidae; genus Sorex; species Sorex araneus. The sequence continues at coordinate 43,556,515 of NC_073305.1, read as the reverse complement.
AACAGCCTAAGGTCGAAGGAGAGGAAATCACGGGCCCTGGAGGTAGGAGCAGGGAGGCCAATACTTCAATGCTCTGAAGCAGCCTGCGCTGGGCGGTGGGACCCTCTGAGACAGCTGAAAAGACGAGAAGATGCTTCGCTCCCAGGATGGGCCCCAGGCTGGTGGGGGTGCAACCCCTGTCATAGTCTTCCTTGCCCAGATGGATGGTCATTCAGGAAACAGCAGTGAGAGCCTGAGGTTGTTGCGAGGCTCACGGCACAGACCCCTCAGGGAGGAGGGTCTCAGCACTCCACCGGCAGGTAGTGGGTGAGCACCTCGGGCCAGGGACCATAGTCGGGGTGGAGGCGAGAAAGGATCCCCGTCCAGCAGCTGTCCCCTGAGCTCCCTTGCAGTGCTGGGTACTTTGATCTGCCCACTAATCTTCTTCATGCTTTGATTCTGCCAGATGCTGCACACGTTAGTTCAACTGTCCTGATCTGAAGGGAGTCGGTGACCAAGGCCCGCTCCTTCTGGGAGCAGCCTGTGCTCAGTGATCCATTCCAAAGGCTAAGGCCAGACTCCTAGATTTTATTAGGGACAACTCTGGGCCACAGACAAGCTCCTGGACGCCCTGTCCCAGGGACATCAGCTGAAGCTGGTCACTCCTAGCATCCCTGCATGGCCCTGCCACACTCTAGGGGCAGTTCTCAGGAGTGAGCCTCAAAACTCTCATGCACCCCTCCCCCCACCACAACTCTCCTGTTCCAGGCTTCTTCGAAACTGATTTAAAACACATAACAAAGAAGTCTCCCATCCAAGTACAGCGGTAGGACAGCTGACCTTGCACGCAGCTGACCCGGGTTCGATTTCTTTGCCCCTCTCGAAGAGCCCAACAAGCTACCGAGAGTATCTCGCTCGCATGGCAGAGCCTGGCAAGCTACCCATGGCACATTCAACATGCCAAAAACAGTAACAAACAAGTCTCCGAATAGAGACGTTACTGGTACCCGCTCGAGCAAATCAATGAGCAATGGGATGACAGTGACAATGACCAAAAATGTCATTTACTACCCGGCAGTGCTTTTCTTTGTTGATGCCGTCTAAGTATAAATCACTGTTAACACTGATACTACTGTGATTTTCACAGAAGAGAAAGCAACCTCTATTAATATTTTTTCCCTTGTTATCCTATAGTTGTCCTGTGTTAACCATGACCCTCTCCCATGAAAACATTCATCAGCCTCATTAGGATTATTTGTAACCTCAAAAAGAAACACATAAATAACCTTCATTCTTAATCTTAAAATTTTTTTAAATTTCCCACTGACAGAATTGCATGCAACGTAGATGACTTTGTTTTTTTCTAGGCAGCTTTTTAAATAAGATGAATTATCTATAACCTCACTTCTTAAATAATTTTACTATTTTCATGTTTCCTTTTAAGAGTTATTTAATTAATTTATTTATTTTTGGCTTTTGGGTCACACCTGGCAATGCTCAACCTGGGAGTAACCAGGTTACTCCTGGTTCTATACTCAGGAGTTACTCCTGGCAGTGCTTGGGGGACCATATGGGATGACGGGGATCAAACCCAGGTTGCAAGGCAAATGCCCTACCTGTTGTACTATAGCTATGGGCTGCTTTTACAAATTATTAGGAGGGATTCTAGTTGAGGAGCTAAAGAGATAGTACAGTGGGTCGGACACTTTTCATGTACGCAGTTTACCAGGATTTGATCCCTGGTCCCCCAAACCCCGCAGGAGTGATCCCTGAGCACAGAGTTGGAAGTAAGACTGAGCACTGCTAGTGTGGCCCTAAACAAACAAAACATCACCCTAGCTGAGGGCATAATTTATGTACTATGGTTGTTTATTATCTGGATTGGCATTATGCAATTCTCCATGTCACGAAATATCTTTACCTAAAGATGATTTGGGGGAGGAGTGGGGGCAGAGCTAATAGTTCTGGGGACACTGCAGTGCTGGGGATCAAACCCGGGGCTCCCATGTGCAAAACATGTGCTCCATCTCTTTGAGTCATCTCCAGCTTGAAGAGGACTTTAATGTGGGCTAAGATTAAGGCTGAACCCTAATGTGAACAACCATCCCGATACCAGTCCTCCGGATCAACAAGTACTTCAGTGCAAGTCCATTCGCATGGAGGGACAGGGTCAAAGGATGAAGCACTATTGACACTGAGTGTTGACTTGGATATCTCATCCAGTTCGCAACCTTTGATGGCATTCTGTTTCACATTTTAATTTCACGACCCGTTCAAATCATCAGGACTTCACACATACCATTGCTTTGAACAAGTAAAAAACTTCTCAAAAAAATGAGTTGATGGGTGCTGAGGCTGTGACTCAGTGGTTAATGTACATGCTTTATTTGTGAGAGGTCCAGGATTTAATTCTGGGAACTGTATAAATAAACAATAATCAGTAGGCACATGAAAAACTCAACATTATTAATCCTATGGACACATAATTCAAACATCCGAAAGATATCATTCTATACCCATTCAGATGACTACTATTAAAAAAACAGCGATGGAGCCAGATAGAACAGTGGGTAAGGTGCTTGCTTTGCATGCAGCCAACTCAGGCTCAATTTCTGGAACCCTATATGATCCCCCAAGCACCACAGAAGTGATTCCTGAGTGAAGAATCAAGAGTAACCCCTGAGCACTGCTGAGGTGACCTCAAGACAAACAAACAAAAAGGTAAAGCCATTGTTGAAACTGAAGGGTGTTGGGCAGACACTTGTACACTAATACACAAAAGCTAAAAGGTAGAAAGAATGTCTACGGATGGGGTGAATGGATGGATAAAAGCGGGTATGGGGTATAATCTTTAGTGTTTTTTTTCCTTCAGTTTTTGGGCCACACCCAGTAGTGTTCAGCGTTTACTCCTGGCTCTGCACTCTAGGAATTATTCCTGGTGGGCTCAGGGAGTCATATGGGATGGCAGGAATTGAACACAGATGGGCCACGTGCAAGGCAAGTGCCCTCCCTGCTGTACATTCACTCTGGCCCCTAGTCTTCAGTTTTAACGAGAATGACGAGCTGACACCGCCTGCACCGGGGAAGAACTTTAAAGACACCCAAAGTTCATCCTAGTTCTTCTAAGGATACATAATGTGTGATGCCCCTTATGGGAGGGATCTGAACAATAAAAGCCCATAAACACAGAAATTATAATAGCGGCTACTCGGGACAGGAGAGGGGAATGGAACACCAGCATTCCATAGGCACAGAATTTCATTTGGGAAGAAGGAATGTACTCAGTACCACTGAAATGCGGTCATAAAAATGGTTACAATGATAGGGCTGAAGCAATGGTCACAATGATAGGGGGTATGGTGTTTGCCTTAAACACAGCTGACCCAGGTTCAATTCCTGACATACCATATGGTCTGAAGAGCCCACCAGGAGTGATCTCTGAGCATCATGGTATGGTCTAATTCCCCCTCCCAAAGAGCTACAATGACAACGTTTACATTATATTTTTCCACAATTAAAATGAGTTGAGGGGCTGGAAATGTGGCTCAGTGGTGGAGCAACTATCTTAAATATATGCAGTCCTGGCTCAATCCCCATTAATTTTTTTTTTTTTAAAAAGCTGATGTTGGGGCTGGAGCAATAGCACAGCAGATCGGGTGTTTGCCTTGCATGCGACTGACCTGGGTTCAATTCCCAGCATCCCACATGGTCCCCTGAGCACCACCAGGAGTGATTCCTGAGTGCAGAGCCAGGAGTAACCCCTGAACATTGCCGGGTGTGACCCAAAAATCGAAAAAAAAAAAAAAAGCTGATGTAAAGAGACAGTGAGTAGAGATGATGTGGCCCAAATTAAGTGGGCAGGTGAACACCGGACCACTCCCCACAGATATTTGCATGCAAATCAATACTCTGAATTTTTTGTTGTTGTTTTGTTGATTTCTGGGCAAAAAAAAAAAAAGTTATTTAAACACCCTGTGTTAGCCAAGCAGGTAGAAAGAAATCGGGAAAACCTATTTTGTACAAGTATTTCACTTTTCATCTCTTTTCATCTAACCAGCTACAGGCAGCAGCCCAGGTTCATAGACTGGGCCCCACTGCCAGGAAGTGGCCAGACCACCTGCCACCCCACAGCACCTATACCCACTCTATGCTGAGCCCTGTAGGGGTGTCCCTCACTGCTTCCTGTTTATTACATTTCACACTGTAAAAAAAAACCCCACTCAGTTGGGTGTTTGAAACTATGGATCATTATAGAAGCAAATCATGACTCTTACTGCACAGTCCTCACTCCCGAAGTACCACAAGCTCAGTTCCTTTCCTTCCTTCCTTCCTCCCTCCGTGCTTTTCCGTTCTCCTCTTTTTGCTTCTTGAATTTTTTTTTTCTTTTGTTTTGGCTATGGTCAGGAGTTACTCCTGGCAGTGCTTGTGGAACCATATGTGGCGGCGGAAATGGAACCAGGATCAGCCTCCATGCGAGCCAGCCATCAAGCAAGCACGCGCCTTATCCATTGTACTATCTTTCCAGCTCATTTCCTCACTTTCAAGTTTTCTCAACCTTTGTTTCCTCACTGTGAAGCCAGGTGTGGTCATCTTGTCTCTGTGAAAGCAGATGTAGTACACCCTCTCCATGGACAACACCAAAGTCCACAGAGGCAAACAACCCACCACTACAAAGTACCTGTTCCCAGCTACCTAGCCAGTACCACAGTTCACATTTGGGTCAATACAGATTCCAGTATTACTGGGCTCATGTACATATGAAAGATGTTTTTGAAGTGAGCTTCACAATATAAAGTATTAGCACTTGGTTTATAGCAAGTACATGATGAATATACTTTCTTCAATAGCAGTTAAAACAATTGCATAGTGTAGAGAAAACAGTTTGTCCAGCACTTTTCTTGGGAAAATTAGATGTCTGGAGAAAAAAAAAAAGTGCAGGATGTCCTTGACTTATGCAGCTTTCTATAAATGACAGCAACTGGCTTTCAACTTAGCTTTTTAACTTGCTTCTGTGCCAGTATAATCAAACTACACAATCTGTTTTCTTGTTTCTAATTTTGCTCTAATTTGCATCCTTGTCTCGACCTCGTCTCCCTGATGCACACTTGTGCTTCCACTAATCCAGTGCCCCGTCCCTCACCTCTATTATCTAGACCTTCTCTCCCGCCCACTTCCCATAGAGTTTCTTTTCCTTTCCTTTTCAAGATACTGTCAGACTTTGTTAGACTAGGCAAAACTTTATCCTCTGTTCCACATTAGGATTATCCTGTAATATGAAGGTAGAATTGTTAATAAGAAACTTTTGAATAAGAACATGTTATCAAGGGACTGGAGCGATAGTACAGCAGGTAGGGCATCTGCCTTGCATGCGGTCAACCCGGGTTCAACCCTTAGCATTCCATATTGTCCCCCGCGCACTGCAGGAATGATTTTTGAGTGCAAAGCCAGGAGTAACTCCTGAGCATCGCTGGGAGTGACCCCCCAAAAAAAGAATTGGCACATGTACAGGGCTTGAGTACCATTTAAAATTTATCTGGGGGTTCTTGCCATTGGTGCTTGGGATGCCACATGGTTCCAGGGAGGGAACATGCTGAGCTTGCTCTCTAGCCCTTTGAGTTATCTCCCCCAACCCGGGGCTAACTCTTAAAAGTTAAGTTTTTAGGGGAGGGGAGAGCAGAGGAAAGCAGCTGGTATTTAAGGAAACTTCTGGGACGATAATGGAAATGTCTTTACTAGTTTGAGGTAATTTAAAATATCAGACTTTACTGACCATAAAATTTGCCTGACAAAAATTGCATGTAAATATGGTAGCTTTGTAGAACGAGGCAGATGCAAGGGAGCAAGAGCATGGTGTGCACAGACGGTGCTAACCCTGGAGTCCTGGAGGCTGTGAGGTGGTCATCCATCACCTGGCCATCTGGAAGGGAGGGACACAGGTCATTAAAGGAAAACCCTCGGCAATTTACCCTCCGGTGATCCCCCAAACCAATGAGGTGCCAGAAGGTTTATAGGCTCAACAACACCGACCAGGGAAGGAATCAAGAATTCCCTGATAAAACCTTTCAACCAGAGTTGTCAAAAATCTAACTGGCTCTTCCAGGAGCTCAGCCTTTGCAGGATGGGGCAGGACTTGGTTAGACTCTGATGACAAGCAGATGGCAAAATTTGTGGTCTCAAGTTCCAGGAAGAAAATAGGTTTCTCACCCACTTACTAAAGACCTATTGCAGAGCTGAGAGGATGTAAGGAGCCACTCTCTCTCTCTGGGAAGGGGCCCCCATGTACTCAAACAAAGCATTGATTTGCTTTTATTTACTTCATGAACTCTAACATCCCCAACTTTCCCCCCCCTTCTCCTTTTGTTTCATTTTGTTTTGCTTAGGGGACACAATCTGTAATGCTCAGGGCTTACTCCTGACTCTGCCCTCAGTAATCACTAATGGGCAGGGCTTAAGGAACCACATGTAGTGTTGGGGATCTAACCTGGGGTGGCCACATGCAAGGTAAGAGCCCTGCCCACTGAACTATTACTCTGGTTCAAATATCTCCAACTTCTAACATTCACAGCATCAAAACAATGAAAAGCCTCTGAACTTGGGCAGTCTAGACAATGGCTCAGGAGGCCGGCCCGTAAGCCTCTCTAGGTGCCTGGTGCCTGCCCTTCCGGTCTTTGTTCTCCTGAAATCAATGAAAATCAGTAAGGCCAAAGGGGCAGGGTGGGGAGAGTCTTCCATGATGTTTAAAGAAGTGTGTGTGTGTGTGTGTGTGTGTGTGTGTGTGTGTGTGTGTGTGTGTGTGTTTGGGGGGGTTGCGAAGCCTCAGGGGGAAGAAGTGCATTCACTAGAGTTGGAAGTCCCTGACCCTGTTTTAGGGGTGTGTACCAACTGAGCTGTCTCTCCTGGAAACTCTCTGAGTCTTACAGCCCAGAGGAAAGGGAATCAGACAGCAGGACTGTCATATTTGACTTAGAAACCTTTTCTTGTCTATTTTTCTCAGAATCAGTTCACATTCTGTAATGTGTCCACAGAACTGGGGGAGAATCCAATGAACACAGGACGGCCAGGGTTACTGTCCCATCCAGAGTCCTGGTGCGTCCAGATACAGAACTTGGGCTGCCAGGCTCTTCCCAAGTCATGGAGAGACCCCAGTAACTAAGCACAAGATGTGACTAACCCAAAACGGCAAAAAGGGCTCTATCCACTCACCACAACCAGGTAGAAATGCCTGTGAAAAGCAGCGAAGCTGGCCATGCCAGCACTTACACATGGAACACTTCCTGGGCAGCCAGGTGCCATGGCGCAGAGAACCGCAGTTCCTGTGAGTGAACAGAGATGGTGAGACATTCGTACCTTAGATGCCTCCCACCCGCAGCCTTTCCCCGACCCCACATCTCCTTTAAAAGTTTACTATGGGACCGGAGAGACAGTACAGCGGTTAAGGGCTTGCCTTGCACGCATCTGACCCAGATTCAATCCCCAGCACCCCATCTGGTCCTCCAACCCGCTAGAATTGATTCCCTTATCACAGTGCCAGAAGCCCTGTGTGTGTCCCCCAACCGCCTGCCCCCTCCCCACCACCAAACAGAACAGAACAAAAAGCTTACTCTTTGCGCACATCCAGCTCACAGTTGCGTCCATAGAAGGAGGGGGGACAGGCACAGAAGGACCCCAGCATGCAGGTCCCCCCATTCAGACAGCAGGTTTTGTTGAGCTCCTTATCTGAAAGGTGCAAAGAGGTGGCTGAGCGGGTGGAGGCAATGAACAGCTGAGTGTCCCTAAAAAAAGGCAGCACAGTGCTCCCCAGAGGGCTCGTGACATGCTGACTGCACAGACCAACTTGGCTGACCAAGTGCTCCTTTGGCCACCCATGTCCCTTACTGGCGAAACCCTTTTCATGCATAGAACAGTGGTGGGCCCCCAGGGTGAAGTGGAATCCCGTAAAGGAGTAGGTTTCCCAGAGGTGAAGACTATAGTCTTGGCCCAAGCAATAGTACAGCTGGCAGGACGCTTGTCTTGGGTTTTATTCCCCCCATATGGTCCCCTGAGTCCCGCCAGGAGTGATCCTGAGTGCAGAGGCAGGAGTAAGACCTGGGCACTGCCAGGGTGTGTTCCCAAAACAAATAAACAAAAAAACACACCCTCTAGGGCTGAGGACATGACTAAGTGCACACCTTGTATGAAGTCCCGTGTTCGGGCCTGGCACCACAAAAAAAGAAGAGTGAGAACATACTGCCTATTTCACCCCCACGAGAAGACCACTCCAGCCTTTGCTTGGCACAGGAACCAGAACCATGCTCTTCGGGAAAGTGTCAAAGCGAGTCTCAGGAGCCAAGAGCTGGCTCAGTACAGGGAGAGAACAGGGTTAAGGGTAAGGGAAGTCGCTCTTACTGTCCAGGATTCTCGGGGGAGACACAAACTGCAAAGACTGAGGGCGAACCGCAGGCTGCTCTCGGGGTCCAATGTTGTCACTTCTGCTGGCTAGACCTGTATGTGAAGGACAAGGTCACCACTCTGAAGCCAACCCCCTTGGAGTTGGTGTTTCTGGCCCCATGGAACTTGTCAGGGATCAAAAGAACAAAAAGTCTCACCCGCAACTAATTCCAATGCTTTGGAAATGACCATGATCCAAATCACACTAGGAAGAGGAAATCAAACACCAGTTAGCCGAGCAAAGCAAATAAAGCCTCTTGAGTTCATGTGGGGTAAGAGCACAGACAACTAAGAAGAAATTGTAGAACACGGCCTTTTTTTTTTCCCTCTTGGCGTTCTTTTAAAATGATTGGCTAATTCATACAAAACAAAGAACAGTTGTGAGAAAAAAATAGTCTAATATCCACCCGTGTTCAATATATTTTGTTACTTCTTAGGGTCTGTCCTCAATTCACAAAGTTTTAAGTTGGTATAAAATTTGTATCTTCTCTTTCATGTATGCGTTCCCCTGAATATTGTTCTCAGACAGCTATTTTAAAATGGCTGCTTGATAATCTAGGTAATTGATGAATCACATTTTACAAACAATTTCATCTGGCACTAGCTGTTTTTAAAAGATTTGTAGATTGGGTCTAGAGTGATAGTACAGGGGTTTGCTTTTCATGTGAGGACCTGGTTTAATCCCTGGCACCCAGATGGAGCACAGAGCTCCTCACCCCTACCCCCACGGAATATCACTCCAAATCCACCCACCCCACCATTTTTTAGAATGAAAAAAAAAACCAACCCAATTACTCTTAGTAGATTCGCAAATATTGACTATAGCTTCTTAAGTAGATTTGCAAGTATTGACTACATCTTCTTAGAAGCAGATCTTCCATTTGGTTGAAATATTGACCTTCATAACCATTTCAGAGTGCAGCCGTTAACCTCATTGAAATGTTAAAAGTAAAACCAGTGACGTAGTTGCTTCTAACCTTTCAGATCTTTCAGGAAAAAAACAGCCAACCTGATGGCGGTTCTCTTAAAGCTCAAGTCAAACAAAATTAAGTAGGTGTAGAACATCATTTCCTAAGCCCACCAAGTTCACAGTCAAGATTGCCCCCTACCTGGAAGAGAAGCGCTCCATCTTCCGGCAGTCCTTAGCACCTAACAATTTAGGGGCGTGGGAGTGGGGAGGAAGTTAGCAGGACTTCAATTCACAGCCATTGCCAAAACACCCAGAGGCGAACATCAACATTTCTAGACCTGAAATCTGGAACTTGATGGGAAAAGTAATCCCGCGGGAGCCAGGATGCTTGGGGAAAGTCCTCAGTGAAAGCTTTGACCCAAAGTCAAAGACTCAGCTTTCCTGGGACCCTCCCTCCGCCTGCGAAGACCCCCTGGGAAGGAGCGGGGCGGACCCTGCTGCGGGCGGGGAGGCGGGGCACCCACGGGTTCAAAGCCAAACCCCTCGAGGGTGGAGGCGTGAGGCTGGGGGACACAAAGAGGGAGAATGGGCTGGGCGGAGTCCGGCGAAACTGGATAACAGGCCCTAATGTCTCTATTGTTAGCTGCGGGTCAAAACATCAGATTTGGTCGGGGTGGGGGTGGGGGCTGGAGGGCGAGTCAATCACTCTAGCGCGCGATGCTGGAGACCGGGAGAGTAATTGGCATCACCAGGAATATCCCCAGGCCGTGTTTGGGTCTCTCAAAGCGTTTCATGCTAGCCCCCTCCCCTCCGCCCCGGGAAGGGGACTACGTTTTATTCCTTTCTTTTTTTTTTAAAAAAAAGAAGGGGTGCAGGTGGTGGCCGGAGCTAGAGTACAGCAGGTAAGGCGCTTGCCCTGCTCGCAGCAGACCCGGGTTCGACCCTCCAGCATCCCTTCTGGTTGCCCGAGCTCCGCCAGGAGTGATTCCTGAGTGCAGAGCCAGGAGCAACCTCAGAGCATCGCTGGATGTGGCCCCCAAACTAAAATAAATAGATAAATAAATAGATTAATTAATTAATTAATTTAAAAAAGAGGCGGTGGTGCTGAGGTCCCGGGGTTACTCGGTGGTGGGGAAAGGGTGCGCTGTCCAGGGTGGGCAGTAAGGCGAGGCCTGGCCGTGGAGGTGGGAGCACCAGAGCTCGCGGTTCCTGACCTGGCACCTGGCGTGGCTGCGCGGGACGTCGGGCGCACCCGCGTGGCAAGGGTGAGGCCACGGGACCACGGGGCCACAGGGCCACGGCCGGGTGCGCGGCGCTGCAGCCTGGCCTCCCAGCCCCACCTGGACTTGGGCCCACCCCCACCTCCCCTGCCCCCTGCAGCCACCGGCTTGCAGGGAGACTGAAAGCGTTCCTAGGTTTGGCGGCTCCTGGAGCATCCTCTAGGGCTGCGCTCCGAGCCGCGGTGCCCGGGCAGGTTTCATGGGGGACTTAGTGTGTCCAAGTCCTTCCTAAAGATCGTTTAACTCTACTTCTAAAGAGAAAGCCGGATGCTTGACTCCTGCCGTCAGGCCCGCGTGCACGGAGCTTTGTGTGTCCCTTCTGGTTCCCTTCCCCCATCCCTGTGGGCCGGATTTACCCAGGGCAGAAGGAACCCGCAGAGTTCAAGGCCATTTCCGCTTCAGCTTCTGCCTGTGGGAATGTTTAGGCCCCAGGTGTCAGGAAACTCCGCCGTTTGCGTCTACACCTGCAGCGGAGGAGAATTAATTAAAAAAAAAAAATAATAATAATAAAAAGGAAGATGGGGTAAGTTTCCGTGAGACCTATGTTGGATGCGACTCATTTATTTATAATTTAGCAGTATTTCCAAGTGACTCTGGGAGCTGCCGGCTTGGCACCTTGTGTGGCCCGGATCCTGTGAATATGCGTCAATGGGCTCACTGAGCTTCAGAGCACAGGGACCCTGGCCGGAAGCTCTGGGACCCGGCTTTTGGAAGTGCAGAGCATAAGAGAGCTAATCATACCTTCGCCAACTGACTAGGGCCCCCACCCCCACCCAGGAGGCTCAAGGTGAAGTGCACTGCTTGAAATTTTTGCAAGTCCCAGGCCTGCTGACCTAAGGGGTGCTGGCATCTCACTTTCTGGGGGAGACAATTAGTGGCATGGTGAATTTAGGGGTCTTTTCCTTGGGGGCTGAGTAGGTCTGCAGCACTACACCTTTGCACTGGTGCCAAAGGGGGCTGTGGCACAATCTTTAGAACCTGAGCTGGGACAGGTAGTCACATCCCCATCTTCAGAGAGGGAGGAACCGAGGTATAGAGGCCCAGAGTCAGGCAATGTTAGTGTGTGTGTGTGTGTGTGTGTGTGTGTGTGTGTGTGTGTGTGAGTGTGTGTGTGTGTGAGTTGTGTGTGTTTCCACCCGAACCCTAGGATGGACATTTCTGCCACACAAGCTCCCTTTTTCTCCGAAGAGGGGCATGTATGGAAACATCTGCGCTGTCCATGAACTCCAGAGGGGGCGAGTAGCACTGGATGCAAGGCGGATGGCCTGGGCCAGGTTTGGGGGTTAGAAGGGGAGGGAGGGGGGGCTGGAGCGATAGCACAGCGGGTAGGGCGTTTGCCTTGCACGCGGCCGACCCGGGTTCTAATCCCAGCATCCCATATGGTCCCCTGAGCACCACCAGGGGTGATTCCTGAGTGCAGAGCCAGGAGTAACCCCTGTGCATCGCCGGGTGTGACCCAAAAACAAAAAAAAAACAAACAAAAAAAAAAAGGGGAGGGAGGGGCTTCAGCGCTGAGTGACCATGTAAGGGGTCGGAGGCAGTGAGCTCTCTGAGAGGGTGAGATAGGGTTGGAGGGAAACAGGCAGGGTGAGATTAGAAAGAGAATGGCCCGAAGCTCAAGAAATTCCTGTTATGGAATGTCAGGAGAATGGGCCCAGGATATGCAGAAGATAATCCTTTCAAACATCCTACTCTCTCCCACCCCTTTGTCTTCGACATCTGCGTGCCTTAAATCCACTATAAAGGGGCCTGGAGCGATAGTACCTCAGGTAGGGCAATTATCCTTTCAGGCAGTCAAACCAGGATCCATCGCCAGGCCAGTATCCCACCTGGTTCTCTGAGCACCACCAGTGATTCCTGAGAGTGCAGAGCCAGGAGTAACTCCTAAGCATCACCGAGTGTCACCCAAAAAGCGCCCCCGCAAAAAAACCTACAAACAAACCCCACCAAAAACAAAACCCAAAAAAGCACAAAAAAACCAAAAATGCCACTTTTATAAGTGCTCTAAGAAAATATAAAAAGAAAAGGATTTTCCCCCTTTTTGGGACAACTTACTTAAAGACCTGGCCATCCTGACCTGACCCTCTGCTCTTCTCTTCTCTGCTCTCTTCCTTCCTTCCTTCCTTCCTTCCTTCCTTCCTTCCTTCCTTCCTTCCTTCCTTCCTTCCTTCCTTCCTTCCTTCCTTCCTTCCTTCCTTCCTTCCTTCCTTCCTTCCTTCCTTCCTTCCTTCCTTCCTTCCTTCCTTCCTTCCTTCCTTCCTTCCTTCCTTCCTTCCTTCCTTCCTTCCTTCCTTCCTTCCTTCCTTCCTTCCTTCCTTCCTTCCTTCCTTCCTTCCTTCCTTCCTTCCTTCCTTCCTTCCTTCCTTATGATCCCACCTTCAATCTCACCACCCCCGAACCCAAACTGACTCCCCGACGAATACATTTTTTCAATTATTGTAATTTGGGTCCCATGCTTGCAAAAGTGCTAGGGCCTGGGGGTTTACATACATACAGGTACCTCGCTCCTACTCCACAGATGAGTCCGAGGCCGCTGTCCCTTGCCCAGTCCTCTCTTTCACTCCTGAGAGTGCTAGAGCACTCTGGAGTTGTCTGTCACGACTCACAACGGAGAAAGGCCAGTCCTCCTGACTTGTTATCGTGGTGACTGTCAAGCTTTTCTGCCTCTCTGGTGGGGGATGGAGCTCTGTCCCTGCAGAAGTGGCAGAGGCAGCGGCCAGCCCTGCCACCAAGTGCTGTGTCTCAGAGACCCAGGGAGCCAGGCTGGGGGTGGGGGCTACAGGAAGTGCTGTGGAGTGGGGCTCCCGAAGGAACACTAAGAGAACGCTGAACACCAGAACCAAATGCTCTTGGTCTTGGGACACTTCCAGTATTGCACGCTGCTTGGTTGTGCTGCGGGGGATACAAAAGCGGGATCACAAGGCCAGAGAGATAGTGGGTCGGGAGCTTGTGACACAGGCTGAATTCCCCGGTACCACAATGCCTCTCAGCCCCCCCCCCCCCCCCCCCCCGCCGGAGTGATCACATACCCTGGCAGAGTCAGGAGTAAATCCTGAACACCGCAAGATTGGCCTCCAAACACATACAAAAAGCAGGGCCAAAAGGATGAACTAAGTGTTTACCGTCAATCAAGAAGCATCTGACCTGAAAACCTAAAAATTGACTATCAGAAATCAATGTTTAGATTCCTAATAGTCCTACTGAAGTGTATGCATATACCACCAACACAAGGCATCCGATTCAGAGAGGAGAGAGGAGTTAGTGTCAGCTAGCCAGGTCCACTAAATTCCATGGACGGGGAACACAGAGTTAAAATCCGACTCAAGAGTTAAAGAACAGAACAGCCACAGTCACCGCATAGGGGTTAAGGTCAAAAACTACCTTCGTCATGGGACTCCTAGGGACACCTTGAGTCTTACCTTGGTCATTGTTCTTGGAACTTGCAGTGGCCCGAAGACAGCCGCAGGCCAGCTCAGGGAAAACCTCCAACTCGGGAGTGCGGGGACCTCTCGCCCAGCCGGCTCCTGCAAACAAACAGCTTCTGATAAAAGCTAATGACTCGCTGTCTGCAGAGGCGCCCTGGGCCGGCTCATTAACAAGTTAATGGCTCTCTCTTCTCCCTGGCGAACTTAACAAATAGCAACTGGAAGTCTGTTTCGCATTTGCCACAGATCTTTGTGTGGGGTTCAGGACTGATTCCGGCTCTCAAAAATCTGCGGGCCCAGGGGCTGGAGAGGGAGTACGGGAGATAGTATGTTTGTCTTACATGCGACCAGCCTGGGTTTGATCCTGAGCCCCGCCAGGAGTGACCCCTGAGTGCAGAACCCGGAGTAAGCCCTGAGGTCTGCTGGTTACAGCTCCCATACCCACTCCACCCCCGCTTTATCGCCCCCCCCCCAACAACAACAACTAAAACCCCTGCAGGTCCAGCGTGGGAAAATGTGGCCACCTGAGTCATTTTCAAGCTTTATCTAAGAAGACACTGTATAAAAAACATGGAGAAGATTTCATGTATGTGCGTGTTTGGGGGAGGCCTACCTAGTATGAATTCCTAGGTAGCCATATCGTCAACTATGTTGCTAATGATCTTGGCATGCTTCTGCATGGCGGGGAAGCAAGGAGACAAATTTGGGGGCCACATTTAGTAGTGCTCAGGGTTTAACCCCGACTGTGCTCAGGAGCGGCCCTTGGCAGTGCTCACTTGGTGCTGAGTATTCCAACCAGGGTCACTGGGACATAAGGCAAGTGCCTCACCACTCCCCTTCTTCCCCCTACCCACAATCCGCTGTACTCTCTCTCCAGCCCCTGCTCCTGCATTTTTGCAGTGAGCTCCCCTGTACCTGTGTCTTGGTGAAGGTGGCGCTGTGATTGCTCAGGTATCATCACTGCACTCTTATGTGAAATGTCACTGGACCTCCTGTGTCTCTCTTTCCTGCTTGAGAGCAGCATTTCCCTTGCTCACATCTTTCTTTCCTCCTCGACTGTTGAGAACCCCCTAGAGCTCCCTACCCACCTGTCTTGGGGACTCCCGGAGTCTCCCAGTTCCTTTTGTCCAGTTCAGCCTTCCTCCTTCTCCTTTGAGATGTCTGATCCCACATCTGTCACCTGGACACCCATCTCCCCCCGCACATCTGTTTCTGCCCTCCTTTCTCTAGGAGTAGTTGACAGTGTTTTTCCCCTCTCTTGCTATTCTCCCTTGAATGTGAGTTTCGCCTGCCGCCTGCCTCCCCTTTCAGACTCTGCACGTGCAGGCAAGAGCCTTCTTCCTTCTCTGCATTCACGGTTACTCTGTACCTGCCACCAGCAGAATGGATTTCTGGAGTCTAGGGCCTGCACCCTGGCCCAGGCTCTCATAGTGTGGCCCCAGGAACATTTTGGAAGACAGGGGCTCTAGGCTGTTGCTCCCCAGAAGATGGTTCAGGTTAGGCCACTGGCAATAAGGCAGGGAAAAGGCCAGTGTGAGTGGGGGTGTAATAATGACCTGAGTTAAGAAGTGATATTATAGTTGCCTTCTGGTAAAAGGATGATCACCCACTCCTTGAAATGACTCCTATTCTGTGTATGAACAACAAGAATTAATGTCACACAATAGAAATGAGGGTCAGAAGGACTGGCCGACTGGCCTATGGTTGGAAGCTTGTCACAAGTGTTGGGAAGGGGAGAGGGCAGTTAGGATAGAGAAGGGAGCTATGACAGAGACCGTTGGAAATGATCACTCTGGACAAGAACTGAGTGCCCAAAGTAGGTAAGGGATATACATGATAACCTTACCTATATTGCAAACCATAATGCCCAAAAGGAGAGAGAGAGAGAGAGAGAGAGAGAGAGAGAGAGAGAGAGAGAGAGAGAGAGAGAGAGAGAGAGAGAGAGAGAGAGCGCCTGTTGGGGTGGGGAGTAGATGGAGGGAAATTGGGGACATTGGTGGTGAAAAATGTACACTGGTGATGGGACAGATGTTAGAACATCGTATGACTGAAACCCAATCATGGACAACTTTGTAATTTTTTTCTCACTGTGATTTAATTTATTATTATTATTTTTTTGCTTTTTGGGTCACACTTGGTGGTGCTCAGGCTTACTTCTGGCTCTGCACTCAGAAATTACTCCTGGCAGTGCTCGGTGCTGGTGCTATAGCTCCAGCCCTAATTTTACTTTTTTTTTTAAAAAAAAAGAGAGTTAATGTCGTAGATTTAAATATTCAAGAGGTTGGGGCCAGAGCTATAGCACAGCGGGTAGGGCATTTGCCTTGCATGAGGACGACCCGAGTTCAATCCCCAGCATCCCATATGGTCCCCCAAGCACCGCCAGGAGTAATTCCTGAGTGCAAAGCCAGGACTAATCCCTGAGCATCGCTGGGTGTGACCCAAAAAGAAAAAAAAATATTCAAGAGGCAAGAGCAGTGAAAACCCAAACTCTTTAGACTGAAGATGTACTGGTTGGAGAGCAATTGAATACGAAGGACCAAGTGACCCTAAGTGACCAATGGGTGAATCCCAGCTTATTATAACACAATTGCATAATAAAACCTCACCCACCTGTGCATTTGTAATTTGCCACTTCAGGAAGTGGCCAAGTATAGGAAATACCACTCCTGTCGGGATCTGGGTGGTACCTTGACACCAGGACATCTCCATGCCACAGTCCTCTTTCTTCCCTGAAAAATCTTTAAAATATTCCACCCCTGATTAATTTATCCCATTCCTTTACCTTCATAGATCAGACGTTTGTGTGAGCTGGTGTTACTCTCTCTGGAGGATGCCTGCACTCTGGACTCTGACTTTCAATACTCCTTAATAAATCCTTCCTACTCTTTATTTCTCTGACTCTCCTTGAATTCTTTCCTATAGCAGGTTGGACAGACCTGGGACCAGATTGGTACCTAAGGGCTGAGGTTCTGATCCGCACTTAGTAAGATGCTTTAAGTCTGGGTCCCATTAATGAGGGACCGTTAATCAGATCCCAGGGTTGGCATCTGAATCGGAAAGGGGATGCCCTTATGGCAGATTCCCTCATTTTATTGTCCTCTGTTCTCTTACAGCTGAGAAATCAAGCCCCTGTTCCTATGAAGACACCTACCCCCCTTAGGTTGCATCCTCAGGAACTGGAATAAATATTACACACACACACACACACACACACACACACACAAAATCACACACACCCTCTAAAGAAGCAGCTAATCTCAGTTTGTAACACCACCTGGCCCCAGTACTGCGTTAGCAGATGGGAAGATAAGGTCAGTGAATGGGAGCTCAAACTTGACCGGCAATTGGCCAGTTCGACCTTTTTTGGAGAGGAAGAGAATGGGGCAGGCTCCTTACGTTCAGGCTCTTGTGACCCTTCAAGGGGAAGCAGAACTGTGCAGGGCTTGCGGGACAGGTCTGCAGTCCAAGTCCCGCTCAGCCCGGACTAGGCTCCTCCTGGCTCTGCTCAGGGGTCATACCTGGCAGTCCTTCGGGGGACTGCGTGGTGCCAGGGCCTCCTGCATGCAAAGTTTGTGTTGCAGCCTGTTGCACTATCTCTCGAACCTTCGGAGGCCAACTTCTGCTGACAACACTGAATAATCAGCGGCTGCTACTCTTGTCTTTTCAGTCCCGCCAGGACCTCAGACTGGGCTGGAAACCGCACCCGGGGATGCCCAGTTCACACATCCCCACCCAGAGGCAGCGAATCCTCCTCAGAGCCATTTGACTTCTGTACCGATGCCCCTTTGAGGGGCCTCCATGACCTTTGCTTGTCTTTCTGTTATAAGAGGTGGCCAGGAGACGGGACAGCAGGCCTGCCAGCGTCCATGAGGGAAGGACCCAAGCCAGATTAAGCCAGCTCTGGGAAAGTTTACAGGTGACCCTTTGAGATCTAGTCCAGCATTTCAGAGGCTGCCTCTTGCTTGTGATTTGTCCAGGAGGGGCGTTAGCATAATGTTTGGGTGCAGCCTGAGCAGAGCTGAGAAAGAGACACCATGGGAGGTGTCTGCTAGCTTGGGAATAGATGCCACGAACCCCAGCTCTGGGATTCTTTTTGTGTGTGTGTGTGTGGGGGGGGTTACACCGGGCGATGAACAGGGGTTACTCCTGGCTCTGCACTCAGGAACCACCCTTGGTGGTGCTCAGGGGACCATATGGGATGCTGGGAATCGAACCCAGGTTGGCCGAGTGCAAGGCAAACGCCTTACCCGCTGCGCTAGTGCTCCAGCCCCTGGGATTCTTATAGATTGTGCTTCCTGAGGGCAGAGGGGGCTCCTTGCTGCTGGATCTTCCATCCTGAGGAGATAAGACCACCTGGAGCCAGACTTTCCTGCCAGGAGACAGTCAGCAATGGAGAAAATTAGGGCATAGCAGACAATGGGAACAAAAGAAACATTTGAGAATGCCAAGTATTGGGGGGAGGAAAAATAGATTAAAACCCACACAGTGGAGGGCCAGAGTGATAGCACAGAGGGTAGGATGCTTGCCTTGCATGTGGCTGACCTGGGTTCGACTCCTGGTATCCCTGAGGCCAGCCAGGAGTGATTCCTGAGTGCAGAGCCAGGTATAAACCCTAAGCACCACCAGGTGGGGCCCCCAAACCAAAACCACCACTACCACCAATCCCCCAAAACCCATATATCTATTCAGTGCTGCTGTCCTGCCAGTCCACTCCCAACATCTCCAATAAAATCTGTCACTGTCTTGTCTTGGGTCTCCTGAGGGAGCCCTTGCTCAGGGCCACCAGCACTGAGACAATACAACAGCAGCACCTCTCCCAGAATAAAGACTCAACAGTATGTTTGATTGGTCAATTTCTAGCACTGGCATTGCTTGGGAAAAGTGGGGACACTCCTGAATTATTCCCCCAGAAAGCTATGCCATTCCTTACCAGCTGACTGTAAGAAGCATCTTAATTTTTTGTTAACTTTGTATATCAAAAATAGCTTCAGCCCTGGAGTGATAGCACAGAGGGTAGGGCGTTTGCCTTGCACACAGCCAACCCGGGTTCGATTCCCAGCATCCCATATGGTCTCCTGAGCTCCACCAGGGGTAATTCCTGAGTGCAGAGCCAGGAGTAACCCCTGTGCATCGCCAGGTGTGACCCAAAAGTAAAAAAAAAAAAAAAAAAAGCTTCATTCTTTGTTCCTGTACTGCTTGCAGGTTTCTATTTCTTTTTTTCTTGTTTGCTTATTTGTTTTTCTGGCCATACCTGTAGGTGCTCAGGGCTTAGTCCTGGCTCTGTGCGTAGGGCTCACTCCTGGTGCGCTTGGGAGACCCCATGGGGTGGCAGGGATTGAACTTGGGTTGGCTTCATGCAAGGCAAGAGCCCTTCCTGATGTGCTATCTTTTCAATCCTCTATTTTTTTTTCTAAGACCTGGCAGGTTGTTCTTAGAAAAAACAGGAATTGCATCTGTTTTAAAACCATGCAGATGCTATTCACTCTAGGAAACTCTTCCTGACAGTGTCCTAACTTCTGGTTGCATTGAGGGTACCTGACCTGGGACTCAGGATCTAGCATTTACCTTGTTTTGTTTCATGCTTTGGTTTGGGGCCATACCACCTGATGGAGTTCCTCCTGGCTCTGTTTTCAGACATCAAACCTGGCTATCCTTGTGAGACCATGGGATGCCAAGGCCTCCTGCAGGCAAAGCCTGTGTTCTAACATGTTGCTCTGTCTCTTGAACCCCCAGAGTTCACCTTATACTGACAACATTGAACAGACAGCTGCTGGTTTTTCTTGTCCTTTTTGTCGAGAAATACAATAGTCCAGAAACCTGGGCTTCCCCTAGTGCAGCATCTCTATGTGTACTTCCTTTGGGCTAAGTCTTCCCCCATCCACCCCGTCTGCAGCTGACACAATAGTTCACTTTCAGCTCTACTTACTAAAAGAGGGGGTGGGGTGGGGACGAGGCCTTTGAGAAGAACCACAGGAAAACAACTTGCTTCCCCTGTCCAGAGCCAGGAAATACAACAAATACCCGCTCCTCCCAACAATAAAGGAAAGAGAAACAATGTGCAAGCAATATTGAATTCCGGGCAACTTATTCCAGAGAGCTCAAAACAAAATAATCTTGATGTACTTAACTGTAAACCGTGTCAGGGGAGGGAAGGTCTGATTTAGACTTTGTCATGCTATGATTTAGAACTCTTCGCCACTAAAAATCTTCTCTTTCCAATCAAATGCAACAAATATCAACCAGTTAGTAACTCTGTGCTGAGCACTATAGGGGAGAAGAGAAGAGATCTCCAAGATTATGCTTTCCCACTCCACTCCCTGTAACCTAAGCCAAGAGCCTTTTCACTGCTTTAGATTTCTTATAGGCAATGTCAGGGCCAGAACCCCAAGTCACAGAGGGATAGACAGGGAGACAGAGTCCTAGGACTAGATTTAGGCAAGCTTGGGTCTTACTTGGTTTCATGTGAATTGAAGACTCACTTAAAAGTGCTTCTTGGGGCTGGAGTGATAGCACAGTTGGTAGGGTGTTTGCCTTGCATGCAGCCGACCTGGGGTCGATTCTCAGCATCCCATATGGTCCCCCGAGCACCGCCAGGAGCAATTCTTGAGTGCATGAGCCAGGATAACCCCTATACATCCCTGGGTGTGACCCAAAAAGAAAAAAGTGCTTCTTAAAGGGATGGGGGTAAAGCACTTGTCTTGTGCGTGGTCTACCCGGTTTTGTTCCTAGCATCCTATGGACCCCAAAATAGGTCCAGGAGTGATTCCTGAGTACAAAGCCAGGAGTAAGCCCTGAGCACCACTTGGTGTGGCTCCAAAACTTAAAAAAAAAAAGCTTCTTAAATGGATTTTTGTATTTGATTACATCCTGACATTCTTCAATGAGCACAATGGTATAATGGTTTGGGAACAAATTAAATGTAACTGGAGGGCTGGAGGCTGCAGTGTAAAACCCAAACTGTATCAGAAATGGAGTAAAATGTTCCACAGACGAACTTTCAGAATGAGAACAGCCCTGGGCACTTTGAAGTGTGCTTGGCTCTGTGGAAACAGCCGAGTCAAGCTGGACTTTCACTTGCGGATACTGGGCACTGATACATAGGGATAGTAGTAAGCCAAGAAGTCCCTATCAATTTGTTAGCAGTGATGTAAAGCAAAACAAACACTTTTTTTTTTTTTTGCTTTTTGGGTCACACCCGGCGATGCACAAGGGTTATTCCTGGCTCATGCACTCAGGAATTACTCCTGGCAGTGCTTGGGGGACCATATGGGATGCTGGGAATCGAACCCAGTTCGGCCACATGCAAGGCAAATGCCCTACCCGCTGTGCTATTGCTCCAGCCCCTAAAACAAACACTTTTATTTGTTTCTTTTGATGGGCACACCCAGTGACGCTCAGGAGTTACTGCTGGCTTTGTGCCCGGCAGGGTTCAGGGACCATATAGGTTGCCAGGGATTGAACTCAGGTCAGCTACGTGCAAGGTAAACACCCTACCCGCTGTGCTCCAGCTTCAGTCCAGCAAATATTTTAAAGCTTTTTTGGGGTGTCTCTTGAATTCATAAAGTACATGGAAGTGGGCAGAAAAGAAATTTCCTTTTTTTTTTTGCACAGTTTATGTACAGGGGTTACTCCTGGCTCTGCACTCAGGAATTATTCCTGGTAGTGCTCAGGGGACCATATGGGACGCTGGGAATCAAACCTGGGTGCAAGGCAAATGCCCTACCTGCTGAGCTATCTGGTACCAGTGTCCCAGGGTTGCTGCTGTGCCCCCAAGCCCACACCCAGGTCATGATTCTTGGGGTTCCTCAGCAAATGTGTTAATGAGTTCACCCTGTGGACAGTTAATCTGCTCCAAACGGGTTCTTTAACCTTAGCTTCTTAGCCTTCAGGGGCCGTCAACACCTGAACCCGGAGAAGCCCTAAGATAAACACCCATTATAGTCAAGGCAGGTTCTTGACTGACCTGCCTGTATTTGGCTTTTTAAAAAAAAAAACAAAAAAAAAACCCTGAACTTCCAGTTTTTGCTTAAATTCCTCCAGGGTGGGATGGGGAGAGGAAGGAGAAGGAACATAAAGTTGCTTTTCTTATTGCACAATCACTGTATCACTATCATCCCATTGTTGGTCGATTTACTCAAGCGGGCACCAATAACGTCTCTATTCCTCCCAGCCCTGAGATTTTAGCAGCCTCTCCTTACTCGTCTTTCCCAACAATTAAAGGCTCTTTCAGGGTCAGAGGAATGAGAGATATTGTTACTGTTTTTGGCATATCAAATACACCATGGGTAGCTTGCCAGGCTCTGCCCATGTGGGTGGGATACTCTCAGTAGCTTGCCGGGCTCTCCGAGAGGTATGTATGTATATACATACATACTGTCTATAATTTGTTGCCTACTGTATGAACTCCATCAAATGTGGGATGGTAATTATGAAAAATGGGCAGGAAGTGTCATATAATGAAAGCGGCCTGTATCATGGCAGCAGTTGTGTAGTGGAGGTCGGCTGCCAGGGCTGGGTCCCTTGGGGCGGGGAGGTTCTCACCCGTCCCCCTCTGGGGCGCCCCGAGTGAAAACAGACTGGCGTGGAGTCCCATTGCACAATATGACAAGGATTTAAACAGAGAATGCCCATCCTTAAGGCCTCAGACAAGAGGAAATGGACCCAAGTGTTTAATGTTGGAGGGCCGGTGCCAGCAGGCTGTGCAGCAGATCACGTTTCCAGAGGCAGAGGAGTGAGAGAGAACAGATATTTGCAGAACAAAAACACCAGGCATGCATGGACTGGGCTGATAAGGGACAGAGGACTGGACACAGCTGACCTGGTGAAGAGAGAGTGGGATGTAGGTGACAGGTAAGGTCTGGACTCCCAGAGAGATAGATCATGAGACCTAACCTGCCAAGAAGTTTGTGCCCCGACAGTGGAAATCTATAGACCTTAAATAGGTTTATGTATATAGTTTTTGAGCCACACCTGGTGGTACTCAGGGCTTACTCGTGGCTCTGCATCAGGGATCACTTCTGTCAGTCTGAATGGACCATATAGGATGCCGGGGATCAAACTCGGATTGGCCACATGCAAGGCAAGCACCCTACCCCACTAGAGCTCCAGCCCCCAATCTGTGTGTTTAAATGCTGTCTCTGGCGCTGGAGCTGATAGAAACTGTGGCGAACTAGGAGATACAGCCAGGACACACAAAGACCTGAATGGGGAGTGGGTCAGATGAGGTGAAGGGAGATTAGGCAGAATCTTTGGGGTCTGTGGAGATTCAGTGGCGAGGAGAGGTGTCAGGGGTCCGTTTTGAGGGGGTTGTACAGTTTCTGATTCTCTAAGGGTTTAGAAAAAGACATTGATATGTAGCCTAAGGGCCAACAGGCTGGAGGACA
This sequence comes from Sorex araneus, assembly GCF_027595985.1. Classification (NCBI taxonomy): domain Eukaryota; kingdom Metazoa; phylum Chordata; class Mammalia; order Eulipotyphla; family Soricidae; genus Sorex; species Sorex araneus. The sequence goes on along the minus strand of NC_073305.1, from coordinate 43,533,111 downwards.
CCGTACAGTAGCTCAGGAAGGTCCATAGCTTTGTGTCTCATGGGCCTGGCCTCAGTGTCAAGGTCCACCTTTAGTGCGAGCTCCTGAGCCACGTGTCCTGGGATAAGGTGATGCAACTCCACTGCCCTGGCAAGGCAGTGGCCGCCCACATCAGCCGAGGAGTCAGACAGTGTCTGATGTAGTTCCGCTGCCAAAGGACAGCACTTGTCATCCTGTTTTGGTTCTGACATTTTCCAAGGTTAGGCAGAACATTCTAAAACACCATACTTGTGCCTGACATATAACAGACAGACAAAACATATTAGCTATTGGGTGGGCTTGTGGCTAAGTGGTACAGCATAAGCCTCGGATGACTGAAGCACGGGTTTGATCATCAACACTGGAAAAAAAAGTTATTATTTTTTTTGTCTGTTGGAAAGTTTTTGTTTCTGCTCTTTATATGTATTTTATTTTGACCTTATAATAATGGTGGTACCAGCATTTCAGGGGCCAAAAAGGGAACTGGCACATACGGGCCCACGTTCTGCCCAGGCAGCCGCCAAAAGGAAAAAATCTTTCAACACCATTTTACCCTCCGCAGGGTAATTCCCGCAGAGGGAATTTAGGATAAGCATTCTTGATAACCGCGGTTTGGCATGCCCGAAGAATTCTTCCTGGGTTTGCTAACTGGTCCTCGCCATTGGCACAGTCATCCTCTAGAGGGCACCAGTGAGTGCTCCGTCAAATCTGCAGTAGGACCAGCCCTTGTGCGGTAAGTTTTCCCGGTACAGATGACAAGGCTCACAGCGCGGCCGCTGGCGCAGATCTGAGTTCTGGATTCTTTCAGTTAAACATATATTTGTGAAGAGGTCTGGCCTTTTCCCAGGAAAAGAAAAAAGGAAAACAAGAGTCGCAGAGAGGACGCAGTTCCCCGTTGCCTGCCCCGGGGGGTGCGGGGGCAGCTGCCTGAGGATTATCCTCAGGGGCGGTCCAAGTCTAGACTCCAGGACCTGGACTTGGGGGCGAGGGTGGGGGGAGGTGCAGCGGGAAGCGGTACTACAGCAGCATCGTGTGTGAGTCTGAATTTCCTGGCAGCCACATGAACAAAGTATGGAGGATCAGGTGAAATGAACTTTCAGAGTATATTCAGAGTATATTTTGCTTAGCCTCAGGTACCCAAAATATTCTAAACACTATCATTTCATCCTGGAGTTGTGAGAAGGATTACATATGAGGGCCAGTAATAGACTTCTGGGACCTGGGTGCTGTGTGGGAGGTTTTCTTTTCTTTTTTTTTTTTAAGCAGAGGGAGTGAAGGGTGAGTCAGGAGTCTCACCACTTGCTTCCACCTACATGGGAAGCATTTAGTAATGGTAACTGAAGTAGAGTGAAATGGTTTATGGAGTGGGTTTTTTCATTCTTCTATAATTAAATCATGAAACGGGGGCGACTGGCTGGTGAGACCAGGACTTGCCTGGAAAAAGGCAGTGCTGGTGACTCAGTGCTCCTATGGGAGTCCGAGACATAGAATGGCCATGAAGATATTTGGTCCCCTGAGAATATGGGGTGTGCAACCCCTTGGGAGGTGAGATTGACCTGTGCATGTCCCTGTAGCCTGTATTTCAGGAGATGCTGCAAGGCCAGGCTGGAGCTGACTTGTATATAAAAGTGGGAGCTCTACAGGGGCTGGAGCGATAGCATAGTGGATAGGGCGTTTGCCTTGCATGTGGCCAACCCGGGTTCAATTCCCAGCATCCCATATGGTCCCTGAGCACCACCAGGAGTAATTCCTGAGTGCACCGCCAGGAGTAACCCCTGTGCATCGCCAGGTGTGACCCAAAAAGCAAAAAAAAAAAAAAAAAAAAAAAAAAAAAAGTGTGAGCTCTATGAAACCAACTCATTGGTAATAACAATAAGGCTGTGGAGGCAATGAGGCTGCTTCCAGCAGTGAGGGAACCTTAGGAGGGGAAGCCCACAGGGCACAAATCAATCTGCTGCTGTTTGGGAGCTCAGAAAATACCAGGTCTTTCTGGAAACATGTAGCCCCAAATTAGCAATCTGCACACAGCGAGTTAATACAAGAATGGCCATTCATTAGATGCACATAAGCACAGTTTGCATTATAAGGTTCTTCCTGGTTCATTTCTGGGAAGTAAAGCAACTGTGGGGGCATTTTGAAAATACCTTTCCCTGAATCCCACTCTAGGGGCAATCCAACTGGGTCATGCCAGTAAGGGCCCAGTGGGAGTCTGCATCAGATGGAGCTAATTCCGGACCCTTGTCATTTGGTTGTGGTTTCTGGGCCAGCAGGATGGGTATCGAGAATTGTCTCCAGGAACTGACTCTCGGGTCCTCTCTGACCTCTTCGACAAACTGCATTTTAACAAGAACTTGGGTGGTTTGGGCAGAAGGTTGCCAGATACATACGATATAGGACAAGTTCTACCAAACATTTTAGAAAACCAACAAGAAAATTTTCGGTTTACAATCCATGCGTGGTTTAAGTCTTGCTATTAAAGTTATTTCTGTTTGCCTGGAATTCAAGTCTAATGTAATTGCCTGTATTTATAATTTGATAAATTTCTCAACCTTCTCTGGGTGCACAGTCTAGGCTCATTACCCCAACTCTAGCATCATAGAGGGGTCCCCTGGGATTTGGAAATAATTTGTGGAGAATATATTTTTCTTATTTAATTATGATTAAGCTTTTGAGGGTCAGAGAGATAGTTCAGGGGTTAAGGCACTTGCCTTGCATGTGGCTGACCCTAGTTGGACCCACAGCACTACATACGATCCCCCAAGCACTGCTTGTGTGCCTCACCCTGTAAAATCCCCCAACGTTAGAAGACTATTTTGAAAACAAGAAGTAGATATGATTAGGACTTTGAATATTAGTTCTCTTTTGTAAATGGAAATAATATTGAGGTAGTATCTGAACTGAAACTGTCTTTTCACATTACATTCTTTGTGGGGGGATGTGGGTTGTCTTCTGGGCTATTCTCAGTGGTGCTTGGGGTCTACTTTTGGCTCTGTGTTAGGAATTTATTCCCAGCAGTGCTCAGGCGACTGTGCATGTGCAAGGCAAGCACCTTAACTCCTGTATGATCTCTCTAGCCCTTATTTTTTACCTGTGGCTTAAATATAATAAAAAACAACCAAACCTAAAAAAACCTAACACTAAGTACTAAGTAGGCAATCCACTGTGTATCAAAGGAGAAAATTATGTAAAAATTCTATCCTAGTGGCTTGAAAGATACTCACGGGTGAGGGGAAAGCATTTACTTTATAAATTTGGGGGTCAGGTTCACTCCCAGGCACCACCAGACCAGAGCCTGGAGCTGTGAGACCCACAGAGCAGGGCTGAGGCTCACTGGAGTGGTCCCTGAGCATTGCTGGGGAGCCCCAGCCCCCAATTCTAACCTAAGTAAGTTTAAGCACACTTGCCACTTTCGAGGTATGACTTAAAATAGAGACAAAACCCCATCCACATAGCATACATTTAAAAATGACAATTTAAATGTTATAAATGTCAAAAAATAGAAAATATTTCATGTAGAAAATAGTCCTTCTAAAATCAACCCCTTCTTTGTGATTAGAATTATTATGTATATATTTGACCATAGATGTTTTTCTGCTTTAGGGTAAAGGTGCTTGAGGAGACTTCATCAGGAAGGGAATTTGCATGTGTGTGTGTGTGTGTGTGTGTGTGTGTGTGTGTGTGTACACATACATTTAATCACTGTAGCACTATAGCACTGTCCTCCCGTTGTTCATCGATTTGCTCGAGCAGGCACCAGTAACGTTTCCATTGTGAGACTTGTTGTTACTGTTTTTGGCATATCCAATATGCCATGGGTAGCTTGCCAGGCTCTGCCGTGCAGGCGGGATACTCTTGGTAGCTTGCTGGGCTCTCCGAGAGAGATGGAGGAATTGAACCCAGGTCGGCCGCGTGCATGACGAACGCCCTACCTGCTGTGCTATCACTCCAGTCCAATCACTGATTATTAATTATTGAACTGTCACAGTGTACAGAGTTTGATATCAGTATAGCAAATTTGCCCGAGTCTTTTTTTTTGGGGGGTGGTGGAGGTAGGGGGCTTAGTTATAGCTCTGTGCTCAGGGATCACTCCTGGTGGGCTCAGGGGACCATGTGGGATGCTGGGGATCAAAACTGGTCTGCTGCAAATACCCTGCCTGTTGTACTATCTCTCCAGTCTTGAAAATTTGCCCAGTTAACAAAATTTTTGAACAGAATCCAGACCCTAGACTCACATATATTTTAGGAAATTAGAAAAACCAAAGAAGGTCTAGGTGTGGACTGGCACCAGTACTTTGCTGTATATGATTATTCTATACATCCAGGATCTTTTTGTTTTATTTATTTATTTATTTATCTTGCTCTTTGCTTTTTAGAGGGTCACACCTGGAGATGTTCAAGGGTTACCCCTAGCTCTGCACTTAGGAATTACTCCTGGTGGTGCTCAGAGGACCATATAAGATTACCATATGGGATGCCAGAGATAGAACCATATGGGATGCCAGAGACTGAACCCGGGTCAGCTGCGTGCAAGGCAATTGCCCTCCCTGCTGTACTATTGTTTCGGCCCCTAAGCATCCAGGATCTAAAGCTCAGCCTCAGAAATCAACAAATGTTGTAAACCAAGGCAAGTCAATTCAAATAAATCTCTTTGAGGGACCAGAGATAAGGATGATAAATAAGATGCTTGACTTGCTTGAGGCTGACCAGGGTTTGATTCTCTGCACCCTGAGCACAGAGGCAGGAATAAACCCTAAGCACAGCCAGATGTGGTCCCTCAACCTCCCGAACAAACAAAACAAAAACAATGTTCCTTTGAAAATGCTTGTCCAGTGACTAACCTTTGTTCTAAAGTAGATGGCTGGATGGTAAATGGCATCTTATTCCAGAGGAGCATTTTGTTATGTTTTGTTCTTAGCAGGCGAGAACAGATTTTTGTTTTGGGGCTATAGTGGCACTGCTCAAGGCTTATTCTACCTCTGTACTTAGGGGTCACTCCTGGCAGTTTCTTCGACCATATACAGTGCTGGGGATTGAACCCGGGTGGCTGAATGCAAGGCAGGCTATACTATCTCTCCAGTTCCAGGACAGATTTTAAAAACAGACCTTTGATATCTGCTGGTTTAGAACATTTGCAACACATTTTTTACATTCCCTGGGTCACACGCCTGTTTCTCCTGCGTGCTGGGCGCCCAGAACCATTCCCTCCTGCGTCCGGCTTTATCTCGACCTGCAGCGAGAGACCAGGCCGGCTGGGCGCCAGCCTCCGCCGAGGGAGGCGCAGATAATCCCGGGTTAGCGGGCTCCAACTGGCCGGTTTGTCATCTGCTCCGTGCCAGGCGCTCCTCTACGAAATCTGTTTTGTCTCCTGCCGGGCTGAGTCACATAGAATAGATAGAGAGTTTATCAGCACATGTCCTCCAGATCATATTATCAGCTTACAAATATAGCCTGTTAGCGCACACCGGCCCGAGGCTCGGGCGCAGGGCTGCCACGGGCGTAAACAGCTCCGGGCCCCTGTTAGCGCACGCCGCGGCCAGGGCCAGGCAGGTAGGTGGTCGCCAGGGGCTGCCCGGGGCGCACAGCTGAGACTCCTGGGGGGAGGTGCAGGCTCTGGGGGGCGTGTACCTGGAGGGAGGATGCAGCGGCCGGCGGGCGGTGGCTTGGGCCTTGCCCGCAGTGTCAGAGTATCTCCAGGGGGGTAGCAGGGTGCGGTGGGGAGGGTGAAACATTTAAACAGAGCCTGTTGTTCGAGGATTACGGGGGGTTTATCTGTTCTGTCGGGGGCCAGAGCTGGAGCTGACGGAGGAAGGAAGGAGAGAACACGGGCGTGCAAGAGCCGCAGCTGGCCCTGGCCCTGACCCCTCATGGCTCCTGGTCCCACCGTGTCCAGATTAACTCTGTTTGTTCACCTTGACCTCTGCAGCGGTCTCCCCGGGCAGCCCAGCCTGGACTCCTGCCCACTGGCACGGGGATCCAGGGGGGAAGTGGTGGGAGGCTGTGCGGAGAGCGGGTTGGAATCTGCTCCCAGAACTCAGCGCCTGGGTGTTCTCCCCACAACCTCGGTTAACCCGCGGGGAGGACCCTCCCCCACCCAGGACCCTTGTGCTTCTTCTTGCTTACACTTACTTATTTATTTGGCTTTTGGGCCACACCCAGCGGTGCTCAGGGCTCACTCCTGGCACTACGCTCAGGGATCACTCCTGCCAGTGCTCAGTGGATCAGATGGGGTGCCAGGGATCAGCCGCAGGCAAGGCAAGCACTATCTTTTTAGCCCTCTTGCTCACATTTAACTGGTAAATGAGATAGACATCATTTTAAAAAATTTGACTTTTTTTTTTTTTTTGATCTTGACTCCGTGCCTGGCACCTTCAATGTGACCGCAGTGTGATCCTTACACAATCCCTGGAGCCGGGCACTGATCTTAGTTGAGCAGATTTTGATATCAGTATAATAATAACGGTCCAGATGGGCTCAGCCAGGATCAGGGAGCTTAGGAAGTTAACTCCTGCCCCGGCAGGCGACTCACACGGCCTCTGGGGCTTTGCTGTGCCCACTAACCTCCTCTATGACTCAAATAATATGTTTCACCGCCTTCCTGGCTCTCCATGTACCATTTTTTTTTTCTGTTCCAGGGGTCTAAGGTAGTATGTGAGGTTAGAATGGAATGAAAGCCCTTCTCTGCTGAGGGATCTTCCTCTGTACCATGGTTACAGAAATTCCTACTGGTGGCCAGGAGAGATACTATGGGTGAGCAGGATGCTTGCCTTGCATGCAGCTGACCTTGGTTTGATGCTCACTGTCACCTACGGTCCCTGAAGTCTGCCAGGGTTATTCCCTGAGCACAGGGCCAGGAGACAGCCCTGAACATCATTGGGTGTGACTGAAAAACAAAACAAAACAAAAAAAACAAAAAAAAAGAAGGAAAGAAAGAGAAGTGCTCATTGATTGAATCAGCCAGTTGGATCAGCTGCCTCTAAGTACCATCTTCATAGCAGATAACCCTGGGAGAATGCCCTGGAAGGTCTGGAGCTGGGTCACCCAAGGCAGGAGGGAGTCTGACTAGGGGGGTAGGTGGGATGGGGGCCACCAGGCGTTTCCCCCAGGTGGGCCCAGGGGACCTGGCATCAGCTTTGTCCCCATCTCCCATGTCTCCCAGCCTGGCAGACCCCTTGACTTGTGCCCCAGACACCTTCCTTGATGCTTCCCGTGAGTCTCTGTGGTTTTACTCGTGTATGGGCACCCAGCCTGTCTGTCTTTGACTAGAGACCAGAGAGTCCCCTCCCGCGGGACCCTGGCATAGGACTGCAGAGAGGTGCAAGGGTTCAAGTGCCAGGGCACATGTTTTTCCAGGCAGGCGCTCTGGCTCTGAAGCACGGATGAACGTTTCTGAGATGCAACTCTGGCAGGACTGGGGAGGGATGGGGGCAGCATGGGAGACCGTCCAGCAGCCTTTCAGCGGGTCCTTCCCCTCCCCACTGTCCTGTCCCTGGGGGGTCTCCCCGCCCCTCCTCTGGCTACCACAGCTGCTCTTTCAGCCTCTGTCCTCCCATCTCTGCACTGTCTTGGCGTGTGTCCCTTCCAGCATCTGTGCTCCCTTCTAGGTGGGGACTTGGCTGCATGTAGCGAGTACCCAGGACTGTCACTTCTTAGGGTGCCCTTGAATGAAGGGCAGATGGAACCTTATAACCAGCAACCCAGAGCCTGCATGGCAGGCCTCAGTGTGGGCTTCAGAAGCAGGAGTCTGTGTCAGCGGCCCTCACAGCTCCCCTGGTTCCGCCCGTCTTTGATGGGGATGTCTGTGCAGGGTCTGGTGGCCTATTTCAGGGGATCAGATGCTGAACCCAGATCTGGAAGTTGCAGGTTCTTCTCAGCTGGAGCCACAGACACATAACATATAATGAAGCAAACGACCAAGTCACTGAGTTTTTCTGTTATGGGCCACGAAGGATATAAACCACACTCCAAGAGAGAAAAGAGTGGGGGGACCTCCCTTAGGTTCCGACCCATGCTAAGGAGGGGTCACTGCAGCTGAGTTCGTGGGGGTATCAGGGGAAGCTGTGGAATTGGGGGAAAACTTCGAGGCAGGGGAGCAGTGTGGACTGAGCTCTCAGGTGGGAGAAGCCGTGCACACACGGGCATGAGAGGGGTATGGGGTAAGGGGCTGGTGCCCACCTCTTGTCCCCTGGGAGGCTCCAGAGGACTCGAGCAGGGCAGTTATTGTTGAGAAACGACTCTCAGGGTGTGTGGCAAGTGGATTGGACACTGGTGAACTGGAAGTTTGGAGACCAGCTATGAGGTGGCAGTAGAAGGTGGTGAGAAACACATGTCCTCTGGACCCAAACAATAAATTGGATGCATGAGTGTTAGTGTGAATGTGTGTGTGTGTGTGTGTGTGTGTGAACATGAATGTGTGAACCAATGAGTGTGTGCGCATGCAGGACTGTGGGAGTATGAGTCTAAATACGGCATATGAGTATGTGTGTGTGTGTGTGTGTGTGTGTGTGTGTGTGAGAGAGAGAGAGAGAGAGAGAGAGAGAGAGAGAGAGAGAGAGAGAGAGAGAGAGAGAGAGAGAGAGTGAGAGAGAGAAGACGGAGCACATGCACATGTCCACATAATGGGTTGATAGAGTGAAGAAATAGCATAAAGGAGTATGGGCCAGAAATTGATGGGGTCCTCCGGAGATGGGATTAAGGCAGCCTGGGGTGTCACACTCAAGTCTCTGTGTCAAGGAAGCAACTAGGCATAGAGGGCGGGCTTCACTGTAGATGAACTCTCTTGAAGTGCCCCCAGTTTCCTGTCTACCACAGCAGTATTTGTTTTGCACAAGTCACCCCATTGTTCTAAACAACTTAAAACAAAAAAGACATTTGTTTTCCCAGAGTTTCTGAGGGTCTGACACCTGGAGTGGTTTTACTGAGTGGCTGTGGCTCAGGGTCTGCCTGGAAGATGTAAGTCAAGCTGCTGGTTGGGTCACAGCCACGTGGAGGCTGTGAAGACGGGCGGGGGCAGGCGATGCAGGACTCTTGGTTCCCCCGGGAGCCCCTCCACAGGGTGACTCCAGTGTCCTCTCCACAGGCAGCTGAGTTCCCAGAGTGAGTAATCGGAGAGAGAACAGCAGCTCATCTCAGACTCACCCTCACATTCCCCCCCACACCAAATCTGGTCCTTAGAAATGAGTCACAGTCCTTCTCTTCATAGAGCTGAGAGGAATTCAGGTCTGCTCTCCCACTTTCCCCGATGCTTTTTGTTGTGGCAAATAAACATAAGATAGATTCTACCATCGTTACCGTTATGAAGTTCAGTGGTGCTATGTACATCCATATCGTTGGGCTAGCATCACCAGAACCCTTTCATCTGTTAGAACTAAAACTCCAGCCCCATTAAACACCAGTTGCACGTCACTCTCTTTCTCCCAACTTCTGGGCCACCTCTCTGCTCTTGACTCTGTGATTTGGCTGTGAAAGGCGCTTTGTATATGTAGAATTATACAGTTTTTGTCTGTGTGTCATCCGCTTATTTCAATTAGTCTAATGTCACCAAGCTTTGTCCATGCTATAGCATGTGCCAGAAATTTCTTCCTTTTTAAGGCCAAATCATCACTGGGTGTCGGTACATTTTGCTTATCCAAGGGCTCTTGTGTTACCTCCACACTTTAGCTATTGGGAATAGTGTGCTGCTCTGGTTATGGGGGTGCAAGTGACTCTTCCACAGCTTGCTTTGAGTTATTTGAAGAATATGCCCAGGCTGTTTTTAATTTGTTTAAACTCTACCTTATATTTTGGCTGAGAAACAGTGGGCCCCAAGTGCTACTTAGGCTGTGAGTTGTTCCTCTAACTGGTCTGAATAGCTCAGTGCTCGGGCCTGGTGAGGTGGTGTTGCTTGGGCCCAGCCATTCTGGTGGCCTCTAGGCAGTGATGCTGCGGGGGTGTGGTGGGGTTATTCTGTGCTGGGGCTTGAACCCTGGGCTTATTCATGCAAGGTATAAATCCCTGACTTCTATGCTGTCTTCCTGGTCCAAGTTCCAAGTTCCACTTTTGTTTGTTTTTTGTTTGGGGGCCTCATCCAGTGGTGCCCAGTGCTTACTCCTGGCTCTGTGTTTAGGGATTTCTCCTGGCAGGGCTTGGGGAACCATATGGAGTGCCAGGGTTCAAACTTGGGTTGGCCGTTTGATCCCTGGCAAATGCACCATCCCTCTAGGCCCAGTTCTATCCTTTTAAATGGAAGAATGTCAAGGAATTCTTGGCTATAATTTTTAAAAGGCATTAAATCCGTCGAAGGAAGAAATTACATTTTATTTTTCACTGAGACTGAGATCAGCAAATTCTCACCCACAGGCGTGGCATATGAGCACTGTGGGAACACGTGGAACTGTGAGCCCTGGAGACTGAGTCAAGTGTCCTCGCGTCACTGTTCCCCCTCTCCTCCCAACCCCAATCCATCCAGTGAGATGCAGTTGGCGTACAGTTGTTGCCTTGCAAATGTCCAACTTAGTGCAGACACTAAGCAGGAGCACTGCCCGCAAGAGCTGGTGACTTAGCACGTCCTCTTGTCTCCAACTTGCTGCCCAGAGAGAGATGGCCAGTAGGAGGGGACATACAGGGATTGGGTGTCACTGAAACAGAGCATGAGGCTGACCAGGGAGCGTCCCCTCCCCTGTGCCTCTGCTGTCTTGCACTTGTCCTCAGATTGTCTCCCAGGTGCATGCAGGGCAGGAGCAGCCATCGGGCACGCGTAGGCGGTCATGCTGGCTGCAGGGGCAGCCTGAATAGGGCATGAGTTGGCCGCAATGCTGGCTGCACGAGTGACCCTTCCTGCAGAATGGCCTGGACAGACTCGAGTTTTCTCTTTTTTTGGTTTTGGGTCACAGTGTCTATTGCTCAGGATCTATTTCCGGCTCTGAGCTCAGGAGTGACCCTGATGGTATTTGGGGGACCATATATGGTGAAGGGGATAGGAAGGAGTTGGTGGGAGATGAGGCCAAGCACCTTAACCCCTGTCCTACCCCTTCTCCTGTTTGCAAGGACCGACACGGTAGCTTAGTTTTTGCCTGACATATTTACGGTCTTGCCTTTGCTAATTAAAAAAGAAAGAAAGACATTTTGCTGACGGCTGCAGTAAATCAGAAGGCATTTCCTGGAGGAATTTTCTCTTCCACCATGAATCCAAGGTCTAGGATTCTCCGATTGTTGATATTTCACTTGGGGCCTGGAAGGCCCAGTCCTGGAGAGCAGGAGTCTGAGCACACTCAGTGCTCTTTGGTTCCCCCAGGTCCTTTCTTCTCAGGAAGATGCTCTGTGCTGTGGACAGTACAGCACAGACTAGGACAGCCTGCACAGCCAGGTCTGCAGAGGGGAGATAAAGTCAGATGCTAACTTGGAACTGTGACTCTTTGCTGACAACCTAGGGGAGGGCCCCACCAAACTCTGCATCCTGGTGGTGTGTCTGGGAATTTAAAAAAATAATTAAAGGGACTGGAGCAATAGCACAGCAGGTAGGGCATTTGCCTTGCATGCGGCCAACCCGGGTTCGAATCCCAGCATCTCATATGGTCCCCTGAGCACCGCCAGGAGTAATTCCTGAGTGCAGAGCCAGTAGTAACCCCTGAGCATCGCCGGGTGTGACCCAGAAAGCAAAAAAAAAAAAAAAAAAATTAAAAAATTTTATAAAGTAGGCTGGAGCGATAGCACAGCGCTTGGGCTTTCGCCTTTCACGCGGCCAACTCGTGTTCGATTCCTCCATCCCTCTCGGAGAGGCCGGCAAGCTACCTAGAGTATTGCGCCCGCACGGTAGAGCCTGGCAAGCTACCCGTGCATATTGGATATGCCAAAAACAGTAACAATAAGTCTCTCAATGAGAGACGTTACTGGTGCCCTCTCGAACAAATTGATGAGCAACGGGATGACAGTGACAGTTCACAATATTTGATGTCATTTAATGTTCAAACACCAATTCCCAGCACCATATTTTGGTGTTCATCCCAAACCCCAATCCCTGCCCCAAAGCAGAACTGAAATACTATAATATTTCCCTCTAAGGTTGGTTGCCTCCTACTTTGAGTCCATCAAATGTGTTGCAGTACTCTCAGATGATGGGTAGGGTGTGTCCTAAGAAGTGTCGAGTGGCTGCAAATGCAGCCGCGAGGTCCAGGGAAAGGTTCACGCCTGGGTGAGGCTCAGCCCGAGCATGTGGAGAGTAGCTGTGAGCAGGGCGGCAGTTGAGTTCTAGAGGTTTTCGGCTGCCAGGGCTGGGTCCCTTGGGGTGGGTGGGAGGGGGCGGTCTCACCCACCCCGCTCTGGGGCCCCAAGTGAAATGGAATCTTCTTCCTTTTGGGGCAATTGCCTTATTTGGATCAATGGTTTTAGATGGAGTCTCTGGATTTGGAGCTTAACTTTTCTTTTCTATGTGTGGAAGCATGGAATGCAGCCTGCTGACTTTCTGTCGCCAGACAGGCCATAAGTCCTGTCTTCCGCACTGGGGGGCAGGGTGAGCTTTGATTCCGGGAATGTCACTGTTTGTTTCATCAGCCGGCTGCCATTTGGTCCCAAGCAAACCTTACAAAAGCAGGGGTAACTAAGGACTTTCGGTTCTGGCCTGAGGACTGAGGAGGGGAGGGGGAGGGGCCTCAGAAATCTGGGAGGATCTGGGAGACCTGGGGAGGGAGGAGCTTAGATCAACCCCTTAGGTTGTTTGTGAGCTTCTGGGCTCACCCCCTAAACAGCAGACTCTCCAGTCCCTCACCTGCTCAGGGGACAGTTGAAAGGACTCCAGGATAGACCACTGCCACTGCTCCCCATGGCCACTGGGTGGCGGTCATGCACCAGAGCATGACCATGTTCTGACTGGAGGTGCGTGATCTGCACCCAATCCAATAAATCACCTGTTAGTGGCACCCCTCATTGTCTGTGCTCTGTGATAGGCCGTGGAATTCCTTTAAGTATTTGTCCCATAGAGGATCAGCGTATTAATCCTAGGAGAGGACACTGGAGGGACATGTCGTAGGAAGCAGGCTTTCTGTCCCCGTGGGTGTGGGATTTCCATGGATGCCAGCCCCAGCCCTGGGTCCACACAACATGGACCCTTTGCAGCCTGGTATTCTTGTCTAGCAATAACCTGACTGTGACCCTCACCCAGGAGACAGAGCCCGCCTGGAGCTCATGTCTTCTGCAAGTCCCTGGACTCACTGCGACACCTCTGTATTGCAAGCTTGTGTGGCCCGAAGGGGCACACGCTGAGCACCTGCGTGGCACTTGGACCCTGACTGCATACCCACACACGGGGCTCTGATCAAACGACCTTCCTTGGCCTGCACTGAGGGATGGTGGTCCAGCAGCTCCAGGCCAGCCTGACCAAACCAGAACACAGGCCTGCTTGCCTGTGGGCAGAGCCATGACCTCTGAGGGGAAGCTGGAACCCTTCCACACAGGTCTGCTCGTTCCTGTCTCCCTCTGCCCTGGGCTATGGATGAAAAGACAAATAGCATTAGTGCAGACATAGAAGATGCAAGGAAGCAAATGGACATTTTAGAGATAAAAGAGACAACAGTTGAAATCAAATGCTCCCTGGATGGGCTCACAAAAGATGGGGATAACCTAGCAAACAGGTAGGAAACAGAGAAGCTAGGAAACGGGATTTTGCCAATTTGAAAAAAGTCAAAATTAAAAGGAAGAAAAAGATTTACAAAAGAATGAATAGGGCCTCAAGAATATGATGCATGGATCTTTTGGATTGTTTTTTGGGTTTCCATGTCATTAATTTCTGCTTTAAGTTTTATTATTTCTTTCCTTCGATCTGGTTTGGGTTCCTTTTGCTGGTCCTCTTCTACGATTTTGAGCTGCGAAGTCAAGCTATCTATATAGGCCCTTTCTTCCTGTACCCTCACTGTGACTCACTAATTAAAAAATTTAAAAAAAACTGAAAAAAAGAATATGATGCATGGAATGGTAAAAAGCCATTCCTCGGGGCTGGAGTGATAGCACAGCGGGTAGGGCATTTGCCTTGCACGCGTCCGACCGGGCTTCAATTCCCAGCATCCCATATGGTCCTCTGAGCACCGCCAGGGTTGATTCCTGAGTGCAGAGCCAGGAGTAACCCCTGTGTATTGCCAGGTGTGACCCAAAAAGAAAAAAAAAGCCATTCCTCTGTGTGTGTGTGTGTGTGTGTATGTACGTGTGTGTGTGTATGTATGTGTGTATGTGTGTGTGTGCGTGCTTAGTAAGAGTCTCAGAGGAGGAAGAAAAAGTTCAGTGTAAAAAAAATTAGTTGATAAATGGATGGCTGGAATCCCCCAAATTTGGCAAGAGATATAAACTTATTGATCAGAGAAGTGAAGCAAACTTCCATCAGGATAAGTCCAAAGAAATGCACGCCAAGATTCTATAATTGAACAGAGAAAAATGAACGACAGCAGCCATCCCCCCGCCCCCCAAATAAACCCACACCATCTTAAAGGAGAATGAGGGTGTCTGGAGAGTTAGGACAGTGGATGTGGTCCAGAGAGCGCTGCTAGGAGTGATTGTTGAGTTCAGAACCATGAATAAGCCCTGAGCCAGGTAGCTCCCCCCTCCCCCACAAAAAAACCCCAAATAAATAAAAAAGCACAAGAAAAAGGATACATCCCCTATAGGAGAAGGAGGGTTTAAATTACAGCAAATTCCACATAAGAAATCAGGGAGGCCTGAAAATACACGATTTATTTAAAATGCTGAAAGGAAAGATTCAGAATCCTATACCCAACAAAAATAATCTAGGAGAACGAAGATTGAAAAAAAAAATCCTTGAAATTGGGGACATGGCTCAAGTAGCAAGGTCCTGAGTTTGGTCTAGCATTGTGTGTCCCCCAAACCCTGGGCACCGTTGGTGTGGTTCATTGGTCTCCAAGTAGCACCACCCACTCGAACGTTGTCAAGAGTAGCCTGGACTTCCTGTGCACTGTTGGGTCTGGTCCCTGCTTAAACATAAGTTAAAAGAAGCTCTCTCTGGGTAAAGGAAACAGAATTTGTCAGCATACCTTCTCTGAAACAAAGTGTGTTTCGTTGTGGTTTGGCTGCTTCTAGTTTCCGGCCACACCTGCCAGTGTTCAACAATCACTCCTGGTGATGCTCAGGAAACCAGATGTGGTGCTGGGGATTGAATCTGGGTCAGCCATGGACAAGACAAGCACCAACTTGCCTCATATCTCTCCAGCTTCTCTAAAAGAAGTGTTAAGGGGACCAGGAAGTAGTTCAAAATGTTGGAGTGCATGTTCCATGTATGGGAGCCTCGGGTTTGATCCCTGGTGCCACCTGGTCCCCTGGGTGAGCACTGGCCAGTAGGACTTCCTCCCCAGCCTCCAAAGAAAACAAAAAAAAGAATTATTAAGAGTTGTGTTTTTGGACAGCAGGGAGATAATACCAGAGAGAATTTAGGTACAACAGAAATGATGGCAGAAATCAGGGTGGCTTTAATGTGCTAGCTTCCTCCTTGTGAATTCTTTCACATAACTTTTATGACTGGAGGCCAAATGATAATATTATATTTCATGAGACAACTACAATGTAAGGGTGGAAGATTCAGGGAATTAGATAGTACTAAGGTTCTTATGTCTCATGTGATATGCTAAAATATCATTGCTAAGCAAACTGTGAAAATTAAGGAAGTATATTTCATTCCCTAGGATGAACATGAAAACCTAAAGATTACTCAGAGAAACAGTTAAAAACTACGTAGAGAAAATAAGATGGAATATTACAATATGTCCAGACTTTTTGTTTGTTTTTGAGCCACAACTGGCAGTGCTCTGGGATTACTCCTTTCTCCTATTTTAGGAATTATTCCTGGCAGTGCTCAGGAGAGCTATGGGATGCCATGTATTGAAACAGATTGGCTGTGTACAATGTTATCGCCCTACCTGCTATACTGTCTCTCTGGCTCTAAAATATGTTCAGACAGTATGAAACAAAGCAAGAAGTATAAGTGAGAAAACAAGAGGAATCAAGAAGAAAGGAATAATAAAACAATACCTTAATCTAAATATATCAGTAAATATATTGAATATAAATTGTCCAGACATACAAGTTAATGACAGAGATTGTTAGAACTAAATAAAAGAAATTGTTAATAATTTACTACATTGAAAGAATAATGTAACAAATCTGTCTACAAATATTCTACAAACACAAATATGACTTCAATATAATAATACACGCAGGTTAAAAGTGAAAGTAGGGAATCAGGGAAGAGAAAAGACAAAATATGAGAAACATTTCTCAAATCATATGTCCACTAAAGGACCTGCAAAGAACTATCAAGTCTCAACAAGAAGAAGACAAATAGTCCAAATGAAGAATTGGCAAAGGATCTGCATGGATATTTCTCTCAGGAAGGTGCACCAGATGGGAATAAGAACAGAAAAATATGTTCGTCATCATTAACTACTAGGGAAATGGAAATCAAGACAAAAATGAGGCATCACTTCCCACTCACTGGAACTGCTACCTGAACAAAGACAGGTAATAATAAGCATCGGTAAGAATTCGGGGAGTCTGGAGCTCCCACACCCTGTGAAAAGTTCAATTCTGGGCTACCCTGTGGCCCAGAATTCTTTTCCGAGGTGCTTTCTCAAGGGAATATAGAGGACATATGTCCACACAAAAACTGGCATCATTTGTCCTGTTGTCAAACATCTCCAAGATTTTGGTAAAAGTTTTAAGGAACAAAAGACTGCCCCAGACACCAGAGATTAAAGCAAAGAACAGAATGAGCTGGGGTCAGCCTTTTTAGCTTTTCAGACTAAAATTATGGACCTCAAAAGTTCAGCTGCACAAACAAGCTGGTTCTCTCAGTGACATTAGCAAGTCATTTGTAGCGAGCACGCCCTGGAGTCAGGAGATCAAATATTTGGTTTGGGATCCCCACTGACTGCTATTAAGAAGCGTCTGGGAT
Source organism: Sorex araneus (assembly GCF_027595985.1). Taxonomy (NCBI): domain Eukaryota; kingdom Metazoa; phylum Chordata; class Mammalia; order Eulipotyphla; family Soricidae; genus Sorex; species Sorex araneus. The sequence goes on along the minus strand of NC_073305.1, from coordinate 43,516,172 downwards.
TGGTGCAGAGAACATTCAACTGCCCTATTATTTGCCAACCGACACAGTATGTTTGAGTAAATCAGGAAACAGGGCTGGCCAGTGTGGTGCTGCGGCAGGGGGAAGTCTCAAACAATGTCTAGAAAGCTATTTCACTTGGGTGAGGGAGGGAAGAAGAAAGAGCTGGGTGGAAAGAACACTCTTGTGTGCTTTTATGTCCTGATCACTTTGGGGGCAGCGAGTCAACTCTTAAATAACCAGGATGGAGCAGGAAAATAAAAAGAGAGAAAGCTCGTGGAGTGTCGTGAGCGGGACGCCATCTGGACGGAGATTTGTCTTGACGTGCTATTTGTTCATTCACTCGACAGTGTTTGTGGAGGCCGGACTCTGTGCCAGGCACTGTGGTAGGTCTCACTCAGATGTGGTGGCTCATGTGTCCCCATGCCTGGCTTTTCTTGCAGTTGGAAAACCATGCAAATGGAAACCTTGGGAGGATTTGTGTTACGGGGAAACCTCACAGGACTTGTGCCAGGGGAATGTGTTCCGTGGGCCAGGGTGCGAGATTTGGTTTGCTTACAGGATGGGACTGGAAGATAGTTCAGTGGGTAGGGCGCTTTGCCTTGCATGTGGCCAGCCCAGATTTGATCCCTGGCATCCCATAGGGTCCTCTGAGTACTGCCAGGTGTAATTCCTGAGTGCAGAGTAAGGAGTAACTCCTGAGCACCACTGGATGTGCCCAACAACCCAAACCACCACCACCAACAAAAACAAAATCCAAATCAAAACGGTGTACACCAGCCACCATTTCCCTAAGAGAGCCAGGGAAGTGTGTGAGTGCATGTGTAAGTGTGATGTGGTGTGTGTTGGGATATGTGTATGTGTGGTGTGTATGTGGTGCGTGAGTGTGTGTGATGGTGATGTGAGTTGTGTGTGTATGTGTGGTGGGGTGTGTGGTGTATGTGTGGTGTGTGTGATATGTATGTGTGGTCTATGTGGTATTTGTATGTTGTGTGTGGCACGTGTCCATATTTGGTGGATGTGTGTATGTATGTATGATGTGGTGTGTGTAGTGTGTTGGTGTGTGTGTGTGTGTGTGGTATGTGTGTACTAATGCATTCATCAGATTCCCCCCGACCCCCCAAGATATTATAATCTACTCAAAGCTGAGCTTTCAACCTTTCACCAGAGCAGTTGACTGTGGCACCCTGAGGGCAGCTGGCTATGGGCTGAACTTTGAACGGATGCCGAGCTTGGTAAGAAAGGCACAACATCAGCAACCCAAGGAACAACAGGTTCAACCTGCCTTGGTACAGTTGGTCATTCTTAGTTCATTTCCGGTTTTCATTCTTCTTCCCTTCTCTTTGCTGTCCTTGCCGTGTCGGGAGGCACGCCCCTGGTGGCATGCTGGAGTTGCTCACTTTTAGTTTGGGAGCTCACCACCTTGGTGGCATATCTGACTGGGCCCGCTGTGCTGTGGGAGGGATGTTGTGTCTCAAACAACAGTGTATATGGGTGGGTCAGTACCAGCAGATCAACTCATGACCTCATGCTTGCAATACACAGTCCACTGAGCCATCCCCAGGACCCTCATATTTTTAAAAGCACATTTAAAAACTATGATTTTCGGGGCTGGAGCAGTAGCACAGCAGGTAGGGCGTTTGCCTTGCACGTGGCCGAACTGGGTTCGATTTCCAGCATCCCATATGGTCTCCTGAGCACCGCCGGGAGTAATTTCTGAGTGCATGAGCCAGGAGTAACCCCTGTGCAATGCTGGGTGTGAGACGCCAAAAAAAAAAAAACCCTATGATTTTCTATGCATGTATAAAGCTGCCATATACTTTTTTTTTTTTTTAATAGGTAATTCCAAGCTCTCAAAATGGGACACAAAGTAGTTGTATTCGACATTTCTGGTGTCAGAACCTTGTGGGAAACTCGTGTCAAGAAGCACAAAGCTTGGCAGAAGAAGGAAGCAGAAAGACTTGAGAAAAGTGCCTTGGAAAAGTATGTGTGTGTGCTGGCGCAATGGCCGCTTCTTTAGCACAGAAAGGCAGGAGGCCAGGGGTGAGGAGCTGGGGTGCCTTTCCTCTGGGCTGTATGAGAACTTCAGAACCTTCTTGCTGCTGGGTGAGATGAATCACAAGTTCTGTAGGCTCTGTAACCAGAGCACGAACATTGCTGAAGAACCAGGAAGTTCCCTGTACTTAAAAAAGCTAGAGGGGCTGGAGCAATAGCATAGCGGGTAGGGCGTTTGCCTTGCACTCGGCCGACCCGGGTTTGATTCCCAGCATCCCATATGGTCCCCCGAGCACCGCCAGGAGTAATTCCTGAGTGCATGAGCCAGGAGTAACCCCTGTGCATCGCCGGGTGTGACCCAAAAAGCAAAAAAAAAAAAAAAAAAAAAAAAGCTAGAGTTGTCTCTCCCTCCCACAATTCCCACAAAGGGAATTATCATTAATTGGATGCAGAGGTTATCTTTTTTTTCTTTTTGGGTCACACCTGGCGATGCACAGGGGTTACTCCTGGCTCTGCACTCAGGAATTAATCCTGGCAGTGCTCAGAGGACCATATGGGATACTGAGAATCAAACCCGGGTCGGCCACGCGCAGGGCAAATGCCTTACCCGCTGTGCTATCGCTCCAGCCCCCCAGAATTACATAATCTTGTTAGAAGTTTTAGTCAGGAATTTCACCCCACTCACCTCCCCTGTGGGTCTTTGTTAAAGTTTTTAGTAATAATTCAGATCTCTGATGGCTGAAGGTTTCCTCCACAGTCCCAGGGCAGAGGGAACAAGAAAGGAGGTGCCGAGAGGAACAGGGGTGTGTGGGGTCGGGGAGTGGGGAGGCCCTGGGCCGGCAGTGAGGGCACCCTGGTAGTGAGAATGTGGCCATCGTGCATCCAGGGGCAGGGGTGGTGAATCTCAGGAGGGTAACGTGTCCTATGCCGCTGTTGCAGGATAAAGGAGGAGTGGAACTTTGTGGCTGAGTGCAGGAAGAAAGGCATCGTCCCTGAGGTCTACGGCAAGGATGGCCTCACCAACACCACCAACTCACGGCTTCTGGAAAAGATGGAGAGGAACGCGCTCATGCGGCCCAGCGCGCTTTCCAAGGAGAAAGGGAAAGGGCGCAGTTCGTTTGTGTTTGAACTGTCGGGGCAGCAGTGGACGGTGAGTGGGCGTGTGCTCGTGTGGGCCCGGGTGGGTGCCCAGACAGAGCTGCACAGGTGTTGCTGGCGACAGAGCCTGGTCCAATGGACACTTTGCCCTTAAAGAACTTTGCTATAGGGGAAGGAGTTTATCATCAGCTGTAAACTGGCTTGTCCCCTCTCTTCCCGCAGGAGACTTTTAGTCTTTAGAAAGAGTAGAGGGGGCTGGAGCTATAGTACAGGGGGTAGGGCATTTGCCTTGCATACGGCTGACCCGAGTTCGATTTCCAGCATCCCATATGGTTGCCTGAGCACCACCAGGACTAATTCCTGAGTGCACATCCAGGAGTAACCCCTGTGCTTCGCCAGATGTGACCAAATAAAAGCCAAAAAAAAAAAAAAGAAAGAGTAGAGGGCTGGGAGGGACTGAGACCTCAGTTGACCGTCCCTGGGATACCAGTGTTCTTAAGCATTCTGTTGCCCTTCACCTCTCCTTTCCCCTCCCCTTCCTCTCCCCCTCCCCTTCCTCTCCCCTTCCTCTCCCCCTCCCCTCCCCCCCTCCCCTCCCCTCCCCTCCCCTCCCCTCCCCTCCCCTCCCCTCCCCTCCCCTCCCCTTCCTTTCCCTTCCCTTCCCTTCCCTTCCCTTCCCTTCCCTTCCCTTCCCTTCCCTTCCCTTCCCTTCCCTTCCCTTCCCTTCCCTTCCCTTCCCTTCCCTTCCCTTCCCTTCCCTTCCCTTCCCTTCCCTTCCCTTCCCTTCTCTTTTCTCTCTTATTCCCTCCCTTTCTCTCCTCCCTCTCTCCTCCCTCCCCTTCCCTCTCATTCCCTCCCTTCCTCTCCCCTTCCCTCCCCTCCCTCCCTGATGAACTGGCCCTTCCATTTCCCAGGGCCTTTCACTGCGGTGCTGGTTACCGTGTGTGTAGGTGTGTGTGGTCACAGAGGAACCTAGGCAGACCCCTTAGAGAGTTTTCTTTCTGAATTTGCAGACCAGAACAGAGAACCCCTCCTTCTTCCCTCAGGTGATCCTACATACTTCCTGTCTCCTCCACTTCTCACTTGCCCAGTGCTTGCAGAGGCATCTTGGGGCTTGTCCACACCTGATATTTCCTGGGGGTGACCTGAGCCAATGAGCGTGGACCGCAGTTCATTTCAGTGGGACCTATAATCGCTCACTCTCTCTTTTTTTTTAAATTTTTTAAAATTTTATTGAATCCCCGTGAGATAGTTACAAGCTTTCATGTTTGGGTTACAATCTCACAATGATCAAACACCCATCCCTCCACCAGTGCATATTTCCCACCACCAATATCCCGGGTATACCCCCCTTTCTCACCCTCCCCCTGCCTCCATGGCAGACAATATTCCCCATACTCTCTCTCTACTTTTGGGCATTATGGCTTGCAACACAGACACTGAGAGGTCATCATGTTTGGTCCATTATCTACTTTCGGCATGCATCTCCCATCCTGACTGATTCCTCCAGCCATCATTTTCTTAGTGATCCCTTCTCTGTTCCATCTGTCTTCTCCCCTCTGCTCATGAAGCAGTTTTCCAGCTATGGGGCAATCCCCCTGGCCCTTGTATCTACTGTCCTTGGGTGTCAGCCTCATGTATAATTGCTCACTCTTGACCCCACTTTGGGGAAGAGGACTCTGGCCTGGGAGAGTACGTATTGGGGTAATTCTGTCTCCTCATCAGCGTCTGGCTCATCCCTCCTGAGTGCTGTGGGAATTTAATTTTATTCATTTATTATTTTGAGTTTTGGATCACACTGGCCAGGTTCACCCTTGAACCTGGAGACACGATGCTCACAACCCTTCTTTCTCCTGTACCCCATCATTGGGGCCCGTGGGAGTCTGTGGGGTGAGAAGGGGCCATGTCTGGTTTTCTCTTGGAGACTGTCATTGTCACTGTACTGTAGGGGGTCAACCCGTCTTGTCCAGAGGCAGCAGTGGGCCCTCCCGGTCCACAGCCCCTTCTGAGAAGCAGAAGCTTCTTGAACGGCATTTAATGATGCCAGGTGGGAGGGGCCTTGGACGGGTCTGGGGAGGACCCCTGGCCAATGGGGTCTTCATTGCTGCAGCCTTTTCCTCCCTTTTGGCCTGTACTTGAGTCAGGCACATGAAGAGTCAAGCACAGGCTCCAGAGGGTGGATTTCAGTGGCTTGTTCTGCACTCAGATTTGTGCCCCTAAAAACAATTGAGAAGCTTCAAGGAGGGACTTTCCCCTTTCCTTTGCTACTGCTGGTGTTTCGATGGCGGGACACAATGGGGATTGCACACACTTGGTGTAGGGTGGGGGTGCTGGGGCTCGAATGCTTGGTCAAGGTGTTCGGGGACACCCTGGGTCACAGTGGTCTGGGGGCACAGTGCTCCCTGGAGGGACACTTCCAGCCCAGGCGCTTGCACGTTTTCAGTTGTGGGGCCTGCTTTTGGAGGTCCCTACTCTTTAGTTGGGGTGTCCCCATGTGCCTGGCCAGGGGGCTTGCATGCTCTATTGATGTTCTGGGGGTTCTGAATAGCAGAGTTGCTGGCACGGGGGATCGAACTCTTGGCCTCAAACTTCCAAAGCAGGGGCTGTTTGCCACGGAATCATCTCCTGGGGCCTGAGAACCAGTTTTTCATCGCCCTGTAGGTTTCCATGGCCGTGAGGGACTTGTGGCCTTAGAACAGCAGGGAGTCCCCCTACTTCACAGGATCATGGGGGCCTGAGTGGGGAGAGATCCATGGAGCCCCCGGGGCTGAGGTCATTCTTGTCCTTCCTGCTGTGAGCAGAAGCCTGGACCTGGACCTGGACACTGCTTCTTCTCCTCCTGATCCCCTCCCTTTTTTGGTGGGGGTACTCAGGGGCTACTCCTGGCTCTTGCTCAGGGGTTGCTCCCAGCAGGCTGGGGGACTGTGGGGTGCAGGATCAAACCCAGGCCTCCTACACGCACATCTGGTGTTCCAGCCTTGGGTTCTACTCTTTCCAGGGAGATTGCCTCAATTTTCTTCTCCAGCTCTCCATGAACATCCCCTTCCCCCACCCCATCAGTACCAAGTATTTCATTGTCTTGTGCTGGCTGTTTGTTCTGAAAACAAATGAGTCCTGTGACTTGACCTTATTTTTCTACACATCTAGCTCCCTCTGCATCTTATGCTTTGAACACTTTTCTCCTTTTTTCTCTCTAATCTATCTTTGGAGTGAACTTTTTTTTTGGAGCATGGGGAGGGAGATTTCTTTCTTGGGTGTCTTCCCTTTCTTTGTCTTACTGAGGCTCTCTGGACAGCCGAGAGACACTGCATGTCAAGCTGGGTGGAAGCTCTGAGCACGCATCAGGCAGTGGCTTAACTTGAGGCTGCTGCTACAGAATCTCCATTTCAGTGGCATGCTCCCTCCACCCCGGGGAGTGTGGATTTATGGATTGTCTGGAACTGGTGAGAGCCCAGGGAATCGGCCACACCCATTTTTTTAGGCAGGGCCAGGCCAGGGCCAGGGAGGACTCTGGGGGGAGAGGAGAGCGCTGGGTTGAGGAGGCTTGACCCGCATCCATCATCCTGTGTTTGCTCTCCACCCCCATCCCTGCTCTAGATGTGCCTGGGAGGGTCCCTCATCCAGGGACCCTGTTTAACCCCTCGGTGGATATACTCAGCCCCCTGCTGGCAGGGGACGATGCAAATGCTCTGAGACATGGATGTTTTCCTGGTCCAGAGTCCTGTTGTGGGACCCTCTGAAGTCTATTCCCAAGAGGCAAGACCTGGCATGAGGAAAGTAGGCTTATTTGGAGATCAGCAACCATTGATGGTGGTCTTGTCCACCCCACACTCTGCTGCCCCCCATGCCCCCCCCAAAAAAAAGGAAGGAAGAAAAAGACTAAAAAATCTATCAGTCTTGCTCTCAGGCTGGGGCTAGTAGAGGAAACAGTTAAAAGAGCAGGGAGAGGCTGGGGCTCCTGGCTTCCAGCTGTCAGGGGGTGTGAATCACCTTGATGGTGGTGGCCTGTTTCCTGTAAAGCTTGGAGATAACATCGTGAGGTCCATGTGTCTCCTGGGCTCTCTGTGATAGCTCAGGGTCTGGAATTTGTCTTTCCCCTCTATCTGTGACCAACTAGTTTAACACTTAAGCACAACGTCCGGGAACATTCCCAGTGCTGGAAACGGCAAAGGCCAAGGGGTCTGAGAGGCTCTAGGTCGTAGTCATACGAACATGAAGCTCTCATGCTCGCCTGCAATAGGGGCAGGCAGGGGCTCTTCTGAGGCTCCCAGAAGCCCATCTCTTAGCTCTGCCCTCACTGGGTCTTCCTTTCCCGGGGCCTCTGGGTGTCCCGTGAGCTATTCTTGTGTCTGAGCTATTCCTGTCGGTGCTGGTCCAAGACTGAGCAGACTTGGGGGTACTGGGTTACCTTTTATTCTTATTTCATACTACATCTTCCCCTACCCCTACTCACCGGTTAATAAATCATATTTTATATGGCCTCTGCATTCAGTTACATGACTCTCAAATGGAGTTTTGACCAGAATTGAAGAAGCCAGGGGAACCATATGGGATGCCAGGGATCGAACCCGGGTCGGCCACGTGCAAGGCAAACGCCCTACCCGCTGTGCTATCGCTCCGGCCCCCGAAGAAGCCAGGCTTTAACACACACACACACACACCATCATCATCATCATTTTGTCTTCATCATCATCATCATCATCATCACCATCATCATCATCATCATCGCACATCTCATAAATGAGTCACATGAGGGTACACTATCTTTATTTTTCTTTTTGGGTCACACTCGATGATGTGATGATGCAAAGGGGTCACTCCTGGCTCTGCACTCAGGAATTACCCCTGGTGGTGCTCAGGGGACCATATGGGATGCTGGGAATCGAACCAGGTTGGCCGTGTGCAAGGCAAATGCCCTACCCGCTGTGCTATTGATCCAGCCCTGAGGGTACACTATCTTAAGATGTTTCCCAAGTTGCTGAAATAGGCATGAGTATACTTTGTGGAGGTGTATTGATCTTTCAAGTGTGCCTTCACTGAGGGAAGTGAAAGCAGTTCCTTCCAGGGAGTCCATATACTGAAGCTTCCATAAGGATCACAGGGTCAGCTCCCATGGACTCAGATCTTTTTTTTTTTCTTTTTGGGTCACACCCGGTGATGCACAGGAGTTACTCCTGGCTCTGCACTCAGGAATTACCCCTGGCGGTGCTCAGGGGACCCTATGGGATGCTGGGAATCGAACCTGGGTCAGCTGAGTGCAAGGCAAACACCCTACCCACTGTGCTATCACTCCAGCCCCTCAGATCTTTGTTTTGACTCAGTGGCAGGAGGCAAACCATCTGGTCTGGGGCAACTGATCAGGAGGGGCTGATGTTTTGCCAGAAGCATTTGAGGTATTTGATTTTCATGCTATCATGAATTTTTAGCAATTTGAAATTGGGTTAATCGGTAATTGTAAAATTGCTGCAACTGCATATAATGCTGCTTTTTTGTTGTTTTAAATTTGTTTTTGGGCCATACCTGGTGATGCTCAGGAGTTTAGTCTTGGCTTTGCACTCAAAAATCACTCCTGGTGGGCTTGGGAGACCATATGGGATGCTGGGGATTGAACTCAGGTCTGCCATAGGCAAGGCAAACACCCTATTTACTGAACTGTCACTTTGGACACTCTTATTTATTTTTTATAGGGGCCACACCTGGCAGTGCTGAAGGCCTGGTGTATGTCTTGGCCTGTTGTACTCGGGGTCTCCAAGCCGTACTTAAGGTGTAGGGGAATTTGGGGTGGGGAGCTGTGTGGCATATAGTTCCTGGATTGAACTTGGCCTTTGTACATGCTAGGCATGTCCCTTGCCTCTCAAGCTTTCTCCCAGGCACCTCTGCTGCTTTCTCAAGTGCTCCAGCCCAGACAGATGAATCTGATGTTCTTTCAACAAAGGTGTGGTTTTGTGCATGGAACACTCAACTGGACCCAGGGAGGAGCTAGTCATGCCTGGTGTCATTTGTTCCACCTTAGGAGCTCCCGGAGTCACTGAAGGAGCAGACGCACCTGAAAGAGTGGTACATCAATAATACCCTGGTCCAGAGCATCCCCACCTACATCAAACTGTTTGAAGCGATGAGAATCCTGGATCTACCCCAAAACCAACTGTCACATCTCCCAGCTGAAATCGGTATGTCACCTAGCAGGTGTCCTCTGGTCTCTTGTCTGGTGAGCAGGCAGCTGGTGGGCTGGGGACCCTGTGGGAATTGTTTCCTTCCTCCAGCCCAGGCCGTCTTTGGTCAGGCAGTTTTTGTGTTCCTGGAACTGCTTGCTCACTGTGGCCCCTTTGGGGTGTTGAGGCAGAGTCTCACCAAGGGCAGCAGCAGCTCCAGACGGTCGGCATGTACAGACATTCACCCATGGCCAAAGAAGCTCAACGTCTTGTGCACGAGCAAGGCTCTCATGAATTTTCATGAATTTCCTTTTAATCTGGAATGACAAACCTGCAGCAATGTTTATTATAAACACACAGTGCAGTATAGTATTCCTGGCGACTCCTCCCTTGGTGATTTTAGCTTGTGTCATCCTGAACTCATGTTGGAATTTTCCATCATTTTGTAGCTCACGTCCAGTTCCTAAAGATGACGTGGTTCAGGCTGCCTCTCTGTGGTCATGAGCAGCAATGGTCAGGGGCTGCGCCGAGCTCCATGCTCACACCCTATGCCCTGGAACCGTGCCGTGCTGCATGCACACGAACATTCCAGGAGTGCCAGCTTGTGGGTGGTGGAGGCTTGGCTTTCTGGAGTCATCCACGTCTTGCTTGGGGCACTAGGATTGGAGGCCTCACCTCCCGTCCCCTTGGCTAAGCTCCGAGTTGTAGGTGCAGTTGCCGACCTTGGTGTGTGTGGAGGGGTGATGTGTGCTTTATTCCAAGAGCAGACTTGCTTACTGCTGGCTAGGAGAGAGGAGACCTCAGGTGAGGAGTCTCCACCGCAGCGCTCCTGGGGTAAGCTTCATCTGGACTGTCTCTCTTTGCCTCCTGGGACTTGGGTGCAAGGTGTTAATGACAGGATGTTGGTTGTCTCTGAGCAGGCTTCTTATGTCTTCTGTCAGTCTCAATGAAGAGCAAGAGGCAACCTAACTAGTTGGTGTGTAGAGTACAAATGAACTTCAGACAGTCTAATGAGGAAGTACTTATTCCCTTGTCAGATTTCTGGGAGGGTACAAATGACCTTAGAATTTGTGTCACTATAAGGTGCCATCTTGTCCGGGTGAGGAATCATGGCCTGCCAGACCCCTTATTGAACAGAATGGAGAGAGCAAGGCCCAAGGCTGTTAGCTGGCTTCGTTGTCATGACTGATTTAGATCAGTGATCTAGACATCACGATTTGTTTGCCTGATGGAGGTTCACAGTAAATATGAGAAACCGAATTGGGTTTCTGAGGACTCAGTTCCTTTGTGAAATCTGTTTGGAGTAACAAGGTTCTGTTCTTGCACTTCTAAGAAGTCACTGTGGTTGACTTAGAATCAGGAATGAGTCATCTTGTCAGCCTGGGCCTGGAAACCGTGCAGTTGGCACCCGGAAGAGGAGGCGGTGAGCATGGAGGTGTTGATGGGGGAGGTCAGGACATCAGCAGGAGACACATTTATGCTCATGGTGATCTGAAATTCACCATTCGTGCTCTGTTTAGTATAGGTTTTAATTCGTCTCTTAAAAAGTTTTCCTTGAAATTCTTGCTAGCTACATTCATGTTTATTTTTTCTGTTATTGTTTTGTTTTGGGGGTCATAATTGGTAGTGCTCAGGGCTTACTCCTGGCTCTGTGCTCAGGGGTGGTTCTTGGCAGTGCTTGTGGGACCCTATGAGGTACCAGAGATCCAACAGGGGTTAGTTGAATACAAAGCAAGCACCTCATCCCCTGTGCTAGCTCTGGTCCCTCACTCCTTTCTAAATGCCAGTTTTATTTAGGTGATGGTTCTTAACCTAGACTACAGATTAGAGATTCCTGTAGAACTTACAAATTAAAATATCTGGGGTCTGGAGACATAGAACAGGGCTTAGGGCACTTTTTTTGCATGTGACAAGCCCTTATCTGATCCTTTCCACTGCATATGGTCTCCTGAACACTGCAAGAAGTGACTCTGAGCACAGAGCCAGGAGTAGCTCCTCAGCACCTCTGGGTGAGGACCCCAAACCCAAAATTAAATAAAAGAAAATTTACACTGTATCAAATGTTAAAAGAGCCTGTAAGTTCTCTTAAAACATTCTGGTTTTTTTTTGTTTTGTTTTTGGGTCACACCTGGCAATGCACAGGGGTCACTCCTGGCTCTGCACTCAGGAATTACTCCTGGCGGTGCTCAGGGTACCATATGGGATGCTGGGATTTGAACCTGGGTCGGCTGCATGCAAGGCAAACGCCCTACCCGCTATGCTATCACTCCAGCCCCTCATTCTGTTATTTTTTTAACCATCATGAATTAATTCCATTTCTGAACTCAGGACCCTGGTAACTAGCATTTAAAGAAGCTTCTTGATTGGTATGTGGGTTAAGAACCACTAAGGAGGGTTCTGTCCATGGGCAAGAGAAGAAAAAAATGAGTGATGAATAATGGGCTTCTGTGTATGTAGCATTGGGGAACTCAGTCTTTCTGCTCTCCACTTGCCCTTCTGTAAAGTGGGGATAATAAGATCCTTCATCCAGTTGTTGTAAGGATTAGATGAAGTGCTAAGCACTGAAGTGATTAGGTTTGATTCTGATGCTTTTTGATTCTTGCAAGGCACTCCAGCCAGTCTGGAGACTTATCAACCCACACATACCTCATTTATGAGCAGAGAAACATGAAGTCTCCCAGAAAAGAATTAAATGTGAAGTCAGCCCTCTCAATTCTCACTGTTAACAGTTTCCTGAGTATCAAAATTTTGATTGTGCACTATCAATATTTTGATTGTGTACATTCTTTTTTGGATGGATGCGGCAGCTCTATCTATTTAGAGGTATCTGTGAACATGCGTGTCAGACAGAACATGCTTTGGAATCGGCTGGTTCCCCTGCAAGGCATCTTACCTCCCAATGTCCCCCTAGAACAAATCATCTCAAATGTGCTGTGAAAGATCAACTTATGGAATGTTTTATTACTTTTTCCCTCTGATGGAGAAGTCAGCATATGCTTCATATGAGCTAGAAGTCAGTGAAAATACGTTCAGCTAAAGAGTCTGGAAGTTAAGCGAGACAGGGGGAGAATAGGGAAGAAGCATTCTGAGCGGCTGCGTTTTGTAGAGGAGGTGGGGTGGATCGCCTTCGTTTTGTAGGACCTGCGGAGACCTGGCTGGGGGCTGTGGGGGTCTTTAGGAACTTACAGGCACTAGATAGCATATTCATTTTCTTAGGAGCAGGACAATTACTATGTGATGTCTGACATTGAGGACTCAGACCTGGCCTTGAGTTGCCTTTTCTTTGTGGAACTCACAAAATATAACCGTTACGTGGTTTTAAATAGCTAATGAGGAAGATTATTTTTAAAGTTTTACTTAAGTATTTTAAAGGGTGTCAATTCCTAAAGCAGTTCCTTGGATTCTACAAACAAGAAGCCTCTGGATGACTATCCCTGACTGGATTAGGTTCCCGTCTAGAAACTCGGCCCTAGGGCTCTGGGAGAAGGAGCCGTAGGAACGAAGGCTTCACTGTTGTTGGACAGGATCCCGGGACATTCCAGGAAGGAACAGTTACTTAAAAATACAACATGCTGGTGCTAAGGTGTCTGTCTTAGTCCAGCTGAGCTATTAAAAAAATACCACAGACCGGGTAGCATGTAATTTATTGTGCCATAATTTAGTTCTCACAGTCTACAGGATGGATGTCGGAGGCAAGCTTGCCAGCACGGTTAAGAAAGTGACCTTCCTAACTCAGGGAAGGGACCACCAAGTAAAATGTGGTTGGAGGACATGTGGGGGAAGGGTGAGGCGGGTGGAATACAGACTAGAGACTGAACACAATGGCCACTCAACACCTCTATTGCAAACCACAACACCTAATCAGAGAGAGAGAACAAGAGGGAATTCCCTGCCACAGTGGCAGGGTGGGGTGGGGGGAGACGGGTCTGGGGAGGGGGGGAGGGATGTTGGGTTTACGGGTGGTGGAGAATGGGCACTGGTGAAGGGATGGGTTATTGAACTTTGTATGGGGGAAGCATGAGCACAAAGATGTATGGATCTGTAACTGTACCCTCACGATGACTCTCTAATTAAAAATAAACTAATAATAATAATAATAAAAAAAAGAAAGTGACCTTCCTTTGGGTTGCAGATTTCTCATATCCCCCCATGGCAGGGACACGGGGGCTTGGTGGGGGTCTTCTTTATAAGGGCCCTGACCTCATTCTCAAGGGCTCTACTCTCTGCCTATTCATGTCAGCATTGGGGGTAAGGATTTCAAATATGAATATGGGAGGCCATATCCAGACCATAGCAGTGTCTTATGTATTTTATTTCAATTCACTTCTGTTAAGTTGCTGATATTTCACAGTCCTTTCTTCTAGAGAAGGAAAGTAGAAGTTAGCACAGATACTGTGAATGTCCTATGTTGTGTCTAGTTTTCACACTCAGCCAAGAAATGATTAATCCCAGGGTTATATGATTAGGGTGATAGAGGTACTTTCTCCAGTACACAAGAGATGCACTTATAACAATTATTTGTTTGTAGGGAAGTGGGTTTTGCCTGTTACTCAGGGTTGACTGCTTCTTCTGTGCTTAAGGGTCACTCCTGGCAGTGTTTGGGGGAACTATATGTAGTGCTGGTGATTAAACAAATGCCAACTTCATTTTAAGACAAGCATGTAAACCCCTGTACTATCTCTTTAACTCTGCATTTACACAAGGTACAGGTGCATTTGACCCTCATAACAGGATGCAAAGAGATGATCAAAAAACTGTTTTATGCTAGCTCTATCTAGCTAGTTGGAGGAAAAAGTAATGTTTCTAGCTTAAAGAAACACTGTATGCATTTTTTATCCAAATGTATGCTATCCCTGCCTTATCCCTGAGGCCTGATTTCAATACACCAATATCACTTTGACTTTATTAATATTCTGGTAAGAATTATTCCAGGTAAGTGAGTGGGGCCATAGCACTACCATCATCACCCAAAAATAAATAGTGAGATAAGTCAAACTAATTCAGAAAGGGCCCCCCTATAATATACTGTTTTGTGTATTTCCCTTTCTCATTCATAAATGATGAGAAGTTTGTGTTTTGGGTGCCTACTCTATAAAAATAATCAGTAATTTTGGTTTTCTTATTTTATTTTATTTTTGGTTATGAACCACACCTAGCTGTGCTCAGGGATTATTCCTGGCTCTTTCCTCAGATCACTACTGGTGATGCTGGGGATTGAACCAGGATTGGCTGCCTCCAAGGCAAGTGCCCTTAGCCTTGTACTATCTTGTTGGTGTTCCAATGTCAAAAATTGGGTCATGAATGCAAAACTAGTGACTGGAGAGATAGTACAATGAGTATGGTTCTTGCCTTGCATGTGACCAACCTGTGTTTGAACCCAGCACTTCATAAGGTATCCTGAGTCCTGACAGGAGTGATCTCAGAGTCTGAGCCAGGAGTAAGCCCTGAGTATTACCAGGTATGGTCCCAAAACAAAAACAAAACGACAGCAAAGCCAAACCAAACCAAAATAGTGTGTTAAAATATTGGAGGGCAGAAATAGAGTATAGGGGCTAAAGGTGCATGCTTGCCTTGCATGCAGATCATTCCATTTATTTATTTCTTTTTGGGTTACTTCTGGCTCTGCATTCAGAAATTACTCCTGGCAGTGCTCGGGGGACCATATGGGATGCTGGGAGTCGAACCCAGGTCGGCAGTGTGCAAGGCAAACGCCCTACCTGCTGTGCTATTGCTCCAGCCCCAGATTATTCCATTTGTATGCCTGGAATCATATATGTTCTCTGGAGCTTGATCCCTGAGCACAGAGTTAGAAATAGTTCCAAAATAGTGTCAGATGTGTACCCTCCTCACACAGAAAGAATGCTGAAGTATTTAATACCTTAGAACATTTATGACATAGTTTTTGGAGTATCGGATATATTTGCATTTATGCTAGTTTCTTCTGCTTTGAAACTGGTTATGTTTTTATTAAGCCAGCTCACAATTGCGATATAATTTTTCCTTAATTAATCCAAATTCTACATGTCATTCTTTGTAGGCTCACTTCCTGCCCATAAAAGAGACTTTGTGAATATTTTTAGGAAATATAGTGTGTCATGATTAAGTCAATGTAAATATGAAGTAATTATCTATATATGGACTCGAGTGCATGACTTCCCATGCATGCAGAACTTTGTGGATATTTTAACATCCAGCTCCTGTCTCATTAAGAGCCACCAAAAGCCATACCTCATATTTGTGCTTCTGAGGAGCTGTGCCATACTTTAAAGTTGTTGCCCATTATTTTGTTCATTACATGAATGAATGAAATTATTCATATGAGTGCAATCCCTTTCATTGCAAAGGGGCTTATACTCTGTGGGTCTGGGGCCTGATGCCACCTACATGGAGCATAAATCCTCCACACTCTCTTCACCTATAATTCCACTACACTTTCAAAAGCTCAAAAATAAGCCAACATATAAAAATTTTGATCAAATATAAAATGTTCAGAAAAAAGATCAGCTGATAATAAAGAGTGCTTAAGAAAAACAAATACAACATTTTACCAAATGCCTTCAAGACTTTATTGTTTCTTCAAATGCTTCACATCTTTGTGTTTGTTGTTCTTAAAAGCTCTTACAGTAGGCGTTAGAGAAATAATCCAGCAGGTAGGGGGTTTGGTTTGCACACGCTTAACCAGAGTTTGACCCCCAGCATTCCATGTGGTCCCTTGAACTGCCAGGAGTAACTCCTGAACATCACCAGGTGTGGCTCCAAAGCAAAATAAATAAATATCTTACAGCAGGCTGGAATAGAAGAGTAGAGGGGTTAAGGCTTTTGATTGGTAGCCCATCGGCCTTGGTTTGAATCCATGCAACAGACCTGGTCCCCTAAGAGGCCTGTCAGTGGACATTCCTGGGGACAGAGTCAGGGGTAGTCCCCGAGCACCACCATGCCATCAGGTGTGGCTCCTAACCTCCAAATAAGTAAATATATATATATTTAAAAGTTCTTATATATATGTATATATATTTTTTCTTTTTGGGTCACACCTGGCGATGAACAGGGGTCACTCCTGGCTCTGCACTCAGGAATTACTCCTGTACTCCTGGCGGTGCTTGGGGGACCCTGTGGGATGCTGGGAATCGAACCTGGGTCGGCTGTGTGCAAGGCAAACGCCCTACCCGCTGTGCTATCACTCCAGCCCCTATATATATATTTTTAAAAGTTCTAAAAAAATAAAGTTCTGAAAGGATCTACTCTGTGGATGTTTGTGTCTTTCTGACAACAGGTTGTTTGAAGAACCTAAGAGAACTCAATGTGAGTTTTAACCATCTGAAGAACATTCCACCAGAACTGGGAGATTGTGAAAATCTAGAGAAACTGGATTGTTCCGGAAATCTAGAATTAACTGAGCTGCCCTTTGAAGTAAGAAAATAAACATCTTTGTACAAGCCTCCTGGTTCTGGGGGTGGGATAAGAGAATGGCAGGGAGAGTTAGGGTGTTAGGGAATGAACCCAGGGCCTCATGTATGCTAGATACACACTCTATTATCACTTGTGCCACATCCTTGGCTCTCAATGTCAGAGCCAAGATATAGTATATAGTTGTTGGGAAATGCTTTTATATCCCAGTAATTTCTTTCATTGCTAGGTTTTTTATGATTTTACATATTCTAAGTTTCAGAAGTTTTAAGCTAATTCCTTAAAATATCATTTATAAATTATTTTACAGTCTAAATATGTTATTTTTATATTTATTGTAGCACTGTAGCACTGTCCTTCAGTTGTTCATTGATTTGCTCGAGCAGGCACCAGTAACGTCTCCATTGTGAGACTTGTTACTGTTTTTGGCATATTGAATATGCCATGGGTAGCTTGCCAGGCTCTGCTGTGCAAGCGGGATACTCTTGGTAGCTTGCTGGGCTCTCTGAGAAGGATGGAGGAATTGAACTTGGGTTGGCCGCATGCAAGGCAAACGCCCTACCTGATGTGCTATGCTCCGGGCTTTTTATTTATTATAAACAAAAAAGAGAGATCAATGGTAATTCAGTCTTGATTTTTCTGTTGATCTACTATAATGCTGGAAACAACTGGAGTGAATTATAGGTACCCAAAGCATCTTTCTTTATTTTATTAATTTTTTTTATTGAATCACAGTGAAATACACAGTAACAAAGTTGTTCATGATAGGGGTTCAGCCATATAATGTTCCATCACTCGTTCCTTCACTAGAGTATATTTCCCACCACCAGCGGTCCCAGTTTCCCTCCCAAAACCCCTGCCCCACCCACCCCTGCTCCAGGCAGGCACAAAGCATCTCCATGGCAGGTACAAAGCATCTTTCCTTACTGCTCATTTACCAGCATGCTATTATATTCCTATTCATTTTTTTCTAAACTCAAAATAAGAGCAAAATTAGAATGTACCCATTCAATGAGATGACTGTGTCTTACTAAAGCAACCTGGCAATGTGGAACTGGCTGTTAAGACAAATCATACTGAAAGTCTATGAATTTCTTCTCTACATCCAGTAATATGTCCCTTTGTCCAATTGGTGCTGTACTGGATTACAATTTAAAAAATGCATTTTGAGAATCAGTCCAAATCCATCTATAGATTCTCAAAATAAGTCAATGAAAGGTAGCTTCTGCTATATTTTGTATCCAAATTCAATCATAAGACACTTTTCTTACTGTAGTATTTGTAGGTGCATTGTGAAATCCCCTACATATTGTTAGCATGTTAAAATCAACTAATGATGGATATAAAACATAAATAGTGAAGATTTCTGATAATTTTTCATGTTTACTCATTGATTCATATGTGAATCTCTGAAGAGTTTTTGTTTGCTTTTTTGGCCTTACCTGGATGTGCTCTGGGCTTCTTCCTGGCTCTGTGCTCAGGGATCACTGCTGGCGGGACTTGGAGGGACCATATGGGGTGCTGGGGAAGAGCTTTCAAGACTCAGAAAGTTTATTTCCACCAAGTTAATCTTTTTTTTGGGGGGTTTTGGGTCACACCCGGCGATGCACAGGGTTTACTCCTGGCTCATGCACTCAGGAATTACTCCTGGCGATGCTTGGGGGACCATATGGGATGCTGGGAATCGAACCCAGGTTGGCCGCGTGCAAGGCAAACGCCCTACCTGCTGTGCTATTGCTCTAGCTCCTCCACCAAGTTATTCTGTTCTTTGAGTCCTTTGTATTATTTTATTTTATTTTATTTCTTCCCTTTCTCCCCTCCCTCTCTCTACCAGGCCTGTATATTTTGCTTTCTCTGATTTTACACATGTTCTTTTTTTAAAATTTAAATTAATTTTTTTTTATGAATCACTGTGGGGTACAGTTACAGACTTATAAACTTCCATGCTTACGTTTCAGTCATAAAATGATCGAGTACCTATCCCTTCACCAGTGGCCATTGTTCACCACCAATAATCCCGGTATCCCTCCCACCACTCCCCCTACCCCCCCAACCCGCCTCTGTGGCAGGGCATTCCTTTTTTTTTTTTATTTATTTTTTTAATTAGTGAGTCACCGTGAGGGTACAGTTACAAATTTACCCATCTTCGTGCTTGTGTTTCCCTCATACAATGTTCGGGAACCCATCCCTCCACCAGTGTCCATTCTCCACCACCAATGAACCCAGTATCTCTCCCACCCTCCAATCCCTTCCCCCCAGACCTCCCCCCTCTGCCTCTGTGGCAGGGCATTCGATTTTGTTCTCTCTCTCCTTTTGGGTGTTGTGGTTTGCGATAGGGGTATTGAGTGGCCATCATATTCAGTCTCTAGTCTACTTTCAGCACGCATCTCTCTTCCCTCGCAGGATCCCCAACCTCATTTTACTTGGTGTTCCCTTCTCTTATCCGGCTGCCTTTCCCCCAGCATGTGGGGCCAGCTTCCAAGCCATGGAGCCAACCTCCTTGTATTATATACTACTATTCTTGGGTGTTAGTCTCCTACTCTGTTATTTTATATTCCACAGATGAGTGTAATCTTTCTATGTCTTCAGGGCATTCCTTTTTAGCTGTCTCTCCTTATGGGTGATTTTACAATGTTCTTGCCTGGAGTTTCCTTTCATACCTTTCCCCTCATCGAAGACCCTCCAGGGTCAATTCTAATACTTTGTTCTCCGAGATTCCTTTTCTGATCCTTGACCTGCATCTCACTGTGATGTTGAGCAGATTAGCCATTTCTTTTTCTGCACACCTGAGCAGTTCCAAGTTGGGAACTTCTTTACATTTTACTTACATTTTATTGCTCATGTATGAAAGTTTATAATCTCGTAGAACAGCCACAGAAACTCTATTTTAACATCTCCAGTAGGTAGTGGAATGAATGGCATAGTCAGTCCTTCAAAATATATACCTGATAGATCAGCTTGACATAAAGTCATAGAAATGCCTTTGAAAAGAAATACCAATGTAAAAATTATTAGTGGTCCTTAATTCTTATTCTTCTGAAAGCATGAGAACATTTTGTTATTTCTTTCTAGTTAAGTAATTTGAAGCAAGTTACATTCATAGATATTTCAGCAAACAAGTTTCCCAGTGTCCCGGTCTGTGTCCTGCGGATGACTAATTTGCAGTGGTTGGATATCAGCAACAATAGCCTGAATGACCTGCCACAAGATATAGACAGGTAGCTACTTGCATTCTGAAGGTGAGGTATAAGAATTGGTTACTAATGCTTCAACACTGCTAATGTTTTAAAGATGCAGAAGTCTTCAATTGTTCATAAAAGTCAGTGAATTTTCCAGTTTAGTCTTTATAGGAAATTAGTCTGGTTCTTTATAAAACAGCTTGTATTATTCATGTACACATATATACAGGGACACTTGAGCACATCTTCATTGTCTTGGTGCAGTTGGATTGCTTCAAGAGAAATAAGTTCTATGGTCCTCAGTAGAATGTCACCATTAACTCTCCCTTCCTTTATTAAATTAGAAAGCTAAATGTACTATGATGGAAAAGAAACAGATCACTAAGGTTCAGAATACCAATAAGGACCACTTTTATTGATTGATTATACAGAATCTTTCAGACAAAGTTCAAGATTTACCTAATTTACCTAGAAGGTTTTTAAATTCTATTCCTATAGTTATTTCATTCTAACATTGATCATCACACTGAATCATGTAAGATTCTGCATGGAAGGCCTTGAGAAAGCAGGATCAAAGGTGGTGAATAAAACAAAATACCTGATTTCCAGGAACCCATAATCTTTATTAAGGACTATAAGTAAGCTGGCAAGACATGGTCCAAAAAAGTCATAGTACTAAATGCCATCTTTGTGACCCACTCTTGGTTCATGTGGGTCTTCCCACTAATTTACGAGACTGAGTGGGAATTGCTTTAATTTGAAACACCAGGGGAACTTTGTGAAATATCTGTGGAATGCTTCAAGATCTTGCAAATCTTGAAGAAGAAACAGAAGGGTCTACCACTAAGTAGTGATAGAAAACAGAATCAAACGTGTCTGACACAGATCTTATTCATTTCCTTGGTAGTCTGTAGTACTCCTCCTATTTTAAAGTTAAATAATATTGAGGAAGAACTTTTAAGATATAGGAAAGAAAAAGCGTGTTTTCAAGGTTTGCTTATTTCACTCCAGCTCCAGTATGATTTTCCCCAGACTGTTTTCCAAGAGTTACTTGGGAATGTGGGAAAGGAGTATGTTGGTTTTCGTAGGTCCTATTATTGCCTACTGTATATTGTATAATTTGATTATCCTTCTGTGATAGCTGTGTCTTCAATTGGAAATTAAATGAGTAGAACTTAAAAAAACTCAAATTGTGACATCTTGCATGACTTTATTTAAATTTTAAGGTCAGACCCCCCTTTTTTGGTAAGGGTCAATATAAAAATTAATCCAAGTAGGAATTTTATACTCCAGTTTATTTGTAATTGATGTTGGTGTTCATAACTGTGAAACAAAGTTCTTGAGTTCTGGCCCCTTTTATTTCTTAGGCTACAAGAGCTGCAGACCTTTCTCTTGTACAAGAACAAGCTGACCTACCTGCCTGCGGCCTTGCTTAATTTAAAGAAGCTCACCTTGCTGGTTGTCAGTGGGGACCATTTGGTGGAGCTCCCCACGACCCTCTGTGACTCATCCACACCTTTAAAGTGAGTAGACTAGAGACCCTACTAGTCATACTCCAGACACAAGGTAATGAGCCAGCTTGGGTTCCTGGCCCAAGATTCTAATGAATCTTATACTCTGAGGTCCAGATCCTAGTTCACAGATATTCTGATGCCTTATTATGAGAATTGGAATTATGGGGCCAAAGGCATGGGGAAATAGAGCTCAGAGGATATTTGGGTCCAGGCTGATTGAAGGTATAGTGGGCATGTGCTCAGGACTCCCTGGTCTGTTCTGAGTGCCCACATGACTACTGGCCTGGAAGGGTCAGTAGCTGCTAGAATAATCCTGGTTGCCTCAGAGTTGGGGGCCTTCCTGAAGGAAATTGTTAGCCACCCCAAAATCAGAAAAAATCATTTCGCTAATATGATGCAAGCATTGAAAATCGACTATGGACCAAACATGATGGCCACTTACTACCTGTATTGCAAACTGTAACACCCAAAAGGAGAAAGGGAGTAAAAGGGAATGCACCTCCCACAGAGGTGGGGGGGGGAATGGGATGGGGGTGGCAGGAGGAATACTGGGAACATTGGTGTGGAGAATGGACACTGGTGGAGGAATGGGTACTCGATAATTGTATGATTAAAACATAATAATAAATGTTTGTAAGTCTGTAACTGTATCTCATGGTGATTTATTAAAAAACAAACTGAGCAATAGCACAGGGGTTGGGCTTTCGCCTTTCACGTGGCCGACCCAAGTTGGATTCCTCCACTCCTCTCGGAGAGCCCGGCAAGCTACCGAGAGTATCGAGCCTGAGCAGCAGAGCCTGGCAAGCTACCCGTGTGTATTGGATATGCCAAAAACAGTAACAATAAGTCTCTCAATGAGAGACATTACTGGTGCCCGCTCGAACAAATCGATGAGCAACGGGATGACAGTGACAGTATTAAATCACCATGTGGAAAGTTACAAAGTTTTCAGGCTCATGTCTCAGTTATACAATGCTCAAACACCCTTCCCTTCACCAGTGCCCATCTTCCACCACCAAAAGCCCCAGTATACCACCCTCCCTCCCACCCCCCACCCCCGCCTGAGTAGCTGACAAATTTCACTTCATTTTCTTTTCACCTTGATTACATTCCATATTTCAACACAAAATTCACTATTATTGTTGGAGTTTCCCCCCAAAAAAACAGCCCTGCTGACAAGGAAGCATTTGATAATTAGTTTTCCACTGCTGAGAATGAAGAGATATGAAGTCGTGCAGCTGCTAGTGTGGCCGCGCAGTTTAGGATTTCTGTATTTTAGTATTTTAGTAATTAAGTCCAGGGAGATTTATGTTAGAAATTGCTTCATTTCCCTTCCTGGGGCAGCATGGGGCTATGGCTTAGTTCACAGTCTAGAGACATGGCTGGAAGCAGTTGCTGGTACCAAAAGTAGTTTAGCTGGCCTCCAGATTGTGGTTGATCAGTGGCAGAGCGGCCGCACAAATGTGTGGCCACCCGGGTCGCATCCAAAACATAAATTTAAAAAATATGATAGAAGCATCTTAAAACTGGGGTGAGCTATCTGAATGTGTCCATGAATAGCACCAGTGCCAACTTGCCCTGAAACCAGTTCCCACAAATTTACTTGATTCCCTAATGATATAACCCCCAGAATTCTGGGCTCTGGAGTCTCCTGTCACCCCCTACCCTGAGACTGTTTGAGCACATTCTAGCAATGTGATGCTTTCCTGGAACCTTATCCCAGGTGGCTCCACTAAGAACCACTGCTTTTTTCTTTTTCTTTTTGGGTCATATCCAGTGATGCTCAGGGGTTACTCCTGGCTCAGAATTCAGGAATTAATCCTGGCGGAGCTTGGAGGACCATATGGAATGCGGGGATTGAACCCGGGTAGGCAAGGCAAATGCCCTAACCGTTGTACTATTGCTCTGGCCAGAGAAACACCTCTTGACTGTGTCAAAGACCCCTTTGCCTTGGATGTCAGCTGCCTGATAAAATCTCCACTCAAGTGAATGTCCCTGGACTCACATGTTCTCAGTAGTGAGAATATGCCAAACAGAAGGAGAATAATTTTTTTAAATTTTATTTTTTCATAAATTTGTTCACAATACTTGATTACATTCAATATTTCAACACCAATCCCACCATCATTATATCTTCCCACTATCATCATTTAAAATTTTCCCACCACCACTCAAGCCTGCCCCACAGGCAGATGCTAGATAATTTATTTTATACTGCTGGTTATGAATAGCATAAGATGTCACGCAGCTGCTTGCGCCTGGAATTTTAAAATTTTAAATACATGGGGTCCGGAGACTTCTCTGGGCGAGCTGCTCGGTTCTGAGATTCATTTGTGAGTCTCTGAATCATGGTCGTTAATGCACTTAAATGGCACCCTGATGCAGTGCGTGGGAATGACCCCTCTCCGCAGGGGTGGAGAGATGGGAAGGAGTGACCCATCCCTGATATTGTGAGGCCTGGAGTTTTCAGTCACTGGTCCCGTGTACCTGTTTTTTTTCATTGGGTTCTGGAGGTTTGTGGTCGCCAGGATTCATAGGGGGCAGGTGGAGGGACGACACCTGCTCCTATCTCAGGCACCCTAGTGAAATCAGCCTGGCACAAGGTCTGGAACAATCTCTGGGAAAGCTGCTCAGTTCCAAGACTTATTTGTGAAGCTCTGGATTATCAAGGTGAATAAAAATTAATTCTGTGAAATTTGTAAAGAAGTTAAAGGATTGGGCTGGAGCGATAGCACAGTAGGTAGGGTGTTTGCCTTGCATGCAGCCGACCCAGGTTCTATTCTCAGCATCCCATGTGGTTCCCTGAGCACCGCCAGGAGTGATTTCTGAGCACAGAGCCAGGAGTGGCCCCTGAGCATCACCAGGTGTGACCAAAAAAGAAAAAAAAAAAGTTAAAGGACTTATCTATGTGAGAATTAATATTTATTTGGGATTTCCCATAGTTAGAAATGAAATGAAATGAAAAAGGACTAGAGAAATTTTATACCGCTGGTTATGAATAGCATAAGATGTCACGCAGCTGCTTGCGCCTGGAATTTTAAATTGTAATATAGATATTATAAGTATAAGTACCAAAATATGACAAAAATATATTTACCAAAATATGATATATATATTACAAAACAATCAGTATGATATGAAGAATCACAACAATGTGGCATACAATTGCAACCAAAGACTATGGAAGGGATTTCTATTATATTTTCTTTTTAGGTCACACCCAAATGCTAGTGGTTACTCCTGGCTCTGCATTCAGGAATTACTTCTGGCGGCACTGGGGGACCATATGGGATGCTGAGGATCGAACTCCAGGTGGCCACGTGCAAGGCAAATGTCCTACCCTCTGTACTATCTTTCCAGCCCTAGGAATGTCTATGTTGAGTTGAAATAATTATACCATTTTTCACATCAAACATCTTTCTAGGACCAAAGAGATAGTATAGCAGGTGTAATCACTTGCTTTGTATAACATCGATCCAGATTTGATCTCTTGTACCTTATATGGTCTCCAAGTACCACCAGGAGTGGTCTCTGAGCACAGAGCCAGGAATAAGCCTTAAGTACAGCAGCAGGTGGTCCCCAAACAGCAAAAAATAAAAAAAAAACAGGTGAAAATGTGATGTTTTCCATATTTTCTTGAACAGATTTGTAAGCCTTATGGATAATCCTATTGATAATACTCAGTGTCAAGATGATGACAAAACAATGGAAAGTGAACAGGATCGCCAACATTTTGATAAAGAATTTATGAAAGCCTATATTGAAGACGTTAAAGAACGAGGTAGGTAACTTACACTTAAATATTTAAAATGCATACAGAGAATTCCATTCACTCTCTCACACACTTATTGATATAAATCAAGATGACTACAACTCTTTATTTAGGAACAGGCTACTTTGTAAATGATTTCTCTTATTACCAAAAAAAAAAAGAGAGAGAGATAAAAGAAGTAAAAGAAAGTATTTTTTCTAGTCCACTCTGATATATCATGATTAAATATTTGACAGAGACTGGGAAATGCACACTGAAAATTTGAGGGATAATTACTAATTGTATGTGAGTTTTTAAATGACGTGATGACAGTATCAGTTAGTTTAAATGATTTAAAAATAAGATTCTATTAAAAAAATGGAGTAGGGGCTGGAGAGAGAGGACAGTGAGTAGGCGCTTGCCTTGCATGTGGCCAACTCTGGTTCAATCCCCAGCCCTGGAGCACCTCCAGGAGTGAATCCTGAGTGTAGAGCCAGGAGTAACCCCTGAGAATTTCTAAGTGTGGTCCAAAAACAAAAACAAAAACAGAAAAAGTGGATAAAAATATTTAAATCCAGATTTTGGAAAAATATCTTCTCACATAAATTGAGGAGCCCCTAAAGCCACCTATGCTCATTCTGAGAAATGCACTCTTAGGCAAGTCCATCCTGAGATCTAGAGAGTGACCACACAGAGCAAGACGGTCTCTCCTACCACACACTTGGACCAGATGGCAAATCCTGTTGGGAGCAGTGCCACACCTGCAGTCTGTGTCACTGTTTCTAAGTGACACATCACTGCTTCAAACCCACAAGAGGATTAACACAAGATTAGTAAATCGGCTCAGTCTTGACTTTCTATAGGTGATCAACAGCACAGAGACACCTGGTGATCCCTGTACCCCAGGAAACAGCAAAGTGCTTTTCTAGTGGCTATTTCTAGATTGTTCTGGAAGGCTTCCAACTTCTTCCTCTAGTCACAGCAGCATACATAGGAAGAAGCTATGTTCTTCTAAATACCTATGTTCTTGTTCTTCTATATTCTTCTAAATACCACTTTTTTTTTTGGGGGGTACAGAGGCTCTGGGAGTCAGTCCTTCAATTTGCACTCCCCTCTCCCCTCCATCTATAAGCTAAGTGGTACAGACTTGAGACAGAATGCCAGACCTGTGATTTTATTTATTTATTTATTTATTTATTTATTTATTTATTTTGCTTTTTGGGTCACACCTGGCGATGCATAGGGGTTACTCCTGGCTCTGCACTCAGGAATTACTCCTGGCGGTGCTCAGGGGACCATATGGGATGCTGGGAATTGAACCCGGGTCAGCCGCATGCAAGGCAAACGCCCTACCCGCTGTGCTATTGCTCCAGCCACCAGACCTGTGATTTTAGGGAAGAGGTTGGTTGGCTTTGGGGATAAGACTGTGTGGGCAGGTGCTTTCACTGATCCTCAGAAAGTCAAAATGTGAGAACCCTCCCTCAATAGTAGATTATAAAGACAATAAATGCATTGAGCTATTCAGAGGTTTCATGAAATTCATTTTAAAATGCTCTTTAGCTCTCTTGCCTTGCATGCAGCCAACCCTGGTTTGATACCCAACACACCATATGCTCCCCTGAGTACTCCTGAGAGAGAGAGAGAGAGAGAGAGAGAGAGAGAGAGCCAGAAGTAGTCACTGAATACTGCCAAACATGACCCAAATATACCCCTGCTCTGAAGAAATATCACTTTAATTAGCAAGTTAAATTTTTTCTAACTGAATTAAGAATATTTCAGGGATGGAGAGATAGTACACCAGGTAGGGTGCTTGCTTTGCATGCAGCCAACCCAGGTTTGATTCCTGGCATTCCATCTGTTCCCCTGAGAATTGCCAGAAGTGATCCCTGAGCATCATCAGATGTGGCCCTAAAACAACCCCTCTCCAAAAAATTACACTCAAAATAAGCATTCCTATATAGTAATTTCTAATTTATTTGACTATCCCTAATCTTGAATGCTTAACTATTATGAAATACACCAGACTTTTATTAAACATAAACGGAAAGAACTGAACCCAAATCTTGAGGTTTTGTAATTTTTTTATTTCAAAATGTAGTTTTGTCTCTTATTTTCTTATATTTTAGTGATATTATATAAAAATTGCAATGAATTAGAGAAAATAAGTATTAAGCTTTAGATCAATGTGCCCAACAATAAACTTATTTTGCTTTTTAAAACTTACATAGTGATTATAGATTTTGAATTATGTACTTATTTATAAATAGTTGTACTAATTTTATCCTTCATATATATATTCATAACATATTAAAACAAATGCTTTTGCTAATTTATAGCTGGTTTTGACCTATAGAAATGGCCGTTTCTTTTTTTTTCTAATTGAATAACCATGAGATACAGTTACAGATATAAACTTTCATGATTTCGTTTCAACCATTAAACGATTGAGCACCCATCCCTTCCTCATTGCTTATCCACCAACAATGTTCCAAGTACCCCTCCCACCACCCCCCAACACCCCCTGACTCTGTGGCAGGCACATTCCCTCTAACTCTCTCTCCCCTTTTGGGTGTTATGGTTTGCAATACAGGTTATTAAGAAGCCATCATGTTTGGTCCATAGTCTACTTTCAGCATACATCTCCCATCCCGAGCAATCCTTCCAATCATCATTTATTTAGTGGTCTCTTCTCTATCCTAGCTGCCTTTCCCCCAGCATGTGAGGCCAATTTCCAAACTGTAATGTGATCCTCTTGACCCTTATCTATACTGTCCTAAGGTGTTAGTCTCCTATTATGTTACTTTATTTTCCACAAATGAGTACAGTTATTCTGTGTCTGTCCCTCTCTTTCTGACTATTTTCACTTAGCATGATACTCTTCATGTCCATCCACTTATCTGCAAATTTCATGATTTCATCTTTTCTAACAGCTGCATGGTATTCCATTGTGTAGATGTACCAAAGTTTCTTTAACCAGTTGTCTTTTCTTGGGCACTCTGGTTTTTTACAGATTCTGGCTATTGTAAACAGTGCTGCAATAAACATAAAAGTGCAGATGTCATTTCTACTATATATTTTTTTCATCTCTGGGATATATTCTCAGAAGTGATATTGCTGGGTTATATGGGGCTCAATTTCTAGTTTTTGGAGGAATGTTCATATTGTTTTCCAAAAAGGCTGGGCCAGTCAGCATTCCCACCAAAAATGAATGAGTCCTTTTCTCTCCGCATCCACATGGCCATTTCTTATATATCAACTCTATGTGGTCAGGCAGGTGCTGTGGACTTGAGTTTGCTTTTATTTAAATGCTGTCTTCCTTCTTTTCTTCCCCATCAGACTAGTGTCTGAGTTAATTACAGAGTCCACAGCTACAGGAAAGAGAAGTAGATAGAGTCAATCTATCAGGTACCCCAAATTGTTTGAGTCAAAGTGATGAGGAAGTGAAGTAATTTGCGTGTCCTAAAATTTTAAATTAACCTTAGACTCACCAGCATGTCCTGCCCTCAGAGTTTTCTGGTTCATTAGGTCTGAGTCCTTGGACTATGTATTTATAACAAAAGTTCCCAGGTAGGGTGTTGAGATTTTGAGTTTGAGCATTTCACCTTGAGA
This sequence comes from Sorex araneus, assembly GCF_027595985.1. NCBI lineage: Eukaryota > Metazoa > Chordata > Mammalia > Eulipotyphla > Soricidae > Sorex > Sorex araneus. The sequence continues at coordinate 43,487,470 of NC_073305.1, read as the reverse complement.
ACCGCTGGTCTAGACTCGATCCTATCTTGTACTACGGTTGATACCTTGTCCAGTGCGTTGGCCCCCATGGCCTCCCATGTGCTTTATACCTGTGGCCTCCTTTCACCTAGGTGATCCTGGGGATTCACAAGAGTCGTCAGACTTCTGGCTGAGAAATGTTAAGTCTAGAGCAGGGATTTTCAACTTTTTTACTTAGACCAGTGAAAGCAGGAGAAATAGTTCATTGACTACTAAAGCAGAAATAAAAAAAATTATTTATAGTAGAAAAACTATTGCATATTAACTTTCAAAAAATATATATTTTTAATTAAAAAATTTTAATGAATCACTGTGAGGTACAGTTACAGACTTAACAAGCTTTTGTGCTTACGTTTCAGTCATACAATGCTCGAGTACCCATCCCTCCACCAGTGCCCATTCTCCACCACCAATGATCCCGGTATCCCTCCCATCACTCCCACCCCATTCCATATTCACTTTTAAGTCTACTATTATAAAGTGAAAAAAATTTTAGGCATACTGTATCTTAAGCAGCAATAATTTTTTGAGGACCAGCAGAAATTTGTGTGGACTGGCATCAGTCTATGAATAGTTGGTTGAAAACCGCTGGTATAAATTATTTTTTGACAAAATTTGCCTCCAAAGGGTGTGAGAGTGAGAAATAACTAGTGGAACAAGTAAGATTGGGAAAAGATTTATTTATGAACACTATTCTGGGTTTAGAAATAGTCCAAACATCTCTTATAAATAATTTTCCTTCTACCTGGTAACCAAAATTGTAAGTTTTTGACCATTGACTTCTACTTTGTCAAGTTTTATTATTATAATCAGAAACATTCTGAGCTTTTTTTTTTTTTTGATCGTTGGATCACATCTGTCAGTGCTCGGGGCTTCGTCCTGACTCTATTGTCAGGGATCACTTTCTTTTTTTTTTTTTTTTTTGCTTTTTGGGTCACACCCAGCGATGCTCAGGGGTTACTCCTGGCTCTGCACTCAGGAATTACTTCTGGCAGTGCTTGGGGGACTATATGGGATGCCGGGGATCGAACCCGGGTCGGCCGAGTGCAAGGCAAACGCCCTACCCGCTGTGCTATCGCTCCGGCCCTAGGGATCACTTTCTAAGCAGTACTCAGAGGACCATCTATGCTACTGGGGATCAAACCAGGTGTCAACCAATGTGTCAGCAAGGTTCTATCTCTCTAGCCTGTACTATCTCTCTAGTCCTAAGATTCTGATGTAGCTAAGTGAGTTCAGTGAAAAAGAGCAAGAATCAATTTTACCTATTTGACCTTAGACTTAGGTAATTTAGAACTTGACTACACATTTGTGATGACTTAGTGATGATAAATGTATTTATCTGTATCCTTAAAATATAAAACGGCAATAATTTGTGATTGACCTACACAACATTGGTATACTTTGTAATAAAATAGAAGGGGTGACTATCTTTTTCCTTTTGTTACAGAATCTGTTCCCAGCTATACCACCAAGGTGTCTTTTAGCCTCCAACTTTGATATCCTCCCATCAGAAGTTTGCACTACTTCCCTATCCTGTGGAGCTATAACATTTGGATGGTGGGCCATGACCTATAGAAACAATGACTTGTGTTTAAGGACAAAATCTATAAACCACAATCATAATGGTTTAAAAAACAATCATCAACATTTAAATATGAACGACTTGCTGAGGGAGGCTTGGAGGGTTGATAAATGAGTTTATATATTGACACATGAATTTTCATTTGCACCCATTGTTTCCAAATAATGCACATTTAGTATTTTAGAAAGTACATTATTTAAAAAAAATTAAAATCTAATGACCAAATGATCAAGTTGATTGCTTTGTTTTCAGGAATCAAAGGGCAAAGGGGCTGTGAAAAGAGTATTCATACAGGACTAGTGTGATGAAAGCTTATTTAATTTTCTCATTTTTGAAAGAATTTATTATTTTTGAAAATTTAATTATCCTTCTTGAGAACAATTTCCCTGGGGCTTTTATACAAACTTCTTTCCCACTTGTTTCATGTATATTTTATAAGTATAGACTGACAGGAGAGACTTCAAGTAGAATCTGTGGAGGATTCACAGGGCTGGACTATTTGCTCGTGCTCTGGGGATGGGATGCTCAGAGGTATGCTTGCAGCCCTTAGATAGGAAGCGTGAGCCTGGCTTGCCATGGGAAGTTTTGCATGGCCCGCACAAAGGACCGGCCTGCTCTCAGAGCCCTCTCCTGGGACTCAGAGCTGTGCTCTGCAAAGAATAGAAGTGATGCCCTCAGTACCCTGTCGGATAGCACTGACGAGGAGTCCCCAGCAAGACTTCCTGCTGGTTTTCCTCATCCTCTTCCCATAGCTGAAACACTGTCGTCCAGAGGGAGCACATGAGGCTGTTTTATATTTGCAAAGAATGGATTCATTTTAGGGTTTTCCACTCTTATCACATGATAGGATTTGGGGAAAATGTACAAATATCTATTTTTCTAGCATTGTCTTGAACAAAAATGAACAGGATCATGATTGTTTTGAAAATAAATTGTTTTGAAATAAACCTGAAGCAAACAGGTAATACTTGTAATGGGAATGTATATATCTATACATTTATGCATGTATTGATTATTTTTTTAGGGGGAGTCACACCCAACTCCTGACTCTGTGCTTAGGAAACACTCCTGATAGGTACTGGGAATTGAATCCAGGTTGGACCTCTGCAAACATCCTACCTGTTGTGTTATCTCCCTGTCCCCAAGCATGTATTGATTCTTAAGTGGATCCACCCAGTTACGTCTAATAGAACTTTCTGCAGTGATGAGAATGTTCTCTGCCTGGGCTGTCTTGGCTAATCACTAGGTACCTGTGCTTCTTGAACTTTGAACCGTGACTAATGTGACTGAAACACTGGAGTTTTAATTAATTTAAATTAAAATAGGTGGCTACTACATTGGACATTACGGGTCTAGCTAACTGGGTTTTGGGAGGTTAATCTGGGCTCAAGTGAGAGAAGGAATCTGGAGTTCCGACCTCCATCGACTATAGAGAATCAGGGACGCTGTCTCGTTTGTCAAGGCATCGAAAATCAGATGGGCTGGACACGTAATGCGATTTGGAGACAACCGCTGGACTAGAGCTGTTACTGACTGGATTCCACGGGATGACAAAAGAACACCTGGCTGCCCACCTATGAGACCCTGAACGAATGGTTTGAGGCTCTTCATGTTCCTGGAGCGAGCAGATGCCATTGGGCTACTCTACCACGAGACAGGGATGAATGAAGATGTTACTGGTGCCCACCCAAGCAAATGGATGAGCCACAGGATGACAAGTGAGACAAGTGGCAAGTGAATCTGGGCTACTAATGAAAGGTAAAGAATTAGGTTAAGAATTCCAAATCTTTAGAGGCATATTTACAAAAGTTTATAATTGATGCCTCAGTATTTTGTCCCAATATACAAATATACTTCCAAATACTTTAGTAGATGTAAAACAGGTAGGACATTCTACAACACATAGGAATGCTTTGGTTTAGGATTGCCTCAATGTAAAAACAATCCCAGAGAAGAGGGTTAAGAGATTAAGAGAGGTCTGGGAGATAAGTCAAAGGCCTGGGGTGCGTATGCAGCAGGCCTGGGCTCATTCCAACTCCCAAGTACCACGGTGACTCCCTGAGGACCGCCATGACTCCCTGAGTATCACCGGGAGCACCGAATCAACAGTAGCTCCCAAGTGCAGTTGGGTGTGGCCCCCCAACAAAAAATAAAATAATTAAATCTCAAACCATTGTAATTTTCCATCAAACTTTTAAAATGTAATTTAAATATTATATTTATATTACTTGAATAACTTTTGGAATTTTATTTTGTGCCAAAGTTTGTTACTTATAGGCAAATGGAAAGATATATTTGAAAAGGGATGTATGGGGAATTTTACACAATTCAACTGTCTATAACTTATATAAAATTTATTTGAATAAAGCAAGTTTCTTTGTTCAAGTACCTTATCTTGGTATTACATTTAGATGAAAAATAGCATTTGTATTTAATTATTTCAAATGGCATAGAAAAAATCCAAATATTTGATTCAATTACAATATTTATTCCTATGAATGTAGAAATGTAGAAATATTTTAAAGGATAATAAGCATTTTAACGGAAATATAGAGATCTTAAAATGTTACATAATGCATAGACTGACCCATAATTTGAATAGTGCATTAAAGTAATGTGAATAGTGAATAAAATACTAAAATATAATCATTTGAAAACATTGTTTATATTATTATATAAACTATTTATTAACTAGCAATTGCATGATTATTAGAAGTTAAGAGACAAAGAGATGTAGGTGAAATTGCTGAGCAGAGTATTTCAGCTAATAGCAAGATCCACACCAGAATTTGTTGATTCTAGATTGCTAGGATCACCTTTGGCAGACTTGCCAAATGCCAGTTTGCGGTAACTCATGATGAAGGCGAACAGTAAGCTCCAGAAATAAGATACTGTTGTTTCCTTCCTGTCTGTTTCTGTTTGTTTTTGCTTCTCTGCAACCTGGATACTTCTGCGTGGAAAGGAAACTTAGATAAGATACTTACACAGTCCGTAGGGTCAAATGCTTATTTTATGGCTGTATATTGGATTTCTTTATAACATTTAGGTTATTAATTCTAAACTTGAAATGGTGCCAAACAGCAACAATAACACAGGATTTAAGCAGCTCCCCTTGTATATGGGCTATGCAGAGCTTCCCCAGAAGTGCCCAAATGAGATCTCCTTGGGCCACTGGTGGAAGGAAGTGGACACTTAGTGGTGCGTGTGGTGTTGGAATGACGCATGCATTAGTCTATCAACAGTACTGTAAATCACAAAACTTCAATAAAAATGGTAAAGAAAAAAAAACTTAATTGTATCATCAGAATAAAAAAATGAGATGCTTAAGCACCTTAATTGTGGCCTACTCTACATTGCAGATGAAGCCAATTATAGCTGAGTGTTGGACACCAGTATTGGCCTGAGCAGTGGGCCACGGGGAGGGCTGTGGGTTCTCAGAGGAAGTTGAGGGTCAGAGGCAGAGAGAGGAGGAAGGAGCCATGAAATGAAGGGCTGTTACCCTGTCTGCTGGCAGCCTCATCCCACCTCCCCCCTACCCTCGCTGGTCCTCCCAGAGTTCAGCTCCTTCACCACAGACCCCAACTATGGCAGTCTGGCCCCACCCAGGGCCTCAAACACATTCTTTGATTTATTATTGATTTCCACTCCTCCCTTCTGAACTTTCGTATTTGTGAACCCAGCCCCCTCAGCTCACCTCCAGCTAGATGAAGATTTGTATAGTGGGGTGTAGCAAAGGGAAACTGGACTGAAAGTAGGTGGGGTGGGGGGGACAAGATAGCTCTGAGTAGCTGTGTGACAGGGTCACCTCAGGTTCTCAGGGTGAAATGGTACATTTTATGTGGAGAGATGTTAGGCATGCCTTTTGCAGAGAAGGGTCCAGAAGTTGAAACTGGTCACTCCAGCTTGACAAAAACAATTTCCAGGACATCCTACGGAACACGCTGAACTCATAGAGACCCACCATTCCAGACATGGATATTTATACACCAAAATTTGCATCACTATCTCTCACTTGGTCAGGAAGGGCTCTGTCATGACCTTTCTGGCGGACCCTACTTGTGGCATGTACACACACACACACACACACACACACACACACACACACACACACACACACACAAACACCTCTTCAACCTAGATGACACTGTCTCCCTCCTGTTAGGCCTGCTTATGGAGTGTCCAACCCCCAAGCCCCTCACACATGCACTTCCAACCCTGAGGCCAAACTCAGACATCATTAACAAAATAAAACAATACCACATTCTCATGTGATTTAGCGTGGGCCCTAACCCACTGAGAAAGGTGGAGGGGGGTTTGTGACATGGAGGCACAGGACCATGCCATGTGAGGAACCTGGAGGGAAGCCACCCCTAGTCAAGGGGCCCCAGGCCCATCTTTATGCTGAACAAAAGAATTCCAGTTGCTGAAGAGCATACACTGCACGATACTCCTTACACAAAGGATCACACCACACCAGGACCAGGCTAAAAGCCCCTCCCTGTCCCGAAAAATAAATAAACTCATGCACACAGAGACATGTGCACACACACATGTGAGTAAATTCACACACACACACACACACACACACACACACAGGCCATTGAGAGAGACACATGGGGTGTAGTTGTGTTCACACCTCTCCATGACTTAAGCTGAAGCAGAGTTTGGTGGCTCAACTTTCTGCACTTGTGTGTGTTTTAAGTATCCTATGATACAGGAGTGCACAGATACAAGAATGTTCAATTAAGGGGGCAAGAAAGCCTCCTCCCTGAGAGAGTGGTTTGACCGTGAAGGAAGGAGCAGGCACTTCAGAAGGATCATGTTGATTGTGCGAAGGGAAATGCACACACTCACAAACACTGACACACACAGACACATTCACACACTCTCACACACACATATGCACACAGGGACACACACGCAGACACATAACACACAAATACACACAGAGACATGCACACACAAAGACACACAGAGACACATACTTTTGCATACATATATACACAGACACGTATGTATACTTTCACACACATTGACATACAGACACAGACACACATACATATATACAGAGAGACATGTACACACTCACACACATAAGACACACTCACACACATATACACAATCTCACACACACAGACACATGCTGACATACACATTCTCTCACACACATATACACATAGATATGCACATAGACACAGACAGACACAGAAAGACACATACAAAACTCTCTCACACACATATACACAATCTCTCTCACATACACATAAACACACAAAGACACAGACACATATATAGACAAACACAGATTATCTCACACGTACATACACATAGAGACATGCAGACAGACATAGAGACACATACAGACAGATACACACTCACACACATACATAGAGACATGCACACAGACACAGAGACACATACAGACAGATGCACTCATACACAGATATACATATATACACACAGAAATATATAAACACGTACACACAGACATGGCTCTCAGAACCAGAGATGGGAACTTGGTCAGGTCCTGAGAGACGATCCGCAGCCACCCTCACTTCCCAGACCTCACGAACGCTGATCTTGGTTTAGTATCTGATGCACAATAGGTATGTGTGGGGATCCTGGTGCTATAACTCCAGAAACAGGCCACGTGTTCCTTCTGTCCTATCAGGATTAATAGCCATGTTTGTGAGCTCACCAATGAGCATTTGTTTCATTAATTACAGCCCATGCTGCTTCATTCCTGGTCATGACCATTTGATGGTGCTGCTGACAGGGATATTTCCGGACCCCAGAGAGAGAACTTATTGGGTTGAGCATGCATGTTTTATATACAGAGAGACCTGAGCACTAAGCTAGGAGGAACTCCTGAGCTCGGCCAGGTGTGGACCAAAACCCAAAAAAGAGAAACCCAGTCACTCCAGCAGCACCTCTGCAGGGACTCCTGGTTCTTGTTCGGGTGGTGAGAGTGAGCTGTCCCGCCCTGCCTCTAGCCACTGGCTCTGTGTCTGGTGAGGGGGAAGGCACCCCCTCGTCCCAATGCTGAGCCAAGAGCACAGAGCCCCCGTGACCTCAGATGAGAGGAAGCTCACTCCTGACTCAGTGTCCTACGCCTGCATTCCTCACAGGCCCTGCCCCCTGCTGTGGCTGGCCTGTCTCTGAGGCCGGTCTGCCTGGAGAGATGCCTGCCCTCACCCAGGGACAGCAGACACACTTCACTGGCACTCAGGAGAGCCGAGGAGAGTGACCCAGGAGCCATCCCTGGTCAGTGAGTCACCTCCTGCCTGCCAGGTTCCAAGGGAGCATGTGATCCTGGGACTGGGGACTGGGAGGCTAGTGAGTCTGGCACCCAGCAAGGTGAGACCAGCAGTCAAGCCTGTTTCCCCTCCTGCTGTCCTTAGTCCCCAGGTGCTGTGGCTGGGCTTCTTAATTAAATTGGGACCCATTTCTCTGAGGCTCAGGCTGACTGTCTTTCCCAGCTGGCGTGCCTCTGGGGCAGTGCAAGAGTCCAGAAAACACTATTGCTAGGCTCAAGGAATAACTTTTGGGCCAGAGAGATAGGACAGAGGCTAAGACACTTGCCTTGCATGTGGCTGACCTGTTTGATCCCTGGCACTACATAGGGTCCCCCAAGCACTGCCGAAAGTGATTCTGGAGCACAGAACCAGGAGTAAGCTATGAACACTGCTTGCTGGGTACAGCCTCCAGACAAACAAATGGAAAAAGAAAGAAAAGAAAAGAAGAAAAGGGGGAAAATAACTAAAAAAATAACTATAAGGTGCAAGGGAATGCAATTTGGTGCCAAGGACCAAGGAAGAGAGTAGAGGAAGGACATACTTGGGAGGGATTCGTGTCTCATTGGGAAGCTGGGGTCAGCGCACAGGATAGCAGAGACATTCCCTAGGGGTGTGGCGGGGGAGGACAGGGGCACCTTCTGCAAGTCTGTGCCATGTGGAGGCTGCACCTGAATTTGCAGCCTTGCAACATGTGGGCCTTGGGGCCGCGGGAGACTGCACGGGCTTGTGGGGAGGCTTGAAGAGAGAGTCTTGTTCCAGTCATACACAGTGGTTATGAAACACGCGTGGGCTAAGTGGGACTCTGGGCTCAGTGCTGAGGTGACCGCAGGCAAATTACCAGCACGTCCAGGCTGCAAAGTGGCAGGATCTATCCTCACGTCCAGCCTGTCCTGCACAGGCTTCCACCAGGGCTAGCAGGCGGGGCCCTTCCTGATGTGACGGTCTTCCAGCGCCCTCTACTGAGCATGCTCCTCATTCCTCTCCTTCTGATGGATGGAACCTTCCGGTTCAGAGCCTGAGGCAAGTCACAAAGCACAAACACAAATGCATGACAGCAGCACAGTGAAGACACACAGAAAATCAAAGTGACTTTGGAAAACAATGTTTTACCTGAATAATGTAAAGCTAAAGATGAAAGAAACTATAACTATCATATTTGAATTGGTAAATTTGTTTCTGCATAGAGGTTTAATCTATTTTTTGGGGGGAAGGGGGTGCTCCCAAGCAATACTCAGTGGTCCTAGGGACCAGGCTTTGTGATATTTGGCCAACTAGACTGTGAGTTCAATGGTAAGGTCCAGTGATGTGGCAATGGGGTGCTGCTCGGTCCAGCAGTACTGGAGGTCACATAAGGCCACCAGGGTCATACTTATCAGTGCTCAGGGTTCATGTGGTACTGTGGATTGAGTGCAGGACCTTAGGAATATCAGCTGTGGGCCTCTGATTCTTGAATTATCTCCCCAGACCTTAGATGAACAATTCTGAAAAATGCTTCACATGTTGAATAAATGATGGAAGAATGTGTCTGGTTTGCTCACACTGTAGGACAGAGATGTTAGAGATGTTAGAGATAAAGAAGAAAGGAAGATTGGAATAAGTCCTGAGGACAGGATTTGAATGAAAGGCATCAGTATGAACAGATAAAGTTACAGTGCTGAGATATCTCTTTTTTTTTTTTTTTTTTTTTTTTTTTCTTTTTGGGTCACACCTGGAGATGCACAGGGGTTACTCCTGGCTCTGCACTCAGGAATTCCCCCTGGCGGTGCTCAGGGGACCATATGGGATGCTGGGAATCGAACCCGGGTCGGCCGCGTGCAAGGCAAACGCCCTCCCCGCTGTGCTATCACTCCAGCTCCCGATATCTCTGATATTTATATTACTCAGCTCCGTTGGCTGAGAGGGCCCATGACCGCACCCAGGCCTGGATCTTGTTCTCTAAATACCATTGTCCAATGAAAGAAATTAAGGCTCCTTCGACAAATGGCTTATTGGAAGCTCCAGACAGGGAAAATACAAAACAAACTTGAAGCACCTTGTAAGGCATGCCAAGGGGATGTCAGCCTGAAAACGGTTCCAAAGGTAAGGTTAGAATGATTTGAGCAGTAAATAGTAGAATATTGGGTTTAAGCCAAAGTACAAATAAATACACAAGAATTCATACAAACATAAATTAGTAACTGAATAAAATAAATGAATGAATAAGCAAAAAAAACAAATTCTGATAGGAGAATTCCAGATGACACATGTAGGTCTTCTCCCAGTCAAGAGATGAGTGTAAGCTTCGTCCCTATGGTCCTGCTTGTGAGAAGACTCACTTCCAAGAACAGAGGTAAGGAAGAGAGGGAAGAACTGTGACTTTATGGTGATGCAGCCTGGAGACAACACTTCTCCAGGTGAAGTTGGGGACCACCAGCAGCAATGCGGGTGTTGGGGGTGGGTGTCACTTAGCCCCATAGGAGTGATGACAAGGGCACTTCATCTCTGTGGGGTTATTGCCCCAACAAACAACCCCAGTGTAATAAAGACCTCTGCGCCACACTCCACCATGTACTCAGAGATCACTCCTGGCAGTGCTCAAGGGAACATATGTGGTGGCAGGGATCAAATCCATGTTGGCTGCATGCAAGGCAAGTACCCTACCTGCTGCACTATCTCTCTGGTCCAGGAGCTATCCCTCTCTAAAGGGGATCTTGGTCCTGCCCCACAGGACTGAGCCAGATTATATCTTCCTCTTCTCCTCCTCCCCCTACTCCTCCTGCTCCTCCTCCTATTCCTCCTGCACCTTCTCCTGCTCCTTCTCCTGCTCTTCCTCCTCCTTTTCCTTCCTCTTCCTCCTTTTCTTCTTCTTCCTTCCTCCTCCTCCTCCTCCTCTTCTTCTTCCTCCTTCTCTTGCTCTTCCTCATTTTTCTTCCTCCTCTTCCTCCTCGTTCTCCTTTCTCTTCTTCTTCCCTCTCCTCCCTCCCTTCTGTTTTTGGGCTATACTAACTGGTGCTCAGGGCTTTCTCCTGGCTCTGTGCTCAGGGATCACCCCTGGTGAGGCTGCGGAACCATATGGGGTACCGGGACTTGAAGTTAGATGGACTGAGTGAAAGGCAAGCATTTTACTTGCTATATTATCACTCCAGCCAATGAACCAGACCTTTTATTTATTTTTTTGGGTCACACCCAGTGATGCACAGGGGTTACTCCTGGCTCTGTACTCAGGAATTACTCCTGGCGGTGCTTGGGGGACCATATGGGATGCTGGGAATTGAACTCAGATCAGCCGCGTGCAAGGCAAACGCCCTACCCGCTGTGTTATCATTCCAGCCCCCCCCCCCGACTTTTCTTTTAAACCCTATCTTCCCACATGCCCTTTTACTCCCTTTCCGGATGGGCCTGTGGTGACGTGGGTTGCAGTATCAAAAAAACACCAACATTTCTGAATCCCTTAGCTTTCCAGATCAAACGTCTTTGGTTTGAATCAGGGTCAGGGTGAGGTCTTGGTCTGTTCTAGAGGCTGACTGGCGTGGAGGGAAGATGCAGGTAGGGTGGAGAAACTATGCATGCAGAAGCCCTGTACCTAGCTGGCTTCCAGAAGCCCCGATGGCTTAAACAAGGAAGTTAAACTTAGTGAAGTTTAAACAAGGAGGCCATTAGGCGGACAGGGTGCTAACTCCCAGACCTACTTAAGGAAACCGAGATTGAAGGACCAACCACCAACAGCATCCGAGGCTTCACACTGGAGTCTGTTGCTTCCTTTGCATGCCCGCCAATCCTTCCGTGCCTTTCCCTGGCTCCTGACCACTTCCAGTCTCGCACTGCCTGAGTGGAATTGATTTTTGCTCAAACAAGCACTTAAGTAAATCTTCAGATATCTGTATATATGTGTATATGTAACTTTGACCAGACCTCTCTGTCCTGGTTCCTGGCTGCATTAGTCTCAAGGTCTCTGCAGAGATTACACTGGAAACAGTCTTAAGACAAGTGGCTAATGCCCTACCCAGGGACATCCCAGCTTCCTGGGCCTACAACTCTCAGATTGACTTGATAACGAAGGAGGACAGAGAGAGACAGAGGGCAAGGGGAGAGAAGCGAGAAGGGAGACAAAAGTGGGGAAGAGAGTCAGGAGAGTGAGAGAGAGAGAGAGAGAGAGAGAGAGCGAGAGAGAGCAGATGTGGGAGGGTGTGCAGGCAGGCATTATCCGGAGGAAAGAGAAGGACCCCTGCAGCGTGGGAGAGTGGTGGGAACTGGAGCATTTTCTGTTTCTTGGCTCTCACTGGACCTCTGCGGAACCTCTGCTCAGTAGAGTTCGCAGGCCGTGGATAGAGGTGCGCGTGGCATGCATATGTGCAGTGTGCATGGAGCCCACAGTGACTGTGAGTTCCAGCAAGGACACAGTGTCCTCCAGGAGAGCACTGCTCCTTGGAGCCCCAGTCTCTCCACTGAACCCTGACACCTGGGCTCTCTCTTTCTCAACCTCCTCCCCCGGCCGCTTGGTCCTCCCTCTCCCACTGCTGCCACAAGCCTGTAAAGGTTCCCAGGTCCGTGCTTCAGACATTTCCCCAGCCCTTTCCTCAGATGGTGGCAGGTTTTTTTTTTGTTTGTTTGTTTTTATTGAAGTACCGTGAGATACAGTTACAAAACTCATGTTTGAGTTTCAGTCATATAATGGCGGAACACCCATATCTCCACCAGTGCACATTCTCCACCACCAATGTGCCCCGTATGACGCCCCCTCTTTCCAACACACCCCCTGCCACTGTCACTGTCACTATCATCCTGTTTCTTATCGATTTGCTCCATCAGACACCAGTAAAGTCTCCATTGTGAGACTTGTTGTTACTGTTTTTGGCATATCAAATACGCCATGGGTGGCTTGCCAGGCTCTGCCGTGCGGGTGAGATACTTCCGGTAGCTTGCGGGGCTCTTCGAGAGGGATGGAGGAATCAAACCCTGGTTGGCCGCGTGCAAAGCAAATGCCCTATCCGCTGTGCTATGCCTCTATGACAGACAATTTCCCCCATACTCTCTCTCTACTTAGGGGCATTATAGTTTGCAATATAAATACTGAGAAGCTATTACTTTTTTTTTTCTTTTTGGGTCACACCCAGCGATGCTCAGGGGTTACTCCTGGCTTTGCACTCAGGAATTACTCCTGGCAGTGCTTGGGGGACCATATGGGATGCCGGGGATCGAACCCGGGTCGGCCACGTGCAAGGCAAAAGCCCTAGCCGCTGTGCTATCGCTCCGGTCCCAAGAGAGGCTATTACGTTTGGTCCTTTATCTACTTTCAGCACACATCTCCCACGGTAGCAGGTTTCAATTTTTTTTTCTTTTTGGGTCACAACCGGCGATGCACAGGGGTTACTCCTGGCTCTGCACCCAGAAATTACCCCTGGTGGTGCTCAGGGAACCATATGGGATGCTGAGAATCAAACCCGGGTCAGCCACATGCAAGATAAATGCCCTACATGCTGAAATAAATCACTGTGAGATATATAGTTACAAAGTTGCTCATGATTGAGACTCAATCATACAATGTTCCAACATCCATGCCTTTACCAGTGCACATTCCCCATCACCAGTGTGTCCTGTTTCCCTCCTGCCTCCCACCTTCCTCATCCTCAGCCTGCCTCAGTCTGGCAAATTCTTCTCTCTCTCTCTCTCTCTCTCTCTCTCTCTCTCTCTCTCTCTCTCTCTGTCTGTCTCTCTCGTCTCTCTCTCTCTCTCTCTGATTTACCTTTCAAGTACTGCAATACTGTTACTGAAAGGGTATCATGCAAATTACTTTACCTCCTTTCATCACTTAGTTCTTGTCCAGAGTGATCATTTCCAACTGTCATTGTCATAGTGGTCCTTTCTCTTATCCTAACTGCACTTTCCCTCCCCCTTGGTGGCAAGTTTCCTACCATGGACCAGTCCTCCTGATCCTTGTTTTTAATTGTATTTGGTATTATTTACATATTATGTTTTTTTTCAAATATCCCACAAATGAGTGCATCACTCTATGTTTGTAAGGATGTCAGTTTAGCATCTTAAGGAAGCCAAGTATTCATCGACCTCTGCCTTGATACTTGCACCCACCTCACGTATAGCCACAAAGCGGAGACTCCTCCTGTGTGTGTGGGAGGGAAACACAGAGCACACCCTCAGGTCCCATTAGGAGACCTTTACCTAAAGCATGATGGTCAAGCCACCAACCCGATTGGGACTTGGCTCCCACATCCAACAGCGGCAATGAAAGCACCACAAACTAGTCAGCACGGCCAAGAACCCTGACCTAAAGCTCTGAGGGAGATTTCCTGTCCAAGTGACCACCTTGTGGGTATCACTGCCACCCCCCCTCAGGGGGAGCAAAGGCTCTGATACCTCTGGCCACTCAGCCCTTCTGTGATTGACACTGGTTAGCTGGCCTGCCCCTGCCACCTGCAGTTGTCATAGCAACTCTGTGTGTGTGTGTGTGTGTGTGTGTGTGTGTGTTGGGGGGCACTCGGCATGTTGAACTCCTTCTTTCTCACTGGTTCTTCTTTCTTGCTCTGTCACCCCTATTCCTGCCCATTCTTATTCCCCAATAGGAAACTGCTTTCATTCCAGATGGAGGAGGGCTGGTATCTCCCGGCTCCCCTGAGCCAAGTTGCAACTGAGGAGAGCAGAGACCCGTGCCCAGGCAGCTGACCTTTACATCCCCTTCCCCGCTGCTGGCCTCTGTCTTAGCCAGGCTGCACCGTGGAACTTTCCACGTTCCCGATCCCTGAAACTCTAGCTGGGCCCTGGACTGATGCAAAACTTAATCAACTGGAAAAGGCAAGAGGAGAGCTGGCAGGGGCTGGGGAGAGCAGGAGGTGGGCCAGGAGGAAGCCTGTTCTCTCAGGACCCCCAGCCCAGAGCTCATGGTGACTCTTTCCTGGCCAGAGATCCTTCAGCAGCACCCCCGCAAAGATACGTTCTTTCTCTGCCTGGCTGAGAGGGAGCACGGGGGAGAGCACACGGGTGCCAGCATCAGCACGGAAGCTTGAGCTGGATTTCTCTCTCGTTTCCAGATTCTCCCACTGGGTCCTTTTGATGTTCTTGCTTCCTCAACCAAAGCTAATTCTGATTGAGCACAGAGTGATAAGGTGCCGGAGTGGGAGGAGAGTACACACTGGCAGAACTTTCTGGGCAGAACATTCTAGGCTCCCCTTGCATGTCCTTCCTGGCAGGGACATGCAGTTTTCTAGTGGGGGCGGCTGTATGCCAGGGGAGCATAGGCCCCTGGGGCCTGCGACAGCTTTGTGGGTGTTTGGGTTTCTCCTTGTCCTGGAGCCTCCATCCTTTCTTCTCTGAGTGGAGAAGGTGATGCAGGACCACTCACACCAGGTGGCGGGGAGCCATAGCACCATAGCACCATAGCACTCCTCCTTCCTTCTCCGGATACTCGGTGCACCACACCAGCTAGGTGTGACTTGTGTCCACTTACAAACATTCTCTCCCTTCAGTTCCCTCTGCAGCACAGGCAGGGTCGAAGGTTGACGTTGGAAGGAGGAGGTCTCATTGAGGAGAGTCTGGCTCTCTTGACGGTGGAGGGCTCCCATTGTCACATCGCTTACCCATCCCAGTCAAAGGTTGGTGCCTTTGAGGGTAGCCACAGGGTTGCTAGGCACACCGTGGTTCCTGTGTGCCTTCATGCTGGTGCCTTTAAAGAAGAAATTTAGGGGTGTGTGTATGTGTATGTGTTTGTGTGTGTGTGTGTGTGTGTTACATACCTAGAGAAATACAGGGTTAATATCTGTTTGGTTAGATGAGCAATCACTAGATTGCTGGCAGGGCAAAATCACCACACAAGTCAAGATAAAAGCCATCTTATCACTCCAGGCTCTGTCAATCTCTTTCCTGTCCTCTAACCCCCACCACACACACACACACACACACACACACATACATACACACACACACACACACACACACACACACACACACACACACACACACACACACACACACCCTACCTCTCTCGTGGGCTGGTTTGACTTATCATGGAACTTTAGTTTTGTGGTGCTAGGATTGAACGCAAGGCCACACACGTACCAGGCAAGTGCTCCTTGGCTGTTCTGTGTCCAGTTCTGTTCTGCAGTCAGGAAGTTGGTACCTGTGAGTCTAACCACTTTTGTCAGACATTCTGACGTTATGTTTGTGGGACTCAGCCATATGATAGTTGATGTTGTTCTCATTACTAAGTTTGTAGAATCTTAATTTATTTATCTTGCCATCACTAATAGATATTGGGGGCGTATGACTCCTTAATGACCTCTGTCTATGTTTTGGATGCACACACATTTCTGGTGTGTGTATTCCTGGGAGAGGAATGCTGATCTGAAGAGTTGTCAGATTGTCTATGACTTACATACTTTTTCCCACTCTCGTCTTTTTTTCTTTTTGGGTCACACCTGACAATGCACAGGGGTTACTCCTGACTCATGCACTCAGGAATGACTCCTGGCGGTGCTCAGGGGACCATATGGGATGCTGGAAATCGAACCCCGGTCAGCCACATGCAAGGCAAAAGCCCTACCCGCTGTGCTATTGCTCCAGCCCTCACTCTCATCTTTTTTAACATGACCTGGCTGAGAGGGAGGTACTTGAGGTACTTTGCATCAGTACTTGAGGGTGTCTAATATATGTACATGGTGGGAAGACCATGCAATATGCTTCATTTTCTTCAATGCCATAGTTGGTCCTGTCCATCCGTATGGACAGTATGACACTGAGCACAGGGGAAGTGTTTACACCATGGAAATTGGCAAATGCTACTCAGGTTTAAGATTTATAAATAGATTGATAGATAAAAGGCTTAATAGATTTATTGTTTTGTCGATTGTCTTGAGGCATATTTAGAAGGTAAAAAATGTTAATATTGAAGATTAAACTTGTAATTTTGGGTGGGGTTCATTGGGTCATACCAGGTGGAGTTCAGGGGCATTCCTGACTCTGTGATCAGGGGTCACTTCCGATGGTGCTCAGAACTCAATATTCAGTACTGGTGATTCGGTACTATCTGGCCCCCAAATATTTAAGGACAAAAACTAAAACTGGAAATAGTGCAAAAAAAGAGCTAAAAATTTCTCCAATATTGGGGGCTGGAGTGATAGCATAGCGGGTAGGGCGTTTGCCTCATGTGCGACCGACCCAGGTTCAATTCCAAGCATCCCATATGGTTCCCTGAGCACCACCAGATGTAATTCCTGAGTGCAGAGCCAGGAGTAACCCCTGTGCATTCCTGGGTGTGACCCCAAAAGAAAAAAAAATCTTCAGTATTAAAAACTATTACCTACTTCAGGAAAGAAGTTGTTCATGTCACTGATGAGTGAATAAAGTTCTGGCTATCTGATTCTTTTTCATCTTATTCTTTAACACAAACAAACCAGTGAGTGCTCTCACAGAGCCTGCTACAAAGCCCTTCTTAGCCTGGCCCTGACCACAGGTTACATTCTGCTATAGCTCATTTTACCAGATGTTTCTCCAAAGTAGTGTTCACACCAATTTAGATATTTGTTGGAGGTTTTCTATTTAAAATTTTTTAAAAAAATTTTATTTTATTTTATTTTGCTTTTTTGGGTCACACCCGACAATGCTCAGGAGTTTCTCCTGGTCTTGCACTCAGGAATCACTCCTGGCAGTGCTCGGGGGACCATATGGGATGCTGGGATTTTTTTTTTAAAAAACAAAACAAAATTCTGAGACTGGAAAGATAATGCAGTAGGTAGGGCACTTGCTTTGTAACACTGCTAACCTGGGTTCGATCTTTGGCACCTTTGTATTGTCCCCCAAGCTTGTCAGGAGTGATTCCTGAGTACAGAGCCAAGAGTCAGTCACACAGCTGGGTGTAACTCAAAAAATGAAAAAAGAAAATTCAGAAGGACTTCATTCCCTAGAAATGAAGATTATTGCTAGGCAAAAAGGCTGACCCATGCTGGTTGACAGTCAGTGGCAAAATATTCCACACCAGGCTTGGGGATGGCTCACCAGCAGAAATACCTGCTTTGCAAACCTACGGTCACAAATTTGATTCTTGGTGCTGCCCATTATTGCTTATCTGTGCCAACCATTCCCAATGGTCCTATTTGGGGCCTTTGGAGCCAAAGTCCTTCAGACTTTTGGACATTTGGCAACACAACAGCGTGTGCTTTTTGATGTAGCACGACCACACATGTGCGAGTACCACAATCAAATATGCAACCCCAGGAAGTACAGCAATTACAGGATATGTGAGCACCATGAACAGGAGTGTGACTCCTGTCACCTCCACCACTTGTGTTTCTGCAGTGCAGGGACGCCCTAGTTAGTAGTACCATCAGATGGGTGTAAGCACCCCAAGGAAAGGAGGACACCCCTTGGTGAACGCATGTGTAAGTACTGCACTAGAAGTGTGTGGTGGCCAGCCAGCACCCAAAGCAAGTGTGTGACATTACAGCCAAGCTTGTGTATAACCCTGGTCCTTCCAGCAAACGGGTGGGAAGGAGAAAAAAAGAAAGAAAAAAAAAACCTTTAAGACTAGAAAGAACAAAAAATGACCCCAGAGAAATTGTTGTTTTCACTGGGCCACTTGCTAAAACGTGATTCAGCCGGGTCATGGCTGAGGAAGAGCAGGTAGAGTCACTTGGCTTCCTGGAGGAAGCTGCATGCTGATGGCCCCAAGAGTGAGTAGGGCTAGGAGCACACAGGTACTGGGGAGGGGGGGTGTGGAGTGGGAGACACAGTCTGAGGGTGCTGTGGGCTGGGACTTGCTCCGTTAGCAGGGCCCAAGGCTGGAGACCTATGGCCACCTTCTCTCCTTCCTCCCCCACTGATGTAGCCTATATGGGGGAGGGGTTCCTGTCCTCTGTGCAGGAGGCCCATGACCCAAGTGGAGGGAAGCTGGGTCAGGCAGAGACTAGTTTCAGTAAATTCTGTTCCCTGCACAGGTTTTCCCTCATGACTATAAGGTTTGTGACTTGTTTATCACTGTTCAGTCTAATCTCAAATTGTTCAGTATCTTGATATCTGGAGGCAACACAGTGACCTGTAAACTAATAAATAACCATTTTTCAAAAACATGCACAGGGGCCCAGAGTGGTAGTTTAGCGGGTAGGTAGTTTCCCTGGCCTGTGGCTGACCTGGGTTAGAAACCCAGCACCGAGTATGGTCCCCGGAGCCCCACCAGATGTGATTTCCCTGAGCATTGCTGGTTTGGGCATGGCCCCCAAACCAGAAACCAAACCAAAACAAACAGACAAACAAACAAAAAACAGCACAGTCAATGCTGGCTACTGCCACAAGCTAAGCTTGGATGAAAAGTGGGGGTTCAAAAGGAGGGAGAGAGAGGGAGAGGGA
Organism: Sorex araneus; assembly: GCF_027595985.1. NCBI lineage: Eukaryota > Metazoa > Chordata > Mammalia > Eulipotyphla > Soricidae > Sorex > Sorex araneus. Next base: position 43,468,246 of record NC_073305.1, on the reverse strand, counting down.
GGGAGAGGGAGGGAGAGAGAGGAAGAGAGAAGGGAGAGAGAGAGGGAGGGAGGAAGGAAGGGAGGGGGAGAGAGAGAGAGAGAGAGAGAGAGAGAGAGAGAGAGAGAGAGAGAGAGAGAGAGAGAGAGAGAGAGAGCCCCTGCCATAGAGGCAGGCTGAGGTGGGGTGGGGGTTGAAGGGAGGGAAACTGGGGACACTGGTGCTGGGAAATGTAAATAGTTGGAGGGATGGGTATTGCTGGAACACTAAATGACTGAAACCTAATCATGAACAGCTTTGTAAGGACCTATCTCACAGTGGTTTAATAAAAACATTAAAAAATAAAGAAAAAGGAAAAAAGAGAAGTTCAGGAAAAGTTGGATGTACAGACCTGGAAGAAAAATATATAAAACAATGCAGATGGCATTGATTCATATCGTCACGGTGACACAGCAGGTTGTTTCCCAGGCTCTCAAGGGGAAAACCCTGTTTGAGTATAGAACACATAATAAATAAAAGTGGAGTGAAAGATTAAAATAAGTGGAAAGTACACACAGACCCTTTCTGAAGCTTGTGAGTGAGCCCATTGTTCCTTCTATTTGCAGGAGAGGTACTTCCTGCTCCTTCTAGCGGAACTCATGGTGTGGTCAACAAGCCATCGCAAGAAGTCTGAGCGGTGAAATGTGCAGAGCCAAGCTCTGTGCCCCTGGCTGCACTGTGCAGGGTAAAGTGTGGTTTCCCGGAAGTTCTCAAACAGGCAGGAGCAGTACAAAAGAGCCAAGGGGTGGAGTCTGGCTTCTCCACCACTGCAGCAAGGAGGATGCAGAAAGATTGAGTGGGGGCTTGAAAAACAGTTAGGAAAGTTGGAAAGTCCTAGATTCCTGAAATGTGAGAGTGATGTCTGGACCTGATTCGCAATGTCTCATGAGAAAAATGCACCATTTAGCTTGTCTCAAAATGGGAATGACCTGAAGATAAAAAAACAAACCATGCTCAAGGCCACTCTCCACGCATTCAGATGAGCCTCACGTGTGAAGGGACTGGCAAAGGAACCCAGGTGTGCAGGACCTGGGGCTGAGATCTCCAAGCCTGCTCGGACTGGGACTGGGCCTTCTCCACCCAGACCCCCCATTTTCCAGTAGTTTGGCAGCCACACCCACAAACTGCCCCCGGCGTCGTGTAATCCCACCAACAGTAAACATCCAGAGAATATAAGACCAAGTTTCCGGAAGCTAATAGCCTTGTTCTCCCTCTTGGAGAACCTGACAAGCTACCAAGAGTCTATTGCCTGCACTGGAGAGGCTTGCAAGCACCCGATGGCGTATTCATATTCCAAATATAGTAAAAGATATATACATACCTCTCGGAGAGCCCGGCAAGCTACTGAGAATATGCCGCATGCACGGCAGAGCCTGGCAAGCTACTCGTGGCGTATTTGATATGCCAAAAACAGTAATGATAGGTCTCATTCCCTTGACCCTGAAAGAGCCTTCAATTGTTGGGAAAAACGAGTACGGAGAGGCTGCTAAAATCTCAGGACTGAGTGTAATAGAGACGTTACTGGTGCCTGCTCGAGTAAATTGATGAACAACAGGATGACAGTGATACAGTGATGGTCTGAAAAACACATTTGAATAAAACTCCAGACCTCTGCCTTTGTTCTGTTTTGGTTTAGCTTTTAGGTCACAGCCAACAGTGTATGGGAGCTACTCTAGCTCAGTGCTCAGGGGGACATTTAGTGGAACTTAGGGCACCATGCAGTGCCAGGGGTTGAATGTGAGACATGAGCTCCAGCCCTGACAGCCATCAACCATCCCCATGCCTCTGCCTTTAACTCCCGTAGTGTTTCACCATCCTGAGTGGCTTGACACAGGGAGCTTCCTCCCTCACAACACACCTGGAGGCCAGAAGATCTGTCATGCTGATGTGTCCAGATTGGAACTTCTGGTCTACCCTTTCCCAATGGGTCCCCATCACAGTCTACCTACATTTCAATGAGTACGAATTTCATTCTAGCTTCTTAGATCAAGCATCTGAGAGTCTTCAATTTCTGACCTCCCCACCTTTAGGAATTGCCTCTCCCTAAAGTATAAGCAAATCCATAGTGTCCACCTTGAAATCACGAGTAGAATCTAACCCTTCTCACCACTTCCTCACCGCTGCGCCACAGCTTGAGCTGTTTTGTCTCTTCTCCTGAATCCCCTTACAATCTCTCTCTGCTCACTCGGTCCATTTTCAGACCCCCTCCAATGGGTCTCAGTGACCTCCTCCAGAGGAAAAGCAGAAATTCTTCCTGTTATCCACAAGGCTCCTAACTCCTGGTCCTCATAATATTTCTCTTAATCACTTAGCTCCAGTTAAACGCACCTGGTGGAGATGACTGGGTGGGAGAACCTGGAGCTAGCTCCCCTTGCATTCTCCAGAACTGACTCACGTGGGAGGGGGACCTCTGATGTCTGGGTATTAGACACAGATAAAGTGCTCCATGCCGTACGGCCATGAATTAACATCTCATACTCGACACCACTGATGCATCAAGAGGAGTACACCACATTTGATGGAGTGTAAGGTAGAAGGCAACCAATCTCATCCTGGTTAAAAAAAAAAATGAGCACACAAAGACTCAACCTGTAACGTGTTAGTAATCTCTTATAGAAGGGTTTAATGGTCCAGGGTGAGATACAAAAACCTTCACACACTTATTCTAAAGAAATGTTTTTGGGGGGCTGGAGTGATAACACAGCGGGTAGGGCATTTGCCTTGCACGCGGCCGACCCGGGTTCGATTCCCAGCATCCCATATGGTCCCCTGAGCACAGCCAGGGGTAATTCCTGAGTGCAGAGCCAGAGAGCCAGGAGTGACCCCTGAGCATTGCTGGGTATGACCCAAAAAGCAAAAAAAAATTTTTTTTTGGATTATTTTTGGCAGATTTTTCATAATAAACAATACAAAATAAATGACTTAGGACCTGCTTTGGGGGCCGGCTTGAGTGGCGGTGGGAAAATTCAAAATAATGGTGGTGGGATTGGTGTTGGAATGTTGAACGTAATAAATTATTGTGAACAACTTTAAATAAATAAAATTAACTTTAAAAATAAAATAAAATACAAAAAAGTACTCCATGTCTTTTCTTTTTTGCGGGGAGAACTCTCTGCATCTTTGTCTCTTGTCCCTGGGGAGCAGGGACCAAGGCTGATTCGTGGTGGTGGCCTCAGCCCAGACAAGGAACTGACTCAGAATAAAGGCTGTCTGAGGATAATTTAACCCGAGGAACCCCTCTGTGCAAGGAATCAGGAAGCCTGATCCAACTAGACCTACCAAGCAGGTCTGAGCAGGTCACAGCCCCCCTCACGGGGCTCAGTGACCCCATTTGTAAAATGGTGTCAATGGAAAGAGTTACCTCTGGGGTTGTCTGATTTTTCTGGTCAAATTGTTTCAGAAGAGCGACCTTGGACCAAAATGTTTCCAAATACCTTAGAAATAGCTCTCTCTCACACTTCCCTTAATTTCTTAATAGCCATCAGCTTCTGCTTCTTCTGTTGCACACCCAGCCTTTGCCTACCGGTTCTTCATTCTTTGAGTTACCTTTGTACTCAGAGCTTACTCCTGGTAGTGTTCAGAGGCTCAATGAGGTGCTGGAGAGCAAACTCAGGAGGGCCACATGCAAGGCAAGCACCTTAACTCTTGCCCTCTCTTCCCTGTCCCTCATGTATAGGACTTCTGTGCCCAACACCAAAGTCCTAGTGTTATCTTATTGTCAAAATGACCAGGGGCCCATTCTTTCCACTCCACACTTCCTGTTACCTATGGTTACCACTGTTTGGAAATTATTGGAAATTGCCAGTTGCTACCAACTCTAAGAGTTTTCTTGTTTTTGCCAGTTCATTTGCTTTAGTAATTCACGATGAATAGCTACAACTCAAATTTTGAAGCTAAGGGGTGACACAACTATATGCTTTGTTTTCAGGCATAAGCAGGATACTGGAAGCCAGCATGAGACCCACCAGAAGGTGAAAGCCATAAATCTCTCAGGCAACCACAATAGAAAATAAGCCCCCACCCCCGCCTTTGCTCCTCCAGAGCATTTCAGCAGATTTTTGTTCCTATAAAAAAAAGTCTCAGATCAAATTTATGAATTTATTGCCACTCAGCAAAATGCTTATCAGTAGGACACAGCTTGCGTCTGAGGACTAAGAGACTGTCCTGGGGCTGGAGAGTCAGTACAGTGGGTAAAGCACTTACTTTGTGGGTCTGGAGCGATAGCACAGTGGGTAGGGTGTTTGCTTTGCACGTGACCGACCCAGGTTCGATTCCCAGCATCCCAAATGTCCCCGGAGCACTGCCAGGGGTAATTCCTAGTGCAGAGTCAGGAGTAACCCCTGAATGTAACACAAAAAAAGCAAAAAAAAAAAAGAGCACTTATCTTGCAAATAGCCAAGTCTGGGTTCAGTCTCCAGTAGGAGACAGATAGGATGAGAACGGGACACTGGGACAATCATACCAGCGTGTGATTTACACAAGAAACACTATTGTGCTCAGAGGACCAGATGAAATGTGGAGTTTGAAACCCGGTGGCAGTGTGCAAGGCAAGCACCCTGCCCACTGAACCATTGCTCCAGTCCTTCTGTTGTTTTTATTCATTTTAGTTTATTTTTTTTTTGCCACACCCAGTGATGTTCAGGAGTTACTGATGTCTCTGTGCTCAGGAATTACTCTTGGACGTGCTCAGGGGACCATATAGGTTTCAAACCCGGGTCATCCGCATGCAAGGCAAATGTCCTACTCGTTGTACTATTGCTCCATCCTCTCCTCCCACGAATTGTTTTTAATAAAGAGTAGTGTTCATGGCACCTAAAACCAGACACCTTTTGGTGTATTGGTGGGCATTTCAGCTGGGTCTATGGTTGGACTACTGTGAATAGTCCCACTCTGAGCCTTCAGATAATGCCCAAGAATAATATTGCTGGATGGGATCATATTCTCATTTTTACTTTTAAAAGGAGTCGTTCTACCTTGTTTCATAGGGGTTGCAACAACTTACATTCCCACCAACAGTGTTACAGATTCCACTAAAAAAAAAAGTGTCTTCATTTGTTATCTCTAGGGTTTTAGACTTGCTTAGCTGGGATAAGAAGAGTTGTATTGAATTCATTTTGACTCAGAACTGAAAGTTGGAAAGCTATATTTTGAGAGGCTGATGAACTTCTGGGCTGAGTTCCCTTGTTTATGACGGAGAATACATCTTATAGAATTGATGTGAGACCTGTGTAGACAAGACCATTCTGGGAATTTTCAGCATAGAGAAGGAACTATGAGTCAAAAGAAGGAGGAAGACAAAGTTCCTCAGCGATGGGGTATAGGGAAAAGAGAGGAGGGGCAAGGAAAGAGAGTCTAGTTCCTTGAAACTTCTTCAGTTCTGGGGTTTTGGAGATGGACTGCAGTGGGGGAAGGTGGGAGGGCGGGAGAGTGGCCGGAATGGAGATTGGAGCCCAGGGGGTTCTCAAGACCCTGGGGTGGAAAGGATCCCCTGGGTACATGAGAATGTCACTTGTTACTTGTCACTTGTCATCCTGTTGATCTTCGATTTGCTCGAGCAGGCACCAGTAATGTCTCCATTCGTCCCTGTCGTGTGTTAGTGTAGCCCAATGATATCTGCTTGCTCCAGGAACAGGAGGAGCCTCAAACTATTCATTCAGGGTTTTGACGAAGAAGTCTGACCATCTCATAGGTGGGCGGCTACTCGGTCTTTTGACGTTCTGTGAAATGCAGTCGGTAACAGCTCTAGTCCAGTGGTCATCTCTGAATCGCATTATGTGTCCAGCCCATCTGATTTTTGATGCCTTGGCAAACGAGACAGTGTCCCTGATTCTTGACCGCTGAAGGAGGTTGGAACTCCCAATTTCTTCTCTCACTTGAGTGAAATATGATACTCCAAGCGTAGCTCTTTCGATTCCTCTTTGGGACACCTGAATAGCGTTCTCATCCTGTTTTCATAGGGCCCAGGTCTCTGAGGCATATGTTAGTGCAGGGAGAACTAACATGAGAATAATGGAAGGATTTCATATGCTTGGGCACACACCACACACAGCGAGGGAAAGAGATGCAGATGAGACACATAAGCACTGACCAAGAGAGACTTGGAGTGTTGGTCTAGATCAGCCAGACAGGTTTGAGGAGACAGAAGGAAGAAAGGTGCTAGACAGAGTGAAGGGCATGGAGAAAGGCAGGAAGGGCTGCTCCAAGCAGAAAGAAACTCTTTGATTGCTGAGTTTCCTTTTCATTGGGCAACCTTGGGCAACTTCATTATTAGTCCAGAGCCATTGCCTTCCTGTACCTCAGCCTCTACTCTGCAGCTGCTTCCTAATACCCTCGAATAGCACAGGATGCAGAGGCTCAACATTGGTTCAAGAAGTTCAACCCAGTCGCTAAATTCTTTAGATAGTGCCCCAATGGACTGTTCTGAAAATTAATGTGCTCTGTAGGAAGATTCTGCTCAAGATCAAGAAAAGGGTGGTGCTGTGCTCCTCCTCTCTGTTTCTCCTCCCACTCTGCAAGGAACACAGGGGAGCTTTCGGGTGTGGGCACAGAAGGAGTTTCGGGCCAGTGCTTCCATGCTGGGAGTATCTGCCATAATGCAAACTGCAGGGTCCGCGCCATAGCTCACAGCCAAGCGCTTTCTGAGGAACCCAGGAATCATGGCTTGTGCTCTTTTAACTACTATTTTCAGCTGATTGAGAGCATTGGGAGGAAAAGGAGGAAGGAACTTAGAGCTGGAATAGAGTGGGGGGCAATGGCCCTGGAGAAGACCTAGGGTTTGAACCTGCCAAGAACTTGTCTGGAAATTCCAATAAATTTTGGCTTACTCTAATCAATTAAGATGAAAAGGGGATGCTGGAATGTTCGGGGGTCTTCTGGCTCCATCATCCATGGTTCTTCCAGCTCATTACTACCATTCCTGAGATTATTCTTTTTTTTTTTCTTTTTGGGTCATACCCAGCAATGCACAGACATTACTCCTGACTCTGCACTCAGGAATTACCCCTGGTGGTTGGTGCTCAGGGGACCATATGGGATGCTGGGAATTGAACCCAGGTCAGCCACATGCAAAGCAAATGCCGTACTCACTGTGCTATTGCTGCAGCACCAAGATTATTCTTTTTATTGTGGGGAAAGTGCTATGGATTGAATCCAGGGATTACAAAAATGCAAGGCAGGAGCTCTATCACTAAGCCATGCTTTTGCCCTCCCCCCCTTTTTTTAACTTTAAACACCATGGCTTACAAAATTTTTCACAATACAGTTATTTCACAGCAGGTATGGTTTTTGCCTTTCACTCAGCCTACCCGGGTAAAATTCTTCCGTCCCTCTCAAAGAGCCTGGCAAACTACTGAGAGTATCTTGCCCGCACGGCAGAGACTGGCAAGCTACCCATGGTGTATTCGATATGCCAAAAACAGTAACAACAAGTCTCACAATGGAGATGTTACTGGTGCCTGCTCAAGCAAATTGATGAGCAATGGGATGACAGTGATACAATGATACAGTTATTTCAGGCATTCAATGTTCCAGTACCAATCCCACCACCAGTGTGGTCTTCCAGCATTGTTCTCAGTTTCCCATCCAACCTCAAGCCTGGCCTCTTAGCAGACACAAAATAATTTATTTTATATTAATTACTATAACAAAATGGCTAACGGAATTACTGAAAAATATTTAAGTAAAAGAAAATTTATGAAAATTGTTTTATCTCACAATGGGGTTATTTAAGTCCTTGTCTGAGAATTTACTAAACTGTTTGTTGCTAGCTATGCTTTCTGTTTTTGTTTTCGTTTACTGAGTTTAGCTGGCTTTGATACTACTTTCCTGTCTAATTCGCTGTGCTAGTCTTGGGCTGTGGGTATTTTGGGATTTTGAGGTGCCGTGCAGCCATACACGCAGTCACCCAATCCAGGAGCCCAGGATTTGTAGACCTGGACAGTTCTTGGCTGGACCTCTCCCAAGGGAGCCCCAGAGTTGTCAGGCATGTGTATCTGTGATTCTCAGGAGTGTGGCTGGCATCTCTTTCGAGATTAGTTGTGAAGCTGGGCTGCTGTGTGCATGGCCGAGGCTGTGTGATTTGGTCGCAGATGCCAGGGTTTCAGCAGACTGGAGACCCAGCCTCGCCCCTTCCTTAGAGCATCCTGATGGTCTCTCTCCATATCCTGAGAAGCTGAAGGACCTTTAGAGGGAGGAAAGAGGCCTCTTAGTTGAAAGGAGTTTGACTTCTGGAGGTTCTGGGGATGCTGAAAGCTTCTTTCCACCATTTCCCATTCCTCCACAGCTTTGTCTCCTTGTACCAACTGTCCTCAGGAGCCCAGAGAGGTGGGCCTGCCCAGGCTGGGCATCCTCTAAACCTTCCCTGTGCTTTCATATGAACTGTTCCATTCAAGGTGGACTTCAGTTCTGCTCAGCAAAGATGTTTCTGCCCAGGGTCAAGGGAGGGGACAGACACATCCATTGGGAGTTCTCTACAGAGAGCAGACTGGGGGAAGAAAATATGGGCCAAGCCACCACCTAGCCTACACTCTCTGCTGGGCCTGAGCATGGCATGGGGGTGGGAGATAGGCCAGTTGTTGCAAGTCTGTGATAGAAAGATGCTAGACTGGTTCAGAGCAAGCCCAGTGGAGGGAGATCCAGAACAAATGTGGTGAGGATGTAGGGAAGGAGAGAGAAATCTCCACCAGGAGAAAGAAGCCAAAGAGAGACATAAAGGGAAAAGGAGAACATATCCATAAGTAAATAAACCTTGGGCCAGAGCGATAGCTCAGCGGGTAGGGCGTTTGCCTTGCAAACAGCCGACCCATGTTCAATTCCTCTGCCCCTCATGGAGAGCCCGGCAAGCTACCGAGAGTATCGTGCCTGCATGGCAGAGCCTGGCAAGCTACCCATGGTGTATTCGATATGCCAAAAACAATAACAATAAGTCTCACAATGAGAGATGTTACTGATGTCCGCTCAAACAAATCGATGAGTAACGGGATGACAGTGACAGTGACAAATAAACCTTATTTCTCTTTTGTCTATATATATACATATATATGTATACATATATATGTATATATATATATATATTAAAGAGAAAAAAGGAGACTGGAGAAGGCAGAGACATGGAGAAAGATCTGGGAAACAGACAGGATAACTGTGTCCTCCCGAAAATGGGGGCTAGGAGAACAGCTGTGTGCCAAGGAAAAGGAGCAGGAGGACTAACCCTGTGGGTTGTCATGACCCCTGGGATGGACTGTTCTCTTCAGCAACGCTTCAGTGAGCCCAGACTGCCCCCCGCCAACACACACACATGACACTCCGCATGCAACCTCTCCATGAACCAGGTGCCTCCAGATGTCCCAGTTGCTTCCTGCTCCCCATGGTTTGGGCACTGGTGGGGGCTCCTGACTGTCTGCCCATATCCCCAACGTTTTTCTGTAGTGAGTGTCAGACATCAGCTCCCACTCCACTGGCTGCAAGGTGGGCTTTCTTTGTGATCAGTTGGTTCCTGGGGAAACTGAGGCTTCATCTGCTTTAGCAACGAGGCCCAATCCATCCAGGTGATTGTTTTGGGTAGCACAGAAATAAACTCCTGTGTCCTTCCATTTCTTGCACTTCTGATCCCCCTGCCCAGCCGTCCCAGCTTTCCAGACCACCAGGTAAGACAATGAATGGACAGATGAAGGTCTGGTCAGGGGTCCTGACCTGAAGCTGCTGGAATAGTGGTCAGATCCAGGAAAATGGAGGAAAATTGTTGGCCCCCCTTCCCCAGTCTTCACTTTCCCACAAGGGGAAGGCAGGCAGCAGACATGGAGCCCATTGAATGCTGAAAACCCAGAGCATCAACCTCTGAGCAGAACGTGTCCTTGGGGAAAGAAATCAAAAGGGATGCCAGGATCAGGCACTTCCTGCTGTGGCCTTAATCCTTCTGGGAAGAAATTTGCATGGGCCACCACTGCCCCCATCCAGACGGCCCTTGGCTGGCACCTGCCCAAACTCTTCTGGGAACGGCCAGTGTCACATTCTCAGTGAGTGACTTCTACCGGGGCAAGGGGCGTTCCCCTGGCTGCAGAGCTGACACCTGACACCCAGGGACACCTGGGAAGCCTTGGACCCTGGGGAGGGGTGTGGGGTCTCAAAGCTGGTCTGGAGGTGCTGGTCTCACTCTGGGAGGGTCTGGCCCAGTGAGGGGAGGATCCAGTGGTCCTGAGAGAAGGAGGAAGGGGAGGAGGAGGAAATGGAGGGGGGAGGAAGGGGACTTATCCAAGGAGACAGATGCTCTTTGTCTCTGTGGTTCTTTGTCAACTGGGCACATTTGGCAACAAGACCTATGGGTTAATAAAGCCGCAGTTTTCCTGCCGCTGCCCATGGGGGCAGAGCCCCCCTCCTGGTGGCAGCCCCATCACCCACAGACGCCAGTCAGGTGTCCTCAGACTGTGGGCTCTATGAAGCAAGCTAACTTGGGCCCACGGGAGCCCCTTTATCAGAAAGTCATTGTCGCTGTGATGGGCTCTTGTGAGGACTGGGTCGGGGGTGGTGAAACAGGGAGCACTTTGTCTATCTCGTCTTCATTCTTGCCCACTCTACACATTATTTAGGGGCTCAACGAGCTTTGCGGAAGAACCAACCATCCACACCCAGAGGGGCCCCTGGATGGGGCAGCAGGCAAGGTAGAAGTGTGGACTGGCCCTCGCCCTCTGTGTGACTCGGGACAGACTGGTTTGCCAGCGTCATCTCAGGAGGTGCTTCCAGGGGATACAAATATGGTGTGGGGGAGGGCTGCGCAGAGGGACCTGCAGAAGGGGTGTTTGGTACTTGCTGTCTCCCTCCTGATGAGATCTATGAGAGCTGGGACTGCCCTGGCCCCTGATTCCTGCCTCCTGAGTGTCCCGGGCCCCAGCTGTGAACCTAATGGGACCCTTAGGACTATGACAGGCAAGCTTCGGCTCACCTGATTAGAGACTGGGGATAGTGACGTTTTTTTTCTTTTTGGGTCACACTTGGCTATGCACAGGGCTTACTCCTGGCTCTGCACAGGGCTTACTCCTGGCTCTGCACTCAGGAATTACTACTGCAGTGCTTGGGGGACCATATGGGATGCTGGGAATCGAACCTGGGTTGTCCGCGTGCAAGGCAAACGCCCTACCCGCTGTGCTATTGCTCCAGCCCAGGTAGTGACTTCTTAACTCACAGAACCAGGGCTAGACAGCTCTGCTGGCGTTGCAAGTCCATACAAATGTTAAGGCTTCTGATCTCTTTTCTGAGACGGCTCAGCTCCCACACCAACACGGTGGGGCCCTCATTGCCCCTACGCAACGACAAACAGGCAGGGTGTACATTGGCATTTCCAAATTTCCATGGTGTCCCTGATCCCCCTGTAATTGATTTCAAGTCAGGTATGGTCTTAGAACTCAGCACAAAACCCCTATTTGACCAATGACTCTACCAGCCCAGTCACTACCTGCCACTGGCAGGAGGCAATAAGGCCTGGGGTTTCCTGCTGGCCTGGCTGGAGACCAACTGTGAGCGGGTGTCTTAGGACCCTCTTTTCCTTTTATTCTACCTAGATCTGGTGCCCAGATCTTATTTCCTTACCAACTCTCCCCTTAGGATTTGGAGCTAGAGGACTCTGCTAGGGAGCAGGCTGTGAGGTTTACTGCCTTGTAGGGAAAAGGCCAGTGTGAAAGGCCTGACATGTGAATTCCTGAGGTGGGAAGGGCACGGGGTTGGGGAACAGTTAACATCCCTCACCTGTGTGACATGCTAACACCAGTGGTTTGTACCGCAGCCACCTTCTTTATGCTGCTAACATTCAAACCATTGTGAGCATTTGAAAAGCTACATCCTACTTCCTACAACCGCTTTGAGTTCTGGCCCAGAGACGGCACATTGGAGGCATGCCGTTGGTCATGCTGAATTAATGGGTTAATGAATGATTTGCAGGCTCTAGGGTGGTGAGGCAGAGCCAGCCCTGGCCCTCACTCTCTTTCAGACCCGACACATTTCTGGCAGGATGCTTCATCCACTCCCAGCCTATTCTTCCTCTTCTTCCTCCTTCTCACTCCTTCATTTACTCAACAAATATGACGAGGTGACCATCACACGCACAGGGCTAGCAGGCCATAGGACAGGAGGCTGCCCTGCGGCTCTTTGCTTGATGAATTTGGTGATAAATAGGAGGGAATGGCTGGAGGGAGCAGACAAGTTCCTCAGTTGTACTGAATTTCGGAGGGTTCAGAGGTGCTGTGCCGAGGCAGTTGGAAAACTGATGTGGAGGTGGAGAGAGGAGGTGGTTTTGCTAATACTTTTATCGTGAGCTCCTGGCCAGAAAGCCCAGAGTGACCTCTGTCTTCCGTCCCACTCAGGTAATTGGTCTCTGACTAGGAAGAACAACAAAGGCTCTTTATTTAGCGTCCCTCTACTTGGAACACTCCACCTGTTGAAATCCTACCCTTCAGTTAGTTACCCAGATCAAATGCTCTTTCTCAAACTCCTAGAGATCCCTCCTGATGGGAACTAGGCAATCCTTCTTCCTCTGTCCCCCATGAGCACCTTCTCTTGCTCCCAGATGGCCCGAGAACCCTCCTGCTCACTGTGCCATGAGTTTCTGAAGGAAAGATTCCCTCCACCCTCTACCCCACTCGCATCCTGTCTCATGCACAGCATCCCTCATGGCGCCTCATGCACCAGCACTGGCATAAATGAATGAATGAATGAATGAATGAATGAATGAATGGATGAATGAATTTAACAAATATTGATTGAACTTTGTCTTTCGAAACAGACCTACTCCCCGATAAAAGTCTTTCTTCGTGGCAAGAGGACTGTTCTTTCTGTCTGAGAGCAGCTGAGCATATTCCTGTCTGGGACCAGGTTATTCTTAGCAGAGACAGGGAGAAAGCATCTGCTCTTATGCTTCCTGGGCACCCCTTAAGCTCAGTCTTCAGTTTGTGGCCTCAGATTCTCTGTGTTCCAGTGAATGCCATAATAAACAGGAGGTCCTAGAGGCCTCTGATCTTCTGACTTTATTTCTCCTCATCAGCATGCTGAGATAGAGATATGGTTGTATAGCATCTTCATTCTTTAATAATCAAGGAAAAGCCACACCAGATTGCTAGTTTGGGTACAAAGATGATTCAGGGCTCCTGGAAATTAGTCAATTTCATATTTCCTCACTTTTTTTTTTGAAAGAGCCTTTTGCAATTATTGATGAAAGCAAGTTTTAATATTGCGAGATTGTGTTTTCAAGCAACAAGAGACCCTGATTTCTGTCACTTCAGAGCCCACCTGGTTATTCTGATGCTGAACCCTGAAGCCCACCCTGATGCCCAGCAAGCAGAAGCCTTGCTCAGACCCCACTCCTGTGACACAGCAGCACATATCCTGGGATAGAGGGGGTTCCAAAGCCCCTCGGAGAGTATCAGACTTGAGCTGGGCCTTCTGTGTGATCAAGGACCTGGTGTATGCTCTCTTGGGTGTTAGACAGTGCCCAAGTACCCAATGATGCCTACTTGGGAGTTGCTTTAGGAAACACTTTTTGTTCCAAACAGTTAAAGCACAGTTGACCAACTTTCCAGGACAAGTAGACTTCTGAATAATGACTGGCCATTATTAGACTCTTGGCCTAGTAGACTCTTCTACTAGGAGGCAATGTTCAGTGATCTGCAATTTTCCTCTCTTTGGTTCCTGCTTTCCCACTGAGTATCTCTTGGAACCAAGACTGCCAGGATAGCCTGTCCTTTCTGAGGCCACTGGAGTAGCACTGCTATGCGTGCCTACCCTCAGCCCCAGTTGGAGGTTTCCTCTATGTGCATCTGGTTTGTGGCACACACCACTGCCCTGCAGAGCCTTGCATATCACCTGTGAGCATTGGCAAGATGTAGTCCTAGAAGCAGAAGACTAGTTTTTTAATTTTAAAACAGAGGGGCTGGAGCAATAGTACAGCGGGTAGGGCGTTTGCCTTGCATGCAGCCGACCTGGGTTCAATTCCCAGCATCCCATATGGTCTCCCAAGCACCGCCAGGAGTAATTCCTGAGTGCAGAGCCAGGAGTAACCCCTGTGCATTGTCAGGTGTGACCCAAAAAAAGCCAAAAAAAATTTTTTTAAAACAGCTTCCGTGCATGCAGAAGGCCTTAGTTCAACCCCCAGCATCACAAAGTCCCCAGAGCACCACCAGGAGCGACCCAGGCACAGAGCTGAAGAGCGGCCCCAGTACAATCTGGTGTGGCTCGCTCTCAATTAATATAATACAAAGAGCTTTCAGACCAGGGATGGTCAACCCTGATTAGACCCCCAGTACCACAGTCCGCCTCCTCCAGCCCCTCCAGTACCTCCAGGTGTAGCCCTGGAGGACAGGAGCTCAGCCAGAGTGACCTGGGTGGGCCCTCACTTCACAGGGCAGAACATGCTCTGGTCTCAGCATTGAGTTGAAGCACCCCTGGCGGACTGAGTACTACAGGGAGGTGACCCCGAGCATTACTTGGGAGAACTCCTCTCAAATCCCAGCTTTTGGAAATAGGTCAGAGTATGTATTGATCACAAACTATGATTATATCAAAATGAGGCTCCCATCTCCCAGTTCATACTGCTACAAAACAGCAACAAAACTAGCGGCAGGACTGTCTTGCCCACAGTGGACATCCTGGATGAGTCCAGGCAGATTCTGTTCCCCCTACCAGAGGCAGAGAGGGGTGGTGTCGGCTGTGGGGAGTCCCCTCTAGCACTCGGGTCTGGGTGCTGGGCCGGAGCAGCAGAGGACGCCATCTGTTCCAATTGTCCTTAGACACCATGCGCTCAAAGAAAGGGCAGCCAGGAGGTTAAGGTAGGGGTTCACCTCCGGACCCCAGGGAGAAGAATGCGAGGACAATTCTGGGGGCTGCGACTCCTCGGGGATCTAAGCCGACTTGTGTGTGTGGGAGGGGGGAGCGTGAAGAACGTCTCGAATCCTGGGCGGAACCTGGCGATTTTGAGGACTTGCAGGTAGATAGGGGCTGGTTTGCCCCTGGCTCGGAGCCCTGCCCAGGCTCAGTTCCTCCCCACACCACCTTCCCCGCCTTCTCAGCCGGTTCGAGGAGGGAGGAAGCGGGGGGAGAGGGCGGAGCAAAGCCCGTGAGGTCACCCAACCTGGATAAAGGGGTGCAGAGGGACGCAGGTGGCAGTCTTCATTCGCGGGAGTCGGCTCTGAACCCCAGAAATGAGGCTCTTCTTCCCCACCCTGCTATTCCTCAGCGCCCTCGGTGAGTGCAGGTACCTGGGACGCCCCCATCCCCCAAGCGGGGATCTGGTCCCTATGCCCGCCGCTTACAGGGGTGGTCGCGTACTTTCCGTCGGGTGGGCCCTCTTAACCTGCACCCCGTCAGGTTCCAGCGCTCAGCCGGGTGGTCGACCTGGCCCCCGTGCCCCGTGAGGTGGGCATTCAGTGCTCCAAGCGTGGAACACTGGGTGGGCGTGGGGCTTCCTTTGGCCGCGCCCCAGCCCACCCGGGCTGCGACCCACCCATCTAGGATTGGCCACGCCCACTTAAGCTATGTCCCTCCCACCCAGGCTTGGTACCGCCCACCGAGCTCGGTACCACCTACACGGCCTTGGCCCCGCCCACCCAGGCCTGGTCCCTCCCACATTGGTTTTACCCCGCCCACTAGCCCTCGGCCCCGCCCACCAGGATAAAGTCTTGCCCACCCGGGCTGGTTCTGCGCGCCCGCCTGCACTGCGGTTGCGGGAGCTGCAACTACTCTAAAACTTCCCTGCACAGTGGCGCAGAGTTTCCCAAAGGTCTTCAGGAATCCTCCTCCCTCTCAACGCCCCACTTTTCTCCTGTTAGGAAGATGGGTGCCCATAGTGCCGTTACCGAGTTTTGTGCGGGAGAATAATGAAGCTCCGAGGGAGTGAGCAGCTTGCCGCAAGACGTAGTATATAGGAGGCAGAGTTCCAATTCCTGCTCTCAAGGCACTGGAACTTGGGAGAGCGCCTTTCTGGGGGGTCTTCATCAAAAAGACAAAAAACCGGTCAGAGCTGTGAGGTGAGGGTTGTGTTCACAGGGCACTTCTGTCAGAGAGCTCGACATGGAGATGCTTTTTTTCTTGAAAGGACTAGGAGGAGCCCTAGAAGGAACTGCCAGGCTCTGAGTCCCCTACCCCTCAGACTTCGGAGGGGTCGCTCCTGTGATGGGCACGTGGGAGGGGGTCTTCTTGCACTGGGGGAGGAGTCCAGCCCCTAGGCAGTGGAGTGTCAAAGTAAATCCCAGGGATCATCCTGGCTCAGTTGCACCTCCACATTCAATTCGTACTTAAAACATTTTGTTGTTGGGGCTGGAGCGATAGCACAGCGGGTAGGGCGTTTGCCTTGCATGCGGCCGACCTGGGTTCGATCCCTGGCATCCCATATGGTCCCCCAAGCACTGCCAGGAGTAATTCCTGAGTGCAAAGCCAGGAGTAACCCCTGAGCATCGCTGGGTGTGACCCAAAAAGCAAAAAACAAAACAAAACATTTTGTTGTTTGTGTTGGGGTTACACCAGCTATGCTCAGGGGTTACTCTTGGCTCTGCGCTCAGGAATTATGCCTGGTAGTGTTTGGGTGTGGGGTGAGCATATAGGATTCTAGGGATCAACTGCATGCAAGGCAAGTGCCCTATCCACTGTACTGTGTCACTGGACCCATAAATCTTGGTTGATTTTTAAATTTAAATATTACAATTTGTGTCACACCAGCACCCAAGGTGTGACTAAATCCCTTATCCTGCTTTAGGGGTTTCTGGGGTAGGGGTTGAGGGTGGGGGGAAGGGTAGGTCATATTTCAGACCCTCCCTGCCTCCGAAGAGTTGTGCAGAAGGAAGCTGAGGGCACGTGCTCTCAGGAAGATTCCATAAAGGCTGGCATCTGAGTAAGGGGTGCAGTGCAGGTTTGGGTGACTGTGCAGGAGGAGCCAAACATGGACCTCTTCAGGGTCGGGAGATTTCTTTCCCTTCTGGATAGCTTTTATTTCTTTTTCTTGCCTTATTTTTGTGCTAAGATCTGTTGTACTATGTTGAGTAGAAGTGAGAATGACCACCCCTGCTTTGCTCCTGATCTTAGGGGGAAAACACTTCATCTTTCTCCATTTCAATATGCGATTTGGTGACTTTTTTCATAGATCCTTTTTGTCAGGCAGTCATGTGGTTTTTAGGGTGAGCAAAGCTGGTAGAGCTTCCTCTCTTACTACATAGATTATATCAACAAAAGCCAAGACAACAGAAGATCTAGGACCTAAGTGCAGGTAATAACTCAGAGACACAATCCACGTGTGTACCACTTATGGCAGTTACTGACATGGAGCCAAGTATATTTTTCTTGATTTCTTTGTTAACCTCTCTGGAGGCTCCTACATACACTGCAGTTTACAGTGCTCTATAGTCTGCCCTATAGTCTAGACTGAGATTTGCTACTTCTGAGCAGCCAATCATAAATCTTCCTTTAGATTCAATTGCCAGGTAACTCTTCCTTGTTTACCACCTAGGATCCAGTGGGCCAAAGAAGGGAAAAAGCCCTTCCAATGGGATACAAGGAATCCTTCACTCTTTGTGGGGGGAAAGGCAGGCAAGAAATGTGTCAGTATAAAGGGAAGAAAGTCCAAGGCTTGATGGGCCTTTCAAATGATTGAGAATCCCCCACTCTAGTTAGCATCAAGTGCCTATCAGGCCAAGCAGAAACCTCCAGTAAGGAGAATGAGCGGATGCAGTCCTAGATATGGGTGGAGAGACATGGAGGAAACACCGTCGGAGGATGAGGTACTCCCTTCTAGGGACTGTGCAGCTTGAGCCAACTCCTTGGCCTTTGTCTTCCAGGACTCTGTCTGGCCATTCCTAAGAAAAGTGTTCGATGGTGTACCACTTCATCTTTAGAAGGTGTCAAATGTGACAAATTCCAATCACAAATGAAAATAGTGAGTGGTCTCTTGCTCACCTGTGTAAAGAAAAACTCCTACCATCAGTGCATCCAGGCCATTGCGGTAAGTAAATGCCACACATAGGGAGGGACCAAATGGGATAGCAGGGGAAGGAAGGGAAGGGAGTAAAATAAAATAGGAAGCATGCTCTCCTCTGTGGTCTTACTGGGTGGTGGGTGTTTGTGAGTCAGCAGCTGAAATAAACATTCTAAAGTAGAGAGCTCATGTCTGGGGAATCTGGGAACTCCCCTTAAATTATTAGTGGGTATGACACAGCAGTAGCCATATTTGGTCAATAGATAATGCTGATAAAAAGTCAAGGTTGCCCTAAGGGGAAAATCTGGAGAAAGATCTTAGCCTCTAAACCCTGAGAATTGTTATCACCTCATACTGCAGGGACAGGGTCCACCAAGGCACTGGGTCTTGCAAAGGTAGAGGACCTTTCAGGTTCCTTTGGGGGCAGGGTGGTTCCATGTGGTGCCAAGGATTGAACCTAGGGCTTGTGCATTCAATGCATATACTCTAGCCCTTTGGACCCTTCTCCTTGGCCCTTCTTTTGTTATTTGAAGTGTCAAATCTGAAATAAATTATTATACAAACAATAAATTTAACCAAGGCTCCACAGAGTAAAGAAAATGTTTGGTGGTTTAGGTGAATAAAGCAATCTATAAACTATGAATTGTGAATGGAATAAGTGACCTTGTAAAGAATAAGCTCAAGAGGACAAATATGGTTGACTATGATAATTTTAATCACTGTCACTGTTACCCCGTTGTTCATTGATTTGCTTGAGTGGGCACCAGTAATGTTTCCATTGTGAGACTTGTTACTGTTTTTGGCATATCAGATATGCCACGCACGGTAGCTTGCCAGGCTCTGCCGTGTGGGTGGGATACTCTCGGTAGCTTGCCAGGCTCTCCGAGGGGGGCAGAGGAATCAAACCCAGGTTGGCTGCATGCAAGGCAAATGCTCTACCTGCTGTGCTATCGCTCCAGCCCGATAATTTTAATAAATCTTAATATTTGTATTTTCTGAGAGTTGCTTCAGGAGAAGCAAATGAAACTCCATTTTCTTGTTATATGTAGTTGATGTGTTTCCAACCTCTGGGAAACTCTTTATCCTGATTGGTTTCAGTCCACATTGTCTTACAGAGGAAGGGTTCCAATGGCCCTGGGCCTCAGGGTTGGTTTCCGACCCGGGTTCGATTCCTCTGTCACTCTCAGAGAGCCTGGCAAGCTACCGAGAGTAACTCGCCCACATGGCTCGTGGTGTATTCGATATGCCAAAAACAGTAACAACAAGTCTCACAATGGAGACGTTACTGGTGCCTGCTTGAGCAAATCAATGAGCAACGGGATGACAGTGATACAGTGATACAGTGATTTGTATTTTCTGTTTCATAAAAAAATACCTTAAACAGAACAGAGAGAAAACCAGGGGTGAGAATTGTCAAAACCACTTTCAGCAGGAATGTTGGGGAAGAGCACCTGGGAGTGTGGGTGGGCAGGCATGTAAAGGTGGGCAGCAGCCCACTTTAGGAGTGAAAGAAGTTGGCCAGTGACCCTTGTTCCCAAAGTTGGACCTTGGTGTGGGTCACTTGTCATGAGAGGACATGATGATCCTTTGTAAGATCTTCCTGAAATCCCAGTTGCCTGGGTTTGGGACAGATTTTCTCCTGAAGCTGGTCTGACCTCTGGTTTCAGGAAAACAAGGCAGATGCTGTGACCCTCGGTAGCAGTTTGATATATGAGGCAGGCCAGGAGCCCTACAATCTTCGACCTGTAGTGGCTGAGGTCTACGGAACTGAAGCAGGTGCGTCCAACCTGGGGACCAGGAAGTTGGGGTGACCTTGGCCTTGACTCCAAGCTCAGATATGTCAGGGTGGCTGAGTCTTGGAGGTGGGATCTCAGGCAGCCACTTGAGGAGCTGGAGTTGCTGGACTTTTTGGGTCAGATACTGGCCCCTAGGGTGGGGAGGAGGCCATGTGTCCCCAGGGGACAGAGCAGGCTCCCGGAGCACAGGGCAGTGAGCGTTTCCCTGTCTCACGGGGCTTGAAAGGGATGATGACTCCTTTCTCTCCTGGATCTGGGCTAAAGGCTCTCCATCCTCGCTGCCCCTTTGCAGAACCCCAGACCCACTACTACGCCGTGGCTGTGGCGAAGAAAGGCAGCAACGTCCAACTGAACAACCTGCAAGGCGTGAAGTCCTGTCACCCGGGCCTCAACTGGACGGCGGGGTGGACTGTCCCTGTGGGCGTGCTGCGCCCCGTCTTGAACTGGAACGGGTCACCGAAGTCCCTTCAGGATGGTCAGATGGGGTTGGGCAAAGGGGGATGACCTTAGGGCAAGCATTTCCTCTCTGGGTGCATAACCAAGGCACTTGGGGATCCCCAGGCGAGGGGCGGGAGTGAACCCGAGGCCAGGTTGCGCGGGGTGGGGGTGGGTGTTCAGCCAGCACGAAGGCAGTGCCAGCAGCCTTTGCAGATGTCACTGGGGGCTGCTCAGGGGCTTCTCTCTGAGCTCCCAGCTTCACACAGGCTGGGTGGCAGGGCTGGAAGAAGGGGCTCTCTGCCTGGATGGCTGGGGTAGCCACCCGGGGCCGAGCTGCCTCACACAGTTTTCTTTCTTTATGTTTACAGCTGTGGCTGGGTTCTTCTCTGCCAGCTGTGTTCCCTGTGTCAACAGGAAGCAGCACCCCAAACTGTGTCAACTGTGTGCAGGGACCAGGGCCAATAAGTGTGCCTGCTCCTCCAAGGAACCATACTTTGGCTACACTGGGGCCTTCCGGTGAGTGTAGCGGTCCTCTTCTCCGCTGCGGCTGATGTGTCCTGTGTACTCAGGCCCGGAGGACTTTCCTTGGCCCTAGACAGATCACAGCCTGCTCACGGGGCCCATGGAGGAGGCAGACGTCTGCTGCTGCCGTGGAGAAACTGAGGCCAGCGAGGGTGCTCACTTGGCCCCATCCGGCTCCCCTCTAGCCTTCTGGACTCCCTTCCCTCTACACCAGCCTGAGAAACAGTGACTTTGCCTGTGGTCCTGCTGCTTCCCGAAGGACCCTGGATCTCACTTTGCCCCTGTGTTTTCCCAGATTCCTCCTGCCTTTGTCTGGCCCCTCTAGCACGGAGGAACAGAAGGAGCAACTAGTCCCAGGCCACCCTGGCTGGTGCTGGCCTTTCCCAGGGGTAGAATTTTCTCCTACCTGGGCTCCTGCCCTACGCGGGCCTGGCCTCTCCCATTCACAGCCTTCTCCCTGTGCCTCAGAGCCACTCGCCTTCCCTGACTGACCTCACCTCTCTGCCCCTGATGCTGAGGAATCTACTGCTCCTCTCACATCTCCCTCCTGGGCACAGGCGGTTTTGTAGTGAGGCCTTCAGTTTCTTGCCCGGGCAATCCTGTGAGAAGGAAACACACGGATAGGAAACCATAGGAGGCCTTTACCCTCATGACATTCAGGGACTTTTCACTTTAACATAGAAAGAAAAAAAATTGCCCTCTCAGTCCTGAAAGGTTGTGTGTGTGTGTAGGTGCTTCTGGTCTGTCTCTGAGCCTGGCTTCCTCAGGATCTACCTGGAGGGAGGAGCCCCTGCCACCTGCCTTGCGTGACGCCCTGAAGGCCCTGGCCCCAGGAGAGCAGCACCAAGGGAGGTAGCGGGAGGAAGTCTCAGGGGATTGTGGTGCTGACCTTCTGGGGTGTCTGTTTCACAGGTGTCTGAAGGACGGGGCCGGACAGGTGGCTTTCCTCAGGGATACTGCAGTGCTCGGTAAGAGTGGGGAGAAGACTAGAACTGTCGCACCTCTTAGTGGAGCCTGACTGGCTCCTGAGCTCGTTGGATTCCTCAGTTGTCGCATTCCCTTGTATCAAGATTCCCTGCAGGACGCAACTCTTCTCTGATGATATTTCCTAGTTTAGATGATCAGTTTTCTTGAATTCTCCCCCTACTTTTCTCATCCTCTCCAGGACACCTGTTTCAAGGTACCTGACATGTGTCCTCTGAGATATACGCGGTCTTCCACCATTGTCTGTGGTGATGTGTATTTCACACTTTCATTGTTAGAGATTAGCCTCTATTGTTCAGTGGTTCTGACCACTGAGGAATGCTCCAGGGAACATGTCTGTGAGCTTTTACTTATGTACCTCTCCAATAATAGATTAGGTCACCCCATCCTTACCTCTATCACCAGTTGTGCGATTCATGCCCTTATGTACAACCACAGAGTGTCTTGTGGGAGAATGCCCCTGAAGGACCACACATTGAAACATGTGTAGACTGAACACAGTTTACTCAGGCCCACAGGAGACACAGGCCACTATACCCACCCTGGATTATTATGTCACTCTGAGGAATTGACACACCCACCAGCACCCTGTATTCCTCCTTTCTCCATGACTTCAATTTAAGGGATTTTAGATTTAGTTTTTTGTGCGAATGATATAATCAATTTGCACATCCTTAATTAGGATGATGTACATCTGACACCTATAAAGCTGAATTTATAAATTCTCTCAATGCATTTGCTAGAAATTTGAGTTTTTTTCTCTCATGTTAGAGTCTTCTACTATTTTTTGTTGTTTTCCCATCCCCACCTGGTGGTGCTCAGGGTTTGCTTTTGGCTCCGAGCTTAGGGAAGCTTTCTGTTACTTTACACACTCTGAAGCAATTTGTAGATGATACAGATGAATAATTCCAAGTTGGTTTGAGTTCACTTATAACACAGACATTTCTATTTTTTAATGTATCAGTATTGAGAAATCACTCAACTATATTTTCTACCTTAAAACTTTTCCTTTTTCTTTCCAGAGACCTGGGTCAGGTGGGTAGGCCTCTTACCTAGGCCTTTTCTCCATGAGTGACCCTTTTCTAGGTGGGCTTGTTGTAGAAACAGATGACTTGTCAGGTGCAGCTGCCAGAGCCCCAGGACCTTTTGATACTGTCACCGAATACTACATTGACCTCCAAGGCTTCTCCTACACTGTCTTTACCTTTGGAAGAGTCTGGAGCGTCTCCCTGCCTTCCTGATGCCCAATCTTGCCTACTCTAAGCAAGGTCTCTTATTCTGTGGTGCAGGTGCAGGTCAGGGTCACTGCCTGCAGTCGGCTCACCTGGTCTCCCCCTTCCCTCAGACAACCTGCCAGATAAGGCTGAGCGGGACCAGTATGAGTTGCTGTGTCCTGACAACACCCGAAAGCCAGTGGATGCCTTCAGAGAGTGTCACCTGGCCCGCGTCCCTTCGAATGCAGTGGTGGCCCGGAGTGTGAATGGCAAAGAGGACTTGATCTGGAATCTTCTTCAGCAGGCACAGGTACCCTCACCCCTGGTTCTCCTCACCTGCTCTCATTTGAGCGAGTGTGGTTCCTTTTCTCCTGAACTTCCTGTCCCACCTAAAGTCCTTCTGGAGCCTCTCTGGGCTTCTGGGTATTTTTAGATACAGCGGCCTGCAGCCTCGGATATATCCAGGACACTCTCAAAGACAGCAAAGCCTTCTGGCAGGGCCCACGGGCAGTGTCTCACTGGCTGGGGCAGGAGCAGGGAAGGGGGTATATGGAATATGCTCTTGGCTCCAGGGTTCCGGGGCCCTAGCAACTTGGCAGAGGATCAGCTCCTGCTCCGGGGTCCAGGAATGGCATGAACTGCCCTGTGGAAGGACGTTGGCTCTGACTCATCACAAGGCTCCAGGTTTTCTGTTCAACACTGGTCTTCCTTGGTTGCCTCCCTACTTAACTCTAAGCCTGCTTTTCCTTAATTAGGAAAAATTTGGAAAAAACAAGTCGCCAGCATTCCAGCTCTTTGGCCCTTTCCGTGGGAGGAAGAACCTGCTCTTTAAAGACATCACTGTTGGCTTTTCGAGGGTCCCCGTGAAGGTAGATGCTAAGCTGTACATTGGTTCCAGCCTCCTCAGATTCATCCAGAACCTGAATGAAAGTGAGTGGGGACCTGCCTGTGTCCAGAGGGCAGGCTGGTGTGATGTGTGTGTGGGGGCGAGGGGCAGGCAAGTGGGGTTGGGGGTGAGTGAGGGGAGGGGCCTCCCAGAGAGCACTTCATTCCCCCTCAATGGGCAGCAAGATTCTGCTCTGTCTCGGCCACTTTATGTCCAGGCCACAGGAGGTCTGACACAGGTGCAAGAGTCATCTGTGGACCCAGTCAGGGTCTTGCAGACCGTGTAACATGGGATTCGGGGGGCTGTCTCCAAGCTGACCGCCACCTGGCCAGTGCTGCCATATGGCCCTGTCCTCAGGCTCCCCTGCCCCATGAGAAAAACCCACATCAATCGAGAGTCAGGAGGGGTGGGAGTGGAACTGGGGTGGGGGGCATTGCTCCATG
This sequence comes from Sorex araneus, assembly GCF_027595985.1. Taxonomy (NCBI): domain Eukaryota; kingdom Metazoa; phylum Chordata; class Mammalia; order Eulipotyphla; family Soricidae; genus Sorex; species Sorex araneus. The sequence goes on along the minus strand of NC_073305.1, from coordinate 43,444,004 downwards.
CCTGACTTGGGAGACTCAGAGGTCCAGCCTCGCCATTGCTGCGTTTCTGTCTGGGGTCTTACGGGAAGCTGCAGTGAATGGTGTTGATGACTGGGCCGGGGAGGTCAGGGCAGTGCTCAAGGTCCCTTAGGCCATCTCTGGAGGCTGCCACTGTCCTGGAACTTTATCCCCGTGGCACAGCCACATTAGGTGAGTCATTCCCTTAAGGATGGAAGGGTGGACTTGAAGCCAAGAGGAACCCGAGTGAGAAACCAAGGGGGCTCTGTGGACATGCTGAGAGTGGAGGGGGAAGGCCAGGCACCCCTGCCCCAAGCGGGAGGAAGTTCCCTCTGGAGCAGGAAGGGCTCTCTGGGGGGAGCAGGGTCCCGGGGGGGCCGGGGTGGCGCCCCCACCAGCTGTGTCCCTCCGGCAGAGTTCGAGCGGCTGTTGGAGCAGAGGAAGCACCTGGTGTGGTGCGCTGTGGGCAGTGACGAGGAGCGCAAGTGCAAGCAGTGGAGCACCCACAGCCAGAACACAGTGACCTGCACCGTGGCTGCCACCTCTGAGGACTGCATCGCCGCCGTGTTGGTGGGTGCCACCTGCATGCCCGCCTGCCATGCGGCACCACACCTTCCCCTACTGGGGAGTGAGCAGGAGCGAGGAGGCGTGGCTGGCAGGGCCAGTCAGGGTGGCCTGAGCACACTGACACGGCCGGTGCGCTCGGAAGTTGTTCTTGAGCCTAAGAAAACCCCCCACTCCCCACCTCTGCAGGAAATGGGGGAAACAAAACTAGGAAATCAAAATGAAACAAAAGGCAAACCACTGATCTCTCGCAAAAATACACAGTGGGGAGAATCTCCCACCCAGGCATTTCACAGCCCAGCTAGGCAGCTGCGTTATACAATCTTGGACTGACCAATGGGGTTTTTGAGTTCTTTATTGGGTTATCATGGCCAACTTCACCTGTGAATATTCTTTTTTCACTCTTTTGTTTTTTTTTAAAAAATTGGTGTATTGGGGCTAGAGCAATAGTACAGTGGATAAGGCACTTGCCTTGCGCATGACTTACCTGGGTTCAACCCCTGGCTTCCTGTGAAGTCCCTGAGGACAGCCAAGAGTAATTCCTGAGTGCAGAGCCAGGAGTAACCCCAGAGCATCGCCAGGTGTGTCCCTCAAAACAAAAACAAATCAAAGATAAATTTGGTTTATTTAAAAGATTTGAATATAAGTTTTGTTTTGGGCCACACCTGGTGATGCTCAGGGGTTACTCCTGGCTCTGCACTCAGGAATCACTCCTGGTGGTGCTTGGGGGACCAAATAGGACGAGTCAGGATAGAACCTGGGTCAGTCACATACTAGGCAAATGCCCTACATGCTGTACTAGCTCACCGACCCCTTACCCTGTGACTATTCTTTAAAAACATGATTTTAGGCTGTCTGTACATGACCGGGGCTCTGTTTAGCTCTTCCTCTGTTCTGCACAGCTCCCATTTATGAGCCTGGCCTGGCACATCCTTAATCCATAGCTCCAGTTACAGGGTACAGGGTTGGGGTATGCACAAATGATTACTTGGCTGAGGGGGGAAGCTTTGCAGCCTGGCTGAACGCATGCTCTGGTGTTGGAATCAGGCTGTGTCCTAACGGTGAGCCAATGAATCGTTTCTGCTCATTTCTTGACCAACCTATGTGGCACTTGGAACGTCATGTCAATGAACTGAGATCTGAGGAGAACCTGGGCCCCATCTTCCTTCTCATTGAATCAGATTGACGAAGGAGGCACCCCGAGAATGCAGGGAGCACACACAGGGGTTTGCTCAAAGCACAGAACGAGCACCACATGTGGTTGGTCCTCTCAGTGACAGGCCATGGCACGTGCGGCGCGTGGGGTGGGCAGGGAATTAATACAGCGAAGGTATTTCCTTAGAGGACTCAGTTCAAACACTGCCCCTCTCTGGGCCCCCGACAGGTGTTCTCTTCCAGAGGTGTAGGAGCGGGGTGACTGGACAGCTTTCCCCAGAGCTCTGCCATGTCTTTGCAGAAAGGAAACGCGGATGCCCTGAGCTTGGATGGAGGTTATATCTACATGGCGGGCAAGTGTGGGCTGGTGCCTGCCCTGGTGGAGAAGCGACGTAAGTGGGCCAGTGTCCCCCCTTGGTTTATTTCCTTCGTGTCATGGGGTGGAGGCTGGGGGTGGAGAGAGAGCAGTAACCCTACTCAGTGAGTGGGTCCAGCTTAGGGTGGATACATTCAGATGAGAGAGAGGAGAAGGCACAACTCAAAGGGCAGAGTTACCCCAGAACCTCTGGTGTTGAGAACTGATGAACCATAGAGTAGTCATCCATTCTTTTTTATTTTTCATTTTTTTCAATTTTGTGGTTGCGTGGGGATTTGGACCACACTTCGTGGTGCTCAGGGCTTGCTTCTAGTTCTGTGCTCAGAGATCACTCCTGGCAGTGCTTGGAAGACCATATGCAGTGCTGGGGTTTTGAACCATTCTGGGTCGCTTGCCAGGCAAGCACCTTACCTGCTGTAATCTTACGAGCCCTGGTCTCTTATTCTTAATTAAGATTTTGTTTTTCCACTAAAGTATGATACGCATGCAGAAAGGGGAGTATAATGTACACTTCCATGACAATTCTGCTGGTCCATTTCGAAGCACAGTACCCAGGTTAGGACACAGTGAGCCTCACAAATGCCCTCATGCCCTTGGTCATCAGCCTCTTACTGGAGACTCCTGGCTTTAAGCCACACAGATCAATTCTGCTCGTTCTGGAGCTTGTATGAAAGGCATCATCATAGCTTTTTATTTTCTCTCTCATCCAGTGTTATATTTGTGCTGTTTATTCCTGTGAATGGATAGCTCTGTTCTCTCATATTCTACTGGGGGACTCTGCCACAGTAATTGATTTGTCCACTAGTGGCTGGGCATTGCTTTAGTTCCAGTTGGTGACTATTGTGAACAGTGTGGTATGAACAGCTGTGCCCATGACTCTGGGTGAGCCTATGCCTGCATTTCTGCTGGGGCAGCCTCTTTGGATCTTACTCTGCATCATTGTTCAGCCTTGAAAGTCTGTGACATCTCAATAAAACCTAGTGCTTGGGCTGGAGTGATTCCATAGTAGGTAGGACATTTGCCTTGCATGTGGCTGACCCGGGTTTGATCCCCAGCATCTCATATGGTCCTCGAGCCCACCAGGAATTATCTCTGAGTGAAGAGCCAAGGGCAAGCTTTGGCACCATTGGCTGTGACCCAAGCAAACTCAAAATACAAAGTAAAAGACATTTTCTTTTGTTTTTAATTCCTTCAGAATCCTCCGAGACGGACTCAGATTGTGTCAATACCCCTGCAGAAGGTGAGTCAGTCTTGTTGGTGATTCACACTTGGTTGGGCTCACACTTGCTCTTCATCAAGTTTGTGGCCCACAGTCATTGCTTTAGTAGCTCACACATAAAGGGAAATTGTTGGTTTGTAATTCAGGGGGGTGGGGACACTGTGTGGTCGATTCAAAGACAGTCCCTGGTAATCATTTAAAGGCTCGACTCTACTTACCGTCTTATTTCATAGCCCAATTCAATCTCACCTTAACACAGAGCAGTTTTTGTCTCACCCATTCGCTGATGCTCTGTGACCTATTTTGGCCCTGGAGTCCACACGCCAGCGCCTCCGGAGGAGTAAGACTTGCTCTTTGTCATCCAGGCTATTTCGGTGTGGCAGTGGTCAGGAAGGCAAACGCTGACCTCACCTGGAATTCTCTGAGAGGCAGGAAGTCCTGCCACACTGCGGTGGGCAGGACTGCAGGCTGGAACATTCCCATGGGTCTGCTCTTCAACCGCATCGGCTCCTGCAAATTTGGTGAGGAACCGAGAGGGAGGTTGGGCTGGTGCTCTGGGGGGCTGGATACGTCCTGCTGTGGAGCTGCAGGGGAGGGGACCAGAAGGCTGATGGGGGCCACGTTTGCCCTGGGGCAAGCACCGTCTCCTGGAGTCATGGAGGGGTTCTTGGCATACCACTTCCCAGGTGCCTCCCCAACCCACCCCCAGGGAAAAAGCCCTCCTACATCTTGTCTGTTCCTCTGCATCCTAAGAATGGAAGCAGGTGTGGTGAAATCAATGATATTTATTTATTTATTTATTTATTTATTTATTTATTTATTTATTTATTTTTGCTTTTTGGTCACACTGCAATGCACAGGGATTACTCCTGGCTCATGCACTCAGGAATTACTCCTGGCGGTGCTCAGGGGACCATATGGGATGCTGGGAATCAAACCCGGGTCGGCCACGTGCAAGGTGAACGCCCTACCTGCTGTGCTATCACTCCAGTCCCCCAAATCAATGATATTTAATTTTTTTATTTAATTATTTTGTGGCTCCTGCGAAGTTCAGATCTGGATTCCTCTTGTCACTGGCGTCCTAGTCTGCGGAAAGGGACCAACCTGTCCCATGATGGGAGAATTATGTGACTAGGCAGATTGGCTTTTCCCTCCACACTGTGAAGGGGCTGAGTCTGACCTCAGGGATTCACATCCATCTTACTTCTGGGGCCGGTCACCACCCTCCCCATACCCCGCCCCACGCACACTCCCTCAACTCATCTCACCTGGATCAGATTAGCCCTGTCTACCTGCTGGCCACTCCCACTCCTCTTTCACTGCCCAGTCCTGTCTCATGGCTCTACTAGCCACCTGGGCACTGAGGCTTGATGCACAAAGAGCGCCCAGGTCAAAGGCTGGAATCTCTGGCAGAGCAAAAGGAGCACACGTGTTTCGGGGAGAAGCAGGTGGCCGGGAGGTGTCTGACATCACCTCCAGTCTGGTGCTGAATGGGGGGAGGCGTGGGCCTGGGTGGTGCTCAAGGCTGGGGGATGTGTCCATAGTGGTAGTGGATCTGTGTTTCTGTGTATCCTGGTCGGTGGTAAACTGAAGCAAGTCCCCCGGCCCGGCAGTAAGGCCATGCAGAGGACTTGGGAAGTAGAACACTTCCCACATTCCTTCTTTGCAGCTGAATACTTTAATCAAAGCTGTGCCCCTGGGGCTGAGCCCAGTTCCCGCCTCTGTGCGCTGTGCATTGGTGATGAGCAAGGCCAGAACAAGTGCGCAGCCAACAGCAAGGAGAGATACCACGGCTACACGGGCGCGTTCAGGTGAGCATCCACCCAGCTGCCCGTCCTTTAGCAGCTTGTCACCCAAGGGGCCGGTCAGGGCAGGAGCAGGGCTCACCCTGGCGGTCCCCCAGTGGGCAGCCAGCCAGCAGCCTCGGGGCCGTGCGACCTCCTTTCTGGCCACTCCACCTCAGGCCTGGAGCCGCAGTAACATCTGTTGGCCTCCAACTCTGCTAGTTAGAGGATGTGGTGTCTAAAGATCTTTCTGCACTTCCCATAACCCCTGCCCACTGCCCCAGTCCAGGTCCTGGTTTTAGATTAGGTTTCGCTTTAAGTTTGGCCTTCGAAATGACAGCAAAGGGTGTACTGCCACATTATTCTCTGAAGTGAAAAAGAAACCAAAACATACACTTTCAGAAACCAAAACATGAGCTTTCAGAATCCACTGGTAACCTTGCAGTGCTTCGTGGGCACTCTGCATCTCCTGTATTTTACAGTCCTGTTCCTTTGGGTGCTGCTTCTCAGGGACACTGTTAGGGTTTGCCTGGCACAGTCTCCATTTGCTGCTGGTCCACATCCCTAGTCTCCAACCGCCAGCTCTAAATCTCCCCAGAAGATGGCACTGTGCATCTGCTCTGGACTATGGCCAAAGTGGCCCCTGGAACTTCCTGTTATCAGCTGAGGAGCCTGGGCCCCTCCCAGGGGAAGCTTGGAACTACCCCCTGAGTGTCTCGTAAAAAGTATTTTGTGAATGTGCAAAAGTATTGTTAAGGGACTAAGAACTTGCAAACAGAAAAGTTGTGATGTGCTTCCTCTCAGAAATATCATAGTCTTGTGTCTGATGAGGAATTAAAAATCAGTAGTTTCTTTATTTTACAGACCAACATCAAGGTCTTATTTTGCTGGAAACATCAAGACTTTAGTATTGGTATTTATACTTAAGAAAGCACCTCCAGGGGCTGGAGCGATAGCACAGCGGGTAGGGCATTTGCCTTGCACGCGGCCGACCCGGGTTCTATTCCCAGCATCCCATATGGTCCCCTGAGCACCGCCAGGGGTAATTCCTGAGTGAAGAGCCAGGAGTAACCCCTGTGCGTCGTCGGGTGTGACCCAAAAATCAAAAAAAAAAAAGAAAGAAAGCACCTCCAAATTTCATTCAAAGGGAAAGCTGGCACCAGCAGTCTTACCTCTATATTTCTTTTTCTTGTTTTTAATTAAAAATTAATTAAAGAACTGTGATTGACAAAGTTATTGATAGTGGCATTCAAGCAACAATCCCACCACCAATGTCAACTTTTCTCCACCACCAGTGTTAGCTCTATCTGTCCAGCATATTGCTGATTCTGAATTTTGAAGTCAGCTATTTTCTGCTGCCTTTCTAATACAGAAGAGTTAGCCCCACAACTCTCCCTGGGTCCCTCCCACCCTTTGCCCCAAACTGCATCTCCACTGACTGTCCATCAGGAGGACATCTTAATCCATGATTGCATGGTTATGAAAATGAAAATATCACTCTCACATTAAATGAGGTATAATAACATGATATTTCCCTAGAAATCATGGTCTTTGTCTTTTCCATGTTTCTATGTTTTAGGGCCTGGAATGTATGTTGCAAATATTTATGTAAGCTTGAGTGAGTTCTCTCCTCTGGTGATGTTTATTTTCTGAACCATTTCAGGTGCCTGGCTGAGGGGGCAGGAGAAGTTGCCTTTGTGAAAGACACCACCGTCGGGCAGAACACGGATGGTAGGTGAAGATGTCTCTCTTCTCCCTCGCCAGCAGAGCCAAGGGCCTCAGCCAGCCTGGTACTCGGATTGGCATTCTGAGGCATAGAAACGTCTCTAGACTTTGGCTCAATTTCATTCAGAGATTATTACCTCAGTGTACAACATGGTGTCAACTATCAGTATCACATTGATTTTGAAATTAAATATTCTCTCCTCCTTCTCCTGCACTTTCTCCTCTTCTTCCTCCTCCTTCTTTCCTCCTTCTTCTCCTCATTCTCCTCTTCCTTCTCCTTCTCTTCCTCCTCTGCTTATTCTCCTCCACCTTTCTCCTCCTCCTCCTCCTCCTCCTCCTCCTCCTCCTCCTCCTCCTCCTCCTCCTTCTTCTTCTTCTTCTTCTTCTTCTTCTTCTTCTTCTTCTTCTTCTTCTTCTTCTTCTTCTTCTTCTTCTTCTTCTTCTTCTTCTTCTTCTTCCCTCCTCTCCCCCTTCTCTCTCACTCACTTACTCACACACACACTTCCTCTTGTCTATCCTCCAAGCTTTCATAAGGAGAATTAAAGCCATTTATGTGAATTTGGAATTATTTCAACATCAAACACACAAAGCCAAGATCTGAATTAAGTGGGGAGGTCAGAGGGACAGAATGGCTTGGCCTGACAATGAATATTTACCCGCACACACACAAAGACATGCACATAATCATATTTCAAAGTATGAACCCTTAATCTAAGTGGTCTCCAGGGAGCAGACTGCTATCAAATTTAATTTTAAGCTTCACTGGTATTTTATTGGAACTGACTAAACATAATAGGCTTGACTAAACACAGAAGTTCCTATCCTTTCTCTGGTGCTCAAAGGACATTTGAATATGGAAGGACACAATTTCTCTTTGAATACCAACCAGCTATTTTTTTCTTTTGAACTTGCTGGAAAATAATATACAATGGGACAATTTTCTTTTTGAAACAAATGAGCTTTTTTGTTTAATGTGGGTTGGATTCGCAGCCTATCAAACCCACCGTCCCCGAGTGTGCACCTCAGTGGCCTCAGCACCTCTGTGGACTGTGCAACCATGCACACAATCGGTTCTCGAGCTGGACAGCCCCATAACCCCCCACACGGATTAGCATTCGTGTCCACAGCTCTGTCCACACTCATTTCCATTTTCTGGAACATTGCATATGTGGAGCCCACATTATGATCTTTGGTGACTGGCTTCTACTTGAGCACCATGTGGTCCAGGTTCAGACATGTGGTAGAGGTACCACTCGGTGCCTCACTGCTTTTTGTGTTTGTGTGGCGGGGAGGTGGGAAGGTGTCCACTCCTGGCAATACTCATTCTGTCTGTGCAGGTCTGATGGCAGGACCATTTCATATAGCCTGGCTTCTTTCTCTCCTCAGGAAAGAACCCTGAAGCATGGGCCAAAAATCTGAAGCAGACGGACTTTGAACTGTTGTGTGTCGATGGCAGCCGGAAGCCTGTGAGTGAGGTGCAGAGCTGCTACCTGGCCAAGGCCCCTGGTCATGCAGTGATGTCTCGTAAAGACAGGGTAGAATTTGTACGGAAAGTGCTGCTCCAGCAGCAGGTAAGAAGCGCCAATCCCACCTGGCCTTTCTGAACTCAAGGTGCCTGTTTGGTGGCTGTGGCATGAGGCACGGGCTCAGTTCCCTGCCAAGACTTCTTCTCTGACTCGCTCTTCTGGGAGTGAATGGACGACAGCATTTGCTTCCTGCTAGGGGGCTCTCCAGGCCTCCTGGAGGAAAGGGGGGTTTCCTGACCAATGCCAGGCTTGGGGGAGTGTACCTGCCACCTGCCCTGGGTCTTGTGTCCCGTGAGTTGGGCTCACTGCCCCGTCTGGGTGCAGTTACACTTCCTGTCCCTCCTATTGCTCTTGAGATGAGGGAGACACTGAGCCTCCTCCCACAATGCTGAGTGTGGTTTGCTCAGATGATATGAGGTCTGAGCCTGAGCAATGTTCTAGACACGGTCTCTGCATCTGAAATCTCTACCGAAGGGTCTACAGGGTGAAGAAAGTTATCCCGGGGAAGTGATTTGGAGGAAATACTACAATTTCCTTGAAGTGTGTGATTCCTATTGGTGCTTTTGTTGGACCTGCAGGCACCATCCTTCTAGGTCACCTGGGATGGGGAAGAATTGGTGCAAACGCTGCCATCCTGCAGAGCCCTTATCTGGGTATCAGCCCGGGCCGGTTGGAGTTCTGCCGTCCATATGGTGTTTGGTTCCACTCAGCCCTCCTGGGCATGGAGGGGGCACTCTGGCCATGGAAGACCCAGGGAACGACCGAGGGCCACGAGCAGGGAGCGATAGGCTTTCCACTGTGGACCCCTCCGTGGGTAATCTGGTTAATCCCAATGCTGGAGGTTATCAGCTTTGGGGGGCGATCTTGAAACTCCTCACTTAGCATTGAGCTGCCGTAAAGTCTGTGGGATGAAGTCGCAGATGCTTTAGAGAGGACCCAAGGCCAAGATGGAGACTAAAGTTAATGCTGCTGTAATAGAACAGAGAGTAAATTTAAGAGGGTAAATCCTAATAGTTTTCACCACAGGAAAATTCACTTTTTCCTTTTGCTGTTTTGGGGCCACTGTATCCGACTGGGGGGCCACTCATGGTTTGGTGCTTGGGGGGTAACTCTCAGTGGCTCTCAGGTGACCATATGGTGCAGAGATTAAACCCGGGGTTCTGACATGCAAAGCAAGTGCTCTAGTCTTTTGAGAAGCGACTTCCCAGCCCCACAGGAGGAAAATCTTTTCCTTTCCTGTTCTTTTCATTGATCTATGTGAGAAGAATGCTAGTGAAAAATGGCCACCGTTTCACAATACATGCAAATCCAACCATTGTGCCCTATGCCTTAGTTGTATATGCAGTGTTGGATGGCAACGATCTCTCAGTAAAATGGGGGAGAAAGAAAAGGGGAAGTGGGGAAGGTGAACTCAGCAGTGGGGCGGGGCCTGAGTGCTCGCTGCACAGGGTGGGTCAGCCACCAGGGGTGTGGGCACAGGAGGGCTCGGGTCAGGGGGGACTCAGCTAAGGTGGCTGCGCTACTCCAGAACTCAACTGCTTTGGCTCCAGCTGATCCTGAATGGGAGCAGTGTCCGTGTGTGGTCCCTCCTCATCCCTCACCTCACCTGTTTCCCTCTGCCCCTGTGCTACAGGCTCTGTTTGGAAAAAATGGGAAAGACTGCCCAGGCACCTTTTGCTTGTTCCGGTCTGAAACCAAAAATCTTCTGTTCAATGACAACACTGACTGTCTGGCCAAGCTCAAGGTCAATGCAACCTACGAGACGCATTTGGGAGCTGAGTACATCACAGTTGCTGCTAACCTGTGGCAGTGTTCCAGCTCTGGTAAGTGGAGGACTGCACCCCTGGGAAGGCTCTAGGGGTGAAGCTCGAGGGGAGAGGGGCCGCAGCATTTTCTAGGCATGAAGATGTGTATAATGATGAGGCAAAGTGATGCCTTGTTATGTCAGGCAATTGCAATCTTATTGGTGAAGGGAAAGAATTAGAGAATAAAACTAAGCAGTCTGTAATCACCAGGCTCCATTTTTATAATGTGGAGAACAACTATCATGAGGGCATAAAAACTAATTTTATACAGTAAAATGAAGTGTTTTTCTTGATGTGTATGTATATATACATATAAAGACATGTATAGACATGTTTTGTAAGTGATAGTCTATCATAAATACCAATCATAGACAAAGTCTCAAAACAGTTTAGCCAGAAAAAGCATTTTGGTAGTCATTGCTCTTTTAAAAACACGTAGAAGGACTTGCTGAGTGTTCTAAGACTCCAGGGAAACTGCCCCTGTTTTTAGGATGCAACACCCCCCACCCCTTAACATGCACTGGGACATCCAGATTTCTCTTCTTGGCTGGCCACCAAGAAGACATGAGGCTTTGGTGGAGCTGAGGAAAAGGGCACTGTCACTGTCATCCCGTTGCTCATTGATTTGTTCGAGCGGGCACCAGTAACGTCTCTCATTGAGAGACTTATGGTTACTGTTTTAGGCATATCCAATATACACGGGTAGCTTGCCAGGCTCTGCTGGGCGGGCTCCATACTCTCGGCAGCTTGCCGGGCTCTCCGAGAAGGGCGGAGGAATCGAACACGAGTCGACCTCTTGAAAGGCGAAAGCCCAACTTCTGGAAAAGGGCAAAAGTCTCTATATCAGTGCTTCTCAACCAGGCACAATTTTCCCCCCAGAGGAATATTTGGTGATGCCCGGGTGGGGCTGGCATCTAGTGGTAGAAGCTGAAAAGAAGCCCCTAGACACAGCACAGCAGAGCGCTCTAGACTAGAGGCACCCAGCGCAACATGGCCATAGCACTGAGACAGAGAAACTCTGCTTTATGCCAACTGATATCTTAGGGACAAGTGGTTTGAGGACTCCACTGTAAGAAATGTGGCAGTCGGGCTACTCCTATGATAAACACAGTCCTCTGTGTCCCTCCCGGGCAGGGTCTCTGTTCATCTGAGCCCCCAGTCCTTATCACAGCAATTCACGCAAAGCAGAGCTCAGCGAGTATTTGCAGATGAGTAGCAATGAATGGGTGAGTTCTTGTCTGAAGCACAGTTAAATAGAGACTTGTATGAAGGTGATATTGTGAATTATTCACCTTCTCTCCTTCAAAAAGTTAGAGGACGATCCATGCCTTTGAACTGAGTGTGTGACTCGCCTGGTGGCCAGTGGGGTGAGGTGGGTCTCTGTGCTGGGCTGCTTTGTTGCCTGGGGTTCCAGTCCTGGGGCGGAGTGAGTGAGGGTGCCCTGGGAGAGTCTGTCTAAGTATGCTCCCGGGTTGGCTCAGTGTTCTGAATCTCTGCTTTGTTGTGTTCCCCAGAGCTTCTGGATACCTGCGCCTTCCTGGGCAACTAAGACCCGAGAAGATGCCTCAGCCTCCCCAGAGGACCCTTGATCCTTGGTCTTTGGTGTCCTCCCAAGAGTGCTGGGACTCCTTCTCTGGAGGGCAGAAGCATGCCACTTTCGGCTGTTTTCATAATTCTCTGCTGTCTCTTTACAAAACATAAAACAAATAAACATCATTGGTTTTCATTCATAATAATGCATCACTCACTTTTTTTTAAATTTAATCACCCCGAGATACAGTTACAAGCTTTCATGATTGCGTTTCAATCATACAATGATCAAACACCCATCCCTCCACCAGTGCACATTCTCCACTACAAATGTCCCCAGTATACACACCTTTTCAGCCCTTCCCCCGCCTCCATGGCAGACGATTTTCTCCATACTCTCTCTTTCCTTTTGGGCATTATGGTTTGCAATACAGATACTGAGAGGCCATCATGTTTGGTCCTTTACCTACTTTCAGCACACATCTTCCATCTCGAACTATTCTCCAACCATCATTGTCTTAGTGATCCCTTCTCTATTCCAGCTGCCTTCTTCCTCAGCTCATGATCATCACTCACTTTTAAAGAATTTATTCTGAAATCCTCTGTTGGACCAAATACCCGCCCAGTGGGTCTTTCCACCCAAGTTTTCCAGGTCTCAACTCCTCTTTCCTGCAGCTGCAGTGATAATGCCCTGAGGTCTGGAGCATAAGGACACGCTGACCACTATGTACCCTAGAGGACTGGTTGCTTGTTGACAACCTTTTTTCAGTGTGTGTTTGTGGGTGGGTCTGTGCATGTATGTGTGTGTGTGCGCGCACTCGCAAAAGTGTTGGATCCCCTCTTGGTACTGCCCTTTGTCATATCTGGAGCAATGCCTCCAAAGCTTTCTTGCCTCAAGGAGAATTCCCCCCTCCATGTTTAATCAACAGGGTGGCATCTTTCAGATGGCTCGGAAGCAGTGCCAGCAAGGATCCAACATGAGAGGGTGAAGTGTGTGCATGCAGCATGTGGTACATGTGAATGTGCACATGTTGGTGTATGTGCACATGGAGTGAGTGTGTGTGTATGTGACTCTGTGAGTGTTTCTAGGGTGGGGGAAGTATGTGCACATGGAGTGCATATGTGTGTGTGTGTATGTGACTCTGTGAGTGTTTCTAGGATGGGGGAGATAGAGAATAAGAAGTGATGGATCAGGCAGAAATGGTATCAAGAAGACGTATATTTGATAATTGAATGAAGAAGCCTCTGGAGTAATAAATCTCCACATAGAGACATTTAGGAAAATGTGAGCTGCTGCTTGCCCTTGACCTCTAACCTTGAATCACTATTTTTGGGCCCTCTTTTATTAGCCAGTCTCTTCAAAGCATATTTCTAGTGAACTGTCCTCCCCTCCTTCAGCCCGTGGGAGGTGGTGGGAGCGCTCTCTCCCTCAAAACTCCTGTATTTCAGTTCTAACCTGCCCTCTCTCCAGTGACTATCACAGGACAATCTGCTCTTCCAAGTCTCCCTCAGGTTTTTCAAAGTCGCTGCAATCTTGCCCCCCACTCTCTGACCCCTGCCCTGTGTTGCTCTTTCCAGTGCTGTGAAGCATACACTCCTTGAACTTTAAGCTTTGTATAGCTTCTCTTCCTGCTTCCCTCTTTCCCTTTTAATGCGTTTTGAGGGTCAAATGTGGTCCCGTGAATGCATCCCTCAAGACTTTCTTCTCTGGAACTTCGTTTTGGACCCATTGACTCAGTGCTGAGAAGGGACATGAGAAGAAACTCTGATTTTTGCACAAAGGGTGAACATCACACTCCAGAATCAGTGACTTTTCTCAGGAAGGAATTATTTATCTGCTTTTTGTATCGTCCGTAGACTCCTTGATCCCCAACTGACAAAGTTTGAGATGACAGTTCTTTTTAGCTCAACAGGGATGTAACACAGCTAAAACTCGAAGGCAGTGCTGGTGGAAACGGAGGAACAGTTGTGGGCCTGACACCCACAACAGTGAGGTGGGAAAAATGACAGTAAAGAAGCTTAGTGAATAAGGAAACAGTTGACACTTCACTTCCACTCTCCAAATATCTCTCAAGAATCTCTTCTGGGATCCATCTTAACAAGAAACATGCAGAATTCTAGGATTCGGCCTAGTCAAGTTGACTCATTACAAAGCCACCACATTCTACAAGGAGTTGATACTGGGAAAACAATTCATCATTAGTGAAAAGTCCTTAAGGATGATGTTTCTTATACCTTAAAGTTTGAAGTAATAAAATGTTGTATTAGGGCAAAAACCTTAAAAAGCTTAAATATATCAAAGTGATTAATTTTTATAATCTTGAGAAAATAGGCACTTGGGACACTGTGTAGAGGAGAGGTATTTATAGAATAAAATGAGTCAAGCAGACTGTAAAGCCCTTTGCAGCATTGAGGTTCAGCTATGAATACATAAGCTTGCAAAAACGAAAACATCTGCAAAAGGGCAGTAAAACATCAGGTGACACATGAACTTCTATTTTAAAACTCCAATATTGGTATGTGGTCGCTAATTATTGCTTTAGTCTTTTCCATGCTCCCTAGACCTTTCATTCTTACAAGTCTATCCTCACTCTTCAAGCAGCTGCCACCACAGGACCCAGATGTAGTTATTTATTTCTGAATAGGCCAGATCTAATGAATGCTTCTAATTGGTGATTTCAAAAGCAGTTAGAACTCTTATTCTAATAATAAAATGGCCATTTACTTTTTTCTTTGATATTCCAATGAAGGTCTAAACCATGTGTAGGAAGTGCTCCCTGCTCCCCAGGTCACCTCCTCTCTCTTGGTTTCCTTCAGAACCATGAATGAATGTCACCTCTTTCTGGGGGACTAATGGCACCTGTGTTTACTGAAGTCTCCTTTGGCCACTCCCTATCCATCCTGCATCCAGACTTGTCTAGTTTATTCATAGGTGCATTAGCAAAGCCTGTGCCCTCCAGTCCTTCAGAAATAGGTGTGGGCACAGAATGGGCATATGCATGATTGTCTTCAGGTGGATTTAGCATAAGTTTGCATTCACAAATTATGGATGGAGGCTCTGTCGTTTGGGGATCCTGGGGCAAATCCTGAGGCCTGGGATGCTAGCTATATCTGCACCCCCAGGAAATTTGAAGCAAATTTCTTCAAAGGGGTTGTGGGCAGGGCCTTTGCTGAGGAAGCCACCTGTAGATTCACAGAACAAAACCGTTGAGCAGATCAGTGATCGCAAACAGAGAAAAGCAGGTTCTGTCTTAGGTGAGCTAATCCATGCTCCCTAACTCCCCTGTGAACAAGCAAGAAGGGGCAGGGCTCAAATCCTTAAAACACGGGTATTAGTCTTGGACCTGGAGAGAGTGGGGAGGCCCCCGAGGGGAGGAGGAGACCCGTTACAACTCCATAACAAGCACCATCAGGCTGGCTGCCCCGAGGGGGCGTTCTCTCTGGGTCCCCAGCTGTGGGAAGCAGAGGAACCAGATGGCTTATGCTAGATCCCACGGGAAGTGACAGGCACCCCTTTTCCACCCATGCACTGAGTAGGAATGGTAGAGTCGTCCCAGGCGACTCACACCCCCCCACACTCAAAGCTAAAGGCCGTGCACAGGGAAAGATCAAGAGATTTCGAGTCTTGAAGCTCAGATCAAAGCTTTTCTTGTTAGATGTGCCAGAGATGCTCTTGGGAGAAGAACTATGCTTCTCTCTGGGGCTATAAATGGGATGCTAAGGGGAGCAGTGAATACAGGACTCCCCTCCATCCCATAAGCCTTTGGACTGTTACCAAAAATCTAGTGCACAAAAAGAAGGGGACTGGGTGTAGGCAGAGCCCTGTGGTTGCACAGGGCACTGGTTGGTGGCGATAATGTGGGAGAGAAGGAAGAGCACAGGACTCTGTGGCAGAGTCTGAGTGCCTGCACCCGGACATGAGCACTGTGTGACTACAGCCTGTTTCCACACTTCTGAAACAAAGTCCATTGGTTCCATTTCCTTTGAAGAACTTAAAAGAACTTTGCTACACTGCTCACATGGATGTATGGGAAAGCATTCTGTAGGGGAGAAAGTCCATTGGAATCGGACAGGGATCAGGAGTGTGTCTTAGTGTCTTAGGTGGAGAATAACATGGGTTCACATGATCACAGCACATTTATTTTTCTTTTTGGATCACACCCGGTGATGCACAAGGGTTACTCCTGGCTCATGCACTCAGGAATTACTCCTGGTGGTGCTCGGAGGACCATATGGAATGCTGGGAATTGAACCCAGATCAGCCGCACGCAAGGCAAACGCCCTCCCTGCTGTGCTATTGCTCCAGCCCCAATGGTCACAGCACATTTAAGAAAAGGAACCAGATAATTTTTTTGCTTAATGGAAATGCCAGGTTATCTCACTTCCTGGGTTTGATTCTTTTTTCCAACTTCAAATGTTGTAGCTTTCTCATTCACTGCATCCACTATGCTTCCCATTTCCAAAGTTATTCCCCTAAGTATAGAAAATTGACATCAAAAGAAGATTGTTCATGAGATTTGAGTCTTTTCCTCTGATGATCCAAATCAGGATGATTTTGACCTGATAGCACTTTTTTCATGTTAGAAAACAATTTACAGGGCCAGAATGATCATTCAACAGGCTGGAGCATGTGCTTTGCATGCAGGATGCATGGATTTGATGCCAGCATCTCATGATGCCTTGAGCACCATCAAAAGTGACCTCCTAAGCATCCAGCCAGGAGTAGATCTTTCGCAGCATCAGGTGTGGCCCCAAAAGCAATACAAAATAATAAAACCAAAGCCAATCTACAGTTTAAACCAGAAATTCTTGAAGTTTTCCTTGAATGCACTCTAACCACTCTCTTCTTAGATTTTAGTTAAGTTTTCTCATGCAATAATGGTAAAGCATGTCCTTCTTTTCTCTTTAGAATAATTACCCTGTTCTGACAGAGAAGGAAAACCCTGTTTGACTATGAATTATTAATGTTCCAAATACACTCTTTATGTGTGTGGGCAACTATAGCTGACTCATTCATCACAAATCTTTATTTTTCATAACTTTCATTTTTCACTTCCAGTCACAGTAGAAGTTTGCAGATCTTTTTTTTTTTAAAGTTTTTATTTTATTGAATCACCGTGGAAAAAAAACAAAGATTTCAGGTTTAAGTGTCAGTCATATAATGATTGAACCCCCATCCCTTCACCAGTGCACATGTTCCACCACCAAGAACCCCAAAATACCCCCCTCCCACCCAGCCCCCCCCTAAGTAGCTAATGATCTTCACTTTATTCTCTCTATACTTTGAATACATTCAATATTTCAATAGAGAACTCACTACTATTGTTTGGAATTTCCCCCAACAATCAGGCCTGCTGAAAAAGCATCATTTAATAATTTCTTTTCATTGCTGAGAATGAAGACTCTATGAACTTCATAGTTCATAGCTTGGCTGTCGCGGCTGCACGGTTTTGGATTTCTGATATTTTAGCTCAGTTCACAGTCTAGATGCATTTCTGTAAGAAGCCGCTCTGGGTGCCAAAATGGGTTAGAAGACCTCTGGGATCATAGTCTTTAGGAGCAGAGGGTTCGTTTTGTGTTCAGCAACTCCAGATCTTATCTGGGCCGAGGGTGTGCCGGTAATGCCTGCTTCCCATGATCGCCTATGAGCCACAAAACTGCAAAATTCTGGGTTCGGAGTCTTAGAGGGTGACTCTCGTCATGTGGGTGTTGCTGCCGCCGCCATTTTCTGCGCAGAAAAACAGAGTGGAGAGGAAAAATCCATCCCCGGGCAGCACGGAGTTGTAGCACAGCTCACAGTCTAGATGCATTTCTGTAAGAAGCCACTCTGGGTGCCACAATGGGTTAGAAGACCTCTGGGATCATAGTCTTTAGGAGCAGAGGATTCGTTTTGCGTTTGGCAGCTCTGGATCTTATCTGGGCCGAGCAGATCTTTAGCTTCTATACATTCTATAAATTCAACCTGTAAATGCTGATAAAATCATTCTTTGTCATCATGGTGTTTATAAACATCTGCAAGCACCATTTTCTCAGAGATTTCTCCTCCACATGTGGTGGAACTGGGTGTGGGGGGAATCCAGACCTTTTGGTATATATATTTTTTCTTTTTGGGTCATATCTGGTGATGCTCAGGGATTACTCCTGGTTCTGCATTCAGGAATTACTCCTGGCAGTGCTCGGGGGACCATATGGGATGCTGGGGATTGAACCTGGGTTGGCTGCCTGCAAAGCAAACACCCTCTCTGCTGTGCTATTGCCCTCATCACTGTGGTATAATTATTTGGAGAGAATTTCTGTCTCTTTTCCTTCACTTCTGAAAACTCTTGACCCTCTTTCCATATATTCTGGGGTACATTCTTCCAAGGTCTTGCTCTTGACTTCTCATGCTGTTTTCATTTGCTACTTGATGTCAATCTAGATCAACCCCATCTGCATTGGCTCAGGCTGTCATAATAAAAATACCACAGACTCAGAGGCTTGAACTGGAACAACAGACTTTTCTTTCTCAGCAGTCTGGGTGCTGACAAGTCCAAAATCAGGCTCCCGTGCGGTTTGCTTGTAGCTCTGGCTCAGAGATGCTTCTTATCTTGATCTTGCTGTGTGCTCAGGTGGCCCAGAAGGAGCCAGCTCCCTGGAGTCTCCTCTTGTCAGCACACTAATCTCATCACAAAAGCTATATTCTCATGACCCCAGGGGACCCTCATTAGCTCCCCAAAGTGCTCTCTCCCAATCCACATGGGGGTTAAAATTTCAACACGCGAGAGTCTTGGGGGCTGGGAGACATAGGTTATCTTTAGTGCCCACCAAAATGGGTGATCCAGAGCTGGCTATATAGACAGTGCTCCCCACGGGGCCTCCCCAGTGGTTTCCTCTTTGTGCTCCCAGCTCAGTTGTGAACACGAGAGAATACAGAGCACTCTTATTTTATTGTTGACTCTACTTGGGATGTATAGCAGAATTACAGTGCTGGATATCTCCAAGCAAATACCTACTGTATGTCCACGACAAGTCAAGCTATATACCATAATGGTGGATCTTAGGTTTTACATAGTCTTACTGAGGCTCAGTGGGCCTGTGATGAGCCATATATATAAGTCACACAGTTTTATCAGCTTTGGAATACATGTATGCCAGTGAAACCATCCCCATGACCAAAACTGCAAACATAACCACACTCTCAAAATTTCCTTGTGTGCCTTGACAACACTCCTTTCTCTTTCCCACTCAGCACAGCTTCAACAACCATTGATTTGAATTGTCCCTGTGCAGTTTTTTCCAGAAATTTCTAGAAACAGGATCAAGTAGTAAAAATCCCTTTAAAAAAGGTATTCTTCTTCTTCTTCTTCTTTCGCTTTTTGGGTCACACCCGGAAGTGCACAGGGATCACTCCTGGCTCTGCACTCAGGAATTATCCCTGGCGGTGCTCAGGAGACCATATGGGATGCTGGGAATCGAACTGGGTCGGCGCATGCAAGGCAATTGCCCTGCTCGCTGTGCTATCACTCCAGCTTCAGAAGTACTCTTCATTTTATCAAAATTACTGGCATATAATTTTCCATAATAGATTTTTTATAAGTCTATAGTACTTCTATGCAATCCATTGTAATTTATGACTTGTATTTCTGTGATTTTGGGGTTCTTCCTGGTGGTACTTGAAGGCTACTCTTGCTCCATATTGTAGTGGGGGCATGGGGACTGAGCCTGGTGCTCCCACATGCAGAGCGGTTGTTCCAGTCCCTGGAGCCATCTTCTTTGTCTGGTTTTCTTCATCTTTGATTTCCTTCATTCAGAATTGTCATAGTCACGCACGTTGTTTTGCATAGCAGTAGTTTCTTCCTAATAATGAGTCAATTACCATTATGTAGAGATTCCACTCCTTACTAATCCATTCAATAGATATTCAGGCTGTTCCAATTTGGAGCCCATTAATAACACAAAGCTGCTATGAACATACAAGTCTTACATTGGACTGTGTGTGTGTGTGTGTGTGTGTGTGTGTGTGTGTGTGTGTGCACTAGACTTGGCTGTGCTCAGAGTTTCCTCCTGGATCCACACTTAGGAATCACTCCTGGCAGGTCTCGGGAAATTATATGTGGTGCTGGGAATCAAACTCAAGTTGGTTGTGTGTAAGACAAGTGCTCAAATTGCTGTATTATTTCTCTGGTCCTTGACCCTTGTTTTTATTGCTCTGTAAATACTAAAGAACGGAATGGCTAATAGGTACACACTTAACCAGTAGTTTTCTAAATCTGGAAACACCAGATTTTCCCCAAGTGTCTGTCACAATTTACATTCCCATCAGTAGTGTGTTTCAGCAATTCTGAATCCTTTTGAACTAAAAAAAAATATGCCACTTCAAACTTTACCATTAGTTGCCTCCCCTGCACCCTCTGCCCCCCGCCTGGGCCTTTCATGGTGATTCCAAGCAGTCTCCTCTGTTTAGGAAAAAGTCCTGAGTGATTCATTTGAGTCATCCCACCACCACTGTGACCCCTGCAGCTCCCCTGGAGTCAGACCCACAGCTTTTCCATACCCAAAGAAGTCCCCAAAGAAGGGGCAACACAATGAGCAGCCCAGCAGAGCTGAAGTCATTGTACAAATCCTTTCAATCCTTCCTCCCAAACTCACGGCTGCCTCATTGTCCTCTGCCACAAGGACACCCCCACTTTTCTGAACAAATTCATCCTGACGCCAAAATCCATTTCTCTTCAGCACAAAACAATCCCCCCTCCCACCAACCACCCACCCTCCCCTTAGCCAGACGCCTTCTCCCTAGAAAATCGCTGCCCGGGCCGGGGGCCGACAGTATGACTAGCTCCTGAGGAATTTGCTAAGGACGAGATTCTTGGCTCCCTCCCCAGACTTACCAGTTAGGACCTCTGAGAGAGGCCCTGGCAATCTGCACATTGTGGTATGTGCAACCTCCCAGGCCCACTGCCCTGGGACACCGGCCATGGTTATCTGCCGTGACCTCCGCATGTCTCAGAACGGTCCCCTCTGCTATCCTGCCAGGCTTTCTGTGTGATTCATCCAGCACAAATGAAGGTCTTCAGGTTAGGGTGGCATACAGAGGCTTTTAATGTTCAGAAAAAGTTTTCCTCAGTTCATCAATAAAAAAGCAATTGCCAACAACTTTTCTTGAAGGAAGGAAGAAAAGGCCCCCTGTGTGTTTGGCCCAAACGCAAACTCTGGGTAGGTTCTGTGTCACGGAGTATCTGTTTATAGGCATCCACTTGAGGCGGGAGGGAAGGAACCTCCTTCAGGCGAGGGGGAAGCCCACGGCATCCTTGAAGGTGTTGCAGAAGAGAACAGCAAAGTCCTGTGTGCGTGGGTGCAGTGGGGTAGTGACTGGGTGCGCTCGGCAGGCATCACACCGGGCCTCCAGGTCTCTTCTGTGCAGGGAGGTAGCAGCAGCCGGGTGTGCGTCTGAGGACTCAGCCGTGAGCAATGACTGCAGCCCATGGCAACAAGGCAGAGGTGCTCTCCAGGCCTTTGGGACAGGGGCCAGATCATCAAGGGTTCAGTGAGTACGGGGTTCAGCACTGGACCAGTGACAAGGCTGAGCTGGCTTCACACAGCTTGGCCGTAAGGAGGTCACCATGCATGAGAAGTTGGTCTCCTGCTGATGTGGGAGCTGCCACCAATGCAACCACAGAAGGAAATGAGCATCATCTCATAGGCCCAAGACACATGCCACACCCCAAAGGACAAAATAAGCATCATGGTCAACACTTCTAAACATGGATCATCTCTACCTAGAAGAAGTGCGAGAAAGAGCCAGCTTGGGGTAGCTAGGGGCCTCAAGGTTGCGGTGAGTATTTCCTCTGAGCAAGGGACAGATCAAGTCACTTACCTCTTTATCCCGAGCCTCCAGTTCTTTCAATGACTATAGGAAAAAGTGCCTCGATAAAAACTTTTCTTTTTTGGTTTGTTTTTGGTTTGGGGGCCACACTCAACTGCACTCAGGATTATTCCTCGTGGGCTTGGGGGACTCTATGGGATGCTGGAGATTGAACCTGGGTTGGCTATGTGCAAGGCAAGTGTTTTACCCACTATACTACCTCTCTAATCTGGAAAACAACTATGTGAATGATTCCCTCTAATCAAAATGTGGCTCAGTTGTGCTCTTCAGCACCTTTTGTTGAACATCTTTTCTTGCCCATTTGTTGAGAGTGTGGTATGAAGAGTGAAGCAGAGACTCAGGAGCAAATGACTCCTGTGTCCATGCTCTGTACTTTCTAGCCAGATGGTTGAGCCTGTTCCCCCCTGAGAGAAATAGTAAAATAGTTCTCACTCTGATCTCCATCTCTGTGGTCAAGCACTGAGAGAGGGAGAGGCCTGTGTTTGAGAATAGCGTGGTGTCTCCAAGTCAATTCTCGGTAAATGTTTGCCCCACTGTTCTCGTTTCCCTTTCGACTTCTTATTTTACACGCAAATATCTAAAAAGAACTGATACAAAGATAATGAAATGAGACAAAAATTAATTTATTGTTTCTTAGTAGGAGCCATACCCAGCAGAGCTCTGAGGTCCTGCAGGTACTCAGAAGACCCTAGTCCCACATATGTTCCACGGCTTGTGTCCCCTCCCTGGTTCATAGAGAGCTAATTTAGACACGAGAGGAACAGTTGGATTCTTCCTGGGAGGTGTCTTGTGCAGATTCCGGGCAGCCCTGTTGTGGAGTGGCTTTACACAGATGGCAGAAGTGTGTCCTAAAGGCCTTGTCCAGAAATACGTAGAGGAACGGGTTGATGCAGCAGTGGGTGGCGGCCACAAGTTTTGTTACCTGAACCCCCTTGTCCAGGTTGAAGGTGCTCTGGCAGTCACCCAGAGAGAAGTACTCTCGGAACGTAGATAGAAAAAGTGCAATATTATAGGGCCCCCACATCAGGAGGAAAACCACCATTATGGCAAAGACAAGCTTGAAGAGGTCAGACCTTCTCTTGCTGTCCCATAATGTTTTTCTCATGCGTGCGTAGCAAAACACGAAAGTAAACAGTGGGAAAAGAAACCCCAAGATATTC
Organism: Sorex araneus; assembly: GCF_027595985.1. Lineage (NCBI taxonomy): Eukaryota > Metazoa > Chordata > Mammalia > Eulipotyphla > Soricidae > Sorex > Sorex araneus. Next base: position 43,421,301 of record NC_073305.1, on the reverse strand, counting down.
ATCTTCAAGGTCAGAAAATGCTTCCAGAATGGCTCCTCAGCAGGCAGGAAGGGAGGCTTGCGAAAGGAGCACACATCTCCCTGGCCTTCCTTGGGAGGCCTGTAAAATAGGAATTCAGGCAAAGTGACCAGAATGACAGTGACCCAGGCTACAGCACTGGTGACGAGACCGCAGGGCACCGTCCTGGCAGCTGGGGAGCATCTCATGTTGAAAGCCACCAGGTACCTCTGCACAGTCAGAAGGATGTTGCCAAGAGCCTGGCTGTACAACCCCAAGGAGTACAAGCCCACGACAGCGGCGCACATGGAGTTGCCAAGAAGCCCCCCGTGGCCGGCTGTGTGAGCCCAGAATGGCAGAGCCAGCAAGAAACACACATTAGAGATGGCCACGTTGAGGAAGTAGATGTTTTCCACGTGTCGGAGTCCTTTGTATCTCATCAGGACGAGCACCACCAACATGTTGCCCAGGAGGCCCACCATGAACACCGACAGGTAGAGCTGCGGGACCAGCTGGGCTGAGAGGATGCTGGCGTCGTACTGCTGGCAGGTAGCAGGTGCTGGGTTGTCAGTCAGATCATCCTCGATGAACACCTCATAGTCGTCCTCTGGTGCCTCTGTGGAGTTAGCCATAGGCCAGCTGCCCTGTGGAGACACGCACGATTATTCTCTCTATCCAACCGCTTGGCCCGGGAAGAAACAAAAAGGGCATGTGCCCTGGCTGTCTCGCTTTCTTTGCTCCGAGTTTAAACTTTGGCCCGAGCAGGGCTCCAGTAAACATCCCTCACATGCCCCTCCCGGCCCCGGAGCAGCTGCTTTCGTCCATCTGTGGTGCTGACACCTCACAGGAGAGAGAGCAACTGTCCACTTTTTTCAGAGAACTTGCATTTGACCTACCTGAAGACAACGTGTCAGGAGAAGACGCACGCGCTGAGAAAGAAGCCAGGGCCGTGGTACGGTTCAAGAAATTAGAGTCGGTCACAGGAGCGGCGCCGTGTTTAGAAAGCTAGCTCACCCAGACGCAGCTTCTGTGACAGGCTGAGCGGTCCGACTTCCCACGAAGGACGTAAACAAATGTTTGCAAAAGTGAAACTACCCCAGCAGCCACTTGGGCCTAAGGGGTTAAATACATCGAAGACTTACCACTGGCCCTCGGGCAGGGGGGAGGGTGCAGCCTCCTGACCCACCATCCAAGTGGCTGTGGGAATGTCCCGGGCGGGCGGCGGCGGTACCACAGCTCCCTTCTGAGTGGCCTGCTCTGACCCCGCGGGACAGCAGAAGCCACTGTTTTCCCAACTAGCAGCTCTACCCACCCGTCAAGGCCTCAGGGACTCCCCAAATTCAAGCAACTTGAGAGCTGCCCCAGGCCCTCTGGGTTTTTTTGACAGCCTCTGAGGGAAACAGGGAAGTTGTTTTCTCCTCCAGCTTCCCCTGGACCCCGCCTTTGATTTCCCCACTGGCCTTTTCACAGTCGTGCTCCTGGCGGGGCAGATAAGGGAAGTAAGTCAGTGCTGTGGCCCAGTGATACCAGTGAGGTGGTGGTGGGGTGGGTAGTGGGGGCAGGGGTGCTATGTGCTTCTATCACAGGCTCAGCCCAGGTGACAGCTAGAAGCCAGAGACAAGTCTCACGCCCAGTCCCGCCACCCCTACCCCGGCTCATCTGCCTAGACCCCCCCAGAGATGGCAACATCTCAATCTGCCTGAGCTGGACCCCGATCCCCTTGTGGCCAGAACATACCACAGAGACTCCAGGGAGCAAGCAGTACATGTCTGGTGGTTTATAGTCTGGTGGAGAGATGTTGTGTGCTTTGGATAAGGGGTGGGGCCCCAAGGAGGATGGGGGGAGAGGGGTGTCCAATGGGAGTCACAGAGCCATGTCAGCTGGGCAGGGGCTTGCAGAGACGAGGGCTGTGGTGAGAGTATGAGGCTGTGAGGGTTATGGGGGAAGTGGGGAAGTGAACAATCAGAAACCGAGGAGCCAGGCGGGCTGCGAGGCATGGACCCTACTTCCAGAGGAGGTCCCAGGCAGGAAAACTTCATGGCGAGATCACTGAGGTGTCCTCCCATCTTGACTGAAAGAACGTGAGGGGAACAAGCTCAACCTCAGAAGGTGGGGGAGGGGGCGGGCAGGGGTGAGGTAAGTGAGAGGAAGCAGAAAAGCTGTATTTGGAGGTAGCGACAAGGGAGGAGGGAGAAGGCGACAAGGGAGGAGGGAGAAGGCGGCTTTGGGAAGGAGGAAAGGAGAACTGAGAAATATGTCTGAGCATCTCCTGATGCACCGTGTCTGTGACGGACCTGGGAGATCGCTGAGTATTCAGAGTGCTGGACGAAGGGCGCTGGGTTAACCCCACAGAGGAGTCTGAGGCAGCGTTCAATCTATTCAATCCACAACATGGCCCTGTTGGAATAGAAATAGAAATGAGGAAACTATTCAGGGAAAAGAAGAATAAATAAATAACCAGAGCCCAGCCGAATATGCGATAAAGCATTAAATTTAACTCAAAGGAAACGCCAGGGTGCCCCCTGCATGGAGGGGCTGGTGCTGATGGGAACCGGGGCTGAGACTGTTTCCCAGCTGCCCCGCAGCCCCTTCCCTGTGTGCAGCTCTGTGACATGGGAGGGTCACCGTGCCCTGGGAAGTTCTGCTCGTGGTTGTGGCCCCCCGCCCTGGGATTAGCAGTGGTCCTTCCTCCCGAGGATCCATCTTGGATGTCTGAGCTATTTGAGGTTCTACCAGGGCCCTCCTATAACCTTGAGTGAGGAACTGAGTATGGCCGGTGAGGTCTGGTGGCCTGAGGTTCAGAAGGGAGACCCAGGCCAGGGAGGGAAGGTCAAGTCAGACTTTGAATCTTGGAAAACCGAATGAATATACATATCACATCTCATGTGGTATGTGGGAACCCAGAAAAAGCAGGCGACAGGCACCGCATCCGTCACAAGAATCATGTGAGATGCAATTTCCCAGAGGAAACGTGAACTTCCTGATATTAGTTTGGCCTTCACTTTCAGTATGATTTTATGTTGGCTTCATTCCCAGCGTCTTATTCCCCACATTCAGGTCAAAATCCTAGGCTAGGGTAAGGTCTTATAGGGCTAGGATTTAGGTTTGGCTCTGTTTTAAGCTGGATATTGAAGTTAGGTGTAGTTTGGTAGTAAAATCTAAGCAAAATATTTGGTTTAGTCTTAGGGTAGCGTAAGGTTACTGTTAGGGTTAAGGTTAGGATTGGGGTCGGGGTCCTGTTTGGATCAGAGTATAGGCTTGGCAATGCTCAAAGTTGAAAAAGAAAGTTCAGTATAGGGTGGTTGTTAATTTTAGGCTATTCATAAGTTTTAGGGATAGAGTATGGTTCAGCGGGGTTAGGGATAGGATTAGGGTTAAGAATATTGTGAGGTTTCGGGCTAGGAATAGGGTTTAGGTACAGTTGTGCTCAATGTTGACAATGAAAGTTAGGTATAGGGTAAATGCTAAATTGAATATAATTGGTAAGTTTTGGCATAGGCTGGGTTAAGGTTTAGTATAAGAGTTTGAGTTAGAATTTGGGTCAATGTCCTCTCAGTATCTGTGTTGCAAGCCATAATGTCCAAAAGTAGAGAGAGAGTATGGGAATATCATCTGCCATGGAGGCAGAGGGAGGGTGGGAAAGGGGGGTTATACCCGGGATATTGGTGGTGGGAAATATGCACTGGTGGAGGGATGGGTGTTTGATCATTGTGAGATTGTAACCCAAACATGAAAGCTTCTATCTCACGGGGATTCAATAAAATAAAAATAAATAAATAAATAAATAAATAAAATTTTTATCACTGACCAAAAAAAAAAAAAAAGAATTTGGGTCAATGTTAGGGTTAGCATTTAGTTTTGTCTATGTTCAAAGTTGTAAATGAATATTCGTTATAGGGTGACTGTTCAGTTTAGGCTAATAGTAGAATGAGGCCTATGCTGGGTACTGTAATACAGGATCAGGGTTAGGTTTGGGGTTTGGGTTGGGGTTAGGCAGCATGTTAGGATTAAAGTTTCAGTTAGGCTCTGTTCAAAGTAGAAATTGAAAGTTAGTTTTAGGTTGATTGTTACATTTAAGCTAATTGTTAGATTTAATTCTAGACTAGGGCAGGTCATTATAGGATTAGGGTTTTGGGTAGGGTTCCTATTAGGATTAGGGTTTAGGCTTAGCTCTGGAGAGAATTGAAAATTTATCTTCTAAATTGAATAATCTTCTTATATTAAGAAGATTATATTAGACTAAATGTTAGTTTGGTCTTAGGCAAGGGTAAGGTTATTACAACGTTTCTGTGCTGTTAGGTTGGTGTTTTGGAAAGGGTTGGGTTCCTGATAGGGTTAGAGTTTAGATTTGACTCTGTAGAAAGTTGAAGATGAAAGTTAGATATAGGGCAATTGTTAAATTTAGGCCTATTGTTTGGTTTAGTCCTAGGCCAGGGTAAGGTTATCATAAGGTTAGGGTTAGGGTTAGAATTAGGATTAGAGTTTAGGTTTGACTATGGTCAAAATTTAAAATGAAAGCTTGGCATAGGGCTATTGGAAGGTTATCCATTGGATTGGAATATCCAATTAGCAATGTTAGGTTAATTGGAAGATTCAGGCCTAGGCTAAGATTAGTATAGGATTGGTGATAGGATTAGGAAGTCCTAATGGGTTAGTTTAAGGATGAGGTTTTGGGTTAGGCCAAATACTAATTTTAGCCATAGGCTAGGATAAGGCAATTAGTAGGACAGGGTTGTAGTTAGGGCTATTGATAGAGTGTTTTGGTTTGTCTATATTCAAAGATGCAGATCAATATTAAGAATAGGGTAATTGTTAAATTTAGGCTAATGCTTGATTAAGGCCTATGCCAGGGTACATTTAGTATCAGGTTAGGGTTAGATTTCTGGTTTGGGTTAGAGTTAAGATTTGGCTCCATGCACGTTAGGTTAGAATCAGATGTGATCATTAATCTGAACTTCTGTACCTGGCTGGGAATCAGCCATCTTCTCTGGACAAAGTTACTTAGACCCTCCAGTTAAGAGTAGAATGTTTCAGGCTCACTGATGTGGACAAAAGAAAAAAACTAGGAGCCAGAGATACAGTACAAGGGGTAAAGTAGACTCCATTTCAATCCTCAACACCACATATGGTCCCTAAAGCATCACCAAAAATTATTCCTCAGTACTCTACAAGAAGAAAACATCCAACCCCATCAGAAAATGGGCCGAAGAAATGAACAGAAACTTTTCCAAGAAAGAGATACGAATGGCTAAAAGGTACATGAAAAAATGCTCTGCATCACTAATCATCAGAGAGATGCAGATCAAAACAACCATGAGATACCTCCTCACACCACAGAGAATGGCACATATCCAAAAGAACAAAAGCAACTGCTGTTGGAGAGGATGTGGAGAAAAAGGGACCCTTCTGCACTGCTGGTGGGAATGCCGACTGGTCCAGCCCCTTTGGAAAACACTACTCAAAAAATTAGAAATTGAGCTTCCATTTGATCCAGCAATACCACTTCTGGGAATATATCCTGGAGAAGCAAAAAAGTATAGTTGAAATGACATCTGCACTTATATGTTCATCGTGGCACTGTTTACAATAGCCAGAATCTGGAAAAAACTCAAGTGTCCGAGAACAGATGACTGGTTAAAGAAACTTTGGTACATCTATACAGTGGAATACTATACAGCTTTTAGAAAAGATGAAGTCATGAACTTTGCATATAAGTGCATCAACATGGAAAGTATCATGCTAAGTGAAATGAATCAGAAAGAGAGGGACAGACATAGAAAGATTGCATCATCTGTGGAATATAAAATGGCAGAATAGGAGACTAATACCCAAGAATAGTAGTATATAATACCAGGAGGTTGGCTCCATGGCATGGAAGCTAGCCACACACGCTGGGGGAAAGAAATCCCAGATAGAGAAGGGAGCACCAAGTAAAATGTGATTGGAAATCCTGAGCGGGGAGGGAGATGCACGCTGAAAGTAGACTAGAGACTGAACATGATGGCCACTCAATACCCCTATTGCAAACCTCAACATCCAAAAGGAGAGAGAGAACAAATTGGAATGCTCTGCCACAGAGGCGGAGCGGGGTGGGGGGATGGGACTCAGGGGGTGGGAGGGATACTGGATTCATAAGTGGTGGAGAATGGACACTGGTGGAGGGATGGGCTCTTGAACATTGCATGAGGGAAAAACAAGCACGAAAATGTGTGAATCTGTACCTGTACCCTCACTGTGACTCACCAATTAAAAAATAAATAAATTATATAAAAATTATTCCTCAGTATAGATCCAGTAGTAATCCCCACACACCATCAGATTATGACCCCCACCACCCCCAGTAAAGGAAAAATCAGGGCCTGAGAGCTAGTGAAGAAGGTTAAGGCACTTGTTTTACATGTGCTACTTCTGCTGACCTGGCCCAGCCCCGCAGCGCTGCTTATAGACCTCTCAGCATTTCTAGCCACTGAACACTTTCAGGGGAGACCCAGTCCCGCCTAATTAATTAAAAAAAAAGAGAGAGAGAGAAAGCTGCCCCTGGCATCCAGGAGCCGACTGGACACTCGCAGCGAGGTCTTCACCAAGCTGACCAGTCTGCTGAATATAATTTCACAAAATACCCGCATCAGACTGTGACGCAGCAGGACAGAACCAGGCCACCCTGAGGATGCTGAACACCAAGCACACGGGGCGCTCTCGGCTCCCCCCCGCGGCGTCTGCACCTGGGTCTCCTCCTGGGAACATCAGGCGCGCTCGGCCCCCCGCCCTCCCGCGCACCCTTCGCTCGGCTTCGCGGGTCTCCACCCCTGCAGGCACCGGCCGGGCCCGGCCCCAGCCTCACTCCGCACGCCGGTGTAGCTGCCCTCCGCGTCCCTGGCCTTGCAGCCTCCCAGCTGCTCAGTCCTCTCCTCCCGCCTCCACCCTCCGGGACAAAGAGACACTACAACCCAGTTTTAAAAGCGAGTCCGCAGGACTCGACGCTTCTGGGAGAAGAACCGAAGAAAAGCGGGAAGCAGTTTTGGGGCGACCCCGTGTGCGCCCGGCAGGGGGCGGCCAAGACCAACCCGCGCCGCGGACGCCAAACTCCCTGCCTCTGCCTGACTCCCGTCGGTCCTGGCTGGCAGCGCCCCACGCAGCCTCCCCTCCCCACTCGGCAGCCCCCGGCCACCCCAGCCCCCTTCTCTGGACGCCCGGCACGGACTCCCCGGGAGCCCCAGGGGTGACGCCTCCCTGGCCCGGGGCTGGAGCCCGCCGCGGGTCCAGAGCTGCTGCTGCTCAGCCTCGCGGGCCTCCTGGCGGCTCCTCAGGGCCCGGGACGCGGCCACACCCGGGGCTTCCCCCCTCGCGAGGCCTCCCCCGCGCCTCTCCCCGTGAGGGACGTGGGGGTACCAACTCCCGCCGCCTTCCAGAAGGATCTGCGGGAAGAGCAACTCCCCACGCCGGCCTCCCGCGCTCAGTCCCGCGGGGCCAGCGCGGAGGCGGAGAGGCTGCTCGGGCCGGGCTCTTCTCCGGAACCCGCGTCCCGAAACGCCTGAAGCCTGGTGGCCTCGGGCCATGCGCCCTCCGGCGGGCCGCCACAGCGCTCCGGAACTTCCCTGCGAGGCTGCGCGCGGGCTCCTCCCTGGTTTTCTCCCTGTCCCGCACACCCCGGGATCTTGCCTTTTCCTCTGCGTGAACTCACCCTGGGTCCAGGTGACTGTCTGCTCCCCTCTCCTCCTGCTCGCTCATCAGCTAAGCGCTGCTGTCCCGAAGTGAGGTCACACCCCCACCCGCCACGGGCAGCCTGAGGACCGACCTGGGGAAGAAACTCACTTGCTGAGGAGCCTTTGCCATGAGCCGTGAGCCCATCAGTGTCCAGTTGAAAGGATGTTTCCCAGCACAGAAGGTGGCTTCCCTGCTGACACTGGGCCCTGCCCCTACCGGGTGAGGGTCCCGACTCCAGGCCAACCGGGGTCCCCTCCCCACCCAATTCAGATTCCACTAAGACCCCCAGTCAGGGTTGTTCCCCTCACCCGGGCACAAAGGCCCCCTCCCCACCCAATTCAGGGTCCCACCCAACCAGGTCAGGGTCCCTTCTCCAACCAGGTCAAGGTCCCATGGCCTGGGCAGCTGTTCCCCCTCCGCATGCCCCCGTTTCGGCTTCACCCCCAGTGTCATCCTCCGATCACTGGCCTCTAACGATCGAGGAGGCCACTCTTCCTTCACAACTATTCTGCTGAGAAGTATCGGGGCCCCCACCCTGCACCTCTCGTGGTGAGAAAGTGTCCAAGAGGGGGGTTGGGCTGTTGGGCTTTTCGAGGAAGATGTCCAGTGGCTCCTCCCAGGGGAGCAGCTGGGACAGGCGGCTCGTGATGCTTCCTGATGCCCATGAGCTCCGGGAAGGGCTTTCTGAGAGCTGAGCAAACTCCTTCCTTTCCCTGACACCCGCCCCCCAGTAGCTCCGACCCCAACCCCCAACACAGCAGACAGAACACTCCTCAGGATTTAAGGTTATTTAATGGGGGAGAGTTGGGATCAGGGTGGTGTCAGCCCATTACCTGTGCCTGTATGGGGACAGTGGTGCCCAACAGGCCTTCTTAAGGTTGGGCATAAGTCCCCGTGGGGGCAGGGGTGGGAGAGCCCCCATGTAGAGGGAGTTTTAGTCCTCTAGGGATTCATCCTGCCATAGAAGCAGGGCAGGCAGCACCTCAGGGCTCTACTGAGAAGTCGTGCACGGGGTGCCTGTCCCCTCGTGGCTGGGGCCCGGGACCTCCTGATCCTGCGCCAGAACTTTAAAAAGCGATTCCCCCGGTGGGAACGGTTTGCCGGCGGTGCCATTAGTGGGCTACAGCTGTTACACCGGGTCTGAGGCTCTGGGAGATCCTCCCTGCTTAGATCCCTCACGGCTGTATAGCGGGGAACAGAGAGAGACGGGGTGGTGTTTGTATTCGTGCCGGGGACCGTGGTCAGTGACGTCTCATCAACGGGCTGGGCAGAACCAGAGGCCAGGGGTGTGGGTCTGTCTTGGTCTCTCCATATTTCCTCCTCCCCAGGGTGCTGCTGGTTTAGGGTGGTGTTGCACCGGGTCCCGCCTCGACTCCTGGGGGGTTTCGGGGGGCACACCTTAAATTTCATTGGTGGTGGAGGACCGGAGTGGTGTGTGCCGCCCAGAGGACAGAGATCTGGGGAGTGGACGGGAGGCTCAGAGGGAGGGAGGGGTAGTGGTCCGGATGGCCCTGGAAGGTCTGGCCCCAGGAAGTTGCTCCTTGTGTATGCTCTTAGGATGGTGGAGGTGAGAGGGCGGAGGAAAGTGCCGCGGAGCAGGTGGAAAGCCGAGGAGCCGAAAGTTGTTACAACAGGCACTGGCGAGACGGACACACCAAGTAGGGAACCATAGACCAGGCCCCACACGGGGGTGAGTGTGGAGAGGAAGCGGCGGGCTGGCGGGCGAGGCTGGGCCAGAGGAATGGGAACGGGATCTCGGGGGGAGGCTGTAGAGGGAACAGGCAGAGGTGAGGAAAAACAATCAAGTTTCAGGGCCAAAAACGACCCATTAGACAGTGCATGGTCCGGGGCTGCTGGGCCCTGCTGAAACGTGGCTTCTGTTTGGCTCTTTAAGGCATTGCACCGGTTGTCATTGGATGTAAGGTTATCCTCGTCCTGGGTCCGGGTTCTGCAGAAAACAGGAAGGACAGAGATGGAGAGGAGCAGACAGGGACTACGGGGTGGGGAGGGCTAGGGAGGGAGGGCCCCGGAAGCCTGTCCCCTTTCCCACTGTCTCCAGCCCTGACTTCCCAATCTGCCCCCAGCCTCGCCCCCAGGCCTGACCCCCCATCCCTGTCCCTGTGCCTCCCCCCACCCCCACCAGGCCAGCTGCACTCCTCCTTAGAAGGGGGCGGAAAGAGACGCAGAGACAGTCACCTGTCCAGGTTCAGGCTCATCCGCCGCTTCTTCAGTTTTGCCGCGGTGAGGTCGCACCTGGCACCTAGGAATCCAAGAGAGTGGTGGCTGTTCACGAAGGTCACGCCTGTTCCCTGGGAGAGATGCGGGAGATCCAGGGGGATCTGATCCCCGCCAACAGCCCGTATTCTGACCAACTCAGAGCAGAGTCTTCTCTCGTCTCCCACGGCAACCAAGGGGAGGCACCCATGGCCTCATCCCTCCCTGCCTCAGTGCCCAGGGTGGGCACAGCAGGGTCTGACAAGGGCTTGTGCCCACCTTCCCCTCAGCAGCTCCTCTGAGGGTCCTGCTCTCAGGGAAGGTCTGTGGAAGCAACGGCCACCCTCAGAGACCAGGGCCCTGGGACTGTGGGAATGGGGTGAGGGTGAGGTGGGGGGTCACCCCGGGAGGGCGCAGGTGGGAAAGGCAGTAACTCACCCCTGAGGGACGAATTCCTTTTCCTTTTTCTCTCTTTTTTCTGGCACCAAGAAGACAAAAATCAATGAGCATTGGGGCCAGTTTTTCCCTCTCTCAAACTCAGACACCGTGACCCCAAACCAAAGAAGTCCTGCCACAAACAGGTGGGTTTGTATCTCGTAGTCATCAATAGATGTGACCAAACGCTTCACTTTGGTTCTGCTTTTTTGGTTTCCTTCTATGAACAACGATGGCCCCTGTCCAGGAGCTGCCTGGCAGGGCAGGCCCTGTGTGTCCGGTCTCCCTGTCTCAGGACACGAGTTCTGGTCCAGGGCCCGGATCCCTGCTCTGCTCTCCTCAGAGCTGACACGGAGGAAGGCTTGATGCCACCTCCCAACTCCGGAGGTCTCTCTGGGAGATTTCTTTTCTCTGGAGAACTTGAAGTCTCCAGAAAGGGAAGCCGACTCTGGGTCATGGGGGAGTTGGGGGTTCTGAGTTGGGAACCTGCCACCCCTTCCCACTAGCCTGTGAAATACAGGGGAGCCCTGTCTTGCCTGAATCCCCGCCCCACAGTCTGCCTTCCGAGGAGAGTGAGGTGCTGCCTTCTCCTCAGACTAAGGCGTTCTTCTGAAGCGAGCAAGCCCACTCTGTGGTGTGCGAGCAGAACCAGACCTCGCCACCACCGCCCTACCTCGCTCAAGTGCTGGTATCGGCTCCTACCTTTTTGTCCGATTTCTTTTTGCAGAAGGTGCAATAGGATGTTGTTGCTACATAGAAAAACAAAAAAAGACCCACTCCAACCACTTCGAGGTAAAGGGTAGGGGTGTCAGTACTGAGAAGTTCTGAGACTACGCTCAACATTTTCTCAATTTGCAAACCGAACAAAACGATCAGCATCCATATAAGGACTCTCATCGTGCCGGCGAGCTGCCCGAGGCAACTGAAGTTTGAGCCAGCGGCTCTGCCTTATATAGCGTTGCCTGCATCACAAAGGATGGGAGAACCTCACAGGGTTCCACGGGGCCTGGTGCCCACTGCCCCTCCCCCACCGTGTCACCCAACTGATTCTCCCCTCTCTGGGCCCTTGACTTAGGTTCCTCTGCTCCGACGGCCATCTTGTTTTCCAACCCCCCTTTCCTCCTGTCATGGTCTCTATCCCTAAGTAGGGTCCTGCTGCCTCTGTCCAGAACTCGGCTCTCCCCCTAGTTCTCTTGACTCTCTGAAGCCTTGACTCGATTCTCACCAACTCATTTTTTGTTGATACACTGCCTGGAATTTGGGCAGACTTGACACTCAGGGATGTGCCTGTCTTCACACCTTCTTTCCTAGAATATGCTTCCTGGCAACATGAACCCACACCTGATTTAATGTTCTTCTATAAGACTTGATTGTGTGAGCGGGAAAGAATCCATTTTAGTTTTGGTTTGATCTGTCTTAATCATCGGTGCTGAGTCTGTTAAAATGGCTGTCTTTTTTCAGCATTCACAAGTTCAAATGAGAAGGGCTGGAGTGATAGGACAGCGGGTAGGACATTTACTTGCATGTGCCTGACCAGGGTTCAATCCCTGCCACCCTGTACGAAGGCCTACCCCTGAGAGAAGTCGGTTATATTTTTAACAATCATGTATTTGTACTGTCACTGTCACTGTCATCCCATTGCTCATCGATTTGTTCGAGTGGGCACCAGTAATGTCTCTCATTGTGAGACTTACTTGTTCTATTGTTTGTAATTATTAGAACTGAAACAAATGCCGAGAAGAGCAAAGCAACTTCGAATATGACACTGTAAAATGCTGGTCATTGAAGATACGAAACTTCATATGAATATTTACACCCTAGTGAAGAAATATAATCAAATTCATGCCAAGTAAATTATGTTTGATGGCACCTCCAAAACTGCATCTCAGGTTTGGAGAGGTAGTAGAGTGCTTGCCTTGCACACAGCCAACCTGGGTTAGATCTCAGGCTTCCCAAATGATACCTCAAGTTTCACCAGGAGTGATTCCTGAGAGCAGAGCCAGGAGGAAGCTCTGAGCACAGCCAGGTGTGGCCCCCAAATAAACAAAGGAAAAAACGTGCAGGTCTTATGAAGTTCATATGCAGCTCATTAAACATTGGAGAATAAAGAAAGATGCACTAGGAGAGAGAGAGAGAGAGAGAGAGAGAGAGAGAGAGAGAGAGAGAGAGATAAATAGAGAGAGAGGGAGAGAGAGGGAGAGAGAGGGAGAGAGAGGGAGAGAGAGGGAGAGAGAGGGAGAGAGAGACAGAGAGAGAGACAGAGAGAGAGACAGAGAGAGAGACAGAGAGAGAGAGAGAGAGAGAGAGCTCCAGGCTACCCTGTAATTTCCTTTCAGGCATGAAGGGCTGGCGTTTCATCCAGAGACCTGGGCTCATTCCTTGGCATCTCAAGGTCCCCCAACCACTGCTACATAAGCCAGTGAAAGAGCAAAAGGACACACAAGATTCTTTATTAAACCCTTTCTCTTCTACACTCACAATTTTCGAATTTTCATAGAGGTCTGTAACATATCGAGAACGAGACCAGCTTGTCTTGGTTACTCCACTCTTCCTGGACGGTAACAAACATGACAGTATGCCTTGAGGAAAATGAATAATTAACTGTTCCCTTTAACCAATATTTCAAGTTGTAAAAACTTAAACATGAAACTTCCATAGTCACTGCAAACGAGTCACTTTTTCATTCTATTTTTCAAATCAGACTCATGGAGCTTTAAAGGACACTCTTGTCTTAGATCCGTAAGGCCGAGGGTCTGTCCTCAGCACCGCACACACCGGCTCACCTTCAAGGGTAGAGGCCCTGCCCCTTGCCTGCGCCCCACCTGCCTGGCAGAAAGAACAGTCCCTCCAGTCACTTTCTGGGGCCTTGTGGGACCTCCGTCGGGTGCCTGGCCCCGATGGCTCAGTCGTCATGAGCATATGGGGGGCCAGGCCCCCTAGACAGTAGAGAAGTCAGAGCTGTGAACTGGGTCAGAGGCTTTCTCCAAGACAGCCAGTCTCCGGGTGCAGGCACGTGTCAGGCCTGGGTGACAGTCTACTCTCTCGCCTTTGCATGCTTCCCATCGCGCTCCATCCCCTTCCTCACTGGATGGAAGGGAAAGGCCTTATACAGCTTAAGGCTGAAAAGTAAGGGAGACAATGCGAGGGAGGTCACGTGGTTCCTTCTCTGCAAGTGGCCATCATCCTCTGTCTTGTCACTGGGGATGCGGGCCAGGTGATGTTCCTTCAGACTGCAGTCACACCCACTCTGGCTCTGAGAAGTAGTTATTAAAGATAACTGGGCCAAGGGCTGGCAGGATCCTTTTCACAGGGCTCGACATGCAGTGTTGAATCTCAGCAGGGCCAGGACAGAAGATCAGAAGATCCCTAGCGGTGTTTTCTGAGCAGGACTTGGGGAACAAAGGCACCATTTCCGGCTTATTCTGAGCAGCCAGCCCCTCCTGACTCCCCACGTCTACATCCACTCCTACGTGGTTGATTATAATTAAAAAAAATTTTTTTTTGACTTTTTGGGCCACACCTGGCGATGCACAGGGTTTATTCTGACTTTGCACTCAGGAATTACTCCCAGTGGTACTCAGGGGACCATATGGGATGCTGGGAATAGAACCCGGATTGGTCGTGTGCAAGGCAAATGCCCTACCCGCTGTACTATGGCTCCAGCCCCTTGATTGATTATCATTAATCTTTGAAAACAGACCGTCCAGGGCAGTTTCAGCAGCCCCTAAGAAAGCAGCAACAGGGAACATGCCTTTGGCAAAAATGGACATGCTCTTGTCCTGCATCTTGTACTGGTGAGTGAGTCTCTGATCCCGCTGGGCTGTGCCTGTGGTGGTCTCCACGACAGGATCCTCAGCTAGAGTGACAGAGAGAAGAATGAGAGATCCACCCCACATTCCTCCCGCCACACCCCTCTCCCCCTCCAACCCCTCAGAAACCTGCTCCATGTTAACACCACATGGCCCATCTGCGACCTTCCCTGAGACCTCCTCTATGAACTCAAGTCACACACGCCACACAGGAATGGGACCAACGTCCCAAACAGAGCTGACTGCCAAAAGGAGTCAGCTGTGGCACACCGTCTCGAGCCAGGCTCGGGTTTAAACCACAGCACCACAGGGTCCCCAGTGCAGTGCGGTGTGGCCCCCACAGGAATGAAAGGAAACAAAAGACTCCCCTGCACCCTCACAGTGGCACTGACTGGACAGAAGATGTGCAGGAAGGAAAGGAGACCTGGAAACTCAGTATCTGGGGATGACTTTTTCTTCCTTTTCAAAATCTCACTTGCTTGGGGGACTTTGGCTAAGCATGTTTTGTTCTTGTGGACTAGACTCATTTTGAAAATTGACATACTAGGAAACATCCCTTCAGTACCTAGGGGCATCAGGGAGACTGATGTTCTTTATGATGATGGGTGAAATGTTCGCAGGGAAGTGGCTCCAGGGCCAGGCCACACACTATCCGGTGAGACTTCTCGGGCTGTGTCCAGGGGCACCACCACCTTGGCTTGCAGATGTGCTTGACCAGACCCTCGACTCTGAACAGCTCTGGGCTAGGCACTCATCCACCTTGATGGGTCCAGAGTGTAGGTTAGGAAGCTGATCGGGGAGCCGCGGGGAGGCCTTGGGGAGGATTTCAGGAGGAGTGTCCAAAGGCAGAGCGCCACGGCAGGCCTGGGAAGGTGAGAACCTGACCTCACTCCCAGGCAGGATCTCAGCTTCTGCCCGAGGCCCCGAGCCTTCTCAGCAGAGGTGCTCGCAGCCCTCATTCTGGGTATAGCTTTCCTTAAGTTTACTCGGGGGCCTGGTGGGCCACACCGCAGGTGTGCAGAGCTCCCTCCTGGACACTTCTCAGAATTCCCACTTTTGTCTACCTGTCCTGTGGAATGGGCAGATTCTTACACTCCGGTGTATGGCGGATGCAGCAGAGTCTGGAGAATTCCAGGCCGCTCTGGTGTGATGAACATGCATGCGGAGTGGGAGCGGAGGGGAGACTTCATCCATCTACCTCCTTCACGGCTCTGCATGCAGGTGAGGTGGGCACTGCATGTGATCGAAAACACTCTGATCACGGCCCACCTTAGACTTCTAACAGTGGAATATCTAGACAGAGTGTGCGTACTGCTCTTTCCTAAAGCAAGGGATCCGACAGACGAGCCTTGGCAGCCTTTCCTGTTTCACATTCTGTGATGCCCTGAGTGATTAAATGGTGTTGCAGAGGGAGGGTACAGATAAAAGAAAAAAAACATACTCATCATACTTGAGCCTTCAATTGTGGGACACTTGGCGAGGCCTCGAGTGCTGCTTTAGTGACTACAAAAACTTCTGTGCTGTGAGACATTTCCTGATCTTGTTGCAAGGTGGTGCGTTCAGAATGCAGCTGACCCAGGTTCAATCCCAAATTCCCATATGGTCCCCTGAACACTACCAGGAGTGATTCTCCCCTCTTCCCCCCGCCCCCGCCACAATAAACCAACTCTCAAATAGCAACAAACAAAACTAAAAACAATAGTAAAAAACACCCCCCCCCCAAACAAAACCAAGATAACTGTTAAAATAGGACCCTGGGCAGCTGGAAGCGTCATTTCACCAAAGATACCTATCTTTTTTTTTTTTTTGAAGTAAACAGATTTTATTTAGAGATTTTTGAGGGAAGGAGGAAGGGATAAGTGGGAGAGAATAGTAAGAATAACGCGCTCAAGAGTGAACGCGGGCTTCTCCAAGGGTGGAGAGAGCTCTACACACATCCTAGCACTAGGCATGAAAGTACACATCTCAAGAGGGAAGATGCGGGCGACACATGTGCTTGGCCATGTGGGCACAAGCAGCACATGGGTTCAGGCAGTGTATGAGCCAAAGATACCTATCTTTCTTGTCATGGAGCATCTCTAGCTTTTAGATGCAACAAGAATGAGCTATTTGGGCTGGAGTGATAGCACAGTGGGTAGGGTATTTGCCTTGCAAGCGGCCAACACGGGTTCGGTTCCCAGCATCCCATATGGTCCCCCGAGAACCAACCGGGAGTAATTCCTGAGTGCATGAGCCAGGAGTAACCCCTGTGCATTGCTGGGTGTGACCCAAAAAAGAAAAAAAAATGAGCTATTCGTCTCTACTTGGAGAGAACAGGGACATATGGACATATTTCTTGTCCCCAATGGGAACAGTGCTAGCAGACAAGTCTTAAAAAGCAGAATCAAAAGAGGCCTCTTTGGCCTTTGTTATTTTTTAAAATTAAGTTAATTTTTTAAAAATTGAATCACCACAACTCATTGCAGCACTGTTTACAATAGCCAGAATCTGGAAAAAATCCAAGTGCCCGAGAACAGATGACTGGTTAAAGAAACTTTGGTACATCTACACAATGGAATACTATACAGCTGTTAGAAAAGATGAAGTCATGAAATTTGCATATAAGTGGATCAACATGGAGAGTAGCATGTGAAGTGAAATAAGACAAAAAGAGAGGGACAGACATAGAAAGACTGTACTCATTTGTGCAATATAAAGGAACAGAATAGGAGACAAACACACAAGGATAGTAGAGATAAGTACCAGGAAGTTTGCTTCATGGCGTGGAAGCTGGCCTCACATGCTGGGGGAAAAGGCAGTTCAGATAGAAAAGGGACCACTGAGTAAAGGGTGTTTAGAAGGCCTGCTCCAGATGGGAGATGCCAAAAGTAGACTATAGACTGAACATGATGGCCATTGAATAGTTGCAATGCAGGTCACAACACCCTAAAGTAGAAAGAGTAAAAGGGAATGTGCCTGCCACAGAGGAGGAGTGGGGGGAGGGCAGGGGGAATGGGTGAAGGATGGGAGGGATACTGGGAACATTGGTGGTGGAGAATGGGCACTAGTGGAGGGATGGGCACTTGATCCCTGTATGACTGAAACGTAAGCACAAAAGTTTGTAGTCTGTAACTGTACCTCACGGTGATTCATTAAAAAAAAATTGAATCACCATGAGATACACAGTTACAAAGAATTTTTTATTTGCTTCTTCACACCCAGCGATGCACAGCAGTTACTTGTGGCTCTATACTCAGGAATTACTCCTGGCGGTGCTCAGGGGGATCATAGGTGATGCTGGGAATTGAACCTGAGTCAGCTGTGTGCAAGGCAAATGCCCTACCTACTGTGCTATCACTCCAGCTCCATAGCTCTTATGATTTGGTTTCAGTCATATAATGTTCCAACACCCGTCCCTTCACTAGTATACATTTCCCACTACCTATGTCTCCAGTTTCCCTCCTGCCAGCCCTCTATGGCAGGCACTACTCTCTCTCTCTGTCTCTGTCTCTGTTTCTCCTTTTGGGCATTATGGTTTGCAATACAGGTATTGAAAGGTTATCATGTTTGTCCTTTTACCTACTTTCAGCACTCAGTTCTTGTTCAGAGTGATCATTTCCAACTATCAGTGTCATATCATAGTGGTATATCCTAACCCACCACCTCCACTTGTGACAAGCTTCCAGTTATGTGATCCTCCTGGCTCTTGTCTCTACTGACTTTGGGTATTAGTCTCATACCATGTTTTTAAAATATCCCACCAATGAGTACAATAATTCTATGTCTGTCCCTCTCCCTCGGACTCATTTCTCTTGGCATGATAATCTCCATGTCCATCCATTTATAAGTGAATTTCATGACTTCATTTTTCCTAACCGCTGCATAGTATTTCATTGTGTAGTTTCTTTATCCAGTCATTTGTTTTCTGGCACCCAGATTGTTTGCAGATTATGGCTATTGTGTGAATAGTGCTTCAATGAACATAGAAGTGAAATGTCATTTCTGCAGTGTATTTTTGGGACTCCTGGGGTATATTCCCAGAAGTAATATTGCTGGGTCGTATGGAAGCTCTAGTTTTCATCAGGGAGATGCAAATCAAAACAACAATGATATATCATCTCACTCCACAGACACTGGCACACAGAAAAAGAACAAGAACACCCAGTGCTGGTGTGGATGCCTGGAGAAAGGAACTATTCTTCATTGGTGGTGGGAATATTGACCGGTCCAGCCTTTTTGGAAAACATTATGGACATTCTTCATAAACCTTTGTATGATATCAGATGCTTTGCTGGTTATCTTAAAGTGGCCACAGGATGGCAGTATAGCCTAAGCCTCTAAGGCCTTCTAATGATTGTGTGGCGACTAGTTTGAATTCCTTTAAAATTGTTTTCTTGAGAGCCTGCTATGGGGGCAAGCTTAAGGGGTGATTGGGAAAATTGGAGACAATGGTGGAGGGAAGGTGTAATGGTGGTGGGATTTGTGTTGGAATACTGAATGTCTGTAACAAATTATCATGAACAACTTTGTAAGCCACAGTGTTCATAGAAAATATAAGGGGAAAATTAAAACAAAACAAAACACTTGTTTTCAGGGTTCAAAAAAGAGTACAGAGGAAGATAGTCTATAAAACAGGAAAGATTATTAGCCTAATACCCTTCTGATAAGGGTTAATATTAAAGGTATACAAAGCATTGTTTGAACACTATAAGAAGAAAACATCCAACCCCATCAGGAAATGGGGAGAAAAAATCAACAGAAACTTTCTCAAAGAAGAAATTTGAATGGCTAGATGACACATGAAAAAATGCTCTTCATCACTAATCATCAAGGAGCTGTAAATCAAAACAGCTGTGAGATATCATCTCGTATCACAGAGATTGAGACACATCCAAAAGAACAAGAACATGGTATAGATGCAGGGAGAAAGGGACTCTCATTCACTGTTGGTGGGATGCGACTGGTCCAGTCTTTTTGGAAAACAATATGGACGTGTCTCAAAAAACTAGGAATTGAGCACTCATTTGACCAAGCAATACCATTTCTGGGAATATACCCTAGGGACCCCAAAACACAGCAGAAACAACATCTACACTCCTATGTTCATTGTAGCGCTATTCACAATAGCCAGAATCTGGAAACAACCTGAGTGCCTGAGAACAGATAAATGGATAGATACACGATGGCACATCTACTCAATGGGATACTAAGCAGCTGTTAGGAAAAATGAAGTCATGAAATTTGCTTATAAATGGATGGGCATTGAGAGTATCATGCTGAGTGAAATGAGTCAGAAGGAGAGGGGCAGATATTAAATGACTGCATTCATTTTTGGTATTGTGTGTGTGTGTGTGTATGAAGACTAATATCCTTGGCCAGGGAAAAGAAGAGCTAGGTCTGGTCAATGATTGGAATCAACCACAAATGTGTGATTAGCAGAGGGTAAGTAAGATAGAGAAGGGACCAGTATGACAATAATAGCTGGAAATTATCACGCTGGACAAGAACTGTTAAAAGTAGGTAAAGGGATATACCTGATAAACTTTCAGTGTCTTTATTATAAATCACAATATCCAAAAAGGGGGGCGGAGGGAGGAGAGAGAGAGAGAGAGAGAGAGAGAGAGAGAGAGAGAGAGAGAGAGAAGGAGGGAAGGAGAGAGAGAGGGAGGGAGGGAGGGAGAGAGAGAGAAGAAAGTGATATAAAGGTAGGCTGGGGGGGAGGGATGGGGGAGGATGGGAGGGAACCTGGGGTCACTGGTGCTAGGAAATGTACACTGGTGGAGGGATCGGTGTTGGAACCCTGTTTGCCTGTATGACTAAAACCTAATCATGAACAGCGTTGTAAGAGTCTATCTCACAGTGATTCAATTGAAAACAAAAGATAGTACAGTGGACAGTGGGTAGGGTACTGCTTCACAACCAGCTGAACCAGGTTTGATACCTGTAATCCCATATGCTTCCCAGGAGTGATTTGAATGAAGAGTGGAGTACCCCTGAGTATCACTGGGTGTGACCCCGCAAGCCAGAAAATCCAAAAACAACACCCGAGGAAAATAAATCAAAACCAAATAAAAAAACATGTTCACAAGCTCCTGGACATGATATAATCACAAAAATACAGAATTTATAATCAGAATTTATAAACAGAATTTACAATCAGAAATTATAATCAGACTAAAGTAACAACAACATAGAATCAAAGATATGTAAGATTTGTAAAACATTTATGAAATAATGCAAGTCACTGTCACTGTCATCCCATTTTTCACTGATTTGCTCTAGCGGGCACCAGTAACATCTCCATGTGAGACTTGTCGTTACTGTTTTTGGCATATCAAATATGCCACAGGTAGCTTGCCAGGCTCTGCCGTGCGGGCAAGATACTCTCGGTAGCTTGCCAGGCTCTCCGAGAGGAATGGAGGAATCGAACACAAGTCAGCCACATGCAAGGCAAATGCCCTATCCGCTGTGCTATCACTCCAGTCCAGTGAAACAGTAAGTGGGAAATTTGTTACAATTGTGACATATATAATAAAATGTAAAATATTAGTCTTAGTGGGTTTTGGGGGAAATTATAAACAATACTTTTGTTTTATCAATTATTTTTTTTTATTTTTGGCAGGGCTGAGACTCAGTGCTTCTAAATAGTGCTCTCACCCAGAAGACACTCCCTGTGATACTTGGCCAGCTAGGCCAGATGACTTAATGATTGGACCTGGCCACACCTGGGGGGGCCCTGTAGTGCAGGAAATGAAATACACGGCTTCATGCATGCAAGGCAAGTTCTAGTCCTTTGGGCTAGCTCCTCGGTCCCACAAGCAGCACTTTTACAGTGGGTTTTGTTTAAAAGCAAAGGTGAGGGCCCAGAGAGATGGCGCAGGGGGTAGATGCATGTCTTGTATGCGGGTGATCCAAGTTCAATCCCCAGCACCCCGTATGGTCTCCAAGGCCCTCCATGATCTAACTCCAGAGAGCAGATCCAGGACCATTGAGCCTAGGTGGGTGTGACTCCAAAACAACAACAAGAAGTGAACCCCCCAATCAAAGGGGGGGTCAGGATATAGCTCAGTTAACTCAGTGGTAGTGTGCAAACCTTGCTTGCTTTAGGGCTGGGTTCCATTCCCCGGTCCCTGGCACTGATGTCAGTCTTGGTCATCTCTTAAGTAATGCCACTGGACCCCAAGGTGTCTTTTTTTTCATAATTTGATCATTTTATTTTATTTATTTATTTTTAAATTTATTTATTTTTTAATTAGTGAATCACTGTGAGGGTACAGTTACAGATTTATACATTTTTGTGCTCATGTTTCCCTCATACAAAGTTTGAGAACCCATCCCTTCACCAGTGCCCATTCTCCACCACCAATAAACCCAGCATCCCTCACACCCCCCAATTCCATCTCCCCCCACCCAACCCTGCCACTGTGGCAGGCTATTCCCTTTTGTTCTCTCTCTCTAATTAGGTGTTGTGGTTTGCAATAGGGGTGTTGAGTGGCCATTGCGTTCAGTATCTAGTCTACATTCAGCACGCATTACCCTTCCCCCACATGGCCTCCAACCACATTTTTCTTGATGTTCCCTTCTATATCTGAGCTGCCCTTTCCCCAGAATGTGAGACCAGCTTCCAAGCCATGGAGTCAACCTCCTGATACTTATTTCTGCTATTCTTGGGTGTTAGTCTCTTACTCTGTTATTTTATATTCCACAGATGAGTACAATCTTTCTATGTCTGTCTCTCTCTCTCTGACTCATTTCACTTAGCATGATACTTTCCATGCTGATCCACTTATATGCAAAGTTCATGACCTCGTTTTTTCTAACAGCTGCATAGTATTCCATTATATAGATGTACCAAAGTTTCTACAACCAGTCATCTGTTCCAGGGCCCTTGGGTTTTATCCAGATTCTGGTTATTGTAAATAGTGCTGCAATGAACATATAAGTGCAGATGTCATTTTGACTATACTTTTTTGCTTCTCCAGGATATATTCCCAGCAGTGGTATTGCTGGGTCAAATGGGAGCTCAATTTATAAGTTTTTGAGAATCGTCCATATTGTTTTCCAAAAGGACTGAACAAGTCGGCATTCCCACTGACAATGTAGAAGGGTCCCTTTCTCCCCACATCCTCTCCAACAGTCCCCCAGGTATCTTATGTGAAACCAAGAGGGGAGAGAGAGACAGTCACTTTCTTCCCATCCACTTCTGCTCCCCCCTTTCCCCAGGGGAACAGCTGAAAAGAATAGGACTGATAAAGCATGCAATAAGTCATTCCAAGGCACAGACCTTGAGTTCCGCCAGCCCCTCTAGGTGAAGCTACACCTGATGTCTACTTGTCCTGCATAGCATGGGAGTGAATCCTCACCAGCCCATTTCTTGGGAAGCTGTGGACTTAGACTGGGGTGAGGAATTGCTCTTTTCAGGGAAGGAAAGCCAATCTCAGTCCTTACCCAGGCCTACTTGGTGTTCATCTTTCTCACAGAAAAGAATATCAGGAGGAAATGAACAGTGAAGTAAAAAACAGATTTTATTTGGAGGGTTTAAAAAATTTTTTTGAGGAAGGGGAAGGAGGGAGAGAAAGAAAGAAAGAGTAATGTGCTCAAGAGAGAATGCAGGCTTCTCCAATGCCAGAAGGCTCCCCTGCACATATCCCAGCAGTAGATATGAAAGGATGAAAGGACATATTTCAAGAAGGGCGATGTGGGAGACTCATGTACTTGGGCACCACATGATCTTGACCATGACATATGGACACAAGCAACACTTGGGCTCGGGCAGCATATGTGTGCTCTTCCTTTGTTCAAGTTGGCTGTAAGAGGGTTTCTCCCAAACTGCCCCACATGAGGCTTCTACCTAGTTAAGAGTCCGTTGCCAGGATGGTTGCCAAGGGGGTAGAGTTGGGATTAATTCATGGTCTTCTTTGAAATTCCTTTCTTGCTGCAGCTTCTCTCACTGGAGGGTCCAGCATTCTCTGGGTCTGTGCTGGTGCCCGGTGAAGGTCTTATCAGGCCTTAGTTCCTGTGTCCATGAGGTGAGTTCCTGAAAGTCTTAGGGGTTAAGTTGGTTTTATTACTTCCTAGGAATTCCATTGTCATGGAAACCCTTCCTTATCTACCTGCCTACCTCAGCACCGTGCACAAGGGCATGCTCACACACACACACACACACACACACACACAAATAATAATTCCACTAACTCTTCCCTCCTCCAGCCCCTGGTTTCAAAAACAATGTGCTATGGAAATGCCTTCCTGATTTTGCTTCTCCTTTCTCCTTTCGCCTTGAAGAAAGGCAGCTGTTCTCACACTGACTGGAGGTAAGTGGCAATTCTAAGGGCTGAGAGGGAACAGTCAGAAAGTTTATATCTGTTCTTTCACCCATGTCTGCCTCAAGCTAGGTTCTACACTTTCTTTTAGGGGCTTTGCATTAGAATTTTATGATCTTTATGTTCATCTTTGGAGTCTGTCTTCTCCATAGGAAGGGCTCACTTATTGGGCCCGTTGACTCAGAGGTACCTGTTGGGCAAACCTGAGGCTGGGGGGATGCTGCTGCTGCTTCCAGGGCAACCCCATTTGCCCCAGTGCCATCCAAGTGGCTCTGCGTCTCAATTCCGATGCCACAGCCAAGTGTGTGCAGGCACCAACACTAGGTGTCCTACTTCCGGTGAGCACCATGGCCAACCGTGTGGGAAATCCCAGACACTGCAGAAACCACAACAAAGGGAAGGGAAGGAGAGAGATAAAACAAGGAAAAAATCAGTTTAATTCTCCCAGAGGAAAATGCCAGTGTGATGAACAATTTCCCTTTATGGTTATCTTTATTTGGTTTTCCAGCTCATAAGAGGACAATGGCGACTTGTATTTTGACCAGGGACCCCAGCACCTCTCTGATGGGCAGCGGCTTCTCTCCAGCTGCCCCCTGCTTACACAAGACCTTCTCCAACCAGTGTCTTTCTCTTCCAAGGCTGAGTCACCAGCAACACATGATCTGTGCTTATATACTTTATGAATCCCCTCTCTCTGTTGTCTGATTGGTTATATTAACCAGGATGTAAAAATCAATCTGATTGGTCATTCAAAACACCTGACAAATCACCTAGATAAAGAACAATTTACTGTATCACTGTCATCCCATTGTTCACTGATTTACTCAAGCGGGCACCAGTAACGTCTCTATTCATCCCAGCCCTGAGATTTTAGCAGCCTATCCTTATTTGTTTTTCCCAATGATTGGAGACTCTTTTCAGGGTCAGGGGAATGAGACCTGTTATTGTTACTGTATTTGGCATATCAAATACGCCACAGGGACCTTGCCAAGCTCTTCCATGTGGGCGGGATCTATCTATCTATCTATCTATCTATCTATCTATCTATCTATCTAGATATATGCCTCTCGTAGAGCCCGGCAAGCTACCAAGCTACCCAGCAAGCTCCCACCTGCATGGAAGATAAAGAACAATTAGCCCAGTAAAAGAAACCAATCAAGTCTTGCATGCACCCAGATGTTATATATATATATATGGGCTCCTGCTTCCTTCACTTACTCTGTGACAGTACCCCTGCAATTGAAGCTGCATTTGGGAGGGGGATTTTAAATGGAACAAAAAAAGCTTTTTAGTCACCAACCTTCTAGAAGACCAGGCAGGCAGTACATTTGCACATTCTCTCTCTTTTCCCTTTCCAGATGAATTTTTTTTTACCATTCCCCTCCCTCAACCCCCACCCACTTTTTTTTATAGCATCTTCATTTTTTTTATTATTGAATCACCATGTGGAAAGTTACAAAGCTTTCAGGTTTAAGTCTCAGTTATACAATGCTCGAACATCCATCCCTTCACCAGTGCACATATTCCACCACCAAGAATCACAGTATATCTTCACCCCAACCCCCCCCCTCCCCCAGCCCCAACCCTGCCTGTGTAGCTGATAAATTTCACTTTACTTTCTCTTTACTTTGTTTTTTTTTAAATATAAATCACTGCTCTTTTATTTTTATTCAGTTACAGACCTCCTATTTAGTGATTGGAAGCAAAGTTCAGTCAACTTTTTCTGTAAAAATATAGCAAATATTTTAGGATTTTTAAAAAAAAATTATTCTTTTATTGAATCACCATGTGGAAAGTTACATAGCTTTCAGGTTTAAGTCTCAATTATACAATGCTCAAACACCCTTCCCTTCACCAGTGCACATATTCCACCACCAAGAATCACAGTATACCTCCCCCCTTCCTCCCACCTCCCCAGCCCCCCACCCCGAATGTATAACTGGTAAATTTCACTTTACTTTCACTTTACTTTGATTACATTCAATATTTCAACAAAAAATTCACTATTATTGATTTGGAGTTTCTCCCCCCTAAAGTCGACCTGCTGAAAAGAAAGCATTTGATAATTTGTTTTCCATTGCTGAGAATGAAGAGATATGAGGTCGTGTGGCCACAATTGTGGCTGCACGGTTTTGGATTTCTGTATTTTAGTATTTTAGTAACTAAGTCCAGAGAAATTTCTGCCAGAAGTTGCATCATTGCAAGCTCGTACCTCTCTGCTACTTTATATTCCACACATGAGTGCAATCTTTCTATGTCTGTCTCTTTCTTTCTGACTCATTTCACTCAACATGATACTTTCCATGTTGATCCACTTATATGCAAATTTCATGACTTCATCTTTTCTAACAGCTACACAATAGTATTCCATTGTGTAGATGTATCAAAGTTTCTTTAACCAGTCATCTGTGTTTGGGAGCTCTGTTTTTTTCCAGATTGAACATACACACACTTTTAAAAGATCAGTTCTTTTGCTTGAGCAGTGGAATGAAATTTGAAAGGAGTTTACAGTGTCTATTGCTTGGACTCTGAAAGTAGGTAGTATTCACCTGCAGGCAGCATCTTTAATTAGTTTTCTTCTGGCAATGTGACCCTAGACTAGTTGGATCCCTGCACTAGGGGCTGGAGAAGTTTGGTGTGTGTATATATGAAAATGTCCCCAATAGTTTTGGTGTGTGTATATATGAAAATGTCCCCAATGCTCTAGAGGAGCATTTACAAAATGCCCCTCTAGAGGGCTGGAGCGATAGCACAGCGGGTAAGGCATTTGCCTTGCACGTGGCAGACCTGGGTTCAATTCCCAGCATCCCGTATGGTCCCCCGAGCACCACCAGGAGTAATTCTTGAGTGCATGAGCCAGGAGTGACCCCTGTGCATCGCTGGGTGAGACCCAAAAAGCAAAAAAAAAAAATGCTCCTCTAGGTTTTGTGCTATTCTCTAAATGCACACTTTACTGAGACTACAAACACACAGCTACTTCAGAGATTGTCTTCTATTATGTGCAAATTTTCTTTCAGGCAATTTGTAACTTTTTTACATCCATGAGAATTGTGTGTATATATATTTATACATACATGTATAATATGCACATATACATACATATGCATATGTTTATATATGTATACCTATATACATTCTCATGGATATACATATCCACGAGAGTTGTGTGTATATAATTGTGGCATATATAATATGCACACACATATATATACACACATATTGATGCATTCATAATGATCAGAATGTCTTAGAATTTACCCAGTGGTCAGTGTCACCCGCTGCTTATGTGTGACATCTTGAGAGCAAAGGAAAGACTGTCACTTCCCCAAAGATATGATAAGCCTCAGGTTTGAAAAATGTAGCACTTGCTCTTATCTGGATCTTAATCATCTGTGACTCTCACACCTCTTCTTGACTTCCAAGGTGTTGCTGCCCCCCAATTGAAAACATGTACAGAAGAATAAAAGTAATTTCACACATGCACCAACCCCTAAGTCACTCCTTGCAATTAGTGAACCCCTGAGTGTCGGGTTGCACATGTTGGGGAAGCCATTTGTAAGGAGCAGCTAAAGCGCCCACCCAAACCTCAGCCCCTACGCTGCTGGATTGTACTTTTTGTGGTTGATCAAGTTCCAGGCAGTCTGTTTGCAAATGAATGTGTCTCTCCTCCTCCTTTGTCTATTGTTCGTAAACTGGCAAATGATTAGAACAGGAGTGTACCTGGGCAAACAGTCTATTTGGGTTTCCCCCTCTGTGGGGAATACTCGTAAAGCCCTGGGTTTTCTTTAACTATGTCATCACTTCAACCTCCTCCTCATCTGTGACTCAAAAGTCAGAGGCTTCAAGCTCATGAATGCATAAATCTAGAGTTTTCTAGGCTGGAAAGCCTCCTCACTCAGGCTGGGGTGGGAAGGATGGCTAGGACTGCTCTGGGGCTGCCCCCACACTCCCTAAACTAAACCCTTCCTTTCACTACTGCTTCTGTTAGTTTTGGTGATGTGGGGGATGGAACCCAGGCCAAGGCAAGACTTCACGATGCATGCAGGTACACGGGCAAGGCAAACCGTCTATGGCTGAGCCATATTCCCAGCCCATGTCATGGTCCTTCTGGGTTTGACTTAAGCCTCCTCTTCCCTCTGGACTTGACATCTCTGTAGGGCAACTCCTGTCAGCCAACTCAGAGCCCTGTAATCCCTGGCTCCTCACTTCCAAACTCCATCCTCCGTCAGTGCTGCTGACTCCCAGTGAAATGGGGTAAAAACCCTCTCAACCCTCATCCTACTGTCCCCACCTCTGTGGTTCCCCCACCTCCGACTTGTGGACTGTTCGTGGCTCACCTTTACACATAATCCTCTGGCTATATTATGAGTCAGCTGTGACTCCAACCAGGGGTTCACTGACTCTGAGGAGCAACAATGTCTAGGTTATTCATGACCCAGCCTGCCCTTCCTCCCCAGAGGGTCTCCCCATCAGCGACATGCCTTCCCAGAGTCACGCTCTGCCATGAAAGCCTGAAGCCAGACACTGTCTCTCCATCAGCAGATGCCCTGCCTCAATTGCTCCTCATGAGGACACTTTGCCAGCTTCTGCCGGGCCATGGTCACCTGACCAGGACCTCCCTGGAACTCTTCCTTGGATAATACCTTGGATGGAAGATGTCCCTCTTTAATCACATGGCTGTCTTTCCTCCCCAGTGAAAGTCAAGGACCTTTTTCTAAAAATTTTATTATAGGGACCACACTTAGTGAATCTGGGGGTAAGTGAGTGCTGCGGCCACTCTTGACAGTGGGCCTGACCGTTAACTGCTTGGCCCCAGCTGTATGCTGCACAGAGACCCCCCAGGGCCACCCGGGGGTGTTCTTGGAACCATGTGATCCAGGAGTTGAATTGAAGACCTCCTGCATATGAAGTCTGTGCTTTCTCTGCTGCCCACAGTCCTGTTTCAAACACGCATCTCCCAGAGATGCTGCTTTGACAGGTAAGAAACCAAGCAACATGCTTTCTTCAGTAATTTAGTTAGCTCCATTCAGCTAATCAAATTCAAGAATTAGCCACTCGATACTGATTCCTTTCATCAGAGCGGTGTTCAAACCACATTGAGCTGTGCACAGGGCTTACTCCTGGCTCTGTGCTCAGAAATCACTCCTGGCAGTGCTCAGGGGATTATGTGCAGTGCTGGGGATTGAGAGTTGAGAACAAGCAAGGCAAATGCCTTAACCCCTGTATTATTGTTCCAGTCCCTGAGTTTTTTTTTTAAAAAATAATACACTTTTGCTTGAAGGGAGAACTGATCAATAAAATGCTGTGGAGGGGAGATGAGAAGGTGGTTGTTTCACAAACATGTGTTGACTTGGCTTTCTAGAATTGATGGATATAATCAGAAACCAAAAAAAAAAATCAATGAACTTTAGATCATCTATGAAAGAAACTTTCTTTTCAAAGACTGGCTCCCACCCTCAGGCTGTGTCTCAGAGCCAGGCCCATGTCACAAGCCCACGGAGAGATCCTGCTCCCCTGTGGACCGAGTATAAACTGAGCTTCCTCGCTCTGAGGCCTCTCGATGGAAGATAGAATAATGTTGGCAGAAGCGTCTGGCAATGTGTTTCTGGAAGAATCCTGAGAGGTAGCTTCTGAACTTCTCTCCCACGAAGGCGTAGATGATGGGGTTGATGCAGCAATGTGTCATCCCCAGGGTCTCTGTCACCTGCATGGCCTGGTCCAGCCGATTGGAGCTCTGGCAATTATTCAGACCAAAGAATTCCTGGTAGGCACTCAGAAGTAGGACGATGTTATAGGGGGCCCAGAAAAGGAAGTACATGATCATGATGGCAAAGATGAGCCTCACGGCCTTGTGCCTCTTCTTCTCGCTCCGACACCGAAGCAGGGTTTTGAGGATGCCCGAGTAGCAGATGGTCATCACCAGAAGCGGCAGCACCAGGCCCAAGATAAACATCTTTAGTGCCTGGAAACTCTTCCAGAAATGAAATTGAGTGGTTGGGAAGTGAGGGCTGCAGGAGTAGTGGAATCCCTCTTTTTGGGATCTGGTAAAGATGATCCCCGGGAGTGAGGCAAGCACCGACACCACCCAGGTGACCACACTCGTCACCACCCCAAAGGTGACTGTCCTGGCCTTTAAAGCAAACACAGCGTGGACAATGGCCAGGTACCTGTCGATGGTCAGGAGGATGATGAAGAAGATTCCCCCGAAATAGCCAATGTGATACATCCCTGTGAAGAGTTTACACATGGCGTCCCCCAAGACCCACTCGTCTGCTGCATAGTGCGCCCAAAAGGGGAGGGTGATGAGGAAGAGCAGGTCAGAGATGGCCAGGTTGAGCAGGTAGATGTCGCTCATGCTCTTCAGCTTCTTGCAGTTGATCAGGGTGAGGATGACCAGCAGGTTTCCCAGGAATCCGAAGATGAACACCAGTGAGTAAAGGGGAGGCAGGAGCCTGGCTGCGATTTGCTTCACATCCGTTTTTTGGCAAGGCTGTGATATCCCATAATCCTCGTAGTAGGGAGAGTAGTTGGGAGATGTTTGATAATCCATCTTGCCCAACCTAGGAACCAAGGAGAAATGAACTTTTAAAAAATTCTTCTAATGCTCTTCGAGGGACGCAAACCAGCTTGAACATCAATATGTTCAAAAAATTGATGCTCAGATTTCCGTTTTGAAGCCAGAACTCCCTTTTTATATTTGGCCAAATGATGAACTTTTATAGTGGAGAGTGAGGGGTTGCTGCTGATTTCTTCTAGAGGACAAATTAAGTGCTGTTGAGGAAATTCATAAAAGCTTCATCTCTTCAAATAAAAATGTGTGGTTCCTTAGCCATGTGACATTGAATGAAACCTTGATAGCAATGTCAAGAAATGGAGACAGGCTCTCTCTGCCCGCACCCCAACCCCCAAACATGGGCATTCCCTGGCAGGTTATCCCCATAGCAGGCCAGTTACCCTGCACAGCTCCCAAGAACACTTGGTTCTACACATCTTTCCACTCATTCCACCAACCCTTATGGTGACCATGTGAGGCGGAGCAAGGGATTTCCCCCATCCTTCAGAGAAGGACCCCAAAGAGAGTTTGGGCAACTTATCCAAAGTCACACAGCTAGAAAGCAATTGATTTTGAGTGTAGGCAGCCCACACCCTTATCCACGGGCCACCTACCTCTCACTCCTTGGCATTAAAATCACCTTGATGTTAGCCTTGGAGTAGGCAGAATGAAATGGACTGATACTCAAGTCCTCCAGTAAGGTCTTAAGAGCCAGCAGAAAATTATAAAATCCTGCTGCCATCCTTACATTTTTCTCTGCAGTTTGTTAGCAGTTTCTGAATTGCCACAATGGAGAAGTCCCATCCTGTCAGCAGACATGGCCAAGCAGAAAACACCTCCTAGGAGTGGCCTCAGTGCCTTCTTGCCCCATGGACCACCGCTCTATTTCAGTTCCATTGAGAATTGAGAATCTTCTCTAAGGAATCCTGAGTCTCCTGCCCCCTCTAGCGCAGATTAGGCAGTTGATAGACGCAACCAGAAAACTTTACCTTTAAATTCTAAGCCCCTCTCTCAATAACGTATCAGTTGTGCAGAGGAACAAACTGATATTAAGGAGAAACTTTGATATTTGAAAACTGATATTAACTTGAAGGCTTTTCAGGCTTCCCTAGACTTTTCAGGCTTCCCAAGCAAACAAACAATAGACTCAGGCTTAGACAAAGCTTCTGAAACTGAATTTCTTCAGAGGACTTCCTGCTGGAACGGTTGGGGGACACTGTATATTTGTCAGAAGATCATTTTCTGCCAATATTTTTAATCAAGAATCATATCTCAAAACGTATTTTTAAAGATGATATTTCTTCTTTAAAAAACAATGTTACATCCTCTAAATTCTTTCACTCACAATCCTGTTTCCATCTTAGATGTTATCATAGTCTGAAACTCATTCTAAATCACATCCCTTTCCTTTTCTTAAAGATAATGCTAAATAGTTCAATTAGCCGCTGATGCTTGCCAGATACCTTCTACAATTTCCTGGAGAGTCCTTTACCAGGGCTTGACAAAATACTAGCCAAGTGGCTGAGGGGTGACTTACCCAG
Source organism: Sorex araneus (assembly GCF_027595985.1). Classification (NCBI taxonomy): domain Eukaryota; kingdom Metazoa; phylum Chordata; class Mammalia; order Eulipotyphla; family Soricidae; genus Sorex; species Sorex araneus. Next base: position 43,389,746 of record NC_073305.1, on the reverse strand, counting down.
GGACTTTCTTCTTGGGGCGAACAGATGTCTCGGCACCTCTGATCAGCTGGGTTGTGCAAATCAACACATAGTGAGCAAGTGTGTTGGAGTAGGAAATGCAGCTTCATCTGCAGGGGGAGGAGGAGCTTGACGAAGGAGCACTGCAGGGCTAAGGTCTTGAAGAATACTGCTTCTTCTTTTTCTGAATTGCTCTTAACAGAAGGTGAAAATAAATCTCTGGTCTGAAAGGATAGATCTATGGGCTTCTCCGACAACATGATTTTCTTTGGGTTCTCTGCTCATCCAACCTCTCCGAATCTCTGAGAAATCAGAAATAATTGAAATGCAGTAGAGTTCAAATGCCATCTCTCTAGTAAAATGTTCTACCGACAGACACTGCGACCACAGGGTTTCTCAATGATGAGGCTAACACGGATGAGGTGGCAAGTTCTGATTTTCCATTTGTTCCCAGTGGAAGTGACCTTAAACTCACTTTTAATTGGGAGAGGGACATTAGATTAACCCTCTGCTCTCCCTTTCTCCTCTCCTCCTATTCCTCTTGCCCACCCCCAGCAATCCTGTACAATTCTCCGCGCACTGCAACTGCTGGTTGGAAGGGTTTTAGATCTCTGCTCACCTGTATGCCCAACTCTTTCTCCATCTTCCTCTGTATCAGGCGTCATTTGGGGGCACCTTATAGCAAAGGGTCACCTAACTATTCCATTTTGCTGCTTTCTGTACTAGCAAACTGTTTACTGCTAGGGTATAGTCTGACTGGAACACCGAGATATTTTCAATATGAAATAAGCAACAAGTGACAGAAGGAAATGGCTGAGGGTAGGATTATGTGATGCTCTTCTACAAAAGGTCTGCCTGAGTTTTCTGGGTGCTTTTTACTTATTTAAAAACCTCAATGGTTAACAACAGAGACCCAGTGAGGAGCCACGAGAGTACATGTGGGGGTTTCTGTTTCCTCTACTCTTGACTAGGGAGGGTGACTAGTGATCTACAGACAGGTGAGGGAGAGCCCCAAAATGTGGAGACAACTGCCTGAGATGGCTTTCTGATTAATGGAATGGGTTGAATACAGTTCTGGAGTTTGTTGGGAGAATTGCATGAGTCAGAATTGAGTACATAACATGCAACCCAGAAACATCAAACTCTTAGTTATTCATACTTAGAGTTTATTTCATGAAATTCTAAATAATCCTAAGGGAATCATTGGTTTTCAGGGGTCCTTGCCTAGAGTTACCTTACCAGCTAACGAGAGAGGATTAAAGAGTGAAGGGAAAACTGGGTGCTTAACAATTGGGAGGAAATGACAGCTGGCCTGGGGAAAGCCAGAAAATACAGAAATAGCTCAGCAAACATGAACTACCCCTACAGGGCACTGCACTGTGTTACAACAGAGCTGGGTAACTTGTGATTGTAAGAGCGGAGAAGCACGAGGGAAACATCGTCTTGTACCACAGCTCAGGAAGCAATGATACAGCCCTGACTCTGTCATCCTGATGCTGGTGCAGCCCAACTTCACCATGTAACTTGAGTTTGAGAGAATGACTGGTATGCTCAGACCTTAGTTTCGTGTCTGTGAAACGGGCGTCCCTGCTCCCCATAACACCAATCTAGTCGACACAGCTATTGTGAAGACCAACTGATAGGACTGTGTGGAGCCCTTTCCAATACCCATTCTAAAGCAGGAGACAGGAAGACAAAGGAAAGGATAGTAGCTACTCACTCTGTGTGTGTTTGTGTGTGTGTTTGTGTGTCTGTGTGTGTATGTAAACACCCTCAAGAATCCTGCCATTCCTGAATAAGAATGACAGTTCAAAGCTGAAATATCTTTAATGTCATTTTTGGCTGGGGCAGAGGAATGGGGAGAGGGTTGGTTTGTGTACAAAACCAACTCACTATAGTACGCTAGGAGGGCTGGGATATGGCTCCTGTGGAAGAGTGGGAGAGGCCCTGAGTGTGATTCTTGGCACCCTGTGGTACCCCAAGTACCACCAGTCATGACCCTATTGGCTCCCCCAATATTTCTAGGCCCAAACACCTCTACCATCAGGCTGGTACCACCAGGTCTCCATTCATTGGGAGTGACTCCCCAGCCTTGGAACACTGCTGGCATAGCCTCTTTATTAAGCAACAAACAAAAATAAGTGTGTTGGGAAAAGTTCCGGGTTGAAGCCCATGCTGTGTTGGGGAGGGTTTTCTTGAGATTATGAGATACACTTTCCCTTCCCTCCCTCAGTCTCTCCTGCCCCTCCCCATCCCCTCACCCCCCACATACTGACTTTCTGTTTTTTCCTAATTCTACACACTTATGCTTGGTTTTTCTGAAAAAGACACTTGATTTGAAAATGAAAATATTTGTTCCGTGTTTTCAGTGTTTGAGCTTGAGTCAGGGCATTAGGGTTACATATGTTTTCACTAGGGTCACTAATCCACTGGTGTCACATTTGTTTCCTCTGAGCAGCTGGGCGGCAAGCCTCCAGCTGCTGGCACTCACATCTGTGTCCTTTCAAAGAAGTTTCCATCTGATCTGCTGCTGATGCTCTGATTTTAGGACCTGGGGGTGAGGGCTTGGGAGGGTGGGGGTTATAGTAAGAGAAACGAAACAACATTGAACTTGGGTGTGAAATGACTCCAGAAAAAGGAACTGGCTTAAAGCTAACCCGTCTCCCAACAGAGCTGTGGCACGAGACCCCCTCCAGGACAGGCCTGGGGTCTAGATTGTCAAAGCCATCGAAAGATCATTTTTCCTGGTAAGTTGGTCAGCCATACAAAGGGAGTCAAGGCTTAGTCAACTGGTAGGGAGGGAGGAGGGAGAAGAAACAGAACTGTGAAACCACGTCAGTGTCTTATTATTGTGGTTTCATTGATTCAGTGCTGAAGAAGTGCCCTGGGCCCTCACTTCCTCCTGCTTCCTTGGGACGGACCCCTGCAGACAGACACCGAGGTGCCTCAAGGGGGCACGGGCACCCTGTTGAACTTACGGGCTTCACCTGGGAACACACCCCTCTGCTGTGGACATTCCAGGCGTGACCCTGGAGTCCATTTAGTCTGGATGGCGGGAGCTGGCCCTGGGACCTGCAGGGCTGGCACCTCCCTTGACAGAGAAGGAAGTGGAAGCACAGAGTGGGCAGGTCTGGCTCCACAGTTCCACACTACCCTCTAGAGGCTGTCAGCCATCAAGCTGTGTTTCCTCCAAGTCCACCCAGGACTCAGAGCCCCGCATGGTGAGTGATCATATGTAGGTAGGTGTACTTGTCTCGAAGCCTCTGAGTGTTTAACTCGGCATGTTACCAGTGAACACGGAACTGACTTCAACAATAAAGCAGTGTTTATGCTCTCTTCTCCAAAATTTTTTTTAAATGTTCATTTTGAACTGAAGTGATACTATAGGGAGCAGGGTGTTTGTCTTGCATATGGCCAGCCTGAATTAGATTCCCTGCACTCCATAGGGTCCCTTGAGCCTCCAGGATTGATCCCTGGTCTTAGAACCACCAGTAAACCTTGAGATCTTCTGGAAACAACCCAAGTGCTCTAGAACAGATGACTGGTTAAAGAAACTTTGGTACATCCACACAGTGGAATACTATGCAGCTGTTAGGAGAGATGAAGTCATGAAATTTGCTTATAAATGGATAGACATGGAGAGTATCATGCTAAGTGAAATGAGTCAGAGAGAGGGACAGACATAGGACTGCACTCATTTTTAGAGTATAGAATAACATCACATGAGGCTGACACCCAAGGACAGTAGATACAAGGGCCAGGAGGATTGCCCCATAGCTGGAAGACTGCTTCATGAGTGGAGGGGAGAAGGCAGATGGAATAGAGAAGGGATCACTAAGAAAATGATGGCTGGAGGAATCATTCAGGATGGGAGATGCATGCCAAAAGTAGATAATGGCCCAAACATGATGACCTCTCAGTGTCTGTATTGCAAGCCATAATGCCCAAAAGTAGAGAGAGAGAGTATGGGGAATATTGTCTGCCATGGAGGCAGGGGGAGGGTGGGAAAGGGGGGTATACTGGGGATATTAGTGGTGGGGAATGTGCACTGGTGGGGGGATGGGTGTTTGATCATTGTGTGCTATAACCCAAACATGAAAGCTTGTAACTATCTCAGAGTGATTCAATAAAATTTAAAAAAAAGCCTTGAGATCTGCTGGTTGTGGCCCCCAAACAAACAAAACAGAAGTTCATCTTGTAAATTCTTTATATTGAATTCCCTATTCTTCCTTGCTTAGATGGCACACACGTGTCAGCATCCACCTCAGTGAGAGACGAGGGGTCCTCACTCAGCTCGGAAGTCCGCTCGATGCATCTGAGGCACTTTGTTCTCACCATTGTCCCAATCTGGGGCTCATGCCCACTTAGGTCACCGTATATGACAGGCTTTCTATGACTGTTGGTCATGCAGACTGCACATGTGGCTCTGACCATAACAGGATACTCAGTGGGGCTTTTCCTATTGCCTGCAAAGGGCAGCTTTTGGCCAAAGGTTGTGCGCTAAATACTCCCTTAAACAAAGGCACTGTTGCCTCCTTGAGGGTTTACAAAGATGAGCACCCCTTTAATCCTGCGAAAGGAATTTTCAACCCAAAAATATAAATCAGGAAATATTTGTACAAGAGAGTAAGATTGAGAAATACTGCAGCTGTTAGGAGATATGAAGTCATGAAATTTGCCTATAAGTGGATAGACATGGAGAGTATCATGCTATGTGAAATGAGTCAGAAAGAGAGGGCATATATAGAAGGACTGCACCATTTGTGGAGTATAAAATAACATAACACAAGACCAACACCCAATTACAGTAGATAGAAGGGTCAGGAAGATTGCTCCATAGTTGGAAGCCTGTCTCATGAGTGGGTGGGGAGAGGACAGCTGGAATAGAGAAGGGATCACTTAGAAAATGAGGAACCAGTCAGGATGGGAGATGTGTGGCTGAAAGTAGGACCAAATATTATAACCTCTCAGTATCTGTATGGGGAATATTGTCTGCCATGGAGGCAGGGGGAGGGTGGGAAAGGTGGAGATATACTGGGGATATTGGTGGTGGGGAATGTGCACTGGTGGAGGGATGGGTGCTCAATCATTGTGTGATTGTAACTCAGACATGAAAGCTTGTAACTATATCTCATGGTGAATCAATAAATTTTTTTAAAAAAGGGTGGGACTGATAGGAAGAGGCACATGGGGGCTACCTAGTCCTTTTGTCAAAGTCAATGAAAGCTGTTGGCTGGAGGGGCACAGCAACTGCCATCTTTTAGAGCCATTGCACAGAGGTAAGAGCTTGCAGTAATGGGGTGCTTGGGAAATTTTGGGATGGGGGGCAGTACCGGCACTGCTTCCAGCCCAGTTGAGATCCTGAGCGGCTGCCCACGAATGGCTCCTCCGCTCCTGAACGGCCATGATCCCAGAGGCACACAAACCAATTCCATAACCCAGCGGCTTCTGGCAGAAATTCCCCTGGACTTAATTACTAAAATACCAGAAATATAAAACCATGTGGCCACAATTGCAGCCACACGACCTCATCTACTCTTCAATATAAGCAATAGAAAACATTATCTGATGATGCCGTCTGGGCATGTCTGACTGTTTGGGGAAAATTCCAAATAACAATAGTTAGTTTTCTGTTGAAACATTGAATGTAATCAAAGTAAAGAGAGAGTAAACTGAAAATCAACAGCCACACAGGCAGGGATGGGGTGGGATGGAAGGTATACTGGGGTTCTTGATGGTGGAACATGTGCACTGGTGAAGGGATGGGTGTTTGATCATTGCGTGTCTGGGACTTATACCTGAAAGCTTTGTCACAGTCCTCATGGTGATTCAATAATAAAAAATAAATTAAAAAAAAGCACGAAGTCAATGGAAGGAGATCTGAGTTAGTCCTGGGGGACAGGGGCTCACAGCAAAGTCAGCACTTCTGAGGGAGGTCTCTCAGGCCACCAGCAAGCTGTGGTGAGACACGAGAGAGGAGGGAGGATAGGGCACAGGGGCACAGGCAGGGGCCAGGGTGACACAGGCAGGCTGGTCTCCAGACCCCTGGGCTCCAGGGCTGCTGGCTGTGCCTCAATTCCCTCCTTCTCCCATGGGAATGGTGACCCAGTCCCTGAGAATGCAGGCAGCAGGACGTGTGGCTGGTGAGAGATCCTTCAGGTCTTGGCAGAGACACTGGGGCACCGGTCACCCAAGGGCTCTTGGATGACGCTGCCAGATGTGGTATGTCTAAGTGTGCCCACTGTCCCACAAGAGTAGACAGAGGACAGAGGCAGGAGGAGTTAAGTAAAAGGCTTCTGCTGGTTTTCTTAAGCCCTCCCTTCCTCAACACCACTCGTGCCAGAGAGGAGGAGGCACAGTAGTCCCCTGAGTCTGTCCCATCATTCATTGCTCAAGGGCCCTGGAGGTCAGACTGAGTGAGGCATGGAGAACAGAGCACATCCTCCTGCAGGTAGAACTTTCCAGAATCCAGTTAAGTCCAAGGTCCCATTGAGTCAGTGACTGCCACACTCTAGACTATTATTGAAGGAAGATTTCCAAAGGAGAGTGTGACCCAAAAGCAGAGCTAATGCCCTCAGTTAGGCAGCTGTCTGGGAAGCTGAGTAGGCAGAGCTGTGGAGTGCCACAAGGGTCCATCTTATAGCACTTATAGGGGGCTTCTCAGGCCACACATCTTTGGTTACTTAATCTCTGTCTCTGTCTCTCTCTCTATCTCTCTACCCACCCCCACCTCCCCAAGATAGCATTCATAGTGCTGAATGACAACTGATGTTCTAAAGAAATGCCTGAGGAGGGCCCACGAGAGTACAGCAGGTGGGGCACTTGCCTTGCAAGTGGCTGACCTGGGTTTGATCCCTGGCAGCCCATATGGTCCTGGAAGCCCACCAGGAGTAGTCCCTGAGCACAGAGCCAGGAGTAAGCCCTGAGAGCTTCCAGGTGTGGCCCACAAACAAAACACAAACAAAAAGCCTGAGCCAGTCCCTCCCCTGGGTTTAGGGCTGCCTCACACTGCTGAGCTCCCAGTCCAGACGCCTCTGCTCGTACACTCGGCGTCTCCTTGCCGACCTCCAGTGTCCTTCCTGTGAGATAATTTTCACAGGATCTCTTAAGTTTGATAGGGAAATTTTAATAATGAGCAAAGGCAAAGCAGAAAAGATGGGATCTCTCCAGTTTAACTCCCAGGAGGCTGTAGGCTTCTCAAAAACACAACAAAAATAAAAGCAACCAAACCCCACCAAACCTCAAAAAAAAAAACACCCTAAACTAAAAGTGAAGAAGAGCAAAAAGAAAAGGAAAAATAACCCTCAACTAGAAAACTAACTCTAACCAGAAAAAAAGTCCCACCAACCCCCCTAAAATGTGCCCAGCTTTGAGCATTATTAATCCAGAAGGGGGTAGGAGAGTTTATGTGCAGACCCCGATCACACCAAAGGTCTTCAGAGATGCCCCCTTAGAACATTATCCTTCCTGACATCAGCTCAAACGGCCTATGCAGGTGTGCTCCAGGGAGTAATAGAGGCTAGATGCTTTCACTTCTAGAAATAGGGGCACCATTCAGATGCATTTTTTTAAAAATAAAAATCCTCCTGTAGCTGTGCTGTGCTGTGGGACTCTGATATGGTCAGTCACTCCTCTGAGCTCCCAGTGTGTCTCATGTACCTTTAACCCTGGGCTCTGACACTCCATTCCTTCCCCTTCCTCCCTTACCTTGAACTTGGAGGTCTGAAGGCACAGGCATGAACACAGACACATTCTGTGTGTGGCTCTCAGCCTAACTGCACCAATCCAGTGAGACACGTGGCAGAATCCTTCCATTAGAATAAATTTTACTGACAAAGTTACCGCACACCATGGAAATTCATTAGCTTATCTGCTTTGTAGCACCTCCTCCTCCAACCTCGATTCAGTGGTTTAAAGCAGAAAACAAGGCATGTGGGTGCGGTCCCACTCTGCGGCCTTCCACTTGACCACTGGGACATCTGCTGAGTAGAGGTGAAGGAAGGCTCCTGACGTAGAAGTGGCTGGATGGCTGGGGTGGGGGAATCCAGTGCTCAGTTCAACCCTCCACCCAAAATCCTCCCCTTGGAAGAAGGCAAGGTCTCTTTCCAATATATTGCCCAGCTACCTGTGGATAGGGAGGGTGGAGGGAGGGCATCCCCAACTGCAATGCACACTGCCAGCTTCATGGGGAGCACAGGTGTGTGATCACATGGGAAGGAGTGACGACTCATGGATAGTAAGACGAAGTTCCACATCACTGTGTAACAATAAAGCAGGCAGGGGTTTTTATTCATGGTATGAGCAGTCACAGTGATGTGTTAAGAATGATACAGGACTGCAATTTGCAGACACAATGTTGTAAAGTGCCATGTCCATGTTCTTCTTGACTGGTCTCCTATGTATACAGATAAGTGGACATGCATGAGGCCAACCTGGGTTTGATCCCAGCCAGCACCTTGAATATGGTCCTCCAAGCTCCTTCAGAAATTATCTCTGAATAAAGAGTCAGGAGTAAGCCCCGAGCACAGCTAGATGTGTTCGTGAAACCAAAAATGCCCTCTACACATATAAAGGCAGAGTCTCTTGCCCGCACGCCTGGCTGTCTTCCCTGGGGCCCCTCAGAGGGGATGGGCTCCAGCTTCCCTCCCCACCCCGAACAGAGCTCCCGGTGGCTGAAGACCACTGGAACCTAGCTACAGCCATGCTCGAGGCCCCTCTCCACACGTTTGGACAGGCCTCATGCATGAAGGTACTGGCAGAGGAACCCAGGTGTGTGTAATTCCATCAACGGTCAGCACCCAGAGACTTAAAAGCAAGCTCCCAGAAGCGATATCTTGTAGCCTACTTCTCCCTCTGGGAGAAACTGGCAAGCTTCTGAGAGTTTCCTGCCCACATGGGACAGCCTTGCAAGCTTCCCATGGTGTATTTACATGCTAAATCCAGTAACAAGCTGGATTTCATCCCCCTTACCCTGAAAGAGCCTCCAGTGCGACATCTTTAGAGGGCCCGAGCCGAGAGAGACTTCTAAGATCTCAGGGAAAGGACGAATGGAGAGGTTATTGAGCCTGCTCAAGAAATCAATGATTAACATGGATTTCATGATTTTGTGATATACATATAAGGAAGGGTTTATTAAATTTGATTTATTATTATTATCATTTTTCCCCATGTGAGGCATCAAACTCAGAGTTTCATGCATATAAACATGTGCTCTACCACTGAGTTACATTCTAGGCCCTTATTATTCATTTACAAAACAAGAAGAAAACTCTTCTGTCTATGACAATACATGAGTGGTGAGGACAATGAAATCAGCCAGCCACAGATGGACAAACACACAGTCACGTAAGTATCCCACACCCACACATGGGCGTGTGAAAGAATCCACTTCAGAGACGGAATGATCGATAAGAGTTGGGGGAGACGGGGCAATGGGGAGCTGCTAATCATAAAGGCTTTTTTTTTTTTTTTTTGCTTTTTGGGTCTCACTTGACCATGCACCAAGGTTACTCCTGGCTTTGCACTCAGAAATTACTCCTAGCAGTGCTCCAGGTACCATATGGGATGCTGGGAATCCAACCCAGGTTGGCCACATGCAAGGCCAACTTGCATTGTACGTACCTGTCATACTATCACTCCAGCCTCATCATAAAGGCGTTTGCTTTTGGTTTTAGGGTCACATACAGCTGTGCTCAGGGCTTACTTCTGGCTCTGTGCTCAGGTCACTCCTGGTAGGACTCGGGCGACTATATGTGGTGTCAGGGACTGAACATGGGTTGACTATGTGCAAGGTAAGCACCTTAACCCCTGCCCTATCTCTGACCCCACATGCAGGGTTTTAAAAACTCCTATGGTTAGAGCATTGACTCATTTTCCACTTTGTGGTCTCTTTTTAAAAAATCAACATTTATATTTCACCCAACACTTACATTCCATTCGATGATTTATAAGAACTAATACAAATGCATGAAAATGAAGCACTCCCCACCCTGCACCCCACAACACACATTTTCCAGCCGTGATGCAAGAAAGCAGAGCCTAGGAATGTCTAGCTCCTCATTACCAGGTTCTAGACGTGTTTTTTTTCCGCTTCCTTAACTCTTAATGTGTCTCAGAGAAGCAATTTTTCACTTCCTGAAGGGAATATCTCCAACTGCATCCCTTCCAGGTCATCAATCTTTGTTCAAGGGCCATTGAGTCAACTTGACTTAAGAGTTCTCATGGTCCCAAGAAGGACAGTTGGAACATTAATAGGGACATCTGCCAAGTACCTAGGCACTGTTGTGATTAAATCAACAACCTCACAAGGATACAAGGAAGTAAAGCAAAAAAAAAAAATAGAGAAGAAAGAGAAAGAAAAAAGAGAGAAGAGAATGATATTTTTGGCAGTATGCTAGAGAGAACAGACAGTATCAGGATGACAGTTGTGCAGAATATATTGTGATCCAAATATGTCCTGTCAGCATCCCTAGAGCACTGTCCTACAGTACCCCATCAACAACTCCTTCTGTTGAATCCACAACCTCCCAAACCTCGCACACGCTTCAAATCTCTTTGCTCAGCATCAGAATTGTCTCTTAGACTGTCCTCTTTCACTGCGTATTCGACACACTTTGTTTTTTTATTCCAAAAATTGGTTTAAAACCTTAAAAAAGCATTTCAAATAGGGGCCACCCAAAAGACCGAGCACATGTTTTGTATGAGTGTGGGCCTGGGTTCAATTTCTGGGCCCTTGAGTCCCTCTGATTATTACCTGGTGTGACTCCTGAGCACAGAGCTGCAAGTAGCTCTCAAGAATAGCCAGGTGTGGCCCCTAAAGTCCAGTGCCCCCTAAATGCTTCACTGAATGATTACATTCCATTTCCCCCAAAAAATTGTTTTTGGCAACAGCAAAAAAAAATTAAAATCTGAGACAATTTTGTGGTAAAATATGGCAATGAAGTTTTTATTCAGGCTGGGAATTATAGTTAACCCCTAAACTGATACTTTGCCACATTTGCAAGTTGCAACTTTCAGCTATATATTTTAATTTTCACTTTAAATTACAAAGAAATATATGAAATGTTTGCTTGATGAACAAAGGAGAGGGGTGGAAAGTACTTTGGAAAACATTCCCCCCACAACCTATCTAGAGTCATTTATGCCTCAAATTCCTCAAGCCAATGTCCGGTTATCAAGGCAGGTCTTGATCACTTCTCCATACCCATCTTCCCTGAGGGATAAGGACTCATGGTAAAGGCTAAGAGTTGGCGATAAAGTGGGACAAGGGTGGTGGGAAGGCAATGAAAAGGCCACACGCAAGGCAACGAGCAGTCACCTGTAAAGGTGCGTATGAGGTTCTGAGTATCCTTCCTGGCCTTGCCACAAACAGTGCAGATTCTGGAAACACCTCACACTTCCTTCTGGTTCCAGCCCTTCCTGACAGAGGCACTCATGAGTCTTCACCCTTATCTCATAATCACTATCTCCAACTTTCTCCTTTCTGCAGAAAAAACAAACATAGGCTTATATATTGTTTAATCTCAGTATAAAATCCACGTGTGTTGTAAACAAAAATTTTGCGAACATTTATGCAGGCAAATGTGATCTAAGAAAAGCAGGAATGATGAGATAATGAATAGACTTCCAATGTAGGATGTATCAGTGTGAGAGACAGGTCATGATAAAGTAGACACATGTCATGCCCTCATGCAGAAGGCCCAACTAAACCTCCCCCGAATGATAACAGTCCCCTCCTTTGTGTCCTGGTGAAGTTTTCAGCATTAAATCCAGCTGGAAAATGGGCTAGGACAGCATCATTTTCTCACTGAAAGAGCAGAGCCCCTGACATTCATCTTCATATGCTCAGTGGGCTCAGAACTTCCTTCTAGAGCTTGTCCTTCTTCACATTCCCTAGCTTCGCCTACCTCCACCCCAGGCCTCTCTTTCCCATGTCCAGGTTCTGCATTAGAAGCATCAACACTGTCAGTGAGAGAGGGAAGAGCTGGGGAAGTCTGGAAACAAGAAAACAGACACAAGGTAATGTGGCATTTTCCAGGAATTGAGAAAAACATCAGTTTAGGGTCCAAGTCTCTGCAGAGTATTTCCTGAGCACACAGTGACTGTACAAGGAGGGACATAGGTCTGTCTGGGAACACACAGCCCTGAGGGTCTGGGGCACTGAGAGGCACACAGTACAGGTTGCTGTTCTTCCACAAGTCCTCAAAGCTTATCATCTCTAGATGGTTCAAACTTTAAATCACCCTTTCAAAGAACAAGCACACTGAATGTGCACTGCTCATTTAGAGGCCAGCCGAGATTTCCTGATCTCCGGTGGATGGTGTGTGCGTGGAACTTGCTCGTTCTGCTGTGTCCCCATAGAAAATAGGGCACTGTTTGCAGAGGTGTTTGGCGATGTGCTTGCGGAAGAATCCTGAGAGATACCTTCTGAACTTCTCCCCGACAAAGGCGTAGATGATGGGGTTGATGCAGCAATGTGTCATCCCCAGGGTCTCTGTCACCTGCATGGCCTGGTCCAGCTGACTGGTGCTGCTACAGTTACTCAGCTCGAAGAATTCCTGGAAGGTGCTCAGGAGCAAGACAATGTTATAGGGAGTCCAGAAAAGGAAGTACATGATCATGATGGCGAAGATGAGCCTCACGGCCTTGTGCCTCTTCTTCTCATTCCGGCTCCGAAGTAGGGTTTTGAGGATGCCTGAGTAGCAGATGGTCATCACCAGTAGCGGAAGTACCAGGCCCAGAATGTTCCTCATGACTGTATGAAAATTCCTCCACCCGGCTGGAAAATGAGGACCACAGAAGACCTGAGAATCTTCCTCGTGGGATTTGGTAAAGATGATCCCTGGGAGTGAGGCAAGCACCGACACCACCCAGGTGACCACACTCGTCACCACACCAAAAGTGACCGTCCTGGCCCTTAAAGCAAATACGGCGTGGACAATGGCCAGGTACCTGTCGATGGTCAGGAGGATGATGAAGAAGATGCCCCCGAAATAGCCAATGTGATACATCCCTGTGAAGAGTTTACACATGGCGTCCCCCAAGACCCACTCGTCTGCCGCATAGTGCGCCCAAAAGGGGAGGGTGATGAGGAAGAGCAGGTCAGAGATGGCCAGGTTGAGCAGGTAGATGTCGCTCATGCTCTTCAGCTTCTTGCAGTTGATCAGGGTGAGGACCACCAGCAGGTTGCCCAGGAATCCGAAGATGAACACCAGTGAGTAAAGGGGAGGCAGGAGCCTGGCTGCGATTTGTTTCACGTCGGCTTTCCGGCAGGGCTCACTCTCATCGTAGTCAAAATTGGTGGTGGGTCCTTCCTCCTCCCCATCATTGGCAGTGGTGAACAGAGAATGATATGACGTGGGGGCGAGTTGAGGGAAAAGGTCGACTGCCATCTCCCTCTGCCCTGTCAACAGAGAATAAGAAGATGACATGGAATGTCGGGGCTGCCACCCCCATCTCAAAGTGCTGTACGTAAGCTCTCCCTCATTAAGAGCAAGCATGCCGAGACATTGCTTCCCTTCGCTCCTAGGGGTGAAGGCAGTCATCAGCTTTCTGAGCACTTTCCTGCACCCTCTGTCTTCCCAGAGAGACAGATTCTCCAGATCAGGATAAACATGCTGGACCTTGGGTTTCTCCACCCCCTGTGCGGGTAGTGTCTAGGTCTGTGACCTGTGCCTGGACCACACTGTCCAAGAGGACTCTGCTAGAAGCCATGGGGGACATTGTTCTCCACTAGGAGCAACGCAAGAGAAATTCTGACCTGAGGCCTACTTGATTTTTCTCATTTCTGCCTCCTGTCATGGAGTCAGTTTCGCCCTTACATTTGCTGGGGTGGCCCCTGTATCCTGAACAAGCTCATAGATTTTGTTGAGGGCAGAATAGATACATCTTGTAGTCTTAAGGCAGCAGTACACTGGATTGGCCAGAAATCCACAGTTCATAGAACAGTTAGGCATGCAAGAGTATGATTACTCTTGGAGGCAAGAGAAAAAGGTGGGAAATGTACAGATGCCATGATGGACAGCAGAAATGAGAAAAATCAAGTAGGCCTCAGGTTAAGTTCCTGAAACTGAAACAGATTCAGTTTCTCAGCAATAAGACAATGAGTAACCAGCCCACCTGAACCCACCTGGGAAAGTTCCTGGGCACAGCAAGTGGGCTCAATTAATCAATTCTCACAATGCCCCAGAAATTGCTTTTTGTTAACTCTAAAAGAGCGAGAATTCTGTGTAATCATAAAATTGGTACTGATACTGGAAATTATTGTTTAATTGTTGCCTAACCACTGTTGCCCTAGACACCTGCCAAAACACTTACTTAGTTTGGTAACTAAGTAAGATTCTTTCCTGAAACAATAAGGCATGTACTGTTTATGTAATCAATATATACAAACTATATTTATATAAACCTATATAAACTGCTTGCTGCCTGAAGTCAGGGTCACTATCAAGAGACTACTCTGTGGGTGAGATAGTTGACCCCAGTAAACTGGAATAAAACTCCTTCTGCTTTTGCATTATCAAGTTAGTGTTTCTGTCCGTCTCGCTGTTTGGGAACCCAGAATCCTGGGCTTAACACTCCCAGGGACTCAAGGCCAATGAGGTCAGGAGCTCAAGGTGAGTGCCTGAGAATGCAATGCTACTCAGGTCCTGTGTTGCCAGGGATCACTTGGCCCACTCTAGTGGTGGTCTGGGACCTCCAGTGCTATATCTGGTGGCACTCAGGTGACCATGTGGTGCCTGGGAGCCATGGGGACCAAATGGGGTTGACCACATGCATGGGATTGGTTTAGCACTCTCTCTTGAGTCTCCCATTCTCACCTGTCAACTACAGCTCAGAGTTGAATTTCACATTGCTTAGTACATAGAAATAACCCTAGATCCTTCCAAACATCAACTCCAACAATTTATTCACTGACTGGTATTTGCTTTTCTAGGTGCCGTACTCTGTCTCAGGCCCTGGAGACAGAGCAGTGAGCAAAGTGGGTATCAATTATACTCTTTCATTCAGTCTACCCAAACTGAATGCCCCCAGAGACTTGCTCTGACTTATGGCTATTTATCATGGTTATTTATATGGTTATTTACTCCCTTACTAAGAATCAGGGCTTGGTGTTATTCCCAGTCTCCAATACTTCAGATTCAGATCCAGACTTTCAGAGTCAGGCATGTAATCGAGTTCTGCAATCATTTATATGTTGTGTAATTTGGGACTAATTCCTTCTTCGACTGTCCATTTTTTTATGCTTCAATTAGTAATATGACCTGCAGCAAAGATAAATTTCCCTATGTTTTGGGGACCCAATATAGCCCAAGGAGCAGAGAAATGCTCCATATGTTGCTGTGCTCTGTGAATTCCATTTCCCAACTTCTTCTCTGATTTGATTCACTCCCGTTCACCTCTTGCAGCTGCCTTCTCTGCACTCTCTGGCTTGCCTATGGTCTTTCAGTTCCTAGCCTTGCTCCCTTTCCATCTGTCTTCTCTATCACTGAAATTCCATCACACACTTCTTGGCTTAAAGGGTTTAATAAGTCCCATGATTAGAAGCTCCCAGACAATGCTCACACAACTCATCGTTTCAAAGCCCACTTACCATGAATTTTTTTGGGGGGTCACATTCAGTTATGCTCAAGCGTTACTCCTGACTCTGCACTCAGGAATCACTCCTGGCGGTGCTCTGGGGACCATATGGGACACTGGAGGTAGAACCCAGGTTGGCCATGTGCATGGCAAATGTCCTACCTACTAGACTATGGCTCCAGACCCACTTCTCAGTTTTATCTCCAATCAAAATCCTAGACCTAGAATCCAGTCACAGCTGGATTCTCTCTATTCACCTCAAATTCACCATTTCCCTCACACTTGAATCATTACACACACTTGTTTTAAAAGGTGGGTAAGCTCATATACAGCCTTCAGGAACTCCTGTCCAAATCCCCCTGCTCCATGAAGCCTAACTTTCCTCTTCTATCAAATCATCCTTATTGTCTCACTACAACATTATCCTTTTGTATTCTTCTGGAGATCAAAGACTAATTTGTGTTTCTCTAACTTTTACCTCCTGGTTAAAGGAGGCTCACAAAATGTCTGCTGAAAGAATGCACAGCTCCCTTTGCAATAATACTGAGCATGATGCTGAACATCAGTAGGGCTGGTGCTTAAGAATTGGCTATTTAGGGGCTGGAAACATAGCATAGTGAGTAAGAACATTTGCTTTGCATGGGGCCAACTACAGGTTTTATCCCCAGAACTTCATATGATCCCCTGAGCACCACCAGTAGTAATCCCTGAGTGCAGAACCAGGAGTAAGCCTTGAGCACAGCAGGGTATAGCCTCAAGTTTTTTTATTTAAGGCCTTTTTTTGTGGTAGTGACTGTGATTTTTTTTTTAAACTTCTCTACAAGGTTTCTTCCATTTTTTTTTTGTGAAAGATCCATATCTTTCTTTCTTTGTCTTTCACACTAACAAGTCAGATTGTTGAACTTTGTAGTGATTAAATAAAACACCATTTCAAGTTTTGGGGGAAAATATACCTAAAGAATTACAACTACGATCATGCATGGATGTGCTTGAAGGTCTAGGTGGCATGCACCTCTTTCACACACCTACACACACAGACACACAGTCATACACACAAACACACATACATGGTTCCAGCAGATAAGTAAGAAACCCGAGGGCAGGGACCTCTATTTGGAGGGTCTGTAGCATCACTGTCTGAAACTGCTTCTCCCAGAAGCTGCTAAATCAATATACTTCTGGTTGTTTTTATTTTGAGCATGATTGAACATTATCTAAATCATATAAATCACTTTTTTTTTCTTTTTGGGTCACACCTGGAGATGCACAGGGGTTACTTCTGGCTTTGCACTCAGGAATTACTCCTGGCGGTGCTCAGGGGACCATATGGGATGCTGGGGATCAAACCTGGGTTGGCCGTGTGCAAGGCAAATGCCCTACCCGCTGTGCTATTGCTTCAGCCCCTGCTAAATCAATATAAATGGAGTAGGTGATTAATAGAGATCTAACTGGCTGCAAGTTGCTGAGAATCCAAATGTTGTGCTGTGGAGTAGATTCCCAGGCAATTCAGTGGGAGACCATACACAAATGATTCTCTTGGGGTCCTTGCACATGGCTCCTTCCCTGCAGCCCTCCAGCCCCCAACACCCCCCATCCCTGGGATGGCTCCCCACACCTCTGCAAAGAGTGAATTTCATCTGTGTTTATCAAGTGCCAGGGTTTCAGGCTTGCACAAAATCTGTCGGCCAAAGGACAGATAGAACAAAGCCTTGTTCTATGATTCAGTTTGAGATGCCAGGTGCAATGCAAAGGTTGTGTGTATGTGTGTGGGTGAATGTCCTTACCATGTCCACCAACTGACCTGCACTGACCCTCACATGCCAGACTTCTTCTTTGTTATAACGCCCCCTCTCCCCTCCTACCATGGCAAACTCCTAGCAAGTAACTAAAATGTACCAGCCTACGTGTCATTTTCAAATGTCACATTGATAAAGTAAAGGAAAACCCCCTTCAACTCACCGGTAGTCGGCTTCTTCCAAGTAGTACTATGTGTCAGGCTTCTCAGCAGTGAAACAGACCTGGAGGTAGAAGCTTGGTGCATACAAGTAGGAAACAAAGTTTCCTGCAGATAAAGAAGGCGGAGATAAAAGGGCAGTAACGGTAAAGATGCTTTTTTTTTTTTTTTAAGTATTGAGAGAATGCTATACTTCTTCTTTTCCAGCCAGGAGCACAGAACATACAGGAGGCTGAGGTCTCCAGAGTAAGCTTAATTTTGAAATCTGACTTATGCAAACTTGAAAATGAATCAGACACACCCTGTCCATCTGTTCCTGTGTCTCACTGCTCTTGACATGTGTATTTGCAAACCTTCTACTCTGTTTGCCAGAGATACTTTGCACATCATAGAATTTCATTCCCTAGCAGATACCTGCTGAGGGCTGGCATTTGGCTCTTGTGGGGGAGATATGGAAGTTTTATGCAACTACCTGAAGTGACTTGGATTTGGAGTTTGTGGGAAATTTTATTGACTAAGAGCTTTTTAGTGAAGAAGGAAAGTCAAACGGTCTCACTTAGCAAGAAGGACTTCAGTTATTATAGGGTCTACTACTCACAAAGAGGTTTTGTTGAAGAAAATGTCACTGAAATTCTAGGGAAGGGTGGAAGGAATCACAGGGAATTCTCTCTCACTACCTAGCCAGTTGTTGCTCTAGCAGGTTTTGTATCCTCTACTCTGTGGGAGCTCTAGAATCTATTAAAGGGTTGCAACTATCAGAGGAAGTTGGATGAGCAACTGTCAGTTAAGAATGGCTAATTTTAGCTTGGAGTTTAGTAGTACTTACTTATCACCCATCCTAAGGCAAGTTAAAATGTGACCAAAAGTATTTGATGGGGGTTGGAAAGATAGTACAGTGGGTAGGGCATTTGCCTTGCCTTTGATCAAAAACAGGTTTGATCCCCAGCATCCCATAAGGTCCCCTTAAGTACCACCAGGAGTGACTTCTGAGTGCAGAGCCAGGAGTAATCCCTGAGCATCACTGGGTGTCCCCCTACCCCAAAAGTATTCGGTAAAATGTATAAGCCCAGAAATGACCTACAAAGACCTCATGTTGATCCTTGGCACAGAGATTGTCTACAAAAGTAAAAACAAAAGCAGCAAATATTGGAGAATGGGAAGAAGCTAACATATCATTTAATTAAAATGGTCAATTCCCAATCAGACATACACACAGAAAAATCACAAAGCATAGGGAAAAAAACAGGAAAGTATGTTCCACTCGAAAAAAAAAAAAACAACAACAGAAACTCTTCCTGGGAAAGAGCAGAAGAAATATATATTGGAGAAAGAATTTATTTATTTATTTATTTTGGTGGGTGGTTGGGGCCACACCTGGAAGTGCTCAGGGTTTACTTCTGGCTCTGTGTTCAGGGATCATTCCTGGCAGGGTTGGAGGACCTAGAGGAAGAATTTAAAATAATTGCCTTAAAGATACTAAAAGACAATATGAAGAGTAATACAGAGAGAGAGAGAGAGAGAGAGAAAGAGAGAGAGAGAGAGGAAGAGAGTGACACTAAAATTATGCAGAAAAAAAGAAGTATCAATAAAAAGAAAGGAAACCTAAAGAATAAAACCCCCTCCACCAAATCCTGGAATTGATTATGACAATTACTGAAATAAAAAATGCACTAGAGATATCCCAGGAAAAATTAAAGAATGGAAGTTCGGGAAAACCTACAATTTTTTTTTCTTTTTGGGTCACACCTGGCGATGCACAGAGGTTACTCCTGGCTCTGCACTCAGGAATTACTCCTGGCGGTGCTCAGGGGACCATATGGGATGTTGGGAATTGAACATGGGTCAGCCGCATGCAAGCCCTACCCGCTGCGCTATTGCTCCAGCTTCAAACCTACAATTTTATAGACAGTGGCAGAAGCAAACAAGTCCTGAGATTCTGTCTCTAGAACTGAGATTGCCAAGAGAATGGGAGATATAACCAAAGTTAGAGGTGGAGGAATATTGACACACTGGTGGTGGGTGGGTTATAGTAACAGTGTAAGCCTAAACAGTCATACTGTTTAATGTTGTTAAGTTTATTGTCCCAATTAATATAAAAACAGCCCATTCAGTTTTATGGTAATAGCTAGTGACTACAATACCCCATTCTCAATAATAGATAGAACAGCTAGATTGAACAGACATATACAGAGTACTGTACTCAGGAACAACAACTACACATTCTTCACAAATGACTGTCACTGTCATTGTCACTGTCATCCCATTGCTCACCGATTTGCTCGAGCGGGCACCAGTAACATCTTCATTGTGAGACTTCTTGTTACTGTTTTTGACATATCAAATACACACGGGTTGCTTGTCAGGCTCTGCTGAGCAGGCAAGATACTCTTGGTAGCTTGCCGGGCTCTCCGAGAGGGGTGGAGGAATTGAACCCTGGTCGGCCTCATGCAAGGCAAATGCTCTACCCATTGTGCTATTGCTCCAGTTCTCACAAATGACATAGGGCATTTTTTAGGATAGACCATATCATAAATAGAGAACTTCCCAAACTCAGCAACAACAAAACCACCTGATTAAAAACTGGGCAGAGGACATGAATAGATATTCTTCAAAGAAGGTCTATACATAGACACATGAAAAAATACTCAGCATCACTGATAATTAGTAAAATGCAATCAAAGCTAAAATGAGAAACTATAATCACATTCATTAGCATGGCACCTATGAAAAAAATCAGAAGACTGCAAGTGCCAGTGAGGCTGTGGAGAAACTGCAGCTTTCGTGTACTGTTGGTGGGGCTATAAATGGCACAGCTGCTATAGAACACAGTATTTCAGGTAGCCCTCAAAGTTAATGTAGACTTACTATTACCATATAATAGTCCATTGATTCCATTTCTGGTTACAAAGAAAAAATATTTTATATTCAAAATACTGTATACTTCAAAGCTGAATATTATTGGGAGAGGCATACATGTGCCCACATTTATAATTGTGTTATTTATAATAGCTCAAACATAGAAGAAAACCTAGTGTTTTCTAGGTTTTCATACCATCATTAGGATATACCACATCCTTTCATTTTAAAAAGGAAGAATATTCAGACACAAAATATATTTAAGTAGGATTATTTTATGGTGAGTGAAATAAGCCTGTCACAAAAAATATGATGTGATTCCTCTTTTATGAGATACTTAAAGTTATCAGAATCAAAGAGATATAAAATTGAAGGGTTGGAGTGATAGTGCAGTGGGAAGGGTGCTTGCCTTGTACATGACCAACCTGGGTTCAATCCCCAGCATCCCACATGGTCCCCTGAACACCTCCAGGAGTAATTCCTGAGTTCAGAGCTAGGAATAACCCCTGAACATCCCAAGATATAGACCCCAAACAAAAAAATATGTATACAGTGAATGGTGGTTTTCAAGTGTTTGGATGAAGGGTTAGTGAGAATTCATTGCTTAACGAATGTAGTTTCAGTTTTACAAGATGAAAGGGGTTCTAGAGATAAATGAAGTTGATGGTTGTACAGCATTGTGAATGTAATTAACTCCACTGAGCTGTACACTTAAAAATGGTTAATATGGCAATTTTAGACACAATGTTTTATTTACTTTGCCTCAATTAAAAAACTACCATTCACAGCACAAAATTTTCCATGTAGGAACTAAGGAATATTCCTAAAATTCCCTAGGAAATATCTGGTAATATGATACTTTCTGGGACTGGTGTGATAGCACAGCAGGTAGGGCGTTTGTTTGCCTTGCACATGACCGACCTGGGTTTGATTCCTCCATCCCTCTCGGAGAGCCCGGCAAGCTACCAAGAGTATCCCTCCCACATAGCAGAGCCTGGCAAGCTACCGTGGCATATTCGATATGTCAAAAACAGTAACAAGTCTCACAATGGAGATGTTACTGGTGCCTGCTCGAGCAAAATGACGAACATCGGGACGACAGTGCTACAGTGCTATAGTGCTATGATACTTTCTGAATTTCAGCAGACCTGGGCATCTTGTTCTCATTCTGTGTCTTGTTAAGTGTCTAGGTTGTGATTTCCCCAATTCTAAAATAGATATAATAAGGTCTCTGAGGTCTGTGAGGCTTAAACGGATATATAGCAGATAGCGTCTGATATGTGGTGGGAAACCCCAAAACAGTAGTGAGCACCAATGACAACAAAACTCTCAGTGGAATCCTGGTGTCCTTCCTGAGTTTTATTGAGTTGTAACCATATACTATGCATTTAAAGACCTGGATTTTGTATTAAGCAAAGGTACCTCAGGTTTCCATCAAAGGACTGGTCTCTGCCTGATCAGGAACAGGAAAAGTTCCCCAGCTGTTTCCTAATATGGTCTCTGGGTAGGGGCTGAAAGGCTCTGTCTGAGATGTCCATAGGAAGATTATATTTGACCCTAATGGTGCTGCACCTCTGCTAGACTATCGTGATGCCAGCATCTTGTTGCTAGTTCTGTTAAGTCAATCAAATGGGAAGGTTAAGACTAAGGAAATTGACTTTTGCTGATCAGGACAGTTTTATATTTTTGTCTTCAAACTGGACATGACCGATTGTTCCCTACTCCCATTCTGATCCCTGGTGCCTCTTAGTGACTGAATTCAATAGGAAAGAGGAAACAACATGTCCTGTAGGTGGTATATCCCATAGACATCAGCTTCCTAGGGTTCCCAATAGATCGGGGAGAATGGCAATGAACCACACACCTATTGATAGAAACTTTTATTTTCTTGTCATCTGGTCCATGTAGATTGCTGGAAATGGGGAACCTTGGTAAGTACAACTTAAAATTCTTTGTGCACATGGAGTAGGAAAGATGCTTTTCCATGAGCTTCAGACCCCATATCTAGCTGTTGGTAATAGATTCCACGGTTTATAATATTCTAAGTTGAGCAGATTTGGCTTGCTTTGCAGCCTCCTATCTCAAGAGTGCAAGTCTGTAACTGTACCTCAAAGTGATTAATTCACTGTCACTGCATCACTCATCCCGTTACTCATCAATTTGCTCGTGTGGGCACCAGTAACGTCTCCATTGTGAGACTTCTTGTTACTGTTTTTGGCATATCGAACACAGCACAAGTAGCTTGCCAGGCTCTGCCGTGCGGGCAAGATACTCTCGGTAGCTTGCCAGCTCTCTGAGAAGGGCGGAGGAATCAAACCCGGGTCAGCTGCATGCAAGGCAAATGCCTTACCTGCTGCGCTTAAAAAATAATAAATAAAAAATTAAAAAGAGAAGAAAGGAAGAAAGGGAATTATGTAATGCCACCATTACAAAAATACTTTTTGGAATTTATCATTAGAGTTTTCTTCAGATATTTGAAGCAATAAAAAATACTAAGAAAAAAAAAGAAATCATTTGTGCTTGCTGAATAGAGAGAAGAACCAGTTGGACAAGACCCTAGAGAAGAAGTTCAAGAGTTTCTTGCTTCCTGATCTGAATATCTGTAGCTGAGATAGGTGTTAGACCACTGACGCTGAAAGTTAGATTGCTTCAAATAACCTTTCTGACCTCCTTAATTGAAAAATACCCAACCAAATTCTGCTTTTCTCGGGAAAAGCAGACTGAGAGAATTGCTGTGTGCCATGAAGGCAGAGAAGGATTAGTAACAGCCAGAGGGCACTTTAACCATTCCCCTTGTGACTTTCATACTTATCTGTAAAGGGTTTGCTCAGTTGAAACATTTAGATGGAGAGATTTTTGCCATTTTCAACACAGATGCTTTGGGCTGATGGTGGTTTCTATGGTTTGCATACTTCCTGTGACCTACTAAAATAGATGGTGAGTTCTAGGATTTTACTTTTGGTTAAAAACAATGATATAAATTAGTAGTACCCCTACATAAAAAGCAGTTTTATATTATGACATGTACTGATTGTGTTTTCATAAAAGAATACTAAAAAATTATTTCTACTCTCTTAACCCAGATAACAAAGTAATACCAGTGCACATAGTCCCAGCAAGAAAGCCCAGAAGTTGCAAGTGGTCTCTGGAAGAAAAGTGTCAAGTAGCCCGCATCAGACAGATATTTCCCTTTTATCATCACAGTCAACACCACTTCTAACCTTAGACTATATTCACCCTTATGAATATAGGTGCAAAACTTTTAACAAACTATTAGTGACCTGAATCCAAAAATTCACATGTGAAGTGTTAATATAGGGCTGGACAGATAGTACAGTAGGTAGGGTGCTTGCCTTGCATTTGGATTACCCAGGTTAAATCCCTGGAAATCCATATGGTACCTGAGTCCACCAGGAATGATCCCTGAACAGAGTCAGGTGTAAGCCCTGAGCACAGTGGGGTGGGGTGTAGTCCCCAAAATAACAAATATTAATTGACATATCTTAAAATAAAAATACAATAAATCTGGTTTATTAGTTTACTAACATGGTTAAATGAGTTTATCAAAACAAAGCAAGGGTGGCTTATTATATGGCAATCAACCAATGCTTACACTACTTTAACAGAACATAGAGGGGGAAACACAATCATCTTAACTAACTAAAAAAATCATTTGAAAATCTTCAACATCATTTCATATAGAAACATTCAAAGTAATAGAAATTTGAAAACATCTCCAACATGATAAATAATATTTGTGATGCTCCACAGAACTCACGGCTGCTTCTCCCGGAAGGGAGCATAAAATGAGGCCCCCATAACCATGCCACAAGACTCTGTGCCAGGGACGCTCCAGAGAGGGGCGGATGAGAGTCCTCCCCGTCCTAAGGGACCCAGCCCCAGCAGCCAACCTCCACTACCCAAATTCTGGCCTCCATGCTCCAGGATGCTCTCCACACACTAGGGCCAAGCCTTGTGCACGAGTGAACATATTCCTGAACCCATGGACATATCATCATAAAGCGAAAAGTATATATATATATGTATATATATATATATCGGAGAGCCTGGCGAGCTACCAAGAGTATCCTGCCCACAAGGAAGAACCTGCTTCGTGGTGTATTCAGTATGCCAAATACAGTAACAATAACAGTATCATTCCCCTAACCCTGAAAAGAGCCTCCCCATCATTGGGAAAGATGAGTAAGTAGAGGCTGCTAAAATCTCAGGCCTGGGATGAATGGAGACGTTACTGGTGCCTGCTTCAGTAAATCGATAAACAATGGGGTGACAATGATACAATGATACAATGATGCTCCACACCTAGCCTTATACTCAATGATTGAAAGAAAGCTTTCCCTCTAAGATCAGGAATAAGACAGGGTGCTCAGATCTACTGCTAGTGTCCAGCAATGTACTGGAAATTCTAACCAGGGCAATTAGACAAGATAAGAAAATGAAAGGAAAAATAAACAGGATTGTAAATCACTAGAAAGACTCGGAGATAGAGAGAGAGAGAGTCCTAATAAAATGAAAGGAAGGATGTCACAATAGATACTACAGAAATTCAAAGGATCATCAGAGACTACTTTGAAAATCTATAAGCTATAAAATGAGAGAACCTAGAATAAATGGATAAATTCTTGGATTCCTATAACCTTTCAAAACTGAACCAAGAAGATATGGAACATATGAACAGATCTATCACTATCAGAAAAACCAAAATGGTAATCAAAATTCTCCTCAAAAATAAAAGCCCAGACTCAGATGAATTCTCTAGTGAGTTCTTTCAAACCTTTACAGAAGACTACCAATGCTTTTCAGGCACTTTCAGAAAATTGAAGAAAACAAAACACTCACAAACAGTTTCTATGAAGAAAACAATACCCTGATACCAAAAGCAGACAGAAACACCACAAAAAAGATAATTATAAACTGATATCCCTGATAACCATAGATGCAAAGATCCTCAAATCGAATCCATCAACTCATTAAAAAGGTTATACACCATGACCAAGTTGACTTCATCCCAGGCTGTGAAGATGGTTTAATATACATAAGTCTATCAACAGAATACACCATATCCATATGAGAAAAAAAACCTCACGAGATTAACAGGTACAGAGAAAGCATTTGACAAGATCCAACCCTCATTGATGATAAAATACTTTCAAGAAATTGAAGGAACTTTCCTCAACATAGTCAAAACCATTTACCACAAGCCCACAGAAAATGTTATATTCATTGGGGAAAAACTGAAAACCTTCTCTCTAAGATCAGGCACAAGACAAAGTTGCCCACTCTCACCACTTCTATTCAGTATAGTACTGGAAGTCCTTGCCATAGCAATTAAGCAAGAAAAAATATTAAGGGCATTCATATACGAAAGGAAGAAGTTAGCCTCTCACTATTTGCAAAAAACATAATTCTATATTTAGAAAACACTAAAGATTCTACAAAAAAAATCTCCTAGAAACAGATTTGTATAGTAAAATGGCGGGCTACAAAGTCAACATGCAAAAGTCCATAACTTCCCTGTATGCTAATAATGAAATGGAAAAAAGGTTAAAAAACCTATTCACAATTGTGTCTCAGAAAATCAAATATCTGGGAATCGGCTTAATAAAAGTCATGAAAGACCTATACAAAGAAAACTACAAAACAATACTTAAATAAATAAAAGAGAATATGAAGAAATGGAAACACATCCTCTGCTCATGGATTGTGAGGATTAACATCAGAAAAGCAACATTCCCCAAAGCATTATATAGATTCGATGCAGCTCCTATAAGGATACCCCTGACATTTTTCAAGCAAGTAGATCAAACCTTTCTGAAATTCATATGGAGCAACTCTCCCCACACCCTTACCACATAGTCAAAGCAATCCTTGGGAAAAATAAGAAGGGTGGCATCACTTTCTCCAGTTTCAAACTCTACTACAAAGCAATAGTAATTTAAACAGAATGGTGCTCAAATAAAGACAGGCCCTCTGGTAAATGAAATAGAATTGAAAATCCAGAGAGAGAGCCTCAGGTATATGATAAGTTAATGTTTAATACAGGAGCAAAAATATGAAGTGGAGCAAGGAAAGTCTCTTCAACAAGTGGTGATGGGAAAACTGGTTAGTCACCTGCAAAAAAAAAAAAAAGAAGAAGAACTTAACCTTTCTTCCTAATGCCGTCCACAAATGCTATTGGACCTGAATCCATAAGTTACATAGAGGAAAACATAGACATAAATGTCCAGGACATTGAAACTAGAAGCATCTTTAAAGATGAAATGCCACTGACAAGGGAAGTGGAAACTACAAACAAATGGAATTGCATTAAGTTAAGAAGCATTTGCACCTCAAAGGAAATGAAGACCAAAATACAGACATCAAAATTATACAGTAATCAAAATGGGTCTTATTGATTTATTTTCTGATCATTCTTTTTACCATTTCTTAAAGTTTTGTTGGAATAAGTAATATATAGTACATTTGTTATGATCCTAAGGGCCAGATTAGGATTGGGAGGGAAACTGTGGATATTGGTGGAGGGAAAGTCACACTGGTGGTGTTGGAACACTAAATGCTTCAAACAACTGTATAATGAACAACTTTGTAAATCATGGTGTTTTTAATAAAAATTAATTAAAAAAATCCAACAATGAAAATCCACCTCACATCAAACAGACTGGCACTCATCACAAAGAAGAACAGCAACTAGTGCTGGTATGGGTGCTGAGAAAAAGGTACCCTCATTCACTACTGGTGAGAAGGTACACTGGCCCAGACTTTTTGAAAATAATATGGACATTCCTCAAAAAACTAGGAATTGAGTTTCTGTAAGACCTAATAATTGCACTCCTAGATTATACTCTAAGGGTACCAAAACAATGCTGAAAAGACAGCTGTATTCTTATGTTCATTACAGCACAATTTACAATAGCAAAATCTGGAAACAATCCAAGCCTCAGAACAGACAAATGGATAAAAAGGCTGTGGTACAGCCACACAGTGGAATACTACATAACTATTAAAAATCATGAAGTCATGAAATTTGCTGATATATGGATGGATCTGGAGAGTAACATGCTGAGTGAAATGAGTCAGAGGAGAGGGACAGACATAGAGTGATTGCTCTCATTTGCAGAAGACAAAGAAATACAGTAGGAAAATAATGCTCAAATACAACAGAAATGAAGGCTGGGTTAACTGGTCCTTAGTGAAGCTTGTCTCAATGGGGGTAGAGGTAGGGTGAAGGGTTAGGACAGGGGAGGGACCGCTACCACAATGATAGGGAGAAGTGATCACTCTGAATGAGAACTGGGTGCTCAAAGCGGGTAAAGTGATATGCATGATACCCTGTTAGTAACAGCATGGAAACCACAGTACCTAAAAGGAAAAAACAAAAAGGAAAAGTGTCTGCCATAATGGTAGGCTGGAGAATGGGAGGGAAACTGGGAACATTGGTGGAGAAAAGTGGACAATGGTGAAGGTATTGGTGTTGGAACATTGCAACCTGAAACTCAATCATTAATAACTTTGCAACTATTTCATGGTAATTCAATAATTATGTTTTTAAAATGAGGCAACCATCTAAACTGAAAAGAGGTAAAATATCTCTCTCCACAGATGCCATGATACTATAAATAGAAAAATCCCTCCTATTAAAAAAACTTTACTAGAATCAATAAAGCTAAGCAAACATGCAGAGAACAATCAGTGTACAAAAATTCAATTGTTTCTATATGCTAGCAATGTAAAATTTGAGAACAGAATTACAATGAGACTTTCAAGAGCATAAAAATAATAAAATATCTAGGAATAAGTTTAACCAAGGAGATATAAGATTTATATACTAAATATAAAGTTTTTCTTGTAACAGTTTACAAGAAATTAAAGAGGAACTAAATAAAAGGAAGGACACTTCTTGTTTATGGATTGTAGAACTTAGAATTATGATGGCATTAATACCCAAATATGCCTAAAGAACTGAGGCAATCCCTATCTCCAGTGGTCTTTTGCAGAAATATAAAGCAAACTCTTTTGTTCATTACAGCACTACTAGCAACAGTCAAAATCTGGAAACAACCCAAAATGTCTAAGAACAGATGACAGGATAAAGAAACATGGTGCATATACAATAATGGAGTACTACACTTCTATAAGGGAAGGCATAATCTGTAATTTCTGCTACATGCACGTAGTTGGAGGGTATCATGCTGAATGAAGTCAGTCAGAAGGAGGTGGATAGATGCAAAATATTCTCTCTCATATGCAGCATATAAAGAAACATAGTGTGGAAATAAACAGTGACCAAAGGCAACTGAGTCTAAGAGCTGTTCTCAGAACTGAGTTTATCACATGGGTGGGGGGTGATCAGTGTGGTTAGGGAGGGGCTAGAAAACAGAGATACTGGTGGAGGGAAGTGGACACTGGTGGAGAGTGTGGAGTTGGAACATTGTATTCATGAAACATTATCATGAACCATATTGTAAATCATAGTGCCTCAAGTTAAAAAGAAACCCATTTATAAATGTTTCATTATTCTTTTGTTTCTCACTAGGTCTACCTGTGATTAATTTGGAACTTATTTTTGTGTGTAATTTGAAGATAAGAATGTTTTTTTCTTTTTTACTAAACGATTAACTATAAAATTATTGAATAGTTTATCCTTTCCCTGATTACTTTTTTGGAGGGGGCACACCCAGTGGTGCTCAGAGCTTACTCCTGGCTCTGTGCTCAGGGATCAGTTCTGGTGGACTTTGGGGACTGTATGGGGTACTGGGGATCAAATGAGTGTTGACTGCATGTAAGGCAAGGAACTTACTTGTTGTACTTTTCTTCCCTTTCCTTTTCCTTATCTTTAAGGTTTCTTTTTGGATATAATTCATAAACCATAAAATGTACATATCTAAAGCTCAAGCTTTACTTTTATATATTTTTATTTTATATATGTATTTATTTTCATACAAGTAGTTCACAATAGTTCATTACAGATAATATTCAAACACCTCCCCACCACAATAAGAGGGAAGTGTGTGAAGGTTGTTGTATTTTATTCTGGAGCCATTTAAACCCGAATATAAGAGAATACAAGCAAGTATGTTAAAACCAAACAAGTGTGTGCTACTTTTGGTAAGTGAGTGAAATAGAGTAAAAGAGGTCATGCAACTGCAAATGCAGTGGCAGTGCGCTCCAGTAAATCCTGCGTCATTCTCTTCCGAGAGCTTTAGTTTAGTCTCTGGTCTTGGCCGTTGATGAGATTACATGGCACCAGGGGCAGTTTGTGGGTATTACTGGAAAACTGGGGAGCAGGAGGGAGAAGTTACAGACTTACAAACTTTCATGAGTGCACTCCAGTCACTGTTCAAGTACCCATCCCTCCACCAGTGCTCATTCTCCACCACCAATGTCCCCAGTATCCCTCCCCCCACCCCCATCCTTTCCCACCCCCTGCCTCTGTGGCAGGCACATTCCCTCTTTCTCTCTCTCTCTCCTTTTGGGTGTTATGGTTTGCAAAACAAGTATCAAGCGGCCATCATGTTTGGTCCATAGTCTACTTTCAGCACACATCTACTATCCCGAGTGAATACTCCAACCATCATTTACTTAGTGCTCCTTTCTCCATTCCAGCTCCCTTTTCCCCCAGGGCATGAGATCAGCTTCCAAACCGTGGGGCAATCCTCCTGACCCTTATTTCTACTGTTCTTAGCTGTTAGTCTCCTATTATGTTACTTTATATTCCATAATGAGTTCAGTCATTCTACGCCTGTCCCTCTCTTTCTGATTCATTTCACTTAGCATGATACTCTCCATGTTGATCCACTTACATGCAAATTTCATGATTTAATTTTTTTCTAACAGCTGCATAGTATTCCCAGAAGTGATATTGTTGGGTCAAATGGGAGCTCAATTTCTAGCTTTTTTTGAGAAACGTCTAGATTGTTTTCCAAAAAGGCTGGACCAGTTGGCATTCTCACCAGCAGTGAGTCCCTTTCTCCCCGCATCCATGCCAACCCCGGTTGTTTTTGTTCTTTTGGATGTGTGCCAGTCTCTGTGGTGTGAGATGATATCTCATTGTTGTTTTGATCTGCATCTCTCTGATGATTAGTGATGAAGAACATTTTTTTTATGTGCCTTTTTCCTTGCCCACTTTCCAAATTGAATTTATATTTTTTGGCATTTCTTTGTGTTCTTTATGTGATTATATATTCTGAATACAAGTCTTGTTTTTTTGCTATAGTTGGGGAGAACACTCCTGGTGGTGCTTGGTGAGGGCAGACAGTGCAAGGCATGTGCTCTTACCACTTAAGCCATATCCCGGCCCCTCAATACAAATCTCTAAGTAGGTACTTTAAATACAAATACTTTCTTCCATAGATTTTGATATCAGCAAAGGGTGAGTCTTTAAACTTTGTTCATTCTTCTTTTCAAGACTTTTTAAGCTCTTTTGGGTCCCTTGCTTTCCCACACCAATTGCATGATCAGTATCTCGATTTCTGCAAAGATATCAACTACGGTTTAATAGAGTTTGATTTAATATGCAGACCAATTTGGAGGATTATTGCCATATAACAATATTGAGGTTTATTCTTACTTCTGTTTTTGCCGTTCCCTCATCTTCAAGAATTGCTTCTACTCATAAGGGCATTTAGTGGTCTAGAACAGCTCCAGCACCATGCTCACCATCATGGAGAGCAGAAATGAGCAAATGAGGAAGAAAAAATGATAACAAGGCTTCTATTTTTAAGGATATTTTGCAGAAGTTCTACACAGCACTTCTGTTTACTTCTACTGGACAGAATTTAGTAATACCTAGTGGGAAGGGAGGAAGAGAAAAACTGTAATTATCTTGTCTAGGACTTTACTCCTTAGAAATATGGGGTCATACCAAGTAAAATGTGGTTGGAGGTCATGTGGGGGAAGGGTGAGGCGGGCAGAATACAGACTAGAGACTGAACACAATGGCCACTCAACACCTTTATTGCAAACCACAACACCTAATCAGAGAGAGAGAACAAAAGGGAATTCCCTGCCATAGTGGCAGGGTGGGGTGGGGGGAGATGGGACTGGGGAGGGGGGGAGGGATGTTGGGTTTACGGGTGGTGGAGAATGGGCACTGGTGAAGGGATGGGTTATTGAACTTTGTATGGGGGAAGCATGAGCACAACGATGTATGGATCTGTAACTGTGCCCTCACGATGACTCTCTAATTAAAAATAAACTAATAAAAAAAAAAGAACTCAAAAAAAAAAAGAAATATGGGGTCATGAGTAAGTTACAGATGAAAAAAGTCTCAGTTAGATTCAGAATATGGGTGTCTTTCTACTCTTCCCTTCTTCCATTAGAAGCAGTAGATATTTACCATGGTCTCAGACTTTAGGCTATAATCTTCCACTGCCTTAACTATCATTTCATTTCTTTGTGAATCAGAGAATTCTGACTTGTAAATGTACTTTCAATAAAATAACTTTTTCACCTTCCTCCCTCTTTGAAGTTTGTCTCTTCTTTTCCAACTATTTTGTGGCTGCCTTCATCTCATCATCCATCCCCTACACCAGACAAAGACCTTTCATGAGGTTTGGAACATTTGCTCTGAAGGACTCTTGCAGTTATAGCACTGAGGGGCTGTGGGCCAAAGTGTAATTTCCAGATAATGTCTGGATCCTCCTACCTCCTCAGGTCTTCTAGAGCAAGGAAAGAGCCAAAGATCAACAGCCTTCTTTCTGGAGCTATAAACTGTCACTTGCCAGCTGATTTAAAGAAGTAGCTTATTTCTAATCTCCACCATCAGCATGGCACCTCTTTCCATTCTCCTGGCTGCCATCACCTATTTTTTTTTTGCACTGGGGCCCAATGGCTTGTGGTTTAGCTCCACCCTCCACATTGGTTTTCTGCTCTACTTTTGGTTCCCAGAGATGCTTGCTTTACAATGTGAATTTTTCTTGTGGAGGGGATGTGTGTGTGTATTTTACTACTGCTACATATTTATAGCATTAAGGGCATAACTGAGTAGAAAGAAATTACTAATTTATCTTCAAGAGAAATAAACATTTTCAAGGAACTGAAAGAAGCCAAAGTGGCCAAAGTGGAATCAGCACTGGGGAATCTGGTGTGAAGGTGGTGAGGGTGAAGAAGAAGACCTAATGCATCGATAGGGAGTTTAAGTGGGAGGAAACATTGTAAAGGCATCTGATCAGGAACATGTAGAGGGGGAGCAAGAATGACATACATATGCCCTGTGTGGTCTGAGGTCACCTATGAGAAGAACTTCCGTTTGTTTTAAATGTCACACCCATCTGTGCTAGAGGGAACTCTGGGCTTGGTTCTGAGGAGACCAAGGGGTACCTTAAGTTGAACTTGGTGCATGCATGCAAAACATGAGCTCCAAGCCCTTTGAGCCAGTCCCTGGCCTCTCTGAGAAGAACTTGACTGTAACTTAGAAGCAGCAAGTTGGAAAGTTGGGAGCTTCCAGACTCTTCAGACTTTTGCCTAACTTCTCCCTCAGCTCTTGCTTGACTGTGGGGTAAAAAAACCCAAATAAAAAAAAATTCTATTATTTAAGAAGTATTTTTTTGTTGAAATATTGAATGTAATCAAAATAAAGTGAAAGTAAGGTGAAATTTATCAGTTACACAGGCAGGATGGGGGGCTGGGGAGGTGTGGAGGTGGGGGGAGGTATACTGTGATTCTTGGTGGTGGAATATGTGCACTGGTGAAGAGATGGGTGGTCGAGCATTGTATAACTGAGACTTAAACCAGAAAGCTTTGTAACTTTCCACATGGTTATTCAAAAAAGAATAAATTTTTAAAAAAGAAGTATTTTCATAGAGTCAGATTATTATATGGGTTCAAAATTTTATTATATGCAATTTTATTATATGGGTTCACGGGGTTCAAAATTTTATTTATATGCAATTTTATTATATGGGTTTACGGGGGTGAGGTGGTGGTGGTGGTGGTGGTGGTGTTGCATTATATTTTGCTATCTTTTCTTCTTTGATTTACTGTCACTGGTTAGCAGTTTTTGTTTGTGCCCTTACTGTTATCATTATCTCTTGTCATTTGTGGAGAATCAGTTCAAGGGAGCCTTTTGCCATTAGACAGGGCATCTGTGTTGTGTTAATCTGGTGGGAGGTCTAACAGGAGGCTTTTCAGATTCTGATCTTTTCTTGCCCCTCCTACAGGATGGAAACCAAACAAAAACAGTTACATTCTAAAGATTGTTCTCTCCACCCTGGTCCCCAACCCCCAGGCCCCAGCTTTCCTTTTAAGGACAGAATGGACAAGGGGCACCCATATCACAGTGTGGACCTGCCCTTGAGACAAGATGTTCTAAGAGCAGTGGCAATAGTGCCATTTTGAGAAGCCCTCTTTGTGGTGCTGTTTTCTCCCACTCAAGTGTCTGTATTCTCTTTGGCTTGGAGAAAAAAATCTGTGTGAGCTAACTCTGTGACTTATTTCTTTTTACTTCACAGAGAACTCAGCACTCGTGGAAAATTTTCCCACTAACAGTTTTAAAGTTATAAAGATGAACCTTGGCAATATATAACCAGCCCTTGAAACAACAAATGGTCCTCTATGTTTGCAATTTTATTATTTATATGTTAGATATATATCTAAAATATGTCTAGTAATATATATCTGTCAAGAAACTAGTTTAGCAGTGGTATTATATGTTTTTTGTGATATATGTTATATAAAGTTATTACATATATATATATATATATACACACATGGAGTATGCCTGGAAGCAGAATAGAGCATGCATTCATTAAATGCTGACTGTTTGGGCACTATGCTAACAAAACAAATACAAAGATGCCTGAAGTGTAATAAAACATCTGTACAAGCTGGAGAATTTGTGGTGTGTATGCTCAGCACTCATTTCTGGCTATGTGCTCAGGAATCGTTCTGGGCAGTGCTCAGGGGACCACATGCTGTGATGTGGCTTGAACTGGAGCTAGCAGTGTGCAGGGCAAGCTCCTTACCCCAGGTACTATCTCTCCAGCCCAAGCTGGAGATTTTGTTTTTGTTTTTGGGTCGTACCTGGCAGGTACTCGGGTTATTCCTGGATTTGCATTCAGGAATTACTCTTTGACAGTGCCAGGAGGACCAACTGGGACTCAGGGATCAAGCCTGTG
Organism: Sorex araneus; assembly: GCF_027595985.1. Taxonomy (NCBI): domain Eukaryota; kingdom Metazoa; phylum Chordata; class Mammalia; order Eulipotyphla; family Soricidae; genus Sorex; species Sorex araneus. The sequence goes on along the minus strand of NC_073305.1, from coordinate 43,355,225 downwards.
TTGGCTGAACCTAGGTTGACTGCATGCAAGGCAAATGCCCTAATTGTTTTACTATCACTTTAACCCAAGCTGGAGAATTTTAATAAAACGGCATAAGATAGTGACCACAGTGGTAGATCTCTGGACTGCAGAGATATCAGAGGTTGGGGTTTCCATGAAGAATCGTCAGCCGAGAAAAATTCTGAAGAATTTTACTTATATCTGTGATGGTGGAGAACTATTCAGGTAGAGGAAATTGCATTTAAAAAAAAGAACACTGGGGGAGAAACTCCAAATCAATAATAGTGAATTTTTCTGTTGAAATATTGAATGTAATCAAAGTAAAGTGAAAGCAAAATGAAATTTACCAGTTACACATGTGGGGTGGGTGGCTGGGGAGGTGGGGGGAAGGGGGGAGGTATATCGTGATTCTTGGTGGTGGAATATGTGCACTGGTGAAGGGATGGGTGTTTGAGCATTGTATAACTGAGACTTAAACCTGAAAGCTTTGTAACTTTCCACATGGTGAATCAATAAAAGAATTTTTTAAAAAAAAGAACACCAAAACATGGATAGAGGAAGAGTGAGAACATAATGCTGGTGGGGAATGCACGTCCTTGGGGAAAAGCCTAAAAAATTACATGGACCCTTGGAAGTCACGGAAGACCATGAACAGTAAGTTCAGAAGTTTAAAGTAACACGATTTTTGTTCCAGATTTGCTTTCATGACATTGCTGCCTTGACAGGGTAAATCTGATGGAAGTTGGCACAATATGATTGAGACCAAAGAAACTTTCCGTAGAGATGAGCCAGGCAGCCATTACAAGTTATCTGCTGTAAGGTGACAGGAGACAAGTCAAGGGAAGGGAAAGAGGGTCGATGAAGACGCGGGACTGAAGAGACAATGGGATGATGTCTGTCACAGAGTCGAGTGGCAGCAAACATGTTCGATTCAGAACTTAGGTTCATGTTGATTTGTCACATCCGCCAGGTCAGTCTTTAAATGAGAGTTTCTAGATCTTCATTGTTCTAGAGTGAGCCACAACCTGGCAGCATTAACATCACCTGAGAGTTTAGAAATGCAAATTCACAGGTCTCATTCAGACTGTGGGATCAGCAGCTCTGGGGTTGAAGCAGTCTGTGAGCACAGGAGCCTGACAGATGGTTCTGATGAGTGCTAAGATTTGAAAATCAATGGTCCAGAGCACTTTACCTCTGCAGACCGGCACTGATTCATGCACCGGCCTATTGACTGCAGTTAATAACCACTGTGGTAGACCAATGGTTTCTAACCATTTTATGCCTGAGACAGCATCCGTATGCAGACAGGCAGATTAAAAAAAACAAAAAAACAAAAAACACAACACCCATCTAGAGTAAAGAAGGGAGAAAGGGCACTAGATATGTAGTTTTTATGGAAGAATGGTCCTAGATATGTAGTTGAGGACAGTGAGTGCAGGTCTAGAGTCATCCCTAATACCCTGGATGACAACTAAAATTCATGCAGCCCACCTGCTCAGGTGGGCTTTGCAGTCAGCCAGCCTAGGGCGGAAGTCTAGTGCTTTGAGTGTCCTGATGGTGACCATTCTGCCTCCAGACTGCTATACTCAGATCTCTACGTGAGTATCATAAATAGGCTCTTACGCTTACCAGGGACTGGAGCAATAGCACAGCAGGAGGGTGTTTGCCGACCTGGGTTCCATTCCTCCATCCCTCTCGGAGAACCCGGCAAGCTACCAAGAGTATCTCGCCCACACAGCAGAGCCTGGCAAGCTTATACCCATGGCGTATTTGATATGCTAAGAACAGTAACAACAAGTCTCACAATGGAGATGTTACTGGTGCCCGCTCGAGCAAATCGATGAGCAATGGGATGACAGTGATACAGTGCTCAGGAATAACTGAGCTGATTTCCCAGGAAGATGATTCAATTGCAAGTTTTGGCCCTGCCTTAGTGCTTTCGTTTCTTAAATGAATATTTTTTCGATTTGATGTCGCATTTTATTTTCTTATACTTTCTCCTTCTCTGTTTAGCTGTTGTTGTTTCGGGCCATGACTGGGAGAGGCACATACTTGGTTCCAACACTGTTAGTGTTGCTGACTAGGGAAAACTCACCGGAGAGATGGCAGTAAATGTAGTGAATAAACCGAATTAAACGTCCTGGTCCACTGAGACAAGCTACCCGGCAGTCACTGTCCAGCCTGTCTCTGTCCCTAGTGAGGACACACTTGATTGTGGTGCTGGGGATCCCAAAGAGCATGTCATGGAAATTGCGTTCAGCACATGGGGCAGTACCAGGGCTAAACCTCAGCCTCACACTGCTGGGAGGTGCTCTGTCACGGCCCTACTTTGCTTGAGTGTTCTCCCAGCAGGCGGATGCCTTCCTCAAGCCTCAGTTTTGGATATCATAAGAGGGGTATGCCCACTCCTAACTTTCTACTCTCCAAGACATCCCAAAACAGAACACAGATCCAGAGTTCCTTTGTAAATTGTGATGTATATGTTAATTATTATTCATGCTATTATAGCACTGTAGCACTGCCATCCCTTTGTTCATCGATTTGCTCGAGCGGGCACCAGTAACATCTCCATGGTGAGACTTGTTGTTACTGTTTTTGGCATATGGAATATGCCACGGGTAGCTTGCCAGGCTGTCAGAGAGGGACAGAGGAATCGAATCCGGGTTGGGCGCGTGCAAGACAAATGCCCTACCTGCTCTGCTATTGCTCCCGTCCCCATGCTATTATAATGAATGAAAAAGGGCCTATTTCCTAGAGCAGCAGGTCTTAAATTGTAGGGCAACAGAATTTCCCCTTGGACTTGATAAGCCTGTCTCCTCTCATTCCCTGACTCTCACACTGGCCAAACTCCAGGGTTTCTGATTCCTGACGTCTGGGTAGGACCAAGAGTGTATATTTATTACAAGTTCTCAGGCAATGTTATTGTTGCTGACGGGGGAAAAACTCAAGGGAGAGATGTCAATTAATGCAGTGAATACACTGTACAAACGTGGTGGTCCCCTGAGACAAGCACTGGGCAGGAAATACCAGTGGCCTTCTAGTCTGTCTCTGACCTAGTTAGTGCTGTGACCCCGGGAGGGCTTCAGAGCCCTTTCAGTCGCTTTGAGATAGGAAAGGTGAACACCTTTGTGGCTCTAACTCACCTTTAATCAAGAAACGATCCCACTTTAAATTAGAATTGCTTTTGAATTCTAATTTGTAATGGTGCAGACTTAATTTTCTCAGAGGTATTGCCCATTGACTAGTTTTTCCCTTTTTTTGATGGAGTAGTCACAGAAGAGGGGGAAGCTTCTGTACATTTTTTGTAAGAAAATTAAATTTCCATTCCTCTTTTGTTTTTAAATAGCTAGAATTTTGACTTCTGCTTTTGGTCTTTTGCTCCTGAGCCCTGCCTTCTCAGAAATGTTTCAGTTCCCTCTAATATATTTTTAGACTAATTCTATGTCTCTTGGCAGTGTGGCAAGGGCACTTTTTGCACAGCTTTTGAGGGGCCAGGACCCCAGAGGAAGACATGTCTGGAATAAACATGGAGTTTATGTCTCCGTATTTCTTCATCTTATTTCCAAGGCTTCTGCTTTTATGTGGTTTTAAAAGTTTTTTTTTAATTTTTCAGTCAAAGCTGAAGGCTTCTTGCAAATTTTTTAAAAGGCAAAGTTTTTTCATTCAGTGACAATTCAGTTTTATCAAGGCATTTTGCCTCTACTAGGCCTGCCTGCTTTCTTTCTTTCTTTCTTTCTTTCTTTCTTTCTTTCTTTCTTTCTTTCTTTCTTTCTTTCTTTCTTTCTTTCTTTCTTTCTTTCTTTCTTTCTTTCTTTCTTTCTTTCTTTCTTTCTTTCTTTCTTTCTTTCTTTCTTTCTTTCTTTCTTTCTCTCTTCCCCTATTGTTTCCAGGACTTGCTCCTGGCTCTGTGCTCAGGAATCTCTCCTAGATGTGCTGAGGAGAACATAGTGCTATTAGGGTTAAACCGGGATAGATCGTATGCAAGGAAAGTGCCTTTAATCCTGTATTATCTCTCCAGTCCAATCTCCTATTTAGCACTGTTGGAAAACTAGTCATGTAAGAAACACATTCAATACTTTATACTCAATAATTCTCATCCCTTCTCTGTCTTTCTGATATTTCAACATTATTCACAGGTTAATTATTCTCTTAGAAGTTACAAAGTACTTTAACTCTGAGAATAAATTATGAAATCATTCAAACGATTAAAGATGGGAATCTTTTCTTCTATCATTAGAAATAAGACAAGAATATTCTGAGAGACTTACACATAGCAATTAGACAAGAAAGAGAAGCAAAGGGCATCAAAACTAGAAAGAAATAAAATTATCTCTGTTCATAGATAAGTATACATAGAAAGCCCAAGAGCTCCCACAAAATTCTGTTTGAAGTAATAAATAAATTACCAAAGTTTCAGAAACTTTGGTACAAAATTGGCATGCAATACTCAGTTACATTGAACCAAACAGAAAAGAAAGAAAGGTAATTTCACTTGTAATATTATAAAAAAATAATGTAATTAGCAATAAACTTTATGAATAAAAACATTTTATAATGCTGTACAGAACTCTGATGAAAGAAGTAAAAGGGAGTAGAAATGGGAAAATATCCTATGTTCATGAATTGTAAAACTTAATCATTGCTCATAGATCAGTACTGAGACAATCTATATATTTAAGCAATCCCCTTAAAAAATTCAACATCTTTTTATTCAGAAATAGAAAATTCAATCCTAAAACTCAGAGGCATCTCTAAGTATCCTAAATAACCAAAATAATTAGGAAAAAAATAAAGCTGTAAGAGTCAAATATTCTTATTTCAGACTTATACAAATAATTAAAGCTATGTTTCTACGTGATGATAAACACGTAGGTCAATATAGTAGGATAAAGCTCTCTGAAATAAGCCCTCAACAATATGGTTACAGGACTGTTGGTAAGAGTACTAAGTTCATTTAAAGTAAATAGGTAGTATTTTCACAAATGCTACTAGGAAAACTGGTACTCATTTGAAATATAGTGAAGCTAGACCTTTGCCATAATCCATATGCAAAATTAGCTAAAAAAATAGACCAGCACTTGAGCATACAAGCTAAATCTTTATAACTATTAGAAGAAAATATAAGATAAATCTTCACAAACTTTGAGTGTTTTTTTTTTGCCAAAGGCATAGGCAACCAAAGATAAAGACAAATTAGGCTTCATCAAAATAAAAATATTTTGGTAATAAATACTTGTTAATTTATTTGCTCTTCTTATAAAGATGATCATTTCATTTCTAGGATTTTTATCTTTTTTAAACTCCCAATTTCCTAGAACTTTAGGATTAATACAATATTATTGCTCTAAGGTATTTTTTATTAATGTATTTTTCTGAATGTATTTTTACTCTGTAATATTAAATACTAATATATTGTGAATATCTGTTTTATAGCTTAAAATTAAATTAATTATATAATTAACTTACATAATATAACTTAAAATTAATTAAGTTAAATTCTTAAACAGTGTATATATGTGTGTGTACATATATATGTATATATATTGAAAGCACCATACTGTTGTCAAATGGATAAACACATTATATCACCCATCTAGAGAACCAACATTTTCTTCATATACCTGGAAATATTCTTTATGCTTTGATAGTATTAGAGATTTTCAGTATAAAAATATAAACTGTAGTATCAAATAATACATAAAAGTTTTGTTTTGTTTGGGCTTTGGGGCTACACTTGGTGGCATTAAGGGGCAAGTCCTGGTCTGTGCTCAGGAATTATAATTTTTTAAATTTTAATTTTTTAAAGACACTGTCAAAAATGAAAAGAAATCCTCTAAATGTAAAGCATTAAAATTATAGATCTAACAAAGGACTATATACTAAATATACCAGGAAGTTTTATAACATCACAATAAAAATCTGGATTAAAAATGGGCAAAAAATTATTTAAGTAGATATTTCCTGGAAGGAGAAAACTGCCAACAAGAATATGAAAAGGGTAGAATTTCCTGACTCCAAGCCAGGCTGTCTTCATCAGGGCATCTCGGAGGGGGATTGGTTGAGTTTCCCTTTCTGCCCCAAGCAGAACCCTGGCAGCCAAAAGCCTCCAGGACCCAACTACCGCCATGCTCAAGGCCACTCTCCACATGTTCGGACGAGCCTCACCTAAGAGGGGATAAGCCTCACCCAAGAAGGACTGGCAGAAAACCCAGGTATGCGGGAATCTGTGACTGAGATCTCTAAGCCCACTTGGACTGGGACTGGGCCTCCTCTCCTCAACTCCCCAGTTTTCCAGTAGCTTGGCAGTCACACCCACAAACTGCACTCCGGCCCCATGTAATCTCACCAATAGCCAAGACCCAGAGACTATAAACTAAAGCTCCCAAAAGGGGATGATTAATTTTTTGGAGAATTTCTTACACTCTATCTCATTTACTTATCAAAAGTAGCACAAATTTGTTTGGTTTTAACACACTTGCTTGTATTCTCTTACATTCAGGCTTAAATGACTCCAGAATGAAATACAACAACCTTCACACACTTCCTTCTTACTGTGGTGGGAAGGTGCTTGGTGATGGGATTGGTGTTTGAATATTATCTGTAATAAACTATTGTGAACTACTTTTATGAAAATAAAATATATGTAAAAAATTCAATAAGTGTGTCAAATTGCTATGAAAATTAAAGAATATTAAAAGGTATTTCAAATCATAGATCATCAGGGAAATTCAAATCAAAACCACAAAGAGCTATCATTCCATGCCAATTAGAATGGCACTATCAGAAAACTAAAGCATGATGAGCACTGATGAAGATGTGGAGAAACTGGAGCCCTGTGCTCCAGTTGGTGGGAATTGCTGGTGGGAATGTAAATAACTGTAGCCACTGTTTGGCTCCAGAACAGTATGGAATTCTGCAAGAATTAAAGTATAGAGCTACCATACAGTCCCGCAATTCCCATTCAAGATTTTTACACTAAAGACTTGAAAGCAGGACTTGCCCCCAAAGAGATGCTTGTATACCTGCTTTTATGGCAGTTTTATTCACTGTAGCCAGAGAAAAACAAACTGATAGTCTAAGAATAAATGAATGAATAGGCAAAATGCATATACATACGGTGGCATACAGTTCAGGCTGAAAAAGGAAGGGAATTCTTATATATATATATTTATACATATACATATACATATACATATACATATATATATACTGTGGATAGATTATGACACTTTTTATTGTCAGTAAAATAAGTTAGTCACAAAAAAGACAAATACATTATTCCACTTTTATGAGACTCCAAGAATTGTTGAATTTATAGAGACAGAAAGTAAAAAGATGGGTGCCTTTGTGGGTAGGAAAATGGGGAGTTAGTCTTTAATGGGGACAGATTTTCAGCTGAAGAAGATTTTTAAAAGTTCTGGAGAGGGACAGTGGATGGTTGCATAATATAACAAATGTCCTTAATGACACTGAATTGAAATGCAACAATGGTTAAAAACCAACATCTGTGTGTTAAATATACTTTGCAATGAAAAAAAAAAAAGGTTTCTCAGGAGGTCTGCCCCACAAATTGGAAACTGGCCTCACATGCTGGGGGAGAAGGCAGCAGAGACAGAGAAGGGAACACCTAGTAGAGAATATTGGGAGGACCCACTCGGATTGAAAGCCGCATACCAAAAGTGGACTATAGACTGAACATGATGACCACTCAATACCTCTATTGCAAACTACAACATCGAACAGGAGAGAGAACAAAAGGGAATGCCTTGCTACAGAGGCAGGGTGGGTGGTGGGGGTTGGGGTGGGGGTGGTGGGAGGGATACTGGGAAAATTGGTGGAGGAGAATGGGCACTAGTGGAGGGATGTAAACCAAATACAAACATGAAAGCTCATAAGTTTGTAACTGTACCCCACAGTGATTTACTAATAAAAATTTAAAAAATGGTTCCTTGGACTAAATTTCACCCCATGTTGGGCCTTAGAGCTGCAAGAAATATTTCAGGGTAGCCAGGGCAGAGCACCTTCCTTTCCCATATGACTCTAGCGAAGATGGGGGTGCTGAGAGAGAGGGTGGCTTGATGGGGTTGCAGAACCACTAGTGGCAATTGAGTTGCAACAATTTTCTATCATATGACATCAGATTCCCGTTGAGCTGCTTTTACTCTCGCCTGCATGCACCCCTGTCTTATCACATATCATCTGCCAAACCTCTAGAGTGCTCAGTGAGGACTAAAGTTAAGATATCTACTCCCTCCCTGATTAAAATCTCCTATGTCACTCTCCCCTCTAGGCTGCATGGTGTGAGTAAGATTGAATTCTCTGGTGTGGCACAGGAGACTGAGATCTGCCCCTCCACCTAACTGCCATGAGCTGCAGCCACACCAGGCTGTTTCCGCTCCCCTGGGCAGCATGCAGCTGCACCCCAGCCCTCGCTCCTGCCTGAGCCTTCGCTGCCCTCACCCACCCACGAAACACCACTGCAGCTGTCCTTTCCTCCAGGTGGTTGCCTGGCTGTTCCGGCCAGGATCATTCCCACTAACGTTGATGTCAAGGCAGGTCATGGCTTTTGTACCTGCATGTCCAAAGGACAAGAGTCAAGTCTCTGAGCGTGTTGACAAGCAATTCTCCCTTGTAGCAGTGCAGGAAATCCACCAGACAAGAAATTTTACAATACACATGCTTGGACCCCTCCCAAGACTGCATAAACTAGAATCCAGCGAACTGGGAGATATTTTGAGAGAGTGAATAACCAACCTCAGGGCTTGAGGGCTCTAAGTAGGAAATGTTGGGGGACAGGGCGGGGAATAAAGAAGGCTGGCTCCTTGGGGAGAACTGGAAAAGTCATACAGCAAGACTCCCACTAAAAAAATTTAGTCCTGTGCAGGATACAGTGGGACTTAGAAGGACCAGGGGCTGTGGGTAGAGGCTGGAAAGAGGTATGAAGCATGTTTTATATTTACATCTTTGGCGCCTGATGTGGCACCAGGTACAAAAGAGATGCTCGAAGAATGAATGAGTGAATGAATGAACTGATGTAATGAAAGTGGGACTGGAACTAAATCTTGCCCTAGATATTATCACAACTGCCTATAGTGATTTTTAGGGCCAGGGCAATATTTTCTCAACTTCTCTGAGAACAGTGTCTTCATTTAGTGTCTAAGGTTATTTGTACATTCTGGCCCAGCTGAGCTTTGACAAGCAAAGAACGAGTGTGTTTGTGTACATGCACACACACGCATACACACAGCCTCCCGTGTAAACAGTAGTAGCTGAGGCAGCAGATTTGTTCCCACTTCCCCTCTTTCTCTGAGTCAACTGCAGGGAGGGAGGAGTCATGGTTTTTCTTGGACGTGTGAGGAAACTTTTGTGTAGCTCAGTGAGGACTTGACGTTTTAAAGTGAGGTGTGTTAAACTTCAGAGGTTCACAGATCCTCTGAAGTTTTACTAGAATGCTGGTTCTACTTCAGGGGGTCTGGGGAGGACCAGAGATTTGCCTTCTTATTGAGCTCTTGGTAGATGCAAAAAATACTGGTAGTTTTCCAAGACCTCTATTTAATTTTAGGTTCTTTCTGCAGAGCTTTCCAAGGGATATGCCTAGTGAACAGAAGGATTTTAGGTGGACCAAGGGAGTGAGCAAATGAGATCAAGCAGATTGACCTCATTTGCTCCAATATGCTGAATAAATCTCATTTTCTATGATGGTGCAGCATGAGGAAAGTCCAGAAGCACTGAACAAAAGCATTGGTTCTCCTGTTGTGCGGCTGTTAGAACCCCTGAGAAACTAAAGCTCAAGCTATATCCTACTTCAATGAACCTAGGCTTGTAGATGACCCTCCACACAAACATTTGAGAAGCCCTTTGCTGACAGGTGACTTTAGAAACCTTGAGAGAGGAGTTCTGGGCTGCAGGAAACTATCCAAGCAACCCTGTCACTGGCCCAAAACGGGAAAGTTCCTCACTACCTTTATGAAGTAGCACTGTAGCACTGTCATCCCATTGTTCATTGATTTGCTCGAGTGGGTACCAGTAACATCTCCATTGTGAGGCTTGTTGTTACTGTTTTTTGGCATATCAAATACGCCATGGGTAGCTTGCCAGGCTCTGCCGTGTGGGCAGGATACTCTTGGTAGCTTGCCGGGCTCTCCAAGAGGGACGGAGGAATTGAACCAGGTCAGCCGCGTGCAAGGCAAATGCCCTACCCACTGTGCTATAGCTCCAGCCCACCCTTATGAAGTATGATTGGTAAATAAAATCAAGAGAAGCTCATTTCTGCTCATTCATTCCAGATGAGGACAGATACTAAACAGATCATTGGAATATTGTTATAAGCACCTGGATTTCCTATTCTGGATAAAATAAGGTGATCCAAGCATGTTCATAGTTCACCAAACCTTCAGGGAATTCCAGTCTGGGTTCGGTCCTAGGATACAAAGATGAACAGGACAGAGGACAGCTGAAAAACTTCAAGATTATTAACAAACAAGTAAATCTAAGCAGGTTAGTGTGTAGGAGTTTCTTGGAATTCTGAACAATAATCCAGAAAAGACAAGGGCTTGTCTGAGTCATGGATTCTTGGTGGATCACAGAATAAGATGCACTTGCATTCAAAGAATCCAGCTGCCACAAATATCTAAAGTGCAAAATTGATATTTTATTTCAGTTATGACTCAATATCAATATCTGTGTTGCACTAGAAACTGGGAAGAAGGAAGGGTTTTGATGTTTAATTTTAGCAGAGGTTCACCTTCAATACCACTACCAGTATTGTCCCAAAACACTCAAGCTCTAATGCCTGATATTTTTAAGTCTTTAAATCCTATATTACTAACTATACATTCAAAAAGGGGCAATGTACAGGTTCCTTTTCCTATTAGAACTCTGAAACTCAGTACAAACAGTATGGAACCTACTCTGTCCTTCCTCTTCATTTTTTTTTTTTTGGTTGTTGTTGTTTTGCTTTGGGGCTACACCTGGTGGTTTTTAGAGTTTACTCCTGGCTCTGTACTTGCTGTACCCAAGGGTCACTTCTGGAGGGGCTTGGAGGATTATATGTGGTGTTGCAGAGTGAACCAGGGTCAGCCCCATGCAAAGCAAGAAACCTACCCATTTCAAACTACTTACTATTACTCAGCCCCCAGCCTTCCTCTATTTTGAGGTAAGCATGGCCAAAGCCAAGATGACTTTGTGGTCTTCAGCTGCACTCACTTGCAGACGAACCCAGGTCATGCACCTGAATTAGAACAGGTTTAAATCTCAGCCTTTGTATAATAAAATGAAAAGAGGAAGTTACTATCTCCAACCTCAGGAATGAGGAAGCAGCATTCATTATACATTCAACAAAGCATTATCACCAAGAACTGGAATTGTTATCATGTGTAAGAATAGAATGAAATCACTGTATCTGAGTACCAAGAAGACAGTTTCACACACTCTCACTTTGCACACTTTGATTTTCCATTGGCCCTACTGGTGTGAAACATGGATTTCCTCCCCCTTCCCCATACAATTTTTTTCCCTTGCATTTTCTTTTTTTTTAATTACTGAATGTTTTATCTATAAAATGATAAATTAGCAAGTGCTATGGAGAGAGAAATATTGAAGTTTCCTGTCCTCAAGAAGGATACGTTCGAATTAAAGAGTCAGGATGCAAAAGACTGGGAAAGATGGCCACATGCTAGATTGTCCATGTTTGCAAAAAGGGAGGTCCAATTCATGCATAGGGATAAGTCTGTCTTCTTTGATAGTTGTGAAGAAAAATGGCCTCTCAGCACCTTCATTCCCTGGACACTTCCAGAGCACTGACTCCAAACACTCTTCCCTCAAATAAAATACACATATTGATTGGACTCTCCTCTCTGAAGAAGCACATATACTCTCTTGAACACAAATGCCTCTTCTCTTCCCTCTTCCTCTCAACTCTTCCTGCACCCTTCACATCCTCCCTTTCCTCATATTTCTTGAAATAAAAGTATTTTACTTTAAAAATACCATATTATGTGTGTTTTTAAATTGTTTTCTACATGGTTTGTGATATGTAGTGTTTTTGGACTGTGGGTAACTGCAGAATCAAAAACCATGGATAAAGGGGACTGCTGTACACAGTTGTCATTGAAGAACCATATAACAACAAAATAAAACGGAAGTTATTATGTGGTGCTATTATCTTAGGCTAGCTAATTATTTCTGGGCTGTAAATTGTGGTGATTTTTGTTTGTTTGTTTCTCCTCTGCTTGCTTTCTTTTAACTTGACTTGTATCTGATGGCTTTCCTTTACTGCTATGATTTTTTATTTCACTAAATAAGGCCTTCCCTATGCTAAGTGAATAGATATATTCCTTTGTATTTTCTTCTATTTGTAACAGAGTTTCATTATTATTATTTTTTACATTTAAACTTAATACATATGACACTTGGTTGGAGTTAAAGATGATGAAAGTCCAGCTGGCATTAAGGTTTGGACTTTTGAAATAGCTGATTAGAGTGTCACTAGTAATAAAATCCTTAATATATTTTGGATGGGGCTGGATCGATAGCACAGCATCAGGGCATTTGCTTTGCACACGGCTGACCCAGGTTGGATTCCTCCGTCCCTCTCGGAGAGCCCGGCAAGCTACCTAGAGTATCTCATCTGCACGGCAGAGCCTGACAAGCTACCCGTGGCATATTTGATATGCCAAAAACAGTAACAACAAGTCTCAGAATGGAGATGTTACTGGTACCCGCTTGAGCAAATTGATGAGCAATGGGATGACAGTGACAATATTTTTTGGAATTTATTTCAAACCTTTCTGCTTGTTCCCTTTCCTGTCTATTTGTTCTTGCTGGTCATCACAACCTGGGGTAACATACATGCTCAGCTATGGTGCTCACTGGCTATTACATGTAGGATAACATTCGATTTGTCCTTTCAGCCTTGCCACAGGGGACTTAGTTTACCTTAGAGCAATGGCCTTTCTGTATGGACACAGGAAGAAAGTTAATATTATGCTTTGTAACTTGGGAGCTGATTGACTCCAATAATATTTACTCCTGGGCATCTGCTTTCTCAACTCAGTTGCCCTTAATTCCTAGCACAGTGCCGACAAGGGATGGAATGGACCCAGGGTAAGCTGTGAGCTACCCTGGCATCGAAATGGGCCAGGCCAAAGCACCACTGTACTCAACTATAAGTTGAGAACATGGCCATAGACAAATGCTGTCATGATCCAAAAGTAACAATGAGACTAGGACCCTGCTGGGGTTAGGAAGACTAACCTGGCCTGAGGACTGTGGTCTGGAATATATAGTGAATATCCTCAGGAAGAACCAAACTTTAAGTCTGATATATCTCTTACTGTGCTCATACAGAATGACATTGCTAGAAATATTAGAAGTAAATTTACTATAACTATTTAAAAGGATTACTTAATCCGCTGAGGAAGGAAGAAAGGGACACACCCTGACACACTCTTGTTTGGATCCCACCCTTGAACAGATCTTCTAGTAATCTCCTTAGATGAGATTTTGTTAATCTCCTTGAGAAATGGCCTTACCCTTCTTTGTTGATTTGTTAATGTTCAACCCACCTTTGTGTGACCGCCCTGTGTGATTGCTATATAAACTAAGACTGTAACAGAAGTAGAGGGAAGACACAGAAGCAACGGAGACAGCAGAGACAGAAGAAGAGGCAGCAGGACACAGACAGAGGCAGCAGGACACAGACAGAGATAGAGAGACAGACAGTAGAGAGCACAGCGGCACACACAGAAGAAGAGCACAAGGAGGAGCCAGACCGATCCGGTCCATACACAGCAGCTCGAGAGCTCTGAACACAAGTGGTGCGTGAACTGCCCTGAGAGCCCGGGAACAACAGAACACAACATGACACACATCACATCTCCCCTTTGGAGCGTGCGTGAGCACATTTGTATTTTTACAATTGCATATATTTATTTGCAGCATTTGCAATCTTGCTGGCAGGGGTAGGGTTTGGACTCCATTAGTTGGCCTGCTCACACATACTCTACTTCTAGGGCTTGCTGCCCCAGCAATGATGCTAATACCTGTGCTCGCTGACCACAGTGCTTGCAGTTGGGCGCAGTGCTTATATATCTTTTAGTTGTGGTGCTCACACACACCTGCCTGTGGTATGCTGGTGATTGAACACCTGCCTTGGTGCATCCCAAAGAGCTGAACTGTCAGGGCTGTTGCTTCTGCATACGGGCAGCAGTGGACACCAAATCTGCAACCTTACACTTGCCAAGCAGCCATCCCTAGTCCCTAAACTCTCCTCCTTTTAAGCATATAGAATGAGACTTTTTACTTAACTTCATTTTCTATCCCAGATGCACAAAAATTAATACTTGATGAACTGCAATCTGGAATGAGTTCTCCTGGGATTACTAAATGAGGAACTTTACTCCAAAAACATATCATACAATACACATTTATCATAAAATGCCTTTTTCTATACCCGCAATCTTAGTAATAAACCTTTAGTTTTGTTCCATTGATATAGTTATTCACTTTTACACCAATACCACAGTTGAAAAAAAAGACTAATAGTAATAGAAAAGCACCGTTGTATTATAATTTTTCAGACTGAGCTGAATTGACCGTGGAAATAAAATTTGATTCCAGAGCAGGGAGAAAGAAGTCATTTCTCTTGCAGAATATTGTCTACACAAGAATTGCCCAGTAGGGATGTGGTGTATCCTAAGAGGCCCCAGCATGTGCACATCAGATGCCAGACTTGGTCAGAAGAAAGGTAAGGAGATTTTTACTTCATTGGTTCAGTATTCTGACTTCAAATTGAACAAACTTCTAATATGCCCAGGAACTATATTTCTCTTTGATACAGTAACTTCATTGCTAGGGATTTAACCTGAAAAACTAACCCTCAGGCCTGCACTATTGGGCAAGTATCACTGGAAAAGGGTCGAGAAACACTACTGGGAGATTTCTATTTTTAAAATTCAACATGACACATCTTGACTTACTCCTAAAGACCTTCTTCGAGGGTAATGTTGGCCCATTTGTTAACCACTATTAACAAATTTGTTAATTGTTGACAGTTAGAAAATTAACAAAGTTAATAGTTAACAAATTTGTTAACTAAACGTTCTCATATTTTCCTATTCCTTTCAATTCATCCAATTCATGTAACCATTTTTTCTTATCATTTAATCTACAAATTCTAATGTGCACTAGGCAGCAAAGATTCTGCCAAATATATTAATGGCAAAGAGCTTCATGCTATATTTCTGGATTTACCTACTGAGCAGCTTTGTTCCCAAAGGGAAATATTGGTGTGGCATGAGTAGTTATGGGTAGATTTGTGTTGTCTTGTGTGCAAGAATGAATTCATTGTCTGACAGGGGAATGGCATGGCACTGGGCCCAGACATTAAGCAACAACAAAAAAAGGGTAGAACTAGTTTATGAAAAAGTGAAATAGAACTGAGAAGTCATTGTCTAAGCAGGAACAAGAGGAACTAAACCAGAAGTCCAAAAGCATGATGGACTAATTGCTTGGAAACTGGTCAAGATTTGGTGTGTCTTCTGGGAATATATCCTGAGGATGCAAAAAAGCACAGTAGAAATAACATCTGTACCTATATATTCATTGCAGCACTGTTCACAATAGCCAAAATCTAGAAACAACCCGAGTGCTATAAAACAGATGACTGGTTAAAGAAACTTTGGAACATCTATACAATGGAATACCATGCAGCTATTAGGAGAGATGAAGTCATGGAATTTTCTTATAAATGGATAGACATGGAGAGTATCATGCTAAGTGAAATGAGTCAGAAAAAGAGGGACAGACATAGAAGGACTGCACTCATTTGTGGAGTATAGAATAACATCACATGAGGCTGACATCCAAGGACAGTAGATACAAGGGCCAGGAGGATTGACCCATAGCTGGAAGACTGCTTCATGAGCGGAGGGGAGAAGTCAGATGGAATAGAGAAGGGATCACTAAGAAAATGATGGCCAGGGGAATCAGTCGGGATGGGAGATGTGTGCCTAAAGTAGATAATGGACCAAACATGATGACCTCTCAGTGTCTGTATTACAAACCATAATGCCCAAAAGTAGAGAGAGAGTATGGGGAATATTGCCTGCTATGGAGGCGGGGGGTGGGTGGGAAATAGGGGGTATACCCGGGATATTGGTGGTGGGGAATGTGTACTGGTGGAGGGATGGGTGTTTGATCATTGTGTGATTGTAACCCAAACATGAAAGCTTGTAATTATCTCACGGTTATTCAATAAAATTTAAAAAAAAGATTTGGTGTGAAAATGAAAGAGTGATATTTGGGCCAGAGATATAAAACAGCAGGTAAGGTGCTTGTTTTGCACCAGGTTCAATCCTTCCCACTACATAAGGTACATAAGGTCTCCTGAGCACTGTCAGGAGTGATCCCTGAGCAGGAAGCCAGGGGTAAGCCCTGTGGCCTACAGTGTCCCCCCCTTTTTTTTTTTGCTTTTTGGGTCACACCCAGCGATGCTCAGGGGTTACTCCTGGCTTTGCACTCAGGAATACTCCTGGCGGTGCTTGGGGGACCATATGGGATGCCGGGGATCGAACCCGGGTCAGCCGCATGCAAGGCAAACGCCCTACCCGCTATGCTATCGCTCCGGCCCCGAGTGTCCCCCCTTTTTAAAAGATAGAGTTATATTAAAGAGGCTCATCAACTTTGGTCAGAGTTCACCAGAGTGAATGAGTATTTGTTTTGTAAATTCCCACAATTTTTTCATCCTATCACTCCATCCTGGCATAGCTGAAGTTCAGCTTATCATCTGCCCCTTGCCTGTAATGGTCACTTATATTTAATGTCTCTTAAATTTGTAATATAGTGTTTAATTATTCTGCCTTGATTTTTGTTAAAGTTAGTACCAATCATAAATGCATACTCTAAAATCTGCTTTTGCACAATATTTTATAAAAATTCATCTAACTAAACCCAATCTTTTCCCTCCTCTCCTCTCCAGACACTATTAACAATAATTTCTCAGTTACACCTGAAAATTCCAGAAATAGAATGTAATTTATTTAAGTTTGGAGAATAAAACTCTTTCAAAAGGGCATTCTCAACATATCTTTATCTATCTTGGCCTCCAACTATTTTTTCTATTGAAAAGTTCGTTTCTTCTATAAATGATAAGCACTTATTTTATGAACATCAATCAACACAGTGAGGGAGAAAAATCAGAATAGTTCTATCAACAAAAGTTGACACTAGAAAGATTTAGTTGCAATTTCTTTATCATTTTTCTCTATATTTATTCGTTGCTGAACCTCCTATCACTTGGACATTGAACCAGTTCTTGGAATTTATGTTGTAAACAAAACAGACATGATTTTAATTGGTATAAAGTATAATTTAAAAATTAACAAATGGTAACTTGCATGAAAATTGAAAAAAAATACTCTTCCTATTTCTTTCACTGACTATGACTAACTCCCCTGAGTGTCATATATTAAACAAACAGAAGAAACCACTGAAAGGTTTCACTGAAAGGAGCAGACAGAACCAACTCAAGACTTTAGGATCCAAGGAGCCACAGGAGGGTGAATTTACAAGATTTTCCTTATGTCTTATACATTCTTTTCCAGGTCTGGAGAATCCAGAAACTTGGAAATGGCAATAAGTTTATGTACGAAATTAATTCCACCCAAAGCCTGATGTCTTGAGCAAAAGGACTAGATAACCAGGAAGCTGTTAGCTTATCCCTGGAGAAACACCAGAAAGAACTATAGGTCCAAATCCATCCAGGAAATCCAGCCTATGCTGATGGAGACCATGGTCAGGTAGTAATGATGATGCCCTAAACTCTCCCCTTCTCTCATGGTAAGATGGAGCCAAAGAAGACTAGGTAGTCTTCTAGATACCCCATTGTTGGATAACATTGGGTTGTCCTTGCTCTTCCTGCAGGGAGCTTAGGTTTATTGAGTTAATTCCACAACAGTAACCCTCAGGCACAACTAACCATCAAGCACTAATAATCCTATATTGCTTTCTCCTTTCCTTAGCTAGTAATCCATTTAACCAATCATAGTAAATGTACTTCTTATAATATTTCTAGTCATTTTCTGTGAACACAGTAAGAGATATATTAAGCTTAAAGGTTGGCTTTTCCTGGGAATATCTCTCTATATTTTCTGGACTACAATCCTTAGGTCACGTTAGTCTTTAATAACCCAAACAGGGTCCTTAGTCAGTTACTTTTTTTTGGGTCATGACAGAATTTGTTCTATGGTCATGCTCTTAACTTATTATACTTATGTTGTTTAGTTTGTCCCCTTTCTATGCCAGGATAGCTTACAGCTTGCCCTGGGTCCATCCAGTCCCTTCATCAGGACCCTCCTTTTGGGGGTGTTAAAAAGTAAGGACAACTGAGGTATAAGTCAAGTAAATATTATGGATTCCCAGGACTAAATGTTATTTTAGAGTCAATTAACTCCCATGTTACAAAGCACAGCGTGAACTATCTTTCTGTGTCTATACAAAAAGACATTGCTAAACCATGCAAGTGACATAAAGGAAAGAGAAAAGCAATATTGGATTATTAGTGCCTGATGGAATTAGGTGTGTCTCAGGGGCACTGTTGTGAGAGTAGCTCAATAAAACTAAGCTCCCTGTGGGAGAAGCAAGGACAACCCAATGTTATCCAACATCTCCCCTTTTCTGTTTGCAAAACACAAAAATCCCCATCCTCCCTGAAGAGGAAGGAGGGGCCTATGTGTGGAGACTGGACTTCAATTCCTACCCATCAGTGACACAGCAGCTCTCTGACTCTCCAGTGGGATGGGTTCAGAGGAAAATAAGTGGGAAGACAGAACTGTCCACATCATCCATCGGTCATTGTCTAGCAGTAATGCTGTGTTCCTGGAGGTCATGTGGGAAAACAATAATGAGTCACTTTCACAAACAGCAAAAGACATTAGCCTGTGGTTTCAAGAAGTCATGAGTTCCACACAAGATACAGTTAAATAAGTCCATAACACAACACCTCATTGTCAAATGTCTGAAAACTGGAAAGGAAGGGAAACTCTTGAAAGCAGCTTTGAAATGTATTATTAATCAGGTCAAGTGATTAGAATAACAGAGGGTTTCTCATCAGAAATCTTAGAGGCACAAGGTTTGTGGCACAATACTTGTCAACGGAAGAAAAGAACTGTTCATCAATAATCCCCCACATAGTAGAAATATTTTTGATGAATGAAGGGAATATGAAGACATTAAGAGATAGATAAAAAGAAAGTGAAGTTGTCACCAGTAAGAAAGTCTAAAGGAAATTCTATAAATATATGGAATAGCACAACAGGTAGGGCGTTTTAGCCTTGCATGAGGATGACCCAGGTTCAATTCTTCTGTCCCTCTCGGAGAGCTTGGCAAGCTACTGAGAATATCCCACTTGCATGGCAGAGCCTGGCAAGCTACCTGTGCCGTATTCGATATGCCAAAAACAGTAACAATAAGTCTTACAATGGAGATGTTTCTGGTGCCCGCTCGAGCAAATCGATGAACAACGGGACAACAGTGCTATGACAGTGCTACAGTGCTACAGATACAATAAGAAAACCTAAGCATCAAGAAGACAGCAGGAATAATGAAAGAAGTAAAAATATCAGCAAGAACAACACATTTTCCTTCTGCCTTTGAGTTTTCCAAATTATGCTGGAGCTTAAAGAATACACTGTAACACTATTTGAAATATAGGTAGACGAAATATTCAAAACAATTAAAATATAAATAGGGAGGGGGTGGAAAGATAGCTCAGTAAGCTGAGGGCATGCTTTGCTTGAAGGAGGCTGGGATCCTTGACATTCATGGTTCTCTAAGCACCAAGCCAAGAGCAACCAAACACAGAGCTGAGAGTAGCACCTGGGCACTGCCAGGTGTGATTCGTTTATATACATATAAATGGGTGGTGCTGAGGAAGATTAAGGGTTTTACATGTGATTTGAACTGGTTAAATGTAAACATCAGGATGTTTTGTACGTGCCACCTAATCCCTAGAATGACCACCAAACCCACAAAATCTTGTACACTGAAAAGACATGAGAATTAAGGCTGAAATGATAGTACAGTGGGTAGAGCATTTGCCTTGCATGTTACTGACCTGAGTTCAATCCCTAGGATCCCCAAGCACTGCCAGGAGAGTGCAGAGCCAGGAATAACCCCTGAGCATCGTTGGGTGTGACCCAAAAAGCAAAATAAAAAAAATAAAAATGGGGTTCCAAAAATATTATTCAACTTTCTCACGGAAAGGCAGGAAAACAAAATACAATGAAAACAAAGAGTAAAAATAAAACATAAAATAAAAACAAAAGGCAGGGTCCTAGCAGATAACTCAAAAGGCTGTTGCACTAGCCTGGCATGCATGAGGCCCTGAATTTGATGCCCAGCATCTCATGCACTACCACCACCACCACAAGGTATGACCCTGGTAACCCCATCATTGCTGGGCCACAGTAGTACTGAATGGCAGGCCATAACATCAAGCCATCCAGCCCACAACCCTGGGCCAAGAATACCAGGAGTTAGTTGCCTTTGGACCCCTTGAGCACTGCTTCAAAGGATCCTCTCTGTGTCTCCCCACCCCAAATAAATTCAGGTTTAAACCTTAATAGGTCAATCACTGTATCACTGCCATCCCATTGTTCATAGATTTGCTCTAGTGTGTGCCAGTAATGTCTCCATTCATCCCTGTCACGTGCTACTGTAGCCCAATGAAGTATTGAGGGATCTTTCAGGGTCAGAGAAATGAGGACTGTCATTTGTTACTGTTTTTGGCATATCGAGTATGCCATGAGTAGCTTGCTAGGCTCTGCCATGAAACTCAATATATATAAAATAAATATATATGTAAAATAAATACAGCATTGTAGCACTGTTGTCCCATTGTTCATCGATTTGCTCGAGCGGGCACCAGTAACATCTCCATTTGTGAAGCTTTTTGTTACTGTTTTTGGCATATCGAATATGCCACGGGTAGCTTGCCAGGCTCTGCCGTGTGGGTTCTTGAATTATCTTGAATTATCTAATAGGTCAATAATTACATCAAATGTAAATGACCTAAATATATCTGTTGCAAATATTTTTAGTGATTATTTCATGTTGTACACAAATGCCAAATCATTGTGCTGTACAGCTGAAACCAATATATGTCAGTGACACTCTGACAAAAAAAAATAAACACAAAATAAATGGGCAATTTCACTGTGACTGGGACTGGGAAATAAAAGAAGCACGTTTTATTAGAATAGCAATTGACACAAATTTGGGAGTGATGGCCGATGATTTAAAATATAGGATCAAAAATCATAGATCAGGTGACTACCTAAAATAATAGAATAAAAACCAATGGGATACAAAAAAAATATGAGGATTTTGCATGCCCAAGAGCAGACAACTGGCTAAAGAAACTATGGTACATCTAAACAATGGAATACTATGCAGCCATTAGGAAAATGAAGTCATGAAATTTTCTTGTAAATGGATGATCATGAAGAGTATTATGCTGAGTAAAATGAGTCAGAAGAAGAGAGACAGACATAGAATGATTGCACTCATTTGTGGGATATAAAAAAGGCTTGACGTGACACTAATATTCAAGGGCAGTAGAAACATGGGCCAGGAGGATTGCTGTATGGTTGGAAGCCTACTTCAAGTGCTGGGGGAGAAGGCAGTTGGGATAGAGAAGAGAACACTATGACAAAGATAGTTGAAAATGATCCCTCTGGATAAGAAACTGCTTACTGAATAGAGGTAAAGGGACAAAAATGATAACTTCTCAGTATTTGTATTGCAAATCATAATGCCCAAAAGGGGATAGAGAGCAGGAGAACAGAAAGGGAGGGAGAGACAGAGGGAGGAAGGGAGGGAGAGAGGGAGAGAGAGAAAGAGAAAGGGAGAGAGAGAGAGAGAGAGAGAGAGAGAGACGGAGAGAGAGAGAAGCAAAGTGCCTGCCATAGAGATTGGCTGGTGGGGGATGGAGGAAACTGGGGATATGAATGGTAGGAAATGTACACTGATGGAGGAATGGGCGTTGGAATATTGCATGACTGAAACTTGATCATAAACAGCCTTGTAATTGTGCATCTCATGGTGATTCAATTAAATATATATTTTATATGAGTTTTTAAAACCCTGTTTCTTTATGCATGAAAACTATTCAAAGATGTAAGTAAAGAGATTTCTCAGCTTAACCCTGAGAACTGAGTTCCCTTTAGTTAGCAACTCCAGGGAAAATCATGTAAGAAAGATCAGGGGGTCAGAGAGATAGTACAGTGGCTGGGGCACTTGTCCTGCATGCACCCAACCCAGGTTCAATCCCTGGCACCACATATGATACCAGGAGAGATCCCTGAGCACAGTGCCAGGAGTAAGCTCTGACCACCATCAGGTCTGACCCACAAACAAAAAAGGAATAAAATAAGATAAAGGGGGGGGGGGAAGAAAAAAGAAAGAAGTATGAATGCCTTTCTCCCTTCCCCTTT
Organism: Sorex araneus; assembly: GCF_027595985.1. Lineage (NCBI taxonomy): Eukaryota > Metazoa > Chordata > Mammalia > Eulipotyphla > Soricidae > Sorex > Sorex araneus. Next base: position 43,332,732 of record NC_073305.1, on the reverse strand, counting down.
CTCCACCAGTCCCTCCTCTAAAACCACAGCAAAAAGACACAAAGAATTGAAATTCAATAACTCATTGTAAAAATGTTTTATGCAATGTCAAGTGTTGCCCAGGATGTAGAGAAACCAACCCCCTCCGAAACAAGGGTAGGCACATACATTTGCAAAATCATTTATAGTAGAACGGTATTTGGCAACATCTAAAAGATGAGTATATATGTTGATTCAGCAGTTCCGTTTTTAGGTATACATCCGGCATGGGGAAATGCTAACACTTGGCACCCAGAGAAACAGAAAAGAGGCCAGATGAAGCAGAGGGAGCAAGGGGGTTAGATCTAGAGTAGGGCGTGTCATGTGGGACACAACAAATCTCAGGCAGGTCTTCACTGGGCTCCACGGTGGAGGGTCTGATTTTTTTTTTTAACAGAATTGTTGGTAGCTCTTTGGTGCATAACATTTTAAGACAGAAGCAGGGAAAGAAATCAGATACCAAGTACCACCCTGACAGTGGCTTGGGAAAGGCAGTAGCAGTGGAGATGGGACAAGCGTTCAGATCTTGAGTGTAGCTGGTATTCCCACAACTGGTGCTAAGCCCAGGAACAGCCAAGATTCAGAGGCTATGAAATAAAGAGACTATGAAATAAAGAGACTATGAAATAAAGCTCCCTGAAGAGAGCAACACAGAATGTCCTGGAGTGTGCGGCCATGGATGCGGCTACGAGACCTCTTATACTCTAGCCCACTGATGTACCAAAAGTAGCATACGTTTGTTTGGGTTTAACATATTGCTTGTAATCTCTTATACAAGGGCTTCAATAGCTCCAGGATGAAATACAACAATCTTCACACACTTTCCTCTTATGGTGGTGGGATTGATGTTTGAATATTATTTGCAGTGAACTCTTGTGAACAACTTTATAAAAATTAAATAAAATAAACAAAGCATATGTGCATCCCCATGATTATAACAGAATCATTTATAATACCCCAAACATAGAAACCAGCTAAAGCACATCAGGGAATGACTGGAAAAAGAAACTGTGATATATATCTATATATATACATATATATATTCAGTAAAATACTAGTTAAATATTAAAAGTGATAAAATATCTTTCCCAAGAAAATAAAAACATTAATTTAAATTATAAATGCATAGCTGTTTATTACAGTGTCATTTACCAAGATTGGGGAACAATCCAAGAGTTCCCCAAGTTTGTCATCCAAGAGATGACAAATTGTAGTATTTACACACAATGGAATACTACTCAGCTATAAAAACTATGATACTGCCATTTTTTCTCATCTTGAAAGAACTTGGAGGAAGTTATATTTCAAAACACAACAGATCGAGAAGGACAAACACAATATGGTTTCATTCACACACGTATGTAAGGAACCAAAGAAAGGGGATGGGCAGTGTAACATTATAATAGATGCTTGGACTTTGACTACAGAACTGAGGTTACTGGTGGTGGTGGCAGGGAGTTAGTGGGGGTCAGGGGAGGAAGATGTAGATTAGAAGTGACATAAATACAGTGCTGGAGGGCACTTGAGTGTTGATGGAGGTGCAGTAACTTGGTGCACTAGATGCATAAATAGCAATGTTATTACAAATGTTGTGATTATGCTAAATGAGGTAAGTCAGGAAGTGAAATGATTAGCAGTTAGTTTTGCTCACATGAGGACTAGAAGTTACCAAATAAACTGGCACATCATAACAAAAATAACTCTTAGACTGTGAAAACTATGGGGGAAATTCCACAGAGAAAGGGGAAGAGAAGAGGGAGGAATGTGTGAGGGGTCATTTTGATAGTGGGGTGGCATTAAAACTTGGTTGTCGTAAACAGTGTTGCGATGAACATACATGTGCAGATGTCATTTCGACTATATCTTTTTGCCTCTCTGGGATATATTCCCAGAAGTGGTATTGCTGGGTCAAATGGGAGCTCAATTTCTAATTTTTTGAGGAGCGACGATATTGTTTTCTAGAAGGGTTGAACCAATTGGCATTCCCACCAGCAGTGTTGGAGGGTCCCTTTCTCCCCACATCCTCTCCAACAGCGGTTGCTTCTGTTCTTTTGGATGTGTGTCAGTCTCTGGTGTGAGGTGGTATCTCATAGTTGTTTTGATCTGCATCTCCCTGATGATTAGTGATGACGAGCATTTTTTCATGTGCCTTTTGGCCATTCGTATTTCTTCCTTGAGAAAGTTTCTGTTCATTTCTTCGCCCCATTTTCTGATGGGGCTGGATGTTTTCTTCTTGTAGAGTTCAACCAGTGTCTTATATACCCTTGATATCAACCCCTTATCACATGGGTATTAGGTGAATATCCTTTCCCATTCTGTAGATTGCCTTTGTATTCAGGTCACTGTGCCTTTTGGGGTGCAGAAGCTTCTTAGTTTAATATAGTCCTATTTGTTTATTTCTGTTTCTACTTGATTGCTTACTTCCATATCATCTTTGAAGATACCTTTGGCTTCAATATCGTGGAGGGTTTTTCTGACCTTGTCTTCAATGTACCTTACGGATTGTGGTCTGATGTAGAGGTCTTTAATCCATTTTGATCTGACTTTTGTGCATGGTGTTAGGTCGAGGTCTAAGCCCATTCTTTTGCATGTGGTTGACCAGTTATCCCAGCACCATTTGTTAAAGAGGCTTCCCTTGTTTCACTTCACATTTCTTGCTCCCTTATCACAGATTAGATGATCATACAATTGGGGTGGTGTGTAGGGATATTCCACCCTGTTCCATTGGTTTGCGTCTCTGCCTTTGTTCCAGTACCATGCTGTTTTAATTAATACCGCTTTGTAGTAGAGTTTGAGGTTGGGGAAGGTGATGCCTCTCATCTTCTTTTCCCCCAGAATTTCTTTAGCTATTCATGGGGGGGGGGGTTGTTCCATATGAATCTCAGGAGTGTTTTGATCCATTACTTTGAAGAATTTCATGGGTATCCATATAGGGATCACATTGTATCTGTGTAATGCTTTGGGGAGTATTGCCATTTTGACAATGTTAATTCTCCCAATATATGAGCAGGGATATGTTTCCATTTCCTCATGTCTTCTCTTATTTTGTGAAGTAGCATCTTGTAGTTTTCTTTGTACAGGTCCTTTACCTCCTTAGTTAAGTTGATTCCAAGGTACTTGATTTTCTGAGACATGGTTGTGAATGGGACTGCTCTTTTCATATCACTTTCTTCTCTTTCATTATTTGCTTCAAAAGACACAGTAACCAGAATACAAAGACAATCTACAGAATGGGAAAGAATATTCACCCAATTCCCATGTGATAAGGGGTTGATATTCAAGGATATACAAGGCACTGGTTGAACTCTATAAGAAGAAAACATCCAACCCCATCAGAAAATGGGGTGATGAAATGAACAGAAAAATTCTCAAAGAAGAAATACGAATGGCTAAAAGGCACACGAAAAAATGCTCTTCATCACTAATCATCAGGGAGATTCAGATCAAGACAACAATGAGATATCATTTCACACATCTAAAAGAACAAAAGCAAGTGGTGCTGGCGTGGATGTGGGGAAAAAAGGATCCTCCTTCGCTGCTGGTGGGAATGTTGACTGGTTCAGCCCTTTTGGAAAACAGTATGAATGCTTCTCAAAAAATTAGAAATTGAGCTTCCATTTGACCCAGAAATACCACTTCTGGGAATATATCCCAAAGATACAAAAAAGTATAGAAGAAATGATATTTGCACTTGTATGTTCATTGCAGCACTGTTTACAATAGCCAGGATCTGCAAAAAACCTGAGTGCCTGAGAACAGATGACTGATTAAAGAAACTTTGGTACATCTACATAATGGAATACTATGCATCTGTTAGAAAAGATGAAGTCATGAAATTTGCATGTAAGTGAATCAACATGGAAAGTATCATGCTAAGTGAAATGAGTCAGAAAGAGAGGGACAGACATAGAAGGACCGCACTCATTTGTAGAATATAAAGTAACAGAATGGGAGACTAATATCCAAGGATAGTAGAAATAAGGACCAGGAGGATTTCTCATGGCTTGAAAGCCAGCCCCACATGCTGGGGGGAAAGGCAGCTCAGATAGAGAAGGGACCACCAAGTAAAGAGTGCATGGAGGGCCCACTCAGGATGGGAGATGCATGCTGAAAGTAGACTATAGACCAAACATGGTGTCCACTTAATACCTGCATTGCAAACCACAACACCCTAAAGGAGAGAGAGAGTAGGAGGGAATGCACCTGCCACAGAGGTGGGGGATGGAGTGGTGGGGTGGTGGTGGTGGGAGGGACACTGGGAACATTGGTGGTGGAGAATGGGCACTGGTGAAGGGATGGGTACTCAATCATTGTTTGACTGAAATGTAAGCACCAAAGTTTGTAAGTCTGTAACTGTACCTCATGGTGATTCATTAAAAAGATTTTTACAAATTAAAAACACACATACACAAAAATAAATATATATCAAGGAAGAAAAAAATATATCGGTAATTGAATGCCTAACAGAAAAGAGTAGAAACAATGAAAATCACAATAGAAAAATTTTAATATACATTTATGAAGTAGTTAAGGGTGAACTTTACTTATATGCAGATTGATTTTTTTAATATTTTATTTTTATTTTTATTTATTTATTTTTTCTTTTTGGGTCACACCCAGCGATGCTCAGGGGTTACTCCAGGCTTTGCACTCAGGAATTTCTCCTGGCGGTTCTTGGGGGACCATATGGGATGCCGGGGAACGAACCTGGGTTGGCCGAGTGCAAGGCAAACACCTTACCCACTGTGCTATCGCTCCGGCCACCAGATTGATTTTTTAATAGTGCACAGCTGAAACATATACTGCTATAATGTAACGTGACTTCAACTTTTAAAGATAGATGACTGGTTATGGTCCTGGTGGCCTCCAGTGCTGCTGGGTCTGAGCCGTCAGGCTCTTACCCCTGCACCAAGTACCACAGACAGTGCCCCTGGGTTTCTAAACAATGTTGGGGTATCTCTTCTCCCAAAAAATGACTTAATGCTTTGAAACAATTTCTAAAAGTAATCAGTTCTGGAAAGTTTCAGATACATTAAGTACTGAGATATGAAGTGAAGTGAAAAAGCAAGTCTTCCCCCCCCCACACACACACTAAAAAAACCCCATATCTGATAGAAATAGCTAAGATCCTAAGAACCAGTCTCAGAAATAAACAGATGTATGGATGAGTGGATGGATGGATGGATGGATGGATGGATGGATGGATGGATGGATGGATGGAGGGAGGGATGGAGGGATGGATGGATGGATGGTTGGGTGGATGGATGGATGCATGGATGCATGGATGGATGGATGCAGGAATGATGGATGGATGGATGGATGGATGACTCAATAACTAATTTATGACTGGTTCTAGATGCAGGGAGGATTGCACAATAGTGAGTCTCTGAGAGCAGAAATCAATCCATTCCCATGGTTCTGTGTGTGGGGGTGATTCTTTCTCCAGGCACAAAGATTTTACTCTAAATGAAACATTGATTCCATTTCCTGACTTTGAGATTTCATGAGGAAAATACGGGAATATTAGAAAAGGAAGATGAATAGAGCAAGTTCTTCCTAAATCTCATAGCAAGCAAACTCGCTCTCAGGGCTTTGAGACACATAAGTTCTCTTGAAGTTTTGCTTTTTGCTCCTCTTTTCCTCGATAAGCTTTCAGAGGAATGGGAGACACATGGCCACTATTGCAATGTTCTCTGCATCCTTAACACTTTGTAGGCCAGTAATGATATGCTGAAGCAAAAGGGTTCTGAAGCGGTTCAAGATATAGGACTGCACATAGGCGTGATTGATGACTTACAGAGGTAAAGCATTACAGCAGAGGCAACTCTCTTGCAGAGATTAATTCGAGGAGACACTCTAATTCCCAGGGACATCTATATTGCTTTTTCCTTTCCCTTCAGTTGTACATATTAAAAAATTAAGTTTATGAGCTGGAGCAATAGCACAGTGGGTAGGGCGTTTGCCTTGCATGTAGCCAACCTGGGTTCGATTTCTCCGCCCCTCTCGGAGAGCCCAGCAAGCTACCAATGGAAGTGTATCTCGCCCCCATGGCAGAGCCTGGCAAGCTACCCGGGGTGTATTCGGTATGCCAAAAAACAGTAACAACAAGTTTCACAATGGAGACGTTACTGGTGCCCACTCTAGCAAATCGATGAGCAACGGGATGATAGTGACGGTGACTTTTTATTAATACTGCAGTTATATGAATTAAACACAGTAAGCTATCATCAGAGTTAAGACATGGCTGAGGTTGGAGAAGGATCAGGGGACAGAGGGACGCTGAGTGATGGAGTGAGAGTTGGCCCTAGGAAGGGAGTGTCAGCTGTGTAGATACTGTGTGTGACTACTGAGACCGTTGCAATGACTTGGTTGCTGTTGTATTAGAATTATTATCTGTATAAGCAAAGGGCTGGAGCGATAGCACAGTGAGTAGGGAGTTTGCCTTGCACGTGGCCAACCCGGGTTTGATTCCTGCATCCCTCTCCGAGAGTCCGGCAAGCTACCGAGAGTATCCTGCCTGTATGGCAGAGCCTGGCAAGCTTATACCCGTGGCGTATTCGATATGCCAAAAACAGTAACAACAAGTCTCACGGTGAAGATGTTACTGGTGCCGGCTTGAGTAAGATATATAGATTCCAAAACTTAATTCTCTGGACTCATGGGGCAAGCAAGACTTTTACCATAAATCCCAGACATAAGTCCTCAGACTGGTCCAACTTGTCCTTCTCCATAGGGGTCCTGTCTCTTAAGTCATAAAGGCTTTCATCAATAGCATGATTTTATGCTTTCTAGACTGTCCTGTTTTGATGCTGAGGTAGATTTGCCACTTGCCCTGGGCCCATCTATGTCCTGTGGTGAGACCCCCTTTTAGGGTTATTAGGAGCTATGGCAACCAAAGCCTAAGCCAAGTAATTATGATGGATGCCCAAGAGTAAATATATTTCAGAGTCAATCAACTCCCAAGTATTAGGAGCACAGCATTAATGGTCTTTCTGTTTAAGCAAAGAACATTGCTCTATAGAAAATATGAAATGGCTGTAGGGAAAACAGAAAAGCAAGTAATTCACTTCAAATACAAAGTCCAGAATCACAGAAGTTTTGGCTTATAAGTAACCAAGACTGACTTGGGGAACTGTGACAATGAGAGGTAGAGCACAAAGGAAAGGTTAAAGATAAACTCAGGTGATTAGAGATGCTTGCAAGAGCACTGTGAGTTTCTCTGGGGGGAGGAAAAGAGGCAATTCACTGATGAGGACTAAAGCACTCAGCGCAAATATCCAACACTGTCTCTTGTGTTCATACACAAGAGAGTCTCTCCTTTCTCGGTTCTATGAATGGAATTTTCTTTCTGTGAATTTCCTAAAGGTCAAAGGAACTATCTCAGAGGCCCTGATGAAGAAGACACATTGCTTGTAGCTCAAAATACATTTTCCCCAATAGGAAGGTCACATGAGAGGGGAAGAAAAGCCTGGTGTGGAGGTTCTTCTCTTGCAGACACCTGAGACTGGTTTCTGGAATGTAGACATTGAGCAGTATGGGTGCAGAGCCGCAACCACAGTGACCCAGGCCTGTCTTTCTGAGTTGCTCAGTTCTGTAGCTTCTCTAGAATGTAGGCCTCCGCTCACTGACTTCCTGTGTGCTCAGGCTTCTGATATGCCCTTTATTTTTTTTAACGTTTTTTATTCAATCACTGTGAGATAGACCCTTGCAAAGTTGTTCATGATTGGATTTCATCCATACAGTATTCCAACACCCATCCCTCCACCAGTGTACATGTCCTCGCACTAGTGTCCCCAAGTTCCCTCCCATCCCCCATCTGCCACCCCCTGCCTGCCTCTATGACAGGCGCTTTTCCTCTCTCTCTCTCTCTCTCTCTCTCTCTCTCTCTCTCTCTCTCTCTCTGTGATTAGCCCCTTAGTCCCTGAAGTATGACCATAATGGGATGGGTCCACGCAGGGCCAGGCTGCCCTGCCTACAATTCAGCTCTGTAGCTAAAATCCCCTATCCATCTCTTCTGTTGCCTTTTTTGTCTTCGCTTCAGAAGAAGTCTCGAAACTAACAACATTTCATCTGAAGCACCAAGAGTAATTTCCCTCTAGCAGGTTTTGAGTGATCAGCCTGACTCATCTCTTTCGCTGCCTTTCCAAGTCTCCTTGTCCCTGTCTCCAGGTCACCCCAGCCCACTCACTCCTGGGATGTGTCATAGTTGCTCTGTCTAAATTTGCCTGAGAAACTTCCCACCTCTCTTTGTCATTTTAACATCCTCTATGGGGCATGGGGGCTCCTGAGACCTCTCTCAACCTTTCTGCTTGTTTCCACACAAGACCCAATTGCCACTCTTGTGTTGCTGCACTTTCTAAGAACTGCATAACTTCCAGGCAGAAGAGGTAATACAGGCGTGCTGGAGGTCACCCTCTGCCAGGCTGGGGTCAAGATGCAGCTCAGAGACTGGTAGACTCATCATTTCACTGCTGTTCAACTAATCCCAAGTCTCTGGGAAATGACCACATGGTCAACACAGAGACATAGAGAGCAACTGGTAATGAGGCGCGTGGGGCTGAGAGGGAGTGATGTGGACCAGGTGCAGGCAAAGTGGCAAGGCTGCTAAAATGCACCTAAAAGAGTAGGTGTCATTCATATTCAGCATCATATACAGGGGTCAGTGGGAGGTCCTGACCCAGGTCCTAGAGTCTATTCAAATAATATAGCCCAGTGGGCTAGGTCTGGTGACAAAGGCACCATCTAAGTCTACATCCCAAATCTAGGTGATCTGCTATTTAGTATGAAGGTAGAGGGAAGAGAATCTTCCACAGCCCCATAGGGTTTTAGTCGCCCGCATAGATGAATTAGAATTCACAGGTGGTACAATTAAACCAGAGTCAGAAATGACTCTTTCAAAGACCTAATTGCTTCTCTTTCCTCTGTACAAAGACATGGTGGAACAAGGTACGAGGCTAGAATTGGAGACATGCTATGTTGGGTAGTAGCAGAGGGGTCTGAAGTGATTTTTTTTGTGGACTCCCCTTTCCACGATAATTTTGAGGAGTGCTGAAAGAAATGCAATTTGGTGGTCCATCCGTCTAGATTCTTTGCTAGAAGCAATCATTTAGGAGGGGAAACTTCACTGTGGTATAGTCTAACTCCTTATCTCATCAAGGTGTGACTTTCAACCCATTTCTGCCAAGTTGTTTATATTTTTCTTGCAAATTTTGAAGAGTTCTCTGAATTTTAGGTGTCAATTCTTTATTGATAATCTTTATCACAAGTATCAATTTCCAACTATTGTTTTATATTGATTTTTTATGGTCTACTTTGCTCTGAAAACATTTGAAATCCTTATAATGATCTAATACACTTATTTTTTCTCTGTTAGCATTTGATTTCTGTGTCACTGGTTACATATTAGAGAAAACTGAGGGTTTTTTTTTTTTGTGTGTGTGTGTATATCCAGAAATTTTTCACTCAGGTTTTCTATACATATGAACATTTTTGTTTCATAGAGCACATAACGTTTTATGATTTTGTTTCTTATTGTACTCATTGCATTTGTTAGAATGCAATATTTCTCTCTAAGAAATATTACCTTATCGTGATTGTGGCAGTCTCTCTATATGGTTTCTGTACTTAATTGGTTTGGTCTTAATATTTTACCATTGGTAAAAATCTCAGCAAGCTACCGAGAGTATCTTGCCCACACGGCAGAACCTGACAAGCTGCCTGTGGCGTATTCAATATGCCAAAAACAGTAACAACAAGTCTCACAATGGAGACGTTACTGGTGCCCGCTCAAGCAAATAGATGAGCAATGGGATGACAGTGATACAGTGATTTTACCATTGGAGTATTTGTTTGTTTTTAAGGATTTTTACAGCTATCATCTCAAATAGTTTCATAATTTTCCCTATTTGGGGACTAATTGTTACAATTTTATCAAATAATTTCCCACTATCTGTCAATGAAATAACTTAGTGATTATTCTTCAATTTGTTAGTTTAATGCATCAAGATTAAGTTTAAGTTCCTAATTTGGACATCTTGTTTCATGTTCATATAGCAACACTTCACCATGGAGTGATACTATTGTGATTTACCATTATATTTTATTTACTTGTGTTTTTACTTATATTTTATAAATAAAAAATTGATAGATAGTTGCCTTCTTGCAAACTTCAAAAATAGACTGATTCACCCAGTACCTCCATTGCAAACCATAACACCCAAAAGGAGAGAGAGAGCAAAAAGGAATGCCCTGTCACAGGGGCAGGATAAGGTGGGGGGACAGAATGGGGGGGTGGGAGGGACCCTGGGGCCATCGGTGGAGGAGAATGGGCACTGGTGGAGGGATAAGTACTTGAGTATTGTATGACTGTAACACAAACATGAAACACATGAAATGCAGTCTTTCTATATCTGTCCCTCTCCTTCTGATTCATTTCACTCTGTATGATTCTCTCCATGTTCAACTGGGATTCATTTTAATCACTTCAGTTTTTTTAGGAGGTCTCCCATTTCCTTAAGGGTTCAAATATGTTGTCCTAGAGCTGTAGATAGAACTAACCTACACCTGTTCTTGACTTCCTTATTTATGTGTCTCCTTTCTTATTTCTAATGAATGATAATTCACTGAAGAGCAAATATAAGTGGCAAACAAATAGAATAAACATGTGCAAATACACAAAACATATTAAAATTTTAAAAGTCACTTTGCAGTCTTCAACCCAACCACATTTGGAAGAGTGGGAATGCCAATTATAACACCTGTTTGTTCTCTGCCATTTCTCTGGTTACATAAGGAAGTGAGCATGTGGTAAGGTGGCCTTTTCAGTCTCCAAGTCACCCAGGCACCAAAACTTTAAAACCAGTGTTACCTAGAGTCATGAGAACAGGAAATATCAAGGGTGAATCATTAGGTAAAAGAGACATGATGTCTGTTACTGCTTCCCACTTCTCCTCACACATCTGCATCTTGTGGTCCCTGGGCCTATGCCTTCTAGCTCCTCTGCAGAGGCAAGATTATTTTAATCTTCAACATGTTGTCTTAGCTGGTAATTTAACAACATGTCTACATAATTTTTTAAAATTGACTTTTCAGGTACAATAAGAGAGGTAAGTATTGCACTCTATATCTTTCGGTTTTATCTTAAAAGAGTGTGAAACTTCCTGAAATGTCTCTAGCTCTTGAAATAACCACACAGATGTTGCTCTTTCTCCTTTTTCTGTTTTAATTCTTTATGAGTGCCACAAGAGATAAAATAGCATGTAAATTTCTGACAAGGGTCCAATGTGGATACAGTTTATGTAAGAATATAATGCTATTCAAAAGTGAGATTGTGGGTCAGAGAGATAGTACAGCAGGTAGGGCGTTTGCCTTGCACATGGCTGACCTGGGTTCCATCCCTGGCATCTCATATGGTTCTCCAGCATCAACAGGAGTAATTCCTGAGTGTAGTGCCAGGAGCAACTCCTGAGCATCTCTAGGTGTGATCCAAAAAGAAAAAAAAAGTGAGATTGAGATTATATGAGGTAGAAAACACATAGGCAAAAAAGTGTAATTTGAGGTTTAACTTTGATGTTAGTCATTTCTAAGACAAACAAAAGACATCAGCAGAATGTACAAAGATACCCACGGTTAACTCTCTTTGATCCAGACATTAAAAAAATGGTGCAAAATATAAAGGAGAGAAGAGCATTTTGAGAGAAAGGGGGAGTCCCAGTTTATCTACTGCATTAAATTTTGAAATAAGAATGATATGTCTATGTTTACAAAAGATAAATGAAAACAAAAAAGCTAAACTTTTAACAAAAGTCTTGTCAAAATGCGTGCAAAGGGGTCAGGAAGTGGTTGAAAGGGCTGGAGCATATGCCTTGCTTCAAGTTTGATTGCCAGCACCTCATGGCTGCCCCAAGCACAGTCAGATATGGCCCGGGTATTCCCAGTCAAGATTCAAATCACCAGGCAGACCCACTGGGCTTTATATTGCCCGAAGTTGACCCAATCCCCAAATACTGCTCAGGAGTCTCCCCTCAGCCATCACCCACCCAAAATTAAGCACTTGCTAGAGATTATCATCTATTTTTCATAAATTGAGGATTTTTAGATTAGTATGGGATGTGAATTACAGATGAAAAGATTCTTAGAAAATAGTTGACTGTTAGAAGTTCTGCTGTGCACCATAGGATTACTGACAAGACCAAATGCACTGACCTTGCTCCCGATACACCTAATATTTCAACACCCAGGGCAAACCAGTTATCCTTTTTAATTTTAGTTTGGTGCACAGTGAAACTGCACTGAATTGTATCATGCCTTTACTTTATTTGCTTGTCAAGAGATTTTTGGGTCTTACAGAGATAACAACATAGTGAATCTGAAGGAAAAAAATGTGTATTGAATGAAAAATTAGTACACAAGTGTTTTTATAATTTTCATTGGTAATTGGAAACATAACTGAAACTCAGAGTGATTTGGGCACCAAGTATGCAATGGTGTTCACATCTTTCAGTTATACTTTCAGAAATATGACAACATCATATAAATGTTGCAGAGTTGCTAGTAACATATGCAAAACCAGTTCACTTTACTATTCAGTTTTTAGCCATAGATAAACCAGACCTCAGCTTCTTCTCTGTGACTTGCAACTCAATACAGAGTCATGGAACTGAACATGGGAGGCCATCTAAAAATAAACTTCTTTATGAGGTATTGTCAGTAAATGTTTGACATGTATACCCATTTTATATACCTGTAGTTTCATGATCACATAAGAATTTCTTGCTCAAGGGGATGGAGCAATAGCACAGCGGGTAGGGCAAACAGCTGACCCAGGTTCGATTCTCAGCATCCCATATGGTCCCCTGAGCACTGCCAGAAGTAATTCCTGAGTGCAGAGCCAGAAGTAACCCCTGTGCATCACCAGGTGTGACTCAAAAAGAAAAAAAATAAAAGAATTTCTTGCTCAAGTTTTTGAGAGAGATAGCTCAAAGAGCTGAGTATATGCTTCACATGAGAGAGGCCCGGATTCAAACCCTGGCATTGTATGAGCCCCTGAGAAAACCTAAGCATTAGATAGCCCCTGTCCACCACTGGGAATAGCCTCTAAACCAAAATGAAAACCAACCAACCAAACAAACAAAAATTTCTCAAGCAGAAAGAATAGAACAGGTTTAAGAAATCCCAAACTAGATGACTAAAAAGCCATTGAGAAACTATCTGAACCACATTTATCTAAAATTCCAATTTAGTTGGTACAGCATCCAGGATGCTTGAGCAAAGAAAGTACGATAGCAAACTTTACAGAGGGCAGTTCTGTCATAGTAGTTGCTAAGTTGTTTTCTGAACATTGTAGGAGAATAATACCCAAGGACAATAGAACAAAGGTCAGGAAAGCTGATCATTTGTCATTTCTAATGATAGGGAAAGTAGTCAATTTGGATGAGAACTGGGTGCTGAAAAGAGGTAAAGTGACATGCATGATACTCTTTTAGTAACACTATTGCAAACCACAGTGCCTTAAAGAAGATAAGCAAAAGGGTAGAGTGCCTGCCAGAGAAGCAGACTGGAGAGTGGGAGGGAAGCTGGGGACATTGGTGAAGGGAAGGGAACACTGGTGAAAGGATTGGTGTTGGAACATTGTACACTCGAACTCAATCATGAGTAACTTTGGAACTTGGTAATCATTATGATTCAATAATTTTTTAAATGGAAAAAAAGTCAGAGTTTTTTGTGGAAAAATGGTTCATGTACTGCAACTCACTTAAGAATCATCCTGACAGTCCCCGTGTGTTTAGTTGCTATGGCTGTAAGGATACTGCTGCTGATCCACACCCCGAGTGTCAGTGGCAGAAACTGAAATGAAGATGGAAGCCTAGACTCTTGCTAAAAGTGTTTAATAGTGGGCATACTGCCCCATGACAGCATTTATTATTATATTTAATGACTAAGAACAAGCTTCCCTTGGGTGCTTTTATGAAATCCCAAATGCATGGGAAATATTATTAATTTTAAAATGTAAAAAGATCAATAATCACTGTTTCTTCACTTAGTTTCCCCCAAAAGCAGAGCTCAAGGCCAAGGCAGCAGAAGGGGGCAGGCAGGGTGGGAGAGCAGGGAAGGAGAAGGGACCTTTCAGGACAAGGATTCACTGCGACCACCACCTTAGGTTGTGGGTGCAGTTTCCAGGGTTGTGTGAGAAGCTGTCAGAGGCTTCTTAGGACTGTCCTGCTGGGAGGTGGAGGCAGACACAACATTTATCCATCAGCTTTTATCTACCATTGGCCAAAACATACATGAGGCAGATGGTTCATTGGATATCAAGTTGCTTCACTTCCAGCTGACACATGTGGGTGCTGAGTGTCCATGTGGGGCCTTAGCATGGGTGCTGAAAAACATGGACCCACCCACAGACCGGGTGCCATAGGCTTCCAGGTGACTCCCTATGCAGATGAGGCCACAAGGATTGAAAGTGACACCAAGAAGCATCCAGATGGCAGATTCTGGAACAATCATTCAAAACACATCTTCTCAAGTAGTACCCAATCAAGGAAACACCAATTTCCCCTGTGATCGTATTTGTGATTCCAGGAGCTGAAAAGAATATAACCATCATCTTAGTTGACTGCCAAGAGAGGTAGAGTCAACAGTTATTTCTATTGGGTCTTCCTCCAGGGCCTTCCCTACATGTACATGCTGCCAAGTAATTTGACTTTGGTGCTACCTTAGGGTGTATCAGTTCCATTAAAAAAATTAATTTCCTTTTCTTGTAGGTGAGGGTTTCTCTCCCTCACACTTCCTTCCCCTCCCTGCATCCTCTCAATAAGGTAATTTTCCGATCTCTGATTAGATTGCTCATCAGTGTTCATGCTGTCATGAGGACCTAAACGGGCCTCACTGTGCAGTGCACCTGTGTTTTCTGTGGTTGATAATGGCTTCTTCTTCCCTCCCCACCAAATGCTTATGCGTCTTTGAACTTCCTTATATTGAGTTATTTTTATGCCTCTTGCTGATTTTCCAAAATGCTTCACTTTGACTTGTCAATTATTGTGTGTGTGTGTGTGTGTGTGTGTGTGTGTGTGTGTTTGGTGGGGGAGGGAGGAAGGGTTCTACCACACAAAGCATTGCTCAGGAGTTACTCCTGGCTCTGGCTCTGTGCTGAGGAATTACTTCTGGTGGTGCTCTGGGGACCATATGGACTGCCAGGAATCAAATCTGGCTTGGCCTTGTGCAAGGCAAATGACCTATCTGCTGTACTACCTTTCTGGCCTCTGACTTGTCAATAATTGCTTGACAAGACTTTTTTCTTTATAAAATTTTATTAAAGCACCATGATTTTCAAAGTTACTCGTAGGTGAGTTTTAGATATACAATGTTCCAGCATCAATCCCATCACCAGTGTCAACTTGCCTCCCCCAATCGCCTCAGGTTCCCTCTCACCCTCCAGCCTGCCTCCATGGCAGACCCATTATTAGGGAGAAGGTCAGAGAATGACAGAAATTGAGGGGGAAATAAGAAGAAGTATAAGAGAAGTATCGGGTGCAGGGGTCAAGAGCCTTAGATACATTAGTGATGTAGTACAGATATATATATATATATAGCTATACATACAAACCACAAAACCAACGATACTGGAAATATGAGATTCTAACTCCCTCAACATTTTTTTTAACTCTCTGAAGCCCACAAATTCTTTGTTCCTCTGCAAACTCGTGCTCTGGAGTGCTGGACTCTTGCTGATACTCCCGTGCGTTGAACTTCATTTCCAGGTCCCTGGGTCCTCCTCTTTCTTGCTTTTTCCTTGCTTTTGTTGTTATATGTGTTTTATCTCATCTTGGAGACAAAACGGAAGGGAAACATTTAAGACCTGACATGCCTAAAAGTATCAATACGCTCCCTTCATACTTGATTGGCTCTTGGGCAATCAAGAATTGTACAGCTTCTCAGAATTGTACATCTGCAACTACACTGCTTTTTGCCATCAGTATTTTTGTTTTGTTTTGGAGACACACCTAACAATGCTCAAGCCTTACTCCTGGCTCTGCACTCAGCGATTGCTTCTGGTGGTGCTTGGGAGACAATATGGGATGCTGGGGATTGAACCCAGTCTGACTGAGTACAAGGCAAATGCCCTATACACTATTCTATCCCTCCAGCCCTTACGATCAGAATTGTTGTGAGAGTCTCATGACAAGTTCATTTCTCTTCTTTCCTATTGCCTGCTTTTCCTTCTTGGAAGCACTCCGTGTGCTTTTCTGTCCTTTCTGCTCTGAAGACTCCTAAACATGAGCCTGGGAGAGGGTTTGTAACCACTTAACAGTATCTATCACTTGGAGTCTCCTCTTTATTTATTTATTAATTTTATTTAATTTTTATAAAGTAGTTCGCAATATTTGTTTATATTGAATATTCAAGCACCAATCCCACCACCATTATACCTTCCCACCACCATATTTCATATGTTGCTATACGGAACTCCAATCCCTGCCCCAAAGCAGAACCAAAACAATTTATTTTGGATTGTCTGTTATGAATAAACTGCTGAAAATGATGCAAAAAAGTTCCCTTCGACAAAATTGTGTGAGATTGTTGTATTACACCCAGAGGTCATTAAGGCCTCCTATAAGAAATTACTAACATGTTAAGGGTTGAGCCTTGTGTGCATATATATCACTGTATCACTGTCATCCCGTTGCTCATCGATTTGCTCAAGCGGGCACCAGTAACATCTCCATTGTGAGACTTGTTACTGTATTTGGCATATTGAATATGCCATGGGTAGCTTGCCAGGCTCTCTGAGAGGGGAGGAGGAATGAAACCCAGGTCGGCCATGTGCAAGGCAAACACCCTACCCGCTGTGCTATCGCTCCAGCATATATATATATATATCTCGGCAGAGCCTGGCAAGCTACCTGTGGCGTATTTGATATGCCAAAAATAGTAACAATAAGTCTCAAAATGGAGATGTTACTGGTGCCCACTCGAGCAAATTGATGAGCAATGGGATAACTGTGACTGTGATATATATATGTGTGTATATGTATATGTATATGTATACCTATATATCACTGTATTGCTGTAATCTCGTTGTTCATCGATTTATTCAGGGGGTGCCAGTAACAACTCCATTCATTCCAGCCCTGAGATTTTAGCAGCTTCTCCTTACTCGTTTTTCCCAACAATTAGAGGCTCTTTTTAGGGTTGGGGGAATGAGACCTGTTATTGTTACTGTATTTTGCATATTGAATATGCCATGGGGAGCTTGCTAGGCTCTTTCATGCAGGTGGGATGCTCTCGGTAGCTTGCCAGGCTCTCCAAGAGGCATATATATCTATACATATAACTATATATTTATATATATAAATATATATATGTCCCTTTATGATGATGTGTCCAGGAATATGTTAACTCATTGTGAGGCTTGGCCCAAGCATGTGGAAAGCGACCTGGAGCATATATATATATATACATATATATGTATATCTGTTGGTATATATATACACATACATACACATACATACATATATATAATATAATCTATATAGACAGATGTATATACACACATAGACATATGTATATATATACATATAACACTGTAAAGACATATTTCCCTCTAAGATTGGTGGTTGCCTTCTACTTTAAACCCAATCAAATGTGGTGCACTACTCTTGGAATATTAGTGGTGTGAGGTATGAGATGTCATCTGGCCACAAATGTGGCACTGCGGTCTAGGCTCTTCCGTGCATGTGGAGAGCAGCCGTGAGCATGGCAGGGGTTGAGTTCTGGAGGTTTCCAGCTGCTGGGGCTGGTCCTTAGGGCAGGGAGGGAATCTCACCCACCCCCCACTCCCACTCTGGGTAGCCCCGAATGAAACAACCTGGTGTGGAGTTAGGGAGCCTCCTTGTTAGTTCTCCTCCTTCTGGGGACTTTGTGTGAACCTCACCATTACCTTACCACCACCATCACTGCCACAATGGTTACCACAGCTGCCACTACCCCTGCTACCACCACCTTTGCTGCGATTGCTGCTACAGGAATTATTTTGGTCAAATTTTTAACATCATCTTATATACCACCCTCTTTCTTTGCATGGCAAAGCCAATTGTTCCCTTTTCTCTCCCTTTTATTGCAGTTAAGGATCTGGGTTCTAGAGCTAAATCTTGGCTTCATGTCCTAGCTAACTTATGTCACTTGGTAGGCCTTGACAGTGATTAGTGCTATCCTGCAGTTTTCCCTAATTGTAAAGTATGTATATTTATCCCAATATGACAAGTTATTTGAGGATTAAATGAATTATTGTATATAAAAAGTAAGCCTGCTCCTTAGAAACCAATCAAAACTGTTAATATCAGATATTTTCTATTAGTTTTCTTACTCAGATTTATATTAAACCATCTGTTAGCTTTTTTCCTTTAAAAATTTTGATACTGCATTTTTAAATTCTAAGAGGCGTTGTTTTCTTTTTTGTGTCTCTGTTGGTCTCTATCTGTATCTGCCTCTGTGTGTGTGTGTGTCTCTCTCACTCCTTACCACTACCTTTTGCTTCAGGGATCCCTACTCATCCTTTATCTCTCTGGAAGAAAAAATACCATATGTTCTGTTTTATCTGTTAGTTTTCTCGTGCCCCCAGATTTTTCTCTCCTTAGAGTTCTTATCTCTGATGATAATTTCAGAGCCGTCTTTTGTTTCCTTCGGGAAAGAGGGGAAGCCCACACTCAGCAGTGCTCAGGAATTACTCCTGACTTTGCACTCAGGGATTACTCTTGGAGGGGTTCAGGGACCATATGGGGTGTAGGGGATCAAACCCATATTGGCAGCATTGAAGGCGAGTGCCCTATCTGCTGTATTGTCTCTCCAGCCCCAGCCAGATACCATCTTTCACATAGGCACTTGTGCTCTAGTGTCTGGGAATCCCTTAAATTCTATTCTATTTAAGTCAATCAGAAGCACAAAGTAAACTGGGCTGTCCAGGGGTGGGCTTTATCCTATATTGGACTGTGAGCAGGTCTTTGTGCTGACAGACTTTCTGATCACCAGTGCCTGTAAATGGTCCTCTCTGAGATCATTTGTTTCTGCAAAGACAAATCCACTCATCTCCTGCTCATAAGAGCTTTGCAGGTAGCCCTTCCTGACTGCAGAGTACCTGAAAGTTGGGTCCAAGGAAAGGATCCAGCACTCCTACTGTTTGCACTAATCCAGGGGTTGTAGCTCAGCACCCACCCCAACCCTCTGCTGTGTCTGTCTCTGAGAATGGAGGCCCTTAGATGTGTTACTCTGAAGATACCTCCAGGTTTCCATTGAATATGATAATTGAAAGGTCTGGGAACAGGCTTATGGGAAGAAAAAAGCAGAGGCCGAAAGGAGAGTCAGGCTAAAACAAGTTTATTTTCTATATTTATTTATTTATTTATTGAAAGTGCTCCTGGACCAAGTCCTCTGGCCAATGGGGAAGGCATTTGGAGTCTTGCCACACTTGCCTTTTAGGGTGGATTTATAAGAATGTAGAGGAGGTCTGGGGCAGGGGAGGATTGAGTGGTTAGCTCAGAACCAGGTCCTGTTTCTGCCTAATTAGGGTAAGTTGGCTGGTACCAGGGTTAAGTAGAGGGTCTTTGTTGTGGGTCCCAGAAATTCCAGGGATAAGAAATTCCCTGAGTGGTGGTTTTACAAGCTGCATATGCAGGTTTCCAGATGTTCTTCTACCTGGAACCCTTGGGCTGACCCAACAATAATCACCTACTTGTGTGTATTGGGAAGGGTAGCACTGCAGCACTGTAGCACTGTCGTCCTGTTGTTCATCGATTTGCTCAAGCGGGCACCAGTAATGTCTCCATTGTGAGACTTGTTGTTCTTGTTTTTGGCATATCGAATACGCCACAAATAGCTTGTCAGGCTCTGCCGTGTGGGCGGGATACTCTCGGTAGTTTGCCAGGCTCTCTGAGAGGGATGGAGGAATCTGGGTCGGTCACGTGCAAGGCAAACACCCTACCTGCTCTGCTATCGCTTCATACTTCTACTATTAATAAACTCTTTCCATGTCAGCAACTACATTATAGAAGAAAAATTTAATCAATGACATTGTATTGTTTATAGCAAATACATTGGGAAGGGTAGAACATTTTTAAAATGTTTTTTAAAAAACTTCATTTTTGCTTTTTGGATCACATCCAGCAATGTTCTGGGGTTACTCCTGGCTCTGCATTCAAGAATTACTCCTGGCGGTGCTTGGGGGACCATATGGAATGCCGGGGATCCAACCCGGGTCTGCCTGCATGCAAGGCAAAAACCCACTGTACTATTGCTTGCGCCCAGGGTAGGATGTCTTAATGTATGCAGATTTTTAGCTAACCATCTTAACTTTCCATAGTACTGGTACCTCTGTCTCAAGAATGTTCAAAGTTCTGAAAGCTTCAATTAATTTGTTTCTTATGGTTCTTAGCAAATTCCTAGTAGGCCTTTCCATATTATCCTATCAAGATAAATGATTCCAAATGATTATAAGTTCATACTAAGATCAAAACCAAAAGGGCACATCAGGCTTTGACATATTTACTTCCACCTGTACTGTGAAAGATGATTTGCCTTGGGTCAAGATAAGGACCCTCAAGAGTATTGGAGATGGGTGAGGGTGATCATGGGAAATAATTTATTTATCCAGTGTTTAATCCTTAGAGGACAAATCTCTTATCTTTCTTTGGTGCTAAGAATCTATGCAGTATTGATGCTGTCTGGAACCTGGTGAATCTGTTCTAAGTATGATGCCATTGTGGGCAAATTTTGATGGTTCTTGTGTGAAAGTTGGAGCTATGTTGTGTCTTCTTTGCTGCACCATTATTTACTTTGGTGGGCCCCTTGGGGTCTTATCATATAGAATCTTGTCATAAGACATTTACCTGCAATTGAGAAGGCATCCCAGCACACCATATTCAAGTCTCTTCTATTGTGGAGGTCCATTGGTGAGTGTTCTCATAGATAAAAATATTTTTTAGGTCTTGATTTCTAAAAGGAGCATAGACAAGTGCCTCCAAATTTTTCTAACAACAATTTACAGATCCACACCTAGAAATTGGTGTAAATTCTGACCCTAAGAGATCATTTCCTCCAAGAAAATTCTTACTATTAGGTCTTTGTATTCTAACATCTGGGAAGAACCTTTATTGTCCTTTGTGATGGGGGAATGCTGAGAGGTCCAGGGCTCATGAAGTTTAGTTTCATGTTTATCCAACCCAAATACAGAGCTTCCTATACCCAAATCAAGCATGACTGTATCTCTCAAAGTTATTCAGTCGAGGGGGATTTTCAGTGAGATAACGGGCCCAGACTGAGGAGGGAACTGGCAGTTTGCAAGGATTAAGGATGCTGAGAGTGTGAGCAAACTGCCTATAATTACTTCAAAGCCTACTTGAATATTCACACCACTTCCATTTGATGATGCCTAAAGGGTTCTTATAGGTTCAGAATAACTATCAAGTGTTGTGGTGACCTCATGCCCAAAGTCAAGCTCAGGCTGCTGGAGCTCAGTACAGCCCAGAGTTCTTTCATGCTAATAATGGTGTTACTCTGCTTTCCTTGGGGCAGCCCAGAGGCTCTGGGTTCCTCTCCAGATTGGATGCAGGCTCCCTATGACATCCAGATAGTTTTATATACTTACTTCTCAGAGCATCCCATCTGATATGTTGGAGCAGCTAGTGATAGAGTCACTAGACTTAAACTCTTAGTTAGCTTTTTTTTTTTTTTTGCTTTTTTTGGGTCACACCCGGCGATGCACAAGGGTTATTCCTGGCTCTGCACTCAGGAATTACCCCTGGCAGTCTTCAGGGGACCATATGGGATGCTGGGAATCGAACCCGGGTCGGCCGCGTGCAAGGCAAATGCCCTACCCGCTGTGCTATCACTCCAGCCCCACCTTTTTTTTTTTTTTTTTTTGCTTAAACTCTTAGTTAGCTTTTGAAACTCCTCTTGCTTTAGAGTTCTAGAGCGGAAAGTTTGTAGGATAACCAGTAAAAGGATAAAGCAGAACACACAATATGGTATTACTGCTTCTAACTGCAGAAGGCCTCTCAGATATATTCCTTTATTAGTAGACATAGATGTGCATCTAGAAATACGTCCATGCATTCTTTAATTTTCCTTTTAGACTGGTTTGAAAGGTCATGGACCTCACCCAACACAGACAGAGGGACAGAGACTAGTAAAGTGGAGAAACAGGAGAAGTTTATTGGGGTGTATTTCCAGGAGGGCCCTACTGATCTTTAGTGAGGTTGGGGTAGAGCCCCACCTGGGAAAGCCTCAGACAGGTTTTAAAGGTCTCATTGGTGGAAAGGGAACAAAGGAAGGTGTGCTTGGTCTAGCATTCTCTTATCTGCAGGGGCAGATGTAATGCAGCCCTGTCCTCCTCCAGAGTTGGGGGAGGGAGGGTCAGGGTGATCTTTGATCCCAGGAATAGGTCACTCTCTTACCAGCCAGCAACCATTTGGTCCAAGCAAACCTTACTTGGTTTGAGACCTTCTGAGACCCAGTTAGAAACAAGATGCATCTTCTGCCAAGCTCCCTTTCTCTTGAGATGGCCTTAGTACAAGTAGACAAGGAAGGCCCCATGGTAATGGAATTCCTAGGAAATAATAAAACCAACAGGACCAAGGCTGCAAACACAGGAACTAAGGCCTGATAAGACCCTTACCAGGCACCAGCAACAGACCCAGAGAAGACTGGACCCCCTCTGAGAGAAGCTTCAGCAGGAACAAAGGCCAGGAAAGGAATTTCAAAGGAGGCCATTAACCACTCCCAACTCAACCTCCTTGGCAACCACCCTAGGAACAGACTCCTGCCTAGCTAGAAAGTCCCATGTGGGAGCAGGTTGGAGAAACCCTATAAAAGCCACCTTGAACAAAGGAAAGGCACACATATGCTGTCTGAACCCATGTGCTGCAGCTGCCCACAGGGCCGAGCACAAGTGGCACCCAAGCACATGTGGAACCCGCATCTCCCCTCTTGAGATGTTGAGATGTGTTCTTTCATGCTCTCATATCTAAGGCTGGGATGTGTATAGGGGACTCTCTGCTTTTGGAGAAGCCCATGTTCTCTTGAGCGCATTACTCTCTCTCTCTCTCTCTCTCTCTCTCTCTTACACACACTTTCTCTCTCTTACTTTCTTTCCCTCCTCTCCCTCCTAAAAATCTCCAAATAAAATCTGTTTTTATATCACTGTTTTTCTACTCCTGAAATTCTTTTCTGTAAGGCAAAACATGCACGAGGTAACCCTGAGTCAGTCTAGGACTGACTCCATGCAGGTGTTAATGTCAGACTTTATCATCCTGAGCCTTCCCAGTTGATCCCAGGTGGCAGAGATGGCTCAGGAGAAAGTGACTATCTCTCTGGTCCAGGCCTCACGTAAGCCACCTGTGGGGGCCCACTGACTTCACCTAGACCCCACATTATGAGGAAGTCAGACCACAGAGAGAGGCCACTGTGGGTGGTTGTTCTGGACAACATTTCCAGTTTGATCTATAGCAGGCCAGAGCACCATCAACTGAAGGCCTAGAATGAGGAAACCTTCAGATGACTCCAGCTTCTGCATCTTCCCTCTGGGACTCAGGTATCATGGAACAGACACAAGTGGTTCCTGTTGGGTACCATCTGATTTCTGACCCAGAAATAATACACGCAGTGATTTTCTTAAACCAAGGAATTTTGGAATAATCTGTGGAGCAGACATAGAAATCTAACTCAGTGTGATGACCTGTCATTCACTGTGGGACAGGGGATTCTAGGTAGATCTGATCTCATCACCTTGAATTGTAAACCCCACTGTCTTTCCTCAGGCTAGAGAGCCTTGTCTTTCCTCTGGCCTGGTTTCCATTTTCTTTCAAGAATGCGTTTTTTCAGATTTTCATGGTTTCTGGTTATTCCTGCTTACTTACGTCTTCTCAGCACAGTTAACAACAATATGGACCAAAGTGATGCCCGTGAGACAAATCCCCTGAAAATAGCATAATCATAAAGTAAGTTGCTTATGATGCAGGAGTGGCAACAGAGGGTCTCTGTGTTTGTTCAGGATCCCCAGGACAAATGAAGATGCTCAGACTCAGAGTTGGAAATCAGAAAAGTTTATTGAAAAGTAGAGGAGAAAGGAAAAGGTACTGGAGTGATAGCACAGCAGGTAGGGCATTTGCCTTGCATGCGGCCGACCTGGGTTCCATTCCTCCGTCCCTCTCAGACCGGCAAACTACTGAGAGTATCTCGCCTGCAGGGCAGAGCCTGCAAGCTACCCGTGGCATATTCAATATGCCAAAAACAGTAACAAGTCTCGAAATAGAGACGTTGCTTGTGCCCTCTCTAGCAAATCGATGAACAATGGGAGGACAGTGCTATAGAGCTACTCCCCAGTTTGGAGGAACTTAGTATAGGACCAAGTTAACTATGGCTCTTTTTCTGAGTTTTTTTTTTTTTTTAAATAAGAAGAGGGGGTCTTTGTAGTACAGAAAATTTAGCTTTAAAGTAGTTAAATTTTACTTTAATAAGACATTTAAATATAAGGGTTTTTCTGTAGACCGTTTTAAATAAAAATTAGGCTCTCTGCATTTCTTATCATTTGACAAGAGTTTGACAAGACATTTGATACTTTGCATTTCTTATCAACTGAAAAGAAGATGCCAGGATGCAATAGATCCTTGTCTGGCTATTTGCCTTAGGCATTTCCCATTATCTCATTCTCCCTGTGAAACTAAAGCTCTGGGGCACACACACACACACACACACACACACACACACACACGTACTGCTCACAGCAGCTGGCAATGTGAACTGAAGCTTCCTCTTTCGCTTATACAAATTTACTCCTATTTGCTTGTTTGGGGAAGGAGATGGGAATGGTGGACCGCACATCTGGTGGTGCTTATTCCTGAGTGCTTAGGAGTGGTGTCTGGTAGTGCTCAGGTGATCGTGTGTGATGCTGAAGATTCAAACCAGGGTCCCAGCCACTGCAGCCGTATCAAAATTAAGCGCCTTACTACTGTGATTTTTCCGGCTCTTACCTCTGAAAGCAAACTGCTTCTTTGTTGGTCTTTCTATATCAAGAAAAACGAAATGTGTTTTTTCTCATCAGAAGTTATTTAGCTGAGGCCTGACAAGTTACCCATTTGTTAAAAACACAGCCTTCCCCAGTCCCCAGTAGAGTCTCTGGACGCTTTCTCACTCTTACAGGCCAGCAGGTGGGTCCACTCAATACCTCCTTCAAGTGAAAATTGAGAGGAAAATGCACACAGGTGAATATTAAACCAAATAATTTTGTAACAGAATGGGAGACTAACACCCAAGAATTGTAGAGATAAGGACCAGGAGGTCTGCCCCACAGCTTGGAAACTGGCCTCACATGCTGGGGGAAAAGGCGGCTCAGATAGAGAAGGGAACACCAAGTGGAGGATGTTGGGAGGACCCATTCAAGTTGGAAGATGCAAACTAAAAGTAGACTATAGACCAACATGAAGGCCACTCAATACCTCTATTGCAAACTACAACACCCCAAAGGAGAGAGAACAAAAGGGAATGCCCTGCCGCAGAGGCAGGGTGGGGTAATGGGGATGGGATGGGGGTGGTGAGAAAGATACTGGGATCACTGGTGGAGGTGAATGGGCACTGGTGGAAGGATGGGTAAATGATCACTGTATGAGTGAAATGCAAACACAAAAGTTCATACGTTTTTAACTGTACATCACAGTCATTCTCTAATAAAAAATTAAAAAAAAACAATTTTGAATATCTAGGATTAAACCTAAAGGAAGAGGCCAGGAGACCCAGTCTCCGGAAGCTTCTTGCTCTCGCCTTGTATGTGATTACTTTCCAGCACAGAAAGCTGTAAGATTCCTGCCCCCAGGCCTACCACAGCATGAAGAGGTGGTTTCTTCCTTTGGTGTACGCCCAGGGTAGAGTCACGCCGGGGTAGGCATCTTATGCTTCATTATCAGATAATGGTGGAGAGCTCCTAATTTCCAATGAAAATGAGGGAGAAAGTCAGTGAGGGGTCAGAACTAAATTCCATCTTGGCACACGCTTATTTCCACTTGTTTTCTCCTGTGGGGAACTTCTCTCTGGCACCATCCTCGCTCTTATACAGGCTGATCAGATAAATGTAGCTTGATGTATCCCTTTGGGTGGTAAGAACAAAATAGTGAGCTTTGTGGTGTTGGGGTCCCCAAATACAGCCCCTATTCTGGCAACTATCTTGCTCCTAACTTCTCTCTTCACTAGCAGGCTTGAAGTCAAGGGCTCCTCTAGTTTCCCACTACAGAAATCACTACAATTGCAGATGAACCGGTGGGACAGACCTTATGTCCTGAAAACCTAACCATTTACAATCTGGCCCTTTAAGGAAAATATTTGCCAATTCCCATCCCAGTCTTATATTGACATCTACATCCTACATATCAGGACTCCAATAATTTGCTTCATCAAGGTAATAAAACTTTCAATGAAACATATAACTTGGAGTCTCTATCTGATGTAGCTATAGTAGCACTGTTGCACTGTCATCCAGTTGTTCATCGATTTGCTCTAGTGGGCACCAGTAATGTTTCCATTATGAGACTTGTTACTGTTTTTGGCATATTGAATATGCCACTGATAGCTTGCCAGGGTCTGCCGTATGGGCAGGATACTCTCAGTAGCTTGCAGGGCTCTCTGAGAGGGATGGAGGAATCGAACCTGGGTCGGCCGTGTGCAAGGCAAACACCCTACCCGCTGTGCTATTCTATTTGTACTTTCTAAAACATATCAAGTTTTTCTTTTTACTAGTCACTAAAGAAATAAATAAGGTGTGAGTTGAATTAGTATTTCAGTATCTTTCTTATCTGTGACGGGGCACTGAGTTATGCTTTGTTTCTCCTAAAGAGACTGTGTGTCCGTTTTGATTGGGACAGGAGAACCCCAGTGGCTTCACTTAAGTCTTCTCCTGTAACCTATGTCTTCTGCCTGGAAGGCAGGTTGGGAATCCCACCCTTTTGCTCAGTAAGTACACATTGGGTCTAGTGATGAAAATCACAAGCTGTTTTGAGGGCCTAAACAAGCTAATCAAGTCACATACAAAAATCTATCAACTGGCTCTCACAAACTCTTACTCTGAGACTGACTTGAATAATTCCCTGGGTTTCTTTGGAATGACTATAATTTTCAATGGACATCCAGTAGTGACGCCTAAAAGCCTGAGTATTTCTTTTTCTCAGTGTATGTTATTTCAATAAACTTGGCTGCAGGCTTGTTAGGAATGAACAGAAGTATTCAAAAGGAGCCATAATGTAAAAAATCTTCAGATGTGTGGTTTCCTTATCTTTCAAGAGGCCCCGGTCTAGTGAAATGACTCACTTCTGAGAATTTGAAGAGCGACCACATTTTTTTGACTAAAACAACTATGACAGACCTGATTATCATCATACTTAACGGTTTCTTGAGTAAGACAAGTATTAATTACTAGGATTCCCAAGATGAATGAAGGTAGAAAAAGGTTTCTGGACGTTAGTTCTGTGTTTCTCAACATGTTGCTGACTCTGGCCTTCTTCTGACCTTGTTTACTTCCTGTGACCTTCCTAGCCTACTTGTTGGTTTCTGGTCTTGTGCTAAGCCCCCTCATTTACGTGATTTTCAGCCGTGGCTTCCTTGAAACATCCTGGGAACCCACAGGGCACCATATAGCTCCCAGTAGAAAAGTACTGTTTAAGTCATTCCTTAATCCTTTATCAGTCCCTTCTCTCTCTTTATTTTTAAAATAATGACCATACATTGCTTCTCGTAGGTAAAACATCCTATTTGGGGAGGGGGTATAATTCCTGTTATCATTTTATTTTTTCTCTTACCGATCAGTCTGATGCTTGTGTGGTTACTTGTCAAGTCTCTGAAAAACCCAGAGAGGCACAGGGATATATTTTATATCCTGATATTTCCCAATATTAAATTGAATTCAGATCGTATGTATTAGGTGAATATCCACGAGAAAAGTGGACCATGGGTTGAACTGGGTTTTTTTGGTGGGGGTGGCACAGTGGGGTGGGCATGGTGGGAGAAGAGTAAGGCACATGGCAGTGCTCAGAGACTACTCCTAGATGTGTTGGGACGTGGGAGGAAGGAATTATGTGGTGGAGAATTGAGCTGGGAGGGGCTATGTGCAAAGCAAGCATCTCAATCTCAGTACTATCTTTCTGGCCCTGTGTTCAACTGTAAACTTGATCACACAAAGGGAAAATGGATCCCTAGGGAAAAGGTATAGATGAGAATGCCCCCAGAGAACAATGGAGGATCAAGATCTCCCAAGCATTTTGTACCCTTCCAGATACCCTCATTCTCACTCTTGTCTCACTTAGTCTCAATTATGTGTTCTATATATTTTCAGATGTCTTTTTGGCAAATGTGTGAATTCAGTTCTTAGATTATATTGAAAATATCTACTTTTTCATGCTTTAAATTGGTCTCCAACAGTCTTAATCTAGCAGCTACAATTTTTAAGATCTCTATTTCCCCCTAGGAAAGCCACAGAAAGGTTCTAGATTTAATTCTAACTTAAAGATGAAAGTATGTGTGTGTGTGTGTGTGTGTTTGTGTGTGTGTTTCCAGATGAAAGTTACTTGATGCTTTCAGGAGCAGCCATTCTACCCTCTGGTTCTGGTGCATCTTCAGATTAGTGAATATTAGTATCTTCCACACACATACATGCCAACACATGCACATAATGCATATGCATACCTATCTTCGATCCACCATACTTACTCCCCCACTCCCATGCTACACTGTCCGGAAGAGTAAATCTGAGTTGATTACTTGACTGATTGTTTCATTGCTCTGCCACTTGGCTACTCTAGAACACTACAGAAGTCTCACTTCCTGGTGATTTTCAGACATTGATCACTTCCCTAGAAAGCCAATGTCTGCAATGAGCTTTCCAACACTCATTTTCTCACCAGTTAACTTCATTATATATAAGTACCCCAACTTTGGCCAAGAATGACTTTTTGGACAGTGTTGGGATGGCTCACAGAGTGGAAATCAACAGGACCCCATGGAGCATCTCTCTAGGTCAAGGCCATCTGATCATTCAGTTCCACCTACCTCTTATGTGTCTTCATTTGATTTCATATTCTAATTGGAAGACAAGGAGGACCTGGAGAAGTCTGGTGAAGGTCATCTTAGGAATCATGTTGAGTCAAGCAAATTCCTAGTTTGTGTATAAAGCATTATCACTTTCTCTTGTCTACTAGAGTACAGTTGTTCAAGCCATTAGAATTTAAGGTTCTTTTTTGCTTGTTTTATTTTGGTTCTGGTCTCCTCCTTCTTCCTTTCTTCCTTCCTTCCTCCCTCCCCCGTCCTTCTCTCCCCCCTCTTTCTCTCTCTCTTTCTCTCTTCCTCCCTCCCTCCCTCCCTCCCTCCCTCCCTCCCTCCCTCCCTCCGTCTTTCCCTCCCTCCCTCCTTCCATCCGTCCCTCCCTCTCTCCTTCCCTCTCTCCTTCCCTCTTCCTTCCTTCCTTCCTTCCTTCCTTCCTTCCTTCCTTCCTTCCTTCCTTCCTTCCTTCCTTCCTTCCTTCCTTCCTTCCTTCCTTCCTTCCTTCCTTCCTTTCTTTCTTTCTTTCTTTCTTTCTTTCTTTCTTTCTTTCTTTCTTTCTTTTTCTTTCCTCTCTTTCCCTCTTCTTCCTCTTCCTCCTGCTCCTGCTTCTTCTACTCCTCCTGCTCCCCCTCCCCTCCTCCTCCTCCACTCTCCTCCTTCTCTTGCTCCTCCTCCTCCTCTTCCCCCCTCTACCTCCTCTTCCCCTCTTCTCCTCTTGCTTCTTCTCCTCCTCTTCCCCTCTCCCCCTCCTTTTGCTTATCCTCCTTCTTTTCCTCCTCCTCCTCCTCCTTCCATTATTTTCTTGCACTAATGTCATCAAACCTCATTTATAGAGTCAATGCATCATCAGAGAATAGATTCTATCCTTTACTCACCCATTGACTCTACAATCTATGGCTCTAATTCTGCAAAGGCCCCCTAGGTTCTTCTTTCCTATTGCAGTTGTAACTGAAGCAGGTGTTAGAAGTAGCATAGAACTGGAGCTGGCACCTGGACCACAAATACAGCCACATAATCCCTATCCTGTCTCAAAAGTGAGAGTCTTTTCTCCATCCAGAGAGTGTAGATTACAAGCAGCAGACACTCTTCTGATGGCATTTGGCAGTGATCTAAGTGGTCTCACTTAGCTAGGACATACACCAAATGAAGATAACTGGGAATTAAAAGGCATATTTAAAGATTTTTTATGTTCAAGCATATGCTCATTTATGCATTTATAGCTATATATTTATTTAATATAATTCCCACTGGCCCAGTTCTCAGCCAGGCTCTGTGTCATACAGAATCCAGTTGTGTCATACAGAGCAGCCCTACACATTCTTATGGATACTATAGGAAACTCAGGGAGTTGAAATTTGGGACTTTGAATTTTTCATCAATATGTTGAACCAACAGGTAAAATAAAAAGGATATTTGATTCTGTGTACCACACTCCCTTTAAATACAAGTGGACATGCTTCTAGTCCCAATGAAAACTTGGGCCATTCCATGACATTTTTCATCCGTTCTGGTACAAAAAGTCTGGTAATACTACATTTAAGTCATGGGAGAACCAAGATTTGTGAGAAATCTTGAAATACTGAGCCCCACAGGATAATCAAACTGAATTGGCCCTCCCACCGGAAGCTGCCTGAGAAATTGTAGGGCAAAGATTGGAGACTCAACCCTCTCTCTCTCTCTCTCTCTCTCACTGAGTCACTCACTCACTCCTGGCAACCTAATTCCTCCCCAACCTGCGAAGAACAGTGTCTAATTCTTGGACTGGATTGGTGGTGCAAATGGGAGAAAAGCTAGAACACTTTTGCTTAATTGGCCTCACATTAAAATGATACTTGCTTCCCAGGACTGACCAGTGTCTGAACATTGTTTCTTCCTCTTAGGGACGGACTTTATAATTGTGGGAGATATCCTGAGAATATTTTCACTTAATTACTGCTTTTTATTTTTCAAAATTCACCTTCCCTGGCTATGCCCTCTTGTTGCAGTCTGTCATTCTGGTGGTGGTCCATACACAAGTCACCTCATGGTTCACATGAACTATCAGCCCTAGCTAGACATCACTGAGTCAACTTGTCTGGCCCACAAAAGAGACTCATATCATTTTCCAAAATAAACTCTAAAAGCATTGAAAGTTACTGCTCCTCCCTTACCTTCCACCCAGCTGGCATTTCTCTTGTTATCTGGTGATCAGGTTCCATGGACGGTACCTCTCCAATCCCAGTGAATTTCATGATTCCATTGGCTTTGCTCTTAGTAGGCTTTAGGGGGTAGACAACCCCCCTACTAGGTCTTCCTTCCTTTCATTCAGGGTACGTAATACTAGCCATCCTTTAGAAAGAGCTCCTTGATTTCCATTGATCCAATCTCTTTGTCCTCAACAAAGAATTGTGAGACTTACTTTTACAATCCTGGTGCAAATTCTGCATATAATCTACTTTGGAATATAGCAACTGTGGGGTCCTACAATCAGAACTTCTGGTATTCTTTGTTGGGGTCTGCTGTTGGCACTTTGCTTTGGTGAGAAGCACTTGGCTTCTGCCCAATCTAGTCCAGTTTGATTTATTTGAACTGCATCCAGGGCCTAGGTAGCACTAACCCAGGGATGTGAACTTGTCTTCAGATCTCAAACCTCAGGCTTTCCTCCGGATTAATACCTACATCACAGTGATCTCTTGAGAATTGCATGAACATAATGTGCATAAATATTTACATTATTTGGTATTTTACAATATTTATATTATTGGACATGAAATAAATGGCATCTACTTTCAATTATTACTCTCCTTGAACATAAAATCCTCCACTTTCATAAGGTTAAGAAGATATTTGAGGGGCTGGAGCGATAGCACAGTGGGTAGGGCATTTGCCTTGTACAGGCCGACCCAGGTTTGATTCCCAGTGTCCCATATGGTCCCCCAAGCACCACCAGGAGTAATTCCTGAGTACATAGCCAGGAGTAACCCCTGTGTATCACCGGGTGTGACCCAAAAAGAAAAAAAAAGAAGAAAATATTTGAAGACTTTCTTGTGTCTTGCCTCGTCTTCATTGCTCCCTCTGGTCCTGTATATTAGTCATGCATATTAGAACCCAGGGTGTGAGGGTCTGGACTCTTAAGTGTCAGGACACTTTGTCTGTTACAGACAAGAAACTCAATATTTAGAAATTTGTGGCATTTGCAGCTTCTGCCACTTTTTCAGCCATGAAATAATAGTAAAAAGCCACTGCAGATGACTCATTAATGAGTTTGGCTGTATTCCAGAGACTCTATGTGCCAAACAAGCAGTGGCATTGGATATGGCCCTAGTGTCACAGTGCACAGACCCTGAATTAGATATGAACAGAGAAGAAAGATGGTAACTTGACCTGCTCTAGGGACTGACCTGGGCAGAATGGAAGAAAATACCAGAAAATTCTCAGACTATAAATGTCAGAAACCTGACTTATTCAGAAGTATTTTAGAATTGTAGCTCTGGAGGAGAAGAAAACCTTAGAAGTTAAAGATGGAAAAGGATCTTTTTATTTACCAAGGTGTCTGTAAATGCTACCTGTCCGAATGCAAGGTTCTGTCCCAGTGGAAAACCATCAGGACTGTTCTGTTGTACAAGAAGGGAGACATCCACAACATTGGCAACTATCGCCCAATCTGCCTGTTGTCCGTCATCTACAAGTTGTTCACTTGAGTCATCCTGAATAGAACAGGCACAACACTAGATGAAGGACAACCATGCGAGCAAACTGGGTTCCAAAAAGGATTTAGCATGATGGACCATCCATATCTTATCTTAGCAAAACAGGGCATTCAAACTCAATACATCAGGATTCTCTCCAAGCTGTATTACGGATTCACCACCAGGATCTCATCATTCTACAAGGAAGCGATCATTGACATAAAGAGAGGGGTTCGACAGGATGATATCATTTCACCGAAACTCTCCAGTGTCACCCTCAAGAACATCATGCAATGACTGGAATGGGAAGGAATGGGAGTGAAGTTAGACAGTCAGCAACTACACCGCCTCCGCTTCACTGGTGACATCGTTCTAATAACACCAAACATTAGCCAACCAGCACAAATGCTGACTGACTTCGACTGCGAATGTGGAAAGGTCGAACTGCAGCTGAATCTCACTGAAACAATGTCCATGAAAAACAAACTAGTCCCTGACATTCCATTTGCTCTCAACGGAACAAACATCTTCGAATGCAGCAGCTATGTGTACATGGGTCAAGAACTCAACATGAGGAAAGACTTGGTGCCAGAACTGAGCAAGAGGAAGAGAGCAG
The DNA here is from genome assembly GCF_027595985.1 of Sorex araneus. Taxonomy (NCBI): domain Eukaryota; kingdom Metazoa; phylum Chordata; class Mammalia; order Eulipotyphla; family Soricidae; genus Sorex; species Sorex araneus. The sequence goes on along the minus strand of NC_073305.1, from coordinate 43,299,363 downwards.
CATTGAATGCCTTCTAGAGCGTTGAAGAAGTGGTTAAGAGGACGAAGAACCTCCGGCTCCAGGCACATCTTTTTGACTCCACTGTTCTTCCTGCACTAACATATGCCTCAGAGACCTCGACCCTACCAAAACAGGACAAGAACACTATTTTGGCATCCCAAAGAGGAATCAAAAGAGCTATGCTTGGAATATCACATTTCACTCAAGTGAGAGAAGAAATCCGGTGTTCCGACCTCCATCGATGATCAAGAATCAGGGACATAGGGTAGCATCACATGAGGCTGACACCCAAGGACAGTAGATACAGGGGCCAGGGGAATTGCCCCATAGCTGGAAGACTACTTCATGAGTGGAGGGGAGAAGGCAGATGGAATGGAGAAAGGATCACTAAGAAAATGATGGCTGGAGAAACCAGTTGGGATGGGAGATGCATGCCAAAAGTAGATAATGGACCAAACATGATGACCTCTCAGTGTCTGTGTTGCAAGCCATAATGCCCAAAAGTAGAGAGCGAGTATGGGGAATATTGCCTGCCATAGAGGCAGGGGGAGGGTGGGAAAGGGGGGATATACTGGGGATATTGGTGATGGGAAATGTGCACTGGTGGAGGGATGGGTGTTTGATCATTGTGAGATTGTAACCCAAACATGAAAGCTTGTAACTATCTCACGGTGATTCAAGAAAATTTTTAAAGATTAAAAAAAAAAAGAATCAGGGATGCTGTCTCGTTTTGCCAAGGCGTCAAAAATCAGATAGGGGGGCTGGAGCAATAGCACAGCGGGTAGGGCGTTTGCCTTGCATGCGGCCGACCTGGGTTCGATTCCCAGCATCCCATATGGTCCCCTGAGCACTGCCAGGAGTAATTGCTGAGTGCATGAGCCAGGAGTAACCCCTGTGCATCGCCGGGTGTGACCCAAAAAGCAAAAAAAAAAAAAAATCAGATAGGCCGGACACTTAATGAGATTTAGAGATGACTGCTGGACTAGAGCTGTTACCGAATGTATTCCATGGGACGTCAAAAGACCGCGTGGCTGCCCACATACGAGATGGTCAGACTTCTTCATCAAACCCTAAATGAATGGTTTGAAGCTCTTCGTGTTCCTGGAGCGAGCAGATACCATTGGGCTACACTAACACATGACAGGGATGAGTGGAGACATGACTGGTGCCCGCTTGAGCAAATCGAAGATCACAGGGATGACAAGTGATACAAGTGAAGTTATACGAAGGTATCATTTTTACCAATATTTATGTTTTCAGCACACAATGTTATCATATCACACCCACCCCTGTTTGACAATGTCTCTCCCTCCCCTGCCACCGTTCTGGATCCCCTGTCATCTGCTCCTCCTTCCCCTAAACTTCCCAACTTGCAGAATCTTGTTTTCACTCTTTATTCCCTGGATTTGGTTCTTTATACCCCACATATGAGTGATAGCATATAAAAAAGTAGCTGAGTATGGAGCTGGAGATTTATCTCAAAGTGGTGGGTGGAGCACATGCTTGGCAGGTGTGAGACCATGAGTGATTCCCAACATTTCGTGCTCCCTGAGCATGGCCACATGTGACCCAGATGGCCTTCATCACCCTAGTGCCATGTCAGAAGAGCAAACCCTTAGGCTTGCACAGCCATCCCAAGTGCCATTGGGAGTGGGCCCAGGGCACCCTGAGCACTTCTGGGTGTGGCCACTATAAAGCAATAGTAAAAGATGCTGCAAACTCTAAAAGGAGGAAGGGCAGGGCAGACTAAACTGGCATTTGCAAGGTCTCTGCCATTGTCAAGATCACTTGAGGCTTCCTCTTCTAGCAACTCTCTCATATGCATGTTGTGTAGCTGTGTCTCCCAGCAAGTGGATCCATGGACTCATTTCCACCCTCTACTGCATAAAAACGTTGCTCGCAAGCCAGTTCAAATTTTAGGAGATGCCTTATTTCTCCAGCTCAAGGAAGTGTACCCAGCTTCTAACATCAGTATCTTCATCTCATTCCTGGCATCTTTGCCCAGTGTTGGAAAGTCTCCCTGCCCAAACAAGAGAAGTTTGATATTAACACTCCCAGAGGAAACCATCAGTCAGGGGGTGACAGGCTCACTAGAGATAAAAGAAATATCTTGTCTCTCTCCCCCACTGAACAGGATAACTTTTAAGTATGTGAGTTACCTAGTATCTTGGCATTTACTAGCAATTTTGAGCTCCAATCACCTCCAGTGGAAGACAATTTCATCATGGATGCTTTGTGTGTCTGCCTCTCCCCCCACCCTTCCCCGCCCCACACACACATACACACACACATTCTGAGCAGAATGTACTTTCTCTGTGTGCCTTCAGCATTTCCACTCCACTTTTGGAATACCCATTTGAAAGGGATGGGTCTTTCCCACTGAATGATCAGTGAGTTTTCTAGTAATCAAGTGTTTTTCTGAGCTGGCCACACAGGCTTCACATCATAAGTTTTCTGCCTACAGAAAGTTTTATGTGTCAGTAAACAGAAATCAAGAATCAAGCCTTAAGGGACCAGTAACTACATGTTGTATCTACTAGTCACACATTGCTAATTAGAGAAAATTACATAAAAATTATAAGTTTAATTCCTCAGTCACACTAGCTAGCCACATTGCAAATGTTCACTCATTGCATAAGACCACCGTATTGTACAGAGAAGAGTCATAATCAGAACTGTTTCTACCAGCATTGGGATAGGAATGGAATTCAGAATATCCCAAAGTTATGGTGCACTTTTGTGTTGGTAACAAAGCTCCTGAAAGCTTCCAGAGACAAGGGAACTATGAACAAGCAACTGTCTCTGCACTTACAATTTCCTAAGAGCAGATACAATGGCAAATAAGAGAGAAGCAGATGACTTTATTTACATGTTACCTGGACCACAACAAAGGAAGGAGATGTATCAAAGTTCCAGGCCAAACTGAGAGTCCTGTTGTGCAGATTAGTGTTCAAAATTTCACATCCTGTGTTGCCCAAGTAGGGTTGGATTGAATTATTTTTAGATAGGTGTGAAGGTAAGAAAATTCAGATCATGAGGCTCAGTCAGTACCAGAAAAAACAAAGAAGCATTTGCTTTGCAATCTTGAGATTGTGAGTTCAGTCTCTGGAGCCAACCACACGGGCAGCATGGTTCTGAGACTCTGTTGTCATCACATCACCAGTCAGGTGTGTGTGCGTACCAGTACTTATCACTGAGTACTGTGATAAGGAGTAAGACTATCATCAAGAACTTCAACCAGAATGTACACGAGCACTACAGCTTAATGAGTGATCCTTGGTAAGGACCATAATTAAAGTGTCTCACTCACGATGAGAACTGCTGCCGTGTGTGTGTGTGTGTGTGTGTGTGTGTGTATTTGAGTGTGTGTGAACCCTAGTCATGACAACAAAAGGAAGAGGAGAGGTAGAGTGCAAACAAAGAAGGAAGTAAAGAAAGAAGGAGGGAATGAAGGAGGGGAGGATGGAAGGAAGGGAGGAAAGAAAGAAAGAAAGAAAGAAAGAAAGAAAGAAAGAAAGAAAGAAAGAAAGAAAGAAAGAAAGAAAGAAAGAAAGAAAGAAAGAAAGAAAGAAAGAAAGAAAGAAAGAAAGAAAGAAAGAAAGAAAGAGAGAAAGAAAGAGAGAAAGAGAGAGAAAGGAAGGAAGGAAGGAAGGAAGGAAGGAAGGAAGGAAGGAAGGAAGGAAGGAAGGAAGGAAGGAAGGAAGGAAGGAAGGAAGGAAGGAAGGAAGGAAGGAAGGAAAAAGGAAGGGAGGAAGGAAGGGAGAGAGAGAAAGAGAGAGAGAAGAAAGAAAGAAAGAAAGAAAGAAAGAAAGAAAGAAAGAAAGAAAGAAAGAAAGAAAGAAAGAAAGAAAGAAAGAAAGAAGAAGAAAGAAAGAAAGAAAGAAAGAAAGAAAGAGAAAAGAAGGAGAGAGAAAAGAAGGAGAGAAAGGAGAGAAAGGTCAGGCCACTCAATTGCAGTTGAATTGAATGGGTGACCAAATATATCCCTTCTCTGGGCATTTGATTAGAAATATTTTTCTGTTGGAATGTTTTCTGATCTTAAAATGGAAGTTTCTTGTGTCTGGTTTGAATGTAGGAATTGGTAATTATTTTAAGGATGCAATTTTGAACTCTGTCAGTGGAAGGCAAGGTTGAGTTTACAATTCAACCTCAGGAAAATGAGCTTCTTAAGGGCAGGTTGTGGGCTAGGTCTGTTTTCGCTCAAGACTTAGCTGAGACCAGGGGAGTTATTCAGCAATTCAGCATATGTTTACTGAATGAATGAATGAATGAATGACATGAAACAAGATTAATGAATGAACACATGAAGCTTGAATACCCCTCAGTCAGCAATAGGACATATGTTTGATCTCAAAGCCAATGGGCAGTCACTCTGTGGAACTGTCCCCTGCAGCACATCCCTGCCTGATCCTCATACTTCTACCAAGTTATTGGCCACAGGGCCTATAAGTGGGTAGAGATGATCTAACCAGTGTTAACTCATTTTGAGGGGCTCTCATCTCCTTGTGGCTAATAGAATGAATACATCTGAAGAGCAATCCAGACTTTTATTTTTTTATACAATTGAAAAGTTTTATATTTTGAATAGGTAACCCATTTCCATAGTGCAAAACTCAAAAGGGTTCTAGTATTGCCAGAGCATGCTCTAGTAGCTGTAGGAATACATTTTCCAAAATTCTCTTTTTAAATTTTTTTAAAAAAAATTTTATTGGATCACCATGATACACAGTTGTAAAGCTGCTCAGTGTTGGGTTTCAGTCATACAATGTTCCATCACCCATTCCTCCACCATTGTAGATCAATTCCTACGATCAATGTCCCCAGTTTCACTCCAGCCATCCCCCAAACCCCTAGTCTGACGTGATAGCAGGCACTTTTCTTCTTTCTCTATCTACTGTTAGGCATTATGGTTTGCAGACACTGAGAGGTTATGATTTTTGTTTTATCTACTTTAAGCACACTGTTCTTTCCAGAGTGATCATTTCCTACTATCATTGTCATAATGGTCCCTTCTCTATCCCAACTCCCTTTCCCCCAGCACTTAAGGCAGGCCTTCAATCCTCCTAGCCTTTGTTTCTACTGTCCTTGGGTATTAGTCTCATGTTGTTTTTATTTATATCCCACAAATGAGTGCAGTCATTCTATATTTGTCCCTCTCCTTCTGACCCATTTCACTATGCATGATACTCTCCATGTCCATCCATTTATAAGCAAATTTCATGACTTCATTTTTCCTAACAGCTGCATAGTATTTAACGGTTGTGTAGATGTACCATAGTTTCTTTAACCAGTTGTCTGTTCTTGGGCACTTGGGTTGTTTCCAGATTCTGGCTAGTGTGAATAGTGCTGTCATGAACATAGAGTATAGATGGCATTTCTGTTGTGTACTTGTTGTGCCCCTGGCATATATTCCCAAAAGCGGAAATGCTGGGTTATATAGGAAATAAATTTCTAGGAGGTTTTTTTTTGGGGGGGTTATACCCATATTTTTTCCAAAAAGTCCTTCCCACCAACAATAAATGAGAGTCCCTTTCTCTATGCATCGTTGCTATCCCTGGTTGTTATTGTTCTTTTTGATGTTTGTCAATCTTTGTGGTGTGAGATGATATCTCAGTGTTGTTTAGATTTATATCTCCCTGGTGATTAGCAATGTAGAGCATTTTTGGGTGCTTTTTAATCAGGAGGTTGGTAGCTACAAGGCTAATTTGTTGGAACCTCAGGCCTCCTATTTTGCTCTAGACAATTGAGATTGTTCTTTCGTTTCTGATAGTTGTTTTCCCATACTGCCTTACCTTTAACAGTTGGATAAACAGATTGATGTCTAAGAACACAGTGTTCGCATAATTTAGGGCTCTAAAAAGTTTCTATTACTGAAAATACCCATTTGCTCATAGGAAATTTGATCATTGGGTGTGAATAGTTACTCATTCACTATTAAAAATACTCAGAACCTGTGTGGCATGCCAGTAAATTGCTTGAAGTACATAACCATAAAATAAAAAGAAGAGAGCTTTTTATCAAGTAAGGACAGAGACACAAAAAATAAAGTAATCTATTGTAATTTCTGAAATTTATTTTTTATATTAATTCTAGCTAAAGATAAGGTTTGATTTTTTAAAAATTTTTTAAATTTTATTGAATCACCATGAGATAGTTACAAGTTTTCATGTTTGGGTTACAATCTCACAATGATCAAACACCCATCCCTCCACCAGTGCACATTCCCCATCACCAATATCCCTGGTATACCCCCCTTTCCCACCCTCCCCCTGCCTCTATGGCAGACAATATTCCCCATACTCTCTTTCTACTTTTGGGCATTATAGCTTGCAACACAGACACTGAGAAGTCATCATGTTTGGTCCATTATCTACTTTTAGCATGCATCTCCCATCCCAACTGGTTCCTCCAGCCATCATTTTCTTAGTGATCCCTTCTCTATTCCATCTGCCTTCTCCCTTCTGCTCATGAAGCAGTCTTCCAGCTATAGGGCAATCCTCCTGGCCCTTGTATCTACTGTCCTTGGGTTTTTACCAGGTGATTTTTTTTTAATGGTCTGTTTGTTGCTACCTATAGTAACTATCCAAGATTTAGGTAAATTAAAAATATAAGTAACACTTATAGAACTAAGCAAAGCTCTGGTTTTCAGGCTTGAAGATAAGTAACTGTTCATCCATGGCCCTCTGGTATTAATTTTGGCACCCTGTACATACGGGAGTATTATAAGGAGATACAAAAATATCTTTCAGCTGCCAGAAGAACTAGTAGAGGCCAATGTGACTGACATGCTTTAGATTCTTCTGCCCTGCACATTTTTTCATTCATCGACTTCCTGATCTGAACTAAAATGCAGCCGAGAGTTCTTGCTCCCCTGTTGAAGGGGATATAGAGCTGGCTCTTTCCAGTTTCTCGCTAGGAAGGAAGGGGATGTATTTTCCTAGGTAGATAGTCACGTGCCTGTAGAAAAAGTGGCGCAGGTACTTCTGGAACCTCTCACCCACAAAGGCGTAGATCACAGGGTTGACACAGCAATGCGTGTAGGCGATCACCTCAGTCACCTGCATGGCCAGGTCCAGCTGTTTGCTTCTCTCACAGCTGTCCTCAAAGAAGACAGATTGATACGCAGAGAGCAGGAGAACTAGGTTGTAGGGTGTCCAGAAAATGAAAAAGACCACCATGATGACAAAAATGAGTCGAATGGCTTTTTGCTTCTTTCTCCCAGGGCATCTCAGCAGCGTTTTAATGATTCCTGTGTAGCAGATAACCATAACCAGCAGAGGCAGAGCAAGACCAAAGATATTCATTCTCAGAGCGTGGAACCGCTTCCAGGTATCTTCTTCATCCTTAGGGTAATCAGGGCTGCAGACATACTGTCCAAACTCATCTTGAGACTTTTGGAACATGAATTCAGGGAGGGCTGCTAGCCCTGCCAGGCACCAGGTAGACACACTGCTGATGATACCAAAAGTGACCGTCCGGGCCTGAAGGGCAAACACTGCATGGACAACAGCCAAATATCTGTCTATGGTCAGCAAGATGATGAAAAAGATTTCACTGTACAAACCCATGTAATAGAGCCCCGAGAGGACCTTACACATGATATTGCCAAATACCCACTCATTCCACCGAACATAGTGAATCCCAAAAAGCAGAGTGAACAGAAAGAGCAAGTCAGAAATAGCCAGATTGAGCAGGAAGATGTTGGTCATAATCTTGAGTCTCCTGTATTTGGTCAGGATCACCACCACGACCACGTTGCCCAGCAGACCCACCACAAATACCAGAGAGTACAGCGGGGGCAGCAACTGAGCCCCCAGTTCCTTGATGTTGACTTTTTCACAGGGCTCTGCCAACTTGTAGTCAAAGGTTGTGGTTTCAGGGGACCCATACGCTGGGATGTCCATTGCTCTTGTCCCGTGATAGAAAAATGAAATAAAAGAAGAACCGTACAAATTAGACATGATCACACTTGACAAATCACCCTAGTGGATGTATTCATTTATCCAATTAAGTCTCATGTGAAAAGGAGTCTATAAATTTAGAGTTTCTTCAGCATATACTTAAGAAGTTATATTGGAAATGCTATGCAGGGAGGAGTCAAAAGGAAGATCTGATGTTTTTAAAGTAAACATAATTAACGATGGGGGGAAGCAGAAAAGCCTTGGGAGCGGGGAACATGTTGCTTTCTGAAAGAATTTGAAAGAAAGAGTACAACACAAGAAAAAGTTGGCTAGGATAATAGTTTGTAGCTGTCTTTCAAGCACACTACATTTAATGTTTTACATTTTTTATATGACTTTCAAAATCATTATCTTATCTAATTAAAAACCAAATGCACCTAATAATAATTATTATGATTACATATATCTACCCTTTTCCATGGCACCACAAGAATGTCCAGTCATCATAACTGTTATGGGGAAAATTGAAATTTTAAGAAAGTTAGTACTTCACCCCAAATTTTCTTACAACACTAAATTTCAGATATAATCTTCAGTGTCTATGTCCAGCTCTCTTGTTTTATCAGATTAAAGTGCATTGATTTTGTTTATTTTAATAAAATGGTATTTAGTTTAGCATTGATTTAATTTTAAAACTTAACTTTTGAAGACAACTATTATAAACTGTATTGTAAACAACATTTTGTTTTTTTTGAGGGGTCACATCCTGTAGTGCTCAGGGATTACTCCTGGTTTTGTGCTCAGACATGACTCCTGGCAGTGTCCAGGGGACCATAAAGCAATGACTTGGACTGACTGCATGAAAGGCAGGAGACTTAACTCCTGAGCGTTCTTTCCAGCCCTATAATTAACAGCATTAACCTAGGCTACTACTTTCCTATATATTTAATTCCCAATAATACTAAGATGAACTAAGATAAGCTTATTGTGTACCATACTCCTTCATTAGGAGCAGGAACAGGTAGAGCCTCAAACCGTTCATTCAGGGTTTTGACGAAGGAGTCTGACCATCTCATTGGTTTGAGGTTCTTCCTGTTCCTGGAGCAAGCAGATATCATTGGGCTACACTAGCACGCAACAGGGACAAACAGAGACGTTACTGGCGCCCGCTCGAGCAAATCTAAGATCAACGGGATGATAAGTGATAAGTGATTCCTTCATTAAGGAGTAGGGAAATAAGGGTATGCCAGTGGGATTCTTTTTAGACTTCCTTCAGGATCTCTAGGGCCAGTGCTTGCTTGTCTTCAGATTACTGAATTCACTGGAGAAAGAAAAAGAGACAAGAATAGAATCCTATAAAGGGTAATGAGTCCCCACACTGCTTCCTTGAAATGGACTGTCTCCTTCCTATGAGGAAGAGGTGTGAGGACAAGAATACAGATATCACTCAAGTGCATTGACAGCCACGATCCAGACTCACAAATGAATCCCACAACTGAGCAGCTCACTGTAAAGATGGCTCTGGACCCCAATTATTTAAATTTTTATTTTCCCAGGAGCACGTGGCTACTTTTGCTCATACTATTTTTTTTTCTTTTTAGTTGAATCACTGTGAGATAGACCATTGCAGGCATCTTATACTATTCATAACAAGTAATACAGAATAAATTATCTAGCATCTGCCTGTGGGGCAGGCCTGAGTGGTGGTGGGAAATTTCGAAATAATGGTGGTGGAAGGTGTAATGGTGGTGGGATTGGTGTTGAAATATGGAATGTAATCAATTATTGTGAACAATTTTATGAAAATAAAATTTATAAAAAAGAACATAGATAACAATGAGTACTTCTCAAGATCAATCTCAGAAGTGAGATGATTGGAGTCAATTGAAAGGAACTGTCTTGTTTTTTAGTAGAATACTGAGACCATGGTTAGTAGCTATTGGGTCCATGTAATAGAAATTGAGGTGGGAGATGCAGGACAGTCCTAGGTCTCTCTTGTCACCTGTGGAACTTGGACAAGCCCTTCATTCACTCCTATTCAAAATGAAGATCATTAAAGCACTTGGGCCTGAGATAAGAAACAAATGAGAGAGTAGATAAGAACATACTTCGGGGTTTTTTTTTGTTTGTTTTTTAAAAAATTTTATTTTTGCTGACACCCAAGGACAGTAGATACAAGGGCCAGGGGGGATTGGAAGACTGGCCAATAACTGGAAGACTGCTTCATGAGCAGAGGGGAGAAGGCAGAGGGAATAGAGAAGGGATCACTAAGAAAATGATGGCTGGAGGAACCAGTTGGGATGGGAGATGCATGCTAAAAGTAGATAATGGACCAAACATGATGACTTCTCAGTGTCTGTGTTGCAAGCTATAATGCCCAAAAGTAGAAAGAGAGTATGGGGAATATTGTCTGCCATAGAGGCAGGGGGAGGGTGGGAAAGGGGGGGTATACCAGGGATATTGGTGATGGGGAATGTGCACTGGTGGAGGGATGGGTGTTTGATCATTGTGAGATTGTAACCCAAACATGAAAGCTTGTAACTATCTCATGGTGATTCAATAAAATTTAAAATTTTTTTTAAAAATCAAACCTTATCTGTAGCTAGCATTAATATAAAAAATAAATTTCAGAAATTACAATAGTTTTTTTTGTGTCTCTGTCCTTACTTGATAAAAAGCTCTCTTCTTTTTATTTTATGGTTATGTACTTCAAGCAATTTACTGGCATGATGACTTCTCAGTGTCTGTGTTGCAAGCTATAATGCCCAAAAGTAGAAAGAGAGTATGGGGAATATTGTCTGCCATAGAGGCAGGGGGAGGGTGGGAAAGGGGGGGTATACCAGGGATATTGGTAGTGGGGAATGTGCACTGGTGGAGGGATGGGTGTTTGATCATTGTGAGATTGTAACCCAAACATGAAAGCTTGTAACTATCTCATGGTGATTCAATAAAATTAAATGCCAGTTGGCCTTAAAAATAAAAAAAATAAAAATTTTATTTTTATAAAAGTTGTTTACAACAATTTATTGCATTTAATATCCCAACACCAATCCCACCACCATTACACCTCCCCATCACCATATTTTAAATGTTTCCACCCCGACACCCAAAGCCTGCCCCCAAAGCAGGACCTAAATAATTTATTTTGTACTGTTTATTATGAAAAAATCCACAAAAAATGATCAAAAAAAGTTTACTTAGAGAAAAGTGTGTAAAGATTACTGTATTTCACCCTGGATATATTATACAATATGTTATATATGTATATATTTTTTCCTCCCAAGACTGGTTGCCTTCTACTTTATACCCCATCAAATGTGATGTGCTACTCTTGGTACATCAGTGGTATAGAGTATAAGATGTTGCGCAGCGAGCATATTTTGAATGCAAAAAACCAAAAATCCTGTAAAATTGATAAACAAATGTGAAAGAAACAGTGAGAAGTCACTCCACATGAAATGAGGAAAACGTGGGTTCTCTGGGAGGAAACTCGATCTGTTTTATGACTCTATCAAAGCACATCACCCACTGACCAGAGACACACTGGACTTAGGTGGAAAGGGAGCAGAGGACAACTGACTTGTATGATCATATCAGCTCTCATTCTAATGGCCTAATCCACAGCAGCTGAGGCTGGTCACTAAATTGGTTAATAAATTCACTTAAGTTGGTGAATTAAATGGATTTATTTATTTTCCCTTTTATTGATTTACTCTCTTTATAATACAGAATTTCAGTATAGCTTAACATCTTCCTAAGGGTATAAGATTCCTTGCACTAACCACCGAAATTCCAGTGCTCTCCCACCACCAAAAAGGATACTTCCCCCAAAGCCCACTATTGCTTACCATTCTGGGTCTGCCATCTACATGAACCCTGCCCATAAGTGGCTTCCAGTGACCATCATCCCTGAAGGACTTCCTGGTGTTAGGATCAGAGTCTGTGTTTATGACCCAATAGTGGCTATGACACTTTGGCTTCATGGCTATCTGGTGCTAGAGAATCCAGAATCACAAACTTCTTCTCTTGTATCCCTGGTTTTTCTTAGCACAAGAAAATAATTTAATTCTTGGGAATAAATGGTTCCTTGAATTTAGGTAAGTTGCCTACCCTTTCTGTGTCTCAGAACCATAATGAGTAACATAATGAGTTACTTCCTCATGGGGTTTCTTCATCTGAAAAATACTTAAGAGCACCACTGATATGCCTGACTCTATTCCAGGAACATAGGCACATCAGTGAGTAGTTCATGAAGCTTATATTCTAGTTGGTAAAACATAAAATAGCACTGTAGCATTGTCATCCCGTAGTTCATCGACTTGCTCGAGTGGGCACCAGTAACGTCTCCATTGTGAGACTTGTTGTTTTTTTTTTTGGCATATCGAATATGCCACCGGTAGCTTGCCAGGCTCTGCTGTGTGAGGGGGATACTCTCGGTAGCTCGCCAGGCTCCCCAAGAGGGACAAAGGAATCAAACCTGGGTTGGCCTCGTGCAAGGCAAACGACCTACCCGCTGTGCTATCGCTCTAGTCCAAAACATAAAATTAATAATTAAAATATCATGTCTCAGTTATGAGTGCTCTGGAGGAATATTAACTAGGAAATATAGTAGTAGAGAAGGGCTTGGGACAATGCAATTTCAAACCAGAAGGAAGTCAAGAAATGGATGTTCCAGGCAAAAAAGTCAAATGCAAATATCCCAAGAAGGGCACCTGCCTGCAAGTGTTAGGACTTAACCTCTTAAAATGTGGGTCAGAGTCCCATATGGGATTACAAAAAGTCCCACTTAAACATTTTTTGTTTTTTTCAAGAATAGTAAGTCTTTTTCTGAAATATTGAAGGCAATCAAAGTGGTAGCCCTCTCTCTAGACTGAACTAAGACATATCCCCACGCCGGCTGAGAAGAAATATCCTTCTTTCTCGGGAAGAAATTCGGCGTGGCGTTAACCATAGTATGATGTCCATTAAGCAAACAGACCTGGTGGCGTGGGAATGGGATATAAGGGAAAAAATTATGTACATGGAACAGCGGGACGCTGGTGGAATCTTGAGCCGGAGCTGATACCAGCGCACTACTTTTGGTTCCAGAAACTGCTTGCAGACATTCTACTAGACTATCAACTAAACCAGAGCCCCACACCGGCTGATATAACCATCTCTTCGGTTTTTTTCCCTTTGTCAGGCAGTGTGGTGATTACTAAACAGGCATGAACTCGGTGGCGCGGGATGAGGGGGGGAAAAGAGAAAAGTTATGTAACAAACAGCGGGACTTAATATCTCTACATTCTCAGCAATGGAGAACTATCAAATGCTTCCTTGGCAGTAGGACTGTCTTTTTCTTTTTTTTCTTTTTGGGGGGAAACCCCAGCAACAATAGTGAGTTATGTGTTGAAACATGGAATGTAATCAAGATAAAGCGTAAACGAAGTGAAACTTATCACTTACAAGGGCGGGGACTGGGGGGACGGGAGGGGGTGGGAGGGGGCGGAAGGTATACTGGGGTGGTTGGTGATGGAATATGGGCACTGGTGAAGGGAAGGGTGTTTGAGTATTGTATAACTGACATAATCCTGAGAACTATGTAACCCTCCACATGGTGATTCAATAAAACTTTAAAAAAATTTTTTTTGTTGTTTTAGAGCCTGGAGAGATAACACAGGGTTTTAGGCACTTGCTTTGCATGTAGCCAACCCTGGTTTCATCTCCAGCACTGCATACGGTCCCCAGAGCACAGCCAGGGTTGATCTCTGGACACAGAGCCAGGAGTAAGCCCAGGTAGTACTGGTTGCAGCCTCCAAGTGTCTAAAATATCATAATGCAGAATGATACATACAAGGTTATTACACCAGAGACAGAAGTGCAGAGATGAAAGGATTGAGTTCTCAGGCATGCCAAACTCACATTTCAGCAAAATCAGGCGCATATAACAAGAGACTCAGAGGAGGAGCAGACAGTGAGGTGGGAGGGAAAATAGGAGAGCTGGGTAGATGCATGCAAGGCAAACACCCAGCCCTAATTCCTGCCACTTTTCCAAGCACCATGTTTACGATCATCACTATTAACCTTGTTTATATCATTCTGCATTATGATATTTTAAATTTTTTATCTTATGTCTGAAATGAAGCGATAACACAGAGGATAGGGCGTTTGTCTTGCACACGGTTGACCCGGGTTTGATTCCTCCGTCCCTCTCGGAGAGCCCTGCAAACTACCAAGAGTATCTCGCCCACACAGCAGATCCTGGCAAGCTACCGTGGCGTATTCAATATGCCAAAAACAGTAACAACAAGTCTCACAATGGAGATGTTATTGGTGCCCGCTTGAGCAAATCGATGAACAACAGACGACAGTGCTACAGTGCTATCTTATGTCTAGTTCCATGTGTTAACATTTATTCTAAAATATTCTTTGCAACCATTTTAGATTTTGCTATTTAGTAGTGATGTTGTATAGTTAAGTTCACAACTTGCATTTTAATAGATAATTCTGCAATATACACCCTTGTCTGCATTTTTACAAATACTATTTTACAAATACTATTTTGACCTGTACCAGTCTCAGCAAGCATCCAACAACATGGAGATGATCTAAAAGAAAAACATTGAACTTAGCCCTTACTAAGTTCTTTCCCAATTGAGAAGTTTATTTCTCTTCTTATTTTCAATAAACTTATGTTCCTAAAAATAAATGAATAAGTAAAACTCACTTGGCCAATTACACAGGCAGAAGGACATTCATTATTGTAATATGAATCTTCATTTAATTACTGAGTTTTTGAAACTACAATTATTAGTCACTTAGATTTCCCTTTGTGAGTTGTAGATTTGTGTCTTTTGCCTGTTTTATTCTTCTGGCTATATTTGCTTTCTCCGTGCTGGGTTATACAGTTATTTTCCTGCATGATTTGAAATGATCAAGGTCAGTATGCATAGTTTGATATGATAAACATAGCTATGTATCAAAGCTCTTCCCTCTCATGAAACACTTATCAAACAACAGTTAACTTCCATCCCCAGTCAACTCAAGGTTGCCTAGAGAATGAATTAGCTTTCTATCCTTACCTTTTTATACAGATCTGTGAAAAGCAATCAGTCAATCTTGTAGATCCTGACTGGAAAAAAAAAAAGGTATCAGTAAATCAAATGCTTCATCTAAGACCCTGACTTGGAGTTGACTTTCAAGGAAAACTTGAATATGTATATACATATGTAATACATAAGTGAATTAGTCTTACACACCTATATATAAATTACATTTTTACTTTTTCTTAATGTTAACATCATAAACACTAAAGTACTAATGTAACCCTTCTAGGGATATGACTGTCAGAAATTGAGAATTTAAGAAAGCCTAGGGAAGACAAAATGGACAGTTGAGGTCAAGGTTTGATGAGAGGAAGAGAGAAAATTACCAGGTATGAATAGAAGAAAAAAGGCAAAATGGAAGAAATCAAGAAAACAATAGTTATATCTCACAATATACCCTCCCCTTCGGTAAAACTGCCTTGCAAATCCCTGCCTCCTCCTTCTAATGTCCCCTTCTGCAAATTTTTGTTTTCACTGCCAATTCCTCTCATCCTATTTCCTCTTACCTAGAAACCTGACTGTGTACCTAGAAATTGGCTTCTGTTGCGTTAATATATCCTTACCTGAGCACAGAAAAGGTGACAAGTGGTAACTTCTGAGAATAGGAAAGGTGACAAGTGGTAACTGGTAATTTCGCCAAGTCCATTATACGTCCAGTGATTGCTCAGGTGTGCCCCTCATAAAAAAGGCTATCTGCTTGAACACGAGAGTGAGATATGAAAGAGCAGAACTTCCTCTTTCAGATGGCAGGCTAGCTTCTCCGATTTTGCAAGCTTTCAGATAGATATCAAGGTTGGTGTAATTCTGTTTATTGTTTTTAAAATTGAATCGCCATTTGATATAATTTAAACCCGCCCATGAACAGTTATGAAGATGTTCATAGTAGGGTTTCAGCCATATAGTGTTCCAACACCCATCCCTCTACCAGTGCAATTTTCCATCACCAATGTCCCCAGTTTCTCTCCCACCACACTCCCCCCAGCTTGACTCTGGCAGGCACTCCCTCCTCCCCCCCTCTGTATGTGTGTGTCTTTGGGGGCATTTTGGTTTGCATTACAGATACTGAGAGGCTATCCTGTTTGTTTCTTTACCTATTTTCAGCATGCAGTTCTTATACGGAAAGATCATTTCTATCTTTGTCATAGCAGTTCCTTCTCTATCCGAACTGCTTTACCCTCCCCCCCAGAACTTGAGGCCTAAAAAAGGTTCCAAGAGACAGCGAAAGTCATTTCTTAATGATCAAGGAATCTGTACATCAAGAAGAACTCACACTCCTAAGTGCATATGCACCTAATGAGGGACTAGCAAAATACTTAAAACAGCTGCTAATATACTTGAAGAAAAACATTGACAGCAACACACAGATTTCAACACTGCTTTGTCACCTCTTGATAGATTAATCAGACAAAAGCTCAGCAAAGAAATACTTTATTTGAGGGGGAAAGTGGGCAGCACCAGCCCCGCTCACCACCGAGATGTCATCCTGGGGACTACATGTGTGCAGCCTCCCTACAGCTGCACGAGTATGACTCCAGAGGCCATCTAAACTACTCTTGGTATTGGCAGCTCCTAGCAGAATGTCTCCAGACTGAGAACTAAGCGGCGGCCCCATGCCTGACCAGGAGGGGAAAGGTATCTCTCTCTCTCTCTCTCTCTCTCTCTCTCTCTTCTTTTTCCTTGTGGGGGGTGAAGGGCGTGGTGATAGCTATATTATGAGGACCACAGATGAGAGTTACAAGCATGCAAAGATCCAATATCTGCAAGAAATTTCCCTGGACTTAGTTGCTAAAATACAGAAATCCAAAACCATATCTCTTCACAACAGGTCTGACTCTAGTGGGGAACTCCTAACAATAATAGTGAGGTTTTTGTTGAAATATTGAATGTAACCAAAGTAAAGAGAAAGTAAAGTGAAATTTATCAGTTCGGGGGTGGGGGGCGGGATGGGAGGTATACTGGGTTTTTGGTGTTTTTGTTTTTGTTATTGTTGTTGTTTTCTTTTTTGGGTGGTGGAATATGGGCACGGGTGAAGGGATGGTTGTTTCAGCATTGTATAACTGACACTTAAACCTGAAAGCATTGTAATTTTCCACATGGTGATTCAATAAAATAAAAAAAATACTTTATTTGAGGGAAGAAATGGAAGAAATGACTTTCTATTTCCCCAAAAGCTAGATACACAGTCTTCTGCAGTGCACATGGAACATTCTCCAAGATAGAACCACATGCTAGGCCACAAAACATACCTCCATAAAAATTAAGAGGATAAAAATTATATTACTATCTTTTCAGACCATGATGTGCTAAAAATAGAAGTGAATCACACACCGAAATGGAGAATCAAATCAAAGACCTGGAAATTAAACAGCTTGCTACTAAACTACTAGTGTGATAGAGAGAAAATCAAAGAGGAAATTGAAAGATTCCTGGAAACATGAGAATAAACTTGTGGGACAGAACTTAGGGGACACAGCAAAAGCAGTGTTAAGAGGAAAGTTTATAGCTCTGCAAGCATTCATGAGGAAGATAGATTCCACATAAGTAATCTAACCTCACAACTTAAGACCTTGGAAAATGACCAATAAAAGGAGCCCAAAACAGGCAGGAGGAAGGAAACAATAAAACTTAGAGCAGAAATCACCGAGCTGGAATTCCAAAAAGCAGTCCAAAAGATCAACAAAACTAAGAACTGGTTCTATGAGAAAATAAACAAGAGTGATAAATAATTATCAAGACTTAGAGAGAGAGAGAGAGAGAGAGAGAGAGAGAGAGAGAGAGAGAGAGAGAGAGAGAGAGAGAACCCTAATAAACCAAATCAGAAATGCAAGGGGGACATCACAACAGAAACTACAGACATCCATAGTATCATCAGGGATTACTTTGAGAATCTTTATGCTGTGAAACAAGAGAACCTTGAAGGAATGGATAAATTCCTGGATTCCTATAACCTCCCAATGCTGAACCAAGAAGATTTGGAATACCTGAATAGGCCTATCACTCTTGAGGAAATTGAAATGGTAATCTAAGTCTTCCCAAAAACGAAAGCCCAGGCCCAGTTTGAATTCTTTCAAAACTTTAAAGAGAAGCTACTGCCAATTTCTTTCAAGCTTTTCCAGGAAACTGAAGAAAAAGAAACACTCTCAGTTTCTATTAGGTAAATAACACCCTGATACCCAAAGCCAATAGAGACACCACAAAATAATAAAAGAGAGAGAATTACAGTTCAATATCCCTGATGAACACAGATGAAAAGATCCTCAAAAAAATACTAGCAAATGGAATCCATCAACACATCAAAAAGATCATACACCATGACCAAGTAGGATTCATCTTAGGGATGCAAGGATGGTTTAACATTTGCAAGCCAATCAACATATCATATTAATTAAAGAAAATATATAAACCATGTCATCATATCAATAGATGCAGAGAAAGTATTTGACAAGATCTAGGACCCATTCATGATAAAAAAAAAAACCCTCAAAAAATGGGAGTTGAAGGAACTTTCCTCAATATAGTCAAAGCCATCTACCACAAGTCCACAGCAAGCATTATTCTCAATGGGGGGGAAACTAAAGACTTTCCCCCTAAGATCAATCAGGCACAAGATCAGCCTGTCCAAACTCACCACTCCTATTCAATATAGTACTGGTGTACGATATCACACATCAAACACTAAATACCACTTGAGTAACCCCTGAGCTGAAAGCTACGGATGCTGAGAGGTGAATTTAGGTTTTCCACCTTCCCTTCTTTTTTGGAAGGCTGGAGAATAATTGTTTTTAATACATTTTAAAAAAATCTCCACCAAAATGAGAATTTCCCTGTAAAGGGTGGTTGACAACAAGGGAACAATTTGATTTAAAAAAATCTTAATATGAGTCATTATCGAGGCTAGTTGTAGCCCAGGTGCAAACCTGAAGGCCTGAGTTTGAGTTGCTGCATGCACAACTGCATGACCTTGGGCCAGTTTTTGCTAAGATTCTGCTTTCTCATATGGAAACTTGAGATAACGAAAACTTACATCCGAGTGCTGCTGTGGAACTGAGTTAAATATTTGAAGAATTTCAGTAGATTTTTATAGGACTAGTAAGCATAAGGTGTGTTCTGGATGCCTCTCAGACAGAATGAGCTTCATAGGGCAGGGCTGTGAGCCTGCTTATGGTTTGCTAAGTCCAGGGGGCCTGGCATGGGACTGGACACAAAACGAGCCTATTCACTCAGCCACACAATGGACAGAATTACAGACTGAGGCCAAAGAAACACCAGATTCACAGGCGGATCTTTTAAGAGAGAAAAGAGTAAAAGTGAGTCAAGCCTTCACAGCTAATCTCTCTAGAGTTTACAGATCCCAAACCATTCACCTCCGGAGAAGGGGGACTGTGGGCTATCTGCGCACTTAGATCCCCCCATCAGAAGGGTGAATAGCAGAGATGAGGACCCAGTATGCACATCGCCAGCCTCCTCCTAACTGAGTCTTCACCACTCACTACTGACAGAATTCTCTAGAAGGAAAGTGAATAATCCAAAGAGGTCATTTCTTTAGGAAATAAACTAAGTGTTGGTGAGGGTCACCAAAGAAAAATAAAATGGACGAATTTTTAGAGGATGATGGTTCTGGAGCAGATATGCAAATGGGGGAGACTTGAAATCAGCAGGTCCCCACAGGAGCGACTATGCTGTGAGTAACCTGTGGGAATAAGGAATCTTTGGAGTACTTGAGTCCTGGCTCTTCTCAGGATGGGTAAGAGATTTGGAGTGTTTCTTCCTGGCTATCTGAGGTAGCCTAGCTTACAGGAAAACTGAGGGGTAAAGAAAAACCCAGTCCAAGGCACTGGGCTCACTGGGAAGAAAATAGAGAAGCAGAGTTTAGCTTTGGGCCTGAGATTGAGGATCCGTCCAAGATGGGGTCCAGAATTAACCCAGGGCAGAGCAAAGCGAATCATCTGTGGTGACTGTGAAGGTGATGGAAGCCTCACAGCTGAGCTCTGAAGCCAGACTCCCAAGGCCTTGCTTCCCAGGGCCTGCATCCCCCACACTGACCTGACCTCTGGTCTTCCAGAGATAGCAGGGCAGGGTCCATTGCCCGGAGACCTGGGCTCCTCGAATGAACTCTAGCTTGAGGACTTCAAGGTAGCAATGCCAAACGTCCCCTGGGCCGCAAAGCCATCTCGGATGCTCCTGCTGCTGCTTTCTGGGGAAGGTAGGTGAGGAATGAGGGTGGGACTGAGAGCTCCCACAGCTCTTTTGGTCCCAGGCCCTCTGCCTTACAGGTTCTACCCCTCAGAAAACTTTATAGATGGAAAGCCTGCATGGCCTCTGCTTCTGGAGAACTGGAACTGGACTAACAGCTGCATATCCAGTTGGCTTTCAACTAGACTTCTGACCTCTTAAAGTCTTTGGTGAGGACCTAGGTTGTTGCTGCTGCTGATCCTAATCATTTTGCATATTTTCACTGTGTGCTTCTTCAGTTCTTTTCTGCAAATTTCAAATATCTTGTATTATCTTGATAATTATTATATTGAGCAATAGCACAGCAGTAGGGCATTTGCCTTGCACTCGGCCAACCTGGTTCGATTCCTCCCTCCCTCTCGGAGAGCCTGGCAACCTAACGAGAGTATCCCGCCTGCACAACAGAGTCTGGCAAGCTACACCTGGCATATTCGATAAGCCAAAAACAGTAACAAGAAGTCTCACAATGGAGACATTACTGGTGCCCACTCGAACAAATCAATGAACAACAGGAACACAGTGCTACAGTGCATCAAATATATGTGGTGAAGAAGAAGAAAGCAATGATTCAGAACAGATGCAGAAAATATAGTTTCCTCCCTGAGTTGTGAAAGGATGGCATCAAATACAACTCTTCCCCCTTCCTCTTTTTCAAGGTTGAGTGGTAGTCTTCACTTTTTAAAATTTTATTTTATTAAAGTACTGTGATTTATGAAGTTATTCATAGTTGCGATTTAGACATAAAATATTCCATCACCAATCCTGCCACAAGTGACAACTTCCCTCCACCAGCGTTCCCAGATTCCCTCCCCACACATCCCTGCCTCCAGTCTGCCATCTTCAGGGGCGCATTTTTAAGTTTACTTGTCAGAGTTTGGGTCTCATGATTTCAGTGTTGGCTCTGTGATTTGGATATTTAGCTCTACACTTCCTCAACACCACTGTACCTGAATCCTTTTGACCTCTGCCCCTCATTCTTCTCATTTGTCTCTTCTCTCCTTCACCTCCACTTGATTTCTTTCCTTCTCCTTCCTATACTCTGGGGCCAAAAGTGATCTAAGAATCCCCCCATTCAAACCATTATATTCCCTCATACATTCTAAATACCACATACAAGTGATATCATCCAATGTTTTCCTTCTTCTTCCTTCTTACTTCATTTAATAGGGTGTCTTCCAGTCCCAACCATATTGCAGACAAAACCCCTCTTTTAGACAAGAACAGACTTGAATGGAGGTCAAGTAGGACAGTGAGGGCTCAACCTTCCAAGGTACCCTGCATATTGCAGAGAAAAGATGTGGAGAAAAGGCATGTCAGTTTGGAGTACCAAATAGAAGAATGGGTTTGAGCTGATGAACTTGGGCAGCAACTTGAAGCAAATAGGGGTGGGTGACAGGGGACAGAGGTAGGAGAGCAGGGAATTGATGATTTAATAATAAAACCAGCATTTTCCGAGCACTTGTGCCACACCATCCCACCATGGGCTCTGTGTGCCTTAACTTGTGAAACTCCTTGGTGACCCTGTGCTGTGTGTTTGTTTTTGCCATCTTACAGAGAAGGAAATAGACAAGTTGGTTAAGCAAGGAGCCCCAGATTTCACAACCAGAAAACATCAGGAACCCACTTTATATCTGATTCCAGCCTCAACCTCAGCTTGCTACCTGCCTATAGACATGGCTCACGGAGTGGTGGATGGGAGGGATTGGGCCTGTTGGGTGTTACGTTATTACTGAACCTTCAGTCCCATTCCAGTGACCCGGGCACAAGCTGTACTAGATTACTGATGTTTGAAAACCTCTGCTTTTATTTTTTTTGGTGGTGGGGCTGGGGGACGGGTCACACCCAGCAGTGTTCAGGGCTTGCTCCTGGCTCTGTACTCAGGGATCATTACTGGTGGGGCATGAGGGACCATATGTGGTGCCAGGGATCAATCCCATTTCCATTACAGGTAAAGGCAAGGACCCTATTCACTGTGCTATCACTCTAGCCTTCAACTCTGCTTTATTTCTACAATCTCTCCCTCTAGAAGAGTGTAGTGGCTGTCAGGTGCTCTCTGCTAGACCATCCTGGTCCCTCTGACCATTGCTCTGTGCTCCTGGGGTCAGGATATGGCTCAAGTGGCAGAGCACATGCCTTGTAGGTCTGAAACTCTGAGTCGGACCCCCAGAGCTCATACCCCCTTCCTTAGCACTGTTAGCCTGAGCATTGCTGTAAGTGGTCCCAGATGTTCCCTGAACTCCACTGAGGGGAGGGCAGGTCCTTTTGAAAAATAGAAAACTCCAGTCATTTTTGATTGGGACTCACCCTATCCTTATGTGCTCTGTCCCCTGTCTGTGTGTACTTTAGTTTCTAGGTCCCTGCATCCGTGGTTTTCTGCAGAGCTCTGTCCCTGGAGAACTGGGAGGATTCCTCCTGCATGCTGGTCCTGGAGCAGGACAAATGGAGGTCCTCTAAAGTATCAGGCAGAGGTCTCCCTGAAGCAGGGCTGAAGAGTGGAGCTGGGCCCAACCTCGTACTCCTGCTGGCTTTCTCCCTCCTTGTTCTCTTCCCGTGCATCCTGCTTTCTTCTCAGAGTGGTCACTTCATTGCTCTCACCTAAATCCTCTGCAAATTCTGGGAACCTGATCTAAGACCCGGAGTTCACTCATAATAGATGGGAGTTGTTGTTTTCTTCCCATTCACCTCTGCAAATATAATTTCAGATATGGTATAATTTGGAATAATAAACTGCATCAAGTTAATGGTTGTGAGTTAATGAAGTTTGACAGCTGTGTCCATCTGGAAAATAGCTCTCAGAATTAAAAGAGAAAACATTCCCATTCCCTCCAAGAGAGCCCCTTCGTGCCTTGCAGTTCATGTCTCCTCTGCAAACCACAACTTTCCTGTTCTGAAGCTCCATTTCTTCGCAACTCACTACATAAACATCATCAAAGCAATGCCATTTATGTTTTAAGTTTTTGTGTGACACCCCTTCAAGGTTCTAATTTCCATCTTAGCTAAGAAAGTGCTCAAACTCCAAGATGCACGATAAGTTTAAATATGTAGAAGTGTTTTTTTTTTTCTTATCATAGATAGTGAATTGGGATTGCTAATCAGTGGGGTCCAAACTCTGTGTGCTAATTCAGGGGCCTGGGCACGTTACATTGTATGATTTTGACATCACTAAAGTTTTCATCTAAGATCAAAATAGATACAGGTGCACCCCCAAGAGGGAAATGGACAGCAAGGCATGATCATGGAACATCAAAGCTCATGCTCATGGATTTATGAACAGGCCTGTGAGTTGCTCACATTTATTCCTCTCCATTGATGGAACTTAGATGACCCCATCTAAATACAAAAGAGACTAGAAAAAGTGTTCTGTGCTCAGAAGTTGTTAAAAGCCTGTGGTAGGGGCCAGAGCAATGAGATAGTGGGTAAGGCACTCGCCTTGCTCATGGCTGACTGGGGGTTGATTTTGGCATCCTGTATGGTACCCTGAGAACTGCCAGGAGTGATCCCTGAGTATAGAGCCCGGGTAACCCTTGAACACTGCCAAGTGTGGTCCAACAACTCAAAACAAAACAAACAAACAAAAAAACCAGAAAACCCTCTCAGGTGTGTATGCAATTATTCAACCAGGAAAGGAAATGCTAGAAAAAGGAAGAAAAAAAAAAGACAATTCTGACATACAGCTTCACCATCAACAATAGTAACAACACAGTAACAAAATAATAAAATGAATTATTATCTTTTGCACAATCCTATGCCAAGTGCTCTATGAGTAAAACATTTTCCATCACAATACTATGTGTGTCCAATTTATAGATGAGGATTAAAGCAATGTGAAATTATATGACTTTCATAGTTGCATGAACATGGAAAGGCTCAGAAGAGATTTGTGCCTGATTCCTAAGCCTCTGTAAACATTAGACAGAATAACTTAACCACAGCATTCCCATCTCCATGAGAACTAGGAAATAAAAGTGGCAGATATCAAAGTAATGGCAAATTCTACTGTCATTCAAAGATTCTAGAAGGACTAAAGAATATGCTTCCTTGATAACCTTACAGTACCCGTACTGCAAGCTATAGTGACCAGGAGAAAGGGGGCGGTGGAGAGGGAGAGAGAGAGAGAGAGAGAGAGAGAGAGAGAGAGACAGAGAGAGAGACAGAGACAGAGACAGAGACAGAGACAGAGACAGAGACAGAGAAACACACAGAAACAGAGAGAGAGACAGAAAGACACACAGAAACAGAGAGAAAGAGAGAGAGAGAGACAGAAACAGAGACAGAGAGACACAGAAACAGAGAGAGACAGAAACAGAGACAGAACAGAGAGACACACAGAAACAGAGAGAAAGAGAGAGAGAGAGAGAGGGAGAGAGACAGAAACAGAGACAGAGACAGAGAGACACACAGAAACAGAGAGAGAGAGAGAGAGAGAGGAAAGGTGTCTGTTATAGAGGTAGATGGGGGTGGTGAAAGGAGGGAAATTTGGGACATCGGTGGTGGGAAGTATAAACTGGTGAAGGGATGGAACTTGGAACACTGTAAGACTGAAACCAATCATGAACAACTTTGTAACTCTTTGTCTCACAGTGATTTAAAAATTTAGAAAAAAATTGCTTCCCACAACTTAGACCTCAGGGCAGATGGCCAATGACACATCTGCACCACAGATACCAAAAATAGATGGTAGATAGAGAAAATGATTTATTTTATCCCTTCTGCATTCTTTTTTAAAGTAGAATTGAGTTTAATTGACACAAAAGAGACATATTTTCCATTTTTATGTATGTGTCTCTCATGCAGGCATAACATAATGTATATTCAGATATTGGAGAGCAAAATGAGAACGTTCCTAGTTCAAAAGCCAAAATGAAAAGAAACAGAAAAATTCCCCATTGGAGTTTTGTACATTGAAGGATTTAATAAGGACATACTACAAACTATAAATTTTCAAATTGCAACGGGTAGGGCATTCGCCATGCACATGGCTGACCCGGGTTCACTTCCCAGCATCCCATATGGTCCCTGAGCACCGCCAGGAGTAATTCCTGAGTGCATGATCCAGGAGTAACCCTTGTGCATCTCCAGGTGTGACCCAAAAAGCAAAAAAAAAAAGAAAAGATGAGGCTGGAAGCAGGGCATCTCGAAGCCTGTGGGCTGTTAGAAGGGAGGAAGGGATATCCCCAGCAATGAGGAAACAGGCACAAACGATTTTAGAGAACATAGAGCATTTAGAAGACTCCACATAGGCTCCATGGTGCTCTCCCAGGAGTGATTACTGAGCACAGAGTCAGAAGTAAGCCTGAACACCACCAGGTATGGTCCAAAACACAAACAAGCCAAAAAAAGAAAGAAAGTAAAACCTGATAGTGAACTATGAACTATGAACTACAAAGTGGTGAAGAACTTCCTCAACTTAATACACAGTATCTGCGTAGAGCCTGGAGATAACATCATACTTAATGGTGAAAGACTACTTTCCTCTAAGATCAGGAACAAGGTAAGGATGTTTATTTCCTTTTTGTTCTTTTCTTTCTTTTTTTTTTTAAGTGTACAGAGGTTGGGTCACATTGTCTTGTGCTCAGGACTTACTCCTGATTCTGTGCTCAGGGTGTCACACTTGGCAGTGGTCAGGGAACCATGTGCAATGCAGGGGCCCAAACCCGAGTAGGCAGGTCCCTCACCCCACATGATGTTTATATTTATCACTCCTAACCATAGGTTCTAGCAGTGCAATAAGGAATTAAAAAATAAAAATAAAGAAAAGCCATATATGGATGGGAAAAGAAGAAGCAAAACTGTCCCTCTTTGAAGACTGCATGGTTATTCAGACAGAAATTGAAATTGCAGGGAACCTACAAAAAATATTCTTAGAATTAATAGCAATATTGTAGGATTAAGAAACCCAGAGCAGACTCATCTTGCCTGAATCGTCAGGTAAGCACTGTCTGTGGGCTGAGATATTCGGGTGGACCAAGTCCTGGCCCTGCTGAGACGCCCAGTGTCCCCCCCACATCTAGCATCTTACAGCATATAGATGGATCTTTCTCACAACTCCAGATACCAAGCTGCTGAATCACCCTAGTTCCACAGCAACTGAAGTGCCGCTGCAGCTGTGTGACACTTTCTAATTTCATAATGCTGACGGCCCAGTCGGAGCACAGCAAATTAGATGCAAAAGTTGCACAGAAGCCCACTACACTCAAAAAGCAAAACAAATAATACAGAAGGCTCAACTAGCATCACACAGCTTTGGTAAATCCTCAGAAAATGAATTTCATTGCACCATTGTGAGATATATGTTGTGACAAGCAATCTGAAGGAAATTATTTTGTGTCTGTTAAGGAGGTAGCTTGGGGTTGGGTGGGAAAATGGGGACATTGGTGGAGGGAAGGTCACATTGATGGTGGGATTGGTGTTAGAACACTGAATACCTGAAACAACTTCTATAAACAACTTTGTAAATCACGGTGTTTAAATAAAGTTTCAAACAGAAAAAAAGAAATAAAGATGCATTAAAATTCACAAATCAAATTAAATTTATAGATCAGTAAAAAATCCCAATGAGCAAAAACCAGTTACATCTTTATTAACAAACACACAGGAAATAAAACTTAAAAACAAAGTATCATATACAATTTTTCAAAAATATTTAGCATTTAGCTAGGCATAAATCAACTTAAGTGTGTTTAGGACTTATACTTTAAAACCTACAAAATGTTGATAAAAAATTAAGAAAACTCAAATAAGTGTGGAAAGTGGAAAGTCATAATGTTCATGTATTTGAAGATTCAACACAGTAAATATGACATTTTTTTATAAATCAACCTATTGCCTTAAAGCAATTTACCTCAAAATTCCAGCAATAATTTTTGCAGACATAGATGAGATCGTTCTTAAATTTGTATAGAAAAATCACAAGAATTTATTAGCAAAAACAATTTTGAAAATAAAAGACTAGAGTCATTTTATCTGGTTTCAGGATTTCTTACATATAATCAGTAGTCAAGACT
The DNA here is from genome assembly GCF_027595985.1 of Sorex araneus. NCBI lineage: Eukaryota > Metazoa > Chordata > Mammalia > Eulipotyphla > Soricidae > Sorex > Sorex araneus. The sequence goes on along the minus strand of NC_073305.1, from coordinate 43,272,141 downwards.
GTAGTTTTAGGGGCCAGAGTGATAGGACAGTCAGTAAGATGCTTGCCTTGCACATGGTCAATCCAGGTGCAATGACCAGCATCCCATATGGTCCCCCGAGCACCACCAGGAGTGATCTCTGAGTGCAGAGCTAGGAGTAAGCCCTGAGCATTGCCAGGTGTGGCCTCCCAAACAAAAACAAAAACAAAATAGTCTGGTTCAGGAAAGGGCAGGCATATAGATCAAAAAGATATAAAGTAGAACTAGACTTATGAAAGTGCCCACCCATAGCAGGCATACTGCTATTCAGCAGAAAATGATAACTTTTTTTCAAAAAGTGATGCTGGAACAATTAGGCATCCATAGGAAGGAAAAAAAGCAGACCACCTCTTTTTAAAAAGTTAAGCCAAAAATTTTCACAGACTTAATTGTAAAATGTTAAATCCTATTTTTTAGAAGATAAAATTAAAATCTGTGGGATCTAGGGCAGGCAAAGGATTCTTAACCTCTCTTTCTTTCTTTCTTTCTTTCTTTCTTTCTTTCTTTCTTTCTTTCTTTCTTTCTTTCTTTCTTTCTTTCTTTCTTTCTTTCTTTCTTTCTTTCTTTCTTTCTTTCTCTCTTTCTTTATTTTTCCTTTATTGTTACTTTATTCAACTACAAGGAAAAGCAGGATTAACACACATTCTGAAACCCCAGATCAGTTCTTCTTACACCCAGGGGAAGTGATCAATTTAAACAGGCAGACATACAGGTTCCCAGTGACCTCCCACCCAGCCCACGTCTGGAGGGCTTGACAATACAGCAGCTCCCCCATCTCCCAGTGCTGGTCTTTGAGGAGCCAGTCGGGGACCTACCCTGCCCCGTCCAGGCCACATGTTGGGAGCCAGCAACCCAGGAACCTTCCGCTGTCTTGGCAACAGGCAGGACCATGAAATCATGTCAGAGAAGGCTCCAGCCTTCTCTGGACTGGGGCTCACAAAGGCAGAAGCACATTTTTTTTCCCTTTTGAACTTCCTCTAAGGGTTCTCTGATGCTCTGCTCCATTACTTAAGTCTTTGAACCTGAATGATTCCTTTAAACTCTGGGTTGCTGATAATACCTTAACTCATTCTTGGATGACCCAATCATAGCTCCAAAACATCCTCCCAATGGAGAAACTGAGTAGGTGCCCCTCTAGGGTTATAACTGCCAGGCAGAAAGTGAAGTCGCCCTGAATCATCATCTCAGGTCGTGCTGGTGAACAGGGAATGGGGGAGAGACAGGGACAAGCAGCGTGGAACTCGGCCTGCTCCGGGCCCCTGGGGATGCTTGGGGCACCTCACTGTCCCCTACTTCCCGGCCTACTTCCCGGCCGTAGAGTTTGGGCAAGTAGTTGTCCCACTTGGCCTGGTAACAGGAGCCGGCCAACCAGGCACCCAGACCATACTTCTTGCTTCCAGCTGCCACTTTGAACTTGCCCCAGTGGTCCCAAGACTGGTTGCTGAGGTTCATTGCACTCTCTGCCAGGATTCTCAAGCACGCAGATTCCCAGACAGGTCCTCAAGGTGCAGAAAATTTAATCTCTGTAGTGCCACAGAAAATAAACAAGACTGAGTCCCTGTGTGTCTCTAAAGTTCTCAAGAACTGCGTTCCCAACCCACTTTCTGGACTCCCTTTACCCAGAAAATGTGACTTAGATTTGCCCTCTACACAAACAAATTAGATGTTCCCTTACCCAACTTCTTGCTCGCTCTCCTTGCTCTCTTCTGTCCAATGGTGGACAACAAGTTGAAGGAGCAGAGGAGTCTAAATGCCGTGGCTCCACCAGGTGCCTGATGAGGCATGCAGGGGTGGTATCAAGAACCCAGTCAGTGAGTCTCCATCCTCAAAAGTGTATAGAAGATGGAAGAGCAAGCACAAAGGAAGAGTTAGAGAATAAAGTGAGACAGCCAGAAGCTGGTCATTGCAAAGGGCCCTGTAAGCTGCAGTCTTCTCTGATGGCGGCCTGAACAGGCACCAACAGGACCACCAGTACAATAAACACTTGCTCACTCTCGTTCTTCTAGGCCCCATCTTTATCCACTCATCTGTGAAACAAAATTCACAAAGTTCTTAGAGGACGAATATACCCACGAATGGGCAGAGATCAGAGAGGCTTTTAGTAGAGCTCAGCTAATAGGACAGAGAGATGCAAGCAGATAGCATTCTAATTCACCTGTAGCATTGTAGCACTCTCTTAGCAAATCGTCCCATTGTTCATCAGTTAACCCCTGTGAGCACCAGTAACGTCTCCATTGTGAGACATTGGAATTGTATTTTGCATTTCATACATGCCAGCAGTAGCTCTCCAGGCTCTGGTGTGGGGCACAAAATACTCTCAGTGGCTTTCCGGGTTCTCCTGGATGGAAGAGTCAAAAACTCTGGAGAGGAGCAATGACAAGTCATAGAGACCATGAACAGCATGAAATCAGCACGTGCAATCAAAATTAAAAACTTAGCATGAAATATCCAACAAGTTAAATGGAGAAATTTATTCTTTAACTAATGATAGGCTTTTATGTTTATCAGGAGGAGAATGCTCAGAGCACCCCCATTGAGTTAACCAAGAAAAAGTCACCTTGATTCCTAAGTCCAGCCTCTACTTCATTAAGAGTAAGGGTGGTGCAGATTAATGCATGATAGAGTCATCCCGGTCTACTAACATGAGGCTTCCTACAATTCTTTGTTTCTTTCTGTATTAGCCTGACCTTAATGGAAGGGGAGCAATATTCTTGGGGAACTGCAAAGAGGGAACACATGAGCTCTCACAACACATTTTGGAAAACGAAGTGTTTGGTGAGATACTTTCCCAGAGGTCTCCATCCTGTTTTCATCAGATATTCTGGGTAGGATCAGCACATGTCTTCCTTTACCTTTTAGTTTCTGCCAACGAGCTCCTTCCGAGGTTGCCGCATTCTAGCGGTGCTCAACCTCTGTTCCTGTGTGAGGTCAGAAAAGGCGACCCCGTCTTCAGTCTGAGCAGGTTACAAGGGATCCGATTCCCAGACACCTGGACAGGTCCTGAAAGTCAAGGTGCAGAAAGTTGAATCTCCGAGGTTCCACAGAAAACAAACAAGCTTGAGTGCCTCTGTCTCTCTGAAAATCTCAGGCACTGTGTTCCCCAACGCACATTGCCGGCTCCCTTTACCCAGCCAGTGTGACTCGGACTTACCGTGCACGTGAACAGATTAGATGTTCACTTACCACGCTTCCCGCTCTCTTCTTACCTTTCCCTCTGTCTAGCAGTGGACAGCAGGGGAGCAGACGAGTCGAGTCCAGGTGCTGTGGCTCCCCAGGCCGCCCGATGAGGCATAGACCCTGCTCGATTTGTCCGGCACCTTGCTAGGCTAAGGAAGATGAGATGGAAGAGCGAGCACAAAAGGGAGAGTGAGAAAATAAAGTGAGACAGCCAGAGCCAGAAAAAGAAAGTGAGAGAACCAGAAGGTCATGGCAAAGTTCCCCGTAAGCCGTAGTTTACTCTGATGGTAGCCTGAACAGGCACCGCCAGGGACCAATGTGCAATAAACACTCGGTCCTTCTCGTTCCTCAAGGCACCAGTGCAATTCTTATTTGAGGCAAGCCCAGTTTCATCCCTGCCACAGCATCAGGTCTGCTGAGCACCACCAGGAGAGACCACTGAGTGCCAGGCCAGGAGTAAGCCCCGAGTACAGCCGAGTGTGAACCTATCACAAAACAGTAATAACAACACGGAAAAATAAAACAGCTGTAACTTTTATTTAAGTCTAAATAAATTTTTAAGTAAAATTTAAATGGAAAGTTTTGATTAAATTTAGAGTCTTAAGACTCATGGGGAGGGGAGTGAAGGGATAGTACAGCGGGTGGGGTATTTATTTCCCTGGCATGAGGCAGACTCAGGTTCCATCCCTGGCACCACACATGGCCTGAGCATGGCCTGGAGTGGGCCTTGAAAACAACTGGGTGCAGGCTCCAAACAGAAGGAAAACACCAGCAAGGGACTCCTCAGCAAGGGCTGAGTAGACAGTATGGAGGCCGAGGAGCTGCCTCGTGGGGAGTCCACGCTGCACTGCATATGCCCCAACTCCGCTCCACTGGGCATCCGAGAAAAGAGCCGGGACTGAGCCTGGCGCCCCTCGGGGTGAGATGCGAATCCACAGGGAAATAAAGACTTACTCTCCCTCCAGCAGGGCCGGAGGGAGTTCTCGAAGGTGACTTAGTGATAAACTGCACCAGGGAAACCACAACTTGCAGTAGGACAATGAACGTTAACGCAACGCAGCAGGATCCATCCTGAAGTAATCAACAGGGCTGGGGTGGGTGGAGAGACCAAGCTCTGGCCCTGAACGTACCCGACCATGCTGGCGCCCAGCTCCACGGAGCACAGCCAGGAGTGACGGTGTCCTCAGAGGTGGGGACTAGGACCTCTGAGGACCAGCAGGTGTGGCCAATAAAAACTAAAAAATTAACTGCGTGCATGTTCACATATGTATGTTCAAATCAGGCATGGGCTTTCTCTAGCCAAGACAGACACTTAACCTTTTCCTGTGTATCTCAGTTTCCTATTCTGTAGGAAATACTCCCCCCGATTTGAATACTTTCTGAAATACTTTCTAATTGCACAAATAAAAAAAGAGGTAGTTGGGTCTTAGGGGGAATGGGAATCGAAGAAACAGAGAAGAGAGGAGGCGGGGAATGTTTGGGATAAGGGGGAGTTGCCGAGGCATTTTTTCTGTATTAGTAACAGTTGACCTGAGTTGTGCCTGAGCCACTTTATATATCTTTGTCCCCTGTGACATCATCCTGTGACACCAGTGCCCTTTGTGACAGCATCTCCTCCTCAGCTAGGGGCAGGCCTGCCACCAGCATGGGCAGAGGTGTTTTTTTTATTTCATAGTGATCATGGGACGTAGCAAAGAGAAGAAATGGGGCTGGGATAGGTGGTCCCAACGTCTGGCAACTCTCAAGCACTATATTCCCCACCCCGCTTTGCAGGTTCCCTTTACCCAGCAAATGTAACTAGGATTTACCCTCCAGAAGAACAGATTACATGTTCCCTTAGCACACATCTCGCTTGCTTTTCGTCCTTCCCTACTGTCCAATGGTGAGCAATCAGTAGAAGGAGCAGACAACTCCAGCAGACAGTCACGGTGTGGCTCCTCATGCAAGAACCGACTGAATTTCTGGCACCTTGGTAGGCTAGAAAAGATATGAAAGAAAGTGCAAAGGAGACAGATAAGAAATGAGAAATGCCAGAAAACTCATGAAAAGGGAGCTGGTAAGGAGGGGGTAAAGAAAGTTCCTGGTGAACCCCTGCAAATGGGCTTAAGGGAACTTAGATGGGTTGTGTTTGGGGAAGACAGTATTTTGGCAGAGGTTACAGAAGCAGATTGCTGAGTAGTTGGTTTTGGAATATGAGAAGGCTATGCAGGTGTACGACGGTGCTGGGTAGTTTGGAGGAATGGGATATTGAGTGCGTATTCTGAGAATCTGAGAAGAATTTGCAGGAATAGGACGGTGAGTGGATTTTTTCTGACTCTGATAACACTTTGCAGGAGTTGGAGGGTGACAGGGTGTTTTGGGAATATGGGAAGAACTCGTGGGATGGGTGGTACAGTGACTGGAGTCAAGGAGCTGGGAATGATCCGGGAGATTAAGAAAGTTTGTGGAGTAGGAAGCAGAAACAGGTGAATATGCTGGGGATCAGACTGATATTTTCGAGGGTTACAGTTGTTAGGGTTCAGCTGACGCATTTGGGTTTTAGTAGTTGTGGCATAAATACAGACAGGAGCTATAAGGCTGGGGATATTTGGAACAATATGTGGAAATCTCTGGGCATTGTTTCAAAGGCTTTTGTCAAAATTCTTTTTCGGTATTTTTTTCTGTATTATTAGTCTCTACTGCATGGAAGAGTAGCGATACCTCACTATATCCACGAGGAACTGCAGAGAAGGAACACATAAGTTCTCAGAACACATGTATTGAGCAAATAGTTGGGGATTTCAGGGTGTTGGGATCTTGAGAGTATTGCCCACAATTAGTCTGTCACTTTCTAGCTTGCACCATTATGCCAGTGCTCAACCTCCCAAGTTTGAATGTCTTCATATTGGAGTTGAATGTCTTCACAATGAAGGGACTACATGTCACTTTTGTCAGTTTGACATTGCATCTTTAGGAGCAGTGTTCAACCTTTTGACTTTGGATGAGGTCTCAACCGAAAGCGCTGCCTTCTCTCTCAGTAGGACTCTCAATTTCAGGAGCCAAAGATTCTGACAGAGGTCCTGAAAGTCAACATGCAGTAACTGGAACCAACTAGGAACCAGTGAAAACAAAGAAACTGGAATCTGTTCAGTCTCCATGTAAATGTCCAGCACTGTATTCCCCACCTCCCCACCCCCTATTGCGAGCTCCATTCACCCAGATCTTGCAACTGGCACTTAACCTCTACATGAGCTATTAGATGGTCACTTTAAACCCTCCTCCCTCTCTTTATTCTGGTCCTTTCGAAAATTTACAATGGCGGACAGCAAGTGGAGGGAGCAGACAAGTCTGGATGCAGTGGTTCTGCAGGCTCTCTGATGAGGCAGGAGTCGTATCCACAGGCCCATGAACCCAGTATGTCTCCAGCCCATCTATCGGCTCAAGAACATGAGAAGGATGAGCGAGCACAAAAGGGAGAGTGAGATAATAAAGTGAGATAACCAGAACCTGGTCATGGCAAAGGGCCCCATAATCTGTCATTTACTCTGATAGTGGCCTCAAGTGGCACCCCCTGGACCACCAGTGCAATAAAAACTTGTTCGCTCTCATGTCCTCCAGGCCCCATCTTTTTCGACTCCTCTGTGGAATATAATGTATGAGAATTATTCCACAGGGAAAGTACCCATAAATGGGTAGGATGTTCTGACATACCTAGAATTCTAGGTGCTTAGAAATAATGCATTTCTATGTTGGAAGGAACAATAATCTTAAGCTCTCACCTATTTCTTCTTTGTCCTGCCTGCTTAAATGTGAGGACTCCTAGAACTTAAGTGCCACACACCTGACATTCATGCCGCATATAACAAATCAGCTTCTCCGTTCTTTATACAGGTACTCTCAAAAGATTGAGTATTTCAATTATAATTTGATTTTATACCTCTCTTCTTCGCTTCTGTATATTTTTCTTCCTTACTACATACCCTTCTTCTCTTCTGCAAACTCTAGTTATTCTTCATTCATTTATTGATTCATTCATATCAATGTGGAAGATAACCTTTTGACTAAACTCTAAATAATTTTCCCTGATAGCTAGCTGCCTAATAAGGTAGGAGTGGTCTCCAGAGGCCCAAGAACCCACTAAGTCTCAAGCACCACTATAGGATCAAGAAGATGACAAGGAAGAGATGGACAACCAGACAGCAACTATAATTTAGGTAGGAGGCAAAAGTTCTGGAATTAGCAATGATCAGTCATAGAGAGCATAGATAATGTGGGATGAACACTAATAGTAAATCAAGAGCACCCTGAAATATACAAGGTAAATGCAGTAATTTATTGTTGACCTAGTAGTATCCTCCCACAGTTATGAGGAGGAAAGCACCCAGAGCTACCCAGTGATTTCACTGAGACAAAGTCATCCCCACCCATAAATCCAGTCTCTAATTCAGTAAGACAAGAGAGTCTTGAAGACCAATGCACAATAGAGTCATCTCTGGTCTACTAACATGAGGCTTCCTGCAATTCTTTTCTTTTCTTTTCATATTAGCCTCTCTTTAACGGGATGGTAGCGACACCTCACTCTACCCATGAGAAAATACAGAGAGGGAACACATGGCTCTCAAAACATTTTATTTAAAAAAAATACTTTGGGATTAGGGGATCTATGCATACTTCTCAGAAAGTAGTCTGTTTCACTTTCTCAGTGTTCAAACTTCTCTGTTTGAAGGAGGTACCAAGAGAAGGTCAAACCTTCTGTCTGCCTGGATTCTCAAGCACGCAGATTCCCAGACAATTCCTGAAAGTCAAGGTGCAGAAAATTTAATCCTGTGGTGCCACAGAAAATAAACAGACTGAGTCCCCGTGTGTCTCTCTAAAATTCTCAAAAACTTCATTCCCAACCCACTTTCTGGGCTCACTTTACCCAGAAAATGTGACTTAGATTTGCCCTCTACACAAACAAATTAGATGTTCCCTTACCCAACTTCTTTCTCGCTCTCCTTGCTCCCTTCTGTCCAGTGCTGGACAACAAATTGAAGGAGCAGAGGAGTCTAAATGCCGTGGCTCTACTGGGTGCCTGATGAGGCATGCATGGGTGGTATCAAGAACCCAGTCAGTGAGTCTCCATCCTCAAAAGTGTATAGAAGATGGAAGAGCAAGCACAAAGGAAGAGTTAGAGAATAAAGTGAGACAGCCAGAAGCTGGTCATTGCAAAGGGCCCTGTAAACTGCAGTTTTCTCTGATGGCGGCCTGAACAGGCACCACCAGGACCACTAGTGCGATAAACACTTGCTCAGTCTCATTGCTCTAGGCCCCATCTTTATCCACTCATCTGTGAAACAAAATTTATGAAAGTTCTAACAGGGATAATACCCACTTATGCGCAGGATTGGAGAGGTAGAATTCTATTAGGTTAGACATAATGCTTTCTACGTTGAAATGTAAAGTAATCTTTAGGCTTTCACCATTTTTGTTTTTTCCTGCCGTGTTAAATGTGAGGACTCCTAGTTCATATTAAGAGACTCACTTTAGTTTCTTGCCCTTTATATCAGCTTGTTAGACTATACCAGTACTCTCAGAATGTTAACCATTAATATTAGATTGCCATTATTTTATTCATGATTTTTCTTGATTTTTCCTCATGTGTCAGATCCCTTTTGTTATTTGTACAAACTTCCACTTATTCCTTCTTCCATGTCATATTATACTGTGAGGACTAGCAATCTGACTTTGGTCTAAATCAATAATTTTACAGGATAGCAAAAGACCCAGCATAAAGACAGAGATCAGAGATGCTTATACTGCTAGACAGCTCAGCTGAAAGGGCAGAGACAGACAAGCAGGTAGCATTCTTACTTACCTGTATTATTGTAGCAATCTCTAAGCACTTAATCCCATTGTTCATGGATTTACCCCAGTGGGCACCAGTAGTGCAACCATAGTGAGACATTGTAATATAATTATAATGTACATTGTAATTCAAAACGTACTTTGTATTGAAAATGTGCCAAGGGTAGCTTGCCAGCCTCTGGTGATGGGCACAATATACTCTCAGTGGCTTTCCAGGCTCTCCCAGGATGGAGGAGTCAAATACTCTGGAGAGTAACAATGACAAGTCATAGAGACCATAAACAGCATGAAATCAGCATAGTAAATCAAAATTAAAAAGTTAGCGTGAAATATCCTACAAGATAAATGGAGAACTTTATCTTTACCTAACTAAAGGCTCTTACGGATATGAGGAGAAAAACACACAGAGCCACCCACTGAGTTAACCAAGACATCTCCTTCATCCCTAAATCCAGCCTCGATTTCAGTAACACTAGAAAGTGGTGTAATTCAATGCATGAAAGGGTCTTCCCTGGTCTACAAACATAAGGCTTCCTACATTCTTTGGTTATTTTTTGTATTAGCATGACCTTAATGGAAGGGGAGCAATACCTCACCCTATTCTTGGGGAACTGCATAGAGGGAACAATGAGCTCTCACAACACATTTTGGAAAATGAAGTGTTTGGTAAGACACTTTCCCAGAATTATCCATCCTGTTTTCATCAGATATTCTGGGTAGGATCAGCAAATGTCTTCCTTTACCTTTTAGTTTCTGCCACCAAGCTCCTTCCAAGGTTTCCGCATTCTAGCGGTGCTCAACCTCTGTTCCTGTGTGAGGTCACAAAAGGCGACCCCGTCTTTAATCTGAGCAGGTTACAAGGAATCCAATTCCCAGACCCCAGACAGATCCTGAAAATCAAGGTGCAGAAAGTTGAATCTCCGAGGTTCCACAGTAAACAAACAAGCTTGAGACCATCTGTCTTCTGAAGTTCACTTACCAAGGTTCCCGCTCTCTCTTCTTGCCTTTCCCTCTGTCTAGCAGTGGACAGCAGGGGAGCAGACGAGTCGAGTCCAGGTGCTGTGGCTCCGCAGGCTGCCCGATGAGGCATAGACCCTGCTCGATTTGTCTGGCACCTTGCTAGGCTAAAGAAGATGAGATAGAAGAGCGAGCACGAAAGGGAGAGTGAGATAATAAAGTGAGACAGCCAGAGCCAGAAAAGAAAGTGACAGAGCCAGAAGGTCGTGGCAAAGGGCCCCATAAGCCGTAGTTTAATCTGATGGCAGCCTGAACAGGCACCACCAGGGACCACCGTGCAATAAACACTTGGTCCCTCTCGGTTCCTCAACGCCCTGTCTTTATCTTTAGTGGGAGCAGACAAGTCCAGCCGACAGTCATGGTGTGATTCCTCATGCAAGAACCCACTCTGACTATCTGGCACCTTGATAGGCTAGAAGGAACAAAGAGCACAAAAAGGAGGTGGAGAGAAAGTGAGACAGCCAGAACCTGGGCATGGCCCAGGGCCGTGTCAGCTGTACCTTTCTCTGTGGTGGCCTCAAGTGGCACCACCAGGTCTGCAGTTCAGTAAAAGTTTGGTCCCTCTGCATCCCATCAACACCATCCTGTTTCCAACTGTCCCTCTAGTGGTCAAACCCCATCTCCAAGCTGCAGGTAGACTTACCCTAAAGGCCTACTCCAACCACAGAGGTGCCAGACGACTCCAGTGAGTCGAGATAGTAAGGAGATGGAGGCCGAAGTTTCTGACCAACCCCCAGCAAGTGGATTTCATCGATATACCCCAGCGAGCACCAGTAACCTCTTAATTCTGAGACGTAATGAAATTTTGCATTTCCAATACGCCTCCGGTAGCTCGCCAGGCTCTGGTGTGGGGCGCAAGATACTCTCTGTGGCTTGCTGGGATCTCCCGGGATAAGGAGTCAAAACCTCTGGAGAGGAGCAATGACAAGTCATAGAGACCATGATCAGCAAGATATCAGCACAGGAAATCAAAATTTAACAGTTAGATTGATATATCCTACAAGTTAAATGGAGAAATTTATTCCTTACCTAACCACAGGCTCTTACGGTTATGAGGAAGAAAACACCCTGAGCCACCCAGTGAGTTAACCAAGACAAAGTCTCCTTGATCCCTAAATCCAGCCTCTACTTCAGTAAGACTAGAAAGCGGTGTAGATCAGTGCATGAAAGTGTCTTCCCTGGTCTACTAACATGAGTCTATCTACAATTCTTTGGTATTTTCTTTCTTTTATTTTTTATTTTTTGCTTTTTTGGTCACACCTGGCAGTGCACAAGGGTTACTCCTGGTTCTACACTCAGGAATTACTCCTGGCAGTGCTCAGGGGACCATATGGGATGCTGGCATTCGAACCTGGGTCGGCCACGTGCAAGGCAAAGGCTTTATGTGCTGTGCTATCTCTCCAGCCCCTTTTTGTTTTTTTCTGTATCAGCCTGACCTTAATGGAAGGGGAGCAATACCTCACCCTATTCATGGGGAACTGCAGAGAGGGAACACATGAGCTCTCACAACACGTTTTGGAAAATGAAGTGTTTGGTAAGACACTTTCCCAGAGGTCTCCATCCTCTTTTCATCAGATATTCTGGGTAGGATCAGCACATGTCTTCCTTTACCTTTTAGTTTCTGCCACCAAGCTCCTTCCGAGGTTGCCACATTCTAGCGGTGCTCAACCTCTGTTCCTGTGTGAGGTCACAAAGGCGATCCCGCCTTCAGTCTGAGCAGGTTACAAAGGGATCCGATTCCAAGACACCTGGACAGGTCCTGAAAGTCAAGGTGCAGAAAGTTTAATCTCCGAGGTTCCACAGAAAACAAACAAGCTTGAGTGCCTCTGTCTCTCTGAAAATCTCAGGCACTGTGTTCCCCAACGCACATTGCCGGCTCCCTTTACCCAGCCAGTGTGACTCGGACTTACCCTGCACGTGAACAGATTAGATGTTCACTTACCACGCTTCCCGCTCTGTCTTCTTACCTTTCCCTCTGTCTAGCAGTGGACAGCAGGGGAGCAGACGAGTCGAGTCCAGGTGCTGTGGCTCCGCAGGCCGCCCGATGAGGCATAGACCCTGCTCGATTTGTCTGGCACCTTGCTAGGCTAAAGAAGATGAGATAGAAGAGCGAGCACGAAAGGGAGAGTGAGATAATAAAGTGAGACAGCCAGAGTCAGAAAAGAAAGTGACAGAGCCAGAAGGTCGTGGCAAAGTTCCCCGTAAGCCGTAGTTTAATCTGATGGCAGCCTGAACAGGAACCGCCAGGGACCACCGTGCAATAAACACTTGGTCTCTCTCCGTTCCTCAACGCCCTGTCTTTATCTTTAGTGAGAGCAGACAAGTCCAGCCGACAGTCATGGTGTGATTCCTCATGCAAGAACCCACTCTGACTATCTGGCACCTTGATAGGCTAGAAGGAACAAAGAGCACAAAAAGGAGGTGGAGAGAAAGTGAGACAGCCAGAACCTGGGCATGGCCCAGGGCCGTGTCAGCTGTACCTTTCTCTGTGGTGGCCTCAAGTGGCACCACCAGGTCTGCAGTTCAGTAAAAGTTTGGTCCCTCTGCATCCCATCAACACCATCCTGTTTCCAACTGTCCCTCTAGTGGTCAAAAACCCCATCTCCAGGCTGCAGGTGGACTTACCCTAAAGGCCTACTCCAACCACAGAGGTGCCAGACGACTCCAGTGAGCCGAGATAGTAAGGAGATGGAGGCCGAAGTTTCTGACCAACCCCCAGCAAGTGGATTTCATCGATATACCCCAGCGAGCACCAGTAACCTCTTAATTCTGAGACGTAATGAAATTTTGCATTTCCAATACGCCTCCGGTAGCTCGCCAGGCTCTGGTGTGGGGCGCAAGATACTCTCTGTGGCTTGCTGGGATCTCCCGGGATAAGGAGTCAAAAACTCTGGAGAGGAGTAATGACAAGTTATAGAGACCATGATCAGCAAGATATCAGCACAGGAAATCAAAATAAAAAATTTAGCTTGAAATATCCTACAAGTTAAATGGATAAATTTATTCCTTACCTAACCACAGGCTCTTATGGTTATGAGGAGGAAAACACCCAAAGTCACCCAGAGAATTAACCAAGAAAAAATCTCCTTAATCCCTAAATCCAGCCTCTACTTCAGTAAGACTAGAGAGTGCTGTAGATCAATGCATGAAAGGGTCTTCCCTGGTCTACAAACATAAGGCTTCCTACAATTCTTTGGTTTTTTTTTCTGTATTAGCCTGACCTTAGTGGAAGGGGAGCAATACCTCACCCTATTCTTGGGAAACTGCAAAGGGGGAACACATGAGCTCTCACAACACATTTTGGAAAATGAAATGTTTGGTAAGACACTTTCCCAGAAGTATCCATCCTGTTTTCATCAGATATTCTGGGTAGGATCAGCACGTCTTCCTTTACCTTTATCTTTTAGTTTCTGCGACCGTGCTCCTTCCGAGGTTGCCGCATTCTAGCGGTGCTCAACCTCTGTTCCTGTGTGAGGTCACAAAAGGCGACCCCGCCTTCTATCTGAGCAGGTTGCAAGGGATCCGATTCCAGACACCTGGACAGGTCCTGAAAGTCAAGGTGCAGAAAGTTTAATCTCCGAGGTTCCACAGAAAACAAGCTTGAGTGCCTCTGTCTCTCTGAAAATCTCAGGCACTGTGTTCCCCAACGCACATTGCCGGCTCCCTTTACCCAGCCAGTGTGACTCGGACTTACCCTGCATGTGAACAGATTAGATGTTCACTTACCACGCTTCCCGCTCTGTCTTCTTACCTTTCCCTCTGTCTAGCAGTGGACAGCAGGGGAGCAGACGAGTCGAGTCCAGGTGCTGTGGCTCCGCCGGCCGCCCGATGAGGCATAGACCCTGCTCGATTTGTCTGGCACCTTGCTAGGCTAAAGATGAGATCGAAGAGTTAGCACAAACAGGAGAATGAGATAATAAAGTGAGACAGCCAGAACCAGAATAGAAAGTGAGAGAGCCAGAAGGTCGTGGCAAAGGGCCCCGTAAGCTGTAGTTTACTCTGATGGCAGCCTGAACAGGAACCGCCAGGAACCATTGTGAAATAAACACTCCATCCCTCTTAGTTCTTAAAGGCCCTACCTTTATCTTTATAGGGAGCAGAATATTCCAGCTGACAGTCACAGTGTGACTCCTCATGCAAGAACCCACTCTGTGACTATCTGGCACCTTGATAGGCTAGAAAAGATGAGAAGGAACAAAGAGCACAAAAAGGAGGTGGAGATAGGAAAGTGAGACAGCCAGAACCTGGGCATGGCCAGGGACCATGTCAGCTGTACTTTTCTCTGATGGTGGCTCAAGAGGCACCACCAGATCTGCAGTTCAGTAAAAGTTTGGGCTTTCTTCATCCCAGCAACACCATCCTTTTTCTAACTGTCCCTCTAGTGGTCAAACCCCATCTCTGGGCTTCTGATGTACTTACCCTCTAAAGGCCTACTCCAACCCCAGAGGTGCCGACGACTCCAGGGAGCGGAGCTAGTAAGGTGGGGGAGGCCGAGGATTCCTGGCCAACCCCCGGCAAGTGGGGGCAAGTGACGGGAGATGACTTGTGCTGCGGGTGAATAGGGTTTTGCTACGGAGTGTGGGAGCAGGTCGGTGAGTGGGGGGTTTGGGAATATGGGAAGGGTTGGTGGGAGTAGGCTGGTTAGTGGGGGGATTAGGAGTTAAAGAAGGGTTTGCGGGAACTGGGTATCGAGAGCGTTTTCTCAGTTTGGGAGAAGAGTTGGGGGGGTGGGGACGGTGAGAGGGGGGTCTCGGAATGTAAGAAGCAGAGGTTGGGTGGGTGGTGGTGGGGCCAGAGACACGGGGACAGCAAGGGTCCGGGAGATTTGGAAAGTGGTGGGAGTAGGAACCAGAAGCAGGTGAAGGGTGCAGGGGAAGAGACTGAGGTTTAGGAGGGTTAGCAGTGGTAGGGCGTAGGTGAGGTAGTTGGGTCTTAGGGGGAATGGGAAGGGAAGAAATAGTGAGAGAGGAGAGAAGGCGGGGAATGTTTGGAATATGGGGGAGTTGCCGAGGCATTTTCCAACAATGTGAAAAATTGACCTGAGCTGTGCTTGCGCTTCTTTATATACCTTTGTCCACTGTGACATCATCCTGTGACATCAGTGCCCTTTGTGACAGCATCTGCACCTCATCTGGGGGCAGGCCTGCCTCCAGCATGGCCAGATGTGTTCTTGTATTTCAGTAATCATGGGAAGTAGTGGAGAGAAGAAATGGGGATGGGTTCGGTGGTCCCAATGTTTGAAAACTTTCAAGCACTGTGTTCCCCATATCCCCGCCACCCCTCCAGGTATATTGAGACACAGGTACAGCTCAGGTTCACACTCTCAATTTTGTGGGAATATACCAAATAGTGCCACAAAATTTACCATAACTTAGTCTTTCTCAGTATCTTGGTGTTCAAACTTCTTCATTGCGATGAGGTCCCAATAGAAGGCCATGCCTTCTCTCTGCCAGGAGTCTCAACGGCACAGATTCCCAGACAGGTCCTGAAAGTCAAGGTGAGCAAAGTTTGATTTGTGAGGTGCCACAGAAAATAAATAAAATTCAGTTCCTCTTTCTCACTAATGTTCTCAAACTCTGAGTTCCCATCCAACATTATGGGCTCCTTTTACCCGGAAAATATGATTAAGATTTTCCCTCTACACAGTCAGAGCAGATGTTCCCTTCCCATACTTCCTGCTTGCTATTCTTGCTTTCCCTATTTTCCAATGGAAGACAAGAAATAGAAGAAGCAAGAAGTTGAAGGAATCTAAAAGCTGTGGCTCCACTGGGTGCCTGATGAGGCATGGGTGGTACCTACGAACCCGCTCAATGAGTCTGACACTTGAACACGTAAAGAAGATGAGATGGAAGAGGAAGCAGAAAAGGGAGAGTGAATTAATAAAGTGAAACAGCCAGAACCTGGTTGTGTCAAAGGACCCTGGTAGCTGTCTCTTACTCTGAAGGTGTCCCGAACAGGAACCTCCAGGACTAGAGGTCAGTAAGAATTTGGTCACTTCGAATCCCAGAAACACCATCCCTTTTCTTTTTTTTTTTTTTAATTTATTTATTTTTAATTAGAGAATCACCGTGAGGGTACAGTTACAGATTTATACACTTTTGTGTTTATACTTCCCTCATACAAAGTTTGGGAACCCATCCCTTCACCAGTGCCCATTCTCCACCACCCGTAAACCCAGTGTCCCTCCCACCCTCCCCAATCCCATCTCCCCCCCACACCACCCTGCCACTGTGGCAAGGCATTCCCTTCTGTTTTCTCTCTCTAATTAGCTGTTGTGGTTTGCAATAAAGGCAGAAACACCATCCCTTTTCTTACTCTCCCTGTATTGGTCAAAACCCAACTACAGGCAGCTGGTTGACTTGCATTAAGTACCACTAGGAGCAGAGAAATACCAGAAAACTCAGAAAGGGGAACTCCTAAGAAGGAGGAGAGGATGGGTCCCTAGCCAACCCCCAGGAGAATGGCTCAAGGGAAGTTAGAGTAGTAATGCAGTGTTTTGGCAGCAGTTGCAGGATCAGATTGCTGAGTAGGTGGTCTCAGAATATGAGAAGAAACTTTGCAGGTATAGGATAAGTAGTGGGTGGTCAGCCGGTCTGAGAAAACTTTGCAGGAATAGGACTCTGAGTGTTTGGTCTGGAAATATGAGAAGACTGCAGAAGACTGCAGGACGCTGAGTCTTCAATCTGGGAGTCTAAGAATACTTTGCAGGAATAGGACGCTGAGTGCTTGGTCTGTGAAATTGAAAAGACTTTGCAGGAATAGGATGGTCAAAGTGCTGTCTGGTAGTCTGAGGAGACTTTGCAGGAGTAGGATGGTGAGTGGGTGGTCTGAGAATGTGAGAGGATGTTGTCGTATGGGGAATGCTAAGGATAGAGTCACTGGGCTGGGAATAATCAGGGAGAACAGGAGAGTGGATGGAGTAGGAAGCAGAAACAGGTGAAGGGTGCCGGGAGCAGACTGAGACTTATGAGACTTATTGTTGTTAGGGGGCAGCTGAGGAATTTGGGTCTTTGGAGTAATGGCAGTAATACAGACAGGAGAAACAAGGCTGGGGATATTTGGAACAATGCGTGGGAATATTCTGGGCATTATTCCAAAAGCTTTTGTCAAAATTCTTTGGGTTTCGCCTTGTTTTATTAACCTCTACTTAATGGAAGGGTAGCAGTACTTCACTATATCCATGAGGAACTGCAGAGCAAGAACACATGAGTTATCAGAATACTTTTATTGAGAAAATTCTTTGGGAATATAGGGTGTTGGGATCTATCCAGTAGTTCCCACAGTTCGTCTGTCACTTTCTATCTTGTATGTTGTATCTTTGTCACTCTCTGCATTGGCATCTTTTGGAGCAGTGTTCAACCTCTCAACTTTGGATGAGGTCCCAATAGGAAACCCTGCCTTCAGTCCGGTAGGAGTCTCTTGTGGGCAGAATCCCAAATAGGTCCTGGAAGTGAACATGCAAAAAATGGAACCCCTAAGGAACCAGTGAAAACAAAGAAGCTGGAGTCTCTTCTGTCTCCCTGAAAATGTCCAGCACTGTTTTCCCCACCTCCCCACCCCCCTTCAGGGCTCCCTCTACCCTGCTCTTGTTACAAGGACTTAATCTCTACATGAGCTGTTAGATGGTCAATTGAAACATATCTTGCTCTCTTTATTCTGGTCCTTTCCTAACTTTCCAATGGAGGACAACATTGGAACGAAATGACAAGTCCAGATGCTGTGGCTCTGCAAGCTGCCTGATGAGGCAGGAGTGGTATCCAAGAACCCACTAACTCTCTAGCACCACTTTCACCTGACAAAAATGAGAAAGAGGGGACAGACAACCAGATAGCAGCTGTAAGTTTACTTGGAGGCAAAAGCTCTGGAACAAGCAATGTCCTGTCATAGCATTGATTACGTGGAATGAACAAAATGGTAAATAAAAAACACCTCGAAATATACAAGATAAATGCATAGACTTATTGTTTAACATTGTATCCTCCCGCAGTTATAAGGAGGCAAAACCTCAGAACCACCCAGTGATGTAACTGGCACAATGTCTCCCTCATCCATAGATCCAGCCTCCTTTTCAGTAAGACAAGAAAGTGGTGCAGATCAATGTGCTAGAGTTGTTAGGGTGTACGTGAGGTCCTTGGATCTTAGGGGGAATGGGAATAGAAAGAATAAATAGAGAAAGGAGAGCGAAGCAGGCAATATTGGGTATGTGTGGTAGTTTTCGAAGCATTTTGAGTTAGGTCCAATTTATCTATGCTGTGCCTGAGCCTCTTTATATAACTTTGTCCCCTGTGACATCCTCCTGTGGCAGCAATGCCCTTTTCACAGCAACTCCTCCTCACCTGGGGACAGGCCTGCCACCAGCATGGGTACAGATGTTGTAATTCATCAGGATAATGGGAAGTAGCAGAAAGGAGAAATGGGGCTGGGATAGGTGGTCCCAACGTCTGGCAACTCTCAAGCACTATATTCCCCACCCCGCTTTGCAGGTTCCCTTTACCCAGCAAATTTGACTAGGAATTACCCTCCAGAAGAACAGATTACATGTTCCCTTAGCACACATCTCGCTTGCTTTTCGTCCTTCCCCACTGTCCAATGGTGCGCAATCAGTAGAAGGAGCAGACAACTCCAGCAGACAGTCACGGTGTGGCTCCTCATGCAAGAACCGACTCTGAATTTCTGGCACCTTGGTAGGCTAGAAAAGATATGAAAGAAAGTGCAAAGGAGACAGATAAGAAATGAGAAATGCCAGAAAACTCAAGAAAAGGGAGCTGTTAAGAAGGGGGAGGGATAAAGTTTCTAGCAAGCCTCTGCAAATGTGCTCAAGTGAACTTAGATGGGTTGTGTGTTGGGAAGATGGTATTTTGGCAGAGGTTACAGAAGCAGATTGCTGAGTAGTTGGTCTTGAAATATGAGAAGGCTATGCAGGTGTATGATGGTGTGTGGGTGGTCTGGTGGTCTGAGAAGATTGGAGGAATAAGATGGTGAATGCTTGGTCTGAGAATCTGAGAAGAATTTGCAGGAATAGGATGGTGAGTGGATTTTCTCTGACTCTGATAAGACTTTGCAGGAGTTGGAGGGTGAGAGGGTGTTTTGGGAATATGGGAAGAAGTTGTGGGATGGGTGGTGCTGTGACTGGAGTCAAGGAGCTGGGAATGATCCGGGAGATTAAGAAAGTTCGTGGAGTAGGAAGCAGAAACAGGTGAATGGTGCCGGGGATCAGACTGAGATTTACAAGGGTTACAGTTGTTAGGGTGCAACTGAAGCATGTGGATTTTAGTAGTTGGGGCATAAATACAGACAGGAGCTACAAGGCTGGGATATTTGGAAGAATATGTGGAAGTCTCTGGGCATTATTTCAAAGGCTTTTGTCAAAATTCTTTATCTGTTTTTTTTCCTGTATTGTTAGCCTCTACCCTATGGAAGGGTAGCGATACCTCTCTATATCCACGAGGAACTGCACAGAAGGAACACATAAGTTCTCAGAACACATGTATTGAGCAAATAGTTGGGGATTTCAGGGTGTTGGGATTGCCAGTATTGCCCACAATTAGTCTGTCACTTTCTAGCTTGCACCATTATGCCAGTGCTCAACCTCCCAAGTTTGAATGTCTTCATATTGGAGTTGAATGTCTTCACAATGAAGGGACTACATGTCACTTTTGTCAGTTTGACATTGCATCTTTAGGAGCAGTGTTCAACCTTTTGACTCTGGATGAGGTCTCAACCGAAAGCGCTGCCTTCTCTCTCAGTAGGACTCTCAATTTCAGGAGCCAAAGATTCTGACAGAGGTCCTGAAAGTCAACATGCAGTAACTGGAACCAACTAGGAACCAGTGAAAACAAAGAAACTGAAATCTGTTCAGTCTCCATGAAAATGTCCAGCACTGTATTCCCCACCTCCCCACCCCCTATTGCGAGCTCCATTCACCCAGATCTTGCAACTGGCACTTAACCTCTACATGAGCTATTAGATGGTCACTTTAAACCCTCCTCCCTCTCTTTATTCTTGTCCTTTTGAAAATTTACAATGGCGGACAGCAAGTGGAGGGAGCAGACAAGTCCGGATGCAGTGGTTCTGCAGGCTCTCTGATGAGGCAGGAGTCGTATCCACAGGCCCATGAACCCAGTATGTCTCCAGCCCATCTATCGGCTCAAGAACATGAGAAGGATGAGCGAGCACAAAAGGGAGAGTGAGATAATAAAGTGAGATAACCAGAACCTGGTCATGGCAAAGGGCCCTATAATCTGTCATTTACTCTGATAGTGGCCTCAAGCGGCACCCCCTGGACCACCAGTGCAATAAAAACTTGTTCGCTCTCGTCCTCCAGGCCCCATCTTTTTCGACTCCTCTGTGGAATATAATGTATGAGAATTATTCCACAGGGAAAGTACCCATAAATGGGTAGGATGTTCTGACATACCTAGAATTCTAGGTGCTTAGAAATAATGCATTTCTATGTTGGAAGGAACAATAATCTTAAGCTCTCACCTATTTCTTCTTTGTCCTGCCTGCTTAAATGTGAGGACTCCTAGAACTTATTAAGTGCCACACACCTGACATTCATGCCGCATATAACAAATCAACTTTTCCGTTCTTTATACAGGTACTCTCAAAAGATTGAGTATTTCAATTATAATTTGATTTTATACCTCTCTTCTTTGCTTCTGTATAGTTTTCTTCCTTACTACATACCCTTCTTCTCTTCTGCAAACTCTAGTTATTCTTCATTCATTCATTGATTCATTCATATCAATGTGGAAGATAACCTTTTGACTAAACTCTAAATAATTTTCCCTGATAGCTAGCTGCCTAATAAGGTAGGAGTGGTCTCCAGAGGCCCAAGAACCCACTAAGTCTCAAGCACCACTATAGGATCAAGAAGATGACAAGGAAGAGATGGACAACCAGATAGCAACTATAATTTAGGTAGGAGGCAAAAGTTCTGGAATTAGCAATGATCAGTCATAGAGAGCATAGATAATGTGGGATGAACACTAATAGTAAATCAAGAGCACCCTGAAATATACAAGGTAAATGCAGTAATTTATTGTTGACCTAGTAGTATCCTCCCACAGTTATGAGGAGGAAAGCACCCAGAGCTACCCAGTGATTTCACCGAGACAAAGTCATCCCCACCCATAAATCCAGTCTCTAATTCAGTAAGACAAGAGAGTCTTGAAGACCAATGCACAATAGAGTCATCTCTGGTCTACTAACATGAGGCTTCCTGCAATTCTTTTCGTTTCTTTTCGTATTAGCCTCTCTTTAACAGGATATAGCGACACCTCACTCTACCCATGAGGAAATACAGAGAGGGAACACATGGCTCTCAAAACATTTTATTTAAAAAAAATACTTTGGGATTAGGGGATCTATGCATACTTCTCAGAAAGTAGTCTGTTTCACTTTCTCAGTGTTCAACCTTCTCTGTTTGAAGGAGGTACCAAGAGAAGGTCAAGCCTGTCCTGCTTGTCCACCAGCCAGACGTAGCGGTGAAGACCTGTGCCATTGGGCGGTCCAGAGCCTATGTAGTCGGAGAGGACAGTGCCACTGCCATGTCGCTGCCCTTCATGTTGACCACAAGAAAGTGTTGTCACTCCCTGACCTTGGGGTCCTTCCTGCTGGGAGCAGCCGGGTCTGTCATGACCAAGGTGTAGAGTTTCTCAGAATCCATGCCATCCCATGCAATGCTGCTAGGCCGGTTCTTCGCCTGGGTGGGAGTCAGAACTTTGCCCAGTGAGTTGATCTCCATCCTGGAGTACTTGACCTGCAGCAGGTGCTGTGGGGCCTCATCCACTTCCTGCAGCTCAAGGTCCCAGTTCACTTGCTGATGTCCACCGGCATGGTGGGGCTGAGCAGGCAGAGTGGCCAGAGAGAGTCTGAGCAGTCAGGCACAGGCCAAGGGGGGCTCGCACTGCACTGGCCCAAACACCTATCAGAGGGAGTCCTAGGATTCTTAATCTTAATACCAAAGCACCATATATAAAAGAAAAACTGACTATATTAGAATTCGCCACAATTGGAAACTTTTCTCTGACTCTTTTTAAGCGCATGAAAATACAACTACAAAGAGAAAATATTTATTTTTTTAAATTCCCCCAAAATATTTGTACCTAAGATATGAAGCACTCTCCAAAGCTCAAAAGCAAAATACCATCTAGAATATGGGCAAAGACTTGAACTGACATTTCACTGAAAGGAACATAAAGACGTCAAATGAGATGCAGAGATGTTGAGTATCACTAGCCATAATATATTCCTAACATCTAAGAGAATGATCGAAGTCCAAATTAGTGACAAAATCAAATGCTTGTGACGATTGTGGGGGTGGGGCGGAGGGTTCTAGATACATTACTGTTGGAAATGTAAAGCAATACAGACATTCAAAGAGAGTATCCAGAGGAAGGAAGCCAATCAGAGACAAGAAAGTAATCATCAAACCCAGAGGTTTTGATGGCTCTGGAACATTCCCAGATCATAAAACTGGATCTCATGTGGCGCTTATTTGGTTATGTCATGAAGTTCCCACCTGCCCATCTACTATGTTCATCCTGGGATGCTCTGGGGTGCTGTACACTGTGTGTCAAGGCTCTGGTGTGGATTCGTGGTAGTGGCACAGCACAGATTCTAACTTCTTTTTGTCTCACTGTTAGGAGGCAAGAATTCAGACGTGACCTTGGGTTGGACAGAGGTCGCTTTCATGTCCCCAGAGAGAGGAAGAGCTTGAGAGACCTGCCTATGCCTGCTTCCCAGACCTCTGGAACAATCCTGTCTCAGGCTCTGGAGGAAGTGTGGACTAAAAGGAAGAGGAATGCCACAGTCTGCAGAAAATGCCTCCTCCGTCCTGGCTGCACGGCAGGGCTACTTCAGAGTCAGCAAACCGCCAAAAGCTGGGAAACACCTGAAAATGTCTAGAAGCCCAGCCCACCTCCCCTCTGTTGTGAGGCTCAGGTGCAGGAAGAGATTAGGATGCCAGCCTGACCACCTCCTCACACTCATCTGGCCATTTTCTAGGCTATGATTCAAATAGCCTGTAGCCTACACATCTTACCCCAGGCGTATACCTTTGACCCAGCTGTCTTCTTGGCTATGCACATCCTCCCCCATGCGCACAGCTCTGGCTGAACTGTTCTTCACAAGATCAAGGGTTTTAGGATCTTTCTTTCTTTCTCTTTTTGGATTTTGAGCCACTCCTGGTGATGTTCAGGCCTTACTTCTAGCTCTGCACTCAGGTATTACTCCTGGCAGTGCTCAGAGGACTCTGGGGTGCTGGTGATCACACCCAGGTCAGCTATGTGCAAGGCAAATGCCCTATCCTCTGTATTATCGCTTCAGCCTATGTGATCTTTATGTTTATATGACTTATCTGTATACACTGAGACCTAACCTTGTGGTGTGTGTGTGTGTGTGTGTGTGTGTGTGTGTGTGTGTGTGTGTGTGTGTGTGTTACTGAGAGTCATTGGATGGTGGCAGTCTCCTGGGCCTTGGCTCTCAGATTGGTTCTGAATAAGCTCTTGAATCAATTTCTCTGTCATTAATCCTTGAGTTCATTCCACAATGATGATTATTTCTGTCAAGAGTAGTAAGTGCCACAGGGGACTGGGTTACAGCAGGCAGGCATGAGTGGTCATGTCTTGGGCACTTGAACATTGTCTTCTCTGTTCCAGTCACAGTTCTTGGAGGGACAATTCCATGGGCTCTGCCACTGTCCTCGTGTGGTAATTTAGCCAGTGGCCAGTGTCCTTGTGGGCCACACTGACAGACTTCGATCCTCGGGCTTTTGGAAGAAGCAGAGCTCTTTGTCACACTTTCTAGGAGTTCTTGGTAACTAGGTGCCCACACATCCTCAAACTTTTAAGCTGTGGCGTCCACCCAGTGACCTTTTTTTGGGTTGTTTTAAAATTTATTCTTTTCTTTGTCAGAATTTTATCTTATTTAAGCACCATGAATTACAAAGTTGTTCATAGTTGGGTTTTTGATATACAATGTTCCATCACCAATCCCACCACCATTATCAACTTCTCTCCACCAGTGTTTCCAGATTCCCTCTCCTACCCACCCACCCCAGTCCCAGCCTGCCACCTTGACAAGCACCTCTTAAATTTGGTCATTAAAGTTTGGGTCTTGCAAGTTCAGTGTTGCTGACTGTGCTTTGGATATCTAGCTCCATCATTCCTTAGCATCACCAACCTACCTGGGTCCCCTTGGCCTCTATCCCCATTGTTTCTCATCTCTTTCTTCTCCCCTTCCCCTTTACTCTATTTCTTTCCTTCTCCTTCTTACACTCTGGGGCCAAGGATGATTTGTAAAGGCCTTTGACCACACTGAGCAGATGGCAGGAAGCATCAGAAGGGGAAAAGTTTGCTGTGAATGGGAGCAAAGGGTGAGAGAAGAGTTTGTGTGGGAGGCCCTGAGGCAGGGATGAGGAAGAAGTAGGCAGGGTGCAGGCTGATGCTGTCTGAGCTGAGCACCAGACAAAGAGGGGCCCCAGGAGACACTTTCTTTCATGGATCTACCATGCCGTTGTCTTCAGAGATCTAAGCTATGTCTGGGGGCAAGGAGCACACAAGATTGCCAGATGAACAGTTGAAGCATGCCCTTCATCAAGAGGAGATGCCAGAGTTGCTAGGGGAAAGGTTAGCATTAAAAAAAAAACACGCCAGAAAACAGAACAAAATACTAGCATCACCTCTCTTTCTTCCTCCCTTAGAAAAACCCACAGAGGGAAGAGGAAGATGGTAATCAAACTAAAAACTCCAGAAAAGGGAAGTAGAGGCTGAGTAGAAGCTGCCTCACCCTAAGGCACCAGCATGTGATTTGATCTTCTGTTTGTGCATCTTGGGGGTGGGAGGTCATGCCTCTCTCAGGGTGTTCTTGTGAGTAGGGCCAGGTGGAGCATGAGAAAACGTCTCTGACAAAGCCTGGTATCACTGATGCTCAGTAGCAGGATCATGGATGGAGCGAGAGGCTTCCTAGGAAGGAGCCAGCAGGTTGGAAGACTCACATCCTACAGAACTATGTTGTTTGCACAGTCCTCAGAAACAGCAATTACGAGAAAAGAATAGGGATGTTTGGGGTTTTTTTGAGACAACATTGGACTCAGGGTGGTTGAAGAGTTTTGTAGGGCCTCGTCTTCCGATGCATGTTACCTTGTTGTCGCCTGCAAATAAAATAGATAAGTTTCTGGTTAGTGGATCTTGTAATTATCTCCAATGCCTCTCTATTTTGCCCATAAAATTACACTTTATATGGTCCATTCGCTGTTTTCCCTCCAGCAGATATAAGGAAGCACAGGGAAAGGAAAACAGAATGTTATATTTTTGCTAGGTCAGTCATGGCTTGTGTCCACAGGAGTTATTGATGAAGTTCCAACTCTTAACTCTTTTTCTGTCCATTTTTGGAATTCCCCTGCAATTAAGAATAGGCAGGCATTAGAGTAAAAGCTAGTTTCTGCCCGAAACAACAGTTTATGTAAACTAAGATGCAAAACATGAAGCTGTTATTCGAGGTCTACTTTTGCAGATTTAAAAATTAAAGAGCTAGAAATATCTTTCCTGTGTTGTGTTTATGGTATGTGCTGGTAATTTCAATCTGATGTGATGCTGTCTACCAGTCTAACATACTGTCACTGCAAGAAAAAAAAAATCAAAAGGCACCTGCATGTAGTGGAGCTCGAGTTCCAATTTTCCTGATGTCCTCTGAGCTCCAATTTCTCTGGTATAAGTACACTTTTCATCCAAGATCAAGCTGCTAGTTTAACACATCTTTTTGGAAGAGTTGAGAAGCCTGAGTCTACTACGAGGTTCAGATAGTAATCATAACCATTCATTAAGGGAACACTATATGTTAAATGCTTTGCATGTACTGTTTTATTAATGGCTATAGTTGAGGAAAGTGAAATTTAGGAAAAATAGTTAATTTCCCTTGGCTTGTTATTACTAGTGGGTGGATCAAGTTATTTAAAATGAATTCATTGGTCTGCCCTAGAGAAATAGTTCTAAAGTTTTTCAGTCTTGGGAATTTTATGCTCTAAGATATAACTGAAAACGCAAAAGAAGAAAAAAAGTGAACCTGAATCCAAAACCAAAAACAAAAAATCCTTTTTGCTTCTCTATTTACTTATATTAACTTGAATGAAAACTTAAATTGAATTAAAACTTTAAAAATTCAGTAATTTGCAGACCAGGAATGTGACTCTGTGGTAGAATATTTGCCTTGCATGTATGAGGCCTGGATTTGATTTCTGGAGCCATATTTTAAAAGTTCAGTCATTCAGTCACATTAGTAATAAGAAATCAAAAATTAAAATTATTCCTTTCATTAAAATAATCACGTTTTCCCAAAATGAAAATACTTGCGTGAAAAGATTGGCATCGTTTTCCATTTTTGCAAGTCTCCAATGTCTGGTTAACTGAAGCTACCCATATCTTTCCCCCATCCCCACCAGCTGCCTCTGCTTATGGTCTTCTGGGAGTAGAGCTTTGTTAAACACTACAAAGGCCTGCATTGGACACAGAGTTAGAAAAAGGAAAACTGTTAGGGACCCCTTAGATTTTGAGAATGGAGAGGTCTTTGGAACACATTTCAAAAACCACTAGTTACAAGGTTTGCTCAGGACCAAATGGCTGGCTGATGAGACAGTGACACATTCCAGAAACCCAAATCACCTCCACCACTCAGAGCAGTGGACAGAACTACATCCCACCAGGCTGCCTTACATTCGGCCCCTGTGATTAACGGAACACCAGACCAACCACACCATCCCCTACCTCCCTCCCACCAAAAGGAGCATACCTTTCTTTTGTCCCCTTCCCACCACAAAAACTGCACTGTTCTTTGTCCCCATTCCCACCGAAGAGACTTTGAAAACCCCACCGAGTCTCTCCCAGGCACAGTTCTGACCCCAATCTCACTAGAGGTCAGTAGAGCCCGCCTGGGAACACATCTCAATAAACTCCTATTTCTTGACTTAACTTGTTTATGTCTCTCTGTCTGCACTGGGTGTGGTCCCAGATCTTACACTAGACAGAAGATTGCATAATATTCAATGTTCTTAATAATTCCCCTATACCATAGGAAACATCTGTATAATCTATATTTTCTACATCATGTGTAAATATGATAAAGTCTCAAAGATACACATAGTTTGATTTCTTCATATCGTGCTGGCAATCGAACTTAGCACCTCATATGTGTAAGAAGAGCAATCCACCATTGAGCTACATCTGTGGTCTCATTTCAAATTCTGACATACACCTACATTCGTCCTGCAGGGAAGGCGGCCTGATTCCCATTCCTCCCGGCAGAGGGTTGGTAGCTTCACCAACACAGGATGGGAACCAGATACAAATCCAGGGCTCTGACTCCAGGACCTAGTGTGCCCTCACTCAACCCCAGGGTGAGATCTCAGAAGTCACCAGGGACCAGCAGCCTGAGAGCATGAGCCCTACATCCGGTCATCAGTCAAGCTGACACTCTTAAATGTGTGGAGCTATTGTTCTGTGGCATGGTCACCCCTCTCTGCCCAGGTCCTCAAAAAGAGTCTGGTTAATGCCTCGACTCTTTGATAAAGAAAAGTCTCTGCAAAGCATGTTTGACTCTTCACCTGCCTCTGCTTACCACCTAAATCCTCATGATTTTCTATCTCTCTAGACTGTGTGTGACCTTCCGGAGCACTGTGTCTCATCATGATTCTCGAACCAACCCCCCAGATCTTCTAAAGGTGCAGGTTTTGGCTCCCTGGATTAATTGGGGCAGAGAGTCTGCATTTCTCCTAAGACTTGGGTCCTGCCATCACTCTTTTAAGCAGTAAGAGTCTAGCAATGATCCTCAGAAGAGAAGCAGCTGAGGGCTTTTTCAAACACAGATTCCTGGGTCCAACAGCCTATCTCTTAACTTTGATTCGGTTGTAATGGGGAAAAGGACCGAGATTTTTTTTGCTGATGCTGTGGGCCCACAGAGCTCACAGGGGGTTGCATGATTCCGTAGGTCTTTGGTCTAACTCATCTTTGAGGCCCCATCACTACTCAAGGCCTGCCAGAGGGACCAGTTAACAGAGAAATGAGACAGACGGCATTGGAAACCCACAGGAGCCTAGCATCATAGCTTTGCAGCTGGATGGGAGTGACAGGGGCGTAAGGGTGACGGTGGTAGCTAAGATCAGAGACTCAGAGGATTGGCCCCTCCAGGCTTCCCCACCCTCCCCCCAGGCTCCACCCAGGATAAGCCTCAGCCTAGCTTGGTTCCTTCTATTACTTCACACTCCAACCAGCTGTGTTCCCATGAGTGGTTCTTAATGCCAGCTTTGGTTGGTGACCCAGGGACCCTGGGACCCTTGGCAGTAGGAACCAATCTGAGAGACCTGGGGTTGCGGGCAAGTGAGAAAGGGAAGGAGGCTGGGGCCAGAGGCCCATGCAGCTCCTTCATTCATAGCCACCCCAACCCTGCCCCCCAGTGCTCAGTTCCTGCTACACATCTCCCCGGGTGGCAGCTCTGCAAGGAGGATCTTTCTCTGCAGCCCTGACTGCCGTGCACCTCTCCCTGCCCTGGGAGGCCCAGATGAGTGTCCACACAGAGAGTCCCGCATGGACAGTGCCTCCCTCGCAGACCTGTCAGACTTGTTTGTGCCCATGACCTGATAGAAGGAAAAATCAGCCCTTGGTCTCTCCCAGGTGCCCTCTGGCCTAGGTGTGAGCTGGCTGAAGTGTGTCTGAGAGAAGGCAAGACTCCTAACTCTTGGATGAAGCTGGGAGCCTTCAAATTCACCAACTCTGTAGCCATCCCACCTTGGCACTTCTGGGGCTCATAAAGAAGTGCTCAGTGTGGCACCTACAACATGCACCTATGACCCTAGTAACAGTGAATGAAAGAGGGAGTATTCCAGCTTTGAGGTGCTGGCCTCACACTGGAGAGCCACAGTGGGCAAGAATTAAGTAAATGTCAGTTGTGCGATATAAGTAGAGTAGGAAAAGAGGTTGCAGATGAATGGGGGCAGGGAGGTGAGGGGGTGAAGGGAGATTTGAGTTTTAATAAGATGCTTAAAGAAGACCTCATAAAGCAAGTACAATGTATGTATAGAAATGCCAGAGGTGGGGCTGGAGAGATAGCACAGCGGGTAGGGCGTTTGCCTTGCACACGGCCAACCCGGGTTCAATTCCTAGCATCCCATATGGTCCCCTGAGCACCACCAGGAGTAATTCCTGGTGTGCAGAGTCAGAAGTAACCCCTGAGCATCACCGGGTGTGACCCAAAAAGCAAAAAAAAAAAAAAAAAAAAAAAGAAAGAAAGAAAAAAGAATAAAGAAATGCCAGAGACAAGGGAATCCTGTTTGCCGGCATCTGGAACAAAGACATCTAGGCAAAGGGCACAACCTGTGCAAAGGTCCTGAGGTGGGAATGCATCAAAAGGACATCCTGTTGATCAAGTAAGAAGGAATGAAGGTGAGTGGGTGCCACCTAGTGGAGACCCATAAGAGAATGGTCCAACTTGAAAGTACTCTCAGCCTCATTTTGGCCTCTCTGTTAGAAAGAGATGGATTCTGACAGAGACTGACACATATCCAAAAGAACAAAAGCAACCAGTGCTGGTGTAGATGCAGGAAGAAAGGGACTCTCCTTCACTGTTGGTGAGAACGCTGACTGGTCCAGCCTTTTTGGAAAACAGTATGGACATTGCTCAAAAAACTAGAAACTGAGTTTCCATTTGACTCAGCAATACCACTTCTGGGAATATACCCTGGGGGCCCCAAAACACACAGCAGAAACACCATCTGCACTTCTATGTTCATTGCAGCACTATTAACAATAGCCAGAATCTGGAAACAATCTGAGTGCTTAAGAACAGACAAATGGATAAAGAAACTATGGCACATCTACACAATAGGATACTATGCAGCTGTTAGGAAAAATGAAGTAATGAAATTTGCCTATAAATGGATGGACATGCAGAGTATCATGCTGAGTTAGATGAGTCAGAAGGAGAGAGACAAATATAGAATGACTGCATTCGTTTGTGATATATAGATATAGATATAGATATAGATATAGATATAGATATAAGAAGACTAATATCCATGCCCAGGGAAAACAGGGGCTAGAAGATCTGGTTGGAATCTACCATGGTTAGAATCTACCACAAGTGTGCAAGTGGATGTGGGGCAGAGTGAAGGTAAGGTAGAGAAGGGACCAGTATGACAATAATAATTGGAAATGATCACTCTAGCAAGAACTGAATGCTAAAAGTAGGTAAAGGGTTATACACAACAACATTTAAGTATCATATTGCAAATAACAATGTCCAAAAGGAGAAGAGAGGGAGAGAGAGAGAGAGAGAAAGAGAGAGAGAGAGAGAGAGAGAGAGAGAGAGGGAGGGAGGGAGAGGGGGAGGGAGAGGGAGAGAGGAAGGGAGGAAGTGAGAGGGAGAGGGAGAGGGAGATAGAAGTGCCTGCCATAGAGGCAGGATGGAGGGGGTGGGGGTGGGGAAATTGGGGACACTGGTACTGTTGCTGGGAGAAGTGCACTGGTAGAGGGATGGATGTTGGAACACTGTATGGATGGAATCTAATCATGAACAGCTTTGTAAGGATCTATCACAGTGATTCAGAAAGAAGGAAAGAAGGAAAGAAAGAAAGAAAGAAAGAAAGAAAGAAAGAAAGAAAGAAAGAAAGAAAGAAAGAAAGAAAGAAAGAAAGAAAGAAAGAAAGAAAGAAAGAAAGAAAGAAAGAAAGAAAGAAAGAAAGAAAGAAAAAGGAAGGGAGGGAGGGAGGGAGGAAGGGAGGAAGGGAGGAAAGGAAGGGAGGAAGGAAGGAAGGAAGGAAGGAAGGAAGGAAGGAAGGAAGGAAGGAAGGAAGGAAGGAAGGAAGGAAGGAAGGAAGGAAGGAAGGGAGGGAGGGAGGGAGGGAGGGAGGGAGGGAGGAGAAAAGATGGATTTTGTAACATTTACACCAAAGTGGGAACCGTGTATATGGTGAAAATTGTTTGGGTTCTTTATACGTTTTTTAAGAGAGTCAAAAGATTTTGCAAAAAGATTGCATGTCAGGTGTGAAGCACTTGGGAAGACTGAAATGTAACTTCAAATTTTTGTAGAAGTAGTGGGAAAAAATGAAGCTATCACTTATGTTTGTATGAGATCGACAATGGAAGCAAAGAGTTTGGGGGAAGACTGGGAGTTCAGCTTGAACTGTCCTTTGGAAACCCAAGTGAAGACATTGTGCAGGAAGTTGGAGGTAAGCCTGGAACCGAGGGATGAGGAAGGGGTCAGATATGTGCATGAGGGGTCTCCAGTATGAACAAGACATTTGAGAACCAGAGAGATAGTATAGTGGGTAGGGCACAGCCAACTTGGGTTTGGCCCAAAACTCACATATGGTTCCCTGGACACCACCAGGAGTGATCTCGGAGTATTGCTGAACATGGCCTCCAAACAAAATAAAGATGACATTTGGAGCCAGGAGATTAAAAACAAACAAATAAACAAGCAATAACAAGGAGAGTGTAACTAGTGAAGTTGGTGGGCCCCCACGGTGGCTTATGTGAGGTGGAGAGGAGAGAAATGGCCACTTTCTACCAATCCACCTTTGCCACCCTGGATTTGCTGAGAAGGCTAAGACTGACAACGTCTGCAGATGAGCCCCTGCGCTCCACGGATCTCAGATCCTGCCAGTCCCACAAGATAGCTGTCAGTCCACACCTGACGATCACTCGGTTTTCTTGGCATAGGAATTAATCCCCACCACCATATTTCTCAGGGAACTGTGCACAGAGGCTGGAGCAAGGAATTGCTCTTTGCAGGAAAAGAAAGCCAGTCCTAGGCTTTACCCCGGTCTTTGTCCTAGCTAACAGAAAATAATTTCAGGACTAGATGAGCAGTGACGTTAACAAGATTTTATTTGGAGGCTTTTGAGGAAGGGACGGAGGAAGAGAAAAGGGAGAGAGAGTCACATGCTCAAGAGAAAGAGCCTGGGATTCTCCAAAAGACAGAGAAAACCTCAGGACACATCTCAAGAGTGGAGATGCTGGTGATACATGTGCTCAGGCACCACATGTTCCCAGCCACATGGGCATGAGCAGCACATGGCTCGGGCAGCATATGTGCACACTTCCTTTGTTCAAGGTGGCCTGTATAGGGTTTCTCCGAAGCTGCTGCACTGGGTGTTTTCTAGCTAGGTAAGAGTCCATTGCTAGGGTGGTTGCCTGGGGGGTAGAGTTGGTAGTCCTTGATGGCCTTCTTTGAAATGCCTTTTCTGGTCTTTATTCCTGCTGGAGCTTCTCTCACGGAGGGATCCAGCCTTGTCTGGCCCAGACTTCTTCTGGGCCACCAGACCCAGAAGATGATGCCTTGAGGTGGTGCTGGAGCTTTAAGACATGTCAGAGGAGCTCACAGTGATGAACACGATGCCCTCCCCACAGACGTCCCCCCTGACAGTCTCGGTGGCTCTCGCTGACTCTGCATGCCAGGCAGCAGAGGTGGCTCTCCTGCAGCCCCGTGTGTCGGAAATGCAGGTGAAGGGTGGAGTCAATTCCCACCAGAAATGGGACTTTTGCCAGGTGCACTCAACAAGATTAAAAAATTAAAAAGTAAGGAAGTTGAGGTCTCAGGTAAGGCAGACACGGTAAGGATAGCCCATGAACTTGAGAACAATAGAAAGTCAGGGATGAGGAAGAGACTGAGGGTCTCACTGAAGTTGGGGTGTCAGAGTGCAGCTGGAGGGGGGAGAAGGCTGGTGTGCTGGGCGTGGGGTCGGAAATTTCACGCATATCTTGATGGCAAGATTCAGGGGTCAGGGTAGTGGGGTGAGGGTCTGTGGAGTGGGGAAGACAAGACCAAGCAGGAGGGGGGATTCAAGGAACCTTAGAGAGCTGACAAGTTTCTCATCCTTCCCATTGCAGACATGCAGCCAGTCACCGAGTACGCTCATGGCTCCTCTAAGAAGGTAGAGCTTGCCTTCTACTACTTCGTTGTGTCTTGCCTTGTGGCACTTTGGCAGACAAATGTATCAGAAGTGACATTATAGGGTCTCCAGTCCTTGGGGCTGAAGCAATAGCACAGCAGCTAGGGCGTTTGCCTTGCACGTGGCCGACCCAAGTTTGATTTCCAGCATTACCATATGGTCCTCTGAGCACTGCCAGGGGTGATTCCTGAGTGCAGAGCCAGGAGTAACCCCTGTGCATTGCCAGATGTGACCCAAAAAGAGGGGAAAAAAAGGATTTCCGGTCCTTGACCCCCAGAGCTGCATTTTCTGTAATTTTTTTTTTAAATTGAATCACTGTGAGATACGGTTACAAAGCTTTCATGGTTGAGTTTCAGTCATACAATGACCAAACACCCATCCCTCCACCAGTGCACATTTTCCTCCACCAATTTTCCCAGTATTCCTCTCGATACCCCCACCCCACCCCACCCCCTGCCTCTGTGGCAGGCACCTTCCTTCTTACTCTCTCTGTCTACTTTTGGGCATTATGGTTTGCAGTACAGATAATAAGAGGACATCAGGTTTGGTCCTTAGTCCACTTTCAGCAAGGTGTTTTGCAGCCTCTACTTCTGTGTGATCAAAGGGAGGAGGGCAGCCAGGTAGAGAATTCAAGCACTGAGTTGACAACCAGCACCACTGCCAGCTCAAGGGGAAACTCCCCTTACCAACCCCAGGACTCAGAATGATGCCATTGCAGCTCTAAGTCACAACATTTTGAGGTTGTTATATTGTAAAGACAGAGACAGAGGTGAATAGTGAAATGATGAAAAAAAAGAAGGAAAAACAAAAAGGAGTAGTTATACCAAACCTGACCTAGCACCCAGGTTTGTGAGGAAATAATGACCTCAGTTCACTCTGATTTGAGAGCAATGTTAGAGTGAGGGGCCCTATTTATTGCCAAAAGTGCCCAGTCAATGCAATCCAATGTGAACAGAGAAATCTCCATCACACCCCTCACCCACACACCAAAGCTTCTACCCCCACCCCAGGACCCCAGCGTCCACCTCTCCTTAGCAGATTCCTGCTACAGAGGATGAAAGGCTTCCTGAAGGAGGTGTCCTCTTGGATAACTCAGACAAGATGAGAACTTTCCAGCATAAATGTGCCCAATCTCGTGGTGACTGCTATATTATGATGACCACAGACGGGATTTACAGAACTGCAGCAATAGGACGAGAGGGTGCTCTTGGGAAGGTGGGTGGCACAGGCCCTGCCTGCGGCCAAGATGTGATCCCGGGGGCCGCACGAGCGTGACTCCAGACGCCAGCTAAATTTTTCGGCATGGGCAGCTCCTTGCAGAATGTCTCCAGACTGAGAACTAAGCTTCGACCCCATGCCCGCCCAGGAGGGGAAAGGTATTTCTCTCTGTCTGTCTGTCTCTCTGTCTCTGTCTCTCTATCTCTGTCTCTGTGTCTCTCTGTCTCTCTCTGTCTCTGTCTCTCTCTGTCTCTGTCTCTCCTCTTCCTTGCCCGAGATGAAGGGCATGGTGACCGGGTGTGGTGACCTTATTATGACGACCACAAATGGGGTTTACAAGCTTGCAATGATCCAATACCTGGAAGAAATCTCCCTGGACTTAGTTGCTAAAATACAGAAATCCAAAATCGCATGGCCGCTACTGCAGCCGCACGACCTCATGTCTCTTCACAACAGGTCTGACTCTAGTGGGGTACTCCTAACAATAATAGTGAGGTTTGTGTTGAAATATTGAATGTAACCAAAGTAAATAGAAAGTAAAGTGAAATTTGCAGTTACAAGGCAGGGAGGGGGTGCGGGGGGGGGGCGGGATGAGAGGTGTACTGTGTGGTTGTTTTTTTTTTGGTGGTTGGATATGGGCACTGGTGAAGGGATGGTTGTTTCAGCATTGTATAGCTGAAACTTAAGCCTGAAAGCATTGTAATTTTCCACATGGTGATTCAATAAAAGAATAATAATAAAATAAAATTTTTAAAAATTAAAAAAAAATAAATGTGCCCAATCTCCTTTCTCACTCTGGGTATGACCTAGCCCAAAGGGATGCCAGCAGGGTGAGGAGAGGGACAAAGGAATATTGGACCTGTTTCCTTTAGCTTGTCAGAGGACTCGGCATAGGATGCTGAGGAGTGACAGAGAGCCCGGGAGGTACAAGGCAGATGAGGAAAGGCAGAGATTAAGGAGGACAAACAACTACAGGGTAGAAGAAATATAGAGTGGGCAACAGTGGTGGGAAGAAGGTAGTAGGGGCGTTAGACAAGAGGGATGGGATAGGTAGGATGGGGGGGTGGAGATAAAATGAGATTGCACTGGGGGCAGGGATCAGGGATGTAACTCAATGGTAGAGCACCTGGTCAGCACGTGCCAGGTGTGTGTGCACAACCAGCACATGCCAGCACAACCCAGCACAGCACCTGGGTTCAGCTCACCACATGGCCTGGTCCTTGAACTGGGTATAATATTGGTGGTCCAGGTGTTCCCTGGATAAGACTCTTCTCCCTACAAAATGCAATGCAATCCCACACAGCAGGAAGTGTAGGGCTATGCTCTCAGAGCTGCTTGTGGCTTCCAAAGACCCTCTTGCCCATCTGTGGGGCTCTTGCCAATCAGGCTTTGCTCCCTGACAGTGGCCTGGTTTCAGACACAACCTCTTGTGCTCTGAGCCTGTTTGGCCTAGGATGAGAAAACAGAGAGATCTCTGTTATCATGGTGCCACTAATGTTTCTCTTGGAAATGAACTGGCCAATGTGGCAGTGGGACCTGAAAGACGGGCCTTGTGGCCAGCAGGCTCCACATAATCAGGAAGCCTGGTCTTGCCCTTCCTTGGCTAAATAGAGCTTGAGACTTCTGGGATATTGAAGTTCAGACAGGAAAGAAGAAGTAGAAACAGGGCTGGGTGGAGAGCAGATGTGCTGGACACTTACAAAAAAGGAAGTCTGTGAGATCAAGGAGAGGTCAGCAGGCCAGGCGCTGACCTCTTATACCAGCAGAGGGTGTTGAATTATGGAATTCAAGTGTTAGACAAACTCAAGGTTAGAATCTTGTGGGGTACTTGCACAATGTCGGGGGTGTTGGCCACTGGCTAAATGCGTGCGTAGTCCTGGATGCTGGTGGAGAAGTTCTCCTGGCATGATGTTTGGTGATGACAAAAGCAAGATGGAAAACAATGTGCAATACATGCCCCATTTGTGTTTAAACAGCAAGTTCATATATACATGAACACACACTAACATACACTAAGTGTTGTATCAAGTGGAAAAATTCAGGTTCCTGACTTCAAGGAGTTACGATGGAAAGCAAGGGACTGGAGAACAAGTGGCCAAATTCAGAAGAGTATTGAAGGAAAGGAAAAAGAGGGTAAGGAAGGCAGAGAAGCTCCCAGATTATGGGAGGGGTCTCCATGATGTAGGAAGGCCGATTGATAGAAGGAAGGGCCTCATAGCAATCAAGTCCTGAGGCTAGTGGGTCACCATCTTGTGGATACAGAAAGCAACATCTGATAAGACCTTCAGCAGCAGACCCTAAGGAGATTGGAACCCTCCCTACAGAAATGGCCTGAAGGAAAATCCTCAAGAGCCCTCAACCTCCTATCTTAATTGATTAACCCTCACAGTTCAGCCTGAAGAAGACTCCAGAACATTCCAGACCAAGGCAACCCAAGAAGATATCCATGTAAGAAGCCAATCCTAAAGCCCATTTAAGGCTCTCTCCATCTTTGGAGAAGCAGGCATTCTCTCTTGAGCACATCACTTACACATTCTCTCTCTCTCTCTCTCTCTCTCTCTCTCTCTCTCTCTCTCTCTCTCACACACACACACACACACACACACACACACACACACACACACACTCTTTCACTCCCTCCTTCCCCTTCCTAAAAACCCTCCAAATAAAAGCTGTCTTACCTCACTGCTTTTCTACTCCTGAAATTCTTTTCTGTGAGGCAAGACAAGAACCCGGTAACCCTGGGAAAGGCCTAGAGCCAGTCCTTTCCCGCAAAGAGCAATTCCTTGCTCCAACCTGAGTCTGTGGCTCACCGAGAAATCATGTCGTGGGGATCAACTCCAGTTCCAGAATATCAGGTGTGTCTTGACAGCTGCCTGGTGGGGCAGGCAGGGCTCTGGCCCAGGCTGGGCAGGGGTTCATCTCAGACTTTATCAGTCCTAGGCTTCCCAGCTGGTCCCAGAGTGGCAGAGGTGAATCAGGAGAAGGTGACTGTCTCTTTTCTCTCTGCCTCATGTAAGCCAGCTGTGGGGGCCACCTACTTCATCCTTCTTCAAAGGATTCCAAAGAAAGATAGAGGCCTTTCCCCTTTTATGCCCTTTCAACAAAGGTGGGTGTCCAGAACCTGCAGGCCCTAGGTCATCCCGGTTCTCTGGCACCACCTAGGCCACCCTTGTGACATTCATATCAGACAATTCCCATTTGGGGGGGACATATCCCTAATCCTGCACTGCCTCTTCCTATAATGTTCTTGTCTTGTTTGCGTTCTAACCCTTGAAAGTCACATAGCGACGGAGTAAGAGTATGTGTGTGTGTGTGTGTTTGGGGGTGGGAGGGAGTCAGAGAATCTTCTTGTTTGGGTTTCAAGCTAAAGCAACCCAGTTTTCCCAGCTCACATCTAGTCCAGCCCAGCAATTGTGAGGAGAGATTACGTGGGATTTGGGGACAAAGGCAGGAGAAAGCAGAGACTGGCAGTTCCCAAACCTGAGCGTGCATCAGAGTCATATGGAAGGATCGGAAAAACAGATTTCTGCTTCCTACCTAGAATTTCTGACTCAGCAGCTATGAGATGGGACTTGAGAATTTGCATGCCTGCAATTTTCCAGGGTGCTCCCCTTTGCTGGTCTAGAGATCTCATCTGAGGACTCCTTCCCTCCCTGGCCCTGATGTTGATGGGCCCCATGGGTAGCTGATGCGAGGCAGGAGGAGATGGTCAATTTCTCCCAATCTGCCTCTGCTACTTGGGATCCAGGGTAATTGGGTTCTTGTATCACTAGGTTCTTGTATTGCCTCACAGAAAAGAAATTCAGAAGTCGACGAGCAGTGTGGTAAAACAGATTTTATTTGGAGATTTTTAGAAAGGGGAAGAGAGAGAGAGTGAGAGAGAGCAGAGAGTAATGTGCTCAAGAGAGAATACAGGCTTCTGGAAGGGCCGAGAGAGCCCCTAGACACATGCCAGCGTTAGATAGGGAAGTACACATCTCAAGAGGGGAGATATGGGTGCCACGTGCGTTCAGCCATGTGGGCAGAAGAACCACATGGGCGTGGGCAGCATATACACGCCCTTTCTCTATTCAAGGTGGCTTTTATAGGGTTTTTTCAACCTGTCCCCACGTGAGGCTTCTACCTAGGTAATAGTCCTAGGGTTTCTAGGGAGGTTGCCAAGGGAGGTAGGATTGGGAGTGGTGATGGTCCTTGAAATTCCTTTTCTAACCTTTTGTTTCTGCTAGAGCTTCTGTCAGAGGGGGAGATCCAGTCTTCTCTGAGTCTGTTGCTGGCCAGGAGAAAGTCTTAACAGGCGTTAGATGCTGTTTTCTGCAAAGTTGGCTTTTTGCAACTTTAGGGCTACTGTTATTATCATTTCCTAGGAAATTCATTGCCATTGCCTTGAGGGAGGGAGCCTTCTCTATCTACCTGCCTGCCTGTCTTCTGGGATCCCCTGAAAATATACGAACTATACCAGCATCCTGCTTCAAGGTTTGGACCTGTGGTGTTTTATCAGCTTAAGATAGGCGTCTTTGGGGCTGGAGCGATAGCACAGCCGGTAGGGCTTTTGCCTTGCATGTGGCCAATCCAGACTCGAATCCCAGCATCCCATATGGTCCCCTGAGAACTGCCAGGAGTAATTCCTGAGTACAGAGCCAGGAGTAACCCCTGTGCATCGCCGGGTGTGATCCAAAAGGAAAAAAAAAAGATGGGCCTCTTTAATATCTCAATATTCATTCTGTAAATCTTTATTAAACCTCTCTGTACAGCAGTCATTATTAATCACATTTTCAAGAACTTAGTAGCGTGTTTACATTCAGGAAAAGGTGGGCCCAGGACTGAAGGCAGGACTGGGTTGAGGTTGCTGCTGATCCCCTGCAGCCTGC
Organism: Sorex araneus; assembly: GCF_027595985.1. NCBI lineage: Eukaryota > Metazoa > Chordata > Mammalia > Eulipotyphla > Soricidae > Sorex > Sorex araneus. The sequence continues at coordinate 43,233,069 of NC_073305.1, read as the reverse complement.
ATTCTGCCTAAAGGGGCAGAGCCCCCACCCCCTACCCCATCCCACCATAGCTGCCTTCCTTAATCTAGTTTGGATGTCAGTCAAAGGGGAGAACTCCAACCGCCGAAGACTTGTAGAATGCTCCAATGAAGTAGACGCTGAACAACTGGTCTAATGTCTTCATTTCACAGCCAAGGAAGTGCAGTCTTAAAGTGACAAGTGATCTTCTCAAAGCATATTCACATTTGTAATTTCCAAATGACATGTCACAGCCATTCTCTAAAACCTAAGGCCCAGATCAAAGAAGGATGCAGGGCCAAAAGTCAGTTTAGGCAAGAGCAAGTGTCTTCCTGTAAGCCGAAAGAGAAAGACAGTCATCCTTAATTTACTCTTCTCCCCAGAAGAACAGTCTTCCTCATTTTGCCCTTCCCCCAGAGTCTAGCACTTCTTTGGTTTAGGTTTGTAGATAATTTTGGTGTGCCTCAGGGGACCTGCCCACAAGAGATTTTTTTGTTCATGCTGGTACCCACAGAGACCCTCCCTTCCAGAAAATGTGCTTAGTTGTTCTTTCCCTATAAAAACTTTATTCTTGGGTCTGTGTAGACAACACAGTGGCTTGAAGGATGTGGGTCAGTAATCTTCCAACCTGCCAGCTTGTTGCCATTAAAGCTTTCTTTCTACCTGACACTACATCTCATTTGATTGACCTTCAAGTGGCAGTGCAATCAAGCCTTCATGATGGCACCCGTGGCACAGAAAATACAAGGAACCTGAGGGGGGTGCAAGCATGGTGGTAGAGCATACTGGTAGCTTCTGGTAAGTTGCAGCAGACTTCATTCCTCAGTCGTCTGCCGTGCCAGTGATACAGCAGGAGCAGAAATGTGGAGCGAGAGGTCACTTTCAATCTCCAGGGGACAAGGAGCCAATCAGAATAGATAATGGGATGGCTGCAGGGGGGGGGGGGATGGCGCTCTCTCTCTCTCTCTCTCTTTCCCCCCTCAATATTTGGACTCTCTCTTCTCTTTTGGACCTCCAGGATCAGGTAGAACTGTGCACCCAAACTCAGGTCCCAGTACATGTAGTCAGTACAGGCCCACACAGGCAGGGTTCAGGTGCCCAGGTAGTGAGAAGATGCTGAGCATGGGAGTCTCACCCATGCGCACATGGCAGTGACCAGAGATTAAGACACCTGGAACAGGCCTACAGAAACTGCTGGGGTACAGTTGGGAGGCCCAGCGACAGGACAGAGCACAGGGATCTCACGCATGTGCATGTAGCCATGGCTGGAAACAGAGGAAAGTGTACACGAGACAGAGAGAGAGTGCAAGGACAAGACCTGACCATTGTTTGCGGGAAATGAGTACACTCTGTGGGACAAGGCAGGGAAGTTATTCACGGAACTGGAGAGGCATCGGGGAGAGCACTGGTAAAAGAGTTCATGGGTAAAGGAGAGGCCTGGACATACAGGGAGGAGCCCAGACCTATCTCCTTTTTCTGTACAATAAACAAACTTTTAATCTTCTGAGTTTTGTATGAAAATCTTTGATACAAATTCTCAAAAGCCCACTAGAGCAGGAAAATCCTCTTTTGCGCTAACTCTAGGACAGTAGGAAGCTACTTTTGAGGTCGTGAGGTTGAGCTGATCTGGCACGCCCTCCTGGCAGGAGAATTAAGTACTCAGTGGACTCATGTAGCTGAGTGGGAATCAGGACTCAAAGAGGCCAAAGGGCTGCCATGATTCAGGTGAAGACCTGGGATTTTCTCTGCAGAGGTGTCAGATCACTGCAGATGACAGGAACAGGGAATGTAGAGGGGCATCCTGAAAGTCAACCATCATCCTTGTATCCACGCTAAGCGCTGGAAGTCCTGGAGCTGAAATTAAAATGTTCCAGAGAGGGGTGGGAGCAGTCAGAAGCAGAGGACTCAGGGCATCCAGGGGAAGCAGCCAGCTCTCTGAGGCTGGTATTGATGCAGGCAGGTAGACAGGGAAAGGCCCTCGGCAATAACACTTAGGCCAACAGAACTTCTTGGGAGGAAAATCCTAAGACTGATCCACCCTGTGGATACAGAAAATAGACTCCGAGGAGATTAGAGCCCTCTCCATGAAGTTCCCCTCCTCGAAAATCCTCAAACCTCTCCTTTAATCAGATTGACTTTAGTGATTCAGCTCCAAGAAGACTCCAGAACTTCTGGATCAAGACAACCCCAGAAGAGCCTATAAGGCACCTTGAACAAAGGAAGGGCGCGTATATGCTGCCCGAGCCCATGTGCTGCTTGCGCCCGCGTGGCCAAGCACATGTGGTGCCTGAGCACATGTGTCTCCCGCATCTCCCCTCTTGAGATGTGTACTTTCATGCTTTCCTATCTAACGCTGGGATGTGTGCTGTGGCTCTCTCCGCCCTTGGAGAAGCCCGCGTTCTCTCTTAATTGAGTAACTCTGTCTCTCTTACTCTCCACTCTCCCACTTTTCTCTCCCTCCTTCCCTTCAAAAATCCTCCAAATAAAATCTGTTTTACTTCACTGCTTGTCTACTCCTGAAATTCTTTTCTTCGAGCGAGACAAGAACCCAGTAACCCTGGGTCCCAGGTGGCCGAGGCAGATCGGGAGAAAGTGACTGTCTTTCTCCTCCCGACTCATGTGAGTCACCTGTGGGGTCCACCGATATCAGTACGACCAGATGGATTTTTCAAGAAACAGGACTCAGTTTCTGTTTAAATACTCCCATGTACTGTCACTGTCACTGTCCTGTCACTGTCATCTGTTGCTCATAGATTTGCTCAAGCGGGCACCACTAACGTCTTCATTGTGAGACTTGTTACTGTTTTTGACATATTGAATATGCCATGGGTAGCTGCCGTGTGGGCGTGATACTCTCAGTAGCTTGCCGGGCTCTCCAAGAGGGACGGAGGAATCAAACCCGGGTGGGCCGTGTGCAAGGCAAACGTCCTACCCACTGTGCTATCACCCCAACCCCCCATCCTCATGTACTATCTTGGAAAAAAAGAAAAAACTATGCACTAGCCCCAAGAACTCTGTCCTGCCCTTCTACACCCTCCACACCCTATAGATATATCCAGTCTCTGAGGCCCCTTACAAAGTCTGGGAACACGCACAACACCCCACTCATCTCCACCTGCCCCCAGCCTACCCATTCCCTTAAGACACAGCTCTCTGGGGAGAGGCATAGCCCAGTGAGCAGAGAAAATTCTCAGAGTAAACTTGACCTTCAGGAGTTGGCCACTGGTGGGCGTGGCAGTGTATACTGTCATCCAACCATACAAAAAGAAGAACTTGTCCCTTCTATCATTCTGAATGACAGTAAATCCTGGAGCCCTGCTGCCATCATTGCATCAAAGTGGTTCTTCCTACTCAGTGAGGACCTTGAAGATTATCTTCAAGTACATCTAAAGAACTTCAGCTACACTTGGTGGACCAAACCCCGTGAAAGCAGAGTAAGTGACACTTGTCTTTCCTGTCTTGCCAGTTACTATTGAGGGCACCGTGGTTGGAAGACAGATGTACTGCCGGGTGGGACTGCAGCCCTGCTCACACTGCATGTCATTATTCGTTTACCTCTTCATCACCTCCCTGGCGGGCACTTTTTTGAGGACCAGACAAATGTTTAAGTGGCCAGGCAATGCATCTGTAAGGGAATTCGTAACTTTGCAATACCAAGAATGAATGGGTTCGCATGACTGAGTGCTCAGATGAAAATTAGTTCTGTTTCGTTGCTTAAAATAGGACTCTTGCTTGAAGGATTGGTATTGTTGCTGACTGATTTAGAAAGTCAGCTCAGTCTTAAGAGGTTGGGCTTCTTAAGGTCCTTTCCGTGGCAAGCTATGCCAGGGGAAATTGCTTGGCAGATTTCTTCTATGTAAACAAAGCACAAACATAGTTGCAAGTGCTGCAAAGGAAAATGTTTAGAAAAAACTTTGCAGACTCCAAACTGGTCAGATGCTAAATCAATTTCTTAAAGAAGATTGGAACCCACAATCAGAGTTGGGACTCTGAGGGTCCTGGAGAGCAGCACCTCCCGCACCAGGAGGCAGGGCATTGCCTCCAGGGGCACATCCATTTAGTTCCTTTAACAAAAGGATAGGTCAGGAATTAGGTCCACTTGGGGGTATCTCTTTTGAATTTATTTTTATTTTTACAGTTACAAAACTTCCATGTTTGAGTTTCATTCCTACAATGATGGAAAACCCATCCCTCGACCAGTGTACATTTTCCACCACCAATGTTCCCAATATCCTCCTCCCTCTCCTTCCACCTCCCTTCCTCCCTCTCCTCCTCCCCCTCTGTGGCAGACAATTGCTCTCTCTCTCTCTCTCTCTCTCTCTCTCTCTCTCTCTCTCTCTTCTCCCCTTATGGGTATTATGGTTTGCAATACAGATTACAGATAATGAGAGGCCATCATGCTTTAATTGTTCCTCCAAAGGAGATCTTGAAGAGTCCCAGATCTTCAAGGAGATCTTGAAGAGTCCTAGAAGTTTGCATTACCTGCCACCAGGTTGTATGCATTCATCCCCTCTTTAGTCCCCACCCTGAGCAGAGAGGTAGCACTGACAAGTTAGACTGCAAGGTACTATAATAAAGTGCTGGCAAATATTAACAAATGGTCCCCCTGAGAAAGTAAGAGCCCCGATTTCTATTATGTGCTAATTTCCATAGAGTGTATGTTCCCACTGTGCCTGTACATGTCCCTAGTGTTTGATTTCAAACTATCAACATGTCAGATGCAAATTTGGGAAGAAATATGCAAGACCAAGTCTGATGCACCCTTGTAAGCCAGCTCTTATAAGACGCAGGGGCATCTTCCACTAAAGACTGCTGTTTCTGGGGCTGGAGCAATAGCACAGTGGGTAGGGCGTTTGCCTTGCACGCGGCCGACCCGGGTTAGATTCCCAGCATCCCATATGGTCCCTTGAGCACCGCCAGGGGTAATTCCTGAGTGCAGAGTCAGGAGTGACCCCTGTTCATCTCCTGGTATGACCCAAAAAAGAAAAAAAAAACTGCTGTTTCTCTGCTCAGGGGCTTGAAAACTCCCGGGCAGAGAGATGCTGGCATTGTACTGTTCCAGGCTTGAAGACTACATCTGACCTCTGAGCAATGCTTTTGGTGCAATCTTTTGCCACAGATTAGAGGTTAAAGATATCTTGTTCTTTGGTCTCTCCTCCCAGGTTCCACCTAGACCAGTGCCCTTTATGAGACACATACTCTAGAATTGCTGCAGGATGCCTGGAAAGCTAAGAAAATCGTGAATAGAATTTGAAATAGTCCAAAAGAAGAGAGAGAGAGAGAGAGAGAGAGAGGAAGTGAGAGAGAGAAGAAAAACGCCCGCCATAGAGGCAGAGCGGGGTGGGGGGCAGAGGGGAGGAGTAGCAGGAGGGAAACAGGGAATATTGGTGGTGGGAAATGTACACTAGTAGAGGGATGGCTGCTGGAACATTGTATGACAGAAAACTGATCATGAAAGCTTTGTAACTGTATCTCACAGTAATTCAATTTAAAAAACTTGAAGCAGAATGGAGGCGGAGCTGGGAATGGAGATTCAAATTGTTTCTGATTGTGCCAACTCTGTTTATTTTACTCTTAGGCTCAGTCTTGTCTCACTCTTTGTGCTTCTACTTCTCTGGCTGCTTGTAGTTTATTTCTTTTTTAGGTTTATTTAATTTTTATAAAGCTGCGCACAATAATTTATTACATTTAATATTCCAACATGAATCCCACCACTATTACACCTTCCCACCAATTGTATTTTGAATATTTCCACCAAGACCCCCAAAGCCTGCCCACAAAACAGGACCTAAGTAATTTATTTTGTATTGCTTTTTATGAATGATCTGCTTAAAATGATCAAAAAGTTTCCTTAGAGGAAAGGGTGTGTGTAAAGATTATTGTATTTCACCTCGGAGCCATTAAGCCCTTGTATAAGAGATTACTAACATGTTAAAGCTTGAGCCCGGTGTGCTGCTTGTATTTTAAATTTTCTGACCCACCCTGAAGTGCCAAGGGCCAAGCAAAGCTGTCAAATAGGCAGTGGCTGTAGAAATAAGAAATTGTCAACACACCAGGGCTGGAGCGGGGCTGGAGTGGTAATACAGCAGGTGGTGTGCTCGCCTTGCGTGTGACTGTCCTGGGTTAGAACCCTGAGATTCCATATGATTCCTGAGCACCACCAGATGTAATTCCTGAGTGCAGAGCCAGGAGTAATCCTTGAATATCGCTGGGTGTGGTCAAAACCCCAAAAAGAAAATAAAGAAGAAGAAAAAAGAAGTTCTCAACATAACTTTGTTTGCGACTGCCAGAAAGAAGGTTGATTGGGTAGAAGCAACTCTGGTAATGGAGGATAAAATCATGGGGTGAGGAAGTGTGGGGAGATGCACAAACAACTCCCCTGCCAGAAGCCAGGGTCCAGGCACCCTTCCAACTCCATTTATTTTATTTCCTGTATCCACTATAGATATGTGAATTTTGTAAACAGGAGCCATTCATTAAGCAGTGTAGGGGAAGAACACTGTTTTGATTCTAGATTCGAGATGGGAATTATAATGGCGGCAGCATCTACCTGGATGATTGGGTTTTAGGTTGAGTAAATTCAGCGTAATGACAAACTACTGAAAAGTGTAGTCCTTGTGGAACTAGAATTGTCCGACAAAATTCACTTTTCAGATTACAAAGAATTCTAGTGTGAGAACTTGGGAGTAGGGCCGGGGAGCTACGTCAATAGGCCAGAAAGGATTTTGTCCTTGGACATTCCTGATGGCAAAAGGCCTCAGAGAAGGAGCACTGGAGGGAAGGATGCACCCAGAAAGCTACAAGGGCCCAGCAGGGGCCACATCATCCCAGTTCTCCCAAACTTTCCGTTCCTTCGAATTCTTCACTTAACTCCCATAGCAGGTCTACAGACTTACTTAGAGATCTGATTATGTCACATAAGAGCTGTGCAATGTGCGTCAGTGGGGGGTCATTCTGGTGTCCCCAGAGCCCACAGCTGAAAGGGGGTATGGTTGGTGTTCTAGAATTCTACCTTTGCAGCACTGTTGATAGCACGTAGAACATTTTTGGATTTGTCAAAAAAAACTGCCTTGTCTTTAGGTGACAACAGTAACAACTAAACAATGTTAAACAATGTTTGCTGCCCATACCTCCTCAATTTACCTAGGGTGCCACATCACTCCTGAAAATCTCTTTTAGACCAAGAGCCATGAAACCCAGTTTTGCTTTGACTCTAGGCCAGGGCTGTTTTCCCAGCTACCTTCTGCACCTCCCACGGCAGATATTGTCTTGTGACAGGAAAGCCAAGTGGTTGCAAGGATGGGCAGGAGACTAAGACACACCTGGATTTGAGCTCCATCTCTCCTGGTTAGGACACTAACCACTCTTTTTGTTTCATCACCTTTAAAATAGGGACGGATAATGGTCCTCCTTCCTCCTAGGATTGTTTTAGTTAAATGTCAAGCTCATGGGAAGCACTTGGACAGTACTGGTTCTAAGTAGGGGTTCTAAGTGAGGTCTCCAGATGACTTCTCTCCATCTGTTGGGTTAGTTCTTCACAGCACTCATTGTCGGCAATATTGAATGAATGATTTTGTGTGAGCACTTTTTGCTCACAGCCCTTGTTGGACAAGGACAGAGAAGCCCTGGGTCCTCCCTGCTCAAGGTTTTACCCCAGTGTATGGTACATCTCAGGCACTCAGTAAATAGTTATCAAGTGATTGAAGACAAATAATCATTGAATTCTCTTTGTTATTCAGAGTTTACTGCCTTCAACAGCAAAGTGATTGCAGAAACCATTTCCCTTGACCTCGAGGGAGGCTACCAGATGGAAACCACAGAAAACTACAGTAACTATGATCCAACCACAGAGTATGACTATGAGGATGTAGCACCATGCCAGAAGGGAGATATAAGAGCCTTTGGAGCCCAATTTTTGCCCCCTTTGTATTCCCTGGTATTTATTATTGGACTGATCGGCAACATCCTGGTGATGCTGGTCCTTATCCTGTACAAGAGACTCAAAAGCCTGACCAGCATCTACCTCCTCAACCTGGCCATTTCTGACCTGCTCTTCCTCTTCACTCTGCCCTTCTGGATTGATTACAAACTAAAGGATAACTGGATTTTCGGTGATACCATGTGTAAATTCCTCTCAGGGATTTATTACGTAGGATTGTACAGTGAGATCTTTTTTATCATCCTGCTGACAATCGACAGGTACTTAGCCATTGTCCACGCTGTGTTTTCCCTGCGGGCCCGGACTATCACCTTTGGTATCATCACCAGCAACATCACCTGGTTTGTAGCCATCTCAGCTTCCATTCCAGGTTTTTACTTTTCCAAGAGCCAGTGGGAGTATGATCGTTTCACCTGCAGCCTCCATTACCCTTTTGAAAGTCAACGAGAATGGAAACAGTTCCAGGCTCTGAAACTGAATATCTTGGGGTTGGTGTTGCCTCTGTTGGTCATGATTATTTGCTACACTGGGATTATCAAGATTCTGCTCAAACGGCCCAATGAGAAGAAAGCCAAAGCTGTCCGTCTGATTTTTGCCATCATGCTTATCTTCTTTCTCTTTTGGACACCCTACAATCTGACTGTACTTGTTTTTGCTTTCCAAGACTCCCTTTTCACCCATGAGTGTGAGCAGAGCAAACAGCTGGACCTGGCGATGCAAGTGACAGAGGTGATCGCCTATACCCACAGCTGTGTCAACCCTGTCATCTATGCTTTTGTTGGTGAGAAATTCCAGAAGTACCTACGCCAGTTATTCTACAAGCATGTGGCCGTGCATCTGACCAAATGGTTCCCCTTTCTCTCCATCAACAGACCGGAAAGGACCAGCTCCACAACCCCTTCCACGGCAGAGCATGAACTCTCTGCTGGACTCTGACTAACGACCCCTCCCCCCCAAGATTGAACCAGGACCCAACCAGGGTGATCTCTCAGAGATGCTGGCAGGAGAGGAGGCAGTATGGCCCTCCAAACCAGATGTGATACTATGCAATATGGAATTTTAGCAATTTGGGATGGAAGGAATTTAAAGGTGGTTTGGATTAAATCTCTGGTCTTGAGTCTTCTCCACAAATTAGTCTCTGGTGAAAAAAGAAGATAAATGACTGAAATGGGACTTTCCAATAGACTGAGACAAAACAGTACCAGTGAGGGGCTGGGGCCCACATAGGATTTCAGATTTGTCCATATTAATGCTTACAAACAAAGCCACGGTAACATCTCCCCATTTCTACACTCCAACCCCCAACACCAAGGAAATTATGGGTAGTGATTTCCATTGGGGGCCTGGAGCCAATCAGGTCCCACACAGCCTCCACACAGCCACTCTCCCACACCCCCTTGGCAGGGTTTAGGTTCTTGGAAATCTTGAGAAACAGAGAACTCCTGATAGAAGCACTTGTGACCCAGTGGGAAGTATGACTGGGGGACTGCTGCTCGCCAAGAAACAAAAAGAGCTCGATTCAAGCAGAGGGCTGTGTGTATATATATACCTGTGTAAATCATTCTGTGCTTCATGAAACAGTCATAGTCATTTTCATTTACCACTGGAAACTGCCTTCTCTTGTAGGATGATGTGTGTGCGTATTCTGACAGGTTTATAGCAGATGTTTCTAACATGCAAAAGGAAACAGGATTGATTTTTCATTATCCAGGCTTTCTGGCTTTATGGATCAGAGTTCTAGCTGCCACCTTGGACTGATCAGCAGAAAAAGAACTTGGTGTGCAAGCCCCATGGTGTTAGTGTTTGGGAGGAGGGGAATATCTACCAGAAAGGGTGAGGGCAGTTTCGATCTAGATGTAGGAGATTGAGAGGACCTCTGACACAAAGGAAGTTATTAACCTCTGTGTCCTTAACACCCCATCTCTCCCCAGTAACCTCCTCTATTTCTTTGAAAAATTTTGAAAATTTCTTTGGAAATTATTTTTTCAGAAACAAAAATTGTTGGTAAAAAAAGCTTCGTAACACAAAGAGAGAGATATCTACAGCAAAAAGTCATCACAATCCCACAACCCCACGACAACCCTGGCACATTTGTAATGTTTTTTTCTTTTCTTTTCTTTTTTTTTAACTTCCCATGAATATTTCTAAAATGGGCTTCAGATATCCTTTTGTTTTCAAATATCTTTATGTCAGGATCCCTTTTCCAGGTTAATAAATGATGTCAAAGTGTTGTTTTGATGCCTGCACTGGATATATGCTGTTGATTCACCTCATTGCCTGCACAGTTCAATTCAGTCCAGCCGTGGTGACTGAGGATATGCCACATGCAAGACAGGCTCTCTGAGCACCAGGAGACATAGAATCAGGAGGAGGTTTTCTTTCTCAGTGATATTAACAGACCCAGAGATTCAACAGGATCTTAGTGAGATAAAGAAATAAAGTATACTTTAATATAAAAATGTTAATCATAATACTAATCAATGGAATTCTAATGAAAATTAAATACTTTGGGGCCAGAGAGATACTATTTACACAATGCCTTACACACTGCTACTTGCATTTATCCAACCCTTGAGACCACATATGGTCCCTTGAGCACTGCCAGGAATGATTGCTGAGCACAGAACCAAAAGTAAGCCCTGAGCACTGCTAGGACCCAAAAACCAGAAGGAAGGAAGGAAAGAAAGAAAGAAAGAAAGAAAGAAAGAAAGAAAGAAAGAAAGAAAGAAAGAAAGAAAGAAAGAAAGAAAGAAAGAAAGAAAGAAAGAAAGAAAGAAAGAAAGAAAGAAAGAAAGAAAGAGAAAGAAAGAAAGAAGGAAAGAAAAAAGAAGGAAAAAAGAAAAAAAGAAAGGAATAAAGATGAAAGAAAGGAATAAAGATGAAAGAAAGGAGTGAGTGAGTGAGGCAGGGAGGGAGGGAGGGAAACAAAATTAAACACTCTGCTTCTTAACATGGTGAAGAGATTTTATTTAGTCTCATTAATGAAAATATCCAGTGCAGATAAGGATGTGGCAAAACAGTTATTGTCACATATTTTTTGTGGGACTACAAATTAGTACAATGTTTCTGAAAGCAATAAGAACAAAGAGCATTTAAAAAATTTTTCTGGGAACTGGGCATATTGGCCCAAATTGTAGGGCATATGCCTGACCTGTGTGAGGTCCTGAGTTTGATCCCCAGCCTAGAATAGTCAGAAGAGGGTCTTATAAAAAAGTTATCTGCAGCACTGTCGTCCCATTGTTCATTGATTTTCTTAAGCAGGCACCAGTAAGGTCTCCATTGTGAGACTTCTTGTTATTGTTTTTGGCATACCAAATACGCCATGGGTAGCTTGCCAGGCTCTGCCATGCGAGTGGGATGCACTAAGTAGCTTGCCAGGCTCTCCGAGAAGGATGGAGGAATTGAATCTGGGTCAGCTGCATGCAAGGCAAATGCCCTACCTGCTGTGCTATCACTCCAGCTAAAGAAAAGTTCTCTAGTTTTACTATTTCCTAAGAATTTATTTTAAGAAAATATTTCATGGAATATCTTGATAATATTTTAATCTATAAAATAATGGGAAAATATTTTCAAGAAAATATTCATAGATAATAGTAAAGTGGAATAGCTAAAAAGGTCAATAATAGGGGATGCTTTAAAATAAATACCGACATGTAAAGTATATGATACAGAATGAATAATATTCAAAATCATTTTAATGATTCATTGATGTGCTCACAATACTAATCTAAAATTTTAAAAAGTACAGAACTATCTGATTCATATTTTAAAATTCCTATGCAGAGAGAAAGGAAAAATATTTGCTTATCATTTGCCCCTATAATGTTAAAAATTCCTCATAAATAAAAATTAATAGGGGCTGGAGCAATAGCACAGTGGGTAGGGCGTTTGCCTTGCACGTGGCCAACTCGGATTCAATTCCCAGCATCTCATATGGTCTCCTGAGCACTGCCAGGAGTTAATTCCTGAGTGCATCAGCCAGGAGTAACCCCTGTGAATCACTGGGTGTGACCCAAAAAGCCAAAACAATTAATAACCCAATTTAAAACTGAACAAAAGATCTGATTAGAATTTTCTCCATATATATATGTATATATATATATAAAATAAAAGATATTCAACGTCATCTAGTTTGGAAATACAAATAGATTAAATAAGGTATAGCTTCACACCCCTTAAAATGGTTATACTTAAAAAATATAAGAACAAATGTATAAGGACCAGAGAGACCATATAGAGATAATCCTGACCCCTTCAATCTTGGTTACCACATAGTCCCCTAAGTACCACCAGGTGTGGCTTTGGAAGTCTATGGTGGCACGGGGGCTGTGCGGCACTGTACTGTTGGGCCTGAGCACTGACCCACGGGCCAGGTTGACCAAGTATTGCAGACAGTGGCCTCTGAGCACCACTTGGGAGCTAAAAAAAAATTAAAAGTGTTAACAAGAATATGGAAAAACTAGAACCCTCGTACATTGCTGGTGAGAATATAAAATGGAGCAATCACATCAGAAAACAGTGTAGTGGTTTCTCAAAAGGCTAAACATGCAACTACCACGTGACCAAGTAACTCTTCCTACGAAAGAGTTCTAAAGGAACTAAATTCCATATCCACACAGAAACTCGTACCTGAAGGCTTATAGCAGCAATTGGAATAGACTGTGTGATAGCCCCAAAGCGGAAGCAATTCTAATAGGCATAAACTGAAGACTGCATGAATAAAATGTGCTAGATCCATACAACATAACATTGTCATCTAAAATAAAGTCTTGACATATGAAGGAACTTTGAAAGTAGTGTATTAAGTGAGAGAAGTCGGTTACAAAGGGCCATTTATTGTATGACTCCATTGCTGTTAAATGTTCAGAATAGGTCAATCTCTAGGGACAGAAGGTAGGTAGTTGCTGCTACGGTCTGGAGCAGGGGTGAAGGTTGTTGGTGAGTGAGAAATGGAGAGTGACTGATGATGGGTTCAGTGCTTCACTTTGGAATGAGACATTCTAAAACTGATAGTGATGGTGGTGGTGGTACATATCTGAATACATGCAAAAACACTAAGCTTTGCTCTTCATGTTGGTGAATTGTATGGTATCTGAATCAAATAGCAATAAATCCATTGAATTAGAAAGAAGGAGGGAGTACCGATGGCAGAAGTTGGGGCTGTCTGGGAAGAGGGGGCTTCTGAATTTGTTTATTTTTGTTTGTTTGGGGACCACACCCAGCTATGTTTGGGGGTTACTCCTAATTCTGCACTCAGGGATTACTCCTGGTGATGCTTGGGGGACTATATGGGATGCCAGGGATTGAATTTAGGTCAGTCACATGGGAGGTAAGCACCCTACTTGGTGTACTATGTCTCTGGCCCCCAAGAGGGGGCTTCTGAAATGAGGAATGAGGAAGAAGGTAGAAGTATGGGGGTGGAGAGAGGCTGCTCTGGATCAGAACAGGCAAAGACCAAAAAGTGAGAGGGATCTCAACTCACTTCAGGAGCTGAGAGCACCCCACAAAAATAGATGTGCACAGAGATGGGGTGGAAAGGGGGCGGGGAGTTCTATAGGAGAAAACCCACCAGAAGCCTTGGAAGCCACATTGAAAGTTTCGATCTTCACCTGTTAGCAACTGTCTTCATTTGGGGAGTGGCTTTATTATTTGAATTATAGAAATATCTATACTGGCTTCAGAGGGTTGGGAGTGAAGCAGAGATAGAGATCCTTACTAGGAGAAGATTATGGTCTAGAGATGAAATGACAGCAATCCGCCATAGAGACCCATAGAGTGGCACCGAAGGCAGGGTTTATGGATGGGTGTTTAAGAAGAATCCTGAAGGCTGTGTTCACTGAATGGGTTTGAGTGACAGAAATTCCCCATTATCTGTTTCTGGCACTTAGCCAAGGACACTTCCCTTTGCTGAGGTCATGAACTGACTTATGACAGGAGTGGAATCATGAGTTGAGTCTTAGGTGACCAGATTTAAGTAGTTATGGGAGTCTAGGTAGGTACCAGGAGACAGATCCTCCCTGAAGACCATCGAAATGTTAGTGATTAGTAATTAAAGAAGTCCAAACAAAAACCAGATTTCTAGCTTCTTTCAATAACCATAAGTTATGTCTACACTGAAAATTTACAGTATTTTCAACACTGGCCAGGTTGTATGTCAAATCATGCCTAATCTGGACAATGCATATCTGTGTGTCTGTGTATATGTGTTGTGTGTGTCTCTCTGTGTGGTGTGTGTGTCTGTCTGTGTGTAGTATTTTGTATCTGTGTGTCTCTGTGTGTGTGTGCATTCATAAAGCTTAGAACTTGAAAACATTTTTAGAGAGTGGTTCAAATGAAACATAGATGGTTGTGACAGTAAAACATCATAGAGGCCCCACAAATTTCCACGTTTGCCTCTGGATGTCCAGGAAAGCTCAGTCAGTCCCCACTGTTCCCTGTTATTCCACTCACTCTGATCCTGAGAAGGTCATGATGAGAAGAGGAAAGGGCTCAAAGCCAACACTAAACCAACCTGGGGAATGGGGCTAGAGCAATAGCACAGCAGGTAGGGTGTTTGCCTTCCATGTGGCCAGGTAGGGTGTTTATCTTCCACATGGCCAACCCGGGTTCGATTCCCAGCATCCTATATGGTCTGCTGAGCACCTCCAGGAGTAATTCCTGAGTGCAGAGCCAGGAGTATCCCCTGTGCATCTCCAGGTGTGACTCAAAAAGCAAATAAATAAATAAATAAATAAATAAATAAATAAATAAATAAATAAAACCCAACCTAGGGAAGACAAAGGATTGGAGAGAAGATAGTCCTAAAGTCAGGAAACCACCTTTCAGGAAGCAGAAGGGGGTGCAGCCGAGCAGTTAAGGTGAGCAAGGCCTTTGGAACACTGGTGGTTCTGTCAGTTTATTTTTGTTCTCTTTGTGGTGCCAGGGCTGCAATCCATACAAATAAGCATGCTCTCTCCAGGTCACATCCTAGAACCATGGCTGTTTAACCACAACCACAGAGTGAGGAGCTTCTGTGGAAGTAGAGGGTAAAAGTCATATTTGAGGAACTGGTGGCTTTTAAGTTTCGCTGTGAAGAGGATAGGGAGACAGATGGCAGCTGGAGGGATAGGGAAGATGTTTGGGGCTATGGAAGGAGAAGTGGAAGTTGGGGAAGGGCAAATCACATGTCCTTGTGGAGGAGATCATGTCTGGTGAGAATACCCTTCAGCAGACGATGGTGAGCATGCGGCTGGGAGGAGTGCAAAGGCAGTCAGGAGTCTTTCTAGCAAGACTTTGATCCTGTTGGTGTCTGTGGTCTTGGTGAAGCCAGTGAGTGGGACACCAGAGAGTGCAGGAATGACACAGTGTGTGGCAGGGGGGAGTTTGTGTACTTGTGGCATGGAATGGGGACACTCACAGATATTGCTCTGTGGCCATCCCCACTTCCTAAGCTACACAATGTTGCTTAAACAGCCCAAGAAGCTGTGGCAGTGGAGAGGCAGAGAGTCACCACACTGTTACTGTGTACCGCACCCTTCTTTGGGGGACACTGTAAGTCTAACTCTGGCTAGAAGCCAGGGTCCTGGGTCAGTGCGAGCTTTCAGCCCTCACACTTGGCCGGGATTCTCAATAGCACAGGAAAGAAGGAAATTTAACATTCATCTAATGTGATTATATCCAGCCCTACTCCCATATTCTGCCACTTGCCCTGGAATAGTCTTCTGTGAGCTATACAAGCTGGAATCATGCGTGGCATCAGGTTGCCTTGTGTCTTCAGCCAACTTTCACCTCAAGACACTTTGGTCCTGTCTTAGCCCACTGCATCCCTTTCTTTGATCAGTTGCATTTCTGTGCAGGAGCTGGAGGCCCACGGAGCCCTTCCTCTGTGTGCAGCTGCACTTGCTTCTTGCCCAGGCACATGCTCATCTCTCTTCAGAAGCATCTGTGGGGATGGAGAGACTGTACACAGGTTGAGGCACTAGCCTTTGCATGTCTTGACTCCAGCACGACCTATGGTACCCCCAGCGCCACCAGGAGTGATCCCTAACACACCCAGAAATGAGCCCTGAGCACCTCCAGGTGTGGTCCTTTTCCCTTCTTCATCCCACCATCCTTCCCAGGCCTGCAGTTCTGTGGATGGGGCGATCTCACTGACCAGCCTCACTTGGGGCTGGTGACAGAGGACAGACCAAGAGCCCAGAAGAAGCATTCTGTATTGTTTCCTTGTAGCTTCATTCCAGTCAGGAATAAATGTGATTCTGGTAACACCAGACTGGTTCCTTTTTTTTTTTTATTTAACCACACTTTGTTGTAAAAACAATGGCTAATCATGATGAAGGTCACTTCCTAAAATGGAAGGAGAATACAGTCCTCCCCTTGGAATTGGAACCCTTTTTCTTGTGCCAGTCTTCAGGTGCATTTTATACTGTGGTAGTCATAGCTTCTTTTGACTGCCTGCCTTTTCACATTTCCTAAAACGAATATTATTCCCAATAACTTCCCTCTACATGTAACTCTCGGGATAAGATAAAGCACGACCTAGCAAGGCTAATGAACCGTTGGCCTGTTCTTAACCTCTTCCAACACACGGCTGCTGTGCTCCCCCGACTAAGCCTCTGGGAATAGAATTTTGCTAAGGGTGACAAAGATTGAGTTAGAAGACCAGACTGCATGGTTTGAAATGTATTGTCTATGCAGGAAATCTTCCTTCTGGGTCCTCTGTTTCATTTTATTTTTCATTTTTTAATTTTTTAAAAATTTTTTATTTTTAAAAATTGTATTGAATCACAGTGGGATCCTCTGTTTTAAATGAAGATTATTCTTTAAAAAAAATATTTTTGGGGATGTGGGCCAGTCTCTGTGGTGTGAGATGATATCTCATGGTTGTTTTGATCTGCATTTCCCTGATGATTAGTGATGTGGAACATTTTCTCATGTGCCTCTGAGCCATTCGGATTTCTTCTTTAGGAAAGTTTCTGTTCATTTCATCAGCCCATTTTTTGATCGGGTTGGCAGTTTTCTTCTTGTGGAGTTCAACCAGTGCATTGTATATCCTTGTTATCAACCCGTTATCGGATGGGTACTGCATAAATATCCTTTCCCATTCTGTAGATTGTCTTTGCACTTTGGTCACTGTTTCTCTTGAGGTGCAGAAGCTTCTTAGTTTTAGATAGTCCCCACAGAGACTGGCCCACATCCCAAAAAACAAAAGCAACAGGTGTTGGCGCGGATGCGGGGAGAAAGGGACTCTTCTTCACTGCTCGTGGGAATGCCGACTGGTTCAGCCCTTTTGGAAAACAATATGGACGATTCTCAAAAAATTAGAAATTGATCTTCCATTTGACCCAGCAATACCACTCCTGGGAATATATCCCGGAGAGGCAAAACGGTATAGTAGAGATGGCATATGTATTTCTATGTTCATTGCAGCACTGTTTACAATAGCCAGAATCTGGAAAAAACCAGAGTGCCCCAAAACAGATGACTGGTTAAAGAAACTCT
This sequence comes from Sorex araneus, assembly GCF_027595985.1. Classification (NCBI taxonomy): domain Eukaryota; kingdom Metazoa; phylum Chordata; class Mammalia; order Eulipotyphla; family Soricidae; genus Sorex; species Sorex araneus. The sequence goes on along the minus strand of NC_073305.1, from coordinate 43,215,653 downwards.
GGTACATCTACACAATGGAATACTATGTAGCTGTCAGAAAACATGAGGTCATGAAATTTGCATATAAATGGATCAACATGGAAAGTATCATGTTGAGTGAAATGAGTCAGAAAGAAAGAGACAGACACAGAAAGATTGCACTCATATGTGGAATATAATGTAACTGAGAAGTACAAGTTGGCAACGATGCAACTTCTGGCAGATATCTCTCTGGACTTAGTTACTAAAATACTAAATTACAGAAACCCAAAACTGAGAGGCCGATAAGAGGCCGACCTCATACCTCTTCATCCTCAGCAATGGAAAACTAATTATCTAATGCTTCCTTTTCAGCAGGTCTGACTTTAGGGGAGAGACTCTCCAAACAATAATAGTGAGTTTTGTTGAAATATTGTATGCAATCAAAGTGAAAGTAAAGTGAAATTTATTAGTTACACAGGCCGGGGGGGGGGGCTTAGGGTGGGGAGGCTAGGGGCGTGGGGGGGTTAGGGGTGTGAGGGGGCGGGGTGGAGCTATACTGGGATTCTTGGTGGTGGAATATGAGCACTGGTGAAGGGATGGGTATTCGAGCATTGTATAACTGAGATTTAAACCTGAAACTTTGTAACTTTCCACATGGTGACTCAATAAAAAATTAAAATAATAATAATAATAATAAAACCCTTGGCTGGAAGGTCCTCCCAGCACTCTGTGAGGTCTCACTTCTCTTCACTTACTCCCCATGGGAACTATTTTATTCACCTAACCCTGCTTTCTGGGTCATGCTGGCACCTGCTCACTCAGTCCTGCCTGTTTGCTTTTTAGTTGCGTGATTTGGCTTAGGATGCCTTGGAACTTCCTTAGTCTCTATGGGAAGTGTGATCTTATGAACTTGTTTCCTCTAGGACTTATCTCTTCACATTGCTACATGCTTCTACTTTACTTTTGAACATCAGCATCTAAAATCTTCTCTCCTTCAGTTTTTTGATAGCTCTTCATTCCAACCCCTCCCCACTCCTATCCAAGTCTCTCCTTGCCAATTGCTGATTGATTAATTGATTGCTTTTTCAGTCACACCTGGTGATGCTCAGGCATTATTCCTGGCTCTGCACTCAGGAATCACTCCTGGAACTCCTTGCCAATTTAAAGCATTAAATACAGTGAATATGATTCTATTCTACATGTGTTTACTGATCAAATGGGTTTTAAAATCGTGAATAAAGAAGTAACTTGAGATAGGCTAACCTTGCTTGATGTTATAGTATGTCTGTCTAAATTAAAACCTAAATCTAAATTAACTACTGAAATTTTTTATTAATGAATGTAAATTTAAGTTTATGCATTTTGGGCATCTTGTCTCTAATGAGAAGAAATATATTTTGAGCTTTAAGCAAATATGAGAAATTATACTTTCTAAAGGAAACAGCATAGATCTATTAAAAATTGAGATTGTATATTAATAAATTTGCTAGTCTGCTTGTAAAATGCTGATGTGTAATAGATAAATTATAATTTATTATAATTTATTAATTATATTAGTTTTCTTTGTAAATAAAAAAGTTGCTGATGGTTGCGAATTACAGTGAGTTAAGTTAGTGAAATTATCAAGAATCTAAAGAAGAACGGAAGCATAACTACTTATGTAAAGTTCACAAGTTCTTAGAAAGTAAGATAAGAAAGGTAGGAGGTTTAAAAGAAGTGTTTTGGTAATGGAAAAAGAGAGTAAGATTGTCAAATGAGTGCAGTCCTTCTATATCTGTCCCTCTCTTTCTCATTTCACATAGCATGATACTCTCCATGTCTATCCACTTATAAGCAAATTTCATGACTTCATCTCTCCTAAGAGCTGCATAGTATTCCATTGTGTAGATGTACCAAAGTTTCTTTAACCAGCCGTCTGTTCTTGGGCACTTGGGTTTTTTACAAATTTTGGCTAAGACAATCCTTCTTAAAATATTCCACAGTCTCACAAAGTTTGCAACCACTGCCATTAGCATAAAGTCCTTTGGAATTATTAGGATAAAACCTAGACAAGTGTGGCATTCCCCCACACACACACTTTATACACACACACACATATATAGTGTGTGCTATATATATAGTGTGCAATATATATATATATCCTTGTTCGTCCTTCTTAATGATACTGTATTGGGGGCTCTTTCAGGATCAGGAGAGTGGGGCCCATTGTTGTTACTAATTTTGGCATATTGAATATGCCATGGGTAGCTTGCCAGGCTCTGCCATGCGGGCACTCCAAGAGGGATGGAGGCTTTTAGGGCGGCCTCCAATCACCATTATAGGTGTTCCGATGGTTCACACCATATTTGAACCCAATCAAGTATGGTGTGGTAATGATGGAAAATGGATAGGAAGTGTTTATGATGTGCATGGCCGCACAGTCTAGAAAGCGGCCTGGAGCGTGATGGCAGTTCCACATGGTGACCAAGCTCATTGAGGTTTTGCAAGAGTTCAAGATGCCGCTCTGTCTAAAGTTCATTGATTTAAAGAAGGCCTTTGATTCTGTTGAGACTGAAGCAGTCATTGAAGCCCTAGCCAAACAGGGTGTTCAAACTCAATACATCAGGATCCTCCATGAGCTGTATTACGGATTCACCACCAGGATCTCACCATTCTACAAGGAAGTGATCATTGACATAAAGAGAGAGGTTCAGCAGGGTGACACCATTTCACTGAAACTCTTCAGTGCCACCCTCAAGAACGTCACATGACAACTGGAATGGGAAGGAATGGGAGTGAAGATAAATGGTCGGCAACTACACCACCTCTGCTTTGTTGATGACATCATTCTCATAACACCAAATATCAGTCAAGTGGCACAAATACTGGCCGACTTTGAACATTAGTGTTGAAAGGTTGGACTGCAGCTGAATCTCACGAAGACAATGTTCATGAAAAACAGACAAGTTCTTGGTATTCCATTTGCCCTCAATGGAATGAACACCTCCAAATACAACAGTTATGTGTACCTAGGTCGAGAACTCAACATGACAAATGACCTGGCACCTGAACTGCTCAGGAGGAAGAGAGCAGTGTGGAATGCCTTCAAGAGCATCAAATAAGTGGTTAAGAGGACAAAAGAACCTCCAGCTCTGGGCACATCTTTTCGACTCCACAGTTCTTCCTGCACTAACATACGCCTCAGAGACCTGGGTCGTACGGAAACAGGATGAGATCACTACTGGGGTATCCCAAAGAGGACTCGAAAGAGCTATGCTTGGAGTATCACATTTCACTCAAGCAAGAGAAGTAATTTAGAGTTCCAAACTCCATCTATGATCAAGAATCAGGGATGCTGTCTTGTTTGCCAAGGTGTCAAAAATCAGATGGGCCGGACACGTAATTCGATCTAGAGACAACCGCTGTACTAGAACTGTTACCGACTGGATTCCACGGGACGTCAAAAGACTGCATGGGGGGGAGGGGGGAGGTATACTGTGATTCTTGGTGGTAGAATATGTGCACTGGTGAAGGGATGGGTGTTCGAGCATTGTTTAACTGAGACTTAAACCTGAAAGCTTTGTAACTTTCCACATGGTGATTCAATAAAAGAATAAAGTAAAAAAAAAAAAGACTGCATGGCCGTCCACCTACAAGATGGTCAGACTTCTTTGTCAAGACCCTGAATGAACGGTTTGAGGCTCTTCATGCTCCGGGATCGAGCAGACGCCATTGGGCTACACTAGCACACGACAGGGATGAATGGAGACAAAATAAAAATACTGGGAAATGTGTGCCAAAAGTAGAAAAAGGACCAAACATGATAACCTCTCCGTATCTGCATTGCAAACCATAATGCCCAAAAGTAGAGAGAGGGTATGGGGAATATTTTCTGCCAAAAGAGGCAGTGGGAGGGTAGGAAAGATGGGGGTATACTGGGGATATTGGTGGTGGGGAATGTGCAATGGTGGAGGGATGGGTATTTGATCATTGTGTGATTGTAACTCAGACAAAAAAGCTTGTAACTATATCTCATGTTGAATCAATAAAATTTTAAAAATAAAGATTGTCTTAAAAGTAAGAAATCAGAGTAAATGGTCACAATTGGTCGCTGTGCAAAATGAATGAGTACAGATTATGAAGAAATTTTGGATGTGCCCATACTACAGAAACCTAAAACAAAGACACTTAAAGCTGCTAACATTGGCAAGCACTATGCCTATTGTCAGTCATCACCTATAGTTCCATTCTGAACTCGGTCTAGTTGACCAGTTTCATGGAGCGGAGCTCCAGAAGACCTATCAGTATGATGTGACTGTGGTCAGTTTTCTTAGTTCTGCCCATCAAGGACTACGAATAAGGTAGAAGATTTTTTTAATTGGATTCTCTAAAAGAGCATCTTTCATCATCAGCAAGAACTTAGGTGTAACCAAACAGTTATATACAGGATTGTAACAGTCGATTTTTATTAAAAACAAAATTAGGGATTTGTATGAGCCACCTCTAACCTAAGGGCAACTCCTTTGCAGTTGGAAATGTATCTTTGATAAAATGAATTTTGCCTATATTCTCCTGGTTCAAAGTATCACTTTATTATAAAATTTTAATTTATTAATTACCACAAATTTCTGTATTTTAAGATATTGACTAAAAGCTTACTTCCCTAAAAATAAAATGCATGGGAAAACATTGTCACACAAGTAGTGATGTAATAGCTGTTTAGGTCATCATAATATGATATTCATATGATTAAAAGGATAATTAATATATCTGCCTTTTAGAGCTTGTATGAAGTTCATAGAGATGTTATTCTAGTAATTATTTTGATATGGTCTGTCTCAAATATAAACAAATTCTTTATCAACAAGCTCCCATTAAAACTTTAACCTTGGGGCTGGAGCGATAGCACAGTGGGTGGGGCGTTTGGCTTGCACGCGGTCGACCCAGGTTCTAATCCCAGCATCCCATATGGTCCCCTGAGCACCGCCAGGGGTAATTCCTGAGTGAAGAGCCAGGAGTAACCCCTGTGCATCGCCGGGTGTGACCCAAAAAAACCAAAAAAAAAAAAAAACTTTAACCTTGACCATTTTTAAGTCTTTTGTCAAATACAGGAAGCTTTTGTTTACTCTAATTCTCTGAGGATGTTGAAACTGACAACTGCAAATTATGCAGAACAAAGGTTAATAACAAAAGAAGTATGAACTGATAAAGATGGTTATGGTTTTATTTGGTAAATTTCTATTTCTTCAATATTGTTTTCCTTATATAAGGGATCTCTTTCCCTGTTTTGGATATTTTTTAATTGTGGGAAAACACATGTAAATTGACCTATTTTAAGTATGCAGTATAATAAATGGTACAAAATATTAGTATTTTTTGCAACTATCACCACCATTCACTTGGTGGCTCTAGAAACTCTTTAAATATCTATAATGGATACTCTGCTCATTAAACAATAAATCTCTATACCCAGTAATGGACACTCAATGTTCAACTTTCTGTCTATGAAATTGACTACTTAAAGTATCTCATATAAACCAATCAAAAGTGTGTGTGTGTGTGTGTGTGTGTGTAAGAGATGCCAGGATCAAATCCAGGATTTCAAACATATTTGTTCTAGTGCTCAAATACATTGCTTGCAAAAATATTGCCCATTTTTGTGACTGGTTATTTCAGTTAGAATGATGTTCTCAAGTTTTTTCCATGTTAAAGCATACATTGGAATTTCATTTCCTTAAAATTTTTAATATTAATATCCAACTAGATTACATTTTGCTTCTCCATCAACTTATGGACACTTGAGCCACTTTTGTGTCTCAGCTACTGTGAATGCTGCTGCAATAAAAAAAAGGTGTAGAAACCTCTATTTGAGACCGTGATTTCAATTATTTTGGGTATATGGCCAAAATAAATATTATTAAATCATATGGCATTTCAGCTTGAAAATTTTTGAGTTATTTTACTGAGTATTAGTTTCACAGGACTACAATTTAACACAAATCTGTTCTTGTAACAGGTATTAGAATTGGAAGCATTATTTTGGCATGACTTTGATGGGAGCATCATATTTTAAAGTACATAGAATCAATTATAATCAGTTTCGAGGAACTAAGATTGGTATTATGGAGCCAATGTTTACCAAATCCCTTGGAGTCAAATATTCCTGGTATCTGGCTTACAGTGTTACTAGCCTTCATGTAAAAGGAAGAGTATTTCCTAGCATGCTCAGGAAACTTTGGATAGTTGGGGACCAAGTAGAGGAATTCACCCAAATCTGTAGGTCAGGAAATATGAGTTCTTGATATTTTATATATGTATATATATCTGCTTTGAAATAAACTCGATGTCGGGTCAGGCAGACAGCCCAAGAGGTAGAGCAAGCACACACCCAGCATACACAAGATCCTGCATGCCCCCCTCCCATCCCACTGAGCCAGGCCTGAGATCACTGACCCGTGCCAGGCCAACTGTGTAAGGAGTCAATTCAGTTCCCCGAACACTGCTGAATATAATCCATATTTTAAAAAAATGACTTATGGGGGCTAGAGAAATAGTACAGGAATAAAGGGCTTGCCTTGCATGCTGCCAATCCTGGTTTGCTCCCTATTATAGCATATGATCCCCGGGGCTGGAGCAATAGCACAGTGGGTAGGGCGTTTTCCTTGCACGCGGCCGACCCAGGTTCGATTCCCAGCATCCCATATGGTCCCCTGAGCACTGCCAGGGGTGATTCCTGAGTGCAGAGCCAGTAGTAACCTCTGTGCATTGCCAGGTGTGACCCAAAAAGAAAAAAAAAAAACCAAAGCATATGATCCCCTATACAACTCTAGGAATGACCCTGTAGCACAAACTCAGGAATGACCCCTAAAAGACCCCATGAGTAGATCCCCCAATTAAGTAAAAATAATAATTTAATTAAAGGGCTATGTATTCAATTATAATTTTTCACACTTTTATAAATAATCAACCTTAATAGGAACCAAACTTATTTTATAAATAAAAATCAACATAATAAAATAAATTAAATTGAATAAATTAAATAAATTAAAATAAAATAAATAAAAAAAACTCCAGAGAGAGTGTTTCCATTGAAAACTCATAATATGCCCTTGTGGCTTACATCTCTAGCAACTTTTCAGTGCCTACCAAATTTTCAATTCTTACAGTATCTTCTAGTATCTAGCCACAACTTTGCAAATCATCATTGTCCTTCCCCCCCCCTATTTCTGCCTTATAATTTTCAAAATAAAGCCTTACCTTTTCCCCAAAACCTAAACCTACAGACGGAAAGGAATACCTAGATACAAACTTTCAGACCAACGGCACTTCCTGTGTGAGTAATCTTTGAACTGCCAGGGCAGCTGGACCTCCTAGAAAATTCACCAGCACCCATGAGGTCTCATAGGAGACCTAATACTGCACAGTAGGGAGTGATTTGACCAGATGTCACTGTCTGTCCTTCACCAACAAATAATGCTTCAGGCCCTGAGAAATAGTAGAGAGTGTAAGGAATTTGCCTTGCATGCAGCTGGCCTGGATTCTGTCTTCAGCACCACACATGGTTCCCCAACAACACCAGGAGTGATCCCTGAGCACAGAGTCAGGAATAAGCACCAGGTGTGGTCCAAATACTACCCCCACCAAAAACTAAATAAATGAATAAATAAAACTTCACACTCAACATCTGGAAACCACATTCTTCAATTGTTCTTGGAACTCAAAAAACAAGTTTGTGTAATTACTAACCTTATATTTGTTTTATTTTCACAGGAAACCCCTCATTGTGTGCCACACTTTGACTGCTCCAAACATCCAGAAACTCTCTTCTACCCACAAGACCCAACAGATGCTGTAGCTGATCTATAAAAGTAAAAGCAGCCTAACAGAACAAAGAGGGATGTTTCAAAATCCTAAAAGGCAACTGGCAATGATTCTTTGCCTGGCTGATCTTTAGGTAAGCTCCTGAACTTTCTCCTAATTTTTCCTTCTAAAATCCAGTTTGGCAAGAAGCCTGCAATATCCATTTTTGAAAATACTCTACCCTCGGTATCAGATCACTCGAGATGCCCACTTCACCAGGATACTCACTGTCCCTTATGGTGTCTCATCACATTGGCCTGAATTTAGCAACACTCCTTGGACTGGGTTATGCTCTTTCTCCCTGATGTCCCCCCTCTGTGTATCTCTCCATCCATTGCTCCTCACCACCTGTTCTTGGCTTTAACTTTGCACTTGCTCTGATGCATTTAGAATGGAGACCAATCCCCATTGGCCCCTGCAAAATTCTGTTGCAATGACGTGGATAACCTCCCCTTGGAGAAAGTCTGCCACACTGTGTCTAACTCTTGCCTTAAGTTGTGTCCTACAGAAATCCCATCTCCCCTTGAGACTGGTTGTGTAAGTGTCAACAAGTGACTTAATCTTTTTCCCTCCAGTTTCTTGGCTACAAATCCTTTGCTTTCTAACCCTGCAGCTACCCACACTCCAACTCTGTCATCTCAGGATCTTCCTACCAAGAAATACTTAACTTAACATGTCCTTCTTTAACCACAATTTCCTCTAGTTTCTAGTCTCTTATTCTATTATCTTATACCACGACCCCTATCCTATTTTCACCCCAGCAAGATTTCTGGCAGCGTGGTACCACCACTTTTTTTTTCTATTATTAAGATTTTATTGTCTTTGATACAAAGACAGCCCACGGAATAGGAAAAAATGTCTACCCAATACCCACTGATAAGGGGTTAATAGCAAAGATACATAAAGCACTGGTAGAACTTTATAAGAAAAAAACCTCCAACCCCATCAAAACTCAGGGAGAAGAAATGAACAGAAACTTTCTCAAAGAAGAAATGCAAATAGTCAAAAGACACATGAAAAAATGCTTTACATGGCTAATCATCAGAATGATGCAAATCAAAACAAAAATAAGATATCATGTGAAACCACAGAGACTGACACACATCCAAAAGAACAAGAACAGCCAGTGCTGGCTGGGTGTGGGGAGAAAGGGACTCTCATTCATTGTTGGTGGAAATACTGACTGGTCGCACTTTTGAAAAACAATATGGATATTACTCAAAAAACTCTCCTCCTGGGGCTAGAGCAATAGTACAGCGGGTAGGGTGTTCTCCTTGCACTTGGCCAACCGGGGTTCAATTCCCAGCATCCCATATGGCCCCCCCGAGCACTGCCAGGAGTAATTCCTGAGTGTAAAGCCAGGAGTAACCCCTGTGCATTGCCGGGTATGACCCAAAAAACAAAAAATAAATACATAAATAAAATAACTATCCCATTTGACCCAGCAATACCACTTTTGGGGATATACCCTGGGCCCCTGGACTAGAGTGATAGCATAGTGGGTAGGGCATTTGCCTTGCATGCAGCTGACCCAGGTCCAATTCCTCCATCCCTCTCGGAGAGCCCGGCAAGCTACTGAGAGTATCCCGCCCTCACGGCAGAGCCTGGCAAGCTCCCCATGGCGTATTCAATATGCCAAAAACAGTAAAAACAAGTCTCACATTGGAGACATTACTAGTGCCTGCTCAAGCAAATTGATGAACAACAGGACGACAGTGCTACAGTGCTACTCTGGGCCCCAAAAATACACAGAAGAAATGACATTTGCACTTGTATATTCATTGTAGCACTATTCACAATAGCCAAAATCTAGAAACAACTCTAATCAATATCATCTACATGTATTTTCTGACATCTGTCCCCACAAGAACCCCGTCCCTGACTCCATCAAGCAATTTAACTGTTTTTTGCCTCACATACTGGATAAATTTAATTCACCCAGTCTGAAGATACTACAAAGGTCTGACCTCTAGACTCAGCTGCATCTATAATTAGAAAGCATGTGATGTGGCCCAGTCCAGGCTCTGTTTCCAGGCCAGAAAATGTTTGTTAGCTCATCTCTATAAGACCGGTTGCCTTGACACTCAGTGGGAATCCACAAAGCAGATGTCTCTGATGGTTCTGAGAGGGTCAGAGCTTGACATACAGCGCCCGTTGGCGAATTTGTGTTTGCTGTTCTCAGCAACCCTCTACACAAGAGCAAGGGACAGTTTCTCTCAGAGGCCTCAGGCAGTTTCTAGACATTGTCAGTCTCTTGTCCTGCCACTTCCAGAATCATTCGTTACCCCTTTCCTGTACAAGATGACCACCCCCAGAAGACTTCAGGACTGGGTTCGCATTTGCATTTATCTGCATTTCTTTGCATAACACTCAATCCATCTTCTGAATTTATCCTTCTGTCCCCCCATGCCCCACACCCATGGCCACCACCCTTGACCTTCAGATTTCAGCCTGCCTGGATCTCCCTGCATGGCATCTGACGGTCTCACGTTGTCTCGCTCCTTCAGTCTCAAACGGTGGATTCTCCTCCTCAAGCACTGGAGCAGTTTGAGCGTTTCCTACTAAGAAAGCAAACACCCAGAATTCCAAGAATAAATCCCACTTGGTTACGGTATATACACCTTTAATATATTATATTGACAAACTTGGTGTGCTAGTATATCTTTTCTGTTTGTTTGCTTTTTCTGTTTTGGGGTCAAACTGGCAGTGCCCAGGGTCAATGTGGCATTTGCAAAACACACTCTCCACCTGTTGAAGCATCTCCCCCTGCCCTTAATATATTTTGTTGATAACTTTTGCATTCACTCTGTTCAAGTTTTTCTTTTTCCCCCTTTTAAAATTTTCCCCTTTGGGGGCTATTGGTTTTAGGGCCACAGCCTGCTCTGCTCAAGGCTTACTCCTTGCTCTGTGCTCAGGGATCACTCCCGGCATTCTTGAAGAACCATAGGATATGGCGGAAATCAAGAACAAGTTTTCCGTGTGCAAGGGAGCACCTTACTTGCTGTGCTGTCTCTCAGGCCTCAGATATTTTATTTATAGGAATGTGTCTGTTTCATTTAGATTACACAATATTTTGGGGGTAGGAGAGTGGTTTGGGGGCCACACCCCATGGTACAGGTTACACAATATTTTAGTGTACAATTGCTCGTCATATTCTTTTAAAAACCCTTTATTTCTACACTAGAAATAATGTTCCTACTGATTATTTGAGTCTTTTTGTCTTATCAACCTTATAAAGGATTGTCAGTTTTGCTGATATTTTAAAGGAATTATCTCTTGTTTTTTGGGGTTTTTTTGTGAATGTTCTCCATTGCTTTTCCAATGAAAAGAGAAAACATTCTCTCTTTTTAAACTAATCTCTACTATAAACTATTATTTCCTTCCGCTAGATTTGGGTTTGTTTGCTTTCTTTTTTATAGTGCCTTAAAGTGAAACGTTAGATTGCTGATTTGACAGCTTGTATTTCCGTTAACATAAACATTTGCAGGCAATAGAGTCTGTAGTTTTTCATTTTTATCTATCACTCGCCCTTCAAAAAAACAAAAAGACCTCTAAACCAAATTTTAAAAAGAGAACTAATTTATGTCACAGCTAGACATTTGATGATCTCTAGCAAAGGGAAAAAAATGTTTCCACATAAAAAGAGATTAGAGATAGTTATCTGACAAATTAAAATTTTATAATAAATATGTTTTAATAATCTGACCAGCATTCTGGGAAAGAAAAATAGAGTCTCAGCAAATAAATAGAAAAGATAAAGGCCAATGGAAATTTTAGAAATTTTAAAACATAACTACAATGACCAAAATTAAAAATAAAAAACCTCAGGGAATTAGTTTGACATAGATTAGAGATATTAAGAAAATTTACACCAGGCAGAAATAAAAACGATTATTTTTCACCTCATCAGGACTTTATTAAGACTACTCTCCTTTGATTCTGTTGAGACTGAATGGGTCATCGAAGCACTAGCCAAATAGGGCGTTCAAACTCAGTACATCAGAATGAGCTGTATTACAGATTTACCACCAGGATCTCACCATTCTACAAGGAAGTGATCATCACCGTAAAGAGAGGGTTGGACAGGCTGATACCCTCGAGAGCTTCATGAAACGACTCGAATGTGAAGAAATGGGAGTGAAGATAGGCGGTCGGCAACTCCACCACCTCCACTTAGCTGATGACATCGTTCTAATAACACCAAACATTAGCCAATCAGCACAAATGCTGGCCGACTTCGACCATGAGTGTGGAAAGGTGAGACTGCAGCTGAATCTCATGAAGACAATGTTCATGAGAAACGAACTAGTCCCTGACGTTCCATTTGCTCTCAACGGAACAAACATCTCCGAATGCAGCAGTTATGTGTACCTGGGTCGAGAACTCAACATGAGGAATGGACTTGGCGTCAGAACTGCACAGGAGGAAGAAAGCAGCATGGAATGCCTTCAAGAGCATAGAAGAAGTATTGAGAGGACAAAGAACCTCTTGCTCCTGGCACATATTTTCGACTCCACCATTCTTCCTGCACTAACATACGCCTCAGAGACCTGGGACCTACAAAAACAGATGAGAACACTATTTAGGTATCCCAAAGAGGAATCAAAAGAGCTATACTTGGAATATTATCTTTCACTCAAGTGAGAGAAGAAATCCAGAGTTCCGACCTCCGTTGATGATCAAGAATCAGGGATGCTGTCTCATTTGCCAAGGTGTCAAAAATCAAATGGACTGGACACATAATGCGGTTTAGAGACAATTGCTGGACTAGAGCTGTTACTGAGTGGATTCCACAGGACATCAAAAGAACACCTGGCTGCCCACCTACGAGATAGTCAGACTTCTTTGTCAAAACCCTGAACGAACGATTTGAGGCCCTTCATGTTCCCAGAGCGAGCAGACGCCATTGGACTACACTAGCACATGACAGGAACAAATGGAGATGTGACTGGGTCCCACTCAAGCAAATCAATGAGCAACAGAGTGACAAGTGATACAAGTGATTCTCCTTGGCAGAATGTCCTGACCCTTCACCAGGCTGTCTTCACTGGGGTGCCTCAGTGTGGGGCGGGTTGAGTTTCCCTCCCCGCCCCAAGCAGAATCCTGCAGCCAAAAACCTCCAGAACCCAACTGCTGCCATGCTCATGGCCAGTCTCCACACACTTGGACAAGCCTCACCCAAGAGGGAACCAGCAGAAAGACCCAAGTATGCAGGATCCGTGACTGAGATCTCCAGTCCCGCTCAGAGCGGGCCTGGGGCATCCTCCCTCCAGCTCCCCAGTTTTGCAGTAGCTTGACAGTCACACCACAAACTGTCCCCTCCCTTCTCATCATGTAATTTCATCAATGGCCAAGGTCCAGAAACTATAAACTAAAGCTTTCGGAAGAGAGCCACACAGAATTTCCTGGAGCTCTTATACTCTAACCCACTTACCTAAAGTAGGATACATTTGTTTGGCTTTAACAAATTTGCTCGTGTTCTCTTATATATGGGCTTAGATGGCTCCAGAATGAAATACAACAACCTTCACATGCTTCCCTCTTATTGTGGTGGGAAGGTGCTCAGTGGTGGGATGGGTGTTTGAATATTATCTGTAATGAACTATTCTGAACTACTTTATGAAAATAAAATATATAAAAATTGCAAAAAAGAATACTATTCTCCTTGGGGTCAAAATGATAAAAATAGAGTAGATTGCCTAAATTAAACTATGATTAAGCAAATTAAACAAAAGGCAAGAGAATTTTAAAGTGCTGGGGTGAGCTGTGAGAAAATACTGGACAATGTAGGTAGAGGGATTGGTCAATGTGATTTTGATCTTTTGTGTTTACTAACTAGTACTTATCCAAGTTAGTTTCCTACCTTTTCATATTAACCAAGAGATAGGGGGTCTGTATTACTTGATGATTACATTTTATTCTATTTTTTTTAACTTTATCTGATTGAAGTATTGTGATTTACAATACTGTTAATGATGGTTTCCCATGAACCTAATTTGCTTCCTTCCATGTTCCTAAATGTCTCTCCCTTTCAGCTACCCACCACAAACTTAGTTGTGTGGGTCATTTCTCCCCTTGTGCTGCCTTTGAATCTTCATTGCAACACTGTTATGCATCTTTAAGTCCCACATATGGGAAAGATCATTCTGTATATGACTTACTTCACTCAACGTGATTTCTTCTAGTTCCATCCAAGTCCCAGCAAATTGAATGATTATGGCCTTTCTTAGAAATGCATAGTATTTCATTGTGTATATATACCACAACTTCTTATCCATTCATCTATAGTTGGGCTTTTGGTTTATTTCAATATATTAACTATTAAACTAAGTCCCAAAATTAGTATCAGTATGCATATATCCTTTCAAATTAATGCTTTTGTATTGGGGGTGGTAAATACCAGGAAGTGATGTCACTGGATCATATGGAAATTCTATTCTTTTTTTGTCTGATAAACCTCCATGTTGCTTTCCATAGAGGGTGAACCAGATGACGTTCCCACCAACAGTGGATGAGGATCCTTGCTCACCACAACCTCATAAGCACTGTTTCCAGATTGTATGGTATATGTCATTCTCACTGGCATGAAGCGATAGCACAGCGGGTAGGGCATTTGCTTTGCATGCGGCCAACCCGGGTTTGATTCCTCCATCCTTCTTGGAGAGCCTGGCAAGCTACCGAGAGTATCTCACCTGCACAGCAGAGCCTGACAAGCTACCATGGTATATTCAATATTCCAAAACAGTAACAACAAGTCTCACAATGGATACATTACTGGTGCCCACTCGAGCAAATCGATGAACAATGGGACGACAGTGCTACAGTGCTCACTGGCATGAGATGATATTGATGATTACATTTTAGAAAAATAACTCCCAGGTACTTACAAAATACTTTCCTGAATTGTAAAACTTTCAAACTCCTGGAACAAATTTGATCTATGATCTAAAGGAGGAGAGAAAGATTTTGCAATTACAAATGGTCTAAAGTAATATTCTAAGAAAAAGGTAGACAAAAGTCTATTATCACAAAGAAATATGTTTAGTTCTTAGCCAAGTTGAGGGGGATAAGTAGGCCATCTTGTTCAGTTCCCCCTTTTGTACAAGAGGAACCAGTTTTCTCATCAAGCAGTTAAGGCAGCTTGTCTGTGCAATAGTTTGTCTTTGCAGATATCTGTTGGTGAAGTGTTAATTAAATCATCTATTGAGACTTGACAGTAGAAGACACTTAAATGCCGCAAAGAAAAGGCATTAGGGAGGGACATTTCAAAGGAAAAAGGAAAAAGAATAATGATCAGAGAAGGTTACAAACCTTGTTTCTAGAACTAGTGGGCAATTGTCTGAGAAGGCTTAGATATTGGGTTCAAACTAGTTGAGTGAAGATGATAATGGCAATCTGACAGATTTGCTGGTGTCCAGCTTTAATGTTTGTGTGTGTGTGTGTGACGGCAGACATCACAGAGGCGTTGGTAAAATCAGACTACAGGCATAGAGCATGAAAGACATGAGTGTTGCTTTAAGCTTTCCAAGTGACTTAGGTGGCGGCAGTTCTAGACACAGACATCCACGTGATGAGCTCTGTGGTGGTGGGTCCCTAAAAATGTGTATTAAGTTGTGCTTCAGGGCTTAACTTAGATCCTGGGAGGATAGTCAAGGTACAAGACAATCTTTAGGCAACGTTTTCCACTGCAAATAAAACTGTCCCAAGCAGATGGTGGGTTTGCTGGAATTATGTGGAATTATGGTAGTGGAGAGAGTAGTGACCTTTTTGCAATTATGGGGTGGTGATGGTGGTGGTGTTCTATTTATTCATTTAAAGAATGTAAATTTAATGGTGGGAGTAACATTGTTTTCTCAGGAAAGAACACTGTAGGCCAAGTAAGTTTGGGGGCCTCTGAGAGTTTCAGAGAAGTCCAATTCTAGTTCTCACTGACACCAAGACAGGGGGCAAGAGAAATATTTGAGACTTTATTTGTTTATTTGGACAGTAGCAATAGCACAGTGGGTAGGATGTTTGCCTTCCACATGGCTGGCCCAGGTTCAATTCCTCTGTCCCTCTCGGAGAGACTGGCAAGCTACCAAGAATATCCCACCCTCACGCAGAGCCTGGCAAGCTACCCATGGCGTATTCGATATGCCAAAAACAGTAACAACAAGTCTCACAGGATATGTTACTGGTGCCCACTTGAGCAAATCAATGAACAACAGGACGACTGTGCATGACAGTGCCACATTTGTTTACTTACTTTGGGTTTTGGGGGCCACACCTGGTGATTATCAGGGGTTACTTCTTGTTCTGCACTCAGGAATTACTCCTGGCAGTGCTTGAGGGGGTCATATGAGATAACCTTGGATGGAATCTGCTCTGCTATGTGCCAGGCAAGTGCTCTACCCACCATACTATCTCTCTAGTCTCAGAATTGAAACACTTTATTTGGAGATGTACACTGAAAAAAATTTAAAACCTTTCTAATTTGGTAAAGTTTGACAAAATGTGCAAGATTTTGTGGTCCAATTTAATTACACAGAGAGTAACAAAGACATGTAGTTTATAAGAAGTGAAGAATAGTAGTTTATAAATAGGCAAAGGCCATGAATAAAATGACCTGATAACTCACAGGGTGTGCCACAGCTTTATATTAAAGCATATCATATCTATAGTCACCTTTTGATCAGATAATAAAAGTAAGATTATTTCATTTTGCAAAAAAATTCCAATTCATCTGCACTTGTATGTTCATTGCAGCACTGTTTACAATAGCCAGAATCTGGAAAAAAAACAAGTGCCCGAGAACAGGTGACTGGCTAAAGAAACTCTGGTACATCTACACAATGGAATACTATGCAGCTGTTAGAAAAGATGAAATCATGAAATTTGCATATAGATGGATCAACATGGAAAGCATATTAAGTGAAATGAGTCAGAAAGAGAGGGACTTGGGGCTGGTGAGATAACACAGTGGGTAGGGCATTTGCCTTGCACATGGCCAACCCAGGTTCGATTCCCAGCATACCATATGGTCCCCTGAGCACCGCCAGAAGTAATTCCTGAGTGAATAAGCAAGGAGTAACCCTTGTGCATCGCCAGGTGTGACCCAAAAAACAAGAAAAAAGAGAGAGAGAAAGGGACCGACAGAAAAATTGCACTCATTTGTGGAATATAAAGTAACAGAATGGGAGACTAACACCCAAGATTATTAAAGATAAGTACTGAGAGGATTACTTCACAGCTTAGAAGCTGGCCTGACATACTGGGGGAAAGGCAGTTCAGTTAGAGAAGGGATCACCAAGTAAATGGTGCTAGGAGGATCCGCTCGGGATGGGAGATGCATCCTAAAAGCAGACTATAGACCGAACATGATGGCCACTTAATACCTCTATTGCAAATCACAACACCCAAAAGGAGAGAGAGAGAGCAAAAAGGAATGCCCTGCCACAGAGGCAGGGTGAGGGAAGGGGGAGTGAGGGTGGGGATGGTGGGAGGGATGCTGGGACCATTGGTGGTAGAAAAAGGGCACTGGTGGAGGGATGGATACTTGACCATTATATGAAATGCAAGCACGGAAGTTTGTAAGTCTGTAACTGTACCTCATGGTGATTCACTAATAAAAAAATAATAATAAAATGTCCAATCCCATTAGATTTGGCTCTTTTTATAATGCGGCAAAAATAATTAACCACAGTAGACCCTTTAAAGTTTGCTTTGCTGGAACTCTTGATAAAGAAGTAATGTTAGATTAAAATTCTAAGAACCTCTTAAAAAAAGTTCTTGCCAAGAATTCACTATCAGCTTATAGCATCAATAAATATAGATTTAAGTAACTCTCTCTCTTGGAGTACCACAAATATGCTGAATTTGCCCAAAGTGATCTTCCATGCTCACTTGTAAGCCTGAAAACCCTATAAGCCGTGTTTTCCCAAAAGAGTTTATTAATATTGGCTCTATAAAATTTGTCTTTATAGACTGATATACTTTCTAGTCCCCTTAAAATTGTCTGTATATCTTTTATTCTACAAAAAGTTCTTTTTTTGTATGTGTGTCATCTGTTTTAATTTTTTTAATTTTTATTTTTTTAATTCTATTGATTCACCATGAGATATAGTTACAAGCTTTCATGTCTGAGTTACAATCACACAATGATCAAACACCCATCCCTCCACCAGTGCACATTTCCCACCACCAATATCCCCAGTATACTCCCACCTTTCCCACCCTTCTACTGCCTCCATGGCAGACAATATTCCCTCTACTTTTGGGCATTATGGTTTGCAATGCAGATACTGATAAGTTATCATGTTTGGTCCTCTATTTACTTCCTATGAAAAATTCTTAAATATGACATTCTTAGTATGCAGCATTTATTCCCCTCCCCAACACAAAAACTTTAATTTGAAAGATATGTATACCAATGTTCATTGCAGGACTTAGTTCAATATCCACAATATAGAAACAGGCCAAATGCCCAACTATGGATGATTGAATCAGGAAATTGTGGTATCTGTATTCAATGGAGTACTACGTAGCTTGACGAAAAGACAAGATCATGCAATTTGCCCTGATGTGGTAGGAACTAGAGGAGGAACTAGTCAGAGGGAAAGAGACTGATCTCTCATATGTGGGACCTGCTTAAAGATATCTTTATATACTCATTGATTTCGTTTGTGCAACATCTTTGACACTACATTTAGAGTAAAAGGATTGATGGCCCAGGGAGTATGAAAGGTGAGAGGTTGGGGGAGTTGGTGTGATTATCAAGAGGAAGCCAAAGGTGTTATTTGTGGTGATGAGATTGTTCTGTTTACTTACTGCCATGCCAACTACACAATGCATACCTTATACAAATGAAATAAAACTGTACATACGCTCATGGTGAGTGGCATTACACCCAGCATTCACACATGGAAGGCAAATATTCTACTGCTGAGCTACATTTTTGCTTTGTACTAATATCTAATTTCTATTATTGGTCCTTTACTATAATTACATACGCTGTAGCCATTGGACTTCACAATACTTTGTTTTGTGGCACCATAATCTATATTATTACCTGTGAATCTATGATTATATTAAAATAAGAAGTTTCAAAAAATTTTAAGCACCAGTTTTGGAGTCTGACAGAAAAACGTTTAGGAGGTGGGACCTCCAAAGCATAGTTCAGGGGATCCTGGTGCCACTCTGCAATATTAAACCTGGCTATGCATACCAGACAGTTCAGTGTTTGGACCACCAGTTCTGGGGGCCACTAGGACCACATTTTGTGGTGCTCAAGGCTACGCAGTGCCAGAAATAACACTCAGGGCTTCAGGGCCCACTTTTCCCCAAGAAGTTGGTAGAATCTATTTAGTGTAACAATGAAAAAACCAAATGTCTACTTCACCAAGCTTGCATTTGAATTGGTGGGACGGTGTGAGATAGAAATAATAGAGGTATTTCCTGCTATTTTGAATCTTTTCTTAACACCACTTTGCTTTTATGAAAGACCTACAATAGTATCATATTTGCTGATCAGAGAAATCCTAAGAGGATTTTTGCTTTCATGACAAAAGACAAGAAGTGAAATCAGGTTCAGCACTTATTTTGTGCAGCTGTTCTAGAGGTAGTGCACACCCTGGGCATGAGTGTACCTACCTCCCCTCCACCAACCCATGCCCGCCAGCTCCTTTCCCTGGAACTGCCATATGTGGCTTGTCTTTATCATGTCACTTCTGCTTTTACTAGATGCCAGTGCTATTGCAGTGTTCTTTGGTATGATCAAGCAGATTATTTGCGGGAGAGGGGTTCCAGAAACTCTCAAAGTTTATGCCTATAAATGAATGATAACTGATTCTTTGCTTTATACTATTTCAGCTTAAAAAAGGTTTTATAGTAACATTCTTTTTATACATGGTGGGAGAACCTATATAAAATATAGGTACAGAGAGTGTACCTAAATATAAGGTACAGAGAGTGGTGTGTTTTGTGATGGTTGTCAGAGGAAGTCTCTCAGATTAGGTGATACCACTGGGGCAAAGACCAACCAGAGAGAAAAGAGGAAGAAGGCCATGAATTCTTCTCTGTGAGGTGCTCAGGGAAGATTGAAGAGAAAATGCTACAGTTGCAATGGAAGATTGAGAAATAATAGCCAGGGGAGCAATGTGATAGAAGCAGAGAGAAGGAAGAAGAGCTGTCACGAGCACAATGGGACCAGAGTACATTAAGAGTTCACAGTCACACACTGGATCTTGGTATTTTTGTCATAGATGAACCACATGTAAAATGTCAGAACCAAAATTCCTATTGCCTTGGGACATCTTGACCTTCCTAACGTGCACCATTTTACTCAGGTATTAGTTCCACTTGTCCCAAGCTCACTGTGACTCCTGATAGCAATATTTCCCCCTTGGCTCGATTTTATTGTGTTTTGTTCATTACAGACCTTAAGAATTAAAAATCTGGGGCTGGAGCAATAGCACAGCGGGTGGGGCGTTTGCCTTGCACGTGGCCGACACGGGTTCGATTCCCAGCATCCCATATGGTCCCCTGAGCACCACCAGGAGTAATTCCTGAGTACATGAGCCAGTAGTAACCCCTGTGCATCACCAGGTGTGACCCAAAAAGCAAAAAAAAAAAAAAAAGAATTAAAAATCTGCCGTAATGCTTCCAGGAAGAGGGCAGGTCCATCAATTGCCAGGGAAAAAAAATGCAAACAAAAATGTTAGAGTGATTAAGGACTATAAAAGTGGAATATCAGCGATAGTGGTTGCTCATAGTCAGGCATATTCCACTCTGCCTTGGCAACCATCCTAAAAGACAAGAACCAAGTGACAGAAACCAGGGGGCATGGAGAAAGCCCAAGGAATGAAACACATTCTGGGCATATGGGAAAATCAGGCTCAATCCCTACCATCACCTGGATCACGGAGCACTGAGCCAAGAGTAGCCTCAGCACCACAAGGCGTGGCACAAACCAAACAAAGCAAAGTCAAGTCACAAAAGCTGATAAGCTATCTGCTTAATTGAAAGTTAAGCAACTAATAAAACTTTAAAAGTTTCTCTATCAGCTATGAAGAAACTTCTACTGACCTGGATTGAAGCCCAGACACACAAGTATAACCCTCTCAGCTCTACAGAGATCGTGAACAAAGTAGAAAATTTGCTTTTCATATTGGCAAAAAAAGGGGGGGCTGGACCCTACTAAGATGTTGAATATACCTGCCATCTCTGTGTGATCATTTGATCATTCTACACCTATTCAAGGACCATGGTTGAAAACCTTTGACATAAACAATTCAAAAATTGTAATTCATTACATAAGGGGACAAGTAGTGAGTCATGAATGCTGATGCTAAGACAGCTGGAAAAATTTTTTGAAAGCCTTAGATAAAAGAGAAAAATTACTTGCCAGAGCAAATCTTCATTACAGTTTAAAACTCCCTATTCTGAGCCAGAATCTGGAAAAAACCCGAGTGCCCAAGAACAGATGACTGGTTAAAGAAACTTTGGTACATCTATACAATGGAATACTATGCAGCTGTTAGAAAAAATGAAGTCATGAACTTTGCATATAAGTGGATGAACATGGAAAGTATCATGCTAAGTGAAATGAGACAGAAAGAAAGGGACAGACATAGAAAGATTGTACTCAACTGTGGAATATAAAATAACAGAGTAGGAGACTTACACCCAAGAATAGTAGTATATAATGCCAGGAGGTTGGCTCCATAACTTGGAAGCTGGCCTCACATGTTGGGGGAAAGTCATCCCAGATAGAGAAGGGAACACCAAATAAAATGTGATTGGACATCCTGCGCGGGGAGGGAGATTCGTGCAGAAAGTAGACTAGAGAGTGAACACGATGGTCACTCAATACCCCTGTTGCAAACCACAACACCCAAAAGGAGAGAGAGAGAGAGAGAGAGAGAGAGAGAGAGAGAGAGAGAGAGAGAACAAATTGGAATGCCCTGCAACAGAGATGGGGTGGGGTGGGGGGACGGGGTGGGGGGTGGGAGATATACTGGCTTCATTGATGGTGGAGAATGGACACTGGTGGAGGGATGGGCTCTCGAACATTGCATGAGGGAAAAACAAGCACGAAAAGGTGTGAATCTGTAACTGTACCCTCACTGTGACTCACTAATTAAAAAACAAATAAGTTCTTTTTAAAAAATAAATAAATAAATAAAACTCCCTATTCTGGAAAGACATGTTTTATAGGGCTTTTCTCCACAAGGAGGTCAGGTAATTCCAGGATTCATTGATTGGTTTGCTGGAAGGCAACGCTACGGGCTCCAAACAAATTTGTGATCTGACCCAGTGAGAACCTCAAAGTCTTCAGGCATATCAGTAAACACACACACACACACACACACACACACTGCCAGCACACTGCAGGATCTATGAGAAGTCCTAGATCACCCCAGTCCATTTTCAAGATACTCTCCTGAATTGCTATGCCAGTAAAATGGAGAACGTGGGAGAAAATTCACTCTCTGGTGCTTAGCAATCATGGTATTGTTTCATGAAACCTTTCCCAGAACATGCCACATCCTTCTCAGACACAGGAACTGTACATTACATGGTAGGCTTGGAACGCTTTTCTGAGCAGGCCTTCCCTTGCCCTCTGCCTCTTATTTATTCTTCCTCCCTTCTTCTTCCTTCTTCTACCTTGCTCTCCTTTTGCCCTGCAGTCAACTTGCCTGTGTTTACCTAGAACACCGATGCCTCCTTTGCCCAACAAAACTCTGCTTACTTCCCAAAAAATCAGTCTGACTGATTCTCCTGGGAATCTTTCCCTGACTTCCAGGGCTCATTGAAGCACTTCTCCCTGTGCTCTTATAATGCCTGCAGGGAAAGCCTGGCAATTTCCCATTTCAAGGGACTAGAATTTTCTCTTGGAGTTAGTAATTTTATATTTTGTATTTTGTGCCTGTGGTGCCCCTCTGGCTGGCCCCCTGCAGAAATACAGATGCTTGTTCTTGTGATCTGAGTCTCGTGTATCTATGTCTGGCCTTTGGATCAGGCTCTGTATAGCAGAGTATCTCTCAGAGAGAGAATGGATTCTATGAGTCCAAGCTATATTTTTGTCAAATAGATTTAAGAGGAGGAAGAAACTATATTAATACATGATGACAGGCTTGCCTTCTCCCTGTGCTCCTTCCACATTTCGTGTTCTCATCAGCAGGTGACCTTCTGCTAACTAAATGAGTCAGCTGAGAATTGTATTATTCATTTATTCAGCAAAATTAATAGGAGGGAGAGTGTGGTCAGATGTCTTTTTGGTGTGTGCAGAGGAATCTGGCACTCCCTCTCTAGATGGAATCTTGCTCTAACTATATACCTTATTCTTGGGGCTGGAGCGATAGCACAGTGGGTAGGGCATTTGCCTTGCAAGTGGCCGACCCGGGTTCAATTCCCAGCATCCCATATGGTCCCCTGAGCACCGCCAGGAGTAATTCCTGAGTGCATGAGCCAGGAGAAACACCTGAGCATTTCCGGATGTGACCCAAAAAGCAAAATAAAACAAAAAAATTTAAAAAAGCCCTATATACCTCTATATACCTTACTCTAGTTTAGATCTAACTATAGATATTACTTTAGTATAAAGTATAACTGTAGATCTTACTCTAGTACAGATCTTCAATTTAGCTATACCATTCAACCCAGGAACTTCATTTCCGGTATAAGCCTAAAGGGCTCATCAGAGGTATTTGTCCAAGAACAGCCAATGCTGCCTACTGAAGAGCTGAAGGCAGCAAAAATGTCTGAGTAATTTCCTGGTTAAATAAGTTCTAGTTACTCAAACAGCACACTCTATGTCAATATTAAAAGTTATTTTAGAGAACCGAAACACACACAATACGATGATAAGTAAGAAAAATTGATAACAATTTGCCCTCAACTTCAACCCCTACCACAATAAAGATGTCTAGAAAGAAATACCTCACAGCACTCTAAGTGGTTATTGATGCTTTGTTATTACTGACTTTATTGATGTTGTGCTTCTCTTCCTCACAATGGAGATGTTACTGGTGCCCGCTCAAACAAAATCAATGAACAACAAGATGACAGTGACAGTGACATTGATTTTATATATATTTGAGTGATAGCACAGGGGGTAGGGCATTTGCCTTGCACGTGACCAACCGGGGTTCAATTCCACCATCCCTCTCAGAGAATCCGGCAAGCTACCAAGAGTATCCTGCCCACACGGCAGAGCCTGGCAAGCTACCCATGGCGTATTCGATATGCCAAAAACATTAACAGCAAGTATCACAATAGAGATGTTACTGGTGCCCGCTCGAGCAAATTGATAAACAACGGGATGACAGAAGCTAAAGACAGTGCTTCTCTTCACTTTCTATAATAATAATAATAATAATAATATAAAATTAGTTTGAGCATTTAAAATATGAGTTGGGAGAGTAGGACATGTCTACTAGGTTCTTACCTCATGCCACAAAAATTAATTAAGGCTGGTTATGGTCCAAAATGAAGCAAGTTTGAAAAGAGAATATAGAAGACCCTTACAATTTCAAGGAAGGACTTCAAGTCAAGGCTGAAGGACTCTCTTTGGCAGAATATGCATTCATTAAATAGTGTTGCCTTGCAGACTTGGCAGATACCAGGGCCTTAAAGCAGTGGCCTCAACTGCCAGTTGCCATGTCTGCAAGTGTGGAAGGGTCGGAAACCACAAGCCTATCATTTCAGTTATAACTGCTGGCCTGTGAACTAGTTTGCAGAAAGGGGCCAGTTCTCATTAAATAAAAGCAACATCCATTTTCTACTGTTGATGCAAGTCAGCAATAGGGTGGGCTTAGCCGAGCAGTTCTTGTGGTTACTGTTGGACTTACTCATTCAACTATAGTCAGGTTATGATAAGTAAGAAAAATTATAACAATTTGCCCGCAACTTCAACCCCTACCACAATAAAGATGTCTAGAAAGAAATACTAGAGTGGAGACTGTGGAAGTGGAGACTGGCTATTGACAGGGCCAATGGGTACCCAGGGGCTACAGACCTGACCCTGGTGGTTAGCTAGGAGCTCGTTTCCATGGCAGTTGGAAGAGTTCTGAGAAAGAGCATCAGGTCTCTCTGTGCTCAGAATTGGCTAGCACCACTACCACTGCATTCCCTGATCAGAGCAAAGGTCAAGGCTTGACAAGGATGGAGATAGGACTGGGAAGAGAGTTCAAGTGGTACAGTACATACCTACCCTGTTTGCTGAATTCCATGCACCACCTAGCAATGCTGAGCACAGGTCTGTTGGGCCTGCATCGCCTGCATTGCCTGGACAGTCTGGGCAGTGCCAGGGAGAGGCGTTCTGGGGAATGAATGGGCTTCCCACCCCTGGGTGTGGCCCCTCCCAAAAAAATGAGGACGAAGATAAGTTTCTCCTGATAACTTTGCAGTCATTTGCATTGCTTATCATAGAGACAAATACTCAAACTGTAAAACATTTGAATATATTGAAATTTAGAAGATTTAAATGAAAAATAATGCGTTGACTGTGCACTCCTTTTATAATCATAAAAACAGTTTTAAAATAAAGATTTTTTAAGATGCTACATTAAACCACATTATTACTTCAAAGAAAAAAATTAAAGATGACACGTTAAAAAGCTGAGGGCCAAAAAGACGGAGAAGGTAAAGTGCTTATCTTGAATGTGACCACCTCTGGTTCAATCCCCAACACCACACATGGTCCCCCATGAGCACCAAACCAGGAGTAAGCCCTGAGTACAGACAAGTGTAGCCCCAAACCCTAAAGAACAAAAAGTCTATGACAATGACTAGATCAATCGTTTCCTTAAGCCAGAATGTTTTCTCCTAATGTAGGTGTGTTATAAAGACAAAGAGAAACAATGCAGCCCTCTTCCTACATCTAGGAAGGAATTCCACCCACAGAAATCATTTTTACAGGCCTATCTCTTCAGAATAAGGCATACCAATAGAAAACTGTAAATGTTTCTTCCTCTTAACCCTTCTCTTTCCAGAAAAATCATTGAAACACTGGAATTGGTCGGGGGGCAGGATTGGATGTAGACTTTTTCTTTTTAAAGAGCAGAAAAATGAAAGGGATTGTTATTTTCTGTCTTCAGGAAGAAGTGGCACACAAAAAGGAGCTGCGCCCAGATCTAGGGAGGGACCCTGGTTTTCTTTCTTTCTGAATTAATACTCAAGAGTTCAACCTCACCCTTGTATGACACTGGATATGATCCAAACAACACTTCAAGGTCTTATTTGAGCAACTTGGAGTCAAACTACACAATAAATTAGGATATGTGAGTTAAACCCCTTAGCTGAGAGAAGAGAGGATAAGATTTCTTAAGAACATAAGTAGAAATACACCTCTCTGATTAGCAAGAAGCCCCACAGGTGTGTTCAAATGATTAAGAGAAGAACTCTCCCCTGTGAGAAGCAGACTTAGGGCCTGGATGACTTTTCCCCAGAGAATCAGAATGAAATGGGATGGTAGAGAGAGCAGATAAGAAATGTAGAGACCTGTAGATGCCTCTTTCATCCTGCCCTCTCTTCACATGTACCCACCACACCAACCGACTTTCTAGAAGAGTCAGGTTTGGGTTCAGAAACCTTTACATGATCAATCTATTGGCCAGTGAGTCATCTCTGAATTTGAAGGGCCAACAACCCTTTAGGGCTGAGAACAAATGTGGTCTCTTTACCCAGCTTTATACAGCAGCTTCCTGCCAAAGTGTTGTGTGTGTGTATGTGTGTGTGTGTGTGGGTGTGAGTGTGTGAAAATAAACACTCCCTTACCCCCAAGCTAACTCAACTCTCTGACTGGGGTGGACAAGATGGTGCCTCAGTTGCATCCATCCTCACTAGCAGGGGACCTGAAACACTATTTGGCAATAAATATGGCAATTTATATGGCCCTTAGGACCACTGGTCCAGACTAGGGCGACCTTGATGCATGCAAGTCCCAGAAGACCTGAACCTGACACAGAGAACAGCCTTCAGATCCATCAAGGAAGATGGGGAAATTTTCAAATGCTGCCAACCGAGAGAATCCTGTCCACCATCAGGAGGTAAGAAGAAAACAACTCATTGCCTAAAAAACATTCAAGCAGATGGTGATGTGTGTCACAGGCCACCCCCTGAGAGGTTGCAGAGGCAGAAAGAAAGCTCGCTCTTTTAATTCCACCCAGAAGAGACAATTCATGGCAACCCTGTCAAGACTAAAGGTCTACAAGGGAGCCAGGCATTCCCTTTTGCTATGCCTGCTTTCCTGGTTGACCCCCAGTTCATCTGCCAACTGGGGTGTAGGGCAACTGTGCAGGCTAATTGTCTGAGGAGCAAGCAGTCACCCACACTGAATACCTGGGAAACAGCCTACAGGGGTTTGCACTGCAAAGAGAAAACAAAAACCTATGAATCCTGGAGTAATGAAAGGCCAGAGCTCACATGTGGCTTGTGAACGGTCCCCAACACTGCACAGTCCCTTTTTCCTACACACTTCCCGGGCTGACTCTGGTGGCTATCAGAAACGAGGCTGACCATCCAACCATGGTGACTGAGTATCTAGGAGTGGCCCTGGTCCCCGGACACTGAGACTTCCACAAATAAAATTTGAAAAAAATCATAAACCCTTTACAAAATTTTCCTGACTTTTGAAATGGGCAAGCTGATAGGGAGATCCCCTTGAAAATGAGTTTTGAGAAGTCATAAAATCAAGATATGATCTGAAAGGGAGTCCTAGCCCCCAACCCCAGCTCCAGACAGAAGTCAAGACAGACCACTACCACCACCACCATGACTCCTGGAAATGATCCCTAGAAACTGAGGCCTGGAAAGACTCTGAATGACACAGCCTCAAAGGAGAAGGCTGCACCTGCTCAGGAGAGAAGACCCTTGTACCCAAAAGTACACCGGACATGGGAGTGGTATTGGAATTATGTATTAACAAAACCATCATTAATAGTATTGTAAACCATAGTACCTCAATAAATTAAAAAGAAAAATGTTTTTTTTCTAAAAAAAAGTCACGATAAAAGACAACTGAAAGTTTAAAGTCCTTGTCCCTTAACAACATCCTAGCAATGACTATAAATATATATGTATTTTTTTAATGAATCACCGTGAGATGCAGTTACAGACTTATAAACTTTCATGATTGCATTCCAGTCAAACAATGTTCAAGTACCCATCCCTCCACCAGTGCCCATTCTCCATCACCAATGTTCCCAGTATCCTTCTCCCCACCCCCATCCTTTCCCACCCCCTGCCTCTGTGGCAGGCACATTCTCTCTTACTCTCTCAGTCCTTTTGGGCATTATGGTTTGCATTACAGGTATCAAGTAGCCATCATGTTTGGTCCATAGTCTACTTTCAGCATGCATCTACTATTGTGAGATATCCCTCCAATCATCATGTACTTAGTGCTTTTTTCTCCATCCCAGCTACCTTTTCTCCCAGTCCATGAGATCGGCTTCCAAGCTGTGGGGTGATCCTCCTGACTCTTATTTCTACTGTCCTTAGGTGTTAGTCTCCTATTATGTTACTTTATATTCCATAAAGGACAGGAGCGATAGCACAGCCGGTAGGGCATTTGCCTTGCATGCGGCCAACCTGGGTTTGATTTCTCTGCCCCTCTCAGAGAGCTCTGCAAGCTACCAAGACTATCTCGCCGGCATGGCAGAGCCTGGCAAGCTACCCGTGGCATATTCGATATGCCAAAAACAGTAACAACAAGTCTCACAATGAAGATGTTACTGGTGCCCACTCAAGCAAATCGATGAGCAATGGGATGGCAGTGATACAGTGACAGTGATATTCCATAAATGAGTGCAGTCATTCTATGTCTGTCCCTCTCTTTGACTCATTTCACTTAGCATGAAACTCTCTATGTTGATCCACTTATATGCAAATTTTATGATTTTATTTTTTGTAACAGTTGCATAGTATTCCATTGTGTAGATATACCAGTTTTTTTTTTATTTTATTGCATCACCATGAGATAGTTACAAGCTTTCATGTTTGAGTTACAATCACACAATAATCAATCACCCATCCTTCCACCAGTGCACATTCCCCACCACCAATATCCCCGGTGTACTCCTCTTTCCCACCCTCCCCCTGCCTCCATGACAGACAATATTACCCATACACTCTCTCTACTTTGGGACATTATGGCTTGCAACACAGACACTGAGAGGTCATTATGTTTGGTCCATTATCTGCTTTCCGCAGGCATCTCCCATCCTGACTGATTCCTCCAGCCATCACTTTCTTAGTGATCCCTTCTCTATCTGCCTTCTCCCCTCCGCTCATGAAGCAGGCTTCCAGCTATGGGGCAATCCTCCTGGCCCTTGTATCTACTGTCCTTGGGTGTCAACCTCATGTGATGTTATTCTATACTCCACAAATGCATGCAGTCCTTCTATGTCTGTCCCTCTCTATCTGAATCATTTCACTTAGCATGATACTCTCCCATGTCTATCCATTTATAAGCAAATTTCATGACTTCATCTCTCCTAGAAACTGCATAGTATTCCATTGTGTAGATGTACCAAAGTTTCTTTAACCAGTCATCTGTTCTAGGACACTCGGGTTGTTTCCAGATTTTGGCTACTGTAAACAGTGCTGCAATGAACATTTAGGTACAGATGTCATTTCTACTGTGCTTTTTTTGCATCCTCAGTATATATTCCCATAAGCGGTATTGCAGGGTCATATGAAAGTTCAATTTCTAGTTTTTGAAGGACTAGCCACATTGTTTTCCAGAAAGGCTGGACCAGTCGGCAATCCCACCAACCGTGAAAGAGTGTCACTTTTCCCCCACATCCACGCCAGCAATGGTTGCTTTTGTTCTTTTGAATGTGTGTCAGCCTCTGAGGTGTGATATGATAACTCATTGTTGTTTTGATTTGCATCTCCCTGATGACTAGCGATGTGGAGCATTTTTTCATGTGCCTTTGGGAAAGAAATTAGTATTTCTTTTTTGAGGAAACTTCTGTTCATTTCTTCTCCCCATCTTTTGAAGGGATTGGAGGTTTTTTCTTGTACAATTCTACTAGTGTCTTGTAATAATCTGGATGTTAATCCCTTATCAGGTGGGTATTGGGTAAATATTCTTTCCCATTCTGTGGGCTCTTTCTGTATTTTGGTCAGTTTCTTTTGAAGTGCAGAAGCTTCTTAGTTTGATGTAGTCCCATTTGTTTATGTTTGTTTCTACTTACATGGTCAGTGCTGTTTCATCCTTAAAGATGCTTTTAGCTTCAGTGTCATGGAGAGTTATGACTACATTTTCCTCTGTGTACCTTATAGATTCATGTCCGATATTGAGGTCTTTAATCCACTTTGAGCTGGCTTTTGTGCTCCACTTCGTATCTCTTGCTCCCTTATCAAAGATTATTTGCTCATATCTATGAGGGTACGTGTAGGGATGTTCAACCTTATTCCACTGGTCTGTGGGTCTGTTTTATAACAGTGATTCTTATCTACACAGAAAGTTTCCATGACCAGGCAGTTCAGAAAAATGCTTGCAAAATAATTTTGCAAAAAGCAAAGCATTTACTTTCTGGAGTTGTCCACATCCTAACTTGAGGTGTGTGGTTTAATTCTTTTATTTATTTTTACTTTATTTACTTATTTTTATTTGGGGGCCACACCCTGCAATGCTCAGGAGTTACTCCTATCTTTGCATTCAGGCAGGCTCAGGAGTGATTCCATATAGGATGCTGGGGATCAAACCCAGATTAACCACATGCAGGTCAAATGCCTCCTCTGCTCTACTATCACTCCAGCTTCATCTTTCTTTTATTTTATAGGGCTCTTTCTTCTCTCTGGAGAAGCCTGTATTCTCTCTGGAATACATTTCCTTTCCTCTCCCCTTTCAAATAAAATGTCTTGCCTCACTATTTGTCTTCTCAAATTCTTTCTGCAATAAGAGGTAAGTATGCAATGATAGGTAGCAAGCCCTTACCTGGGTGAGGTAAGACATTCATGTCCCCACAGCAGACATCTCTCTGTCCTGACACTCTCCCACACTTTATGGCAGGCTTGTGGGCTCAGGTAGGAGGGAAGTAACTCTCTCTATTGTGGGCTACTTCCTCCCCAATTTCCCTACTGGCCACAGTTTGAAAGCTGTGAGAGGTTGGCTTCACCTACCCGTGAGAAAAGGGCAGAGGAAGGATTCACAAACATCAAGCTTCTCCTGGAAGTATTCTATAGCCAGGGACGGGGGGGGGGGGCAACTTTTTTTCCTATGGGGATCTGAAAGTGCCATTTTCTAACTTACGTGGCTGACAGAAAGGCACTAGGACATGGACAAGACCCGAAGTCCCACAATCAGCCACCTTATGAATTTTCACAGGGAAACAATAAGGGAGCTGAGGATGACCCACAGCTGATACAAGGGAAATTTCCTCAAGACCCAGAGGTGGGAACTGTACCACTGAGGAGGGCCAAGGGAAATTTCCTCAAGACCCAGAGGTGGGAACTGTACCACTGAGGAGGGCCAAATTCTTCTGGCTCGGTTACTGGCAGTTTTCTTTAATTGCCGTCTTTGCCACATGAAGTTTGGCATCATCTCTGTGGACATTCCTGGAGTACCTGACGTGCTGAGATACTTTCACGGGGACTTGGTGCACAGGAAAGGCCTGGCCAGGTGCGAAGCCCATACATAGCATTAGCCTTAAAAGGCCACCCCATGAGACTGTGGGAGAGTTCTGCAGACTCAGAGTCCTCTTGACGAAGCCCCTTTTTGACACCTAAGACTACCTCTGTGTAAAGTACAGTCATTTCTAGTAATCAAGTATTGCAGATGTCTCCAAGGTCACCCCCACAAACCACAGAGGTGGCCTACCCATCCTCTGCTTTGAAATGTGAGTGGCATATAGATGGCTGTGGTTCTCTCTTAGAGATTGGGGCACCACAGTGTGATGGTGGAAACCTTCTATTGCTTCCTGGAAGTGCTCTCCCCAAAAGAAGTGGTGCAGAGACTCAAAGAAGGACTCCAAGAGGAAACAACTAGAAAAAAAAGAGAAACAACAGCTTTTTCTTAGAGTTTTCCTTTGCTAATTTTCTACCATGCAAGACCCAATTCAAACATCCCCTCTTCCATGAAGTCTTCCATATATCCCCTCATTCCCAATTTTCTAAAATCTGATCCACTTCCCACGGTTACACCCTAGCCCAGAATACCTTCCCCTATGACACCTTAATATCTGAATTAGTAAAGGCAATACTTTTAAAAATTATTTTCTGACTTCAAAAGTTAGAAATGGAAAAAAAACGTTAGAAATGGTCATTACAGATAATCTCAAAAAGTACAACAAAGAAAATTTAAATCAATTTAAATTTAAACTTAGTGAACTTTTCCCCCATTCTTAGTTTAAAACATACCAAAGTTTTTAAAAGTGAAAACCAGACTGAGTATACTATTTTTCTTGGTAAACTACTTGGCCCATATAATCATATTACTTACATTCCTGGTGTTCTACATCATTGTGGTGCTAGTGGATCACAGAATCTTTGAGTAGTAGAACATAGTGTTTAGCTGTAGGAGTTGAAATCTATGCTGATGAACTTGACAATATCACTTAATCTCTCTGAGCCTCAGATTCCCTTGCCGTAAGATCGGGCTCTCCCAAACAGTGTTGATTAAAATATTAAATACATTGTAAAACTTTAAGATAATGTTTGGTACTTGTAACCTCTGTATGTTAAGAATTTGCTAGTAACCTTGATTTGGTCACCATTCTTTAGAGTTGAGCATTTAAGGTGAGGTTATTCTGTAAGTTACCATCTAAAATTTTTTGTAAGTAAGTAGAAATTGGGCCAGGCAGATAGTATAGGAGTTAAGGCACTTAACTTTTCATGCAGCCAACCTTGATTTGGTCCCTAGCACCTCATATGGTTGATCACCTGAGCATCACCGGGAGTGATCTTTGAAAATATAGCAAGCTGTCATCCCTAAGCATGCTCTCTCTCTCTCTATCTCTCTCTCTCTCTGGAAAAAAAGAATTGTTGTGCTACCATAATCCCATCACTTCTCCAGCGAAGTGCAGAAGGATCCAAGAGAAACTCTGTATCTCTTGTAAATGTAGGAGGTACATGGAGAAATGATATCTTTTTTACCCTGATGGGGTCTGTTTAAACCGTGAATGAGGGGGAGATAACTGTTGGGTAAGTGGTTGGGAAAGGACAACTCAGTAGAGGGTAAAATAGTTACCAAGGGGGTTACCCTGTGCCAGCTGCTATCCCAGCACTTAGAAGGTAAGAATATATTTGTGCCCCACTGATGGCACTTCACAGAGAGTAGCTGAGCTTGCACTGTCTTGCTGGTACCTCACCCACAAGTTTGCACAACAAAAAGACCTCAGAAACCAAGATACCATGTGGATTGTACCCAGGATACCTGGGTACAATCTGAATCCTGGGTACAATCTGAGCAGGAGCTGGGCCAGGTCGAGAAGATCCACATCACAGCCTTGCTAAGAAGGGCATTTGAGAATCCCCTCTGGAGCCTCCACCTACATCCTACATGACAGTTATTGTTAAAGCTGGAGCAAAGAAAAGACTGCAATCCCCACCAGGATGGTACAGACAGCGACCCCTTCTCCTCTCTCTCCTTCCTGCCCAGCCTTCAGGAATGGGAGAAAGTGGTCATGAAAACCTTGCCCTCTCTAAGCTCAAAATCTTGTGAGATGGTGGCAGGAAACAAAGTGAAGATTCAATTGTAGAGAAATTTGGAGTTTTATTCTGTGCTAGTCTGGGCTGGCCTGTCCTTTATTTTAGGGTTAGGGTTTTGATCAAGTATCAACAAAAAAGCAGGAAAGTTCAACAGTTGATCACGGAGGGCAGAATTCCAAGAAAAATAATAACTTTTAAAATCATGTCCCTCCACTTTCAGATTATTTAAATAATCAGTCTCATATTGTTCTTCACTGAAGAATTCACTGGTCATGTCCATGACTGGAATTCCTGACTCTTTTTTTACCAAAGAGGAAGCTCTGCGAGGTTATACTCACTGCCACTTTTTCTTTTTCTATGTTCTGCCCTCCACAAAGCTGACAGTTGACAGTAAATAAGAGAGGAGTTTATTTGACTAATTATTTTTAATGTTTTGCATAGAATCAACCATGGACCCTTTAAAATAAAAGTAAGTCTTTGGGGGATAAAAAGTCCTATATATGTTTATGTATGTATGGACTGGAGCGATGCACAGTGGATAGGGCGTTTGCCTTGCACGCTGCCAACCCGGGTTCGATTCCTTTGTCCCTCTCAGAGAGCCCAGCAAGCTACCGAGAGTATCTTGCCCACATGGCAGAGCCTGGCAAGCTACTTGTGGGGTATTCTATATGCCAAAAACAGTAACAGTAAGTCTCACAATGGAGACATTACTGGTGCCTACTCGAGCAAATCGATGAGCAAAGGGATGACTGTGATACAGTGATGGATGTATGTATCATATTGTGTATCTCATATATATACATGTATGACATATATATACATATATACACTAACCTCCTCTCTTCCATTTATTTCCTCAAATAAAGTATTTTCTTGCTGAGCTTTAGTCTAGTTGATTACCAAGAGGCAACAAAACAGTGTTTTCTCAGGAGAGTACTCTGTTACTCTCCTGATTGATAGAGAATCAGAAAGCTTTGCAACCTGAAAGGAACCCACAGAATAATAGGACCAAGTCAACTATTTGTTTTTTATTGTTCCTGCTGTTTTGCGACCACCCCTGGCAGTGCTCAGGGCTTGTTCCTGGTTGAGTGCTCAGAGATCACTCCTAGCAGTGCTCAGAAGACCATATGTAATGCCAGGTATTGAGTCGAAGTCAGCCACATGAAAGGCAGGTGCTTTACCATCCCAGATAGAGAAGGGAGCATCAAGTAAAATGTGATTGGAAATCCCGAGCGGGGAGGGAGATGCACGCTGAAAGTAGACTAGAGACTGAACATGATGGCCACTCAATACCCCTATTGCAAACCTCAACACCCAAAAGGAGAGAGAGAGAACAAATTGGAATGCTCTGCCACAGAGGCAGAGCGGGGTGGGGGGGATGGGATAGGAGGGTGGGAGGGATACTGGGTTCATGAGTGGTGGAGAATGAACACTAGTGGAGGGATGGGCTCTTGAACATTGCATGAGGGAAAAACAAGCACAAAAATGTGTGAATCTATAACTGTACCCTCACTGTGACAATTAAAAAATAAATAAATTATTTTTTTAAAAAAGGCAGGTGCTTTAATCCCTGAAGCATGTCTCTTGCCCTGAGTTATTTATTTCACAGATAAGGAAATAAGCTATGACCCACCCCTTGTACATAATTGATAAATCAGGGTGAGAATAATAACCCCAGTATTTAGGCAAACAAATTATTGTCCAGTATATGTCACCTTCCTTCCCTGGACTGGAAATGGTCTGACTCACCTTCTGCACCAAGATCGAGGCTAGCCTGAGACAGAACCAGCACCTAAGCTGAACTATTAGGGCATATGGTAAAGAGAAAGGTGATGAGTGAGCAGCCTCTCGTTAGTCTATTATTACTCTGAATCAAGAAAATCCAGGCTTGGGGCTGGAGAGATAGCACAGCGGGTAGGGCATTTGCCTTGCACGCGGCCGACCCGGGTTCAAATCCCAGCATCCCATATGGTCCCCTGAGCACCGCCAGGGGTAATTCCTGAGTGCAGAGCCAGGAGTGACCCCTGTGCATCGCCGGGTGAGACCCAAAAAGCAAAAAAAAAAAAAAAAAAAGAAAATCCAGGCTAGTACATTTCTGTATTAAAAAAAATTAACCAAGTCAAAAACAAAAAAAAAAACAAAAAATACCCCAAATTCAATTTAATTGTTTATTGTTTACTCATTTTTTCTATGAAAGTGAAAAATGAATTTGAGTTGTCTCTTTGTATAAATATTAAAATTCTCCCTGCCCCCAAAATATAATAAACACCAAAAGTATTTTTTAACTTTGTTTTATTTTTAAAACAGGCAGAATCAGAAAGATAGTACAAAGGTTAGGGCATTTGTCTGGCAAACCACAGACTCCATTTTGAATCCCAGCACTGTCCCTGAAGCATACCAGAAGTGATTCCTGAGCACAGAGCTAGGAGCATTTCCTGAGCTTCACTGGGTGTGACTCTAAAACCCAAAATGAAAGAAAATCAGGCAAATGTATTCCGGCAACCCTCAATTCAAGAAAGGAGTAAATGTCATAATACTCTGCTTTGCAAAGTGCTGTCAAAAGCAGAACTATAAAACTCTTGAGATCAAGTGTCTAGCTCTCAGAAGTGGTAGGGATGGAAATGGGGTGGGGAGAAGCAGGAGAGGGTGAACTGGAAGTTGAATGAATAGGTTCTAAAAAGTCTTACTTAAATTAATTTTAATTTTAAGGAAGAGCATAGGGAAGGCAGTTCCTACAGTAGAAATCTTCTTTACCAATGTATCAATTTATCTCAGATAAAAATAACCTCAACCCAAGTATGCACACATGCGCGCGTGCACACACACACACACACACACACACACACATACATAAACACATATGTAAAGCATTGGTCATAATCATTCCCTCACTAATAACACAAATGAGCATGTAGGTTTTATAAGTTTGAAATCATACAATTTTATAGCTTTTTTCAAGTGAACAAGTCCTTAAGCTTAAAAATTATTCCACATTGTTAAAATCATCCACAAATATCATTCTTAAGAACTCTGTAGTATTTATTAACTACTTCATAATTTAATTATTTCCTTATTATTATATATTTTCCTCAATTTTTAATATTATAAATAATATGTTAAACTAATTTGTATCCTACCAATGTTTTCTCTCTTTTTTCTTTCTTTAAAATTTTTTGTTGAATATCTATGAGATAGACCATTACAAAGCTGTTCATGATTGGGTTTCAGTCATACAATGATCCAACACCCATCCCTCCACCAGTGTACATTTCCCATCACCGATGACCCCTATTTCCCTTCCACTATCCCCACAGACCACCCGCCCCCACCTGCTATCCCCACATCAGCCTGCTTCTATGGTAGACACTTTTTTTTTCTTTCTCTTTATCCTTTTGAGCATTATGGTTTGAAATGCAGGTACTAAGGGGTCATTGTGTTTATTCAGGTCATTCGGTATTTTTATTGGAAAAGTAAGGCTGGAGTAGCTTTTTTAACTGGGCTGCGGCTTTGGGGTGTGGACATGACTGCTGAGGCTTCCAGAAGTACAGGGAGGTTGGGAATTTAGCCCATCCTGACCTAAGAAAGCCTGGAGATTTCAGTCACAAAACTTGCATACCTGAATTTTCAGCAGATTATATCTTGGTGAGGTCCATGCTGAGGTGGTGGAGTTCAGTTGGGGGCATGGTGGTGATTTGGGATTGTGCGAGCAAGCAGCTGCCAGGGTCTCTTGCTTGGTGGGCACCAAGTTGACCCACGACCTCCAATTTACCCCCGTCTGGTCAGCCTTGTGCAGGTCTGAGATTAAGTGTGGCTTTTGATCTTTTTCAAGATTTATTGATGGACCTCTGAAGCAAGGCCAATAGAAAAGCTTACAGGGTGGCACAGCAGTTGATGTGGGAGTGACTTCCAGTACTTCCTGGAATATAGGGAAGTGGGGGGAGGTAGCCCACCCAAACCCCAAGAGAGCTTGAAGATTCCAGTCATAAGACCTGCATACCCAAATTTTCAGCAGATTACAGCAGACAGGTGAGGTCTGTCCTGAGATGGTACCTGAGGACATGGTGGCAATTTTGGATGGTAGGAACAAGCTGCTGCTGGGGGCACCAGGCTGACCCACCCCCCTCTGATTTACCTTAGTCTGTTCAGCCTTGCACAGGTACAAACTTAAATGTGGCTTTTGATCTCTTTTAAGACTGATTGATTGATTAATTGATTTATGAGCTTGTATAGCTGAGCCAGAGGGGATTTGTGGGCATGATTCCCACATACCTAACTTTTGGCCATTTAATTTATCAGGAAACTTGGTCCCAAGTTGTTGGGGTTTGACCAGAGACACAGTGGCATTTGGCGGGTATTTGAAGGCATTTGAAGGCACCATCAGGCTGCTGATGCACTTGCCCCACAGATACAGGTTGACCTGCTGGTGGCAACACAACCCCTCCGACCAAAGTTTTTCAGAGATATTCTCTCTGGGCATCCCGTCGTAAAACCCAGAAGTAACTAGAACATATTTTGATGGAAATTAATGTTATTTTAATTTTATTTTAGTAGAGATAAATGAGATAGAAAATATTGCATCACATCTATTTTAATGTTATTATATCTCATTAATCAGTTTAATCAGTTTACATCTCATTAGGACTGAAATGATAGCACAGCGGGCAGGGCGTTTGCCTTGCATGCAACCAACCCAGGTTCAATTCCTCTGTCCCTCTCAGAGAGCCCAGCAAACTACTGAGAGTATCCCACCCACGAGGCAGAACCTGGCAAGCTACCCATGGCATATTTGATATGCCAAAAACAGTAACAACAAATCTCACAATGGAGACGTTACTGGTGCCCACTCAAGCAAATCGATGAACAAGGGGATGACAGTGCTACACTGCTACAGTGCTACATCTCATTAAGAAAAATATTATAATTTTACCCACAAATTTAGGAAACATGGACATTTGGATAATTTATTCCTTAGTTATCTACATTGAAAACGTTCTTTTAGTTTTAAAAATAGGCTTTTTTTCCCAATATGTCAAGAAAAAAATATGCGCTAGCTCTTTTAAAATAGGCTTTGGGGCTGGAGCAATAGCACAGCGGGTAGGGCATTTGCCTTGCATGCGGCCGACCTGGGTTCGATTTCCAGCATTCCATATGGTCCCCTGGGCACCGCCAAGAGTAGTTCCTGAGTGCATGAGCCAGGAGTAACCCTTGTGCATCGCCAGGTGTGACCCACAAAGCAAAAAAATAAATAAATAAATAAATAAAATAGGCTTTATTTAAAGTAAAATTAATGTATTTGAAATCATAGCTAACTTACCTTTCAAGATGACAACCAGCTACACTTACAATCCTCTACTATTTTTAAATTTTATTATTGTTGTTATAGATGTGGTTGGAATTTCTTAAATGAGCTTGCATGTACTTGCCAGTGGCCTCATACTCTTGAACTGTAATGTTCATGTACGTTTTGATTCAGTGCTCACCAGGGGATCACCCCCTTGGCTGCTGTGTTTTAAAACATAGCTGTGGAACCTGCACTTTGGTTATAGTGTGCCAGCGATCACAAAATGTTGCCAGTATTACAAATGGCAGCAGCGCCAGAATCACACAGCAGGTGGGGTGGTGCTGGGATCATATTCTCTTGCCGGCAAGTTGGGCAGTCTGCCCCTAAGCATCCGCTGGGCCCCACCAACCCTCCTGATAGAAAACTTGTTGAAATGAAAAGACAGACTTACAAAGATGAATCAATTCATGAAACCTGTGAATCCAAAAGAGTTCAGCATACGGAAATGGTAATGAAATCTGTAAGGAGGGAAAGAAGGTGGAATGTATCTGTAAAAATCTGAATTTTATTAGGGTGGGGGGGCTAGGGGCGTGGGGGGGGTTGGGGTGTGAGGGGGCGGGGTGGAGCTATACTGGGATTCTTGGTGGTGGAATATGAGCACTGGTGAAGGGATGGGTATTCGAGCATTGTATAACTGAGATTTAAACCTGAAAACTTTGTAACTTTCCACATGGTGACTCAATAAAAAATTTAAAAAATAAATAAATAAAATTTTAAAAAAATCTGAATTTTAGAGGCCAATGCTCTGAGCACTTTGGAGCGAGAGTAGAAGTAAAGTTACTGATCAGAATAGGATGGGTCCATCACAGTGGAAACTCCCCAAATGGTCAAGTACAAAACTCAGGAGGGGAAAAGACATGACTGATGGATTTTCTATAAATAAATTATAAGGGAAATTGGCAGGAGCAGGAAGGAGTGGCTCTTGTGGCAAAGATGGAGTTGGAAAAAATAAGCTTTTTTTTTTTTTTTATTGGTCAATCAAGACTGACTGGAAGGGGCTGGGCTTACCTCATTTCAGATAAGGTGAAGGAAGTGAAACTTACTAGTCAATCCCCCTTCCATGCCCAGAGAACTCACAATCAGCATTCTTATCCAGAGAAGAGGAAATTCTCCCCTGTTACCATAATTAAATCACTCTGCCGGGCATGCTTACACAGGAACATGCTGCCAGAGAGAGCCACTCATGCAGAAAGAGAAAAGGACCAGTATAAGTAAACAGAAAAAAAAAAAAGCCCAATAGTGGCAGAGCTAAACACTTTACCCTCAGGAAGAATCAAGATGATGCACCAATAAAACAAAAACACTCTTATGTCAAAAAAGAAGCAGCTGGGGGCCAAAGGGCTAATACTTGCCTTGAACGTCTGACCCTGACACCACATATAGTCCCTCAAGCCCTGCAAGAAGTGAGCACAGAGCCAAGAGTAAGCCCTGAGCACAACCAAGTGTGCTCCTCCCCCTAAAACAGTCCTGAGCTCCTCCAGATGTGGCCCCAAAATGAAACAAGACAAAACAAAAAAGGACCAGTTAGGTACTAAGAGCTTGTTTTAAATCCCTTTATTAAAAAATGTATTTGTAATTATGTTGTAGGACATACTTATAAAATAGTTTATATTTGAATAAATTATTTTATTCTAAATAACTTTTTTAAAAACTTAATTACTTAAGGCAATTTATGAATTTAATTACTAGTACACTCAACATAAAGCATGCAATAAAAATAATTTAACTAAACAACAATTAAAATTCAAGATCTTGAGGAAGTAAAATGGCAAAGCAGTGAATAACTTGAGAAAAATTACATGCAGCTTGAATATTTATATAGTAGCTCTTTTAGGAGAGGGAAAGGGTGAAAAAGGAGGAAGTGGTTAAAGAAATAATTGAAAAAAATCTCCCAGAGCTGAAGAAAGACAAGAATTTTAGATCGAAGGACACTCAGCACCCAGAATAATAAAAGTGATCCAAAGAAGCAACCTCATGGAATTTGAGTGCTGGTAATAAAAAAAGATCCTAAATACACTCAGAAATGTCCAGCAAGACATTAAGAACAAAATGGTAACACTCTTCTCATCTAAATTACTGTCTGCTGAAGCCAAGGAAGAACTACTTTCGGCAACCAAAGAAATAATTTTGTAGCTAGAATTCCATATACTGCCAACCTCCTTTAGAGAAGAAATGATGGCTGGTTGAGAGATGCAAGCACTTGAGAACTCACTCCAAAACATTTTCTCTGGAAATAAGCTTATGTAATAATGCACTACCCAAGATAAAGAAATGATGATAGCTAAAAGAGAGAGATATAATCCAGCCGGTCTAGAAATGTGATTAAAGAAACTCCAGCACAGATGTGCACTAGGTGTGGCCAAAAGTCAGGGCATTCTAAATCAATACCCAAAAGTCCATGGCTTTCTTATATGCAAATAGTGAGAGAGAAGAAAGCAACATGATAAAAGCAATCCCCTTCACAATTGTGCCTCAAAAAAT
Organism: Sorex araneus; assembly: GCF_027595985.1. Taxonomy (NCBI): domain Eukaryota; kingdom Metazoa; phylum Chordata; class Mammalia; order Eulipotyphla; family Soricidae; genus Sorex; species Sorex araneus. Next base: position 43,174,396 of record NC_073305.1, on the reverse strand, counting down.
CAAATACCTCGGAATCAGCTTAACTAAGGAGGTAAAGGACTTGTATAATGAAAACCACAAAACACTACTTCAGGAAATAAAAGAAGACACGAGGAAATGGAAAAATATCCCCTACTCATGGATTGGAAGAATTAATATTGTCAAAATGGCAATTCTCCCCAAAGCATTGTACAAATTCAATGTGATCCCTATAGGGATACCCTTGTCATTCTTCAAAGAAATGGAGCAAGCCCTCCTGAAATTCATCTGGAACAATAAGCCCCCACGAATAGCTAAAACAATTCTTGGGGAAAAGAAAATGGGAGGAATCAACCTCCCCAACTTCCAACTCTACTACAAAGTGGTAGTCATTAAAACAGCTTGGTACTGGAACAAAGGTAGAGCGGCAGACCAATGGAACAGGGTTGAATACTCTGACACATCCCTCCAAATATATGACCATCTAATCTTTGATAAGGGAGCAAGAAATGTGAAGTGGAGCAAGGAAAGCATGTTTAACAAATTGTGCTGGTAAAACTGGACAGCTACATGCAAAAAAATGGGCTTAGACCTCCACCTATCACCATGTACAAAAGTCAGATCAAAATGGATTAAAGACCTCAACATCAGACCAGAATCCCTAAGGTACATTGAAGACAAGGTCGGCAAAACCCTCCACGACATTAAAGCCAAAGGTATCTTCAAAGCTGACATGCCACTGGCCAAGCAAGTGAAAACAGATAAATAAATGGAACTATCTCAAACTAAGAAGCTTCTGCACCTCAAGAGAAACAGTGACCAAAGTACAAAGACAATCTACAGAATGGGAAAGGATATTTACGCAGTACCCATCCAATAAAGGGTTGGTAACAAGGATATACAATGCACTAGTTGAACTCCACAAGAAGAAAACTGCCAACCCGATCAAAAAATGGGGTGATGAAATGAACAGAAACTTTCCCAAAGAAGAAATCCAAATGGCTCAGAGGCACATGAGAAAATGTTCAACATCACTAATCATCAGGGAGATGCAGATCAAAACAACCATGAGATATCATCTCACACCACAGAGACTGGCCCACATCCCAAAAACCAAAAACAACCGCTGTTGGCGTGGATGTGGGGAGAAAGGGACTCTTCTTCACTGCTGGTGGGAATACCGACTGGTTCAACCCATTTGGAAAACAATATGGACGATTCTCAAAAAATTAGAAATTGAGCTTCCATTTGACCCAGCAATACCACTCCTGGGAATATATCCCAGAGAGGTAAAAAGGTATAGTAGAGATGGCATCTATATTTCTATGTTTATTGCAGCACTGTTTACAATAGCCAGAATCTGGAAAAAACCAGAGTGCCCCAAAACAGATGACTGGTTAAAGAAACTCTGGTACATCTACACAATGGAATACTATGTAGCTGTCAGAAAACATGAAGTCATGAAATTTGCATATAAATGGATCAACATGGAAAGTATCATGTTGAGTGAAATGAGTCAGAAAGAAAGAGACAGACATAGAAAGATTGCACTCATATGTGGAATATAATGTAACTGAGAAGTACAAGTTGGCAATGATGCAACTTCTGGCAGATGTCTCTCTGGACTTAGTTACTAAAATACTAAAATACTGAAACCCAAAACCATGAGGCCGCTAAGTGTGGTCACTCGACCTCATACCTCTTCATTCTCAGCAATGGAAAACAAATTATCTAATGCTTCCTTTTCAGCAGGTCCAACTTTAGGGGAGAGACTCTCCAAACAATAATAGTGAGTTTTGTTGAAATATTGAATGCAATCAAAGTGAAAGTAAAGTGAAATTTATTAGTTACATAGGCGGGGGGGGGCTAAGGGTGGGGGGGCTAGGGGCGTGGGGGCAGCTAAGGATGTGGGGGTACAGGGTGGAGCTATACTGTGATTCTTGGTGGTGGAATATGTGCACTGGTAAAGGGATGGGCATTCAAGCATTGTATAACTGAGACTTAAACCTGAAAACTTTGTAACTTTCCACATGGTGACTCAATAAAAAAAATTTTTAAAAAGTCAGGGCATTCTGGATTATTCAAGAAATGCTATCTTTTAAGAGCAGAAGGGAATTAGCAATATGATAAAGATGGCACATTTGCTTTTCAATGAAATTCCAGAAAACTGTAAGATATGGGTAATTATTGCCTGCAATTTGTGTATTAATATAGACAGGATATTATATAAAACCATAAGTTAACCATCAGCATAAGTAAAAATTAATAATTATCAATAGTTTGGAGGTGGGAGAAGGGGGTAAGCAAATAAATTACCTTCCTGTAGCATCAAATAGTCTATGCTTAAAACTGATGCTAATAACTGGTAAATGACACAGATTTAGTACGTAATATTGAGCAATGTCAACAAAGACCAATACCAGAAGAAATAGAAAGGCACAACCAAAGGAGATGCTTATTAGAAGGAAAACTGGGGGGGAAAAAACTAGTATAAGATCTTAAAATGTATCAAGCGGTATCAGGTCAAAAAGAGATTATGCGGGTCTTTTCCCCAAACTTTCAATTATGTTGTTTTATCGTATGGAATAAACTGGAATAAAATGGAAAAACTCTTTAAAAGTAAATGGTTTATATATCATTTTAGAACTTGGTGGGTAGAGTTTTGGGATCTGAAAATGATTAAACAAAGAAATATTTGCAGAAGATTCTTCAATGGCCATAAAGACCAGAATAACTGTGTGATGCTGGTTAAACTGCTTAACCTCTCTGGATCCTAAAGATTTAAAGTGGAGTTAGCTTCACAAGTTCTCTGGCTGAGCTCAGCTCCATTAGTTATGAGTCTGAATTTCAAGGAACTGAGAGTGTTGCCAGTGAGATCAAGTGACTAAGTGACCAAGACAATCCCTTCCCACTCCCTTTTTTTCGCTGTTCTGTGGATTGAATCCAGGAACATATTTGCCTTACCACTGAACTACATCCCTGCCTCTTACCCAGAAAAATCTGGTTTTTTTTTCCCGAGGGAATGGATTTTTAGTCAATGGGGTCATATGGTTCAAAGCTAAGCGTCGACTCTGTGGTGCTTTTCAGGTCCTCCAAGCAGTACCAGGACCACCCTGGCAGTGCTTGGGGGCCCCTAGGCCTACCCCTGGGGATGTTCAAGTTGCCAGATGGAATCAGGGTCCCATGCATGCAAAACATGCACTCCAATCCCTGTACTGGAATCTTCTCTGGTAAACAGCCACTCTGTTTTTCATGGTTATGGAAGGCTGAACAAATTCCCACTTGAAATTGGAAACTGGAAACTGAATTGCAATGATTTGCTGCAAAAGAAACTAAAGTCCACAGAGGTGATGTTCACAGAGAAGGCCCAAGTCCACACACACCGATGGGCCTCAGGACCTTCTTTAGCCCTCGATTGATGTGTTATTACTTGGATGGTCATGATCTCAAGGAAAGAGGCAACTGGGGTCTATTTCAAAAGGGTAACAGGAAGTGTGTTGAAAGACATAACCAAAGCAAAAATGGCCACGTCAAACTGAGAGACACCCTCTAAGCATGTGAAAACTGCAGGCCACAGGGAACCCAGTTGCACACAATGCTAGGGTCCACAGAACTGAACAGCTCTGTGCCATTTCGCAAGGACATGGGCATTTTAGACAAAACTTAGTTCTCCGTTGTGCAGTTACACAATCAACTACATGTAGCAGACAGACACAGAAACTTGGTTATAAGGTCCTGTGATAACAGGTAATACATTTGGTTTTTGTAATTAGAGCCTAAAATTTCAGGGTGGAGCTCTGACTGGCTAAGGGGCAGTCAGGAATTAGTCTTTTGTGCAGGGCCTGGGATCCTGACATGTATGGTATGTTTGTTTGTTGACATGTATGTATATTTCCCAGGCAGCAGCTACAATTCCAGGACATTTTTCTGTACACACACTCTTAGATTCCCAAGTCAGACTTTCTGGATAGACTCTGGTCACTATCTTCTACCAAAATCTCCAGGCCACACGCGTGTGCATTCAAGTTGGAGAACCCTGTCAAGTTGGTACGTTGACTCACAATTAGCAATTGGGGATTTAACTCTCCCCGAGGCTGAGTGCCTGAGCCTATAACAACTTCTAAGCGGCTGCTGTTATTATTTTTGCATAGAAATGAGGAAGCTCGGGTTAACTTTGCAGAACTAGAGTTTATTCAGAGGAAACCAGGAACTCAGAGCGACTTAGCAAACTTAGAGGACTATGCAAATAAAAAGGTAATAGCATATTCAGGACTTGAAACAAGAGCTCTCTGAGTCTGAAATTCATGTTCATATGTGCAAACACAGGTGCTAAATAACTTTTTTAGAAAATCTGACTTGTTGGCACATATGCTGCCTGAGCCCATGGGCTGCTTGCACCCATGTGGCGCCCAAGCACATGTGGTGCCCGTATCTCCCCTCGTGAGATGTGTATTGAGTATTGTGTACTTTCATGCTTTCCTGTCTAATGCTGGGATGTGTGTAGGGACTCTCTCCGCCCTCAGGTAAGCCTGGGTTCTCTCTTGAGCATGATACTCTCCACTCTCTCCCACTTTCTCTTCCTCCTTCCCTTCAAAACCTCCAAATAAAATCTGTTTTACTTCAAAAACAACAAAAAGATAAAATAATAAAAAAAAGAAAAAAGAAAATTTGAGTTGTTATGGAGACAAAAAAAAAATTGGCAGCTCTTTTGACCAGAATAACGAGACTACACATTACTTTCAAAAATCATAGAAAGTTATTTTAAGGCCCACATTTATAGACTTTGAAAGTTAAAAATATCATAAACTGAGGACATTGGTGTTGGGAAATGTACACTGGTGAGGGAACGGGTATTGGAACATGATATGACAAATCTAATCATGAACAACTTTATAACTGTGCATCTCATTGTGATTCAATTAAAAATAAATTTAAAAAATTAAAAATATATCATAAACTTAGGGGCTTAGAGAGATAGTACAGCAGGCCAGAATGCTTGTCTTGTATGCCACCAACCTTGATTAGACCTTTGACACTCCATATGGTCCTTGAGCGCAAGGGCCAGGAGTGATAGCTTAGCACCGAGCTAGGAGTAAGCCCTGAGCATCACTGGGTATGGCCCCCTCCAAAAAAAAAAAAAAAGAAAAATAATAAGCTTTACAAAATTAAAATTATAGATCATATTTTCTGGGCACTGTAAAATGACAATGGAAATTATCAAGATTGTCTTGTCTCTTTCTTTTCCCTCCTCCTAAGTTAAAATATATGCTTCATTATTAAAAATAAACACTTTAAAAAAATAAAAATAAACAATTTAAAAAGTACCAATTAAAGTGTACCAACAGGTAATATATATCTAAATGCATCTTTTACTTAAGATATATACAACTATGGGATTCAATGGAAAAGCAAAATTACGATGCTAAAGTCAGACTTATGTTCTTAACCATTACATTTTGTTAGCTCACTGGAATTGAATGTTTGCAGCAGTAACTTATTTAAATAATTGCATCTGGATAATATAGCATGCCAAGAAGTGTCTTCTAGATTTCATTCATCCTTGGGATAAAACCTTAGGATTTTCTTTCTCACCCCTCACCAGACCTGGTGCGGGGCGGGGGGGGGGGGGGTTGCTGTGGGGAAGATCCTTTCTGGAGCCTTGTACCAGAGGGTGTGATTCTTCTAGGTAACCACATGTGAGTCACAGAAGAGCTGTGACAGTCTCGAAACGCCTATGTTTAAAAACGGAAGTCCAACTCTTCCAGGAAGAATGACCTATTTTACAATGCCTCAAGGTTTCAAAATGACTATAGACCCTCCTTACCTACCCTCTCTGAGCTACACTAGCATCTACCTTCAGATGCTCTAAGATCCAAAGACAGAGGGTAGGGTGAAGGCAGCTAACGGGAGCCTTGCTTTCCAAGAATCTGAGTCCCAGGACCATTCTGGTGAAGATTCCCCATGCTCCACCTGGTCTGGCTTGAGGAAATGAGAGTTTTCCGGAGTCTTGCCTGCTTGTCCTGGATGTAGGGCACAGAGAAAGGGGAGAACCCGTAAGTGAGCGTCTTGGCACTTTATTCTTCAGGGATGGCCCCAATCATGGGAGTATCTGTATTCACAAAAAATAGATATGGCTGCAAATAACAGGAAACCAGTAGAAATAATAGCAGCTTAAATCAATGTTTCTCAACCCATCATTTACACAGGAATTACCCTTAAAATTTTGCCGAAGGTCTAAGGAGGGCCCAGACTAATGAGTAGATGTTTGTCATGCCTGTTTGAGGCCAAACCTGCTTTACCACATCCCCCTTCCTGAATGAAACTGCCCTTTCTTGAGACCTTGACCCAGACATCTGTGCTGCACTATTCTCTGCCAGGGTGGCCACTGGGTGAAAGGTAGGCATTGATCCTAGGGGCCCCAACCAGACTTTCTAGTGGTGGCAGTTGGCTAAAAGGTAGTCATTTTCTAATGTAAAGTGTAAAAGTGGCTTAACTGCTGTGATTAAATTCCAAATAATATGACTGAAATAAATAGATGCTCACTTTTTTGTTTATTTGTTTCAGGGAGGGATATGGTGAGGGGCACACCCAGAGGTGCTCAGGGATTACTCCTGCTTGGGGGGGACCATATGCAGCCCTGGGGATTAAGCCCAGGTCAGGCTTGTGCAAGGGAAACATCTTGACTATCTCTCTGGCCACACATGTTCACATATTGTTCCCACAATGTGGAAGTCTAAGAGGTGCCTAATATTGTCTAGCTTTTTCTGCATGAAAGGGGCAAAGAGATGCCCTGAGGCTCATGCTCACTGAGACCCCAAGTGGAGGGAGTATCCATCACATAAACAATGATGGAGGCAATGAGGAGCCAGGGCGGAAAAATGTAGAGGGCAGGGGACACACAGACCCCACTGCCACCCAGTCCCCTCAAAGATCACAGGGCACAAACCACTCTCCCCCTGGAGCCACAGTGCTCACATGGGAACGGACAAGGGGTTGAACAGGAAAAAGTGGGGCCAAGTCCTAGGATTCAGCCATGCTAAGGGGACAGGATTAATTAGCACTGGATATTGGAAAACTGAGTATTTACTGGAAGACCACAATACCATTTGCCTGGATAGGCAACGAGTGAGAATAAGAAATATAACATCAGTAAGCAAGGCTCAAAGCATCTGCAATATACCTGAAGCAAGTCCACTAAGGACATGTCCAGCTGTGTGGCTGTCTTGCCCACCCCAAGAGCACGCACTGCCAGGCACATCCATCACAAGCTAACTGCACCTGTGTACCAAGGTATTTTGTTTGGGTTAAATAGCCCTCAGTCCAATTTATTGGGCAGCATCAAGGGAACCGATGAGGTGACTGTGGGCCTTACCAGAAAGGAAGCTCCAGAAGCTCAGTCTTCAGCCAGAAGTCAAAGTTTATTCCTTATAAATCACAGCTGATGGAGAAATTCACCAGAAGCTTGATTCAAAACAGCTTGAGCAACAGCGGGAATGTGTGGTATAGATCACCCAACCCACACTATTTGCAGATGACATGACAAGAAAACCTTAAGAATCCACTAAATCGGGACTGGAGCGATAGCACAGCGGGTAGGGCGTTTGCCTTGCATGCGGCCAACCCAAGTTTGATTCCCAGCATCCCATATGGTCCCCCAAGCACCACCAGGAGTAATTCCTGAGTGCAGAGCCAGGGGTAACCCCTGAGCATCTCTGGGTGTGACCCAAAAAGAAAAAAAAAAAGAATCCACTAAAAGACTCCTAAAACCAATACAGCAAAGTAGACAATTGCAAACTCAACACAAAAATCTGTCACACTCCTATACACAAGTAGTAAACTAAAAGAGAAAAAGAAATAAGATAGTTTACTCTGAATGCATAGATTACTCAAACTACAATAACCAAACTTTAAAATGTGATTGTTTGGGGCTGGAGCAATAGCACAGCAGGTAGGGCATTTGCCTTGCATGCGGTCAACCGGGTTCAATTCCCAGCATCCCATATGGTCCCCGAGCACTGCCAGGGGTAATTTCTGAGTGCAAATCCAGGAGTGAGCCCTGTTCATCGCCAGGTGTGACCCAAAAAGCAAAAATAAATACATAAATAAATAATAAAATTAAAGTGTGCTTGCTAGAAAAAGAAAAAAAATGTGTGTCTGTTAAGTCTTGGGAATAGGATGGAACCTAGGGGAATTAGTGAAATGAAGCTGACATGGGTGGAGGCCTTGGCATTGGCACATTGTACTCCTGATACTCTATTGTGTCTGTGGCCATACCACTCTGAATGCACCTGATCACGTCTGAAACTATTATCACCAATTTTGTAAATCATACTGCTTCAATACATTTTTTCTTTCATTCAAAAACTGAATCACAAAATAAATTTATGAGATCTCAACTGTGAAAATAGTATGGAACAATGACAAACCCCTTGTCTTGGGTTATAGAACTCAGGTCATCAAGCAGGAGAGGGGGCAGCTAGAGATGTGGACTAGAAGTAACATAAGGACATTAGTGGAGCGTGTGGGCACTTTGAAGATATTGGGGTATTGTATTTAGTACATCAAGACCATAAACATTAATACTATTGTAACCATATTATTGACTATAAATTAAATGTAATAACTGTAGCACTGTTGTCCCATTGTTCATCAATTTGCTCGAGCAAGCACCAGTAACGTCTCCATTGTGAGACTTGTTGCTACTGCTTTTGGCATATCAAATACACCACGAGGAGCTTGACAGGCTCTGCCGTGTGGGTGGGATGCCCTCGGTAGCTTGCCAGACTCTCCGAGAGGGATGGAGGAATCGAACCAAGGTCAGCCGCATGCAAGGCAAACACCCTACCTGCTGTGCATCACTCCAGCCCAAATGTAATAACATTAAATATAATGTTATTATCATTCATAAATTATACTTACATTAAATATAATATTTTAGTTAATATATCAGCTACATTATGTTAAAATTAATTCTTAAAGACATCCCGCAATGTCTTGGATTCCTGGAATAACTATTATTTCACCATATTAACAGCCCAACTTCACAGCTTCATCACTTCATAATCAGAAGATATGCCAACTGATGAAACTCCCAGGTGCCCCAGTCTTTAGGATGAAAACTCTGGGTCCTCCTAGGAGGGACGTGAGCTGAGAATTGTCCCAGTTCTGCAGATCCTTTAGCTTCTGGAACATGTGGCCACATATTTGGCCACTTAACACCTCCAAGTTCCACAATCCTGACAGCCCAGTAGGAACACAATAACTAGACTAGATGGGAAAGTAGCAGAGAAGCTCACTAAGCTCATGAAGCAACAATAATGACACATAAATCTCAACTAGCACAACCAGCTTAGAAAATCTGACATTGGCTTTAATAGCATTGTTGTGAGATGTAACAATTTTCACAAAATTCTTTTTATTAAACTGTTTTTTGATAATTCCACTTACCATTTTGTTGTAACAAGCAATATAAATTATTTTATTCCCACTTAAAACAATTTAGATTTATAAAAATTATTTAAAAATTATTTTGCACCTGGGGGGCGTGCTTTGGGGGTGAGTGGGAAACTGAGGTCAACAGTGGAGGGAAGGTCACACCAGTGGTGGGATTGGTGCTGCAGCACTGAATGCCTGGAACAACTGTATTATGAACAACTGTGTACACCAAGGTGTTTAAATAAAGTTTTTTAAAAATTATTATTATTTTAAAGCTAAAAATCAAAAACTATGAGCCAAAACTACCAAGTCGAATTTACTGCCAAATTCCTGCCCCCAGAAGTGGTGTGAGGTAGTGAATGTTTGTGACTTTAAGTCCCTCTGTTTTGAAGTAAGCTTTATGAAAGAGACAGGTAATCAATACATTCTTTATACATATGGGAAATATGCATCACATATGTGGTCCCCTCTCCTGGGAAGACCCACACAGGCACAGGCTCACACATGATCCGAGTCTCAAGCCCCTACTACAAATGAAACTTCTGCTGACCAGGATGCTGCGACTCTGCCGTGCTGCAGTGAGGACAGTGTGTTGTTTCAAGGCCGTGCTTGAGATCTTAGTCCGTTTCAGGCTCTGCCTGGCCCTCTGTCTTCCCCACTGCTGATTCACGACTTTGCTTGAGGGAAGTCACGCCACCAAGGGTCTCCTCCAGCAACTATGTGAATCACTGGCCATGTGGTCACCAGTCACGACTCTGCAGGCAGGGCCTATGGATTATGTGAAATAGCGCAGAGTGTGCTGGTCATGGGGTCAGCGGACAGCAAGTCTTTACTAGCTTAGCTTTCTCATCTTTCCAATATGTAGACTTCTTCCATGAAGAGCGACCATAGCCCAGGAGGAGGACTGGATAGGTAGACAGGGAGTTAAAGGCAAGTTGGAGCGGACCCACAGTGTCTGTATGCAGTGTCATGGAGGGAAGAGACAGATAGAGTCATGAAGCATGGGCTGGTGGTCATGTGGGAGACAGGAAAAGCTTCTGGGGTGGGCAGTGAAAGAGTCAGACGGCAGCTTCCTGGCTGTGTAGGAGGATCATGGAAAGGAACACGGGCAAGACTAAAAGTGGTGCTGCTTCTTAATTGTAGCACTGTAGCACTGTCGTCCCATTATTCATCAATTTGCTCAAGTGGGCACGAGTAATGCCTCCATTGTGAGACTTGTTACCATTTTTGGCATATTGAATATGCCATGGGAGCTTGCCAGGCTCTGCCATGTGGGCTGGATACTCTCGGTAGCTTGAGGGGCTCTATGAGAGGGACAGAGGAATCGAACCCGGTCGGCCATGTGCAAGGCACATGCCCTACCTGATGTGCTGTGCTATTGCTCCAGTCCTAAGAATCTTAAATACTTCACTGAGGATCTTGTGTCCATCCTTGGGAGACATATACGGGTCTCCATAAGTGGAAAAGGAGAAAGTAGAGTATAGAAAAACCTTGGTTCTAATGTAAACACAAGATACTATCCCTTCAATAACTCTGGAAGCTGGTTGGTCAATGTGGATCTCAGTTTCCTCGTGGTCAAATGAAGTTAGTGGTTTTTCAACTTGGTTCCTTGGAGTCCAGGGTTCTCTGGTTCTACCCAGGTAACCCCTGGGAGGGACCCTCTTCATGAGTGTCATCCTACAGAAATATGAAGCATGTCACATATGAAGTTTAAAATAATGTACACAGCATTTTCATCACTAAAAATAGGGCCGTGGGGCTGGAGCGATAGCACAGCAGATAGGGCATTTACCTTGCATGCGGCCAAACCGGGTTCGATTCCCAGCATCCCATATGGTCCCCTGAGCACCGCCAGGGGTAATTTCTGAGTGCAGAGCCAGGAGTAATCCCTGAGCATCGCCAGGTGTGACCCAAAAAGAAAAAAAAATAAAAAAATAGGGCCAAAACAATGAAACAGCAGGTAGGGACCTTGTCTTGTATGCAGCTGACCAGTGTTCTATCCCTAGCACCCTGTATGTTCCCTGAGCCTTATCAGAGGTAATGGATCACTGGGCATAGAATCAAGAAAAAGCAGTGAACACCACCAGGTGTTGGCCAAAAAGCAAAACAAAACAAAACCCTAAAAATAAATAGGTAAAATTCATCTTCATAATGCCTTTGATATATAATAATCTACATAAAATATAACTTTGAACAAGTAGCAAGTGTTACCTTTACTAATAATATTTTTTTAATTTTCATGTTGGTACTAAATCTTCACTCTCTAGTGTACAATTTGCTTTAAGCACATCTCGGTTTAGACCAGCAGCATTGCCAGTGCTCACGAGTCAAGAATCTAAGAGGAGATGATCTCCCCCTGGTGGACAAACAGGGAATGTTCATGGAGAGCCAAGGAGAACCCAAAACCAGCAAAGCAAAATGAGCAACCTCCAAGGCTTGTCGATGCAGGCAGACCAAGCAGTCAAAGGTAGCAGAAGGGAAAGGAGCACTCGAACAAAGCCTGTGAAGTCACCTGGACTTCATCTGTACCGTGAGGTTACCGTGTTATCCAGACAAGGACTCTGTCCCACTGAAAGTGTCGTTGGCTTGTAACCACTCACTAGCTGTTCTTGGTTTAATAAACAAGAATCATGATGAGGAAACAGATGCAGTAATTGGAGGAGACCACCTTGCAAATAGCGAAGTAAGTCAAATCTGGACTGGGGGATTTGGACGTTAAAACGGAGCTGCTGCTGGAAAGTAAGAGGGTTTGGACTGTTCCTCCAAAGGCGTTTTGCTGCAAAGAGAGTGGCTTCTGAGGGACCTAAGAATGCCTAAAATGGGAGCTGTCACAGTGGCTGGGGACCTAAAGTCACTCCCCTGACTGATGGATGGAAGAAAGGGTCCACAGGCTGATGGTCTGACAAAGACTTCATTGAAATCCACCAGTGTTCATATAAGGAAAGAGAAACTATACTCTGTGGAGGGTGGGGTACCCCTGTAGAATGGGGAACCATGCAATAAATGATGACGGGGGAAGTAAGGTGCAAAGGAGAAGTTAAACATAAGCACGGAGAATTGGGTATGCCCCTGTGGAATTAGCTGAAACCTTGGGAGCACTGCAATGGGTGTCACAATGGCCACGGAGGTGATAGGCAATCCCATCAACATAAGCTCTCTGCGAGGGACAAAGGACGACCCAAAGTCAAGCCTGAGCCACTTGGAACTATTGAAGGGCAAATGATCCAGCAAATTCTGAATACAAATTCTGTTTTGCTGAATACAATATAAATTATGAGGCGACAGCGCCCCTCTTGGTGTCATTCCTCCCCATCTCTGGAGAGGGGTCTCCAAAGTCCTCTCCTCTCAAGGAGAATCCCGGGAGGATTGTTCAACAGGGTGGCACAGGTCAGGAGGAGGGATTCCAAACAGGAGGGAGCTAATGTAGACAACAAAACAAGCTGTGAAGAAATTGTGGTGATCAGATGAAGGGGATCAGAGGCAGCCAAGAGGCAGAACAGCTGATGCATAATCAGACTCCGAAGTCAATTTTGCTGCTTCCCGACTGGATGGTTTCAGAGGCAAAATACTTGTATCTCTGTGTCCTCACTATATAGTAATAGTACCCAACTGATCCTTTGTTGAAAACACAGATTCTGTTTTTTGGGGGGAAAAAATGTTCATATAGGACTGGAAAGATAGTACTGCTAGTAGGGTGATTGCATTGCAAGTGGTCAACCTAGGTTTGATCCCCTGCACCCAGTAGTCTCCCCAAGCTCTATGGTCCCTGATCAATGAAGCAGGAATAAGTCTTGAGCACCAAGAGATATGGCCCCAAAACTAAAACAAAACAAAATAATAACAAATAAAAAAACCCTTACATATCAAATTCTTAGAACAGACTTAAGAAAGCATCATGAATTAGTATTATGAGTGCAGGAATTCCTTTAGAGGATCAACATTTTCTATGAGCGCCCACTCTTAGGTCCATTAAAGTTGGAATCAAATTATTCCAGAATTTTCTTTTACTTTAAATTCAAGTGCAATTATATGGCAAGTCTGATGATAGGCAAACCCTGGACATGTTTGTATATTTTTGTCAACCTTGCTGGAAGTCTATTGCAGTTATTTCTGGTTTTGTTTCACAACTATTATATTAATGCTTTGAGCTTTATTAAGGCCACTCTTTGTTTTTTCCTTCCTTCTACTTACTTTGGAATTATTTTCATTTTATTTTTCTAATTTTTATATACTCATATATATTAAAACACTGAGATTTACAAGCTTGTTCATAATACAATCATTTCAGGCATTCAATGTTCCAACACCAATCCCACCTCCAGTGTGACCTTTTTCCACCTCTGTCCCGTTTCCTACCCATCATCCAAGTCCACCTCCTTAGTAGGCACAACAAATTTACTTCATATTGCTTGTTACAACAAAAAGGCAAATGGAATTAACCAAAGATAGATGAATAAAAGCCAATTAGATATATTTGTTGTGTCTCACAATGGTGTCTTTAGTAACTGTTTTGTGCTGTTGAACTTCTGTGTTATTGTTTTTGCTCCTTGAGCTTGACAGTCTTCTATACAACTTTCTCATCACAGTTCCTATGCTTCTTGGAATTTGGAAGCATATATGGCTGCAGAGTCTCTTGCCCCCCCATGCCTGGCTGTCTTCACCAGGGCCCCTCGGAGGGGATGAGTTGCCTTTCCCTCCCTACCCCAAGCAGAGCCTTGACAGTTGAAAACCTCCAGAACCCAGCCACAGCTATGCTTAAGGCCACTCCCCGCACAATTGGATGAGCCTCAAGCATGAAGGGACAGGCAGAGGAACCCAGGCGTGCGAGACCCAGGGCTGAAATCTCCAAGCCTGCTGGAATTGGGACTGAGTCTTCTCCAGCCAGACCCCCCATTTTCCAATAGCTTGGCAGCCACACCCACAAACTGCCCCTGGCACTGTGTAATCCCACCACCGGCCAACATCCAGAGCCTATAAGACCAAGCTCCCTAACATCTAATAGCCTTGTTCTCCCTCTTGGAGAACCTGACAAGCTACCAAGAGTTTATTGCCTTCGTGGGAGAGCCTTACAAGCTTCCCATGGTGTATTCATATCCCAAAATACATTAAAAGATATATGCATACCTCTCGGAGAGCCCAGCAAGCTACCGAGAGTATTCCGCCCGCACGGCAGAGCCTGGCAAGCTACCCGTGGCGTATTTGATATGCCAAAAACAGTAACGATAGGTCTTATTCCCCTGACCCTGAAAGAGCCTCCAATTATTGGGAAAGAGGAGTAAGGAGAGGCTGCTAAAATCTCAGTTCTGAGTGTAATAGAGATGTTACTGGTGCCCGCCTGAATAAATCGACGAACAACGGGATGACAGTGATACAGTGATATGGCTGCACTCCAGGGGTGGTTTGGCGGTCAGATGAGGTTCAACTGGGCCATTTCTACGCCAGAAAATGTCAGGTGGGGGCAGGGGCTGCTGGGTCTCTGGGGATGGGGACTGGGAATCAACCTTCCCCCATTCCAAGAAGACCCCAGAGTTCTTATACCAGACCATTGTATCTGGGACAGTTTCGCATCCTGTTTGTTTGTTTAGAGTAGTTGTGGAGCTAGACCATTTCTATGCAGGACGATGTCAAGTGTTGGTGGGGGCTACTGGGTCTTCCTGTGGTGCTGGTGTGTAAGGGGGAGGGGTTATATTCTTTCGTTAAGAGCTTAGAGTATTTTCATGAAGCATTTTTCTTATTAAATATAGGTGCTTATAATGCAAAAAACTTTCCTCTTAGAGTTGCTTTCATTGTGTTCTACAAGGTTTGATGTGTTATATTTTTATTTTTATGCCCCAGAGCACATAGCCAGGATTTCCTACTGAACACCACCCAGTTTGACCCAAACTCCCCCTAAAAAAAAAAAAATCTATTGGCTGGAGTGACAGCATAGCGAGTAGGGCATTTGCCTTGCACTCGGCTGACCCGGGTTCAAATCCCAGCATCCCATATGGTCCCCGGAGCAACATCAGGAGCAATTCCTGAATGCAGAGCCAGGAGCCCCCCCCCCAAAAAAAAATCTATACCCTGTCAAGCGTATTATATAAAAATTTAATATAAAAACATTTATGTCTTTACTCATTCATCTGAAAACTAGTAATATCTTCCAGACTTCACATTATAATTCCTTACATTTAAATTTATCTGGAATTTTATGTGGTTCTAGCTTTAAAATATATTACCTATATGATAGCGTCCAGGGCCCCTCAACAGCTGATCCATAAAACTGGATATTTGAACTTTTTTTTTTGCTTTTTTTTTCTTTTTGGGTCACACCTGGCAATGCACAGGGGTTACTCCAGGCTCTGCACTCAGGAATCACCCTGGCGGTTCTCAGAGGACTATAAGGGATGCTGGGAATCGAACCCGGGTGGGCCGCGTGCAAGGCAAACACCCTACCCGCTGTACTATTGCTCCAGCCCCTGGATATTTGAACTCTTAAGTGTAAAAAATTCAGACGCGCTCGCAGAAGGGTGATATGTGTTCATGGGCTCTCGGTGCAGCTCTCTGGCTCTCTCTCTCTCTCTCTCTCTCTCTCTCTCTCTCTCTCTCTCTCTCTCTCTCTCTCTCTCTCTCTCTCCCTCTCCCTCTCTTTCTCCTGTTGGACATTATGGTTTGCAATACAAATACTGAGAGGCCGTCATGTTTGGTCCTTTACCACATTCAGCACTCATCTCCCATCCAGAGCAATCCCTTCCAACTATCATTGTCATAATGGTCCCTTCTCTATCCCAACTGCCCTATCCTGCAGCCCTTGAGACAGGCTTCTAACTGTGGGCCAAGCCTCGTAGCCCTTGTTTCTACTGTCCTTGGGTGTTAGTCTCATTCTATTTTTTTTTATATCCCACAAATGAGTGCAGTCATTCTATGTCTTCTCCTTATAACTTCTTTTTTTCCAACAGCTGTGTAGTATTCTTTTGTGCAGATGTACCATACTTTCTTTTTTTTTTTTGGTTTCCTATTTTATTTCTATTTTTTTATTAGTTTATTTTTAATTAGAGAGTCATCGTGAGGGTACAGTTACAGATCCATACATCTTTGTGCTCATGTTTCCCCCATACAAAGTTCGATAACCCATCCCTTCACCAGTGCCCATTCTCCACCACCAGTAAACCCAACATCCCTCCCCCCCTCCCCAGTCCCGTCTCCCCCCACCCCACCCTGCCACTATGGCAGGGAATTCCCTTTTGTTCTCTCTCTCTGATTAGGTGTTGTGGTTTGCAATAAAGGTGTTGAGTGGCCATTGTGTTCAGTCTCTAGTCAGTATTCGGCCCGCATCACCCTTCCCCCACATGACTTCCAACCACATTTTACTTGGTGGTCCCTTCCCTAAGTTACCCAGAATGAGAGACCAGCCTCCAAGCCATGGAAACAATCTCCTGGTACTTATTTCTACTATTCTTGGGCGTTAGTCTTATAGTCTATTATTCTATATTCCACAGATGAGTGCAATCTTTCTATGTCTGTCTCTCTCTTTCTGACTCATTTCACTTAGCATGATACTTTCCATGTTGATCCACTTATATGCAAACGTCATGACCTCATTTTTTCTAACAGCTGCATAGTATTCCATTGTATAGATGTACCAGAGTTTCTTCAACCAGTCATCTGTTCTAGGGCACTCGGGTTTTTTCCAGATTCTGGCTATTGTAAACAGTGCTGCGGTGAACATATAAGTGCATATGTCACTTCAACTATACTTTTTGGCTTTTCTGGGATATATTCCCAGCAGTGGTATTGCTGGGTCAAATGTACCATACTTTCTTTAACCATTCATCTTTTCTCAGACACTTGGCTGTTTCCAGATTCTGGCTAATGTGAATAGTACTGCAATGAACATACAAGTGCAGATGTCATTCCTGCTGTGTGTTTTTGCACCCTGGGGGTATATTCCCTGAAGCGGTATTGTTAGATCAAATGGAAGCCAAATTTCTAGTGCTTTGAGCAATGTCTATATTGTTTTCCAAAAAGGCTAGACCAATTGGCGTTCCCACCAACAATGAATGAGAGACCCTTTCTCCCAGCATCTGCCCCAGCACTGGTTGTTCTTATTCCTTTTTTGTGTGTGCCACTCTCTGTGGTGGAAGGTGATGTTTTATTGTAGTTTTGATTTGCATCTCCCTGATGATTAGCAATGTAGAGCATTTTTCCATGTGTCTTTGGTCACTTGTATTTCTTCTTTGAGGAAGTTTCTGTTCATTTCTTCTCCCCAACTTTTGATGGGAGTTGGAGATTTTTTCTACTTCTATAGAGTTCTACTAGTGTGTTATATATCTTGAATTTTAACTTCTTATCTTATGGGTATTGGGCAAATAATTTTCCCCCTTTCTGTGGGCAGTCTCTACATCTTGGTCATTGTTTCTTTTGAGGTGCGGAAACTTCTTAGCTTAATGTAGTCCCATTTGTTTATCTTTGAATCCACTGCTCAGTCAGTGGTCTTTCATCTTTAAAATACCTTTAACTTTAATGCCATGGAGCATTCTATCTATATTTCCTCCATTTACCTTATGGATTCAGGTTTGATAATGAAGTCTCTAATGCGTTTTGGTCTGACTTTTGTGCTAGGCTTCAGACAGAGGTCTGAATTCATATTTTTGAATGCAGCTGTTTAGTTTTCCCAGCACCACTTGTTGAAGAGGCTTTCCTTGTTCCACTTCCCATTTCTTACTCCTTTCTCAAAGCTTAGGTGATCATATATTTGAGGGTCTATGTCAGTATATTCAACTCTATTCCATTGGTCTGCAGGTCTGTCTTTATTCCAGTACCATGCTGTTTTAACTATTACCACTTGGTAGAAAAGTTTGAAATTGAAGAGTTGGGAAAGGTAATGCCTACCATCTTATTTTTCCCAAGAATTACTTTAGCTGTCCATGGGGGCTTATTGTTCCATATGAATTTCAGGAGTTTCTTGTCTATTTCTTTGAAAAATATCATGGCTATCAGTATAGAGACCACGTTGAATCTGTACAATGCTTTGGAAAGTATTGACAAGCATTAACATTTTGACAGTGTTAATCCTCCAATGCGGCACCATTGGGAAAGATGAGTAAAGAGAGGCTCCTAAAATCTCAGGGCTAGGACAAATGAAGACGTTACTGAGACCGCTTGAGAAAATCGACGATCAATGGGATGATGATAATAATTCTTCTGATCTATGAACAGGAGATGCATCTCCATTTCCTCGTGTCCTTTTTTATTTCCTGACATACTGTTGTGTAGTTTTCTTCACCTCTTTAATTAAGCCGATTCCAAGATTCTTGATTTTCTGGGGCACAATTGTGAACAGGACTTTATTTTAATATTTGTTCCCTTTCATGATTTGTATATAGGAATTCCATGGACTTTTCAGTATTGATTTTGTAACCTGCCACTTTACTATACAAACCTATTCTTTGTAGAAGCTCTTTTGTAGTGTCTTTAGGGTTTTCTAAGTATGCTATCATGTCATCTTCAAATAGTGATAGCTTGACATATTCCTTTCCTACCTGCATGCCCTTGATATCTTTTTTCTTGCGTAGCTGATATGGCAAATACTGCCAGTAGTAGACTGAATAGAAGTGGTGAGAGTGAGCAGCCTTGTCTTGTCCCAGATCTTAGGAAGAAGGCTTTTAGTTTTTCCCACTGAGAATAATACTTGCTGTGGGCTTCTGGTAGATGACTTTGACTGTGCTAAAGAAAGTCCCTTCAATTCCTATTTTGTTGAGAGAAAAGGACATGCTCTTGTCCCGTATCTTGTACAGTAAGTGAGCCTCTGATCCCCCTGGGCTGTGGGCTGTGGTCGGTCTCCACAGGATCCTCAGCTGGAGTGACAGAGAGAAGAATGAGAGGTGCACACACACACACACACACACACACACACACACACACACTCACCCTCAGAAACCTGCTGCTCGTTAACCCCACCTGGCCCATCTGAGACCTTCCCTGAGATCTCTCTGAGCTCATGTCATGCAGGCCACACAGGAATGGGACCAACATCCCAAACTCAGCTGACTGCCAAAAGGAAAGGTGCTAGGACAGGGTGGCTCAAGAGGCAGAGCACAGCGGAGCTGGCGAGAGGCTCAGAGTCAATCCACAGCACCACAGAGTCCCCAGCGCAGTGGGGTGTGGCCCCCACAGAAACGAAAGTGTTAGGGTCTCCTGTCAATAATTTCCCCCTCTCCGAACAAAGAGTTCAGCACAAAGAGTTCAGCCAGTAATGTAACACACAAGCAGAGTTTATTAAGCCAGCTAGCTGGGGTCAAGCATCTAGGCACGCAGGCCCATGCAAGACCCCGAACGAGGGAAAAGCTGCAAGTTTTATAGTTTGATGTTTACATCTGCTTACATCCTAACCCACACATATGAATTTTAACAAAAACTTAAGTGAAAATGCAAGTTTCGTGATTCATTCATGATTCAGAAGAAAACATACTTTCAAATAGTACAAACAAGCAGTTACGAATAGGTGATGTAGACATGTTTTCAGAACATTCTGGCAGCTTCTCACCCTGCTTGTGTCTGGATGACTTCTATAGACAGTGAATAGCGGTTATGAAACTATTTGCCAAGGCCAAGTTTTCAGCCCAAATGACCTTCCCTCACAGATGGCCAGGGGGAGAAGAGGGGGTTTTTTAATAATAAAAAAAGTAGTTTAAGTAAAACAGTACATGGAGCAGGAACCGGGCATGATGGAGTCGCTCCTGCCCTGCTCCGTGTCCAACAAAAGGAAACAAAAGACTCCCCTGCACCCTCACAGTGGCACTGACTCTGGACAAGAGGTGTGCGGGAAGGAAAGGAGATCTGTAAACTCAGCATCTGGGGATGACTTTTTCTTCCTTTTCAAAATTTCAGTTGCTCGCGGGGAACTTCGGCTAAGCATGTTTTGTTCTTGTGGACTAGACTCATTTTGAAAATTGACATACTAGGAAACGTCCCTTCAGTACCTAGGGGCATCAGGGAGACTGATGTTCATAAGGATGGTGGGTGAAATGTTCGCAGGGAAGTGGCTCCAGGGCCAGGCCACACACTTCCCGGTGGGACCTTCCCGGGCTGTGTCCAGGGGCACCACACAAGCGCCCTTGGCTTGCAGATGTGCTTGACCAGGCCCCTCGACTCTGAACAGCTCTGGGCTAGGCACTCATCCACCTTGATTGGTCCGGAGTGTGGGTTAGGAAGCTGATCGGGGAGCCGCGGGAGGCCTTGGAGAGGATTTCAGGAGGAGTGTCCAAAGGCAGAGGCCACGGCAGGCCTGGGAAGGCGAGAACCTGACCTCACTCCCAGCAGGATCTCAGCTTCTGCCCGAGGCCTGAGCCTTCTCAGCAGAGGCACTCGCAGCCCTCATTCTGGGTACAGCTTCCCTGACTTTACTGGGGGCCTGGTGGGCCACACCGCAGGTGCACAGAGCTCCCTCCTGGGCTCTGCTCAAGCCAGGCTCTGCCAGGGGCAGCCATGAGCAAGCAGGCACCTGAGACCCTGCGTCTCTATTGGCCAGGAACTGTCCCCTTGGCCAGGACAGAAAGCCTGCTCTCGTACAGCAGCGCCCTCTGCTGTGGACATAGGGCACTGCATCTACACCCCCATCTCCTCTTCAGTCACTAAAGGAAGGAGGCAGACAACCAGCTCCTGAGACCTGAGTGCCTGTGTCCACGCAGGCAGGCAGGAGGCCTGGGGTCAGTCCCGGAACTCTGTGATGCCCCAAGTGCTAGCTGGAGAGATCTCTGAGCACTGCGGTGAGAACAGGCCCTGAGCATTGCAGGGCGTGGCCTGAGCACAGACCGGACACCCAGGAGACCTGCTCTGGTACCTGGGTCAGGCTGGAGCCAACCTGGCCCGCATCCTCACAGAGCCCCAGCCTTCCCCACCACTACAGGACCACCCCGAGAAGGCCCGGTGTCATCCCAGTGGCCCTTCAGCAGCCCACCGAGCCCCGGGCAGCCCTGCACACCTGCCCGTGCACCTCCCTGCAGAAGCCAGTGGCCAGGCCCTCGGCTCGCAGGACCAGGTGGCTCTGGTGACAGAGGCCGTTCAGCAGGAGGGCGTTCTCCTCATCCTCAGCATCACCACGGTCATGCACAAGGGCCACGACGTTTCCCTGGGACAGTGGGAAGAGAAGGACAGAGGCTCTGACTGGGAGGAGCACAGGGTGCAAGGAGCAAGGAGTACGGGGCTCTCAGCGCCTACCCCCTGCACAGGGTGCAGATGAAGAGACAGAACTCAGTCAGTTTGGTTTCTGTTTCCCGAGACTCGGGATGCGGCACATCCCTCCCCCAGCATTTTATTTGTATGGCATCTGGGGACGCTACACATACAGTGTCTGCTCTGTTAGGCTTTACTCACAACACAGCTGTCATTGAAAAGAAAATGAAGCCAGAGAGATCATACAGGAGTTAAGTTACATGGCTTCTATGTGCCCCCGCGCCCTGTTCCCACCTATACACTGCTAACTTTGAGCCTTGAGCCTCAAAGTTAGCCTTGAGCCTCAGTCATCATCATCATCATCATCCCATCGATTGTCGATTTTCTCGAGTGGTCTCAGTAATGTCTTCATTCATCCTAGCCCTGAGATTTTACAAGCATCTCTTTACTCATCCTTTCCCAACGGTGCCACATTGGAGCCTCTTTCAGGGTCAGGGGAATGAGACCCATCATTGTTACTGGTTTTGGCATGCAAATACACCACGGGAAGCTTGCCAGGCTCACCCATGTGGGCAGGAAACTCTCAGTAGCTTGCCAGGTTCTCCGAGAAGGGGAACTAGGCTATAAGATGTCTTCCAGGAGCTTGGTTTTATAGTCTCTGGATGTTGGCCATTGATGGGAATACATGGTGTCGGGGGCAGTTTCTGGGTGTGACTGCCTAGATACTGGAAAATGGGGAATCTGGGCAGAAGAGGCTTGGCGATCTCAGCCCCGGATCCCACACACCTGGGTTCCTCTGCCAGTTCCTTCATGCGGAAGGCTTGTCTGAATGTGTGGAGAGGGGCCTTGAGCATGGCTGTGGCTGGATTCTAGAGGTCTTCAACTGCAGGGGCTCTACTTGGGGCAGGGAGGGAAACTCGACCCACTCCCTCCGAGGGGCCCTGGTGAAGACAGCCAGGCGCAGGGGTAAGAGACCCTGTCTCTCTCTTTCTGTCTCTCTCTCTGTCTCTCTCTCTCTCTCTGCCTCAGAGCCTCAGTATTTAGAATTAACCCTAAATACTGCTAGGTGTGACCTAGGTACCAACAAATGATTCACTCATTAACCTTTTAAAATGAGAGACGGTGGGTCAGAGCAATAGCGTTGCAGGAAGAATGCTTGCTTTACACACAGCCAACCAGGTTTGTTCCCTGGTACTTGGTATTGTCTCCTGTGGCTACCAGGAGTGTGATCCCTGAGTGCAAGGCCAGCAGTAAGCCTTGAGCATCACTGGTTTGCATGTATACTATAATATATAATCATTTTTCCCTCAATATTTGAAGACCAAGACTATACCAAGGGTAAACTTCCACTTCTGGCTTTGTGTATGTGACGGTGACTGTGTGTCAAAAGGAGAACAATCCTGGCCCATGATTTCCTCTGTAACATGATTTCTTGTTTGGGGTTGAGACAGGTGCTGTCCTGGTGACCCCTCGAGATTGGCCGATCGAGATCTGCCAAAATGAAGGGCCAGGTGTTACCCCTGAGCAATTTCAGGTGGGACCCACAAACAAGCAAACATAAACCCAAAGAAACTGTGGCGGTGATAGAAGGCTGAATTGAACTCTGTTTTGATTTTGCTTTGATTGATTGTTTTGGGGCCACACCTGATACGCTCAAGACTTACTCCTGCCTCTGCACTCAGGGATCACTCCTGGAAGTGCCCAGGGACCAAACTATCACTGTTCTACCACCTACTGAGCAAGCAAGCAGAGTGCCTGACACTGTACAGTCTCGCTCGCCCCCATTTTCTTCTTTATCAAAAGTTATTCAGAAATAGGGATAGTGATAGGACAGCGGGTATGCCATTTGCCATGGACGCAGCCCACCTGATTGTATCCCCAACACCCCATATGGTCCCTTGAGCCCTGTCACGAGTGATCCCTGAGTGCAGAGGCAGGAGTAACTTCTGAGCATTGCCGGGTATGACTGAAAAATTTAAAACAAAATTATTCAGAAAGTATCAAAAGGTGTAACAGATTATTTATCAAAGGGTATTCTAAAAGTTCGGGGAAAAAACAGCTCAAGCATCATCAGAAAACTCTCCCATTTTGGAGTCCCTGTGAGTCGCCTTCCCTCCTGCTCCTCCAAGATAAAGCACTTCTCAGATGTTGTGTCCAGGAGAGGAGAGCGCTGTCCCCAACCTGCGGGTGTATTGTTCAGAGGCTCTTTCCTGCCTGGTGAAAATATCATCATATATTGAAAGCGGGTATTTGTGCCATCTTATTCTAAAAGTGTCCATGATGGGCCCCAGACATCTATAAACCAGGCTTGGTCGAGGGCCCGTGGGTGCTCTGACGAAATCTGCCCAGCAGACCACCACCGCCGTGATTCTCGAGGGGGCACCCCCTCAGAGACAGGGAACAGGACACACTTCGGGCAGGATGTGATCTCTAAGGAAGGAAGGGACCAGGATAACTTTGCCCAGCGAGGTGAAGGCCAAGCTGACACAGCCCCGCAGGTCTAGTCTGGCGCTCGCACCACAGACAGAGGACAGCAGAAGGCAGTGCAGAGCTCCCAGGGCATCAGCGCAGCGGTGCCCGAGGGACTGTGGGCATGAGGGATGGGACAGGGTGGGGACGGGGCACAAACCTCAGTCCAGCCACAAGGCCCATCTTCCTGCTCCCTGGTTTTCTCCCTGTCCCGCACACCCCGGAATCTTGCCTTTTCCTCTGCGTGAATTCATTTGGGGCCAGGTGACTGTCTGCTCCCCTCTCCTCCTGCTCACTCATCAGCTAAGCGCTGCTGTCCTGAAGTGAGGTCACCCCCACCCGCCACGGGCAGCCTGAGGACCGACCTGGGGAAGAAAATCACTTGCTGAGGAGCCTTAGCCATGAGCCGTGAGCCCATCAGTGTCCAGTTGAAAGGATGTTTCCCAGCACAGAAGGTGGCTCCCCTGCTGACACTGGGCCCTGCCCCTACCGGGTGAGGGTCCCGACTCCAGGACAACCGGGGTCCCCTCCCCACCCAATTCAGATTCCACTAAGACCCCCAGTCAGGGTTGTTCCCCTCAACTGGGCACAAAGGCCCCCTCCCCACCCAATTCAGGGTCCCACCCACCAAGGTCAGGGTCCCTTCTCCTCCCAGGTCAAGGTCCCATGGCCTGGGCAGCTGTTCCCCCTCCGCATGCCCCCGTTTCGGCTTCACCCCCAGTGACATCCTCCGATCACTGGCCTCTAACGATCGAGGAGGCCACTCTTCCTTCACAACTATTCTGCTGAGAAGTATCGGGGCCCCCACCCTGCACCTCTAGCGGTGAGAAAGTGTCCAAGAGGGGGGTTGGGCTGTTCGGCTTTTCGAGGAAGATGTCCAGTGGCTCCTCCCAGGGGAGCAGCTGGGACAGGCGGCTCGTGATGCTTCCTGATGCCCATGAGCTCCGGGAAGGGCTTTCTGAGAGCAGAGCAAACTCCTTCCTTTCCCTGACACCTGCCCCCCAGTAGCTCCGACCCCAACCCCCAACATAGCAGACAGAACACTCCTCAGGATTTAAGGTTATTTAATGGGGGAGAGTTGGGATCAGGGTGGTGTCAGCCCATTACCTGTGCCTGTATGGGGACAGTGGTGCCCAACAGGCCTTCTTTAGGTTGGGCATAAGTCCCCGTGGGGGCAGGGGTGGTAGCGCCCCCATGTAGAGGGAGTTTTAGTCCTCTAGGGATTCATCCTGCCATACATGCAGGGCAGGCAGCACCTCAGTGCTCTATTGAGAAGTCGTGCACGGGGTGCCTGTCCCCTCGTGGCTGGGGCCCGGGACCTCCTGATCCTGCGCCAGAACTTTAAAAAGCGATTCCCCCGGTGGGAACGGTTTGCCGGCAGTGCCATTAGTGGGTCACAAGTGTTACACCGGGTCTGTGGCTCTGGGAGATCCTCCCTGCTTAGATCCCTCACGGCTGTATAGCGGGGAACAGAGAGAGATGGGGTGGTGTTTGTATTCGTGCCGGGGACCGTGGTCAGTGGCGTCTCATCACCGGACTGGGCAGAACCAGAAGCCAGGGGTGTGGGTCTGTCTTGGTCTCTCCGTATTTCCTCCTCCCCAGGGTGCTGCTGGCTTAGGGTGGTGTTGCACCGGGTCCCGCCTCGACTCCTGGGGGGTTTCGGGGGGCACACCTTAAATTTCATTGGTGGTGGAGGACCGGAGTGGTGTGTGCCGCCGAGAGGACAGAGATCTGGGGAGTGGACGGGAGGCTCAGAGGGAGGGAGGGCTAGTGGTCCGGATGGCCCTGGAAGGTCTGGCCCCAGGAAGTTGCTCCTTGTGTAGGCTCTTAGGATGGTGGAGGTGAGAGGGCGGAGGAAAGTGCCGCGGAGCAGGTGGAAAGCCGAGGGGCCGAAAGTTGTTACAACAGGCACTGGCGAGACGGACAAACCAAGTAGAGAACCATAGACCAAGCCCCACACGGGGGTGAGTGTGGAGAGGAAGCGGCGGGCTGGCGGGCGAGGCTGGGCCAGAGGAATGGGAACGGGATCTCGGGGGGAGGCTGTAGAGGGAACAGGCAGAGGTGAGGAAAAAGAATCACGTTTCAGGGCCAAAAACGACCCGCTAGACACTGCATGGTCCGGGGCTGCTGGGCCCTGCTGAAACATGGCCTGGCTATGGCTCTTTAAGGCATTGCACCGGTTGTCATTGGATGTAAGGTTATCCTCGTCCTGGGTCTGGGTTCTGCAGAAAACAGGAAGGACAGAGATGGAGAGGAGCAGACAAGGACTACGGGGTGGTGAGGGCTGGGGAGGGAGGGCCCCAGAAGCCTGTCCCCACTTCCCACTGTCTCCAGCCCTGACTTCCCAATCTGCCCCCAGCCTCGCCCCTAGGCCTGACCCCCCATCCCTGTCCCTGTGCCTCCCCCCACCCCCACCAGGCCAGACACACTCCTCCTCAGAAGGGGGCGGAAAGAGACGCAGAGACAGTCACCTGTCCAGGTTCAGGCTCATCCGCCGCTTCTTCAGTTTTGCCGCGGTGAGGTCGCACCTGGCACCTGGGAATCCAAGAGGGGCATCTGTTCATGAAGGTCGCGCCTGTTCCCTGGGAGAGCTGCGGGAGATCCAGGGGGATCTGATCCCCACCAACAGCCCGTATTCTGACCAACTCAGAGCAGAGTCTTCTCTCGTCTCCCACGGCAACCAAGGGGGGCACCCATGGCCTCATCCCTCCCTGCCTCAGTGCCCAGGGTGGGCACAGCAGGGTCTGACAAGGGCTTGTGCCCACCTTCCCCTCAGCAGCTCCTCTGAGGGTCCTCCTTTCAGGGAAGGTCTGTGGAAGCAACGGCCACCCTCAGAGACCAGGGCCCTGGGACTATGGGAATGGGGTGAGGGTGAGGTGGGGGATCACCCCGGGAGGGCACAGGTAGGAAAGGCAGTAACTCACCCCTGAGGGACGAATTCCTTTTCCTTTTTCTCTCTTTTTTCTGGCACCAAGAAGACAAAAATCAATGAGCATTGGGGCCAGTTTATCCCTCTCTCAAACTCAGACACTGTGACCCCAAACCAAAGAAGTCCTGCCACAAACAGGTGGGTTTGTGCCTCGTAGTCATCAATAGATGTGACCAAATGCTTTGCTTTGGTTCTACTTTTTTAGTTTTCTTCTATGAACAACGATGGCCCCTGTCCAGGAGCTGCCTGGCAGGGCAGGCCCTGTGTGTCCGGTCTCCCTGACTCAGGACACGAGTTCTGGTCCAGGGCCCCGATCCCTGCTCTGCTCTCCTCAGAGCTGACACGGAGGAAGGCTTGATGCCACCTCCCAACCCCGGAGGTCTCTCTGGGAGATTTCTTTTCTCTGGAGAACTTGAAGTCTCCAGAAAGGGAAGCCGACTCTGGGTCATGGGGGAGTTGGGGGTTCTGAGTTGGGAATCTGCCACCCCTTCCCACTAGCCTGTGAAATACAGGGGAGCCCTGTCTTGCCCGAATCCCCGCCCCACAGTCTGCCTTCCGAGGAGTGAGGTGCTGCCTTCTCCTCAGACTAAGGCGTTCTTCTGAAGCGAGCAAGCCCACTCTGTGGTGTGCGAGCAGAACCAGACCTCGCCACCACCGCCCTAACTCGCTCAAGTGCTGGTATCGGCTCCTACCTTTTTGTCTGATTTCTTTTTGCAGAAGGTGCAATACGATGTTTTCACTACATAAAAAAACAAAAAAAGACTCAATCCAAGCACTTCAAGGTAAAGGGTAGGGCAGTTAGTACCGAGAAATTCTGAGACTACGCTCAACATTTTCTCAATTTGCAAACCGAACAAAACGATCAGCATCCATATAAGGACTCTCATCGTGCCGGCGAGCTGCCTGAGGCAACTGAGGTTTGAGCCAGCGGCTCTGCCTTATATAGCCTCGCCTGCATCACAAAGGATGGGAGAACCTCACAGGGTTCCACGGGGCCTGGTGCCCACTGCCCCTCCCCCACCGTGTCACCCAACTGATTCTCCCCTCTCTGGGCCCTTGCCTTAGGTTCCTCTGCTCTGACGGCCATCTTGTTTTCCAACCCACCCTTCCTCCTGTCATGGGCTCTATCCCTAAGTAGGGTCCTGCTGCCTCTGTCCAGAACTCGGCTCTCCCCCTAGTTCTCTTGACTCTCTGAAGCCTTGACCTGGTTCTCACCAACTCATTTTTTGTTGATACACTGCCTGGAATTTGGGCAGACTTGGCACTCAGGGATGTGCCTGTCTTCACACCTTCTTTCCTAGAATATGCTTCTTGGCAACACGAACCCACATCTGATTTAATGTTCTTCTATAAGACTTGATTGTGTGAACGGGAAAGAGTCCATTTTAGTTTTGGTTTGATCTGTCTTAATCATTGGTGCTGAGTCTGTTGAAATCGACAAGACTTTTTTCAGCATTCACAAATTCAAATGAGAAGGGCTGGAGTGATAGGACAGCAGGTAGGCCATTTACTTGCATGTGCCTGACTAGGGTTCAACCCTGGCACGCTGTATGAAGGCCTACCCCTGAGAGAAGTCAGTTATATTTTTAACAATCATGTATTTGTACCATCACTGTCACTGTCATCCCGTTGCTCATTGATTTGCTCAAGCAGGGGGGACCAGTAACAGCTCCATGGTGAGACTTGTTGTTACCGTTTTTGGCATATCAAGTACGCCATCGGTAGCTTGCCAGGCTCTGCTGTGTGGGCAGGATACTCTCGGTAGCTTGCCGGGCTCTCCGAGATGGGCGGAGGAATCGAACCCGGGTCGGCCACATGCAAGGCAAATGCCCTATCTGCTGCACTATCGCTCCAGTCCAATATTTTACTATTGTTTGTAATTATTAGAACTGGAACAAATGCCGAGAAGAGCAAAGCAACTTTGAATATTACACTGCAAAGTACTTCTCATTCAAGATACAAAGCTTCATATGAACATTTACAGCAATAGTGGAGAAACATAACCAAATTTTTGCCAAGTAAATTATGTTTGGTGGCACCACAAATGCTAGTAGACTTCGACCACGAGTGTGGAAAGGTCAGACTGAAGCTGAATCTCAGCACAACGATGTTCATGAATAACAGACTAGTCCCTGATGTTCATTTTCTCTCAATGGAGCGAACATCTCCGAATGCAGCAGCTATGTCTACCTGGGTCGAGAACTCAACATGAGGAACTAATGGCGCCAGAACTGCGCAGGAAAAAGAAAGCAGCGTGGAACGCCTTCAAGAGCATTGGAACAAACATCTCCAATTGCAGCAGCTATGTCTACCTGGGTCGAGAACTCAACATGAGGAACAATTTGGCGCCAGAACTGCGCAGGAAAAAGAAAGCAGCGTGGAACGCCTTCAAGAGCATCGAAGAAGTGGTTAAGAGGATGAAGAACCTCCGGCTCTGGGCACGTAATTTCGACTCCACCATTCTTCCTGCACTAACATACACCTCAGAGACCTGGGTCCTACACAAATAGGATGAGAAAGCTATTCGGCTATCCCAAAGAGGAATGGAAAGAGCTATGCTAGAAGTATCACGTTTCACTCAAGTGAGAGAAGGAATCCGGAGCTCTGACCTCCATCGACAGTCAAGAATCATGGATGCCGTCTCATTTGCCAAGGTGTCGAAAATCAGATGGGCCGGACACATAATGTGATTCAGAGATGACCGCTGGACTAGAACGGTTACTGACTGGATTCCACGGGACATCAAAAGACCGCGTGGCCGCCCACCTTCGAGATGGTCAGACTTCTTCGTCAAAACCCTGAATGAATGGTTTGAGGCGCTTCCTGTTCTTGGAGCAAGCAGATATCCTTGGGCTACCTACACTAGCATGCAACAGGGACAAATGGAGACGTTACTGGAACCCGCTCCAGCAAATCGAGGATCAACGGGATAACAAGTGACAAGTGGCACCTTGGTCATTCAAAACTGCATCTCGGGCTTGGAGCGGTTGTACAGTGCTTGCCTTGCCCACGGTCAACCTGGGTTAGGTCTCAGGCATCCCATATGATCGCCCAAGCATTGCCAGGAGTGATTCCTGAGAGCAGAGCCAGGAGGAAGCTCTAAGCACAGCCAGTTGTGGCCACAAAGAAACAAACAAACAAACAAACAAACTGCAGCTCATATGAAGCCCATGTACAGCTTATAAAAATACTGGAGAATAAAGAAAGATGCACTAGGCAAGAGAGAGACCTCCAGGATAATCCTCTGCTTTCCATACAGGTAGTCCTAGTTCCATTTCCAGCATGAAGGGCTGGCATTCAATCTAGACACCCGGGTTCATTCCCTGGCACTGCAAGGTTACCCAAGAGTTGCTAGATAAGCCCATAAATTAGCAGAAAGGCAACTAGAATGTATTCAACTCTTTCTCTTATTCTACCTTTCTCTAGCATTTTGAGAACCAGACCAGTTTCTCTTGGTTACCCCACTTTTCCAGGACAGTAACAGACAATAGTATCATTTGAAGAAAATGGATGATTAATTGTTCCCTTTAACCAATATTTCAAGTTGTAAAGACTTAAATATGAAGCTTTTATAGTCACTGCAAACAAGTCACTTTTTCAGTCTATAGTTCAAATCAGAATCACTGAGTTTTATATTGCACACTGATTCCTGATTCTTGGAAATAAACGAGAATGAAGATATGAGTTACCAGAACTCATGGCACATGGAAAAAAGCATGTATTAAAGTATTAAATGCTTGCAGAGCTGAGGAAATTTTTAGCTTTACAAACATTCATGAAGAAGGAAGAATGAGTCTATGTAAGTCATTTAACCTCACAGTTTAAGAGCTTGGAAAATAACCAACTACAGGAGCCCAAATTAGGAAGGAGGAAGGAAATAATAAAACTTAGAGCAGAAATTAAGGAACAGGAAGCCAGAAAATCAATATGAAAGATCAGTGAAACCAAGAGGTGGTTCTTTGAGAAAATAAACAAGATTAACAAACCACTAGCCAGACCCACAAAGAAAAGAGAGAAAGAATCCTAATAAGCAGAATCAGAAATGAAAGAGAGGACATCACAACAGAAACCACAGAAATTCAAAGAATCATCATAGGTTACTTTGAGAATCTTTATGCCACAAAATAAGATAACCTCTAAGAAATAGATAAATTCCTGGATTCCTATAACTTTCCAAGGCTGACCCAAGAAGATTTAGAATACCCGAATAGATGTATCACGAAGGAAATTGAAATACTAATCAAAAATCTCACCCCAAACCAAAGCCCTGACCCACGTGGATTCACCAGGGAATTCTTCCAGACCTTTGTAGAAGATCTTTTCCCAATCCTTTCCAAGCAGTTCCAGGAAATTGTAGAAACAGAAACATTTTCAAACGGTTTCTGTGAGGCAAATATCGCCCTGATACCCAAAGCAGTCAGAGACACCTCAAAGCAAAAGAATTATAGGCTGATATCCCTGATGAAGACAGACACAGAGATCCTCAACAAAATACTAGTAAATAGAATTCAACAGCTCATCAAAAAGATCATACACCACAACCAACTAGGACTCATCCCAGGGATGCAAGGATGGTTCAACACGTACAAGTCAATCAACATTATACACTATATTAATAAAAGAAAAAAATAGAAGCTACATGATCCAATCAATAGCTGCAGAGAAAGCATTTGACAAGATTCAGCACCCATTTATGATAAAAACTCTCAATAAAATGCGAGTTGAAGAAATTTTCCTAAGTATAGCCAAAGCCATCTCCCACAAGCCCATAGCAAGCATTATTCCAATGGAGTAAAACGTAGTCTTCCCGCTAAGGTCTGGGACAAGACAGGGTTGCTCACCCAAAAACCTTTAAATAAGGGTTTTTGAACTTCAGCATTATTGGCACTTAAGTTATTTTTCTTTTCATGAGTGGTCACTACAGATTCCCATAGATTCTCTTTCATTATGCAAGCTTCCCGTGGCGTATTCCAGATGCCAAAAACAGTAACAACAAGTCTCAAAAATGGAGATGTTACTGGTGCCCGCTCTTTCATTATAATAAAAAATACCTTAGAAGTTGCTAAGATGCTCCTAATAAAAGTCATTTGTTTAGATCTACCTATGCCTCCTTGTTTTCTGCTTTGGATGGTGCACAAAGTCATTTTACTAAAAGCACGATAGTCATGTGGAATGATACCGCAGTGAAGGTCTGTCCAAGACATAAAAAGGCCTCGGATCAGGATGGTCTTGCTGACTTGCTGCAACATTATTAGCATTCTCTTG
Source organism: Sorex araneus (assembly GCF_027595985.1). NCBI lineage: Eukaryota > Metazoa > Chordata > Mammalia > Eulipotyphla > Soricidae > Sorex > Sorex araneus. Next base: position 43,142,187 of record NC_073305.1, on the reverse strand, counting down.
CTAAATAAAATAAACTGTCTCCCAGTCTATAAGCAGCTTTGAGCTTGTGGTCTGTCACATACCAGCAAGAACATTCCAGTGATACTACTGATAGCTTTTTTCTTGTCTTATTAAATCCATCAGTAATTTTCCATTCGAGATGCATTGCAAACTCCTTACCTTATCCTACAATGGGTTTTGTCTCCCTATTCTGTCTCAATTTCTTTCAGCACTCTCCTTTTCTTCTTACGTCATAAGCAGAATCCTATGAACCAGTGCTGAAATTGTGTACTTCATGATTTTCACATTTGTTGATCCCCTCTATGATAAGTCCTTTCTCCTCTCCTCCTCTTCACTCCCAAGTACCTTTCAAAACCTAGTCCATGCCACCCCCTGGAGGAAGTTTTTCTTAGTCTCCTTTTAGTGGCTTTAAGACATGGGACTGATTAACGGCCAGGTTTTTCCATGCCCCACTGATGCCATTCTGTCTGAATCTTGCAAAACAGCCAACCGTGTCCATCAGGAATCACGTGTAGAGTTCCAGCAGGGATGATGCATAAAGTTCCATGCCTGGCGTGCTGAGCCACGCATGTCTAAGGCTAGATGGTGAGCTGGGTTCAGGAAAATGCGAGGGGTTCAGGCAGTGTCGGCGCCATCTTGCTGCCAATCAAATATGGTGTGGTAACTATGGAAAATGAGTAGGGAGTTATCTTATGATGTGTGCGGTTTAAGAATATGTTCACTCATGCGTGAGGCTCAGCCCAGGCATGTGGAAAGCAGCCTGGAGTGTGGCAGTAGTTGGGTTGTGGAGGTTGGCTACCGGGACTGGGTCCCTTGGGGCAAGGAGGGCTCTCACCCACCCCCTCTGGGGCACCCCAAGTGAAAACAACCTGGTGTGGGGTCTAGTGGCATGGTTATGGGGGCCTCATTTTATGCTCCATTCCGGGGGAAGAAGTCATGAGTTCTGGATGGTGGCCGATGAGGAGATTATCTGGCCAGTATTAAAACATTGAATGTGGCAGTCTCAGCCTGGGCCGGAGCTCGGACTCCAGCCGAGTTTCGACCCGGGTGGCCATGCCTTTGCACAGCCCGTGGATGTGGAACGAGCAGGAACCAGAGACAGCTTTAGGATTTGGGGTTCCAGCAAGTGCTTGCAACCATGTATGGAGACTGTGAACTAAGCTTTTGCCCCACACCGACTAACGGAGGAAATATCCTTCCTTCTTGGTCTCTCTCCCCTCCGGGAGAAGGCGTGGTGTCCGACATTCTATTGGTCCTTTGAGCAGGTATGAACTTTTGGCGCGGAAAAAAAAAAGAAAAAAATGTGCTTTGAACTTAAAACAGCCGCGGGATACCAGGGCAGTCTCAGCCCGGGCCGGAGCTCGGGCTCCGGCCAAGTTTCGACCCAAGTGGCCATGCCTTTGCACAGCCGGTGGATGTGGAACAAGCAGGAACCAGAGACAGCTTTAAGATTTGGGTTTCCAGCAAGTGCTTACAACAATGTATGGAGACTGTGAACTAAGCTTTTGCTACATGCTGTTCCAGGAAGGGAAATGATTCATTTTCCAACTTAAATCTCCGTGGACTTAATTACTATAATACAGAAATTGTAAACCTCGCGGCCGCTACCGCGGCCACGCGACTTTTTATCTCTTCATTCTCATCAGTGGAAAACTTATTATCAAATATTTCCTTGTCAATAGAGCTGTATTCTTGGGGGATAAATTCCAACAAAAATAGTGAGTCTGTTTTGAAACTCCAACAACAATAGTGAGTTGTGTGTTGAAATCTGGAATGTAATCAAGGTAAAGAGAAAAGGATGTGAAATTATCAGTCACGCACGGGGGGGGGGGGGTTGGGGGGTGAGGGGTGGGATGTATACTGGGTTTTTTTTTGTTTTTGTTTTTGTTTATTTTTGTTTTTATTGGTGGTGGAATATGGGCACTGGTGAAGGGATGGATGTTTGAGCATTGTATAACTGAGGTATAAGCCTGAGAACTTTGTAACTTTCCACTTGGTGATTCAATAAAATAAATTAAAAAAATAAATAAAATAAAACATTGAATGTAATTCATTATTGTGAACTACTTCATGAAAATAAAATTTGAAGAAAAAAAAAACATGTGGTATCAAACTTGATGAATACTCCTCCATTTGAGAGTAGTGACCCAGAGTAGTTTCCTGGTGCAGGGATTTGAGTATTTGTAGTTTTTTATATTCTCTGAGCTTCAAAGCAAAATGCTAATCCAGGAGAGAGCTGTCCACACAAGTTGACCTTCACGCTAAGAACACACAGCGCAGAAAGGACCTGAGAAATGGTGGTGCAGGGGGTTAAGGCAATTGTCTTGCATGCAGTCAACCCCAATTCAATCACTGGTGCCACCTCTTGCCTTTTGTCTAAAAACCCAACACACACACACACACACACACACACACACACACACACACACACCGAAAACGAACACAGTGCATGAAATGAACTGGCCAGAACTGAAAGCATCAAGCAACCCAAGTGAACCCAAAAACGGCTGCTGCTCAACTTTTCTGTCTCAAGTTCTGTTAATCCTGCCTCTTGCTCCACATACTGCAGCCACTCATCCAATTGCTGAATGACCTAGAAGAGTTCATTGCATGAGTGTTCCTCCACACCTGGCATTCAGCACCCTGTTCCTGAATAATTCCTAATCGTTCTTTAGGTGTCCCTTTGATGGTTTTAATTCAACAAATATTTTTCTGAGACCCGACCCTGTATGAAAGGTACAAATGCTTTTTTTTTTTTTTGAAAGGTACAAATTCTTACATCTCATCTGCTGCCTCAGCCAGGCAACTGGAGCTGAAAGTTACTGAGCATGACCATAGACAACAATTCATTGGCTCTTACTAATCCTCTTAAATCTCAGTAAGATTGACATTGTGATCGTCTTGAAATTCACATAGGAAACCTGAGGTGCCAAAAATATGTGGATATTGGATCCTTGGGACTGAGTTTGTATTTGTTACCTAATTCCAGAGCCATCGGTATTAGTCTCAATACTTCCTGTTTCCTTGTTCTGAAGCAGTGCTACACTTGTTCCAAGTGCAAAGGGCTTGTTTTTATCAGTCAGGGGAGACTTGAAAAGGTGCAGTCTTCATGGTTCATGCAGTGCAGTTTCCTCACCAACTCTCTGCTTAAAAAATGATGACAGTGTCCTCAAAACTTCAAGGAGTTTCCAATAATCTATGAGATCTGGGACTGAGGCATCTGTTTTACACTTACCTTTCTCTAAATTCTTCTCCCTCTGCCAGGAGTGGCTCCTCCTCCCACCCACCCAAGTATGTCTGAATAACTGTACAGGGAGAGATGAGAGGGAGAACTTTCTGCTCAGAATGAATCACCAAATGCCCCATACACACATCCCCACACAGCCTCAGGGCAAGCCCAGAGTCACCAAGCTTCTCAAAATGGCAAGTAATGCTACCAGAAACATATAATGGACTCTGTCTAGTGTGTTCCACACACTCATGGCAGAGATTGGCTGAACCACAGTTGCCTTCTGAACTCCTCACAGGCAATTCCTGGTGATGATGGTGGCACTGATTTCCTCTAAGACATGTCCCACCCAGGGAGCAAGGTGACTGAAATAAGGGACACACGGCCCCCGCCAGCCACCTGTGTCTTCTTAACTCTGGATGTGGAAGCCCTCTGACTAGGACCCTGTCAGGTTGAGCAGCCCTCAGGGACAGGACTTCTATCCAGCTATGGGTGACTTCTCTGACCCCTAATGTGAAAGGACACCATGTGAAGATTTAACAGGTGACGAAGAACAACACAGCAGTCAGGGCATCACTAGAGAGTGGGCAGGCCTGCATTTGGGGGTTTTCCCAGCGTGAAGCAGATGGAAGCATTGCTGAGAAGACGCCTTTGCGACAGCCACATGAAAGGGAGCCTGAGAGTATGGGATGGGTGGAGGAGGGACAGGGAAATCTGTCTGGGTATTTTCCCCACCTTATACTATGTGCTCTAACTCATCATCATCATCATCATCATCATCATCCCATTGATTGTCCATTTTCTCGAGTGGTCTCAGTAACATCTCCATTCGTCCTAGCCCTGAGATTTTAGAAGCCTCTCTTTATGTGTCCTTTCCCAACGGTGCCACATTGGAGGCTCTTTCAGGGTCAGGGGAATGAGACTCATCATTGTTACTGGTTTTAGCATATGAATACACCATGGGGAGCTTGCCAGGCTCTCCCATGTGGGCAGGAAACTCTCGGTAGCTTGCCAGGTTCTCCAAGAGGGAGAACTAGCTTATAAAATGTCCAAACTTCCGGGAGCTTGGTTTCATAGTCTCTGAATTGTTGGCCGTTGGTGGGATTACATGGCACCTAGGGCAGTTTCTGGGTGTGACCGCCTAGCTACTAGAAAATGGGGGATCTGGGCGGAAGAGGCCCACTCCCAATCTGAGCAGGCTTGGAGATCTCAGGCCTGGGTCCCACACACATGGGTTCCTCTGCCAGTTCCTTCATACGTGAGACTCATCTGAACTTGTCAGAGTCTCGTGCCCTCGTGACTGGCTGTCTTCACAGGGGCTTCTCGGAGGGGGTGGGTTGAGTTTCCCTTCCCACTGTTGGACACAGCGTGTGGTAGGAGCGACTCCATCATACCCCATTCCTGCTCCACATCCTGTTTTACTTAAACCTTTTTGTTTCTCTTAAAACCCCCATTTCTCCAGCCCCCGGCCATCTGTGAGGGAAGGTCATCTGGGCTGAAAACTCAGCCGTGGCTAATAGTTTCATAACCTCTATTCACTGTCTATAGAACCCACCCAGACACAAGCAGGGTGGGTAGCTGCCAGAATGTTCTGAAAACATGTCTAGGTCACCTATCCATAACTGCTGGTTTGTACTATTTGAAAGTATGTTTTCTTCTGAATCATGAATGAATCATGAAACTTGCATTTTCACTTACGTTTTTGTTAAAATTTGTACGTGTGGGTTAGGATGTAAGCAGATGTAACATTAACTATACAACTTGCAGCTTTTCCCTTGTTCAGGGTCTTGCTTGGGCCTGCGTGCCTAGAAGCTGGACCCCAGCTAGCTGGCTTAATAAACTCTGCTTGTGTGTTACATTACTGGCTGAACTCTTTGTGCGGATTCGGAGGGGAAATTATCAACACCAGACCTTAACACCCACCCAGAGCAGAGCCCCGGAGCTGAGCAATGGCAGGCGAAGCAATGTCAAATATTAGAGCAAAAACATGCAAGTACGAAAGTACTCAGGGCCACAGTGCTAGTTAAAAGGGCTGGAATGCAGCATGCTTTGCATTCAAAAGGTCAAAAAAAAGTGTTCTGGGGCCGGAGCGATAGCACAGCGGGTAGGGTATTTGCCTTGCACGAGGCCGACCCGGGTTCGATCCCCGGCATCCCATATGGTCCCCCAAGCACTGCCAGGAGTAATTCCTGAGTGCAAAGCCAGGAGTAACCCCTGAGCATCGCTGGCTGTGACCCAAAAAGCAAAAAAAAAAAAAAAAACAGTATTCTAACTAGTGTTCTAAATATAAAGAATTCCAAATATAAGGCTTGCATGAAGAACCACTCACGGTTTTGTGACTTGGGTAGAGGGGGACTCCGAGGGGTCTGCTGGGTGGGTCTTTTTCATGTGGCTTTCTTGGCGATCCCTTGCACCCAAGATCTGGAGGACTGACTGCTCTGAGACAGTGTCCCTTGCAGGCCTAGCCCTCAGCAGTGCAGACTGGGGAACTGAGTGCAACTGGGAAGATCAGCTGTCCACATGCAGCCTCACCAATAAGTGGTGTTCAAGACTTCCAAATGGAACGTTGTGAGGGACTTGACTGGGACTACAAGGTTTCTTAGGACCTGGATGTCCCAAAATGTCATATGAACCATATGCTTTCAGTTAAGCCAGTCACAAAAATCTGATTACATTCAAAGAATTAATTCTCCATCTGTATGGAAGTAGTAATAAGGCTTTAGCAACTTTATGTACTCTCCTACATACAAGAGAGCTAGCAATCACTTGTTCGCTTCATTGCAGGAATCTATTCCCCATGTATTTTTTTTTTCTTTTCTCCTGTAGCACTGTAGCACTGTTGTCCCATTGTTCATTGATTTGCTCGAGTGGCACCAGTAACATCTCCACTGTGAGACTTGTTGTTACTGTTTTTGGCATATTGAATATGCCACGGGTAGCTTGGCAGGCTCTTGCCATGCGGGCGGGATACTCTCAGTAGCTTGCCAGGCTCTCCGAGAGGGATGGAGGAATTGAACCCAGGTCGCTGTGTGCAAGGCAAACGCCCTACCTGCTGTGCTATCACTCCAGCCCCTTTTCTCCCTACTTTATTTAAACATTGTGGGATTTTTCACCCTTTTTTATTTTTTAAATTTATTTTTCATAAAGTTATTCACATTAATGGATTACATTTAATTCGACACCAGTCCCAACACCATTACACCTTCCCACCACCATTGTTTTGAATTTCCCTGCCACCGCTCAAACCTGCTTAAAAGGTAGATACTAAATAATTCATTTTGTATTCCTTCTTATGAATAGCCTCTTGGCCATGTGCTCCTAAAATTCTAGATAATTAGGGTCTGGTTCTCCAGCAAGCTGCAGCTAGCTGCTCAGTTCCAAGATACTTTTGTGTGTCTCTAGATCACAGATAAGAAGCTCAAATAGCAGCCGGAGGCAGTTCATGGGTGTGACATCCAGGGTCCGTAGGGACAGGGAGATGAGAAGGAACAGCCCTTATCATCCCTTATCGTCGGAGGCTTGGTGTTTGCCATAGAGCCTGCATACCTGGGCTTCTCATTGTGTTCTGGAAGTTGGTGGCCGCAGGGATTCCTAGGGGCCAGGTGGAGGGACAACGCCTGCTCTCATCTGTGGCTCCTGGTGAAATCAGCCTGGCTTCAAGTCCAGAGACATCTCTGCAGTGAGCTGCTCAGTTCCGAGATTGTTTTGTGTGTCTACACTGTGGTTCACAAAGTCATTCATGATGATTTGTTAGATCGCTTGTTACCCCTAAATGGCTAATGGAATTGATCAAAAAATATTTGCACAGACGAAACTTTGTGAAAATTGTTTCTCCTCACCATGGAGACATCAAGTCCTTGTCTGAGGATTTACTAAGCTGTTGTTGCAAGTGAAACCTTCTGTGTTAATGTTTTTGTTAGTCAAGATTGGCTGGCTTCTGTGTTATATTCCACCCGATCTGGAGTGCTACCACTGGGATGTCAGTATTGTAGAGTTTGGAGATGCTGCTGCCGCGTGCTCCAGAAAAGTCAGAACATGAGCCTGAGTAGTCTGGCCAGAGGTGGCAGCTTTGGGGTGTGAGAGTGGCTGCGGGGGCTTTGCTAGAGCAAGCGCTGGCCCTCCCCACTCCACTCCATGACTTTTTTGGTCTGTGTACATACCAGCCATGGCTGCATCACTGTTTATATTATTATGCAAAAACTCCCATCCATGAATTTTAAAACTGTGATCCTACCTTCCTGGTATTCCTCACAACATAGTTTCTGCTTCAGAAATTCATTTCACAGGGCTGGAGTGATAGCACAGTGGGTAGGGCATTTGCCTTGTGGCTGACCTAGGTTTGATCCTCAGCATTCCATATGGTCCCCCGAGCACCGCCAGGAGTAATTCCTGAGTGCAGAGCCAGGAGTAACCCCTGAGCATCGCTGGGTGTGACCCAAAAAGAAAAATAAACTAATTTTGTTGTAGAGCAATGCAGCATCATTGAGAAGGACGAGTAAAGAGAGGCTTCTAAAATCTCAGGGCTAGGACGAATGGAGACCGCTCGAGAAATTCAACGATCAACGGGATGATGATGATGATGATGATGATGATGATGATGATGATGATGATGATGATGATGATAAAAACAAATTTCACATCTAAAATTCTAAAGCAAAAGGTTCATACATATGAAATTCCCTGAACTTACCGTTAGTTCGCCACCATCCTCATACAGATAGATTTTTTAAAGTGGCCCAAAACTCTTTAGAAGACTCATTTACCCTATCAAATAGGGAGTGGTACTTCATAGGACTGGGGTGATAGTTTTTAAGAGGTAATATATGCTATAAACCAGTATCAATATATAGTGCTATTTCACTCATAGCCAGGATTCATGGAGCCACAAATCAAGGGGTACAATGAGAATTGCACCATGTTTACTCCTACTGCTCAACCAACAACATATTTATTTTCTGTCTCATACCTTATATTCAGCTAATTTCGTTGTCTTAGTTACAAATGGAGGAATGCTTTTGCGAGGAGACACAACAATGATTCATTTTACTATAGGTCAAGACAGCCATGTGTCGCACTGGGTTGGTTCCTCTTGCCTCTGAAGTAATAGGCAGAGAATGGAGCCCTTTTACTGAATGGGCTGGTTGACCCTCTCTACCAAAGGGAAATTGGCCTACTTACACACAATAGAAGTGAAAGAGAATATGAAAAATGTTAATAATGTCTCCTGGTATTGCCATGTCTTGTGATCAGAGTCACTGAAAAATTAGTTTGATTTAAAAAAAAAAAAAGCAGTGGTCCAGATTTCATGAATTAAGTTATGACCTGTCCTGCAGGGAAAGAACCACAAGCAGTAGGAATACTTTCTGAGGGCAAAAGAATGGAATTGATAATAGAAACAGGAGATTATAAACACCTATGTACCTTCTGTATATAAGTACCTTAAGTACCTTCAAGTACTTCTCTGCGAAAGAGAAGACAATGTAGCAAGATTGAAGACAATGGACACGTAAATTATATCCTCATCTAACAGACACCCTGTCTTCAGTATCTTCGTGGACTCAATATCATATATCACCCACCTTTGCATGGGGTGGGTTAGACATAGATGACAGGTGTTTGCCTTTAATGACAAAGAAGAATCAGGAGGATTTAAAGATTCTGTAACTTCATCTTTTTCACTATCTGTAGGAAAATATTGGGTGTGTCCTTTCAGCCTTGCCACAGGGAACTTAGGTTTATCTGTTTATACCCATCACGGTGCTCCGAGTCACTCCCCTTCCTCTGTTTATTTGTAAACTCATCTCTGTGCCCTCCTCCCCAACTAGTTAATCACCTTTTCCCCTAATCAGATTCTGTTAACGTGTAAGATCAGATCCTTCTAGGATATTGAACTTGTATTGCATGTAAAATATTACTTTTCTCAGCCTTTTGTATAGTTTACTTTAAAGCAGTGTCCTTTCTGTATGGACATAGGAAGGCTGAAGACCGTTAATATTATGGTGTTAGGGTCTGGTATAGATAATTTCCCCCTCCAAATCCACACAAAGAGTTCAGCCAGTAATGTAACACACAAGCAGAGTTTATTAAGCCAGCTAGCTGGGGTCAAAGCTTCTAGGCACGCAGGCCCAAGCAAGACCCCAAACAAGGGAAAAACTGCAAGTTTTATAGTTGATGTTTACATCCGCTTACATCCTAACCCACACGTACAAATTTTAACAAAAACGTAAGTGAAAATGCAAGTTTCATGATTCATTCATGATTCAGAAGAAAACATACTTTCAAATAGTACAAACAAGCAGTTACGGATAGTTGATGTAGACATGTTTTCAGAACATTCTGGCAGCTACCCACCCTGCTTGTGTCTGGGTGGGTTCTATAGACAGTGAATAGCAGTTATGAAACTATTTGCCAAGGCTGAGTTTTCAGCCCAAATGACCTTCCCTCACAGATGGCCGGGGGGAGAAACGGGGTTTTAAGAAAAAACAAAAAGGTTTAAGTAAAACAGGAGGTGGAGCAGGAACCGGGCATGATGGAGTCGTTCCTGCCCTGCTCTGTGTCCAACAATGGTTTGAAATGAAGCCACCCAGACACAAGCAAGGTGGGTAGCTGCCAGAATGTTCTGAAAAAAATGTCTAGATCAACTATCTGTAACTGCTTGTTTGTGCTATTTGAAAGTATATTTTCTTCTGAATAATGAAACTTGCAATTTTTCCTTACGTTTTTGTTTGAATTTGTAAGCAGGGGCTATAATGTAAGCAGTAACTATGAAACTAGAAGCTTTTCCCTTGTTCGGGGTCTTGCTTGGGCCTGTGTGCCTAGAAGCTTGACCCCAGCTAACTGGCTTAATAAACTCCGCTTGTGCGTTGCATTACTGGCTGAACTCTTTGTGCGGGTTCGGAGAGGGGTAAATTATCGACACCAGACTCTAACAGTAACTTGGGGGCTGATTGACTCCAAATAATATTCCAAAGGAATATCCTCATTCCTTTCTTCGCCTACCTATCGCCATCGACCTCCACAGGGTGAGGGAAGTGACGTGAAACTATGAACAGGGGCAGCAGAAGAGATAGAGAAGTGCTGCCCCTTGATAATTACACAACTATCTTTTCATACACCCCCATACTAAGTTTCAGAATCCTGTTCCCTTTTGATCTATTTTCTCACTTGAACAGATAATACTATAAAAGATGTAGGGCAAGTCTAAGTAAGTCATTGAAGTTTTGGGACTTTTTTTAATTACTAAACTCAAGTTCATGTGCTCCCCACTTAAAGGTGACGATACAAGGATGATAATTGTTGGGAGAAAAACAGATTTCTGCAGATGCTACCAATCTGAGAAGATGGTAGACTTCTTGTCCCCCAAAACTATCTTGCATTCAGGCTGGGGTTAGTGGTTAGAGCTGACTGGGAAAGTATGTTAGCAGAAAATTATGGAAAATGGATCAGCAGGAATCAGATAAATTTCAGGAGTCAGATAAACTTCAGGAATCTTTGCAGAAGGCCCAGTGTTGACTCACTCCCTTCTCTGGACTGAGAAGACTCCTGGGGTGTAATAATTCCTAGGACTGTTCACAGAGGGTCTGATGTTTGCTTCGGCCACCGTGCTCCTATTATAGGTTAGGCAGGCACCCAAAAATCTTTCACAGAGTCAGTGTTGTCCCAATTTAAGGAGTCTTTATTAGCTGGCTGGTAATAAAGCCACTATTCTCTGGAGGGGAGAAGCCAGATGGAATAGAAAAAGGATTACTAAGAAAATGATGGCTGGAAGAACCAGTTGGGATGGGAGATGCATGCTGAAAGTAGATAGATAATGGACCAAACATGATGACCTCTCAGTGTCTGTGTTGCAAGCCATAACGCCCAAAAGTAGAGAGAGAGTATGGGGAATATTGTCTGCCTAAGAGGCAGGGGTAGGGTGGGAAGGGGGGGGTATATAGTGGATATTAGTGATGGGGAATGTGCACTGGTGGAGGGATGGGTGTTTGATCATTGTGTGATTGTAAACCAAACATGAAAGCTTGTAACTATCTTATGGTGATTCAATAAAATTTATAAATAAATAAATAAATAAATAAAGCCACTGCTCTCTCAAGCCCAGTCTGGAAGAGAGGCAGTGCCGAGAGCAAAAAGCAGGGTGTTTTATAGGGCAAAACCTCCTCCTGAAATCTCCCTAAGCAAGCAAGCAAGCAGGTTACAGAAGCTAGAAAGAATAGCAATTAGTCAATCTTGTGTCTTGACCCCAGCAGCAACTACTGGAACCCTATCCTGAAAACAGGTGCTGCAAGTTTCTTTGCTCTGGGCCCAGGGCACCGGAAACGACCCTTTCTCTTTCAAGTGTTAATCTCCCTCCTTGTGTTTTATGTCGATGTCCCGACTTTAACACTTCATCTGTAACTGGATTTGGTTTAACATCAAACCCACAATGTTTGAAACATCTTTTAAAACTGGATAAGAGCCAAGCAAGAATGAGAGGATTTTTTAAAATACATTTGTGAAGAGCAGGATAGCATCACTAATTAATGCATTCTCATCAATCCCCATTGTCAAGGTCTCCTTTCCATTTCTACGGAAATTGGAGATGGAATCCAATCTGGATACTTCTTCTGGGTAGGGTTTCATGGGAGTTTGGCAAGAGACTGATGTGGCGGGACAAACAACCCTTCGATTGGTTTAGTAGGGAACTGAACACCAGGGGGTGCTGTTTGTCATGAAATTTTCCAACCTTTCTAGACTTTCCTGTGTATGTAAATCAGATTAAGCCAAGTGTCAAGATGTCTTTTAGTATGGGACTGGATTATAGCTGACGTCTAAGAAAATAAACCGATGAAAATAGTTTCATTCGTATGTAAATAATACTGGATTTGTTGCAGTCACATGGTCTGTGCTTATTTAACAGTCTGTACCTAGGGGATTTTTTGCTGTTAAACTCAAAAAATAATTTTCTTTCTCATTAGTTTTTAACCACACCATCGGGAGTTTATTTTCATACTCTATGTAAATATTTAGGCAACAAAAATATTTCTTGTTATTTCCTACCAGGGTCATTATGAGGGAAAAGGGTATTTAGGACAAACTGAGCTTGTGGGAAAACAATATTCCTTTATCTGGTATTAAAAACCAAAGTCTTAGGAATAACATTATTTTAGCAAATGAATGCTTAAGTCTAGTAACATATAAATATATTACATATTTTAAAACATAATCTAAAATTCTTACAATTCATTATATCCATGGCCATGCTTCAGGTTTGTTTCCTTAACATTCTTCCATAAACCTACTTTCACATATATGTGCTTCCTTCTAATAAAGTTCTTCCAGCTCCATTCTATTTTTAGGAAAACTCTTTTATTTCCCCTTTATTTAAACTTCTGTCCCTTAATCTTCATTATCCAGAGAATATATTCACTTTTCTTCATTCTTTAAGTCCTTACTTGCCAGCAAACATTATAAATCTATGCTTGAAAACATTGTTTGGAGCCCAAACATTGATTTATAATGTTTGGATTCCACTTATGTATACATTAAACTACCTTTAGTTATAGGTCCATGAGGAAAAAAATGATTTGTAACACTGTTCAGCCAAGGTATGTGAAAGAATCTGAAAAAAGATGACTCCTAGGGGCTGGAGAGATAGCACAGTGGGTAGGGCGTTTGCCTTGCACGCGGCCGACCCAGGTTCAAATCCCAGCATCCCATATGGTCCCCTGAGCACGCCAGGGGTAATTCCTGAGTGCAGAGCCAGGAGTAACCCCTGTGCATCACCAGGTGTGACCCAAAAAGCAAAAATAAATAAATAAATAAATAAATAAATAAATAAATAAATGTTTCCTTGAGACAGTAGATACAAGGGCCAGGAGGGTTGCCCCATAGCTGGAAGCCTGCTTCACAAGCGAAGGGGAGAAGGCAGATGGAATAGAGAAGGGATCACTAAGAAAATGATGGCTGGAGGAATCAGTCGGGATGGGAGATGTGTGCTGAAAGTAGATAATGGACCAAACATGATGACCTCTCAGTGTCTGTGTTGCAAGCCATAATGCCCAAAAGTATAGAGGAGTATGGGGAATATTGTCTGCCATGGAGGCAGGGGGAGGGTGGGAAAGGGGGTGATATACCGGGGATATCGGTGGTGGGGAATGTGCACTGGTGAAGGAATGGGTCATTGTGTGATTGTAGCCCAAACATGAAAGCATGTAACTATCTCACGGTGATTCAATAAAATTTTTTAAAAAGTGAAAAACAATAAATAAATAAATGTTCCCTTAAATTATGATATTCTCTTAGAAGTGTTTTGCCAAAGGTCTGGTAAATACCATATGTCCATACAAATACCATCTGTCCAAGTTTTTATGCCACTTACTGCCCAACATGGACTCCTTTCAGATGGGACTCCACTTAACGGTGCAGAGAGGGAAAGGAATGAACTATTTTTCTGATCATGAAACCTGAGAAATAAGAGATAAATTGTCTGGAAAGGTTGAATCCCTTCCTCTCTCCCGGACTTGTCCACACTATTCCCTCAGCAGCCACCAGCACTGTCTCTCCAGCTGCTGCCTCCTCTGGCCTCTCCCTGCAGCGAACGGTCTCTCTGCCTACTAAGGAAAATGTGAACAGGCTCTTTCTCCATCACCAGGAGAGCTGGGCATGGGGACCACCACTGTCTTAGGTTGCTAACTATTCTGAAGCTAGGAAACAGAGGGTTTAGAGATTAAAATCTCTTCCATGTTGTTTTTTTAAAATCAAAGTTGATAGAAATAAGAAAAATAGAGTCAGAGAAACAGTGTAAGAGGTAAGGTGTAGTCAACCTTGTTTTGATTCCTGGTACCACCTATGGTCTCTCAACACAGTCAGGGGTACTCCTGAGCACAGAGTCAATAACTCCTAAGCATCACCCCCACAAGTCTCTGCCCATCCCTTTGTAATAGAACCTTCCTCTACCTTTATCCCAGGCCATCTTTTTTCTGCTTTCTGTCATAGCAGATTCGTTGGCATTTTAAAAACGCATTTATGTAAATGAAACACATGCCACGTGCATGTGTTACTTCTCACTTTCTTCCCTGGGCGTTGTTATTGTGAGACCAGCCACGTGCAGCATATGTTCATCATCTTGTTTTTTTGTTGCTAAGAATGTTCCATCGTTAACTTACCTATTTACCTGCTGATGAACATTCAAATTGCTTCAGGTTTTTCACTCTCACATATTGTCATGATCATATGTGAGTAACATTTTATAGAGACATTATTTTTGGGTTCCCTTGAGTAAATATCTAGGAATAGGTTGTTGCCTGGTTTCTCTAGCCTCTAGAATACGAGCAACAGAAGAGATAAACATGGGGTGTGCTTCACCTTATGAGAAACTACTAAGCTATTTATCAGAATGATTATACTATGCCTTCAAGTTTAAAAGTGCTACCAAACAGCTCTTGCTATGTGTAGCACAAATTTTGCATAAATGAGTAGTTTGTATTGAAATTACATCTAAAAATGCCAATCAGGTACATTTAGTGGTTTTCAAATTGGCAGACTGATGCCAGTTCACAATGTCACTGTCACTGTCATCCCATTGCTCATTGATTTGCTCGAGCAGGCACCAGTAACGTCTCCATTGTGAGACTTGTTGTTACTGTTTTTGGCATATTGAATACACCACGGGTAGCTTGCCAGGCTCTGCCATGCCGGCGAGATAGTCTTGGTAGCTTGCCAGGCTCTCCAAGAGGGGCAGAGGAATCAAACCCAGGTCGGCCGTGTGCAAGACAAATGCCCTAGCCCACTAGGCTAGCACTCCAGCCCGCCAGTTCACAGGCAAAAAAAAAAAAAAGTTCAAAACCACGGTTCTACCAGTGTACAGATATAAACTCACCCCTTGAGTGCATTGTTGAACTTGTTGAACACAAATACATGAGATGAGGACTGCATCCAGAGAAGTCATTTCTCTCACACTTTTTATTTATTTATCACTGGTTATAGGAGATCAGGAATAGAGCTTAGCAATGCTGCCCGTGTATAGAATTCCCTGCATCCACCAGCACCATTACAGTGCCATGCTCCCACTGAAAAGACTCTTTTTTTTCTTTCAGTCTTTATTGGATTTTTAATTTTTTAAAAAAATTTTAAATGAATCATCATGAGTGCAGTTACAGACTTACAAACTTTCGTGCTTAAGTTTCAGTCATACAATGATTAAATACCCATCCCTCCACCAGTGCCCATTCTCCACCACCAATGATTCCAGTATCCCTTCAACCACCCCCACCCTATCCCCCCCACCCCACCCCACCTCTGTGGCAGGCACATTCCCTTTTGCTCGCTCTCTCCTTTTGAGTGTTGTGATTTGTAATGCAGATATTGAGTGGCCATCATGTTTGGTCTATAGTCTACTTTCAGCTCGAATCTCCCATCCCAAACTGGCCCTCCAAGCACCCTTTACTTGGTGGTCCCTTCTCTATCTGAGCTGCCTTTTCCCCCAGCACATGAGGTGAAAAGACTGTTTCTATTTATTTCTCCACTCCACTTCTGGTAATCATCATAGTGTTTATCAAGGCCAGCAGCTCTTTTGTTGGGTTTTACCAGTTCCTTTGCTTTAGTTATTTATATCCCACATGTGAGTAAAACCTTCTGGCAATTGTCTTTCTTTTTCTTGTTTAGTTCACTTAGAATCACCTCAAGATCTTTACATTATTTTCCCAAATGTACAATTTTATCTTTGTGAATAGTTGAGTAGTCTTCCATTGAATACTTATTTCTCTAGTCACCTGTGGATGCGCATTTAAAGTTGAGTGCATGTTTTAGCTATTGTGAATAATATTGCTATAAACACAGGGGTGCAAAAAGCTTTTTGAAAAAATTTTGGTTATATCTTTTAGAAGTGGTATCCCACTGGGTCATGTGGTAGTACATTTTTATTTCTCTGTTTGGGGAAATACAAATTGGTGCAGCATCTAAGAAAAATAGAAAGAAGGAAAGAAGGAAGAAAGAAAGAAAGAAAGAAAGAAAGAAAGAAAGAAAGGAAGGAAGGAAGGAAGGAAGGAAGGAAGGAAGGAAGGAAGGAAGGAAGGAAGGAAGGAAGGAAGAGGGAGAGAATGAGAGAAAGAAGGGAAAAAAGGCCAGCAGTCACTTTTTTTTTCTTTTTGGGTCACACCCAGCAATGCACAGGGGTTACTCCTGGCTCTGCATGCAGGAATCACTCCTGGCGGTGCTCAGGGGACCATATGGAATGCTGGGATTCGAACCCGAGTCAGCTGTGTGCAAGGCAAACGCCCTACCCACTGTGCTATCACTTCAGGCCCCAGCAGTCACTTCTAATAGCAGTTTGAATGGAGGAGTCCAGGGTGTTAGATAGAGCTTCCTTACTGTCCCTAACCCAAGACTAAACCCAGTCTTGGAAAATGGTGTCATTTATGTAAAACAAGCTATACCCACAAGGTCTGCGGCCTTGGAATCAGACAACCTGACATTTTTTCCCCCTTCACCCTGGGGAAACAACTTAGCCACACAATAGAAGTAAAAGGTGAGCCCTTACTGCCCACTTTCACAATGTCCACTTTCACACCTCAGCACTGTGCAGAGAGGCAGTGTGTGGGGAGGGAATGGGAGGGAGCAATAGGGCTTGAGGCAGAGGGGAGGAGGGGTGGGCGAGGCAGAAAGTAACCAAATTGGAAAGGAAGTCAAACTATCTCTATGTGGGGCCGGAGCTAAAGTAGAGCAGGTAGGGCATTTGGACCCTGGTTTGATCCCAGCATCTCATATGACCCCCTGAGCACTGCCAGGAGTGATTCCTGAGTGCAGAGCCAGGAGTAACCTCTGAACATTGCCAGGTGTGACCCAAAATCATGTTTCTCAACTGATTAATCAGTCAGGGGTGCAGAGACAAGTCAAGGCGATGGAATGATCAAGCACGGAGAGCGGGAGCTCATTCAAGGCAGTTCAGCTCTGATAGGTTTCTGCAGCCTCATTTTATTGAGTTAATAATCAGGCATGTAGCGTAGTACATCAGAGTACATAAAAAAAACTTAAGATCAAAATACATATTGTCTAATGATTTAGTAACGCACAGCATTCCCGATGAAGCAAGACAGACTACCTTGTAAATCTTTTACATCCCACTCCCATACATTGTTTCCTTATTCTCTATAAACCTAAACCTATGCAAGCTTACACAATAGCCCAGCAAGGTATTTGTTTAACTTTCATTCAAGCATAGCACTGTAGCACTGTTCTCCCGTTGTTTATTGCTTTGCTCAAGCGGGCACCAGTAACATATCCTTTGTGAGACTTGTTGTTACTATTTTTGGCATATCAAATACACCACGGGTAGCATGCCAGGCCCTGCTGTGCGGGTAGGATACTCTTGGTAGCTTGCTGGGCTCTTCGAGAAGGACGGAGGAATCAAACCAGGGTCAGCCTCATGCAAGGCAATCACCCTACCTGCTGTGCTATTGCTCCAGCATACCACAGTTAATCTATAATAAAGAGCAACCTCATTGTGACATGCTAACCCCAGCCCAGTTCAATCAGAGTTCCAAGCTGTTTGCAGCTATGACATGGCCTTGCTTGCAAGAGGTGTCTCAGAAACTTCCTCATGAATCTGGTCAGGCTCCGACACAAAAAGCGAAACAACAGCAACAGCAACAACAATAAGACAACCATCTCTATATGCAGATGATATGATGTAATGAATCAAAAATCCTAAATGTCTCAAAAAACACCATTCATGCTAGTGAATTCAGCAAAGATAAAGTCTACACAATCAATATATTAAAATCAATTGTATTTTTATATTTTCAAGCCAAAAAAAAAAAGCATTCCCTTTGTCGTCATTCAATTGAAACGTTTCGGAATAACTATAAGCAAAAGAGTGTGATATCTGAATACCGAAAAACAGAAGAAACCATGGAGGGAAAAATGAAGATCTAAGTCCAGATGATCAATGTTCAGGGCTTAGAAGACTCAACCCTTCCTTCATTAAGCAGTCAATACTCCCAAATTAAACAGCAACTCACATACAATCCTAATCAAAATTCCTCTCTTGTTCCTTGATAGTGTCCTTTGACAAACGAGTTTTAGTTTTAGATCCGTTGTCATACATGTTTGTATCACACACCAGGTAAGGACCCACATTTATTCTTTCTCTTTCTTTTCTTTTCTGTCATTTTTTAGAATAAAAACATGTCCCCTTCCCTTCATTATTGAGATGACTGAGGAGCACACAGATGCTTGGCTGTGGTGCTCACACACTCAGCTAAAGTGCGCATCAGGGTCATACTCCTTGATTGTAATGTTTCCTGGGTTGTGGAGAGAGGGGGGTCACTGTGGTACACGCATATGTGCTCTCCAGGAGGTCACATTCTGGCCACTGCTTGCACATCTTTCCCTTGTGGTGCTTGCCTACGGTGAAGGTGAACGCTTCAGCTGCAGTGCTCAACATACCTAGCTGGAGTGGTCCATAGACTGTATACTCTTCCATTGCTGGAGGTCCCAAACAGCAGAGGCCAGGGACCATACTCAGCTGATGGGATTAGCAAGTGGGGTTCCAACTCTCAGCTTCAAGCTTGCAAGGTGGGCGCTTTTGTCAGTGGGCTGTCCTGTGGGTCTTCCAATTCATCTGTAGATCTGTTATTATTGTGACTGCCTGTTCCCCCAATGACAGGTTTCAGGCCCTCCCCTCCCCCTTATACAGTTCACATTCCCTTTCAGTCAAGACAGGAGTTTCATTTTTTTTTTTTTTAGCAAAGTATAAAAGAGAGAAGCACCACTTCTGCCTTAAGACTCATGGAAAGAAGTGGGTGTATAGGTGAGTTCCCTTACGAATGTTAAATTCATGCTTTTTCTCTAGCTAACAGTCTAAACCAGAATTCTAAGATGTTATGTGCTCCTGCATTACCTAAAGTGCCAGTAAATATTCAGATTCCTGAGTCTACCTCCAGAGGTTCTGGTCCCATTGATCTAAGGATTTTTAAAACTCTGTATTGTTACAAAACTGGTCTGTGAGCCCAATTTTGAGTGGAGCTATAACAAGACTTCCCTTCTTCTACTGCAGAGAAGTGGAGGATTTTGTGTAAGGTGGTATGATTATAATTATGATTGATGACTGGAAAGTTTTGAGCTGGTTTTTGTTTTCACTCCAAATTGTATTGAGGACCAGAAAGCTAAATTTACTCTCAGAATCAAGATGAACCACAGTGATGGTGCGGGAGAATAGCAATTGGTGAAAGGGGGTCAAACTCCTGGAATGTAAGAGAGTGGTTTGGGAACAACTCATCATTCTTCTTTGTATCCCCAAAGCCATTCAGTCCCAAACCATGAGTGCCTCTACAATGTTAAGAAAATTCATGAAAGACCTACAGAAAAGCAAATGGTTTCTGTAGATATCTCATTTAGTGCTAATTTGATGAGAATTTATATCATGAATGGGCACTGAGTTTTGTGAAATGATTTTGTGCATTTATCAGTAAGGACCAGTTGGGTGACTTAATTTATTTTTCAAACATTAAACCAATCTTATAATCACTATAGTTATGATTATTCCATTCAAATTTATAGCTAGATATGATTTATCAATGTTTAGATAAGAGTTTTTATGTCTATATTAACAAAGAATTAATTGTAAATGTTTTATTTTACTTCTTCCTTCCATAACTAACATATGCACTAGAACAATGATCTAGTCCAGAGTTTTGTGCTTTTTTTTATGGTTAATTAAATATCTATAGTAAGTATAAGATATTTATTATTTATATTTTCCATACAATTTTATGTCAGGTTTGGTAGGCTGAAACTTTAAGGAAATTTGGCCGTTTTAATTTAAATTGATAAATCCGTCAACTTGGTTATAATATTTGATCATAATATAATATGTTACAATTTATAATTAAACAATTTATTTTTATAATCAGAATAATTTTTTAAGTCTGTAAGATTGGTAGCAATGAACTCTTCTTTTATTCTGCTAGGGACAATGTATCTTTGCTTCTCTTTTTCTCAACCCATCTAGGGTTTTATAACTTTTGTTTAAAAATTCTTTTCCCAACAACCAACTTTTGGTTTTGTATATTTTCTATCTATACAAATGAGGCAGAAGTGACAGTTTGTTAAAGATGGTCAGATTCCGAGTTGAAAAGTAGAAAAGTTTATTGGAAAGTAGAGGAGAGAAGAATAGGATTTTCCCAAGTGGGGAGGAACTGAATATAGGACTAAGAAGAGACAGAAATCAGAGAGCACTGAGACCCTATCTTCAGTTTTCAGTATTATTATTAATTAGAATCATAAAACATCAGGAGAACTACAAATTCTTTAGTTGGGTTAGATTTTTACATATCTAAGGGCTTTGGTCAAAGATAAACATAAAAAGGTTTAGCTAAGCATAAACATAAATATGGATTTAGTTGAACATAAATATAAACAGATGTAAAGCACTTCCTTCAGAGGAAATTCTTTTAGGAGACCCGCCCAGGGCCAGCACTGCATCTCAGGGCTCCAGCATTCTGGACTCTGGTCCCCAGCATTCCCTTCTTATGCTGGTGGTGTCTTTGTTTGCTTTGTATTTGTGTTGATGGTGTATTTGTTATTTTAGCAAGCGACTGACTTAGTTCACAAATTAAACTCTCGTGAAGTTAGCAGCAGCACAAACTTCAGTTCAGTTCTCTCAATGTTCACTGGCACAATGATTCTTTAGAAGCCAGTCAAACATTTTGCCAAGGGACAAAAAGATCACTGTCACTTTCATCCCATTGCTCATCGATTTGCTAGAGCAGGCACCAGTAATGTCTCCATTGTGAGACTTGTTACTGTTTTTGGCATATTGAATACACTATAGGGAGCTTGTCACACTCTGCCTTGCGGGTGAGATACTCCCGGTAGCTTGCCAGGCTCTCCAAGAGGGAAGGAGGAATCGAACCCGGATAGGCCGCGTTCAAGGCAAACACCCTACCTGCTGTGCTATCACTCCAGCCCAGGATAAAAAGACAGTGCAGACATTTGGGGGTACATTGTATATGCTGGACCCCAGTTTGATCCCCAGCACCACATGTTTCCCCAATACTGCTAAGTGTGACCCCAGAGGTCCTAAGTAGCCCTGGATGTTTCCTTGATGGTCTGTGGCACCTGAATAGATGATCCACATTCTTGTGTCCTAGTGTTGAACCTTCTAACCCAGTTGGCCATGTATTGGTGGAAATGATGTCTGGGAATGCTGATCGCAGTTTGCAGTCCATCTCCCAGTAAAAACATTTGGGAAGAGGACATACATGGAATCCAGAGTTCTCCAGCTCTAGTTTTCTCCACTTATGCTCCCCTGGATCTTCAGGAGTTAGCGTTGCCCTAAGCATAGCCCTCTGGATTTTCAAGCTAAAAAAAAAAAAATATGTGAGTTTTCTTTTTATTTATTTATTTTTGCTTTTTGGGTCACACCCAGCAATGCACAGGGGTCACTCCTGGCTTTGCACTCAGGAATTACCCCTGGCTGTGCTCAGGGAACCTATGGAATGCTGAGAATCGAACCCAGGTCAGCCACGTGCAAGGCAAACGCCCTACCCATTGTGCTATCGCTCCAGCCCCCAAGTTTTCTTTTATAATTTTAACTGCCCCTCAAAACTAGAGCCTTCTCTTTGGCCAAAACCACAAAAAGTGGAATATCACCCTATACTACTTCACTGCTCTCTGTTTTACCCTAAACTCTTGGAGTATTCACCACCTTGGGCTGCAGGCATCATTCAGAGGCAAAGCACATGCTTTGCATGAATTCAACCAAGGGATAATGCCCCCCGACTGGGGAAAAAAAATCTATACAGTATTCACTCTGGTCTTTTGGCAGCTCAATATGACCCTTAGAAGTTTTTTTTCCATCGTTCTCATCTGTAGGATTGGTCTCACCAGATTTTATTCAGTCATTGCTAAATACAAAGAGATGTGGTAAGGAACAACAAATGGTCAAAAGCATGGGAACTGGAGAGTTGGCCCATAGAAATAGAATTATGGGGTGGGGTGGGGGGCAGATTGTGAGGGGAGAAAGAGGTCCTTGGGACATTGGTGAAGGAAAGCGGACAATCTGGTAGTGGGTGTAGTGTTGGAATGATGTATGCATGGAAGAGTGTGTGATGTTGGAATAATCTATATATGAAACTATCATTAACAGATTGTAAATCACAAGACCTTGATAAAAATGGGGCTGGGTGTGGAATGTGGAACCAAGTTAGTTATTCTCTGTGCAATAGAGTCCAGTATTTGACAACCTGATAGGCATGCCTGAAAAGTTCACTTACCAACCCATTCCAATGCATTTGCTCAGGGCCATAAAGCAGGAAAAGACCAAGACATGTGGGAGAAATAGGAGTTAACTTGTCTAACAGCTACTGCGTCTCTGTCAGGCAGACAAGTCTAAGGACTCTTGGACAGTTGAAGGGAAACTCAGGGGTCATGAGAGGTGAGATGTGAGATTATAATTCCCCAGCCATGCAGGCCACACAAACCATCATCCAAAAAGCCAGCCCATCACTCTGTTGCTTTGTTCTGTATTCATGAGACATGCTAAACCATGGGGAGTTTGTAAAAACTGCTTGATTTTAGTGTATTAAAATAAAAGGGGTGGAGGAAGAAGTCATTCAATTTTAAGAAATTCCATCTATGAAGCTGGAGGGTTTATATTAAGAAGATGGTCAGTTGCCAATGGTCCTGGTAGAGACAAGAGATAATGCAATAGAGTCGGGGGTTACCTATCTGATACAAAAGGTAATTAGATGACGGGCTGGAGTGATAACACAGCGAGTAGGGCATTTGCCTTGCATGCAGTTGACCCGGGTTCGATTCCCAGCCTCCCATAAAGTCACCCAAGCACCGCCAGGAGTAATTCCTGAGTGCAGAGCCAGGAGTTAACACCGGAACATCGCTGGGTATGATCCAAAAAATATAATTGGATGGGGACCTGAAAGATAGTATGGCAAGTAGCCTGCTTGCCTTGCACACTGCCACCCTGAGTTCTATCTCTACCATCCCATATGGAGTAATTCCTGAGTGTAGAGCTAGGAGTAACCCCAGAGCACTTCTGGGTTTAGCCCCCAAACAACAACAAAATAGGTAATTAGAAGACTTCTATTCCAAAACAGTTTCACTTCCAATTTGTCATACAGGAAATAACAAACATTATCAATTTTTTATTTCATTCTAAACTGTTAATTATCCAAGTTTATAGCCTAGAATACAACATCTGTCATAGCACCTGGTATATGTCAGTGATAGGGTTGTTGTATGAATTCATCTATAAAATATAAATATGAAACTTCCTTATTAGAAAAAAATTAAGAACATAAGTTAATTAAAGTTTTCACAGTTAAAAAAGAGTAAATAAAACACTCTTTAAAATCCATAACAAAGTTGATCTCCAACAATGCTAAAGAAAAAAAAAATCCCTAAAGAAAGCAGTTACCCTAACTAGAAAACAGACAAAACCCAAAGGTAAGAATTACAAATGAACAGCCATACAGACTCATTGTACTAATCTCCAGAAATATAAAGAATACAAAATAACCATATGCAATATTTCAAGTCTCTTAATTTGGGTGTTAATGCACTACTTCTTACATCAAAAAAATCTCGCTAAGAAAAATCACTTACCAATGAAGGGATGGGTGTTTGAGCATTGTATAAGTGAGACTTAAACCTGAAACTTTTGTAACTTTCCACAAGGTGATTCAATAAAAAAAATAAAATTTAAAAAAAAATCACTTACCAAACTAAACAGTAGAATTAGGGACTTCATGTTCTGGCAAAAGTTCCTCGTCTCATTACAAATAGTTCATAAATTGGAAGCTGGTCTCTGGCCCTCAGGTTTTTTTGTGATATTGGTCTTATTGGTCTCTAACATAAACATCTAACTTGAAACCCTATGTTTTTTTTCTCATTTCAGATACCTCAATAACTAGATGGAGTCCACAGACACCCCAGACAACTACACTTTTGACTATGACCTTAGTAGTGCCGTGTGTGAGCACAAGTCCTTTGGCTTTGTGACCATGAGCACTACCATCTTCTACCCTCTGGTGTTCCTCCTAAGCCTGATGGGCAACAGCCTGGTGTTGTGGGTCTTGGTGAAGTATGAGAGTCTGGAATCCCTCACCAATGTCTTCATCCTCAACCTGTGCCTCTCAGACCTGGTATTTTCTATCTTGTTGCCTTTGTGGGTCCTGGAATACCACATGTCCTGGTTTCTGGGAGACTTCATGTGTAAACTCTCCAACATGCTCTTCTCTGTCAGCCTGTTCAGCAGCATCTTCTTCCTGACCATCATGACTGTCCACCGCTATCTATCTGTAGTCAATCCCCTCTCATCCCTGAGCTTCAACACCTTCAAATGCCGTATGCTGGTGACCACCATCGTGTGGGTAGCCAGCATCCTGTCCTCCATCCCCGATGCCATGTTCCACAAGGTGAATGATAGTTCTTGTGACTATTCAGGGACCATGTGGCATGCTTTCTCAGTCTACCAACACAATACGTTCTTCCTGCTCTCTCTGGGGACTATTGTGTTCTGCTACGTGAGGATTCTTAGCACCCTGCTCCGCATGCGGTCCAGACGTCACCACCGAACAGTCATCCTCATCCTCACCATCGTGGTAGCCTACTTCCTCAGCTGGGCTCCCTATAACCTGGTCATGTTTCTGGAGACATTATTGAAACTTGGAATCATCGGAAACTGTGGGTTCAAACAACAGGTGGACTATGCCTTGCTCATCTGCCGTCACCTTGCTTTCTCCCACTGCTGCCTCAACCCAGTGCTCTATGTCTTTGTGGGCATCAAGTTCCGCAGACATCTCAAAAGACTGTTCCAGTTTTGCTGGCTCTGCCAGCATCAGGCAACCAGTTCTCTCCCCAAAGCTCACTCTCTGGGTGGATTCAACTATGAGGGTGCGTCCTTCTATTGAAAGGAGTTTGGAGATTTAGGCAAAGGTGTACAGAGGACCTGGAGGAGTAGCAAAGAGAAATGACAGAAGGTGCAACATTGAGATTTCTATGGTGGCAAAGGTGGGGTAGGTGACCTCCCCCGACTATGACCCTTCTTCTCAGGAAAAGTGGTTTCCCACCAGGAAATTTTATACTACCACCTAGAAAAATGCTTCTTGAATTCTGCTCCATTATTCATTCCCCATTCCCCATTTATTCATTCATATTGACATGGATTTCCCATAACTACTTGGGTCCTAAAAATGGGAAGATTCCCAGAAACGAGCATATTTCAAAACTTTTTAAAGTCCTGAAACTGTGTAGATACTGAAAACTGGCACAATGTTTCTTCCTTCCCTGCCTGTAGTGTCTTCCGGGCTGATCTGGGTGGTGGTTAGCTCTGCTCTCCAGTAGATGCAGGGTGCACCTGTCCACAAAACCAGAGTAACCACATCCTAAACAAGTATAGTCAGGATGAAATTTGAATTCTGAAAACCTCCTCCTGCATTGGAGACAAGTTCTGTATTACAGTTCCAGTTTCTAAGACAAAAACTGGAACTTTCATATTGATTCCGTAAGACTCTTATTAAAGCCTGAAGTGCTGCATTCTGCAGAATGCATTCATTTGGGGAATATAAAGAGGAATAAAGCATAGTAGGTACCCTCCAAATGCCAACAGACCAGCCTACAGCCCCGCCCAGCCAAAGTGAACAACTATCTTGGCCTAGATATCCAGGGTGAAGATACCTACAACTTCTATCTTCTGTTGATAGTCCTCACTTTTCATGGGAATTGTACAAGGGAGGAGCATCCTATAAGAGCACAGGGTACAAGTCTGTCAGAAGGAGCAACCAGAGGGCTGCACACCAGTGACCACATTCTACATGCTCAGCCCATAGACCTGTTGCGCTTTCCCTGCCTTCCAAGCGCCGAAACTCCTGTTCAATCTCTACTGAACTCTTGTAGGCCAAGCCCTCCCTTCTAGTAGAAAAATGTTCTATGGACACAGCCTGAAGGTCTTCTGGCATATCTCCATCAGAAACCCCATCGCAATTCCCAAAGAAAATCCCCATGAAAGCATCATCCCTTTCATGGTCTATGGAACAGAGCAGGACAAAATCATTGATGTCTGAAAAGTAACCGACCTCCCAGCCCAGGGCAGCTCAAGAACTCAAATGACGTCAGCCATACTGGAAGTTCCTTGAGGGTCCCCACCCAAAGGGCTACCTACCCATGAACTCTTCTTCAGCACCCACCAAACCACTAGCCCTGACATCAGTGGGTTTGTTGGACTCATAATGGTTTTCGTGTACTCAAGCTACCTGAGATGGGACAAAGAGACTCATCAAAGCAATCTCCAAGGAAACTCAGGAGATTCAGCAATATGCACCCTGAAGCCACCCCTGAAACTCTTTCATTTACTCACAGTAACCTTGGACCTCTTAGCCTCAGCGTCCTCATCTGTAAACCTATAAAGTCCAACAACATAAAGATAGACTCTACTTACTTCATAAAGTGTACATGAGGTAATGTGTATAAAATTATTTGCTTAAAAATTATCTAAAAAATAAAAGTTCTGCACAAATAAAAGTTTAGCATGTAATCTAGCATCAGACTCGTTTTATTCTCCCATCCCCCCATCCAAATTACCATGTGAAGCTCCTGAGAGAACTTGGCTTATGAGGAATTTTGATATGGATTTAGAACTAAGGGAGGAGGACAGAAAAGAGATTGGAGGGAAAGGTGTGGAGCATCCTCATACAAGTTAAAATGGTAGGAACTTTCAACCTCAGCAAAAATGGTCCAGGAGGCCAAGTCTGTATTGAGCTTTCAGATTTCCATTCTTATTTCTTCCCTACTCTGGAACCCAAGTTTTCGCATTGCCCAAATAAAGCAAAGGAAAGGAATTGCAGGGCAGATGTAGGGGAATGTGTAAACTGTGAAAGTCTCTCTGAGAAGGTGGCATTTTTGGCAAGCTCGAAGGGGGTGAGCATGACAGTTTTAAAACATATCCACAAAGCCTGTGACATTCCTCTCATTGAGAGTTGGGGCGTGGGGGGGCAGAGGGGCGTCTACATATCCTCTCCCTGAATTGCCTGATCTTGGAGAATGTTTTATAATCTACAGAAAACAGCAAAAGTGGCCCTGGGAAACTTTGGAGGGGAGGACAGAATAAGCTCCTACTCCACCTGGGTTCCCTGGACTTGTACTTTGGGATTAGACAGATGCCAGGGAAGAAGTCTGCTCTTTGAGAACTCCCTGCTGGGGAAACCAGAACCCAGAGCCCAATGGCACTCCCAGCTGACAGCGTCATCAACCACAGACCATATGCTGCCCCATCTAAGTTACCATATAATCTGCCAATCGTTGGGCAAGGTGGTTGCTGTGAGTTTTATTATTTACACCTTTTTTTTTTGGTTATACCCCAGCAGTGCTTGGGGGAAATTCCCTGTAATACTTGGGTCCTCAGGGAACCAGGTGATTCAGGGATTGAACAAGGCATGTGCTCACTTGGCACATTGAATTCTCTCTCTGGTTCCTGTGAGTTTTAAACATAATACTGTGTTCAGCATAAAACAGATCCTCAAAAAATATTAGGTTGTGTCTCTCTTCTCTTCAAAGTCCTTTTGGGTCTAAGTTCTGAAGAAGGCAGCTGGACCAGATGACTGAAATGGAATCTTTTTTATTCTTCATAGTTCATAAAACTCTTCAGACAGTGGTTGGAACAATGGTTTCTCTTTGATATCTTCTTCCTCCTTTTCCTTTCAGAATCTTTTAATAGGGAAAGAGAACGAAAAATCACTTCTCCCCAACCCTCTCCCTTTTAAACTAACTTACTGTTGTATTTGGCCAATAATAGATCATCTAAAATTAACTAAGAAAGGGTCAAGGAGATTGCTGGATGGCCTGAGCATGTGGGTTTGATTCTTAGCATGGCATGGTACCTGTATACTACCCAGAGCAACTCTGAGCCCCAAACTGGAATGAACCATGCATGGTGTGACCACCAAACCAAAACAACAGAAGCACATACAATTAACTGAGAAATTTTCTTGCCTGTAGCATTCTACTCCGAGTCCTCTCTTTCTCCAGTTCTCATGGAGAAAGAGAGGTTCTTTGTCTAAATCCTGTAAGACAGGAAGGTCTTTCAGGTTTTAAGCGGTGGAAACATGGTCAGGGAGTAAAGGATGGTGCAGCCAGAACTGAATGATGGAATCCAGTCACAGACTGAAGAATCAGATGTGCAACTCTTTGTAAGGAGAACATTGGGTTTGTCCTTTCAGCCTTGCTCCAGGGAATTTAGGCTTATTTGATTACACCCATCACAGTGCTCCCAAGTCACTCCCATTCCTTTGTTTATCTGTAAACTCTTCTCTGTACCCTCCTTCCCAACCAGTTACTCACCTTTTCCCTAATCAGATTCTGTTAACTTGTAAGATCAGATCCTTCTAGGACATTGAACTTGTATTGTAAGTTAAATATTGCTTTTCTCTCTTTTGCATAGTTTACCTTAAAGCAATGTCCTTTCTGTATGGACACAGGAAGACAGTTAATATTATGCTCCTGTAACTTGGGAGTTGATTGACTTAGAATAATATTTACTCCTGGGGCTGGAGCGATAGTATAGGGCATTTGCCTTGCATGCGACCGACACAGGTTCGATTCCCAGCATCCCATATGGTCCCCTGAGCACGCCAGGGGTAATTCCTGAGTGCGTGAGCCAGGAATGACCCTTGTGCATCGCCAGGTGTGACCCAAAAAGCAAAAAAAAAGAATAATATTTACTCCTGGGCATCTGCTTTCTCGACTCAGTTGCCCTTAGTTCCTAGCACCCCAAAAGCAGGGTCCTGACGAGGGACAGAATGGACCCAGGGTAAGCTGTGAGAAACCCTGGCATTGAAATGGGCCAGGCCAAAGTGCCACAATACTCAACTAGAAGTTGAGAGCATAGTCATAGACAAATGCTGTCATAATCCAAAGATAACAAAAAACGAGATTAGGACCCTGCTGGGGTTAGGATGATTAACCTGGCCTGAAGAATGTGGTCTGGAATGTATAGTGAGATGTCCCCAGGAAGAACCAAACTTTAAGTTTATATCTCTTACTGTGCTCATACAGAATGACATTGCTAGAAATATTAGAAGTAAATGGATTACTAGCTGAGGAAAGAAGAAAGCGACACACCCTTGTTAGAATCCCACCCTAGAGCAGATCTCCTAGTAATCTGGAGTAATCTCTTTAGATGAGATTTTGTCCTTGAGGAGTGGTTTTAGCTCTTTGTTGATGTGTTAATGTTCCCACCCACCTTTGTGTTACCACCCTATGTGATTGCTATATAAACTAAGACTATAGGAGAAATAGGGGGAGAAGACACAAAAGCAGGGGGTCTGAGGAACTGGCCCAGAACAGACCACAGGAAGCAATTTAGCTTTCTCAAGACTCTTTTTACAGGAGCCTGCATGGCAGAATAACTTGATTTTCTGCCCCTGAGCAAGGAATTCGGATACAGGCACTCCGGGTTGCAAGAAGGGTGGTGGTCAGATCAGATAACCAGATCCATATCCCAAGACCCATATCACAAGACCCATATCACAAGACCCAGGACTGCCCCCAGAACCGGGACATTCCTGAATATTGGCGCGAATACTGATCTCTAAAACCATAGGCTAAGGAGTGATGTTCTTTTAAATGGATCGGTTAAGAAAGTTTGCAATATTACAAATCTATTGGCTATGAAATGCGCGGGCACTGCTGTAATGGCCGGGGAAGGCCTATATAAGATCTCCTTTGGAGAAGCTCGGGGTCTTTGCCCAACCTGCTGGACCTGCGTGTCCGCATAGGTGGCTGGACCCTGGCTAGCCAGTCTTATAATAAGCCCTGCTTGCTGTTTGCAGTCTCTGGAGTCTCTTTGTCATTATAGGGAGATCTCGATCCACACCCTAACAGGGGAAGACACAGAAGCAGAGCACAAGGCGAAAGAAGTGAGAGTGAGAGGGGCCCGGGAGAGAGAGAAGCAGAGGGGCGGAGAGACAGAAGCAGAAGGGGAATGGAGATCAATTGATACCAACCAGCCTGATTCTCGTTCCTTCCTTCCCCTCCCATCACCATCAACCTCCCTGGGGTTGGGAAAGTGGCTTGAGACTACTGAACCCAGGCGGGAGAGATAGAGCGACCAGAGTGACTGACACTGCCCTTCTGTGAACAAACAATTCTTCTTAAAAAAGTTATTACTGATAAATGCATCTTGCTCAATTAAGTCCAACCTCTACAGAGCCAGCTATTCAGTGGCTTGAATATATTTGTAAAGTATAAACATAAACTTACCTAAAAGTGGGACAAAAGTTAAAGGGTGGTATTTTAAAAATTTTTATTTATTTTTAAATTTGACTTTTTGGGTCACACCCAGTGATGCTCAGGGATTACCCCTGGCTCTGCATTCCTGGCAGTGTTTGGGAGACTATAAGGGATGCTGAGGATCAAACCTGGATCAGCCTCATGCAAGGCAAACACCCTACCCGCTGTACTATGATTTGGCCCAAGCATGATATTTTATTAACACTGGTTTTAAGTGAGCCCCAATGTTAATGATGTCCGTGACCCCACGGGTGACTTATGTGAAGTGGGTCACTTTCTCCCCAGTCGCTTCTACCGCTTCTACCACCCGGGGCCCAGGATTACTGGGTTCTTGTCTCGCTCTTGGAAAAGAATTTCAGGAGTAGACAAGCAGTGAAGTAAACAGATTTTATTTAGAGGCTTTTTGAGGGGAGGAGGAAGGGATAAGAGGGAGAGAGAAGAGTAAGAGTAACACACTCAAGAGAGAACACCGGCTTCTCCAAGGGTGGAGAGAGCTCTACGCCATCCTAGCATTAGACAGAAAAGCTTAAGAGTACACATCTCAAGAAGAGAGATGCGGGCAACACATGTGCTCGGCCACATGGGCGCAAGCAACACATGGGCTCAGGCAACAAATGCACCCCCTTCCTTTGTTCAAGGTGTCTTTTATAGGGTTTCTTCAACCTGCCCCCACGTGAGGCTTCTCTCCAGGTAAAAGTTCGTTGCTAAGGAGGTTACCAGGGAGGTTGGGAGTGTTGATGGCCTTCTTTGGGGTACTTCCTGGGGAGGGGTCCATTATCCTCAGGGTCTGCTGATGGTCTTATCGGGTCTTTTGTTTTCTGTATCCACAGGGTGGATCAGTCTTTAGATTCTCCTTCCCAGACTTTGTTAATCTAAGTTTCATTGCCAAGGGCCTTTCCCTATCTGCCTGCCTACATCATTAAGAAATGAGTATGACCAAAAGATGGGACACTGTGACTAGAAACATAGCAAACTCTTAATTTAGACTCAATACATGAAAAAGATGATCGTTTCTGAACATAATAAAGATTAAAAAATATGGGAGCTATACTACGTGCTTTTGGTACTCAGTCTTTGGGATGCAGTTATATTTATTCATTGACTGCACAGTCGTAAATCAACTCAGAATAATCAGAGTTCAATTTGCCAAAGTCACACTTGGAAGGCACTGAGTTCAAAATCCCAATGAGGTGATTTGTGGACACAAGCACGCCGTCCAGGATGGAAAGGGTTAATGCAGGGCGGGCCAGCGGGCGGGGGAGGAGGAGGAGGAGGAGGGTGGGCTGTGGGGAGGATGGGTGTCAGTCTCCGTAACCGACCCCCGGAGGGCAGCCCGGGTTCCAGCGCCAGCCGCGCCGGCTTCACCCGCGGGAGATGCTCCCGGGATCCGCTAGGCAGGAGGCGTCAGGGCCAGTGGGAGTCATAAACCTGGGCTCCGCGAAGCGTGTCGGGAGTTGTAGTCGGCGCCCGTTCGCCCGTGAGGTCCGATGGGAGTTGTCGATCACGACCGCGCGGAGCATGCCGGGAGTTGTAGTCCGTGCCCCCCCACCCCCCCGTGCCGGCGTCGGCGTATCATGGCCGCCCGCTCCTCGCTCCCTGACTCTTCCGCTTGACCCCAGAAAGTTTCGCTTCTGCCCCTCCTCGGACCCTTGAGCGCGTAAGTGCCTCGGGAAGCCTGCGGGACCTCGGGGGCTGTGTCGGCCGCTCTCGGCCCGGGAGCGGAAAACTCCGGGGCGACTGTCACCTGTTGCGGCGCCCGTCCCCGCCCCCCCCGGGTCTCCCGCAGACCCCGCCCTGGCTCTGGCTCCTGCCCGGAGGGTCCGGGGAGCATCAGGGGCCGCCGGGGCCGGCGCGGGCGCCGGGGCTGCCTCCGGGGCTGCCTCCGGGGGTCAGTTACGGAGACTGACCCCCCACCCCCACCCCCATTCCAAGACCCCCGCCGGCCGCGCGTCCGCCGCCAAGCCCGCTCCGGGACCGCTGTGTTTGCCGACGAGCTTGGGCTGCTCCGGGCGGTGGACAGGTCCCGAGTGTCCACTGACCCCGTCCGAGAGGCGGCGGAGCCCCAGAAGCGGCGTTTCTGGCGCAGCTGGGCCGGGACAGCCCCGATCTGCCCTTGGCAGGACCCTCGAGCGTGTCGGGGTCTCCTCTCCATCTCCCCCAAGGGGACGGTTGGCGCCCCGCAGGGCCACTGTCAGATCCAAGTCCAGCCCCTTGGCGATGGCCCCGGGGTGCCCGCAAGCACCTGTCCGCTTGTGGGTTGACTGCCCGGCGCGGCCGCGCTGGACCTGGGCTAGAGTCCACGCTCAGAGCCCGGGGAGCGGAGCTGGAGGGGCAGGGCTGGCTCTTATTTTTTCCCGAAGAAGAGCACGTTTGGTGCAGCCATCCTGCTCCTCCTTACTGCACGGGTCCTCTGGTGCCCCTGGGGCTCCTCACACCTCCAGAAAGAGAAAAAAAAAAAAGAGGGGGGAGAGGTGAATTGCGGACTGGGGGGGGGTGCTGGGGGAAACGGCAGCGCTACTGAAACTGGGGGTGTTGGCCACAGCCCAGCTGCCCCCTCTGCTCCCCTCACCGCAGCAGTTTCCTTTCCCTGCAGAGAAATGGGTCAGCGGACTCTGAGGTCGCAGGAGCAGCTGCCTCCAGGGGCCTGTGGTCTTCTGGGGAGCAAACCTAACTGAGACTGGAAAGAGTCAGAGCCAGCGTCAGCAAGTTCTGGGTGTTCCGCTGGCAGAGGTTTTATGCCTCCAGGGTCCCCTGTTTTCTATATTTTCAGTTTGTTTGTCCCTGGGTTTATTTATATATTTATTTTGTCCACACCTGATGGTGCTCAGGGATTACTCCTGGCTGTGCTCAGGGATCACTCTTGGTGGGACTCCAGGGACCATATGTGATGCTGGGGATTGAACCCAGGGCAGCTGCTTGCAAGACAGGCTCCCTACCCCATGTATTCTCTCTCTGGCCTCTGTCGGTGGCCCTCTTTTCTGTGACAGCCAGTGTACATGTGTTACCAGACACCCCCGTAAGAGTTGTAGGTCAGCGTTCTGATCACCCTGGAAAGCTCAGTTCATTCTCTATGATCAGACCCGGCCTTCTTTGATGAAAAGGGTCTGAAAAGACTTGCCTTCAGAATAGGCTTTTTGCTTCAATTAGAAGGGTTCCTCTTCAGGTTTTAATTTTTTTTAGTTGTTTTCACGGAAGAAATTAAGCAGCTAGAACAATGGAAACATTTGGATATTGTACAGGATATAAGGCTACAACATATTGTGTGTATACACTTACGTACATATACAAGGTATAATATGTATTGTACCTTGTTTGGGGTAAAAGAAACATCCCTCTGGCCACCTGTTGGATTCTCCCCTTGCTGGCTCACTTGGATCAGTTTTGCATTTGCTTTGTAATTGATGCTCTGGCTTCTTCTCAGGCATGAGCACAGGCTCAGTGTTACACGTTGACCCTGTCTTCTGTAGGGCAGAATGACTCCACAGATGTTTGTGTTCAGAGCAGCCATCCTTAACACGACTAGCGCAGCCTCTGCCTACAGAACCTCCGGTGTGTGGGGGTGGGGGGGCACTTTTGGCATGGCAGCCCCCTCTGCTCTACAGGAGGAGGGCTTGGCCACCAGACAGTCTGGGTTTCCTAATGATTCTGAAGGTAACTGGTGACTCAAGACTGGGCCGTCCTTTCAGTGTGAGGCAGAGGAAGTATGTCCTCTCCCTGTGGTCTCAGGGTGAACACCAGTGGTAGGAAGTTGGGAGGCACATTTGGAGGCTGTTTGCTGGGGCAGCCCCTAGCAGCCCGGCACATGAGCGCTCCGACCAGGTGCGTCGTCACCCTCGGGCGCCACCTGTGAGCAGAGACGATTCAAGGTTGACCTTGCCAAAGCTCCTATTCTGATGGCTGTAATGTCATTGTCTTTTCTCGCTCAAAAGAATAAGGCATTTTCTTTTTGTAAGCTTTAAAAATAAATAAGGCTTTTTCTCTTTGTGAATGCCAGTTTAAGAAAGAAGCAGCCTTTGATAAGGAAAAGGGTCTTTGTTTGAACTACTGCATAAATAGGTATAGTGCCTATTATAATGCTGCCACAAGTCAGTTTTATTTGTTTATTTATTTATTTATTTTGCTTTTTGGCTCACACCAGCGATGCACAGGGGTTAACTCCTGACTCTGCACTCAGGAATAACTCCTGGCGGTGCTGGGGAGGGGGCGGGGGGACATGTGGGATGCTGGGAATCGAATTCAGGTTGGCCGCATGTAAGGCAAACGCCCTACCTGCTGTGCTGTTGCCCTACCTGCTGCACTGTCGCTCCAGCCCCAGTGTTTATCTTTTTTTCTATTTAAATGAGTCTTTTAAAATATCCTTACTTGTCCCCATAATAAGAGCCTCGGCTTCAGAGCCTGTCCATGAATGTTTACAGTACACCATGCAGAAGGTAAGCTCTTTGACCTGATGGTTTTAGTGGCTGCCAGTGATCCTTCCTGTTTGCACAGTTCTCTGTGGGATTTGAGAGACCCCAAGCTCTGCTTTTAGATGGGCCAGATCCTCTTTTCAGGGATGTGAACCTGTGCATCAGTGCAGTTCTAAGGACCAATGTAAGGAGAACTGTGGTTTGATTGCGGCTCTGTCACCTGTATCCGGTTCTGGAACCCAAGGACAGGCCTTATCAACCACCTCAGGAACCTGGGGGTACAAAACTGACTTAGAGGAAACTTTGAAATCCAAGATGAAAATGTGAGGGGAACAAAAAGCATTCTAACCAGACGGCTAGTGTGAAATTGACTAGCCTAGGGGAGAATGTCAGGACCAGCTAGAAGCCGAACTATAGGTGGTACTTTAACATGGAGCTGGAAGAAATTCCCTGAAGCTTAAACTGTGGTTCTGGGTGCCTTTTCCTCAGCCTCAGCAGCCTCGCTTAGGAGCATGGACACTTAGAAACCACAGCCAGTGTTAGACATCGGGAATGTCTGTCCTTCCCTGCTCTTCTATGATGAAGAAGAGTAAAGAGGTAAAGAGGGAACCACTCCATGTTGTATTTGAAAACACACACACACACACACACACACACACACACACACAGGCCAAATGATTTCCCTTGGATAGATAAGTTTTCCAAAATTGCTGGAAAAAAATCTGGGGGTGTTTAATATACCATAGATTTCATACAGTTATGACACATTTTGATTACATTATTCCTGAATAGCAGGTAATGGAAATTTCACATGACTAATCTGATGGCCATAATCTAAGTAGGGTCCAAAGAGGCGGTGCTCAGCTACAGCTGAGAGGAGAGAAGACAGATTCCTGCCTGTTTCCATACTAACTTCAGAGTCATCAGGGCTTTCTCATTGCTTTGATCTGCCTGCATCACCCCCTTCCCCACCTGCACTCCGGTTGCCGTTCCAATCACCCAAGGAGAAAACAGAACTCGGAGCTATCAATAACCCCCACTATAGGTTTCTTGCTTGATGGTTCCAGATCCAAACTGGCAGGAATGGAGATAGGACAG
Source organism: Sorex araneus (assembly GCF_027595985.1). NCBI lineage: Eukaryota > Metazoa > Chordata > Mammalia > Eulipotyphla > Soricidae > Sorex > Sorex araneus. Next base: position 43,106,172 of record NC_073305.1, on the reverse strand, counting down.
GAGCTTGTGGGAGGCCTGGCTCAGGAGGGACGGTGGTGCTGGCGTGATTAGCATTGGGGGGTGAAGGAGGTTCTGGGTAAGCATCCTTGTGGCAAATCTGCACTGCATTCTTTCTTGTAAACACACTACATCTGTCCCGTCTGCTCCTTCACTATCTTTATTCCAGCTACTCTTGAAATAACTCCATAATATGTTCACAGTGCTGCTGATATAATGTCTGCGATTGCATCTTGACTTTTTTTAATGCATTGTATTAATCAAAGTAAAAGGAACTCATGGGCCACAAGAGGGTAGCCGGAAAGGTCACACCATGCACTTTGTATCCGGCACTGCGTGATCTCCTGACCACCACCGGGGGTGGCCCCCAAACCAAGAAGTGTTTAAAAAAATAAAAGTAATTTTTGCTTCATAAAGGAAAATTAAAAATCAGGAGATAAAATTCCTTTTTAAATGTGCCCATATTTTACATTATTGGAGGGTAATTACTGTTTATGCGTTGGTATTTTTATAATATATTTCTATGCCTAATGTTTGACTCGTTTGTGGTATAAAAATGTGTGCTTGGTTTTATCCCATTAACCAATTAGCAGGTACTTTACTCATTGTGCTCCATGTGTCAGACTGTGATGGGCAGTGGGCATGTAAGGACGAGCAATGTCGCTTACAATGCATGGCAAAGACGAAGTTAACAAGAGATGACTGGTGGAGTGTGGAGAGGCAGGCAGGAGAACCCGCTTCCTAGGGATGCTGAGAATCTGCACAGAGTACAGTTTGGGTTTGGTGCCTTGGGTGCTCACGTTTTTATCCAAGTACGTGCTGGCTTCAAATGATCTCTCATTTGACTGCCCTTATTGAGGTGCGTGCTGTCTTCTTCCAGGAGAGCTGCCGTCCCTTTAAGACCAGGGCTCCCCTGGGCTTGTTCTCAGCTGTAACCCCAGCTCCTGGCTCGACTAGCCCTTGCATCTGACTCCAGGCTTCCAACAAATCTCTCTTGCCAGGCTGGCAGTTTGTTAACACTTGCTGGTGTCATATCTTCCCCAGGGTAGTGTTTGGTTGCCAAAACCTAGATTCTGTCAGCCATCCATCACTGTTGGGACTGTCCTCCCTGATGTACTGGCCCGGGAGATTCTCAGGGGTCTCAGACACCCGCAGTTTTCCTCACTTCTGTGGGGTTGAGCTGTCCCGGGCAGGAGCAGATATCCCAGTTGACCCACAGCGACCTGGGCAGCTCTCCTGGAATCTGCTCAGGTTTTCTGTCACCTGTGATCTCACCTCTCTTGGTTGTTTTCTCCAGGGGGCCCAGCAGCTCCAAGTACAGACCCGTGGCTTCTCCCTGAAGCAGCTGCCCAGTTTCCTAAAAGAAGTAGAAGTCAGCTCCCCCGGCCCAGGAGCAGTCTCCCATGCCCCCAGGTTCCTCTTGGCCCAGCTTGAGGCCCAGCTTGGGCTGGAACTGTGGCCAGTATCATGTATGTACCAGGGTTCAGGGAGAGGGGGAAGGGAGCGATCAAGGAACCTGAAATAGTTGATGCAAAGGAGACAGAAGACCAGCCGGAGAAGGTTCCAGAAGTGACGGTAAACCCAGGTGTCAGTCCCTTTGAGAGAGGCGATGTGTTTGGGAAAGAAGACTCAGGCATGCGGTTGGTTGGTCAACACTTTAATAACAGGTCTAAGCAGTTGGCTCACCTAATGGGCCTGTGCACGTGTGCGGAAGTGTCTGCCCCGGACAGATGCCTGAGCACTCTCTGAGGTACCCTCCCGACGCGCCGGTGAAGGGAGCCTGCCTGCCCACCAAGCACTTCAGCAACTACCGCCTGGACCTCCCCCATTGCAGGTACCAGCGCTGCCCTTTCCCAGAGGCGGGGACTAGAAAAGACCGCTGGGTGTGCCGAGCCAGGCCAGGGCGTTGGAAGGCAGGCTTGGTTCAGCTGTCTGAACGGTCTCTACTCTGGGTAGAATTCACAGCAGAATTTCTACCCTGGGTTTGAGGGTGGGAGGAGAAGCCCATCTGTTTTGGGGTCTTCTGTAGGTCAGCCTTAGCTGCTGGGAGCAAGTTGGAAAAACAAAATTGAAGGCACAGCAAGGCTGTCCTTCACGCTCTAAATCTTCTCCACCTCCCCTTCTGATCTTTTCTTCTCATGCCGTTGCCCAGTTGCTGTATTGCTCCTGCCAGAGTCAGTTTCTGAGCCACACTGTGGGCTACCGGTCATTTCTGCCATAGTGTATATAAGTGTATACGAATCGGTGTTTGTCTTCGTGTCTTAATTTGGGGCTAAACTATGTTCTCTATTTAAAACATTTTGGACATCTGGGCGAGGGAAGGAGAAATTTGGAGGTGGGGTGGGGCGGGAGGGGGGTGCATTGCCCACTAAAATGATACCTTGGCCATGACTGGAAGTACGGGTAATAGTTCCAGGTGTTTTCTTTGCACTTAGTGTGTTTTCCTTTTTATCAGAAGATTGGATATTTTCATGTTGGCAGAAGAGAATCTAGGATTTAGTAACATTTTATAACCCCCTCTCCCCCTCCCACCCTCTCCCCCCATTTGAAAGGATCTGTCAGGGCAGTGATTAGGTTTTTGTTTGCTTGGTTTTTGTTTTGCTTGGTTGATTGGGTTTTGAGATCACACCCAGCAGTGCTCAGGGTCTACTCCCAGCTTTGTGCTCAGGAGTCACTTCTGGTGATGCCCAGGAGTCCATACGCAGTGCTGGGGATCAAACCAGTGAGTGATGGGGGAAATCTCACGTGTCCTTACTAAGTTCCCTGATTTCATGGAAGTGTTTTCCACTTTGAGTACCTTGCAGGGTGTGGGAGCCGAGAACGCACCCCCCCCACACACACACCCTGGTCTGTCTCTGTTGTTTGGACACGTGTCTTTCTGAGTCCCGCTGAGTTAGGCAAGCAGTTTGCAAATGGGTGTGGAGGTCAGGATCTGTCAGATTGGTTTGTGATTTCCGTGACAGTAAGAAATAGGCACCGGGTCTTTGTCTCCAATTCTGGGACAGAACTTCTAAATCCTTGGAATTTCCTGAGCGACAGAAGCAGTAACAATGCCTTTTGGTTGTGTTCTTTGACCCTTACCTAGTAATATGACTCCTGCCGGGCACCCACACAGCTTCAGGGTAGGAGCCACAGGATTCAGCCATGTCATTAGACTGTGGAAACTTTCATCTTCCGTAATTCATGGCCTCTGGAGAGGGATTGAGGATGGAGCGAGGGCCCATGGCTGGTGATTTAATCAGTCGTGTTCATGTCATGAGACTTCTGTGACCCCAGAAACAGCACAGTTCTGGGGGCCGGAGTGATAGCACAGTGGGTAGGGTGCCTGCCCTGCATGTGGCTAACCTGGCTTCGATACCCAGTACCACGTACTGCCCGCAGAGCCACCAGGAGTGGTGCCTGAGTGCAGAACCAGGAGCAAAAGTCCTGAGCACTGGGGCTGGAGTGATAGCACAGCAGTAGGTGTTTGCCTTGCATGGGGCTGACCCAATTCCCAGCATCCCATATGGTCCCCTGAGCACCACCACGTATAATTTTTGAGTGCACGAGCCAGGAGTAACCCCTGTGCATCACCAGGTGTGATGCAAAAAGCAAAACAAACCAAACAAAGTCCCGAGCACTGCTGAATGTGGCCCCCAAACAAAAATAAATAAAATAAGCAGCACTGTTTTGAGTTGGTCAGCCCAGCAGGGTCTGGGAGAGTGGGGAGCCCCAGGTGGGTATAGAAGCTCCATGAGCCACCCCTTCCTCCCATTCCCCAAGTCTGTGCAGATCTTTCATTCTACTGTTCCCAAACGGTGTTCTTTAAGGTAAACCGATGCAGGACTAAAGTGCTTCTCCAAGTTTTAAAAGTCTTCCTAGCAAATCCTCCATCCTGGGGAGGGGATCACGAGATGCCAGTTTATATTCTGTTGGCCAGAAATCCAAGCAGTCACCTGGGACTTGGCGCTGTTGTCTGAAATCAGCAGCCCTGTAGCTAGATCCCCTCCCTGGGGTCTGCATGGGACGTCCACGAGTGAGTCAGAAATTAATTGTCACTGGACGCCACACCAGTCAGTCATTGGTGTTTGAGAAAGCCTCGTATTCGGTACCAGAGGTATTCAAGTAACATTTAGCCCGTTTCTCGGAGAACAAACTCCTCTCGGGACATGAGGAAGCTGAGCAGCATGTGGGGACAGTGTCCCATTCCCAAGTCAAGTGAATAATGACCTCAGACAAGCAAAGGGGATAGGGGGAGGGGCAGGATGCCAGGCGTGGGCCTGCGCCGGTCTGTGAGAGCAGCTTCCCTGTGCCGCCCAGCTTCCTTCCTTTTAGAAAACCCATGAGGCAGTGACCGACCCCTGACCCCCCCTCCCCCAGCCATGTGGTAAAGCAGGAGACAGAGGTGGGGTGGAGAGGTGCACTCTGACCTCCAGGCCCGGCAGCACGTTCTTTAGGGTCACCATCTTGCTGGCGACAGGGGCTCCTGGGAAAACTCACTTGTGTAATCCACAGTTCCTGAGACCTGGGAACTTGGCACCAGCTGAGTGCGCCTGGTGGGAGGGGGGCGGGGGGGGGCGGGTAGTCAGACAAAGGCCTGGTGGATCCCGCTCAGCCACATGTTAGGGGCCTGCAGAGGGGCCGGCTCCTCACACCTACAGTTTGGAGCCTGCGGAGGGCGGGCTAGCACTGCTCACCAATGGGCTTTGGAGGTGCTGTGCGGCTGGTGTCGGGAAGGCGGGTGTGGCCCGGGCGTGCCCCTGTCGCACTCCACCCCCAGGCTGGCAGAGCCCTCCCTGGGCCTTGTTTTCATTGAGTCACAGCTCCACCGGCTTGTGTGTTAAAAATAAAGCTGGGCCTCTCCTCCCGGTGACTAACACACTGGCAGGCTTCTCTGCTTCCTTGGAGGAGTGTGGCCGGGACCTCTGCTACTTGGCTCTTCTCGCCTCGACCCCAGGGCCAGGGCGGGGAAGGCGGAGTGGAGGGCCAGCATAAGTGAGAAAGGCCTGGGGTGGCGGCACCATCTTGCAAGGATGCTTGCTGGAGAGGGGGCAGTGCCTCGACACTGTGGAAGGGGTTGGGCGTCTGCCGTGGTGACAGCCTCCGTTGTAAGGCTGCAGAGTTTGAACTCATACCGGCCCGGGTCCCAACCCTGATTCTCTGCATGCTGGTTTCTACCCCACCCGGGGGATGTTGAGGGCTCAGTTGATCCCATACGTGAAACTCCTCCAGGACCCACCACGCTGTGCTAGCCACAGCGTTGGGTCTCATGGATGTTGGCTGCTCGCCCAGGCCCCTCTGCCCTTGCCGGTGGACAGGGCTCTGTTGGGTATCCCAGGAAAGAGAAGTTCTGACGGAAGGACATAGGAGTCCCAAGGCCTGTCCAGACTCCTTTCCGCTGGTGCTCACAGCTCCTCATCTTTTGTTGGTCTCTGGCCACTACTGTGTCCTTAAATCACTCCCAACAGCTGCCCAAGAGGGCCTGGTAACTCAGGACACACCAGTCACAAGAGGACTGTAACCGAGCTTAAAATAGAGACGTGTCCCTTGCCTGGGACAGAGGGCCGCCCTGGCTCTGGATGGCGGGCAGGCTGCATTCGCACACCGTGACTGAGTGGGGCCCCGGGCAGCCAGGAGGCTGCTGACCGTGCCCCCAGGGAGTCGCTGCCCCACCAGGCTCACCTTGCTCCAGAAGCCCCGAGGGTACGAGGGTATGTGTCCTTAGCTGCCGGCCCCACTGCCACCTGGCCGAGGGTGACAGAGGAGGCCTGTGGGCGAGGGTGTTGGGAGACAGCCTCTGGTGGGAGCCGGTGCACAGGCTTAGCGGCCTGTCTGAAAGTGGATTGGACTAGTTCTGGCCGGTGGGAGGGGAGGGGGAGGCAGTTTTGCCAAAAGAAGAGACCGGGAAGGACCAGGCCACCCATTTGGGTCATCGTGTTGTTTTCCTCAGCCCCGAGCCAGGCCATTACGCCCAGGTGTCGGTGTGTGTGGAGCCAGCCGGAGGGTGACCCCAGCCCAAGGCCCACACAGGAGGGGCGAGTCCTCCCCGGACGAACAGGACGGCTTGGGTCCAGAGCAGCGTTTTTCTTCTCTGGCACCCTGACCTGTGTCAGCGACTTCTTCCTTGCCCTCCCCGCTGCAGGTGCCACCATGAAGTCTGACCGCTGCTGACCGGACCCAGGCAGGAGCACAGGGCCCAGGAAGGTGGCCTACAGCCAGTGGCCATGGCTTCTGCTAGCTCCGAGAGCCAGCTCCAGAGAATCATCCGTGATTTGCAAGGTACAGTTAGGCCCCAGGGTTCAACGGGCTTGGTTTAAAGGGGTCCGTGACTGGGCTTCGGCTGCTGCCCACTGAAATCCAGTCCTTTCGTCTTTGTTCCCACTGGGAGTAACTCGACCCCATCTTAGTGAAGTATTTAAGGCTCCATTGGCCTCTTTATGTAAGGCTGGAGAGCTGCCCTGGCCCTCCCCACAGGGCCTGGTGAAACCACTCTGTAAACAAAATCAAGTCCTCCCATCCAGGCTTAGGGTCTGACTTCAGTGTGCGTGTGCTTGTGTGTGTGTTTCAGTGTGTGTGTGGGGGGGGGGGTCTGAGTGTGTATGATTTCAGTGTGTGTGTGTGTGGTCTGAGTGTGTGTGTGTGTGTGTGTGAGGTCTGAGTGTGTCTCTTTGTGTGTGTGTGTGTATGTGTGTGTGTGTGTGTGTGTGTGTGTGTGTGTGTGTGTGTTACCTGTTAAGTCTGGCTGAATCACGCGCTTCTGGGCTGAGTTGGCTCACTTGAGGAGGAAGATTTTTCCTCCCTCTCAGCAGGAAGATGAGATACCCGTCTTTCTTGTTTTGCTCTCCAACCTAGCTGGCAATCCTATGGCCCATGACGTGCTCCAGTTCTGGGTCTGCAGTCTCCCGACTTCCCTGAGCCCAGCACTGCCCAGTGGGAGAGGCTGGCATGTCGCCATCTCACTAGAGAATGGCAGGGAGGGGACGTGTGTGAGGTGGTGAGGACTCCGGCGCAGTGGTCTGCAGAGTCTAGGGTCCCAGGTTCACCTGTCCACGTGATACCCCAAGGGTCAGTGTTTTGGCAAGTTTTCCGCCCTCGGCTGAATGCCAGGCCAGAGCCTCTTTGGAGTGTGGCCCATTTTTCATAAAACAGTCAGCCAGAAGCTGACCACTTCCGCGACACAAAGACACAGAGACACAGGGCCACTCCTGACATACAGGAGGCAGATTCCTAAGTGCTCAGTAGCTGGTCGCAGCCACAGTCCAGCCCTCATTTTGGAGGTCAAAGGTCAGGGACATGACAGCATTTGCTCAGCCTTCTCTTCTGTTTACAGAGTGCTCAGGGCCTCTGAGAGCAAATGTTTGCACTGTGTTCCTTGTGTGCTAGACACAGTCCTACATGTGCCTCCCAGATAGCCAGCCAGGCGCCTGCACTGGGTCCTGTGAGGCAGAAGTCACTGCTGTGCCCGTGTTGCAGACATAGAGACAGGCAGAGAAAAGTTTGCTGACTTCCCTGAGGCCCCACACAGCGGTGTGTGCACACATACCTGGCGCTCTCTACCGCACCGGTGCGCTCCCCGTGGAAACGCACAGTCCCGCAGAGCGGAGTTAGCCTCGACTCTCAGAGTCTCCGTCTTCCTTTTCAGCCTCAGGTTCTCAAGGAAAGAGTTGGGACCGTGGGATGAGTCTTGCGACCCTTCTCAGTCATCTGGCCACTTGGCCCCAAGTGGTTGGCCAGGGAACCCCAGCTGGTGGGCACACAGGCCCAGCCAGGCCCTGTCCAAGGGGACTGTGCTCTCAGGACACCTCCACAGGGATGGGGTTGGGGCCCCGGAGCTTTGCCCATCATTGGCCTTTGACACTCCCGGGCTTACTCAGCTTCCCTGTCCTTCCTCTCTGCTTCCCTGTTCCGTTTGTTGTCATACAGATGCTGTGACAGAACTAAGCAACGAATTTAAGGAAATAGGAGAACCCATCACCGATGACAGCACCAGCTTGCACAAGTTTTCCTATAAACTCGAGTACCTCCTTCAAGTAAGTGACTCCTGGGACACTTTGTTTTCTGCACTACTGTTTCTTGTTTCTGTTCTGGGCCACCACTTAACATTCAGGCTGTGGATCCAGAAGCTCCCTGGAGCCAGTCAGCACCCCTGCTTAGACAGAGGGGCAGAGCAGCGCCCGCTGTGGGCCAGAGCCTCCGAAAAATAGACTGTCGCCCCTTATAATGGTTTTGGGAGTAGAGAATTTCGTTAGTGATCTAGGTCACCTTACAGTAGGCCTCAAGATACCGATATCACAGTGCTTGTCCCTCCAGGCCACCGCTTACCCCTTGGACAGGCTGTGGAAGTCTAGGGTCTCTCTCCAGGCAGACACGCATATCTGTGCGCACCCGTCATACTCGTGCTGGGCTGTGTGGCCCCTCAGCAGGTCGTCTGGAGGCTTCTGCCAGACTGTGACACCGGTGGGGGAACATGTTAGACAGCATCATAGGGGAACATGTTGGACACGTCACTGTGGCTCCATCTTGACCTGCTGAGTTGGTGCCTCCAGGAAGCTGCCGACCTGCTCACAATGATTGATGTGATGCTTGTGTCCACTTTGTGTCCAGCACCATCGCCCGTGACCAATGGGCTTCCACCTCCAGGGCCACTCTGCCGGTGTCAGGATGGTTGGACACCATTAACGGGGGAAACTCTGCAGACATGGAAAAGTGCAGGTGACTAACAGACAGGAGGAAAAGGTGGCAGTGTTGCCAGAAGCTGACCTTGTTCTAGTAGCACAGTGTTACTGGACATGTGCCTTAGAGATGGTGGGGTGAGGCATTATGGGTTTTTAAAAAAATTATGATTACTGTTTGACCTGGATTTCTTAACAGTATATGCATATCTTCCTGCTGTCGTCAGGAAAAGGCATTTTTTTTTTAATTCTTTTATTGATTCACCATGTGGAAAGTTACAAAGCTTTCAGGTTAAAGTCTCAGGAAAAGGCATTTTTAAATGAAGGTTGTTAGAGAGAGGGATATCCGTGTCATTTTGAACAACTGGTGGTTTGTGGTATCGTGACCACGAAAACATCTAGAGATCTTTTTTTAAAAAAAATTATTTATTTTTTAAATTTTATTTTTATAAAGTAGTTCACAATATTTGGTTACATTTAATATTTGAACACCAATCCCATCACCATTATAATCCCAACACCTTCCCACCACCATATTTGGATGTTTCCATCCCTAGCCCCAACCCCTGCTTCAAAGCAGAACCAAAACCAAAATTGTTTGTTATGAATAAACTGCTGAAAATATTCCAAAAAACTTTCCTTAGAGGAGAGTGTGTGAAAATTGTTGTATTTCATCCAGGAGCCATTAAGCCCTTCCGTAAGAGATTACTAATATGTTGTTAAGGGTTGAGTCTTGTGTGCTTTTATATATATGTGTGCGTGTATATATATATTTATATTTATAAATATATATTTATATATTTATTTTTGTTTAAATATATATAAGTATGTATATATTTATATTTCCCTCTAAGATTGGTTGCCTTCTACTTTAAACCCCACCAAATGCGGTGTGCTACTCTTGGAGTATGAGTGGTGTGAGGTATTAGATGTTGTGGTCCAGGGATAGGTTTTCTCATGGATGAAGCTTGGCCTGAGGTACGGAGAGTGACCATGACGGTGGTTGAGTTCTGGAGGTTTTCGGCTCTTGGGGCAGGGAGGGGCCTCACCTGCCCCCTCCAGGGTGCCCCGAATGAAACAGCCTGACATGGGATCCAGGGGCATGGCTATGGCGAGTCGTCTTATGCTCTATTCCCATCTAGAGATCTTAATGAGATCACTAATAAGTTACCCCAGTGAGTTACCCCAGTGCACTGAAGGGCTTGCCTTGCCCAGCCCTCCTCAACTGCATCTCAGCTTTACATTGGGAAATATGGATGGGAAATTTGTTTTCCAGTTGGCTCATTTTGGGTTTGATTTGAGATGACTCATAGTTGACATTTATCTGAGTTTATTGCGGTGTATAAAGACAGCATTGACACTTGAGTGACGGGGATAAAAATGTCTCTAACTCATCTCTGTACTTTGAGAGAGTCATTTTCCCACGTGTTATACCTTTGTGTCTTTATCATGTGTTAACCACAACTTCAGTGGTCTTCCTCTCAGTCCTGGACACAGAATTCCCTTCAAGCGATGATTTGGGGGTATGGGACATTAATTCCTGGATCTCACTAGTGATGTGACTTTAAGCCAGTTAACCTCTCCTAGCTTCTGTTTTCTCATCTGTGACTTGGAGGCCGAAACACCCTCATTAGCATGAAATAAAAATAAGGTCAGTGAAAGCCCTTGCCCAATGCTGGATGGCCACAAAGTTATCTTCACTCTGTATTATTTAAATGACGGGATGGCCAGCCGTGAGTTCAGACTGCTTCCCTCTGTCCTTTTCCCCTGCCCAGTTCGATCAGAAGGAGAAGGCCACCCTCTTGGGCACCAGGAAGGACTACTGGGATTACTTCTGTGCCTGCCTGGCGAAGGTGAAGGGCGCGAATGACGGGATCCGGTTTGTCAAGTCGATCTCGGAGGTAAGCTCAGCCGCTCTGCGCCTCGTCCCCTCTCCTCTGCCCGGTGTCTCATGTAGACATCTTTGCTGTTGACAGCCAAGTGAGGGAGTTGGGGTGTGCAGGCGGTAAAGCAGTGAAATCCAGGTCAGGTAGACTCATTGTCCACTGTTGCCCTGCACTGGGCTCCGGCGAAGCCTCCTAGGCAAGCGTTTCCCAAGTCGAGGAAAAACTCCATCCACCCCGACAGGTCGTACACAGGACCCTCACGTCCCTGGCACAGCAAGCCCTGAGGTCCACGGGAAGGGAGAGAACTGGATGTCTCCACCTCTAAAAGTTAAATTTTTAGATGAGATTCTTAGTATATTTGGCATTTGAAGCTACTTTCCTTATAGTTTTTCCCAGGAAATTTGGACTTAAAATGAAGAAGATGATCTGAGATCTTAAGAGAGATTTCTGCAAATGCTGGTGTGTTAATAAGCAATTTCAGTTTTTCAGTTCTCTGCCTCTCCCTCCCTTCCCCCCTCTTTCTCCCTCTCTCCCTCCCTCCCCCACTTCTCTCCAATCGAGTAAACCACAGGCCTGGGGCACGGTGGACTAAGACTGTTTCATCTCTTCCATTATCAGTACCTGTAAAATCAGGAGACCTGCCCCTTGGCCGGCCTCCCGGAAAGGCCAGAGTCAGGCGCTCTGGGAAGGTCTCCCACCCTGCCCACTGGAGCAGGGGGTTTCTTCTAACAGAGAAGAATTTGAGCCCCATCGGCATCGAGAGCCAGGCACTTCCACCAGCTGCATCGCCTGGGACAGTTTAGGGAGTGAGGGGCTCTGCCAGTTTGCTCTGCAGGTTTCCTACACACTCTGTGGGTCAGACGAGTCTTGTGGGATCCTCCTGGGGGGCTGCTCAGGCCGTTGGTGTAGGGCAGAGTGTGTTGCTTCATGAATCCAGAGAGGGTTCCCAGTGTCCCTCCCCTCCTCTCCCCTCCCCTCCACTCCGCAGAGCAAAGACAGACTTTAGTCTTACGACTTCAGACAGCTCAAGTCTGGAAATGAATCTGGTTCTAGTTATAAGTGGGAAATCCTCATTTCCCAGGGTCGTGAGATACACACGCCTTCTGGCTGATTTCCTTTCCTGACGGTGCAGCCAGACCCTTTGGTAGTCAGGGGCAGGGGAACCTGCCTTCTCAGAGAATCAGCCCTGCTTGTACAGAACCTGGTGGTTCCTTGGAAGTTGCCAGAGGCTCCCCCCATCCCATACGGTTCACTCGTCTCATCTTCCCTGAAGTCTCCTCTCTGAGGCAGCACGGGGTAGAACGGCCTAGAATATCACCTGGCCAATAGAATACTGCATACGCAGGTTAACTTTAATAATAATTAAGTTCCATCCAGGACAAGAAGGTAAGCATTAAAAGCCGGAAGGTAAACATTAATCTACACGAAGCCTCACCAGGCGGTTGGAGCAGTAGTGTAGCTGATAGGGCACTTGCCTTGCACGCAGCCACCCCAGACTCAATCCCTGGTATCAGATAGGGTCCCACAAGCCCTGCCAGGAATGATCCCTAAACACAGAGCCAGGTGTAAGCCCTGAGCCTGGCCAGGTGTCTCTTACCCACCCCATGCCCAGATGAGCACTTCAGGGCTCTTTGGAAGCAGCCACTTGGCCGATGTGGTCTAATGCTTTGGTGCACTGCTTCTAGGGCTTTTGAAAGAGTCTAGCCCCGACTTCCCAGGCGTTCCCTCTGTGGACAGGATGAGAACAGGCTGCCCCTCTGTCCAGGCTGCTGGCTCCCTGCCTGCCTGAATGCAGAGTCACCTCCAGTGGCCCTTGCAGACTTCCTGCCCTTCACAGTCTCGTTTCTCAGCCCATGGGACTTGGGATTAGATGCAAACCGATTTAAGGAACTGGGTAAACGAGAGCAGACCTGTGGTGTCAGAAACAAAAACTAGGATGTGACCTAGTGTTTTATTTACAGTACAAAGGGATGGTTCTCTTCCCTTTGTACTGTAACCCCAATAGAGGTTTTTAAATACCTTTAAAATAAAAAGCTCCCTTTGCAGGGAGTCAATTCAACCCAAAGGTCCAATTGAAAATACAGCCTCAAATATTTGCCATTGAGGAAATTTTGATGTCCTCGGTGCTGTGAGGACTGCTTTGCTAGCAGGGCAAGCCCGTCCCCGGGGCCTCGCCGCAGTGACTGGAGCCTCTCAGGGAAACTTCAGGGCTCCTGGGGAGGGTGTGGTGGTCTGACTACCCTGGCTTCACAGGGTCCTACCCAGCTCTTTTTCGTCTGCCCCAGGGTACTGGTCTCACAATACTTTGTTCTTCCCTCATGAAACAAAAAAGTGTTTGGGGGGCCGGAGCAATAGCACAGCGGGTAGGGCGTTTGCCTTGCACGCGGCCAACCTGGGTTCGATCCCCGGCATCCCATATGGTCCCCCTAGCACTGCCAGGAGTAATTCCTGAGTGTAAAGCCAGGAGTAACCCCTGAGCATCGCTGGATGTGACCCAAAAAGCAAAAAAAAAAAAAAAAGTGTTTGGGCAGGGGGAGTCATCAAAATCCCCTCCTGGGGGACAGAGAGCCAAGTGGGTAGAGCCCTTGATTTGCTTGTGGCCTACCCAGGTTCCGCATATGGTCCCTGAGCGCTGCCAGGAGTGATCCCTGAGGGAGAGCCCCAGTCTCGGGGCCTGACCCACCAAAACAAAACAAAGCAAAACAAATTAAAAGTTCCCCCATTTGCAGACACAGCCTGGCAGTTTGTATAAGTGACCCCAAACCCACGGAACTAAGTTGGAGAAACATCTGCAGTGCCAGTAGTTCATGAGGTTTCACACCTTTTTTCTTTTTCTTTTTTCTTTTTTTTTAAATTACTTAAGATACTGCATCAACAGTAAGGACATGCTCTGAGGAGCAGTTTGTAGTCACCAGGATGTTTACACCATCGTAAGTGTGTCAGAGCCGAGGCTACCACAGATTTCCTTTCCAGTCCTTTCTCGGTGGGATGGAGGGGTGGGATAATGTTTTGAGTTCAACATTACTGCCCCTTCCCTCAGCCCTGAATCAAACTTTTTGACCTTTGAAGGCGCGAGGAGGGTGTGGGCTTTTGCTTACCCTGCCAACACGTCTGCTAGAACAGGTGCGTGGGGGCAGGCCTAGAAGTTCTGAATTTGTACCTGCTTATTTTGAGCTTCTGGGGATTCCAAGTTGCAGGGATCAGCTGGTCTCAAGTGTCCTCTGTGAACTGTCCCCTGTATTCCATCTGTCCTGGCAGCTGTGTGCCCACAGTTGGCAGGACCCTGTTTGGCCAAATCCCTGAGCAGCCTACCCCTCTTTCAACATGAGCTGTATTTTGGCACTGTGGGGAGAGGGTTCAGAGACAGGCCTCCATCTGGACCCTCCGTGCTCTTCACCTCAAACAGAACCATGGGCATTTTCTGTTGTTGTTATTCCAGATGTCCCTTTTCTCATCCCCAGGGAATCTTCTAAATAATATGAGTTGCCATATCTGGAAAGAAATAAGTCCAACTAGAAAAGCTTTGACAGAGACATGAATTTTACTGATGGCTTCTTGAGGACACAAAGCACTTTGACATCCATTCAGACATCTTAAGAGCCCCTCTCTCCGTATCTCCCCCCTGGCCCATCATTAGCCCTATGGAGACTCCCCAAGCAGCCTTCTTGTGGGAGAAGCTCTTTGTTCACCTCCTTGTTTCAGTCCACATATTCCAAAAGGAATCAGACCATTTCCTAGGGGACTCCAAACCCAGAGAGGCTGGCAGAGCAGCAAAAGGCAAATGGCATCTGGTCCAGGGCTGCTCATGAGTATGTCTTCCTCAGTGTGTGTGCTGGAGTCCACAGGATTATCTCTGGTGGCGTCTGAGAAGAAATGAGTGAAGTCCACACTGTCAGGTCTCGTTCTCCAGGGCCGACATTATCAGTGTTCATCCTTTGAGGGACACGGATAAAGCCAGCATGAAGGGTCAAATTGGGGGATGTTTTCTGGTTTGTTTCTGTGTTTTGGAAGCCATCCTTCAGGCCCGGTTTGGAGTGGACAGTTTGTCATCGCTACGTAATCTTGTTTCTTTGCAGCTTCGGACATCTCTGGGCAAAGGCAGAGCATTTATTCGCTACTCCTTGGTACACCAGAGGTTGGCAGACACCTTGCAGCAGTGCTTCATGAACACCAAAGTGACCAGGTAAATTACCTCTCACATTCAGCAATGCTCTAAAGTCCCCTGTGCTTGGCCTGACCTGGGTACTCAGCAGAATCACTGGTGGGACTTTTTATGTCGGCAGGACCTGAGGTCAGGAGAGACACTGAGTCATACCTGCTGGGCCTATCTGGGGCTGCTGTGGCCCCCTGAGTAGTCCGTGTGGTTAGTCTTGGTGATGTAAGTGCAGAGCCCTGGGAGAGCAGGAGATGGGGGGAGAGGAGGCACTGAGCCCGTGCCGGGGCGAGGGGTTGGCAGAGTACATGCTACAGATATTCAACAGCTGGGCGTGCCGGGCACCCCTTTCCGGCTCTGGCTCTCTTCTCCCTCGGCCTGTCTTCCCAGCTGATCAAAAACAAATCATTTCTGAATTAAAAAAAAAAAATCGGTGAAAAACTTTTTGTTTCATCTTGCCACCCTTAAAATTAATTTATATAAAGATTCATTTCTCTTGCATGGGTAGGCCCTGTAAATTCCTTTGAGTTGAGAACCTTTGCCTGTTTGATTTGATGGTTGTTTGTAGATGTTTGGTCAAGCCCTCATAAACTGCAGGGCTTCCAGCATATCACACTTCACAGACATCAGCTAAGTGATGTCTTTAAATTCATCCGTTTAAAAGTTTTCAATTTAAATTTTTTACTTTGTTGTTTCCTATGAAATAATTACCACCTTGAAGTGGAGATTTTCTTTGCCCTTGGCCTTTAAATTGTTATCAGCATAGAGATTAGCCATAAGTTCAGTGTTTTGTGTTGAATTTTCCAGAAGAAATAGAGGATGACATAATATTTTTTAAAAAAGAAGTATTTTTTTAATACTTTAATTTAAAAGATCCCCTTTAACAGCCCGTTCTTGGCAAGTAATTTAGATATGAGTTTTCTTGCATCCTTTTGGGGAAAGATATATGTAATATATGCTATTATGTAGTTCATTTGTTTTAGTAATTTCTTTGAAGAACAAGTTTATTGTATACTTAAATATGAAAATCAAATTTATTCTTTTTTTCTTTAATTGATTTTTTAATTGACTTTGTAACCTTGAGTTAGAATTTGATAAGGCAGAGCCACTCTGGAAGAACTTGTTAAATTTGTTCTTTCCTTATCTTGGTTGCCTTTGTAATTGATACCTTTCATTTTTCCCTGTAGTGACTGGTACTATGCAAGAAGTCCCTTTCTGAAGCCAAAGGCGAGCTCTGACATTGTGGGCCATCTCTATGAGCTGACTGATGTTCAGTTTGACCTGGCATCAAGGGGCTATGACTTGGATGCTGCCTGGCCCACCTTCGCCAGGTACCTTGAAGATGTGTTTGGTTTAAAAGACAAAGGGGAAAGCGTTTTATCATGTTGAAGACTGACACCAGTTTACTCAGAGCCATGTTACTTGCTCAGTGCATTGCATATAGCATTGCAACTTACATGCCTGTTAATTTTACAGACATTGTTGAATCACAACTAACATAATAACATCTGAAAGCTCCAACTTTAAATTAACCTAACATACCATGGGGCTGGAGTGATAGCACAGCGGGTAGGGTGTTTGCCTTGCACGTGGCCGACCCGGGTTCTAATCCCAGCATCCCATATGGTCCCCTGAGCACTGCCAGGGGTGATTCCTGAGTGAAGGGCCAGGAGTAACCCCTGTGCATCGCCGGGTGTGACCCAAAAACCCAAAAAAAAAAAAAATTAACCTAACATACCAACTGGTGTGGATCAGTGGCA